>NC_072795.1:125010000-127470000 GCF_028583425.1 Eublepharis macularius | reverse complement strand
CAAAAAGGGGCTGAAAATGGCTGAAAAGGGGCCCAAAATTGTCAGGATCGGGCCACTGCTCAGTGAGAGAGTGATCCCCCACCCATCAGAGGCCCGATCCAGGCCGTTTTGGCCCCAATACAGGCTAAAACGGCCCAAACTGGCCGAGAGTCAGGTGGGCGGGGCCACGTGTCATGTGACCTCTTTGGGCAACAGCTAGAACTGTGTTCCTGCACGTTCCCCCTCGAAATGAGCCCTCTATCTATCTGTCTGTCTGTCTGTCCGTCCATCCGTCCATCCGTCTGTCTAAGCTAGCTAGCTAGGTAGCTGTCTTAGCCTAAAGGCACCTGAGGTGACATACAGCAATGAAAACAATGATAAATCTCATTAAACAATAGCATCCCATGCCCTTGATAATATTTCCCACACTAGTGAACAGGGAGTTCAGTTCTGCTTGTTGTGAACAGTCCCATGACCTCCAGCTGCTGCCTTGAACGGAGCTCTTTCTGCTTCCCGGCCTCCACCAGTTGGGTTGTAGGGTTGCCAACCTCCAGGTGGTGGCTGGAGATCTCCCAGAATTACAACTGATCTCCAGGCCACAAATATCAGTTCCCCTGGAGAAATTGGCTGATTTGTAAGATGGACTGTATTGCATTATACCTTGCTAAGGTCCCTTACTTCCTCAAATCCCACCTGCTTCCAGCTCTACCCGCCCCCCCCAAATCTCCAGGAATTTCCCAACCTGGAGCTGTCAACCCTAGTTGCGTGACTTGGCTTTGGTAATGCAGAATTTAAAATCTGCCTGTCTTTATGTAATGGAAAACTCTCGCAACCCAACAAATGGCCCTTCTATCCTCGTATTGTGTTGGTCTGTGATGCAACTTCAGTTGTTGCAGTAATTCCTTCCCAAGTCCTGATTTGAACCCAGGCTTCCTAGTGCCCAAGAACAATGCCCAGTTTCAGAATCCCCGTGCCACACATTTTATGGATCTTCCTTTCTCCATGTCTGGAAGATGACTAGAAAGGAAAGAACATCTGAGCCCATGCCTTTTCATCATCCCGGTGTTCTGATAGTCGTAAGCTGAAGGAGCAGGCCAAATGGAGACCCAGCTTAGAGCAGGCAGACTTGGTTCAAAAGCCAGATCACCCTGGAAGGATATTTGATGGACGGTGCATTAGTCGAGCCTCCCTCACAGAGTTGTGAAGATAAACAGGGGTGGGAGGCACATATATATCAATCAGTATTCCCTGGAAAAACAGGAGTAGGGTTGCCAGATCCAGGTTGGGAAATTCCTGGAGATTTGGGGGTGAAGCTTGGAGAGGGCGGGGTTTGGGAAGAGGAGGGGCCTCAGTGGGATATGATGCCATAGAGTTCACCCTTCAGAGCAGCTATTTTCTTCAGAGGAACTGGTCTCTGTCGCCTGGAGATCAGTTGTAATTCCGGGAGGTCTCCAGCTACCACGTGGATATTGGCAATCCAAAACATCTGATCAATCAGTCCCAGCAGGGGTGTTCCTTTTGGGGTGGGTCCAGCATCATTCTTCAATTAAAAATACTTTTGTTCCAAGCCCAGGAATCCAAGCCCTGAACCCACCTCTGTGCTACTCTGCCAAAACAACACACAGACATAGATGCACACCTCCCACATCCATCATTGGGACAGCGATAATGGTGGTTGGCCAACCGCGCAGATCTGACAAGGAGAAAGAGAGACATTTCCAGAGGGGAAAACAAGGAACAGCCCCTCCCCAATCCATGCTCATTTTCATGGAGAAAGTTACAGTCTAAATCTTATTTACAAATGGCCCTGGCCTGGTTACGAGCTTTATGTAGGCCCTGGAAATGGCTTTGTTGAATGTTTGCCCTTCTTTACACATTGCTTTGTTTGCAGGACTCCCTTTGACCCATCTCCCTTCTTAGCAGTCACAATATCAATCTCAGTGCCTACCAGGGAGGCTGGAGTCTTGTATGGGGCCACTAGTGAACCCATGGAAGCCACACAGTCTCCCTTGGCATGCTGGAAACGAAGCTGAGCCAGCTAACTTTTAAGCATTGCAGTAGTTCTCAAAGCAGAGACTCCACCAGGCATGGTTGCCAGGCAGCAATAGCAACCTCTAGGAGAAATTGGATGTGCGGCCTGGCGTGACAGCATCACACTGGTGCACTGATGTCACTTCTGGTAAAAGTGCCTCAGTAGGCACTCTAGAATTTACAAAAACTCTATGGTTTTACCATAGAGTTTTTTGTAAATATTAGAGAGTCTACAATGTGACTTCCGTTTTTTTTACTGGAAGTGACCTGTGTGCCGGCATGGACTCCATCTCTCCTCCCACCCATTTCCTCCCACTAGACTTGAGGTGCCAAGGGGCAAAGGAGTGGAGTGCAGAGAGTACTGCCTTTATAGTGGAAAAACTGGCATCCTTGCCTCCGGAATAGGTGGATAACCTGATGATGGACAGAAAAACTCACTTATTAATCCTTTGATAAAACAAACACTTTGTTCGCAGTACGACTTGTTCAGGAAAACCTCCTATTCAGCTGGCTTCCTGGCCCTGGGAGGAGACAGATTTGTTGTATTATTGCATGGCATGAATAGAATCCTTCATATACAGCAATTCATCCCCAGCCTTTGGCTGTTTATAGTAATGGTGAGGCCAGAAGCATTAGAACAACTGCTCAACACATTTTGTCAAGTAGCCGTTGACATTCCTGTTTTAAGAAAGAAAATGTTGGTAGGGTTTTTTGGTTTGTTTGTTTCACAATTAATAGTATTATTGGGAATTGCTACTTCTGGTGGTAGAAAGTTCCAAAGGATAAAGGTGTATTGGTCGGAAAGATTTTTTTTCCCTTGCTGCACAACTATTAATTGTAAAGCCAGTTTGGAGAGACAGTTTTGTGCAGTGGTTAAGAGTGCGGGACTCTAATCTGGAGAACTGGGTTTAATTCCCCACTCCTCCACTTGAAGCCAGCTGGGTTAGTCACAGCTTCTAGGAGCTCTCTTAAAGCCACCCACCTCACAGGGTGTTTTGTTGTGGGGATAACAATGACATACTTTGTAAACCGCTCTGAGTGGGTGTTAAGTCATCCTGAAGGGCAGTATATAAATCAAAAGTTGTTGTTGATGATGTTGTAAAATGTAAATTGTCTCAGAATCCAGATGAGGAGGAGGAGAAGAAAAAGAAGAAGAGTTGGTTTTATATTCCATCCTGCACTACCTGAAGGAGTCTCAGAGCAGCTTACAATCATCTTCCCTTCCTCTCTCCAGAACAATCACCCTGTGAGGTAGTGGAGTTGAGAGAGCTCTGAAAGAGCTGTGACTGACCCAAGGTCACCCAGCCGGCTTCAAGCGGAGGAGTGGAGAATCAAACCTGCCTCTCCAGATTAGAGTCCTGCCACTCTTAACCACTACACCAAACTGGCTTCACCACGACCACTATACCAAACCACTACTTAAACTGGCCACGTCTTGGTCCAAAATCCTCAAACCAGTTTTAATGGGTTTGGGGCTAAACAGACATTCTTCTGGGCAGTATTTGTTGGCAAATGTAGCTACCCCAAGAAATGTTCAAATAAATATTCAGATATTCATGGATGTCATAGGAAAACAAAAAATCATTAGATTCAGTATAAAACACTCCCTTAAGCAGTTTTACTTACTCTTTGGGATTAAGACATTTTAGTCTTCCCAATTCCTTCTTCCTATTTTCAGTTTTCTTCTAACTGAACAAGATCCAATAAAAAATACTTATAACAACAACAAGGAAGTTCATAGCTTTAGCTGTGAGCCTTTAGTACAAGTCGAGTATTTAATTTAGGAAAGAAGATATTCTAACAATAACGGTACTGCTGCTAAAAAATCTGACCCAGTTTGCTGGGCAAAAAGTGGTCCTGCTGAGGACCCCTCCCTTCCCTCTTGAGCTCTTTGTTCCCCCCTGGCATCTGAGCTGAACCGTGGGCATGCATCATAACCACGTCCTTCTATCAAGTGTGGACTAAGAACAATCTCCATTAGCTGACAGGCAGGCAGGGTGATAAATGCCCTCGACGAAGGGGAAGGAATTGCGTAAAATAAAGAAGCATGTTCCAACAAGTCTTGTCAAAATTGTATTGATTTAATCATCTGCAGAAATACACATTCCTGGCTACTGTAGCGTGCACCGTGGGTGCAGTTGAGAACGGCAGGCAGGCATTCCACGCTCTCCCTCCCTCATTGGGTCCGAAGGTGATGAAGTACAAGACAAACTGCCTTCTAATTCCTTTCAAAAAATGTTGGATCACAAAGGGCTATTCATCCTCTCCCCCCACACTTTGCTTTATTTAGGACATGATAAAGCAGGTAGCCATGGCCTGTCTCTGTACACAGATCGCGCTTGCTTATGTATTGCAATCTTTAATGAGATGCCCTGTTTTAATGGTCTACCAAGCCATGTGCAGGCATCTAGGACTTCTATTCCCATTTCTAGGCTTTAACACAGTGGAGGATTTCCCAGACCCCCCTGTATCCAGAATGAGAATGGTCTTTACCATGTGTGCTGCTGCACTGGGGAGGGGCCATTAACATGTCAAAAGGGGGCACTTACAGAAAAGAAGTTAATAAAGGGGGTAGGTGGGTAGCTGCATGTTCTAAACAGAAGGAGCAGGACCACTTGACAAACTATCCCTGGCTTCCAGTTAAATCACTGTGGGCATAAATCATCTGATTAGATCTCCTTCTATGATTTCAGAGCTGCCAATATTCTCGGGCTATTTCAAAAGGTGAGATGCGAGCAACGCAAGGTGACAGCAAGATGCGGACTGGCTGCGATCCAAGTTCTTCCTCACTGCCCAGCATCAAACTGGGGCTTGTAGTCAGGAATGGTCCATGAGGGTGATGCATAGGATTAGTTTGGAGGGGGAAGCGGGGAAGTCTTGTGGTTCTGCTCTTTCCCCCCCCACCCCCCGCAGTGACCTCAACTCACCAGATGTTCAGAGATCACTGCCCTTTTGACACGGTTACTCTGAGATTGGACGTTCTGATTGGTTAATCAGCTAGGGACTTGTGGCATGTGGCTGCTTGGTTCTCAGGGGATTAAAGGGATCTGGCACTTAAGGAGGATATACAAAAAGGAGAGCAAGTGAAGTATCCCTCAATGGGATGAACATGCGTTATTGAAACATTGCAAGTCAGGCGCCATTTCAGTGGGGCAAGATTCTGGAAAACCTAAAGGTATATTCTTGCATATGTTCAATGGTTTGAAAAAACAGGAGTGGAGAAAGAACGTATTTTGCTGTGATCATTTTCTTTTATATACCACATTCCACAGAACAGCTCTGCCCTTTATGGAAACAAATGTTTGGTCACAGAACCAGTCATAGAGGAAAAAGAAAACAGGCCGATGCTCTCCTTTCCTCCCTGATTCCAAGCATTTTACATAGCCAGGAAAACATTTTCTCCTTTAAAGACCATCACCCATCACACACCTCCTTCACACACCTTTCAGCAAGCCCAAGCAGACAGGCTGATTCAGGAACCCTCTCAAGGGCCAATTATGCCACCGTGGAGCTAGGATCGACCTGCCCAAAGGAGTTCAGACTATAATGGCACAAAGAACGAAATGTACTTGTGGGCTGAGCCAGTGACAAGGCCAGCAAATCGACATGCTAAATAGGGCTGTGTACTTCGGGGTTCTGATTCGGGTAGATTCGGTAGTCCCAAATCAGCCCCATCATTGCTGAGCCAATTCGAAAATACCAAAGAAAAGCTTTCCAAAGCGCTTCGTAACACTTCGGAGAGCTTTGGGTAGAGCGGCAGCAACCACAGCACTTTTCTTGCCATTTGCAAACAGCAAGAAAAGTGTTGCTTTAAAGCCTCTCGACACCTTTTTCACCCAATGGGAGCGGGGGAGGGGGTTCCCTCCTTCCATCGGATGAAAAAAAGGCAGTGGAGGAAGCTAAAAGCAGCACTTTTCTTGCCGTTTGCAAATGGCAAGAAAAGTGCTGCTTTGAGCTTCGGTGGGCTCCATAAAGATTTGGGGGTTTTACCCCCTGGGAGGGGGTAGGAGGGGGTTGTTCACTACAACCTCGTCCTCCCTCCTCCCAGTGGGTAAAAAACTCAAATCTTTACTGAGCCCACCAAAGCGGTTTAAATACCCAAATCCTGAAGTGGCAAGCCGGATTGTTTTCCTGCTTCGGATAAACCAAAAGTGGGAAACCCGAATCTTTTTCAGGTGCTCACCCCTAAACCCAACGCCAGTCAGAGTTTGGCACTCAAATGCAACTCCTGAAGCACTCCCAAATGGACGCACAGATGCTTTATTGATCAATTTACTTACTTGCTTCATTTATAGACCCAGAATGCATTAAAAATATAAAAATATAAAATATAAAAAGCATCTAAAACAATGCAATAGGTCTAGGATTACAGACAAATACACAAACAAGAAAGCAAGTAAGAAAACTGTATAAAGGAATTCTATAATGCTGAAAGTGAGTTACAAATATAGAAAGGAGGGTAATACATACAATAAAGGAAGGTGATACATACAATAAACATTGTAATAACTACAGTCCTGTTCCTTTATAAAAGTGTCCTTCTGAGCTGTTCTGTTATATTACCATTCCATGATAAAAATGCCCTCCTCAGCATTTATGTTTTGCACATTTTGAGGGATGATAGACACATGGGAACTATCCTGACCTCCTCATCCTGGCAGTCTAGGGATGCCAGGTTCCCAGTGAAAGCAGAGAATCTCTTACCCCCAATTCCCATTTCCCACCACTGCTCCAGTGGCTGGCAGGAGAAAGAGAATCTGTTGGAGCAATGCTGTTACATCACTTCCAGGGAAAACTAAAAAAATGATGCTAGTCTGGAAACTCTATGGCAATTCCTAGAGTAGACTGGCCAACATTAATTCCCTGGAAGTGACGTGATGCTGTTGTGACTCCTCTCCTATTTTCCCAGACTCCCAGACTCCTGCCAGTTGCCTACCACTGGCTGGTAACCTGAAGGCCATCCCATAAATTTTTTTTGAAAATTTTTTTTTATTGGGTTAGAACATTTTTATTTTTACATTACCGTCAATTTTCCCCTAATTTTTCGTTTCTAACCCCCTCCCTTTCCCCCCCTTTTGTTGACTTCCAACAGCTTTCCCACCCTCTGTCCCTTTTCCCTTACTTCTATTAAATTCCTCTGTCTAAAACAGATATACATTCTCCATTATATTAAGCAGTACATCTTTAACTCCTTTACTTATTATACACCCAAACTATACGTCTTTAGATAAACAATTTATCCCATTTTCCAGTTTTGAATATTTCTATATAAACCTATATATCATAAACCATAAAAATTTCCCACATTTAAATCAAACAATTTGATTTGTTCTCTATATATTACTCATTTCAACTTTTTATGGTAATTCTATATAACTCCTCGCATAATCAATCAATTTAACTCTTCTGTACATTCAGTTTGGTGCATATAAATCTTATCAAAGAAAGAAAATATTGTTATTTACTCAATCCTCATGTTTAAACCTTATCATTAATTATTCTCTATCAATGTTCTATCAGTTAACCTATACATATCTATATATATCTCAATCAATTAATCTAACTGCTTATAAATTCACATTTCTCTTCCTCCCCCGGTAAAGTCACCCCTCTCTTTTATACTTTTATTATACTTCAGTAGTTCTCAAACTGCCACAGTTTTCCTCCCACCTCCCATTTCTTCTCCAGATATTGTTTCAGCTTCTCCCAGTCTGTGTTAAACTGCCCTGAGTCCAGATCTCTCAGTTTTCTTGTCATCTTGTCCATTTCAGCCATATACAGCAATTTGTAGATCCAATCTTCAATAGTTGGCACTTCTTGTACTTTCCATTTCTGCGCATACAAAAGTCTAGCTGCTGCAGTCATATAAAAAATCAACGTCCTATGATGGGCTGGAATTCCCTCCATTCCCAAGTTTAGCAGCAGGAGTTCTGGGTTCTTATTTATTTGAAACTGTAAAATTTCACTCATTTCTCTTATTATTTCCCCCCAGAACTGCCTAGCTACCTCACACGACCACCACATATGATAGAGGGAGCCCTCATGTTTCTTACATTTCCAGCATTTATTAGAAGTATTCAAGTTCCCTAGCGCAATCTTCTTTGGTGTCATGTACCAACGATAGATCATTTTGAAAATGTTCTCTTTAATATTAATGCATGTCGTTGTCTTCATTGTAGTTTTCCACAAGTATTCCCATGCCTCCATTGTTATTTCTTTATTGAAATTTATAGCCCATTTCACCATCTGTGTTTTAACTATCTCATCCTCAGTATACCATTTCAACAGTACTTGGTATACCTTGGATATTCTTTTCTTGTCTTCTTTAAGAAGGGTCTGCTCTAGTTCCGAGTTCTCTGTTCGTATGCCCCCTTTTGCAAAGTCCGAGTTGTATAAGTCTCTAATCTGTCTATACTGGAACCAATCATAGTTAGGTGATAGTTCCTCTTGCGTCTTTATTCTAAGTTTAGATACTTCAATCTTAGTTATTTCTTTGTACGTTAAACATTGTTGTTCATTATCCACAGCTCTCGGATCTATCACCTCATATGGAACCACCCACAAGGGGGTTCCTTCTTGTAGGTAAGTTCTGTACTTCTTCCAGATTATATATAGACTTCTCCTTACAAAATGATGCAGGAACATCGAGTTGACCTTTACTTTATCATGCCATAGGTATGCGTGCCATCCAAAAATTTTTTTATATCCCTCTAGGGCTAATAGTTTCTTATTCTTTAATGTCATCCACTCTTTTAGCCAAACTAGGCAGATTGCATCATGGTAAAGTCTCAGATTGGGCAGTTGCATTCCGCCTCTCTCCTTTGCATCTTGTAGAACTTTTACTTTCACTCGAGGCTTCTTGCCTGCCCAAACAAAATCTGATATTTTCCTCTGCCATTTTTCAAATTGTTTAGAGTCTCTGATGATTGGTATTGTCTGTAACAAGGCCATCCCATAAATTGGGAACAACCACAGAGAATGTATGTGGACACTTTCAAACAAGATCTCTCCAGCAAAGTGGGTTGAAAGTCATCCCAAGCAAAGTACAGCCAATACATCCTGGGCCACCACTAGCCAGGTGTTGGCCATGGAGGAGGGATGCCAGTCCCTTCTCAAGCTGCTGATGCTTGGGAGTAGGATTGCCAGGCAGTGGCAGGCAACTGGCAAGAGGGCTGTGGGTGGGGATATGAGGGGTATGGAACACTGGCTGCAGCATCACACCATTTCCAGTAAAACAAAAAGGAAGTGACATAATTTAAAGAATTGCAGGAAACTATGGTAAAACCATAGAGTTTCCGGTGAATCCTAGAGCTACCCTATGTCACTTCCTTTTTTTAAAAAACTGGAAGTGACATAGTGCTGTATGTGATGGTGTGGGTCCCCCCCATTTTTCTCCTACCATTGTTCTGAGTGGGGACAGGCAAAAGGGGCAGGTAGCAGGGCATCCCTCAGACACGCTGAGGGAATGGAACCCCTACCTGGGAGTGAACTGAGCCCCTGTTGTGAAATCTGCACCCTCCTTATTGTGTTGCCCCCAAAGAATCATAAGGTTGGAAGGGACCTCCAGGGTCATCTAGTCCAACCCTCTGCATAATGCAGGAAATTCACAACTACATCCCCCCACACCCCCAGTGACCCTAGCTTCATGCCCAGAAGATGGCAAAACACCATCAGGATCCCTAGCTGAACTGGCCTGGGGAAAATTACTCCCTGACTCCAAGTGGCGATCACCATTACTCTGGGCATGTAAGAAGGGGCCACAAGGGTCACTTGAGTGCCTTGCCCTGCTTTTACGGTTGCCACCTGCAGGGAGGGCCTGGACTTCTCCTGGATTTAGAACTGATCTCCAGACTAAAACAATCCGTTCCCCATGGAGAAAATAGCAGCTTTGGAGGGTGGACTCTATGGCATCATATTAATTCTGGGCTCCCTCTCCTTCCCAAACTCCACCCACCCCAAGCTTAGCCCCCAAATCTCTAGGAATTTCCCAGTCTGGAGTTAGCAACCCTTCCTGCTCTCTTTATTAAAATTGCCTGGAACAGTCTGTACCAGTTTGTTTCTGCTGGTTAAAGTGTGATAAGCCCTCTTTCATAGGAGGGTTGCCGCTATCTATTGCTGCTGCCGCTGCCCACCCTTATGGGACTTCCTTTTGGGGGCCAGTAGCTCTGAGGAGCTGTGCTTAGGGCTGCCAGCAGGGGGAGCTGGAGACAGACTCACATACCTGGGCACTCTGGGAAACAATTTCAAAGGGTGGTTTCCTGGTGGGGGCAATACCTTTATGGCAGGTGTCTCCTGAGCACGTCACCATGCTCTTGCTTATGGGCAGGCTGGTGTTCATCAGGTTGTGTTTGAAGTGTGCTGACAAGACCTTTGGAGCAGTGAGACACCAGCCTTTGTTCTTCTGTTAAGGATTCTGTCTCTCTGTGATGAAAGTCGTGGCCTCTCTTGAGGATTTTTGAAGGCAAGAAGATTAAGTGGTTTCCAGCACAGGGTTTCAATGGGGAGAAAATGCCTTGGCAGAGTTACTCAGTTATACGATCCAACCCCTCTCACCAAGGGGGAAAAAAGCACACAAATCTCTTGAGAAAGTGCAAGTCAGTCAGAAAGAAATCTTGGACCCACTTCAAAGACTATGCCAATAAATCGTGATTCATGTGAGGAGATTTTTTTTTTAAAAAAAATGCCCATTTCTTCGTTTGCCAAGTACATCGAGAGCCGAATGTTCTCCATTGTGTAGGAACACCACCGCATGTTGCATTCAACAAGGAAAGGTCACCGGGAAAGGACTGTGGCTCCTCTTTGACAGAGCTACTCCTTGTTCTTAACACCTCCTTCGGCGAAACGGCTTTTGCTCTGCAGCACACGGGCCCAGATTCGTAACAAAACCAACCAGGTCGTGGTCTTCTCTACCCCCCTTCCTACAAAAGTGAAAACATAAGTGCCTAGTGCGAGCGTGTAGAGGAAGCTGCACAGACCAAATAACTGTTCCACGAGACCTGTGTGTGTGTGGGGGGGGGGGGTTCGAGGTATTTTGCCTCCTCAAGCATGGTACACCCATCCCCTCCTTTGCACCCACACTGTCTGCCACCAGTCCGATTCAGGCCAAGCCCTGGGGTGAAACAAGTGGCAGGGCAGGCCTCGGGCCAAGAAATGATGCCAGTTTTCTCCCATGTCGTTGAAGGCCGGGCGTCAGTCCAGTTTCTCTCTGCTCTCTCCCATCGCACTATTCATAGCTTTCAAACCTTCTAAAACATACACCTTCAGTAATCTAAGCTAAGATTGGATTTTTGCTTTTTAATGTCTCAGTATTGCCTCTCTGTCTTTTATTAGCTCCATTGGACATAGTTCTTTAGAAGCCCTCCTGGGGGGTGGGTGGGAAGGGTGTTGACATCTTGCATACAGAAGATGGCTGCAAACCCCTCATAGGTTTTCCTCTCAGTACCTTTTTTTACACCTTTGCATAAAAATCAGAACCTGAACAATCCCTCATATGGAAATACTGCAAATACTTTGAATCCCGACAAAATTGTTTCTGACATTTATGAGCCGAGCATTTATTCTGGCACCTCTTGCTGTCTGGCTTATTTTTCCCTGGCTGCCAGAGGTGGAGGGGCTGTGCTAATCAAGAAAACAGTGACTCAGCATCCAGGGATGTCCTCCACAAGGGGGAAGGGGAAAAAAATCAGAAAAACTCCTTTTGAACGGCATCATCCTGATTGGCATAGCGCTTCCAATTTCTGCCAAGCTTTGCAAAATCTCTGTGATGTTGGGTGGTCTTGCTACTTTTATATAAGTATGGGTCCAGTATCTGTGGCTGCATGTGTTCTAGGCTAGACAGGCAGGGAAAACACTTTGTTTGTAACTGCGGGTGGACAGGCAGGCCAGATAGGGGGGGAAAGAGACTACGGTGTCCCTCTCCCATCCGCCAGCCACAGTCAGGGCTTGCTCCAGCGTTGCTGGCACCTGAGGCAGCTTAATGCTGCCTCTGTGTGCACACGTACACACCGGACTGTGTGATGACGTCACTGCATGTGACATCATCACGCAGGGGATGGCGTGCACACAGGGGGTCTTCCAGCCCTCCCGTTCAGTTGCTCTGTGGGCCAGATGCAGCCAGCTGCCCTGGCCGCCGGCTGCGCCTGGCCCGCAGAGCAACGGAACAGGAGGCTGCCCGCTCAGCTACCTCAAGCTGCTGCCGCCAGCATGCACTCCTGGCTGCCGCCGGTGGTGGCAACAGCTCTGTGGTGTGCGCCCCTGCCCCCGGGCTGGCGCCCCTCCAGCACCTTAGCACCCTGAGGTGGCGGCCTCACCGGCCTCAATGGGCAGACCAGCCCTGGCAACAGTGCCAGCCACCACCATCCCCAGCCACCCCCTGCCCCAAAGGGACTGAAAGGAACATTTTGCTTGTACTAACTGGCAGGAAAACAAAGTTGTGGAGATAAGTGGAGTCCTCCCACCACCCACTACAAGCTAAACAACTGCCCTCCAGGTTGGCTCGGAGGGAGAGGTTTTGCCCTCTACCAAATCACGTGGGGTGTTTGATCAGAGGCATCAGGGTTTAGGTTTCCCTGTCTTTGTGCTCCATTTTTGTTTTTTAAAAAGACCACCATGCCCAACCTGACGCTTGTGAGTTCCAAGGAAAGAGATAAACAGTAAGCTTATTGATTTTGATAGACTTACTGGATGATTCTCTGCATGTGATCTATTTTAAAAGTAGCATCATTTTTAAATTTTTGGCAATTGGCGTCTCAAAATTAAGTTGTTTGCTAATTTTTTATATTTATTTTTCAAGGAGGTCTTTTTAAGGAAGCCTGGCTGCCTTTTATTGCTTTTTCTGTGGTGCGTTTTAAGCACATGGGCATCTTTTTGGAGGTCTTTGCACCAATATAACCCGGGGTTTACATTTTGTCTTGCTCTATATTAAAGTGGAATTTAAACAGCTTTCAATTCTCCTTTTGGCCATCTAGACTCTCCCTTTTAGCTTTTTTAAAATTTGTAAAATCCCCCCTTTTGAAATTAAATATGACTTTCTGGGCAATTTTCCAGCCCAGGTGAATTTGCCAATGCTGTTCTGGCTCCCAAGCCATTTGGCAACATTTAACTCTGTCCCAACATTTTCTCTTTTGTTTGCTTCTCTGATTTCTTTTTCTGCCTTAAACCAAAGTTTTGGTCAGCAAGTACTGCTGCTAAGTAACTTTATATACCGGCATCGCAGTCCACAGTGATTCTGCGAAGGAGTTTGTTCCTTGCAAGACTGCCCATTTCTTGGGCCTGTGCCATCTGCACAATTTAGAGCAACACTGCCTCCAAAGTGACCTCCTCTATCCTTTCTGTGGATTTTATATCCAAGATAACTGCATACTGCTGATTACCAGGTCTTTGTCATGTCCATAATATCTATGTAGTCCCTTAGAACTACTGTCCTAACTAGCTGCTCTAGGATAGACCCTAAGTTGCCTTGGTCTGAATGGACAGAAGTCCTGCTATCCTTTTTTTCCCATTAATCAGTTGCTGCTATTTACATGCCCTTGTAGCATCTAGATTAGACTACCTCAGTGTGCTTTGCATGGGGCTGCCCTTGAAGACTGTCCGGAAACTACACTTGGTACAGAATGCTGTGGCCAGAATGTTAACTGGAATGGGTCATATGGAGCACATCACTCCAGTTTTATTCCAGCTACACAGCCTCCCAATTTGCTTCAAGGTGCTGGTATTGACTTTTGTATATGACTTGTGGCCGTGTACCTTAAGGATTGTTTTTCCCCATATGAGCCGACCTGTCTGCTCCAGTCATCTTTGGATGCCCTGCTTCAGGTCCCCCCACCAACTGAGGCTAGATGGCTGGCAATCTGAGAAAGGGCCTTCTCAGTTGTGGCACCCAGACTTCGGAATTCCCTCCCCAGGGAGATTCGCCTGTCCACCTTTATTGCTGTCTTCCATTAGAGGGTGAAGGACATTTTTGTTTCCTGTGGCATTCCCCAATAACTGTTATTGGCCTTCCTCCCTGTTCTTGGTGTGTTTACGTATGTTTTATTGAATTATTTTTATACTGTTTTATTTTTTAAAAAATTAAATGGTTTAAAAGGTTTTATATTTTCTAATGTTCACCACCTTGGGGACAGTATTTGGGTAGAAAGGTGGCATATAAATGTTTTGGTTGGTTGGTTGGTTGGCTGGACGGACGGACGGACGGACGGACGGGCGGGCGGGCGGGCGGGCGGGCGGGCGGGCGGGCGGACGGACGGACGGACGGACGGACGGACAGACAGACAGACAGACAGACAGACAAGATAGATAGATAGATAGATAGATAGATAGATAGATAGATAGATAGATAGATAGATAGATAGATAGATAGATAGATAGATAGATAGATAGATAGATAGATAGATAGATAGATAGATAGATAGATAGATAGATAGATAGGTGACTGCAGAATGGCCTTGTAAAGTAAGAGCTTCTACACTGCAGAACCATGTTCACATCTCTTAGCTTCAGAAAGAGTGGGTTGTTTCTTTTTTCAGTTGGCCTTCCAGTGCTTGAGGTTTTATTGGCCATCCAGACCTCTCTTATAATACTAAAAGTCAGCAGCACCCAGTGAAATTGCTGGGAAATAGGTTCAAGACAGATAAAAGGCAAGATGTCTTTACTCAAGGGATGTAATTCATTGCCCATGGAGGTGAATCCCATGAGCGCGGAGGGATTCCGGGAGGAGAGGTCTATCAATGGCTAGCTACTCACCATTGAGGGAGCCTCCATGTTAAGAGGCAACAAAGCTCTGAATATCAGCAATAGGGGAGGGCCTTGGCCTCTGTCTGGCCCTCCAGGCAACTGGCAGGCCAGAGTATGAGACATGATGCTGGAACAGATGGACCACTTCTCTGATTCTGCAGGCTGAACTTACGTACTAGCCGCACATTCATTTAGCAAGTGGCATGGTGAAGCGAGTTCAGATTCTCACAGTGCCACAAGCCTACCTCGTAGGGTCGTTCTAAGGATAAACTAAGGAAGGTGGTACCGTGTATGACACTCTGAGCTCCTTGCTGGAAGGGTAAGATAAAAATGTAATAGATAGATTTATATTACTGTGTTTTATTGCCTTTTGTTTGTTCAACCACCTGGAACTTATTGGAAAGTAGTAAAGAAGAATTTGATGTCAATGAAATCCCCAGTTTGTGTGGCAAAATACACTGCAGTGGTGAATACAAAAGAAATGGGATGATTTCTATGTATTTTGCCTAGGCCAGTGCATGCATATAAAGAGGATATAATATTTCTACATGGATCCAAAAGAGGCCAAATGGGAACATTTCTAGGCAACAGATGCTACGATCAGCAAAAGACAGTAGAGACCCCCTCACCGCTGCAGGAGTATACCACATACCCTGCAGCTGTGGACAAGTTTACATCGGGACCACACAGCGTAGTATCCAGACAAGAATAAAAGAACATGAAAGACACTGCAGACTTGGACAACCTGAAAAATCAGCAGTGGCTGAACATAGCCTAACCCAAACAGGGCACAGTATCCTATTCCAGGACACTAAAATACTGGACAACACTTCCAACTACTTCGTCAGATTGCACAGGGAAGCCATTGAAATGCATAAGCACAAGCCCAATTTCAACAGGAAAGAAGAGACTTTAAGAATGAATAGAGCATGGTTTCCAGTCCTGAAAAATACCAGGCTAACAAAATACTCTATACCCTACAATAGCCTTGCAGAGAAGATTAGCATATCAAGCACCAATCCATATGCAAAAGAACCTCCTCAGGATACAGTGAAGCCTCCCTCCATTAGCATTGCACACCCTGGGAATCTCTTACAGGATGACTCAGCCCAAACCCACCTTCCTGAGTAGATATAAATGACCTGCCAACACCTTTTCCACACTGTGACACTGAGAGATCTCTGTCTTTTGGTGCTATACCTCTGAAGGTGCCAGTCACAGCTGCTGGCGAAACGTCAGGAACTACAATGCCAAGACCACGGCAATACAGCCCGGAAAATCCACAACAACCATCGTTCTCCGGCCGTGAAAGCCTTCGACAATACATTTCTAGGCAAATGCTCACCGGATTAGAAACCTTCAGACATATAAGAAGAGTGAGAGTTTCTGCATTTCTGAAGGGCTGAGGATTAGAAACCTTGTATATTCAGGAAATGTAATGACTTTGCAAGATTTAGACATTTCTGGCTGGAGAAACAGGAATCCTGTTTATTTCTGTTTCTCCTGATGATCAGTTCAGTGGAACTCCGATGTTTACATACAGTGAGCAAAAGAAGATGACAACAAAGAGGTTGGATCCAGGGTCGGTTCTTTCATCTCTTTCCAAACCTCAGCCGCTTTCTTTTACCTTGGAACTAAAACTCGTCAGCCTGCTATTTGGGGACCACATTTCTGAGAGCAACTTCCTTGCCCATCACTCAATTTGGGGAAACATTTTAGGGATTCTCTCTCTCACCCAAGGGATTCCCCTGGCCAGATTGCAGATGAATAAGGGGACGTATCTTAGTTTTAGAGACAGGTGAAGTTCTTCCTTCCATAGGGAAGCATAACAACATTGGAAGGCAAGCAATTTACAGTGTAATCCTAATGGGCTTAGATTGGAGTAACTCTTCTTAAGATCGCACTGTTAGAGCCAAGCTACACAATACATTTTTTGCCAAACCCGACATGACATCTGCAGGAAACGTTCCAGGGGAAGGCATTGTTTAAACCATTGCAGAGCTTGGTATGCACTGAAAGTGCCACCCCAAGGTTGTTTCAGCTCACAAAAATTGCACTGGGAGGAAGGCAGAGCCCCCCCTCCTCCTCCACTGCATTTCCCATCTAAAATGGACCCTGTGGAACTTGGGGAAGTAAAATTCCCCGCAGCTGCAGGAAAGCAAGTCCAGTTAGCTCAACCTGACATGCTAAAACATGTATCATGTAATCTATCCCTTCGTTTTTCTTCTTTCCCAGGATGCTCAAGGAGTGAGTGGGAGGGTCTCTATTCTTTTATATGGGAGAGGGGAACTACACTCTGGATCCAGTTTGGTTCACAAATAGATCCCATTTTCGTTATGGGTGGGGTCTCTCCTGCTGTAGCTGTTTTTAAACACAATAAAGATATCAGAGGAATCTCAGGTCCTGAATCAATTGTCTCTGTTCATCTCTCTCTCTCTCTCTCTCTCTCTCTCTCTCTCTCTCTCTCTCTCTCTCTCTCATCTCCTAATTGTGTGTGCCATGGCAGGAGAGGGGAGAAGAGAGGAAGCCTTATATTTCTGCTTCTGACTTCCCCTATCTATTATGTAGGTATGGAAGGGTTGCAGGCAAGCCATCTATCATGGGGGGAGTCATAGTCTTTTCTTCTATATTTTCCATCTACCTTGCAAAAACAGGTTATCCAAACATGGCACCCTCTCAGTGAGACGGTCAAGTGAGATGGTATAGAAAATGGAAAAGCTGGGTACAGAAATTCAAATCCGGACTATCCTGTTTGGTGGAATGATCAGTTGCAGAGGTTGGATGACATCCCTGTCATTCACATATCCTCTGAATTACATCTTCCCTTCACTTCCCCTCCTATCTTTATCAGCCCAGGAAAATGAAACTAGACAGGAAGGTCCCAGAATAACTGTGAGACTTTGCCGTTTCCTGCTGCTCTGAAATGTCAAAAAAGTCTGTTTCTATTCAGATCATTTCCATTACTTACATGTGGTTGTGCGTATATCTCGCTTAATAAGGTTTTGACTGCATTTTCCTACTTTAGCATTTCACATTAAACTGTACAACTTGCAAAAGCTGTATGTTTTAGGAGTGAAGGGTTGCCCTCCACAGACTCATATTATTAATGATTAGCCTGTTAGATATCTTATTCAATAGCAAGAGGTTCCTTTAGCCCTTTCTTGTTCTTTGCATTTGGATCACTATCCATTACTGTAACTTGAGGATTAGAGAAGTATTTTGGAAAGCTGCAACCTGCTCCCTGTATGCTCATCCATAGGGTTGTTTTTTAAAAGCCTTCTGGTGGTACAGAATGCAGCAGGATTCAAAAATAGAGGGTTTTTCTAAGAGTTTATTAATATGATCTTTAGAGAAGCTGAGTACGTTGTCCCAATCCATAGAGAGATGGCCAGATTGGAGAACCAAAGATGCTGGAGAAACAATGGCCACGCCAGAAGACAGGGGGGGGGGAAAGAAAAACTAGGTGCAAGGTAAAAGGATTTACGCTTTAAGCTTCATCAGGGGATCTTCTATGGAATATTTCAAGTTTATTTGTCAAGATAGGTAGCCATGTTAGTCTGTCTGTAGCAGTGGAAAAGAGCAAGAGTCTAGTAGCACCTGTAAGACTAATGAAATGCAAGGTAGAGTATGAGCTTTGGTGAGTCACAGCTCACTTCTTCAGATACAGCTAGAATGTGAGTCCATTTCCAAGATATAAGGACTCACGAAAAGTCCTACCCAATTTTGTTGGTCTTATAGGTGCTACTGGACTCTTGCTCTTTTCCAAGTTTATTTGTGGTATACTTCTTGCATGGCGTTAAATGTAGGAAAGCTAACTAAATGCTTAGGGCTTCTTAAGTACATGCCTATATCTGAATCAGGCCTGACTAGAGTCATCCAGAACAATCAGCACTGTCCTCCAGATGTCTCCTGCTGCTGGAAGTGAAGGGGATGGCTACTGGAGACAGGGCCTTAATTGTGGTGGCACCTTGCTTATGGAACTATCTCAGGAGGAATGCCATCTTTTTCATCTTTTAAATGTCTGGTGAAATCCCTCCTTGTTTAACCATGCCTTCTGATGTTTAATCATTGAAGTTTTTCTTCTGCTGTGATCTCTCTTTAATTTTTGTTGTTGTTCTTGCAGTGCTTCTGTATTTACTGGATTATATTGCTACTGTTTTCATATGCATTTATGCTGTTGTTTTTAGGTATTGTATTCGTAAGTAGAGATGGGCACAAAATGGGAAAAAACGAAACAAGTGCTTCGTGTTTCATCACGTTCCACAAATCATGAATCATGAACTTTCATGAAATTGTCCCATTTCACGAAACGATTTGTTAGTTTCATGATGCGTCAGAACTCATGGCACTTCAATGGCCCCCTTCATACCCAGAGATGCCAAACTCGCAGGGAGACTTCAGCAGGCTTTCCTCCACCCACCCTCACCCAACAAGCCAGCAAGAACAAATGTTCTAAATAAGAATATAAGCAAAGAAAATTAAAGAAAGAAAAGTAGGCCTCAATCAAGCCATGGCCCAGAGCCAGGCAATGCCCTGAGACTGGGATTGGGTGGGGTGGGGGAAAGAAAGCACCCTCACCCAATGACTTTCCCAGTAGGGCCAAGAGCTAAAAATAAGAAATAGGCTTTTCAGTCTCTTTTAAAGCAGCAGCAAATCCAACCAAAAGCTCACAATTCCACCCTCTCACTCCAAATCCCAGCAACAGGTCCTCCCTCTCCCTTTGTCTACTGGAACTGAAAAGCACAAGGCAGAGAGCTGTGCCTTATATAAGAAATGCTCACATAGAGCACAATAGGAGGTCTCTGGTTGGCAGACTGACCTGCCTAACAGGGTTCGGAGGGATGAGATTGGTGTTCCCATGGCTACAGAAGACCCATCTCCTCAGTTGCCTAGGAGATTAACCCCCCTGCTCCTTGCTGCATAGGACAGAACGGAAGCTCTCCAGTTGGCAGGGAGAGCTGCCTATCAAGATTATGTGGGCTAAGATTGGGGTTTCCAATGGCAACAAAAGGTCTGCAGATATTCCGGGCCTATGTTGCCTAGGGAATCAATTGATTGGTGCCAGCCTGTCTGGCATCATGAATAATTCATGAATCAAACAAATCAGTCCAAAAAGTTATGAATTGCATGAAAACCACAGCCCCACAAAACACGTTTCGCGAGACACGAATCGGCCCAATTCATCACGAAATTTGATTCGTATTTCAATTCGTGCCCATGTCTAATTGTAAGCAACCTTGAATGCCCACTGAAGCAGGAATATAAGTGGACTTGCATATACATTTTTGTCAATAAATGCATGTAAAAACTAGATTGCAAGCACTCTTGAGAAACATCACGAGATTCCCTTATACAGACAGGCTTTATCCTTGGGCAGCATGGCATATACACAACTTTGTTTTGCTTCTGATTAAAGCAGACTTGGACTTTCCAACATGCACACACAGAGACACACAAACACACCACCAACCCTGGCTTATTTTCAAAAATTTACATGTTGAATGTTTTAAACATTCAGATGTTATTGTTTCAGTTTCAGAAACCCATTTGTGCAAGAACGCAGTTTGCTTCCTGAATTCCCTGGTGCATGTTGACCAAAGTCCCGTTGCTGAAAGAAAACTATAATCTGACGGTGAAGTCTGAGTATGAGATCCTGCTAACAAACACAGCAACGGACAGTCCGTTCTATTTCTCACGGCAGTCTAGTTATCAAAGATAAGAACATCTGCATGTCTTACCACTGACGTAAATAAATCAATGCATTAAAAAAAACCTGAATAGAAACTAAAATTTGAAATCTGGACTTTGGCATACAGATATTTGGAAGTCAGAATGCAAATCCATTCCAGTCCACTACAAATAAAATAAAAATCCATTCCCCAAACTGAAAGCTCACTCCAAATTCTCATCATTTTGGACTGGCAGTAATAATCATAAACCTGGAGAGGTTATGGCTCCCCCCCCCCTTTATTCAATTGCTGGATTTTTCTTTTCAGGCACATTCTTTCTAGAAGCACTTTAAGTTTTTCCCCCTCTTTTATATTTAAGCTGCCACCATTTCTATTCTCCCATTTATTCCCCTCTCCCAAGCACACACAGAATTGCACCTTTTTCTTTTGGCTGCTTCTCTGCTTGTGACTTTACTGTATGGGGAAGTCAATCTGGAAGGTCACCGCTTTCATCAAGCATTCGATTTGCATCCAAAATTGTATGTACATGAAAAATGTGGTTGTGTGTCGCACCTAGCTGCAGACGCAGATGAAATTCTGTGGAAAGCCTGATGCACGCTAACCTTTGCAGATGGCTCAGCTATTGCTGAAAAATGGATTGCTTAATAAAGCATATCATCCGACATATTTGCTGCTTGGCTAGCCAAATAGAAGTTGTTTTTTGCACAAATTTCCTTGTCAAATTTGTCAATGTTCATGTCATTTTTGCTTTAGGTCACGGAGCAAGGTGCAAAATCTTGGCATCTTTACTAGTTGCAAGCCAATTTTGGCTATTTCTAACAATGGAGTGGATTTCTCCAGAGGTTCAGGCATTCCACATTTTATAGGGAAAGGAAAAACCAGAGGGGTAGAAAGCGATGGACTTAAAAAACAAAAACAAAACTGGTGCGCTGGTAAGGGCTGTTTTTGTTTTTCTTGTGAAATGAGGGATAAATACTTGCACTCGTATTCAAGAATTCTGTTGAGAAGACAGTGGTCTTTATTAATTTATTAAAGGAGCCTTTTATCCCATTAAACTGTTTATTCGGTTCAGCTGTGTAGGTTCAGAGGGGTTTTGTTGCATGGAGATTATTTGCTTGCCTGCACAGAAAATGTATTCCTTTGCACATGGATATTTACAAGATGGGAAAAGACCAAGAGAACATGTTTCCATCACAGGCTCCAGGTAGGGCTTTCCCCTTTCTCTTCCATTCAGTCTTTTGCATCTGTTCTTTGAAGGACCAATTAATATTATTCCACAAGGTTGCTTTTGTGACTGTTTTGGCTTTGCTTTGGTAACATGATTTCATCCCAGGCCAGAGGTATCTTTTCTCCGCTAAATAAACCTTCTTTGGCACGTAACTAGTAAGATTTTTACAAGGCTCTGATTTTCAAGGTAGAACAGTTGTGGGGACTGACTTGTGGGGAGGCATGGGTGGGACAAGGGGTAAGTGGGAGAAGATGAGAAGGATGGGTGGAGGAGACAGGAGACTGGAGGAGACAGTGCCCCATTGCTGGATTCCATATCCGAGGCTCTGAAAATGTAATATGTGGTTATGAATAGAGATGGGCATGAACAGAAAAAAAAATGAACATGATGTTCGTTGTTCATTGCCATCCGCGAACAGGGACTCACGAACAACCACAAACATGGCCCTGTTCATTAACATGTCCGTGGTTGGATGTTCGTGGGGGCCAGCAGGTTCTCCTCCAGCCATCATCCAAGTCAAGATCCCTACAGCACCACTCCCAGAAACCTGATCTGAGCAGGCACCAGGAAAGGTACCAATAATAAATTGGTACCTTTCCCAATAATAATAAATTGGTACCAGCCCTGGAACTTGAAGGGGTAGATCCCTATCCCACCACACACAAAGAAAATTCAAGCTCCAATGCACTATCTCTATCAAAATGCCAACAGCAACTCTCTCCCTCTCCACCGTCTGCAAACTAAACCAGAGCTGGGAGCCCCTCCCCTCCCCCCTGCTCTTTGCTCCCTTGTAACAAATTTGGAGCTCCACACTTGAAAGGAAGACCTGCCTATGAAGCTAATTTGGGTTTAGATTGGGATTTCCAGGGCAACAGCAGGAGTTCAGACAGAGTTCAGACAATCCCTGCCTAAGTTGCCAAGGGAATTGATTGCAGGCGCCAGACTGTCTGGCTTGACGAACAGCAACGAACAGCAATGAACGAGGCTTGCAATGACCACCTGTTCGTTTAGAATGGGGCCTCACGAACAGCTTGTCCATGAACAGCAGATTGGGCTGTTTGTGGCTTTTTTTTGTTCGTATTGCTGCTCGTGCCCATCTCTAGTTATGAATTGTTACTATGGCTGCCAGTACCCCGGTGGGCCCAGGGATCCCCTGCTCCCAGCCTCTGCTCCCCACTGCCACTCACCTGACCGGTGGGGGGGAAAGGCCCCAGGGAATGGGCCCAGAAGGCAAGAAACCTCCTGGGCCAGCTTGCAGTGGGCATGCTCTCCATGGGCGCAATGACGTCACTTCTGGAAGTGATGTCATTGCGCTTGGTGGTGGGCATGCTCGCGCCCTTCACAGGGGCTAAAATTGGCTGCTGCCGGGTGCAATGATGTCATTCCCAGAAGTGACATCATTGCACCATGCTGGGAACCCATGCATGCTTTGCACACATGCAAGAAGTCTCAAAAGGGGAGTGCCGGCTCCCCCGCCCTCCCACCGGGATGGCGAGAGGACCTGGCAAACCTACTTGTTACCCATAGTACTTCAGCTTCCATTTTCAAAAAATCCCCAAGCCTTGTGGCTGCAATTCAAGGCCTGGAAAGGTGTGGCGTGGCCACTGCTACGTGGCAAAGCATCTGCTTGGCAACAGAAGGGGCCAGGCTCAACCCCTGGCATTGCCGGTTAATAGGATCAGGTAGGGGTTGATGGGAAAGACTTCTACCTGAGCCGATGGAGAGCTGCTGCCAGTTTGAGTAGATAATGCTTGATGGGCCAGTAGTCTGGCTCAGTACAAGGCAGCTTCATGTAGTATGTGGGCACTATCCAGAAAATATTCAGAAAGAGAAATTTGACCCTGGCAGAACTTCCAGTGGTCACGTAGAGGGGCCTGGGTAACTTCCAAATTTCCTATTCCTCTCACATGGTAAGCCATCTGGGGTCTGACTGTCCAGTCACTCTCCAATGCCCTGCATTCCTTCCCTTCAGTTTTTGATACACCTCACATTTCTGCTGCTCAGGGCATTGAGAAAATATCATGTTTCCATAAGATCTCCAGGGCAGGAGGCTCCCAGCAGCATTACGGCCAGGAATTATGCAGCCTGCTGTGCAGATTTATGATAGTGGAGGCTCATCTGATGGGAGACACCTTGACCAAGGTAATTTCAGGTGGGTTGGTTTGCATTTGAAGAGCAAGATCCGAGTCAAATAGCACCTGAAATTCCAACTAGTTTTCCAAAGTATGAGCTTTCAAGAGTCAAAGCTGTCTCTCGAAAGCTCATACCTTGAAAATCTAGTCGGTCTTTCAGGTGCTATTGAACCTGGAACTTGATTAAAGAAAGCTTAACTGCTCCGAGATCAGCCAGATTTGTTAAGTTATGCGGTACCACTGGTCTACCCAATGTCCTTGTGACACTGGCCGTTTCCACACGCGTTGAATAATGCACTTTCAATGCACTTTAGTTATCCTTTAGAAGTGGATTTTTTGTTCCACACATGGAAAATCCGTTATAAATGTGCACTAAAGCGTATTGAAAGTGGATTATCCAACGTGTGTGGAAACGGCCACTCTTTCAGATGCACCAGGTCAGTGTTTGCTTCTGCATGGTGCAGACAATTTTTCATTAGCTACTGAAAGCACACACACCAGATGTGAGTAAACTTCTGAAACTAAATGAATGTGAACAAGTACCAGTAGTTCTTGACATTTTGGGCAGCCGGTGGCAAACATCACAGCATTATGACATTTATCAGCAAATCTCAAGGCCAAGACAGTGCCCAGGCTAATGATCAAATTTTATCCCAGTAACTGTGCCACCCGTTGAAGGAGGTTGGTAGTTCTGGAAACGTCCCAGTGAATATCTGAAAGGATTGCTTAGTGGGATTTGCTTTGGCAAATATCACTCTTTATTGGTAAAGAAGAGAATGAAAGCTAAAATTTGGTCACCAGGCTCAGGTAGGGTGCAGTTCAGATTTGCTAACAAATGCCAGCTTATTCTGGCCTACGGTTGCCAGATGGCTTCCCCCCTCCCCCCAAAAAAAACTGGAGAGGGACCTGCCAATTGATTTCTTTTTATTCTTTCATGAGCATGCTCCCAGACCTAATGTGATGACATCACTTTGGGAGAAACGTGATGACATCACTGCTAGCGCACAAGAGGCTGGGAGGGCTGGCTAGCCAGCTGGTCACTCACTCCTTGAGCACGCAGGAGCCCATGGGGTGAATGGGCTGGCCACTCCCTGGGCATTCAGGAAACCTGGGGGATAAGTGTGCTAGCCTCTCCCCATGAGCAGAGGACACCAGGTGGGTGAGCAGGCCAGCCTCTCCCCATGAGCACAGGACACCAGGTGGGTGAGCAGGCCAGCCTCTCCCCATGAGCAGAGGACACCAGGTGGGTGAGCAGGCCAGCCTTTCCCCATGAGCACAGGACACCAAGTGGGTGAGCAGTAGGGTTGCCAGGCCCCCTCGATCTCCCAGCGGGAGACTGGGGCCTGGCTCTTACCTCGGAGGAGCTTGCAAGTGTGATGACGTCACTTCTGGGAGTGACGTCATCACGCAGCCCCCATTTGGGCACTGATCAGGCCCGTTGTGGGCCCCTGTGGACCACAGGAACGCTCCCATTGGGCCCCACAACGGGCCCAATCCACTCCTGTTTTGGCACGAATCGGGTCCATTTTGATGCGGATTGGGCCCATTTTGGACTCCTGTGGAGCGTGGGAGCATTCCTGCGCTCCGCAGGGGCCCACAACGGGCCCAATCCATGCCAAATTGGACCCGATCTGTGCCAAAACGGGTGCGGATTGGGCCCGTTTTGGCACGGATTGGGCCCATTGTGGGCCCCTGTGGAGCGCAGGAACGCTCCTGCGCTCCACAGGGGCCCCAATCCAGGCCAAAACAGGCCTGATCCTGGGGCTGCTGTGCACGGGGGCGCGCAGCACCGCAAGGGGCGCGCATGGAAGGTGCGTGCCCCCTCCGCTGGCCAGGTAAGTGGGGGCAAGGGTGGAAGGGTGAGGGTGGGGGATCCCCTGCCCCCACCGGGGGTCTGGCAGCCCTAGTGAGCAGGTCAGCCTCTCCCCATGAGCACAGGATGCCAGGTGGGTGAGCAGGTCAGCCTCTCCCCATGAGCACAGGACACTGGGTAGTTGAGCGAGCAGGCCAGCCTGGCTGGCCAGTTCAGCAGGCATGTGTCTAGATTTTTTACTGTTTCCACTGGTCCAACAAAAAATGGACTGTCCAATGGAAAACTGGACACCTGGCAAACCGTATTCTGGCCTCCTAAAATGTTAGAAACTAATGGAACATGAGCTGGTGCAACATACAAAACATATTGCTGTAGCACGGTGGTTAAGTGTTTCAGCTGCAAATCAGCACCCTATTGGTTGGAATCCCACTACTGCCATGGGCTCAGTAGGTGGCCGTGGGTAAGCCACTTGTCTCAGCCTTAGCTCCCCAGCTGCATTGTGGGGACAATAATAACACTGACTTGTTCACTGCTCTGGGTGAGGCACTAATCTGTTTAGAAGAGCAGCATATAGGTGCAATTGTTGTTGTTATTGTTATTATCTCCAAGTATGCCCAGTTGTGATAGAATTATTTGCTATAGAATATGGTAGCCTCCTTCTTAGAATCTAGTTCTTTTACTAGAATTCTTCCAGGTGGCCTGGAAGATCAGTTCCCCTGAAGAAACTGGCTGCTTTGGAGGGTGGACTCTATTGCATCATATCTCTGCTGGGCTCCCTCCCCTCCACAAACTCCACCTTCCAGGATCTACCCCCAAATCTCCAGTAATTTTCCAACCTGGAGTTGGCAGCCATAGCTGACAAATTACAGGAATTGTCTGCAGTGCACCCTTGCGTTTATTTCCATTGATCCTTTTTGCAAATCTAGGATTTGTTCTTAGATCATCTTTAAATTAGTTAATAACTAAACTTCAGTATATGTATGTGTCTGCAAACAACTTTTGAGAATGTATTGTCGAAGGCTTTCACGGACGGAGAACAATGGTTGTTGTGGGTTTTCCGGGCTGTATTGCCGTGGTCTTGGCATTGTAGTTCCTGACGTTTCGCCAGCAGCTGTGGCTGGCATCTTCAGAGGTGTGGCACCAAAAGACAGAGATCTCTCAGTGTCACAGTGTGGAAAAGATGTTGGCAGGTAATTTATATCTACTTAGGAAGGTGGGTTTGGGCTGAGTCATCCTGTAAGAGTTTCCCAGGGTGTGGAATGCTAATGGAGGGAGGCTTCACTGTATCCTGAGGAGGTTCTTTTGCATATGGATTGGTGCTTGTAGCTACACCTCTGAAGATGCCAGCCACAGCTGCTGGCGAAACGTCAGGAACTATAATGCCAAGACCACGGCAATACAGCCCGGAAAACCCACAACAACCAACTTTTGAGAATGCTGAGGGAAATGTGTGATAAAGTACAAAATGAGACCACTTTAAACATTTTCGTTATTATTCCCAGCTACAGAATACATAAGGGATACAGGAAAAATGGAATATGTTGCTAGGAAGACTGTCTTGGGGACTAGAGGACTAAAGGCTTCACGCCACACAGCAGCTAGTCAAGTCCTGTAGGTCAGCTGCCCTTCTGACTGAGACACTTAATGCTGCTAAAGGACAGTTGACCTTGAACGACTGCGTTACAGGATTTGAGAATACATTGATAGAAGTTCCATTATCAATTACGGGGATAATAATAACATACTTTGTAACAGCGTACTTTGTAAACTGCTCTGAGTGGGCGTTAAGTCGTCCTGAAGGGCAGTATATAAATTGAACGTTGTTGTTATTATACTTAGAAAAATTCTGTACAGTGTACAAAGTTGAATGAAATAGGAGCTTTGGAGTTCTCTGGCCACAGATGTTTGCATTAGGAAAGGGTCGATGGTCGAAACCCTTGCAGATGTCATTTTAAATGTTTTTTTTGAGATTCTTTAACGCAGAAGATATCATACGTGTTGCATTTCTTTTCACTCTTCTGGGGGCATTCTCTCCATATTCCTAATTAGGGGTGAATTCATGAATAATCCTAGGTATGCCTTTTGCAAGTACTTTGCTTCTTGCTCTGCAGTTGCTTCTCAGTATTGCTACCTTAAGCTCAGCGGTTAATAAAGCATTTCCTTCTCCAATATGCATTCCTTTACTCAAGCAACTAGGCTCCTTTCTCCGGGGGGGGGGGGGGTGTTGGGGGGGGAGCCTTCACTCATCTAGGCCTCTCGAAGGGGGCTTTTGTTTGGAAGGCATTCTTCTCTGTTTGCTTTTTAGCTGTTGTTTTTGTTCGCAGGTGTATATTATTCCCCCTAGTAAGTTTGCACTGTACCATTTTTAAAGGTCTTGTTTGGTACCCAGCGCTGCCTGCAATAAAGCCAACATGAGTGATTAATAGCAAAGTCTCTGCCATTTTATTATTAATAGCAGTGTGTTGACTCAATTAAATCCAGACTGCTTTTTTTGGCATGCCTTTGCAATTATACATATCATTATGGGCAGCAGCCCAAATGCATCCTGGGAAGAGACCAGAACTCCACATTAACTTTTTTCTGGCGCTCTCAGGATGTGTTGGCAACTATGACGCGTCTCTCTAACCAAGCCAAGACGGCTATCTCAGATATGGAAGAACGGAACTGGGGAGGGGGACTCTGTGAAATGTCTCCAGGTCTAATGCTTCCATTTGAATTCAAGCTCCTTCGCCGAATGTGGATAGAAATTGGAGACCAGTCCCCTCCGTTACTCACACTCCCTTCTGCCCTTAGTC
This sequence comes from Eublepharis macularius, assembly GCF_028583425.1. Lineage (NCBI taxonomy): Eukaryota > Metazoa > Chordata > Lepidosauria > Squamata > Eublepharidae > Eublepharis > Eublepharis macularius. The sequence continues at coordinate 127,441,600 of NC_072795.1, read as the reverse complement.
TACAGCTAGAAAAGGGAGCACGAGGGAAGAGGTCGCATGTGGTGGGCTGAACAAGGTTGCTCCTGCTAGAGGACGTCCATCAATAAGTCCCCAAGGCATTGCCGAGAACAATAGATGGCCTTTGAGATTTCCTCCATCTGGTAGGTGCGTAGAATGGGAGCGGAAAGATGGTGGTGAGGTTCTTACCTGTTGAACTGTATTTTGGGCAAGAACTGCTTCCTTCACCCCAACAATGACGCAGGTAGGAAGTTCAAGAGGCTGGTGTGGACAGAATTTTGGAGTCTCCCTACCCTTGGGACTTGGGGTTTGCCTAGCGAGAGTGTCAGAGAGGTCCCAAGGGCTGCCTTTGCAACATCTTTGCAAAGCAATTCCAGAAACGACTGGGTTTGCATGATTATTCTGCTGGTAGATCCGGTTAGCCATCAATGACAGCAAGTCAGTGGTTTCCCTCCGTTCTATGTTCAGCTCTACCAAGAGCAGGAGTTACCCAGAGTTTCACAGAGTTCAGGGGCCAACTTCAACCTTTAAAGTGTTGGTTCCCCCAAAGACACTAGACTTTTCAGGGACTACTGACTTACACAAAGACGGGTAAAACGGGCATTGCCACCTGCAATGTTCGCTACAGGTGGTGGAGCCATATGCATCAAAGATTGTGACTCTCATGGTGTATAACGAGCACCTCCGTGATAGTGCCAATGTCAGACAAGATGCTCTGTCTTCATTTTTGATTTATTTTTCTTCATTTGTATCCCACCTTTCTTCCCCAACAGGGACCCAAAGCGGTTGCATCGTCTTCCCCTCCTCCAGTTTATCCTCATCACAACCCTGCGGGGGAGTTTAGGCTGAGGGTGTGCGACTGGCCCAATGCCATCCAGCAAGCTTCCGTGGCTGAGCAGGGAATTGAACCCGGGTCTCCCAGATCCAAGTCTGTGACTCTGGCCACTAGACCACACTGTCTTGACGTGATAGACGACAATCCAAAGGGAAGGGCAAGATGAAGGGAGTGGATCTGAGGCAGATCCAAACCAGCAACAACTTCCTTTGGGTGATCATTTTGACCAGACTCTAGTCAACAGTGCTGCTTGACTTGATGGGCCTGATTCCTCGTCTTAGGAGTGATCCTTAACCCCTTCATTATCCAGATGGTGCCCTTGGCCAATGAGTTTGGCATTGGCACACATTCACTAGCACTCATCATCCCAATAGACACTGTCTCCATCATAGACATTTATTTATTTAGTACACTTTTACCCTACCCTTCTTCAAAGGAGGTCACATGGTTCTCTTCCCTCCTCCATTTTATCCTCCCAACAACCTTGTGAGGTAGGTTAGACTGACAGCCAGTGACTGACCTAAGTTCACCCAATAAGCTTCATGGGTAGACTTACCAGGGCCATTTCCACACAGCTTACCTTCCCTCGGAATGACCTGGAACGTCACGCAAAAAAAGGTGGAAGATCACGTTTTCTCGCATGAGATTTGCGTGACATCGGGCAAATCTTCCGCGCTTTTTGCGCGATGTTCCGGGTCATTCTGAGGGAAGGGAAGCCATGTGGAAACGGCCCAGAGAGCCCGCTGCAGGCCCACCCCTACTGCTCCATCACACAACCCCATGATGTGAAGGGGAGGTGAAACTGACAGAGCCTTCCTGAAGCAAAGAGGAAATTAACAAACCCTCTGAGGAGGGATCTTTGCTGGCTCTGTAGAGAGGGGAAATTGACAAAGCCTTCCGATCTGTCTTTGAAAACAGATTCTCGGCTAATATTGCAACTCCCTTCATGTGCGCGTCCTTGTGTAATTTGTCTCTTGTACTTTAGCTCTCAGTGTTACACAATATTGTTTTCCCATCTCCACCCCTCCAAATGCTGTACCCACAAAAGGATGTCAGTTGGCAGCCTTATTGATGGATGAGTGGAGATTTGATTTCCTTGGTTTTCCAGGTGCTAGTCCAACTATTGCACCACACTGGCTCCAGTTTGGTGTAGTGGTTAAGAGCGGAAGGACTCCAATCTGGAAAGCCAGGTTCGATTCCCCGCTCCTCCGCTCGAAGCCAGCTGGGTGACCTTGGGCCAGTCACAGCTCTCCCAGAGCTCTGACAGCTCCACCCACCTCACAGGGTGATTGTTGTGGGGATAATAATAACATACTTTGTAAATGCTCTGAGTGAGTGTTAAGTTGTCCTGAAGGGCGGTATATAAATCGAATGTTGTTGTTGTTTTTACATGCATGGCACATGTAATAAGTGAGCCAGATGGCCAACCAACCGTCAGAAAGTAAAGCAGTGAGGCTTTTTCCACCGGGCCTGCTGTGCCCAATGTATTTTATGCATCTCGTGCTGTTGCCTCCGTCATTCTTCGCAAAAAGGAAGGTGGGCTATAAATGGGAGCCATAAACAGCACATCGATGTGTGGGTATTTTTCATAAATTTAAACTGTTGTGCATTGGGAACAGTTTAGGGGGACGGGCTGTGGTTCTGTGGAAGGACACCTGCTCTGCATGCCGAAGGTCCCGGCTTCAGTCCCTGCCATCTCCAGTTAAAAGGATCAGATCATAGGTGGTACAGCCCTGAGCTGAATAGTCCTGGAGAGCTTGATCTGGTCAGATCTCAGGGTCGGCCTCAATTAGTCTCGGTTAGTCTTAGATGGGAGACCACGGTTGCTATGCAGAGGCAGGCAATGGCAAACCACCTCTGTTAGTCTCTTGCCCCACCAGGGGTCGCCATAAGTCAACCATGACTTGAAGGCAGGATTTCATTTCCGTAAGTGATATTGGCACTGTGATGCGGAGAGCCGCTGCCAGTCTGCATAGACAGTGGCCGTTTTCACACTGCTTACCGGCCATGGAACATCGCGCCAAGCTCCCGGAACGACAGCATCTTCCTGGCGCGATTTCGCACGAGAACTGCAGTTCTCGCGTGAAATCGCACCAGGAAGACGCTGTCGTTCCGGGAGCTTGGCGTGATGTTCCGTGGCCGGTAAACAGTGTGAAAATGGCCCATACTAACAATCCTGACCTCAATGGACCAATGTTCTGATTCAATAAAAGGCAGCTTCGTGTGTTTACGTTGTCATGCTTAACTGCCCACCAGCCCACTGTTATATTCCCACTTGCTGCAGAGTTGTCATTGCACATTGTCTCAGAGGGGTTTCCTTTTCAAGGGCCACCAATGCAGCCAGGTTAGCACCAGACAAGACATCAATCAAATTTCTGTTTTTATTTGATGTCATTTCTCTCCTCCAGTTGCTGAAGAGCATGCCATTCAAAGGCTTGATTGTGGTGACAAGTTGAGACAGTCCAAGGAAAGAACACTTTCCTCTGTGTTCTTTGTTGCTGCCACCACCCACCATAGCCATTCCTAGGCATTGCACCATTGGCTGCACTGGTCATTTGAGTTATTAAGCTAACCGATTTGTATAAAGAACAAAATGACTTGCCTTGTCTCTTCTTCATGCCTGAACAGCTGGATGCAGATTCAAATTAAAAACGTTGGTTAGAATGCATCGCTCGCTTTCTGTATCTGTCCTTTTTGCACCTGTGCAGTCAGTGGAGTCTGAGAAGCAACTGCAGAAACTGATTGCAGGGTTAGCTGCGTTCATGGGCAGACACCAAAGACAGGCTGAGACATGTAAATAGTAAGTCTCAATTCAGAAACCTCAAATAGATTTTTTAAAGTTTATGCCTTTTAATAAATAGAGGTAGCAGCAGATGGAATAAAAGGAAATGGTAGCTTCAAGAAAGCTGTCCATGAAGGAGAACAGTCTAAATCAGGCAAATGGCCGCATCGCAATTTGTTTCAATGCATCCAAACTGCTTGGGGAACAATTGAATCCTTGCTCACAACTGGTGAGCAGGATGAGTTGAACTGGCAGGTTGAGTATAAACAGTTTTGGCCCAGACAGATTCTTGATGGAATATTTCTTCAGAGCCCCAAGTCATCTACCTTGAACTTTCCAAAACAAGAGCATGATACAAGAATAACAGATAATAGTCATGGCTTAGCTGTCACTCAAATTAAGCCCAGATCATGCCTAGCCTGTGTTGAGAGCATCCTACCTTAGTAAGAAACAGAAAGAAGATGCTGCCTTTAGCATCCATCTTTTTCTGGAAGTCCATGATGGTGTGCGGTCCAGAGTTGTGTTTACAATGTTACCGTATCATGCACGGAACATACGTGACTGGATCGTGTTCTTTCCAACAAGCAGTCATACTACTAAACTGTTCATGCTGGAAGTAAAGTTATTGTTAAGATGCAGGGATTTTTCATGTCCCTCTAGTTTTCATTTCCATTGCTTTCATTTCTAGTCATGCCTTTTTTCTCTCTCTCTTTCTCACAAAGGGATTGTCGCCCTCACCCAACCTTGGCCGTTTTCACACGTCTTTAAAATAGCGCACACTCACAGAAGGGGCTTCCTTGTGCGATTTTTGACACCATCCGTTTGCAGGCAGTGACGATGGCGCTTTGGTGGCGTTTTGTAAATGGACTGCGTCAAAAATCGCAGGAGGAAGCCACAGCACCCTTCTGTGAGTATTGTGGTCAGATTACAGGAAGATAGAAAAAGATACCCTGTTGTTGTATTATAGGTTTATCCAGGGGTCATTTCGTAGAAAAAGAGCTGGAGGAACTCATTAGCATAACTCATTAGCATATGCCACACCCCTTGCCATCACCGGAAGTGTGTCATTACCATAACTGATTTGCATATGCCACACCCCCTGACATCACCTATTCTGGCTGTTTTGGACCCAATCCTGGCCATTCAGGGCCGAAATTGGGCCCAACATGGCAAAAAGGGGCTGAGAATGGCCGAAAAGGGGCCCAAAATCGTCAGGATCAGGCCACTGATGAGTGGGAGAGTGATCCACCACCCGTCAGAGGCCCGATCCAAGCTGTTTCAGCCCCAATCCAAGCTGAAACAGGCCCAAAATGGCCGAGAGTCAGGTGGGCAGGGCCTCTTGCCATGTGACCTCTTTGGGAAACTGCTGGAACTGCGTTCCTGTGCGTTCCCCCTCGAAATGAGCCCTGGATTTATCCCTAATAAACTGGGCTAACTGAAGCACATAGGAACTCTCTTGATCCCTATTATTTATTTATTTTATTATTTCAATTTATAAACCACCCATCCTCAGGGGCTTTGGGCGGTGAACAACAGTTAAAACCAATAAATCAATGACGTCAGTTTGTGTCAATCCCTAGCAAGGACCCCACCCTATTCTGACTGGTACAAGACCACAGAAGCATTTTGGCTTACATCTAGACCAACGAACGAGCATCCTAAACGGGCTTACTCAGGGCGAAGCTACAAGTGACGAATGACACTTGAACGGCAAGTGGATTGAGTGGAGGGCAAGTGAACAGGGAGAAATACACTTGCTGTTCAAGTGTCATTTGTCACGTGTAGCTTGGCCCTCAGAATCGTACTTGAGTTTATTCAGTGAGACTTAATCCAAGGAAACTCTTTCCTACCATTGTCCTTCTTTTGTCCCAGTGGGACATTTCAGGGTGCTCAGACAATGAAGAAAGAGAGATCCGCACATAAGTCTTTTTCAGAACATTGCACAGAAAGAACTTGGCCGGTGCCTACATTTCACTGTACCGAACATAACAATTAATTCCAGCCTTATAGAAAAGAGTCCAGTAGCACCTTTAAGACTAACCAACTTTACTGTAGCACAAGCTTTCGAGAATCACAGTTCTCTTCATCAGATGCATCTGTGATTCTCGAAAGCTTAGGCTACAATAAAGTTGGTTAGTCTTAAAGGGGCTACTGGACTCTTTTCTGTTTTGCTGCTACAGACTAACACGGCCAACCCCTCTGGATCTAATTCCAGTCTTGTAGCGTGTGTTGACAACTTCCATCTCTTAACTACTGGCTATAGGAAATGTTATGTTCCATCGTTCATATATTTCCCAGCTACCCAATTCTCAACAGATAATAAGCAGGCCTGCTATTCTTTACTGGATCTTCTTTCTAACATCTCTTAGCGCTTTGGTGTGGCACGTGTCACGGAGAGTCGTTTTGTTCCCACTCTGCACTGGCTCCATCTTCAAACAATCCATTATGGCAGGAGGACATGCGGCACTATCCTTCACAACTTGGACTGGCTCCACTGATGCTCTCCATCTGGTTTATTTTGCTGGCATTAGGCAGTTCACAGCTGTGGGACTTTATAATAAGGGCAGGAATGCTCGCACGCTTTGCCTGCGATCCCGTTTTGTCTTTGTTTTCGTTCTAGAGGCTTGTGACCAAGATCACACGGGAATCAGTTCCTATCTTTTCTTTTAAGGAACTTATTGGGTTTGCATTTGTACACTAGAAGGAAGGAAGCTTTGTTCTGATGTTGCGTATAAAGACCTTTTAAATGTAAATATTTGGGATGACTCAGGATATTCTCTGGTGCAATACTGTGAATCTCCATGATGTTTTAGGTCAGCACATGCTGTACCTGTAGAAGTTTCAGGCCCCGGCATACTAGTTAAGAAGATTTCAGTTAGTTAGGGGGCTAACTGCTACCCGTCCAAATCCTGAACTAGGTAGCCTAGGGTTGCCAAGTCCCCTTGCCCTCCCAGTGAGGGCGGGGGGGGGACCTGGCTCTTACCTCCTTCTTCCCTTCCATTTGTGGCTGCGTGATGACAGCACTTCTGGTGACATCACTGCGCAAGTGCAGAAGTGCACACTCACTTCACAGCAGGCCAATTTGGGCCTCAAACGGGCCCAATTTGGCCCATTTGGGGCCTGAATCAGCCTGCGTAGAAGTGCCTTCCTCCCTCGCCAGCTAGGTAAGTGGGGGCGGGGGGTGGAGGGTGAAAGCGGGGGATCCCTAAGGTAGCCCAAGAGACAAACATGGTAAAATGAGACTTTCAGTGTTCAATTTCAGTGACATATTAATGCAGAAATCCTCTCTGATTAAAATGCACAGATTGGCTGGTGTAACAAGGTCGATCTGGGCAGCTGCTGGTTCAAATCTCCCGTCTGCCAGAAATTGTCCTTAAGCAAGCCCTTCTCTCTTAGTCCCTCATTGGCACTTTGGGGATAATGCTGACCTACCCTACAGGGTTGGTGTAAGAATTATTGTGATAATGTTATGTGAAGTACTTTGAATGATGAAACTACAGTAAGAGTTAAGTGGTACTCACATTCTCAAAGGGAGCCCAGCTTCTATTCTGAACTCTGAAATTAGAACTTGGATGCTGAAATGTCTTGAGTCCATGGTGTATGATGACACCATAGATGACCACTAGGTTTCAAACTTCACTTCTGATTTTTCAAAACTTAGCATTCAAGGCCATTATGGCAGGAAAGACAGCATTTATGAAGCATTTTGTTGTCGCTATTTGAGGCCACATTTCAAGCGACTGAATGTAAGGAATACTGAGAATTTGAACATGGATGGCTAGGCATATTTATCTTGATCAAATTCACTTACTCATGAGGTGAACTCTTGCTTGGAGTATTTTGATGTTTTTGTTGAAAATCCACGTCAAGCGCTGTGCTGAGCATCTTTGCACCTCAACAGGGACCATTTAATGCTACAGGAAGACCAGGCCTTGGTGAGCAAGGCAAAGCCGCTTGTAAATACTTTGCAGTTGTGATGCCTGTGAACTAAATGTTCTCATCAAAGGAAAAGATACTTGGTTGGGTCATTGGTTGGGTCATTAAAACAACCTTCTTGTCAAGCATGGAATCACTCACAATTCACCCCCTTTTGCTCGTGCACATTCAGAAAAATCTTTAAAGGAACCTACAGATGATACCTTGCCTGCTTTTTGTTCCTGTGAAGTCAACACAGTATCTGTCTTGAAGTGACTGCCTAAACGGATTGCAAGCTTGGTCACCTAGGTGCAGGCAAAGTAACACCATGAGAAGGCATACAGAGACACTGAAGTAGTAAGTCTCAACTAAAAATCTGAAATGTTGTTTGGAGGTGGCAGAAGATGGGCAGCAGGAAATGGGTGGCGGGGCAGGGGGGCACCTTGGAGAAGGCAGGATATAATCACACAAATGGACACATCTGAATATTTGGATGCAGGCAGTCTGTCTAATGACTGGCTCCCTGAGCATGACCAAGAACAAGACGCAAGCTGAACCAGTGAGAGATTGAGCATCCTTCTTCCCAGTCAATTTGGCAGTGTTATACAATGGGCATATCTGGGTAATGTAAAGGATGCTGATGTCATCCCAGAAATGTGATTGTGGGGGAGTGGAAAGCAAAACATGTTAAAACCTTGCTCAGGAGTCTTAAAGAAGGCATAGACTAGAAAACGCTAATAGAAATAAGTTTACTGTACAGGTGGCATTGATGGCAAAACTCACAATGTCAACAGGTTAATGTACCTTTGAATGCTGTAATATTTTATATCTATATTCCATATGATATTTTCATATGCTTTAGTAATCCACCTTGAGTCTTAGTGAGAAATGCACACTGTCAGTAACATAAATAAATAAAAATAAAAATTGAACATAGAAATTTAGGTTACCATATTTATTCCGGGTAAAAGAGCCCCGTGGCGCAGAGTGGTAAGCTGCAGTACTGCCACCCAAGCTTGCTCACGACCTGAGTTCGATCCTGGTGGAAGCTGGGTGCAAATAACCGGCTCAAGGTTGACTCAGCCTTCCATCCTTTTGAGGTGGGTAAAATGAGTACCCAGTTTCCTGGGGGTAAAGTGTAGATGACTGGGGAAGGCAATGGCAAACCACCCCATAGCAAAAAGTCTGCCAAGAAAATGTCATGATGCGACGTCCCTCCATGGGTCAGAAATGACTCAGTGCTTGCACAGGGGGACCACCTTTACTTCTTATTTATTCAGGAAATCTACAAGTAACAGCAGTGCTAGGCAAACTTACTTTGATCAAACTCCTCACTTACTCATAAGGGGAACTCCTACTTGGAGCATTTTGTTGTTGTTGAAAATTCATGTCAAGTGCTGCGCAGAGCATCTTTACACCTCAACAGTAGCCACTTAATAAGTATAAAGTCCCATTAAGTCACCACCGACTTATAACGACCCTCACAGGGCCTTCAAGAGATGAACAGAGGTAGTTTGCCATTTCTTGCCTCCGCGTAGTGACCCTAGATTTCCTTGGTGGTCTGCCATCCAAATACTAGCCAGGGCTGACCCTGCTTAGCTTCTGGACCATCCAGGTCAGGGCAATGATATTATTAGAGCTCAGCTGACCAAAACATCCCAAATTAATGAACAAGCTTTTGAGTTCACCAGAATGCTTTTTCTGGCTGGTTGTATTGTTAACAAGGGAAGGAAGAACGAAAGAACGAAAGAACGAAAGAACGAAAGAACGAAAGAACGAAAGAACGAAAGAACGAAAGAACGAAAGAACGAACGAACGAACGAACGAACGAAAGAAAGAAAGAAAGAAAGAAAGAAAAGGTTTTCATAAAGTAGCAGAACAGCCTTAAAATGATGCAAACTTATTAAAGTTCAAGGTAAGAGAAAGATCTTCGTTTGCAGCAAAAGCTACTGGGAGCACAATGCAGTGGTGTCTTTGAGAATACAAGCAGTAATTTAGATCGGTTTACAAACCTAATCGCACAGAAGGCAGAGAACAGAGGTCCAGAATGAGAGCTCTCTGGCATTTGTTTCATTTTGGTATAAGAGGGAGACAAAACAGACTATTAAAATATCAGCATTGGTTCCATCCGCGGTGATGCAGTTTACAATTCTCTGTCTTTATGAAGAGCATTAACAGTATGGACTTGCTCTTTTGGCTGTTGTGCTATTGAACTTTGTGTTGAATATTACATTTATTATCTGTCTTTTGTATGTGTATATGTATGCCTATATGTAAGTTTTAAAGAAAGAGGTATGAAGGGGAAGCCCCACTGCCCTAATGCACCAGGGAAAGGGTTGACATGACACACCAGGCTGCCTCTGAAACCATCTGGGATAGCACAGCTGACCCAGAGAGATTTTACATGCTGGCCTTGCTGCCCCCCCCCCTCCACTCCACTCCACTCCACACCGCCACTTCTTCAATCCTGCCTAGAGGCTGTGGTTTTTCCTCCTCCGTCACCTCCCAGTTACAGAAGAGCTCCTCTGCCCTCCAGCGAAGACAGCCCTTGTAGTGGTGACTCATCTGACACAACAAAGCCATGTAAAATGTCAGTGTGTGTTTGCCATTAATCAGTTTTCAATTAATAACACACGTCCAAATATACCTCGAGCCCAGTCCCTGATCCCTGCCTTGGTTAATGCAACTAATCAAAGCGCACTTGATCTCCCCCCCCCTCCCCACCCACTTCGCTTTCCTTGCTGCAATTAGCATTCCTTGCCATGCACAAGGGGGGTTCCCCCTATCAAATGACTAAAATCGGACAGCTTTACCAGTTCCTTGCATTAGCATCCTGTGTGCTGCTTTTCCAATATGGCCGTTCCCACACTGCTTACCGGCCACGGAACATGGCGCCAAGCTCCCGGAACGACAGCGTCTTCCTGGCATGATTTCACGTGGAATCGTACCAGGAAGACGCTGTCATTCCGGGAGCTTGGCGCCATGTTCAGTGACCAGTAAGCAGTGTGAAAACAGCCTATGAATGTTCTGCATCTGAGATGGGAACTGGGAGTTTAGAAAGGAATGATCAAGCAACCTTTCAGGGACTCAAGCACTGGCATGTAGAGGAGGGCTGGGAGCAGGGCTTTTTTTCAGCTGGAACTCCGTGGAACGGAGTTCCAGCACCTCTTGAAAATGGTCACATGGCCGGTGGCCCTGCCCCCTGATCTCCAGACAGAGGGGAGTTTAGATTGCCCTCCACACTGCTGGAGTGGTGCAGAGGGCACTCTAAACTCTCCTCTGTCTGGAGATCAGAGGCAGGGCCACCGGCCATGTGACCATTTTCCCGGAGGGCAATTTAAACTTTAAAACACTCCCCCCTTGTTCCAGCTGACCCAAAGTGACATCATTGTGCAGTCCTGAGTTCCACCACCTCTTTTCCCAGAAAAAAAGCCCTGGCTGGGAGTGTAAACTACATGGGGAGGAATGGCAAGATTCGGGTCCAGGAGCACCTTAAAAACCAAAAAAGATTTCCAGGATATAAGCTTTCGAGACGAGTCAAGCTCCCTTCGTCAGATATATGTGAATATGACTTATCCTTTAGCCAGCCCTTCTTTTTTGCTTGTTTGGAAGTCAGAATGATTAAGGACGGAATCAGGCCAAGTCCAAGCACCTTGTCACCCGGCAGAGCATGAAGCAGACAATCTTCTGTCATTTTCGTCCCAGGTTTCTGATTCTGAAGGCATGTCATGCCTGAACATAGAGGATCTGGCATGGAGCAAAGGTTAAAGCAAGAGGAAAAGTTCAAATCTTAAATTGTCCTTCCCCCTGCTGTGAAGTCCACTGGGTGACCTTGGTCAGTTGCTTTCTCTCAGCCCAAATTACCTAAAAGCGTTGTTTTGATGGTTCTTCAGTTTTGTTAGCCCACTTTATTATATGCATTACACAGTTTTCTAATGTATTCTCTAATTTTCTAATCCAGGTGTTGGGGGGGCATTGTTGTTGTATATATTGTTGTATATATGTATATATATATGTATATGTATATGTATATGTATATGTATATATGTATAAACTATTACTGTTGCTTTGTTTTAAATTGTGTAATCTACCTTGAGTCCCAGCATGAAAGATAGACGATGGATGGATGGATGGATGGATGGATGGATGGATGGATGGATGGATGGATGGATGGATGGATGGATGAATGGATGGATGGATGGATGGATGGATGGATGGATGGATGGATGGATGGATGGATGGATGGATGGATGGATGGATTTTTCTCCCCTCCTGGGACCCAAAGCAGTTTACAACTCCTGTATTTTATCTTGACAAGTGGCATATGCATATAAGCAGCTCTAGGTGACTCACACACTTGTCACACTCATAATCTCAATGGAACAACTTTTAACACTCAAAGATAAGTCTAGACTAATGAGTCCACCTCAGCCTTTTATACCCAGGCAAGGATAGAGTAAGATGGATGGCCAACAGCGTACACATTTAAATTTAACCATTTTTCAAGCCTACCATCTCCCTGTCCCATCTCTCAAATACTCTGGAAGGACTGTGTTTTGAATGGGCAAGCAGCTTGATAGACTTTTGGTGCAGGGTAGGGTAAAAAGGAAGAAACTCTTTAAAGAAGATATTTCATAGCAATAAGCAGGGCTTTTTTCTGGGAAAAGAGGTGGTGGAACTCAGTGGGTTGCCCTCAGAGAAAATGGTCACATGGCTGGTGGCCCCGCCCCCTGATCTCCAGACAGAGGGGAGTTTAGAGCGTGGCACGGAGGGCAATCTAAACTCCCCTCTGTCTGGAGATCAAGGGGCGGGGCCACCAGCCATGTGACCATTTTCAAGAGGTTTCAGAACTCCGTTGCCCCGCGTTCCCCCTCAAAAAAACCCCCTGGCAATAAGATATAGTTCCAGCATGGCAGATACCTCATGGAGAGCAATGCCATTTTTTGTCTTACAGAGTAGCTGCTGAACTTTTCATTATTTCGGAAATAAGTTCTTTAATGTAGGATGACACAACATGATTCTGTATGGGAAAATGATCTTATGTCCAGAATTCTTTGACATTTATATTAATGGCCAACATCCTTTAAAAAAATTAAAGGCCATTTAGGAGATTGAGATTAGATTAGCATAGGTGAGATCTGGCTGCAATTTCCTATTTGGACACTGAATGACTTTGGGCATGACTAGCATCTGAGGGCCAAGCTACAAGTGATGAATGACACAGGTTGGACACTTGTCAGCTTCCCTCACGTTTTGATGGGAAATGCAGATGTCCTGGTCTTGCAGCTTCACTCTCTGACTGCTGTCCAATGGACTTTTCAACTGTCACTTGTCCAACATTCCACCAAGCTGCCTACATTTCCCATCAAAACTTGAGGGACGCTGACAAGTGTCCAACCTGTGTCAGGCGTCACTTGTGGCTTGGCCCTGAGAGACTCAGGTTTCGGCCCATACTCTGCCATGGAAGCTCCCTGAGTGACCTCGGGCTGAGAGTCACACACACTCAGCCTAACCTACCTCACAGGCAGAGTTGCCAGGTCCACCACAGGGAAAACCAAAGGCTGGCAGACATTCTGGGAGCAGTGGGGTGGTGAGTTTTTAGTACCCCCATGTGAGTGCAAAGCATGGGCATGCTCCAGCAAGTTCCCACATCACTGGAAAATGACATACTTTCCAACATGATGTGGAAATGCCGGGTCATGCCAGGGTCCAGTTCTCTAGTGTTTGGGGCTGATTTTTAGAGAATTGTCTTCCAGCATGACCGAGGGACCCCATTCCCCTGGTGGAGGCGGGGATACACTGCTTTCACCTTCCACCCCCTGCCTTCACTCACCTGACCAGTGGGGGAGGAAGGCATGGGAATGGGCCTCCCAGGTGCGCTCCCAGGGCAGCACAACTACGTCACTGATGTTATTGTGCCGCCTAGGAGCACGCTTGAGCTTTGCTATGGCCAATTTGGGCCCCAAACAGGCCAAACTGGGCCCGTTTGAGGCTCAAATCGACCTGCTGTGAAGCAGGCTCGGCTAGGGCTGCCATCCTCCAGGTAGTGGCTGGAGATCTCTTGGAATTACAACTGGTCTCCAGGCTACAGAGATCAGTTCACCTGGAGAAAATGGCTACTTTGCAGGGTACACTGTATGGCAGTATACCCCATTGAGGCTCCTCCCCTCCCCAAACCCCACCCTTTCCAGGCTCCACTCCCCAAATCTCCAGGAAGTCTCCAACCTGGATATGGCAACCCTACTCTCACTGGAGATGGGAGTGGCTTTTTCCTCTCACGTGCTCTTCTTTCCCCCTCCTTTCCCTCCCCCCAATCCCTACTTTCTTGACTCAGCACTAGAGTAACGGTTGACCCAGCAGACCCATGTTTTGTGGTGTATTTATTGTATACATTACAATGGAACAGTTCGTTCCCCCCTCTGAGATTTGTGGGAGTTGGTTTACTCTTATGCAAGTTGGCTTTGTTCAGTGTTAGAATTGTAGACTGCATGATCTCCCTTGTCCTGAAACCAGTTTCTCCTAGGGTTGCCAGCTCAGGGTTAAGAAATTCCTGGAGATTTGGCAGTGGAACCTGAGGAGGGTGGGGTCTCTAGCCAGTCACCTCTCCCTAAGTTGTGTGGATAGGTTGACAGGTCTCCTTGGCAACTGGCAGGAGGCAAAGGGTGGACACAGAATGTACCTGGAACCATCCGTTTCTGTGTAGACTACCAGGAAGTGTCCACAGTCGGATGCATATCTGATGCCTAGAGCTGATCTTCTCATCAACCAGCTTGGAGAGGCTTGGTACTAGTCAGCTCACAAAAGGCTATTGGCAGATGCCAGTCCGGCCCAAGGATTGGGAGAAGACAACCATTGCAGCCCCTCAGGGACTATTTTAGTTCTCAATGATACCATTTGGCCTCCATGGTGCAGCAGCCACTTTTCAATGGTTCGTGAACTGCATCTTGGCTGGCTACCACATGTTTGCTCTTGTATATTGACAATCAGTTTGGTGTAGTTGTTAAGAGTGGCAGGACTCTAATCTGGAAAGCCGAGTTTGATTCCCCACTCCTCCGCTTGAAGCCAGCTGGGTGACCTTGGGTCAGTCACAGCTCTTCCAGAACTCTCTCAGCCCCACCACACAGGGTGATTATTGTGGGTATAATAATAATAACATACTTCATAAACTTCTCTGAGTGGGCATTAAGTTGTCCCGAAGGGTGGTATATAAATGAAACATTGTTGTTATTGTTGTTATATTACAATCTTCAACTAAACCAAAAACTTCCATTTACAGCACCTGTGGATGCTCCTCCAAGGTCTTGATCAAGTGAGACTGAAAGCTTACCCCAGTAAAAGCTGGATTAGCATCCAGGAATTCAAATATTTTGGGGTTCTAGTTGACAAAAGTTGTGCAAAGCCTCTAATCACATTGCCCACCCACACAGCAATGGCCATTACAGACTTTTGGGGATCGCCAGCTACTCTCACCATATGCTCCACTGTGACAGTTTTGCAGCACCCTACAAATGGGTAAGCATCAGCATACCCAAGGCAGCGTGGTGTATTGGTTAGAGCATTGGACTAGGATCTGGGAGAGCTAGGTTTGAATCCCCACTCTAACAGGGAAGCTCTCCGAGTGACCTTGGGTCTGTCGCAAACTCTTAGCCTAACCTACCTTAAAGGGTTGTGATGAGGATAAAATGGAGGCGAGGAAGATTCTGTAAGTCATCTTGGACCCCCATAGGGGAGAAAAGCAGGGTATAAATGGTGTACAATAAAATAAATGAATAAATAAAAATTCTTCATTGTAGAATGAAGCTGGAAAGGCTGGCTTGACATTTGTCAGGAGGGCTTCCACACTGATCTCTTCTTTCAGAATATTTAAAACAAAATTATTCAGGAAGACGTTTCTCTGAAAGGTACATTGTGGTAGAAGTTAGCGTTCACGAAACATGTATTAATGGATTTTATTGTATTTATTGCTGTTTTTCATTTTTATAATCTACCTTGAGTTTTTGTGAGAAAGGAAGATTCTGAATGAATGAATTGAAACTAAGTATGAATCCAAACTATGGTATTGCCCATTACTATGTATTGATGTGAAAGTTGGACGGTGAAGAAAGCTGACATGAAGAAAATTGATTCATTTGAAATGTGCTGCTGGAAGAAAGTTTTGCAGATACCATGGGAACAGCCAAGAAGACCAATAAGTGGGCACTAGATCAAATCAAGCCTGAATCCTCCCTAGAATCTAAAATGACAAAACTGAGGCTATCGTACTTTGGCCACATTATGAAAAGACAAGATTCTCTGGAAAAGTCAATAATGCTAGGAAAAGTGGAAGGCAGTGGGAAAAGAGGAAGACCTAAAATGAGATGGCTGGACTCAATAAAAAAAGCCACGTCCTCCAGTTTGCAGGATCTGAGCAAGTCTCTTAATGATAGGACTTTTTGGAGGTCTCTCATTCATAGGACTGTGGTAGGTCGGAGGTGACTTGACGACACATAACACACATATTGCTGTTTTTCATTTGTATAGTCCACCTCGAATCTTTGTGAGAAAGGAAGGCTATGAATGAATGGACAAAGGCCCCACAAAACTGACAGTTACGACTAGTTCAGAAGGCAAATTTTTCCCCTGTCCCACTTGTGTTTGTGTACAACATCAATGCCATGTTTGGAGCACGCTGAGATATGCTTGAGTGTGCAGAGAAGTGAATGCGGGCGCTCGTATGTATGTTTGTGTGTTTATGTGTATAAGGCAGACTGGGTATTTACAAGCTGCTTCTGTGGTTATAATATATATCACTATTATGAATTGCTTCATTAACCTGTCAATCACATTGCTCTCTCTCTCTCTCTCTCTCTCTCTCTCTCTCTCTCTCTCTCTCTCTCTCTCTCTCTCTCTCAGATCTGCATTTCTCCAAGGGGGCTGGAAGAGGGTGAAGAGGCTTTGGAGAAGGGCCATTTAACATCACAGCTACACACCTTTGACTGCAGGATCGACTAGCTCCAGAGGTGGTTTCAGCCTCCCTGACAGGCTTCATCGGGAGTGGATATGCTCCGTGGAGTCATTTATCATGAAGCTGCTGGGCAGTGTACTTGGGACCTGGACATCAGTTCCTGGGCTTTCCAGGATGCTTCTCTGGAGGAGAGATTTGCCCGCAGTGCATTTGCAGTTTGGAAGAGCTGCTGATGGGCCAGGCCCCAATAAACCCCCCCAAAAGTGCTGATTTTGCTGAACGCCACTGACAGTGATGGATCTGCTCTCGTCTTGCCTTTCTGTCATGCTGCAAACCGGGAGGAAAGAGAAAGAGGGAAGGAAGGGGAAACAAAAGGCTGAGATTAACTCTTTTGTCTTGGGTTCTGCGGGGTTTTAACAGGCAAGATGAAGCTGCTGTCCAGGCTGGGTTCAGATGGGCCCAGCTGTTCACCTCTTCAGTCTCTCCCCAGCGATTTACTTCACAGATCAACACCAGCGAGAGCTGTGCAAACAATTCTCTTCCTACCATGGGCAGGACAGGGCACGCGGCAGAAGAAAGAGAAAGGAATCCCCCTTCTTCTCGAGTCATTAAGCTGCATCATGGACACAGACACATGGATACCCCTGGCACTGCAACACAGATGCAGGCAGGGCGAGCTCTCTTTGAAAACATTGTAAAAAAAAACAACCCACAACCAAACCACTGGCCCGAGCATCAAATATTTGCACACAGCCCAGGAACGCACACAGAGAGCATTGACCACAGCACACATTATTTGTGACTGAAGTTGGGGGCAGACAGTGGTTTTTAAGAAAACTGAAAGCGGATGAGGGAGCTCTCGCTTCCCATTGTACACACGCATGCACACACACGCACACACAGACAAGATGGTTCCAGTGCAAGAGATTTTGCTAGGTATTGAAAGGGTGACAGAAGTGACAAAACCTGTCATCAAAATTGAACGTGGAGATGAGTGTGCGCATCAGATGTATACACATATCTCTTCATCTGATGAAGAGAGCTGTGGTTCTTGAAAGCTTATGCCTCAGTAAAGTTGGTTAGTTTTAAAGGTGCTACTGGACTTTTTAATATTTTGCAACTACAGACTAACATGGCTAACTCCCCAAGATCTATATCTCTTTAGAGCACTGTAAACTCTCTAGAAAAGTTTGTCCACGGCCAGCCCACATGTTTCTCAGTTCCCTTTTTTCTGCAATTAAAAAAATGTTTTAAGCCCTCCTGCCTGCCTGCCTCCTGCCTACCTAATATTTAATTTGTCTTGCTGTCAGTTCACTTTATTCCCAGGGCTTTTTTTCTGGGAAAAGAGGTGGTAGAACTCTCTATTATCACATGTGCGCGCACAAAGCGCGTGCACGCTCCTAGAAAGGCGTCACTCCTGGAAGTGATGCTACTCCCCAGAAGTGACGCTACTCCTCAGAACCCAGCACAATGCATTATGACAAGATAAATGTTAGTAAGCTTAGAAAATTACACTAATATGAGAAAGGATTTTTTCCGTTCTGTATCCTCTACAAAAAGTGATATCTTCCATTCCCTTTCCTAAACATTTCATTTTTTTGGAATTATATTTTAAAATATGCAAGAAGGAGGGGGCCTCTAAAAACCCAAAACCCATCTCACAAAACTAAATTCTAACAGATTCCCTCTGCCAGCGTAGAAAAAAAACTCTTTCTCAAAATTTCACAGAGTCTGAAATTTCTAATCTAATGAATATTGAATTTTTAGATTTTCAGGGAGGGTTTTGCTTTACTGGAGCAATTCAAAATTAGATACTCAACTTTAGCTGCATTAGAGTTATACTTAGTTTAAAATAGCTTTTTTTTTTGCTTGCCAACTCTATCCTACTAACAGCTAAGCTGTTGTGACATTGTGAAATGCTCGTCAATATTCCAATGTCCCACACAAACAATATTCATAAAAACTTCCTTAATGCCCATATGTCCACTACAATTTCAATGATGTTAATCAGCTGAGGGTGGGGAGAACCATTTGAGTTACAGCTATTAAGACATGAGAACCCCTCTATGCTGATGAATATATTGATGAAAGCCTTCAGTGACTTGGACACAGCTATCCATTCATAGCATAAAACTGGAATAACCATAACTGATATTTTAACTAATACAAATAACCATAACTGATATATTTAACTAACACAGAACCAATCTGCTTTCAAAAGCTGTGGGAACCATAACAATGTCAACTTCAGTCAACAAAAGAATGAAAGCAACACACACACACACACAGCCTCACCCACCCCCATGAAAAGAAAGCAGAATGAATTCAAAGCAGCACACGTACACACACAGCCCCACCCACCCACTCCCCCAATGAAAATAAAACAGAATGAACTCAAAGCAGCACTCACATACACAGAAACCCCTGAATGAAATGGAAAGCAGAATGAACTGAAAGCAGCTGTGCCTCCTCTGCAAAGCTGACCCCATATGCTTGCTCTCTCTCTCTCTCTCTCTCTCTCTCTCTCTCTCTCTCTCTCTCTCACTCACTCACGAATGAAAAAAGCAGAATGAACTCAAAGCATCAGGGCCACCAAAGTTAATTAAAACATACATAATAAAATTTTAACACCACTAAAACTGCAACACATTGTTAAAACAATTAAAAACAGAACTAAAAACATTAAAACAACAATTAAAACATTAAAAACAATTAAAAGGTTGGGCATGAGTTACTGAGGGAACTCCAAACAAAATAGTTTTCACCCACCAGCAGAAGATGGCAACAGAAAGGGACAGACAAATCTCCCTGGGGAGAGACTTCTAGAGTTCTGGTGCCACGACCAAGAAGGCCCTCTCCCAGGTCAGCATCCATCTAATCTCAGAAGATGGGGACACCCAAATCAGGATCTTTGAAGATGCCCTACAATCACAGTATTACTAGACCCTGTACATTAGGAAAATTCAGGGTTAGGAATAGGGTTGGGACACTCCTGGTGATTGGGGGTGGGACCTTGGGAGGGCAGGGTTTGGGCCTTGGGAGGGCCGAATATAATGCCATTGACTTCACCATCTAAAGCAGCCATTTCCTCCAGAGGAGCTGATTTCCGTAGTCTGGAGGTCAGTTGTAATTCCAGAGCTCTCCAGGCCCCATCTGGAAGTTGGCAACCATATTTAGGAAGGTTATAGGAGAGGAATAAAAATAAAACCACAGGTATTATATTGTAGGGATTCCAGGTCTCCTGGTTGGGATGGGTTAGGGTTACCCCTACTCCCACCCTCTGCCCCCCCCACTCATCTGGCCAATGGGGGGAAAGATGGGGGAACGGGCTTCCCAGGTGCGCTTATGGCGCAGAGTGATGATTTCACTTCCGGGAATGACATCGTCACACTGCCCCAAGAGCACTCCAATGCTTTGCAATGGGCCCTCGCGCCTGTGCAATGATGTCACTTCCCAGAAGTGATGTCATCACACAGGTACAGAGGCGTGTACATGCCTCATGGGCACATAAGAAGCACACAAGGAGCTAAGAGATGGTGAGTACCAGTTCCCCCACTCCCGCTGGAAGGGTAAGGGGACCGGGCAACCCTATTATATTGTCATGGTGTTATATCTGGGAGGTATCTACAGACTATTGTGCTAACGCGCAGGTTCCCAAACATTTTTTAAAAAGAAATGACTAATTGGGGTCATGACTTGGGTCTATAATATTAGGAATATTTGAGAGGACAGTAAATAGGGAGAAATAGGGAGGATGATCCAATAAACTTTGGATCATCCTATCAAATGGATTGGCTTGTGGAATTTGTTGTCACACATCTGGTTTTCCTGAAGGGTAAGTCTAAGGATGGGGTCTCTTAATGGCTATTAGCCAAAAAAGGTATGAATGAAATATCCATGGCGATATATCTTTGATTACTAGATAATGGGGAGAGACAGCCAGGGACGGCGTTCTTCATCTTCACCTGGTCGTGGGCCTTTCAAGGATATCAAGAGGGTGTTTGTTAGAGGCAGAATTCTATGGTGGATGGGCAACGCTTATGTTCTTTTCCACTCCTTGAAACTGGTCTAGCATATGACTATTAAATGGTATTGTTCATATATTTTGTAATCGTGTTTAATCCGGCTGAGCAGTGAAATTTCAGAGGCATTCAAAACACACAGAAATGCCTCCAACTTCATTTCAAACTCTTAAACATTAAAGAACGTTCTCAGTGTCTCTATCATTGTCCTTAATAACGTGAACTGGAATATTCTGAAAAACTACATTTCAAAAGTTGGATTTCTAAAATAACACTATAGATACTGACACGTTTTCATTGTCCTAAAAGGAAAACTCCACAACAACCTTAGAAGATGTGCCTAGCAATTAAAATTAATGATGCTGATCTAGATTGTCATGTGGTCTCCAAGGCAGAGAGAGAGAGAGAGAGAGAGAGAGAGAGAGAGAGAAAGAGAGAGATTCCTGTGTGAGGGGTCTTTGCTGCACTTCACAGGAAGCAAAAGGCCGTGGGGGAAACCTTCATTTGAAAGGAAACCTGGGCCTACAACCCTTTTAACTAACCTGAACCTGAGGTAATAAACCTGTATCTGGGTTGCAGCTAAGTGTTCATATGACTGAATGCTCCCATTAAAAATCCTGCATGTAGAAAACTAGCACATCAGATAGAAAGCTTGGATAGAGCTCTACTCACAAACGGGCAAGATTTCTGTTTAATGGGTGAGCACACAGCCACATAAGCTCCTACCAGACCAGAATTCCCCACTTCAGTGAGAATCAGGACAAGAAGGGAAAAAACAGTGAAAACTGGCAGCTGGATAATCCCCTCCGCTACCACCACTGAACTATCTCAACATGTAAGGGCAGGTGTATAATGAAAATATGGTTGCCAACCTCCAGGCAAGGGCTGGAGTTCTCCCAGAGAATTAGAAGTGATCCCCAGACCTCAGAGATCGGTTTCCCTTAGAGGAAACGACTGCTTTAGACGGTGGACTCTATGGAATTACCTCCTCGCTAAAGTTCCTCCCCTCCCCAACCCCCGCCATTCCGAGATACCATCCCCAAATCTCCAGGAATTTCCCAAGCTGGAGTTGGCAACCCAAAACCAAAGCCAGCTCGATATTGCATGGGGAAGCAGGGAAGCTGGGATGAGATCATGAATTGGAGGTTCCTATCTTCTCAAGAACAGGCCATGCCTCTCTGGAGAGGATGAGGAGACTCATAATATCAGAAGTTGTCCGAGTCACAGATTGTCATTCCTTATGAACATTTTCTTTGCTTTTCCATTGCCCTTCAACAAGGATGAAGAGAGAGGAGGATCAAGTGGACCAAACTGCCCTGGATCCCAAGAAAGGTTAACGTCCCCCAATATATTGGTCCATAGTGGCGCAAAGTTAACAGACAGGCTGGGACCATCTGACCTTTAGCATTTGATCTTCAGGGCAGAGCTTTTGGGGTCATATAGGAAGACTATTTTGCCTGTCTTGCAAACTGACATTTGTGGTTATTAATGGCCATCATTAAGCACTACATACTAAACTCTATCTTGCTTTTATGATGTCAGTATTCCATGTAAAATACACAATGTTACCTACTGGCAGCAGGGCTTTTTTTCAGGGGGAACGCAGGGGAACGGAGTTCTGGAATCTCCGAGGGCAGTATTAGGGCAGGAGAATAGTCCCTAAATTGTGTGATGCTATGGGGGTCAGAATATCTCCCTGTCAATGTCTTGCATACTCTTATACCCTTCTTCCTCACAAGCACACCTGCCCATCACTTTCCCATTCCGCAGACAGAGAACTATGAAGCTGGAGTCAACGGTACACTCAAAAACATCCAGGAAATATTTATGGCTGGGCCGCTAGAGTCTTCCAGATCCAAGTTGCTGTTGGTAACGGCTCCTCCTGGCCTTCCATCTGTTTGCCAACATCCAGGAGGGGCCTGGAGATCTCCCAGGATTACAACAGATCTCCAGACTACAGAGATCAGTTCCCCTGGAGAAAATTGCTGCTTTGGAGCATTGACTCTATGGCCAGGTCCCCTTAGCTTTCTGTTGTTTCCAACATGCTCTGTGCTCACGGTCCCGTGCTGGTGCGATGGTGTCACTTCTGGGAAGTGACCTCATTGCGCAAGGTGGGGGGCATGCATGCTTCGCATCGGACCCGAACTGACCCTCTGCAAAGCATGGGAGCTTTCTCAGGGCGGGAGGCCCGTTCACTGCCTTCCCCCCCTCCAGACAGGTAAGTGGTGGAGGGGGCAAAAGGTGGGAGCAGGGGATCCCCCATCCCCTCTGGGGGAATGGGATCCTATACGCTGCTGAGGCTCCTCTCTTAACCCCTCCCTTCCCAAGCTCCACTCCAAATCTTCAGGGATTTCTTAACCCAGATTTCGCCACCCTATCTGGGGATGAGTGACTTCTCCAAGCCCAGACAGCCGGGCTTGGCAATGTTGTTTCCAGGAGGTGCCTCAGATGTGAGTCAGGAGACTGAAGGCCTGGCAATTTTCTCCAGCAGGAAGGGCCCTGGTGGCCTGCCTCGGATCTCCCACAAATGCCCCTCCTCCTCCTCCCCCCCAGCCACCCATCTCCCCTGATGACTCCCACTAACAATGCAAGGGCCCATTTATTCTGAGATATGAAACGGGTGTTGTTTCTTTATTGTGCTTTAATGAAACACTGTTTATTCTAGGCTTTTAATTCTTTCCATCTATTATGTTTAGACAACTCATTAACAATCATTTGTTATCATTAGACTTCAATTTTAAGCTCCTTTTCCCAGGGAGGCAACTTACTGCTTTTAAACATATTTGCATCATAAAGCATTCCCAAGTCCCTTGGTGCCTTCGGAACCCTAGCCCCCCTCCCTTTTTTGCAGAAGCAGAGGGGCTGGGAAAGGAGCTTCCCGCCCTCACAGCCCCCAAAGGCCAGGCAGCTTTTGCCACCGCACTTGAGGTGAGTGAAAGCCTCAGCGTCGGGACTTCCTGTGAAGTGCTACAGGAGATGAGAATTACTTCGCTGCTGGGAGGGTCCCCTCCTCGCGTGTTCTGCCCACTCCATCCTTTCGGGATATCGAATGCCTCCTATGGGCTGTAACAACTGGCTGTGGGTGAGGCAGACAAGAGGGGAGCATAAATCGCTGGGGACCCTCACGGCAGAGAGCAACATGGCCTGCTGTCAAAAACTGATCCATAGGAGCCTCCAGAACAGAACCAGATAGGGTTGCCAGCCTCCAGGTCTTCTCTGGAGATCTCCCAGAATTACAACTGATCTCCAGGCAACAGAGACCAGTTTAGGGTTGCCAGGGCCCCCTCAACCCCCCGGCGGGGTACAGGGCCCTGGCTCTTACCTTTGGGGAGAGGGGGGTGAGCGCTCGCAGAGTGCATGCATGCGCCCCCCCCCCACAGGTGCAATGACATCACTTCAGGAGTGATGTCATCGCGCAACTCCTGGGCAGGCCCATTTTGGGGTGCTGTGGAGTGCAGGAGCACTCCTGTACTCTGCAGCTGCTGAAAACGGTCCGGGTTTGCCATGGATCGGGCCCGTTTTGAGTGCTACAGAGCGCAGGAGCACTCCCACGCTCCACAGTGGCCCTGGTCCAGGCCAAAATGGGCTGATCCCGGCGGCTTGGGCGCACAGGAGCGTGCTGTGCAACGGGGGTGTGCACAAGGAAGTTGCGCCCCCCCCACTGCTCAGGTAATTGGGGGTGGGGAGTGGGGAGTGGGGCGGGGATCCCTCGCCCCCACCGTGGGTCTGGGATCCCTAGACCAGTTCCCTTGGAGAAAATGGCTGCTCTGAAGGGTGAACTCTATGGCATTCCACCCCACTTCGGCCACTCCTCTTCTCACACTCCACCCTCTCCAGGCTCTGCCCCCAGAATCTCCCTGAATTTCCCAACCTGAGCCTGGCAGTCCTAGAAGCAGAGGAAATCATTCGGGTCATACAACACCCGTAACATCGCTGGATTGGCTGTGGTTGTGGGGAATACAGGTTAGCCTTTCCAAGGCTGAGCAAACATCCACCTGATTAACACCATGCTCAACCAAGAGCTAGGGCTGCCGACTCTAGCATGGGAAATGCTTGGGGGTTTGAGGGGAAGTGGCTGTGAAGGAGGGGATTTGAGGAGGGATTTCACCTCGAATCCATGATATACCACAGAGTCCACCCTCTGAAATAGCCCTTTTTTCCAAGGCAGCTGATCTCTGTAGAGTGAAGATCAGTTGCGATTCCAGGAGAACATTAGGACACTCCAGCAGAAACTCTCAGTTGAGACATACTTGAGCTTAGTTGTCAGGCTCCTTTGCCCACTGCAGGAACAGGTTCAGGCACTTTGTGGTTCCAGAGACAAAGTAAAATGTGATATGAGACCATAGGTGGGATTTCCACAATCCTCTTTAAAAAGGCTCGTTGTTATCCATCACCGTATAAATGATGGATAACAACCTTTATGTTGGCGCATCTTAATGCTTTACCATCTACAGTCTTGTCAGGTAGATACGCTGGTATTCCATACTCAGAGAGAACATGTAATTGCGACCTCAATCGTGTTGAGTCCATTGACCATATCCTTTGGGGCTGTCCTGAATTTTTAGAACTTAGACAGGAGCTGATTTTCCCCTCTAATTATAAGGATTCTGTTTCTCCAACTGCCTCAACTTCCAGGCTACTGAGCATTGAAGATGGATGGGTCGCATATAAGGCAGCTAGATTTTTGGCTGCCATTATAGAAATATGGAAACATAACAAAGCAACTGCATAAACCCTATCATTATGTGAGTCATTTCCCATTAACGACTTAAACATAAACTCTTAGCGGCTGTTCGAAACCACTGGGTTGAACGAACAGTAATAGAAAGGAAAGATAAGTTGGTATACGTGATGGCTAACTACTGATCTCCTGTAGTTTGGTGGACTCTATGGTATTATACTCTGCTGACGTCCCTCTCCTCCTCAGACCTCACCCTCCGCTAGGGTTAGCAGGTCCCCTTACCCTTCTGGTTGGAGTGGGGAGAACCGGCGCTTACCTTTTCACCACTCCCATCATGTTCCTCCTCTAGGAAGTGGCATAATTGTGCAGGTGCAAGGGTGTGCATATGCTTTACAGTGGGCCTATTTGGGCCCTAAACAGGCATGGAAGCATGGGTGAAGCTCTCAGGGAAATGTGATGATGTCACTCCTGGGAAGTGATGTCATCAGTGCTATTTATTCCTGCACCTCTCCCTCCACTGGCCAGGTAAGTAGTGGCGGGGGATGGCAGGTGGAAGCAGGGGGATCCCCCGCCCCCACCGGGGGAAAGGGATCCTTTCCCTCCATGGTCATAGATCCAGAGGAGTTAGCCGTGTTAGTCTGTAGTAGCAAAATCGAAAAGAGTCCAGTAGCACCTTTAAGACCAACCAACTGTACTGTAGCATAAGCTGTCAAGAATCACAGTTCTCTTCGTCAGATGCATGGAGGGTAAGAAGAAACTGGTCAGATATATAGGTGGAGAGGGGAGGGGGGAGTAGATGCAATCAGTAGCTTCTGATAGTGGGATCTACTCCCCCCCTCCCCTCTCCACCTATATATCTGACCAGTTTCTTCTTACCCTCCATGCATCTGACAAAGAGAACAGTGATTCTCGAAAGCTTATGCTACAGTAAAGTTGGTTAGTCTTAAAGGTGCTACTGGACTCTTTTCGATTTTACCTTCCATGGTCTCCTTCTCCAAATCTCTAGAAATTTACCAAACCAGAGCTGGCAAGCCTATGGCCTGCTGTACTTCTCTTTTTCTTTCTAATGTAAGTGAGAGCGTGGACTTGGAGCCTGTACTGGAAACGTTGCCAACTCTGGGTTAGAAAATTCTTGGAGATTTGAAGGTTGAGTTTCTGGAGGGACCTCAGCAGGGTATAATGCCGTAGAGTCCACCCTGTCCGAGTCTCAGTTCAATTGTCAGTTCTCTAGCCAGAGTCACGCCATATTAACATGCTATAATCTGTAGTTATTTAGTTTCTCCCTCTAGGCCCAGGTGCTGCCCAGGCCGCATATATCCATGGGAGCGAAGAGTCCTTATCAGCCCGTTTCGGCCGACGACCTTGACGTCCTCGTCTTCCCATGCCTTCGCAGACAGGACTAAGGGGGGAAGCTGGGAATGGGTGTTTGAAACGTTGTTACTTTCATTTCATGTCATTCTCAACAAAGCGTTCATTCAGCCAAGGGCCTCAAGACCCTGGAATATGGACACCTGCATCCTGAGCGCATTCTTCCAATAAAACTTTTGAAACCAAGAAACCTTGTGCTTCTTGCAGAAGGGGGGAAACGAACTCTAGATAACTGGGATTCCATAGTCTGACACACCCTCAGAAGCAGCTGTTTCCTTCCGGGGAACTGATCTATGTAATCTGGAGATCAGTTGTAATTCTGGGAGATCTCCAGGCCCCACCTGGAACCTGGCAACCATAAGTATTGGATTATTTGACTGTTTAATATATTTTCCCCTGAAATACTAACACAACTGGGGCGCCTCCACCAACTCACAAACTGAACAACTACTATAGGAGGCAAAATAGGAATCAAATTCCTCTAAAGTATTTAGTAAATTTTATCAAACTTTTTAATTATATAAAGTGCAAACAGTGCTGAAGTGTATGTCATACCAAATACATACAAAGGTTATAATATATCATTGTACAGTATCAGTAGCTTCAGCATACTAATACACGACCAATTATACAATATCAGTAGCTTCAATACACTTATTCATGACCATAATAATGGATGTGATATGATTATTGCGCCAGTTGGACTGTTTACCTGTTATGGTCATGAATAAATGTATTGAAGCTACTGATACTGTATAACTGGTCGTGTATTAGTACGTTGAAGCTACTGATATTGTACAACGATATATTATAACCTTTGTATGTATTTGGTATGACGTACACTTCAGTACTGTTTGCACTTTATATAATTAAAAATTTTGATAAAATTTACTAAATACTTTAGAGGAATTTGATTCCTATTTTGCCTCCTATAGTAGTTGTTCAGTTTTTAATACATTTCCCCCCTGCTATTTCTCCATGGGGCTCCAAGAAGTGTACTTTCATCTCCCTGCTTCCCTTTTATCATCATAACAACTCGATGAGGTAGGGTAGTCTGATCTGAGAGTGTTTGACTGGCTCAAGGTCACCCAGTGAGCCTCCATGTTAGAGCAGGGACAGGAACCTGGATTTCCCAGATCATAGTCCAGCTCTTTGACCACTACACCTGACCAGTCTGGAGGAAGGATTAAAGCTTAATCCATCAGTTGGTAGGCCAGGCAAGATTTGTGGAGCCTTCCTGTTACGGATAGGCTTGCATTCCCCCTTTCAAGAGGAGGTAGGTACACGTTTTTGTGGGTTCTTCTTGCTCAAGCGCTATGGATGGAGAAGGAAGGTGCCTCGAACCAACTTCATCTGCTTCTATCTTGAGAGGCACGATTTGGCCACAGTTATCTATGCTTTGATTACATGCAAGATGGACTGCTGCAATGCAGTGTTCAGGGGACTGCCTATAAGGCAGTTCAGAAGTTTCAACGGGTCCAAAATGGCGGCAGCTATGAAGTGGAACTTCTAGGGGACGTATCTCGATGGTTTTGGAAGCTCTACACTGCCTGCCATTTTGCTTCTGAGCCAAAGCCAAAGTGGTAGTGCTGATGTATAAAACCCTATAGCACCTGGGACCTGAGGGATTGCCTTCTTTTTCTCTGAGAATGAGGTCATCTTTGGAGACCCTGTTCTGTGTACCCCCATACTGAAGATAGATGAATGTACACCAGATATGGGGGCTTTTCAGTAGTGGTTCATGTACTTTGGAACTCCTTCATTCCAGGGCCAAATTTACATCCTTTTAAGTTCCAGGCAGCCCTGACCTGGATACCCCAGGCAAGCCTGATCATGTCTTCTTCAGAAGCTAAGCAGGGTCAGCCTGGGTTGGTAATTGGATGGGAGACCTCCAATAAAGACCAGAGTACAGAGGCAGGCAATGGCAAACCACCTCCGTTAGTCTCTTGCCATGAAAATCCAACAGGGGTCACCATAAGTCAGCTTGGACTTTATGGCATTCTCCACCACTACCAGGTTCTAGGCAAAGACATTTTTATTCTCCCAAGTGTTTTCAATCACCTTCAGTTGTTTTTTTTTACTTCTTTTTATTTATTTAAAACATTTCTACTGACCCTTTCCCCCTATTCAAGGTCCCGAATTTAGTAATATTTAGATGTGATGGGAAAGCATCCTTCTATAGGCTCTTCTTTAGTATGATAATAGATTGGTGGTGTTCTTTTTAGGGGCTGGTGTTTTAACAGTTGGAATTGATTACCATGACTGCAAGATGTTATTAGCCACCTCCATTACAATTTTGTAAAAAAGTACAGTGTTTTAAAATATCCAGATCCAGTGTGCCAATTGCTCACAGCCATGTAGTTTGTATGAGTGCTCCATTCATGTTGGGCTTTTTCATTTATTTACTTCATTCCCGTCCGCTCCTTTCTTCCCAATTGACACTTAAGGTGGCTTACAACATTTCCCCTTCCTCTATTTACCCTCACAACAACCCTTAGAGGTTGGTTAAGCTGAATGCGTGTGTGACCTACCCAAGGACACCCAGGGAAGTTCCATGGCAGAGTGGAGATTCGAACCTAGTGTTAGCAGCCAGACCCCTCCGCACACTCTAAGGGCAGTTTTTAGATATGGAACATCATAATCCTCTTGCCATAAGTCCTAGACACTGACTGGCCCAAGGCAGAGTAGATGCTAGCTGGCCTGGAGATGACATGAATTCAGAAGAGGGATGACTGACTGACGGCCCCCACACCCCAGAGAGCAGCTTAGATAATGAGGCTTCCTGAGAAAACTCCCTGCCTAATCTCTGCCTTCCTTTACCTCCCCTCACCCACTTATCCTAATCAAACCTATTCAGCACACCTAATAGCCTTCCCCTCCAGTACCTACCGGTCATCAAGCAATATTTTCAGCTATAGACGGTTCCAGATCGTTATATCAAACCTCTCCCAGTTTGTCTTATCTCTGAACAAACCATTAAGTCGTTGTTTTGGGGAGAAAGACATCAACATTGCCTCAGGGAATGTTTGGCCCTATAAGTGGACTTCCCAGCTATGTGCCCAGTGTGTATGCCTTAATACCCACACACCCCTAATCCATTTGGGTTACTTCTCTCCATGAAATGCTGGCCATTTTGCTGCTCCTCCGTGGTCCTTCACCTCCTCTTCGAGACTGGTAATTATTGCCCATCCCCGGAAACTGCTTTCCCAGTTACTCCCCTCACTGCCTCCTTAATCCTAATTCTCCCAACTAATTAAGGAGACCTCCTATTTGTGTAACACTGGGTCTCCCAGATCCTAGTATGACACTCTAACCACTACAGAGCCAGTTTGGTGTAATGGTTAAGAGAGCAGGACTCTAATCTGGAAAGCCGGGTTTGATCCCCCACTCCTCTGCTTGAAGCCAGCTGGGTGACCTTGGGTCAGTCACAGCTCTCTCAGAGCTCTCTCAGCCCCACCCACCTCACAGGTTGATTGTTGTGAGGAAAATAATAACATACTTTGCATACCACTCCTAGTGGGTGTTAAGTTGTCCTGAAGGCTGTATATAAATCAAATGCTATTATTATTATTATTATTATTATTATTATTATTATTATATTCCCCTGTCCTCCATTTTATCCTCACAGCTCTGTGAGGTAAATGTGTGACTGGCTCAAGGTCACCCAGTGGGCTTCCTTGGAAGAGTGGTGAGTGCAGTCAGAAATAGGCTGACAGAAATCTAGAAAATCAAACGTGTCTTTGCCAGGCTATGTGGATGAGCCTGTGCTGCCCTAATGAATATCCTCCCAAAGTCCTTCATTCTTGAAAGGTGATATATAAATGGAATGTTATTGTTATTCTTATCACTCCCTGCTGGTTGTCATTAGTGTTACACAGTTTGTATTACTGATACAGGACTCACTCCTCTTCTAATGAACCGACTTAACCCAGCTCAGTTCGCCATAGTTTAAAAGAACAACCCCAAAACGGGTCATGTGACTTAGCTCTTGTTCAGTTCAGCAGACTATAGGGTGATTGGATGTTCTCAGCAGTCTCTGACTTCTCCTTAATTCCAGATCTTTGGACCAATTACGTTTTAATCCTCTCCGGGGCTTTTTTTCTGGGAAAAGAGGTGGTGGAACTCAGTGGGTTGCCCTCAGAGAAAATGGTCACATGGCTGGTGGCCCCGCCCCCTGATCTCCAGACAGAGGGGAGTTTAGATAGCCCCCCGAGGTCAATCTAAACTCCCCTCTGTCTGGAGATCAGGGGGCGGGGCCACCAGCCATGTGACCATTTTCAAGAGGTTCCAGAACTCCGTTCCCCCGCGTTCCCCCTGAAAAAAAGCCCTCATCCTCTCCAACTGTGGCTAATGTATGAGTAGCATAAGGTTAGGGAATCTTTCCTGTCCAATACATGGATGTCCTAATGTCACTAGAGGGTAAGACTTAAGTTTCCAAACTCCAGGTGGAGACTGGCGATCTCCCAGAATTACAACTGATCTCCAGCCTACAGAGATCAGTTCCCCTGGAGAAAATGGCTGCTTCCAAGGGTGAACTCCATGGCATTGTAGCCCATTGGGGTCCTTCCAGCCGCAAACTCCACCCTCTCCAGGTTCCACCCCCAAATCACCAGGAATTTCCCAACCTGGAGTTGGCAATCTTAGAACCTAATTGCAACTGCACAATTTTTGTTATCTTAGAGAACGGTGTGTTAATAGTGTTTTTCCAAATGACTCAGAGGATACAATCATAATGCTAGCTTTCTGAACATTTTAGATTTAGGATATTTAGGTTTTTTATAGCAAGCATCTTTTAACCTATTTCCCTGCAAAAAAAACGAGAAAGATTTCCAAAATTTGTTTCCCTTGCAAAAAAAATATAATGATAAGCTTTTGTGGTTTGACGGAAATGTAAGCGAGGGAGAGGGAGACAGAGAACTGAAGGCGGAGGGGGGAGGAGAACCAAGGGGGGAAGATGATTTTCTATCAACAAAACAGCAGGGACAAATTTGAGTTCATCTCATTGGAAATGTCTCCCTCATATGTGAAGAGTGCCTGGAGCCAGTGCTGATCTCCAAGATTAAACCCTGTTAATAACAATTAACCCTCTTTCTGCACCAACCCACCGGACATTCCCCTGCATAGCTGGGGCGCGGCAGGAGGAGGGGACAGAACAGAAGCTACAAAGGCAGTTTAACTTTTTAATGCCCAAGGGGAAGCACATGCGTCACTTTGCATGCACATAGAGATGCGTATTAGAATTGATCTATGCCAGCACTTGTCCAGATGATATGTACTTGAATGTGTTCTGAATTGCTTCTCCCCCTGGGAAGGTGCTAGTCTGTTGAAATATCTTAAAGGCTGGCAGATATTCTGAGCTCCATCCCACAAAAGCTTCCACTTAAATGACTCTGTAATCTTTAAGATGCTAGAAACCCCCCTTTTCTTTTCTTTTCTTTTCTTTTCTTTTCTTTTCTTTTCTTTTCTTTTCTTTTCTTTTCTTTTCTTTTCTTTCCTTTCCTTTCCTTTCCTTTCCTTTCCTTTCCTTTCCTTTCCTTTCCTTTCCTTCCTTCCTCCTGTTTCCGACAACTCTATACTACCAAGACAGTCTGAGATGAGCTATCATGTTACTCTGTAGCAGAACAAAATTCAAGTCCAGTAGCACCATTAGGCAGGGGGGCAGGGGGGAAGTCTGCCCCCGGCGTTGCCAAAGGAGGGGCGCTGGACGCAGCTGCCAGCCCCAGGAGCGCACAGGCAGCAGGACAGGGGGCATGCTTGCCGCGCACCCCCTGTCCTGCACGGCAGGCGAAAGGCAGCGCGGGTAGCTGGGAGGCCGTCTGCGCCATTTGCCTGCCCCGCAGGACAGGGGGCGTGCAGCAAGCCGGCTGCCCCCTGTCCTGCAGGGCAGGCGAATGGTGCGGGCGGCCTCCCAGCCACTCGTGCTGCAGCTGCCAGCTCCATGGCGCACCAGGACAGCCCGCTTGCCGTGGGGTGGCACGCGCCGTCCTCCATGATGACATCACGGAAGTGATGTCATCATGCAGTGCCGGGAGCGTGCACGCCCACAGTGCACGTGTGTGAGTGGCTGGTCTTCAGTTGCCCTGGGCGCCGGCAACTGTAGATCCGGCCCTGCCTTTAAGACCAACAAAAGTTTCCAGGATATAAGCTCTCATGAGTCAAAGTTCAGTGGAACTTTGGTTGGTCTTTAAGGTGCTAGTGGGCTTTATATTTATATTCTTTTTTAATATATATATATATATATATATTTACTTCCATTTATTTCAGTGGAAAATTCACCACCAAGTGTAACTTTTCCTTTTATCCAATTGGGATGAAATTCTGCTTGCCGATGAGGATCATTTTATTTCAAGCAGAGTTGCTCTCTTTGCATTAGCAGCTAGAAGGATAAGATCGAACTATATGAAACAGTATAATGGTTAAAACGGTTTTGAATATATTTTAATTTGGGCTCAACACTATTGGGTTTTGTTCTGTATTATATTATATTGTATTGTAATTTTCCTAATGTTTTTTGTTAATTTTGGAATTTTAGTATGTGGAATAGTATGTGTTGTTTTACATTGTTACAACCTATGGTCAATACAATGCAATAGACAATGACTGACTAAAAGGGCTAGTTATGGGAGTATTCAAACGGCCCTTGAGCAAGCTAAGCTGAGCACCCCCTTGTGTTGCTGCTAATGCTACAGGGGCACAGCTTAATGAGGGTAACGTGTGGGTGATTTCTGTCAAGAAAAAGGTGCAGGATGAAAGATTTCACCTCTCAAATTCCCCCCTTGGTTGATTTTTGAAGGACCATAAAAGATGCGAAGGAATCTCAAACCCGTCCTCGTCTTGCACCCATCTGGCTTGTCCTTCATCGTTCTCTCTGGGGGGAGCAAGAGTGTTATTTTCTTCCACCACTCTCAATCTGTAGTGCTACCTGCACTTATGTCAGCATATGCACACCAGATTTACCTTTGTGCTTAGCAGGTAGCTGACAAAGAGAGAATAGAACAGAAACCAAACATGAACTCTGTTGCTTCTACAGAATAAAATCAAATCCCTCCCCTCCAGCCTGTGAGTGAGCAATATGATTGGTGGAGACAATAATGTTACTAGCTCATTTGCTATCTTGGACATTCTAGAGGTAATCAAAACAATCTGAGGACAAGGCTTCGGAAAAACAGATCTATATGTGCAATTCTCTTTTGGTGCATTCTGATTGGTAGACATCCCTGTCAGTTACTTTTCGACCGAATCACTCTCTCTTCCTTCTCTCTAACCTTCAAAACTCTCAACAAGACTGGCAAATGCCAGAATAGCCCTATCTGAATGCCTGTGATTATTACCAGTTTGTTCATTTTTCACTTTGGATTAGTTAACCCTAGAATGGCCCTAGAACTAAGTGAGACATAAAGAACTGCAACATGAGAGATTGGGGCAGAATGCATTTAGAAGGCTAAATAAATCCTTCTGTGTCTGGAATGTCACTCTTGATCTGACAGAAGCCGTTTGAGTGATGCTCAGCTTTTCCCTCTGTGTTTGGGGAGATTTTTCAGAATAAGGGGAAAGGAATGCAAATGCATGCCTCTGGGAGACAGGAAAGGAACTAATTACTTGTCACCTATGGAGATTTTAGGCACCTAGCTATCAGGTTCAGCTAAGAAAAATAGATATACATATAACTTTTTTTTAAAAAAATCTGTATTTGATATCAGAATGAATGTCCTAGAATTGCTTATGCTCTGTTTCAGCATTTCTTCAACTCTGTATTGGGTTCTTTCTAATGCCATGTCTTTGTAAACTTGTGTTTATTTACCCAATGGTATCGTTTATGGAAATGTCCTTGATATTGACTGTACTACTCTCACACTGTGTAATCCACCTTGACTCTCAGTGAGAAAGGTGGACTATAAATGACATTAACAACAACAACAACAACAACAACAATAATTTTTTAAGTATCAAAGAATTCACGGGAACATCAGGTAGAAAAGGTGCTAGAAAATGAACACGTCAAGATCTTGTGGGATTTCAGAATTCAAACTGATCAGCCCCTTGAACCAGATGTAACAATCATGGAAAATCGAAAAGACTGGATAATCGACATTGCAATTCCTGAGGATGCCAGAGTTGAAGAAAAAGAACAAGGGGAAAAAAAAGATTAAATATAGAGATCTGGCAACAGAAACCACCTGACTATGGAAGAAGAATGCAACAGTAGTCCCCATTGTCATCGGGGCACTTGGAACCATCTTGAAAAACTTTGCAATTCGTATGGAAAAACTGCAGCTTTCTGACATAATACCTACAGAACTACAAAAGACGGCACTCCTTGGAACAGTGTACATATTACAGTGATATCTGGTTGATACTTAGTTCTCCGGTGGAAACCTGAATCAGCTTGGCGAGGCCAATCAATAATAACATGTGACCTCTGCTTATTGTTGATTGTGTTTCAGATAACTTTAATAATAATAATAATAGCACTACACTGAAGACAATATATTTTGAAAACTGAAAGACAAAGTAGCAAAGCAGAGCACTCTTTTTGAAAATAAGGTCTTCTTGTTATTTACTGATTCTTGGATCTAAAGTTTGTGGAATGTTGGAGTGAAACAACATGAAATCACTGCCTATTAGGAACTTGAACTGTGCCAGGCGGGGAAATTTATCCCCTCCCTGCAAAAGCCTGCATTTAGGTGGTGGGAAATAGATGGAAGGCATGCTTAGGAAACTGTTAACTGGGAACCTCAGCCTTCTGCATTCAAGGTCAACAATAGACGGTATGTAGCACTGACTCTTCTGCAAAGGGAGGAAAAGACAGCTACCACTCATTTTGCTGTGATAAGAAAAGGGTAAGAATTCAGAGCCCTCCAAGGCAAGAATATGAAGAACTAATTGAGTGGGTCACATCAGTGTCCTCTTCAGGCCAGCGTCCTGCAGGGCCCAGCTCGAGGTATTTTGTCACTCCATGCAAGTAGACTTGCCATCAGACAGCCCCTAGATGCCATTACTTTGTGGCCAGGCTAGATTGAGCGAGAATGACTGACTGAGAGCAAGAGCGACTGACTCAAAGTCACACTTCTCTCTTCCTTTTCCTTCAAAAAGGAGTCCGCTGGATTTATAGCTGCACACCAGTGGCTCCTCAACTAACAGTGAAATCCTAAGCAGAGTTACTCTGCTTAGGATTTCAATGTGAGTCCCCAAGATAGGTAAGTCCCCAATTAAAACCTCCCAGAATATCGCGCTAAAAATGCGGAAGATCGCGTTTTCTCGCGCGAGATTTGCACGATCTTCCGCGTTTTTAGCATGATGTTCCGCGTCGTTGCGAGTGAAGGTAAGCAGTGTGAAAAGGGCCCAAATCTCCAGGAATTTCCCAACCCGGAGATGGAAATCCTATTTATTAATTTTGTATTTGTTTAATTCATTTATATCGCACCTTTCTCCCCAAGGAGGACCCAAGGTGGCTTAGATCATTCTCCTTTCTTCCATTTTATCCTCACAACAACCCCGCTAGACAGGTTGGGCTGAGAGTGGTGTGACTGGCCCAAAATCACCCGAAGCAGGGATTCGAACCTGAGTCTCCCAGATCCAACACTCTGATCACTACAATATGCTTGCGAATGGAAGATTCCAAAACTTCCATGGAGGAAATTGTCAATCTATAGCCGTTTAGTCATTAAAGTGCACCGTACTGAAATACTCTATCACTAATAAGTACTTATATGCATATCACAATTTACTAATGAAAGTGCACAGTGCACATTGCTCAATAAATAAAACAATACATTTATTTATTTATTTATTTTATTTGCTTAAATTTATAGTCCGCCCTCCCCAACCAAGTGGGCTCAGGGCGGATCGCAACAATTTAAAACACACTACACAATTCACCAGCAATAGCCATTAAAATATAAATAATCATTGGCTATAAACAACATCAAAAATATGTATCATGTGAACACCACAGAGGACATTGCAAAAGGAAAATCAATAGTTGCAGTGTTGGAAACATTTATTGATTCATCACATCCTTGAAAAAGATAATTTCGAAACAGGAATATAGCTAGCAACCTGTTGGGTGTTTTTGAATATTGGATTGTGAACATTATTCTGGCGGCTTAGCAAGCAGCTACAGGAGACTCTCCTCAGCTGGACCATGTTGGTCACTTCAAGAAAGAGCCTATTACATCTGGAAAGAAGAAGGAATAGACAAGTATTCGAAAAGTATTCAACACTAGAGATGGGCATGAATCCAATTACGACCCCAAAAAAGCACAAACCAGGCCGGTTCGTGGTTCATGAACCATGGCTCGTGGAAGCTCCTTTCTACGAACTTCCACGAACTGGTTACTGATTCGGGTTCATTTGGGTCGTATTGGGAAAGGGACAGTTTAAATGGCCATTTCCCGGAGGAAATGGCCATTTAAACTTTTCTTGCAGCTTGCAAGTGACAGGTCTCTTTAAACTATCAGCTGGCCGGCGGCAGGGGGGGATCTCCCCCTTGCCGCCGGCCAGCTGATAGTTTAAAGGGATCTGCTGCTTGCAAGTGGCAGGACCCTTTAAACGGCCCACAAACCCCAGCCCCAGCCCCCCAGCAAAGCCCCCCAGCCCCCAACCCCAGCCCCCAGCCCCACACTTACCTTGATGACTCCTGCAGCCAGCAGTCTCCTCCCCCTCCTCCTGCAAGGGGCATCAAGGCCGTTTTCAGCCTCCTCCACCCCTGTGCAGGACCGCAGAGGGATGGAGAAAGCTGAAAATGGCCTTGCCGCCCCTCAAATGGCCACCACACAGCCATTTGAGGGGCGGTACGGCCGTTTTCGGCCTCCTCCATCCCTCTGCGGGCCCACAGAGGGGCGGAGGAGGCCCACAGAGGGACAGAGGAGGCTGAAAACAGCATTTCCACCCCTCAGAGGGAGGATGGCATGGACCACAGGGGAAGGTAAGTGTGGGGCTGGGCTGGGGCTGGGGTGGTGGGGTGTGCTGGGGTTTGGTCCCTTTAAACTATCAGCTGGATCCCCCCTCACCACCTGCCAGCTGATAGTTTAAAGGGACCTGCCTCTTGCAAGGTAGGAAAGGGCCCATTAAACTGCTAAATGCCCCTTACCCTGCCACTGCTAAGTGGCCAGAAAGGGGTATTTAAACCCCATGAACCACGAACTTGTTCGTAACTGGCCCCAGTTCTGTGCCAGTTCATGGTTCCTGGTTCGTGAAAATCCACGAACCTCATGGTTCATTTTTTTGGTTCATTTTTTTTGGTTTTGCCCATGTCTGTTCAACACATACTTGCCATCTATAGACTTACCTTCTTATCTGGAGCCACCTGTCCATGCTGTATGCACTTCCAGCCGGATGTTCATGAGCACAGTGAAGGCGGGGAGCAGAATGGCTTCCCTAGAGTACATGGTCTTTGGTAAATGAGTGATGAATAATTGGTTTGGATGTGAGTGTTGTATTGATATTGACTTTATACCACACTGATGTTGTTAATAACAACAACAACAACATTTGATTTATATATCGCCCTTCAGGACAATTTAATGCCCACTCAGAACAGTTTACAAAGTATTATCCCCACAACAAACACCCTGTGAGGTGGGTAGGGCTGAGAGCTCCAGAGAGCTGTGACTTGCCCAAGGTCACCCAGCTGGCTTCAATGAGTATTTATTTATGGTTGTATTTATTGAGCAATGAGCACTGTGCACTTTCATTTGTAAATTGTAAAATTAGTAAAATTCATATAAGTAATTATTAGTGATAGAGTATTTCAGCATGGCACGCTTTAACAACTAAATGGCTATAGATTGACAATTTCCTCCACGGAAGATCTGGTATTTTCCACTTGCAATCTGCGTTCTGTGGTGCCCTTTAGTTTTGCTATGGCCCTACCCCAAGGACAACCAGGTCCACTGGAATTTTGCACCCTGAGTCGCCCCTCCTGGCATTCTTGGTTTTCAGTGTCTGGGAGCTCAGCTGAGGGTAGAAACAGTTAAAGGAGAAGAGAGAGCATAATGAGTAATAATAGGCCCCTCTATTCCCTTCTTCATCCTAAGAACACTGAGCACCTTGATGGCCAAGAGGTCCACATCCCTGGATGTTTTTCATTCTGACTCTACGGCTCTGCTTTTTTGATTGGCCACAATCACATCCTCCGGCAACTGGGTCTCCATATGAAAAAAAGATCTGTTTCCTCTAGGATTGTTCTCATTCTTGCTATAATTTGTTCAGGCTTTTATGGGGATTGTCCCAACCACCTGCCTGAAAACTTAGTTCCTTCCCCGGTGATTCCCATATACTCTCAGGATCACAAGCTGGCCCAGAAGTCCCTGTGGGTCAGGGAGATCAGATTCCCATGTCCCAATGACTCATGAGAAAGTCACTTTCTAAACTTTCTTTAGGGAAAAAAAGGTGAGAGGGGGGAAGTTTGTCCTGGCCCACTCAGGGTGATGGTCCTGGATGTAGATGTTCTCAGCTCCTGTGAAAGGCTGCAAGTCAACCATCTGGGCATCAGAGAGAGAACCCCCTACCTGACTCCGTGGTTTGCCTTCTCTATGGGTGCAAAGGCAAGTTGGGCCGTTTTCACACTGCTTACCTGCCACAGAACATCGTGCCAAGGTCCTGGAATGACAGCGTCTTCCTGCCGCGATTTTGCGTGAGAACGAAATTTCTCACGCAAAATCGTGCCAGGAAGATGTTGTTCCGGGAGTTCGGCGTTCCAGGAGTTCGGCGCGATGTTCCGTGGCCGGTAAGCAGTGTGAAAATGGCCTTGGCATGTCCTTCTCCTGCGCTGAACTGTATGCTCAGTGCAGTGGCAGAACAAAATGTGAGATGTTTTTGTTTAAAAGAGGAAGAAGAAAAACAGCCCAGCCCAGCGGCAGAATCCCTGAACTCTTTAAAAAAACAAGCCCAGCAGAATTTTCTTCAAAGGAGCCACATCAGCTGCCCTTAAAAACAATTAAAACAAACAAACAGGACAGAGAAAAACTCTCCAAGAGGGGGGCAACTCTGCAATGTTGTTACTGAAATCCTTGTCAGCAAAAGGGGCAAGCAAGCCTCCCTCTCCACCCGCCCCCCCCCCAGACACAGGAGTCGTTCAATTACTATTCCGACTGGGGGCTGGCGAGTCTCCTGGCCCTTCTTTTAATGTAAGGTTATTGTAATTGATATGAAGGTAATTGATAATGTGTTACGGTGAATAATGTCTTCAATTTTCTGCTAAATCCCATTTTTGTAGCCATCTGGGCTCTTCCAACTGCACCCCTGGGAAGCTGGGTAATAGATAGTAATTATTCTCAAGTCATTTACTTTTTCAAAGTGTTTAGTGCTTATCTGTTTTACAATTAAAATGGAAACGACCCTGATTCACTTCCTTTCTTTTTTATTTAAATAGCATACACACACACACACACAACACTTTCCTGCACTATGCACTGGGGGAGCCCCACAAGGCATGTCTTTGTATGTATACATATCAGTGTCACAGAAAAGCACATGAATGTGCCCCTGGGTTCTCTCACTTCTCATAGGAACTTCAATGGCTGCTGAGTGAATGGGATAGGCAATGCTTATAGAAATTCATCAAAACACAATGTTTGGATGAAGAGTGTATGTGGGGTGAGCTTGACAATAAACTCTGGAATAAAAAAAAATATACACACACATACTCCTCCTCCTTCCATAGTGGAGGAGTGAAGCCAGGAGAGAGTTGGGGTCACGGCCCAGAGGACTCTGACAGATTAGGAATAGATGTACTTTCACGCATGTACCTTCAATGCCTTCTTGCATTTGATTACATCTGGGGACCTGAACATGTGAACTGGCCCCAATAAAAAACACTTTGGCATTTCAAGGGATACGGAAGTTCTGTTTGCCAGGTTAGATCCCTGGTGGTTCGTTTGTACGTGCACGTCATCATTTGGTGGTGTAAGTCATCAGGTAATGAATATGAGAACTTGCAGGTAGATTCCTGGGGTGAAATCAAATCAAAATAACGTACATTCCAGCTATTCTTATTTACCAAGGGAAAGTCCATATTTTCTGATGAAGACAGCTTTAACTCTTGAAAGCTCATACCTTGGAGATCTAATTGGTCTTTAAGGTGCTATTGGACCCAAATTTTGCTCTTTGGCTGTAGACCAACATGTAGACCAGCATGTAACTAGTTTCCTTTTCTGGAAACTTCTGGTCTGGAATCATCCTTACTTTATCCCTACTTTGCTGGGCGCATCTTGTTAAAACCTGGTGTTGTGAGCTGTTGAAAGTGTCATTCTTAAATCTTTGGCCTTCCTCTCTCAAGTCTCTGAATGGAAGAGGGTAGTACCCATGTATGGAAACACATAGCTATCAACACCAAGCTGCCATGTAGTGTACAGCATGCCATTTTCTTCTTTATTTATTTTAAACAATTATATCTCACCTTTCTCGTACGTAAAAAAATTACAGGATTAATCCATTGATACAAATCAATCCAAAATCAAAACATGTAAAAATCACTGGTGCTAATAACATTCGATTTATGTACCACCCTTCAGGCCAATTTAATGCTCACTCAGAGCGATTTACAAAGTTTGTTATTATTATCCCTACAACAATCGTCCTGTGAGGTGGGTGGGGCTGAGAGAGCTCTGAGAGAGCTGTGACTGATCCAAGGTCACCCAGCTGGCTTCAAGCAGAGCAGTGGGGAAGCAAAGCCAGTTCTCCAGATTAGAGTTCTGCTGCTCTTAACCACTACACCAAACTCTCTGAGAGATAAAAATTTGAAGACTTTTAACAATTAAACATACAATTAAAAATACAGATGTGTAAGTAAAGTCACACCAACCACATGCATCCCAATTTAACAGCAAATCATTCAGATAAAGGGGGGATCTCCATAGCAATCATTAAATGTAAGTCAAATCAAATGTTAATTTAAAGATAATCATTTTGACATACCTCCTAAAAGTCAAATGAGACGGGGCCAAAAGGCCATCTCTAGAAGCAGGGCTTTTTTTCAACTGGAAAGCAGCGGAACGGAGTTCCGGAACCTCTTGAAAATGGTCACATGGCTGGTGGCCCCACCCCCTGATCTCCAGACAGAGATCAGGGGGATCAGGAGATCAGGGGGCGGGGCCACCAGCCATGTGACCATTTTCTCCTAGGGCAATCCACTGAGTTCCACCACCTCTTTTCCCAGAAAAAAAGCCCTGTCTAGAAGGAAGATATTCCAAAGTTGGGGGGCTGCCACCAAAAAGGCCCTGATACAAGCGAATGCCCACCAGACAGCAGGTGGGTGGGGCATGAAGAAGGGTTTCTCCAGCTGATCACAGCATCTATGGTGATTTTAGAGATTCCTGGTCCTCAGACATTTAGGACTTTAATGGTCAAATTCCACACATGGAATTGGTTAGTATTTTACACACTGAATGAAGTCTATTTTGAACTGCTATTGAGATCACATAGAACGATTACGGGCTTTTCCTACTCTATTTTAAAGATTGACTGTTTTCATCTGTGAAACAATCTTTCTTGGGCCAGCTCTGAGGTTTCCCAGTTTTCTAGCCCCTCTCTGCTACTGATGGGATCCAGCCTGGAGCAGCATAACAGCTAATGTCAGGAAATCTTGCTTTAAATATGTTGTTGTTCTCAATGAAATACTAACATAGAACATGCACATAGCCCTTCTTCCGCCTCTTGATCTTCTAGCTCCTTCTCTGACTTTTCCTTGGCTATGCAAAATATCTGCCAGTACTTTTAAACAAAAACTGTGCTTCATAAATTTTTAGGCATTTAGTGTTGGTTTGCCAAATTCATTAACTTTACGCCTTAAAAAAAAAAAAACCTTTGAGGGTGTCCATAATTCTAGATGTTGAAAGTCATTTAACTTAGAATAATTCAAATTAGAATTCTGACAAGCAAATTTGAATAAGGGAATTGCACAATCCATAGTTCGGTGCAAAACAGTCTACCCACCCCCATAAACCAGTGTGTTACTGATGTAACTCTACGCTTTGAAACACACAGATTTGAGAACAAAAGAAAAATTTCCGTGCAATTCAAATCTTGTGCCACATTAAAGACCCACAAATGTATTGCAGCACAAGCAAGTTAGAACATAACGATACAAAAATGAAAAAAAATGAAATCCTGCCCTTGAGTCATAGTTGACTTATGGCGACCCCTGGTGAGGTTTTCATAGCAAGAGACTCTGCAGCCCTGGTCTTTGTTGGAGGTCTCCCATCCAATTACTAACCAAGGCCAATGTTGCTTAGCTTCTGAGATCTGATAAGATCAGGCTGTCTGGTAATTTGGCAGGTACATATGCAGGCAGGAGAAAAAATTCTTCACACATCTAATGAAAGAAAGAAGGCAGAGTCGTCCTCATACCACAATGAATCGAAATATGCAGGCATTCTTCTAGAATTTAAAACTAGAATTCATTTGACCTTGGAACCCATGTTTGAATCTCAAAATTTATATCTTGAATTCAAGACTTAGCTATGGAATTCAATATTCACCATGATTTTTAAGACCGGTTTGCAGCTACTAGGAGTCATGTCAGAGTTTCACTTTGAGCTACATGAAATCTGTGTCCTTTCCAAAAAGTACAGTGGATTCGCACCATGCACATGCTTTAGTCCACAAAAACTTCTGCTGGAACAGTATCTTGTTAGTCGTCATGGTAAGGTAAAGGTAGTCCCCTGTGAAAGCATCAAGTCATTACTGACCCATGGGGGGATGTCGAGGTAGTTTGCCATTGCCTTCCCCAGTCATCTACACTTTACCCCCAGGAAACTGGGTACTCGTTTTACCGACCTCGGAAGGATGGAAGGCTGAGTCACCCTTGAGCCGGCCACCTGAATCTGGCTTCCACCAGGATCGAACTCAGGTTGCTTGGGCTGCAATACTGCAGCTTACCACTCTGTGCCACGGGGCTCCTAACAAGATCCCTGTTTATTTTTAATATAACAGGCTAATATGGCTCTCCCCTCTGGGACAAATCCAAAAATTGTAATCAAACTGGGAAGGTCGTCTGGATGAATATGTTTTCAGCACCAGTTAAACCCAGTTACAAAAGTAACTATAATGTTCTCTCACCAGTTCTAAGTCTGAAAACCTGCCTGCACCAGATGTTTGCCACAGGGCATCCCGGATAAATATTTTTAACTTACCCTTCTCCGTCTGTTTGTATGGCATAAAAGGCACCTGCCCAGTATTATCCCCAACAACAACAGATGGAATCCAATATAAGTATAATGCTGTCCAGTGCTGGAGTTCTGTAAATCGATATATCAGGTCGAAGAGAGTTATATTTCTTAATATTTACTCTTTTGTTGCAAAATGGTTGTTTAGACAAAAATCCTAAAAAATCAGAGTCAGAAATCCTCTCGTTTTCATCTGTTCTCAAGCCCAGTATTTCTGAGCTTTCTTTCTCATGTATTTATTTACAGCATGTTTGGCCTGCCTGTCCTGACACCTGCTCCAGCTAAAAAGAAAAAAGCAGGATCCTACCATGGTTATTGTATATTTTTTATTTTCATTTCTTGTTTTGCAGACTTGTGCAACTTCAGCTAAATGTCCACCATACAGAAGAAATAATACAGAAAAGCGACAAAAATATGTCATTCTTTACAGCAGGGCTTTTTTTCTCGGAAAAGAGGTGGTGGAACTCGGGTCTGCACAATGACGTCACTTTGGGTCAGCTGGAACAAGGGGGGGGTTAAAGTTTAAATCGCCCTCAGCAAAAATAGTCACATGGCCGGTGGCCCTGCCCCCTGATCTCCAGACGGAGGGGAGTTTAGATCTAAACTCCCGTCTGTCTGGAGATCAGGGGGTGGGGCCACTGGCCATGTGACCATTTTCAAGAGGTGCTGGAACTCCGTTCCACTGTGTTCCCGCTGAAAAAAAGCCCTGCTTCACAGTAATTTTGACGGGGACTGAAAGTCCAGGAGGAAGCCCAGCCAGGCAGTCTAGTTGCCTGGATTAACAAGACACACACTCTTTGATATGCCTGTCTATAGAACGGAAATGAAATTGTGTACAAAATTTGGAACAATGCCAGAATTCAGAAATACTTAAAAAATGCTATACTTCTTCAAATTTCACTTTCTATAGAAGACTTGAGGGGACACTTTTGGAAAAAATATAAATTTGAAGCCTTGAGGCATTTAA
The DNA here is from genome assembly GCF_028583425.1 of Eublepharis macularius. NCBI lineage: Eukaryota > Metazoa > Chordata > Lepidosauria > Squamata > Eublepharidae > Eublepharis > Eublepharis macularius. The sequence continues at coordinate 127,396,921 of NC_072795.1, read as the reverse complement.
ACCCATTCCAATAGGGTTGGCAACTCTAGGTACCATCCTTGTTTCTTCAAGGACTTCCCATTTAGCACGTCATCACACAGTCAGGAGGCTCCCCAAGATCATCTAAGAAGGCTCTAGCAAGGTGGGATTTGAACCCAGAACCTTCCTATTGATTTGATTTATTCAGCTTTTAGTCCGCTCTCCTCGTGAGTCATAAATCATAAATAACATACAGTTCAATCATAAAATAACTCTGGATGACAGTCCCAATTTACCCAGCTCCAATAAACAGTTCTATGGGTGGGAAGTGGAAAGAACAGCAGTGGTCTCACTGATGGAAACTGGGGAGGGGGTTACACTACCCCCCCCAACAAGAGACTGGCAGGAAGGCTCACCCATAACCCAGCCTCAACCATATTCCAAGTCTAGCAAACTTAACCAATAAATCAGTCTCTTTCCTAAATTATAACAGTTGATCAGCCAGCATCTACAGTTCAGGTCTCCACAATGGGACATGGACTTTTCTTGTTACTGCTAGTTAGAAGCTCATGGAGCTACAACCAATGTGAGGAGGACATCATGGGGAATTTTTTTCCTAATATTAATTGAATTGCAGAAACTCTCGTTTAAACGTTCCTAATCTATGTTTTGCAACATTCCTTTGTGGAAATTGAACTGGAGGGAGGCAAGGCTGCCAACTCCAGGTTGGGAAATTCCTGAAGATTTAGAGGTGGAACTTGGGGACAGTAGGGTTTATGGAGAGAAAGGACCTTAGCTGGGTGGAAGTCCACCCTCCAAAAATTGCCATTGTCTCCAGGGAACTGATCTCTATCACCTAGAGTTGGTGGTGGAGAATGCTCTCAAGTCATAGCTGACTGATGGCGACCCCCTGGGGCTTTCAAGGCAAGAGACTAACAGGGGTGGTTTACCATTGCCTGCTTCTGCAACTCTGATCTTCGTTGGAGGTCTCCCATCCAATTACTAACCAAGGCCAATTCTGCTTAGCTTCTGAGATCTGATGAGATCAGGCTCACCTGAGCTATCCAGGTCAGAGCCTATCATCTGGAGACCAGGTATATCCCCGCTTGGAGAGAAAAAATGCATCGACGCCTTCGCTCGGTCACCAGAATGAATGAATGAAAGAAAAAAGCCGGCTGGAAAAGTAGTGAGGCTTGGCAGAGCCACCCCCTACCCACCCCCGGCCACCACATTACAATGACCAGGTATAATTCCAGGTGATCTCCAGTCCCCATCTGGAGGTTGTCCAAACCCATAATGTTGGCACACAATCCTCCATGCTGAAATCTGGAGCAGTCCTGGTGTAGCTGGAGGGCATCCTACTATCTAGCACCTCCTAACCCTGTAGCAGGTTTTGGCATAAGTGTCTGAATAAGACCCATAGTGTGGTGAGGAAATATTACCTGCCCCGAGCCTTAGAGTTATTCTTTACGATTCCCGTCCATGCAAAACAGGAAATGTGTCAATAAGGACAAAGTTATGGGACTGGTGGAGCAAAGGTTTCCAGTATTCCTAAAGCAGATTGATGAATGCTTCTGGTTTCCAAGAAATGCAGCCAGTTAATCTGCTCTAGAATAATCTTGAGAGTGTCCTCAGTCTAATTGCATTGTAGGAGATGGTAACTGAAGATGGTATCTTACAAAATTTAGTTCACGCCACCGTTATATAGGAGGAGAATATCAACTGGACAACAAATTTAAGTGGCTAACCTTCAGTTGGGGCCTGTAACCTGGAACGAGCCAGTTTGGTGTAGTGGTTAAGAACGGCAGGACTCTAATCTGGAGAGCCAGGTTTGATTTCCCACTCCTCCACTTGAAGCCAGCAGGGTGACCTTGGGTCAGTCACAGCTTCTAGGAGCTCTCTCAGCCCTACCCACGTCACAAGGTGTTGTTGTTGTTGTGGGGATAATAATGACATACTTTGTAAACCACTCTGAGTGGGCATTAAGTTGTCCTGAAGGGCAGTATATAAATTAAATGTTGTTGTTGTTGTTGTTGTTGTTGTTGTTGTTGTTGTTGTTGTTGTTGTTGTTGTTAACAGCCTGCCTGAGGAGGTCAGGAAAGCCCCCACTCTCCTAGCTTTCTGCAAACGATACAAAACCAAATTATTCAAAGAGGCTTTTGTACTGTAGGGAGGGGGTCTCAGATGCTTTGCTGTAGGGAGGGGGCCATAGATTTCACCACTGTTGCCTTTCTGTTGCTTTAAATATGTGCTGCTATGAGCTACCTGTGCTTCATGTTGTCTAACGTCAGCCCTAGAATTGCTTATGTTCTGTTTCAGCATTTCTTCAACTCTGTATTGGATTCTTGCTAATGCAATGTCTTTGTAAACTTGTGTTTATTCACCCTGTGGCATTGTTTATGGAAATGTCCTTGAAATTGACTGTACGGATCTCACACTGTGTCATCTGCCTTCAGCCCCAGCGAGAAAGGCGGACTGTAAATGACATAAAATAAATAAATAAATAAAATCACAGTTGATTCCCAGAGTACAGAGATCAATTTCCCTTGAGGAAAGGCAGCTTCAGAGAGTGGCCGCTACAGAATTCACAGGCCAACTCGCAGAGCACATGCCAGTTTCCGCTTTGTCAAAAAAGACTTTCATCTGGTTGAGGGTCTTCTTTTGAGATGCGGGACCCTAACACAATTTGCAGAGAGCCTGCCCTCCCTTCCGCAACTACTTCTATCATGCGCTTACACAAACGCTGCTGCTGAAGCATCGTTCGGAGGCCTTTTGGGGGAGCTGACTGATCACTGGAGTGTTGCCTTCCTTCGCTGGCATTCTAAAGTGCTTTGTGTAGGAACATCCTGTCTCGCTTTTGTTTGAGTTTGTAAGTGTCTCTTTCTTTCCAATCCCCTCTAATGACTTTTCCCCAATGCAATTTGCACAGGACTCTGCCAAGGCAGCTTCCCCTGCTGAGACAGAAACAAGGCACAGGAAAAAGGTGCCGAGGGAACTGTTCCGAGGGAAAAGGGGCACTAGGGGAGCCATCAGGAGCCTCCATTTATCTCTGTCGCCCCCCCCTTCCCATGTGGGGCAGGCTAGCCTCTCAGTTCCTGGCTGGGACAAGAGAGAGATCGCTGCAGTGGCAGAACGAAATGACAAACCCAGCAGATCCGGGGGGGTTCCAGATGTGCCACAAGCACTCTGCACAACCTGTATTAGAGCAAAAAGCACATGGGGTAATCATTGAACTCTTCTTCCAGGAGGGAGGGAGAGAGAGGATAAGGATTTCTCAGATTTGCCAGGCACTCCACCTCCATTCATCTATCCATCAAGTGGCTTCTCATGAATGGTCTGGTCAGAAGCCGAGTGGGAGAAGGAGCAGAGTTGTGCCTTTGCAAGACAATATTGACAACCTCAAAGACTGGCTCTGGCCAGCGGTTGCACGTGTAACTTCCCTCTGCTGCCCCAGGAGAAGAGGTCAGGCTGCAGGCGCTTGCCCTAAGCAGGGATTGAGCAGGTGATATTTATAGGCTGCTTTTCAGATTGTTTCCCTTCCCCATACTTCTTTCATGCGTGCATACAAGTGCTGCTACTGAAGCGTAATTTGAAGGCTGCTTTTCTTCTAAACAGCTGGGATGCAAGGAGGGAAACAGCAAGTCCTAAAACAACAAAATGCACCTTTGAAGCCCAACAACGGCATTCAAAGCCAACTCGAGTAGAACAACAACATTAGGGTTCGCACCCTTATGGACTGACTCCCAAGGCCCTGTTTTGCAACCTTCCCGGAAGACCATTGGAGTGGCTGGGATGTTGGAGCAGCCCTGGATCCAGCGGGACCAAGGGGCGCTAGCAGTTTGCTCCAGGAGCTGTCCATTGTAGCAGCCTTCTAGGAACTGTCCCGATGGCCTGAGCATTGGAACACACATGAACACATGAAGCCAAATTAGAGCGTTGGTCCATCAAGGTCACGATTGTCTACTCAGCTCTCCAGGATCTCAGGTAGAGGATTTTCACATCACCTGCTTCCTGGTCCTTTTAACTGGAGATGCCAGGGATTGAACCTAGGACCTTCTGCATGCCAAGCAGATGCTCTACCACTGAGCCATAGCCCCTCCCTCCCTCACTTAGCTAAAGGAGGCCCTACAAAGCCCAGACTGTCACATTTTCTGTTCTTCAGCTTGAACCCTTGGTCCAAGACAAGGCTTCTCTTTCTCCAGCCCCTTCTTCAATTTTGGGGACTTAATCTTTGATGAAGACAGTTAATCCTGTCCATGTCTCTTCATTTGGTCTTTGCAGGTGGAAGTCTCATTTCAAACTTTGAAAATTCTGAATTTTGGCTCCTTCCCACCTGACACTCTTTCCCCCTACTCTTTCTGCTTGCCTTCTCGTCAGCACCCATTGTCACAGGTGTGGGGCACCAAGTAAACAAAAGGATGGCCAGTCATAGAGTTTGGGGCGAATCCTAGACTGTCACATCTGTGCAGTGATGTCACTTCAAGGTATTTTCCAGAACTGACGTCATGCCATTGGTGCAATACTGAGAGCCAGTTTGGTGCAGTTGTTAAGAACGGCAGGACTCTAATCTGGAAAGCCAGGTTTGATTCCCCACTTGAAGCCATTGGGTCAGTCACAGTGCTCTCAGCCCCACCCACCTCATGGTGTTTTGTTGTGGGGATAATAATAGCATACTTTGTAAACCAGTCTGAGTGGGTGTTAAGTCATCCTGAGGGACAGTATATAAATCGAATGTTGTTGTTATTTGCCTCTTTCCCACCACCACCTCACCTAATGGCAGAGGGTAGAGGAGAAAGAAGCCAGGGGCTCTCCCTGCAACAAACCTCTGTGCTTCCCAATCCACATGGTTGCTCTTCCCTTATGTACACTGTCAGACGTGGTCTACACAATCAGCAAGATATGGTCGAAATGAGGTGGCAGAGATTGGAGGAAATTCAAAGCAACTGTAAAGTTAATCCGAATATCATCCACCTGTTTCAATATCAGCCATGTTTCTGGCCTAATCTGAAGTGAAAAGTGGACAGAGGAGGCAGTCTGTAGAGAAGCCAGTAGGAAATCCCCAAAAACGCTTCTTCGGAAGATGACTTCAGCTGCATTCCTGCCTGCCTGGCAACCTGCTAGGAGTGTCCTCCTTACACACACAAAAAGGAAATGAAAAACTCAGTAACAAAGCAGCTTGCAAGGAAGCAACAGAGAGACTGGAAACAAGATTAAACGTGGGCTTGACAAACCTGTCCTGCTGAGCCTTCCTCGTCTTGAAAGACTTCCTCGAGCTTTGATGGGGAGGAGCAGAGAGATATTTTCTCTTGAAAGTGAGCATGAGGGACTGGGGGTGGGTGGGTTGTGTAGCAGGAGAGACCATTGTCCAAGGGAAAGAACAATATAAAAGGAAGGAAAATCGGAGGGCGCAGACCGTTTTTTTCTTATTTAACTTGCATGGAGTGTCAGTACATTAGGGAATGACATCGGAGTCCAGTTCCGAGGAGAAAGAAGAGGGAAGAAAAGCCCCGCCAAACAATACTGGCTGCTTTTTCATCCAAAGCTGCGCCGGCGTCTCTGCCAGTTCCAAGCCTTAGGGGTTTTCTTTGCTTTGGGGCAGGGGGAGGAATGAGGAGTGGGTAAAGACCCAGATGTTCATTGGGCTTCAAGAGAGTTTGAAACCCTCAATGAAGATTTAGGGAGGTGTACGTGATGTGCTCCTTCGATCTTTACTTTCGGAGTGCTGAGCTTTTCAGTTCCGCCCAATATTTGTGTTTTGCTCTGTGAATAAGGAACTGCGAATAAGGAACAGGGAACTGGGAACCAACTTCAGTTTCGTCATAAACTGGCATTTGCTTTTTTAGCCCTGCTGAACATTTTTTAGCCATGCATACCCACAAGTTGCCATTGCCTTTGGGGTCTCCACGAAACAGCAGCCAGTTGTATAGCCCCAAATGACTTAGGAAAAGGAACCCACTGTTTTGTGCTTCTGTTTTCTGTTAATTTTCGTTGTAACTTCAAAAAAACCCTTTATACTTCTGATCAGGGCTCATTTCAAGGGGGATCGTGCTGCAAAGAGGTCACATGTCAGGTGGCCCCGCCCACTTGACCCTCTGCCATTTTGGGCCTGTTTCAGCCTGGATTGGAGCTGAAATGGCCCAGATCGGGCCTCTGACAGCTGGCGGATCACTCTCCCACACAGCAACGGCCTGATCCTGACCATTTTGGGCCCCTTTTTGGCCATTTTCTGCCCCTTTTTGCCATTTTGGGCCCAATTTCGGCCCTGAATGGCCAGGATTGGGTCCAAACAGCCAGGATAGATGATGTCAGGGGGTGTGGTATATGCAAACCAGTTATGCTAATGACACACTTCCGGTGATGGCAAGGGGCGTGGCATATGCTGATGAGTTATGCTAATGAGTTGTGCTAATGAGTTCCTCCAGCTCTTTTTCTACGAAATGACCCCTGTTTCTGATCATACTTTGTTTTCTTAATTACATTTATCATGCATTTCCACAACCAAATGGGATGAAATTAGAAAGGACTGGATCCCACACAAAAGGGATCCTTTGTGCAACATTTCAGACAAAAGCGAACTGGCTATTTTAAAAAGAGTCGAGTAACACCTTTAAGACTAACCAATTTTATTGTAGCATAAGCTTTCGAGAATCAAGTTCTCTTCATCAGATGCATGGTACAGAAACTGGTCAAATATAGAAGAGGAGGGGGGAGGAGAGAGAAGAGGCAATTTGGGGGAGGAAGGGGGAGGATGCAACCAAAACATTCCTTTGCTAGTAAATGTAAACATCTCCTTTTGGTGGGTGGATCAGTGGCTTCAAAGGAGTTTGCCGTGTTAGTTTGTAGCAGCCAAACAGCTTGATTATCCAATTCCAATGCAGTATAAGCCTTCGATAACCACAGCTCTCCCCGTCAGATGCATCTGACAAAGAGAACTGTGGTCCCCGAAAGCCCGTGCCAGGTGCCACTGGGCTCCCCCAGACCCCGCCTCTGTAAAGGAAATCTGTTACCTGTGATAATGTGATAACCATTCATAGTCCCTATTCAGTCCCAGCTTGACAGAGTCAAATTTGCATATGAATTCCAATTCAGCAGCCTCCAGTTGGATTTTGTTTTTGAAAGGTTTCTGTTGAACTACAGTGACCTTTAAGTCTTTGATGGAATGTCCTGGTAGATTGGCTATTTTAGAGGCAAATCAAATGCTCTCTTACACAATATACAAGAGGCAGTTCATTGGATACAAACTACCTCCTACATACTGTGGAAGAATGGGGTTACTTGGTCTGGATTCTAATTTGTGGAGGTCCAACCAACACATTCTCCTTCAGGAAGTAAAATGTGTCTAAAGAAAAGACCAAAACAGAGTCTCTCTACATGAGACATCTGGCACGTGAAGAACGCGTGTCAGGAGATGCAATGGTAGCTGGGAAGGGTAGTTTAAAAAGACAGGGCAAAGGCTTTGCTATACACTGGAGGGGCTGTGAAATGCCAGAAGAGAAACTTCAGCCCATTATAACCTCTCTAGGTCTAAGCCCAACTCTGGAAGGCAGCTCCAGCCCATTTCCATTCCTCGCTGCCCTCTGGTTGCAATCCCACACAGTTTTACATTGGAGAGGTGAAATTGACAGAGCCTTAGGGAAGGCGAAAATGAAATTGATAAACCCTCTGAGGAGCAATCTCCACTGGCTTTGTCTTTTTAAACTGTGCTTCCTGGCTAATATTGCGTCTCCCTACACTTGACGAACATGCACTGAGGCGTCTTATGTAGAGACTCACAGAGGATAAGTTTAGCTATGATCACTAAATGGAACTGAGGGTTATCAACTCTGAATTGGGAAGTTCCTGGAGATTTGTGGGTGGAGCCTGCTGAGGTCCCTGCCTTCCCCAAACCCTGCCTTCCCAGGCTCCTCCCTCAAATCTCTGCGAATTTTCCACCCTATTCGAAACTGAGTTCATACGGGGAATGTATAGGTGCCACATAGCTGCAAATCCTCATGGCAATCATATGGTACACGTAACATAGGCATTCCCTACATGGAGAACAAAAGAGAGAGATACATGCACACACATTTTAGCAAAGTGTCAGTGCTTATGACAGATGGTTGTACGTGTGTCTGTGTGCACGCACACATCTGAATAAGCAAGGCCTGTAGACTCTGAGAGAGGGAGACCAATGCATCTCTGCATGCTCTGTGGACAAAGGCGGTTATGGATAGAGATACACCCTCAGAAGCCTATAATTGGTATAAAGGCAACATATTGCTCAAACAAATAAAAAATGCTTTACCATAGAAATGAATGAATAAAGCTGCTTCTTGGCTTCCCATGGGAGTGACTGGCAAGCATCCATATGTATGGGAGGAAATAAAATGGTGCACTTGGGGACACCACTGAGGTGAGGTTAAATCTCCCTCTAACCACAGATAACCAAGCCTGCTCCTATGCACAATGCACAGACCCAGTGCGAATTCTACTTTCTAGTCCCACTGAATGAGAAAGACTACCAGGAACTGCCCTTTGCATATATATATAGACCTGGCTTGTATGTTCCATAGTCTGCACGATCGGCCAACCACATTTCCTCTGGGTGCGGCTAGGCATCTTCTTGCTCTACGTGACTCCAGGACAAAGGGGAGATGGTGACGAAGAAGTAGGAAATCCTCTACGTCTGCACAGGTGAGAGAGGGGGTGGAGCATGTCTCCAAAGATGTGCATGGTTGACAACGCTGACACCCAGTTAAAAACGGCCCAAGTCCTTTTCTGTCCAAATTTTCATTACCTCACCCATGCACTCATCTCAGTTCTGCGAAAACCTGCATCTTGGAACCAGATTACGTCATGCGCACATAGGTAACTTGCATAGTTTAATTCAAATGCTGAAGTGATTAGAATTTTTCGGCACAGCCTCTGCAATGTTCTGCTTGGTCCTCTCCAGTCACAGGCCGCATTCTCCCTGACCTACACCTGGTTTAGATCAATGCTGTTTTCTGGTGTCCTGGTGAGGCTCTCTGGCAGCTCTCTGATAGTTCCTCCCCTCTTTCTCAGATGTGAGCTCAGTTTAGAGAGAACATTAACTACACCTCTTTATTATTGAGAATAAATTTATTGGAGGGAGCCCTCCCTTGCCTAGCTTCTCCTCACCTTCCTGGAAAAGTAAACATTTAATTTTTTTTTTTTTGGTTGTTGTTAATAGATTTAATGTTCATTTGTCGGTCGCCTAGGGGCAGGAACGCGTGACATTTCAAATAATTGTTGTTTCGAGGGTATCCTCTGGAGGAAAATGCTGCAAAAGAGTGGAGAAGATTTAAGTAAATTACTGTGTCAGCTTCTATTTATTCCCGACATGATCGCCAGAGGCAGGCCTGCGAGAGGGCCATTAGAGGGCCAGCTATAAAACAGGGAGGCAGAATTTCAAAAGCCAGAATGCCATTATGGGAAAGTTAGTGTGTAACATGTTAAATTATCCCCAAAGTGGTGGAAAAAAAGAAGGGGGAGAAAAGAGGCAAAGAGGAACAGTTGAATTCATGGATGTCCCTGTGTGTTTGTGTGTGAAAGAGCGAGGGCGGCAGACAGACAGACAGAGACTGTATTTCTGTGCATGTGTGTGCCTCAGAAATACATGACAAATTCCAGGGTCACTTTTAAGAATTACAAAATTCTTCGCTGCCCCCCGCCCCCCCCCCCCGCCCCCAGTGTGCTACCTTTCCTTAGGGAATGGATTTGTAGTGTCATGGAAAGAAAGAAAAAATCTTATCTGCATGGTGGGAGCTGTGGCACAAAAACAGATAATTGTATGTAAGGAGGTGCAATGGGGCTGGGTGATTTCACCCAGGGGGGTCCATGCAGTATCTGTACCCTGCCAACTGGGGAGGCCTTATCAGGAAGCAAAGTGATACTGCCCCTTCAGGCAGCAGGACCTGGGCATCACTAAGGGGTGGTAGAGCAGGACACAGATAGATCTGACCCATGAGGCAGTCCACCCAGACTTTTTCCAGCCCACAGAAAGGAGTTAGAACCACACAAGACCACAATGGAGGTTGTGGAGGTGCCACCAGCACCTTCTTCCTCAGAAGGTCTTCTATCAGCCCTGAGTGCTTCAGTCAGAGGAAATTTCCAGCCAGCTTTTTTAGATGTAAGCAACAAGAGTGAGCATGAACTAAGGATCCCAGGTCCCCTGGTGAGGGCCGGAGATGCCCCCCACACCCTACACCACTACTCACCTGGGAGGGGGGAGAAGGCACAGAAACAGGCTCCTGAGTAGAGGTGGGCATGAATCGCAATATGATGCAAAAGATCGCATGAACCGGGCCGATTTGTGGGTTGTGAAAATGCAGTTTGTGGGGCTGCGTTTTCCACGAACTCCACGACTTTTTGGCCCGATCTGTCAGAGTCGTGAGCAATTTGTTCAGCCAGACAGGCTGGCACCACGGGGTATGTGAAACTGACAGCCCATTGGCTGAAACCAGCATGGGGTGTGTGAAAGTGACAGCCCCCTTCTACTGCCGCTCATGGGCGGCAGGAGAATGGGGCTGTCACTGTCACATATCCTGCATTGGGTTCAGCCAATGGGCTGAAGCCGGTGTGGGGTGTGAAACTGACAGCCCCATTCTCCTGCTACCCGCAAGCGGCAGGAGAAGGAGGCTGTCACTTTCATACACCCCGTGCTGTCACACACCCTGCTCTGTCACACACACCCCACTGGGTTCAGCCGATGGGAGAATGGGGCCATCAGTTTCACCCTGCACTGGCTTCAGCCCATCAGCTGAACCCAGCATGGGGTGTGTGATAGTGACAGCCGCATTCTCCTGCCGCCCACCAGTGGCAGGAGAACGGGGCTGTCAGTTTCAAACACTGCGTGTTTGAAACTGCTGAGCGTTTGAAATGCCACGAGCCACGAACCGATTCGTGAACCAGGAAAAGTTCATGGAAGTTCGTGGTTCCTGGTTTGTGGAACACGGCGAACCACGAATCACATGGTTCGGGTTTTTTTGGGTTCGTGCCCATGTCTACTCCTGAGCATGCTCCCAGGAGTGACATCATCACACCACCCCCAGAGTGCTTCCGCGTTTCGCAGAGGGCCAATTCGGACACCAAACTGACTCAGTTGGGCCTGTTTGGGGCCTAAATCAGCCCACTGCAAAATGTCCACACACTCCCGGGCCTCCCTACCTGGAGGCTGGCAAGGTAAGGACATCCAGTGGTCAGATTGTGATTGTGACTGTCAACCATGGTATGTTCCCCTGCTGAACACTGTAATAATGCCACAGTTCCCAGTACTAAAACTGCTCAGAACTTTATTGGAATATAGGCAAGCCCCGGCCTGAGTCTGCTAGGCCATCATTAGCCATAGCCAGCAGCTACCAACATAACAAGTAGGGGTGCCCGGTGTCTGGTTTTCCCTGGAAGTTGATTTTTTTAATTGGACTGTCTGGGGGAAACGCAGTTAAAATACTGGACATGTAAATATCCAGTATTTTTGTGCATGGGGGAGGAGCAGCTGGCTGCTAGCTTCTGGGAGCGGGCGGCTACTCCAGCAGGCCTTCCTGTGCTGCCTCTGGCTCCTCCCCTTCCTCTCATTTGAAACACTCCTAGGGGAGTGGCCAGTGGGTCCAGGGAAGCAGCCAGCGGGCATGCTGGGCTGCCAGCACTAGCAATGATGTCACTTCCACTGGAATCGGGATGGAGCACACGTGTGAAGGAGAAAAGTTGGGTGAGTGCTAAGGGCCCCATACTTTTACAGGGGAGGCCATCTGGCAACCCCACTAACTAGTGAAAACTGAAGCTAAAGGCTTTTCCCTTAAGGGATCATGTTAAAATAGCTGTATGATACAATAAGGGGACGTCACCAAATTCACTGCTCCGCACAATACAACAAACATGACCTCGCTCCACAAAGTTTATGGCATCTCCATTTGAGACAGGCACTGAGCAGATCTGCGTTCATGTTCTGAAGAGGCAGCCTGACCGAAGAGAGCAGGACTAAAAAGCTAAGAAAATGGCGGGTGGTGGGAACATACAGCTGATCTAGAAGGGATTGAGAATAGGGTCGCCAATGCCAAGCTGGAAAATTCTTGGAGATTTTGAGGGTGACGCCTGGAGATGGCAGGGCTTGGGTGAGGAGACACCTCAGCAGGGTATAATACTATAGAGTCCACCCTCCAAAGCACCCATTTTCACTAGGGGGACTGATTTCTGTCACCTGGAGACCTGGGGTAATACCCGGCGATCTCCAGCCCCCCCCCCCCCCCCCCGGAGGTAAGCAACCCTAGCTGAAGAAAATATGAGCAAGTGAGAATTCGCACAGGTTTTGCCCAGAAAAAAAACAAACAAAAGAGATTTGAGAGCTGAAGCACTGAAATCCAAGAAGGAAGCAGCACCACGCCTTGTGAAATTCCGCGGCGTTTAAGGAATCCTGTCAGACTGCAGGCTTGGAAAGCCCGAGAGAACAGAAAGGCCTATGGGGCGACAGGAAGGTGGAGAGGAGGAAGGTGAATGCAGCAGATTTCCTTTGAACTGTCTGGAAAATCCAGGCAGACTGTAGCACTGGGGGAGAAGAGACCAGCTTGGCACTTCTCAGTGGGGACAGAATTGGCACGCCTGGTTTGCTAAGCCCATCATGAGGCAGAGACGTTGCTACTTCCCCACTTCCATTGCTCACACAGGGTTAGTTATTGCTCTCTCTTCTCCACTGAGAGGAGGGGCATTTCTGCACCTCACTGGAACAGGTGAAGGGATGGACCACCCCCAGAGGTAATCTTTGAGGCCCATCAGGGCACTGTGCCTCAGCGGAGGGCGGGGGCAGGGCAGTATTTCTCAAACCCTTTACAGCTTCATCCCGTTCCCCCAATTACGTCCCAAATCCACAGGGATGGACTTTAAAAACCCATTACCAGAAACCATTCCCCCCCTCAGGATTTCTTAATGTAGAAATCTTGCTTGCTGTGTACAGTTGCAGAGCAGGCTGCGCTGACCTGCTAATTAAACTGACACGCAAAATGTCCAGAGAAGTTCATTTGCCTGAGGCGTTCTTGTCTGACGCAAGCCCTGGCGGAGGGCTGGCCATGTAATCTTGTTATCTATCTCTCTTCATTTCATTTATTATTTTGAATCAATCCTGGTGATTAATAATATTTATTCACATACTATTTGTTTTTGCGTTGTTATCTCTGGTGCTGAGTACCTTCTGCCCTTGTTTGTTTGTTTGTTTTGAGGTGTTCTTCCTTCCCGTTTTTGTGGTTTTTCTCATGTTTCAAGACAGCCAATGTGGTATAGTGGTTAGAGTGTCAGACTAGGATTTGGGCGACCCAGGTTTGAATTTCCGCTCTGCCATAGAAGCTCGCTGGGTGACCTTGAGACAGTCACACAATCTCCGCCTAACCTACCTCACAGGTTTAGTTGTAAGGAAAAAATGGAGAGGTAGGAGAATGATGTAAGCCTCTTTGAGTTCTTGTCATGGACAAAAGGCAGGGTATAAATAAACATTTAAAAAATTAAAAAGAGGTGGGAACTAAAAATGGCCTTCTTCTTCATTTGCATATAGAAACTCAATGGATTCTGTGCAAACTGAAAATAGTGTACGCCCTGCCATTCTAGCTGGGATAGATGGTGAGGCAGAAGAGGCCAAACTTGGTTGTCCCCCACCCCGCAATGCTAGAGACAAAAGAGTTCATCGCAACAGAACCTTCTTGAGCTTTTTCTACGCTGACCTTGCTTCTTGCAGTTCTTGAGGGTACTTTAGATGAGGTTCCCCATCTTTTTGGAGTTTATCAGCATCCCTCCTTTCTGACCTTACAAGGCCTCTGTCTGGTTTTGCTTCTTCTCCACCGTTATGTACTCTATCTTGTCTCCAGGTTGGGTCAGCCTTCTGGCCTCCTCCTTTCTCTGTAATTTATTTACATCACGCAAAACAATTAAGCCTCAAAAAGTCTTATTTATCCCAGGGTTCTACTTCTATTTTTGCAAGCACCACTCTCCATTTGCTTTCAATGTCATCTCATTTGTCCTCCGCCTTTTTCTTTGATGCCGGAAGGATTGTGGAGGGAACACAATCTGTGTTTTATTCCCAGACTGGAAGGATCAAGAAGTCGTTGGTCTCCAGCCTGCTCCTACTGGGAAGACTTTCACAGAGGTGCCCAACAATAAATAATGGGAAAATTGAAAGAAAATTCTAACAAATTGCAAAGATGTCTGGCGAGTTAAATCATTGCTTGTTCTCAACCTCCTCAATATTTCTTTGCTAATAGACTTCAGGTTTAATTGAAGGATCTTCTCTGGACTCTGTCTGCCACACCATTCTCTCTTTAACCCCACCACTCAGAGTCTCACAAAAGCCAATCCATTAAGGGTCTTCATTAGTTTGAGCACCAGCCAACCAACCAACCGTCAAAGGTCAAACACAGTCACCTGTCACAACATGGCAGTAAAACTCCTAATTGTATGGGAACAAATGAGATAAAGAGATGGTACTATTATCCTATCTGATTTATTTTGTTTCCAAAGAGTAATTTAAGTCTAATTTATTTCAGAAGCTAACCAGAGAGTGTGTGTATAAGGTATCTAGGAAAAATACCCATAAACACACAAACACACACCTGACAATAGAGGGCTAACTAAACAGACATTGTGGGGGAAATTCGGTGGCTCTAGCAGAAATCTCTGGCTTCCTTCTCAAGACCGTCTTACTCCTATTCTGCAGCCTTGACGGACTTGCCAAAATTGTCCAAAGGGGTAGCCATGTGTAGGGTACCAAGAAGTCCAGGGGCACCATAAAGATGAACAACATTTATTCCAATGTGAGTTTTCATGAGTCAGAGCTCTCTTCTTCAGATCCAGAGGAGTTAGCCGTGTTAGTCTGTAGTAGCAAAATCAAAAAGAGTCCAGTAGCACCTTTAAGACTAACCAATTTTATTTTATTTTATTTTATTTTTTGCTTATGCTATAATAAAATTGGTTAGTCTTAAAGGTGCTACTGGACTCTCTTCTTCAGATGCCATTAACAGATGCTAAAGTAGCCCAGAATACAGGAAGAAGCAGAGCACATGCATATGTGTTTAGCCTACATTGACGAAGGAAGCTTCACTCTCAAAAGCTTATACTCTGGAAATCTCATTGGTCTTTAAGGTGCTACTTAGGCTTCCCGTTCCCCCACCGGGGGTGGGGGATCCCCTGCTCCCACCTCCTCACCCCGCCCCCACTTACATGGTCAGCAGGGGGGTGCACACCCCCGGGGCGCACCCCGGAGGTGCAGCGCACCCCTGGGCAGTGCGGCGCACCTTGTGCCCTGCCACAGCGTGCTTCTACACCCCACAACGGGCCCATTTTGGGCTGAATCAGGCCCGCAGGGAGCGATTCAGCCCTTCGCTGAGCACAGGAGTGCTCCCGGGCCGCCCTTTGACCAACATGATGACATCACTTCCCGGAAGTGACATCATCACACGTGCCAGGAGCACGTGCAAGAGAAAACACAGCAGCCTCCGAGGGGGACGTTCCAGGAGTGCTCCTGAGCCACCCTTTGACCCACATGATGATGTCACTTCCCAGAAGTGATGTCATCATGCACGCCAGGAGCACGCACAAGGGAAAACACAGCAGCCTCCAAGGGGGACGTTCCAGGCTCCCAGGCTCCTGCCGGGGGACTCAAGGGACCTGGCAACTTTCGTGCCACTGGACACAAATCTTGCTCTATCCTGTATTGTGTTCACTTGGCAAAATCCCACATTCTCATTCCAAATTTGACTTCAGGTCATCACAGCCTCTGCAGTGAAGGGCAGATGAGTCAATCAGCTCTCTGAGTGGGTAGATATTTTTGAGGCAATGCTCTAAGAGTTATTATATATAACAATACATCTGCTTCATATACTTTGAGTGTACTAGGAAACAAATGGCCCCTGTGCCCTCTAGTGGCAAACAAAACACAAACAAAAACCCCTGCCACATGCTGTAACTTTTGAAACACCCGTGTCGATAGGAGTGGCTTTTCAGGCCCAAGAGGTGATAGAGGAATGAAATGTATGGGGAAAGAACTGCCTGCAAGTTGCCTTTTCTTATACTTTCTTTAAAGCGATTTATTATCTAAGCAAGCACGGGCAGGTTGCCCATCAATATTGTTAGAGAGAGATTCTTTCAGGCCTTAAAGTCAGCTACACTCATTGGTTTTCAAACCCACAGACTAATGTGGCTGTCAGTGGTGCAGGTTTCCATTCTCATTGGGAAAAGAACGTCCAAACCATGCTTAAAGGCGAAAGATGTGCGCGATCGGAAGAGAAACCGGAACCGTGCTTAAAGCGGACAGCTGCATTTCTGCAGAAGGCATGTGCCATTTGCGGCTGTCAAGTCTCTGTTTTTTTTTTTCTTAGCCTTGCACTTTCCTTGCCCAGACCAGCTCTTCTCTGTATTTTCCGAGGTCCAGAAAATGACTTTCAGATTATCCCCAAGAAGACAAAGGCTGAAGGCCAGTAGAGTGGGGTCAGGATCTGGCAGACGCTTGTCTTAATCTGATCACGGTCCCTGAGAAAGAAAGGAAGCCCGAGAGAGGAACAAGACTCTTCCTCAACCTAGAACCAGGGCTTTTTTTCAGCAGGAATGCGGTGGAACAGAGTTCCGGAACCTCTTGAAAATGGTCACATGGCCGGTGGTGCTGGAGCGGCGCGGAAGGCAATCTAAACTCCCCTCTGTCTGGAGATCAGGGGGTGGGGCCACCGTCCATGTGACCATTTTCTCCGAGGGCAACCCACTGAGTTCCGCCACCTCTTTTCCCAGAAAAAAAGCCCTGCCTAGAACCAAACTATTAAGAGTAAGGTTGCCAATCTCCAGGAGGGGCCTGGAGATCTCATGGAGTTACAACTGATCTCCAGATGACAGAGATCAGTTCCTCTGGAGAAAATGGCTGCTTTGGAGAGTGGACTCCATGGCATTATAACCCACTGAGGTCCCTCCCCTCTCCAAACCCTCCCCTTCCCCAGCTGATATCTGAAGAAGTGGGCTGTGACTCACAAAAGCTGATACCGTACCAGAAATTTTGTTAGTCTAACAGGTGTTACCAGACTCTTGCTCTTTATCTTTAGGATTCAAGAACAGAGATAGATCGAGATGGGTAGCTGTGTTCGTCTGTCTGTAGCAGTAGAATGATACACATTGCACAGAACGTATACAGACATTTGGAATATGGGCATTCTAGTATGTGACATTATTGGAAATATTATAGCAACTTGAATTATTCCCCTCACTGAAGCTATTTCTGATTTCATTAGATCTAGGGCCTCAGTACTTCTTCCAGTCTTGTGTTAGGAGCTTGGTAACTACGTCAAAAAATCCTTTGTTCTTATTGGGTGCATTCCTGGATGTCAAGTTGTAGAAAGTAAGCAAAACTTATCTCTGGAGCAAGAGGTGTCAGAAGAAACGGAGATTTTTCTTACCCCAGTATAAAGTTGGGATCAAATTGTAAAGCAGACCTCTTCATGTGGATGTGGTAGATGTGGTAGGCACCTGTATCTTCCTAACGACACGAAACACATAGTGGCTGCTTCCACACACGTTGGATAATCCACTTTCAATACTCTTTAGTGAACATTTGAAACTGATTTTCCATGTGTGGAACAAAAAATCCACTTCCAAAGGATTGTGAAAGTGCATTGAAAGTACATTATTCAACGTGTGTGGAAATGGCCTATGACTCGAGATCTCAGAATCCTTTACTTCCAGCAGTTCCCATACTTCCAAGCAGGGCTTGTTTTCTGGGAAAAGAGGTGGTGGAACTCAGTGGTGGAACTCAGGATCACACAATGATGTCACTTTAGGTCAGCTGGAACAAGGGGGAAGTTTTTTAAAGTTTAAATCACCCTCGGCGAAAATGGTCACATGGCCGGTGGCCCCGCCTCCTGATCTCCAGATAGAGGGGAGTTTAGATTGCCCTCCACGCAGCGGTGCGGAACGCAATCTAAACTCTCCTCTGTCTGGAGATCAGGGGGCGGGGCTACCAGCCATGTGACCATTTTCAAGAGGTGCTGGAACGCCGTTCCACCGCGTTCGAGCTGAAAAAAAGCCCTGCCTCCAAGGAAACTGGTTATTTTCCAGGACTCTAACATTACTATGGCTTTTTAAAACATGGTTTAAAACTGTTTACGGGAGCTTCTGCATCATAGAGAGCTTCTTCTTTATCTCAAAGCATTTCAAGGAACTACGTTTGCGAGAGGTGTAGCGCCACACTGAGGTTCTTCTTTCACGAGTCCCGAGAAACTCAGTTCTTCTGTTCTTTTTAGCCAGGGAAGCCAGAAAAATAAAACACAATCCTTCCAGCAGAGCAGAATAAAGTTCACCAATTGCTTGAAGTTTTACCAGCTGCCAAACCTTCTCAAGCGAGTACATTGGGTAGAGTGGAAACAGAATGTGCCGTCTGACAAAACACAGTGAACTCTGGGTAAATGCATAGTAATGAGCCATAACCCTCAGTAATGGGGTGGATTTGTTTCCTCATTAATAGTATGCTTTCAGCCAGCGCATCACAGACTTTGTACAGCTACTCTTTGATTTCTTCCCCTTTGTTCATCACATTTCTAGCTATCATGCAAGTATACAGCCATTCTTACTGAACGTTTGTGCATGCTGAGTCCCTATTTTTTTAGGTAGCTACCACCAAAGCCTTTGCTTCTTCTTATCCATGGCCAATACTCCTTTCCCTGCAGCTCCTAGAAACTGCACCATGTTTGTTTCCAAGAGGCAACCATTGTTTTACATTATATACCTGCGCACATGGGGGTGGCCGCGGGTGCCAGAAACCCTGGTGCCGGCAGTGACTGTGGCACCAAAAAAACAGCTATCACAAGCTCTCTACATAGGTCTCCCATCTAAGTTAACTAGGAGGCTCCAATTAGTGCAAAATGCTGCAGCTTGACTGTTATCAGGCACGAGCAGGAGCATGAACATCACTCCCATCCTACAGTCGCTCCATTGGCTACCCATCAGTTACTGTGCTCAGTTCAAGGTATTAGTTATTACATACAAAGTTCTTCATGGCTTTGGTCCGGCATACCTACAGGACTGCCTCCCTCCCTCTGTTCCTTCCCAGCAGCTTCGCTCATCTGAACAGGGTCTCCTGCAGGTGCCAGGCTGCACACAGGTGAAGTCAGCAGCAGCCCGTACACGGGCTTTCTCTGTGGTGGCCCCTATCCTGTGGAATGATCTGCCTGAGGAAGTCAGAAGAGCCCCCGCTCTCCTGGCTTTTCATAAACGATGCAAAACCGAACTATTCAAAAAGGCTTTTTACTCAAATGGGAGGGGTGCATTGTAGGGAGGGGGTCCCAGATGCTTCGCTGATGAGTTAGGGCCCATAGACTTCATCACTATGTTGCCTTGCATGTTATTTGTTGCTTTGAATATGTCCTCCTATATACTACCTGTGCTTCATGTTATCTAATCTCAGTCCTAGAACTGATTATGTTCTGTTTCAGCAATTCTTCAATTCTGTATTGGATCCTTGCTAATGCTATGTCTTTGTGAAATCCTATGACATTGTTTACGGAAATGTCCTTGACACTGTATGGAAATGAATACAAAGAGGGGATAGTATCCTGTATACAATCGAGAAGGGGGACAAAACATCCAAGGAGACTATATGAGCAATAAACTTATCAATCATAAACATCAATTAGTCAGTCAAAACGCACAGGCACAATTAAGATCTTCATTTTTAGATCACCAACTTTCAAATATCGTGTTAAGCAGTGTCCATCCTATATGTGATAATTCCTTATGTCTTTTAAAAATTTCTTTCAAGCAACAGACCGTCGTGGCCACATAGGTTGACTGACTAATTGACGTTTATGATTGATATGCTTATTGCTCATATAGGCCGTTTCCACACATGTGGGATAATGCACTTTCAAGGCACTTTAGTAATCCTTTGGAAGTGAATTTTTTGTTCCACACATGGAAAAGCAGTTCCAAATGTTCACTAAAGAGTATTGAAAGTGAATTATTCAACGTGTGTGGGAGCAGCCATAAGATGATTCCGCACACGTTGGATAATGCACTTTCAATGCACTTTATTAATTGTTTGAGGTGGATTTTTTGTTCCACACACAAAAAAATCCGTTCCAAATGACCTATAAAGAGGATTGAAAGTGCATTAGCCAACATGTGTGGAATCAGCCATAGTCTCCTTGGATATTTTGTCCCCCTTCTCGACTGTATGGAAATGTCCTTGATATTAATTGTACTAATCTCACACTATGTAATCCGCCTTCAGTCTCAGTGAGAAAGGCGGACTATAAATGACACAAATAAATAAATAAATGTGCATAGCAGTATAATGGGGCAATTCTGGTGGTCTGGATTGGGATGCCATCAGAAGCACTGGGGAGGAGCCAGTGGTTGCTAATCCATGCTGGCAAGTCAAGGACTGGAGGGTCTGACCCATTAAACAACTGAATGTAAATTGCCGTGTTTTTTCCTTTACTTGAAAGGGAGTTCATTGAGAAAAGGCCATAATGAGAAACTACAAACCAGGCACATGGTTTGTGCTAAGCAAAGAAATTGGCCCCCCTGACCTTAGGAAAGTATATGAGTTTTGCCCCACCAAGTGCCCAACAGTATATGCCTGGCGCTTGGCACTGAAATGTATGCTGCCTGCTGGGTAGCCATCTTCCCTCTTTGTGGTAGAATGTCTGCTTGGCATGGTTCAGTCCTCAGCATCTCCAGTGGAAAGGATCAGGTAGCAGACGGTGTGAAAGACCACTACTTGAGATCCTAAAGAATAGTCTGAGTAGACAACAAAGACCTTGATGGACCAGTGGTTTGATTTAGTAAAAGGCAGCTTCATGTGTCCGTATGTCAAATGAGGACACCATTGGGTTAGCAGGTCTGATCAGGCTTCTGTTTCCCAAGTCACTGAGATAAATGGGGGTTTGGCCATCTTCTCTGCTTCAACACCCAGGCAGGGACAAGGAAGAGAATAATATGTTATTTCAGAAGGTAATGTTCAGGCAGTAACAGAAGGACCTTTTCAAATGTTCCTAAAAACTGAAGCATATGTTTTTAGGGCACTACAAATCAATCTGTCCAAAGTAGGGCTTACAAAATGAGCTGAGGTTGTTACATATTGTTTGGGATAGACCCATGATGATTATTGGTATGGAGCCAGCCCTGAAAGGTAAAAGGGGAAAGTACTCCCCTGTGCAAGCACTGAGTCATTACTGACCCATGGAGGGACGTCGCATCATGCAGAGTGGTAAGCCACAGTACTGCAGCCCAAGCTCTGCTCACGACCTGAGTTTGAGCCTGGCGGAAGCCAGGTTTATGTAGCCGGCTCAAGGTTGACTCAGCCTTCCAGCCTTCCAAAGTCGGTAAAATGAGTACCCAGTTTCCTGGGGGTAAAGTGTAGGTGACTGAGGAAGGCAATGGCAAACCACCCCGTAACAAAAGGTCTGCCAAGAAAACGTCCCCCCATGGGTCAGTAATGACTCTGTGCTTGCACAGGAGGCTACCATTACCTTTTACCAGTCCTGAAAAGCCAATCCTAGTGAGCACTTAGTGAAATTCTCTGAACAAAAATTAAAAATCAGGGTAACCTCAGCACTGTCTCAGAGCCTCTGCCAAGAAAGACAACGGCAGTCTTGATGAGGAAATCAAGCCAATAGTTGTTTCCACTTGTTTCAGTGGGGGAAAAAAACATTTCTGGTGCAAGTTCTTCCCTTCCCAGTGGGGATAAAAAGCTCATAGTTTACATCCCTTACCCAAAGGATTCTCCTTGCCAAATTCCAGCCACCTTGGAAAACAACTCCCCATTCTACAGATAATGAAAATCTTGAGCAGGCTCAAGCAGTTGTGGATTGGCACATGGGCCTTACCAGGGCTTTTTTTCAGCAGGAACGCAGTGGAATGGAGTTCTGGCACCTCTTAAAAATGGTCACATGGCCAGTGGCCCCGCCCCCTGATCTCCAGACAGAGGGAAGTTTAGATTGCCCACCGCGCCAAGCGGTGCAGAGGGCAATCTAAACTCCCCTCTGTCTGGAGATCAGGGGGCGGGGCCACCGGCCATGTGACCATTTTCGCCGAGGGCAATTTAAACTTTAAAAATCTCCCCCCTTTTTCCAGCTGACCCAAAGTGATGTCATTTTGCGGTCTTGAGTTCCACCACTGAGTTCCACCACCTCTTTTCCCAGAAAAAAAGCCCTGGGCCTTACCCTCTTTTCCTGGGGCCCTCAGGCAGAGAAAGGAAGTCTACTTTTAAATAAAAGTCAAGTGTTGCAGGCAAAGAGAGCAAAACATTGCCCCCTCCACCTTATTTTTCTTCACTCTGCTGCTTTCACCCCTCTTCTCCCACCCTACCTAACTTTTGGTATAAAAGCCAGGATGGCGGAGGGGGGTGGCTGGAGGAATAAAGTATTGGATGATTGGGCAGAGCATCGTCTTTGCCTTAAACACACACAACACACACAGAGCTTTCTTTTCAAATGAGCAGAAGTCTTTTTTTCCAATTACCAAGCGTTTAACTAGCTCCAGATAATGAACTAGCTCAGGAAGACAAGCCCTGTTCTTATATAGAATCAAAATATGCAGTGATAGGTGGAAAGTGTAAACTCTGAACATAAAAGTACCAGTCAGGAATGGACAATATCCTTGTCATGCACACATCGGCTGGTGAAACAGCAAGAATCCAGTAGCTACACGATTTCCAGAATATAAGCTTCCGAGAATCAAGTTCTCTTTATCAGAGCTTGGCTCCTGAAAGCCCATATCCTGGAAATCATAAAGAGTCCAGTAGCACCTTTAAGACTAACCGACTTTATTGTTGCATAAGCTTTCGAGAACCACAGCACTCTTTGTCAGATGTGTCAGATGAAGAGAGCTGTGGCTCTCAAAAGCTTATGTTATAATAAAGTTGGTTAGTCTTAAAGGTGCTACTAGACTCTACTATTTTGCGACTACAGACTAACACGGCTAAATCCTCTGGATCTATGACCCTGGAAATCATGTTCATCTTGAAGTGGCCACTGAACTTGAATCTTACTGTTCAATTACAGGACCCACCTGAAAATATCGGCTTGTGCCAATTCACTTTCTCATTGATCCAGCCCCTCCCACATACTGCTGTCTCAAAAAATGAAACCAGGCAGCAAAACGCATAAGATCCACCAACTTCTGAGTGTGAGAAATCATTTTATTCAGATTCAGTGTGTTTACTGTTGTTATAAACAG
This sequence comes from Eublepharis macularius, assembly GCF_028583425.1. Lineage (NCBI taxonomy): Eukaryota > Metazoa > Chordata > Lepidosauria > Squamata > Eublepharidae > Eublepharis > Eublepharis macularius. Next base: position 127,373,773 of record NC_072795.1, on the reverse strand, counting down.
GGGCCACAGAGGTAGGGTTGCAATGAGTAAAGTTTTCACTCCCATCTGTACTAATCACCCCAAGGTGACCCTACCAAGGGATAAGGAGAAATTTGCCATGTATCTGGTGCAAACATGCAGCCCGCTAATGAGCTCTGCCTCCCCAGACACACTAAATGCATAGCATGGTAAGTTGCCCCCTTGTAAATGGTCATCTTTATCCATGAATCATGCAAAGGAGGAAGATAAGGCTGTGGGGCTTGTGCCTGCTGTCCCTTGCTTAGTTCCCATTGTCTCTTCATTCCTTACTACTTATCAACTGACTTCTTCATTCACTCTGGCTAAAATGTGGGCTGGAATGATTAAAACTGCTCAGATTTCTACAGGCTGTCTACAGATGGGCAATCGCACTTCCTAAATAAGATTTCTTTCTTTTTTCCTTGTAATGCATCCGTAGATCATAAGCATATATTTTACCACTTCCTTTTTATTAGACTCTAGCAATAAATGATTAGAATAGGGATGCTTGAGCCTCTCCCACCCAGTTCAGCTCATGTTCTGCTCACCAGTAATGAGCAGGGCACCAATTTTTCATCAGGCTGTTTGTAAGCAGCTCAAGCCTGTTTGACAGGTTCTTTCCCACTTATTTAAACAGTACACTAAGGTGCAATCATCACCATTTCATGCAAGCACAGGGGTGCCAAGTCCCCCAAAGGCCCCCCATTCCCATCATTTTCCAGTGTGACACAGAAGCTATAGGTTGTACCAGGGCAATTTGCTAATAATTGCCCCCAAACTTAGTATCATAATGTCATTTTCTGGTGCCCCCCAACTTAGTGTCATGATATTATTTTCCAGTGTGATGCAGAGGCCTGTGTGCACTTCACACACATGCTCTCCCCTCAGCTGCCTTCTCCCCCACCAACCAGGTGAGCGGAGGTGGGGGAGAAATAGGGGCAAGGGGCATAGAGAATGAGAAGCACATTCTCACACAGCCTGATGCAAGAAGTAATCCCCCCCAGAGATCTGTCACTGCTGTATACTACACCACAGCTAATTATATAAATAAAGAATGAGCAAATTAGTCAATCATTTATAAATACTGTTTTTTTAAAAAAAAATCTTAACATTTGGTGTACCCAGACCTGGATGGCCCAGGTCAGATCTTGGAATCTTAGCACTTGGTTAGTACTTGGATGGGAGAGCATCAAGGGAGCCCAGCGTTACTACGCAAAGGCAGGCACTGGCAAACCACCTCTGCTCATCTCTTGCTTTGCAAACCCTATGGGTTTTCCATAAGCTAGTTGCGACGTGACGGCACTCAATTATTACCTCCTGACTTGAATATCCCAGGCTAGCTCAATCTTGTCAGATCCCTAACATTAAGCAAGGTTAGCCCTGGTTTGTACTTGGATGGGAGACCACCGAAGAACTCCAGGGTTGCTACAGAGAGGCAAGCAATGGCAAACCATCTCTGCTCATCTCTTGCCCTGAAAACCCTATGGGGTTGTCATAAGTTGGGTGTAACACACACAGTTTTTGGTGTCCATCTAAGTCCATGTTATGAACTTTTATGTGCATTTTCACACAGCTTTATCCCTACATTATTTAGTTACTTGACCAAGCCTTCCATGATCCATTGGGAGAATCATTTTCACAGATACAGAAGGAGCTGCAAAGCAAAAGGAAATCAAATTCCAATGCCATAGGAACTGTGCAAATGTAAAGGGGTTAAGCATGATTGTTATGCACAAACTTGTATATCTATATCCATCATGATGCTCAAGACAGTTGTTGGTGAGGAGATCCAAAGCTCAACTCACGAGCGATCAGAGCTTCTGAAATCTGTGTGTTCCCCTGCCAAATGTGTTTGCCATGAAGTTCACAGTGTCTTTAGTTGGGGGTAGGTTTTCTAGTCAACTTGGCAACCAACTGTACTGTAAAAAGAGAAGCCACTCTTCACCTGCTAGGCAAGGAGTATATTCTGAAAGAAAGAATAGAACTCTAAATGGAGCCAGATACAGCAAAAAAATGACCTGTTCCATCCAACACAGAAGGACCACCCACGCATTGGTATGCCACTTTACTTGTGCCATTCAAAGATAAGCAAAGATAATACTTAGGAGGTATCCAATCCTGAATCATTAGCCAATCGCACCTAGGTGAAAAATCACTTCTGACACCCCAGTAGCCATCAGTCAGATCTTGTGTGTGTGTGTAAAAGCACCACACTGATTGGCTGTGAGGAAGCTTTGTTCTGAGCCAAGCATCTAAGCCAATCCACTGTGCAGCAGTGCATGCACACAGCATATGCCGTGGGGGAATTCCATGCATGGGTGGTCCACATGGGAGAGAAAAGGAAAGAGACTCTGAGAGACCAGATCATATCTTCAGCCAGAGGTTCTCTTAAGGTAGGTCAGGGTGCCAAAGTGGGTTACAATTCTCCTGCAGACATCTTGGAAGGTGAGAAGGGAGGAGGAAAAGGAATAGGAGGAATAGACAGTGCTGGGAGAGGACGCACTGGCAGGTTCGATGGCTGATTTCAGTTTGTTTTGCCATAATATGAAAAATGGCAATGAAATACTGTGTGTTGCTCACTAATATATTTTTAAACATGAAAACAGAACATAAATGTGTTCAGTTTACACAGGCATGAAATTCCTGTGTTTTATTTTGGGAAGAGGGAAGGCAAAGAGGAATTACTTTCCAAGTGTGTCCTGCCGACTACAGTACATATCAAAGGAGGACATAAAAACCACCGTAAGTTTCAAAGGAGGTCCATGTTACTTATAAAAATGTGTTTGAACATTTTCCACTATCGTTTCAGTCAACATCATTTTAAGCAGCCGAAATGAAAAAAGCAAGCCCTTTTCACTGAGCAACGAAGAGGCAGTCGATCACTCAGTACCATGGACAGCGACCACAGCCTCCTCTCTCAGGACACTTTACTAGGAAGACAGGCAATAGAACAGGCTTCGGGAAATTCATTTATTGTGATTCTTTCAGTCCCAGAGCAGATACTTGGGAAACATAGCAGGTCTGTAAAGCTAAATCAACAGAGATTGCATTCATGTAAAAATTGTATGAAGCCATGAAATGGTTTATAGGCATTTTGCACAGCTGTAGGCATGGGCTGCGGAATTTTGTATCATCTCACAAACCGTCATCCTTTTCATCCCATCTTATTTGCTAGCCGTTTCTTTGATAAAATGGGACACATCAGGCACTTCATCTAGTCGTTATTTCTTATTCCCTAGCACCAGCAGAATAAAAATTGGGCCCCAGGAGACTGTGGGGGCCCGAGGAAGACAAAGACCATGTCCTTCTATTAACAGCTTCTCACTCTCAACGCACCCCTGAGCTCCTCAACACAGCTCATGAATTGAGGGTTCCAGTCCTCAGCCTTTCCCAGAAGGGAAGCGATGGCTGGAAGTTTCTTCCTTTGGCTCTGACCCTGATATCCTTCCAGGGATTTGATGCCTGGAAAAGCCTCCTCAGAAAGGTGGTGACTTTGGGACTTGCCATGTCTTTCCCCAGTGAACGGAGTAAAGAATTCTGGGCCCAAACTTCTTTCAGTGTTGCATGAAAACATAAGGCAAAAGTATAAATGGTTTTATGGGAACTAATCTACATAAACGGGACGCTAATTACTGCTCATTTCAAGAATATTATTTTGAGATATATTAAGAACAGAAATGTCGTTCGTTAAATGCTGGGACAGTCGAGGCCAAATCAATTGTCTATTGTTCGTCAAGGTAGATATTTCGTCTATAAAATGAGCAACTCGTTATGGCCTGAAACCTGCTGAACTGCCGTTGGAATCATGTCTCTAGCACGTGTTCGCCTGTCTAAACAAACCAGTTCTGTGAAGAACAACACTAGTAGCATCTTATTGGCAGTTGTGTTGCGCTGGGTGTTGCAGCAGCTTTGTAGTGGGGAAAGCCCACTTAGATGTTGACACTGGCCAGAAGTGAGGCAGTATTGCTGAGGTCGATATGTGGATATTGCTTCGCACCCTGTATTTCCCATAAAAGCTCCCCAAACCCTGAGGAAATGGCAGAGTGAAAATGGACAATGGAAGCAGAGCCAGAAAGTTTTCTGTTAGAGTGGATAGCAGGATAAGGAATAAGGAGCAAGCGTCCCTCACCAGAGGGACTCCTGGTATAAGCAGGGAAATCTGTACACAGAAATGGGTGGAGAGAAAATGGTGGGCGTTCTGGATCTGTCCCACACAGAGCTAAAACCAAGCAACAGACAATAGAATTTATTGATTGATTGATTGATTTGATTTGATGTATACCCTGCCCTCCCCACAAATGGGCTCAGGGCGGCTAACAACCTTCATAAAACACAGTGAATCAATCAAAGCCATAAAATCAATAATAGTCGTTAAAAGTCATTAAAATAGTCCAGATGCAGGCTATTTAAATAAATATTTGGGAGTCCGTATGTGGGCATAGCAGATGGCCGAGGGCAGCCCCAGAAGAAGTGGCGGTCTTTGATGGAAGAAGGGGGACACACGCTGGCACTCAGCCAGAGGCCCAGTGGAACATCTCCGTTTTACAGGAACTGTGGGACTCTAAAAGGTCCCGCAGGGCCCGGATCTCCAACGACCAGGGCACCAGGCCAGGGCAGAAAAAGCCCTGGCCCTGGTTGAGGCCAAACGGATGTCTTGTCTTCCAGATAACCTCAGAGAATAAGAAGAGTCTAGACACCCCGCCAGTGCTGGGATTATGCCCACTGAGGATACAACACCACCCCATTTTCCCCATTTTCTTCTCAAAGTCAAGAAAAATGAATGGTCCCTGAGGTGGAACAATGGTCTGATTATAGCATCTTCCATACTCTTTGTAAAGGAAGATGGTACAGCCATTTCTCTCTCTCTCTTGACCTAACCTACTTCACAGGATTGTTGTTGTGAGGATAAAATAGAGAAGGAAAGAAAGATGTTGTAAACTGCTTTTGGGCCCCCATTGGGAAGAAAGTGGGGCATCAATATCTAAATATAAATTTCCAGCACGGTGTGCGGCAAGGGGGAAATTGGCAGCAGGCTGGGGTGGAAAATACAGGGGCGACATGGTGACATTCCCAGAAAGAACGTCTTTACCAAAGCCACATAACGGGATTTTGCCCCCAGCGTGTCTTTTCGAACCAGCTCTGCCGTCCCTTCTAAGGTAGATTGAGTGCAAAAGTCTTCTGTGTGGATCATTTTTTTTTTTGCCATGAGCAAGGTCGGCAGCCTCCTGCAACAAGGGGACATTTCCAGCTGCCTCCGAGGGTTCAAATCAGAGTCTACCTACAGGTGACATCTGCTGGGGCTTTCATTCCACCTGACCCCCTCCCCTGCTTGTGTAACTTTTCATTCTCTCACTGACCGAGTTCCTCGAATTTGCCCTTTTGTTATTAATGGGGTTTCGTATGTCGTAAATGATAGGATGTGCTGATTGGAGGTGGGAAGAGGAGAATTTCCTTTTTCTTAGGACAATGCTGCCGGTGATGTGCTCAGCAAAGGTCTGGACGGGAAAGGGTATTATGGACTGGTATATTGGCCGGGGGGTGGGATTTAGTGTCTCCTTAAAAATGTCTCCTCTCCCCTGTCTTTTGAATGTATGTATATTTTAATGTTTACTCTATTTATACCCCACCTGTTCCCCCATTGGGAACCAAAGTGGCTTACATCATTCTTCTCTCCTCTATTTTTTCCTCACACAAACCCTATGAGGTAGGTTAGGCTAAGAATGTGTGGTGAATTGGCCCAAGGTCACCAAATGAGCATACATGGCTGAGTGGGGGATCTTACCTGGGTCTCACAGATCCTAGTCCGAAGCGCACGTGTGCACCCAGGACTGCACAATGACATCACTTCCTGGAAGTGACATCATCATGCAGGGCATGCCGTCCCCAGGAGCATACCCATGATTCCGTGCATTCCCAGCTAGCAGCTGTGAGCCAGCCACCCATCGGCACAGCAGGCAGCTGGAGCAGCGCACGGGCAGCCTCCCAGCCCTCCCACTCAGCCACCAGCGATGCTGCTGCCAGCTCTGCGGCGTGCGCTCCTGGCTGGCAGCTGCACCCGGTGCCCCTTCTTTGTTGGCACTGGGAGCAAGCAACCCCCCTGCCCCCTCTAGATCCGGCCCTGTCACCATAGGTCAGAGACAAGTTGATGGCACAACACACACACACACACATAATAATCTTTGGGAACTTTTTGCCCGCTGTGTGAGATCTGTGCTGAGTTTCTGTTTCTCACATACATTAAAGGTATTTAGAATCTGTTCCTCACATATGTTAAAAGTATTTAGCTTGGATATGGGCAGAGACATGAACCTTTGGCTCAAAGAGAAGAGCCAAAGCCAATGGGATCTTGACCTCTGGCTCTTGGCCTAACCACAGCTGCTTGTGGCCCCTCCTTCCAACTCCCTTTGCCACTATGGTTTTACCATCGAGTTTCAGGTGATTCCTAGAGCTATCCTTTGTTACTTCCAGTAAGAACCTCCCATGACATTGCCCTCCCCGACTCTCCTGGCAACCCTAATTGTGCTGTTGTTTTTCTATTTATTTAAATTGTATATTTTTGTTTCTCATAAGCTGCTTTGGGTCCCCAGCGGGGAGAAAAATCAGGATTAAAATACTCATTTAAATACAGCCATAAAGTTATAAATATTAATTTCCCAGTATCTTCTTGAGAATTACTGTTCAGTTGTCCAGCACAATGACAAATGTTTCCTCACAACGGGCACTTCAAGAACTGTCCCAGTTTGGTTTTTTTCGATTTATTCACTGGCTGTGACAGTTCCGTGGGCGGACGTTGGAATATAGACCACGGCTTCCTGTGGCAGAACCAACATGAGGAAATTTAAAATATAACCCCTAGTCACTAATCCTGGCTGTGAGCAATTAGCAGGAAACAAGGACAAACAGGACCGCTGATTTAATTATGCGACAATGATACAGCCAGTAGGGAGGGAGGGAGGGTGTGTTTGTGTGTGTGTGTGTGTGTGTGTGTGTGTGTGTGTGTGTGTGTGTGTGTGTGTGTGTGTGGTGGGGAGGGAAGCAGGGGATGATGGGGTCAAAACAGTTTGTAAAAGTCTGCTTCACAAAAGCTGTCGTCCCCCTTGGGGCGGAATGAGATTATTATGGCTCAGTGTCTATCAAACACCAGGAAAGAAAAGGGCCTGTGGCAGTGAGAGGCTTTTTCAAGTAGGAAGTGCCCTTCCCCTTTGCCTCGGCAACCAGGAGCCTGTCAAAGAATTCCTGTAAGCTTTTGGGGGGCTTTGTGGGCCTGCCCTGGCTGTGTGGTACATTGCAGCAGCTCCGCCATTGTTCTCAAAGGGAGCAGGGGAGAAAAGATCTGAAGGGCAGTCGAGAGATGTAAGGAGGTTTGCTAATGGAATATTGAAGCTTTTATCCAGGCCCCACTTGCCTGTATTCAGACAGAGGAGGAAGAGGAGGCTCCCTGTCTTGGGCTGCTTCATTCATAAGTAATTAAAGTGGTGCACATATGAAACCCAACCTCACATACCCCAATAAATATGCACAGTGCCTACGTTCAAATGCATCCAGGCAGGCAGAAATGCATTTAGGATATGACACCCAATGCACATATAAATTCTTGCCTGGTATATAGTGGGGCCAAAAAGTCCCTCCCACACCTGCGTCACACACTGAGAAAGCTGCAAGCATTTTTGTTAGAATTCATGTACAGGATCTGCAGACATTGCCAGTTCACTAAGATGGGTAGCCATGTTAGTCTGTCTGTAGCAGCAGAAAAGAGCAACAGTCCAGTAGCACCTATAAGTCTAACAAAATTTGTGATATCTGAAGAAGTGAGCTGTGACTCACAAAAGCTCATATCCTACCACAAGCACCTGGCTTGGGCCTCCTGCTGATTACCTCAATTGCCTGCCACAGCTCCAAATGACAGTAACAGAAAAATAAAACAAAAAGTGATGGCATCCTCCATCACTTCACTTTTATATTATCGTTATCGTTATCGTTATCGTTATCGTTATCGTTATCGTTATCGTTATCGTTATCGTTATCGTTATCGTTATCGTTATCGTTATCGTTATCGTTATCGTTATCGTTATCGTTATCGTTATCGTTATCGTTATCGTTATCGTTATCGTTATCGTTATCGTTATCGTTATCGTTCTGAATTATTCGAAGCACAACCAACAATAAGCAGAGGCCACATGTTATTATTGATTGGCCTTGCTAAGCAGATACAAGTTTCCACCGGAGAACCAAGTATCAACCAGATACCCGCGTAATATATACACTGTTCCAAGTAGCGTTGCCTTTTGCAGTTCTGTAGGTGTTATATCAGAAAGCTGCAGTTTTCCCATATGAATTGCAAAGTTTTTCGAGATGGTTCCAAGTGCCCCCATGACAATGGGGACTACAGTTGCATTCTTCTTCCATAGTCAGGTGGTTTCTGTTGCCAGATCTCTATATTTAATCTTTTTTTTCTTGTTCTTTTTCAACTCTGGCATCCCCAGGAATTGCAATGTCGATTATCCAGGCTGCAATTTTCCATGACTGTTGTGTCTGGTGTATTATGTTCAAGGTGCCGATCAGTTTGAATTCTGAAATCCCACAAGATCTTGACTTGTTCATTTTCTAGCACCTTTTCCACCTGATGTTCCCATGAATTCTTTGATACTGGCAAGTTATACTTTTTACACAATGACCAATGAATCAGCTTTGCAACCCTATCATGTCTAGCTTTGTAGCCCGTCTATGCAATTTTGCTGCATTCAGAGATAAGGTGTGACACAGTTTCATCTTTTTCCTGGCAAAGTCGACATTTTAGATTTTCACTGAATTTCTGAATTTTGGCTTTCATAACATTTGTTTGCAGTGCTTGTTCGTGTGCTGCAAAGACCTTCAGTTTCTTTCTTGATTGTACCCATCTTCAACCATGCCCAAGTTCTTCCAGCCATTTAATCTATTCTCAAACTGTTTCTTCTTCTATTCTGCCTTTGTTTCAATTGTTTTAAATATGTTCTCTGTTTTCACAGCCTGACATAATTTTTCTGTACTTCTACTGATGTAATCATTCAGGCCTCTATTTCCTTCTTCCACTACCTGATGTTCTTGTAACAGTCCTTTTCCACCAATTTTTCGTGGTAAATATCACCCAAAGAGTGATGTCAACATCACTCTTTGGGTGTAAAGAGTTCATTAGTTTTCATGTTTTTTGATCCAATTTTTCTAAATCGCTCTTTGTTCAATCTATTATTCCAGCTGGATATCTGATCACTGAAATTACCCGTGTATTTATGGCCTTGATTGTATTTCCACCATTTAATTTTGACTTCACAATTTTTCGTACTCTCTTGATATATTCTTTCTGAGTCAGTTCTTTTACTTTCACATGCAGGATGGTATCTAATTCTAATATTCCAAGATATTTATAATTTTCATTGTTTGATAATGATTTCATAATGTCATCATTTTCAAGTTCTATTCCATAAATATTTTTTACTTTTCCACACTGCATGGTGAGTACTGCCAAATTTAATTTGAATATCATCACTGCACATTTTCACTGTATTAAGCAATGATTCAAGTTCAGTGGGACTCTTTGCATACAATTTCAAATCATCCATGTAAAGGAGATGCTTTATTTTCCCAGCCTGATCAGAAATATAATAACCCATTTTTGTTTTCTCTAGGACCATTGTCAAGGAGATTAATGAGATGCTGAATAATAAAGGTGACAAGGAGTCCCCTTGAAATATATGTCTTTTAATACAAAGTCCCCCAATTTCTTCACTATAGGCCCTTAAAATGGTTTTCCATTTCTGCATATTTTCCTTAAGGAACAGCTTGATGTTTTCACGAATTCCAAAAATTTCCAGGCAGGTATTAATCTAACTGTGTGGCAGCGAATCGAATGCTTTTTTGTAGTCAATCCATGTCATATTCAAATTCATCTTTCTTCTTTAATTTTTCAGTACCATTTTGCCTATTAGCAGTTGATCTTGACTTTTTAAAATTGCCTTTCTGTTCAATAGGGCACATACTGTTTTCCATTAAATAATCATATACTGATGTTGCTAATATCCTTGTGAAAAGTTTGAATGTTGTTGGAAGGCATGTGATTGGGCGGTTATTGCCAGGTTCATTGCCTTTTCACAATCCTTCACAATCAGAAATGTGCGGCCTTTTGTGAGCCATTCTTCACTGGTAGAATTTTGAAGCATTTCATTGAATTTGTCGTTCACTGCCTTGGCTGACATGATTTTAAAAAATTTCTTTCAGAACTCTTTGCTGTTCATTCAAATCATTATTATCAGGCTGATCCATAGGTTGTATTTCAGGTAGAGCACGTTCTTCCACTGTGGCTTTAGTCTGTTCACCCATGACATTTTCCCTTCATGGTCATTATTTTTTGTTGTTTCTTTTTTTATCAGTTTCTCCAATTCTTGCAATTCCAGTTCTGTGAAAACTTTATTCTGAATAACGAACCATCTTTGATCCATTATTCTTTGCTCTGTTATACCACATTGTGGATGATTTTCTTTCCAAATTTGCATCATTCTTTTCTGGAAATCATGGGCAGATGCATTTGCCCTATAATAACATTGCATTCTTTCTCAATTTCTGGTGGTTGTCCAAGTTTTGCACTTACTTCGTTCCAGTAGCACTGCAGCAGACTGTCCTGGTTCCTCAAATGAATCTGCTGAGCCCAGTAGCCCATTTTTCAACAGGTGTCCAGGAGCCATAGCACTTGGCGGTCCTTGTTGACCCAGGCAATGACTGATCTGGTATGGATTTCTGTTTATTTTGTCTCATCATGATTGATGGTTGTTGGGTGCACTTAGTCTGGCTCCTCAGTCAAGACCTGTCTGATTTGGGTGACCCTACTGGTAGCAACGCTACCAGAAGCATAGCTCTCAGCCTCATCGGAACACATAAGTCCCCCCACCACTGCAAGGTGGCACCCTTGGTGGGGATGATGGTGATGACACTGATGATGATTATAGCAGCACTTATATACCACTCTTCTAGACAGATTAGTACCCCACCCAGAGTGGTGAACAAGTTAGTGTTGTTATTATCATCTCCACAATACAGCTGAGAGGAGTGGCTTACCCAAGGCCACCTACTGAGCTCATGGCAGTTGTATACAACCTGGAAGTGGGAGTGAGTAGTTCTAGGAATCGTTATAAACTCTATGAAATTTCCAGTCTAGAGCTACCCATTGTCACTTTGGGGTTGTACCCAAAAGTGACACAGTGACATTGGTCTGGTGTCGTTCAACCCACATGTTCCCCCCTCTCTAACCCTCTTGCTGTAACAATGTAGGCCCAGGAGGAAATGCCAGTCCCCTTCCATGCTCCTAATGGTTGGAAGTGAGCCAAGCTCCTATGTCCCATCTGCACACACACACACCTTATTTTGCTAGCCTAAATAAAGCCCTGTGGTGGCTTATCAAGAGTCCTGGCCATTTCTTTGATGCAACCAGGTGAGATAATTGCTGTTTCACATAGGGATGGAAGGAGCAAAATGGCAGCTTGAACTCATTATCTGCGCACACAGGGATGACTATTGATTGAGCAGTCCACTATAGCTTTGGTCTCTCTCTCCCTCTTTCACACTCTCTCTGTCTTGCCCTCTCTATCATACAGGGCCAGCCCAAGGTTTTTTGGCATACTACGTCACACTCCTGCTCATCCACCGATGTGATTTATGCCATCAGGTGTCAGCAATGCCCCTCCACTCTCTACATCGGACAAACTGGCCAGTCCCTTTGACAAAGAATTAATGGACATAAGACTGACATCAGAAACCAAAACATTCAAAAATCAGTGGGGAAACATTTTATCCTTCCAGGACATTCAGCTGCTGATCTAAAAGTAGCAGTTACCCTGCAGAGGAATTTCAAAGGGAGATTAGAAAGAGGGACTGATAAGGAAGCTCAAGACAATGCATTTGCCTGGACTGAATCAAGATCAAGGCTTCCTGTCTCATTACCAATGCTGATTTCTCCACACCCACCATCCCTCTGCATACCCCACCCTATTCAATCATGCCTGCCATTGTCATTCACTGGCTATTATCATTCAGCTTCTGCAATCACTTCACTCTCCAAGATATAAGGACAGATGGACTCACATTCTAGCTGTATCTGAAGAAGTGACCTGTGTTCACGAAACCTCCTACCCTGCCACAAATTTTGTTAGTCTTCTAGGTGCTACTGGACTCTTGCTCTTTTCTACTGCTACAGACAGACTAACACAGCTACCCATCTTGATCTATGTGAACAATGACTTTGGTGCAGGGTTGCCAACTATGCCTTGTGAAATTTGAGGGTGGGTTTGGGAGTGGAACCTGGGGAGGGGAGGGAATTCTGCAGAGATGTGAGGTCATAGATTCCACCCTTCAAAGAAATCATTTTCTCCAGGGGAACTGATCTCTGTAACCTGGAGATCAGTTGTAACTCCCACTCTCACCAAGAGACTGGCAACTCTACTTGGTGACCCCATTCAATTGAATGGGCATGCAAAATTAGGGCATGCAAAATTAGCAATTTAAAAATAACAAATATATAAGTTCTTCAAAAGTCCTCCAAGTCTTATCATGGCAGCTGTAAAAGGCCAGAGCCAACAGATATGGAGATCTAAGAAACCAGCGAACACCAAACTAACCTTCAAGCCAGTACAGGTGGCTCTTCTCATCTTATCCCCAACCCTCAAAATCTCTGACTCAGTGGAGAGACACAAAATCACACACACACACACACACACACACACACACACACACACATCCTCCCACTCCACCTACAGCCATGATAGAGTATAGAATTCTGACTATCTCTGTGGCCAATTTTGGCATTCTACAAGCCCCAGGAAAGAAACTCGTCTCTCAGATAACAAGTCCTGTGGCATGGAGCTATATCATTCTGACCTCACATTGAGCAAACTAATTGTTCCCTCTGCTGATGGGAACTCTGTGGAAAAAAGGCACTTTGCACATAAAAAAGAGGAACATTTGGCACCAACAACACACAGTCTAGCTTAATAAAATAGTGGAAGTGTTTGTTGCTAACATTTGTCTATGCAGAGCCATTACGGGCACTTTGCGCCCCAGGTGTGCGAGAACGGACATGAAACAGAAACTTTCTCTCCACTTTTATATCTGGGGATGTGAAGAAAAAGTACCCCCCGACACACAAACATGTAAACACATATAAGTAAACAAGGGAGATGAGTTACATACTACAAAGTAGGTGTGAAATTAATATCTCCCATCCTATCCTCTATTCAATATGTGATATCCTTGTCCCTTCAACAACTCTTGGCAGTGGCTCACACACAGGTATCAAGATGCACTGTGAAGAATTAGAGTCTTGTAGGCCATGACCCCTTCACAGACAAACATGTATATAGGAGCCCTCCACATATTAGCAAAAGCAACAGGGAGCATGGTGGTGAATAGGGTTACCTGTCCGTGGCTGGCAACCACTGGGAGCAATGAAGGGGCAGAGACTTCAAAAATCAGCATCTCTCAAGGCCATGAGGTGACTTCCACTTTTGGACCTGAAAGTGATGACATAGCTTAAGTAACACTCGAAGAATTCTCCAGAGCTCTATGGCAAATACCAGAGAGAATCGGAAAATTCCTAGAGTATCATCACTTCTGGGTCCAAAACAGGAAGTGAGATCATGGCATAATTAGAAGATGCCATTAGAATTCAGCGCAGCTCCTCATACGTGATGAGTGAGTATTAGTAGCTCACCGCCTTTCCAAACGGGTGAATCTTGAAGTGTGGACATCAGGAACAAAACCAGGGAGAGAAGGAGGGAGTGATGCCTGAAAACTGGAAGACCAGTTCACTGACAACCCTCTCTCCAGGACGCTCCAGCACTCAAACGATAGACTGGGTCGGTACAAACACCAAATATCATGACACCTAATAATCCACAAATCAGAAGCATCTGTTGCCCTAAGTATGATCCTATTGGATAGTTTCTTTGTTATTTAATATGTCAGTCTTAGAATCGCTTGTGTTCTGTTTTAACATTTCTTCAACTTTGCATTGGATTCTTGCTAGTTTAAATCTTTGCAAAGTACATTGATATATCCTATCACATTGTTTATTGAAAGGTCTTTAAAATTGACTGTACTGACTCACACTGAGTAATCTTCCTTGAGTCTTAGTGAGAAAGGCAGACTATAAATAACATAAAATAAATAAATGTATAGATATTCATATGCCTGGCCTTCTCTGAACCCTTGTGGATCCCCTGCCAAGGAGTTGTCGGCCAATCATTGCTGCTAAACAGGATTCTCCTCTTGGGCATTTTTGTGCACAGCATTTCCATTTTCCAGCTTCTGTGATAATTTTAGAGTTAAGCACATTGTTATTATAATAGACGCCAATGGTCACTGACTACTGGGGATGTGTGCATTTACCAGGCCTGAACAAACCCAGCCATGCCCAGCAATTTGGGTGATTCTAGATGCGCCCATCACATCTGCATTATTTTCGTAATCAGGAAGCATAAACATTTGAGAATAATCTTGAGTCACTGTGTGTATGTGACATGCTTATCAAGCGCGTATTTGTAATATTAAGATTTGTAATATTAAATAATATTCTGTCGCAAAAATACTGTTAACATACTCTGTTTGCTAGTTTTCTTCTCTCTGGTTTTGTACATTTTGAAATGACTTGAACAAAGGGATTTCCCTGCAACCAAGTAAGTTTTGCCCTCTTGAGCCAGGCAGTATAGGAAGCACTCCCAGGGGTTGCCAGCCTCCAGGTGGTGGCTGGAGAGCTGGAATTACAAATGATCTCCAGGTGACAGAGATCAGTTCCCCTGGAGAAAATGGCAGCTTTGGAGGGTGGCCTCTATGGCATCATACCATTCTGAGGCCCCTCCCCTCCCCAAACCCTGCCCTCTCCAGGCTCCATCCCCAAAATCTCCAGGAATCCCCCGGCCTGAACCTGGCAACCCTACTGAACAATGACATCACTCATAGGGTTTTTGTTCACCTGGTGGGGTCAGGGGATAATCTCTTCCCCCAACCACCACTCACCTGGCCAGTAGGGGAAAAGCTGCGGGAATGGGCCCCCCAGGGCATACTCCTGGTGCAGTGTGATGTTCTCCCGGCTGATCTGGCCCATTTGGGAGCCCCTGCGCAATATCACGCCCAGAAATGACATCATCCCGCCACTCCAGGAGCGTGCGCACGATTTGCAAGCGTGCAAGAAGACTCCAAAGGTAAGGGCCAGGTCTCCTCCTCTCCCATCAGGAGAGTAAAAGGACCTGGCAACCCGAAGTGGGCAGCAGCTGGAATCCCCAGAAGATTGCCCACCATAAGCAGGCACCTCAGCACCGTAGCTCCAAGCCTATATATACAGCAGCAAAATACACTAACACTGTTCTCTTCTTCCTCCCCATATACATAGACTTTGGGCCTAGGGTTGCCAGTCCCCCTTTGAGGTGGGGGATCCCCTGCTCTCGCTCTCCAGCCCCTGCCCCTGCTTACCTGGCTGACAATGGAAAAAGCAGGGGAATGCGCCTCCCAAGGCACGCTCCCAGATGGCGCGGCATGCTCCATCAGGCTGCTGCAGAGTGCAGCAGCACTCCCACACGCCACAGCAGCCCAATCCAGGCCAAAGCAGCCTGAATCAGGACACTTGGAGTGCAGCAGCGCTCCCAAACTCTGCAGCAGCCCAATTCGGGCTGAATCGGGCTGCTGCGGTGTGCAGGAGCACTCCAAAACCCCGTGTACCACCCCGGCAGCACTCCCATGCTCTGCAGCAGTAGGCTTGCCAGGTTCCCCTAACCCCCCCCCCCAGCAAGATGGGGGAGGCCTGGCACTTTCCTTTAGCTATTCTGGTGAGAGCCAGTTTGGTGTAGTGGTTAAGAGCACAGGACTCTTAATATGGAGAACCAGGTTTGATTCCCCACTCCTCCACGAAGCCAGCTGGGTGACCTTGGGCGAGTCACAGCTCTCTCAGAGCTCTCTCAGCCCCACCCACCTCACAGGGTGATTGTTGTGGGGGTAATAATAACACTTTGTAAACCGCTCTGAGTGGGCATTAAGTTGACCTGAAGGGCGGTATATAAATCAAATGTTATGTTATTATTATTATTATTAAGTGACATCATCATGTAGGCCACGTGCCACCCCGGGAGCACTCCCATGCTCCACAATGCGGGGGGCAAATCAGGCCAGATTCAGCCCGAATTGGGCCACTGTGGAGTGCAGGAGACCACCACACTGCCCAGGAGCGTGCCCCAGGAGGTATGTTCTCCCTTTCAGCCAGGTAAGCAGGGGCGGGGGGTGGAAACGCGGGATCCTCTGCCCCCAGTGGGGGACTGGCAACCGTACACCACGGCCCAATTCCTAGAAGTTACATCATTGCACAGGCTGGGAGCGTGCATGGAACATCTAAAGGTAGGTGCTGGACCTCTCACGTCCCGCCTGGGGAGTAGGGGGACTTGGCAACCCTATTTGGGCCTGTGGCTAGTCTGGTCTACAAACAGGAGCCCATGAAGCCCGTGAGAAAATGCAGCCATGGTTGTGCCTTTCTCCAGCTTTTTCGCAAAGCTTCTCAGCCAGGCTGCTCAAACAAGAAGCAATCTAAGAGTAAGCTTGGAGATCTGGGCCTGGGGAGGCAAAATTACCCCAGGAGGGAAGGAGTTCCTGCAAACTGTGGTAAGAAATACCGGGAGCTGGGAAGCAAGGCCTCTGCCTCCTCATTGGAAGGGAAATTTTATTTTTAACAGATGCTAAGGCAGATGGTGCAGAATTAACAGAAAATAGGAGAGGAAAAAAGTGGAGGAACATTTACTGGCTCCAGAGAGAGTGGACATTAAAAAAATAAAGAATAAGGGAATGAAAACAAGTTTAAGTACTCTCTCCAGAGAAGGGGGGAGGGGCACCTAGAGGCCGAGCGGGGACGAAGCTGTGTGATAATAACCAAAGGCGTGAAATTACAAAAGTAAAATTTGTGGGACTCGGGAGGGGCCATGGAGGCCCCAGCTTCATTGCAAAACTCACTCAGAAATTACCGATGTGATGTTTTTGCTTTTATCATTAATAATAATCAAAATGAGGGATGGGGAAACAAAGGGGAAGGGGCGGTGTCCTCGAGGCCTGGGGGCTGAGGCAGAAAGGAGAGGACGAAGAGACAGGCCAGCAGGTCGCAGTGGCAGGAGGGGGAATTAACTCGGGGAAGAATGGGGGGGAGCGGGTGATAGTGAAATAATACTGCGAATCCTTAAAAAAGAGATGGTGTTGGTGGGAAGGAAGGAGGGAGGTGCAGCAGGCGATGTTTACAGTCAGGAAAGAGATGGGGGAGAGAAGACATTCATGGTGCAGAGAGGAGAAAAGAAAAAGAAAAAAAAGGGGGGAAGCAAAATGTGAGAAAATGCTGAATGGGGAAAGGATACGGAGTTGCAGCCAATGAAAAAGACGTCAGGAGAAAAAGAGGGACAGACCCAGCATTCGCAGTCCAAATTAATCCAGGAGACACTGGCCCCAGCTACTGAAAGAGAGCTATTACGGATGGCTTAGTCACAGGTGGAGTTAAAGGCCTACGGAGAGATATTAGCCAAAATTGAGTGGCTTTTAATTTCTTTCTAATGAGAGAGGGTGGCTGGGGAGCCAGACTGTTCTCCAGTTCAGCTAGGCCTGAAGGCAGCCAGGAAAGAGGAGCCGGTGGCTTCCCATAGACCTCCAAAGCCATAGCAAGCTGACCACCATGTGGCTAGGTTGGAAAGGATGCTTTGCCAGATTACCTCTTCTGGCCACATACTATGCGCATAGATTCACAGACCCTTGACAAGTTGGGGAAGTAATGCTGGGCTCTTCAGCTACATGACAAGAACACCTGTCTCCTTCCTCCATGAGGCTCTTCCTTTGCCTTTTGATGGGGCCTTTATCTTCAGACTCACAGGGCCAGAAGAACTACAAGTTTTTTTTTAAACTTAAAATCAGCCATGAGGGGGCCAAGTCAGATCGGGGGCTGTTACGCAGTGGGAAATGTTAACTCTTTCCTCTTGGGTTGTTCTCCTGGAACTAAACTGATCATACATAGGCTGCTTCCACACACGTTGGATAATCCACTTTCAATACTCTTTAGTGAACATTTGGAACTGCTTTTCCATGTGTGGAACAAAAAATCCACTTCCAAAGGATTGCTAAAGTGCATTGAAAGTGCATTATTCAACGTGTGTGGAAATGGCCATATACAAAGCGAGGAAAACACAGATATACCACCTCCAGATGGGGCCTGGAGTTTTCCTGGAATTGAACTGATTTCCAGACTGAAAAGATCAGTTCCCCAAGAGGAAATGTCAGCTTCGAATGGTGGTGTCAGTCCCTGGCAGTTAGGTCCCTCAAGTTCTCCACAGTTAACACACAGGTGTTCCAGTTGAAGTAACTTGATTCAGTACAGGTTGCATAGACAGTGGAAATTGGCAGAAGTGATGTAAGTGGGGCTTGCAAGGTTATAGGGAATCTTCCCGCCTTCGGGAAAGAGGACCGTTAACAAAGGGGGGGGGTTGTGGTGAGACATTGTTTTAGAGTAGGCAGTGGGAAAGATGAACTGATCTCTGGTTCTCAGAAGGATACATTTCGAGCCACTCTCAGCCAGCAGTTAAGGACATTGGTTGAGTGGAGTGAGAAAACAAAAGTAAACATTTGCAAGATAACCTGCTGGCATTGTAGCAATAAAGAACTTCCCACACTCTCAGATACCATAGGCAGAACCTCAATACATTCAAGGCAGATGTGCAGGCGGCATATATGACAGGTGGTCTCTATTGCATCACATCCTCTTGAGCTCCGTCCCCAAACTCTGCCCTCGCCAGGCACTGGGAATTTCCCAAGCTGGAGTTGGCAGCTCTATCACCAACCTGCCTGAGTAATAATAAATCCCAGATTGTGTTTGGGGGTGAATCATAAAAAACATAATGTGAGACAGGTCCTTCCTGTAGCTGCTTTCATGCCTCCAAAAGTCTCATGGAGATACACCTAAGGATTTTCTGCCATGTTAACCGTTGGTCTCAGACTTTGCTGTTTATTATGCCCAGGGCTCATTTCAAGGGGGAGCGTGTAGGAACACAGTTCCGGCAGTTCCCCAAAGAGGTCACATGTCAGGTGGCCCCGCCCACTTGACTCTTGGCCATTTTGGTCCTGTTTCAGCCTGGATTGGGGTCGAAATGGCCCAGATCAGGCCTCTGACGGGTGGTGGATCACTCTCCCACTCAGCAGAGGCCCAGTCCTGATCATTTTGGGACCCTTTTTGACCTTTTTCAGCCCCTTTTTGCCATTTTGGGCCCAATTTCGGCCCTGAATGGCCAGGACTGGGTCCAAAACAGCCAGGATAGGTGATGTCAGGGGGTGTGGCATATGCAAATCAGTTATGCTAATGAGTTATGCTAATAAGTTCCTCCCGCTTTTTTCTACGAAATGACCCGATTATGCCAGATAGCTCCAGCCAACTACAAAAGCCGAAGAACTAACCGAACAGTTAATATATTTTTGTGCTATGCATTTATGTTTTCTTTTCTAAGATGACTAGGTTGCCCTGTTTCCTGTGGGGATGCTCTGATCTTGGCAAACAAAACATTGGAAAATGGACCTTACAGCCAGCTATCTGAACCTCTTTTCTCTCCCTCCACTGTCATGGCGGTGATTTCTTTGCAATTTAATACGAGCAGTCTCTGCATTTATGCCATTTGTGGCATTCATCCAAGGAGAGCCAGCTGGGAGCATCTCTGGGCAAATGACTTACTGGGTTGCAGGGGCTGATGGAAACTGTAGTTTTTCAGATCCATTCAGGAGGCTGCAAAAACTACAATTCCATCAACCTTGGCAGGATGGATGGCATGCTGGAGAAGGGTCATTTTCAGGAAAAATAGGCCATAGTTGCCGTCTCTCCTCTGTTTAAACAGCCATCCACCATGGCAGATTTTCTCTCTCTCTCTCTCTCTCTCTCTCTCTCTCTCTCTCTCTCTCTCTCTCTCTCTCTCTCACTCACACACACACACACACACACATACACACACACTTCAGAAAGGCCAAATGTGTAACTTTGAGACAGGGATGGGGCTGGTAGGGAGGAAGGCAAGCACCTGCATGTATGTGTTTGTCTGTGGATATTTTTTGAATGTTTCGTTGAACTCTCACAAATGCCTGTTAAAAAGATTTTCCAGTGTTTGACAGACAGGCACACTAACATGCAAACAGTGGTTGGTTGCACATAGGAATGTTCCTCCACCACTGGTTTGCTGGTTTCAGATACAGAAAAGGATATGGGAGTGCGGCTAATTTGGCACTCATGAGGTCTTTGGAGAGTTTCCTAAAAACTCCACAGATATGCCTGTCTACTATGTGCCTTAGGAATGTTAAAACCCCAGTGGTGAAAACCCAGGCCCTTTTCACACGTCTTACCAGCTGTGCAAAATTGTGCAAAACTCCCGGAATGACGGCGTCTTCCTGGCGCCATTTCCCGTCATGACTCCAGTTTGTGGCGCAATAGCCATGACGGGAAATGGCGCCAAGAAGACGCCGTCATTCCGGGAGTTTTGTGCGATTTTGCATGGCTGATAAAACATGCAAAAATGGCCCCCATTTCTGAGAAGCCTTGGAAATAAGGGCAATGTTTGTTACCACAGTGGCAGGGAAATTACTACCTCAAACCCTTTAAAGATGCAGGATACATGCGTGTGGGAGCCACCTGGGTGAAAAGGAACCATGTCATTAGCTCCATCCATGTGGTTCCTTCACTGAAACATTACCACAACAGTAATTCCACAAAGCTCAGTTCTGCAGGATTTATAGTTTCTAGGGTTACCAGTCTCCCAGAGGGAGCGGGAGATCCCCCACTCCCACCCTCCACCCTCTGCCACCACTCACCTTGCCGGCAGGTGGGAACGATGCAGAAACGGCCCTCCCGGGCAGCGTGATGACATCACTTTCCGGAAGTGACATCATCACAACACCCTGAGAGAGCTCCCATGCTTTGCAGGGGGGCGATTTGGGTGCCAAATGGGCCCATTTGAGGCACAAATCGGACTGCTGTGAAGCACGCGCGTGCTCCTGCACCTGTGCAATGACATCACCTGTAAGTGATGTCACCGGAAGTGACATCATCGCACAGGCATGGGAGCGTACATGGAACAAAGGGAAGGTGAGTGCTGGGTTCCCCCCTGCTCCCACCAGGAGGGTAGGGGGACCTAGCAGCCCTAGTAGTTTCACAAGTTGAATACATGAACCTGTCTTATACTAATCAGACTCTTGGTTCATTGCGGTCAACTCAAAATGGCAGTAACTTTCCAGAGTCATAGGTAGAGGTCTTTCATGTCACCTGCTACCTGATCCTTTGAACTGGAGGATGGAAGCTGGGACCTTCTGAATACAAAGCCATTGAGGCACAGCCCATTCTAAAGTTCCTACTGCTGTTGCCGCTTCCCACTACAGCTCCAGAAGTGTTGTTCTTCTTTGTGCAGCCTGATGGATAAATTTCGATCATATTTCCTACTCCCATTTATTATCCCTTATTTAAGCAAAGTATATCTAATTTTTTTTTAATGCAATATGTCAACCAACAGAAACTGACTGGAATGGTCTTTTTCCAGGACACATTTTCTGCGCTTTTACTTCCCTGGATCATTGTAGCACGTTCCGTCTTCTTTGCTGGCGGAAGTTGGTACTGAGGAACACCTCTGTGTAGGGGTTATGCCAGGGCAATGCTCTCAGCTTGCTTTCCCCAGGGGAAAAAGCGCATTTATTTTCTGCTAATAGCCCCTCCTCCCTTGCTTACCCTATGCAAAGAACCGTTATAATTGCCCACGGCTGGGAAGTATTATTTCAAGAAGCCCATGATGTCCCCTGGGCTGCCAGCTGAGGCAGTTCCCCATAGAGAAACACCCCCTCACAGCCCATTCATGCTCAATTATGAAGGGTTGATTGGCCTTGTTGTCTGGTGAGGGAATCCCTCCCTCTTGGGCTCAGGGCCTGTTTATGAGGGCCCAAGCTACTCCCATTAATAAGAATCAAATCAAGTACGAGGGGTTACGGCAGAGGAAAGCAGGCAGCATCCAGGCAGGAGCTCCGGGAGTGCTGCTGAGAGCTCCAAGTGACGGGACCCAAACGAAGAACAAGAATGACAGCGCTGAGCATTGCGTAGCCTTGTAAAGAGAGCCCGCCGTGTCAGCATCAGCTGCTGTCAGGGCCCCAGATCTGTACGCCCCCCTCACTCTATGGTTTCCAACTCTGACTTGGAGAATTCTGGAGGATTTGAGGGCGGAGCATGAGGAGGGTGGAGTCAGGAGAGGGGAGGGACTACAGCAGGGATGCAATTCCATACAGTCTACCCTCAGAAACTGCCATGCCCTACAGGGGAACTGATCTCTGTAGGGTAGATATCCCTTTGGGGTTGCCAGGTACCCCCTGGCAATTAGTCGGAGGTGGAAGTGGCGAGAACTTACTGGGGAGGACATTGAACTATGTTTTCTGCCAGTCGTTAAAAAGTGACTCATTTCCCTGTTTCGCTGGCCTGCTTCTTCCCACGATCTGCTGGTGATCGGCAGGCAGAGGCACCAACTGCAAGGAAATTGCCTCGCATAAGTGGGCACTGAGCAAGCTTACTTGTAATTCCAGAGGAGTTAGCCGTGTTAGTCTGTAGTAGCAAAATCAAAAAGAGTCCAGTAGCACCTTTAAGACTAACCAATTTTATTATAGCATAAGCTTTCGAGAATCAAGTTCTCTTCATCAGATGCCTGATCAAAACCAGTTTTGATCAGGCATCTGATGAAGAGAACTTGATTCTCGAAAGCTTATGCTATAATAAAATTGGTTAGTCTTAAAGGTGCTACTGGACTCTTTTTGATTTTGTAATTCCAGGAGGATGACGATCCTTTCCCACTATGTCTTTCACACACTCTTGCTTTCTGCTCCCAAATTACTGAAAGTGTTTGTGAATTTGTAAGGACCTCCATCCTATGGGATGTATAGCCCTGCAGAGCACAATAGCTATGGCTACACTTTTCCCATTTTCCCATTTTCCCAAATGGGAGTGGGGAGCCATTCCAGTGCATGCAGTTACAACATGTCCACTGCCTGCAATCACACTAAGAGTCTCTCTACACAAGACATCTTACACTGGGACGCTCAAGTGACTTACTTTCTGGGTGGACTTATATTCAACCCTGTCTCCCTAGCAGTGCACATTTATCCATAATGAGAGAACAAGTGTAAGATCTTTCACTTGAGCATTCCCGTGTTAGATGTCTTGTGTAGAAAGACTCTTACTAAACACCTTTATGTGTGGTTTAAAACAGATTAGGTGGCACTGAAGCTCCATAACCAGAATAACAAATTGAGCTCTGGCCAGCAGAACTGATCCCTGTGCAAAACCCGTAAGCCTACAGTGGCAATAGATGAGGCTTTGATGCCTCTGCCTCCCCTGCTTGCAACAGATTTCTAGCAATTCATTATGACTGAGCACTGCACTTTAGAAACCTGTATAAAGCAAGCCTGGCGTAGTAGTTAAGAGCAGCAGGACTCTAATCCGGAGAGCCAGGTTTGATTTCCCACTCCTCTGCTTGAAGCCTGCTGGGTGACCTTGGGTCAGTCACAGCTCTCTCAGAGCTCTCTCAGCCCCACCCACCTCACAGGGTGATTGTCACGAGGATAATAATAACACACTTTGTAAACTGCCCTGAGTGGGCGTTAAGTTGTCCTGAAAGGTAGTGTAAAAATTGAATGATTATTATGTTATTCTGTGAGCCGGGAGGTTGGGGACACTGGGACACTAGACACAAAGAACGCTAGAAATGTCCTTCTAATGACCACTGAAAGCCCTGGGTCAAAATCTCCATCACAAAAGTCTGAGAGCTTCTTCTTCATCGTTAGAAGAATTGCAGCGGCATATCCCACTACACAAGGAGTGGCTCGTTCAGCCTTTTGTGGTATATCTCTAGTCTTTTCCTCCATTCTGGCAAAATCTTTCCTCTGCAATAAAGGAAGCCATTGTCTTCTTGCTTGGCTTGTCTGAGCTGCGAGTGACAAAGAATGGACATCACAAGTGTGTCTTCATCCTCATCCTCTGCATCTTCTGGGGTCCACGTCCACAGGCAGAATTATAGTAATGCATTCATCATCAGAGCATTCATTTTGCATTTATTCCACTGGCTCCTTTTGGGCATGGAAAATAAAAGGAGCTTGGAAAGTTTATTTCCTTCTAGGCCCTTGAGGACTATGTCTTCTAAAGCTGCTCAGTCAGAAGGAGAGAAGAGGCGATTATGCTGGAAGATGGAGGCAGGTTTTACATTTCTGTAGTGCCGTTCTCGAAAAATAACGACCTGAATCATACGCGTTCCTGGAGGCATCATTGCTCCAAATAGGGAAACTGAGGAACAAATGAGTCTCTTAGCTACACAGATCTAGTCTTCCCCATAGAACGAAACGACACCCCTTTTCATGCCCGTTGATTAATTCCCAGAAGGCGCTCATATTCCAGGAGAGTTCACTCGTTCATGCTGTCGGTTCTGCCGCATCAGCGTAATATCTCTTCTCATTTAACTCTACCTTGGTGTAGTCATTTGTTGCTGTGCTGGTCCCAGAGAATGAGAGGAAGAAAGAGAAAATGAAAATTTAATTGGGGTCTCAAGTCTAAGAAGGTGTGCCACGATTAAGCATTGTTTAATAGCTCTTACCAGAGCCCAAGACAAAGGTGCTCTACTCCTACCCAGTAATTCTCATTTTGCAGTGAAAGTGAAAAGATTCTTGGGATGCACACATGTGCTATCAAGTCACAACCGATGCACGCGTGTGCTGTCAAATCACAACGGACCCCAGCAAGGGGCTTTCAAGGCAAGTGAGAAGCAGAGGCGGTTTGCCATTGCCTTCCTTGTTGGTCCCCCACCCAAACACTGCTTTAGCTTCTGAGATCTGACTTCAATGGACTTAGAAGTGTGTAACTTTGTGTAGGAGGGCACTGTTGGAGTAGAGGAGGGCAGTGTTAAGCTTCTGTAGGTTGGAGGCTGGAGAAACAGCTACGAAGGGTTTGTTACCCAGAAACAGCCCTTCAGGTAAGAAAATGAGGAGCTAGGAATTGCCTTGCCAGTAGGAACTCCCTCTGGACCAGCCTTCCATCTGCAAGAGCAGCCAGCCAAATGCTTCTGGGATGCATCAGAAGGTCTTGAAGGCAAAAGGCATCCCTTGCTGCTCAAAGGATTTTGTCACTCCAAGCAAGACTCCCATCAACCCCAGGGCGCACACACACTGCCGCTGCCTGGGTCCAGAACAGGAAAGCAGTCGCCTTGTGTGCTGTTGATAGCTGGGAGTGAGGCGAGCTCTGCTCTGGCACACACCTGGTGCCACACCAAGCATTTGCTTGAGGGCCAACCTGGAGATCTCTTGGAATTTTGATCGATCTTTAGACCACAGAGGTCAGTTCCTCTGGAGAAAATAAAATTGCTGCTTTGCCATTATACCCCACAGATAGGGGCTAGATGCCCCCCAGTGGCGGGCAAACTGGCATTTTGCCCTTCTGTCCACTGATTACTGTCAATCAGTGTGAAGAGACAGGCCACCCGGCCATCACCAACCACTGGCAGGCAGCTGAGGCAAACAGCTGTGCACACTCCCCATGTCCTATGTGATTATGTCACTTCTGGAAGTGATGTCATCACACAGAGCATGGAAAGTATATACATGCTTTGGGCTCCCTTCAATTCACAAACATCACCCATATTATATCATGGGTATGACAGTTCAAGTGATTCCCAATAACTCTTTTATTAACAGGAACATCACCACTCAAAGCACAAACATCAAAGCAGCAGTTACAGAAGACTCAACTCCCCACCAAAACATGCCCACAATTAAATTCAACCAATAGCAAACACCCGGGATCCAGAAACCCTATTTGCTAGTTCACTAGTTTGTAGGGGAATCCTGATTGGCCGGCTCAACAACCTGGCCAATCGGAATGCAGCTGTACAGAACCTTGCTACTAAAGCCTTTTTCTTGAAGCTCCCAGTACACTACATCCCATACACCCTGTGCCCCGTGCAATGATGCCACTTCCAGAAATGAGAATCATTCAAGTAAGTACCACAACTCCAATTCCCCCACTCTCCTGACCTCCAGGCAGTTGATAGGGAAACCTGGCACCCCTACTCACTGAGGTCCTTCTAAACTCTGCACTCCCCAGGTTCCACCTTCAAATCTTCAGGAATTTCCCAACTGGAGTTGGCAACCCTATATGAGGTGCTTGGCTGGGGAACAGGCCCCGCCTATGGCTTGCCCTCTAAACCTGGTCTTCAGTGGCATCCAGCCTCTTTAAAAGGTAGAGATTGAATTCAGCCATCATAAATATTGGCTGTTTTGATTCGGTTTCGGTTTCCCGGCCATGTCGGACGCTCCTCTCCACAGGTCCGGGAGGAAACGTCTGAGCAGCCTGATCAGGTGGTTGACCTGCGAGGGTTAACCCCCAGGACTCCCAGTGAGGGGGTCAGGGTCCGGAGTGCGGCGGGAAGAACCCCCTGAAAGCAATGCAGGGGGTAAATTGCCCATTTGCTCCAACAGAGGCCGGCAGACTTGCACAGCACATCGCATGCCGCCAGGCCATGGAAAACGGCAATAAGCAGATTTAAGGTGAAAACCTGTAAGTAAGTGAATCCCTTCTGATTTCTAAGCGTATGCGAAGGATTGGTGGGAGTTGAAGCTAAGAAGGCGCGGATTTCTTCCCCTCCACGAAGTTTCGGAACTTAGCTGGCGCCCCCCCCAAGATGGCGACGAAAAAGCAGAGCCCTGCGATGAGCAAATCGGTGATGGCGATGTTACAGGGGAAGGGGGAAACCCTGGAAGAGAAGGTCAGACGAGCGGTCTTTGAAGCTATGCAGCCCTTTGTAGCAAAGTTAAATGAAATGGGGCAAAAGGTTGATTCTGTGGAAAGCAAAGTGAAAACCATTAAAGAAACAGCGTCTGGAGCAGAGCAGTCTGCACGCGAAAACGTAGTACTCATGAAAGCAACAAGTAAAGAAGTGAAGCTCTTGGAGAATCAAATAATAGGATTACAAGTGGACCGTGCCCAAACGGTACTGCGTCTTCAGAATGTAAAAGAGGAGCAAAGTGAAAATTTTAAAGATTTGGTGTCAGAACTTTTGGCGTCATTCACTAAGGCAACTAAAGAAGAGTTAAAAAGCGATATTCTGGAAGTCCGTCGGACATCTTCAAAATATGCAATGAAGCGTCAGCTGCCTCGCGAGATTATTATTGACTTTTCATCTAAGAAGACTCGGGACACCATCTTATATAATTCGTATAATGTGGACTTGGACTATCTGGGCAATAAGGTTAAGATATTGAAGGATGTTCCATTTTTGGCTCGTAAAAGAAGATTTAAATATAAAAGACTTGCGGCTTTCCTGAGGAAATGTGAAGTAAAATACAAATGGTTGTTTCCGGAAGGCATCTGGTTCAGATACAAGGATCAAACCTACAAGATAACATCGGAAGTACAGCTGAGGGACTTTTTGTTTAACCATCAGGAGTTTCAGCAAGAAGAAAGTCCAAAGTCTGAAGGGGAGAGTGGGGGGGAGGAGAGAACGAGCGCAGCTATTGTAGCTGCGCAGAGAGAACTGAGACCGAGACGCGGGGGGGGGGGGGAAGAAGACCTGATCCTGAATGTAGTCTGTATTTTATAAGATCTACCAATCTGATAGCATATTAGAAAGTTAACTTTAAAGAAAAATTGCAGTATGAAGGGAATACAAGACATGTAGATGTAGTGTGTTTTCTGTTTATATGTTGCTCTTCCCCTTTCCCCAGTCCCCTTTTTTCCTTTATATTTCTGTAGTTTTTTATAGTTTTCTATGTTAGAAATTAAAAATAAAAAATATATAAAATAAATAAATAAATATTGGCTGTTTTCACACTGCTGACCGGCCACAGAACATTGCGCCAAGCTCCCAGAATGACAGAGTCTTCCTGGTGCGATTTTTTGCAAATTATCACATGAAATCATGCCAGAAAGATGCTGTCATTCCGGGAGCTTGGTGTGATGTTCCATGGCTGGTAAGCAGTGTGAAAATGGCCATTGTCCCCTGATAGGCCTGAATGCCACAATTCAATAGAATGTCACGTTTTTAGAAAGGGCTTATGGCTTCCAACTCTCGTAGACAATTGAAGCATTGCTTTACCAGTGGGTCAAATAAATATTAGCTGAAAGGAAGTGACTTTATTTCATAAATAAATCTCAGAATTCTCTTCAGTGATGTTGAACAGCTAGCAAATATTCAATATCAAATATTCAGTGTCAGAATTTGACAAACTATTTGATTGTTGACATCCAAAGTTGACAATAACACAGCTGCTGGACAGCCAATGTCCAGCTAATAGCCAGGCAGCCAATTTGATATTTGATATTTGATCGTTCCTTTTATCTGACAGCTGGTGGCATTTTACAGTCAACATTATTTAACGTTTTACTTTCAAAATACGAACACCTATGTTTGGCCATCCATAATATTTGATGGCATTTTTTATTTTCTGCAGAACATGCAGTACTCTTACTTGCTATCATCTATATTCACTGTTTGATATTCAGTATTTCATAGCCGATCATATTCTCTATAAGCAGTCAGTAGCCAAAGACCAAAACCGCAGCTGGTTGAAATTCAATCCAGAGAAGGCTGCAATGAGAAATGTTTTGCAGGTCTGCTGACCTGGAGAGGAATTCAGCGAGATCAGAGGGAGTGAGGCAGACTCCACCTGCACCCCTGGTTGGTTGGAAAGGCAGGTTGATTCGAAGGGGCAGCCAGGCATTTTTTCTATGAAAGCAGAACAAACCCTGTGCAACAGAAGTTCAGTTTACGAATATTCGGTCAAGGATTTAATCATTTCGATAATTTAATACGTTTTGTTTCTTGAAATATAAATAGAGAATGAGGAAATGAAGGTGAACGCTGAGCTTCTTTTCCTATTCTTCCTATTTTTCTTCCTATTACTGTTTCTTTCTGTCTGTCTGAGGCAAGGGGCGCGGCATTGTCTGTTTATGTGGCATGAAAAATACTTAGAATAAATCCTACCCAGATTGTGGCAGGGGCAGGAATGTCTCTCATCAAACTCAGTGGGTAACAAGGCAACAGTCTTTTCTCTCCTGCTGACAATCGTCACTAGCAATTTATGTTTTCTTGACACTAGACTACTGTAATGCATATTGGGTGGGGCTGCTCTTTCTGCTGTATTGGAAGAGTGATATATATAACATATATATATATAACAACTGGGCAGCTACCTCCTGAACAAATCAAGCTGACTACATGGGCTCCCTGAAGTCTTACAGACTCAATTCCAGCAACTAGGTTAGGACAGCATTTGTTCCACCCACCCTCCAAGTAAATTTCATCTCCTAAGGACTAAATTAGACATTACAGAGCATACATGCAACCATCTCCCACTGGCTTCAGTTCTAAAAGAGAAACGCGACGAAGTCTTACTTCATTCTTTTTGCCATTTTCCCACTCAGCATCTCCACCTCAGCTTTTCCACACCTAGGAGAAGAGCTGCTTTTTGGTATGGTGGTGATGTAGGACAAAAAAGGTTCCTAAGAGGAAAAGATAACAATAACAACAGTGGCAACAACAACATTTGATTTATATCAGGACTACTTAATGCCACACTCAGAGTGGATTACAAAGTGTGTTGTTGTTATCCCCACAACAATAATCACCCTGTGAGGTGGGTGGGGTGAAAGAGCTCTGAGAAGCTGTGACTGGGCCAAGGTCACCAAGCTGGCTTCAAGCAGAGGAGTGGGGAATCAAACCTGGCTCTCCAGATTAGAGTTCTGCCACTCTTAGCCACTACACCAAGAAGCCCCTCTCTACACTACTCCCCTTTCTGCTTAAACTTGCAACCCTAAACTTGCAATGATTCTCTAGCTTTAAAAAAATAATCACGCAAAAGTTACTCTCGATAGCATGTAAGGTATAGTTTGTCCCTCGAGTTGTCCAAGGCACCCTCTTCCATTTGTACGTGCTAAGCTAAGAGAGGCAAGGGGTGGGGCAGGGGCTGTCCCTCAGCCAAAGAAGTCTTCTGCCCCCAGGACTCTTGGCAACACCGACCCTGGAGCATCTTCTGGAAATAGTGCAAACTGCAAACTTTCCTCTCTTATTCCAGCAAGCTTTTTGTGGCTAGGCTGTCAAAGAAAACAGGGTTTAAAGTGGAAAAAAGTGTAAAATATTTAGGTATTACACTGACGGGGAAGAACAGTATGCTATTTCAAAGTAACTATGAGAAAATTTGGAAAGAAATTAGAAAGATATGGTGAGATGGGATAGATTACAATTATCTCTGTTGGGGAGGATATCAGTTATTAAGACAAATGTTCTTCCTAGAATGTTGTTTTTGTTATAGACAATACCGATCCTAACATCAGAGGTACCATTTAAACAACGGCAAAGAGACATTTCTAAATTTGTTTGGGAAGGGGAAAAACCAAGAGTCAAATACAAATTTTTTTAAGATGCAAAGGAAAGGGGTGTCTTAGGACTACCAGATTTAAAGCTGTACTTTGCAGCCTCGTGTCTGATGTGGATGAAGGAATGGATGACTCTGAAAAATGATAGACTCTTGACATTAGAAGGACATGACTTGCGATTTGGTTGACATGCCTACTTATGGTATGATAAAATAAAGGTTAATGTGGATTTCAAAAGTCACTATATAAAACGAACAATTCTGAGAATATGGAATAAGTATAAACCAAGATTGTCCCCGAAGACACCATTGTGGATTTCACCACAAGAAACCTTCTATAGAAAGGAAATGATAACTAAACAGGACTGGTTGACTTATGGAGACTTAGCAGTGTTTTTGGAAGAGGTGTGTAAATTGAATTATTAGCTAAGGGTTACAAATGTCAATGGTTCTTTTATGCGCAATTGTTAGAAAGGTTTAAATTGGACAAAAAAGAATGGGGATTTCAGCAAGAGGTTTTCAGGTTTTGCAAAAGAAATACGTAAAAATGATGATCATATAATTTAAAAATGTATAAACTTTTGTTGAAATTTGATACAGAGGAAGAATATGTCAAAGAATGTATGATGAAATGGGCAAAGAATGTTGGGTATAATATACACATGGATCAATGGGAAAATATGTGCGTCAAGGGCCTCAAATTTACTTTATGTTCCATTCTCAAGAAGAATTTTTACAAAATGATGTACCAGTGGTATATGTCTCCAGACAAAATTGCAAAAAAGGCCAAAGGTGTCTCAAATAAATGTTGGAAATGTAAACAACAGGAAGGAACATTTTATCATTTTTGGTGGACTTGCAACAAAGCAAAAAAAAATTGGTTACAAGTACATATGTTAATGCAGAGACTCTTAAAGGTTCATTTACAGTTCAGGCCAGAATTCTATTTGTTGGGAATTATGGACAATAAATTGGAAAAGAGCATGGTATTTTAATTTTTTAAATGGTAACAGCAGCATGGCTCTTATATGCTCAAAAATGGAAGTGTAAGGAGCTACCTTCGTTGGAAGATTGGACTGGAAAGATGATGGACTTAGCTGAGATGGCCAAACTTAGAGCATTAATTAGGGATAAAACACTCTATATTCATAGCAAATTAGAAACCCTTTATGGACTATCTGTGAGAGACAAAGAAAAATGGATTAATGGCTTTGATTTTTAAGGAAAAGGTTCTGAGATATCCAGAAGATGAGACACTGAAAAAATATATTAATGAGACCACAAGCTAGCCGATAATAAAGAGGGAAGTGTTGTAGGCGAAAAAGTGTAATGGATTAATAATATGCCTATTATGTTTCTTATTGTTTTTACTTTGTAGATTGATTTGTAGGCCATTCTTGGCCCTTTGTAGCTGTCTTTTTGTTACGTTTCACTTCCTTTCTTTTGTTCGATCTTTTAACTTTTCCACAATAAAAATAAAAAATAAATGTTAAAAAGATCTTAACTGGATGGAGCCTATAAAGCAACGTTGCTTAACCATAGGCTCAATTTCATCTGATACTTCAGAACTTCCGAACTGGCAAATAAAATACACAAAGCAGAGAAACGAAAAGGGAAGGAAAACAGAAATGGGGCGGGGGGGAGCTGTATCTTTGTAGCATGTGTGAATTATACAAGCTAGAAATACGTACTGAATTATTCCGTTCACTTAACACCCAATAATAGTATAATATGTAAAACTAAGATAGACTCAAAGGAGCAAGGCCTGCGATTACGAAACAAGACACTGAAATTGGAGGGCACCAATCCATTAAAAAATCAAAGCGAGGCATCTATACTGCCATGTGACACAGGAGGTTTTGGCATAATTCAGCACTCTCTATTTGAGTGCCACAAATAAAAGAAAATAGAAGTCGCTGTAAGCAAATAAAATTTGCTGCAAAAAGTACCAGGGAGAAAAATGACCAAGAAAGCTCATCTGCCATCCCAACGCAGAGTTCTCCGCCTGCAGGTAAGCCTTAAGAGAGGTAAGCAAGAGGTGGGAGATACAATCATCTGGACCTCCTGGGAGGGACTAATGCCACTTAGAGATGGGCACGAATGGAAATACGAACCAAAAGTTCATCATGAACTGGGCCGGTTCGTGGTTTGCGAACCGGTGGTTCGTCAGAGCCCATTTCTGACGAACCGCCATGAACTTCAGGCCGGTTTGTTTGGTTCTTCACTGCATACAACCTGATGCTGATCCAGTTTCCTAGGCAACGAGGGGGATGGGCTTTCTGCAGACCTTCTGCTGCCCCAGAAGTGACGTTTTCACGAACCAAATGAACTGGTTTGCAAACGGGGGCAAGTTCGAGAAAGTTCGTGGTTTGTGAAACATAATGAACCACGAACTGCATGGTTCAGAATTTTCCCGGTTTGTGCCCATCTCTAATGCCACTCATTGAGACCCATGACCTTCTCACCAATATCCTTCCCACACAAAGCAGCATAATGGCTTACAATGCCAATAAAAGCCCCCATGTGACTTCACAATTCCTACTAGTTTTCTCCTCCATCCCACCCCACCCCCCTCAGATTGCTGTGTTGTTGCGTGTTTGTGTGTGTGTGTGAGAGAAATGTGTTTAGCTAAGCAGGCAAGCCAGGCAGCTAAGATATGGCATGAGAAAGAACGCTGTTAACTTATTTAGAAAAATTTTTATGTCACCTCTCCAGGAACCTGCCTCAGGCAGCTTACCAAATAAAAATGTAATAAAATCAAAACATTAAAAGATATCTGTTAAAATCCCAGCACAGCATAAAAAACAGACCATCTCGACAGACCACTGATTGCTTAAAATAACAGTTAAAAGAGTATCAAAGATCTACCTCATAATTAAAAGCCTGGGTTAACAGAAACATTTGGGCCTGGCACCTAAAAGAGAGCAACGCAGGTGCCAGAGGAATCTTAAACAGCATACAAGTAGAGGAACGGCCACTTGCAAAAGGGAAAAAAGAAAAATCCACCAGGTAACAACAGTGATCTAGAGAAAATCCAAGCAAGCTGTGCAATGAAGGTTGGCAACACTTCCTTTAAAAGTAGGGTTGCCAGCTCTGGGTTTGGGAATACCTGGAGATTTGGGCAGAAGCGACGCCAGGGTTTTTGGTGTTTGTGGCTGGCTGGATGCACGTACGCACGCACATGTGCACGCACACCAGCCTGCATGATGACGTTATGTGTGATGTCATCACAGGGCGGGCGCGCACAAGCCGGCCCGATTGCTGTGGCGGGTGGCTGGGATGGCACGCGGGTGGCCTCCCAGCTCTCCCGTTTGGTTGCCCTGCGCCGCCCCAGATGCCTGCCCACGGTTGCTGTGCCTGGCTGGGGGCGTGTGCTGGGGGTGGCAGCGGGGCAGGAGGGCTGCGAGGCTGCAGCTCCGTGACGTGCACTCCCACCCCCAGCGCCTCCTCTGGCACCCCCTCCAGCATCCCGCGCCCTGAGGCAACCTCCTACCTGACCTCAATGGGTGTGCTGGCCCTAGATTTGGGAGGTGGGTGGAGACTGTGGAGGGCAGAGTCTGGGGAGGGATGGAGCTCGGCAGGTTATAATGCTGAGCAACCATTTTCTTCAGAGGAACTGATCTCTGTAGTCTGGAGATCGGTTGTAATTCCAGAATCTCTCTAGACCTCATCTGGAGGCTGGTGACCGAAGGCTACTGAGCTGAGTTACCCAAACCATTTTCTTCCTTCCCTTGACAGTCACCCACCACTATGGCAGCACATTTTATACCCAGTCTGGGCAGGTGCCATAATGGATTGTTCCACTTGGTGGCTGCCCCATAGGTTGTTGTGGTCACGCACAGGAGCATTGCAGCCGCAGGCGGGGAGAGTTTTTACATGTCCCCACAGGCTTTTCATTTTGAACTTCCTGATGGAACTGGGGGGAGCGGCATCCACAGCCTGCTCCCCTGTGGAAAACTGCTGCCTCCTGGAGCTATTTAAAGAGTTTCCAACATGGAAGCCACAATGTCCGTTCTGACGTGAAAACTATTTGAATCATAATTCATAATAATAATATAGTAGGCACTGTACTAACAGTGAAATCCTAAGCAGAGTTACTCCAGTCTACACCCATTGAAATCAATGGAATTAGACTGGAGTAACTCTGCTTAGGATTTCACTGTTAAGTATGGCAATGAGGCTGTCCCTGCCTAGGGGCTTTGCAGTCTTCACTGACCGGACAAAACAGATGGGGATTGGCTATTTGGAACCAACTGAGAAACATCCCCTAACAACGATTGTCCAACCAACAGACTACCCACTACTCAGCTTTTAAATTCTGAATTAGTAGGTGCATTTGAGCAACCTCTAGTTCAGATCACATTACGATCTCCTGTGGTGCCATCATTTGACAGCCCGTTGGGTTGCTTGCAATCACTTCGACCCTGGTTGCTGGGTGGCTTTCTCTCTCTGCACATGCACAGACAGCAGCACATCTTCGCAAAGTGAATGCTCCCTGCTGCCACCTCCAGCACACACAGCGTGGCGCCACAACTTGTTTAAAGGAAAAGCTCAATCACACAGAAAGAAATACAAGAACTGTTTTGTACTCTTTGGGGTTCATCCAAATCTGTCCTATGCCACTGATCTGTCTGGATGTAGAAGAGTAGAAAAGAGTAAGAGAAGCAAGAAGAGTCTGAAGAATCCGATGATGACGTGGGCTTTGGTCTTTTTGACTAAGCTGATTTTTGTACTCCTTTAAAATAAAGATACAAGTATACCAAAAAGGGGGGGGGGGTAAGAGTCCAAGAGCACCTATAAGATGAACAAAGCGAGTCCATCTGTCCTTAAATCTTGGGAAGTGGAATGATTACAGAAGCCGAATGACAATAGCTGGTGAATGACAATAGCAGGCGGGACTGGATAGCAGAGGGGTAATGGGTGTGGAGAACGCAGCATTGGTAATGAGACAGGAAGCCTAGATCTGGACTCATATTCTAGCTGTATCAGAAGAAGTGAGCTGTGACTCATGAAAGCTTATACTCTACTACAAACTTTGAGTGATTCCACACACATTGGATAATGCACTTCCAATCCTCTTTATAGATCATTTGGAACGGATTTTGTTGTGTGCGGAACAAAAAATCCACCTCAGACGATTGATAAAGTGCATTGAAAGTGCATTAACCCCAGTGTGTGTGTAATCAGCCTTAGTCTTATAGGTGCTACTCGACTCTTGCTCTTTTCTACTGCTACAGACAGACTAACTCGGCTACCCATCTTGATCCATTGGATGTAGAACAGTTTGTGCATGCACAAAGGGGGTTGAGAAGGACTGTGTAACCGTAATGACCATACCCAACTATGACTTTTTGGGGGAAGTGATGTTCCCTGCTGTGCCTGTGTAAAAATAGCAAAAAATCATAAGGAAAGAAAACTATCGATCATGGTTAATGCACAGGTGCAAACCTGTTTGACTTGGTGCTGGAGTCAGGCAGTGAAAACTGTGGGCGAGACGAACTGATCCGAGGCTTGGCTTGGGCATAAGGCATGGCTGTCAAAGAAGGTGCACTTGCCTGGAAAACATGTGCACCATGAGGTTCTCACTTCTCAGCGCACAGGAGCACTGCGTTTCTCAAGGTTTCATTTCAGCTCTAGTAAGTCAGGTGCTATCACCAAGGTACCGTGTGAGTCCACATGAAAAGTCCAGGGAAAATGAACTGGTGGTGGTGATATCTATATTACATAGACTATATTCCATTCCATATTTATTTTGATGTACAAAGCAAAGGGATTAGGGATTTTGCTTCATCAGTGTGACTTCCAATTGTCAAACTAATTTCTCCTCTCTAGGGTAAGATAACAGAATCCAGGGAAAATCAATGAACATTTCCAAACTCTTCTTGAGTGCATACTACATCCTGTGAGTCAGAATGAGCTCAACTAAAATGCAGTTCATTTCCTGTATTGGGAGAAGGTACTAGAGTGTGTAATGCTTGTTCTTGAGTGCTTATCAGAAGAGCAGGGCCTCCCTTAACAGTGGTTAATGTCATGTCTGTGCCCAATTCATGCCATTACTTGATGCTGACCTGTCGTTCTGAACAAATGTTTCATGCTTTAACTTGATGTCATATTGCCAGTGCCATTAACTGTTTTGCTTTCACAGGCTTATTGAAGCTGCAGGTGTCTTATCTAACAGACTCAAAAAGAGTCCAGTAGCACCTTTAAGACTAGCCAATTTTATTGTAGCATAAGCTTTCGAGAATCAAGTTCTCTTCGTCAGATGCATGGTACAGAGATTGTAGAAGCTCTCAGTACTCACTCCCATACACAACTTTGATCTCCTGCTCTCTCAGTGTTTAGACTTGATAGTACAAATATGTAAGTCGTTCTCAGGATGGGTTTGCGCCAAAAGTCCTGTTTTACTGATGGGAGGGGGAAGGAGTAAATGTGTATGTTTAGAGGAAGGGTTTTCCCACATGTTGCCATTCCTGTCAACCTGTTCTTACTGCTTAGTTGCTTACCTTGCTTTTGAGTAATCCTATGGACGTATCTGTGGAAATGATCTGATTCCTGAATAAAACCTTTAACCAAGAGCTTGGATTCTTGCTGTGACTGTACAGGGGTCTATCTGCCATAGCCTGACAGTTAAGAGCGGCAGGACTCTAATCTGAAGAGCCAGGTTTGATTCCCCACTCCTCCAGCTGGGTGACCTTGGGTCAGTCACAGCTTCTCGGAGCTTTCTCAGCCCCACAGGGTGATTGTTGTTGTGGGGATAATAATAACAAGACTTTGTAAACCACTCTGAGTGGGTGTTAAGTTGTCCTGAAGGGCAGTATATAAATCGAATGTTAGTATTAATGTTATTATAATTCATCCCCAGAGAGTTCCCTAGTCAATCCCTCTTAGTACAGGTGTTAAGAACTCAATGCCATTAATTTAAAAATCTACTCTATCTCAGAGGCAATCTTAGAAAGGGAGCCTTTAGCACTGGCCAATAGGGGTGGTAATGATTTCATTGACTATCTCCATTTCCCAAGCCAGTATCATTAGGCTCAGTTTCCCAGGTCAATTTTCTATGACAGTAAGAAACCTAAATAAATAGAATAAGGCTCTGTGCTATGCATTCTCTTGTCCCCGCTGTGGAAGAGTAGGATTCAATGCTGTCCCTTTCCCCAGCTTTCAGAGGGGGACAAACCAAAGAGATAGAAAGACAGAGAGGTCAGGGCACTCTGTTTGCTGTTTATTGCTCTGACTGTCCTTTGATATGCAGATTGCTATTCTCAAGATTTCCTCCTTCTGACTTCCTCCTTCTCTTCCTGGCATTGTTCCAGGCAACACCTCTCTCCTCCTTCTCCCTCCATCTTGGAAGCATGGATGCAGGACTTGTCCTAGCATCCATGTCCACCCTTTGACTAGATCTCTCTCTCCTTCTTCCCTATCAGAGTATGGAGTTCCTACAATAAAGAACTCTTACTTCTTTCCTAAATATAAAGCAAGCGTATGATTTATTATTTTCTTTCCTGTACACACACCAGCCAGCAGAACGAGCTCACAACCACCTATATTCACACTTCCTATGCCAAACAGTAGACTCTTCTAATGTCCCAAACATGAAATCCTTTAAATAGGTTTTTGGAGCCTACATAACGATTTATTTATCACCTGCGATATGGGACCCTACACAACAGCAGAGAAGTGGCCTGTGTCAGCAATGCCTCTTGATATGAGATTGAGGGTCTGCCGGTGGATGTCTAATCTCAAATAACAACAACAACAACGACATTTGATTTGTATACTGCCCTTCATACTTAACACCCACTCAGCGCGGTTTACAAAGTATGTTATTATTATCCCCACAACAAAACACCCTGTGAGGTGGGTGGGGCTGAGAGAGCTCCAGAGAGCTGTGACTAGCCCAAGATCACCCAGCTGGCTTCAAGTGGAGGAGTGGGGAATCAAACCCGGTTCTTCAGATTAGAGTCCTGCCATTCTTAACCACTACACCAAACTGGCTCTCATCCATCTTTCACTTGCAACCAAGACTGAGACATCCTTACTTTTGGAAGTACTCTACCCAGCAATGTAACATTTGTTACTTTCTTTTATAAATCAATGTCTGTGTTCTATTTGTCTTGCACGAGAATGCTTTAATAATCATTCCTCCTGCTTGATTCTAGGTACAAACTCATTTCACCCATGCTGCCTTTGATTTCTTATCCATATGCGACCAGTTCTAGAGCCTGGTATCCTTATCAAGGGGATTCATACTTTAAGGTCTGCTTGTTTTCTGTATAATACTGTAAATGGTGGTGGCAGCTGATTGATTTTATGTTGTTTTAGGGTGTTTACTCATATTGGATGAGTAAAATGATAGAACCTCCTCAAAAACTAGGGCTGGCTGGCTGGCTTATGTTACCAATGTAGATCTCCGACCCAACTCTCCCAGGGTCTCAGAAGAAAGGTGTGGTGGCAAAGAGTCCCCTCTGGTCATAGCTGACTTGTGGTGACCCCTGGTGGGGTTTTCAGGGCAAGAGACTAACAGAAGTGGTTTGCCATTGCCTGCCTCTGCAACCCTGGTCTTCGCTGGAGTTCTTCCATACAGTCACTAATCAAGGCCAACCCTGCTTAGCTTCAGGGATCTGACGAGATCAGGTTCACCTGAGCTATCCAGGTCAGGGCCAGAAAAAAGGTAGGCAACGGTGATATGACAGAACCAAGACTCAAACTTTCCCTCCACCATTGCAATGAAATCTACTGGTTACTATTTACAGCACCTGACATCTCCAAACAATTTTCCCTGTTCCAGAGGGTTACAGCTCCCTTGACAGATCCACAAACCAAGTAGATAGAAGGGTGACAATAAACAGAGGGTGCCAGAATGGCCCACAACAGCTGGGGACCGAATCAAATACAAGGTAGGCATAATAGCTACAATTCCTATCCAGAGAACTGCTGTTTTTGTATTTCTGATGCGGTTGGGCCAGAATCTATTAGCAGAACTCAAAGTTCATCATCGCAAGACATTTGCCCACAGTTTCTAATCTGCTGCACACACAAAATGGTCTCAACAGAGGTGATAGGCATGGTTCCCTGAAATGGGTTCCCAGCTGAGTCAGAAGGTCAAACAGATGTGTCCAGGTGTTTATCCTTTCCAAAAAGAGTTGGGATCTTTCCATGCTAAAGTAACCCGGCTGCAGCTTGGCACCGGGGGAGCTTTCTGAAAAAACCCTCCCCAGTAACGTAACCCCCAGTGTTGCCTCCTCGTTTTGATTTGGTACTTTCCTAGAACCCCGCACCCTGACTTTGCCCGCACAAACCAAAGCTGATCTGGTAAAGAAGGGTAAAAAAAAGACCAAAAAAGAGAAGCAGTGACCAGAGAGAACTGTGTGTGTGGGGGGGGGGGGGAGTAACAGAGAGAGGGAGGGAGAGAAGGAGAGAGACAGAGAGGGTGAGAAAAATGACAGGAGCTGAATTTTCAGCGCCCTCACTTTAAATCAAGATAAAAGACTGAAATGGAAAATAACGGTCCAGAGAAACCCCTGGACGGCTTTGGGCGCTAATGGAAACACATGGCTTAAGGCTGTGGTGTTGTCAGCTTCCCCGTACTCTGACATTCCTTTCTGATAATCCGGCCTGCCATAAAATTAGAATAGCAAATACCTCTTGACAAAGATGCATGTTTCCCTCTATTGTGCCATCATAAAAAAAAACCTCCACTGGTGACTCGGGGAGCTGCAAACTTCAATTTAAATTTACAGTGCGGCGGAAGGAAAGTGATATGCACTCAAAAATTTTAATAACCTATTAAGTTACGACTTCAATTTCATTTTATGAATATTTTCCTTGGGGAGCTCTGCTATCACAGAGAAAGATAGAAATTTAAAAAAGATAAATAGTGCCATTAATCTCCAACATTTCTCTTCCATTATCCTTGAAAATTAGGAGTTATTTTTGTTCAGATCTTCATGTAATTAGCTCCCTACACTTGATTCACTAGCCAGAAAATGACCATGTTCAGAAAATTAAAAATTTGTCATTAAGTGGAATTTAACATAATATCATTTATCTTTATCTATTCCCCAGCTGACAGCAGGAGAGCCTTGGAAGTGGTACAGGCTTCTGTGTCAGAGTGGAGAAGGAACTGCCTGACATCACGAAAAGAGGGGAAAAGAGCAGGAGAACCAAAGGGAAGCTGGGGAATGGAGACGGCAGGAAGAACAAAGGAGAGGGCGGGCAAGCGGGAGGGGTGCTGGGGGTGAGCAGGGCTTCTTTTTCTGGGAAAAGAGGTGGTGGAGCTCAGTGGGTTGCCAGCACAGGGGGCAACTCCTGGCAGGAGGTGGTGCCCCCGGTACCATATGTGCACGTGCAACGTACACGCACGCTCCCAGGACCACACAATGACGTCCCTTTGGGTCAGCTGGAACAAGGGGGGAGTTTTTTAAAGTTTAAATCGCCCTCGGCAAAAATGGTCACATAGCCGGTGGCCCCACCCCCTGATCTCCAGACAGAGGGGAATTTAGATTGGCAATCTAACTCCCCTCTGTCTGGAGATCAGGGGGCGGGGTCACCGGCCATGTGACCATTTTCAAGAGGTGTTGGAACTCAGTTCCACCATGTTCCAGCTGAAAAAAAGCCCTGGGGGTGAGAGAGAAAGAGTTTGGAGGGGGAAGAGAAAGGGGATAAGGGAAAGGAGGGGTAGACATCCTAGGGAAGCAAATGGGAAAGGCA
The DNA here is from genome assembly GCF_028583425.1 of Eublepharis macularius. Lineage (NCBI taxonomy): Eukaryota > Metazoa > Chordata > Lepidosauria > Squamata > Eublepharidae > Eublepharis > Eublepharis macularius. The sequence continues at coordinate 127,332,619 of NC_072795.1, read as the reverse complement.
AAGAGGCTGGGCGGACAATGGGACACACCTTCTGGGAAGCCATCTGAGGTCAGACCAGGAGACCAGCCCAACCAAGTGCAGCAGCCACGGCCTTTGCAGAGCTCTCCGATCGAAAATGCTCAAATGTCTGAAACCCTTCTCAACCCAGTTCTTCTGAGATGCCATTGTGGGGAAGGGCACCCTGAGGTCTTCTTTCTCCATGCTTCTGGGTGGTGATGGTCTCTGGAGTCCTGAGTGGGATTGGACTGCTTAAGTTGGTGGTACACCAGAAAGTTCTCTTCCATTTCCACAGTACAGGATGTGCCATTTCTGAGGAGGAGGTGCTGGTCCCGTGCCTATTGATATGAATACCTACAAGCTCTGAGGAGTGTAGAGCTAAAATTACTCAAGTGACACATGCCCCTTGGTTTCCAGTTTGCTTTGGGAAATTCCCACCCATAAACCACTACTCTCAGGAGGCTGGAATTGAGATCACATTCACTGTGATCCTCTCTACCCAGAACTTTGAGTCTAACTTAAGATTCTGGTGGCTTTCTACAGATCTGAACATGTGAACGTTCACCACTGACTTGTTCACCACTCTGGGGGTGAACTAGGCACTAATCTGTCTAGAAGAGTGGTATATAAGTGCAATTGTTGTCGTTGTTGATGATGATGATGATGATGATGATGATGTAAAAAGTTATCTGAAACCTTGGAGAGCTACTGTCCATCTGAGCAGACAATACTAAATTTAATGATCTGATTTCATACAAGGCAGCTTCATGAGTTGAAATTTCGTCCTTAATTTCTACATCTTCTGTATCCAGACTGATAGTGGAGAAAGAATGGAGAAGGAGGGGATAGATTGTAGGGTCATATTGTATGAGATGGCCATAAGAACTAGACATTTTATTTTTTTTAAGAGAAGGAAGTAAATTGAACTCTATGCCTAATACCACATCCTGTAATTTTCTCTGCTTTTTCAGTTGTGGCATTCAGAGCCATAGCCCTGGCTGTAAATAGACAAAAACATGCATATTGATAATCAGAATGCTGTATTTACATCTCTTCCTTTCAGCCAAAATATATGATTTTGGGTATTATTCTCATAAAGAGTTCAAGGAATCCGGCACCACAGCACAGCCAGTGGCAGAGCTGAGAACTGGAGGAGGCTTGTGACATCACAACTTCCGCCATTTTTATTTGACTTCTAAGGGTTTTTTTATCCTTTGAAGCCTGTACTCTCCTCTGCTTTAGAGCTTTAGCTTAAAATGTAACACATAGCAGTAAGCATCCACTGGTTCAAGTAGCAGTGTCTCCCCAGGGGTGGACATTGACTTCTTTAATTTGCAACAGCAGGTTTTTTTCTGGACGGAGAGCTTTGGTTAATAGATAGTTAATCTTTCTGCTCTTCTCTCCTAGCAAAAGTGAAATTAACTCAAAGCTGTGACTACTTGTTACTTCAACCATTTCCCTTCCCTCTCACAAAGATTATGTTTTCTTTTTAAGTTACTTTGAAAGTTTGGGGCTTCTAGCTCCCTTAGCAAGCGGATGAATTCCAAGGTGTTTGCCTTTATTAGAGGGGGCCGCATTGTGGTATACAGCAAACACTTCCGTGTACATGAAGATGGAGCTCTGTGCAATGAATTCTATACTCAAAGAACATCCATCAGCGGATAATTAGACCCAAATTAAGTCCCTTTCACAGGTGTTTGAGATCCACCAGCAGGGATCTAATGCCAGTATAACAGCAGGGATATATCGCTGTACGCTCTCCACCTGGACTATTTTAATGATTTTTCAAAAAATATTATTGATTTTATGTTTTTGTCATTTTAATGCATTTTTTAATGTTGTTAGCCGCCCTGAGCCCATCTGTGGGGAGGGCGGGGTATAAATCAAATAAATAAATAAATATACTGGTGCAAGGGACAGAACTGGCCAACGTAAAGGGGAAAGTAGGCTTTTAATTTGCATGTTCAGCTCCCTTTGACTAGGGTTCAGCTCCCAATGAGAGCAAAACCGGAAACGCAAATGACCACAATGAACTTAACGGAGGGTTGACTGCTAAACCGGACATGACCAGTCAGGTTAATGGGGTTGGAGAGATGGTGGAGGGGCTGGGAATTGGGGCGCATGTGGAGTTTGGGGGAGGGTTTTGGAATAAGACTGGCATCCCGATGATGTCAAGGGCAGAGCTGTTGTCTTTCTGAAGCTTGGGACTCGGCCTTGGGGAAGGGAGAAGAACCCTTTTGCAAAACAGCTGAGGTTTTACCCCAAGTCTGTTTCAGAATGGACCCCAGGGGGATTTCCCATCACTAGACGACATAGGAAACAAGGTTAGCAGGATGAGGCAATTGCTGGGTAAATTGAAGGTAGGGGGTTAACTGAATGGATGGGAGAAGACTGGGCCAATGATGCACAGCCAGTGCAATGCAAGCCATTAGCAAAATAGTGCAGTTCATCCATTCCCTTGGATTGGTTCTGGCAATGCACACTCTTATGGAAGGGGACTCCTCCTAGCCCTCAGTGTTAGGGGACTATTTTGGGGGCTCAACCCTGAACCTCGAGAATGCTTGATCCTCGTAACAGCATTGCTCCCCCCACTGAATCTCAGCTCTTCCCTGAGGTTTTTCATGCTTCCTCCCAAGTTACTTGTGAACTGAGTGATGTGGTCGGAATGTTTGTCCTTCAACCTATTCTTCCTTCCTCCAGTATCCCATTGTCTTCTGTCCGTACATGCACTACATTCTCTGGAGTGATCTCCAACTTATGGAATGATCTGTCTGAAGACGTCAGGAAAGCTCCCTGGCTTTCTGCAAACTGCAAAACCAAATTATTCAGGAGTTTTTTCTTATGCATGTAATAGGACTGTGCTGTAAGGAAATAATTCAAACAGATGCTTCGATAAAGGGATAGGGCCTCTAGACTAGACTACTGTGCACTGGCTGTTACTGTCAATTATGACGTCATGTCAAATTGCTTCTGCTTTGTTTCAACATTGTTTCAGCTCTGTGTCAGGTTTCTGCCTGTATTTCAAATTTCTGCACTATATATCCTATTAACGTTGTTTATTGAACGTCCTAGTTGTCGGTCGTATTGAATTACAGTGTGTCATCTGCCTTGAATTTCAACGAGAACGGAAGACTATAAATAGTGTATATAAATAAATAAAAAGCTGGTTGTTCATAAATTGGGTTTATATTTAAGACGTCCATATGTTCAATCCCACCAACCCACCTACAGAAAACCCCAGTGTGCATGGCTTCTGCTGGATATGCCACAATGGTTCGCATTAGTAAGGGTGTGGTAGCCCATTTGAGAGCTAAACACACACGAGACAAATTACACGAGCTAGTGAAGAGTCCAGTAGCACCTTTAAGACTAACCAACTTTATTGCAGCATAAGCTTTCGAGAACCACAGCTCTCTTTATCAGATGCATCTGACGAAGAGAGCTGTGGCTCTTGAAAGCTTATGCTGCAATAAAGTTGGTTAGTCTTAAAGGTACTACTGGACTCTACTATTTTGCAACTACAGACTAACATGGCTAACTCGTCTGGATAAATTACACGAGGATGCTCAAGTGAAGGGAGACACAATGTTACCTGGGAAGCCGAGTTCTAAAAGACAGATTAGAAGGCTTTGTCAATTTCCCCTCTCTACAGAGCCAGCAAAGATTGCTCCTTAGAGGATCTGTTTATTTCATCTTTGCCTCCCAGAAGGGGAGAAACTGACAGAGCCTTTGGAAGGGAATGAGCAGGGATCTCCCTGGCTGTATAGAGAGGGGAAATTGACAAAGCCTTCCGATCTGTCTATTAGAACTTGACTTCCCAGCTAACATTGCGTCTCCCTTCACTTGAGCGCCCTCGTGTAATTCGTCTCGTGTGTTTTAGCTCTGAGTGTGGTGAGGTAGTGCATCTTGGCATGGGGAGATGTGGATTTGCTCCTTGTCTAATATGGGGGTGTCATCGATATGTCACCACAATCCTAAGTTGGGGAGTCAGTGGTGTTGCCAGGGATCTCGGGGGGTGTTGCTACGTTCTCTGTTGTTTGAAGGGATAACATTTTCCTCTTCAGCTTTCATCATGGAAGTACATCGGACATCAAGCACAGAATGCCAAGGTTAGGCTCCTCTTAATGTCAGACAGACAAACCACTCGGTTTCTCCAACCAGGGCACGCACCCACTTTAAAGCATTCTTTACTTGATGATAAAAAAGGCAAGCAAGTTGCTTTGTTGATCATAAAATGAATCTTTGGCCCATTTCCTCTCATCCAAAAGCCTTTCTGGCCCTCAGCTGAAGATGGACTTCAGACCTTCAAGGGATATTTAATGGAGCTCTTGGCTGGATCCCTGAGTGGTCTAAACTATATATTCAGCAGAACTTCAGTAACTCGTGATTTTGGAGTTCCAGAACTCCCCTATTAATTTCATCATATGCAATAGAGTCACATAGGAGCCCCATAGCACAGAGTGGTAAACTGCAGTACTGCAGCCCAAGCTATGCTCACAACTTGAGTTTGATCCCGGCGGAAGCTGGGTTCAGGTAACTGGCTCAAGGTTGACTCAGCCTTCCATCCTTCCGAGGTCAGTAAAATGAGTACCCAGGTTCCTGGGAGTAAAGTGTAGATGACTGGGGAAGGCAATGGCAAACCACCCCGTAAAAAGTCTGCCAAGAAAATGTGATGCGACATCCCCTCATGGGTCAGTAATGACTCGGTGCTTGCACAGTGGACTACCTTTACCTTTACATTAGAGTCAGTGGCTTGACCCTCTGGTCAACGTCATAATGGGAAAACCATGGAAAGGAAACATTTAAATAATGGTACACGTGTGTATGGTGATGGTGCAGCTGCTGTTGACCTTTCAGCCCTCTCTACCCTGTTAAGATATCTCCTGGGCCTTCCGTTGTGCCTCCTCTTCTACAGCTCCCCCCTTCCCCCCTGCCCATTGTGCTGTAGCTCAGTAAAACAGCCTCTTCTTTGCATGCAGAAGGTCCCAGTTTCAATACCTGGCATCTCCAGTAAAAGGACCAGGGAGGGGGTGGTTGAAACCTGGGACCCTGGAGAGCCACTGCCAGTCTGAGTAGGCAATACTGACCTTGATGGACCAAGGGTCTGATTCAGTATAAGGCAGCTACATATGCAGGGCTTTTTTTCAGCAGGAACGTGGTGGAACGGAGTTCCGGAACCTCTTGAAAATGGTCACATGGCTGGTGGCCCCGCCCCCTGATCTCCAGACAGAGGGGAGTTGAGATTGCCCTCCGCGCGGCACGGAGGGCAATCTAAACTCCCCTCTGTCTGGAGATCAGGGGCGGGGCCACCAGCCATGTGACCATTTTCTCCAAGGGCAACCCACTGAGTTCCACCACCTCTTTTCCCAGAAAAAAAGCTCTGTGCATATGTATATCCTTAAGACTTTGGGGGGTCTTTTTCTCTCTCCCACTTCTCTTTCTTTCTTGCCCCCTTCCTTCCCTCTTTCAATATCCCTGCTGCTGAAGTCAGTCCCACACCCATTGCCCTCTTCACAGCCCCCCTTCCTCTTCATCCTTCCTGCAGTCTTTCTTTCTCTCTGCTCCATCCCCACATGCACACGCTCCTTCCCTTCTCCCTGGCTCTCATCTTCCCCCCACCTCCACGCCGCGCAGCCTTAAAGCAGGATAAATGAATATGGATATCGCACAATAAAACCTTCAGAATGGAGAGTTTTGTGCAAGTGAATGGCAGCCAAGCCTGAGAGACTGAAAATTGGATAAAGGGATTAAAACAGTAGCACATTAACAGGAGATTTAGAGTGTAATAAACTCATTTCATAATAATATGTGCGTTGGGGCCAGTAATAAATCATGGCGGAATCCCTCCTTTCGCAGTGCTGGAACGAGGCAGTGACCCAAACACTGGGTAGGATTTCAGAGAGATGTGGATTAATTTCACAGGGTTCTTGGCCAGGAACTGAACGGCTGCTGTGCTACAACTATACAGCTGCGGCTGCTGGCTGGCTTCTATACAGCACAAAGGCAAACAAATGGAACTATGCTGGGGGGATCGGCAGAAAACAGGAGGGTGCAAGAGCACGGGGGAGTGTGTGTACACATGCATGCACATCTGCAGAGATACGTATCAGTATTTTCACCTGTGGCTTATGAAATGAATGTACACGATCATTTCACAGGACACCTTTCCAGAAATGCCCTCAATTTGTTTGTTTGCAATTAGTAGTAGCAGTAGTAGTAGCAGTAGTAGTAGTAGTAGTAGTAGTAGTAGTAGACTACTACTAGTAGTACTTGTTGTTGTTGTTGTTATTATTATTATTATTATTATTTATTATAACATCCCTTCAGGACGACTTAACACTCACTCAGAGCGGTTTACAAAGTATGTTATTATTATCCCCACAACAAAAACCTTGTGAGGCAGTTGGGGCTGAGAGAGTTCCTAGAAGCTGTGACTGACCCAAGGTTCTCCTGGAGGGCCATCAGCTGCCAAGCTCTCCTCATCCTGTGAGGCGATGCCAGGGACACACCCAGGTACAAGCTTGTTGTTTCCCACTGGGATTACTACAGAATATGTCTGCTTCAGATTTGGTCCCATCTCTGCACTTGACGAAAGCAGAAAAAGTAGGTTTTCAATAAAATCAAATCAAATCTCCTTCATAATGGGTGTGGTGGAGAGTGCACTCGAGTCAGAGTTGACTTATGGTGACCCCTGGTGAGGTTTTCATGGCAAGAGACTAACAGAGGTGGTTTGCCATTGCCTGCCTCTGCAACCCTGGTCTTCATTGGAGGTCTCCCGTCCAATTACTACTACTACTACTAATAATAATAACATTCAATTTATACATTGCCCTTCAGGATGACTTAACACCCACTCAGAGCAGTTTGCAAAGTATATTATTATTATCCCCACTGGCCCGCTGCCCGACGTATGGGTACAGCACAGGGCCGTGTAGTGCCCTTCGTTAGCTGACCCACATATGGGTTGCAGTATGCTATCTGTCCGCTTCCCTCCCCCTATATGTTGATAGGCAGGAACCTGGAATTGACCCCGTCTTGGGACAGTTATTATCTGTGGATTTTATGATATGAACTGTTGTTTTTATGAACTGTTTTTTAGTATTTGTATTGTATTTTATATCTGTTGTACCTCGCCCTGAGCCCGCTTGCAGGAAGGGCGGGTTAGAAATGTAATAAATAATAATAATAACAACAACAATCACCCTGTGAGGTGGATGGAGCTGAGAGAGCTCCAAGAAACTGTGACTGACCCAAGATCACCCAGCTGGCTTCGATTAAACAAACTAGGAAGAACAAAGCTGGAGGACACTTTTCTTAAGAACTTTTCTCCAAAATGCTTGGTCTGTTTTTCCCTATCCCCAAACTGTTTCAAGAAGCGTAAGTGAGGGGGAAGAAAGAAGGCGGCTGGATTCTCCTGGAAGGCCATCAGCCACCAAGCTCTCCTCACCCCGTGAGACACACCCAGGCAAGCATATGTCTGAACTGCGAAGCTGGATCAGCTAGCCTTTTGTGATAGGAGAAAGCAGGGCTTTTTTCTGTGAAAAGAGGGGGTGGAACTGAGTGGGTTGCCAGCACAGGGGGCAACTCCTGGCAGGAGGTGGTGCCGCTGGTACCACATGTGCGACTGCAAAGTGCGCGCACGTCCCAGGGCCAATGACGTCACTTTGGGTCAGCTGGAACAAGGGGGGAGTTTTTTAAAGTTTAAATCACCCTCTGCGAAAATGGTCACATGACCGGTGGCCCCGCCCCCTGATCTCCAGACAGAGGGGAGGTTAGATCGCCCTCCGTGCCACCAGCAGCATGGAGGGTGATCTAAACTACCCTGTGTCTGGAGATCAGGGGGCGGGGCCACCGGCCATGTGACCATTTTCAAGAGGTGCCGGAACTCTGTTCCACCGCGTTCCACCTGAACAAAAGCCCTGGGAGAAAGCGTTCTTTAGGCTAGGCTTCTATCTTCTTTCTGCTACAGATGGATGTGAACCCACCTCTATAAAAGTGAGGTTTTTAAAATCTTTTTTGCAATCTACTTGCCTCAAGCATGTTTGCTGTGTGTGATCCCACATTTCCAGGCTGTGCAACTTCACTATACTAACTAATAGTTATCTCCAATATATTGGAGGGCTACTAGGGAAAGAGGCAGAGGGAGAAAGAACCGCACTCTTGGGTGCAGGCCAAATAGATTCCAAGGCGTGTAAAGGAATGGGATATTGCAGTACACTACAAATAGATTTTCCTGGTGTGGACAAGACAATCGAGCCATGACTTGTTGCTATAGTGCAATGACAGTGAAATATTCAAGGGTGTGTGGATGCAACCTAGAACTTCCCCAGAAAAGGAGTCAAGAAACATTTAATGACGAGGCAGCTTCACTTCCATGAAAAATTGGGCAAAGGTTCATATTTGTTTTTGTTAGCTTTAAGGTTGGATTACTGTAACTCGCTCTATGCTGGGCTACCCTTGGTCCTGATCCGCGAGTTGCAACTGGTCCAGAATGCAGCTGAGCAGTTCCTTTCAGGGACCTCATTCCAGTCACACATAACACCTGTTTTACGTCAGCTGCACTGGCTCCCAATGGTGTTTAGTGTTGCCAGCTCCAAGTTGGGAAATTCCTGGAGATCTGGGGGGTGAAACCTGGAGAAACCTGGAGAAAGAGGGGTTTGGGGAGGGGAAAGACCTTGGCATGGCATAATTCCATAGAGCCCACCCCTCAAGGTAGCCATTTTTTCCAGGGGAACTGATCTCTGTGGCCTGGAGACCAGCTGTAATTCCGGGAGATCTCCAGCCACTACCTGGAGGCTGGAAACCCTAATGGTGTTCCGGATTAGGTTCAAGGTTTCGCTTTTAACCTTTAAGGCCCTTAGCAGACTGGGACCGTCATATCTGCAGGACTGCCTTTCCAGAGGAGGGTGCTCTGTTTGGTAGATAAACATCTTCTGGATTTTTCAGCCTTGACACTGGCCTAGTGGAACTCTGTCTGTGGAGTCCAGGGCCCAGTGGTACTTGTTATCATTCTGCCAGGCCTGTAAGACAGAGACGTTCCACCGGGCTTACGGTGGTTGAGGCAGGTGAATTATCCAGCCAGCCTCTTGCTGAGGGCGATAGCATCCTCTTCGTTTTTATTGCCCACTCACCTTGCCACCCCCACTCCCACCCCCCGTCCTGTGGGATTTGAAGTCTAAGTGGTGCAATATGAGTGCTGTATTGAGCAGCGTTTTACTGAATTGACGTGTTGTTAGTTTTTATCTATTTCTTGTTGTTTTACTTTTCTATGTACCTGCTTACAGTTGTTATCCACTCTGAGCCTGCTTGTGGAGCAGGTGGGCTACAAGTTTAATTAATTAAACAAACAAACAAATAAGACTCTGGTACTTGTAGGTTATATCAGCAAACAGGGAGCAGATCAATCAAACCAGCTATTTGTTTGTTTGTTTGTTTATTACTTTTCTAGACCTCCCTCCCCGTCAGATGGGCTCAGGGCGGTGTAACAACATACAATTTATAACATACAGTTTCAAACAATAAAAACATTATAAATAAACATGTAAAACATTATTCCATGGGCAGTAAAATGCTAGTTGCATGTTCACTTCAGAAGGGCAGCCATGTCAGCCTCTCGCAGCCAAATCCAGCAACACATCCCACGACATCTTAAAGACTAACAAATGTATTGTGGCATCAGCTTTTGTGGACATTTGAAGAAGTGGCTACCAGACCATGGCAGCTGCTAGCACAGTAGGCCAGTTAGCGAACACATGAAATTGGCTTATACTGAATCAGACCTTTGGTCCATCAAGGAGTGATTCCACACATGTTGGATAATGCACTTCCAATCCTCTTTATAGATCATTTGGAAATGGATTTTTTTGGTGTGCAGAACAAAAAATCCACCTCAAACGATTGATAAAGTGCATTGAAAGTGCATTATCCAACGTGTGTGGAATCAGCCGTTGTCAGGCTTGTCTAGCTTGACTGGCAGCAGCTCTCCAGGCTCTCGGGTATTTCACATGACCTGCTGCCTGGTCCTTTTACCTGGAGATGTCGGGAACTGAACCTGGGACCTTCTGCATGCCGAACAGGTGCTCTTCCACAGCCCATCCGGCCTTTGAACTGTTGTCAGTGTCATGTATCTGCAATACATGCCATGAGTATGTTGTGTGTGACCAGGGCTTTTTTTCTGGGAAAAGAGGTGGTGGAAATCAGGACCGCACAATGATGTCACTTTGGGTCGGCTGGAACAAGGGGGGAGTTTTTTAAAGATTAAATCACCCTCGGCGAAAATGGTCACATGTCCGGTGGCCCCGCCCCCTGATCTCCAGACAGAGGGGAGTTCAGATTGCCCTCCGTGCCTGGCGCGAAGGGCATTCTAAACTCCCCTCTGTCTGGAGATCAGGGGCTGGGGCCACCAGCCGTGTAACCATTTTCAAGAGGTGCCGGAATGCCATTGCACTGCATTCCGGCTGAAAAAAAGCCCTGTATGTGATCATTAATCCTCTGACACTATGGAGAGTTCTGAGTACCTCTCCCATACCTGTCATTTGGAAGTTCAGTGTGTTATCTCGGCTTTGAAGTGAAACACTCTCCTGGCAAAGCAGAAGACTTTTGCTTTTGAAGCGAGCAGCCTTGAGACCGGCTGCAACTAACACAAACAATGCTTCTCCTGGGAACAGGGATGATTTCATGCCTACTCTGTAGATGTAGTCTAAACTGTGATATTTTTTGTCTCTGGCGTTCACACCAGAATTCCAACGGGCTTCTAACCTGGGAGGCAGGACATTATATCTAACCAAGCTTTCCCTTAACATGTCACTTCTGTCAATTCCACTGTCTGAGCACCTTGAACCTGATAGATCTCTAATAAAAGTTACTTCAACCAAACCACCTGTGTGATTGCTGTGGAAAACTTGGGGATTTACTTGCCAAGGACTGACAGTCAGGCTCTTGATGGCTTACATTTCATGTTACAGTTTCTTTTTTATGTTAATGTTTTAAAAATCTTTCCTATGGGGGTGGGGGGTCAGAATTTGAATATGGAAGCAACAGCGCACCGAAAGAAAACTCATCTCTCAGTCTTTTGCCATCGTTCTGCGTGAGGGTTACAGCAGTTTACAGCTACCGTGTCATACTTTTGGAACCAGAGTACGTTCCAATCCAGACATCCCAATTCGACCGAAAGGAGGGAGGGGGAAGAGGAAGAGAGAGGGAATAACCTCTCCAGCCATCTGCCCATTTGAACAGGTTGAGGACACTGAAACCAAACAAGGCATATAACTGTCCCTGGAAGAATGTCCAATGCACCCTGCATCTGTCCATAGAATGCAGATACACATATGTGGAGTTTGTGGAGATGCACATTATGCCTAACCAATCAAACGCGGTTTAAGACTGGCATGAACCCAATGTGCCCTCGCCCTCCTACAGGAGGGGACAAAATGTTTGGCTCAACCATGCTGGCTTCTAATCGTGCCATTCCGGGTGAAATAGAAAGCAGATAAGCTCAAGGAAAGCTGCCTTGATTAAGCCCAGTAGAAGGTGGCAAATGCCAGAGGTTCCCCATCCAAGCTGGAGGAGAGCCTGGAGCTAGACTGACATATTCAGAAGTTTGGATTTCTATTTTTTAAAAAATTTTGTTCCTTTATAAGTTAGACGTTAGACGTTTTTGCAGACTGCACCAGCATTTTTAAAAAACAAATATAGCAATGATACTCGATGGGATAATCTCCCCCCCAATTCAACATGATTGGGATCACGGAAAAATATTTTAATTAGGAGAGTCTGAACTGGAAGATTTATTTTGATTCCCTCCTCCCCAAATTGTTCCACTCGAAGAGGCAGTTCCGTCTTCTCATCCGCAGCCCCCGGTTTGTGTAATGGTTTCCTCCAGCAGAACCCAAACAAACAAGGAGGCAGTTTGAAGAAACTTGGTGTCTAGAGGTTTGCCTGGCCTGACTGTAGAACAATTAATGAAATGTCGTGTCTAAATCTGGTAAATCCTGGAAGGGCCTTGGTAATCAGAGCATTGGAAAAACACATCTATTTCTGATAACAAAGAATGACCTCAAAAGCTGTAGAGAGATTCTTTCAACATCAACAAGGCAATAGGTGAGGAAGGGATATTCTTTATTCCCGTTCTATAGCTCCTCTGACTCAGAAAGTCTGTACTTTCATCATTCCGTAGAATTCCTGCCAATCAGTATTCTGCCCGTTACAACTTTGTATAAAAACTCTGCCCCAAACCAAATGATGCGATAAGAATTGTGCACAGAAATTAAATCAAGATCTGCAACGCTCACAATTGTTTTGATTGCAGAAGGGGGATATTTGATTCTGCTAAACCTGAAAATTATTGCACCTGGATTTCTCAAGCAAAACCTCTGAAATACATTGGGAGGTCCAAACAGGACAAGTCTGTTGCTCTCAAGTGTCTGCCCTAAGATATTCCATCACACACACACCTGTATTTATTTATTTACTTCATTTATATCCCACCTTTCTCTCTAATGGGGACCCATCAGTCTCCTTCCCTCCATTTTATCTTCACAACAGTTCCGTGAGGTAGATGAAGGTGAGTGTTTGTCACCAGTGCAAGGTCACCCATCGAGCTTCCATGGCAGAGTAGGATTCAAACCCGGGCCTCCCACATCCTAGTCCAGCACTTTAACCACTGCACCACACTGGCTGTCCTACAAATGAGAACACTCAGGAAACAAACTCCTAGAACCAAAAATATATTTTTTAAAAAATTACAGATAAAATTAGTTCCAGTGGTAGTCTGTCCTGGTTGGATAACTGCTGAATTTAAATCAGTATTCAGCCCTCCCTCTTCTTTTGTGTAAGGCCACTGAAATACAGTCTTAGACTTCATCCCCTTTAAATTCTCTCCAAACTTCACCCTAGAGACATCCCATGAACCTGGGATAAAGTTTGCGTGGTCCAGTTATAGGGGAGGGATCCCAGGTTCCCCATTGGGGGCAGGGGATCCCCCACTCCCACCCTCTGCCCCCCGCCACCACTCACCTGGCTGGTGGGGGGAAAGGCAGGGGCATAGGCCTCCCGAGCATGCTCCCGGGGCAGCACGACAACATCACTCTCAGGCATGATGTCATCATGCAGGAGCCGGGAGCGGTCCTAGGCCTTGCATGATGACATCACTTCCCAGAAGTGACATCATTGTGCTACCCCGGGAGCACACATGAAGACAGCCAAAAAGATGAGTGACGCCCTCCCCCCTCTCTTGCCAGGAGGGTAAGGAAACATGGCAACCCTACTGTACAGCAACAGAATTGGCACCCCCATTCCTTGCAGTGTACCAATTCTGTGGCTGGATCCAGCACTATCTGTTGCCACTCATGTTGCTGTGGCCTTTCAACATCAGCCCAGCCACACAGGAGGCAGCCACAAAAAGGGGCTCCCATGTGGCCGTGGTAGTGTCTGAAAGGTCCCTTAATATTGTTAGAATCCATAATGTTCATTGGTATAACCTAAAGGCCAACCAATCCTGTCACTTAACTGCACCCTCGTCAATTTGACTCCAAGGCAGTTGGCATCTGGGACTAAAAGAAGAACTTATTTCTGGTGCAGCAGGAAATTATTATTATTGAATTGTAGTATCAGTTAAGGATGCACTAACCGGATGAGTGATGTCTGATGAACACAGAAAGATTTGGAATCATTCTGTTTCAAGGAAACATGGTGAGCCAGCTCTGTGCGCGGGCTTCTTTCCTTCAGCCACTTCCATCGGGTTCAGTTATGCTGCCTGTTTGTGCTTTCAGATCTTAAGCAAAGCACAATAGAAATGCAGCTGCTACTATAACTTTTAATCGGCATTCCACCCGTATGGGTGATATTTAGGGATTCACCAGATTAAAGAATTCATTGTATTTTAGGGATGTTAATTAATGGTTTGCATTCGCATACGATTGAACAGCAGCAGTTCTGGAGGAAAAATAACAAATCGTTACGTTTGTGAAAATTAACAAGTCGTTATTGTCTTTAAAGGCAGGAAGCCTGCACGGTATAGCCCAATTTTGTCAGATTTCGGAAGCTAAGCTGGGTTTGTGCTTGGATGGGAGACCACCAAGGAAGAAGACCCTGCAGAGGAAGACAATGGCACCCCCCCCCGGCTTCTCGTCTATCTTAAAACCCTCTTTCTGGAGTCATCATAGGTCGATTGTGCCTTGATGCCAAGTGCTCGGCATCACCTGTCATGCCCCAACCACGCCATACCTTGCTGTTAGGATGACAGCCTGATGTTTACGGTTACTGCTGAGGCTATTCTTTGCTTGAGCTGCAGATGTTACTAGTGTGACCCGACAATGTGAAACTATGCAGGGGAGGTGTTTACTCCTGCTGTTATCTCTGTGCTTCTCACAACTGCACCAGGGCCCTCCTTACTTCGCCTACAGGACGTTGGAAACCCCATACATCATCCCTGCTGTTTCCTTGCCTAGATACTTTCCTGCTGAAATCAGAGAACTGTTAGACTGGAGGGGGGAGGGTTTTAGAAAGTACCCGCGCTTTGGGAAACCTCTATTAGTTGGATGTTTACATGTAACCAGGGCTTTTTTTCAGCTGGAATGCGGTGGAACAGAGTTCCGGCACCTCTTGAAAATTGTCACGTGGGTAGTGGCCCCGCCCCCTGATCTCCAGACAGAGGGGAGTTGAGATTGCCTTCAGCTGGAGCTGGAGTAGCAGGGAGGGCAATCTACACTCCCCTCTGTCTGGAGATCAGGGGGCGGGGCCACCGCCCATGTGACCATTTTCGCCAAGGGTGATTTAAACTTTTAAAAACTCCCCCCTTGTTCCAGCTGACCCAAACTGACATCATTGTGCAGTCTTGAGTTCCACCACTGAGTTCCACCACCTCTTTTCCCAGGAAAAAAGCCCTGGATCCAACCCTATGTAAACAACTAATGGCTGGAAAACCGAGAAGCTGAAAGATACATCCAGCATTGGATCCCAGATGATTAACTTGAATCTGGCTTAAAAGTCACATAATCAAGCATGGAAGTACAGGTTGGAAGAGACTTTCACCTGCCTTGAATGTGGGCAACGTGCAGTGCAGTCCTACAAGCCCTTCCCTGGGAATAAGCGCCATTGCTTAACAGAGGACTTACTTCTGAGTAGACCTGCTTAGGGTTACTTCCTTAATATACCCAAAAGAGACGCTTGATAAAGAGCCTGTCTTATCTGACTATTAACGAATTTTGTTGTCAAGATTTTCCTAGATCTTTCAGAATCACCCCGTTCTCTTCCCACTGCCTCTTCCCACTCCATTCCTTTTGGAGAAAACGCCTTCCCTTTCCTGTCCATCTCCTCCATGCAGGCTTCTGAATATTTTCCAGAACATACACGTGTTCCACACACACAGGTGGTCAGCCCCTTCTCCTTCCACCATCTTCTACTGCTAAACACATGCTAATTCTTAAAAACTCCAGTCCTTCCTCATCCTTTTGAGGAAACCAGTGTGGTGCAGCGGTTAGAGTATTGGAGTGAGATCTGGGAGGCCCAGGTTCAAATCCCCACTCTGCCATACAAGCTCACTGAGCAATCTAGGGCCAGTTACTCTCTCTCAGCCTAACCTACCTCACGGGGTTGTTGTGAGGATACAGTGGAGATGGAGTGCAGCCACTTTAGCTCCCCACCGAGAAGAAAAATGTATAAAAATGAAGTAAATAAATAAAATCCCGCTTCTGGAGAGATGTCGTTGAAATAGTGAGATACCAATTATGTTTGAATTTTTTAAAAATTCTGTTGACATCTTTGGATAAAGGACTTTTATTTTCAGTAATATTTATTTAGTTATTTAGAGGTATTTATATGTGTAGAAGATTGGGGAAGGCAATGGCAAACCACCCCATAACAAAAGTTTGCCAAGAAAACATCGTGATGCGACGTCCCCCCATGGGTCAGTAAAGACTCGGTGCTTGCACAGGGGACTACCTTTACCAATACCTATATGTCCCATTACCAAGTTCCCTGAGTTGCAAACACCACAGATAAATTCCAACCATATAAAATCTATTGATAAAATATAAGGAAGTTCCAAACAGGAACAGATGGGGGAATGAAAATGGCCCTGGAAAAAGCTCAGCTGAGCAGCCCCTACAAGCCACTGAATTCAGGGGCACCAATAACACACACACAACAGCAGCAGTACAGGACGAGACAACTGGTAAGCTGACCCCTATTTCCAAGGAACGGCCTCAGCCAAAGCCCTGAGGTTCTAGCAGAGCTACTGGGGCTTGGTCACCAGTGTTCCTCTAGGAAGGGAAATTTCCCTGTAAGTTAAATGGCCAGTCAACTCCTAGATGTAAACCGTATGAGAAGCAACAAATAAAATTAGCTAAAACTGCAACAGAAACATAGCAATAGTCATTAGCCTTATAATGATACTCATGTCTCTCTACACAGAGACGACTCAGCACATGTTGGTGAAGTGTAGGGTGACACGTTAGTCGGGATGCGTAGTTTAAAAAGAGCCGGTAGAGATCGTTCCTCAGAGAGTTTGTTAATTTCATCTTACCTCCTGGAAGGTTCTGTCAGTCTCACCTCTCCAGTCTAAAACTGTGTGGGATGGCAACCAGAGGACAGCGAGGAATGGAAATGGGCTGGAGCTGCCTTCCAGAACCGGGCTTGGACCTGGAGAGGTTATAATGGGCTGAAGCTTCCCTTCTGGCATTTCACAGCCCCTTCACACAGCTCCAGTGTATAGCAAAGCCTTTGCCCTGCTGCCGGCTCTGCCCTTCCCAGCTACCACTGCATCTCCCAACACGTGTTCTTCACATGTCAGATGTATCATGTAGAGAGACTCCCAGTTAACAATTCAGAGTGGGAGCCCCTTTCCATGTAAAACACAATCTGGGTGGTACAAATATGCTGGTCTTTGTTTCTTTAAATTCATGAATGTGTTTCATCGTGACCATTTTCTCGTTTTCTTACTTTGTTCATTTCATTTACAGCAGTTTTGCAGCATCTTGATGCAAGGTATACATGGCATGCAATTTTAGTTCAGGCCCCCAAAAAGTGCTACGTTTTTTGTTGCTTCTGAATTTCATTCTTTAACAATGAAGATGTCCTGAGTATGGGAGGGGACTGGCCCTTTAACTCTCCAGGCACGTTCCTGGTGGGCTGCTGCCCTGGAGGTCCAATGGCAGCCGGGAGCAAGACAAGCCATGTGCTGCCAGCACTATAGAGGTCACTGCTGTGATGCTCTAGGTATATAGACTCAAGCACTGTGCAAGCCTACCACTGTAGCCATCATCACTAAGTCTGCAGTCAGAGCCAAGTGGCTGCTGTGGTGCTCCCACAGGGGCCAGAGTTGTCATGAAATTTGGCACCGTCCACTAATGCATACAACGCTTGCTTTCTTGGGAAGTGTAGATAACAGCCATATCCAAAAGAGCCCAACCAAATAGGCATACGTTTTCACATTTTGCTAGAAGCAGCCAAAGAGTCAATGGTAACTGTTATGCCTCAGGTGGGGTGAGTCACCTTATGCTGCCACCACTCTGGGATTTGGGGGCCCCTTGGGAAGGCCCAGAGTACCCTCCCAACCCTTCTGGCCTCCGTAGCTTGGCCAATAAACAGGCGTGAGGACTCGGCAGAGAAACAACAAACAAAAGGGTTTATTTACAAGGTCAGTTAATCAAACAACAGGCAAACAAGGTACATTAGCAACAACAGAGGGGTGAAAGCAAAATAAACAAAAGGCCCTGGCACACTGAATTCCCTGTCCCTCTGTCTGCCAGGCCTGCCTTCTCACCCTACCTGGATGAGGGCCTCTCCCCCTAGCAGAAACCTCCTCTGGCCTGCTGCTCCCTGGGAGAAAGAACACAGGCTTTTCCCCCTCCCAGGCTTATATAGCACCAGCCCCCTGTGTTCCGATTGGCCAAAAAGGGCGCCAAAATGGCCCAGCGACTCCTGGGAAGTGTAGGCAGGCCTACTCCCACTGCTAACAGGCTTCTGAGGCCTTGCTAGGCCTTCCTGACACAGACAGATCATGACAGTAACTATATCATTTCAAGTACGAATAAAGATGATCTAATGTTCGAGCCACAGAAAAATGCTTGAAGCCCATTGGTAGAACAAGTTTGAAAAAAAAAAAGAAATCCTGCCCTCAAGTCATAGTAGGCTTACGGTGACCTCTGGTGGGGTTTTAATGGCAAGAGACTAACAGAGATGGTTGCCTCGGCAACCCTAGTCTTTGTGGGAGGTCTCCCATCCAATTACTATCCAAGGCTGACCCTGCTTAGCTTCAGAGATCTGCCTCTTCTGGTCCATCCAGGTCAGAACAAGTTTAGCATACTTCTTTTTTGTTCATCCAACCAGCTGAACTGAAAAGGTACCTCCATGGTTATCTAATCCAATCCCCTGCACAATGCAGAAAATTCACAACTACCTCCCCTTCCCCCACACATACCCAGTGACCGTTGCTCACTGCCCAGAATATGGCAAAACCCTGTCAGGATCCCCAGCCAAACTGTCCTAAGGAAAATTGTTTCCTGACCCCAAGGTGGTGGTTGGCATTACCCTGGGCATGTAAGAAGGGGTCACAAGAACTAAGCACTGATGTAACCCTTCCTGCCCTCCCTCTCATGATCTGCCCAGGTTCACAGAATCAGCATTGCTGTCAGATGGCCATCTAGCCTCTGCTTGAAAACTTCCAAAGAAAGAGCCCACCACCTCCCGAGGAAGCCTGAGGGACTGCTTTAACTGTCAGGAAGTTCTTCCTAATGTTTAGCTGAAAACTCTTTTGATTTAATTTCAACCTGTTGGTTTTGGTCTGACCTTCTGGGGCAACGGAAAAGAACTCCACGCCATCCTCTATATGACAGCCCTTCAAGTACCTGAAGGTGGTTATCAATATCACCTCTCAGTCATCTCCTCTCCAGGCTAAACATACCAAACTCCTTCAACCTTTCCTCATACAATTCTCACCATCTTCGTTGCCCTCCTCTGGACTCACTCTACTTTGTCTATATCCTTCTTTATTTGTGGTGCCCAAAACTGAGTATAATACTCTAGGTGAGGTCTAACCAGAGCAGAGTAGAGCGATACCATCACTTCGCACGATCTGGACATTATACTTCTGTTGATAAAGCCTAAATTCGCATTTGCCTTTTTAGCTACCACATCACACTGCTGCTTCTGCTAACTGCAAAATATCATCAATTCTAATTGCCTTGATGCCTCTGGATTTTTTAATTTTTTTTACATGAGTACACTTACACATACATTTTATCACAACAATATTATACCTTTGTATCATCTGTTACTATTTATCTGTATCCATATTAGTCTTTTGAAGCTATTGTCACTGTAGTTTTGGAATAATCTTTCTGCATTGCTTTGAAATTATTGTATTCTCTTTCTTATGCTGCTCAGAAACAATATATTGAAATGTATTCTGGGGGTGTGCATTCATTCTGAAACAAAGGAAAAATGAATTTTTTAGAAGTATAAGGACAATAAATGCCAACATCAAAGAATGACTTGCTTCGTTTTGCTGGAATTTGGCAATCTAGTGTAGAGAGTTCGTAGGTATTAGACGGAAGGAGAAGGCTTTTGTGTAGTTATTCTGGATTTCTTACTTTATTTTTATTCATGTCTTTAAATTTTATTTCATTGTAATGCCCTTGGATGCACTTATTTGGAATATTGTGTAAATTTTTGGTCACTATACCTCATAAAAAACATTGCAGAACTGGAAGAAGTTCACTTTGGAGTCCAGATAGAACTTAGAAAGTTCTATCTTTTGAAGCTGAGCTGTGATTAACTAAACAAACCATAAGCAAAGGATGTCTAAACTGCTTAGACTTCAGTAGAACGATCACCAGGTATGATTTTATTACACCAAGAAGGGCATTTCTGTTATCTAGAAGCCCCAAAACTATCTCACGAGCTTCCAACCATCATGAAACACAAAAGAACAACCTGGCAGAAAACGACTAGCTGAACTTTAAATTCTAGGCACCGCAGGCAATGCATGTTCCAGGTTTTGAAGTATCCTGGGAAAACAGTGGCTAGGGGCTCCCTTCTGCCCACCCATGTCTCCCTTTCCATCTGCTCACCTGTGTGTCTCCCCCCCACACATGCTCACAAGCCCTCCCTCCACTTGGGCTCACAGCCAGCTGTACCACATTCATGCCCATCCCCCAATGGCTCTGGTGGTTGTGTGGCTGTGGCCACAAGTGCCACCATGGTGCATGACCTGCATGCACTTCCCCATCAATGCTGGAAAGCTGGTAGCATGGGGGTTGGAGCACCTGGAAGTGAACGGGCAGATAAGAGCACATGGACAGGTGGCAAGGAAGACACATGGGTGGGGGGATGAGCAGTGGTGCGTCGTGCCAAAAGTCTCAGGCCCTTGCAGCTGGCCCACCTCAGGGTACTTTGCAGCTAGCCCGGACTGCAGGGCATAGTTAGAAACCACTTATGGCAAGTTTCAAAATAATTGATCCTGTTACTGTCACACGTGTGGACCTAAGCACAATTTACACAACATACAGGGAATCCATCATGTTTGAAGAAGCCCTGACTTTCTACAGCCATGTTGGTCCCCCATATTATTCATTAATCCACGGCGTCTTCTTTTGGAAAACTGCCCGTTCATAAGGCTGTTTTCACTCTGTAGAAGTTTGCATCCTGCCGACGTTCTTCCTGCCTCGGGGATAATCAAATTCTTCTCCTAGCTCCAAACTTGGTCCTGAGAGCAGCATCACGGGCCTGGTGGCAGCAGCAACAGCTCACAGAGAGCCACATCAATTCCATTCCCAGGGGTACAAACCAATTTCTCTTGTTTTTCCGCCCGTCTTTCTGGCTGAACCTCCAGCAGCCTTCAATCCCATTAATCCAAGCACTGCCGGCAATGACGAAGACTGATCTCACCAGCAAACGATCAATTTGTATCTCTCTCTCTCTCTCCCTCTCCCTCTCTCTCTCTCCTTCTTCCTCGTTTTTGTACAGATGTACAAAATATCATGAAAAAGGCGTTAGTGGTGATAGCTGCACAACGGTGAAATAATAGAGTAATAAGGCAATCCACTTTTGACCTTGCAGGACAGCTAATTCATCTACCCATCTATCTTAATTATTCTCTGAGTTACAAAAGAGAAACTGCACAATTCATTCATTCCGTGATGACAATTCCATTTTCCACCCCCAGAAAAGCGCCATCTTTCCTGAGAAGTCATCCTGCCACGGGATGCTTCCCTTGTGCAGCTCATTCACACACACTCACACACACACAAACACACACACTTACACACACACTTGGGTTTAATCCAGAGGCTAGAAACATCTGGGGCAACGTCAACAAAACTTTGACCTTTGAATATGCCCTCTCATCCACATGAAATAACCACATGAAATAACCGCAGTGTTCCAAGGAAGGAGAATTGTCCAAGCAGCATTTGTTTGGGCACTTGCAAAGAGATGACGGATTTAAACCCAAGGATCACTTTGGAGAATGAAATGTGTAAAAAACTAAATCAAGTAAGAGAAGATGGTGGGGGTGGAGACAGAAGAGATGCATGAAAATAATATAGGTATACAAACTAACCAGATCGGTTGACACAATCATTTTTTAAAACTGTTCTGTCCAAGGCCGTTTCCACGTGGCTTACCTTCCCTCAGAACGACCCGGAACATCATGCAAAAAATGCAGAAGATCACGTTTTCTCACGCGAGATTTGTGCGATGTCGCACGATGTCACGCAAATCTCGCGCAAGAAAACGCGATCTTCCATGTTTTTTGCACAATGTTCTGGGTCATTCCGAGGGAAGGTAAGCCATGTGGAAACAGCCCAAGTTCTCCAAGAAAATGCCGTCTTCCTAACAACAATGGCTGACAAAACTTCGTAAATTACTATTATTTACAAAGATAGATTACAAACCATCGGATTTATTATCCCAGATGATCCTCCATCCCATTTAGTTGGCGAGCACTCTCATTTTCTCACCACGTACATTTGTTTCACGTTTTGGGACAACTTTTAGTTGCTGTTGATAGCCCCACAATATGGGAATACTTTCCACAGCTGACATGGATTAATACATCTTCAGGAATCGCTTCCTTGTCATCCATGCAATAGCTAAGAATAACAATGACATCTTCATCATTTGCCCATGTAGGGAAAGAGTTGTTATCAGAATCCTACCAGGATTTAATTACTTGAGCCCTACCCTATGCATCTGACGAAGAGAACTGTGGTTCTCAAAAGCTTATGCTACTATAAAGTTGGTTAGTCTTAAAGGTGCTACCGGACTCTTTACTACTAAGCCCTACCATTAGCCTGAGTTTTGACCAGTGCACAAACCAGCTAGCATCCAGAGCATATATGCCTATATCGCTCTACGCAGGGCTTCCCTTGGGGTTGATCCGGAAACTGCAGCTGGTTCGGAATGCAGCTACATGAGTGGTTGCCGGAGCTCCAATCATCTCAAAAGCAGAGTGGAAAAGAACAGCACCCGGGATTAAAGAAACAGTAATATAATCTCTTTAAAGTGCTAGTGCTCCCAAATTCATATACATTTACAACGTGCAATTCATACAACAAGATCATATATTAAATACAAAATACAAAGTTCTAAGAACAAGGATCACATGTTCCCCTCCCATACATTCCAAAGAAGCAGGATGCCAACTCCAGGTCCAATAACAGGTCAGTACTGTGCTTTTAAGAGAGTACAAGCCGGGATCATTTCGTAGAAAAAGAGCTGGAGGAAGTCATTAGCATAACTCATTAGCATAACTCCTTAACATATGCCACGCCTCTTGCCATCACCGGAAGTGTGTCATCCGTATAATTGATTTGCATATGCCACACCCCCTGACATCACCTATCCTGGCTGTTTTGGACCCAATCCTGGCCATTCAGGGCTGAAATTGGGCCCAAAATGGCAAAAAGGGGCTGAAAATGGCTGCAAAGGGGCCCAAAATGGTCAGGATCGGGCCACTGATGAGCGGAAGAGTGATCCACCACCCGTCAGAGGCCCAATCCAGACCGAAACGGGCCCAAAATGGCCAAGAGTCAGGTGGGCGGGGCCACCTGACATGTGACCTTTGGGGAACTGCCGGAATTGCATTCCTGTGCGTTCCCCCTCGAAATGAGCCCTGAGTACAAGTCTCATTAAGTTCTTCTTTCTTGCTTATAGGTTTTCTTCAATATTCCACATGAGGGATCCTGAAGGGTAGCAGCCCAAACTGGGGGCCGGCTGCAATGCCAGATTTCGTCGTTAGAACTTTAAAGATATTATATTACTGTTTCTTTAATCCCAGGTGGTGTTCTGTTCCACTCTGCTTTTGAGCTGTTGCTCCGGGATTTGCCCTGTTTGTTTGCTAGAGCTCCAGTCATGGCACATATAACACCCATCCCCCGTCAGCTGCACTGGCTACCAGTTGAGTACTGGGCCCGGTTCAAGGTTCTGGTGTTGACCTACAAAGCCCTATGCAGACTGGGCCCAGCATACCTTCGCGACCGCCTCTCCCCATATGTTCCCCGGAGGTCGCTTCGATCAGCTAATAAGCAGCTGCTGGTGGTCTCTGGCCCCAGGGAGGTCTGTCTGGCCTCTACCAGAGCCAGGGCCTTTTTGGTCCTGGCTCCGACCTGGTGGAACTCTCTGTCTGAGGAAACTAGGGCCCAGCGGGATTTGTTATCTTTCCACCGGACCTGCAAGACAGAGATGTTCCACCAGGCATTTGGTGGGAGCTGTCCTCTCGCTGGCCATACCACTGGAGACCATCCACCATCCATGCAGGAGCTCATAAGTGTGGCTTAGGGCATGATGTAAGAGCCAAGCCCTACGCCTAAAATGCTGTATTTTAATATTTATGCCACCAATCGAGAAATTTTATTGTATATGGAATAGTGTTTTAATGTTTATTTATAATATTTTTATTGTTTTTACACTGTATGTTACAAATTGTATGCTGTTACACCGCCCTGAGCCCGTCTGACGGGGAGGGCGGTCTAGAATTGCAGTAAATAAACAAACACAAATAAATAAATATCAGATGGACAGCTCAAACCACCTTCTTTTGAACAATGGCCAGGGGCAATACATACCCACTGGGCTTTCAGTTACGGAACAGATGCCGTGTGATCCAGTTGGACAATCCTTCTGATGCGATCAGACGGACATATGCCCCTGAAGGACTTAGAAGAGTCATGGCATGAATCAGCATTTTCCAGCTGATGAAGTGGAAAAAAACAACAACATGTTGACAAATACAAATTGCACACATTCAGACTCTTCCTCACTATAGTGTTGGAGGAGAATGAGGGAGCCCTTCTTACAGTTCCTTTCCAACTGATCCTGCAAAAAGATTTTCTCAAGAAGGCTGGTTGTGGTTTGTAGACAGCCCTTGGATCTGGTAGAGCTGCTCACCAGCTACAATAGGCCAACCAACAGAGACGTGGACAAAGAATCTATAATCAATCAGCTCCTTCTTTTAAAATATCTTAATATGGATGCCTTAAGCACCTAGACACCTTGACCTGGCTAGCCCAGGCAATCCCACTCTTGTCAGTTTTCAGAAGCTAAGCAGGGCCGACCTTGGTTAGTAGTTGGATGGGAGACCTCCAATGTAAGGTTGCAAAGCCAGGCAATGGCAAACCACCTCTGTTAGTCTCTTACCATTAGAAATGCAGTCTCTACAATTTATTCTCTTTTATTTCTAACTGTAGGTTACATGTGACAGGGTAAAGTCTATCTACTGGCTCTGTGAGCTTCAGGTAAACTGCCATTATTCTCCAGAAGACCCTCCCTCATTTCTCATGGATTCCATCTATCAAGGCCATAGAAGTAGGCTTATCGCAGAGAAGTTACAGAGAAGTTATTATTTAGTGTAGCAAGTTAGCAAGTAGTGTCAAGCTTGTACCCAAGCCATTCATGCGCGCTGCAGCAGCCCGAATCAGGCTGAATTGGGCCCAAATCAAGGTGCTGTGGAGCGCAGGAGCACGCCATGCTACCCAGGAGTGCACCCCAGGAGGTGCGTTTACCCCCCACCAGCCAAGTAAGCAGGGGCAGGGAGTGGAAGGTGGAAGCTGGGGATTCCCCCACTACCAGTGGGGGACTGGCAACCCTCATGTCATCGTTGGCCACATGCCACCCTGAGAGCACTCCCATGCTCTGTAGGGGACTGAATTGGGCCCAATTGCACAGGAGTGCTGCTGTGATCCACAGCGACCCATTTCAGGCCGAAATGGGCCCAATTTGGGCTGCTGCAGAGCACAGGAATGCTCCCGCACTCCACAGCAGCCCGATTCTAGCTGAATCAGGCCCAATTCAGGCTGCCGTGGAGCATGGGAGTGCACTGCACAGCCAGGAGGTGCACCCCAGGAGGTGTGTTCGCCCCCCCACCAGCCAGGTAAGTGGGGGCAGAGGGATTAGGGTGGGAGCAGGGGATCCCTGCCCCCCAGTGGGAGACTGTCAATCCTAATGTCATCAATTGGACCAGAGCAACCTCCACAGCTAGAGATGTCGACTCTGGGTTAGGAAGTTCCTTGGGATTTGGGGTGGGGCCTGGGGGTGGGATTTGGGGAGGAGAAGGATCTCAGCAGCAAATAATATCATAGAGTTCACTCTTCAAAGTAGCCATTTTCTTCAAAGGAAGTCATCTCTATAGTGTGGAGATCAATTCTGGGAGATCTTTAGGCCCCGTTTGGAGATGGACACATTTCACATTTGGCATTTTCAGCATTATTCTGAGTTGCGTTTTGCATCCTTTCACCTGGCAGCATGGCGTTTCTCTCCATTGCAACTTTACTTCCCTCACATTCATTTTAGTGGCTGATCACGGAGGATATTAATAAAGAAAATATAGAGACCCAGGAGGAAGATTACTATGTTTAGTGACCCCATGTTGACCAAAACGATTGTTAACTCTCATTTGGCTTAAATTATTGATGAGTTTGCTGAAGGAGATTAGAAGTTACTTCAATGTAGTCATCAATATTGAAAAGGAGAAGTGTTTGTGTTCACTGCAATAATGCAGGTGCATTATCAAAAGACCTGCTGCTGTTGCCAGTTCTGTTTATACAGCACCTTAGAGCAAATAGAGAACTCCATTTAAATAAATAAATACAGCCATGGACAGTTCTCCATACTGCAGATTGAAGAGGTAGAATCCAAAGGAGGGAAAGAATGGACTGTACCACTTCAGACTGTAAGTGGGGAAATCATATTTATGACATACATTATGGAGCAGGCTGCACTAAAGTTGTTATCTCTGTTGTACAAGGTTTTTTTTAAAAAAAATGGCAGGGAGATGTTTTAATGGTGGGGAGGGGGATGCAAAACATCCTCCCTTCCTCCATGTGGAATTAGCACAGTCTACTGTTCCGCGTCAAGATTCTGCCATCATATGGTGCACACAGAGAAGGGTCTAAAAGAAAACAGCTTTTAAAACAAGACTTTAAAAGTTTATACATTTATAGGGAAACTGATCTCACAGTGTGCAAGAAGCAAGTTGGGCCTAGAGTACAGCTTTTCAATTTCCCCTAAAATTTGTGTTTGGCTTTGCAAATAAGGTACTGGGAACTGCGAATAAGGAACTGGGGGCTGCGAATAAAGAACTAGGAACTGCAAATAAGGAACTGGGAACTGTGAATAAGGAACTAGGAACTGCGAATAAGGAACTGAGAACTAAGAATAAGGAACTGGGAACTGTGAATAAGGAACTGGGAATTGTAAACATGGAACTAGGAACTGCAAATAAGGAACTGGGAACTGTGAATAAGGAACAGGGAACTGGGAACCAATTTCAGCTTTGTATATAGAGTGGGAGGACCATCACTGCTGCCAACTGAGTTTGTTCTCCTCTTCTTGTCTCCAGGAGTAAATTTGGGCATGGCCAGAGGAGTGAGCCTTTAGGCATAAGCCAAAGAGTGCAAGCCAAAGAGTTCTTGTCCCTTAGACTGTAGCTTGTGCCCTTGGATAATGTAGAACATTGAATTCAAGACCAGACCAAGTTATGGTGGGTTACCTTCTGTTTGATTTAAATTGTCTTTTTCTCTGTTGTATTTTCACTGTATTCATTAATGTGATGAGCCACTTAGGGCCCCACTGGGGGAGAAAGCAAATCTAGAAAGTAAGTACATCATTCAGGGCAGAGGTTGTTTTTTGGTGGGGACTCTGATAAAAAGTATTGTACAAGCCAAAAAAAAATCCGGAGTGATCAATATTGAAAGTTGTATTGCTGCAATTGTTTCTGGCACAGCTCTCTCTCTCTCTCTCTCTCTCTCTGTTATGCTATATCTGTGACAATCCACAGGGCTCCAGCTTCAATTATAATCTCTTTCTTTCTTTACATCCTATTTCCCACCCCTCCAACACGGACCCAAATCAGCTTAACACCATCCTTCTGTCCTGCTTCCATTTATCCTCACAACAACCCTGTGAGGTAGGTTAGGCTGGGAGAGAGTGACTGGCCCAAGGTCACCCAGTGTGCTTCCATGGCAAAACGGGGATTTGAACCTGGGTTGCCCCGATGTTACTAGTCCCACACTCTAACCACTACAGCAATCTGCCTTGTTCCAGAAATGAACTTTGCCTTTTCAGGTGTTTGCTTGTTCTGTTGATCTTGCTGCGCCATGTAATGGCGCACCAGCAGCCATAATCTGGGAGGGTTCATGCTCGTGCTGATTGGGTCTTGCACTCATTTGATTGGATTATGCAGGGCTCATTTCGAGGGGGAACACGCAGGAATACAGTTCCAGCAGTTCCCCAAAGAGGTCACATGTCAGGTGGCCCCGCCCACCTGACTCTCGGCCATTTGGGGCCCGTTTTGTCCTGGATTGGGGCTGAAATGTCCCGGATTGGGCCTCTGACGGGTGGTGGATCACTCTCCTGCTCAGCAGTGGCCCAATCCTGACCATTTTGGGCCCCTTTTTGTCCATTTTCAGCCCCCTTTTGCCATTTTGGGCCCAATTTTGGCCCTGAATGGCCAGGATTGGGTCCAAAACAGCCAGGATAGGTGATGTCAGGGGCGTGGCATATGCAAATCAGTTACGCTAATGACACACTTCCAGTGATGTCAAGGGGCATGGCATATGCTAATAAGTTATGCTAATGAGTTCCTCCAGCTCTTTTTCTACAAAATGACCCCTGGGATTATGTGTTTTCTTGCACTCCTAATAGCACTAGGACAGATCTACAGAATTCTCTTGCCCTTGTGGCCTCATTTTGTACAGAGGAACATTCAGGTATGTGAGTCCCCTAACCCCCTGCAGTCTGGGCAGAGAACTTCAGACACTGGATTTCCCGCCTGGGTCGTTGTTATTAAGAGGAGGTAACTTTGAAAAGTAACAGAAGTGTGCTTAAAACATTCATGTTAAGAACAAAGAGCTGACGTATTGGTAATACCTTCTGTTTGATTACTGCAGTTTTCATATCCACAGAGATTCGATTTGGCCCATTCTTTACAATCCTGCATTGCTTTCTCTATCGATGTATGCGGAGCTTGGCAAAAAGGTCTCTCATCACTATCTCAGGTCCAGGAGGGGTGAACAATTCAGCGGAGGTGTCTAAACTTTGCAACTTTCTGAGAACCTAGTTACACCTTACGCTGCTTATGGGTCTGTCCTGTGTCCTCCTCACTGGGAGACATTGCACTGTGGTAATTTCATTTCAGCCTTCCAACACAATCCAGAAAGTGGTTCTGAGGTTCTGTTGAAAGTATGAAGAAGAAGAAGAAGAAGAAGAAGAAGAAGAAGAAGAAGAACTTGCAAAAGGTACCTATTGCATCTGGGTGGACAGTGCCCTCAAGTCATAGCTGGCTTATGGTGACCCCTGGTGGGGTTTCATGGCAAGAGGCTAACAGATGTGATTTGCCATTGCCTGTCTCTGCAACCCTGGCCTTTGTTGGAGGTCTCCCATTCAATCACCAACCAAGGCTGACCTTCCTTAGCTTTTGAGATTTGACAAGATCAGGCACAACCTGGCTATCCAGGTGAGTGTACCTATAGCAACTAGTACTCCTGAAATGGTAAGACTGAAATGACACACAATATAATTCCTAATACTTTAAGCCTTAGACAGTGGGGTCGAAATCAGCGAAAGATTTAACAAACGTTCGTATTGCCTTGTTTATTTTGTGACATAGAACTATATTGTTTGTATTAACACTGAAATATTTGCTGAAAGTATCAAAAGTAAAGCCAGGATGAAAAGACTAGTAACTGTTTCCAAAACATCCAAATCCAAATGAACCAGCCTAAAAGTTTGTGACGGTTCATCAGAAATGGGATCTGCTGAACCGTGGTTCATGAACCACGAGCAGGCCTGATTCATGCTTAATTTTGGTTTGTGTTTTGGTTCGTGCCAATCTCTATACATGATGCTTTCTTCTACAAACTTAGACATTTGGTCTATCGTAGTCAATCTTATCTAGCAGCTGGTAGTGGCAGTCCAGGATCTTAAGGCAGAGGTCTTTCACATCGCCTCTGGTCTTTTCGACTAGAGGTGCCAAAAATTGAACCTGGGACCTTCTGTATGCAAGGCAAATGCTTTACCAATGCTCTACGGTCCTGCCTGCGGGACAGTAAAGACATTCCCAGATTCAAAGTCCAGAGGTGGGAAGGAACAGGGCAGATATTTTGTCATCTGTTTAAACATATCCATCCACAGAAGAGTCGCTGCATTCGGCTCATTGGCTATAAAAGGGAACTGCTGGTCTCCCAATGATACCTGTTAAAAAAGAATTCTATAGATTTGCTTTTGCACTCTGATTCAGACACAATGGACCACAACAAGAGGACTTCCCTGCCTAGACTGCAGGCCCGCAGGCAGGGTTTGGTTTGGTTTTGTGCAACTTCCAGCTTTATTTAGTCGCTTAAAAATCTGCATCATCATACTTTGACTGTAGCCAGGGCTTTTTTTTAGTGGGAACGTGGTGGAATGGATTTCCGGCACCTCTTGAAAATGGTCACATGACTAGTGGCCCCATCCCCTGATCTCCAGACAGAGGGGAGTTTAGATTGCCTTCAGTGGCGTGGAGGGTAATCTAAACTCCCCTCTGTCTGGAGATCAGGGGACGGGACCACCGGTCATGTGACCATTTTCGCTGAGGGCAATTTAAACTTTAAAAAACTTCTCCCTTGTTTCAGCTAACCCAAAGTAATGTCATTGTGCAGTCCTGAGTTCCACCACCTCTTTCCCCAGAAAAAAAAGCCCTGATTGTAGCTAACAGTAAACTGGATTGCTTGTGCACAAAAAACAGAAGTATCATATACAGGAATGTGTCAAAGTGAATCTGCAGTTTATGTTTCACGCTGGTTATGCTTGAATCGGGTGCTTTATTGGGTCTTCTGGTTTTACACAGGTAGGATCCACACATCATTGGCTATTGTGCTACTGTAATAATTCATTCCAGGAGTGAGTGATTACAATAGCCAATGACATGTAGATCCAGCAACAGTGCGTTTCTTTCTGAACAGAAACACTTAGTTATATACCTAAACCTCATGTCCCTTGAGAGGGTTTTTTAATGATTGATAGCAAATACCTTATACTTCGTAACAAAGGTGGGATTCAAGCACCTTATACAGCACAGTTCTGAAAGTACATTGAAGCTATGCAAGATGGCAGGCTATATTGGACAAATAATGCTTGAAAATTGACTTGCTTACGCAAAAAGGCTAGGGCAATGTCTTGAAGTTAATCGGATTCTTTGAGAAATATATGCAGCAGAAGAATTTCTGAGTAACATAAGGAGAGAAAACTTAAACTCTTGTACATTACCTGCTGTTGCTCCAAAGGAGTCTGCAAGCAAGCGGGTTCCAGTTATTATTTACAGCGCTCAGCAACATTAATTGTCTCAACCCTTGAATACAGCAAAAAGAGCCAGATTTTACAAGAGGAACCAGACTGAAAGTAAGTCTGTTTCCTCAGAGCAGAACCACAAGTGACAAAAGGCACAGATTGGACATTTGTCAGCTTCCCTCAAGTTTTGATGGGAAATGTAGGCAGCTTGGCGGAATGTTGGACAAGTGACAGTCGAAAAGTCCATTGGACAGCAGTCAGAGAGCGAAGCTGCGAGACCAGGATGCCTACATTTCCCATCAAAACTTGAGGGAAGCTGACAAGTGTCCAACCTGTGCCTTTTGTCACTTATGGTTCTGCTCATATTTACAGCGGAATTAAAAAGCTCTCAGAGCACTGTGACTTCTAGGAAGGGCTTAATGAGACATTAAGAGACAGATTTGCATATGAACTGTATGGGAAAGGTATACCAATGAGACTTTTCAACCAGGAGCAACCCAGGAGGAAAAACAGGCCTGGGAAAGGGTCTTCCTCCACCCCCACCTCCCCCAAGAAGAAAGGACCTGCCTAGCCAGCCCAGGTGAGCCTGATCTTGTCAGATCTCAGAACTAAGCAAGGTCGGCTTTGGTTAGTAATTGGATGGGAGATCTCCAATGAAGATGAGGGGTGCAGAAGCAGGCAATGGCAAACCACCTCTGTTAGTCTCTTGCCATGAAAACCCCACCAGGGGTTGCCATAAGCCAGCTATGACTTGAAGGCACTGTCCAACAGAGATGCAATAGGTACCTTTTGCAAGATCTTCTTCTTCTTGAGGGCACTCTCTACCACCACCACAGCCAGCCCCATACCAGCTGCTTCCTTCCCCACACCAGATTCAGCTGGGTGCCTCCTTCCTCACACCATGTGGGTCGAGGGCCACCTCTCCTTGGGGCCAGGACTTTTTCTGATGGCTTTAACGGCCAATCTGCCCCGGCTTTTAACAGATGACACCTGACTTTCAAACATGCAGTAGAAACCGGAGACCCAGTGGTGGAAACATCCCCCAGGGATACCATAGAACTCCAGAGAAGAGAGGGACTTCCGGTTGGAGATTATGGGAGTCTGACGTGATCCAGGGAGCTGGATCATCCGAGGTGTTGTTTTTTGGCTGGCGAGGTGCCTCGACCACCCTCAGCCCCCTGATTTCAGGCAGAAATCAGGCAAGAACGCTTAGTGGCCCTAAGAGCAAGTGATCTCGGCGAGGGGGGTTCTGAATTAAGGATTCTCCTCTCAGCCTTGAGATCCCCTCCTAGAAGGGCGGCTAATATCTCTGCAGCAGCTTTTGGAGTCATTAAATTGGCACAGGACCGTCATGCCCCAAGCCTCAGAAACGAATTTAAGCAGATCTGAACATAAGTAACAGTGAGTAAAACCCAAAAGGAGTTTAAGAAGTAGAGATTACTATCTCCCCTAATGGATTGAATTGCTAACCAAAGACTGAAAAATAAGGAGTTTAAGAGAGAGAGACCCAAGCGGAAAGACGTTATAAAGAGGTGGAAAGTAAAATTGTGACTTTTGAATTTGGAAAAAGGCTAAAAAGACTGAAAAGAGAATATTGCATACCTGCGGTTGGGGAGATAGCAACGGGAAAGGGAGGATCGTGGGAAGCAGCCAAAGAATCGCGAGAAGCAGTTTGTTTACAGTACCAGCGAGAAGTGACTAGAGTGGCAGGGGACGGGTCAGGAAAAAGTGGAAGGAAAACAATGCATGGAAGAGGAAGAGGAAACCCGGTGAAGGACATTTACCATAGAGAAGAAATAGCTGACGTCACTACCATAGAGAAAGTTCGCCTGGCATTTTGAAGACAGAGTGAAGCGTGAGTCGCCATTTTGAGTGAGGGTGGAATTATCAGATATACAATTGAGAAAAAGACGCCCGACATTTTGGAAGAGGGCAAAAAAAATTTTTTCATTTTATCTGCATCTTGTTACAAATTATTGAGTTTAAGTTAATTAAGTGAGTTTAAAGTAACGTTGAGACAACGGAGTTGAGCAAGAGAGCAGATTCGTGGGGAGCAAAGGTAAGCCCAATGACGTCGTCAAAAAAAGATAAAGACTGGCAAATTGCCATTGAGAATTTGGACAAAAAAATAACAGAAGGTAATAAAGAGACTCAGGAAATGGTGAAGAAATTACAACAAAATTTAATAAATGAGATTAGAGATGTTATTAAAAAAGAAGTGGCGGAGGTAAAGAAGGATATTGATGAATTAAGGATGGAGCTTCAAGTGACACAGCAAAAGGTACAAGATGTAGAAAAGAAGACGGAAGGCTTAAAAGTGGATACGACTGGTGTGTGTGATAAGATGGTGGTGATGGAATGCAAAGCAATGGAAAAACAACTGTGTTTTAGGGGTATTCCGGAGAAAATGGGTGGAGTAACCCTGAAGCAAATGGCAGAAATAATAGCAGAATTTCTAGATCAAAAGGAAGATGAGGTGATGACATATTTGGATGTAGCATATAGAGTTAATTCAAAATACGCACAACAAAAGGACTTGCCAAGGGATGTTCTTGTCCAGCTGATGACTAAAAGAATGAAGGAGGAAATTATTAGAAAGCATTTTGAGTCCCCATTGGAGACTGGAGGGACAAAGATTCGGATAATGAAAGAATTACCGAGGAAGGTCTTGCAAGGGCGGAAAAAATATAGGGATTTAACACAGAAATTGAAATCTATGAATATCAGATATAGATGGGAGCTACCTGAGGGTTTGAGCTTTGAATTTCAGTCTGCGAGACAGGTGATTAAATCAAAATATGCAATGGATGTGTTTTTGATGGACAATGAAAAAGTCTTTCCAAGTTCAAGTAAATCCTAAATATGGAATACAAATTAATATCGTGAAATGTAAATGGACTAAATTCACCCTCTAAAAGACGGGCAATATTTCATTGGTTAGCCAAGCAAAGATGTAATTTGATTTGTTTACAAGAAACCCATATAAGAGATCAAGATGTAAAATATTTAGTTAATAAAAAATTGGGAAAACAATTTGCAGCGGCAACAAAGCAGAAAAAGAGGGGAATTGTAATTTATATTAGAGAAGACCTGCAACCAAAATTAATTGTTTCTGATAAAGATGGTAGATACCTGGCAGTAGAATTTCAATATAATGCTAAGAAAGCGCTGATAGTGGGAATCTATGCACCAAATGGATCCAAAGAGCAATTTTTTAAGGAAGTAATGAGTCAAATGGAACAATGGACTTATGAACAAGTAATTTTGACTGGAGATTTGAATGGAGTTGTGGATTTACAAATGGATAAAAAAACAGCTGTGAGCAAAAATAAAACGGGGAAATTGCCAAAGTCTTTTTTTGAATTAAAAAAGCAAGAAAATTTGGAAGATGTTTGGAGGAAGTATAGCCCTACGACTAAACAATATACTTACTTTTCAGCGAGCCACCAGTCGTTTTCAAGAATAGATATGATCTGGGCGTCTAAAGAATTGGCAGTAGCCACAAAGGAAATAGATATTCTACCAAAAATTAGCTCAGATCATAATCTGGTGATGTGGAGATTTGGAGGGAAATGTAAAAAACGGAGGTGGAGAATAAATGAAGATCTTTTGGGAGACCAAGGAAGCTTGGAGGTATTAAAAAGAGAGACTGAATGCTTTATTCAAGATAACGTGGAGAAAGGAGTTCCAATATATAAAGTTTGGGATGCGTATAAAGCAGTAATTCGAGGGGTTTTGATGGACTTAAATGGGAGAGACAAGAAAAATAAAGAAAGGAAATTAAAGGAAATACAAGAGAAAATAGCGCAAATAGAACAGCAATTAAGGAAAAGACCGGGTAAAAAGAAATTGATATATGAAATTAAATTATTGCAGGAACAAATAAAAATAATGGAAAATAAAGAAGTGGAGTGGGAATTGAAAAGACTGAAGCAAAAGTCATTTGAAGGGGCTAATAAACCAGGGAAATATTTAGCATGGCAGTTGAAAAAGAGAAGAGAGAGGAAAATAATAAGTAAAATAAAGGAAGATGGAAAAGAGTTCTATGATCAAGGCTCAAAAGAGAGAGCATTTTATAAATATTATGCGAAATTATATCAGAAAAAATTAGTGGATTACAAATCAATAAAAGAGTACTTTGACAAATTGAATATGCCAGCTGTGCCTATAAAATTGAAGGAGAGACTAAATGCTGAAATTACAACAATGGAAATTCTGGAAGTGATACAGACTACAAAGGTGGGAAAGGCGCCAGGACCAGATGGACTTACAGCCAAATTTTATAAAGTAATGGGTGAGGATTTAAAACAATTGATGCAGAAAGTAATGAATGCAATATTGGACGGACAAGAGATACCGGAAACATGGAACGAAGCAAATATTACATTGATACCAAAAGAAACTTTAGATTTAAGTAATGTGAAAAATTATAGACCGATATCATTAAGAAATAATGACTATAAGATTTTTGCAAAGATATTTTGCAGAAAGACTTAAAGGGTGGTTGATGGAATTTATAGTGGACGAACAAGCCGGCTTTCTGCCTGATAGGCAAATAAAAGACAATATAAGAATAGTACTGAATACCATTGAATATTAGGATAAGAATCCAAGTAAGCAGGTTGGCTTTTTCTTTGTGGATGCTGAAAAAGCATTTGATAATTTGAATTGGGATTTTATGTTTGCCACTATGGAAAGAATGCAGATGGGAGAGAAATTTATGCAAGCAATTAAAGTAATATATAAAAATCAATTTGCAACGATAGTTGTTAACTCTGAGACAACAAAAAAATTGGAAATAAGAAAAGGAACGAGACAGGGATGTCCACTCTTCCCACTACTATTGGTAATGGTATTGGAAGTTCTACTTAGACAAATACGAGAAGATGATATGATAAAAGGATTGAAGATGGGAGGATTTTCATATAAAGTGAGAGCTTTTGCAGATGATGTGATGGTAATAATAGAAGATCCGACTCAGAATATGTTTAATGGAAAAAAATGAAAGAATTTGGAGATCTAGCAGGATTTTATATAAATAAAGATAAATCCAAAATATTATGTAAAAATATGACTAAACAACAACAGCAAGAATTGATTGAGAAGACAAAGTGTGAAGTGGTCCACAAAGTCAAATATCTAGGTATTGAACTGACAGCTAAAAATATTGATATATTTAAGAATAATTATGAAAAATTATGGCAACAAATAGATAGAGACATGGTGAAGTGGAATAAGTTGAATCTTTCATGGTTAGGGCGTATTGCTGTAATTAAGATGAATGTACTCCCAAGGATAATGTTTTTACTACAAACAATACCAACTGTTAAAGATAATAAGCAATTTGAAAAATGGCAAAGAAAGATTTTAAACTTTGTGTGGGCCGGGAAAAAACCTAGAGTGAAAATGAAGATATTATATGATGCCAAAGAAAGAGGTGGATTACAATTACCAAATTTAAAACTATATCATGAAGCTATATGTTTGGTCTGGTTGAAGGAATGGATGGTGCTGAAAAACTATAAGCTTTTGGCTCTAGAAGGATATAACAAGCGTTTTGGATGGCATGCTTATTTATGGTATGAAAAGGTGAAAGTAGATGCCATGTTTTTGCATCATTTTGTAAGACGAAGTCTATTTATGGTATGGACAAAATACAAGAAATACCTGGAAGAGCAAACACCAATGTGGATTATACCTGCAGAAGCTGTAAATCCAAAGATGGAATATGCTGGGGAGGAGTGGCTGATGTATAAAGAAATTCTAGAAGTTAACCAGAATGTATATACTCTTAAAAATAATGAAGAATTGCCATTTCAGTATGGTTGGTTTAAATATAAACAAATAAAAGATTTATATGATGTAGACCGTAGAAAAGTAGGTTTTAGGATGGTAAATTCAGAAATAGAAGAATGTTTACTCCAAGGGGGGGGGAGGGATGATATCTAAAGTATATAAGATTTTGTTGAAATGGTTTACAAAAGAGGAAGTTGTTAAAGTTCAAGTGGTAAAATGGGCAATAAATTGTAATAAAGACATACCAATGGAAGCTTGGGAGAAGTTGTGGAAAAATACAGTTAAAATTTCAGCATGTACCACTGTAAGAGAGAATGTTTATAAAATGTATAGATGGTATTTGACACCAAAGAAGTTAGCCAACGGTAATAGTCAAATGTCAGATAAATGCTGGAAATGTAAGAAACACGAAGGTTCATTTTATCGTATGTGGTGGACATGTGAGAAAGCTAAACAGTTCTGGGGAGAAATAATAGAAGCTATGTCAGATGTTTTACAGAAAATTGTGAATAAATCCCCAGAATTGATGTTATTGTGTATGAACTTATAAGAATTTGATAAAATGGACAGAATAATGGTGTTTTATATGATTACTGCGGCTAGAATGTGTTATGCACAACTATGGAAGACTCAAGAAATACCATCAGTGGAAGATTGGATTTTGAAAGTAATGAATATGGCTGAAATGGACAAGTTAACAAGAAAGTTAAAAGAACAAGACACTTTGGACTATGTTATGAACTGGGAGAAATTTAAGAACTATGTGGAAAAAAAGTGGGACATGAAAGGAAAAATGTGGCCTTCGGATAATTGTTAGAAGGGGAGAATAGATCTTTACTTGTTTGTAATTAGCGATGGAAATATGATAGTGTATGTTAAGAAGAATACAGTAATATTGAAATAAATATTAGAGATATATTTGGAATATGATAGACAGAGATGAGTATATCATGGTTATATTGTACTAAAGGTTAGCTTATGTTATATAGTATATATTATAATGTAGAAATACTTAAGGTTATATAGTAGGAGACAGTGATTTAGTATAAATGAAGGGAATGGAAAGCTGTTGGAAGTCAACTGAAAAGGGGGGGAATGGGTGGGAATAATATAATGTGATGGTTGTTACAAAGTGTGTATGTTTTTTTTTAAAGAATTTTTATTGGATGGGTTTACAAACATAAACATAAAAAACATTATCATTATCCACCCCATTACATTTCCCCCCATCCTCCCCCCCCCTTTTTTCTGGTGACTCCCCGCAGTTTTCCATACCCAACTTAATCTAAAAAGTATATTATATAAATTCTTAAAATCTATAATATATATCTATATTATACATACTAATCAAATCTCTTTACTTATCTTAACTATCTACACTAACTATATTGCTTATCTTAATTGAAAATATAAAAATCATATAAGTAATAATAAGTACATATACTAACTAAAGCAAAACTACATATATATATATAACCTACTATTCCTTACATACCAATTAACTATATTGTCTATATTTCACATATACTCCCTATAACCTTATTACTCATACTTATACTCCCCTATAAATATAAAAATACAGTGAAATATACCCCTTTTTAAGCTTAAGTAAGTTTCTATCTCCCCTAATTCTCCAAAGATCACAATTTCCCCTTCATGTCCCACTTTTTCTCCACATATTTCTTGAATTTTTCCCAGCTTAATGTATAGTCCAATTCTTCTTGTTCTTTCAATTTCCTTGTTAGTTTGTCCATTTCTGCCATGTTCAAAACTTTCAAAATCCAATCTTCCATAGATGGTATCTCCTGAGTCTTCCACATCTGTGCATAACACATTCTGGCCGCCGTAATCATATAAAACACCATAACTCTGTCCATTTTATCAAAATCTTCTAGGTTCATACATAATAACAGCAATTCCGGGGTTTTATTTATATTCCTTTGTATAATATCTGACATAACTTTAACTATATCCCCCCAGAATTGCTTAGCCTTATCACAAGTCCACCACATATGATAGAATGAGCCTTCATGCTGTTTACATTTCCAACATTTATCAGACATCTGGCTATTACCATTGGCCAACTTCTTCGGTGTTAAATACCATCTATACAACATTTTGTATACATTTTCACGCACAGTGGTACATGCTGAAATCTTAACTTCATTTTTCCATACCTTTTCCCAAGCTTCCACTGAAATTTCCTTATTACAATTTATTGCCCATTTGACCATCTGAACTTTAACAACTTCCTCCTCTGTAAACCATTTCAGCAATATCTTATATATTTTAGAAATTATTTTCTTCCCCCCCGCCCCCCGAAGCAAACAGTTCTCAAACTCGGAATTTTGTAATCTAAAACCATTTTTCCTTTTGTCCTGCTCATATAAATCTTTTATCTGCATATATTGAAACCATCCATATTGGAGTGGCAATTCATCATTACCTTTAAGCAAATAATTGTTCTGCTTTATCTCAAGAATCTCTTTATATGTCAACCAGTCTTCCCCGGCATATTCTGTTCTTGGGTTTACTACTTCCGCAGGGATAATCCACATTGGTATAGACTCTTCCATGTATTTCTTGTATTTGTTCCATACAACAAACAAACTTCTTCTTACATAATGGTGTAAAAACATAGAGTCTGCTTTCACTTTGTCATACCATAGATATGCATGCCATCCAAATGATTTATTGTATCCTTCCAGTGCTAATAGCTTCAAATGCTTCAATGACAACCATTCCCTTAACCAGTCCAAACATACCGCATCATGGTATAATTTAAAATTTGGTAATTGCAAACCTCCTCTTTCTTTTGCATTGTACAATACTTTTATTTTAACTCTGGGTTTCTTTCCAGTTACAAAGTGTGTATGGTGATTTATGTATATATTGACCCATCCAATAAAAAATTCTTAAAAAAAAAAAAGAACTCCAGAGAAGAAACAGAGATGCACAAATCGGTAGCTGAACAAAACAAGGAACAACTTACTAAAGCCACAGGTCCATGATATCCATGTGGGAAAGGATTCCCATTCACTGCCGCATGTAAGTTCAAAGATGTACACCACTGAAACAGGAACTGAAGAGGGACTCTAAAGGTCTGGAGAGATATCAACAACTCCCGCTTAACGCTATTTCAGAATCACAGAGGAAAAGCCTACTATAGATCAAGGCTGTATGATGTGGAGCATCCAAATTTCTATGAGGTTCTAGAAGAACTCCACATATGGGTCATCCTAGGATAGTGAAAGTGAAAGCCAAGGCAAGAATCATAGAATCATAGGGTTGGAAGGGACCTCTAGGGCCATCTAGTCCAACCCCCTTCATAATGCAGGAACTTCACAACTACCCCACCTCCCCAACTGCCCCAGTGACCCCTCCTCAATGCCTAGAAGATGGCAAAACACCTCCAGGATCCCTAGCCAAACGGGCCTATGGAAAATTGCTAACTGACCCCTAAGGTGGCAATCGGCATTACCCTGGACATGTAAGAAGGGCCACGAGAAGAAGAAGACAAAGATGTGCATGATGGCCAGGAGTGGATCAACAAATAGGAAAGTCAGCTATGCAATGTCCAGCATGCCCAAAGATAAGAAGGACGCAGCCTCTTGGAGGAAACAAAAGTGATATAGTGCCTTATGCAGAAGTTATAGTTTAATCTAAAGTGCAAAAAATATATTTACAACTTGTGAGCTAAATACAAAACAATTTTGACCTAGAGTTCAGAAACAATTTACCCAGCTATTCAAAGCATACAGAAGAGATATTTATAACAACAGCACTAGTGAGACTAACTCATAATATCAAATGCAATATTTATGCATATAGTAATGAGGACTTTGTTTTTGAAAAGTATTTTTTCTTCTTTCTTTCAGGTTGTCGGGTATATATAGAAAAGTTCAACCTCAAACTCCCTTTGTTCAGGGGACATACAGAGACAATAATGTTTGCAGTTTTCAAACTTGCATAATCATTTTCTTTACACAGATGTAATCATATCATAAGTAGATTAGGTCAAGGATGGAATGGAACCGATGGGCGTGAGCCAGCAATATAATCCCATTTCATGTGAAAACACTTTGTCTCGGGCTCTTGGTACCACAACAATTTAATCATAGCAAGACTTCAGAATTCATCACCCAGTGTAGCAATTTTTGACGGAAGTTACCCGTCCAGCATGCCAGCAAGAACAATAGGAACCCAACCCAGAGCCTTTGCATCCATAGGAGTTGCCATCGGCTTCATTTTAATAAGCACGCATCAAGATTGCAGGGCCACTCTTGCGACCGATGTTCCTAATAATTTATCCAGCTACCCCTTCAAAATGGCTTGAGGTGCTTTGTTATGAAAACTTGTACCTCCTTCTAGGTAATTGAAACTCTCTGCAGTGTCTCTCCTCTGCACTATCTCTATGCAAGCCAACCAAGAGATTGGTGGAAAGATTTCTGCAACCTTTGTAGCAAGCCATGAAGTTGAGGGCAGGTGAACACGGATCCCGACAACAAAAACTGGCAAGCTTCTTATTGGCAGACCACAATCATGTTGTCAACTAGATCTGCACATGGATGTTTGGAAGCAACATGTTACTTAAGTATCCAAAAGAGAGCACCTTGTCAGCTACATGTGGGCCAGCTCATATTGGCTCATGACCACAGGGGACTAAATAAATAGTATCCTTCCAATCTCCAAAGCCAGTCTTATGCTGCGCAGGTATTACCCAATTCATTCTGGCACCATCTCATTAATCAACTTCTGAAACTCAGGCATGGCCCCAACACAGACAGTTGAAACAACACATGCAGACTGTTCTGCAATACTGTCTCCTATGCTACAGGTGAAAACTGTATCTTGCTTATCTATGCTAGAAAGTGATTTTGTTGAGCAATCAGCAAGCTAGTTGCACAGATTTCCATTTATCAGAGCACGGGACAGTGACCCACGCTCTTGCAATGAATCCTGGTCCCCTATGCTAGGACTCGGAGTCCCCAACATGATACGCATGGGCAACATGACAACTACCAACACCTTTCCTGGCGCACACCAAGTGTTTTTAGAAAGTCAGTAGGGCCCGGTGGAGCTTTTGCCCAGCAAAGCTTCTGATTGGCTGGTCGCTGGAAAATTGATTGGCTGTGCAGGTTTTTTAAAATGTTGCTTTGGCATCAGCTGTCACCACCACAGCACAAGGATCTTCACTGTTCGACTGAAGGTAAACTGCAGCAGCCATTTTGTGGCTGTGTCACTCACAACTCCTCTCTTTTAATCCTGTGGTTAAATATGGCGTGACTTTAACTTTCTTGTTATTTCTCTCGCACACTGGGTTTTGTAATGCTGCAACCAGAAATTTAATGCCTGTCTGATTAATTGACCTTTCCCAGAGTATTGTACCTAAGCTTTAAGGCTCCTTCGTTAGACTCAGGGCTGGATCTAGGGTTGCTGGCGCCCAGGGCAACCCAAATCCGGCCCCCTGTGTGCACATCATTTCTGTGATGTCATCACACGGGGTGGAGTGTGCCGGCAGCGCGGCAAGCTGGCTGCCCCGGCGCACAGTGCACTGCGGAGCTGGCGGCAGCAGCGCGGGCAGCTGGGAGGCCACCCGTGCCATTCGCCTACCCCGCTGAGGGGGCGGCTGGCTTGCTGCACGCTCCCTGTCCTGCGGGGCAGACGAATGGTGCAGGCGGCCTCCCCCCCTCCACTCAGCTGCCCGCGCTGCTGCTGGTGCGCTCCCGGTGGCTGGCAGCTGCACCCGGCACCAGACTGCCCCCCTGCCCCCCCACCCCATTGATCCAGCCCTGGTTAGACTAAGAGGTCCTGAGGAGGAGACTGTTGTATGGGAAGAGCGTATGACTCTAGGTTTAACAATAAACAGAATAAAACTTTATTTGTACAAGAACAGTATTGGTTTCAGGATGTTTAGCAACTTTTCTTCAGTAAATAAAAACTGTATGTTAATAACTTTGGACTGAGATGTCACAATCTTTCATTTCATAATCACTCCTCTCTCTCAAATCCGCCTCTCTCTTCAGAATGTACTTTGTCTAATTTTTATTTTATTTTGCTCAGTTAATCTCTCCCTTTTAAACTCAAGTTTCTGTCAGCTTCTTCCCCTCATACTCTTATAATACTCTGACAATATTAGGATTTGACTCCCTCTAGTCCCTAACTTGTCCTCTATAAGTGTGAGACTCTTAATGCTTATCAGAGCCTTGTCTGGGATTCTAACCAGAAGACAGTTTTTCCAGGTTCTGTTGACTGTAACGGCAAACTGAGGACTCTGGCCATTTTCACACTGCTTACCAGCCACGGAACATGGCGCCAAGCTCCCAGAACAACAGCGCCATTTTGCAGTTCTCATGTGAAATCGCACCAGGAAGATGCTGTCGTTCCGGGAGCTTGGCGCCATGTTCCATGGCTGGTAAGCAGTGTGAAAATGGCCTCTCTCTCCCCACACACAGCTCTGCCCATACACTCCCAGTCGACAACCAAACACCTCACTCACTCCTCTCTTTCATCCCCCTTGTTCTTCTACAATTTATCAACTATTTACAGAAACACACTCTTCAAACTTTAGATCATTACAGCCTGGCTCCACCTCCTGATGTAGTCATTTTGCATCATCATCATCAATTATCAATTATCAATTATCAATTATCAATTATCAATTATCAATTATCAATTATCAATTATCAATTATCAATTATCAATTATCAATTATCAATTGCATTTCTAACCCACCCTTCCCACAAGCAGGCTCAGGGCGAGGTACAGCAGTTATAAAAATATAATACAAATATTAAAACAATTCATAAAACAACAGTTCATCATAAAATCAACAAACAGATAATAACTGTCCCAAGATGGGGTCCATTCCAGATTCCTGCCCATCAACATACAGGGGAAGCCGACAGATAATGTACTGCAACCCATAAGTGGGTCAGCAAACGAATGGGCGCTACATAGCTTTGCCCACCACTCTCGGATAGAATTCCAATGGTGTCCAGAGGCTTTAAAAGGTTGTGGGATCCTTCCCTATGCCCTTTCCTTTGTGGGGTGACCTTCTTAGATGCTCAGCATCTCTGGTGTGTTTAACTCCTAGTAAAGGGCCCATGTGCTCAATGGCAATTCTTCCTCTTGTTTACGAGATGTTAATCCTTCTCTTCTTGCCAAGTCCATCTTGGATAAGAATCTAGCCCCTGACTGGTCCCACTCCCACACCACAGTCCACAGTTTTAAAACAGGTGTGTCCATATAACCCAAAGGCTTTTAGGTAAAACAAAATATATAAAATACAATGTGGAAACGAGCCCGGTCAGAACTTGAAGACCAGCCACAGTCCTTAAAATTCCTTCTCCAAGGAAGTTGGGTATGAGCATTTCCTGGACTTGCTCAGTAGCAGCGCACTACTGGTAATGGAGTTTGTGGCCTAAGACAGGGGCCATTTCCACACTGCTTACCTTCCCTCACACATTTTTGCGTGATGTTTCGGGTCATTCCGAGGGAAGGTAAGCAGTGTGGAAACAGCCAGGGCGTGTGAGTCGAGCCTGCAAGAATCTAGGAACCAGGAACAACTTAGTTAGGAAAGTTAGGGAATATTCTATTACTTGTATCTGCCTGGCTTTCTTGCCTAGCTGTGCACCCAGGCACTTGTTTGTTTGCTTGTGGCCAAAACCCCATTGCTTTCCTTTTGCTGAGCTAGCACAGTTCAAAATCCCAGCCCTAAAGCTACAGGGACTCAACTCTCCAGTGCAAACTATGCAGCTGCTCTTTGTTTTTGTGCATCTGCACACAGTTGTCCATCCCATCAGGGTAAACTCCAATCACCTTGCCCTAACTCTACTTTTATGCACCCTTTCCATCGTTTTGACAATCTTTTCTTTTTATGCTAGTCATCAACAACCATTCATACCTTGTGCTTTTCTGTTTTGAGTCCAATCTTTTAAATAAAGCATTTAGAATTCTGCTTGGGTATGAAATCCCCAAATTATTTGACCATCCAGGCAGCCCCCCCTTGCAATAAAAGAGGAGTTAAAGGGAATGGATTAACCTGGCCAGGGGTTTTTTTCTGGGA
Organism: Eublepharis macularius; assembly: GCF_028583425.1. Taxonomy (NCBI): domain Eukaryota; kingdom Metazoa; phylum Chordata; class Lepidosauria; order Squamata; family Eublepharidae; genus Eublepharis; species Eublepharis macularius. Next base: position 127,287,996 of record NC_072795.1, on the reverse strand, counting down.
AAAGAGGTGGCGGAACTCTCAAGAGGGAAATGAGGAAGAAACACATGGGATTCTTTGAAATCATATTGTTTTCAAGCACTATTGCCGAGTATTTTCAAGAGGTGCCGGAACTCTGTTCCCCCTAGTTCCCCTTGAAAAAAAGCCCTGGACCTGGCCCTTTCTCAAGTTATAGGGGGGAAACCCAAACAAACTGGTGCCAGTGGATTTATTTATTTATTTATTTATTTATTTATTGCATTTCTAGACTGCCCTCCCCATCAGACGGGCTCAGGGCGGTGTAACAGCATACAATTTGTAACATGCAGTTTAAAAACAATAACATTTTATGGTTGTTGTGGGTTTTCCGGGCTGTATTGCCGTGGTCTTGGCATTGTAGTTCCTGACGTTTCGCCAGCAGCTGTGGCTGGCATCTTCAGAGGTGTAGCACCAAAAGACAGAGATCTCTCTGAAGATGCCAGCCACAGCTGCTGGCGAAACGTCAGGAACTACAATGCCAAGACCACGGCAATACAGCCCGGAAAACCCACAACCATCGTTCTCCGGCCGTGAAAGCCTTCGACAATAACATTATAGATAAACATTAAAACACTATTCCATATACAATAACCATTGCCATACCACATCTGTCCAGGGGTTAATTTGGATGGGTGAAGGGTAGTAGAGGGGTGTGCCACTCCAAACACACATCCCCCTTCAGTTAAAGTTCTTTGGAACAATAAAGCAAGCTACCTGATCTGTGATCATCATCTTCTGTGGTTATTGAACAATTTACCCCGTGTAATTTTGCTTTCATTATATTCTATTTAAAGGAGGAAGAATGATCGTGAAGCCTGTTGGAAGTAGCAACGTCTGGTGTCCAAAGATGAAGAGAAGAAGACCCAACTCTACAGGGGGCAGCAAGGATTAGGCAGATAGGAATGTGGGGACAGCACCTCTCTTTTCTGTTAAGTCTCACTTCCTTATCTTGGCCATTTCCACACGTCTTAACTTTTGCCAGCACATCATGGAAGACAGCGTCTTCATGTGTGAAATCACACCAGGAAGACACTGTTATCATGCAAAATTGCGCAAGAAGACGCTGTCTTCTGCGATAACAGTGTCTTCTGGCGCGATTTCACACACAAAGACACTGTCTTCCGCGGTGTGCTGGCAAAAGGTAAGACGTGTGGAAACGGCCCTTGTCTCCAATTAGGCTTAACAGGGGCAATATCCTCCTTCTTTCTCCTCTCGTGAGAACATTTTCTCTCTCCTCAAAAACTAGATAGCTAGGCGCTGTCTCTATCTCTCCTCTTTACTACCAATAATGTAGTTCCTAAATAAACTCTTTTTTCACATTTTAAAACCAGTACTGTGTCGCTACCACTCAGTCAAGAAAACCTACCGTTTGTTTTCACTGAGTCATGAGCTAGGGCTAGTTTCTGTTTGTCCATCTCCGCTAGTGGTACACAGCGTGTTTGTGATTCAGTAAAAAAAACTTAGTTATACACTCATGTGTGTGTCTTGAGTTTTTTGTATGATTAAAAATAAATGTCTCCTAGAAAGCAGCATGTGCAGAAATGTCCTCTACTTTGGACTATTGGGAGTTTGGGTGCTGCAAAAAAACCCACATTCATTCCAAGAAGTTTCTCTGCCACTAAAAGGACAGGAAACAGGAGTGAATTTAATTGCTTTCAAGCATCTTCCACCCTGATGATGGTTCTTGCACCCAGTACCTAAGGCTTGGTTATGCAAATACTACAAGCCGGCAGAAACCAATGAAAAGCCCATCTCATACCCTGGCAGAAATATGATACCTAGGAGGGGACAGATCTGTATCCCTGGGAAAGTTAAAACAGGAGATTTGGGGAAGTTTCCAAATCCTTTATTCCTCCACCCCAATTCATAATAAGCCACTAATTTGTTCCCTCTGATACCTAAGTCCATGGTCAAGCTAAGTGGGGTGCCCATAGACAAGGTAAGAGTTTTTGAATGCTGAGTGGCAGGGGGCGGGCTCTCAGGCATACAGAAAAATGTCATAGTTGTTGTGGATTTTCCGGGCTGTATAGCCGTGGTCTTGGAATTGTAGTTCCTGATGTTTCGCCAGCAGCTGTGACTGGCATCTTCAGAGGTGTAGCACCAAAAGACAGAGATCTCTCAGTGTCACAGTGTGGAAAAGGTGTTGGCAGGTAATTTATATCTACTCAGGAAGGTGGGGTTGGGCTGGGTCATCCTGTAAGAGTTTCCCAGGGTGTGGAATGCTAATGGAGGGAGGCTTCACTGTATCCTGAGGAGGTTCTTTTGCATATGGATTGGTGCTTGATATGCTAATCTCCTCTGCAGGGCTATTGTCGGGTATAGAGTATTTTGAAATATTTTGAAAGAAAAATATTACTTTGCAAATGAATTAGTACCCTCCCTCAAAAAAAAGAACAGCCTGATGAGGCCTGAGCATGCCCTCAAAATACTAAGAGCAGCTGAGTGTCACTTATGGCTTGTGATATGGAACCTAATGAATACAGAACTTTCCACTGAAGTAGTCTCAGTGCAAGTCCACAAATGCTAGAGCAATGAACTGTCCTCTAGTGCAGTTTTGTATGATTTTGCCCTGAATCCCCAAATCATTACATTTTCTCGAAATCCATTTTAGATCTGGAACTTTCTATACTACATTTACCTATTACTACAATTGGCCTAAAAATGATGAACATATGAGAAGATAAAAGCACATCTGTTCCAAATTTCTGAGAAGGGCAATCAGACAGTTGTCCCGGACCCAAGCGGCCCCTCACCAATCCCAGAAGGTAAGGCACCTGAAGCAGGGCCTCCGGAGATGACCGCAGAGGCTGGGTAGATTCATCAGGCTGTCCTTCGAGTCTCAAACCATATAGGCCTTTGAAGGTCAACACCAGCACCTTGAATTGTGTCTGGAAACAAATTGGGAGCCAGTGTAGATGGAACAGGGCAGGATATGGTCCCTACGACCCACTCCAGTCAACGCCCTGGCTGCAGCATTCTGCACCAAATAAAGTTTCTGAATACCTTTCAAAAGTAGGGTGCATTGCTGCAATCTAATCTAGACATATATGCAGGGCTTTTTTTCAGCTGGAACGCGGTGGAACGGAGTTCCAGAACCTCGAAAATGGTCACATGGCTGGTGGCTCCGCCCCCTGATCTCCAGACAGAGGGGAGTTTAGATGGCCTTCCGCACCGATTCAGCGGCGTGGAGGGCCATCTAAACTCCCCTCTGTCTGGAGATCAGGGGGCAGGGCCACCAGCCATGTGACCATTTTCACCAAGGGTGTGCAAAGGGCGTGCATGCTCCCAGGACCCAAAATGATGTCATTGGTCCTGAGAGCCTGCACGCCCTTTGCACACGCACACGTAGTACCAAGGGCACCACCTCCCACCAAGAGTTGCCCCCTGTACTGGCAACCCACTGAGTTCCACCACCTCTTTTCCCAGAAAAAACGCCCTGCATATAAGTAATCTAGATGTAAGAAAGGACACACACCACTGTGGCCAGGTCCTCTAATCATCCAAAAGGGATGAGTTGGGCTTGGACGTGAAACTGCCAGGTTCAAATCCAGGGCCAGTCCTCGAGTCCAGGTACCCAAGTTATTGTTGAGGTGGCATAATGGGGAGGTTATTGATGCACCATAGAGACTTGAAAAACACTCGGTCATTGGCAGCAGGGGAAGCCACTGGAAGCCCCTCACAGAAGCATCTTGCTTGGAGCCGCAGTATACTTTGACCCAAATCGTTCATACCCCTGCGGGGTTTGAAAGTCATCGGCTGCTCTTAGGCAAATCAGCCTCACCTATCTCACAGAGGAGCTCTAAAGACAAAATATTATTCATGGTGGCTCCTTGAAAGAAGGGCAAGATAAAAATAGATAAAACTATGCAGAATTTTAAAATTCAGTGCGCACTACGGAAGAAAATCCTTACGTTCGTGATTCTGTATGGGGGGGGCTATTGTTAGAAAGAAGGGGAACAAGAAAGGAGTCAGGAAGGGACAGGAGGGAGAAAGAGGGCTGACAAGAAAGCAGAGGGCAGAGAAAGAAGAACAATAAGGTCATTTATTATAGCAACTTCTCCCGAGCTGTGTGTATGGAACACAATTGAAGCTAATTGCGTGGCACCCGCTTTGGGGACTGCATTGTCTGTCTCCAAAGCTTTTTCTAATTTCTCCCCGTAATGTATGATTTTCAGAATCTTTCATTCTAATGATTTTAATGCAATCAGCAAAACTATGCATGTAATTGTCTTTGGCACAACATCCAGGCGGAGTGGCACTTGGGGAGAACTCCCTGAACCCCCGGCTCCGGCAGGAGAATGCAAAGCAGGCCTGTTTTCAATCACCACAGCAGAAGGCAGCCGGCAATGTCTGCAAAAGGCTGCCACAAAAAACATTTGTCGGAAGACAATGACAAAAAGGGGGGTCTCAGCTCGGTGCTATTCAGAGACAATTTGTAAGCGCGGCTGCTGAAGTCGATCCAAACCCTCCTGAACAGCTGGAGCTCTGCAGTGATTGATAAGTGCGCCCAGGAGAACTTCATTTCTGCTTGAATGAAGACAAAGGCCCCATGATGCTGGGCGGATGGGTAATGTCACTATCATTAAGTAGCGAGAGTAGATGTGCCAGACCTTCAGATGGGGACACATAGGTCTAGGAGGAGAGGTCAGGGCACACGCCCCTCCCTCAACCTAGCACAAAACACACCCTTTTCTAATTGCAGCCACAAGGCATGGGTGCAGGAACAGTTATGTTGGTTAAGCAAATCCCTCATTCAGCTCCTCTCCTGTTCCCACCCGGAGCAGCGTTAACATCTTTAAAGAGGAGCACGTACTCTAGCAATAACCTGAATGGCTTGCTCACTACTGTAGGAGGGTTGTTGGAGAAAAAAAACTAGGCTAAGGGAGTGAAACTGAGTTCAGAAAAGACATCAAGTGGTAACCGGAAGATAGGAAGTTTCCTGCCACTGACGAGGTCTTTCTTCTCCTGATTAATCACATACGCGGCTTGGGTTTTCTTCTGGACTCAGTATTGTCACAACTATCCCAGTTGGTTGCCGTATCTCAAAGTGTAGTCTACTTAACCTCAGTTCATTAAAGATAATCCCTTTTGGAAACCAGGGACCTAGTATACAGTGGTGGCTGGTAACCACTGGGTAAAGTCGGTGCTTTTTATGTTTACCAGTATTCATATATAAGATTGCTCTGGTTTCCCCTTCAGGACTTGGACAGCCCCCTTCCCAAAGGTGTCAGTACTCGATGGAGGGCAGGGCAGGCAACTGTAGACAAAGTCAGAGCCAATGGTAGGTGGAGCCAACTAATTTTGGTTTTGTCTCCATCCTCCTCCCTAGAAAGAAAGAAAGAAAGAAAGAAAGAAAGAAAGAAAGAAAGAAAGAAAGAAAGAAAGAAAGAAAGAAAGAAAGAAAGAAAGAACGAACGAACGAACGAACGAACGAACGAACGAACGAACGAACTGCAGTATAATTCCATAACATTTAACTGATCCCTAAGTAGGTGCTAGCCTAATACAGCTCCCCTCCCCCACTCATGCATTTGCAACAACAATAGGGATATTCAATGCAGGGGGGAAATCCTGCCACATGCCCCCATTTCAACATGCTGTTCAGAAGGGTTTGTTTATGAGTTAAAGCCATGAACACTGCAGGGTCTCAGTTTGAAACGGAATCTGATTCCAGAGCTCAAGAATTCATGTTCTGTGAGGTAAAGTTCACAGAAAGCAAAGAGGCCTTTTGCCCACATCAAAGTCAAAGTCGTTTCTCCTGCCTCCAAGTGGGCCATTAACTACATATAACCATCCCAAACCAGACTCTGGGCTGCTGGTTTCCCCAAAAGATTCTTTCAGGTGCCCCAGAACCTTTTCTTCAGGAAGTTATATTTTCCAGAAGTTCTGTAAGATGAGAGCACGTGCAGAGAAGTAAGTCCTTCTGTATGAAATTGGATTCACTTTCAAGCTAGGATGGTAGCCTGAAATACAGAGGGTGGGTTTCCTTGCTGTTTCATTTGAGCGGGAGAGCTCTCTCTAGCCTCCTTCCTCAAGTACATACTAAGGTCAACCTAAAGGAGCTACTTTTCATAACCAGTGCTGGCGCCTCCACTGAGACAACCCCGGCGATCGCCTCCAGCTCTGAGGCGCCAGAGGGGGCACCAGGGCCAGGGGCGGGGGCGCATGCCACGGAGCTGGCAGCAATAGCTTGCAGGCGGCTGACCGGGAGGGATGGGAAGCTGCCCACGTGCCACCCTGGCCACCTGCCATGCCTGGCCCAAAGCTACTGCAGCCTCTCAGCTCTTCCGCGCTGCTGCTGCCACCAACACTCGCCCCCGGCCAGGAGCAGCAGCTGCGGGCCAGGTGTCCAGGGCAGCGTGCAGAGCAACAGAGCAGGAGGGCTGGGAGGATGCACATGCGCCCCCCCCCAGCCACCCGCCATGCCTTGCTGGGCCGGCAGCCTCTCAGCCTCTCAGCCTACAGTCCAGGTGTGTGCCCGAGGGGGCAGGAGCAGTCCTGAAGCTGCCCCCCCCCAACCTCAGGTGCCAGAAACTCTGGCACCGGCCCTGTTCATAACTTTCCCTCTTGAAGTCAGACCAGGGGAAGGACTAAAGAACAAGACATTTCTCTTCACACTGAGAGAGAAACTTTTCTCTTCATTCTCCAGCAGGAAGATTTCATGGGGAGACACACACGGGTGTATCCTCCCCTTCAGTCTTTCCCCTCCTACTAATAGAAAATGATTGCCTTCTTCTAGGTTTGGAAAGGCAGTGCTAAATGTCCTGAGTGAAAAGACCGTGGTTTTTTGTTTTTGTTTTTTTTAAAAAAAACTTTACATGATTCATTCTAATCTATACTCTGGATAGAATAGTTTGTCTATCCAGAGAGCCAGTTTGGTGTAGTGGTTAAGATTGTGGGACTCTAATCTGGAGAGCCAGGTTTGATTCCTCACTCCTCCACTTGAATCTAGCTGGGTGACCTTGGGTCAGTCGTGGCTTCTAGGAGCTCTTTCAGCCCCACCCACCTCACAAAGTGATTGTTGTGATAATAATAACACACTTTGTAAACTGCTCTGAGTGGGCATTAAGTTGTCCTGAAGGGCAGTATATAAATTGAATGTTGTTGTTGTTGTTGTTGTTAGACAGGGAAATGGAGGCTTGATAGAGACAGTATGATAGTCCATTGGTGGCCCTAGAAGACTCCATCTGAAAAAGCCCTAGGTCTCTCTTCGCCTCCCTTCTCCCTGAGAAAAAAGGAAGACAACAGGGTGGCTCAAGGTTGCCAGGTCCCTCTGCCTTCAAACGGGGGGGGGGGGCGGAGGCACTAGGCTGGTGTCATGTACCAGTTCTTTTCTCGCATACATGCATGAAGTATTCACTTGCTCCAAGGGGCTTCTGCTGACATCACTTCTGGTTCAGTTCCTCAAGAAGTAGCCCCAATGAGACCTCATTACTTCCATTCTGAAGGGACATATTCAGAAGCCTCATGGAGCGTGGTGGGAGGGCAGGGAACCATTACTCACCAGCATGATAATCTTCACATGTGTCACTCCCAGCACTAACGTGATGACATCACTTTGCCCAGGAATGCTCTTGTGTTTCATGTGTGGACAGTTCTCTTAGAATTGGCCCATTTGGGGACAAAATCAGCCCCCGTGAAGCGTGGGCGCACTCCTGAGCAAAGAGCGATTATGTCACACCCCACCGGGAGCACACCCACCACTGATGGGCACCTGGGAACCCTATGTGCACATCATTTCATCATGTGCTCCACCCAGCCTCCCTACTCATGTGAGCAGTGCAGCAGCTGGTGTGGGTGATTCCACACCCCCAGCAGGGGGCTGACAACCCTAGGCTGGCTCCATGATTTCTTATGGATCCATTGACCAATCAGGGACTCAGGAGGAGCCATAAAGACAGCTTCCTGCCCAATGAAGTGATGCCACTGATGTGGATGGGCCTGGTTCAAAGGAGGGAGGCATGTAGGGCTGAGTTAAACACAAGCCCAACTTAGCAGGTAGCCCAACATCTAGGGTTACCAACCTCAAAGTGGAGCCTGGAGTTCTCCTGGAATTACAACTGATCTCCAGAGTACAGTGATCCATTCCGCTGTAGAAAATGGCAGCTTACTCTGTAGAAAATGGTATTGCATAGATTCTAGGTGAAATCCCTCCCCATATTCCCCACACACACAGGAAATGCCCCCCTCCTCAGAGGGTTTGTTAATAATTGACAGAGCGTTCGGGAGGCAAAGAGGATATTAACAACCCTCTGAAGAGTGATGTTTGCCAGCTCTGTAGAGGGAGGTAAAATTCAAACTACGCATCCTGGCTAACATTGCATCTCCCTTCACTTGAGCATCCACGTGTAATTCGTCTCGTGTAGTTTATCTCCCACAAAACCAGGTGAGCTTTGTTTACAGTGCAGTCAAAACTTCTTCCAGAGCAGATAGACAAGAAATTCTCAAGTGGTTTTTACCTCTCCTCTGTTATCTGGAGAGGATTGTGTCTGATCCTTGTTTAGAAAAGGCCCCAAAGGATCTATCTGTTTCATCCCCTCTTCCCCTTCCCTTTTGCAGGTTGATATCACCTTCTTCGCCTCCAACCCTGTGCGGCTCCTGGAGTTAAAACCCAGTGAACCTAACTACATCAGTGATAATGTCAGAGCACCATTGAATTGGTCATTCCCGCAGCCCCTCCTCTCTCTGCCTGACCCCTCTCTTCCATGGTTCAAGGAATCAGCAAAACTCTCTGACACAGAAACAGGAAGACACTTGATCTGCCTGTTACAATTTCTAGTGGCTTTGATGGAAAAAATCACATGTGCACACACTTGTCTTTTGCAAGGTTTTTCTTGGCCTCCCTGAATAGTTCTAACTTGGCATTTTCTTTTGCATTATAGGGAATTTGTCTCTCTTAAAACACACACACACACACACACACACACACACACACCCTGAGCAATTGAAGATGTCACCAGGCAGTGGTATCTGGTCTGGAAGTTACCTTGTTAGCTTTGCACCCGTGGCCAGCACTAACAGGATAATGGTTTGAACAAACTCAATACCCCTGTGTTAATCTCTGCTTAATATGCTTCTCTCCATGGATGTGGATGCATGATTTCTAAAGTGATAGGTGCTCAAGCTTGAGTCTATCTGGAAGTTATATCATTTGCCATGGAAGCTGATGTAGGAAAAAAATACAGAGGGGAACACTGTGTGGTAACAGAGATAACGAATCAAAAGACCCACAACAGTAAGGACTAGCAACTTAACATGAAGTCTACAAAGTACAACACACAATTATGGTGTAAGTTACTGACCACTTTTATGAACAATATTAATCACAAAGGCCACTAGCCTGTTTCTTTTCAATACAAAATGAACACAAGGACTGCACAACAAAAAGTCCACACTCCCCTCTGGGGAAGACGTCCCAAAATTGTCTCTTAATGAAGCAAGGAGGACACCAACCGTGCAGGGAGGATGGAAAGCCACCATGCGCTCAACAGGGCACAAGCTGAACTCCTGTTTCGTATCTTCTTTGTTGAGAGCGCTATATACTGGTGGTTGTGCGGTTCCACAAAGCTGCACTCTCTCCTCTAGCTCCGAAATGGATATCAATTGTCAGGTCAGCTTGCGCCCTGTTGAGTGCACGGTGGCTTTCCGTCCTCCCTGCAGGGTTGGTGTCCTCCTTGCGGAATCTCCCGACTGGGGGCTGGTCACTGGAATGTGTTCATCATTTGACCACCGTGATTAAGAAGAAAGGAGTGACTCACTCCATTAAGAGACAATTTTGGGACGTCTTCCCTAGAGGGGAGTGTGGACTTTTTGTTGTGCAGTCCTTGTGTTCATTTTGTATTGAAAAGAAACAGGCTAGTGGCCTTTGTGATTAATATTGTTCATAAAAGTGGTCAGTAACTTACACCATAATTGTGTGTTGTACTTTGTAGACTTCATGTTAAGTTGCTAGTCCTTACTGTTGTGGGTCTTTTGATTCGTTACGGAAGCTGATGTAGCAGTTAGAGTGCCAGACTCAGATCTGAGAGGAACAAATTGGAATCTCCCCACCCTGCCAAGGAAGCTTGCTGAATGGCCTTGGGCCAGTCACACACTCTTGATGTGCCCTACCTCATAGGGTTGATGTGAGAATAAAATGGAGGAGAGGAGAATGTTGTAGGCATAGTTTAAAGGGGGTAGGAAAGCCCTCTGCTTCTGTAGGGAGGGGATTGCCTGTTGTGGCAATCGTCCCCAAAGTCCTGCCTATCCTCTGAACCAATCCTTGCGATATAAGCCTTATACAAATCCAAGGGATAGCCAGCCAATCAGAGCTCCTGGAACGCCACTCATTGGGAGGGGGTGAGCCAATCACAGCTTACGAAGGGGAAATAGATTTTTTTTCCCCTTCATACAGGGATTTGGGTGGCTGTGCATAACAGTGTAAGATTAGACAGGCTTTACATAAGACATCTGACACACGAGGAACACGTGTCAGGACTCGATGCAATGTTAGCCAGGAAGGGTAGTTTAAAAAGACAAAGCCAGCAGCAGGGCAAAGGCTTTGCTATACCCTGGAGCTGTGTGAAGGGGCTGTGAAAGGCCAGAAGGGAAACTCCAGCCCATTATAACTTCTCCAGGTCCGATCCTGGCTCTGGAAGGCCGCTCCAGCCCATTTCCATTCCTCGCTGCCCTCCGGTTGCCATCCCACACAGTTTTAGACTGGAGATTTGAAATTGACAGAGCCTTCAGGGAGGTGAAAGTGACAGGGAGACGAAGATGAAATTAACAAACCCTCTGAGGACCAATTTCCGCTGGCTCTCTCTCTTTGCTCTTTCTTAAGAAGAGAGGCTGTATTGCGAGATAGGAAGAAATCCATGTCATCACTCCAACTGAAGGTTTCCAACTTCCAGGTGGGGGCTGCAGTTCTACTGGAATTACAACTGATCCCCAGACTACAAAAATGTGTTTCTGGGCTTGCCAGGTCATGCCCTATGCTGGCAACCCCTCCTCTCGCCACTGCTTCGTTGGCCAGCATGGGAAAATCAAATAAAAAATAAATTCTGGGAGAACCCTGAAGTGACATCATAGCACTCTAGGAATTGCTGGAAAATTTATGGCTTTTCCCTGGAAGTGACAAAATGAGACCAGCCCTATGTCCCCACCCCCATGCTCCTGCCAGTAGCCAGCTGCTGGCTGGCAATCCTATCATTTCCCCTGGAAGAAACAGCCACTTTAGAGGGTGGATTCTATGGCATTACATCCCTGCTGAGCTACACTCACCAGACTCCACCCTCCTCAGGCCCCGCCCCCCAAATTCCCAGGAATTTTCCAACACAGAGTTGAAAAACCTACTCCTTGTATTAGTTAAGGAGGTCCATGTGCACTGGAGGACAAGTGAGGAAAGAACAGAAGATCTCAAATGCTTAGAGGGATCCACACAACCCTCAACTCCCTAGCAACCCACACAGCCTGCCCAGATAGGAATGCCAACCTCCAGGTCACCAACCTTGACTTGCACGCTCTGTTATGTGAGGTGTGAATGTCTCACAGATGTTCTGTCCTGCTTAACAGAGCCCTCCACCTTACTAAGGTTGGTGGCAACTCAAGGTTGGGAAATTCCTAGAGTGTTGATAGCCAGCCAATCAGAGCTGAGGGTGGAGCCTGGAGAGGGTGGGGTTTGGGGAGGGGAGGGACTTCAGCAGGGTACCATTCCATTAAGTCCACCCTCCAAAGCAGCCATTTTCTCCAGAGAAACTGATTGCTGTCATCTGGATAATCCCAGGAGATCTCCAGGCCTTTCCTGGAGGCTGGAAGCTCTACACACTGTATTATGTTACAGGACAAAGGAAGAAAACTCTCTCAGCCTTGGCAGACATCTTGTCCACTTGAAGATCCAGCATTAGGTATGGGCAAGGATAAAGAAATGTGAAGCTAGCCTAGTCAGCTGACTCATGTGTGTGCGAATGTGTGTTTTTAAACTATTTACTTGGCTGCCTTTCTCCCGAGCATCACAAGAATCAAACTGGGTAACGGCACCATAAAAACAATTTGATACAACAAACATTAAAACAACAGGTATGCAAACATTAAAAACCAACGTAAAACCCCCATTGGCTGGGTATTCCCGTTTTTTCCACACTCAGGCTGCTCCAGAAGGCTGAAAATCATCTCCCTCATTGCGGTCACGTCCGCCAGAAGAATCTCAGAACTAAGCACAATGTCAGTCTAACCTGAACTCTGTATCTTTCCCAAGGATAAGGTGGTACTTTGTACTGACCTCACCTCTCTTCTGAAAGTCTACTCCAGATTCCATAGGCTGCAAGAGATAAGTCTATTATCCTTCTGTACGGACCCTAAACATCCTAGGGAGAGGCTGTGGCACCACCTAGACGTCAGAAGGACACTCAAGGCTTACTTGCTCTGAACAGGGCAAATCAGAAAGCCGGGCTTCCCGTTCATCAATATCTCTCCCCCTGGTTGGGGAAAGAAAATGTCTTCAGCAGCCATAAGTGCCAATATCAAAACATGCATTATCAAAGCCCACAAAGCTCTCAACGCAAGGTAAAAGAGGCAATTGGACCGCTGTTGGGAGTAGATGGAGAAACTCTAATGCAGGACAGAGAAAAAGCAGTCAGGCTTAATAACTTTTTTGCCTGTTTTCTCCCTGAAGAACTCGGGCACATCTACAGATAGTAGAAAATGTGGCAGGACATCTGAGTAGCTAATTTACATTGACAGAGAGGTTGTGGAGAGGCATCTGGCTGCACTGGATGAATACAAATCCCCTGGCCCGGATGGGGTGCACCCAAGAGTGCTGAAAGAACTTTCTAGAGAACTTGCAGAACCCCTGTCCATCATCTTCAAGGCCTCCTGGAGGACTGGGGATGTGCCACAAGATTGGAGAAGAGCTAATGTTATCCCGATCTTTAAGAAAGGGAAGAAGGATGACCCGGGAAACTACAGGCCGGTCAGTCTGACTTTTGTTGCTGGGAAGATATTAGAACAGATTTTAAAGGGATCAGTCTGTAAGCATCTGAAGGACCGCTCAGTGATCCAGGGAAGTCAGCATGGTTTTGTCCCTAACAGATCTTGCCAGACCAACCTGATTTCTTTCTTTCATCAAGTGACCAACTTCCTGGATTGGGGAAACTCTGTTGATGCGATTTATCTAGATTTCAGTAAAGCTTTTGATAAGGTTCCCCATGACATTCTGATGGTCAAACTGGAAGACTGTGGACTGGACCATAGGACAGTTCGGTGGATAGGGAACTGGTTAGAGGACCGCACTCAAAGAGTGGTGGTCAATGGCATTTCATCAGATTGGAGGGAGGTGTCCAGTGGGGTGCCGCAGGGCTTGGTTTTGGGCCCAGTACTTTTCAATATTTTTATCAATGATCTGGATGAAGGAGTGGAAGGGCTGCTCATTAAATTTGCTGATGATACCAAATTGGGAGGAGTAGCAAACACCCAAGAAGATAGAATAAAAATTCAACAAGACCTGAATACTCTGGAGAAGTGGGCAGCTGTGAATAGGATGCAATTCAACAAAGACAAGTGCACAGTATTACATCTGGGCCAAAAAAATGGGAAGCACAAATACTGGATGGGGGATACACTACTGTATATGTGAAAGGGATCAGAATAGTTCAAAAAGTGGAATCAGCTGCCTAAGGAGGTGGTGAGCTCCCCTTCACTGACAGTCTTCAAGAAGAGGCTGGATGAATATTTGTCAGGGATGCTTTAGGCTGATCCTGCACTGGGGAAGGGGTTGGACTAGATGGTCTGTATGGCCCCTTCCAACTCTATGATTCTATAATGGTTCTTACTGGAAGAACGGCTCACTCAGTGAGGAGCACGGCTACCAATGTAGCATTCCATAGGAACATCTCTGTAGGAGAAGTCTGCAAGAAGTCTCGACCTCTGTGAGCCACTACAAACGAAATCGATACGATTCAACAGAGCACCCAATGAAAAGGTTCAAGCCTGGACTGTAGCCAAACTTACCTTAGCAAACGGAGTCCCGACAGCAGATCCTGCAGGAGACAACAAAGCTACTGCGCAGGAACACGCCGGGAGAGGCAGTCCTTCAAGTATGTGGGCCCCAGTTATGAGATGCTTTAATGGCTGAGTTCCAACAACTTGAATTGGATCCAGAAACTAATCTGCAGCCAGCGAAGGAACCACAGAAAACATGTGGCATGAGAAGAACTCGCTTGGGTCTACTGTAGGACACAGCATTGCACAATTTCATGTGCCAGGGCATTTCTCAGTTAAACTTCAGCCTTTTTAAGTCCTACTGATTTAAAGGGAGAGAGTTAAGCAGGTACCATATTTACTTCAAAGGAGGACAACCCTGAATGTAAGACAAAACCCTTTGAGATCTTATGGGTGTGTTAAGTGCCTTCAAGTCACTTCCAATTTATGGTGACCCTATGAAATAATGGCCTCCAAAATGTCCTGTCACTGACAGGCTTGCTCAGGTCTTTCAGACAAAGGTCGTGGGTGTGGCTTCCTTTCTTGAGTCAATCCATCTCATGCAGGGGCTTCCTCTTTTCCTACTGCCTCCTACTTTTCCTCACATCATTATCTTTTCCAGTCAGTATTCTCATTAAGTGACCAAAATACAACAGCCTCAGTTAAATCATTCTCACTTCAAGGGAAAAATTCAAGCCTGCTTTGATCTAGAACAACAACAACAACAACAACATTCAATTTATATACCACCCATCAGGATGACTTAACACCCACTTAGAGCAGTTTACAAAGTATGTCATGATTATCCCCACAACAACCACCCTGTGAGGTGGGTGGGACTGAGAGAGCTCTGAGGGAGCTGTGACTGCTCCAAGGTCACCCAGCTGGCTTCAAGTGGAGGAGCGGGGAATCAAACCCGGCTCTCCAGAGTAGAGTCCTATACATAGTAACGGGGAATACTAGAGTGTCAGACTTTTCCTCAGCAAGGGCAGAGGTTGGGGCTGCAGCACCCTTCAGCGTCCCCTTTTCCAAGTCCCAGCACCAGATGAGCCACAGGATACAGAGAGGAGGGGAGTTCTGTCACACCCACCTGGTCCCTGCCCCTGAGAGCAATCTAGGCCTCCCTGGACCGGCTTAATAAAGGATTGTTTAGGGACGGGTTGGCCCCCAGGTTTCCTCCAATGCCCTCTCCTCAGGAGTGGGCCAAAAGCGAGTGAAGGGAATCCTGCCCCACTCTGGTCAGAGGTTTTAAGAGGCTGCTGTGCCTGCCTGCTCAGGTCCCAAGAATGCCAGGTGCTGCTGGCCTACTCTTCTGGCCTGTTGCCAGCTGCAGCCTACTGCCTGAGCCCTGCCTCTCACCTCATGGGCAGTCTCTAAGACTGCTCCAGGAGCCCCTCTGGGCATTGCCCTGCCTGAGCTCCTTTTCCACCTCCCCTGGTTGAACTGCCTGCCTTTGTGGCACCTGGGTGAGGCCGCCCCCACTAGAGGTTCCTCCGGATCACAGAGTGAGGCTACCACCTCCAGATGCAGAATTGTCTTACTCTTAGTCACTAGTCCTTGCACTTAAGGGTTTTTTGTAGTTCCTTCATGACTGTCTCAATCTTTCCTGGTTTTGTGGTTGCAGTCTCCCTTTTGGTTGATGATTGAGCCGAGGAAAGAAAATCTTTTCCAACCACAATTTCTTCCTTGACAGCCTTAAAAGTTGTGCAGTTTTTCAGTAGTCATTACTTTTGTCTTCAGCTGTAATCCTGCTTTGGCACTTTCCCCTTTAACCTTCGACAATAGTCTTTGCTATTTTTTGCAGTAACATGGTTTCATCTGTATAGCTCAAGTTCCTTTAATTTTTACTCCATCTTCTAAATGGCATCCAGCTGTGAACTGAAAGGGAGATAAAATACATTCTAGTCTGACACCTTCACCAAGTGGAAACCATTCTGTTTCCCTATATGCCGTTCTAACAGTAGCCTCTTGTCCAGAGTACGGGATGAGCCTCAAAACCATCAGATGTTGTGGCACTCCCATTACTTTTAAAATCTCATAGTTTTTCATGCTCCAGATTGTCAAAAGTTCTGCTATAATCTACAAAACAGAAACTGATCTCATTCTGAAATTCTCTAGCACACTCCAATAACCGATGTACATTTACAATACGATCTCTAGTGCCTCTTCCTTTTCTGAACCTAGCTTGAACCACAGTCATTTCTCATTTAATATATGGTAAGAATATTTGTTGTAAAATTTTGAGCACCCCTTTGCGGGCATGGGAAATTAATAAGATGGTAGAATAGATGCTGCAATCTTTGATGTCTCTTTTTTTCAGAATTGGGATGTAGATTGAATGTTTCCAGTCTATGGGCCATTGTTTTGTTTCCATATTTGTTGACATATTCTTGATAAGAGTTTGATGGATTCAGTTTCTGTAGCTTGAAGTAGCTCTTTTGGTATACTCCTGGTGTTTTGTTTCTCCCAAGCGCTTTGAGCCCAGTTTTCATTTCAGTTTCTAAATTGCAGGTACTTCCGCAAAAATATCTTCTTTGAAGGAACCTATCATCCTTTCATTTCTTCTGAATAGTTCTTCAGTGTACTGTTTCCATCTTTTCTTTATTTGTCCCGATTAGACAATACATTTTCATGCTGATCTTCCAGCATTCCTAGCCATTTGAATTTCGATTTGATTTCTTGGATCTTGTAGAACAGATTTCTTGTTCTTCCTTTTTTGTTGTTTTATTTATTTGCACTGGTGATTATAATAGTTATATTTCTCTACATGCAAGTCGCCGAAAAGCAGCATTTAGAATTCTGATTGCATTTCTGTCACCTTCAGCAATGTTAAAGAGTTTCTGTCATTCATTTAGGCTTCTCCTTTCTTTTGGCTACAGGAACATTCTTTGCGCATTCTTCCTTAATAATATGTCTGGTTTCAACCCATGATTTAAATTATATTTTGGCACTGTGATTGTTTTAGTATTTCTCTTCAGCATTATTCTAATTTTTGATATTAACAATTTGCGATCTGTACCACCATCAGCTCCTGGTCTTGTTTTAACAGAAAGAATAGAGCTTGTCAACTTTCTGATTATGTACTCAATTTGATTTCTGTCTTGGCCATCCAGTGACTTCCATGTATACAATTGTCTGTTCAGTTGCCTGAGGCATGTTTTTGCAATGAACAAATTCACAATATTCAGAGTTGCTCTCCTGCTTCATTTCATAACCCTAGTCCCAATTTTCTAACAATATTTGATTCCACTTTGTTTCCTACTTTTATGTTCTAGTCACCTATGATTTACCAGTACATCTTGTGTGGGTGAATGATCAATTTCATCCTGGACACTTGCACAAAAACTTTCAATTTCTTCCTCTTCAGCCTGTGTAGTTTGAGCATAAACTTGAGTGACAGTTACGTTGATAGGCTTTCCATGAAGTCCAATTGTCCTTATTCAGTCAAACTTTGCACTATAGCCCCTGATTACTTTGGCATGTCTCACCTCACTATTAGAACAACACCATTTCTTCTGAGTTTGTCATTTCTGTAGTAAAATACTTTGTAATTCTCTGACTGAAAATGTCCTAATCCAATCCACTTTAGTTCACTCACACCCAGGAATACAGTGTTTAAATATTCAATTTCTCATTTTATGATTTCAAGCTGGCCTTAGTTTATACTTCTCATATTCCATGCTCCTATTATATGTGTTGTACAGCACTGGACTTTCCTTTTGCATCTGTTCACATCAGCAACTGCAATGTCCTTTAATCTGGTTGCTTCTTTAAAAACAGTGCTATTCGTGCTTGTTCTTTGCTCTTCCCCAGTAGCTGAGTGTTTCCAAGCTGGGGGGTCCTGTCTTCCACCACTATATCTTCTTTTGTTTTGGGTTGTCTTATCATATGGTTTTCAAGGTATGAGATGATCAGAAGTGGTTTACTATTGCTGCCGTCTGTGCAGTTCTAATCTAGGTTATCTGAAGTGTCTCTGACATTGTCTATGAAGGATCTTCCATCAGTGTCACCCTCCACTACTGCTGCTGCCCAGTAGCTAGCCTTCAAGGATTCCTCCATCCCCATCCCCATTGGAACTGTCAGTTCTTTTCTGCTGATGGGACTGTTGATCCCTGAAAGGGAATGGGTGCATCTTAGTCTGGTGTCTCAGCTTTGAACATTCTGCTCTGAGTGACCCTGCTGGGACTTTAGACTAGAGATGGGCACGAACCAAAATACGAACCGAAATTCATCACAAACCAGGCCGGTTTGTGTTTCACGAACCAGGGGTTTGTCAGAGCCCATTTCTGATGAACCGCCATGAACTTTAGGCTGGTTCATTTGGTTCGTTTTTTCAGTTCATCACTGCAGACAGCCTGGCGCCAATCAATCAGTTTCCTAGGCAACAGGGGATGGACTTCCTGCAGACCTTCTGCTGATCCAGGAGTGGCCTTCTGCTGGCCCGAAAGTGACCTTCTGCTGACCCAAAAGTGACATTTTGCTGACCTGGATGTGACGTTTTCATGAACCAAACGAACCAGTTTGTGAACCGGGGCAGGTTCATGAAAGTTCGTGGTTCATGGTTCATGAAATGCGATGAACCACAAAATGCATGGTTCTTTTTTTTCCAGTTCATGCCTATCTCTACTTTAGACTCTTCAGAGTCTAAAATGTATTTATTTATTTATTCATGTATGTCATTTATAGTCCACCTTTCTCACTGACACTCAAGGCGGATTACCAGTGCTATTGTTCACAATGCCATTGTTCACAGCTTCACTGACATACTCAAACCTCCTTACCTCTTTAAGGTGTGCATCCAAGAGACAGCAAAAATGTTAAATATACACACAAAAAATAGTATGGAGAGAACTGTAACTTATAGGTGCATGTAAGGCAACACCTCCTTTTTGGGATGGCACATCTAAAAATCCAAAATCCTGGACTTCCGGTTTGGGATTCATGGAGGTCTAACGCAGCTCCATTTGCGGAGCTGACCGGACTGCCGTTTTAAACCGGCCGGAGGGGTGAAAATAACCCGCGGCCGACTGCTCTCAGGCGGGGAGCAGGCAAAGAACGCTCAAGACCCTAGGGTGAGCTAGATCTCGGATGAGGGGGGGCTCTACTCAAGGAGTCTCCCCCCCAATCCTTGAGGTCCCACCTTGCGACGGGTCGGCTATAATCTCTGCGGCAGTTCTGGGGCCAATTCGGCTGGCATAAGACCTACATACCCAAGCTTCGATCGGGGAGGGAAGTCGAGAGGAGAATTTAAGATCGAAACAGCGATTACAACCCGAGAAAGTTGAAGAGAAGGTAAAGATCGCTATCTCTTGAAACGGGACAGATTGATAAAAACAGAGAGGAAAGAAAGTAGATTTTTAAACTGCAACAGACTAGTGAAAAGGAGGTGAAGACTCGGCAGGAGTTGTATTTTAAAAGAGACTAAATTTAAAGAAGTTATTGCAAAAATCGGACTATTGTTTTGAATACCTGTGGTTTTGGAGCTGTGGGAAAAAGACACCATCGCGAGACCTGCTGTGGGAAGACGGGAGACAGGAAGTGCGTAATAACAATAGAGTGGCTGGAGGGAAGCGGCCCTTGCCGACGGACAGGAAGTAGGGAATCGCCATTTTTGAAAAGGGAAGGGTCGCGGCTTCAGCGGAAGAGGAAGTAGGCCATCTTGGATTACAATAACATAGAGAAACCATAGAGAAAAGACGCCCGACATTTTGGATACAAAAAATTAATTTTGGCAAAGATTGGGACATTTGAAAAAAAGGAAAACGTTTAAACATACGCCACGGAGCTAAGGAAGAGAGCAGATTCGTGGGAGCGAGCTAAAGCAAGCCCCACGATGTCGAAAAAAGAGTGGCAATCGGCAATAGAAAATTTGGACAAAAAGCTTATAGACATGATGAAAGAACTTAAGGACACGAAATTGGAGCTTATTAAAGAGGTCAAAGAAGTTACACAGACAGTAAAGTCGGAGCTGTCAGAAGTGAAAAAAGGCGTGGAAACGATTAGTAGTGAATTACAAGGAACGCAGCAGAGAGTTAAAACAGTAGAAGACGCGATGGAGAATTTAATAGAAACGCAACAAACAGAGATGAGACTGGTGAAGGGGAGGATGTCAGTTGCAGAAACTAAACACATGGAGAAGCAGCTTCGTTTTCGTGGTCTGCCAGAAGTGGAAGGGAAGTCAGCGCAAGAACAGATGACTGAGGTGTTGGCTGATTACCTGGGGAAGGAGGAGGAGGAAATTGTGGCTATCCTAGATGTGGCGTACCGTGTGAACTCGAAAATTGCAACCCAGAGGAAACTACCAAGGGATGTGATTGTGCAGTTTACAACTAGAAACATGAAAGAGAGGATTGTGACAAAACAATTTCAAGATCCATTGGAGATTGATGGTAAGACGATTATCATAATGAAGGAACTGCCCAGATCAGTGTTACTGGACAGGAAAAAATATAGAGTGCTAATTCAAACTTTGAAGGACATGAATATCAGATACAGATGGGAGTTACCGGAAGGAGTGTCCTTTGAGTTTGGAGGGGCAAAAAAACGCATCAGATCTGAGCGGGAGATGGAGAGATTTATCAAGGACAATGAAAAAGACTTACCAACAAAACCATGAATATGGAGTGTAATGTATTATCCTGGAATGTAAATGGACTAAACTCACCGAATAAGAGGAAAAATATTTTTCATTGGCTACTAAAACAAAAATGTGATATTGTTTGTTTGCAGGAGACCCATATTAGAAAACAGGATGTAAAATATTTAAAATCTGGAAAATTGGGCAAAGAATTTGTAGCGGCCTCTAACAAGAAAAAAAGAGGAGTGGTGTTGTACATAAAAGAGGAGCTGCAGCCAAAATTTGTTATGAGAGATGTGGAAGCTAGATTTGTAGCGGTGGAATGTAATTGGAATTTAAAGAGAGTGTTGGTAGTCGGACTTTATGCACCTAACGGTGCAAAGGAAAGCTTCTTTGAGGATTTAAGGAAGCATTTAGACGATCTTGTATATGACCAGATAATTCTTGCTGGAGATTTTAATGGAGTGACAGATTTGGAACTAGATAAAAAGACTACAACAGCACAAAAGAAAAGAGGACTATTGCCAAAGCTTTTTTTTGAGTTGATTCAACAAGAGACTCTCGAAGATGTATGGAGGAGAGAATATCCTAAAACCAAACAGTTTACTTTTTATTCTGCAAGGCATCTTACATTATCAAGAATTGATATGATCTGGGCCTCAAAGGACTTAGCGTTATGGACTAAGGAGGTAGAAATAATGCCGATGGTAGGCTCAGATCACAATCCAATTATGTGGAAATTTGGAAAAAGGAGAAAAAGGAAAGCCTGGAGAATAAATGAGGACTTGCTACAGGAAAGTGAAAATATGGAAATATTGAGAAGAGAGACAAAGTTTTTTATACAATATAACGTGAATAAAGAAGTACCAACCAGTAAAGTTTGGGACGCGTACAAGGCGGTTGTAAGGGGCATACTAATGGACTTAAATGGCAGAGCAAGGAAAAAGAAAGAGGAGAAAAGACAAGAGATTGAGGAGAAAATAAAGGCCAAAGAAATACAGTTAAAAAAGAGACCAGGGAAAAAGAAAATACATCAGGAAATTAAAATTCTTCAAGAACAGTTAACAGCAATGAGTAATAAAGAATTGGAGTGGAACCTTAAAAGACTGAATCAAAAAGCTTTTGAGGGTGCTAATAAACCTGGGAAATATTTGGCATGGCAATTGAAGAAGAAAAGGGAAAAGAAAATAATAAATAAAATCTGTGAAGAAAATAAAACGTACCTGGAGCAGACTACCATTAGTAGAGCCTTTTATAAATTTTATGCTAAGCTGTATAATAAAAAAGAAGTAACCAAAGAATCAATAGCATCATATTTGGAGAAAACCAAACTTCCAGAGATCTCGGAAGCTTGGAGAAATAAGTTGAATAGTGAAGTAACTGATGAGGAAATAAGTAAGGCAATACAATCTGCAAATCTAGGAAAGGCGCCAGGGCCAGATGGACTTACGGCTAAATTTTATAAGACAATGGCCAACGAACTGGCACCATTCCTAAAAGAGGTGATGAACGGAGTTTTTAGGGATCAAAGAATTCCAGACACTTGGAGCGAAGCGAATATATCATTGATCCCAAAAGAGGGCCAAGATTTGACTAACGTGAAAAATTACAGACCTATATCACTACTTAACAATGATTATAAAATTTTTACGAAGATATTGGCGGAGAGACTGAAGGGGTGGCTCTCGGAAGTCATAGAGGAGGAACAAGCAGGCTTTTTGCCAGACAGACAAATAAGAGACAATTTAAGGACAGTGATCAATGCTATTGAATATTATGATAAGCGTTGTGACAAAGAGGTTGGTTTCTTCTTTGTAGACGCTGAAAAAGCGTTTGACAATTTAAACTGGGATTTTTTGTTTGCCACTATGGAAAAGCTACAATTGGGAGAAAGATTCATCAGAGCAATTAAAGAAATTTATAGAGACCAGACTGCAGCAATTGTAGTGAATGATGAACTGACCAAGAAATTGACGATTAGTAAAGGAACAAGACAAGGTTGCCCGTTATCTCCATTGTTGTTCATTTTAGTATTGGAGATTCTGATGATACAAATACGACAAGATGAGGAAATACGAGGAATAAAAATAAAGGACTATTCATACAAGGTTAGAGCATTTGCAGATGACATAATGTTAATTGTAGAAGATCCATTGGAGAACATGCCAAAAGTGATAGACAAGATCAAGGAGTTTGGTGACTTGGCAGGTTTCTTCATTAACAAAAAGAAGTCAAAGATATTATGTAAAAAACATGACTAAGCAGAAACAACAATTGTTAATGGAAACAACGGACTGTGAAGTAACTAGTAAGGTGAAATATTTGGGAGTTGAGCTGACTGCAAAAAATATAGATTTGTTCAAGAATAATTATGAAAAATTATGGACTCAGATAGAGAGAGACTTGATCAAATGGAATAGACTGAATTTGTCATGGTTGGGCAGGATTGCAGCAGTTAAGATGAATGTGTTACCAAGAGTAATGTTTTTGCTACAGACAATACCAATCATCAGAGACTCTAAACAATTTGAAAAATGGCAGAGGAAAATATCAGATTTTGTTTGGGCAGGCAAGAAGCCTCGAGTGAAAGTAAAAGTTCTACAAGATGCAAAGGAAAGAGGCGGAATGCAACTGCCCAACCTGAGACTTTACCATGATGCAATCTGCCTAGTTTGGTTAAAAGAGTGGATGACATTAAAGAATAAGAAACTATTAGCCCTAGAGGGATATAAAAAAATTTTTGGATGGCACGCATACCTATGGCATGACAAAGTAAAGGTCAACTCGATGTTCCTGCATCATTTTGTAAGGAGAAGTTTATATACAATCTGGAAGAAGTACAGAATTTACCTACAAGAAGGAACCCCTTTGTGGGTGGTTCCATACGAGGTGATAGATCCGAGAGCTGTTGATAATGAACAACAATGTTTAACGTACAAAGAAATAACTAAAACTGAAGTGTCTAAACTTAGAATAAAGACGCAAGAGGAACTATCACCGAACTACGATTGGTTCCAGTATAGACAGATCAGAGATTTGTATAACTCGGACTCTGTAAAGGGAGGTATACGAACAGAGAATTCGGAACTAGAGCAGACCCTTTTTAAAGAGGACAAGAAAAGAATATCCAAGGTATACCAAGTACTGTTGAAATGGTATACCGATGAGACAGTTAAAATACAAATGGTGAAATGGGCTATAAATTTTAATAAAGAAATAACAATGGAGGCATGGGAATACTTGTGGAAAACTACAATGAAGACAACGACATGTATTAATATTAAAGAGAACATTTTCAAAATGATCTATCGTTGGTACATGACACCAAAGAAGATTGCGCTAGGAAACTTGAACACTTCTAATAAATGCTGGAAATGTAGAAAGCATGAGGGCTCCCTCTATCATATGTGGTGGTCGTGTGAGGTAGCTAGGCAGTTCTGGGGGGAAATAATAAGAGAAATGAGTGAAATTTTACAGTTTCAAATAAATAAGAACCCAGAACTCCTGCTGCTAAACTTGGGAATGGAGGGAATCCCAGCCCACCATAGGACGTTGATATTTTATATGACTGCAGCAGCTAGACTTTTGTATGCGCAGAAATGGAAAGTACAAGAAGTGCCAACTATTGAAGATTGGATCTACAAATTGCTGTATATGGCTGAAATGGACAAGATGACAAGAAAACTGAGAGATCTGGACTCAGGGCAGTTTAACACAGACTGGGAGAAGCTGAAACAATATCTGGAGAAGAAGTGGGAGGTGGGAGGAAAACTGTGGCAGTTTGAGAACTACTGAAGTACAATAAAAGTATAAAAGAGAGGGGTGACTTTACCGGGGGAGGAAGAGAAATGTGAATTTATAAGCAGTTAGATTAATTAATTGATTGAGATATATATAGATATGTAAAGGTTAATTGATAGAATATTGATAGAGAATAATTAACGGTTTAAACATGAGGATTGAGTAATTAACAATATTTTTTTTTTACTTGATAAGACTTATATGCACCAAACTGAATGTATAGAAGAGTTAAAATGACTGACTATGTGATGAGTTATATAGAAATACTATAAAAAGAAGAAATGATTAATATAGAGAGAACAAATCAAATTGTTTGATTTAAATGTGGGAAATTTTTATGGTTTATGACATACAGAAATATTCAAAACTGGAAAATGGGATAAATTGTTTATCTAAAGAAGTATAGTTTGGATGTTTAGTAAGTAAAAGAGTTAAAGATGTACTGCTTAATATAATGGAGAATATATATTTGTTTTAGATAGAGGAAATTAATAGAAGTAAGGGAAAAGGGACAGAGGGTGGGAAAGCTGTTGGAAGTCAACAAAAGGGGGGGAAAGGGAGGGGGTTAGAAACGAAAAATTAGGGGATAATTGAATGCAATGTAATGTAAAAATATTAATGTTCTAACCCAATAAAAATTTTACAAAAAAAAAAAAAATAAAAATCCAAAATCCTTTGAGTAAATGCTGTAGTTAAATCTCCCATTAAAATGAAAGGTGTACTAAAAATCCTGGAGTGGACTGTGCTTGGGGTGTCCAATTTGTGTTTGAGACCTTCTACCATTCAACGCAGAGGCTGTTTCATGAATGGTGGCATGAGAAGCTTTGGACGTGTTTATATTATTATTAAGTTTTTTTTAATTATGGTATGGATTCAGGAATGGCTCTGTTTTCCTAACAGTATAGTTGAAAATGGGCTTGAATAAAATGGAGGGTGGGGCGCTTGGTGATGTGTGCAAAAGGCATTTCCATGAGGGAGGGGTGATTTAAAAATTTGCATGTATAGTACCAAACAGACTAGCCAGATTACCATGAAGCATTTCCACTGGTGAATCTATGCAGGTCTTCTATTGTTCCTGTAACTCTCAAGACATTGGAAGAAGGGTCTGAATAAATGCAGACAGGGCTTTTTTTCTGGGAAAAGAGGTGGTGGAACTCAGTGGTGGAACTCAGGACTGCACAATGACATCACTTTGGGTCAGCTGGAACAAGGGGGGAGTTTTTTAAAGTTTAAATGACCCTCGATGAAAATGGTCACATGGCTGGTGCCCCCGCCCCCTGATCTCCAGACAGAAGGGAGTTTAGATTGCCCTCCGTGCCACTCCAGTGGCGCGGAGGACAATCCCAACTCCCCTCTGTCTGGAGATCAGGGGGCGGGGCCACCAGCCATGTGACCATTTTCAAGAGGTGCCGGAACTCCGTTCCACTGCGTTCCTACTGAAAAAAAGCCCTGAATACAGACAACACCAGAACAAATCCAATGCCACAGCTGGGTGGATGGGGTCTTCTCCAAAGCACAATATAAAAAGTAAAAGGAAGCCAGTGCAGTGTAGTGGTAAAGTGTAGTGGCTAAAGTAACAGTGGTAAAGTGCAGTGGCTAAAGTGACAGGCTAGGTTCATTTCCCCACCCTGCTACAGAAGCTTGCTGTGTGGCCCAGGGCCAGTCACAACCTAGCTCACAGGGTTTGTTGTGAGGGGAAAAATGGAGGAGAAGAGAATGACGTAAGCCACTTTGGATCCTCATTGGACAGAAAGCCAAGGTACAAATGAAATAAAATAAAATAAATTTTTAAATTACTAAACTTGAAACTCCTGATAACTGCAAAAAAGAAAGCGTGTCACACATTGGCGTTTGTGAGATCTTAATGGTGTTGCCCCAACAGTTTTAGGTAGGTTCTCAGTCTAAAAATAAAAGAGAGGAGGGGGAAGTGTCGCAGTGAAAAGGGAAAAGTCATCATACTGCCTGTATGTTTCCTGTTAAGGGCGCCCCCTTGTGGACTCTTGAGCTTCTGGTAGGTTGACCCCCTGCAAGTGGCAGATAGAAGAAAGAGAACGGGCAAGCAATGAGAATGCAGAAAGCTCGCTTAGAATTTCAGTGTATGGATGATCCTTTGGTTGCTGCTTCTGAAAGCCGTTATTGTTCTTGCAGGCCCATCCCCACTTGAGGCGCTCTGTGATCACTCAGAGCTACACAATACAGGACCCACTGAAGATGCATCAAGAGTTCTTATTGGGCCGTTGGTTTTTCCTCCACTTGTGCTCTCAGGTGTGCAGGTCTCTGCACATTTGGCAGTTTTGAGGACCCTCCAGTGCAGGGAGGGCACGTCCTTTGATGAAACTGCATGTTTTCCTGGGCTACCCGGAAGAAAATGATTGTGCTTGGAAAGAAGGCCTTTTGGCAATGTCTGAGCCGCTGTGGAGAGCAGCAGAAGCAACTGGCAGTCTTGACCCTTTGCTGGCAGAGGGCTCTGGTGGTGCTACAGAGATGCAGGCAGCATTCCTCATGTCTTTGCTTAAGGTCCTTCATGGCAAGGTTCTAGCACAGTATGAGGCGGCTTGACTGAAGCTTTCTGCCTTTGCTTCTCCTTCAGTGGCCAGGGTGATAGCTGTAATGTGCCGACGCAGTCCTGTCTGCTTCCTTCCTGCTTCTTAGGGCCCCTCCCCAAAACATAACCACCACAAAGAGGACATTGTCCATTGATTCCTCATTGCTGCAGCTGCTTGCGTGGGGGTGGCTCACCGCACGGATTGGCTCTCAGCCCATTGTTTGCCTCCCGATGGCCACAAATCAGCTGGATACACAGAACCGTTGATGGTGCGACACAACCGGTCATGGAAAGAATCTCCTCCTCTCTCCAGGATCATGGCACACAGTCCCAGGTGCGTATTACGAGACTTCATGGAATGCAAACTTGCAAAAGAGGCACAAAACTCAGGCAGCCTTAAAAGTTGTGCATTGGAAGTCTTGCAAAAGTAGGGGGGAAGCAGGTATGACAGTAATTTGCATTTCATTCTGGTATCAGCCGTCTCAGGGAGCTCAAATAGAAGATGGGAGATACCACCTCGCAACTTTCTTACTGGCCCAAAGGCTCCGCTTACGTTGCTCCAGGCACCTGCAGGAAATGCAACTTTACCACCACCTTTGGACCAACCCCAACCTCTCATATAAATGTCTGCTGCTCTCTTCCTAGCAAAGTATTCCTCGTTCAGCCGCTAATCCTCACAGCCCAGGGGTTAGGAGGAAAGAAGAAGCATAACACCGAGGCAAATGGGCCCTTCCTCTCATCCCTTAAGCAGACCCCAGTTCCTCGCAAGCCAGACAGCTCTTCCGACCAAATTGAAAAAAATCAGCTTTGGGATTTTTGTTTATTTCTGAGAGGGGTTTTTTCTTCTTCTTCTTTCCTCTGCAAAATTCTTAAGTAAAATATATCACAGGTTCCAGTGTCCATAAAAACGGGACCGTTTTTATTTTAATTTTGAAAACAATTTCAGTGCCTCTGATGGGGAGCCAAGGAGGAGGTAAGGCTGGGTCATCCATCCTGGCTGGCAGACAGAATTCCATCTGCCAAGATCTGAAATGAGAGACTAAATGTTGATGAAGTCAGAAGAGGAAGAGTTCTCCACTGAGCCTCCCCTGCCAGGCCTTCAGGGGCTCTCTAGAGACACGCGGCAAAGAAGCAAGGTTGGCATCCCTGGGGAACACGCCCTCCCCACCTCCCTTCATATTCAGAATCCTGCATATGAAATGCCTGAGGAGCCATCAATCTTACTTTGTAGGCACCAGGCGCTTCATTTGTTAGTGCGGGATGGGAAAGATGCAATCGCTGATTCTTCAAAACACATTTCAACGCAGCAGCTTTGCCACTGCTCATTTCACCGCAATCTCGTTGCGGTGCAGAGGGAGAGAGAGCGAGAGGGGCACAGGTCCATTGGGGTGGGGGTAAGGTGGGAGAGAGAAAATGCCACGCACACTTCCACAGCGGTCTGTGTACTTGCACATACGGGTGCAAAATACACGGCTGTATTAATACAGAACGCAGATCTGTATTAATATTTTGGAGCCTCTTTGATGGCTGGGAAATGGCAACAGGGATCTGTTGCAGGGTTTTCTGCTCATCAGACTCAGAAGACGGTGACTCCGCAGTTGTCCCAGCACCTGGAAGAGATCCTCTCCCATCCTCCTGCTGCAATCGACTGGTCTTGCTTTCAGGTCCAAAAAGAAATTCTTGCCTTCGCACAGGGCTTTTTTTCAGCTGGAACGCGAGGGAACGGAGTTCCGGCACCTCTTGAAAATGCTCACATGGGTGGTGGCCCCGCCCCCTGATCTTCAGACAGAGGGGAGTTGAGATTGCCTGGTGTGGAGGGCAATCTCAACTCCCCTCTGTCTGGAGATCAGGGGGGCGGGGCCACCACCCATGTGACCATTTTCTCCGAGGGCAAACCACTGAGTTCCACCACCTCTTTTCCCAGAAAGAAAGCCCTGCCTTCGCATAACTTCTTGCTCGTGCCTGAGGCCATTACCTGCCCAAATGGTGGCCTTGGTTCATTCCTCAATTGGTAGCTCAGTGAGAACTGGTTCCTCTCTCAATTAAGGAAAGAGTCCAGTAGCACCTTTAAGACTAACCAACTTTACTGTAGCATAAGCTTTCGAGAATCACAGTTCTCTTTGTCAGATGCAATTAATTCTCAATTAATTCTTCTGTGGGAAACAAGGAAGTGAACATAGAAATAGACCGTGGGTGACGTTTTTCATCCCTTTCAGCCAGAAATTTTAATTTCAATGGCAAGCCGCAGAAAGCCATGTGACCAAGCCAGGTATCTGCCATGCTACACTCACAGAGTTCAGCCTTACAGACACAAGTTAGGCCCCAATATGATGGTGCCCTGCCAAAACCAATGAAGTCGTAAACGAACGCTATTGTTGAATAGCAACTGAGCTCGGCTTTGTCTATGATTTATGTCATCTGATGAATTCTGGACAGAGGAAAGAGGGCATGATGAGTGCAAAGGGAGAAATGAAAAGGAAAGCAGGCGTAACTAGAAATCGGAACGCAAGGCCACATTTGAGTGTTAACATTCAGCTGTATACATTTTTGATACCCAAGTATAACTAACTTGTTGTACACAAACATCCCTCTGCCTCCCCCAAAAGAGAATCATGCAAAGAACTAGATAAAATGAGAAAGTCAAAATTCAAATTCCATTGATTGCATTCACTTAAAAATAATCTGGAAAATGGACATAGTTCTTGAGAGAGCTATAATTTTGAGGCACCCCAGGTATGCACCTTTCTGTACCTAGTTTAATTTAGTTTATTCAAAGTTTAACCCGCCCTCCCCACAAGTGGGCTCAGGAAGGGGTACAACAGTCATAAAATACAATTGCATAGCAAATTGTACAATAAAATTCAGCAATTAAAATTATATATATACAAAAACCTGATATAGTTGGCTACCTACAACCACTTCTAGGCCACCACTCCAGAGGAAGATGTAATGGAAATGTTAGATTATCTGGACTTCCATTCCTTTATAATTAGAATAGAATAGAATAGAATAGAATAGAATAGAATAGAATAGAATAGAATAGAATAGAATAGAATAGAATAGAATAGAATAGAATTCCACATTTTCTTTCATGCAGTCATAGAAGATAGTAAGTGATTCTGCACACGTTGGATAATGCACTTTCAATGCACTTTATCAATCATTTGTGGTGGATTTTTTGTTCTGCATAGGAAAAAATCCATTCCAAATATAAAGAGGATTGGAAGTGCATTATCCAACGTGTGCGGAATCACTCATAGTCTGGAGCAAATGAAAAGTTATGAGGCTTCTGTCTCTGTGCTGAATCCATTTTCCACTAGTAAAGAACAAAAGGGCCATTGCTGCTTACCCCACCACTTTAGATGTCCATATGAGCACCCATGAACAGCATTTTGGGACCAGTAAACCACAAGAGGAGGGTATTCCATTCTGTGAGTGGGGCATTGGGTCCGAGCTATGTTCTCCTAAGTTGGCACAGCCAACCCCTGACGTCCAATCATTTTTATTGCAATGGCACAAAATGTCAGCCCTCTGACTGCTCTACAACACCCACAGACATGAGAGCATGCTATTTAGGGATGCTGTAAACTTTGCGAACATGTTTGACTGTCAAATTCACCATGTTCATTTGGTTCACGCCAAAACAGCCGCGAATGTGTGACAAAAAGATTTATGTCCATCTTTGCAAAACTGTATATGCTCAAAAATGCTGCTAAATTCAAACTCACTAGGTACCGCTTAGATGAACTTTGGTTGGATTTTATTTCAACACAGCAGTCGTTTGACTGATTTATATGATTTGTGCCTGATTTAATTGTCCATTTAAACAGCGGCCTGCTGAGTGGAGCAGTTGCAAGCCCAAATCAAGGTATGAGCTATCACATACAAAGACCTTCATGGCCTTGGACCCTCATATCTGCAAGACTGCCTCACCACCACCTCTGTCCCGCTGTAACAACTTCATTCTTCTGAGCAGGGCCTTCTTCAGGTGCTACCTTATAGATGGGCAAGATCAACAACTGCCTATATAGGTGCCTTCTTTGTAGTGGCCCCTGCCCTGTGGAAAAGCCTGCCTGAGGAAGTCAGGGAACCCCCCATGCTCCTGGCCTTTTGCAAACTATGTAAAATAGAAATGTTCAGGAGGGCATTTTGATAATAGAAACAGAGCTATATCATAACAGATTGGGCCAAGGAAATGCACGTGTAATACCATGTTTCTGCAGTGTTTGTTTGTTTGTTTGTTTGTTTGTTTGTTTGTTATATTTTTAACCCGCCCTCCCCGCAAGCGGGCTCAGGGCGAGGTACAACATTGATTAAAATACAACATAAAAACAATAAACAGCATAAAAACAGCAATCAATAAAACCATTCCAAGATGGGCAGTCCTGCCCTCCTGCCCGTCAGCATACAAAAAGGGGAGGTAGTAGCAGACAGATAGAATACTGAACGCCTTTTCGGGGCAGCCAGCAGTGGACTCTCCATACTTTAACACTTCATGTTTCAAATATTTTAAATTTTCTGCAACTCCTTGCTTATTAGGTATATCATCCTTTTGATTGCATTGAGTCTCAGTGTCTAATCCACCTTGAGTCTCAATGAGAAAGGAGGACTATAAACAAACAAGTTTTTTTCAATGCAGCAAGTCCTGGGATAGTGGAACTCAGTTGGGCTATATGATGTGCATGCATGAAATGCCAGTTGCACTGTACCACGTACCTAGGAAGGAATCCAGTAAAGCGACCTACCAAAGAGCCACAAACTGGTTTACAGTCAAAACTGATCATCAAAAAACCAGCTTCCCTGTTTATTCTGATGAATAAAAGAATTCTAATTCCGTTGAATAAAAGAAGCCACGCCCTCCAGTTTGCAGGATCTGAACAAGTCTGTTAATGATAGGACGTTTTGGAGGTCTTTCATTCGTAGGGTCGCCATAGGTCAGAGGCGACCTGATGGCATATAACACACACACAGTTCTGTTGAACTCAATGAGACATAATATTTATCTCCTGTGCACTTCAGAATTACTACTGAGGTGGCTGACAATAACCACAAGAAAAATCAACAATCAGAAATGGCACGAGAACTGCCAGTTGCAGTGTACCGCATGGTTAGGAAAGAACATAGTGGAACCATCGATAATCAAGTGTGCATAAATCAGGAACACGTCTAAAAGAGTGTAAGATTTTGAAATTAAGGGAACTTATCAAAATAATTTTAAAATCTGCAGCATGTCCTAAAAATAAATTGATGGGGCGGGCAATCTGTGAAGAGCCTGAACTGTCTTTGCCTGGTACTTAAAGCTCCAAAAGGCACGCACCTGCTGAGGGATTTCTATTGCCTGGTGCCACCGCAAAGGAGACCCACACCTCTGGTGCTCAGCAACTGGCCAGAAGGGCCTCCTTGCCAAACCTAAGTGGACCAATAACCTCACAAGGGGATCCAGCAATACAAGTGGCAAATGGACTTGCACAAGCTCTGCGGCAGCGCTGAAAGGGAAAGCCGTCTGCTGCTGTGTGGACTTCTCTAGATGTTTCTAGGAATCAATTTACCTGTGTGGAGGTAGAGGGAGAATGTACCTTGTATTGCTTTGAGTGTGCTTTGAGTGTTCTTTTCACCACAAGTACACTGATCTGGCAGCCGATACAAGCAGAGGGTGCTCATGTTCGAGTGATAAGAAGAACACTCGCCCGCCACTTCAAAAGCCACACATGGTACAGGTTTCCCCCCCCCCCCTACGAAGATTGATCTCTGTGTAGGAAATGGTAATATTTGGAGTGGCCTGGCAAAGAAGGATGCCCCACATAAAAGTCTCATGGCCAGAGATGCAGGATTTACATGACAGAGGACAAATGAAGCTGCCTCACACTGAATCACCATTGGTCCATCCATGTCAGTATTATCTCCTCTGACCTGCAGCAGCTCTCCAAGCTCTCAGGTGAAGTCTTTCATATCCTGGTCCTTCTAACTGGAGATGCTGAGGGTTGAACCCAGGACTTTCTGCAGACTATGCCACAGCCCTGTCCCAGGGAAGCATGTTATTAATCCAAAAAACAATTCTGCAACTGATCTTTATTGACAAAAGGCTAGCATGCAAGGACTGGTTCTTTCTGCTGAAACCTATGGGGAAGTTGTCCCAAGCAGAGTTGCTTTGTAAATGCATGAGAGCTCCTCCTGAGCAAATAATTGATTTGGATCTTTCTTAGGCAAATAGCTTACAGTAAAATTCTCTACTGTCGCTATTGAATTGTATTGATTTAAAACATTTTTATGCTGCTTTTCTACCCAGTGTAGAGCCCCCAAGGCTCTAAAAACAACAGTTCAACAAAATATGTACACAGTTAAAAGGCATACTCAGGAAGGAGGGTCATTGAAGGAATGCCTGTCTTCACTTGCTGGCAGAAGACAATAAGGGGAGGGGGACAAATAGATTTCCCTAGGGAGGGAATTAGACATGGGCATGAACAGGAAAAATAACCCAAAAAGGCTGTTCGTCGTTCGTTCCCGACGACAAACACGAACAGACGAACGGAACCAAACATGTCCCGTTAACGAACATGTTTGGTGTTCGGAGTTTGTCAGCACCAGAGTGGCCCCCTTAGCACACAGAGAGTGCATATTCACGGGGAATGTGCAGCAGGCTCTTCTCCAGCAATCACCCAAGTTTGATCACGATTGCAATATGGATCGTGGAGTTATACATTCCCAAATTTGACGCCCCCAGGAAACTCCTATTAAACACAAATGGAGCCGTCCTCCCCAGTTCACTTTGGCCCCATGCAGTGGTCCTGAAGGTGGGCTGCCTCCCCTCTCATGGGTGGGGGGTCTGGCCACTCACCAGCGGCACCCCCCATGTGCCTGCCCACCAGGCCTCCTGGTCAGAGGCGGACACTTATCCACTTACACAGTAAGGTGGGTGAGGACGGTGGCTGCAGGACCTGGCAGGCTCAGGGAGGCGGTGGCAGGCTGCCTCCCCTCTCGGGGGCAGGGGGTCTGGCCACTCACTGGCAGCAACCCCCATGTGCCCACCCACCAGGCCTCTGGGTTGGAGGCAGACAGATTATCGGCTTATGCAGCAAGGTGGTTCATGACTGCAGCTGCCGGGCCTGGTGGGCTCGGGGAGATGGTGGTGGGCCACCTCCCCTCTCGGGGGTGAGGAGGTCTGGCCACTTGCTGATGGCACCCCCATGTGCCTGCCCGCCAGGCCTCCGGTTTGGAAGTGGACAGATTATCTGCTTACGTAGCAAGGTGGTTGATGACTGTGGCTGCCGGGTGGTTAGGTAGAGGGAGACCAAGGGGTTCTGGCCGTGGTGATGAGCCGTACCTGGAAGATCCTGCGAGGGGGCCTGGAAGACCCATCCCAGCATTGAACCCTCCCCCCCACGTGCAGTAGTCTTCTGTCTGGCTTATCAGACACGAGAAGTGCTATCAGAGAATGGAAGTCCTCCATGGCACCCCTCAACACACACAGGCAAAACTCCCCACTGCTTGCAGTGAATTCGAGGGGGTGATGTGGGGGAGAGAAGCTGGGCAGGGGTGGAGCCTCCAAGGTGCCACTGGACACCTGGTCCTTTTAATGGCAGAACCACACAAAGGCATGGAGGCACCTAGAGCCTCCTTGGGGCCACGCCATCCCTGCTGGCCCAGATCCAGAGACCCTTGCTGGGATGTGTGAAAGGGCAGCCCAACAGGGAAATGGAGGGGGGGCTGTTGTGCTGCGCATACAAGAAAACAGATGGGGAGGGAGTTGTTGTTCAGCACAGACTTCATTGAACTGCCATAACTGAAAAGGATGTCTGGATGTGTGTTGCCAATGTCCTTCATCTGATGTCCTCAGCATAGAAACTGTGTCTTGAACAGTATACTCTAGTAGCTAACCTTTTTGAATTTCTTTTTATACATACAGTCGAAAGGTGTAAGGCTGTGAAATGAACTCCTGTAAATGTACATGCCCCTCTTCAGAGATCTGCTTGAGGCAGCTCACATGACAATGAAAATATAGTTTTTGTTACAGGTGAGTTTGACCCCAAATTTTTGGGCTAGCTGTTAGATCAGAAGAAACGTCATCAAGGCCTGTTTTAGAACACTTCCCACAATTCCTGTGCGAGAGCAATATGAAGAACAGGGAGCTGGGGCCCTCTAGCACAGTGGCCAGGGCCGGGAAATCCGCTTCTCGTGCCGCTTTCTCAGGAGCAGAGTCAACTTGCAGGCTGTTGCAGGAACTGTTGCTGGGGTTGGCTCAACAGACAATCAAGAAGGATTACTGGGGCTGGAACAGCCATGCTCCTCCGTCTTTTCCTCTCCACTGTCTGCAAAATCAGAGCTGGAATCCCCTCTTCCCCCTGGTCTTTGCTCCCTTGTTGTATCAAATTTGGAGCTCTACACTTGAAACGAAGACCTGCCTATCAAGCTAAATTGGGCTTAGATTGGGGTTTCCAGGGCAACAGCAGGAGTTCAGACAGAGTTCAGACAATCCCTGCCTAAGTTGCCAAGGGAATTGATTGCACGTGCCAGACTGTCTGCCTTGACGAACAGCAAGACGAATGAGGCTTGCAATGACCACCTGTTCATTTAGAATGGGGCCTCACGAAAGGCTTGTTCACGAACAGCTGATTGGGCTGTTCGTGGCTTTTTTTGGTTTGTATTGCTGTTTGTTCTCATTTCTAGTTATACCTTCTTTTTCGCATTATAACTTTCTGCCACTGCTTGTGTGTTCCTGGGCCTAAAATGGCTTAGAGAACCGACTAACTTGTGCCCCACCCCCTGGCCCACCACCCCCAGTCATCGGTGTAGGGACATACGCCCTGGTTACGCAAGAGGCCACAGCAAGAGGCCACAGCAGAGCAGCATCAAGCCGCTACAGTGGTGTAAGAGGGATCATGCTGGTGTAAATCTGGGCTATATCAGCATAACTCCTAGTCAGCTCCCTGTGCGCTTTCACCCCGCGCCCCCAGATCGCACTGCCCATGTCTTTAAATAAATAATAAATGCATCTATTTGCTTTTGTTTCCTGCTTTACTGTGAGATGAACTGAGCTTCATGATGATGAACAGAGAAATGAACTTGGATCTGCAATGCAAGTCTGACCATTCACTGAGGTCTCCCAAGGTCGGCTGTGATTCTATCTCATATTAACTACCCAATGTGTACGAAAAGAACCAATATATCTAAAACATAAGGATTTCCTTATACGCACAAGTCATACTTGAGACCTCCAGCCAAGTGAAAGAAAGGTCGTTAAAGGTTATAACTGCATTTATCAGATCTTGCTCAAGAACATTTTCATAAATATGTTTATTGAGTGGCAGTTACAGAGATTACTGTAACTTTCTGTTACATACAGCCATTTTAAGGGTGGGGGGAGAAGGGATCCAGATTCCTCAGAGATACAAATCCTGGTGGGCTCCACAGGGACAATCTCTTTGAGCCGAGGCAATGGGCAAGGTTTTGCCATCTACCCATCATGTGTTGGTTTCCCCCACACCACTCTATTTCACTGACCCCTCCCACTTTTTTCTTGGAAGTCATGCCCATAGAAATCCAGAAATGCCCATAGAAAGGATAATAACATAACGTTTGATTTATATACTGCCCTACAGGATAACTTAACGCCCACTCAGAGCAATTTATAAAATGTATTATAATTATCCTCACAACAATCGCCCTGTGAGGTGGGTGGGGCTGAGAGAACACTGAGAGAGCTGTGACTGACCCAAGGTCACCCAGCTGGCTTCAAGCGGAGGAGTGGGGGATCAAACCTGGCTCTCCAGATTAGAGTCCTGCTGCTCTTAACCATTACACCAAACTGGCTCAAGATCTTGGTTTGGATCTGGCCACTGAAAGCGTCAGTCCAAAAGGAGATGCTGGTCACCTCCTGAGCTAGGGTTGCCAACATCCAGGCGAGATGTGGAGATCTTCGGGAATACAGCTGTTCTCCAGTCTCCAGAAATCGGTTCCCCTGGAGAAGATAGCAGCTTCAGAGGGTGGAATCTATGCTATTATATCCCAGTGAGTTTCTCCCTTCCCCAAACCCTGCCATCATCATGCTCTACCCCCAAATCTCCAGGAATTTCCCAACCCAGAGTTGGCAACCCTATATTAAGCTGCTGTTTTCTAGGTCTGAAGTAGAC
This sequence comes from Eublepharis macularius, assembly GCF_028583425.1. NCBI lineage: Eukaryota > Metazoa > Chordata > Lepidosauria > Squamata > Eublepharidae > Eublepharis > Eublepharis macularius. The sequence continues at coordinate 127,250,978 of NC_072795.1, read as the reverse complement.
CCTTGCATTACCCCCGTGGTGGCAAAAGAGAGCAAGGAAAAAGGGACTGGGTGGGATAGGCTGGAGAGAGGGCATTTCCTCATGGGAGATCTAGCAGCTTCAGTCCAGTATGTAAACCCCTCATTCTCTGTATTTAAAAAAACCCAAGGGGCCATTTTACCACACACCCTTGACTGTGCTGCCCCAAGGCAATACCTTGGATAGGCTGGCCAGGGATCTGACCCTGCCTTTGACTAGAAGCAACCTCCTTACTGACCGCCCCCTTCCATTCCTTCATCTAGAAGTTGCCAGAGCAGTCTGACGAACACTAGTTTAGTAAAACAAACAAGGCAGGAGCTTCGGTGCTTCAGCTGAGGTTAGTACGAGCATTACCTCTCCTGCTGGTGTGAAGATGATTGAGAAGCTTACGCTTCATTTTATGTGGCAGAGACTCTGCACTGTAGTTCACGGGTTCGGACTGTCAAAAAAAAATTTGAAATCTGAAAGTCAAGTCTTATTACAGAAATGTGGGTAACACTGGAGAATCTTATTGAGAATTCCATCACTGCCCTATCCAAATTAATTTCCTCATTATGGGAAGAGATTGTCTGTTGGTAGGGTGAAATCTCTTTGAGGCGAAGTTTTACCAGATTGATTTGCATTACCACGGGGCTCGGAATCGACTTGGCCAAAATAATCCATGCTAGACTTACTGGAAAAGACAACAATGCTAGGAAAAGTTGAAGGCAGTAGGAAAAGAGGAAGACTCAAGAGAGGATGGATTGACTCAATATAGGAAGCCGTGGACTTCAGTTTACAAGATCTGAATGAGGATGTTAACTAGGGATGTGTACCAAGAAAATTTCTCTTTCAGTTTCGCTCTGGAATAATTCTGTTCCATTACTAGTTTGTTCCAGATTGGCCAGTGCCGGCTCAGAACTGATCTGCTTGGGGTTTTTTGTTTTGGTCAATTGCATGCATGTTGGCTGCCCATGTGCAAACACATTCTGTTCTTTTCAGGGGGAGGTGGAGAAACGAGGCTCTGGGGCAGCTGTTTTCAAGCTTAACCAAAACAGCACCAACCATTAGTCCTCCTACTAGTCTTAACCATTGATCCATTAAGTTTTTCCTCAAGCACAATAACACACACAACAATGGACCTGTAGAAGGCAAGTGTTGCAGGTGGAGCAGCGGGGCATTCCCAAGGAGAGCGCTCCAACAAGTGCTGTCCAACCAACATTAACAACAAGCCTACTTCATGTTCACCTTTTTCTTTTTCTATAGTGCCAATAACTTATTACCTTTGCATTCTGCCATTCCCTGTTGGTGTCATGTATGTTTCCTTATGCTTTGCTCCCACAATGAGGGACGAATCCAAATCCTTCCTTTTGATGCTCAGCATTCTACAGCAAAACGGGGCATTCTCACTGCCAATCTCCTCTATGCCCAAGAGCAGGTAGCTGGACAGAATGATTGACTGAATCCCCACCCACCCAAAAAGACCTATGCTTTCCCCGTAAGTTTTCCTTTTACTGTGGGGGCAGACAGGGTTGTTTGTGAAAGGGAGGAGTAGGTACATGTCTGACATTTGACTCAGAAAAAGAGAGAGCCCTAAAACACTATGGAAGCAATCCTAAACAGGTCTACTCAGATGTAAGTCCCATATTATTCAATTGTGCTTACTCACAGGGAAGTGTCTTTCAAATTACCGTCATGATTGAATGCTTCCTTCCAAATGTTTCCAAAGTTGATAGGAAGGGAGGGAAGAGGTCTCCCCTTGCGAGTATGCAATTGGCAGGGAGGCATAGAATACCATTTCCTGGGTAGATGCATTCAAGCACATTGGTCTCATTCCCCTTCCTGCCATCAGAGTGAATTAATAATGTACAGTCTCTCTCCCCTTAGGATTTGATTGGTGCTATTCAGGAAAATAAGCTGTTGCCCTGCCAGGCAAGCCCAGTGCCTCCCTGTTGCTGAAAGGTACGAACCAAAAGGAAACACACAAACTTTTTGGCAGGAGGGATTTGTTACAATTTAGTTTTCCAGATTTGGTTCAGCATTCTGGAAGCAGCTTTAAAGAGCCAAACCAATGAGTTCTGTGTGTATTTTCGGCTCATTTTTTCCATTATGCATACCTCTAATGTCAACTATAGGACATTTGGAGGTCATTAATGTATAGGGTTGCCAGAAGTCGGAAGCAGCTTGATGATATATATCACACAGTCTGGGATTCACTCGTCACATATAGAAGCGGCCATTTTGATTCCTGCCACAACTCTTCCACAGGGACATCTGGCAACGTAGAATTTTCCAGAGGATCCACTAGGTGGCACTGTGCTCAGGCCAACATCTGCAGCATAGAGAAGAGGGACAGGTCTCCGTCTAGCATCCAACGGCAGACGATGGAACTGCAGAGGAGATAAATGAATCATGGTTTCTCCTCCATACCACCCTTGCCCTGAGTAAAGTTTAGTTTGTACTGAAGCCAAGATGAGGCTGTGCATGTAGAGAAGAGAGAGGGACTTTGTGCCCAGTGGCTGCTGAATGATCTGTGACTGTTGTTCTCCCTGTTTCATCAAATGGCTTAAAATAAACATTACAAAGGTATAGTCCTATAATATTATAACAAATATGTTATTCCATAATATTAATGAGTGTGGGTTCCCCCCCCCCCCAGTAATTCAGTTGAGAGCTCTTTTTAATGCATGGATCCATTTAATTTACAGCCCATCTTAACCCTTGGGAGAAATCTAACTGCTCAGTTATATGCTCAGCTCCTGTATAATTTGGCAACATTTTCAAAATTTTGCAGAGCCGTTGGGATTGTTTCCAACCTGAGGACAGTGCAATTTTTTGAATGAATTCTCTCTAAATTACATTTGGATCAATCATGCCATAGTTAGCTTCATTGCTGAAGCACAAGGACATTCACAAAATAGATGAGAAAAGCAACAAAGTAAAGTGACGGAGTTGAGAAGGAACAGGAGCCACTGGCCGGGAAGAAGCCAACAGTGCAAGAAGCTGGGCCACAAAGCAAAAACCACTTCCCCACCAGACAGGGAAACAAATATTACACCATGACAAGCAGGGGTCATTTCGTAGAAAAAGAGCTGGAGGAACTCATTAGCATAACTCATTAACATATGCCACGCCTCTTGCCATCACCGGAAGTGTGTCATTAGCATAACTGATTTGCATATGCCACACCCCCTGACATCACCTATTCTGGCTGTTTTGGACCCAATCCTGACCATTCAGGGCCAAAATTGGGCCCAAAATAACAAAAAGGGGCTGAAAATGGCTGAAAAGGGGCCCAGGATTGGGCCCAGGATTGGGCCTCTGCTGAGCGGGAGAGTGATCCACCACCCGTCAGAGGCCCGATCCAGGCCATTTTGGTCCCAATCCAGGCTGAAACGGGCCCCAAATGGCAGAGAGCCAGGTGGGCGGGGCTACCTGTCATGTGACCTCTTTGGGGAACTGCTGGAACTGCATTCCTGCGCGTTCCCCCTTGAAATGAGCCCTGGTGACAAGAATTCATGTTAAAATAGACACCGAGAGCTCACTGGTTTGGCCGATAACTCAAAACCAGGTAGTAATGAATCAAAAAGCCAGTCAATGGCAGCCCTGAATGATTTGCTTTAAACCAAATCATCCACAGCTCAGTGGCAGAGCATGAGTCTTGTATGAAGAAGTTCCCTGGTTCACTTCCTGCTGTCGCCAAACAAAGGGATTGGATAGCAGGAAATGTGAAAAGCTACCTGACATGTTGGACAGCTGCTGCCAATCATCTCTGACTTTGACAGGTCACGGGTCTGACCCACTATAAGGCGGCTTATATTCAAGGCGACACTTATATATGTATATTCAAGGCAACACTTAACAATAATAACCACAACATTCGATTTATATACCACCCTTCAGGACAACTTAATGCCCACTTAGAGCAGTTTATGAAGTGTGTTATTATTATACTCGCAACAATCACCCTGTGAGGTGGGTGGGACTGAGAGAGCTCTGAGAGAGCTGTGACTGACCCAAGGTCACCCAGCTGGCTTCAAGCAGAAGAGTGGAGAATCAGACCTGGCTCTCCAGATTACAGTCCTGCCGCTCTTAACCACAACACCAAACTGTAACATAACTTGGATCCCAATGCCTTACAAAGGACCCCCCCATCCCACTTTTTGGTTCATACCAGCCAGAATATGCACTCAATGTACCATATTCTGAGGAAGTGAGCTGTGACTCACAAAACCTCCTACCCTACCACAAATTTTGTTAGTCTTATAGGTGCTACTGGACTCTTGCTCTTTTCTACTGCTACAGACACACTTACATGGCTACCCATCTTGATCAATATGCCATATTGCTCATGTAAAGATATATAGAAAATATATTCAAAAAGGCAAAGTGAAAAGATTTTAGCAATAATATATTTGACAGCACCAAGGTCACCAACACCAGCTTAGGAAATCCCTAGAGATTCAGAGGTAGAACCTGGGGACGGTGGGGTTTGGTTAGGGAAGGGATCTCAGTGGGGTAAAATGTCATAGAGCACAAAGCTGCCATTTTCTCCAGGGAAACTGATCTTTATGGTCTGGAGAGCCATTGTAATTCCAAGAGATCTTGAGGACCTAACTGGATGTTGGCAACCCTAGACAGTAGGCTGCCCTGTTCTGCTTGACGTATACCTTGGGCCAGAACTTCTGTGCTATCCATCTAAAGTAAGTTGTCTGTGTTGGCAACATGTCTTGGTAGCAGTTTGGACACCAAACTGATGATAAGATTAACAAAAGCTTTATTATTAAAACAGACAAAACTGGATGGGAAATTCGAGAGATAAGGTGATTAAGAAAGAAAAAAACTTCCCCTGCAGTCCTGCCTACCCTGACCTGGATAGCCCAGGTGAGCCTGATCTTGTCAGATCTCAGAAGCTAAGCAGGGTCAGCCTTGGTTAGTAATTGGATGGGAGGCCTCGAACAAAGACCAGGGTTGTGGAAACAGGCAATGGCAAACCACCTCTGTTAGTCTCTTGCCATGAAAACCCCGCCAGGGGTTGCCGTAAGTCAGCTATGACTTGAGGGCACTCCACACAGTCCTGCCTACCTAGCCTGCCTTTCCCTGCAGGTGCTTCTTTTCTTCTTCTCTTCATACTAGGCATCGCTATATTCCAACAGCACGTCCAAGCAGGAGAGGCCAGTTTATGAGTGCCTTCCTTGTGTACGCATCGGTATGGGTATCCATGCGGCCATGCCTTACCTTTTGTTTACACGTTTTACAGTTTGACTTCTCCAAGGATTGGCTCACTTCACTTTCTTCCAAGTTGGTCCCCAGCCAAATTCCAAAAACATAAGCTGTGTAAAAAAAAACCCTTCTGCACGTGCTTCCCCGCTCCAGCCCCAGATATGGTATTCAGATATCAGAGAATGATAGGAGCCATTCCAACTCTGAAAACTGAAACCAGAAAAGGACCACTGAGAACTGGTGGAATGAACCTTCGCCAGAAAATAGTGCTTTCATTGCAAAGCTAGACGCTGACCAAATTACCTGTGTATAGCAACACATACAAGCAGGAAATAATATATTGTTTTTCTGCTGCAGGACGAGGTCCACTTTCATTCTTAAATTTGAACTCGTTGCTGATTTCCCCTTCCTTTTCACATATACAGAAGCTGTCTGACTTACACCTATCATAGGATCCTCCCTCTTCCCTTCCCGCTTTCCCTTTTTAATGTAATGTTTATTAGAATTGTTTTTGTCTCTTTATAACCACAAATACACTTTCAATGTAAAAAAAAAAGTCCTTGAAAAGTGTTCCAGGGAGTTGGTTTTGAGATGTCACAATGGTCAGCCAATCAGCGCTATGAACATTCGCTTCAGCTTAGAAATGTGTAGAATCCGTTTCTCCTGGGCTCAGTTCATCCGTCCAGAATGGGATAGGGGCAGCTCCTCGGCGATTCAATTGCCCTTATTAGGTGTGTTTTTGCACATACCCAACAGATACCTGCTGAGCAACTCCTCTGCAGGCACCTGTTCATGGCTTCTCTCGTTAAAATCCAGATAATGAAGAGATGGTCATGTGTAAAGGAGCACATTTTAAAACCAGAGAGCCAGTTTGGTGTAGTGGTTAAGAGCACGGGACTCTAATCTGGAGAACTGGGCTTGATTCCCCACTCCTCCGCTTGAAGCCAGCTGGGTGACCTTGGGTCAGTCACAGCTTCTCAGAGCTCTCTCAGTCCCACCCACCTCACAGGGTGATTATTGTCGTGGGGATAATAATGACATACTTTGTAAACCTCTGTGAGTGGGCATTAAGTTGTCCTGAAGGGTGGTATATCAATTGAATGTTGTTGTTGTTGTTGTTGTTGTTGTTGTTGTTGTTGTTGTTGTTGTTGTTGTTGTTAAATCACATGACAATCTGAGCTGTGGTTCTATGAGAGCAAGCACCAATACTTGTCATTCTTACCTGCAATACAAAAACATGGGAAACTTAAAATGGAGTTCAAGATAACTTGTACATAGGCACTTTTATTTCATTTATTCAAAGCTGATATGGCAAGGAGTATTTCCCGGTATGTTTGGTGGCATCCTGTAGAGGTTCTATTCTTTATTTTGTTCTCAGTCAGTTTATTTCTTTTCTTTTTTTACTTGAAGCAGGATAGATCGAGTCATTCTGAACAACAACAACAACAACAACGACAACAACAACAACAAATAAATCTCACTGCACTGTTTGGAGTTCTTTGGAGCAAATGTATATTTTATTTATTTATTATTTATATCCCATTTTTCTCCCTAATTGGAACCCAAAGCAGCTTATCACATCATTTTTCCTGCTTCCACCGTATCCTTACAACAACCTTGTGAGGTCGCTTAGGCTGAGCAATTGTGCTAGGCCCAAGGTCACTCGGAGAGCTTTCATGGCAAAGCGGGAATTCAAACCCTTTTGTCCCAGGCCTTAGTCGAATACTTTAACCTCTACGCTGCACTGCCTCTCCTGTCTTCACATAAGACATGCCCAGTACATACCTTGCGATCTTTATAAATAAGGACTTCCATGTGTTATTCTTCAAGCTCCCATTGATAAACTGCCAAGCAAGGGTTAATCAGCATTTTAGTAAAGTGTATTTGTATGGATTTCGTTACATCAAAATTAACCACCTAAGCATCTAATTCTCCTAAGGAGTCATAGTTCATAGAATCCATACCCAGAATAATTTCCTTTATACCCTATACAATTCCCAGTTTTATTATTTCATCTAAATTGTAGATAGAATCTATTCTCAAGAGCGTCTGCTCACTCTTGAGAGCATGTCGTTCAGGGCAGCTTTCCCTGGGTCACACAACCTTAAGAATTTGCAGATTCAGACAACACCAAGTAGGCAATGAATGCAGCATTCAAAACAGCCCAAGGATTTGGATGCCCTGGGCAAATGACTTCCCGCCACTGCTACACCACATCCCAGGGACGTGCCCCCCATTCATGCCACCTTCACTGGAGCCAGGGCTGTGGCTGGTCATGGTGCCATATGTCCCAACAGGGGTGGAGGCAAAAATGGCCCTGTAAATGGGCCCCATCCATTGTCCTGCCCCTTCAGTGGGGTGGGGCAGGAGGGAAAGAAGAAGGGGCCCACCTCCCAACAGAAAAAGGAAAGGAGCAGACTGGAGCCAGGAGCAATACCCACAGCTGATGCATGACACAGGAGACCACGGCGCTGCAGGAGGGCAGGGTGGCAATGGTTTGGGTACTCCTCCCCCTCTGGTACCCTAGGCAGTTGTCTAGGCCCTGACAGCCTGTGTGCTAGTGCTGTTAGGGTTACCAATATCCAGGTGAATCCTGGAGATCTCCTGAAATCACAACTGATCTCACGACTACTGAGATCAGATCCTCTAGAGAAAACAGCTGCTTTGGAGAGTAGACCCTATGGCATTATACCCCACTGAGGTCCCTCCCCAAACTCTGTCCTTCCCACCTGCCAGCCTCAAATCTCCAGGAATTTCCTGACCTGGAGTTGGCAACCTTAGCATGCACTCCAGAGTCCAAGAAGGCAGCACCCTGGACTGCACCTCCTTGTATTCTCTCTCCACCTTCCAGAACCACCAGATCACAAGTAATCGAGCTGCTGTGTTTACTTTCCAGGACCCCACAAACCCTGGGGTACAGCCAGCAAAGCTGTTTTGACGGGAACTTCTCTTTACTGAACTGTCCACTTATTCACATTATTCATTTGTCCACTGATTTGAATAATCAGTGAACTCCTTCTGTGAACATTCCACTGCTCCAAAAAAAGGGAAGGCAACATTTCCACAGAATTCTTGGCACAAGTATGCAGGCCTTAGCAGCACTATCCCAGGCTCGGGTTCAGCTACATAAATGGTTTACTCGGGTGGTGTTTTCTAACCCACGGGGTGGGACCCAAAAGTGGGTTGTGAAGCCTCCGAAAGGAAGTCTCAAAGCTCCCTTTATCTTGTACCTGTCAAGGGAATCTTGGACTCTTGGAAGCTTATTGGTCATCAAGGTGCTACTGAACTCTAAACTTGCTTTCTACTGCAATTAAAATAATAATGATAATAATAACATTCAATTTATATACCGCCCTTCAGGACAACTTAATGCCCGCGCAGAGCAGTTTACAAAGTATGTTATTATTATCCCCACAACAAAACACCCTGTGAGGTGGGTGGGGCTGAGAGAGCTCTGGAGAGCCGTGACTAGCCCAAGGTCACCCAGCTGGCTTCAAATGGAGGAGTGAGGAATCAAACCCTGCTCTCCAGATTAGAGTCCTGCTGCTCTTAACCACTACACCAAACTGGCTCTCAACATGGCTATCTGCCTGAAGCAATCTTTTAGAACCATAAAACACAAAAATAGGGGGGAAAGGAAAATAAACCCCACAACCAAAACCTAGAACATCAACAAATAGAACTAATGTCAGTCTTAATAACAACAACATTCAATTTATATACTGCCCTAACACAAAGCAGTTTACAAAGTGTGTTATTATTATCCCTACAACAATCACTCTGTGAGGTGGGTGGGGCTGAGAGAGCCCTGAGAGAGCTGTGACTGACCCAAGGTCACCTAGCTGGCTTCAAGCAGAGGAGTGGGGAATCAAACCTGTCTCTCCCGATTAGAGTCCCGCCGCTCTTAACCACTACACCAAACTGGCTCACTCTTTATATTCATAAGCGAACTCAGTCTTTAATAGTCCCCCCCACAAAAAATTGGTATGTCTGACTCCCATCTGTAAAGGAAGAGCTGTACAGTGCTTACTAAACCCAGCTGCACCGGAACAACCCACACATGACAATACCAGAACCAGAAGGAATATCTTTCTTGAACCAACTACTAGTGATCCAAATCAGCATTCCTAGTGGTTGCACCTGCCTCCCACGGAGGTCACTCCATTGTTAATCAGACACAAAGTGAAATATCTTTTGTTTCCCTCAAATACTACCAGTTGGGGGGAGAAGTAACTGCTTCAACTTAGCTAGTTGAGTTCTTAAAAATTGTATATTGCCTTCAGCACCTCATGGTGGAAAGACAACTAACAATTGTTATAAATACATAATAAATCAATCCAGTAGAACCCAGTGAGTTTGAGGAGCTGACTTGTAACCCCCACCTTCTGACTTTGGCTCAAGAAGTCAATCATCCAACAAGCTGCCTAGACTATTCAAGGAAAAGAATCGATGTATTAATGCAAATAATGCAAATACACACAGATGTGTATGGTATGTATAGGTATAGGTATGTGGTAGTGGAGAGCACCGTCAAATCATAGTTGACTTACGGCGACCCCTCTCAGGGTTATCATGGCATTTGCAGGGCTTTTTTTCAGCCAGAATGTGGTGGAACAGCATTCCAGCACCTCTTGAAATTAATCACGTGTCCGGTCATCCTGCCAACCAATCTCCAGACAAAGATCAGTTCCCCTGGAGGATTAATTGCTTATTAACCCCCTTCAGTGTGCTCTATAAAGATTCGGAAATGTAAATTTGACTCAGTCAGGCTTGGATTGAATAGAGACTATGAATGGTTATCTCATTATCAGAAGTAACTAATTTCATTATCAGAAGCAAACTGATCCCATTATCAGCTACTGATTACATCTACTCCCCCCTCCCCTCTCCACCTATATATATCTGTCCAGTTTCTTCATACCCTCCACGCATCTGATGAAGAGAACTGTGGTTCTCGAAAGCTTATGCTACAGTAAAGTTGGTTAGTCTTAAAGGTGCTACTGGACTCTTTTCTATAAAGATTCAGAGCACACTGACAAACTTCCTGCCCAGCTGATAGTCCCCACCTGGCAGCTGGTTTAAAGCATTTCCCCACTCTTCAGTTGAAAGGGGGGAAACTGGGAGGGTCCATGCCCTGTGCAATGACATCACTTCCTGGAAGTGGCATCATTGCACAGCCCTGGGAGCATGTGGTGACAGGGTCACACCACCTCCTGCCAGGAATTGCCCCAGATGCTGGCAACTGAGTTCCACCACCTCTTTCCCCAGAAAAAAGCCCTTGTACATGTACATGTACATATGTATATGTATAGGTATAAGTATAGGTATAAGTATAGGTATAAGTATGGGTATAGGTAATTTGTTCTTTTTAGTGCATAATTTTAGTGCATTCTTCCTCCCTGTATCCATTTGCCTTCCTCTATCATTTCCTGACCTCCTTGCCTATTTGTTTTTATATTTTTCTACAGCAGTGGTTTTTAAACACATAAATTATCATCATGATGACTCCGATACAGATCTGTAAAGTTACTAGAAAAGCAGGTGTAGCTCAGCGGTAGTGTGGAAGCTTTTTGCATGCTAAAGGTCCCAAATTCAGTCCCTGCTATCTCCGCTTCAGGCAGTAAAAACTGGGAAAGGCCCTTTGCCACATGATAGCCACCTCCAACCACTGTAGACAGCATGGAAATAGATCAGGGGTCTCGGACATGGTGGCTGTGGGCGCCATGACACCTGCCAATATTTTTCCTGGGAGCCATCGAGTGTTTTTAGGACCACGTGGGGCACCTTCTCTGCAGGGCTTCTGATTGGCCATTGGAGAGCTGGCTGGCTGTGTAGATTAAAATAACATTGTTTCAGTGGCAGCTGCCACTTCAGTATCGATTTTATTCTCTCTCTCACACTCCTCTTTCCCAGAGTATTTTTAAAATTACTCCTCTTGTACCCTGCTCTTGGGCTTCCCCTCTTTCTTTGCGCGGCTCCACTTCCTGAGGCAGGCATTTTGTGGTTGCGCCCACCAACCTGTGTCAGAACTCCAAAGGTCCCCACAGGCTCAAACAGTTTGGGGACCCCTGAGCTAGATGGACCAATGGCCTGACTCGCAATAAGGTGGCCCCATATGTTTCAGGATCCTCACCTGACACATGACAATTTTCATCACAGGGACAATTTGCAAAAACATTTGCTCAGGTTCAAATCACAAGGAAATAAAAGGTCAGTGCTAGGAATTGTACGGCATATGGATGAGATGCTTTGCCAACAAGCCAAGCCGCCCCTTCCTATGGCTGCTGCAATAGGACCTAAGGACTGGGCCAAAGCAACCACCATGCAAGGCAGAACTGACTGAACAGTTCCAGCCCACTTGCCTCTGAAGCCAGGGGCAAATTGCCATCTTATTGCAGTTCCCAACCTGCCTAGATAAAAAGCCAAGCTACAAGTGAGGAATGATGCTTGAACGGCAAGTGAAGAGACTCACGTGTGTTCCTCCCTGTTCACTTGTGCTCCACTTGATCATGTAGTGAACAGGGAGGCATACATGTGAGTCTGTCCACTTGCCATTCAAGTGCCATTCGTCACTTATAGCTTGGCCCTTAGTTTCACAGATTTTCAGAGTGCTACACACACAATACCTACCCCACAGACACACAGGCAACATGACTCAAAGCAGATTCCTACGAACAACCTGATGGCGGCATTTCTGAATACAGATCTACTTTATCCTGCTGTTTCCATTTATGCGTGGAAAACTATGGTCTATTTGAAGCCCAAGAAAAATAATACTTCTCATTTCCAGGAACCACATTTGAATTCAGGTTGGTAAACTGAGCCACAAAGTACCTGTCCCAGGAAACAAACAAACAAAAAGAACCTCAGCAAATTCTCTACCTATTAAATGTCATTTCTAGATTACAGAAGGGAGGGCCCTTCTCCAAGACCTTTGCTGTCTGGTCTGCTCCATTGTGTCATAGATCTGAAAGTGTTCACTCTCTTCTCCAGATTATAATTCAATTACCGTTACGATCTGTGGTCACCAGGACTTATTAAAGAGGTCAGCATCAGTGAGAATTACAGCTGTTCTATGCCACTGACATCTACGATTATAGTTAGGAAAAGTCACATCGGGTCAAAAGGGGAAAGGGAAGATCTAGCTTAAACAGGCCATTTTTAAAACTCCGAGGTGCCGTGATTCCGTGAAGGCCGCTGGGAATCTGTTTGGCACGCAGAAAGTGCAAGATTCGATCTCTGGCCTCTCCAGTTCAAAAGAATCAAGCAGGAGGTGATGGGAAAGATCTCAGCCTGAGAGACTGGAGAACATCTGTTAATTTGGGTAAGCTACACGGACCTCGATAGAGTACTGCTCTGATTTAGGAGAAGGAAACTTCATATGTTCAATGCATTTCATCAGGAGCTAAAGAATGGGATGTCTCTATGCAATGCCATTTCTCCGTCCAAGCCACCCAGGCGACTTCTTGAGGCAGAGATGGTCAGGGGGCTTGGTTTGGATTCAGCTACTGGTTCTGCCAGCCCAGGGGAATATACCAGTATCATGGCTGGCAGTGAGCCAAGCCCCCGTGGAGAACTGAGCCGTTTCCATACTGCTTACCAGCCACTGAACATTGCGCCAAGCTCCCGGAACGACAGCATCTTCCTGGCGTGATTTCGCGCGAGAACGAGATTTCGTGCAAAATTGCACCAGGAAGATGCTGTCGTTCCGGGATTTCGGCGCAATGTTCTGTGGCCAGTAAGTAGTGTGAAAACAGCCCTGGTACCTCCCTCATTGTGCCACCTCAAGCGGTTGCTTGGCCAAAGGGCTGTCCCCAGTGGACGGCTCTGCAATGACTGCTGAATGGGATTGCTACACAGCGATCCAAAGGAGCAGGAGGAGCTATGACTCAGTGGTAGAGCATCTGCTTGGCATAGAGAAGGGCCCAGGTTCAATCCCCAGCATCTCCAATTAAAAGGACCAGGCAGCAAGTGACGTGAATCGACCATGGAGATCCACTGCCAATCTGAGTAGACAGTACAGACCTTGATGGACTGATGGTCCGATTCAGGATAAGGCAGTTTCCTGTGTTCATGTATTCATGCATACAAAGCCTGAAGATCTTTGAGCCGTGAGCACTGGATGGGCTTCCAAAAGGAGCAAGAGGCTACAGCAGCGAGAGCATGAAAGAAGGAGGCGAGCGGCAGCAATGCCTCCAACAATGGAAATCGCCTCCATCCTGACACTACGTATCCACTGACTCTTTCTTGGTCACCGGGACGTTACTCTGTGCAGACAAACAAAGTGAGCAAAGTGGCTAATGGGTGGCGGTTTCTCCCAGCGCCACTGGTTGGGGGTGATCTACCACCATGCCAATTACTGAGGCTTCAGATGGGCATCAGCGGGAGCAGTGATGGGATTTATACTTACTGGGTTTCTTTTAGCTTCTGCTCTGGTTCGAACTGTGGAATGTTGGAATTGGAAACCAGCCTACGTTTGTTGACAGACAATGTGGTGTAGTGGTTAGAGTGTTGGACTAGGATCTGAGAGACCAAGGTCACCCATTCGTCCGTGGAAGCTCGCTGGGTGATCTTGGATCCCCATTGGGGAGAAAGGTGAGGTATCAGTGAAATACATGAATAAATCAATGGTTGAACCCCATAACGAGCTGCGTCCTTTTCATGCTCACTGCCACATTTGTGAGAGACCTGGGGAAGAAAGTGTCATTGGTGTCCACCAACCCTATTCCAATAAGAGTACAATCCCTGGTCTTTCACAGTACCTCAGTAGCACTCTTCTTCACATCACCAGGTCTCCTGCTGATTACATTTAAAGGTCCCAGAACAGGGCCGGAGGGCACCTCCAACAACCTTGCTGAAGATATGCAGGGTTGGGAATGGTCAGTGTTTGAATGGCAGATCTCTTGGGGACCTGTGTCTGCCCCCTCGAGGTCCATGATGGAATAACAGTAGGATGTAAATGTAATCAATGAGGATAATGATATTTAAAGACAAAGGAGCCGTGCCAGAAAAAATTGCTGGCAATCCTAGGAACTAAAAGGAGCAGCCCCTTCTTCCCCCTCTAGGGGCTTGTTTACACTGGTGCCATGGTCCTCAGGAAAAAACAAACAAACACCCTTCCCTAGTTTCAGTCTCTGGTTTGCTTGCCCAACCGAAAACCTAAGCTGTGTTAAAAGAAGGGAAGAGATCCTATCGATTAGGGTGCTTCGTGTGCAATTGTTGTTCATCTTTGGATTGTTATCTAGGTACACACGAATTGTTAGAAGTGTTTCACAGGTTTTAGGAATCACACTAAATTACAGACTTCAGTACAAGCCGAGTGTGATTCTTGTCCCTAAAATGCTTGGTCACCAAAATGAAGGCTGTGGAACAAAAAATAACAATCCTGAATCAGTGACCTGCAAGCCAACTGGACCCTTCAAAGAACAACTCCTTTAAGAAAACTCTCCCACACCTTAAGCATGGCTCAGAGGCTCTCTACATGAGATGCCTTGGCGCATGTTCGTCAAGTGTAAGGAGACACAATGTTAGCTAGGAAGCGTAGTTTTAAAAGACAGAGGTGGCAGAGATCACTCCTCAGAGGGTTTGTCAATTTCATCTTTGCCTCCCCAAAGGCTCTGTCAATTTCACCTCTTCAGTCTAAAACTGTGGGATCGCAACCAGAGGGCAGTGAGGAATGGAAATAGGCTGGAGCTGCCTTCCAGAGCTCGGCTTGGACCTGGAGAGGTTCTAATGGGCTGAAGTTTCCCTTCTGGCCTTTCACAGCCCCTTCACACAGCTCCAATGTATAGCAACACCTTTGCCCTGTTGCTGGCTCTGTCTTTTTAAACTACCCTTCCCGGCTACCATTGCATCTCCCACACGTGTTCTTCACGTGTCAGATGTCTCGTGTAGAGAGACTCTCAGTTAATGTGATATCCAGAACTGGAGGAAATGCCACTTTCCATTTACCTGTGGGATGGACCGGCCTGCAGTGAGGACAGGAGAGAGGCAAGGCAGGCCATGTACAGATGTGATGTCCACAGCGAGCATCTATGGCATGGTGTGCTGGGGATGGACGAGGTGGGAGCAGAGCAGCTTGAGGAAAATGCCAGGGCTATCCCCATTCCATCTCTTGCACCTCATGAAGTGCAACACACAAGGCCGGCTCCAGAAAAGAGCTGCCTCCTGCCCCTTTCCCCTGCCCGTTCTACCGCGTCTGTGTGTCTTTCTTCCTCTGCGGGAAGGCAGTGAGTCGGAACTCAGCAAGCTCTCCTGCTTCCCTCAAAGAAGCGGCTGGAAATCCAAAGAGACATTCCATACCTGCCACTGCGTTACCTCTACGATTGCTGGCGCAGCACGGGGACCAGGAGAAAAATGCTGTAAATTAATTAACATCAGACCTCTTGTAGCTGTTCATTTCTGTAAACAAACATTTTAATATACAGTAATTAATTAAATCTGCCACGCCGTCCCCTTCTTCCCATTGATCTTTCTCCTGTTCTGTCTCATCCTTTTTTTGCTTGGTGAAACGTGGAGGGAGATAGACTTGTTCTCCCTGCTCTGAGGAAAATGCAGCTGACAGGGGACACCTCGCTTGTCTCAATCTGCCAATGGCGATGTCCAGCCCCTCCCCCATAGCCCTCTCTCTTTCTCTCCTCATGGTCTCCCTGCCCAAATCTCCCTCCAGTCCTGTGAAAACGCCTCAGAATTTGAATCGACAGATGAGAAATAGAATGGGATCCTGCCCTGGATGAGTAGTGTCTCAGCCCCTGGCTGTGCCTCTTCAAATCCCAGATTGCTTCCTTGACTCTTAATTAAATGTATCAACTCATCCCCCAAACGTTTGCCTCCATCTTGGGAAGTAAAGACAATCTGTCACAGAATGGTTCTACTGGTTTGCAGGGTGTCCTTCGAGAGGCTGAGACACTCAAGCAGTCATCCTGGGTCTCATCCCATTGGTGCACCTGTCCCCCTGAGCCCGCCCTCCTTTGCTTTTCTCTGGGGATCTATGCTACCACCAGCTGATCATTTAGAGTAGAGATGGGCATGAACCAGAAAAAAAACAAACCATGCGGTTCATGGTTCGTCACGTTTCAAGAACCATGAACCACGAATGTTCATGAACCTGCCCCGGTTCACGAACCGGCTCATTTGGTTCATGAAAATGTCACTTCCGGGCCAGCAAATCACCACTTCTGGGTCCGCAGAAGGTCACTTCCGTGTCAGCAGAAGGTCTGCAGAAAGCCCAACCCCCATTGCCTAGGAAACTGATTGATTGGCACCAGGCTGTCTGCAGTGACGAACCAAAACATGAACCAAACGAACCACCCTAAAGTTTGTTGCGGTTCATCAGAAATGGGCTCTGATGAACCGCTGGTTCGTGAACCACAAACCAGCCTGGCTCGTGATGAACTTTGGTTTGTATTTCGGTTCATGTCCATCTCTAATTTAGAGTATCACCCGCAAAGAGGGCCAGTGCTCCTAGCACTCCATTTGCATTGACACTTTATCTAATGTCCGTCTCTCCTGCTTGCTCCAATTATCTACCACAGAGATGGCTTATCAGACTTGCATGCTCCAGGGATCTAATGATCCATTGACCAACCACCTTCCCCTGGCACCTTTTTTAGTAATGTGTTCAAGTACAGGTCAATGTGATTATGAGAATAAACTTCTAGCATTTAAACCAATAAGAAAGGTATTAAAAAGAAAACACCCATACTCTGCACAGCTACGGATGGAGCAAGAATACAAAGTAAAGGTGCATAGACACAGCCCTTTGTCCCACCTCTAGACATACCCTGCCTGCTGTTATTGTATGGTCAGCTATTGACTTTTACACTGTTCTATCAGTCATCCATTACCTTCAGTCTTTGTTCAGGCTGCCAGTACCTTGTTATTGCATTACATATGGTAATGCACCAAGATGGAGCCCAGGTGTGAGAGTACCTTACTGCAAGTACTCCCATGGGTCAGTTCTTCTCTTTTTATTATTCCCTGGAAGAGATACTATCTAACATTTAGCATCACCACATCTCTGTCCCCTCCTAGGTGACATATTCCTGCCAGGGTATAAGGGGGCCCTTTGAATGTTCTCTGCTAGCTAGAAGTATTTGCATAACCAGACCTTAAGTACTGGTACTTGTGAGAGCCATCACCAGGATGGGTGTTCCTTGAGAGCAATTAGCCTCTCTCCTGTTTCCTGTCATTTTACTACCAGAGAAATTTCTTGGAATGAATGTGAGGGTTTTGCAGCCCCTGAATTTCTAATAGTGTGATATAGTTAGGGTTGTCAAGCATAGCTTGGCAACCACCAGGGAAATGAGGAGGGGAAACATGGGGGATAGCCATTGATGATGGCATGGCACCACTTCTGAGGAAAGCTCAGGCATGACATCATAGAGTTTTTGGTGATTCCTAGAAAAGTATGACATCACTTCTGTTTTTTTCCTGGAAGTGACATCATGCCATTAGCCCAATTACCTTTTTTTTAAAAAAAGCTCCTACTGCTGCTCCAAGCAACAGCAGGAAACAAGAGGCAGAGGACCAGCAACCCTAGGTGTAGCCCAAACTGGAGGGTATTTTTCCACATCATCAAAAATAGTGGCCATATCCAAGTTAAGAGCATCAGGCCAAGGTCCATGTGTTCAAGCTGTCATTCCTGTCTCACCGTGTGGTGTTCCTTACCACATTCCCGTTGGTGTGAATATGAGAGCTTCACTGGAAAGTAGGAGGGGGACAAGAGGAAGACCCTGGGCTGTTTATGTCTTTGGGAAGAGGGAGTGTCCCTACGTCTACATGTGCTCATGAGTAAACCCAGTGTGTCTCTGAATGGTGACCATTAAACAACCATCCTCCACTCCTCTTTGTTGTCTTCTAATCTGATTTTCCTTGTCCTCTGCTTTGAATAACATTTATTGGCCATCTTAAAGAAGGGAGAGATGGGAGTACAATGTATGGAGTACAATGTATTCATCTCCTTATCTCACCACTATCCAATGTTAACGGCATGCAGATCACTACGGTGGTAGAGTTCAGTTCTTTCTGCTTTGCAGCCACTTCTCTACCTACACAGTAAGTGAAATCCATTTTTCCCCCAAGTCATGGATGGTTGAGTCAGGTGGGGGGGGGCTATTTATGACACTCATAAAATTGTCTAAAAATACACATGTATGAAATAACATTGATAACAAATATACACGCACAAAGTAATGTTGAGAACGTGGAGTTAGATGAACACCAAACCGTGAGGCCTTCTTTATGAATGACTGGATTACTCATTCCTTGTTTAAATAATTAGCTGCTGAGCAGTGCTACTGCTCTGTGCGTGGGGGGACTGTAAGTCCCTTTGGGCTGTGTGAGAACGCACATGCTTGAAATGCCGCTAATTGCATGATACTGTGCTGTCTGAACATAAAGTTATGCATTAAACAGGTTCAAGCTGCTCATAAACAACTGACCCACCCACCCAGCAAACAACAACAACAGGCTCCTTGTTTGTGTCCAGCAAGCAGAACCTGAGCTAAACTGATGGGCTCTTGAGCGTCTCTGCCCAAGACCCTGGAGTTCTGCTGCCAGTCTGAGAGCGGGGCCACAAGTGACGCCTGACACAGGTTGGACCCTTGTCAGCTTCTCTCAAGTTTTGATGGGAAATGTAGGCAGCTTGGTGGAATGTTGGACAAGTGACAGTTGAAAAGTCCGTTGGACAGCAGTCGGAGAGCCAAGCTGCAAGACCAGGATGCCTACTGTAACCTTGATAGGCCAATGGTCTAATTCCGTAGAAGGCAGCTTTATGTGTTCATGAATGTTCATCTGTCCTTCTAGTCATCCCAAGTGGGGGGAGATGGCAAAGACGGAATGTGTAATCAAGTCAAGCCCAGGATACTGAACATGGAGCTGTTGTGTCCAACCTCATTGGCAGGGGTGAGAAGCAGATGTCAGTCAAGAGAAGCAAGATTCGTTGCAAAGATCAGATACCTGCAGCTGTGCATCTTCAAGATTAAATTGCAATATGCACAGCTCCATGTATTTTCAAAGTGTTCGTTGTGATTCTTTTCTTTTCTTTTTTTAATGTATACCTCATAATACCTATAGTGATGTTGTTAACAAGGGACAAACAGGCACTTCCCTTTCCTAAGGAAAGGTACACCAGTTGAGAAGATACGCCTGGTTTAAACATTCATAATAATAGCCTGTATGCAGAACCAGTCAATTGGACAGCCAGATGTGCTTCTGGGGCTTCGTGGCACGTGGCTTGCCTTCCCTGGTTGAATCTCTGAAGCCCCACTGGTCTGGCCCTGAACTGCTTTGGCACTCTGAATTGATCTCCCTGGATGTTCCATTACTATATCACCAGCCTTCCTCCATCCCACAACCTCAGAACTATAGGAAGCATTGTGGCTAATTAAAGTACTTCTGCCCTACCTTTCTCACCATCCATGGTTGCTCAAGGCCACCACATAGCAACTGCTTGAGGCTCAGCAAACAGCAGCACAGCCACTGAATGGCCTCCTCTTCTCCTGGACCCTTTTTGCCATACCTGGCCAGGTGCAAGTCAATCCCACGGGATGTTCCTGCATGGATGTGGAATGATCCCCTCCCCAGTGATGGGGCAGTCCTAGGAGAAGATGGATGTCCCTTGCTTGGAACAACGAAATACCTTCAACAGGCTCTGCTCTAGCTGGTTTACAAAACCAGTTACCAACCTCAAAACCAGTTACCAATTTAAAACCAAACCTTAAAACGAATCAACTAGAGGCTGAACAGTTCCCACTCTGCAGTGCTGTAGAGGTTGATTCACCCATTATCAAATGCCTTTTGACTAACCTGATATGCAGAGTCCTTGGAACCGGGCTAGTGTGAGAACCCTTTTGATCTCCACAGAGGAGCCATTCCAGAGGTGTCACAGCCAAAAAAAAAAAAGACTGACTTGAAGTTCTGACGTGACACTGATAAAGGCAGGGCTT
The DNA here is from genome assembly GCF_028583425.1 of Eublepharis macularius. NCBI lineage: Eukaryota > Metazoa > Chordata > Lepidosauria > Squamata > Eublepharidae > Eublepharis > Eublepharis macularius. The sequence goes on along the minus strand of NC_072795.1, from coordinate 127,230,810 downwards.
CTTTTCTGGGAAAAAAGTTGTGGAACTCACTGAGTACTAGGGGTGTGCAAGCCAAAAATTTTCGGCTATAGCCGAAAGTAGAAAGCCGAAAGAAGATTCTCTATCGTTAAAGCCGAAAGCCGAAACAAGAATCTCTTTCGGCTTTCAGCTTTCGGGATTCTTTCGGCATTATTTCGGCATTCTTTCGGCTTTTTTCTATGGGAAAATGCCTCCGTCTTCCAGGACGCCTGGAGGAGGCATTTTCCCACCGAATAAGCCCAAAATTGGTGGGGACCTTCCTCTAACCCTTCTCTAACAACCACCCAAGTTTCAGACAGATTGAACTTTGGGGGGCCATGTTATGGCCCCCCAAAGCAGGTCCCCCCATCCTCCCATAAGAAAGCGAAGGAGCAGCATATTGTTAGCATGCTGCTGCTCATCTTTCTTCATTATTTCCTAAGGGGAAAAAATGAAGAGGCAGGCTTCCTTTGCCAGGGGTGGCATTTTGCATGCAAAATGCCCCCTTACCCTCAGGGGCCCTTCTCCCACCCCTCCTCCCACCCCCCACCAAGGCTCAGCCTGCTCCCACTTGGGGGGGCCATTTCATGGCCTCCCCAAGTAGGTGCTCTAATCTCTACCACTGACAGCTGGGGGAGGCTTGTGTTGCCAGGGGTGGCATTTTGCATGCAAAATGCCCCCCAGCCCTCTGGGGCCCTTCTCCCACCCTTCCTCCCACCCCCCACCAAGGCTCAGACTGCTCCCACTTGGGGGGGGGCATTTCATGGCCTCCCCAAGTAGGTCCTCTCAGCCCCTAAAGTCCACCCCTTACAGCCCCACACAAACCCAATTCCCCCCCAGCTGCCACACACAGACCCAAATCCCCACATTAGCCCCTCACAGACCCAAATCCACCCCCACCTGCCCCACACCCATAACCCCAGGAACAGGCTGGCAAAGGCCAGCCCTCTCCCTTTGTTCCCTATGCTGGGAACTTCTAAACTCTCTTTCCCTGGGCAATTCTGCACAGCCCAGGGGTGCCACAATGGTGGGCACACTTCTGAGTGCCATCTGGTCCCTGTGAAAGAGCACCTGAACCACAGACACCCTCCCTCAAATTCCCCCACCACCTACAGAGATGGCTGGCCAGCCAGCCCCATTGTTCCCTATGATGGGAACCAACTGCACAACAAAGAATAAAACAAGAACAACACAAAATAAAGTTTTTAAAAAAATATTTTCTCCCTTCCAAAGTACAAGTAGGCAAAGCATTATGACACATTACACCAGCAGTCCCCCACACAGAAAAATTAAAACAAAACTCACTTAACATCAGAGAATCACAAAACACGATTCCTGTCAAAAACACTTTATTTCTTGAACAGCTTTAGGTTACACAGCAGGGGGGAACACCAAAGGGCATGGCAGCACTATCTTACACAAAAATAACACAACTCACTTAACATCAGAGAATCACAAAAGCACAATTCCTGTCAAAAACACTTTATTTCTTGAACAGCTTTAGGCTACACAGCAGGGGGGGAACACCAAAGGGCATGGAAGCAGTATCTTACACAAAAATAACACAACTCACTTCACATTAAAGAATCACCCCAAAAAATTGCTGTCAAAAGCACTTTATTTCTGTAACTGCTTTAGGTTACACAGTAGGAAGGCACCACAGAGCAGGAAAGCAGTGTACTACACAAAAATAACACAACTCCACATCAGAGAATCACACAAACACAATTGCTGTCAAAAACGGTGAAGTGGGTTGTATTATTTTTTGTAGTACATTGCTATCATGCCCTGGGAGGCATTTTCCCATTGAAAAGCCGAAAGAAAGCCGAAAGAATCCCGAAACGTTTCGGCTTTTTTCTTTCGGCTACCCGAAACGTTTCGGCATTCCCCGAAACGTTTCGGCATTCCCCGAAAGAAGCCGAAACACTTTTGTTTCGGCATTCTTTCGGCATTCTGAATGCCGAAACGCACATCCCTACTGAGTACCATATGCACGTGTGCTCCCAGGACCGTGTGATGACATCACTTCTAGGAAGTGACATCATCACACAGGCCATGGCCATCACAGGATCGCTTTTGCACTCCACAGGGAGCTCAATTCGGGCCCAAATCAGTCTGGAGCGTGCTGCTGCCTCGGGAGAGCACTCCCCTGCCCGGCAGCAGCCCAATCCTTCCCGTTTTGGTCCCAAATTGGGCCAAATCAGGCCTGAAATGGCCAGGATTGGACCCAAATTGGCCTGGAAGGGACTGCTGCCATGAAGGGGAACCATCCCCTGCCCAGCAGTGGCCTGATCCTAGCCGTTTCAGGCCCAAATTGGACCAAAATGGGCCACAAATGGCCAAAACATCCCTGATCAAGCCTGATTTGGCCTGGAATGGGCCGCTGCCATGCGGGGGAACCCTCCACCTCCTGGCAGCAGCCCGATGCTGGCCATTTCAGGCCCATTTCAGCCATTTTGGGCCAAAAACGGGGAAAAATGGCTGAAATGGCTGAATACCCACCAGTCACGTGGGTATTTTTAAGAGGTGCTGGAATGCAGTTCCACTGCATTCTGGCTGGAAAAAAGCCCTGGATGGAGGGAAGAGACATGAGAGAGTTCTGAGAAGGTTTCAGTAGTGCCTGGATTCATACCAAGAGGCACAGTTGCTAAATGACTTGTATTACAGTACTGGAAAGACAAAAACCTGCTTCCCATAATTCATTAGATTGAGGACCTTTTAAACTTACCAACATTTGGACGTATCCATATAAACAGCAATTGTGTATGGACTTATTTTTAGATATTTGGAAACCTTTTATAGACGCCCATGTATAGATTTGCTAATAGTGCAACCAGCATTTTTGTCTGTTTTTATTTTTTGTTTGTTTGGTTTTGCACTAATAAATACAAAAAAATAAAACAAATTTTTAAAATACCCAGAGATGTCGCCTTTCAAATATGTGGGTCCTCTTTGAAGAGCGAGACTTCTGTCGCCATCACCACCGCCACACTAAGGCCCCGGCTGATTGGGAGAAAAATGCCTGGCAGACAAGCCACCAACCTGGGCTGCGTCCTCACATTTTGCCAAGTCGTGCTATCCCAGTTGTTCACATCTGGATTCCCCCATGGGAACAAAACTATCCTATTGCAAATAGTTGCTGTAGCATCATGAGAGTGCAATATCCGACAATATCTCCCCATATGTACCTTGGAGAGCTCTTAGATCTGCAAGTAAACACCTACTGGTGGTCCCTGGCCCCAGAGAGGCTCGGCTGGCCTTGACCAGGGCCAGGGCATTTTCTGTCCTGGCCCCAACCTGGTGGAACTCTCTGTTGGAAGACACTCGGGCCCGCCAAGATCTTGTATCATTTTGGCAGGCCTGAAAGACGACGATGTTCCACCAGGCTTACGGTTGAGGCCAGCACTGGCTCCATCTAATTATCCTCCCTGCCGGTCTCCTGTCAGTGTGGGGGGAGCATATGGTCCATCTGCCTCCCCATGCTTGAAGAGTTAGAGGTTCACCAACCCACACCTCCACCCTTTTCTTCCCTTGTGTATGGTGGGCAGGGAAAGGGGGAAGGGTGTCCCATCTGGAATGTGGATATCCATGAGATGTTATTTTACTGGTTTTACTTATTGTATCTTATTTGTGATTGTGACCCTCCCTGAGCCTGCTTGTGGGGAGGGCGGGCTAAAAATCCAATAAATAAATAAATAAATGTACGGATGTGGGTAAGCTCTCCAAACCAGAAAGAGGAAGTACACCTGTGGCTGATGCGACAACCCAAGTGCTTCCTCTTTGTTTGGGGAAACAAATGGTAGATTAACTATAGGCAGAAGTGATCTGGTTTGTGGGGACAACTGGTTGCTGAGCCAAGTAGCAGCTGCTCATATGACCCTTTGCATTCCCCACCCCAGCACAACTCAGTACTTTGGCTAATGGCGCAGTCTGTCCCACAACATGTCCAGGTCTATGGCCAGGAGACTTCTGCGCTGGCCATGATTTCTCTTACCATTTCAACAGTGCTCGATTGTGAAGACACCAGACACAGAAGAGAGAAAGACACAGTCAGCAGGAACAGCGGTAGCTCAGCCCCGCTCTGGATTAGGCTGTCCATCTGCAGTTTTATTATCCATTTTTCTTTTAATGTTTTACACACTTGAGAAACTCTCATTGAGAGCAACAGAACGAGAGAGGAGAGAGAGAGAGGAAGAGAGAGCTCATTGCCGGCATTAAAGGGATGGAGTCTGATTAGCTGAAGTTATAAAAATGATTGATGCCTGCAAACATTATTTCTACTTGTATTGTTTGCCTGTGAGGCTTACGTCACTGCATGGGCGCTGCTGGGTATGTTTAGCTAAGATGAAAGATTGGGGGGGGGGATCTAGAGAGACTTCAAACATCCAAAAGGCCCTCGAGAAAGGAGGACAACAATGGGAACTATACCTATCAAGGTTAGGACAAAATGCAGTGGTTTTAAATTACAAGGTAGGTTTAGGATTAACATAAGCGGGATCACAGTAAACGAGAAAGAACAATGGACCTTTCTGCCTAGGATGGTTGCAGCCCTTTTCTCTCTGGAACTTGTTCATTCAAAGGCAAAGCCTGATCAGAGCCCCCGTTGGTACAAAGAGGCCATTTTCACACTGCTTACCGGCCATGGAACATCGTGCCAAGCTCCCGGAACGGCAGCATCTTCCTGGCCCAAATTCGCATGCGAACATTTGCATGCGAAATCGCACCAGGAAGATGCTGTCATTCCGGGAGCTCAGCGCGATGTTCCGTGGCCGGTAAGCAGTGTGAAAATGGCCTGAGTAGCACCACGTAGCCCTGAGAATATGGTACAGCCCCTGAGCTCCTATCAGACTTCTAATGAACTCAACCGTGGTTTTTATAAGAGTCTGGAAAGTACCCGCAATCACTGAGAGACGGCAGAATCTGTGACGGCCAAGGGGCTGGAAATTAGAAGGCAATTAACAACGTGCTCAAATGATTAATGCTTCTTAACTCCCAGGATTTCTCCCATTTTCCAAGTACGCTTTCTGCGCTCTCTTGTAATTCTGCCAAGTTTGTTTTTGCCATAACATTCCCCCAATATGAACATGGTAAGCACAGTCACTTCTCACCATGATAAAGAGGTGTGGGTTTCACAGGAGGCGGGTTGCCAGATGTGCGAGTTGTCTGGCTTCCTGCTTCTGGCAGCCACTCTCCTGGTGGGACGCTGAGAGCCAAGCTACAAGTGATGCCTTACACAGGTTGGACACTTGTCAGCTTTCCTCAAGTTTTGATGGGAAATGTAGGCATCCTGGTCTTGCAGCCGTAATGGAGAGCAAAGCTGTAAAACCAGGACGCCTACATTTCCCATCAAAACTTGAGGGAAGCTGACAAGTGTCCAACCTGTGTAAGGCATCACTTGTAGTTTGGCTCTGAGATGCCTCCAGTGTTTTCTTGTTGGTGCAAGGCAGGGAGAGATCTTCCGCCACAGGCTGAAGGCCTCTTTGGTCTAAGTTAGACATTCTCAGATCAGAAAAGAACTGCTTTAAGTGTTCTAGATAGGGCTGTCAATTCTTGGTTGGGGAATTCCTGGAGATTTGAGGAGCGGAGCTTGGGGTGGAACCTGGGAAGGGCAGAGTTTGGTGAGGGCAGGGGAGGGACCTCAATGGATTATAATGGCATAAAGTCCACCAGCCGAAGCAGCCATTTCCTCCAGGGGAACAGATCTCTGTAGTTTGGTGATCAGGTGTGATTCTAGAAAATTGCCATGCCCTACCTGGAGGTTGGCAACCTTAACTTCTTGCTGGATGTTGTGCTGCTCAAGAGCTAGAGGAAGGGGGGCACCAGAATGGAGGCAAGGGAGGAAGAGAAGGCCTAGCCGGGAGGCTTTGGCAATAGACGGCAGGCCAAGGGTCAGCCATCAGCAGAAACAGAAAATGTTTTATGGGAGGAAAGGGGACCTCTGTAGGAGGGGGGTGGCTAGCATAGCTGTGGGAACAGAGGTGGTGTTGAAGGTCCCTCCCTTGGCAAGAAATCAGGCCAAATTGGAAGGGTGGGGGCCAGCTGTTGGGTCAGGAGGTCCAGCATCCAGGTTCAGGTGGCTACATTCGCGTTTTACCTCAAGGAAGGCCTCATGGAACAAGGGGATATTCATAGGGAACCAATCCCCACTGCTCAAATCAACCTATATCAATCTCCTGCCAAGCCTACTCACTCACACACTCCTCTGCTTTCTGGAACAGCTCAGCAGGAGGGGTGGAAGCCTCCAAGTGCAAGGCTGAGTGTTTGGAGAGACAGCTCAAGGAATCCTGCCCCCCCCTCCATCACTACCAGTGGCTCCTTCCAAGACAGAAACAGCCTGACTTGGTCCCACTCTGTGGTGCACCAGCCATTTCGGGGGGGGGGTGGAATTATGTAAGGAAGCCATTTTTGTCTCTCAAGTCTGTGGCTCTTAAGCTGGGGGCATTTTACCCTTGAGCCCCGTGGCGCAAAGTGGTAAGCTGCAGTACTGTAGTCCAAGCTCCACTCATGACCAGATTTCGATCCTGGAGGAAGCCGGGTTCAGATGGCTCAAGGTTGACTTAGGGCCAAGCTACAAGTGACGAATGACACTTGAACAGCAAGTGTATTTCTCCCTGTTCACTTGCCCTCCACTCAATCCACTTGCTGTTCAAGTGTCATTCGTCATGTGTAGCTTGGCCCTTAGAGCCAAGCTGCAAGTGATGAATGATACTTGCCTGGCAAGTGAACAGACTCAGGGCCAAGCTACAAGTGACGAATGACACTTGAACGGCAAGTGGATTGAGTGGAGGGCAAGTGAACAGGGAGAAATACACTTGCTGTTCAAGAGTTATTCGTCACTTGTAGCTTGGCCCTCATTTGATCAAGTGGAGAGCAAGTGAATGGCAAGTGAACAGGGAGGAATACACGGGAGTCTGTTCACTTGCCAGGCAAGTGTCATTCGTCATTTGTAGCTTGGCTCTTAGCCTTCCATCCTTCTGAGGTCCGTAAAATGAGTACCCAGTTTCCTGGGGATAAAGTGTAGATGACTGGGGAATGTAATGGCAAACCACCCCGTAACAAAAGTCTGCCAAGAAAACGTCCCCCCCCCCCCGCCCCATAGGTCAGGGACGACTTGGTGCTTGCACAGGGGACTACTTTTACCTTTTACCGGTTGACAGGTTCTCCCAAGCCTCCCAGGCTGGCATCAGCAGCATACCTCATGCCTGATCCGCAGTGCTGTCTTACGTGCTGGGCATTCCCTCTGCTGATCCCACCCTAGCCAACCGGGCCTTCCCACGCCTGCACCCTGCCAGCCCTCCCTACTCTGCCTTTATTTCCTCATCCTCCCCGATTCTTGCAAAGAGAGCAGAATGAAATACAGATGCAAAATGTGCTCATAAGAATCTCCTCTCTCGCACCCATCTGCCAGAGAATAGATTTTAATCTTTAATCCATGAGCAATCAGTGAACACCAGTGAATTGCAAATTACAGATGTTTTACTGTCTTTGGCATTTTAAGCTTCCCCACCGCCACTCGCAGCCTCCCCTCTTCTGCATGCAGCGGATGCCACGCACCATCACCAAAACCATATGACACTGTCATCATTTAGTAATTAAACCTTTATTCACTTTAAATACACAAAGCTGGCTAGGGAGGCAGCTATGTAGAAGCACTTAACCCTTTCCTGATGCACCATTTGTGCCTGTGTGAAATCGGGGTGTGGGCAAGCGGGGGGAGCGCAAAATGAGCAGATGCCACATTTGGCAGATTTTGTTTTCTTGTGGTCCTGTTTCTTCTGGGAAAATGCAACTCTCGTGCAAGGTTTCAGGCATAACTCCACTGGAAGCCTGTCCAAAGACAGATGCAACATCTATGCCTAAGGTGGCTCACGTTCACTTCAATGGAGCCACAGTGGAAGAACTCCATGAATGAGCCAGAACATCATCTTGAGTGAGCCAGTGTCATTTCCAAGCCCCAGAGTGGACTACGGGCGGAGTGAACCAGGGAACTTATTTATTTTATGTATTTATGTCATTTATAGTCCACTTTTCTCATTGAGACTCAAGGCAGATTACCCAGTTTGAGATTAGTGCAGTCAATAAATATCAAGGGCATTTCCATAAACAATGCCATAGGGTAAATAAATGCAGAGGAGTTAGCCGTGTTAGTCTGTGGTAGCAAAATCAAGAAGAGTCCAGTAGCACCTTTAAGACTAACCAATTTTATTGTAGCATAAGCTTTCGAGAATCAAGTTCTCTTCGTCAGATGCCTGACACAGAGACTGGTCAAATAGAGTAAATAAACACAAGTTTACAAAGGCATAGCATTAGTAAGAATTCAATATAGAGATGAAGAAACGCTGAAACGGAACATAAGCAATTCTAGGGCTGACATTAGACCACATGAAGCACAAGTAGCACATATTTAAAACAACAGATAGAACATAAGGCAATATAACAATGAAGTCTATGGTCCCTAACTCATAAGTGAAGCGCCCCCCCTCCCCAATATAAAAGCCTTTTTGAATAATTTGGTTTTGCATCGTTTGCAGAAAGCCAGGAGAGTGGGGGGTCTCCTCACCTCCTCAGGCAGGCCATTCCACAGGGTAGGGGCCACCACAGAGAATCCCGTGTATGGGCTGCTGTTGATTTTGCCCATGTGCAGGCTGGCAACTGCAGGAGACTTAACCCCATAGGAGACCCTGCTTAAGTTCTGCTTGTTCATGTTTCTGAAGGAAGTGGCCGTCTTCTCCCAACTGGGAATTATATTTCGATGTGTTGCCTTAATTTGTTGTTGTTTTCAACATTCCAAATTTTGGACTTCAGGGCCGTTTCCACACGGCTTACCTGCTTGCGTTATGTCCCGGCAGATCACGCAAAAAACGCGGAAGATCGCGTTTTTTCGTGCGAGATTTGTGCGACGTCACGTGATGTTGCGCAAATCTCACGTGAAAAAACTTGATCTTCCACTTTTTTGGCGCGATCTGCCGGGACATAACGCAAGCAGGTAAGCCGTGTGGAAACGGCTCAGGTTTTTGAAATTTTAAATTCAGCATTTCGCTGGGAAGTGTAGGTCAAGTTGCTTATTCTGAGCTATTTTTGACTACAGGCTCAAGTAAGTCGCGCTGAATAGCATTGTTCAGTTCAAATAACCTATGATGAACAGAGATGGCAGGAGAAGAGCGTCTCTCTCTCTCTCTCTCTCTCTCTCTCTCTCTCTCTCACACACACACACACACACACACACACACACACACACACACACACACACACAGCCTGAATCCTTTCCTAAACCACGTGATGGGTGATGCATTATTTCTCTTGCTTCTAAGAAGCATTTTATACGCATTGCATACCTGCTGCTAGGCGTACTGCTACAGCCAAACCACATACAGACATTATTTCACAGATGTTCATCTGCCCAAAGTTGCTGGCATGTCTGCCAATAAATGGTGGCGGTGATTCCCACCCACTCCACCCACACCATGCTAGCATAAACAGAGTGCCCAGGATTAGAGAGTCCTGTGCCCCATCACCATGACACATTTCGTAGTCTTAACAGGACATGGAAATTAGTTAGTAAACAGATGATATTCCACAGATAGGTTATTACAACTACGATTCCAGTCTTCTAGAAAGGGCACCCACCCATCCCACTATAAACTAATCAATCCCCCTTAAGCTTTCTCTAGTCTTAATTAAATCTACACAGTATTCCATGGAAGTTGATTCCTTCATCCTTTTCTGACGTTCACAGCGAGAGAGGTTTCCAGAGCTTTGCAGAAACAATTTTAGAAGCAGGCAAGGTGGCTTATCACAAAATGTTTGACCTGAGATTGAAATTTCAAGGAGCCTTACAAAATTATAAGATTCAATATTAGGTTACATGCAGCCATACTGAGAACATTATTCTTCTCATTTATTTATTTATTTATTTATTTATTTATTTATTTATTTATTTATTTATTTATTTATTTATTTATTATTTCGATTTATAAACCGCCCATCCTCAGGGGCTCTGGGCAGTGAACAACAGTTAAAATCAATAGTAACAAGAAAACAATAATTCTAAAATCAACATACAATAAGCAATAATAAAATAAATTAACCAAGTACATTAAAGTGCAATGGTGGGGGGAACCCCCGCCCCTAAAGGTGGGAGGCCGACATGGCACAGCCCCCTTCAACCACCGAACGCCTGGCGAAACAGCTCTGTCTTACAGGCACAGCAGAACGATAATATGTCCCGTTGGGCTTGAGTCTCCATTGACAGAGTGTTCCTCCAGGCTGGGGCCAGGACTGAAAAGGCCCTGGCCTGGTTGAAGTGAGGCGTGCTTCCTTAGGGCTGGGGACCACCAGTAAACATTTATCTGCTGATCGAAGTGGTCTCCAGGGAACATACAGGGAGAGGCAGTCCCAAAGATATGCCGGTCCCAACCCGCTTAGGGCTTTAAAGGTAAGAACCCACACCTTGAACCTGATTCAGAGTTCAACCGGAAGCCAGTGCAGCTGGTGCAGGACAAGTAAGTTATTTCTGTTATCAAAATAAACATTGTAGAGTATCTTCTCTACGAGACAGTGATAATTAACAATAGTAATCCAGAATGTTGTGTGTGTGTGCACACGCACGCGCGTGCACATGCAAATGCACACATGTCTGTGTATACAGCACTGTAAGGAAATAGTTCAGAATGATGCTGTGGTAAAGACTGTAGGCTATGCTGCTGTGTACTGTTGCTGTAAGTATGTCCCTACTGGAGAGTTTATGCATAGTTTAGTATGTCATGTTTATTTATTCATGCTTTGCTTCAGTTCTTTGTTAGATTTCTGCTTGTTTTCAGATTTCAGCATTTTGTATTTGTGTACCCTGTTGCATTGTCTATGGAAAGTCCCAGATGTTGATCATATTGACTGACCCTGTTTAATCTGCCTTGAGTCTCAATGAGAATGGCACACTATAAGGTTTCTTTACTCAGATAGGAGGGCTGTATTGTACGGAGGGGGTCTCAGATGCTTTGCTAATGGTTTAGGGACCATAGACTTCACCACTATGTTGTCTTATGTACTATCTGCTGCTTTAAGTATGTGCTCCTACGTGCTACCTGTGCTTCAAGTATAATACTACTGGGCAGTTCTATGCAGGGCTCTTTTCTGGGAAAAGAGGTAGTGGAACTCCGTGGGTTGCCAGCACAGGGTTCAACTCTTGGCGGGAGGTGGTGCCTCTGGCACTACATGTGCATGCTCAAAGTGCGTGCACACTCCCAGGACCACACAATGATGTCACTTTGGGTCGGCTGGAACAAGGGGGGGAGTTTTTTAAAGTTTAAATTGCCCTCGGAGAAAATGGTTACATGGCCGGTGGCCCCACCCCCTGATCTCCAGACAGAGGCGAGTTTAGATTGCCCTCCACGCCACTGGTGGGGCCAGCGGCCATGTGACCATTTTCAAGAGGTGCCGGAACTCCGTTCCACAGCGTTCCACCTGAAAAAAAGCCCTGGTTCTATGTTGTCTAATGTCAGTCCTAGAATTGCATATGCTGAGTTTCAGCATTTCTCCAACTCTGTATTGGATTCCTGCTAATGCTATCTCTTTGTAAAATTGCATTTATTTACCCTATGGCACTGTTTATGGAAAGGTCCTTGACTGACTGTACTAATCTCACACTGTGTAATCCGCCAGTGTGAAAGGCAGACTATAATGACATAGATAGATAGATAGATAGATAGATAGATAGATAGATAGATAGATAGATAGATAGATAGATAGATAGATAGATAGATAGATAGATAGATAGATAGATAGATAGATAGATAGATAGATAGATAGATAGATAGATAGATAGATAGATAGATAGATAGATAGATAGATAGATAGATAGAAGAGTAGAAAAGGAAACAAAGAAATTACACAAATTTTCTTTAGGCTTGCTTATATTGACATGCTAGTTCTCCAAATCTTATACTTTATCCTAACACAACTTTGTGAATTCTAATATTTCATACAGTATTGCCTTATTATTACATTTTAGTCTCTATATTTATTCTTTATCCACTTGTAAAAGGGATTCCAAGGAACAGAAAAGTCTTCTTCCATTTGTCCTTTCATTAACGAAGTTAATTTGTCCATTTCTGCAGTTTCCATTATCTTCACGATTAATTCCTCTTGCTGAGGTATTATTTGACGTTTCCAGTATGATGCTAGTAAGATTCTGACTGCAGTTACCACATGAATTATGAGGTATTTCAGTTCTTTGCTCATATCTGGCATACAGTTTAGCAGAAATGTCTCTAGTTTGAATGGAATTGAGGTCTGTAAGATAGTTTATAATAAAGTATGTACCATTATCCAAAATCTATCCACCTCCTTACAGGACCACCACATATGAAAAAATGTCCCGGTATGTTTCTCACATTTCCAACACCTATTAGATGTATTTTTATACATTTTAGCCAATCTATGCGATTGCCCTCCATGCCACTGGTGGGGCCAGCGGCCATGTGACCATTTTCAAGAGGTGAATTTTTATACATTTTAACCAATCTATGCGATGTTAAATACCATCTGTAAAACATCTTATGTATGTTCTCTTTAAATGTGACAGATTTAGTTATTTTAACATTCACTTTCCATATCTTATTCCATTGTACTGAGTCAATATTACCTCCTAAATTCTGTGCCTATAAAGTTTTACACTTTTCCACCCCCTCACTCACTTTCATTTGCATTAAAAATAAATACATTTTCTTAATCAATTTTTCATCTGAATCACATAACAATTTTTCTAAGTCTTTTTGTTCTATATAAAAGCCTCCCCCTTTTTTTCGTCTTTCTTATATCTAAATTCAGTCTGTGCTCTTGACCACCAGTCTAAATTAATACCTTGGTTCTGTAATTTCTCTTTCGTTTTTAATACTTCTTTATCATCTAAGAGTTCTTTGTATCTGATAACCATGGCCGTTTCCACACGACTTACCTTATTCTGCAAAATAGCGAAATCTCATGTGAAATCTCACGAGAAGACGCTGTTATCGAGCGAGAAGACGCAATAACAGCGTCTTCTCATGAGATATCGCGCGAGATTTCGCTGTTTTGCAGAATAAGGTAAGCCGTGTGGAAACGGCCCTTATCTGTGGAGAATACATTTGGCTGTGTAAATGCTTCTAATGGGGAGACTCTGTGGAATTTTTGAATATATTTTCGGTGCAATTCTTTCCCATGTTGTTATAAGAGATTTTCTTATCAGATGGTTTTTAAAATATTTGTGTCCAGTCGCTTTTCCATACCACATAAACGCATGCCATCCTAACTGTAGGTCATGGCCTTCAAGAGGGTATTGACTTACAAAACGACGTGTTTGTTAGCTTTTCATGTGCCCCAGGACTCTTAGCGGTTTTGACCGTGGCATACTTCCACAGTTAACCCTCTGGAATTATTCTAGCAGTGACACAATAAGTTTCTGTTATTAATATCTCTGATACTGTTCATAAAAAGTTTGAGTTTGGTGGCACCTTGATTTCCAGGGTATGAGCTTCCAAGAGTCAACATTGCCGTATGTGATAAAGGGAGCTTTGACTTTCCAGAGCTCATGCCCTGGAAATCTAGTTGGTCTCTAAGGTGCTACTGGATTCAAATCTTGCTCTTCTGATGGAGACCAACAAGGCTACCCACTTGAAACTACGTCTATACACATGTACACATGGAGCTGCCTTCTGCTGAAAAACTCTTTGTCCATCGTCATAGATCCGGAGGAGTTAGCCGTGTTCGTCTGTAGTTGCAAAATAGTAAAGACTCCAGTAGCACCTTTAAGACTAACCAACTTATTTGTAGCATAAGCTTTCGAGAACCACAGCTCTCTTCGGCAGATCTGCATCTGACGAAGAGAGCTGTGGTTATCGAAAGCTCATGCTACAAATAAGTTGGTTAATCTTAAAGGTGCTACTGGACTCTTTACTTTCTTTATCCATCAAGGATATTGTCTGTTCAGGCTGGCAGCATGTTCTGGATGACTCTGGTCCGGCCTGATTCAGATATAGGCGTGCACTTAAGAAGCCCTAAGTGTCTAGTTTGCTTTCCTGCATCAAATCATTTAACTCCAGGCAAGAGGTACACCTCAATAGCATTTTTGGTTTGTAATTGGGGTATTGCACATAAGTCAATGCAATAATAGAATATCTGCTTACATTCTGCTGAAACATGATTATTCGGCATTCTCAATCTTAGCTCAATCAACAGAAAATCATTCCATCCATTATAACTACATAGACCATTAAAAGAGAGCAATTACATGGGTCCAAGAGAGTATCTTACCCAAAGATAAGCAGGTCACACATAGGCAAGGGCCCCCTTCTGAGAAGAAAGTCTTGATCAATTCAACTTTTCGTATTTATAGTGTTCCAGAACCATATCCTAATATTAACTGACTGTCCCTCTTGGTAAGGGCTCACATTTTGGCTAACTAATTATGTTATAACTTCAAACACCAGACAAGGCTATCTGTATTTGAAACATCTTCTTAAAGTATATAAAAATTGTTAGTTTGTGGTTGCCAACTCCCTACCTGGGGTTCGCAACCATGGTGTCCATGCAAGCCAGGCGAGGCGGGATAGGCAGCTCAGCGGGCAAGCCGAGAGGCCATGCAGGCACTCGCAGGCAAAGGCCATTAGCCCCACGCCGCTGCCACTGCTGGCTCTCGGTGCTGCGGGCGCGCAGCGCAGAGGCCCCAAGGCATCCCATCCACTGCTGCTGTCTCCTGTAGCTCCCCATGAGGGGAAGGAGAGGCAGCTTGGCAGGCAAGCCAAGAGGCTGTGTGGGCGCTTGCATGCTGAGGCCACCAGCCCCAAGCCGCCGCCAGCTACCGGAGCTGCGGGTGCGCAGCAGGGAAGCCCCGAGGCTGCCTGTCCCATGCCACTGCCTCCAGCTCCCCCTTCCTCCATGCCATGGCTGGGGCCAGACCATGCCTTTCCGGCAGGTAGAAGGGAAGCCAGGGTGGGGCTGGGGCCTGGGCTGCCCCAGGCACAACAGGCTGGGATCTCACCAAGGCGAGGCCTGGGCCGAGGTGTCACCAGGCAGGCCGCTGGGGCAGGAAACAAAGAAAGCGAAGCCCAGGGTACCCCTCTGTGCACTGGGCTTCTCAGCTGTGCACTGGGGGGTTAAAATTCATGCGCAGTTGCGCACGAGCGCACGTTAGTGGGAACCCTGCGCAGGAGCATGTACATGCTTTTCAGTGGGCCAATTTAGCCCTGAAGGTCATCGTGCCACTCTGGGAAGTGACATCATGCCACCCTGGAAGCATACCTGGGAGGCCTGTTCTCACACCTTTCCCCCCTGCTGGCCAGGTGAGGGGTGGTGGGAAGTGGAGAGTGCAAGCGAGGGATCCCCCACTCCCACTGGGGGACTGGTAACCCTACCTCTCACGTGGCTCACATGAGTGGATTTTGCAGACATGACCAGAGCAAAAAACTACGAATGCTTCTGGCCAATCACTGCCATTGAGTGGGCTCCACCGTGAGCTCTAACTCTTGTTTGGTTGGGGCGTATTGTGCATTTTCCTTTAGCCACCTTCCAACCTGTTCCACTGCCTACAGCTCCTTAGTAAACCAGGGGGCCAAAAGAGCTTGATAGGACCAGAGAGGCAGCTTAGGAGCAGTTTATCAACTGTCCAAAGATACCCTCCCAGCGATCCATCAGATTGTCAACAGCATAGTCTCTAAATAGCTAAATATTAAAGAAGGGTGCAAATACGGCTGCTGTTTTTGTTTTTGAGCCACTACTTTTTCTGGTTTAAATGTTAGGTGTTGCAGACGCGGCTTAGGAAACGCCCAAATGGATTGTGCCATTCCCAATCCTTTTTAGAAAGGATTTTACCAACTTTCCCTCAAATACGCACAGATATGTCCAGTTTTCTCAAAGCATGATCAATCTTTTTGAGAAGAAGAGCGCCTCCTGCTGGTGACTTGCTTCCTGCCCTACCCTACTCTTCCCTCCACTCATCCAGCCTCCACCCTCTATCAACACTGGAAGCATCTTCTCCCTCCATCCTCTGCAGCTAAACTAATCCTTCTGCCTCTACATGTACTATTCAGTATAGTACGCATTCTACAAGTGACCCCAGAACTGTACAAGATGGAGTATTGTTTTCACTGATTTTCACTGATTGTTTCCACTGATTTTCACTAATTTAGTGGTCATGATATTTATTTGAAAATTATTCATTCCCTTCTTTCTTTCCCAAGACCAAAAAAAAAAAAGATAACGGAAGATGTCCTTCGGCAGGTCAGCAAAATTCATATGGCTACTTCTTACATTTGCCAACTTCCAGTTGGGAAACTCCTGGAGATTTGGGGGGGCAATGCCACCTGGGGTGTGCAGGGTTTGGGGAGGGGAGGGATCTTAACAGGGTACAGTGCCACAGAGTCTACCCTTCAAAGCAGCCATTTTCTCCAGGGAAACTGATCTCTGGTCTGAGGATGTTGTAATTCTGGGGGATCTCCAGGCCCCACTTGGAGGCTGGCATCCTTTCTACCCCTGCCGAATTGCTATCAATCGTGTACTGAGTGTATTTTTGTTCTGTTGCAGTCCTTGTGGCTTTTAACAGCATCATTAAAATATGTGAGTAAGTGGAATTATTATGGCACGGGACAGCAGTGTAGTGTACCCCCCCCCAAGGGGCAAAGCGCAAAGGAAGCTTTGGAGAAAAGAACTCCCCTGCCACCACCAAATCCCAATCCCTCTCTCTTTTTGTAAAATACACTCAATGCTTTCTTTGCCGCTCCAATTCCACCACAATTCCCTTACAACTTTCAGCACATTTTGTTGACCGTTGATTGATGGTGGGGGAGAGTACTGCCAAGTCATAACTGACTTATGGCAACCTTGGTCTTTGCTGGAGGTCTCCCATCCAATTACTGTCCAAGGCTGACCCTGCTTAGCTTCCGAGATCTGATGAGATCTGGCTTAAAAAACCACCAACAAAAAAAAGACACTTAAAAAAACATTCGGTTGTTGCTGTTCTGGTACCACCGCTTCCTGCAATGTGCTCAAAGAATCCACTCCTCTTTCTCTTCCATGCTCCGTCTTACACAATATGCCCAACACATGTCCAGTCACAAGTGGGCAGCTGGACACACAGTCAGACGTACATCAGGAGGGGAGGGGCCTCAGCGGGGTATAATGCCAAGGAGTCCACCCAGGAAAGCGGCCCTTCCCTCCAGGGGAACTATTATCAGTTGCTTAGAAATTAGATAGAATTCAGGGAAGTCTCCAGGCCCTACCTGGAGGTTGGCAACCTTACCCCAGACTTGCACTTTCCCTTTTTTTTTGGTGGGGGAGGCATGAGACCCTTACGTTCAGCTTTACTGCCATCCCATCCAACTAGCACATCTGGAGCAGATACAAAAGGTCCATGAAAGCTTTGTGCGTATTTATCACCAGGGCTTTTTTTCAGGGGGAACGGAGTTCCGGAACCTCTTGAAAATGGTCACATGGCTGGTGGCCCCGCCCCCTGATCTCCAGACAGAGGGGAGTTGAGATTGCCCTCCGCGCTGCCAAGCGGCGCAGAGGGCAATCTCAACTTCCCTCTGTCTGGAGATCAGGGGGCGGGGCCACCAGCCATGTAACCATTTTCTCCGAGGGCAACCCACTGAGTTCCACCACCTCTTTTCCCAGAAAAAAGCCCTGTTTATCACTGTTGGTAATCTTGCAGGGGAGCAAGAGTGGGCAATTTTGCTGCCTTGGGCATCTCCTGATGTCAAAGTCAAGGAAACGGGGAAAGTCCACTTGCCTGCTAGAACTCAGGCTCTTAGAGCTGCCTCAGTGCACTTAGGACAGCAGAAGGTAGGGACTGCCAGCATATTTATGCTCCAACATAGAGAAGGGCAGAGCCAGAAGAAATCTTCAGCCTCATCCGAAGGTGCTCTCCGAGTTTTACGTGAATGAAAAGAGGAGCCGGCAGAGTGATGGCTTCGGCCTTTCTCCTGAAAAGTGAACAGGACAGAAGAACCACCAGAAGGGCTTGGGGCACAGAGGACAGAAGCAGATGGACAAATGTGTCTGCCGCTGTGTCTGACCTTCTTTCCTTCTAGCTCACTGACCCTTAAGCAGGGCCAGGCCTGACACAGGCAATTCAAGGCCAGTTTTCAACAACAACTCCTTCCCCTTTCTACCTCTCCCATGTCCAGCTCAGCACAGATTTTCTCCAAGGTCTTACGTACTCTGTAAAGTTCAAACACATTGGCCAAGAGAAATAACTAGCACATGCCAACTTCTATAATGTACATCCCTTGATGACCGGAGATGCACTTGAACTTCTGCTCCCTCTGTTACTGAAGGCACCGCCACCACCTGCTCTATGCTCTGCTACTTTCTTCTGGAAATGGTTTGTCTGAAGAGGGTGACAGAGAAATCGGAAAAACAGAAGTCTTCTACAGTCTGTTGAGAGTGGTTCTGGCTGTGGTTTTGGTTGGCCTGGATTCCTCCTCTTCCTGGCGTTGGGACAGGTCAAGCATGTCAGAAACGCATGACTCTTCCGGAATCTGCCCTGCCCCTTCCAATATTATTGTCCCCCCCTTTTTTTCCTGTTAAGGATGGCTGCTCTCCTGGAGCAGGTGCAAAGCGGCCATAGCTGTGGCTCCAGCCTTGGCTGAGAAATCACTTGCCAAAGACTGTCTCCTCCCACAACAGCTGCCAAGAATGCCTAGCAGAGACTGGCTTAGCATCTCTGGCACTGGGACTGCCAGGAAGGGCATAACAAGGGACCAGAAGTTCTGGAGAACACATCCCATGGACTTCCTTTCTGCCCTGTTTTCTTACTCTCTTCTTCATTGTTTTTTTACAGAAGCAACTCCTTACCTTACTTGCGGAAAAGAGCAAGAGTCCAGTAGCACCTGTAACAAAATTAGTGTAGGGTATGAGCTTTCATGAGCCACAGCTCACTTCTTCAAACACCTGGTAAGTGAGCTGTGGCTTATGAAAGCTCATACCCTACCACCAGGGCTTTTTTTCAGTGGGAACATGGGAGAGCGGAGTTCCGACACCTCTTGAAAATGGTCACATGGCTGGTGGCCCTGCCTCCTGATCTCCAGACAGAGGGGAGTTTAGATTGCCCTCTGCGCCGCTTGGCAGCGCGGAGGGCAATCTCAACTCCCCTCTGTCTGGAGATCAGGGGGCGGGGCCACCGGCCATGTGACCATTTTCACCGAGGGCAATTTAAACTTTAAAAAACTCCCCCCCTTGTTCCAGCTGACATCATTGTGCGGTCCTGAGTTCCACCACTGAGTTCCACCACCTCTTTTCCCAGAAAAAAAGCCCTGCCTACCACTAATTTTATTAGTTTTCTAGGTGCTCCTGGACTCTTGCTCTTTTCCTCTGCTACAGACAGACTAACACGGCTACCCACCTTGATTTACCCTAATTGTGTTATTCATAATGAAGGACTTGGGGCCAGGGCTATAGGAATCAAGGCAATGCAAAAAAATAACCTGTTTAAAGATAACCAGTTCATTGCCTTTCTTCGGGCCTTGGTCAGCAATGCCATTCAGAGGGAGACATTCCCATATACCACTGAGTTTCAGACCACATATCAGGGCTGGCATCAGCATACGGTGAGGTGGGGCAGCGACCAAAACCCAAGGGCACTACTCTTGACTCCCTGCTCACACATCTCCTCTAATGCCTGCGCTCACAGCCTTCCACTGCTTGGTTACAAGTGCTTTGTCTCCTCTGCTTCCAATTGTATTTGCTGTCTAGCATTGCTGGGGAGCGGCATGTGGGTGGTACACAATGCATCAACATTCCTGGTGGACATGGCAGTGGCATTCCTAGCCACACCACCACCCTGCGCCATCAGGGAAATGGTGTGCAGGTAGTGTGGGCAGCTCTGTTTGCAGGTGGTGGTAACGCTTGCAATTGGGCAAAGGAGGGACACATAGGCAAGTGGAGACACATGGGTGGGAGGGCAAGAAGAAGAGCCTAGTAGGGGGCATAATGGGGGGCTGAGCTTGCTGTGCCCAGGGCCCCCTAAAACCTGGAACCAGCCCTACTGCATTTGATTATACCTTAGGAGCCCCAATATAAATTTGTTCATTATGGGATATATAATGTAAGCAATGTGAATGCAGTTATGCACAAATTTTGATGGAAGGTTTTTCAATGTAATTGAATGTATTCAATACCAGGCTTTATCTTGCTGATCGTTTGCTCTCTCCCTCTAAAAATGCACAAACATTGTACCTTGAAATGGTGACCTAGGCTCAACATATGCTGGAAATGCGGTTGGTACTACTCGCCTGTTTTAAACCAACTGCAGGTTTTGCATATCAGGACTTTCCCAGGGATTGAAAATGAAATCCCGATCTCAAGTTATAGCTGACTTATGGTGACCCCTGGTGAGGTTTTCATGGCAAGAAACTAACAAAAGTGCTTTGCTATTGCCTGCCTCTGCAACTCTGGTCTTTGTTGGAGGTCTCCCATCCAATTACTAATCAAGGCTGACCCTGCTTAGCTTCTGACAAGATCAGGTTCTCCTGGGCTATCCCAGGTATTACATTCCTTCTTACTGCATTTACTTGTGTTACTGTTGAGAGCCATCAGAAATGACAAGAGTCTTGGGGAAGCCAGCATAAAAGGGCCCTGCAGCCACCTCTGGGATTCAGAAGAAAAAGAAGAACAACAACAACATTCGATTTATAAACTTCCCTTCAGGACAACTTAATACCACACTCAGAGCACTTTACAAAGTGTGTTATTATTATCCCCATGACAATAATCACCCTGTGAGGTGTGTGGGGCTGAGAGAGCTCTGAGAGAGCTGGGGCTGACCCAAGGGCACCCAGCTGGCTTCAAGCGGAGGAGCGGGGAATCAAACCTGGCTCTCCGGATTAGAGTCCTGCCATTCTTAACCACTACACCAAACTGGCTCCAAACAATTCTTGCCTTCCTGGAGAAGAAGGGATGACTACATTGTCTTTCAAAAATACTATCCTCCAGGCTCCTAAGAGCTCCATGTTCCACCATATGTGGGGAAAAGTGTAGAGAATAATTATATGCAAGCAAAACAGGTACCAGGAGGTAGACTGAGATTGGTCCAAGGGAGTGGCTTTGCTGTAACTTCATTATCTGTTCATCCAATCCATTCATCTTCTTGCCTGATCAGTGAAGAAGGGGCCTGGGCCAAGCTGCTAGTGATGCCTGACACTAGTTGGACACTTGTCAGCTTCCCTCAAGTTTTGATGGGAAATGTAGGCATCCTGGTCTTGCAGCTTGGCTCTCCGACTGCTGTCCAACGGACTTTTCAACTGTCGCTTGTCCAACATTCCGCCAAGCTGCCTACATTTCCCGCCAAAACTTGAGGGAAGCTGACAAGTGTCCAACCTGTGTCAGGCATCACTTGTAGTTTGGCCCTTAGTACTCTTTTTGGATAGCCCCTCTGTGAAGTCTGTGTTCCTGAAGGCTTGAAAAAAGGTGTGTGTTGCCAGGACAGGAGCCAAGTAATAACATACTCAGATTATATGTATGTACTGACCAAGTAGCTCTCGTCAATATTTACCCAGGTACGTCTTTCCTTATTTAGCAAAAGAACAGAAGATTGTGGTTAAATTAGCTGGTTATGAGGTGAATAATTTTAAAAACAAAAACTTGGTTTTTTTCACCCAGGAAGAAACAGAGGAAAGAGTTTACTTACTTATTTGTTTATTAAAATATTTTATCCCATGTGCCCATTTCACCACAGAATTGCAACTCACAAATATTGTGTCTTTACTACATGTTCCTCCATCACTTTTGTAACTTTGGGCCCAAAATTCAATAAGAATATTGAATTGATTAAATTGCAAGAATCGCGGAGGATTAGGAAATATTTTAAAAGGATTATAAATGGGGATATACAACCTTACAACCAAAACTGAGAAATTAGGGAGGTCGGGAAAACAACCACTATTCTCTGAACATTTTTAATTAGACGCTTTTTTAAAAAGAGAGAGAGATTTTCAGAGTTAGTTAGGAGGTAGTTTTTCTAAATTTTTTCAGAACATCTAAGAGTATACATACTTGAAAATATAATAAATTAACCAACAAATAATAATCCATCTTAAAACAATAAATCAAAGCTATTCAATCTTTACATGAAGCCCTTGGGAGAAATCATTCATCGTTTTGGAATAGAGTACTATTAAGAGCCCCGTGGCGCAGAGTGGTAAGCTGCAGTACTGCAGTCCAAGCTCTGCTCATGACCTGAGTTCGATCCTGGCGGAAGCTGGGCTCAGGTATCTGGCTCAAGGTTGACTCAGCCTTCCATCCTTCTGAGGTCTCATTTCCTGGGGGTAAAGTATAGATGACTGGGGAAGGCAACGGCAAACCACCCTGTAAAAAGTTATGAGGTGATGTCCCCTCATGGGTCAGTAAGGCTTGTTGGTGCTTGCACTACTTTTACCTTTTGTACTATTAAGATGCTGATGGCACCCAGCTCTACATTTCTTTATCCCAATTGCCTGGTGATGCTCTGAACCAATGCCTGACTGCTGTAGTTAAACAGCTAAGAGTAAACAAGCTGAAACTGAATACTGATAAGATGAAGGCAATGTTGATCGGGAAGGCCAAGGCCCTGAAGTACATTGTAGGGTTGCTAGGCCTCTCATTATAGTGGGAGACCTCCCTGCAATTGATTACTTTGCTTGCCAGAACCTGAAGCACCAGTGGGCGGAAATGGAGGGTGGGTTGGGGCATACACTAGCATCACACCAGAGCACTGACGTTACTTCAAGTTTTGCCACAAGTGACATCGCAGATGCTCTAGGATTTACAAAACCTCAATGGTTTTACCATCATTTTTTTTTGCAAATGCTAGAGCGTCCCATGATGTCACTTCCATTTTTTACCACAAGATATATCAGCATGCCAATCCCCACCCTCTGCTTGCCTGGCAACTCTAACTACATGAGACTTTTGATGGGATCCAGTTGTGTCTTGCCAATTCAGTTAAGAGCCATGGGGCAATTCTAGATCCAGATTTATTGCTGGAGAAGCAAATTGATGCAGCTACAAAAAGGGCACTCTACCAACTACATTTAACTTGAAAGATGGTCCCATATCTTCACTCGACTGACCTGGCCACATGGATCCATATTTTGGTTACCTTGAGGCTAGACTATTGTAATGAACTCTACATGGGTCTGATTTTTTTCGTTATTCAAAATGTTGTGCGAGATAACAGTTTCTGTGTGGAATGTAGAACGCACACAACCTTGGAAGAAAATCCTCCCATATACCAGTGCATAAGTAGATTCTAGTACCGGCAGAGGAAATGTTTTCACTTATCTGCCCTTCAATATGCCAGCATATCGGGACAGAGCTGGAAAGCTTAGAGAGAAAGTAATAAAGAACACCTTGAGCTTTAGAACCCAGAGAATGACACACACACATACCCATTATACAGTTCCAGGTTCGGAATGTAAGCAGGCCTTGCTGGAGGGCCAAAGAAAACGGAACAGAACCAGGGCTTTTTTTCTGGGAAAAGAGGTGGTGGAACTCAGTGGGTTGCCCTCGGAGAAAATGGTCACATGGCTGGTGGCCCCGCCCCCTGATCTCCAGGCAGAGGGGAGTTTAGATTGCCCTCTGCACCGCCACGGCGTGGACTGCAATCTAAACTCCCCTCTGTCTGGAGATCAGGGGGCGGGGCCACCGGCCATGTGACCCTTCAAGAGGTTCCAGAACTCCGTTCCACCGCGTTCCAGCTGAAAAAAAGCCCAGCTGAAAAAAATTAAAACAGAACTGTTATGTATCAGAGTTCACTACTGAATATGGGACATTCAAAGGGATACAACTGGAGGCATCATTAATTCCCAACTTGGATGGAAATGGTAGACAAGCGCAGATTGCAAAGAACAGAATCCCAGTACAGAAGAACAAGATGATCTGGTGAGCCCTTTATTTGTCGGAAACGAGCCCCAGTTAAGATCCTGAGATAATATGGCATCACTCCATAGGCGTAATTCAGCCCCACTGAAACGGATGGCAGTGCACGAATTACTTGATCGTGCCCAGTGCCTACGGGGGTAGAGCAGGTCATGCGTACAGCTTCATCCACTGAATGTCTGTCTGTCTGTTTGTTTATCACTCTTTGATCCATCACAGAACTCCGGGTAGTGTATATAGGGTACCAAGGTAGTTTTCCATCCAGAGACAGACCAGATCAGGACGTTCAGTGAGAAAGGTGAGCTATAAAAGAAATAAATAGATATATCATGTGCCCCCCCGATCATTCCCTGGGCTCCCAACGCCCTTAACACTTGATCTCAGATGACTGTGTGAACTGTCTCCCATGAAATATATTCGGGTGGATCCTACCCCTATCCTACCACTTCACTGAGCAAAGTTTTAAAATGTATCCATTCATTTATTAGCATATTATTATTAGCATATTATTAGCATATTTTCACCCCACCTTTCCTTCAAGTTTGAATACTTCCTCTAGTCTAAGGAGCTTTCAACTTCAGTGGATCTTCCGTTTATTTTATTCCACCCCATTGTATTTGAACAAATAATGGAAGTCTCCGTGAAGGTTCAGCTATGACAGTTAATTCGCATAATCAAATCATCGCTGGACTCTAGAGTTAATAAGTAATGAACATGTATACATGAAGCATTTCATATAGTCTTCTTCATCTAGAGATCCCTATCTTAGACCTAGCAGCTTCTGGTCTCTCGCCATACTTGATTCTTCAAATTCAATTCATACTCCTTGATACAGGGAATGCATTATAAAGATAAGCTAAATTGCTTTATTTTTAATTCATTCCGATCCAAATTCCAAATCAAAACCTGCTTCTTTTAATAGCTGCTCACACTACTTAAAAAATCTCACCAAAGCAATAAATGTTTGGGTAGCCCTTAAAATGAAATTCCATATAAAGGAGGCAAAGGCTACCAGAACAAGATAATCTCGGAACAAATGCATCGCTTTTTCTTCTCTGCTCCTTCCAGTTTCTTTGTGTATTCTCCAGATTTGTCATATAAAGAAGATCCCATTTAATGAGGACAATGTTCAGTGAAACCAAATCTGAGCGCTCTGTCTTTGAAGGAGAAAGTGTGATGGACGGAAGTAATTGATGAAGGGCGACGAGAACGTCATGATGGTGCATGTTCTAAGAGTATCGCTTGGAGGGAAGCAAGGATGGAGAGCAGGCCTTAGGAGTAAAATAGACAGTGGTTTCCCAAAGCTTCATTAGAAATCCCACCTAACCATCCCTCCAGGGCTCATTTCGAGGGGGAACGCGCAGGAACGCAGTTCCAGCAGTTCCCCAAAGAGGTTACATGCCAGGTGACCCCCGCCCACCTGACTCTTGGCCATTTTGGGCCCGTTTCATCCTGGATTAGGGCTGAAACAGCCTGGATTGGGCCTCTGACGGGTGGTGGATCGCGCTCCTGTTCAGCAGCAGCCCGATCCTGACCATTTGGGGCCCCTTTTCAGCCATTTTCAGCCCCTTTTTGCCATTTTGGGCCCAATTTCAGCCCTGAATGGCCGGGATTGGGTCCAAAGCAGCCAAGATAGGTGAGGTCAGGGGGTGTGGCATATACAAATCAGTCATGCCAATGACACATTTCCGGTGATGGCAAGGGGTGTGGCATATGCTAATGAGTTGTGCTAATGTGTTATGCTAATGAGTTCCTCCCACTCTTTTTCTACGAAATGACCCCTGCATCCTTCTGTGTTAGTTTTATCCTTTTCCCCAAGTAGAAATTAAACTGATATCTCTATCAAAAAGAGTCCAGTAGCACCTTTAAGACTAACCAATTTTATTGTAGCATAAGCTTTCGAGAATCAAGTTCTCTTCGTCAGATGCATGATACCTCTGATATCTCTGTTGCTTCATCCAATAAACAAAATTAAATTTTCCATCCCCTCTTTTGTTTCTTCCTGGAGACTTTTCCCAGTCTGCCAGGGGGTCAGAAGGAACCAGTCTGTCTGTGATTGGGGCTGGCTGTAGCAAGGAGAGAGAAAGAATTCACTTCTGTTTTTTTCTTAAACCTATCAACAAGAATCTGTGCTCCCACAGGCTCCATCTGTAAAGGATATGCCACATTGGCGCAGGACACAAGATGGCGCTGAATTGGTGCTATTCCTAAGATTAGGAACGTCTCAAAATGTCACTTTAAAAGCGTGTCCTTTTTTTAGCCTTTTTATTACCAGTGTTGTAAATGCATTTCAAATAAGAATAAAAAAAAATGGAGTTGAGTGCAGAAAAGGGTGACTGCTCTTTTTTAAAAAAAATTATTTTACAAATGTATGAAAGATGCACAAGAGCACATAAAAGGATGAACTATACAAGAAAGATAAACCACACCATCACCATATTCCATTAAATAATAGAGACAAAAATCACAATTAGTTACTAAAGGATTATTGTTCCGATAAGCTGTTATGAATTGCAGATATATAGATTTTAACAAGATTTAAATCAGAACTCGCCCTGGGAAAGGTGTTTGGCAGTGACAATGTTACAAGCAATCCATGTGCAATTTCTAGATTTCCAGCAGTAGTAATAAACAAACAAGCAAGCAAACAAAATGTGTTTAGGAGTTTATTTTAATTAAACCGCTTCCTATTATCCTGTCTGTTTATCTAGTAAAGAAATAAACTACAAGCAAAACTGCGAACCTCCTTGGTTGATGAGTTTAAGATCAATGGATCTATCTATTTATCTATCTCTACTCAAGAGTGTGAGCTGATCCTTTTATTAAATTAACCTTTGAGCTCTGAGACCCCAACAAATTATTCACGACCGTCAGCTAACAGGGTCCTCAGCCAGGATCAGATCTTTATCAGCTCAGCTGCGGAAATGGTCTGTTTGTGTTTGCAAAGGAGGAACAGCCTCTTTAAACTTTGCAAACCATTCTCTGGGATTGGAGGGACCATAGCTATGAGTCTGACCAAAGGCATTTCCCCCTATCTCATGGCTTTAATGAAAAGAGCCACAGCATTACCCCAGAGCTAACATCTTTAAGTAGCATAAGAGAGACAAAGCTTGAAAAGCGTCTGATGAATCCAAAAGAAATGTCTGCTTTGTAAGAGCTGGATGTGCCACTTGTTGGCCTCCAGTCACTAGAGGCAGAGACATTCCTCTCCTTTATTAGGCATCGTTTTCTTTCCTGGTAGATAGCAATGATTTGTGATTACAAAATACAGTCCCTCCTGTAAAAGGAAGACTTCCTGTGTTGGAGGTGAGGATATTCCTTAGTTGTTATCGACGCCTCATTTGGGAAACAAGATTTTGCTTAGATCTAAACAGCTCATTATAGAATGACGCCAAGCACTTTCCCAACCTTTATTCAATGCACGTTCGCAATTGGCCTTCACAGACTCAAAAGAATACAAGTCACAGATATGCAGGATAATTAGATTTACAAGCTACAGTTGGCTTCGTTGGTGGGTGAGTCAACTAAATCTTTAGGGAGCAGTTGTAAAGAGTGGAGAGGTTTTCAACTGGTGGAGCAGAAAGGCACGCTAGTTGTTGTTTTTTTCTTCATTTGGGAAGTTTCCTTTCACGTATTTTATTGCAATAGGGAACGAAAAGCAAAATATTAACCTAGCCTCCTCCTCACAGCCAGAAGCATTTTATTATTAGGAAAATGATATTATTTCAAGGATAGGGTAGATATAGAAGGACCATTGTATATTGCAAGAATGTGGAGGGTGATGCAGACACAGGGCCCCGGTCAGTGATGGCTGGACTGCCCAGTGTCATGGCGGAGGGCAGGTTCCGTACTTCTCTTTTCCGTCCAAGATCATTTGCTGGTGCCAAATGTGTCCCCGGAAGAGGGGCTGTGGCTCACTGATAAAGCATCTGCTTGGCTCAGTTCCCGGCATCTCCAGTTGAAAAGACAGGTGATGTGAAATACCTCTGCCATGAGACTCTGGAGAGCTGCTACCAGTCTGAGTCGACAATACGGACCTCCATGGACCAAGGGTCTGACTCCATATAAAGCAGTTTCATGAGTTCCCTAGCAAGCCAAAGCACTGAGAATCAGATCTCCTTCTACCGGCGTCCTGGGCTACATTTCTTGGCCACAGACTTGAGTGTTGTCATCTGACATTGTTATTGCTGTTGTTGCTGCTGCTGTTGTTATCCTTATCACAGCCCTGTCCATTTTTTAAATTTATTTTTTATTTTTATTGTAGGATTTTATTATTTATTGTAGGATTGAACAAGAGAAAGAAAGTGGAACAAAACAAGAAGACAACTACAAAGGGCCAAGAACGGCCTACAAATCCATCTACAAAGTAAAAAGAGTAAGAAATGTAATAGGCATATTATTAATCCATTGGCATGACCCTCTAGAAGGCAAAAAAAAAATAGTTTAGGAGCTTTTGATCTTAGTAAAGAGTCCAGTAGCACCTTTAAAACTAACCAATTTTATTGTTAGCATAAGCTTTCGAGAACCACAGCTCTCTTTGTCAGACACATCTGACGAAGAGAGCTGTGGTTCTCAAAAGCTTATGCTAACAATAAAGTTGGTTAGTCTTAAAGATGCTACTGGACTCTTAACTATTTTGCGACTACAGACTAACACAGCTAATCTTTGATCTTAGTGTTGACAGTGGGAGATAAACCATTAAGAGGGAAGGAAGGGGAAAAAAGGAGAGCCCAGGATACCAAGGGGTTTCGTGTGAACAAGTGTCGCTGCAGAGGTAAAGATGAAGGCTGAATGGTTGTGTTTCATCATAGACTGAGGGAACGAGAAAATATTTGAAACAGGAGAGATGACAAGCATGGGTGGGGGGGGCTGCAAAGGAAATTGGATTCAGTCACTTGAAGTTTGGAAAAGTGAGAGGAGCATAAAATGAGAAATAAGGGGAGAACTTTAGGCTGGGTCAAGGCTGTGGAGAGTTTTAACGGTAAGCGTGCTGCTGGCGTTAAGGAACCTGCATTGAGATTTGGGGGGCAGGGGGAACAGAGGTGAGGAACAGGAGGTGTGAGTTATTGTGTCAGTGGAAAGTTAAGCTGAGGTGAGGGGTCTGAGGTATAATGAAGAAAGACCAGAGAGAAGAATGCTGAGGTAGTCAAAGCCCGTGGGAACCAGGGTTTGAGACGAGAAGGACAAGAGAAGAGCCAGGAATTTGGAGCATTGTAGCACCCTGAACCTGGCAGACGAGGGAATCATAGTTACCTAGTGCTAAGGGGAGGGAGGATTCGTGTGTGCAAGTGTGTGTGTTATGCCCAGTGTTCCCGTTAACATGAGCAACTGAGCAATTGCTCACTGATCCTGACTCCTCCACACACAGCTTCTCAGCTGTCGCTCACAGGTACTAACTTTACCTGCAGAGTAATTTAGTTTGATATTTGGAAACCATTTATGAATGACTGCTTGCATTATTTTTTCTAAGCAAGGAACAATACAAATTAGTTTAGAGTTTGTACATTTTATATGTTTGTAGACTGAATTAAAAAAAAAAAGAGGTGTGCTCAAAACTTTAATGCATGCTGTCGTTTGGGCTCACGAAGTAGATTTTTGGCTCACAACACTGCACAGCTTAGAGGGAACATTGTCCCTTGCCTGGTGAAAAGGGTGGTGTGGTTATAGTGATGTATCTCAGTTCTAGCAGGTTGGAGCCGGCAGGAACTAAGGAAGCTGTGAACTTCACAGCAACCAGGTTCAGCAGATGAACATACCTGGTTTGACAGCCCTGGTTTCTTGTGATCGGCGCCTCAGATTTCCTCCTCTTGCCAAGGTTAGCCTCAGCAGCTTCCGGAAAGCTTCCCAGCTACAAGGTTGTGTTTCAGTTTCATTTCCTACTGCAGGGAAAGCCTCTTTTGCATTGCAGTAGTAAGTGAAATTGATTCTCCCTCAGGATAA
Organism: Eublepharis macularius; assembly: GCF_028583425.1. Lineage (NCBI taxonomy): Eukaryota > Metazoa > Chordata > Lepidosauria > Squamata > Eublepharidae > Eublepharis > Eublepharis macularius. The sequence goes on along the minus strand of NC_072795.1, from coordinate 127,200,990 downwards.
TGGATGGCCTGGTCTGGTAGTTAAATTACATGGGAGGGGGACTACTACTCCCATAATTCCAAGGGCAAAATGTGCCTGACCAAAATAACTGCGATGATAGCGTGGATGTAAATACCAAATGGTAACACTTTTTGTTTTTTTAAAAAATCCAGAGTTTATGTATAATTCCTGGGCGATCAATTAATTTGCTCTCTATTTATTTATACGATTGGCTGCAAGTGGCGAACCGTAATTAAAGGCTTATGGGGGGAAGGGGGAACTCCCGTTGAACTGTGTGGCCATACGCATGAATGGCACACTGTTGATCAAACTGGTCTACATGGTTTTAATATGCAGAAAATAGACAGCGAACAAGGTCCATCCGCTTATGAACCTCTGGACTGCTCCATGAACAATCAGCTTTCCGCTCATGCCCTGTTGGCCAAAAGGCCCCAGGGAGGCCCCCCACCCTTAGAATCTTCCACAGCTGATGTGTTAGAGCAGAACCACAAGTGACAAAAGGCACAGATTGGACACTTGTCTGCTTCCCTCAAGTTTTGATGGGAAATGTAGGCACCTTGGCGGAATGTTGGACAAGTGACAGTTGAAAAGTCCATTGGACAGCAGTCAGAGAGCGAAGCTGCGAGACCAGGATGCCTACATTTCCCATCAAAACTTGGGGGAAGCAGACAAGTGTCCAATCTGTGCCTTTTGTCACTTGTGGTTCTGCTCTTAGACAACAGGAAACAGCCACTAGCGACCGTCCTCCATTATTCAAAAAGGCTTTTTACTCAGATAGGAGGGCTGTATTATACGGAGGGGGTCTCAGATGCTTCGCTAATGAGTTAGGGATCATAGACTTCACCACGATGTTGCCTTACATACTGTCTGTTGCTTTAAATATATGCTCCTATGCAGGGCTTTTTTCTGGGAAAAGAGGTGGTGGAGCTCAGTGGGTTGCCCTTGGAGAAAATGGTCACATGGCTGGTGGCCCCGACCCCTGATCTCCAGACAGAGGGGAGTTTAGATTGCCCTCTGTGCTGCTCGGCGGCACAGAGGGCAATCTAAACTCCCCTCTGTCTGGAGATCAGGGGGCGGGGCCACCAGCCATGTGACCATTTTCAAGAGGTTCCAGAACTCTGTTCCACTGCATTCCAGCTGAAAAAAAGCCCTGCTCCTATGTACTACCTGTGCTTCATGTTGTCTAATGTCAATCCTACAACTGAGTATGTTCTGTCCAGCTCTGTATCGGATCCTTGCTAATGCTACGCCTTTGTAAACTTGTGTGTATTTACCCTACGGCATTGTTTATGGAAATGTCCTTGATACTGTATGGCAATGTCCTTGCTCCTGATGGTACTAATCACACACTATGTAATCCGCCTTGAGTCTCAGTAAAAAAGGCGGACTATAAATAATTAAATGAATAAATAAAATTTTGGAAAGCATATTCTCTGCCATTAAAGAGAATGTTAAAACGAGCCATACGTACAGGGGGAATGCAATGCCAACTAAGCCCCAGAGAGCCCCAAGGCCCCTCTTGTCAAGGGCCTGTCTCGGATACCTGTGAATGCTGCATTTCTCCCTCCTAGACTAATAAACTAATCAATTGCTCCCAGGAGGAAAGCAGGTATCCTGCCTTGCCCTGAGAAGCAGGACATTAACTAGGCCAGTTTCTATCACTATCATTTTATTTCTATCGAGTTCCCCACACACCCTGCCTGTCTCTCAGCAGCCCCTCACAGCTGGACCAAAAACTGCTTTCCCCCCTTACTAATTCAGACCACAACAGCCAACGTACAAAAAATATGAACAGGGCTTTTTTGCCTAGCAGTTTTGGATCCAGCTGCCCTTGAGACTCAGTAAACAAACAGGGCAAATCCCAGAGCAACAGCTCAAAAAGCAGAGTGGAAAAGAACAGCACCCGGGATTAAAGAAACAGTAATATAATCTCTTTAAAGTGCTAGTGCTCCCAAATTCATATACATTTACAACGTGCAATTCATACAACAAGATCATATATTAAATACAAAATACAAAGTTCTAAGAACAAGGATCACATGTCCCCCTCCCATACATTCCAAGGAAGCAGGATGCCAACTCCAGGTCCAATAACAGGTCAGTACTGTGCTTTTTAGATAGTACAAGTCTCATTTAGTCCTTCTTTCTTGCTTATAGGTTTTCTTCTGAGGAAGTCGGAAGACGAAATCTGGCATTGCAGCCGGCCCCCAGTTTGGGCTGCTACCCTTCAGGATCTCTCAGGTGGATTATTGAAGAAAACCTATAAGCTAGAACTTTGTATTTTGTTTTTAATATATGATCTTGTTGTATGAATCGCATGTTGTAAATGTATGTGAATTTGGGAGCACTAGCACTTTAAAGAGATTATATTACTGTTTCTTATTCCCGGGTGGTGTTCTTTTCCACTCTGCTTTTGCGCCCTTGGGACTCAGGCAGCAACTTGGAGCTAGGCAAGGACTCTGCCTTGCTGAAGGACATGCCTCGCCCCTCCATGGCCTTCAAGGAATCTTAGACCGGAGACTCACCTCTTTCTATCATACAGGCAAGTATATTTTACATTCTTCCTTTTGTTCCCTATTCAGGAACTCATCCACCCCCCTCACCCTCCCTATCTTTATATAGATCTAGACAGTGTACAATCTTCTTCTGGGTATATACTGCTTTTTGGCTCTCTCTCTCTCTGCTTTTCTTTATGCTGTCCCTAAATAAAAGTATATTATTCAAGAGTTCCTTGCCTCCTTCCATTTCTAGAAATACCAAGTTTGACCCATGTATACACAGGCAAAAAGGTCCCAAAAGAAACACAAGACTGCATTAGGTGCACTTAAGAAAGGTTGTACCTGCGTACAGGGAGCAGTTTGTGTAACAGACCAGTAAGCAGAACATGTGCCAAACCAGTGGGTGTTAGAGCAGCCTACTAAGGACAGCTCCCAGGTTGCAGATCACTTGCTCTAATCAGTTCCCTTGTATCTCCATCCCAGCTCGCTTGTCTCCCCGAGGCTCTTTGCATCCTCTCTGAAAATAGAGCCAGAGGAGTCAGCCGTGTTGGTCTGTCGTCGTAAAATAGTAAAGAGTCCAGTAGCACCTTTAAGACTAACCAACTTTTTTGTAGCATAAGCTTTCGAGAGCCACAGCTCTCTTGCATCTGGTCTGAATGCATCTGACGAAGAGAGCTGTGGTCCTCGAAAGCTTATGCTACAAAAAAGTTGGTTAGTCTTAAAGGTGCTATTGGACTCTACTATCTCTGAAAACGGAAGGTGTAAATGGGGAAAGGGCTGAGTTGTTGCCCTTCTTCATAAGTCCGTAGTTTCCTGGTGGGTCGTCTGGTATTTTTAGTGAGATTATGTGGTTGTTCTTCTGGAGGAGTCCGTGTGCTTGGGGTATAACCTCACGGTCTGCACAGCATTTATCTATATATTTTACCCTGTGGGCAATTTGGGGAGGGGGCACACTGTAAATCAGGGAAATGGTACAAAGAGGAGAGGATGGGGAAAGCCCTCCCTAGCACCACAGCCTTGATCTAGCCCCTCGCCCGCACAGGTGCAATCAGCATTTTTTTAAAGAGAGAGGCCCAGGCACGGAGCTCCATTCCAAAACCAGCCCAGCTGCAACACTGCCCCGTTTCAAACGCACATGATGCACCGTTGCAACGTTAAAAGGTGTGAAACTAATGCACATTCTCATCAGGCTGAGGGGTGAAGAAAGCCAAGTGGCTGAAGAAAAGTCTAGATCGTAACAAGGAAGGAGTTCAGAGACCCTAGCATGGATTTGTGCTAACAGAGTCTTAATCTGGAGAGCCAGGTTTGACTCCCCACTCCTCCGCTTGAAGCCAGCTGGGTGACCTTGGGTCAGTCTGAGCTTCTCAGAGCTCTCTCAGCCCCACCCACCTCGCAGAGCGATTGTCATGAGGATAATAATAATACACTTTGTAAAGTGCTCTGAGTGGGTGTTAAGTTGTCATGAAGGGCAGTATATAAATCAAATGTTATTATTGTTGTTAAATGGCAAAGAACAGAAGTGTATTTTGGAAGGGGTGTGGAAAGGTATTGGCTATAATTGGCATTACGCTAAAAAGCCACTGGCCACCAGATCAGGACAAGCAAAGAATGAACTACAGAGGCACCGTCCAGGTCTCAAGCATGAGATGTGAGCACCACATGATTGGGACGGTGACTCTCGTTCCATCTATAAGCATGCCTTGAAGATACAGGAAATTCCTTCCACTGTTATCCACCACCAAACTGGAATAGGTATCAAGGTGTTTCGATCCCCAGATGACACAGCTGGGGGCTCAGCCCTTTATGTTTATTGCATGCCACATTCCCGATCCAGCGGCAAGCATGTACCTAATGAAGCAGTGCATTCTGTCCTCTCTCCCTCGTCAATGATCAGGCAGTTTCTCCACCTCCCTTTTTAATAAGAGGCAACACACCGTTTTCACACTGTTTACCGGCCACGGAACTACCGTTCTCGTGCAAAATCACGCCAGGAAGACTCTGGCATTCCCAGAGCTCGGCGCGATGTTCCATGGCCGGTAAGCAATGTGAAAACGGCCACAGTCTCAGACCACTTTAAAAACTGCCTATCCTTGATTTTCTAGTGGGAAAAAATAGTTCAGGGTGTAAGTTCACAGATTAATGATCTCCTAACAGCGTTCTGAAGTCAAAGTCAGAGGTAAGAACAGTGGAGAATTTGTGGGGATTTCTTTTTATGGGCAACGTGGAGAGTAGGAACTGTTATAAGCGACATTCTGGAAGGCCGACAGCCACATTTTAGGCGCTTCTCAATAATCCCAGCAAGCCCATCCCAGCAAGCCCATCCCAGATATACACATATCTCAAATGTGTGCAGAAGCAGCGGAGCCGGGGGCTGTTTAACCCCTCCCTCCCTTTTTCAAATCTGGCTCAATGAATGCCTCCAGCATAGCAGACAGGAGTTTGCAGCCTACAAAAAACATTAAAAATAAATAGCATTGAATATAATGCAATCATAAACATTAAATTAAAAATAATAATATAAAATTTGTGTGGAGAATGCCCTCAAGTCATATGTGACTCATGGCGACCCCCGGTGGGGTTTTCACGGCAAGAGACTAACAGAGGTGGTTTGCCATTGTCTGCCTCTGCAACCCTGGTCTTCGTTGGAAGTCTCCCATCCAATTACTAACCAAGGCCCACCCTGCTTAGCTTCTGAGATCTGACGAGATCAGGCTCACCTGGGCTATCCAGGTCAGGGAAAATGAAATTAAGCACGCGCTAAAGAAAAGTAGTTCTCTCAATAGGCTTGGTTTAGTGTCGCTTAAACATCCGCAACCACCACAGATGGCTGTTTAAACTAAACATCAGCTCCTCAAGTGTGTGGAATGCTGCCCTACACTCTTGTCCAAGACTAATATTCTGCCTGGACATGCTTGTGCCAATGAAGGAGGGGGCAGAGGCTATTTTCAGTCTGAGCAGAAAAAGAAACTGTTTGAATGTTTGGTTCTTGCAGCCAGGAAGCTGCCTCGGGGCTGGTGGGATATCTTTTTGCTTTGGGGGCTGACGGGGTTATGAGGAGTGCTACCTATTTATGTGACCACTTCTGTGTTCTCTTGAGAGAGAGAGAGAATGTTTTATGCTGCTGCCCTCAAAGGAGCTATGTCGTTTTAGTCTCTTCCGCTTTCTCCTCTCAACAACAGTGTGAAGTCAGAAAATTACTCAAGGGACCAGTAGCACCTTAAACACTTAACATTTATTTCTGCGTGTGCTTTTGTGAGTCAGAGCTCAGCCCCTCACGTGCAGAGAAACATCCATCCATCAGAAGAAGGTGTGGGAAGATGTTATAAAGTAAGGCCTAAAGGAAGCTCCGTAGGGACTGAAGTCAGTTCCCCTAGCATAGAGGTGGGACTTTTTCAAGCCGCAACAGCTGAAAGGAACAAGCATCAGATCTACTGGAGAAAGAAATGAGACAAGCTCCAGAACAGATGCTGTGAAAGTAGGTTAAGCAGAGAGCAAGTGACTGGTCCAAAGTTACCCAGTGATTTAGCAAACGAAGATATGACCCTATATTTATCCTTGCCTAGCACTTTAACCAGCTCCACACAGAGACTCTCATACAGACATGCTTTTTATTCACGTCTTTACCTTTCTCCTACAAAGGATCCGATGATAGAATAAATTTAAACCACCTAAAACTTATAAGCACTACCCATTTTAAAAATACATTTTAAAAACAGCTACCCTAATTCTCCAAAAAGCTATGGTCAGAAAGAAGCGAATCACATAAGGCAGCCCTAGCAATGCCTACCGGTTAGGAAATAGGGGGTGTCAAAGAAAACAACGGTGGGACCAATATGGTCAGTGGGGTTGCCAACCTCCAGGTGGGCCTGGAGATCTCCCAGAATGATCTCCAGACCACAGAGATCAGCCCCCTGGAGAAAATGGCAGTTTTGGAGGGTGGAGTCTACGGCTTCACATCCCTGCTAATCTCCCACCCCTCCCCAAATTCCACCCTCAAATCTCCAGGAATTTCCCAGTCTGGAGTTGGCAACACTATGCATGTGCCTCTTGTGCAAACACCTCTGAGCTGCAATGGCAGGCGCAGGTTTGTTGAATTGGCAACATCCCCGGGAGAGAAGCACAGCCTGGAGGGAAGATGCTGGGCCAGAAGACCAGAGGTCAGCCAAAGTTTCCTGTACAAACCAGACCTGCAGGGAGACCCAGAAAAGTGAACACAAGAGGGGGTGGCAAGTCCAAATGGAAATTAGGGGTGCGAAGGAGGGTGGGAGAGCCTGGGTGTCTGCCGCAGTGCCGAGGAAGGCGCAGCGCCGTGTCCGGTGAAACACCAAAGCGCCTGCCTGAGAACTGAATTTTAAAGTTGGCTGGATGGGTAAGGTTGCCAACTCTAGACTGGGAAATCCCTGCTGGTTTGGAGGCAGAGCCAGGAGGTGGTTTTGGTGATGGAGGGAGTGGCCTGGCAGGGTGCAACGCCGTTGAGCTCACCCTCCAAAGCGGCCGTTTTCTTCAGGAGAACTGATCTCGATCATTCCGGGAGATTTCCAGGCTCCACCTGGAGGTTGGCAACCCTATGGATGGGCCCGGGTTGTGCTGGGAAAGAAGACAGATTGTGCCCACTGAGTTCAGGGGAAGATTCCATCTTAGGTAGGAAATTGCAAGCGACCCCTTGGAGTTCCGGAACAAGCCCTTCCAGAATGGGCACAATTTGGAGGGGAGGCTTGGTTTGCTTTTCGGCTGCACCCTGATGGGGTGCCAGAACTGGCAAGAAGGGGGGGCTCCCTTTGGCATCCCAAAGGGGCGCCATTCAACGGGCCAAGTGTCCTGTGAATGTTCCCAGCGAGCAGGGAAAGGTCTTGGGGTCACCCTCCCCCCCTGTGCCGCAGTTGGGCGATTCTCTGGCCCATCGCCCCAGTCCGGAAGAAGTCTGCAGCCGGACTAGGAGCGCCCTCGGAGGCCAGCCAGGCAAGAGGTTGCCTGAGAAAGATGGCACGGTTGCCGCCTCCTCCCCAAGCCCCCAGCCCCGGCCAGGGAAATTGGGTGGGGGGCTTTGAGAGAGGGACTCTCCGCAGCCCCTCCCTCGAGGGAAAGGAAAACGGAACTGAAGAGGCAGCGGGAGCCGCGCGTGTGTTTTTATTATTATTATTATTTCTGATTAAAGAGGAATCCATTCCCCCTCTCGCTGCCTCCTGCCAGGGGCTGAGGTGCCGCCATTGAGGTTAACGGTGCGGAAGAATACAAAAAAATTTCATTGAGGAGGATTATAAAAGTTACTAGCTGGAACATTAACAGAAGAGTAACTTGTAAAAAATGCAATATTACAATATTCACAAGGACGGTAGAGCGTGGTAAAGCTATAAAATTCAACATTAAAACCTTCTACAGCCTAGATAACCTAGTTAACAAACATCGTATTGGAACTACTTTTTTTGCAGGGCTGAGGGATATGCTGTGCCCGCCTGGAGGGGGGGGGCATCGGTCGGGGTGGGGCAAGCGCCGGGATTTGGGTGGTCCCCTCTGCGGCCTGCAGTACAGCTCCCGGCCTCGCGAGGGCGCCTGAGGAGCGAATGCGCGTCTCTTGCCAGGCAGCGGCCAGATTCTCACGTGCAAAGGTTCCTCGGGTGGAAAGCTGGCGTGGAATGGGGGCCACTTTAAAGCGGCGTGTTCAGCGCCAAGAGGCAGCGGCCCTGCGATCCCACCCGTACATCCGCACGCCCTGGAGACGCGCTTTTGCTGCGCAGGATGGGAGCGAGGCGTGCGTCTGGAAGCGAAGAGCCGCCTCTTTGCCAAAGGGTGGGGGGGGGCGAGGTTGAAAGCCTGGCCCCGAGCTCTGCTGCTTGTGTCGCCGAGGAGCGCAAAAACGAGAAAAATTGGGGAGGGGGCACCCAAGAGACAGGCGCCTTAAGGCCGGAACAGCCTGGCGAGCCCGGCAGATCGTTTTCTTTAAAAACAACTTTTCAAACAACAATAATTATAATCCAGGGAAGACTCCACAGTGGGAGAGGCAGGAGCGCCCCGTTCACACGACCCGCAGGCACTCTCGGGGGAGGGCGAGCCGGGGCGTTTCCCCGAGTCCTCAGAGCGTGTTTGACTTCGGGAGAATGGAAGCGATGGCAAGAGAGAGGCGATAATCGAGGTGGCCCCGGCGTGGGGCTGTGCCTTTAGCACTCTGAAGCCGGCTAGCAGTGATGGTCTGTAGTAGAAGAACAAGATTCGGGTCCAGGAGCCCCTTAAAGGCCAACTAGATTCCCAGGGGATGAATCGGATACCTTTCACTCCTGTAAAATAGTAGAGTCCAGTAGCACCTTTAAGACTAACCAACTTTATTGTAGCATAAGCTTTCGAGAACCACAGCTCTCTTCATCAAATGCAACTTTATTGTAGCATAAGCTTTCGAGAACCACAGCTCTCTTCATCAGATGCAACTTTATTGTAGCATAAGCTTTTGAGAACCACAGCTGTCTTCATCAAATGCAACTTTATTGTAGCATAAGCTTTCGAGAACCACAGCGCTCTTCATCAGATGCATCTGACGATGCATCTGACGAAGAGAGCTGTGGTTCTCGAAAGCTTATGCTACAATAAAGTTGGTTTGTCTTAAAGGTGCTGCTGGACTCTTTACTATTTTGCAACTACAGACTAACACGGCTGACTCCCCTCGATCTACTTCCACTCCTGGAAGCTGACCAAGGGAGCTCTGGCTCTGGGAGGTGGGTACCCTGGAAATCTGGTTGGTCTTTAAGGTGCTACTGGACCCCAATCTGGTTCTTCAGCACCGGAGCAGCCGCCCAGCCCGGTAGAATAAGGTCCAAAGGCAGGAGAGGAGAGCCAGACACCCCCTCACCTGCGCTGTCCAGGCGCTGCCTGGGCGGGGTCTCTCCTATTTGCCCATCTGAAAAAAAAGGGGGAAGGGGTGAGAATAGCAGCGGATACACCGGCCGGCTTCCCCTTCCTTTTCCACTTTGGCCAGACAGCCACACGCCTGCCTCTTCCGATTATTTTGCTTATTATTATCGAGGCCGATGCGACATGGGCATAGCCAGGATAACGACTGGCCAGTTGCAAAGGGCAGCGCTGGCTGGCACATGCCACATCCTACCGCGGGAGCTCGCTAGCTCCTGGATTCTTGGACAAAATCCGAGTGGCGAGGGACAAAAAAAAATCCCAGCCCCAAATCCCAGCCCGCTCTGTCTCTCTTCCGCTGGCTCGGCTGTGCTTGCTTGAACCGTAGGCGCAAGCTTCTGAGCCGCGCAGAACGCTTCGCGGGCGATTGAGCCGGCTGCGTTGAGCCCTGGCTCAGGAGAGAGAGAAAAACTCCGGCAAACCGAAACTCTTCGGCCTCTCCGAAGTGCGATTCTGGAGGGCGGGTGAAGACGGTCTGCGGCCTTCCGCTGTGCCCTACCGGCTGGAGAAAACCCAAAACCAGAGTCAAAAGAAAAAGAGGGGACCTCTCTTGTTTGCACCATTCGCGCCTCTTTCGTCCGTCCTTTGTCCGTATGGAACTGGGGAGTTTCCTTCGTAGTATCATATATGGCTTGTTCGCATGGGAATTCATATCCCATGCATGCTCGGCAAAGCGGGGCGTGCGAGAGAAAGAGTGAGACTGAGATAAAGCAATATATGGACTCAACCTTTCTATATTAAGTCTCTGTGATATTCATGCTTTGTTTCCTGTGGATTGATCTCCGGCAATCCAGACGTGCGGTGGGAGACCCGTGTCTGGGCTTTCCAGAATCCCCCCTTAAATTCCAAGGGCACCTACCAATTGAGTTTTAAAATCCCCTGGGAGGAGCAAGAATTCCCAGAGCTTCTTGGTTTCTTCTAGCCCTGCCTTCACCGCTGAAGGAAAAAAAAAACAGCACCGCTCACACCCACCTTTCCTCTCCCGAGCTCTAGAAGAGCTGCACCTGGAAGGAGAGGCATTCACACGTGTTCAGTCTTGCTGTCTCCCGTCTCACCTTTGCCAGCAAGCAAAAGGCTCCCTTCCTCCCCAGAAGTGTGATATGGGGTGGTGTTTAAAACGGGTCACAGGGACCCCCGCCCAGGCTTTACCATCGAGCCTATCCGAAGTGCAGGGGGCTCCCCGGGCAGACGGGCCTCTTGGCTGCGGTCCCGCTCTTTGTTACAGTTCGGTAACGTCTGTCCATTTTCCATTTTCAAAGTGAGTCGGGGAAGAGGCCCAAAGTGGGTTTGAACCCGCAGAATTGGGCGTGGGGGTCGAGTCTAACTTGGAGTCCTCCGCAGAAGGTTTGGGTGCCCCAACTGGGGAGGGGGGGGCGCTCGGTTCCCATTGTCTTCCTCGCCTTTGAAATCGCTGGCACACACAAAAAAATTAATCGGAGGAGGGAGAGGCAAGCAGAGTTTGCTTTTAAATCCCGGCGTTTTTATCTTGGTTCTCAAATTAGTAATAAGAATTTGATTAATTAACCGATCGATTTAAAGTGAGAGCCTACTTGAAGCCTTCCCTGGACCCCTCTGGTGGCTTGTTCTGTTTTCAGCCCTGACCTGGTAGACTTTTCCGTAAAGCTCGCCAGAGGAGGCCCCACCCAGCCCCCAACTGGTATACTGCCTTTGTGCATGGAGGTTCCATTTAGTTGTCCTTGCTGATATCCGTGGATTGATCATGAATCCTTTAATAAAAAACTTACCTGAATGGTTGCCACCCTATTTTGTCCAGCAGCACCTTTAAGGCTAACCGATTTTATTGTAGTGTAAGCTTTCGAGAACCACAGATCTCTTCGTCAGATGCAGACAGCATAAGCGTTCAAGAACCATTCCTCTCTTCCTCTGATGCATCTGACAAAGAGAGCTGTGGCTCCCGAAAGCTCACGCTACGATAAAGTCGGTTAGTCTTGAAGGTGCTACTGGACTCTACTCTTTTGCAACTACAGACTAACACGGCTAACTCCTCTGGATCTGTGACCCGTATTTTGTAGCGGTGAATTTCCATCAGTTCATTTCGGAGTATATGAAGAACCTTAAAGAGGGGAGGGGGGTGAGGGAGGGGGTTATTAGAATGAGTCGGTGGGTTTAAACTCGCATGGACTTGAATGGGGGAGGGTCAGCAGTGCAGCCCCGAATGCAGAAATTGGGAAAGACCCTTCCCAAGGGTGGTTTTTTACCGAGGGGCTTGGACGTTTAAGAACCTGACACCTCGCTGCGCCTGCAACCTTTGCCTGTGTCGATGGAGGGGAGAGAGGAAAGGAGAGGAGAAATTCTGCCTTCTGAAGTATGATTTTAATCTCTCTCCTCCCCCTTCCCCGTTTTCTGTATCAGAGAGAGCGAGAGAGAATCGCTTTTAGCTGCTCCGAAGTGTGATTCAGTTCCCTGGGGAGTTGGCAGACAGTTTGTGGAGACGTTCCTCCAGATTTTCAGACTATGATAAATATGATAATTTGTATAAAATTTGAATGGGTTCTTGTTTTCAGGGAGAACGCCTCCGATGATGAATGTCCCTGATTTTCAGATAGATGGCTGATAAAAAGTGTATTGAATTGTTGAAAGCGATTTTAATTTTAATTCTCAACCTGCAGATGTCTAATAATAATAATGTCTCCTAATAAAATAGGAAGGTGTCAGTTTAAGCAGGCGGCATCGCGCTTGACTTCTCCTTCCTGTCCCCACACTGCGACAACATTAACCTCTTCGTATAAAAAAGCACATAAAATTATTATAATTACAGAGTTATTAATTTTAAAAAGAGGGTTAGCAGGATTTTTATGATTATTAATAGAGCTCACACATCCTACCCCTGGAAGTAAATCCCGGTGTGAAACGACGGCGCTGGCCGCTGGTTCTAGTGCTGGAGGGCTCGCCCGCGCCTTTCGGGCTGGAGCAACCCAAACCCAAAGGCGCGCTCTTTAGTCGAGCTGCTCTTCTCCCCAATGCGCACTCGCGCCGGTTACGGATTCCAAGAGTTGGCGGGACCGGGGACCAGAAGCTTTGAGTCCTTCGAGGGCAGGGGGTCCAAATGGACCTCAAGTGAACTGACTGGGGCGGGCTCACACACACACACACACACACACACAAACACACGGCGCTCGGGTTCCCCATTACCGCGCCAGGCACTGTGCAGGTGGCTGAGCCGGTTCGCTTGGCTCGGAACTGCCCGGGCCAGCCTTGCTCCCCTTATATATCTAAGAATGCGACGGCCTAACCAGTCGCCATTCGCGTGCACAAGCAAAAGCCCGAGTTGGCGGCGATGGTGGTTTGGGGGCGAGTTCGCCCCCTCCCCAAAGGAGGCTCTCAATCCAAGCCGAGAAAGAAGCCAGCGGGGTCGCCCCTTCTGGGCTCAAGCCCAGCCAGCGAGTCCTTTTTAAATTGCAGGCACCGCCGCCCCCCAAATACATCTCTTTATTTGGGTCTGGCTGAATTCAGCGGGGCTTCCTTCGTTGCAGGCCTCCACCGAACTGGAGGAAAGGTTTGGATCCGGGAAAGGTTTGGATCCGCTTCTGTTTGGCCCCTTAGTACATTCACAACTCCAGCCAAGCGCAGTTCAGTTCGGGGGGGGTGCGGAAATGCCGACTTCCGCAGTCCATTTTCTGCACTACTTATGATACTTACCTTAGACTGGTGGGCTCTGGGTATTTTGTTTGCTTGGCTGGCATCGGTTTCTAATTTTGTGATCCCAGTCCTATGATATCGTTTATTGGCTCTGGTGTGCTGTCTGAGCGTCTTGTTTTGTTTTGTAATCCGCCTGGAGTCTCCGCGAGAATGTATGTGCGAACTCTCCAGAGTTCTGTTGGGTGCGGCTCATTTAAGGGAGGCGTGCTCTGTGAATATATTCCAGGGAGGGATCTACCGATTGTGTAGGTGCGTGCCACAGTTGTTGACTGGACCACACGGATTCCACAACTGCAATTCGGAAGTATAAACATCTGAGCCAAGCCACCGCCTTATTGACTGCAATATGGGAGTCGACCCCATTGAACTCAAAGGGGACCTCTTCCGAGTAAAAGAGCAAGCAGGATCAGGGATTCGCTGAGCTGTATATCCTGAATATTCTCTAAGGTCCACTGTTGTTCTGTTCAGAAATCGGAAGCGCTTGGGAACAAGCGAGATAGAAGTTTGGATTTTGTGGACCTCCAAAGCTTATGCTACAATAAAGTTGGTTAGTCTAAATGGTGCTACTGGACAACGGAATTTTAGTCTCCGCTGCTGCCTGAGGCAGCTTCCCCAGAAAATCCCAGACAGTTCCTCCACGATTAGTCAAGAGTCCAGTAGCACCTTTATTGTAGCATAAGTTTTCGAGAACCATAGCTCTCTTCGTCAGATGCATCTGAGGAAGAGAGCTGTGGTTCTCGAAAGCTTATGCCACAATAAAGTCGGTTAGTCTTAAAGGTGCTACTGGACTCTTGACTGTTTTGCAATACGGCTAATTCCTCCGGATCTACCTCCAGGACTGGTTCAGTGGGTTGTGGGGGCGGGGGTTAGCCCGTGATCTGCCGCTAGTACGGCTGCTATGGGGGGCGCGGTTGGGCGGGCCAAGACGCCCGCTTGCCCGGCCTTCCTGCTCTATGGGTCAGAGGGTTGCCAGGGCCTGGAGTTTCCTTGGAATGTCAACTGATCTCCTGCCTACAGGGATCGGTTCCCCTGGAGAACATGGCAGGCTCAGAGGGTAGGTGCTATGAAGCTGAGCTTCCTCCCCTCCCGAACTTCACCCTCCTCAGGCTCCACCCCCAAATCTCCAGGAATTCCCCGGGCCAATGTTGGCAACGGAGACTCTGGGGCTGCCTGCCTGGTTTGCCCTCCACCCCTCAGTCTGGCTCCCTCGCCTTCCTCGCAGCCCCCTGGGGAAAGCCATAACCTCAGCCGGACTTCGGCAGCTTCCTTGCCTCCAGCCCAGCGCATCGGTTCTGCCTGGGTTTGGACTTCGGGCCTTTTTGGACTCAGTTTCCCCGCTGCAGAACCGCAAAACGTAGGGGGCTTGCCTGTCTTGCGCGGAAGGCTGCAACGCTGACTCGGGAGCGAGCCCTACTGAGTCCAGCCGCGATTCTTTCTAAATAGGCATGCACAGGGCTAGGCGTTCAGAAATTATTGGAAGGGATGGTGGCGCGATTTAGTGCAAACTCCTAAATTTAGATGGGTGATGGGGAATGTCTTTGTCTGCTTAAATTGAAGTGTGTGTGTTTTTAATGAAAGATATTTCCCTTTTCTGGAAAAAAAGTTTCTCCCCCCTCCCAAAGTTATCTCTTGGGGGAGGCCTATCTGCGACCTGCTCAAAGGTTCATCTTTTGAGAATTTCAACCCGCCTCCCCTCCCCTTGGCGCTGGAAGAAGGGCCCTCCGGAGAATCCAGGGTGCAGCGGGACCCCCTCGCCCTGGCCGACAGAGACGCCTCCGGGGCCAACACTGTCAGTCCCTGCAGGCCAAGCTAGGCTCGGCATCGCCTGCTCAAGCCCCGCCATCATCGGGCTCAGCCTTGGAAAGAACCTCTTTCCGACTCGGCACTTTTGCAGACCCTGCCTCTGAGCATGTGCAGAGGGCTCCCCAGCGGAAGGACCTGATAGCAACGCCCCGCGACCTGCCGCCTCGGGAAGAGAAGAAAGGAACCGAAAAGAGCATCGGCTGGTGATTTGGGTTCCTTTCAGGAAGGTTAAACACATGCCCGGGGGGCTACTTTGGAAAACTGGAGACCGGTGGGATTTGGGGGCAGATTTTCAAGAGCCTACCAAGCCTTAGAGCTGGCTTATCTGTCTGTTTGTCTGTCTTCCTCTCTCGCTCTGTAGTCTCAACTCCCGGGAGAAAGCCAAACCGCCTGCGGGGCTCATTCGACGGCAACCAGCGGCGATCGGCATTTCGTCTGAAGCCCCCCCCCCCCCAGCCTCTTTGTCTCCCGAAACGATGCGGAGCCGACTGGGGTGCGAAGAGAAAGGCCCTGCAGTAGGACACTCTGGAGTGGGGGGAGCGATTGGGGAAGCCGGGGGAGGGGAGAGACCGGCTCGGCGCCGGCTCCCTTTCTCCGCAGCCCCCAGACCAGAACCGCCTGCCCCTCGCCGGGCTTGCGCGGAAAAGGGCAGAGGGTAGGAAGGGCAGCCGCCGCCTAGGCTCTGCCGGGCATGGCAAAGCAGCCCAGCGGTGCAAGCCCTGGAGAAGCCAGACGGGGAGGGAAATGGGCTAAACCTTCCGAAGGAGAGAAGAGGAAAGCCCCCGGGAACTCTTCGGCGTCACTACATCTCCGTTCCCTACCGCCCGCCTCCCCGCGCAAAGGAACGCAAAGGCTGGCGCGTGTTTAATTTGGTCCTAGTTAAAAACGAGTAAGAAGCTTTCCACACGAGGACTGTTCCGAATGCGAGAGAGCAGCATGTGGCCGGGAAGAGGCACCGGCTTCCCGGGCAAGAGCCACGCTGCATTGAAGGGAGGGGCCTCCGGACCCCCCCCCCCCGCCCTGCAGTTCATGGGATACCCGGAGACCCGGTTATGGAAAGCCCTTCCGCCTCTTCCTTGCTCTGCGCCGGGAGAGCCACCTCCGGGGAAGGGTTTCCGCACAGCTTGTCCGAAAGTCCACCCGGCTGAGGACAAGGCAGAACCGCGGGCGGCGATTCGACTCGCCAACGATTAACCGCCGCGGGCCCCGGGAGGCCTGGAGGGCAGCCTTCAAAGCGCCTTCCCGAAGCCTTTTCGGGCGGATTTATTCCCTTTGAACCTAACCCCGGGCCCTTTTTGCGGGCACGGTTGTTCCTGACCCCCGTTAGACTCGTGCTCGTAGGCAGGAAAAGGACTCGCCTAATCCGAATTACAGGTTGGGAGTATGAACTGGGAGGCTGCGGTTATCCAAAATTAATCCACCTGGACGTGGCAGTTCTGTGTTTTAAGAAGGTCCCATTTAGATTTGATTCACGATTTAGATTTGATTGAATTCCATTGAATCCAGCGGAGTTTATTCTGGGGCTACCGGGTGTGGCATTAACCGATTCGCTTCCAATACACAGCCCGGGTCTCCTTCACCTTTACACCATTTTTACACGGTAAAATATTAACAGCTGGAGACCGCCACGCCTTCCTTAGCTCCTAAAGAATATGATTCGGTTTAAATAAAAAGGATGGAAGAGGAAATGCGCTGCTTAAGATTTGTGAATTGATAGGCTTCGAAGGAAAGGAAAGATTTCCTCAGCGATCCTACGCAAGTTTATCTGCGGAAACTCAAGATAGTGCCTGTTGAAATAAATGTTGTTCGTCTTTAAGGTGCCTCTGGACTTTTGCTTTATTCTACTTTAAATCCTGTAGCCTCTCGAATCTGGTTGTAGTTGTAGTTAGTTAGCCTTTCCTGAATTCGAAGTCTATCTATCTATCTATCTATCTATCTATCTATCTATCTATCTATCTATCTATCTATCTATCTATCTATCTATCTATCGCCTGCCTTTCACCGCAGCCCCTTGTCTGTCTCCGGAGACCCGCACAGATTGGGAGGGCGGGTGCCACTCTGACCCACAACGCACCTCCTACGTTCCCCAGTTACTGCGGAAGAACCCTCTCCTTCCAAGCCCAAGGGGTCTGCTATTGTCAGTCAATGGTAACAGGAGCTTTTCCCTAAGGACTTTAAATTCTGTAGAAGAGCAAGAGCAATTTGGATTTTCATTTCCTGGCTCTGAACCTAAGAAAAGGAGAGAGGGAGGGAAGAGGGAATCCACCCATCTCCCAAATCCCGTTTCTTGGTTGACTTCCCCTTGCTAACTCCCCCCCCCCTTCATTTGCCATTGCTGGATTTTTCTAATGCATGGCCGATGTTTTAAGATGCTCCCCTCGTTGCTTGCAACCCGCCAAATGCCATTTCTCGTTCCCACCCCCATCAACTGGACTCCCTGCCGAAGTCCGGACCTTGCCCGGGACTTGCCGCCCGGAGCCCCAGCCCCCTGGCGTCTGGGTGGGCACCCAGAAGAAATGCGGGCCGGGCTTTCAAGCTGATCCGAATGCTGCTCTCTCCCTCTCCCGCGCAATTTAAGAAAATACCTGGTTACCAGGAAACAAAAGTCGAGGTTCGCTTTTGCTTGAGCTCCAATGATTGGGGGGGGGGGAGAAACCCTTTAGGCTGCAGGACTGCAAACCTGTGCACACCTTAGCTGGAAGTAAGCCTCGCTGGGGCTTGCTTCCAAATAAACGTGCATAGGATCGGGCCGCGCATGCCTTGGTCACCCCCGAAGGAGAGATTCGCGTCTGCAGTGTCTGTGGCGGCCAAGCACCCCTGCTGGCCACACCTGGACCCGGAGACGATGCCCAGAGGCTTACAAAGCCAAAGCATCTGGGGCGGGGGGCTCTCCTGTCCCTGCAGAAGCAGGCGAAGAAAGGCCTCCAGGTCCCTTTCTCCAGCCAGGGCCTCTCCCAGCCCGGCAGGCTGCAGCGCCTGGTGGCCGTGGAAAGGGGAGGGCTCGGCCGGGAGAAGAAAATGCAGCCGACGCTGAGCCAAGGGGGTGGGGGGGGGGGGCGAGGCATTTCCACGCGTGGAGTCTCCCTTGAGTAGCCTGGGCAGGCTTTTAAAAGACGCTGGCCTGAGCTTTCCAGACGCCTGGACCACGTTCACGCGGGCACACAGGTAAGATGTGTGACGTGTGAAAAAGCCCGATAAGATTTTAATCTGTCCGGTCTTTGAAAAGGAAAGGGCGGTGACGTAGCTGGCCTGCAGCTGAGCAGGTTAGTGGGAAAGGAAAGGCCTGTTACAGGCCCTAGCGTCGGTTCTGAAAGTGTAGGCGGCAGTTCTGACCCAAAAGATCCTGGGAGGAGCCCCGTTTTCCCCTTCCGTGTGACTTTGCTTGCTCTTTGCCCCCTTTTATTCTGATGTCGTGTATTGTGAATATATTTAAGGGTGTGAGGTAGGTTAGCTGGATTTTCCAGTTTGGCCAGACCCTACTGAGCAGGAAGCGCTTAGGAGGGAGCAATCCTAAGCAAGTCTACTCAGAAGTAAGTCCCATTTTACTCGCTGGGAGCTTACTCCCAGGAAAGCGTTCTTAGGATTGCAGCCTCCTTCACTTTGTATCTGTAACGCAGCGAGGCTGCACGAACCGTGGCCTGCGGGGGTCTTCCTCTTCCTCCTTCCCACCGCCCCTATGTATCCTTTCCTCTTAACACCGCCGCCCCGATCTACAAATGTGAAATGCAAGCCGGTCGAACCAGTTTGCAACTTGTCAGCCTTCGATTGTTCCGCCTTCGGGGAAAATGAATCGTGCCCCCCCCCCACATCCTCTCTTCCCAGCAGTAAACAGATGCAGTCCAGAACCGATTGGTGGCTCTGCCTGTCCTTATTCCAATACAACCATTTCCCCTTCGCCTAAGCGGCTTACGGATCCTACCACCTGAGGTGGGTTCCAGTTTGGACTCCAGTCTTTCTCCTTCCCTTCTCCCCCCCGCCCCAGCCTGTTGCTGTTTCCTCTTTTAGCAGTTGCACGATCTAACCCCCGCCCCCAATACAACGTAACGGTTCATGCGTTACGGTGAACGCAGGTACATCCTTGCGGGCAGGTGTCTACACTTGATTGTAAGAAAGAGCCAACCTTCTTAACTTTGCAATGGAAACCAAGGAGCAGTTTCTGAATAAATGAATAAATCAGACCTCCAGCTACACCTGCGTTGAATACAACAGAAGAATTACCCAAGACAGGTAATTCTTTCAAGCAAGCCCACACTGATTCTTTGTAACTTGTGAACGGGGCTGCGACGCAACGCCCAGCCGCATTGCTGACCCTTTCTCTCCTGGCCAAAGTCTGCGCTCGACCCGACCCCAGCGAAGGAGGGCGGGCCATGCCTCTTGGAAAGAATCGGCACCGCCGGCTCACCTTTTCGGCCCTCTTTCCCTGGGAACTTTCCCCGGCTCGAGTTAACTATTAACCGATGCAGAACGGGCAATTTTCTTGGGAATGCGAAGCATTTCCTTTATACTGCAGATAGATGGGGCGAGTGATTAATATGTAGATATATATTTCAAAGAGATCGCCTATGTGGAGCTGTGGGGGGGGGGATCCCCAGAGATCACTCTGAAGACGAACCTGCGCGAGGATCCCTGGAAAACCAGCCCAAAGGGGACTCGCAAACCACAATGTGTACTTAAAAAAAACCATGCCATTGATGTTCCTACTTGGCTTTTGCCGCCTACAAATAAGTGGGACGAGGAGGGAAGGACCCCGCCTTCGTGTCACCAAACGATTCCCGGGTAGGGGCGCGCCCAGCACTGCGCGGTTTTTGGCGCTTGGGGGTTTGCGCGTTCCAGCCTTGAGCTCTCGATCCCAGGGAAGTGAGGGGCCCGGCCTTTGGCCCGCTGGTCTGCCAGCAAGAGGGAGCAGCTGCCCCGGGCTGGCTCCGGATCAAGGCGGGGAGGGAGGGTCACAAAGCCTGGCCTGGCGGCGGCTGCGCTCTCGGCGCTGGTTCAAAGAGGGCGCACCGGCCGGCCTGGCCAAGGAGCCGAGGGCTTCTCCTCGGAGGGGAGGTTCTCAGCCCGTCGGCCAAGGAGACTGAGCCACACCGGAGGAAGCCCGGGCTGTCGAAATCTCCACCCCCACCCCCCAACCACGAGCAGTTCGAAGGATGGTGCCTGTAGGTGCCTTCCCGGCGCGCAGCTTCAGCCGACGCGTGTTTACTCGGGAGTAAGGCCCTGGGAGGCTTCTGAACGAACTTTACTTCGGCGTAAAGGGGTGCCTGTTCAGCTCGGCGAGCGGAGCGGAGGACTGAGGGGAGGGCAGGAGGGGGAGAGGCCGGCCCCCTTGCCGAGACTCCGGCTGGCCTTGCCCGGCGCTCCTTCCCCTGTGCTGTTGTCCTTTCCAGCCCTCCGGAGGCTCAGGCTCAACGGCTTCCCCGCCGCCTCTTGCAGTTGCCCGCCTGGATGGTGGCGGAGGAAGTTCTAACTGGCTGGAGTCGGGCTGCTTCTCTCTCTCTCTCTCTCTCTCTCTCTCTCTCTCTCTCCCGGGCAGCCTGGCGTGACGGATTAAACATCAACTAGTTAAATAAAAATTAATATCAACTGCCTCCTAACTTCTAATGTCATGTTGTTTATAACTAATGAACTGATTAGGGGATAAACACATCGGGAAGACGTTTGCGGCGCCTCGCTCGCCGCCGAGCCCGCCCAGGCGGAGGCGACCCCCTTCCCGGGCTGTCCCGGCCACGGTCTCCCCCCGCCCGCCCGCCCGCCCGCCAGCGGGGACGGGGCAGGCAGCCCGGGGGCTCCGTCGGGTTGCCCAGGGCCGCTCCTCTTTGGGGCCAAGAAGGCTCTGCTCTTCCCGGAGAGCTTCGTTTCAGCCTCGCTTCCCTCCTTGCCCGCTCTCTTTCGGAAGGTGCTTTGGCGATGACCGCCGAAACGAAAGTTCATTCGGATAATGTTCACTTTGCCCCCCACTCGCTTTCTTCCCTTCCAGCGGGATCCACAGGAGAATCCAGATCCCGTCGGGTCTGTTTCAACGGGCCTAAATCGATTCCGATCCCTTTTCTCTGTCCTGCTTCGATCCCGACGACCCCCCCCCCCGCCCCGGCCCCAAATTGGCAGCCCCAGGAGGGGTTCCTCGCCCCCGTACCACTCCCAGCCAAGCCTAATGGGGCAGGGAAGAGCCCTCGGGCTTGGGAAGGGCTGTTTGTCCAACACGGCCGACGGTTTTGACAAGACAATAATAACAGGGGAAGCATTTTAAAACCAATTTAGCAAATGCAGAAATGTAATTTTAATGAAGAATCGATGGGCGAATGGTTCATTTTTCCTAGGGTACCTTGTTGGAGCTGAAAGACTTTCAATCAATGGGGAGATGGAGGGAGAGCCGGAGAAAAGATCCGCTGGAGGCGTCTGCCTTCCCATTCCTCGCTCAGCTGAAGAAGGCCGGCTGGGGGGAGCGAAGTCTCCGGGCCTCCCTGAAGCTGGCTTTCCGGGAGATGGCAGGGAGCGGAGGGGGGCCCGCATCTTCCCGCGCCAACCCGCTTGCCGTCCGGCAAATAGCCCCGAGGCGTTCGGGGTGCTGACCCAGAACAACTTCCTGGGAGAGATTTTCGGGTACCGAGTTTGAGGTTTGGCAGGGAGGGAAGGGGGCGGGGGAGCTGCTGGGCCCCCCAGACCATGCTGGGGCCCGGGGCCGGCACAGCTAGCCCCATCTGGCTGCCTGCCCCTCAAGCGCCCCTGCCCCCAGGGCCTGGCAGAGGGGCTCAAATCCGGCGAGGCTCGCTTTGTTTCTGGACTCCTGAGAACTGGAACTGGGTCTCGTCTCTCTGGGGCTGGGCCTAGGCAGCTCTTTGGTTCCCCCCCCCCCGCCAAGTTGGGAGGGTAACTCTTTGCACCAACCCCCCCCCCCGACTTTGAAAGAAGTTTGTGCGTCGCCCTCTGCCCCATCCCCACCTGCGGAAACTTGGGAGGCGACCCGAAGGCTGGCAAGGGGGCATTAAGTAAGTGCAGCGATGCGCATCAAGCTTCAAGGGATGCCCCCGCAGTGGTTGGTTGCAGCAGTCCATCTCTACCCACCTGCTTTCTGAGCACTGCAGCGCCCACCCATCCACACACACAAAATCGTTGGCCTGTCTACTTTTGGGAAAGGTTCGAGGAAGCGTCGGCTGGGCCTGGGGTCCCCCCCTTCCCCTCTTTGGCTAGCCCCGGCTCAGCGGAGCAGCATCTGGGCCTCCTCTCCGGCCGGCTCCTTTTTTCCTGGCCAGGAGGGAGAGAAGAGCCCCCCCACACACACACACACGCACACACCCTCGTTATCTAAACCGTTTAGTTTTGGGTGGTTGCGCGAAGATCTCCAAAGTCAGCGGGGAGAAGCCGGCAAGATCGCCAAGCGAGGCGGGCGGCGGCGGAGAGGCGAGCGAAAGGCCGCCGCGGATGTGCCGGGTGGAGCGAGGCTGCGCGGGCGGGGAGACGCACCATTAGGCAAAGCGGGCATGGCTCACAGCTCCGGCGGGAGCGCAGGTAAGGGCGGGGGGAGGTGGAGGCGGCTTGCTGGGGCGCCCAGGGCCCGCTGAATATTCACGAGGAGGGGCGAGGGAGGGGTGCAGCCCAGCTCCGCAGGCCCTCCCCAGAGCCAGGGGGCTTGCTCTGCCGGTAGCCTGCAGTTGGACGGCAGGAAGAGACAGGGCCTTCCCTTCGCTGGCCCCTGGGCAAAAATCCCAGCGCGCCGGCCCCTTCCCGCTTCCCCCTCCCCGCGCCCTTTTCTTCTCCGATCAAAGGTCTTTTCTCCTGGGATTCCTTTGCTTCCCTTTGCCCGCTTGGCCTCAGCTCCTAGAACTCCATTCTCAACGCCTTAAAACCCAAGCCGGCAGGCGGGAAACCCGGCTGCGCCGCGATCCTGAATACGCTTGCGCAGAGAGGACTCTCCCGGCAGAGGAAGTGTCTGTCCCCCACGCGCGTCTGGGTTTCACGTGTGAAGCGGCGCGGGGGTGGGGGCAGCTGAGATCTTTTCTTGGGGGTGGGGAGAAGGACTTTTAGTCTGTGCTTTGGAAGAGGTGTGGGCGAGACCCCCGACAGCCCCAGCCGGACACAAGCCCAAGCGCTTGGATTGATGGCGCTGGAAGCGTCACTTTCCCAGCACGTGCCTGGATCCGGCTGCCAGGAGGAAATGGGGTGTCCTGGGGGGGGGGGCGCTCTTAGGACGGCCTGAGGTTGGAAGGGGGGGGCAGAATTGCCATGTAGGTGGCAACTGAGCGCCTGGGAGACTGCGGGTTAAGAGCTGGCCAGACAGTTCGAAGCGCTGCTTCTCTGGAAGCCCCTCCAGGGTCCACAGCTTTGTGCTTTTGATGGCTGGTTGTGCATTGAGGACTCGGGGCTTCGGGGGTCCAGGTGGGGAGGAGGGGTCAGGGGTCAGAGCTGCCAGGCAGTTGGGCTGCCAGGTCTGGAAGCTGGGCTGGGCTCGTCCGAACCAGAGTGGCTTGCCCTGAACGCCATTGGTGCTACCAGCCTCTTTACCGCTGCTAAGAGACCGGCCACTTTGGGCTAGGTTGTGTTTAAAAATTAGCGGACGTCTCTGGATGTTCGTTTTCACCGAGCCTTAGCAGGCCGGCCCGCCTCACATATATACCTTCAGTCCTATATCCAATTCGTACAACAGAAAAGGTTTTCTGTAACACCCAGCGTGTGACTCGAAAACCTACACAAAACCGAATGCGTTTGATGGCAAAGCAAGCATTTCCTGGGCGAACCCTAGATCTCGGGATACACGGCCATTAATAAAATGTAAAGACGCATAAACCACAATAAACAGTGTATTATTCAGCATGATGCGCGCATTATACACCTGCGACATCCAAGACATGGCCCAGCCAATTTGCCTCTCTCCCCCACAACGGTTCGAACTAGGAAATGGAAACACCGCCCGCCCCTCCCCCGTCCCCAGTCCCCTCTGTTCCATTTCCCTTCTGTGTCTCTAAAAGATCTGCCGAAGTCCCTTTGCATCTGAGGTTTAAATAGGGAGATCAATAGAAAACAGTTGTAATGATCTAATTAATTATAGCAAAATTAAAAGCGAGTAGAAAATCAATCTCTGATGGTGTTGAAGATGGAATTAAATTGATAGTCCATCTGTTCACCTCCTAGACCGTATAAATATGCAGCCCAAGGACGGAGGTAATGGGATCAGGCGGTCGGGACTCTCCTCCAGTTTTCTTCCCACTTCACCCACTCCTTCCGGAGGCTCAAACTTGCAAAAACCGATTCCCAAAACGCTTCCTTTCCTCCCGTTCTCCCTTTTACTAAATACTTGGAAAAAGCAAATACGTGTTAGGTGATTCTGCAGCCATTCAGACGGCGAAGAGGAAACCACGTGCAGTCCCCGCGTTTGCTACTTTCCCCTCCTTAGTCAGACGGGTCATTTCATACCGCACTGTCGCCTGTAACCCACCGCTCGGGTTGGTTTGCATAAACCTACTTCGGGATTAACCGTTTACTACTTCAAGATTAGCCGTTTATTTATTTGGCGTTGCCCTCAAGGAGTTGTGATTTTTGTTCCACCCAATCGTAGCCTCCCCTTTTTGGATTTAAGCAACGAATGGAGATTAAATATATGGTGGTTGGAGCGGGGGGATATGGCCCCTTAACAAAGCAGTCGAGCTGTCCTTTTTGAAAGGGGGGGGCAAATTAAACATTAGCGAGTCTACACCCCAGTCCTAAACTCGTGAGTAGACCCCAGCGAAATGGATGGGGGCTTTCTTTGGGGATTCACAAACAAGAATCGTTTTCTCCTGGATTGGACAGGACACCAACGCCGTTTCCAACCCAATAGATTGATTTAATGTGGTCGGTGCTCGGGGGGGGGGGGACCCGAAGTCCACACTTCTGAAATATCGGTGTGTGCGCGCGTGCAGACACGTGTGTCCCCCTTTCATACGCGCCTTGCATCTTGCAGCGGAATGCCCCGCTCCCTGCCACCGATTCTGTCTGGGCCTTCTGGGCCAGGCCCGCAGCTTTGGTGGGCCACCCCCATCCTCCACCGCCCGTTCCCTGCTAGGCCACCCTCGGCTCCCTTTCGGGCTGCGCCAGCAGCTGCCCGGCTCGGCTTTGTCTGGTTAGGCGGCTCCAGCAGCCCAAGGGCCTTTGCTCTGGCTGCCCGGAGCCCGGCTCGGCCCCTGCCGAGAAGAAAGAGCCCAGAGCCGCCGCCGTCGCCGCCGCCTTCCCCCAGCCCTCGGTGCGCCTTTCGGGCCAGACGCCTGCCCTCCCCGTAGGGACCCAAGCAAAGGAGGTGCAGCGCGCCCGGAAAGGCACCCAGCAGCCGGCAAGGGGTTATTCCTTGGGAGGAGCTGGGCAGGGCGAGCCCGGGCGGCTGGCAGGCCCGGATCCGTCCGTGGTGCCGACGGAGGAGCCGGTTGGGTGGCAGGGGAGCCGGCCGCGGCCCTGAAAAGGAACCGCCCGGGTCCAGCCAGGCCGGGCCCTGCGCTGCCTCCCGGGGCGCTCTGGCTTCCTCCACCTCCCGCACCAGCGGCGCTTGTTCCCATCGCCTTCGGTTCTGCAGGCGGGGGAAAGACATTCCCACCTCCGCAGCTGACACCGGGACGCTTATTATGATGTGAGCGCAGCCCACCAAATATTGGGGCTGGAATTTATCCAGGAGCCAGTGAGGAAGAGTTGTTATTATTATTATTATTATTATTATTATTATTATTATTATTATTATTATTCCTCACATACACCCCTTAATCTAGGAGCCAAGAGAACAATCGATCCATTTTCTCCTGAACTGATGGACTAGAGGCGGGCTGGTAGGAGACTGGGCCGTTCTGGTCCTCCTCTGGGTTCTGAGCTCCCTCCAGAAAGTCCGGGGGCCAGAGATGCGCTGCCACCCGGCACCCTTTCGGCTGGCACAAGGACATTCCTCGCCCTCTCGGAGGTTGCAACTAATGGCAGGGAAACTTGGAGCTTCGGACCGGCGGGGCTGCCCCCCTCGCCCCCGCCCCCTCTCCTTACCTGAAATCCTGTCGAAGGAACACCGCAGGCGGCCCCGGCTGCCTTTCTAAAAAGTTACGGACCTGGGAGGAAGATTGGCGTGATTTTCCTGGGGAGGGGAGGGGGTGTCCGACATTGAACTAATCCCACAAACGACTCTCGGCTCGGCTTTCTCCCTACAAATAGACGAAGCGTTCTTGAGCAAAGTTTGCAAGGATGAGAGCCCGAACTTACCGGCGTCGAGGGGCTGCCATCGGGCTGCTTGCAGAAAAGTCCCCTAAGGTCAGGATGCGGGGGGGGGGGGCGCCAAAGCCGAGGCGAGAAAGCGGGCAAAGACGTCTCCGGAGCGTGGGAAGGCGGCGGTGCAACGGCAGAGCGGAGAAGGAACAGAAGGCAGCCGGGTGGCAAAGGGGGAGAAGGGAGACTGCAGAGGCCCGGCCCGGCCGGCCCGCAGCTCAGTGCCTCCCCCGCCCAGTGTCTCCCTCGCCCATATATTTCCACTCCGTCCCCTCCGCAGAGGGTGAGGTGCCGGCTGGGAGGCAGGCGCTGGCAGGGGGATTGGGATCGCTTTTATTCGCTCAGCATTTGATCGGATCTCTGTGGAAGGGGGGGGGTGCAAGAAGGGAGCTTGGAAAAGCACATTCTGCTGGGGGGGGAGGACGTTTTGATGTCATTTACTTTCTCTTTGCAAATCCTTTTTTAAAAAAAATACCACTTATTCAGCCTTAAATAAATAGGCCTCTCTCCCTGCACCTTTCTTTTCTCTGTCTACCGTATTGTTCCTTTCTGGAGTGCATTTCCTGCTTCTGCGACCGAGACCTTTGGAAGGGGCTGGACAAATACCCCTTTGATTCGGAGACGGTCTCCAAGAACTTTCGCGTTGGACTTAACGCGCGTTCGTTACGTGCGTTTAATTGAATCCCGGGTTTTGCCTGCTTCTCGCCTTCTCCTCCCACTCTGCCAATTTGTCCGTTTCATGGTGAATAATTCAATAATTCGCCTCTTTCTTCCGCCTCCCTCTGATTCCCGCGTTCACACACTCTCTGTCTCGCACACACCATTAGCAAATCCTGCTAAAGACGAGTGACTTGAGCTGACACCCTTTTTAATTAGACTTCAGAGTCGAGGTTTACCTGTTTTCAGAATTTAAAAGGAATGAATAAATGCTGCGGAGTGGGGGAAGAGAAGCAAACTCTTATTTATCTATTAATGGGAACAGGCCTCTAATTTGGGGGGGGGGGATTTCCAGGACTGTTTTCTCACCTGCACCATTTTTCTGCTTTGTTTGGAGTCCGAAATAAAACTTTCTTCCTGTCACAAACAAACTGAGCATTAAACTGGTTTCCTCCAGGTTATAAAACCCATGGAATGGAGCAGCAGAGACAATTGTGTGCGTGGTGGTGGGGGGGCAGCGTGACATCAAGGCAACTTTGTGTGAGAGTCTGTACAATTTTGTTTGGTTTTCCGGGAAGGAAAAAGAACAGTTAATGTAAAATAATTCACTCATTTAAAATAACGCTGCATTACTGATACGTTATTCGGCTTACAGAAAATAACAATAAATTCTTGAATCAAAATAACATCACAGCCGTTGAAGAAAACAGAGATGTAAACGAATCCATTTGATATCAGTGATTTCCTTTGGAAGCTGCTCAGAAAAAACAAACGATTTTGGAAGGAAGGAAGGAAGAAAGAAACTGCAAAGAAACTTCGGGACCTCTTGGGTTTCTGCAAGCTGCTTTGGTGGGGGGGGGCGCTCCCCCCTTCCTCCAAGCTTTCTCTTTGGGGCTGTGTAAACCCCCCTCTCTCATCATTCTCTCTGGCCCTCTCACCCTTTGGAGGGGCTTTAATAGGGAAGCGGCGGGGTTTTCGCTGATCCGCAGCACTTTCGCCTTCTTTCCCCATTTTTATGGGTATATTATAGTTAGGGGGTTATATAAATGTTTTTATCTGTGATAACTGTAAATCCTAACATTTGCAAAAGGCCCCAAGGCAAACCAACCTTGGACGGACAAAGGGGGGAGGAGAGAAAGAGAGGGGGGAGGGGAGGATCTCCCATTACGGCTGATTAAAAGGAGACTTTAATAAGCGTCTAATTCACTCATCGGGAGTTTTATGGAGAAATTAGAGAGGACCAAAAAAAAATCCTGCAAAAAGGGGGGGGTCCTCTAGAAGGCCCGTTTCTCCGAGAGGAAGCCAGGGGGGAGCAGCCAACGACCTTCCTTCAAAGACCACCAAAGCCACCTAATATTTGGAGAAAGGGACGGGGGACAGCTGGCGTGCCCCCCCCCCGGCGATCTCGCAGCCTGCGTCCCGAAGAACTTCCCAAGGGAAGGAAGGAGCCGATTTGCTCAGAGCGTGGGGCCGGGCGGATGCCAGCTTGGGCGAGGGAAGAACCAGGCACGTCCCCTCGGTGAAAAACGAGGGTCCAGCTTTCCAAAAGGCAGTTTCTCTCTCCCCGCGCTTCTTTCCTCCACCATAGTTCGCAGGCGGCCCTTTGCATTGGCGGCCCCCCGCGGACTCTGGACGCAGACAAACTGCAGTCGGGCCGGGAGGCTCTCAGTTTAGCCCCAAACAGCCCCCCCCCCCGCCAATGGCTGGCTTTCCGCGGCAAGGCTGGGAAAAGGCCTCCTCGGGCTGGTCTGGGCTGGGCTTCGGGGCCGAGAGGAAGAAAGAGGCGCGCACGTGGGCTTCTCCCCTTTCAGGGCCAGCAAATGTCGGGAAGAGGGAAGCCGGGGGGGGGGGCACGCCAGCCCCTCCGCCCCCCTCCAGTGCCCGGTGCCAAGGGGCCTGCCCGGCCTCCCTGCGCCGCCCGTCAAGTCCCCCAGACATGGAACCCACCCAGGAGTCACAAAAGGGAGCGGGAGGGGGCCTTGGCGAGGAA
This sequence comes from Eublepharis macularius, assembly GCF_028583425.1. Taxonomy (NCBI): domain Eukaryota; kingdom Metazoa; phylum Chordata; class Lepidosauria; order Squamata; family Eublepharidae; genus Eublepharis; species Eublepharis macularius. The sequence continues at coordinate 127,172,283 of NC_072795.1, read as the reverse complement.
AGAAGAAAGTAGCCGGAGGGGGAATGCGCTCTGGAGTGTGAAATTGCAGCCCGTGGTGTTCCATATTGTACCAGAAGCTCTCCAAAAGCCCTCATCCTCCGACGTGACCGCGGGGGCAGAGCAGGAAGACGAGGATCCGGAGCCCGGCGAAGGGGGAAGGGGGGCATTTTTTTTTAAAAAAAAAAGCCTCTTGCTGCCCTGACGTACCCTGGAGAGGGGAGCGGGGCACGGGCCAGGAGGGGGGCTGGACGGGAGGCTTCAGTCTGGCCGGGCTGCAGCTTGAGGCCGGCAGTCTCACCTGCCGGTCGGGCTGGCCAAGGGGCACTGCCGGCTCAGTTGGCTCTTCCACAGGAGGGGGCTGCTACGGATCCCCCCCACACCCCTTTTAGGGCTTCCTCTGCACTTGCTACCCATGCTTTCCCGCGAGAGCTAGCGTCGCTAGGTCTACTCAGAACCCTGCTCAGTTTTATTCAGAGGAGCTTACTCCCAAGAAAATGTTCTAAAAAGTGCTCGGTGGGAAGAACCCCAAGCCCCTTTCAGTCCGGCCCGTAATAACCTTTCTTTCTTTCTTTCTTTCTTTCTTTCTTTCTTTCTTTCTTTCTTTCTTTCTTTCTTTCTTTCTTTCTTTCTTTCTTTCTTTCTTTCTTTCTTTCTTTCTTTCTTTCTTTCTTTCTTTCTTTCTTTCTTTCTTTCTTCCTTCCTTCCTTCCTTCCTTCCTTCCTTCCTTCCTTCCTTCCCTCCCTCCCTCCCTCCCTCCCTCCCTCCCTCCCTCCCTCCCTCCCCAGCTTTCTCCACCTGGAGCGGCACACGTGTCTTTCAGGGCCTTCAGACTGGCTTTCTAGTAATCTGGGGAGTTGTTTTTAACAGGATAAAGCCTACCGCCCGGTCCAGAGTTTCTCAAGCACAGGAAAACGTGTTCCGCGGGGGACTGGGGCTCGAGCCTGGCCCGGCCTGCCTCCTCTTGGCTGTCACTCAGGGTCGGCCGAGTCCCCCCCCCCCTCCCAAGATAAACATCACCGAGCAAATGAATCGGTGACAAGCGAGGCCCGGCTAGATCACCAGGTGAAGCTCCCGTCTGAAGGAATCAACAAGACCCAGGCAGGCTTCGAGGCGGCAGGCAGCCCAAATCCCCACCCCCACCCCCAAACCAGAGGAGGCCGAGTGGGTTCGCCGGGCTTGCTGCTCTCCCCGAGCCCAAATCGAGCGTGGATCGGTGCCCTGCTTCCCAGCGGGCCCAGCTTCTCCGGCCACTCTCAAGAGCAATCGGAGTGTCACCAAATGGAAGCGAGATGGGAGCGAGCTGTGCGCACACTGAGGGGGTGGGGAGGGGTCAATGCGAAGCGCCTGGTCAATGGGGGCAAGGGGGAGTGTAATGGGGCGGACGCGCAGGTCGCGATCTCCGAAGTTGCTTCCTCACCCCCCGAAATTTCTGCAGGGAAGCGGGTGCCTCTTTTGAAGTGTAAATCTTCCGGGCTGGAGGGGGGTGGGTGGGTGGATGAATGGCGCGGACAGGAGAGCCGCTTTGGGAAAGGAGAAAGAAGATTCATTGGAAGGGGGAGAAGAAGTGGGCGAAGCAGCCAAGCCTGACAGGCCGCCGAGGGGGCTCGGGGAGTTTGCCCAAAGACAACACTGGGGGGGCAGGGAAGCCCCCCAAATTCTCTCTGGTGGTGGAAACCGGGTCCTGCCCTGCGTGTGTGTGGGTTCCTGCTGGAGGAGCCCCACCCCACCCCAATCCGGCTTGTTCTGCGCATTTGGCTCTTTGTTGACAAAGCAGTCCCTCCGGGAAGTCTTGGCTCAAGCAGGGCTGCGAGAAATGCCTCTGCGCGGAGGACCTGGGGTGCAACTCCGGCGACCGCAGGAAGGAGTCTTAGGTGGGGGGGGGGGGGCTGGAGCCTAGGCCTCCATTTTTAGACCCGGTTGGGAGATCGGCTGCAAAGCTGCTCGCCTCAGGTAGCTGCCTCCCTCTCTGATTCCCGGACGTCAGTCTTGGGCGTTTTGTCTCTGGCTGGGAACCTGGAGAAAACACGCGGTGGCAATCGGATATTGATGCAGAGATCTTGCTGCAGGCCGGACTGCGGTCCTTTCCGTCAAAGGAAGGGGCGACTGGTGCGCCCCTTCCACCCCACCCCCACCCCCCCACACACAATTAAACCGATTTCCTTCTAGCAGAAGACGGGTCGAGCAGATCAAAGACCGACTGAGGTCTCTCCTCTGTGCTGCTGCCGGCGTTGGGGGTGGGGGAGGAGAGCGCTCCGAGGGAGGGCCTGGCTGGGAGATGCTTGAACCGGGTGCTTGAACGGATTTGAGAAACGCTGTTGGCAGGAAAATGACAGCCCGCTGGTCAGTCCAGGGCGGGCCGCGATTTGATTCCACAGCCCGAGGTTTGGAGGAGGTGGAGAAGGAGAGAAAGTGTAGATGCCACGTTTGGTGAGATCTCTGCGCCTGGCCCTTTCGAATACGGGGCCTGAGTCGAGAGGCTTGTCCGGGTATTGCTAGAGGAGCAGCAGCAGCGACTGGTCGGCAGGTTAAGTTAAAATCCGGGGAGTGCGAAACTTTTCCTTCCTGCTCCGGCTGCGCAAAAAGCAAACCACACAGCGCCATCTACAGGCGCAGCGTGGGAAAGGCCCGCGTCCGCTCGCCGCCTCTGCTCGGGGGATCGGGATCCGAGCGACTCAGGTCTTCCACCTGCCCCGAAGCCCAGTCCCCAACTCGGCCCGCCCCAGCTCCGCCCTGGCCAGGAGCGGAGAGAAGAATTCCCTCTTTGATCTCCCAGCTCCAGGAGCGGCCTGCCTGGAGGAGCCGCCGTCCCCAAGGAAGGGGGCTGGGGTGGGGTGGAGGGTTCGGCCTGGGAACCAGGAGAAGCGGAGCGACAGCAAAGGGCAGGTGAGGGGCAGCCAAAGGCCTGGGCGCTCGCAAGGGCGGGGCGGGAGTCGCAAAACGTAGGCAAAAAATGTTCACCACGGAAAGACAAGAAGTGTGGCCAAACCCCCGGGCCAGCGGCTGAGTTACTTGGCCCAACGTTCGAACATTCGGGGCAATTCCGTCTCCAATAATCTTTCTGTCTCTCTCTATATACAATCTCTCTCACACGCACACTCACACACACACATAGAAAAGAGTAAGCGTCCAGTAGCACCTATAAGACTAAAAAAAATTGTGGTAGGGTAGGAGCTTTCGCGAGTCACACAACTCACTTCTTCAGATATCTGAAGAAGTGAGTTGTGACTCAGGAAAGCTCCTATCCTACCACAGATTTTGATAGTTTTATAAGTGCTACTGGACTCTAGTTCTTTTCTGCTGCTACAGACAGACAAACACTTTATATATATTTAAAGATGGGTAGCCGTGTTATTTATATATATATATAAATATATATAAATTTATATATATATACACACACACACTCACTCACTCACTCACACACACTATATATAGTGTGTGTGAGTGTGTGTGTGTGTGTGAGAGAGAGAGGTCTGTTCCTCTGTTACCAAACCTGCGGCAGGATTAAGTGTGTGTGTGGGCGAGCGTGTCTTTAAACATACATACATATTTCATTGTGAACAATTTTGTGGCATGTAGAATAGGCCCACATCGGCCCCGTCTCTCGTCCAGCTGCATCGAAATACTACGCTTTTCACCCGGGTGTTTTCTCTGCTGTGGATTAGTCGGCGACCTTGGCACCGGCGGGTTGCTTTGACCCCCGGAAATTCGTCCCCCGGTGTTACAATTAGCTGACCCACAGAACATTTTGGGCCCAAACGTTGTCTCGTTAGAAACACCGGGAGGACGCGGGAGGGGGGGGGAGATCCTCCGCCGAAGCGCCCACTTGGTTTAGGAGAGAGAGGCCAATCTGGTCTCGGAGAGTCTGGCCTTCTCTGGCTGTTCCACAAAGAGGTTAGTTCGTGGCAGATCCGCGGAGAGGGGCCCCTTAGCGCAGCCGGCACCGGAGCGCAGCCACGGGTGCCGGCCGGGGGAAGCTGAGGCCCAGGGCCGGCTCCTGCTCCCGGGGCGCGCTGCGGCTGCCGAAGGCGCCTCGGTTGCTTGGGTGCCCGCGGCGGAAGGGCAGCTCCGCGCCTTTCCTGCACAGAATAAAACAAAAGGCAAAAGTTGCGCAGGCCAAACCGAGAGGCAAGGGAGGCCGCCAAGCGCCCCCCGCCGCCCGGCACCTGCCCAGTCGGGGCCTCCGGAACCTGCCGCGGCTCCCAGCGCGCCTCCGGGCCTGCGAAGCCAGCGGGCGCCCCTCCGAACCGGGCCGGCGGGGACTGGGCCCTGGCTGCCGGGAGGGCACCGCTGGCGAGCCGCGCGTCCTCGGCTCCGCGCGCCCGGTTTGGGCCGGGGAGCAGCCGGTGGCGCCCGGGCCACGGCGGCAACTCTCGAGCCCGGCGAGCCGCGGCGACTCGGGCAGGGAGGCGCCGGCTCCGGGCGCTCCGCCGAGGCCTCCCCGGGCAGCCAGTCCCTCCGGCGGGCAGCGCTTGCCCCTACCGGCTCCAGCCCGGCCGGCGCTCCGCGGCCCAGCTCGGCCCCGCCGCCGCAGCGTCTCCAGGCCCCGGGGCGAGTGGCAGGGCCTGGCCGGGCCGCGTCCCCTGCCCGCCGGCGGCACTTGGGGGGGGGGGGCGAGGTGCCGGCCGGGTCGGGCCGGGCCGGGCCGGGCCGGGCCGGGCGCGGCGCCTGGGCGAATCAGAGAGTGGAGGAATCTATTGCCTTTGTCTGACAAGCCATCCATCTCGCCGCCCGCCCGAGAGGAGGAGGAGGAGGAGGAGGAAGAGGAGGGCGGCCGCGCGGCGGAGGGCGGGCGGGCGGGAGGGAGGAGGGAGGAGGGCGGGGGCGCGCCGGCGGGGGCTTTGCCGCTTTTAGAGCCAGAGACACTGGCGGCGGGCGCGCCATTCTCCCGGCACCGCTCGTGGCAAGCACATCCCCGCCTGGTGCCGAGAGAGACGCGAGGGGGCGGGCGGGGGGCGCCCAGGCGGAGGAGGAGGAGGAGGAGGAAGAGGAGGAAGAGCAAGAGCAAGACGCGCCCCGGCCGGCCCGGCCCGGATTTGCCCGCCTCGGCCATGCCCGCCGCCTGCCCGGGCCCCTGAGCCGCCCGAAAGTTCCTGCGCCGGACAGCAGGCAGGCAGGGCACGGGCCCCCATCTCGCCCGCCCGCCCGGCTGCGTCGCGGCGCTTTCTGCGGCGGCCGCCACCTGATTCTCCCCCAAGTGCTGAAGTTGAACCGGAGCGGCGACACGGCGGCGTCGGCCGACTTCTTCCCCTTCCTCTGCCTCCCCATGGATATGCACTGCAAAGCAGACCCCTTCTCCGCGATGCACCGTGAGTACCGGCCGCAGCCTCGTCCGGGAGCCCCTCAACTCGCCCCCCCCCCCAACAAACCCCCCAACCGGCCCGGGATGGAGCCAGGCCCGCAGCGCCCCAACTCCCTCGCCCGCCTCTGCTCTGCGCTGCCTGCTTCCTCCGGGGAGCCCGCCTGGAGAGGGGAGCCCCCCGCCCCAAACTCCGGGCTGCACCGGAGCGACCCGGGACCGCACGGCTCTGCGCCCACCGGCGGGCGAAACTCGACCCGCCAGGAAAACGCAGCTTTTAATTAGGTCTGCTCCGACCTCTGCTTTTCAAAATTCAACCTACGGCTTAAATGCGCAGGAGAAAAACCTCCGTTGCAGAATATAAAATGTAGAGAAATCCGTCTCTCGCAAAGAATTTTTAATTTTGCCCATTGCTCGATTTGTCTGGGAAAGAACTAAAATGTCATCTTGACAGGAGCGGCGATTTGTTTTTGCGGAAAGGTTTGGGGTTTTTAAAGACCTGCTCATTCTATTGAATACCTTTGCCGAGGTTTGTTTGGGGTTTTTTGGGGTGTGGGGGGGGGGTACTTACCGTTCAAGTTAGATTCTCTCCCCTTGCCCTGTATTTTAAATGCATTCTGGCACATTATTAAACCCTTTCAGTCTAAATCCGATCTCTTTTAGAAAGGACAGGGAAAACAAGAGGAATTCGCCTCCCTCTTTATTAATTGGATCAACTTTTCCTCTTTGGCAGTAAAAAAAAAGAAATGCAAACAGAGAATCCGTTTGTGGGTTTTTGAACATGAAATGAAACTAAAAACGGGAGATGCGGATAGTATCGAGCCAGTCAATTAATAATTAAGATCAATTTGTAACTTTTGACACCCGTAACTTTTAAGCGTAAAAATAATCTTTAAAAAGAAAAAGGGGGGGAAACAAAAGAAAAAACAAGGTGTTAGGATTTACACGTATTTTGAAAGAGGAAAATGTTGGTAATAGGCCAGCAATAACTTAAATACCTTTTACGCTGATAAAATGGTTATTTCGAAGCAATATTTTCCGAGGATTTTTTTTTAAAAAATTAATATTTCGGAATACATTTATATATAACTGCGTATAGATCTGTCTTTGTGCCTGATCAAAGCGACGTTTTGCAAAACGGAGCTCCAATCTGTAATTGAATTTGAAAATATATTTAGTGGGCCTGATTAGTGACTTTAGATCCAGAACCCGCACACGGTTTGAAAGGATGTCAGGGAGTCTTCGGAGTGCTTAATTTCCTTTTACCAAACGTGTTTTGGAAAAGGAGGAATTTCGCCTCCTAGAACAGCCCGTGAGCGAGACCGAGTACAAAGGAGCAAGAAGTCCCCCGGTCCAAACCTGGCCGACGTGAATTCAAACCACCGGTAGCGTGGCTTGGAAGACGCAGGTGCAATAATCTGAATTATTAATTCCTTAATCTTTTTTTGCATCTGTTGCCTTTTAATACTCTGTAATGCGAGTTATCAAAGGTGCTTTGAATTATTCAGGAATGAGGTGCTGGAGAAATTGCCTGCTTGTAACTTTAGAGGCAACATCTGCAAACGGTGACCCAGGCAAATGAAGGAAACAAACAGATCTGCCGGGAGGAAGGCAGGCCGTTTCTGTTCCCCCCACAAGTGCGTGGAGCAAGGTGGGGTGACCCCTGTGTCCCCCCCATGTGAATTTTTTCCCCCGACTCTATCAATGCCTGGACGCTGAATACAAAGGGTAGGGGGAGAAGAAGAGACAAAGTGAATTTATGTTTGACATGCACGCCAGTCTCTGGGCACGTGTAATGTAACTGGCCGGCTCGAGAGCAGTTCCCGGCGTTGCACCTTGGAAGGTGCTGGGGGTGGGAGAGGTGAAAAAACTCTATTTGCGCAGGAGGGGCTGGAATCGATTGCAAGGCCGTGCGAGTTTCTAGCAAGTTCAGCACCAATAAGTCAGTGTCACCGGCACCGGGGGGGAAGGGGGGGGCGGCAGCGACTCCGCAAAAATACAAACAGGTCATTTTTCAACGAGCCGCAAAAGGCAAAGATCTCTTGTTTTTCCCCGCGTCTGGAAGCCGCAAAGGTTAGGTCTCCGCGGGAGCTCTTTGGCTGCGCGTCGCAAGGCGCTGTCTCTATCCACCTGGTGGGGAGAATCGCTCCGGGGACCCCCTTGGCGCTTCTTGCGTTCCTAGTCCCCGATCCAGTGAAGGGGAGGCAGGCTTGAGTCCCGCGCAGATTTCACCTGCACAGGCTTGCTTGAAATGCAGAAATTTCGCCTTCCCTGGGCCGAGGGTCGAGGCGTAAGAGAGGGACTGGTGCGAATCCGATAGAGCTAAACACAGGAGGAAATTGCCCGGGTTCTTCTCGCAGCGCAGGGCGGCAAAGCCAGGAGGGCCTTCCGCCCAAACTGGTTCCGGAATCTCCTCTGCGAAATTCACGCCCGTCCTTTGCAGGTGGCCCCTGTCGCGTCCCAAGGGACGCAGCGAAATCCGAATTGCTCTAAGATTTTTAAAGTAACCCGCATCTAGAAGCAGAGATGAGGAAGAGTTTTTTAAAAAATAAAATAGGAAAAGAGACTCTTTCAAAATTAAAACTGACCAGAGATTGATTTAGATTATTCTCCTCTTCTCGGGAAATTATTCTATGTATACGTAAAGGAAAGGAAGGAAAGAGAACAGGTCGAAAACAGATTTGAGCCTTTCTCTCGCGCGCTGTCTTTCGCGCGTCACCTGTTTTTACATCTCCATCGACTGATCTACAATTATGCAAGGCAGGAAAATAAGAAACTCGAGGGGGGGGGAACCCAGTCGAACCGAGCGGTCCCCCCGAAATAAAGAGGGCCCGGCCCTGTGCTGGTCACCGAATCAGACCCCGAGCGTCGGTGAACTCCGAAATATCCGAGGGCGTCAAGGGCAGACCCGTGTCCTGAGCAGCCGGGCTGGGTTGGGGACAAGACTGGTCTTGGGGACTTTAGGCTGAAACCTCCCGCCGCGAATAAGTGTCCCGGCGGTAGAAAACCCCGTGGGCGCCAATCTTTTCTTTCTTTCTTTCTTTCTTTCTTTCTTTCTTTCTTTCTTTCTTCTCTATCCCTCTCCCCATGCCCCTCCTGTCCCCCCCCCCCAGAAGCCTGCCCGGCGAACCGCCCCGACTAATGGCGCTTCTTGTGTGTGTGCGTGTCGGTGTGCATGCGCGTGTGAATGCGTGTCTGGCGTGCCTGGCCTTTTGTGCGTTCTGTTCTCTCTCCCCAGCAGGGCACGGGGGCGTCAACCAGCTCGGGGGGGTGTTTGTGAACGGCAGGCCCCTGCCGGACGTGGTGAGGCAGAGGATCGTGGAGCTGGCCCACCAGGGCGTGCGGCCCTGCGACATCTCCCGGCAGCTGCGGGTCAGCCACGGCTGCGTCAGCAAGATCCTGGGCAGGTAAGGGCCGGCGGCGGCGGCGGGCGGGCGAGCGGGCGGGCGGGGGCCCCTTCGCGCGTCCGCGCCGTCGCGACTCAGGCCCGGCCCGGGGAGGGGGCGCCGCGCGGCTGGCCCGCCCCGGCGCTGCGTTAATTGTCTGGCACTATCTTGCAACAGGAACCTGCTGTGGGTTCGCAAAGAGGGCGGAAAGCCAGCCCAGCCCAGCGCCGAGCCGCACTCCGCCCCATTGGCTGTGAGACCAACCGGCAAGTCTCCCTTCCCCGGGCCCTACTCTCTCGCCACCCCCAGGTCAGCAGGGACCGGGCGGCCGCAGGCTGTCCTTGCCCACCCCGGGTCGCCGCCGGCCTTTTGCCGCGCGGGGCTCCGAGGAGGGGGGCGGGGGGAGAAGTAGCGCCGTCGCCCCCCAGAGCGGCCGGGGGGCGCGGGGGCGCCGGCCCCCACCCCAGGAAGGCCCCGGGGGCGGCCCCGAGGAAGAGATGCGCTTGTCTGGGGACCGGGAGAGGCCGGGGCGCCCCGGGGTGGAGGAGGCTGGAAGGGAAGGGAAGAGCCCCTTAAAGGCTGGGGGTGCCTGCTCCCCCCATCCCACACTGCAGAGGGTCTGCCTAACTGATGCCCCTTGTGAGATGCTGGGGGGGGGCGAGGGATGGGGCAGGTGAGCGCCTGCCGTTGGGGGGGCGAAGCCGGCAGGGCAGGCCTGCGGAGATGTCGAGCACCTTCACAGTGCCGGGGGGGGGGTAGGTGGAGGGCTTTCTCTTGCAGATCCCCGGCGGCTCTTCGTGCCTGCCGGGTGGGCGACAGGGGCGGCCGTCAGGGCGCGGGGGTCGGGAGCATCCATCCAGGGCTCCGCAGCTGACCCCGACTTTGCCCCGGCAGGTACTACGAGACCGGGAGCATCAAGCCCGGGGTGATCGGCGGCTCCAAGCCCAAAGTGGCCACCCCTAAAGTCGTGGATAAAATTGCAGAATACAAGAGGCAAAACCCCACCATGTTTGCCTGGGAGATCCGCGACCGGCTGCTGGCCGAGGGCATCTGCGACAACGACACGGTCCCCAGCGTCTCCTCCATCAACCGGTGAGTCTCAGTCACGCACCACTTTGCCCCTGCCCCAGCCCACCCCTTGGCACCGCTGCCTGGCTTCCCGGCAGTGCCCTCAGCCAGCCCGTGGTGCCAAGGGAAGGGGAGGCGGGGGCCTTACTGTATCTATTTATTAGACACATTTCCGTGCCGTCTCCCCCCACCCCAGTTCAGGGTCCCCCAGGCAGCAATGCAGGACCACTCCCAGCTCTGCCTCCCCAACAGTTCCTTTGCCTTCCCCTTTTCTTTCCAAGCTACCCGACTGTCTCCCACCTCCTTGGGCTGTCATTGCCGGAGATGTTTTTCCCAGGAGGGCTTCTGTAGTTTGGCTGTGCTGGACTTTGAGAAGTATTTGGTTCTGGGCTTGTCTGACTTTTGGAAGAAAATCTTAAGGAAGATTGATGGTGGTAAAACCCCAGAGAGAGCCCCCCCCCTCACCGGTTCAGCTTGCTGGGGGAAGCGACAGAGAGGCTGGGGCGGCTTGGCTTGGTAATTAAACCTGGAAAGATGAAACGCGGCTATATGACAAGGCGCTGCCCTCCCTTAAAGTTGGAACTATTTCAATAGCAAATGGCTGTCAGCTAAAGCAGACAGACGTAGCCCACCCCCCTCCAAAGAAGGAGCCTCTTCTCTCCCCCCACCTCTGGGCATGGAAAATTTCCTCCCGGAGAAAGTGGGAGTCTTTCTGTGAAGCTTTGGAAGTGTTGTTTTCTGAGCTCAAGAAATAGGGGAGAGGGTAAATGCCTGGTGTGATTTTCCAGTGTTTCACTGCCTAACTTGTGGCAAGATAACAGCTTTGTGACTTCCTCCCTATCCCTTGCTTCTCTGCCTCGGCTTCCTGCCCCCTTCCCCAGTTTGATGTTCTCTCGAGTTTCTAGATGGGTTGGGTCAAAGGGTCTCTGTGCTGCCAGGTTAATAGTGTTCTAGGCCCGCGTCTTCCAGTGTGCTTTGGTCTAGCTAGCTAGCCAGCCACGTTTTCTGAGTGATTTTAAAAAATGTGATACATGCCCAGACACAAGAACAGAATCAGATTGACCGTTTCAGATGGGGCGGGGGGGGCACCATCGGCACACCTGCAATGCCCTGAACACAAAGTAAGCAGGGGGGGGGACCACGAGTGATTCCGCACACGTTGGATAACGCACTTCCAATCCTCTTTATAGATAATTTGGAATGGATTTTTTTGTGTGTGCGGAACAAATAATCCACCTCAAATGATTGATAAAGTGCATTGAAAGTGCATTATCCAACGTGTGAGGAATCAGCCCACATTTCAACCCTACATGGGGTTTGCTGGTACGGAAGATCCTTGGGGCATTGCAGAGGTTGTCCTTTGGGCAGACAGGCATACAATTGGTGGCACTTGTTCTTCACAGGCGCACAAATGTTCAGTTGCTGCTCAGGTATTACCACTCAACTAATGCAAGGCGGTCTTCTATGTACACCACTGTTTTGGGAGTCTGAACAAACTATACTATTTGAACCTTAACGCGGCACATACATCTCAGATGGTCAGCAATGCTTTCTCTATCTCTCTCTTTGTGTGGATCTTATATAAAGAGTAGTCTGTTTCCTGCTTTTACACATAGGAAAAGAGCAGCTGCTGCAAGTACTTATGTATCTCCACGTAGAAAAATGTAAAGCAGAAAGCCGCCCTTAGAGATGTTTGTATCCAGATGGACATAACCATCTCTACAATCCATCTTTACCGCTGCTTGGCCAGATACTTAATCATGCAACTCATGGAAAATTCAGCCAATATTTTTTAAAAATCATTTTACACCAATATGCACGGAAACACTTTTTGTTAATTCCCGGGGTCTCGGTAGAAGATTTATCAAAAGGATTCTAATTGCTGGTAGGCATTTTCCGAGCTGACATCGTCTAGCAGTAGGTTTTAATATTTTTGAAAATTATTTGGAATTATCCCAAATCATCTCAAAAACAGCAGGTAACATTAACTGGGAGAATGTACCTTGGCTTTAAAAATATCCCCCCGACACACAGTCTCTCTGTAATATACTGCTCGGCTATCCCAGGAAATTATCCCTGAGTGTGCCATCTGTATTAAAATGGTTATTAAGTTATGAACAGAGTAACATAATACTGATTGGCTAATTATACGCCCTCCTAAAAAAAAAAAACCCAGATCTTTGTTCCTGTCTCAGTCAAGTACTAAAATAATAGCAGATTGACATTTGGGTACCTTTGGAGACAGTTGTGGAAGGGCAGCCAGGAGAAGGAATAGGTCAGTAGCCCAAAATGCAAGCAGAGGGATTTATTGAGAGTTTGCAAAGGAACAGCACGTTCCTCTTGCCTGAAGCGTAGTTCCTTGGCCAATGCAGAAAAACTGCTGTGACCAGCAAGGTGTGTGTATGGGGGGGGGGAATCTTTGGGGAAGCTCAGTGGACGAGTGCGCATAGGACTTATGCACACATTTCCGTCTGCACAGAGACACGCTGTACCCAGTGCACAAAATCCTTTGCGGGGTGAAGCGGTGTGGAGGTCTGATGCAATACAACATACCATCCCGTTGCCATAATGAGCTCCATACATTTTTGCACGCTTTATCTTTGGGTCCTGCAGCTTTCTGCGGTGATCACAGGGTTTGGGGAGGGAGAACGAATAAGCCCAATATATTGTTTACCTCTAATCATGGACTAGATGGTAATTCACTAGAGCAGCTAGAATCTCCCAGAATCTTCAACTTGAAAACTGGTCATTTCTTGGATCTAGCTTGTTCTGTCTGTGTAACAGGAACACTTTGACAGTGCTCTCCGTTATTTGTTTAACCTTCCTGAAATGAAGTTGATGCTGGGTAACATTTGATCGTTACATCTAGTCAAGTCCTGGATAAGAAAGGCTATCAATATTATTGGGCTACATGGGCCCTGAATATCTCTGACCCCCACCCCTGGAACTTCACTTTCAGAAAGGTGGCTTTTCCACTCTCCTAACAGTGAAAACAATGGATGCAGATTTTTAGAACAGCAGGCTCCCTTGTTGTTGGGTTTTCCCCCCTCCTTCCTTTCACTCATCAGTCTGGGAGTTAGTTCTCAGAATTTAAGGCATGCGAGAAATGACTAAGGCCATGAGCAATCACAGAGGAGAGGGGAATACCGTATCTTCTGAGAAATACAGGAGCAACTAATTAGACAGTTCGGGCAAGGTCTGGTATGTCTTCCTTTGAAGACAGTTCCCCCCCACCCATCATCTTCTAGGAGGACCTCAAAAGAGCAGAGAAAGACATAAAGGTTAAGTTTAAAAATCTGCTCTTCCCGTACTGGGAGGCTGGAGAGGAAAGCAAGGTATTGTGAGCAAGGAGCAGCTGAAAATGTATACCTTGCATACAAATTAAAAACAATCTTGTATTATTATTGTTGCCATTTTCTCCACCTTGCCTTGAAATGCATATTTTCACCATTGTTAAAAACCAGTTTGCCATGGAACTACCTCCACTGCCTCCTTGTGAAGGGACAAGGTCTATGTCACATTAGAAGTTTGTAAACCCCCGACGGGGCGTGCCAGTGACTGGTTTAAGATGGGATGGCTCGAAACCATAAAGAGCATGTTGTTTTGTAAGGGATATTTGTGGAAAGCAGAGCATTTATGTTTCTCTAAGGTATTGAAGAGCTGGCTTTTGAAAATCAAGGACAACGAGAGGCAGATTAATTGTTTCCATCAATGACTATAAGAGATTCTAAGAATAGACGCAGTTGGGATGTTTTCTCATCTCTTTTTCACAATCTGCGCAGTCCCACTTGATACATAGAAATCTTTGCCTCTCGAAGTGTAGAATTGTTGTAAATAATCACAACATAATTTTAGTATTCCTTCCGCTATATGATTATCTAGGAGAAGCAAGTGGGATATACTTGGCGTAATGCACAATGGCAGCCGGTGAACCAGACAATTAAAATGGCCAGCTATAGAAACCTTCCTGCCGCTCACTGTATCCCTACGCTGCCTCTTCTTCTCTTCTCTCCTACCCACTCAAATGCAATAGTAGTTACCGCTGGGTTCTACATGACGTTTTTAAGCACCTGTCTAGGTTAGAAACTCACTGTAAATCAGGACGGTGCAGAAATTCTGGCATTGGAAACAGCTGGAAATTGCTCGAATTATAATTGGATGAAATGTTATTCGATTTTGTGGCTTGCTTGTCCTCTGCTTGCCCCTTCCCGCCCGGTCTTTTGGTTGTTGTCACTTGAGTTACTTTTGAGATGAGATGCATTAGACAGACAGATAGAAAGCACACCAACTGGGAGGGTCCTGGTACAATTGAACCCACTGTAAGAATGTTACAACACAAAATGTTTGTGTGTTTTTAAATGGACCTCTAAATTGTGAAAGGTGTCACGGGCATTAAAGCGTTGCCATACCATGCTGCTAGGCACAAGAGGGATTTGTGGGAACACATTCTGTTTCGCAAATGAGGGGGACACGGCTTTGAGAGATCTTTCAGGATCTTGGACGGGAGAAGGAAATCGATGTCCTAAAACCGGCAATTGTCTATGAATGACTGCAGACATATGTCTGTGATATAGCAATCGATTAATAAATCTGATTAGGGTTGGTAAATTCAGAGGGCAAGTTGTAATGGAGGTTTATCATGCCCACACGACACGGAAATGTTATTAAATGGATGTTAGTCCTGGAAACAACCAAATGTGTGAAATATCGAGACTAGTACAAATGTCGGTGCCTCTCTCACTAGTGCAAGCTGGCTATTTTTCCGTTGCTTTGGTACCTTTCTTTCAGCCAGCCTCCATTCATTTCGCGCTGCTGACTTTTTATATGATTCGCTGGCTATTGATTTGCTCATTTCCCGTTGTGTCCCCCACCCCATCTTTGGTTTGAAATTTTAGGATAGTTTGCAAACGTGGGCACAAACATTGCCGGCTTTTGAACCCAACCCCATAGCTGGGCCTTTAACAGCAGGGGATAGCATTTAGCACTGTGCCATGAAAACCCCTCCTGTGCTGTTTCAATGCACTCTGGAAGGCCCAGAGGAAGGGCCGGGCAATTGTCTTCTGGTCCGTTGGCAATGGTGCATATAATAATTTCTAAGTTTGCTTTCGTTCCATGAGAAATGAGGATCGCTTGTGCCAGAACCGATCGGTCCCATTTGAGCTGTGGACCCATTCGCCATGAGCATGGGTCTTTAAGGCATGGCTGCTGTCCCTCACTTCTTTCCCTGTTGGATTCCATAGAACATGCTAGAGGTGGAACACAACACTTGTGTGGTGCCACAGCTGTATGTTGCCCCACACCAAGTCTGGACTTGGAGCAAGGTGACCTGCAGACAGGAGCAACTTCCCTTACCTTTGCAGCACCGCTAGAGAACTCCAGGGCTGGTTGATCACTCTTTGGACGGTGGCTTAGCTAGAAGAGTCTAAGCACACAGAAAGCCGTGCTGTTTACTGGGTGTGATAGATTGCAGATGTGCTGTTTTCTAATCTCATATAAGCACACTACTGGAAATTATGTTATTGGTTTTAGAGAACGCTTTTCATTACGCCATCTCAAAATTGGCTAAAGATCCTTAGTTACAATGTTTGCGGAGCTGCCTTGACAACGCAGGGATTTTTTATTAAAGAAATTCTAACACAGCTCTAGCACAACGCTTTTATTAGGGCCCACTGAAAGGCAGTACCGCTAGCTTTTGCGCCTTGCAAAACTCTTCCTCGAGCTGAAAGTAGAGCACAAAGAAGGTGGAGGGAGAGAGGTGGCGACTTTGCTGTGCTTTTTACCAGCCACTTCTTTATGATGTCTAGGTTGAGGTATAGTTCTATGAAACCCAAAAGTTTGCTCTTTACAGTGTGACTTCTGATTGGTCCAAAAATACACTGCTGCTGATACTTGAGTATTTTTCTAATACACCACCATGATCTTGCAGTCTGGTTTTACAGAGCATATTAGCCAAACACCTATCATTGTGGTAGAAAAGCATCTTTGGGAAGGGAAGGCAACCTAGTCTCCGTCTCCCCCCGAGCATGTTTTCCATAGAAAAGTACACTTGAGGACATCTTTTGGGTGGGGTAAAGCTGATCTTTGTTCCTGGTGATCTCTTCAGTGTCTCCTGCTAGCCAAATAGAGTTCAGTAGCACCTTTAAGACTAACCAACTTTATTGTAGCATAAGCTTTCGAGAACCTCTGACGAAGAGAACTTGATTCTCGAAAGCTTATGCTACAATAAAATTGGTTAGTCTTAAAGATGCTACTGGACTCTTTTTGATTTTGCTACCACAGACTAACACGGCTAACTCCTCTGCATCTTTCGAGAACCGCAGCTCTCTTCATCAGATGCAACTTTATTGTAGCATAAGCTTTCGAGAACCACAGCTCTCTTTGTCAGATGCTCAATGCATCTGACGAAAAGAGCTGTGGTTCTTGAAAGCTTATGCTACAATTAAGTTGGTTTGTCTTAAAGATGCTATTGGACTCTTTACTATTTTGCAACTACAGACTAACACGGCTAACTCCTCTGGATCTGCTAGCCAAGCAGGTCTAGCTTCTGGCAGGAGGGTGTCCCACATATACATCAAGTAGATAAAGGAGGCATATCCATTTTCTAAACAGATAGGAATTGCAGAGGCACGGGAGACAGCAGTCACGCAGGTGTCTATGGGTGCAGGTGGACTGCTTTCGTTAGTGGTGCACCAGAAAATGTTCTATTGTCTTGTGGTTCAAAAACAGTCAGACATGGGCTGTATAAGGAGGTGCTGGCATCCGTGACTACTAGGTTGGCTTCCATGGGCAAGAGGCAGCTTTGAGGCTTGGAGCAGAGTGTGGGAATGGGCATAGAGAGAGAAACAGTGCAGGAACAAATCCCACCCTGATTTCCAGTTAAATCTGATAAATCCATCCATCTCTGCCTGATTTGTGTGATGGGTAGGACTGGCCCTGGGAGGGGAGGCAGCATGGTAGAGCCCAAGCTTGTCAGATCTCAGAAGCTAAGCAGGGGACCACCAAGGAAGACGCTGCAGATCACTTTGAAAGCCCCTTGCTGGGATCTCTATAAATCATACATGCATACATATATGTAGGTACTTCAGACTGGTCCTGACCCCAAAGAAAAAAAGGGTTGTATGACATAAGGCAGTGTTGTGTAGTGGTTAGAGTGTCAGACTAGGATCTTGGAGATTTTAGTTTGAATCCCCTCTCTACACGAGACACCTCAGTGTGTGTTCGTCAAGTGTAGGGAGTCATAATGTTAGCCGGGAAGCATAGTTTAAAAAGACTGAGCCAGAAGAGATCACTCCTCAGAGGGTTTGTTAATTTCATCTTTGCCTCCCTGAAGGCTCTGTCAATTTCACCTCTCCAGTCTAAATCTGTGTGGTATTGCAACCAGAGGGCAGCGAGGAATGGAAACTGGCTGAAGCTGCCGTGCAGAGCTGAGCTTGGACCTGGAGAGGTTATAAAGGGCTGAAGTTTCTCTCCTGGCATTTCTCTGCCCCTTCACACAGCTCCAGTGTATAGCTTTTGCCCTGCTGCCGGCTCTATCTTTTTAAACTACCCTTCCCAGCTAACCTTGTGTCTCCCAATACCTGTTCTTCATGTGTCAAAGGTCTTGTGTAGAGAGATTCTCAGCCATGGAAGCTTTCCAGGTGACCATGGACCTGTCACGCGCTCTCAGCCTCACCTTTCTCACGGGGTTTTGGTGAGGACAAAATGAAAGAGAGGAGAATGATGTAAGCCATTTTGGGTTCCCTTTGGGGAGAAAGGCAGGGTGAAAATGAAGTAAATAAATATATTCATAAATAAATGGTTGGTCCTGGATAGCCCAGAGGAGCCTGATTTTGTCAGATGTCAGAAGCTAAGCAGGATCGGCCTTGGTTAGTTATTTGGATGAGAGACGTCCAACAAAGGCCAGGGTTGCATAGGCAGGCATTGACAAACCACCTCTCTTAGTCTCTTGCCCTGAAAACCCCACCAGGGGTCGCCATAAGTCAGCTATGACATGAGGGCAGGATTTCCTTCATTCAAGACTGGCGCAAACTGGTGGCGCATGCTGTAAACTTAGTCGGTCAGGGGCATTGCCATACGCTAGTGGTGTTGTGCCACTGGTACTACTGACGCAGAGTGCTCCGTGGCCGAGGAGCTGGGACTGGGTTCCTGGCTCTGCCGGGTTCCCCTGACAGTCAGCTACCTGGGATCTCCATGCTGCTGCAGAACGTTGGCATGGTAGAGATGGTACAGCTGGTGGAGCGGAGGGGGGGGAGCGCATGGCGGCGTACATCAGAGCAGAAATAGCGAAGAGGTGCCCTTTCTTTGTCAGCTCCTGAGGACAGCACAGGACACCAGATGGGAGGCTGCAGGAAGGAGGGTTCTGGTGCCAGCCTTTGAAAATTCAGATGAAGCAGACGTAGGTCCACCCCCTCCCCCCCCCCCCAATTTACATGAGAATGTTTTCTGTTCCAGGCCATAGCTGGCCTTTCCCTTTATATCAAGCGCAAGCAGGCTGCAGTTTGATACACAGGCTGGTTTGTTTGAGTTTCTGTTGGTTGCCGTATCCGGTTAGCACAGGGTGTGATGGCTGGTAAATGGAGATCCTAGTCCATGAGCCATTTCCCACACACCCTCTTTTCTTGCAGGGTGTATGTTGATGGTGCAACAACATCTGCTCCTCCTTGAGTCGGTGTTGCAGCAAAGACGAGCCTTCCCTTGAAACCGCAGGAGCCCCTTGCACGTTACGCTTTTGCCGTTTGCAGTCAGAAGTTTGCCCTTTTGTGGTGGTGGGGTCTCCCCCTCCCCACAAAAAGGTGGCATTCAAGCTGGTGGGGAAAATATACGTGGAATAGGGAGAGAAAATAGGCAGGGATATGTAGATTCAGCCATATCATAAGGGGCAGCAGCCCTACACACACTTTACTTGAAGGAAGTGCCATTTATACACTTTGAATCACTTCTGAGAAAGTACACATCAGACTGGGCTGCCGTAAGATTAGGCCACTTCCAGTTTTTAAACGATACGGGTGGTGGTTTACTATATTAATTTGTGACAGCAAAAAATGCCCAGTCATGCAACAGAGAGGCCAGAAAATGCCCCCCACAGCAGTGCAGAATTCCCATCGCTTCATCCCCCCTGCACTGATTCAGAGTCTCTGCACTCGTGTAGAGCTGTGAGCCTCGCTATATTTTGATGGAGTTGCACGTAGCATTGTCTTAAGCGGAAGCTGAATTAACATTGTAGAAACGTACTGGATATAATGCAGAGGGGGGGGGCGGTCAACTGCTTTACTGAGCTTTTCCCAGCAGAGGGCTTGTCCTCCATGCTCTGCGGCGGCAGCCGTGCTGCTGCCTTTCCTGGGTTTAAGAGTTCAAAGCCAGGAGCAGGCAGAGGAGGTGATCAAAAAGGATCAAGGAGTGCCGCTTTACTCACAGATTGGACAAAAGGGTGTTGGAGCCACCGAAGAACTATATCCTAAGGAAATGTCACTTGGGCTCTTCTTATGCTCTGTGACAAAGAGATCCTTTAACAAGCACATGCAGGGCTTTTTTTCAGCTGGAACGCGGGGGAATGGAGTTCCGGCACCTCTTGAAAATGGTCACATGGCTGGTGGCCCCGCCCCCTGATCTCCAGCCAGAGGGGAGTTTAGATTGCCCTCGAAGGGCAATCTAAACTCCCCTCTGTCTGGAGATCAGGGGGCGGGGCCACCAGCCATGTGACCATTTTCACCGAGGGCAATTAAACTTTAAAAAACTCCCCCCTTGTTCCAGCTGACCCAAAGTGACATCATTGTGCGGTCCTGGGAGTGTGCACGCATTTTGCGCGTGCACATGTGGTACCAGGGGCACTACCTCCCGCCAAGAGTTGCCCCCTGTGCGGGCAACCCACTGAGTTCCACCCCCTCTTTTCCCAGAAGAAAAAGCCGACCGTCAGATTCCCAAATGCTGTACTGGATTAAAAACCTGCTTTTCGCCCCTTATCTTGTTCCCTTGCAGAGTCCAAAAGGGAACGCAATTGCTGGAATATTTCCTCACCTTCTCACTAAATTGGAAAAAGGAAAAATATTCTGTTGTCGTGTATATTATGTATTGATTTACAATATTTATACCTCGCCTTTTGGTCCAATCAGGCCCATCATGGCAATTACAAGGAGTGCGTGTTTTAGAGTCGACCTGGAGTTTGAAAGGGAAGAAGACCTTCCATGTTCCATCTACTCCCCTCCGCCAAGTCTGCTCACATCTTCATCGTGTCCTTGGTGTTAGCAGGGTCTGTTCTGTGCCCAAGACATTCAAGGGCTGCTTGAGGGTGGCCCAATAAAAAAGGCCCCAATACCCCCTCAAGTCTCAGCCATCAGCGGCATCCTCTCCTACGCCCACCCCAACTACAAGGGTCTGAGTCCAAGCCAAACACTTGCAGCAACCATGCAGGGGCTCGGCTTAGTATTCCTGATACTAGGACAAAATACCCTAACAAAATACCCCGAACCTGATCCTGGCTGTTAGGAGGGGATCTGGACATGCAGGATCAAAACCAGAAAGCATACAAGAAACAAGATCCAGGGCAAACTCTAAGGCACAGTTCTGAGCATAGTCGTCTTGCACATTTGCCAGCAAGGGTCTAAAGGTGGGGCAAGGTCAAATCTGTGAGTTCAGTCTGGCGAGGATGAAGGCAGGAGGAAACACGGAAGTCGGAGAGAAAAGCAGGAACCAAGTAGGAGAAGAGTGGGAGAAGGTCAGTGCTAGGAGGCAAGAAAGTAGAGAAGAAGGCCAGTTGCTGAACAGGCCGCCTATACAATTCACACTGACAGCATTGAATTCCTATCAAAGACAGTGGGAACTAACTCAGATGAGTGACGATAGTCAAGAATACTTAAAAACTCTTCAAAATCACAGTCTCGGCCAAAGGCACCTGAGGAGATGCATAAACAAAAATAATATAAAGACAGACTAGACTGTCTCAGCTCTTATACAGCAAACGCCGTAAGCTAGCAATCTGATACTGCTCATAAGCGATTGCATCTGAAGACCTTATTCTAACACCTGCTCATACTAAGGTAGGCTGTGCAAAAGCACCACTTAGAAAAAGGTTTGTGTTCCCCTTTAGCAGACAAAAGCTCAGGTGAGGAGTGCAGAAATGGCCCTCTCGATGACTCACGACTTCAGTTATAAAACATATGCAGCTGGATTGGACTGGTGCATTTTTGGGGTACACTTTGAATATGTGGTTTGAGTCATTATCGCATTCAACCCGTGTTAACATTCCCAGGGATGTATCTTTGTACAAACCAACTTCTGTTCATTAAAAGGAACACTTCCATGCTACGTAATCTGAACAGTCCTGTAGTTAGAGATTCCATTCCTCCGGTGCGGGTAAAGCATCCCCTCTCCCAGCCCCCCTACTGCTCACCTGGCCAGCAGGTGGAAAGGCGCGGGAACGGGGTAAACCAGCCCCCCCCCCCCAAGAACGCTCCTGTGCACTCCGGATTGTTTCCGCATTGCGCTGGGAATGAAGTTGGGGGCCAATTTTTACCCAATTGGCATTCCCAGAGCAAAGTGGAAGCGCAGGGTAGCACGAGGAGCCAAGTGAATAAAAATTGGCCCCCAACATTAGAGGGGGGGCTGATTTTTACCAAATCAGCCCCTGGCACAACTCATTGCTTCCGTATCACGCTGGGAATGATGTCATTTCCAGCGCAATGCAGAAGTGATCCGAACAGCGTGCATGCTGTCTGCATGCTTGCGGTAAGTTCTCCTGGCACGCACCCCCAGCACCCCCCTCATCCTCCAGTCTGAGCCCCAGGGGATCTTGCAACCCTATTGGGCTAGCTTGGGCTATGCAGGTCAGGGCATACACATCTGTATGTAATTTTTCTATTCACATATTAAGATGTACAAATACATAGGTATATGTATACACACACGTACACGCACGCATATATGTGTATATACATTTGTGTGTGTATGTACATGTATATATAACTATATAGGTGTGTGTATACACACATCCCTATATACATATCTATTTTAAAAGTACATGCCCGATTTTCTCCAACTGAGGATTCAAGGCTGTTCACAAGGTAAAAATACAAATTAAAATATTTGGAGCGGCCACAGTTTGAACACTGTACTGGTTTGGATGCCTGATCTCATAAAGGATGTCAAAGAGCCGAAGAAATCCTCAGCCAAAGCAATGAAGTAGTTGGAACAGCCTCTGTACAATGAAAGGATAAACTTTGGGGGGCTTTTTAGTTTAGTAAACACAACTGAGGTGTGTGTGTATGTGTAATGAGACATGATGGAGGATTGAAACTGTGAATGATGTGGAAAGAGTGAATAGGAAGAAATTATTTACTCTTTCCAATAATGTTAGAACTTGGCTTCTCTTAGTTATATTAATTGTAAAAAGGCTAAAGGTAGTCCCCTGTGCAAGCACCGAGTCATTATTGACCCATGGGAGGACGTCGCATCCCGACGTTTTCTTGGCAGACTTTTTATTACAGGGTGGTTTGCCATTGCCTTCCCCAGTCATCTACACTTTACCCCCAGGAAACTGACTCTTCACCAACCTCGGAAGGATGGAAGGCTGAGTCAACCTTGAGCTCGCTATCTGAACCCAGCTTCCGCCAGGATCGAACTCAGGTCGTGAGCAGAGCTTGGGCTGCAGTACTGCAGCTTACCACTCTGCACCACGGAGCTTCTATTATTCTAATATTAATTGACAGTTCAGGAATTATCTGGACCAACTTAAAGAAGTACTTCTTTAAGCAATATGCAATTAAGCTATGCAGTTCCTTGCCACAAGATGTGGGTGGTGGTGATCTTTAATTTAGATGACGTTTGCATTAGATAATTTTGTGGAGAATAGGTCTCTCAACAAAGCCAAATGTTATCTCCGCACACACAGGCAGTATATCTCTGCCTGCCAGAAGATGGCCAACAACAGTGGATGACAGTCAACTTTATAGTAAAGAGTCCAGTAGCACTTTTAAGACTAACCAACTTTACTGCATAAGCTTTCGAGAATCACAGTTCTCTCTGTCAGATGCAATATAGTAAAGAGTCCAGTAGCACCTTTAAGACTAACCAACTTTACTGTAGCATAAGCTTTCGAGAACCATACCTCTCTTTGTCAGATGCATAAAGGTGATACTGGACTCTTTACTATTTTGCAACTAACTCCTCTGAATCTATGTTAACTTTATGGCATATATCTGAGCGTTCTGAAGCATTGTGCTGGATGCTCTTAGAATGCTAACCAGATAGATCCTGGTCTGATCTGGCCAGGAAATTTGGACTAGATTACCATAATATCCTTTACAGGAAGAGTGTTTGGAAACTGGTTCTCTAAAGGACTGTCTCCTACCATATATTGACATTTGATAACCCTCGCTCGTGAGGCATGGCAAGTTGAGAAGGGTGAAGGGTCTACTTTGTGGTGATGCCACATTTAGGAATACGGTTCCTGGGGAAAGCTGCTTGTTTTTTTCACAGGTGGCTTTCAATAATGGTTTTGGAGTGTTGATTGGGATGAGCTGGCATTTGCGTCTCCTATGAGTTAAAATAGAGCTGTCTACGGCTATGGTTAAGTCTCTTGTTGTTTGTTAAGCGTGAACCGTCAGTTGACTTTTCTGCTGCTGTTAAACCTGATGTTAGACACTTGGAAAAATTCTAATTGAAAAGTGGGATACCAATATTTTAAGTAAACAGAGGCAATGCACGCCGTTTTGTACATTCTTATCGACTGGGCAGTTTGCGACGATGTCATTGACGAGCCATCATTCCTTGCTCCCTTTTTGCCTTTGTAGGGTCGTTTTAGCCTTTAAAGCGATAGTTTTGTCTATATTTGGGTAGGGCGGGGTGGGGGACAGAGAGAGGAAGTTATTTTGCATGTTGTTAAATGTTTTGGCTTCTGCTTTCATCAATAACAAAGCTGTTAAACAAACAGGACGAGTCAAGTAAATCTAGAGTCTGACAAATAGAAAGAATTGCCTGATGCAATGAATACCATGTGCACAAGAAAGGCGTGAAATAATATTAGAAGTGAATGCAATAATCAGTATTAGCCTCCAACCTGAGATATGGGGATGTGAGAATTAACTTTCTCTGTGTGCTTCCACTCCGAAGTTTTGTGTCCAAATGTGAAGCCGTTTTGGTGTAGTGGTTAAGAGCGGCAGGACTCTAATCTGGAGAACCAGGTTTGATTCCCCGCTCCTCCACTTGAAGCCAGCTGGGTGATGTTGGATCAGCCACAGCTCTCTCAGAGCTCTCTCACAAGGTGATTGTTGTGGGGATAATAACATATTTTGTAAACCGCTCTGAGTGGGTGTTAAGTTGTCCTGAAGGGCAGTATATAAATTAAATGTTGTTGATGATGTTGTTATCATGCATTCATGCACCTTTTGGCTTTACCTGGGTTTTGCATGATCGTTCCAAAGCCCACTTTATGAGGATTTTTTTTTTTAAAGATTGCAGCAAAGCTGGGAGGGGGGTTGCCATAAGGACAGGAATGTTTGGATGTTTCCCTGGTCCCACCCACATCAAGATCGTTGCCCCCACCCCAGTCTCCTGGGGCAACCACACCCACAGCTTGCTATGACCCCAGAGGCTTTTTAAAAAAACGCTAAACAATATATCCATGAACCTACAAAGCTGCCATGCTGAATCAAACCCTCGGTCCATCAAGGTCCGTACAACTGGCAGCAGCTCTCCCGGGTCTCAAGCAGAAGATTTGCACATCATCTCCCCCCTGTTCCTTTTACGTGGAGATATCGGTGTTAAACCTGGGACCTTCTGCATGTTCTACTGCTGAATCACGGCTTCATGTCAGTTACCAATTTTAAAAAACAAAAAAGCCCCCTTGAGGCATGGGGTTGGATGGGAAGGCAGCTCCGAGGGGCTGGAGCAGAGAAATTGCCCTGCAGAAGTCCTGTTGCTATTCTGCTTAATCCACAGCCCTGGCGAAAACATAGGGGTAAATTGACCCTTTGTGGAAGACCCCTTTGTGTCCACCTGTTGGCTCTTGCAGTCAGCGGGTTGCATTTTGTTTTCTGAAGTTGGCAGTTGGCATTACTAGCAACATCTCGGTTCCCGAAGTGGATATGAAGGCCAAGAGTTGGTTTCTCCACGTATGGTTTGTGGCCTCCCAAGATCTTTTTCATTTGGGTTTGTAATGGAAGGATTTTCTCTGAACGTTAGGAGAAGCTTCCAAACAGGGAATGGGGAGAGGGCTTCAGTCAGAGGGTGGGCATTTCTCCGTTTCTGACTCTAGGACTTTGCACCCGTTTTTAAAAAGGGTAAGCACATCTCTGCTTCACCACTACGGAGCTCACGTAGTCCTTCAAAAAGAAAAGAGAAAGAGAGAAATTGCTATCTCACTCTGTAGCATCATCTGGTTATGTCAGTGTTTTTCGATTCCCCACCCCCCCCGTCTCAAAAATGCTGTCTTCACTCTCTAGTAGTAGTAGAGGCTAGAGATCCAGAGCATGTATCAGGTGCCACAGCCTCAGGAGTAATTGTGCCCCCCCCCCAGGGCTTTTTTTCTGGGAAAAGAGGTGGTGGAACTCAGTGGGTTGCCCTCGGAGAAAATGGTCACATGGCTGGTGGCCCCGCCCCCTGATCTCCAGACAGAGGGGAGTTGAGATTGCCCTCCGTGCCGCCGAAGGGCGCGGAGGGCAATCTAAGCTCCCCTCTGTCTGGAGATCAGGGGGCGGGGCCACCAGCCATGTGACCATTTTCAAGAGGTTCCGGAACTCCGTTCCCCCACATTCCCCCTGAAAAAAAGCCCTGGTCCCTCCCCTCCACCACTTGTGCCTTTTCAGGTGCCAAAACAGTCCCCCGTTGCTCTTTTGGCCCTTGAAAAGGTGCAAGGGAGAGAAACAAGAGCTCCTGGGGCCACTGTTCTGTGCACATGCTCCAAAGACGGGCCAGGCAGCAATTTTAAAAAGTAAAATGCACCTAAAAGCGAGCATGGCTGCGAGCTAGACCCGTGGCTGCTGTCATTTGTAGTTTGGCTCTTAGGAAAGGGAGATGGGTTGTGTTAGGAACCACCCTTGTTCAGATGCTTGTTCCCGAAGGAAGGCCTTCCTTTCCCAGCCTTTCCTTACCTGTGTCCCCATGTCCCAGCCTGTCCCTGCATCTCACCTATGAGAAAAAAAATTGAAAGGAACTGCTAGTAGGGTTGCCACTCTCCAGGCGAGGCATGGAGATTTTCTGGAATTCCTACTACCCTCTAGACACCAGTTCCACTGGAGGAAATGGCTGTTTTGGAGGGTGGCCTCTATGGCAGGGGTGGCCAAACTGCAGCTCGGGAGCCGCATGTGGCTCTTCTAGACATATTGTGTGGCTCCCTGAGGTCTCTGAGTATCACTGTGGCCATACACTTTATTTTATTTTAGTTTAGTTTATTTCCCTCCCTTCCCTCCCTTTTCCTTTTTTCTTCCTTCTTTCTTTCCATATCTTCCCCCCGCCTTTCCCCTTTCCCCTTCTTTCTTTCCATGTCTTTCATATTTTCAATAAAAATGTTGAGGTCGCCAGGTCTGACTCAGAAAATACCTGGGGATTTTGGGGATGAAGCCTAGCAAGGATGTGACATCACTTTTGTGATGTAATTTCAAGTCAAAGGTCAGGTGATGGCTCTTCCCAAGCCCCACCCCTTCTGATGATGTCTCTTCCAGCATATTGCACCCAAAGCCCAACCCTTCCTGTGACGTCACTTTTAGGACACTCCCCCAAATTTGCCCCTTCATCTGAAGTCACTTCAATCCATCATGTCTTTCGGCTTTCAAACATCTGGCGTTTATTCTATGTGGCTCTTACATTAAGCAAGTTTGGCCACCCCTGCTCTATGGGATTATACCCTGCTGAATTCCCTCCCCTCCCCAAACCCTCCCCTGCCCACACACATCCCAAATATCCAGGGATTTCCCAGCTCAGAGCTGGTGTCCCTATGCTAGGCCAGGCCCCAGTAAATAAAGAAATAAACAAATAGCATCCCAGCCGTGCAGGGAACTCCATAAAACAATCACTTCAAATATGAGGCCGTATAAATCTTATGCCAGCCGAAGGTAACCTACTCAATTGCTTTTATTGTCTCTCAGCTGGGCTCTATTTATTACAGTCTGGGGACTGGGCGAAGGATGCCACGCAGAGGGTGGTCCCCCGTGCAATCCTATCCCCCCCCCCCCAAGCAGCAACAATCCGACCATACAAAGGTGGATTCTATGGACAAGGGGGAGGTGGGGAGGCCTCCAAGAGCCCATCTGTCTGCAGGAAAACCAATCAATAACTTTGTAACAAGAGCTCTTGTCGCTGGGAAATGGACAACACAATAGTTGGATGCCGGCAGACCGCGGAGGGGATTCGCTGCTGGGAGGCACAGCAGGGAGATGGATGGAACAGTCCCTGCGTTTGTGCTTCTTTGGGTGGGGTAGAAGGACTGGGGAGCAGTGCGAAGTGGGGGGGGCACTGACATTCTAAATGGAGGCATTTTTAAAATGGCATATTTGAAGCAATTCCCCCTGCAAGTGTGTATGTGTGTGCATGTGTGTTTTGGCAGGCAGGCTGGAAAAATATTTGGAAATATTCCATTAAAAAACCCCCCAAAACCGGATCTTTTAGTTGATTAACACTATGTTGGCAATACATTGAATCAGGGCTTTTTTTCAGCTGGAACTCAGTGGAACAGAGTTCCGGCACCTCTTGAAAATGGTCACATGGTCGGTGGCCCCGCCCCCTGATCTCCAGACAGAGGGGAGTTTAGATTGCCCTCCACACTGGAGTGGAGATCAGGGGGCAGGGCCACCGGCCATGTGACCATTTTCGCCGAGAGTGATTTAAACTTTAAAAAATTCCCCCCTTGTTCCAGCTGACCCAAAGTGACGTCATTGTGCGGTCCTGAGTTCCACCACTGAGTTCCACCACCTCTTTTCCCAGAAAAAAAGCCCTGCATTGAACAGATTCTCTCTACCTTTTAAAAACACCCGTATCACTGCTTGCGGAAATGGAGAGCAAAACGAATGTTTTGAACAACCAGGTATTGTCTCTCGGTGGCCCCCTGCCTTTTTGATATGGTGACCCACAAGTTCAAATTGACTTGATATGGGACCCAGTTGACAAACAGAGCATGCACAAATCACTGAACCTGCAAAAGCTTGGGACCACCTTTCACGTTGCAACCTTCTTGGGGGACCCACAGATTGGGAAATGCTGCTCTCTGTGACCATTGCATCTTTCCTTCCCAGAGATCATCACATCTTGTTCAAATAATAGTTGTTACATAAGAGTCTTACGGCTCTCTTTCCAGAAAGAACTGTACCATTGTTGCTCAACTGTTGAACAACATCTAGACACCTTTCTTGAAAGCTGTGTAGCTTTTGGGAACAAACACATTTCCCCAGAACTCAGAAGTCAGGATTTCCCACCTACCAGCCACCAGGATCTGCAGCTTTCTCTCCATTTAGACCATCGACTGTGATAATGAGTGGAAGGTGTCTGGTTGCATGCATCACAGGAACCCAATGACTAGAGCCTCCAACATTGTTGGTGCGACCTCTCAGGCCTGCATCATTTGTTATGCCTCTTTAAAAGTTAGCGAGAAAGAACAGTGTACCGTCTTGCGTCCCTTAGATGATGGGGGGGGGGGATAAAATGTAGCAGGCAGAGAGATACCAATCTTCTAGACATGATGGATTCCAGTGACTACCGTCATATTTATCAGGTTGCCTACTAGTTTCTGACTTCTGTATCCTGCCCTTCAGTTACAGGCATTTCCAAGTTGGAAATCAACAATAGATTTTCCAGAAAAATTAATCATATAGCTATTTTAAAAAACAAACAGCAGGAATGTAAAACTCATCAGTTTTTAAAAACTTGGGCAAATAAGATAATCTTGACTCTTGAGTGACCAAATGCTTGTGAAAATAAGTAAGGTCAGTGCTAGGTGGGTGTTTCTGGCAAGGGCATTCCACTATTCGCGTGCGTCCACAGAGAAGGCAGCAATTCCTACTGAACCCTTCTCTGAAGGTGAGGGCACCTGAAGACGCCCCCCCCCCCCAATGAAGATCTTAGTTGGGCAGAAAGGAGTCCTTCAGCTCTTCTCAACCTAAGCTGTGCAGAGCGTTAAAAGTCAAAACCAGTATAGGTACTGCCTGGTTTAATACCAACAAGGTACATCCCAGTTAGGAAATACTGATTGCTGGTTGCTCGAACTTGTTGGTGCTTTTCACATAGTCTTCAAGGGCAGGCCCGTGTACACATAGCAGTAATCTAGAGTCTAGACATTGCCAGTCATGGATAGCTGGGAATGCTTTGTTTTCGCTACAAATTTGGCTCCCCTCTCCTTTCCCCCAGTTGATTGCAAACCTCTGTCTTTAAGCTGTTAAAGTGCATACAAATGAAAGAGCTGTCTTGCCTGGTCGAGAACTCCAGCGCCTAATTCCTGTATCTGACCATGACCAACTACCAAATACATCACAGAAAGCGTGCAAGAGCTCAAGGGACTGACACACTGCATTCATTTTTTCCACTTATACTTTTCAGCAACCCAAAGTTGATGGACACCCTCTACTTGTTTGTCTCTCTCTTTTAAGTCAAGCGGAGGTTATACACGCAATTGCCCTGGGTTCAAAGAAAGGCCCCCCAAGATTACGGAGGAATGGGTTGCTGAAGATGATGTTCCCCAAAGAGAATCCTGGAAAAGATCTCCCCCAAACTGGTTGTTGTCAGCATACATGCTGCTTTCATGCTAACCTGGAGCCTTAGCAGTAAGCCCTGCCCAGGCAAAATCTCTTAGTGGTTGGGGGGAGGGGGGGAAGGTAGGTTGTTGAAAGGAAGCAGTCGGCTTTCAGCCAGGGGCCTAAACGGTGGAGTAGTTGGGCTTGTAGAAGCATGGCCTGGGGCACACATATTCCCAGCCCAAACTCCCTAGGATGTTTTGCATTGCAAGGAGGAAAAGGAATTTAGCAGCTTAAAGTGTTAAAGAGTTTAGAGAACGCTTACCCTCAGGCCCCTTTGTGATTTTAATGACAGCAGGGTAAATGGGATGGGATACAACTTAAATGTGCACCACAGCCCATCCACAGTACATTGTTTTCTATGAACTGCATGCTCCAGATATGAATGGTTATTATTATTATTATTATTATTATTATTATTATTATTATTTGAATTTCACACAACACAATCAATAATAAATAAAGATCACACATTATCATTGAAATTATTATTATTATTATTATTATTATTATTATTATTATTATTATTATTATTATTATTTCTAATCCACTCTCCCCGTGAATGGGAATCAAGTGCAGATCCCGACAGAAGCAGTGCGGCAAGGATAGGCAGCACCTGCCCTTAGATGCGTCTTGCGAGTCATATTTGATTTATCTTCCATATGCACAACACCTCCCAAGAGGGCCGGTCCTTGCCTCCAGCACCTGCCCTCTAAAGGTGTCACTATCAGGAAGGTAAGGTGACGACCAAACTAAACTGGTGAAGCCAATGCAGCCTGTCCAGCTGAGCAGTCGTAGGGCCACACCAGAAGTTCCGTTTTTGGAGCTCCCGGTGACTAGTGGAGCTTAATTTTCAGGTGTGCTGGAGTCTCCATGTGCCTGAAAACTGAGCTGAAAGCTCACTGGCAATAAAGCTGGTGCCAAAGGCATTGCGGCTGCAGTTGAAGGAACAGAGAGAGGTGGCATTGAGCAGTTGCTTTGGGAGGGAGCTTGAGGCAGAGTCATTTCAGACGGCAGGAGGGAGGATGAAGCTGGTAGACTTGGTAGACCTGGAGGATCAGCAGGGCTGTATCAGGACCAGAGGGGGAGAAATTAGGGAGGCTGAGGACGTGCAAAAGTGACGGAAGTGTGCCTGCCCCCCCCCCCAATTCTTGATCATAGGAGGCTGCTGAAGACGGTTTTATTCAGGATGGCATTCGATTAGCGAGTGAGTTCTATTGACATTCTTAATTTTAAAGTGTAGCCTTTTATGTCTTTTTATGTATGTTGTGCTGTTTACATTGTAGGCTGCCTTGAGTGCCGTAAAGGAGAAAGGCAAACTAATAAACGTTTTAAATAAAAAAATAAAATAAAATGAAAGGTTTGATGAGAAGGAGGAGGGATTGAGGAAGAGCCTGGGCAATGACTGGGGATTCAGAGGCAGTCTTAGTGATTCTGGGCCCTGGGCAAAAGCCCAGGATGGACCCCAGACTCACTTCTCCCTCCAGCCCTGCCAGGGATCAGCCCTCACCCTGATATGTGGGCAGAAGCCACCATCCGTCACTGGAAGTCAGCCGTCCAAGCCCCAGATGGGGCAGGTGCAAGCAGTGGCAGAAGCCTGCTCTTCTTCCCCCCCTCCTTTGAGGGCATAGGGCTGTGGTCAGCCAGGGCACCCCCAGTGTGAAACCCAGGCTAGCTGCCCCGGTTGGCCATCTGCTAAGACTAAATGATGGAGAGGTGAATGGTGGAGAGGCAGAGTTCAGGACAGAGGAGAGAGGGTGGAGGTGTGATGACAGGAGAAAATAGACATCATGATGGATCATCATTCTCCCAGCCATCTCATTACTATCTGGAAGCATCCTCATCTTTGTATTGTATGAAAGACTTGTTAGCTGTAGTGGTTAAGAGCAGCAGGACTCTAATCTGGAGAGCCAGGTTTGACTCCCCACTCCTCCGCTGGCAGCCAGCTGGGTGAACTTGGGTCAGTCACAGCTCCCTCAGAGCTCTCTCAGCCCCACCCACCTCCAGGGTGATTGTCGTGGGGATAATAATAACACACTTTGTAAACTGCTCTGAGCAGGTGTTAAGATGTCCCGAAGGGTGGTATATAAATCGAATGTTGTTATGTTATTGTGTGTGTGTTATTTGTCAAAGATTCATCCAGTTACCTGTGAAACATCTCTATATTCTCTCTGCCATTTCTGGCTCTACTACATCAGTGATGCTCATTCAAAGGCTCAAGCACCACATGCAGCTGTTCAACATGCCACCTATGGCTCTTCTGAGTGCTGTTCCCCAATGTGGCACCTGCCATGTTTCAGGAAAGTAGGCAAGATTCTTGCCTGGTGTGGCTTGTGGTTAGTAGGAGGTTCCCACCTCGAAATAGCTGCTACTGGACGAGGCAGTCAACTGCGTACCTCCCTGAGACGCTGGTCTCATGCCAGGGGGTGGAAGTCAATGCGGCTCTTTGGGTAGATGGTTATTGTGAATGTGGCCCTCGGCAAGCTGCTGAGCGAGTATCACCCTCCTCTGTCAAAGAATTGTTTTATTTGCAATTCACCCTGTTTTACAGAAGAACATGAGTGTTCATTAATGCTGGATTCAAAAACAGGTCCGGGGGGGGGGGGGTTCCCATAGATTCCCCACCCCAAGGATCTCAAAGACAATTCTGATTTTTTTCAAATGCCCTGTTCAAGCCCCCCCTTACCTCCGTGGCTGGGCCTGCTGTGTTCTGCCTCAGAATCCGTGGCACTCTGCCGGCACCAGACAGCGGGCACTCCCATGCAGAGAACTGAAGCTTTGAGTTGTACTGAAGCTTTCGGTTATTTCCTTTTCGGAGTCATCTCTGTGTGAGTCGTCCTTTCCCCAGAAGTCTCTGATCTTTTGCTTTCCTTTTAAACAGCCTCTTTCTTCCCTGAGCTCTTCTAGACTAGATCTAAACAGTTGCGGATGGTAAGGCCGAGAGAGGACTGTTTGCCAGGCAAGGGAAGCCCTTAATGGTCCTTTTGTTTCTTCTCTTTCCGTCCACCTGTAGCTTTGCAAAGGGAGGGGGTGGGAGGAGACCTTCGGAGTGGGGAAGGAAGCAAAAAGGCTGTTGGACTTATTGTTGGTGCTACTCACAGACTCCCTTCCATGGTGCACTAAAAAATGCTTGGAGGGGGAAATTGGGGTGGAGAATATTCGTTCCTCCAGCCTTGATCTGAGTACATCTCAGAAAAAGCTCCGCTCCAGTCCAAGGTGGACTGCCCAGAGCAGGGCTGACTTTTTGCTTCAGGTGTCACCAAAATCAAAGCCCTCAACAAATTGCATATGTTCCCTGAAGCTCTAGTTGGGGGGTGGGGGGAGGTCAACTACATCAGGATATCCCTATTCCCTCCCTCTAGCGCTACATTCCTGACCCAATCCCTTCCCTCTCAGCAGCAGTTTACCGAAACATAAATGGATGCACCCCTCCCCATTCCATCCCTATGGTTGCCAACCTCCAGGTGGTGTCTGGAGATCTCCTGGAATCCCATCTGTTCTCCAGGTCACAGAGATCAGTTCCCCTGAAGGAAGTGGTTGCTTTGGAGGGTGGACTCTATGGCATTATACCCCGCTGAGGTCCTACCCTTCCCCAAACTCCACCTTCCCCAGCCCGCCCCCCCCAATCTTCAGGAATTTCGCAAACTGGAGCTGGCAGTCCTGATCCTATCCCATCTTCTTGTGGTTCCTTCAGACAGATGCTGTTGTTGTATCTTCCCCAGTCCAGATGTTGGTTGTTTCCACATGGCGATGATTCTCTGCATAGCTTTTCATTGCCACTGTGAATACGAAAACTGCCACGTGGATGTTTTGCTGCCACTGCAGAGGCCTCTACATGTTAGACGTGGCAGTTTCCCCTGTGCTCCCCTTGCCTCAGACTCCTGCAGCTGACTCTCCCCCACGTCACCAAAGGGTTGGGGGGGGGCTTTTTAAAAAATCAGCAACTGACATGTTGCTGTTCTGTTATACAATAATCTGTCTATTCGTTCCTCTGAATTCCCAGCTTTCGTTTTAAAAATTTCGTCTCAAGTTCTTTTTGTTGTGAAAGGGAAAGGCTACAAAGAAAAAAGGTAGAGGTTTATCTGTTTAGAGATGAACACTGGGAATTCAGCAGAACTAACGATCATTATAATGTTAGGATGTTATATCAACTGCTGATTTTTTTTAATAGAGCCCCTAAGCCCTCTGGTGGGGAAGGGAAATGGCAACTAAGGCCAGGAAATGGTGCCAATGTGGATGGGGCCTGCAAAATGTACACTTCTTTGTCCACATGGCAAACAAACACACCTGGGCCGATTCCAGACGGCCCTCCCCATTGCGAAACGTTGCGCGTCGTCGCGCAGAAAACACGAAATATTGCGTTTTCTCGCGCGAGTTTTGCGCAACGTTGCAAAAGGCAGGGGGCCACCGAGAGACACTACCTGGTTGTTCAAAACATTCGTTTTGCTCTCCATTTCCACAAGCAGTGATATGGGTGTTTTTAAAAGGTAGAGAGAATCTGTTCAATGCAGGGCTTTTTTTCTGGGAAAAGAGGTGGTGGAACTCAGTGGTGGAACTCAGGATCGCACAATGACGTCACTTGGGGTCAGCTGGAACAAGGGGGGGAATTTTTTAAAGTTTAAATCACCCTCGGCGAAAATGGTCACATGGCCGGTGGCCCTGCCCCCTGATCTACACTCCAGCGGTGTGGAGGGCAATCTAAACTCCCCTCTGTCTGGAGATCAGGGGGCGGGGCCACCGACCATGTGACCATTTTCAAGAGGTACCGGAACTCTGTTCCACTGAGTTCCAGCTGAAAAAAAACCCTGATTCAATGTATTGCCCCCAAAGATTGTACCAAATCCGGTTTGGGAAAGGTCACGGCAATGTGTGGGGGGGAGAGACATAGAAAGTGGACAGTTCTAGACTGATGGCTTGTGGATGCTCCCCCCAAACCTGGGCCGTTTCCAGATGGCTTACCTGCCTCCGGAACGTTGCGCCATCTTGCGGGGAAAACGCAAAATATCGTGTTTTCTCGCGCGAGTTCAGACACCAGGCCAGAGCAAAACCTCAGTGTGGAAGCAGCGTGGAAGTGTGCTTTCTGTTGCTCTCTTCATTTCTGTGCGTTTATGTCGCCCTGTGATGTGGGGGTTTCAGGAAAATTTAAATTGGAAAAAGTTCCAGAAAAATTTTCAATTCAAATTTAAATAAATAGTAGAAATACTTAAATAATGTTAGCCAAATTTAAATAATGTTAGCCAAAGAAGGCAAATACTCCGTTTGCAAACCTGGGGATTGCCTGTGCTTCATATCCCACATTTAGCCCATCTAACACAAGTTATTTGCAGCACAAATGTCTTGACAACTATAGATAAATATGTGGGGCTGAAAATCGTCCATTTTGGGGAAATTTTCTGCATAAAAATATTCCACCCCACATCACTGATGTAGCATGGGATAATTTGTTTTAAAAAGAGATTTGGCCTTAGGATTTGGTTGGCCTTCCCAGCTAGAGGTGAATACTGGAGCGCTAATTGTAGATATGATACCTGGCCATTGATGAGCAAAGCTGGCGCCTTATTAGGGCATCACCTTAAAGAGGGATTGAAATATCCCAGAAGTGTTTCTAGCACCCGGTAGAAAATACTGTTCTTTGCAGACATATTCATGCATCCTAAGGACTTTGAGCTTGTGAGGGTTGGGGTTTTTTTTCCTAATGCACATCCTTCAGCAATTTTCCTCTGGGAATTTTGCCTGCTATTTTTGTTACTTTCTTTTCTAGTGCATTTATGAGATACTCTCTTCTCCCCAAACGTCCCTCTTGAATATTTTTTCCTTTTGGGTACCAAGCAATCCTTTCTGGAAGCCAAAAGCTTTGCGTGCCTTTATCAGAAGTCACGCGACCTTGTGTGGCTGCGGAAAGGACTGTGGCCAATCCATTCGGGATCTCTCTGTACTTTTACTTCCCCGTCTTGCATGTTAGCTTCCAAATCTGCAGCTGATCTTGAATTTGGGAAAATATCTTTTCCTGTTTCTGATCAGCAAATGTCCACGTACAGTCAATGTGCTCCAAGGGATACAGGGGGACGGGAGTGACGTAGCTGAGAATTGAGGCTGGTGTAAATTCAAGCGCCTGCGTGCTCTTGCAATAAAAGTCAATTGGCCCCAAAACAGAAAACAAGTTTCCCCTATAGATTTTTCTCTAGATAGGGCCAGCACAGAAACTACTATGGGCTAATGCCTTCTGTGATGACACCCAGGGTTTTTTTTCTGGGAAAAGAGGTGGTGGAACTTTCAAGAGGAAAATGAGGAAGAAACACACAGGATTCTTTGAAATCATATTATTTTCAAGCACTACTGCCGAATATTTTCAAGAAGTGCCGGAACGCCATTCCCCCGTGTTCCCCCTGAATAAAAGCCCTGGTGACACCCAAATTAATCTGTTGCAGCCAAAACAATAGATATATTTATTGCCTTTCTCATTGAGACTTGGGCAGATTGCACAGGGGAAGTCAGTTCAAGCCAATAGAATAAGACATCTGATAAGAGAAGTAATAGGACAACGGTTACAGAAATCTGAAAAAAGTGTAAGTATCAGATTGGATATATTAACAATGCCAAAATCTAGCCATTTTCCCTAATGAGAACCCAAAGCAGTTTACATTGCTCTTCTCGCCTCCGTTTTATCTTCACAATAGCCCTGTGTCATAGATTAGGCTGAGAGTATTGACCGGTGATGGGGTTACCAACCTCCAGGTGGGACCAGGCAATTTTCTGGAATTGCAATTCATCTCCAAACCACCCAGATCAGTTCCCTTGGAGAAAATGGCCGCTTTGGAGGGTGTTTTCTATTATATAGTATTATACCCCACTGAAGTCCCTCCACTTCCAAACCCCACCATCCCCATACTCCTTCCCAAATCTCCAGGAATTTTCCCGTCTGGAGTTGGCAACTCCAACCTAGTGAGCTTCCACAACAGCAGGGATTTGAATCTGGGTCTCCCACATCCTAGTCCAACACTAACTGCTGCGCCATGCTGTAATAATCTTGTGGTACCAATCCTACCTTCTAGGACTAACACATTTATTTTTGGGCAATTGATCAGATGCATGAAGTGTCGGTAGGTGCAAGTAGAGAAAACCGGCTTTTTTCACAGAGGCAAAAATACCATAAAATGGGGAGGGGGCGCTGTTTATGTATTTTGCCTGTGCGTAATTCAGGGCTGCTTCAAGAATGAACCAAGATCTTTCCTCTTGCTTTTGGACCTTATGAGAAATTATTTGCATTTGAGCCTGCCCTCTCTGTTTACGAGCTTTTCATTGCAAATTGGCAGTTACTGTTGTCTTTCCGAATTGTGGTTTTGTTGTTTGCCTTTTCGCTTGTTCTTCATATGCTGTGGTCTTGGGTTTTGTTTGGCTTTGCTTTTCTGTTGTTGTCATGAAACTAGGATTATGTAATTGTGTGGTTTTCGGTAAGCTGAAAGCAAAAATACATGAGACCGTGATTGGTGTAACAAAGCTAGTCAGAGGTTGCAGAATAAATACAAATTGTATTGAGATAACAACTAATCGGATTTGCAATTTTTTATTAAAAGTCTGGATTATTTACAGTACTATCCTAAGCAGCGTTACTTGGGGGTTTGTGGGGTTTGGGCCATTTAAAGGGACCTGCCACTTGCAAGCAGCAGGAAAGGGCCCTTTAAACGATCAAACGCCCCTTTCCCTGCTGCTAAGCAGCTGGAAAGGGGCATTTAAACCACGAACCACGAACTGGTTCGGGAACTTGCCCCAGTTCATGGGAGTTCATGGTTCCCGGTTCGTGGAAACCCACGAACCGCATGGTTCGGGTTTTTTGTGGTTCGTGCCGGTGTCTAGTTGTGATATGAAATCTTATATGGAAACCAATGTTGTTAGCCTTTAAGGTGCTGCTGCACTTTTGTTTTCTTTTGCTACAATAGACTAACTTGGCTACCCTTAGACTAGACGAGCAGAGCAACCCTAAATAGAGTCACAGTCTTCCATACCTTTTCGGCCTTTCCCAAAATACTAGGAAGGGCATCTTATGAAGTTAATGGGCAGTAAGTTCAGGATGGACAAAAGGAAATAAGTCTTTACTCGAGGAGTAATTGAAATGTGACATTCACTGCCAGGGAATGTAATGATGGCCACCGGTATAGATGGCTTTAAAGGGAGATGAGACATATTTGCCTATCAGAGCCACAGTGATGAAAGAGAGCCTCCCCATCCAGAGGCAGTAAATCTCTGGATACCAGTGCCAGGAGGCAACAACAAAGGACAACTGGTTGACCACTGTGTGAGATAGGAGGCTGGATCAGTACGGTTGCCAACCCCCGCGTGGTGGCTGGAGATCTCCTGGAATCACAATTGATCTCCGGGCCACAGAGATCTGGCCCCCTGGAGAAAATGGTTGCTTTGCAGGGTGGCCTCGGTGGCATGATGCCCTGCTGAGGACACCCTCCTCTTCAAACCCTTCCCTCCCCTAGCTGCACCCCCACCCCAAATCTCCAGGAGTTTCCCAACAATAATAGATTAAAAACATTTACAATTAAAATCAAAATAAAATAACACACACACCCCATCCCACCCCCTATGCTGGGCAGAAGCAGAGATGCCCAAGGTACCTTTTATAAAGAGTAATGGCATCTCAGTGATGGAAACTTTTGTGTATAGATTCTATAGAAGATACCCTATTGGGTGATTGACAGGAGGACAGAGATGTACAATATAGGCAGGAAGTGGTCTGATGACAGACTGCCTCACAGGGAGCCATCTGAGGACACCAATGACGGGGAAAGCTTCTAAGGTTTCCAAAGCGCTGATTTTGCAGGGTCAGAGTTTGTGCCAATGCTACAAGCCACCTGTCCCAAATGGG
The DNA here is from genome assembly GCF_028583425.1 of Eublepharis macularius. Classification (NCBI taxonomy): domain Eukaryota; kingdom Metazoa; phylum Chordata; class Lepidosauria; order Squamata; family Eublepharidae; genus Eublepharis; species Eublepharis macularius. Next base: position 127,133,949 of record NC_072795.1, on the reverse strand, counting down.
AAATTGCCTGTCAAGCCCCAGAGGTCACAGGGTCTGCTGGCTAGTTGTGCAGCGAATTGATTCATTTGTGAATACATTTAAGGACTTGCGAGCCCAGCAAAATGTGTGGACAATGAACACAGAGGATAAACAACAGAGCCTTTGGGTCCTTAGCAGATGCACTTCTTTTCCCTACCTGTAAAATGGGAACAATACAGGTCGTTTCTTTTTTATTATCACCAGCATGACTAGCATTTTCCAGAATTCTAAAATATTACCAGGGCTTTTTTTCTGGGAAAAGAGGTGGTGGAACTCAGTGGTGGAACTCAAGACTGCACAATGATGTCACTTTGGGTCAGCTGGAACAAGGCAGGAGTTTTTTAAAGTTTAAATTGCCCTTGGCGAAAATGTTCACATGGCCAGTGGCCCCGCCCCCTGATCTCCAGACAAAGGGGAGTTGAGATTGCCCTCCATGCACAGAGGGCAACCTAAACTCCCCTCTGTCTGGAGATCAGGAGGTGGGGCCACTAGCCATGTGACCATTTTCAAGAGGTGCCGGAACTCCGTTCCATCGTGTTCCCGCTGAAAAAAAGCCCTGGTTATTACTAATGTTGTGAGATTCAGCTCCTTGGTGAAACACAGTCCCACTCTGCAATGCAAATTCAGGTCATTGGCAGATAAACTTGAGCACTGGGGTATTGAGCTCATACCTCAAACTTGAACACTTTAAGAAAAAAGAGGCATCACTGGAAGGTATCAGAAATTCTGGACTTTAGAGGGAGAGAGGGCTGCCTTTGAAAAGCGTTTACTCAGCCCCCGGTGAAGAATGAATTCCGAGATCAGCTGCAGATCTGGTACTTGAATGTCCGGTGTGCTAAAAACTTTTAAGTACAGGCTGAATTGGATAGTGAGATTTTGGTCCAAAATTGAGATGTGCTAAAAATTTAATCTTAAATATTCCTCCCATTCTTATCTAAGCTGGTAGGCGAATCTTCTGGCAATAGCAGTTGTGGAAACATTGGGTTTGTCGTTCTACAGCAGGTTTTTTTTACAGTTTGTAGTGAAACTCGGAGAGGCAAAGTACGTTTCCTCGGCTGTGCACAACCAAGTTGTAAGAGCCAACTTGGGGAGGGTGGGGGCAAGGATTAGCGGGAAGGAAGCATTGAACCCTACCCCTGGCTTTATCCCTGAAACTCCCCTCCCCTTCCCACACAGCTCCTTCCACCCCCAGAATCCTGGAGTTGGATACCACCTGCCCCTACGTGCCTGCAGGGGCTTTGAAAAGGAGGAGAGGGGCTGCTGAAATGTTGTTACACAAAACTGTCTTGAATTGTGTAGCTTTTCTCTGAACTATCAACATATATTGGCTCATGCTGAGAGCCAAGCTACAAGAGACGAATTACACGAGGAGGAGTACGGGAAGGGAGTGGCAATGTTAGCCGGGAAGCTGAGTTTTAAAAGAGATTGGAAGGCTTTGTTAATTTCCTTTCTACAGAGCCAGGGAGATGCTGCACAAAGGGTTTGTTAATTTCCTCTTTGCCTCCCTAAGGCTCCGTCAGTTTCCCCTCCCCTTCTAAGAGGTGGCTAACATTTCCTCTCCCAAGGTATCAGATGTCTCATGTAAAAAGACGCTGAGTGGACCTGAGTCCATGAAATTTACGCACAACAAATCTGTATAGGCTTTGTGCCACAACAGAGACACGGTTTGTGTTAAATACTAATTACTATGGCATGTCTGAGCTATCCAATGCTGTCAGATACAGCATGGAGTTTTCAGACTTTCTTTCAGGGAACCCTCAGTTCTTTGGAATCTTATCAGGGATTTGGGGCCGGTTGTCTGGTCAAGCCACACGGCTGCTTGGAGTGGCACAGTATAGAGGGTATTGATCCTCTGCAGGGGCTCAGCTCACTGCCAGACATCAAGTGGAACGAAAGGGGATGTACATAGGGTTGCCAGCTCCAGGTTGGGAGATTCCTAGAGATTTGGAGAGACAGCCTGAGGAGTTTGGGAAAAAGAAGGAGCAAAGCAGGGATGTAATGCCATAGAGTCCACTATCCAAAGCTTCTGTTCCTCTGGGGGGACTAATCTTTGGAGTCTGGAGATGAGGAGTAATTCTGGGAGTTCTCCAGGCCAGATAGGCCAATACGTCAGATAGATGGATGGTGACCAATGTGATGTTAGGAATGGATAACCAATGAAGCTATCAAATAAATATTGGCCAGGAAGAAGAGCAGGATTATAAACTGGCAGGCTCATCGCCTACGTATTGGAGCTTTTGGCTGCCGAGCTAACAAACCGAATTGAAGTCTTGTCCCACTGATGAAACACCTATCAAATCTCCACTGGTGCCCATCTCTTACTTATCTATTTAAAAGAAATCAGAAAATTGGCAAAGACTGTACAGGGACTTATCTTGGACTTACCTTGTTATATTCTTGTGGTCATTGTATATTATTATTATTATCTATAGGGTTTCACTGTTAGGTTACACCATTTAGTACTTGCACTTTAACTAATATATTGAATTATTTCTGATTAACACCTGGTAGTGTTTTTGGTCTCCTTGGGTAGTTCCCAGTCTGTTAAGAGTTTTGTTTCTCTAGGGACATTCCCCTCTTTGGTGTGTAGTATAGTTCTACAGGCCCCACCTGGATGTTGGCACCCCCTGTGACCCTGCATTGCTGGATCAATAATGGCAGAGAGACTTTCCCAGAAGACCACTTGCCCTCATTATTGATATTTCCTTGCAAGGCATGGCCATAGGAAGATGTAGGATGAGCTTTGGGGCATACTTCACAATTGGTGGTGGTGAATCCCAATGGCAAAGAGGAGCACAATTTTGTTTTGTTTTCAATTTTTTTTGGTTCATTTGAATTTTTTAAATCCAGTTTATTTTTCTTGTGACGTTCTTTGTTCGTTTCCATTGGTTCGAATCAGTGGTATATTTCTCGACCTCCCCCCGCCCCCCGCATCTAGAGGACATTTTCAGGACCAAGACCCTTTCCTTGATAAATTGCAGGCAGGCAGATGGGAGAAAGACTCCCAAATTCATAAGCAACGTTTTTATTTGCCCACCAGGCACGGGCACCCCGGGAAAGGCAAGTAATATGGCAGAGCTGGCACAGAAACCATACATTGTTCAGGCAGTTAGTGCTTAGTGGGGAAAAACACTTTCAGAATATGGTTGCGAGCTCTGGGTTTGGAAATTCCTGGAGATTTGGGGGTTAGAGCCTGGAGAAGGTGGTGTTTGGGTTGGGGAGGAACTTCAGCAAGATATAATCCCATAAAGCTCTCCCTCCAAAGCAGCTATTTTCTCTAGGGGACCTGATCTTTGCGGCCTGGAGATCAGTCGTAATTGTGGGAGATCTTCAGCCACCACCTGGAGTCCGGCAATCCTGTTCCAGAATAATGGTGGAAATCATTTTAAACTTGTGTGCATGCTCTGCAGAGTGACATAGACAAGCTATTCACATGTGCATTCCGTGACAACAATGCACAAGAACTCGCAATTTCATTTATGTACAGAGTGATTCACCCCAGCAATATGCACATGGTAATCCTAAAGGGTAACAGGAATGCTGTTACATTTTAAACACTTGCTAAATAGCAGCAACCACCATCAAATGTACTAAATCAAACTCTCTCCCAACAGTTCAGCCACACAGTGGCAATTGCTAACAGGGCAGCAAAGTTACAGAAGAACCTGCAAATGTATGAAATGACGTCACTGGCACTGGCCAGTCTCATGAAGATCTACGAAAGGGGGAAAAATCCTATTTCATTTCTGAAATGACAAAAATATTACCATAATGGGGTAATGGGGTTGTAGCCTGAGCCTGGCTGTTTGGACCTGATGAAGTAGGACTGTTCCCCTCCCATGCTTGGTCCCTGCTTTTGATGTAGAATCTAGAAAGACTTCCTCAAGCCACTGAGAGCCAAACTACAAGTGACGCCTGACACAGGTCGGACACTTGTCAGCTTCCTTCAAGTTTTGATGGGAAATGTAGGCATCCTGGTCTTGCAGCTTGGCTCTCCATTTAATTGAAGTTTACAGAGCAGCAGTCTATGGGAGGGAGAACATGTGGTCGGGAGGGGAGCGCAGGCATCGGGCTCTCGCTGGGCTGGGTGTGGGGTGGGGGTTCTGTAAACTTCAATTAAATGGAGAGCCAAGCTGTAAGACCAGAACACCTATATTTCCCATCAAAACTTAAAGTAAGCTGACCCGTGTCCAACCTGTGTCAGGCGTCACTTGTAGCTTGGCTCTGAGACAGTGTAGTGCCCGGCTGAGCTACTGTGCACAGAAACTCGTCAACATCAGGGCTTTTTTTCAGGGGGAACGCGGGGGAACAGAGTTTTGGAACCTCTTGAAAATGGTCACATGGCTGGTGGCCCCGCCCCCTGATCTCCAGACAGAGGGGAGTTTAGATTGCCCTCCGCGCTGCTCACTCTTCACTATTTACATCAAATATCACTGGACATCAAAAAGAGGCATTGAACATTTTGTTAAATATTTATTATTTACCTGTTGAAGAGACTTATACTGCACTTTCCCATATATCACAAGTGTGTCCCTCCCCCCTCAAATAAACCCAATCATTTAAAGCCACAACTAAAACACAGTAACCAATTAGAATAAAAATTAGCCCAAATGTTCCAGGTTAAAACATCAAAACAGAATAAAGCATCCCAGCCATTGAGCCAAAAGCTCTCCTAAAGAGCGGCGCTCCTTGGCAAAGACGCTGCAGCCCTCTCCGTCATCACCAGGCAGCCTATTATAGAAAACAAAAGCCCTCATTCAAGCCTCCACAGATCTAACCTCGCTAACTAAGAGAGGCTCCATAGTAAGCTCTGGTGGAAGAAGCAGAGATCCTGTAATTCTGTGTTAAGGAAAGGCACACAATTCTCATGCTTTAGTTGTTAAAACATCCAGTGCCAAGGAGATCATTGTTCATTTGCATATGCTAATTCATGTAAATGAGCACATGCTTTTAAAAGGGGAATTGCCCATTTGTAAATAAAGACTGGAAGGAAAGAGAAAGGCTCTACTAATTCAAATGGGACATCCCTCCAAAATCCTGTTACTTGCAGAGAATGCCTTGTTGAGTTGGCTTGAACTGCCAAACCGTTCTTACCCGTCTGCTCTCCATCCTGGAAGACATCAGGTGTAGGATTGCCAACTCTGGGTTGGGACATTCCTGGAAATTTGTGGGCAGCGCCTCGGGAGGGCAGAGTTTGGGGAAAGGAGGGACCTCAGCAGGTTATAATGCCACAGAGTCCACCTTCCAAAGCAGCCATAGTCTCTAGGGAAAGAGATTTCATTGCAATTCCAGGAGAAATTGGCAACCCTTAGTCCATGAGTTTTGCTTTGGTAACTCAAAGCTCTTTAGTCTCCTGCAGTTTGCCAAACTGACAAGAGCATTCTCCTGGGAACACCCCACAAGGGGAAGAAAGCCTCACTCACAAGTTCTCAAAAATCTTAAGCTCATTTCATGGCCTGTATGACTGCTTAGAAAAGGCGACTCCAGCATATGTATGTGATAAATGTTAACTGTGCATTAATCGCATTAAAGAGGACCCTATAAACTTTTCATTTCTAATTAAATTCCGGCCGCCGATTCTGCTGAAGCAGGCATGCTCTGGGCCTTTGTTTATGTGGAAAATTAAAATGCAAATACAATGGAATTTATTTCCATTACCAGAGTGATATGCTGGGCTCCTCCATTTAACAGCCTCCAATTATTTTAAAGCCAGCCTCCTTTATTTTTTTTTTCAAGTTCCCTCCTAGAAGTTGCCACCCCTAAGTGGGAAGATGAGGGGAAGCTTGGAGGAGATGACAGGTGGTGGGGGTGGGGGCGTTGGTAGCATGTGTGTGTTCAAGGTCACTGCAAAGGAGATTTAGGAGAAAAAACAGCCAGCAAGGAAAGATGAATGGGAGAGAATAGGAAGAAAGGAAAGACAGCCAAAGACAGCGTTCCTGCTAAAAGCCCATTCAGAACATATTGAGTGGAGAGGTATTCCCGGATACTTGGGGCGAGTTTTGTCCTTCTGGGAGAGCCAGTGGCTGAGGATCATGTGCAAAGGATGGTGCTCTTTATTGTTGCCCTTGGGAGTTATGCATCAGCTGATAGCCAAACCACTGTGGACAATGGGAGACTTCCTCTCCAAGCATGGTAGGCCCTTGCTAAACATGAGAGCATGGAGAGCCAGTCTGGTGTAGTGGTTAAGAGCAGCAGGACTCTAATCTGGAGAGCCAGATTTGATTCCCCACTCCTCCACTTGAAGCCAGCTGGGTGACCTTGGGTCAGTCATAGCTTCTCAGAGCTCTCCAAGCCCCACCCACCTCACAGGGTGATTGTCATGAGGATAATAATTACACACTTTGTAAACCACTCTGAGTGGAAATTAAGTTGTCCTGAATGGCAGTATATAAATTGAATGTTATTACTGAGGGCCAGTTTGGTGTAGTGGTTAAGAGCGGCAGGACTCTCATCTGGAGAGTCGGGTTTGATTCCCCACTCTTCCACTCAAGCCAGCTGGGTGACCTTGGGTCAGTTACAGCTCTCTCAGAGCTCTCTCAGCCTCACCCACCTCACAGGGTGATTGTCATCATGAGGATAATAATAACACACTTTGTAAACCGCTCTGAGTGGGAATTAAGTTGTCCTGAAGGGTGGTTTATAAATTGAATGTTGTTGTTGTTGTTACTATTAGTCATGTATCCGCTTCCTTTGAATAGATTATGGCGTGGGGGTAGGGTTGCCAGGTCTAGGTTAAGAAATTCCTAGAGATTTGGGGGGTGGAGCCTGGAAAGATTGGAGTTTGGGGAGGGGAGTGGCCTCAATGAGGTATAATGGCATAGAGTTCATCCAGTTCTCCAGGAGAACTGATCTCTGTGGCCTGGAGATCATTTGTAATTCCGGGAGATCTCCAGCCACCACCTGGAGGCTGGCAACCCTAGCCAGGGATTAACCTGTACACTGCCTGCCTGTAGTCCGTTGCTGGGCTCCATTTTTTCTCAGTCCAGTGTGGTGAGCCACACTGAGGTAATAAAGCTAAACAGAATAGAAAGGTGAGGCCGAGGGAAGGGAGATTAGGCCCCTTGGCCTAATCCCCCTTTGGCCCCTGTTGATGTGAAATTAGAACCACCCCTCCTCATTCCAAATGTTGTGGGCAAACCGTCATGGCTGCTGCCATCGCATTTAGTTTAGCCCTCATGTGAGGTCTCATTACTGAGTCTGGGCCCCTCCAGCACCCTAGAGACGCACATAGAAGCACCATTTGCTTGTTCAAAAGACACAGTTTCTTGAATGGTGCGGTAGTAGCATGTCTAAAGCCTTCCATGGCTCCTGTAGTTTCTCTGGATTTGGTTAATCAAGCAGGCCGGGATGATATTGTCTTGATAATCAGAGAACAGAGGTCACATCGCTATCTATTCTGTGACGGTCAAGGCAATATTATCCCTGCCTGCCTTATTGCCCAGAACTGCAAGGCCAGCAGCTCTGACCAGCTGCCCAGGACATGTTAGGAGGACCACAGGGTGACCTATTTTCAAATGCCCTTCCACATTTCCCAGCAAGTGATGTCATACATTCCATTTCTGCTTTGGTAAAAAATGGAAGAGTTTTGCCATTGCCTTTTTAAAGAGAGTTAATGTGAAAACAAGAACAAGCTTCTAACATTGGCTTTTACATTTCACGGTTCCCCCCCGCAAAAAACCCCTACTATTGCAAACTTTAGGAACCAGATTGAAAGAGAAGAAGAAAGCTGAAAATGTTGGTGTTCCTCTTTGATGATGATTCTGTATTGTCAAGCTCCGGGCTTTTTTTCTCTGGGAAAAGAGGTGGTGGAACTCAGTGGGTTGCCCTCGAAGAAAATGGTCACATGGCTGGTGGCCCCGCCCCCTGATCTCCAGACAGAGGGGAGTTCAGATTGCCCTCCGCGCCACATGGCGCGGAGGGCAATCTAAACTCCCCTCTGTCTGGAGATCAGGGGGCGGGGTCACCGGCCATGTGACCATTTTCAAGAGGTTCCAGAACTCCGTTCCACCGCGTTCCAGCAGAAAAAAAGCCCTGGTCAAGCTCCAGGCAATGGCTGGACATTTCCCAGAATTGCAACTGATCTCCAATCCATGGAGATCAGTTTTCCTGGAGAAAAAATCAGCACTTTCGAGAGTGGACTGCATGGCATTATATCCTGCTGAGGTCTGTCTCCTCCCTAAAGCCTATCTTCCCCAGGCTCCATCCCCAAATCTCCGGGAATTTCCCAACATGGATTAGGCAACCTAATGCTGCAACTGCTGTATTACCTGCAGGGCTGTAAATATCCTGACTCCCCTTAGTCATAGCACCTAAAATTGAGGTCTGGGTTGCTCCAGCGGGCACGAAAGCTCAACCCTCTTGGCACTGCTTAGTTGAGCACTGCCTGCAGCGGTGATGGGCAGCAGCAATGAAGTTCTGCAGCATCTACGATTACTGGCCATTTTGTATGTTGCAGTTCTTTACCCCAACCGATACTCTTTGGGTATCACCCCCTGCAAAAACTTGCCCCAGTCACTCATTTATCTGCACGAGGGTCTTCACCATCACCTGGGTGAATTCATAGCCATTCGTCAAAGTCCTCTCATTAGACTGGGCTGTTTGTGCAGGTGTATGTCAGTACTACCAAAGTAGGGTTACCATCTTCCAGGGGGCAGCTGGAGATCTCCCAGAATAACAACTGATCTCCAGGCCATAGAAATCAGTTCTCCAGGAGAAAATGGCGGCACTGGATGGTGGACTGTATGGCATTATGCCCTGCTGAGGTCCTTTCCTACCCCAAACTCCACCCCCCAAGTCTCCAAGAATTTCCCAACTTGGAGCTGGCAACCCTACCCCAAAAGGAGACACGACAAATTGGGGGCAGCAGGGAAGCTGCATGCTTTGGGGCTAGCGCTTGCCTAGTCAATAGTAGGCAATTGTCTTTGTAGGAAGCACTTGGTACAGTACATGTGAACCTGAACTGTGATCTTTGCACACTTCCATTGAACTGTACACCCAGCAGCACAACTTACGTTGAACTGTACAACACAACAGCATGCTAGTCACAGGGCATAAAGGAAAATATACACATTTTGCTGACATCATACAGGGAAACAGGAGCTGGTCAGACTATATTTTGAGGCACAGTAATTGCAGCCTTGCATGGATGGGAAGGAAAGAAGCGGTTATGTTCGAGTTCCCCCGCAACATCACAAAGTATAAACGATCTTAGGGACAGAACATCCACACGCAAATCCGACCAGCGGCTATTGCAAAATCATGACATCATTATTCAATACGACGGAGCACTGGGACTGCCCGCTAAGTCAATGCTGAAGACAGAATTACAAGATAATATTGATAGGATCAATGAAACTGGCACACAAAAGGGCCACCGTGGGTATTAATGTACAAGGATGGCTGCAAGCCTGAGACGTCCTTTGGGGCACAGAGAGGTAGTGCAGATCTGGGGGGAGGCCCCAGAACAATAATTGAAAAATGGAAAAGGGTGCCTTTATTCACAGGCTGAATGGCAAGTGACCTCAGCACACAAGCAAATCGGGGTGGGGAATCAGAAGCAGCGTCAGATGGAGCATCAGAGCAATGTTGGCGCTCATACTGAACTCCATAGCGCAGGAAGTATGCTCCCGTGCTTATTCCCATCACCTGTACAACAACCCTGAGAAGTAGGTCAAGGCACTCCCCAATTTATATGCAAATGCTAATGCTAAGCGTTCCCTTGAGAATTATTTCTCAAGGGAACTCTTAGCATTTGCATATAAATCAGTGCTTTTAAGGTAAGGTTCCGATTCTCCGTGAACATGCTAGGCACAAAATCTGTTGAAATGAAAGGGATTATTTGGGTTTACTTTGAGAGGACTCTTGCCTGGTGGTATCTCTCTGACATAGGGTCCCTTTGCATCAAAAACGTACGCCCAGCAATGCCTGTTTGATATATGGTTACCAACCTCCAGGTAGGGCCTGGAGATCGCCCAGAATTTCAGCTGACCTACAGAATACAGAGATCAGTGGCCCTGGAGAAATCGGCTGGTTTGGAGGGTAGACTCTATGTCAATATACCCCACTGTGGTCCCTCTCCTGCGCAGCTTGGAATTGGCAACCTTAGTCGAATAGCAAAAGGAACTGCTGTGTGTTAGAATTGACCACGTATCAGGAAAAAGTCTGAAGTTGTCATTGCAAAATTGCTTACAATATCTGTTTTGGGTCAGGCCTTGGAACTTTCTCATGCTTACTCACAGAGGTTCTCTGATTATTCCAGAGCCCTGCCCCCATTAGTGGAGACATTTGTGATGCTTCTACTTACTGAAGCCGTTTTATTTTCCAGGATTTATCATCCTTTTCCCTTTCACCAACCATGCTAGGGTTGTATTGGGAAATTCCAGACATTTGATGGTGGAGTCTGGGGAAGGAATTCAGCAGAGATGTGACGCCATACAGCTCACACTCCAAAGCTGCCATTTTCTCCAGGGTAACTAATATTTCTAGTCTGGAGATTGGTTATAATTCCAGGAGAACTCCGGACGTCATATGGAAGTTGGCAATAGGGTTGCTGGGCCTGGCCTAGAGACCAGCAGAGACAAGGGGGAACATGGGGAGACAGCCAGCAACTATAATTTGACATCATTTCTAGGAAACCACTTGGAAGTGACATTGTGCCTCTCTGGGAATTGCTGGGAACTCTATGGTAAAACCATAGAGTTTTCTGCAATTCCTATAGAGGCATGGTGTCCCAGAAGTGACACCAATCTGAGCTCTGCACAGTGGAGAGAAATGGGAATTGGGGTCAGGGGATTACCTGCCCCCCTCAGAAGACTGGCAACCCTAGCTGGCAACTCCATGCCATGGGGAATTCAAAAGAAAGCCGTGCCGTGGGAAACACCCCTCATCTTTGGGTAAGAATTCCCAACGTGCATAACCCACAGTTTTCACCATCGTTATTAATCACTCTTGAGCAGATAGGCTTTATTGACCCCAGGTTGGCTCATGGGGAAATGTTTGTCTGAGAGCCCAACTGCATCTGAAATAAGAGATCTGCAATCGGGATCTCCTATACTACGTGTGTGTTGTTTTCCCTGCAGAAGAAATAGCAGCTGCAGGGTGGGAGAGTTTGTATTTCTATCAAGGAACTCGCACAACTACAACGCAGGAGAACCCCAGTCCCACCCACCTGCCCCGAGGTTGGCAGTCCGAGGGGAGATTTAAACCCTGATTTAAGCCCTGATCTGAATCAAGGCCCCTTTGTGATAACTTACGCTTTTTATTTATCAAAAAGTGGGAGATCTGTAATGACAAATATCTTGCATCACATGGAGTCTTCCTCCTCCTGCCTCTGGCCCAGCCACCCCAGGGACTGCCTGGAACAGCACTCCAAGGAGGGTACGGGCGCTCCACAGGGTCAGATCCCTCCCAGACATCAGTGACAGAGGAAGAAACTGATGTCACTTCCTGGGCTTGTGCTACTCACAGTTGGGTCCAAGACAGGTCCATTTGGCAATGTCACAAAGGGTTGGACTTGGCCAGCAGGAGGAGAGGTCCAAGGAGGGAGAGATGAGTGTTCCCAGGTTCCTGATTATGGCTGGAAAAATTGGGAAGGGGAAAGGGGGCAAGGCCGGCACCATTTATGGTTTAAACCAGAAGTGATATAGGATGCTCTGGCCTTTCTCAAAAATTCTATGGTAAAACCATAGAGTTTTTGGAGAAAACCAGAGCATCCCTAGCAACACACTGGCAGTACTTCCAAGTGCATAGGCATGACCTCAGCATGTCACTGGTTACATGAGCATGTAGTCAGCGATGTCATGATTTTGATAATGAACCCTGCCCCCCAGCAATGGGTAAGTCTCCTGCTGGTTGCCAGCCTAGGAGACATGTATCTTTCTTAGGGTGACAAGATGTCTACGTCACAGTTAGATCAACGATAACCATTCCAGAAGCAGCTGCCCTCCCTCCCCTCCTAACTAGCCCAAAGTAATCCCGTTCCAAAATGAAACTTCTACTTCCTTATTTTATCTGTTTATTTATTTACTCGTTTTCTCCCCCATGGGAACAGAAAGCAGCTTACAACGTTCCCCCCCCCTCATTTTATCTTCACAGTAACCCTGTGAGGTAGGTTAAGCTGAGTGTGTGTGATGGACTCACCTAGATCACTCAACAAGCTGCCATGACAGAGCGGAGATTCAATTCTGGGTTTCCAAGATCATAGTCTGTTCCTCTAGCTACGACACCGCATGGGCTCTGTAACAGAGTATATACTCCTCTCTAAGCCCTGCAGTCCTTTGTAGCACACATGCAAACAATTTGAAGTTTAAATATCCCCAATTGTTGATGAACATGCTTAAGGTAGTGTCCTTGTTTGCCCTCAGCAAGACGCACAGTCGTGCATTGTTGACAACTGTGGGGCCCGTCCAGCCATTTTAAGAGACCGAGGCAAAATCTACCCAGTGATGCTGCTGTGCGTAGGGTTGCCAGCTCCAGGCTGGGAAATTCCTGGAGATCTGGGGGGGTGAAACCTGGAGAAACCTAGAGAAAGTGGGGTTTGGGGAGGGAAAGGACCGTGGCATGGCATAATTCCATAGAGTCCACCCCCCAAAGTAGCCATTTTCTCCAAGTGAACTGATCTCTGTGGCCTGGAGACCCGTTGTAATTCCTGGAGATCTCCAGCCACTGTGAGGTACTGTGCATGCTTGGCTGACATGAGTGACAGATTTGGTGCTGGCGGATCTCAGCCCCTTATTCTTATACCTTCCAGTTGATGCTGCCATGTCAGACGAATCCCCTTTTACGGCTGCCCACAGCCAAAGGAGAATAAGGGGCTGGCTCTTGTGATAGGTTTCGGATCCAGCCCCTTCCTCCAGCTTAGGAGTGTCAGATGAGTCGGCTGATGTCGAAAGGACAGAGGGGGGAGGTCTTGAGTGTGCGAATGTTTTGGTGCATTCAGGAATCCCCCCCCCTTTCTCCCCAACGCCTTCTGTTTTTTTGCACCATTAAAAAGCCTCTAAGTCCTCATGCTTGGTGTTCAGCGAGTATTGATTCAGTCTGCAAGCAATTTTAATATTTCTTCAGGGACTTTCCGGCAACAGCACAAGTCATTAATTCATCCTCCCAAATTGCTTATTCAATAGCATGAACATGGCTCCTGAATAAAGTCTCAGAATTTATGTGACTCGTACGAGTCAGGAGGTCAAGCAACTGTTATGGAGTGAAGTTAAAAATCCAAATAAAATATTGACACTTTTTTGGAGGAGCGAGTGGAGGCGGGAGGAAGGAAGCAAAGGTATTTAAAACAGGGGCTTGTTGCCATGCCCCCAGGATAAGGAATAGAAAGAGACAGAAGACAAGCTGGACTCTAGAAAATCAATGGGATATATAGCACATTCATACGCATTTCATAATTCTTTCTTACACTGCAGCACCTTGTAAATATACCGAAACAGGGAGGCTCAGCTCCATAAAGCTATCCTCTCCGAGCCACAAAAACAGAGGCACAAATATGACACCACTCTTATGACATACGCAAGGCAAATAAAGAGTGAAATAGGAAAAGGACCTTTTCACATGTGTCACCCTGTGTGAACAGGGAATCCAGACAGACACCAACTAGGGAATGCTAGATCTCAAAAATCAGGCTGAGGATGATGACCAGTTCTCACAAGGAGCAGATAGGGACTCTGCCCCAGAGATGCACCCCTTCAAACAGCAGTTGGTGGGGTTGCCAGCTCCAGGTAGGGAAATGCCTGGAGATTTTAGAGAGGGTTCTGAGGAGGGAGAGGTTTCAGGAGGGGAGGGGTCTCAACAGGGTATAATGCGGTACAGTCTGTCTTCCAGTGCAGCTGCTTTGTTTACTTGGGAGTAGGAAGGAATCCTTGATTCGGGAAAAGACCCACAGAGAGCTCTGCTTTGCCACTACCCACTGGAATTTCTTTCCACACATTCCATGCCTCGGACTTCCAAATCTTCTGTTTCTGACAAGAATATTCCTCTTCCTCTAATAAATGTGTCAGAGAACTTTTCTTTTGTTTCCTGTACCAAGAGTTTTCACTAGTTACAGAATTCTAGGGAAGAAAGTGTAGGATATTCCTTAGGATGATGAGATTCATATTTTGTTCAATCGCCAATAGATAATAACCTTGCAAGGCCACAGTGGCTCAAAAAAGTTTCTGACCCAGTTTGGTGTAGTGGTTAAGAGTGGTGGGACTCTTATCTGGAGACCTGGATTTGATTCCCCACTCCTCTGCTTGAAGCCAATTGGGTGACCTTGGGTCAGTCACAGCTCTCACAGAACTCTCTCAGCCCCACCCACCTCACAGGATGATTGTTGTGGGGATAATAATGACATACTTTGTAAACCACTCTGAGTGCGTGTTAAGTCATCCTGAAGAGTGGTATACAAATCGAATGTTGTTGTTGTTGTTAATTCTCTCAGGGTCTCCTTCTCGAGAACACCTGAGATAAAGACAAGATACAAACAAGGGCAGTTGTGGTATCATATTTTACATCAACAGGAAATCTTGGGGAGGATTCCTATGGAAAGAATGTGGGAAATGTTACTGTCGAATGCACCTATGTAAAATCCTCCTCTGGAGGAAGGCTATGGTGTCAGAATGAAGTGTTCCTAAAAACACCTCACTGGAGATTATTTCTGCATCGTTTCTGATTATACAGATTTGCCTGATGAAGAGTTTCAAACGGATTGAAATCCCGCCTAATTTCATAGCAAGAGAAGTTGGTTCAAGAAAAAGACACTGCCATATTAACTAGATTTTAATGTTTTGTTTGTTTGCTTCATGGTGAAAATATGCCAGTAACCATCATTAATGGAAGGTGCTCTGCAGCGGGTTATTGCAGAAGTGTTTGCTTGAATGTGTGTCAGGCAGGGCTCATTTTGAGGGGGAACGCGCCGGAACGCCGTTCCGGAAACTCTTGAATCTGCCCATGTGATTCCTTCCTCCTTCGGCCCTGCAGGCTCTGCAGAGGAGGCTTAGCTGCTTTGAGTGAGTTCATTCGGGTTTTTTCATGAGAGAGAGAGAGAGAGAGAGAGAGAGAGAGAGAGAGAGAGAGAGAGAGAGAGAGAGAGAGAGAGAGTGTAAGCAGAGCTGCTGGGGTGCATGGGGTGGGTGAGGCTGTGTGTGTGTATGTGTTGCTTTCATCCTTTTGTTGACTGAAGATGACATTGTTATGGTTCCCACAGCTTTTGAAAGGAGATTGGTTCTGTGATTGTTAAATATATCAGTTATGGTTATTTGTATTAGTTAATTGTTAATTGTAGCATTGTTGATTTTATAATACAACCATTTAACATCTCGACTATTTTCTTTGTGCTTTTGAAGCAATTTTTCTCCAGGTAGGCTTGCCAGCTGTGAGTTGGGAAATACCTGGAGATTTTTGGGGTGGCGCCTGAGGAGTAGGTGTTGCCTTCTGACACACTTCCAGTGACGGCAGGGGTGTATGGCATATGCAAATCAGTTATGCCCATGTCACACTTCTGGCGATGGCAAGGGGCATGGCATATGCTAATGAGTTATGCTAATGAGTCATGCTAATGAATTCCTGCAGCTCTTTCTATGAACTGACCCCTCAGCATATTTCCCCCCACCCCAGCTCCATCTGACCCTTGGTACAAGTTCTCTATGGTGAAACTGGAAATCCTCCAACCAGCTAGCAGAAGCTGTCTTGATTAGAGTCAGTAATGAGTAACAGCCCCTCTCCTTCCAGTGCTGCACTGTCCAATGAAACTTTTCTCAGCGCTTTATTGACTTTCAGGATTGTGTGTTCCCTGATGTACAACTTCGGCACTCAAGCCCAGATCCAGCCATATATATTTTTGTATAAAATAAAAAGGAGAGTGAAAGCAAGGAGAACTCCCAGAATAATAGTCCCACCTTCATATTAATCCCTCACTCAGGTTTATTTTACTTTTAAATGTTTCGGTGGAGGTACGTTCCACTTTTCTGGTGCTGGTGCCGGTATCATGAGAGGATATGAAAAAGGATAGCAATGTTAAGCAGAACAAGAATAGAGACCAGGGCTTTTTTTCAGCGGGGACACCGTGGAACGGCGTTCCGGCACCTCTTAAAAATGGTCACATGGCCGGTGGCCCCATCTCCTGAGCTCCAGACAGAAGGGAGTTTAGATTGCCCTCCACGGTGCTGTCTGGAGATCAGGGGGCAGGGCCACCAGCCATGAAACCATTTTCGCCGAGGGCAATTTAAACTTTAAAAAACTCCCCCCTTGTTCTAGCTGACATCATTGTGCAGTCTTGAGTTCCACCACTGAGTTCCACCACCTCTTTTCCCAGAAAAAAGCCCTGATAGAGACCCCTGCCCTCCTCCAGAAAAGCTGATTTTCACATCAAAGGAAGAAGTCTTCATCAGGCTGCTAAGCAAATCACCCCAAAGAATTAACGTTTGCCTGTTATTTATTGAGTCCCAAAATCTAGCCATGGTTCACAAAGAGCTGTGCAAAAGCCCTTGAATGGTGGCTTTCTAAACTATGCCATGGTTTCTGAGCCCTGGGAGTAGAGGCAGTACTTACCAACCAGTGTGCTAAGCCCTTCCAGCCCATGTAACTGGAGGTAGGCAGGGCCAGTTGTCTGTCCAAACCCTCCAAGTGCCTACTTGCAGGAGGGGCACAGTGAGGGGGCATCAAAGCTCTGCAGGGGTTTGGCTCACTCCCAGCTATCAGCAATGCAGAAAGACAGCAGGCTTCTTCCTGGGCCTGCACCACTGCTTGCAGGGTCCAAGTTTAACCCTTGGGGCAACCCCAGCTGGTGGGGCAGGCCCAAGAAGGGATGGATGTGTCTTGCTTCTCTTGGTAGCCATCACATCAGGTTTACATGTGGCATGCTATGCCAACTCAATATGCTGTCCATGCTCTCTTTTGCAATGTCTATGCCTATGCAGTGGTACCATTTAAATAATAATAACAACGTTTGATTTATATACTGCCCTTCAGGATGACTTAAGACCCACTCAGAGCGATTTACAAAATATGTCATTATTATCCCTACAACAACAACACCCTGTGACGTGGGTAGGGCTGACAGAGCTCCTAGAAGCTGTGACTGACCCAAGGTCACCCAGCTGGCTTCAAGTGGAGGAGTGGGGAATCAAACCCGGTTCTCCGGATTAGAGTCCCGCGCTCTTAACCACTATGCCAAACTGGCTCCATTTTGGAAAAAAAACCATCTGTATTTTCCATTAGTTTTCATAAGCTTGTGGTTTTCATTGGTTTTCATAAATTTATATAGCAGCCCTAGGTGGCCCCATTGTGTGGATTTTTTAATCTTTACAGGGGCCACTCGGAACAATCAGATATACAGAGAATAATGTGAAAACAATCATATTTGGTCAGACCAAGTCTAGCATTCATTCTCAAACGATGGCCAGCTTGAAAGTCCACCAGCAGGGCACCATGGAGCTGTCCCTCCTTGGCATTCTGCTTTTGAATGGGGAAGATTAGGAAATGGCATCTATAAGAACGATCCTAGCTGTCAGTAGTTTGAAATGGATGTTATGGTCAAGATTAGTTGGCATGTGGTGCCAGCCCAGCAGGAATGAAGTTGTGCAGTTTCACCTCCATTCAGATGGGCGTCACTGAAGTGGCCTGAGCACGAATGGAACCTGCCCATGATACAGAGGCTAGGAAATCATTTGGATTTCGAGTCACCCAAGGCTGCCAAGGCGATTTCACATCAGGTTCATTAAAGTGAACACATTACAATATAGACGGACATGATATGATGTGTAGGTTTAATTCATAACCCCTCGGGCGGATTTCGAGTGGACGGACTGATGAATAGATACATTTATACTAAGTATACATATATTATATCACTCTATTGATTTTTGAAAAGTTCCAGGTCTGCCTAGCCGTAATGAGATTTTTGAACTTTGGGCTGTGATCAATGAGAGGGATATTATTGGCCTGCAGAATTGATACGGGCCCCTCTCCATGGACGTTCTGCTCCCAGCCTACCCTTGCCTCACCTGGTATAGGATTCCATCGGGCGCTTAACCTCTCTTAGAGTGTCATCAAGCTAAAAGGAATCTAATAGTGACACAGGACTTGTGCGTAGCTCTCTGGCACTATTGCTTTCCTGTCACAAATAATTTATAGCTTTCTATTTCCATTCCTTTCCCTGCACCCCATCACTGCTTCCCGGGGCTGGTACAGGGGAGGGAGCTTGAGTGTGGAGGGGGAGGGATCAATAGAGTCACACAAGCAGAACTTCAGGGTGCTTTGAGGGATGAAGGAAGGGGGCCCTGATAATATTGGTCCCTTCCTGTTGCAATGCCGTGTAACTCTAGAACTCATCCCCGTCAGCTCAAGCTCCCTCGGACCTTGGAAGGACACCACAAGAATGCAACCTCCATGTTCAAAGGCAGTGTAGCTCTGTCATGTTGCTAGATTAAACGAAGGGTCCAGCTAGTTCAGTTCCAAAATACTATCCAGTCAAATACCTCTGGCAAGCTTGCAAGAAGGGCATGGATAAGACGTCTCCCCTGATGTCTGCAGAGCTAGTTCATGGAGAGTTGCCAACCTCTGGGCGGGGCCTGGAGATTTCCCAGAATGACAACTGATCTCCAGATGACGGAGATCAGTTGCCTTGAAGAAGATGGCTGCTTTGGAGGGTGGTCTCTATGGCATTATTCCCCACCGAGGTCCGTCCCCTTCCAAAAACCCCACCATCTATAATAGCAGCAGCAGCAACAACAACAACATTCAATTTATATACTGCCCTTCAGGACTACTTAATGCCCACTCAGAGTGGTTTACAAAGAATGTTATTATTATCCCCACAACAATAAACACCCTGTGAGATGGGTGGGGCTGAGAGAGCTCCTAGAAGCTGTGACTGTCCCAAGGTCACCCAGCTAGCTTTAAATAGAGGAGTGGGGAATAAAACCCGGTTCTCCAGATTAGAGTCCTGCCGCTCTTAATCACTACACCAAACTGGCTCTCCAGTCTCAACCCCCAAATCTCTGGGGATTTCCCAGTTCAGAGTTGGCAATCCTAGGTTCAAAGTATTTTGTCACCCCATTCATCATCTTCTGGACCTGTATCACGACCAGAGCTTAGCTTGAACCAGTTTGCAGTAGTGTAGGCAGGATTGCCACCTCCAGGTTGAGAAATTCTGGAGATTTGGGGGGTGGAGCCTGTGAAGGATGGAGTTTGGGGAAGGAGAGGGACTTCAGCTGGCTATAACGCCATAGAGTCCACCCTCCGAGACAGCTACTTTCTCCAAGGCAACTGGTCTCTGTCATCTGGAGATCAGTTGTTATTCTGGGAGATCTCCAGGCCCCACCTGGAAGTTACACAAGACCAAAGGGAGCCTCCCAGTTCGACAGGAACCAACACAAAGAACACAACTGGGAGGGGAATATATACAGATTCAATTTATATTGTTCATAAGTGCAAAGTGCTCAAGTGCAATAAATAACAATACAATAGAAAAATTCATACAACCATTATAATACAATACATACTATTTTTGTAAACTGTATCGGTGCCTTTCTAAATACAAGGACTTTTTAAAGCTCACATGAGTTAATACATTAATTTGCGGGATAGCGCAGCAAGGAAGAGGTCTAGAGTAATCACCAGTCCAATCCCATATAGGGAATAATAAAGCCAATAGGCATAATTGCCGACGGGATGCTGCGAAGCAACTTTTTCCAATACCTGTTTCGTATTTCTTCCTCCTGGGCAATCGTCTGGTGAAACTAGAAGCCACCTGCGCTTATACAGCCATGCAATCAATAAGGGTCCACCTGGAAGTTGGCAACCCACCTTGAACCATCCTCCTTTTTGTGCTGTTCCAAGTAACTGCTTAGGTGGTTCAGCTGGAGAACCAATCCCTGTTGCCTGTCCATGGCATCTGATAAAGATACACTGCCTCTGAACATGGAGGTTCTATGTAGTCTCCGTGGCTAAAAGCTGTTGATAGACCTATCCTCCATGTATTTATCTTGTATCGTAAAAAGGAATTTAAGATGGTGGCCATCCCCACATCTGTTGCTTTTGCATTCCACATGACAATTCCCACATTTGTAAGAACTCAGAATACTATTTGGTCCTGGTGACCTGCTAACTTGGGGGTGGGGTGGGGGGTGTTTACTTCCTAAACTTCATCTTTTCTTACCTCTCCAATGAAGCTTTTCAGACACCCTCCCTGAACAAAGTAGTTCGGCATGGGTCTCTCCAAGGAATTCCACAATGGAGGAGTTGTTCAGCCTCTTTAAAAAATCATGTTTTCCTTCAGTAAGAGTGTCACATTACACACCTTTGTTGTCTTAACAGTCACACCTGCCTCTGTGGTCAGTGTTAATTTATTAAAGGAAAATCTTGTTCATTTTTATTCTCTTTGCTCCTCAAATCCTTTTTTTTAAAACTTACGTCTATTTTGCCAGTTTGTGGCCTTTTCCACATTTCAGCAAGATCAACTCTCGCATTTAATCATGTAGAGTCCCTCTGGGACTATTCCGTGCCTTTTCTAATCTGGGTATACGTTTTATCTGCGTCTTTACTATTGTGGTTTTAAATGCCATCCAGTCTCCCCGAAGGGGTGTGCCCGTCTAGATTGTCCCTTCCTGTTTTTTTTTTTTTAAAGCCCGAGGGTAGAATAAGAGGTCAGGGATTTTGTGGTTCTGCTTCGGCTAGTCTGGAAGGGAAACATCCTGGTAATCTGAAATAAGCCTCTTTGAGTTCCATGAAGAATAAATAAATAAATACAATTAACTAATCCTTTCATGGGGGGGGGGGGGTGGAATTCCCTTTTTTGAATTTAAATGTATCAATTGCAAGGAGGCTTGCCAGGTCCCCCTGTCCTCCCAGCAGAAGGTGGGGGATCCGGCACCTACCTGCTCCCGGACCCACACGATGATGTCACTTCCAGGAAGTAATGTCATCGCGCAGGCCATAGCTGCCCCAGTAAGCGCTCCCGTGCTCTGCAAATCGGGCCGCTGTGGAGCATGTGAGTGCTCCCACACTGTGCAGTGGCCAAATCCGGGCCGATTCGAGCCCGAATCAGGCCCCAAATGGGCCACTGTGGAGCAAAGGAGCAGTCCAATGCTCTGCAGCAACCCGATCTGGCCTGATCCAGGCCTAAATTGACCTGGATTGGGCTGCAGCGGAGCGCAGGCCTCCCCCACCAGCCAGTTAAGCAGAGGCAAGGGGTGGAGAGTGGGAGCGAGGGATCCCCCACCCTCAGAAGAGGGTGGCAACCCTAGTTGCATTGAAGCTCAAGGCAATGCATCCACCTGGACTGAATCAAGACATAGGCTTCCTGTCTCGTTACCAATGCTGATTTCTTCACACCTGCTAACCCTCTCCAAACTCTACCCTATTCAATCACACCTGCTCTTGTCATTTACTGGTTATTATCATTTGGCTTCTGTAATGACTCCACTCTCCAAGATGTAAAGACAGATAGACTTACATTCTAGTTATGTCTGAAGAAGTGAGCTATGACTCATGAAAGCTCATACCCTGCCACAAAATTTGTTAGTGTTATAGCTGGTGCTGCTGGACTCTTGCTCTTTTCTACTGCTATAGACCGACTAACATGGCCACCCATCTTAAATTTAAATGCAATTGCAGTGGGACTTTCTCTGGGGCAATTTTCCATGTACATATATATTGAATCTGATAGTGTTGTGTTCACTGTTGCTTTGTGGAATGTGTATGCTTGGATCTCACACCAGATTCCAGGTCTGGATTAAACCAAGGCAAGTACTGAATTCTTGCTTGTCATTCCTCTACCTTAGAGCAGTTAATTTTCTTATATAGAAGTGTGATCTACTCATCCCATCAAGTGTGAGAGTAGCTGAAGTCAAGACGCTCATTGTTAGAACATTTTCTGATTTGACTGCCTCTGATTTCTTGTCTGCATTTCATAATATTACAAACACTGTTCAGGAACCCTGAACATTGTTTCAGGAACCCTGACCTGGGTAGCCCAGGCAAGCCTGATCTCATCAGATCTCAGAAGCTAAGCAGGGTCGGCCTTGATTAGTAACTGGATGGGAGACCTCCAACGATGACCAGAGTTGCAAAGACAGGCAATGGCAAACCACCTCTGATAGTCTCTTGCTGTGAAAACCTCACCAGGGGTCGCCATAAATCAGCTATGACTTGACAGCACTCTCCACCACCATTGCAGCAGAGAGAGAATAGTAGTTTATACAGTGCTTGGGAGAATGCAGACTTAGCACACACCCAGGGGGCATTTCGTAGAAAAAGAGCTGGAGGAACTCATTAGCACAACTCATTAGCATAACCTATTAGCATATGCCACGCCCTTGACATCACCAGAAATGTGTTGTTAGCATAATTGATTTGCATATGCCACACCCCTGACATCACCTATCCTGGTTGCCTTGGACCCAATCCTGGCCATTCAGGGCCGAAAGTGGGCCCAAAACAGCAAAAAGGGGCTGAAAATGGCCAAAAAGGGGCCCAAAATGGTCAGGATCGGGCCACTGCTGAACAGTAGAGTGATCCACCACCCATCAAAGGCCCAATCTGGGCCGTTTCGGCCCCAATCCAGGATGAAACGGGCCCAAAATGGCCGAGAGTCAGGTGGGCAGGGCCAGCTGACATGTGACCTCTTTGGGGAACTACCGGAACTGCGTTCCTGCGCATTCCCCCTCGAAATGAGCCCTGCACACACCAAGTTTGGTTTATAATATATGGGAGACGCAGATTCAAACTCCCAGCGCTATGTAGTTTTGGGCCAGCCACTCTCTCAGCCTAATCTACCTCGCAGGGTGGTGGTTGTGGCTAAAATGGGTCCCCACCATTGATGGGGAAAATGGGATACAAATATCTTAAATAATTAGTTGGTTTCCTAAGCTGTACCAAGGCTGTGCAGTTGTTATTACAACTTTTCCTATCAGCTTTTTAATGGTCAGCTTTTGTTTTGTGGACAGTTTTTATGCTGCTTAAGTCCAGAAGTTTGTTTTTAAGCCTTATTTTAATACTGTGTTTTTTACTTCTAAGCCGACCCTGAAGAGGCAGCATAGAAATAATCTAAATGCATAGTGGGAGACAGTGGGGGGAGACTCTTTTTTTCCACTCCCATTGAACTGGCAATGTTTACATTTACGGCATTTTTGGAATGAGGGTGTTCAGGATGTAAACTAAGCCCAGCTTTTCTACCAGCCCACACACTGCCCATCCCTGGGCCCTGCTGGTATAGCTGGGCCAGTGCCGAGTTTACAGTGGGGCAACTCTGGCAGAGTACTTTGCTGGCATTTGTCCATGTTACTCCAGCATCGGATTTAGTTGTGCTTCTAAGCGGTTTACAAATTGACTTTCGGACTTTGCTCGAACTTGTTGGGCTTCTAGGCTTCTTGCTAGAAAGTATTTTGCCTCTCTCCCAGTCTTTTTCTTGGACCCTCCAGTCTTCCTGCTTTCCTCTCATTATATTTGCGTGCTCGCTGCCAACTGCCATGCTATCTTTCTGAGGACGCGCATAGAACATTGAAATCATTGTGCTTCGAGAATGAAGCGTTCTGAACTGGATGCTCCTCAGCTCCTGTTCTCTTGTTCCCAGAACTCTGTTTAAATAGGATTGCCAACTCTAGGTTGGAGAAATCATGAAGATTTGGGGGATGGATCCTTGGGGAGAGGGAGGCTTAGGGAGGGAGGGAAGGAGGGTATAAAGTTCTCAGCGGGGTATAATATATAATGTTCAGGGGTCATTTCGTAGAAAAAGAGCTGGAGGAACTCATTAGCAGAACTCATTTGAAGAACTCATTATCATATGCCATGCCCCCTGACATCACCAGGAGTGTGTCATTAGCATAACTGATTTGCATATGCCACACCCCCTGACATCACCTATCCTGGCTGTTTTGGACCCAATCCTGGCCATTCAGGGCCGAAATTGGGTCCAAAATGGCAAAAAGGGGCTGAAAATAGCTGAAAAGGGGCCCAAAATGGTCAGGATCGGGCCACTGATGAGCGGGAGAGTGATCTACCACCCGTCAGAGGCCCGATGCGGGCTGTTTCAGCCCCAGTCCAGGCCAAAATGGGCCCCAAATGGCTGAGAGTCTGGTGGGTGGGACCACCTGTCATGTGACCTCTTTGGAGAACTGCCGTAACTGCGTTCCTGCGCGTTCCCCCTCGAAATGAGCCCTGGTAATGTTCTTTGAGAAGCACACACTACAGCTACCATGTTCTCCAGGGCAACTAGAAAACAGGAGATCCGTTGTAATTTCAGAAGATCTCCACACCCCACCTGGAAGTTGTCAACCCTACTGTTCAGAGCACCCACAGTTCCTTTCCTTTGCTCCTTCATTAATGCAAACTGAGACCCTCATAAATTGCCCAGTGGAAAAGTTGGTTGATAACTTATTTTCTGGTCTGTTTATTTATTAAAGGTATTTATACACCACCTTTCCTGTGCTGTGCAGTATGGCTTCCAAAGAAATAAAATACATCATAAAATCTCAAACAAATCTTCAGACAAACAACAGAGAGCTTAAAACCAACACAACTGAGGAAAGGCCTTCTATTTATTTGTTGGGCTCCTGTGTTTTAATAAGTGCACAACAGACAGGAATTCAGCTGCAGAACTTTTTCCGAGCAGCCTAGAAAACAAGGAGAAAAACTTGACCCATTACAATTCCACCTCTTACACAAATCTGCAGCCCAACAGTAGATAAAATCTTTTGCTGAGGTAAAGGAAAAACATCATACCACAGGTAGGTTGGCTAGTAATGTGGTGGTGCAGGGCTCATTTCGAGGGGGAACACGCCAGAACGCAGTTCCGGCAGTTCCCCAAAGAGGTCACATGTCAGGTGGCCCTGCAAACCTGACTCTCGGCCATTTTGGGCCCGTTTCAGCCTGGATTGGGGCCGAAACGGCCCGGATTGGGCCTCTGACGGGTGGTGGATCACTCTTCTGCTCAGCAGCGGCCCGATCCTGACCGTTTTGGGCTCCTTTTCAGCCATTTCCAGCCCCTTTTTACCATTTTGGGCCCAATTTCGGCCCTGAATGGCCAGGATTGGGTCCAAAACAGCCAGGATAGGTGATGATAGGGGGTGTGGCATATGCAAATCAATTATATGAATGACACACTTCCAGTGATGGCAAGAGGTGTGGCATATGCTAATGAGTTATGCTAAGGAGTTCCTCCAGCTCTTTTTCTATGAAATGACCCCTGTGGTGGTGGTCTGAAACAAAGACCAAATCTTGATAAAAAACTGAGGTGGAAAAGGAAGAATTTTGCTCTGAACATGTTAATGTCTGAAAGAAGACTGTCTATATAAGGATTTTGACAAGTGGAAGAGGAAAGGTAGATGGAGCTAAATGAAAGTGGCTGAGGTACATACTGAGATTTCCCAGGGAAAATAAATAGGAGCTTACTATGTTTCCCATAGTTGCTATGAATCAGCAACTGGCAAGAATATGCATGAGCAGAGACGGGTGGCTTTCTATTTCAGCTAGTTGGATAGTCTTTCTCAGCAGTACTCATCAGGAGTTAGAGTATGTTTTTCCTCTCTTCAGTTTTGCCTGGATCTTGGGGATAGAAATAGTCAGTCATTAACTAAGGATTACTGTCCATTTGATCATGAGTTACAGTTACGCCGAGAAGTGTCTACCATTATGTGCTATTCTCACAATATTTTGGTGACAAAAGCAGGAATGGTTTGGTGCCATGGCATTGTGATGTTCTCTTTTTCTTGCGGGTCAGGAATCGGGTACTACTCACTCAGGTTCCTGCTCTCAGGTTTACGCAGCTGATATGGGTGTGCTCAAAACAACCGCCATTTATTGGCAAGGAGGTACAGCGGTGGGAGCAACCGATTTCAGAACGAGCAAACTTGGGCGGTCTACAATTCCAACTCACAAACAGAACTAACTGAGAGTCTCCCTACACATTGCTAAGTACCAAAGGATGCTCAAGTAGAGGATTGTATGTGTTGTCCTCAGCAGTGTAGCGTGGGTTGCGAGCACCGGGGGCAACTCCCTGCAGGTGGAGGTGCCTGTGGCACCATGGTTGAATGCAAAATGCGCACATGCGCCTGGACCCCCATGCGATAACATCACTTCCGAGAAGTGCCAGCATGGTGCAGGGCACGGCTGCCCCCGTGAGCGCTCCCCTGATTTGGGACGCTCACCTTCCCACCCCTTACCCCTCTGCTGCAGTCTCTCCCCCCCACCCCGGAGTGCTCCCGCGATTCAGGGCCACTCGCCTCCCCGCCCCTTACCCCTCCACTGCAGCTGCTCACCGCAGCCACCTGCACTGCCACTGCCCGCTTGGCACACTCCTTGGCCAGCAGCCATGGAGAGCCAACTCAGTGCCCAGTGAGCCTGCCGCCCTGTAAGCGCGGCAGGTGGCCAGGGTGGCATGGGTGGCCTCCTGGCTCCTGCAGACATGGTGCAGGCTCTCCTTGGCAGCCGGCACCCCCTAATAATTTTGCACCCGGGGCAGCCACCCCTGTGCCCCCCCCATGCTACGCCACTGGTAGTCCTCAATTCACCTGCAGGCTGTTCTCCCTCAATGCACCTGAATGCTGCTTTCACTGAGTTCCCTTTATATGACTGCATCTGCAAATGATTCCGAAGGGCAAAGCACCAATTCAGCTCAACTTTTGCTGCGAGAACAAGTGCTGTAGGCTCCTTTGAATTGCCAATTTAAGTGCATGGAAAGTTGGAGGGGGGCATGTGAAATGAGGTTCCTTGAGCATCCCAAGGACTTAGTAATGTGTAGAGAGACTCTGAGCAGGGACTCCATGAAACTGAAGCGACTCCTACAAATACATGAAGGGAGAAGCAGATGTTATGATATATGATAAATACACCACAGGCACCCCTGGAATTGAGGGCAGCTGACAGAGGCCACATTCTGTACATTTAAATGAAAGGAATGGCTGCTGCTGCCGTGTTCCAAAAAGGTTTTACTGGGCCAGAGGAATTTGATGTGAGGCAGGCAGCATCTTACGCTGAAAGTCTGCTTTATTACCTGGAAGGCAATGCAACAACACGTCCAGCCAGAACAGAAGCATATGATCTTCCAGATCGAAAGGCGTTCGTTGTTCTTCACTGCTTGGCTATATCTGCTTCACCAAACTATAAAGCTGGTCGCCTGGCTAGGCTTGCCAGTCTCCAGGTGATAGCTGGAGATCTCCCAGAATTACAACTGATCTCCAGGCAATAGAGAAAACAGCTGCTTGGAAGGGTGAACTCTATGGAATTATACCTCTCTGAGGCCCCTCCCCTCACCAAACCCCACCCTCTTCAGGCTCCACCCCCCAAATCTCCAGGAATTTTTCCAACCCAGATCTGGCAACCCTATGCCTGGCGGAAGGAACATTTCTGCCCAGATTTCGTTATTGAGATCAAAATGTCAGAGAAGGCATGGCCGGCTATGTAGCTGAGCGCCATTGCTCTGCTCATTGCTGTAAGTTTTCTGGTTTCCTTGCCTTGACTTGTGGATTTCAAGATAAATCAAGCCTAGCACTGCCTCCCCTCTAGACTCAACTTAACTTTTGGTAGCATAAAAGGAAAGGAAAGGCCTTGGCAGCTGCTATTACAAGAGCAACGAATCACACACATCCTGCCAATGCCTGCTCCTTCCAAAATGATCAGAAAATAGGTCAGCGGCAAATTCAGTGATTGGCGTCCTCCTCCTCAACAGAGTCGCACCAACAGCATAGTTCATATAAAAGCTTAGTTTATGGTAGGCAGCAGAAACAAGAAAATGCAAGTTTAGGAATGCTGAACGTTCTGCTTGCTGGAAGAAGGAAGTAGAAGAGAGAGCTCTGAGATGCCGAGAAACGGTCAAAATTCTCATTCAAGGCATTCATAAAAGAGAGATTTATCCTGCATGTGAAGTACAAAGAATTTTTTGTTCCAAACATCTATGCTATTGACAGTCAAGGTTCTGAGATGGTTGCAAAATTAGTAATCGGTGATCGGGACTGTAACATGGAAGCCGACACGGATTCTGGAGTAACCGTCCCTGGAAAAAAATCCATATTTTGACAGCTGTTCCAGCACAATCTTTCCATGTTTCAAAAACCAGAGTATCACCTTGGGGACTACAATAGACAGACAGGTGAAACTCCTGAAATCTCCCATGCAGATATTCAAAATGGGATCCTTCACTGTTGCTCAAGGATGTCGACAAACACTTCTGTGAAAGAACTGGCCCACACTGTTGAAAATCAATGTGTGCCATATTGTTTGCGGGGGTAATGGAAAAGCTTACCAATTAGTTGCCATGTGTGTACTCAGAGCAATTAGGAGCATTCAAAGTTCTACGCATGAATTTACATCTGGGTTCTGCATAGGGTTGCCATCTCCAAGTTGGGAGATTCCTGGAGATTTGGGGGGTGGAACCTGGAGAAAGTGGGGTTTGGGGAGGGAAAGGACCTTGGCGTGGCATAATTCCATAGCGTCTACCCCCCAAAGTAGCCATTTTCTCCAGGTGAACTGATCTCTGTAGCCTGGAGACCGGTTGTAATTCCAGGAGATCTCCAGCCACTACCTGGAGGCGGGCAACCCTACAATAGCAGCCATTTGTAGTAACCCATGAAGCGTATCATTTTACAGAAGTTTGATGCAGAACTAGATCAGCTTACTGTTAAAAGAATCTTCAAACTGCTCCAACACACAAGCTGGGTCATGCCTATTGTTAATGCAAATTTGCATTTGCAGTAAGCAGAAATACACTGTAAATAAGGCAGGTAAGCAGGATTCACTTCCCAAGTGCCTACTACTTAGTTCCTGTCTGTTTTGAAAGAAGGAAATGCTTTTGCAAAGCTTGACCTAGCTCAAGCCCATCAGCACTTCATAATTGTTGACAATGTTGCTGATAAACTAAATGACTATCCCAGTGCTTGGAGCTTTCCATGTCAAGAGCCTCCAGTTTAGAATGTTGGTAAAATCTGGAAATTCTCAGTGGTTTACTGAAGCGCCACTAGCAGGAATCCTTGGGACCGCTGCTTGCGATGCAGTATTGGTGGTCATGAGTCTATCCAAAGGACAGGGCCGCTCAGAAAAGTTCGGCAAAGAGTTGTCCACCGAGCTAAGAAGGAAACGTCACTCCGCTTTCAGTATCACTTTCTGGGCAAATCGATTGATCTGGCAACTACCCAACTGAGGTAGCCTCTACAGCAAGATGCATACAAGATCTTCGAGCCTTTCTAGGTTGGCTGAGCTTTTTCACACCACATCGTCTTGAAAGATAAATCCACAAAGCAGAACCCTTTCGTCAAATGTAAATAAAGATAATCAGTGGAAGTGGACTCACCAGCATGATGAAGCCCAGGGCTTTTTTTCTGGGAAAAGAGGTGGTGGAACTCAGGACTGCACAATGACGTCACTTTGGGTCAGCTGGAACAAGGGGGGAGTTTTTTAAAGTTTAAATCACCCTCGGCGAAAATGGTCACATGGCCGGTGGCCCCGCCCCCTGATCTCCAGACAGAGGGGAGTTTAGATTTCCCTCCGCGCCAGTGGCGCGGAGGGCAATCTAAACTCCCCTCTGTCTGGAGATCAGGGGGCAGAGCCACCGGCCATGTGACCATTTTCAAAAAGTGCCAGAATGCCTTTCCACTGCGTTCCAGCTAAAAAAAAGCCCTGATGAAGCCTTTCCAAATGACAAGGAGAAATTCCTGAGTCTCTCAAGGACTGATGATTTGGCTAAGTGCCAAAACTGTCTGAAGTGATATGGTGACTGCTGATGTTGATACTCTTCTTGCCTTTTAACCTAAGGACATGGGCTCTACTGAGTGTGCACAGGTTGCTAAAGAAGCATTTTCAGTCATTGAAGAGATGTGAAGAAATCACTGAAGACATTATGTGTATGGCCACGCTTTTGAAACCAAAGTCAACCACAAACTGCTAGTTCACCTTTTCACTGAAGACGAGCCAACACACCTCTAATATTATCACAATGAGTGCACTGCTAGACCGTCATGTTCAATGCTTATAAGTACAACTCATCTACAAACCTTGGGAGATGATTGCTGCTCCCTATTACCTGAAAGCCTAGGGGTCCCGCCATCAGTTAATATGGCCCTGGATTTGGCCCGTTTGGGGCCCAAATCGGCCTGGTGAGACGTGCAAGAGCACTCCCATGCCCTGCGTGATGGCATCACTCCTGGGAGCGACTCCGTCACACCGCACCAGGAACACACCTGGAGGCCTGTTTTCCCACCTTTTCCCCAAGCCTGCCAGGTGAGGGGGGGAGGAAGGGGGAGAAGGGGATTCTCTGCCCCCACCATCCACGAAATGGATGTGGGAGCCGTTGAAACAATACGAATAATCATGCAGAAACTGAATGAATGACCATGATACAGTTTAAATTATTCCGTGAGCAAGTGTAAACGAAACAGGAACCAGCTAGCACCCTGTCGGAACAACCTATAGTCGAACGACGCATGGTCAGTTTCAGTGGCCCATAAATTTTGGGTCTAGTGGATATCATCTGCTGACAAAGGATTTTCTTCTTCTGATTTTTGTCTAAGGTGACGAGGAAAGGAGATTTACAATTGTATGGGAGAGTGCTAAGCACCTACCAGGACCGAAACGAGAGCTTGGACTTCTTTTTCGTTGAACAATAGAGACTTTAACAACAGCTGATAATATTAATATTTATTATGATATTTATGGAATCATGTATTGATTGTTTATTGCTATTTATGAATATTTATTCAAGGTCTATGATGTTAAGTGTATATTTATATACGTAGGAAGAGTTATTACTGGAGCTTGGAAATATATTTGGTATTATTAGGTTAGTTTTATATTGAGCACTTTTTATTATGTATATAAAAATTTAAACATTTAAAAGTTACAGGTTTCATATTTGGGGGATTTTGGGTTCCTTTTTGGTAGGTTTGGTTCCCGTGTAGCCCTCTTTTTCAGTCAGCCCACCAGGGGACCTGGCAGCCCTACACATGAATGAACTAGATCTCAAGTTCACCTCAGGATTAGATAATTTGCACAAGCAGCATTCTTAAATATCCGTTCAATTTATGTATGAAGTAAAACCAGCAAGCATTCAGAGGCTGGATGAGATCAGAGACAAACAAACAAACCCAAAAAGACCGTCCTGCCCATAAACCAAATGTCTCTTCTAACACTCCAATCAAATCCAGTAATAAAGATATCACCAGCCCGTGACGATTTATGGCTCATCACGTCCTCTTTTGTAAACACAACACTATATTGTATCTCCCGTGCTCAGTCACCTGAAGGTCTGCTGCCATTACACAAAATGTTGCCTTCTTGCTCCGAATGCTTCCGAGGCTCACAGTAGCCTTCCAAGTAACACTTGCCTCTGTGTCTAGCACATTTTTTTAATCCCGCCCTTTCTTCCTTTGAGAAGCTCAGAACACTTCCTTGAAGTTGTCCTCACACCAGTGTTGTGAAGTAGTTTAGGCCTCCCACCAGCAAGCCTCATTGTTCACAGAGAGAGATGACAACCAGCTATGGTTGCCAAGTCCCCTTACCCTCCCGGCAAGAGGGGGAGAACGTTGACACTTACTGTTCTGGTACTCCTGGGATACTCCTTGTACATGTGCTTCATCAGCACAGTGATGTCACTTCCAGGAAGTGACATCATCATGCAAGGCTGGGGTGCATGTGAATGCTTCACAGCAGGCCAATTTGGGGCCCAAACTGGCCCACTGTGAAGTGTGGGAGTGCTCTTTGGGCAGCGTGATGATGTCAATGTTGCTCCAGCCCCGGGAGTTCACCCAGGAGGCTTATTTCCCACCTTTCCCTCTGCTGGCCAGGTAAGCAGTGGTGGGGGGCAAAAGATGGGAGCGGGGGATTCCCCCACTGGGAGAATGGGATCCCTACAACCAGCCCATGGCCATCCATCAAGTTTCATGGCAAACTGGGGCTCTCTTAGAACTGAGTACAATGTGCTAATGATGAACCGTTCAGAGCAGAGATGTATAATAAATTTATTAAATTTATATCCTGCTTTTTGTCCATAGGGACCTCAAAATGGCGTACAGCTTTTTAATAAATACAGAAGAGTTAGCCATGTTAGTCTGTAGCTGCAAGATAGTAAAGAGTCCAGTAGCACCTTTAAGACTAACCAACTGTATTGTAGCATAAGCTTTCGAGAACCACAGCTGTCTTCTGACGAAGAGAGCTGTGGTTCTCGAAAGCTTATGCTACAATAAAGTTGGTTAGTCTTAAAGGTGCTACTGGACTCTTTAGAAAATACAATCTACTTTGCTCTCAAGTCTCAAGAGATTCCCTGCACTGTGCCCTCTTGGCAAGTGTAGAGTTTACAAAGCTACTGAGAACTTTTTCATACTTGTTCCCAAGCCTAACCCAGGGCAACCACAACTATGGGGCACTCATGGCAAGAGAGGAGCAGAGGTGATTTGCCATTGCCGTCTTCTATCTAGCAAACCCTTGGAGGTCTTCCTTGTTGGTCTTGTTGGTCTTCAAGGTGCTACGGGACTCAAATCTTGCTGTTCTATTGCAGACCAACACGGCTACCCACCTGAAACGATCTTCCTTGGTGGTACTGACTGTGTCCGACCCTGCGTCCAAGAAGCCCTGACAAGCACAAGCCAAGCTGGGTTACCCAGGCTCCTAGTGCTTGTCACTGTAATAAAAATGAAAGTGCAAACCTGTTTCAGTTTGCTTGTAATGCTGTATGCAGGGCCGGCGTGTCCTTGAAGGTGGGTCCAGCAGCTGCCTCGAGTGCTGAGGTTCTGAAGCGGGTGCTGGGGGCAGGGGTGTGTGCTACAGAGCTGGCGGTGGCAGCAGGACGGCTGGAAAGCCGCCCGCACCACCCCGGCCGCCTGCCACTCCTGGCCTGCAGCTGCTGCGCCCGGGTGGGAGTGCGTGCTGGTGGCGGCAGTGCGAGGCAGTCTGAGCCGGCAATCTCCCAGCCCTCCCACTCAGTTGCCCCATTCTGCCACCGCCGTCACCTGCACACAGCTGGGGTCGGCTCACAGCAGCATGTTGCGTGATGATGTCATGTGCAGTGATGTCATCATGCAGTCCTGGTGAGCACTCGCAGGGGCAGCAACAGCCCTGAAGCTGTCCCCGGTCTCAGGCGCCAGAAACTCTAGCACCGACCCTGGCTGTATGGCAAAGAAATTACAGTTTTAGAGTAAGAAGCATTCAGTATTGCCCATATAAAAGTATTTTATTCAGTCTCACTACACAAGTAATCTTACACAAGAACACTAAAGTATAGGGAGATGCAATACTAGCTGGGAAGGGTAGTTTAAAAAGATAGAGCCAAGGGCTCTGTCAATTTCACCTCTCTATAGAGCCCCCAAAGATCACTCCCCAGAGGGTTTGTTAATTTCCTCTTCACCTTTGAAAGGCTGTGTCAGGTGAAGAGGAAATTAACATACCCTCTGAGGAGCAATTTTTACCTGCTCTGTAGAGAGGTGACATTGACAGAGCCTATGCATCCCAGCTCACATTGCATCTCTCTTCACTTTTTTTTAAATTAATTTTTTTTATTATTGAAACTATATAAAATACAAACATACAATAAACACTAGAGGTAGTAAAATACTGAATACAAACAACAATGAATACGAACAGTAATGAAACAGTGTATAGCACACTGAATTACAAGAGGTTATAACTGGTGGTTATAGATTACATAGAGGATGTACTGAATGATATCTATCATAAATAACCTTAACACAGTAATACAATATTAATTTAGAGAGTGGATACAACTTATATATTTGCATACATATGAAAGAATTTCAAACCTGGTAGGGTACAATTATTTTCAAGGTTCTCAAAAAGTGGAAACCATTTCTCTATGAAGTTTGTAGATTTTGAGAAGTGCTCTACCTGAAACACTTTATCATATAATTTCTCTGAAATAAAGTGGTCCCAAATTTTTGGGTACCAGTTGTCAATTGAGGGAATGGATTTCGATTTCCAGAATGCAGCTATCGCACTCTTTGCAGCCACTAATAATGTGGCTATAAGGTCTTGTCTTTTCTTGCGTATCTCTCTACACTTGAGTGTCCTCGTGTAAAATGTCTCATGTACAGAGACTCTAAAATACATGCCGGTGTTTTGTACTCCCTGCGATTGTTTACTGTAACTTTTTGGTATTTACTGTCATTTGGGAGGAGTTACCTCATGAACAGTGCAATCCTATGCACAGTTACACCAGTCTAAGCCCATTGAAATCAATGGCCTTAAACTGGAGTAACTCTCCATAGGATTGCACTGGAATTGAAGGAGCCCCGTGGCGCAGAGTGGTAAGCTGCAGTACTGCAGCCCAAGCTCTGCTCACGACCTGAGTTCGATCCCGGCGGAAGCCAGGTTCAGGTAGTTGGCTCAAGGTTGACTCACCCTTCCATCCTTCCAAGGTCAGTAAAATGAGCACCCAGTTTCCTGGGGGGTAAAGTGTAGATGACTGGGGAAGGCACTGGCAAAACACCCCGTAACAAAAGTCTGCCAAAAAAAGTCGTGATGCGACGTCCCCCCCCCCATGGGTCAGTAATGACTTGGTGCTTGCACAGGGGACTACCTTTACCTTTTTCCTCATTAAACATTTTGCCTGGCTATTTTAAAAAATGTTTTGCAGTGAATAATATTTATATTGATGGTTGTTGTGGGTTTTCCGGGCTGTATTTCCAGTGTCACTGTTTTCCAGTGTCACAGACTGTGACACTGAGAGATCTCTGTCTTTTGGTACTACACCTCTGAAGATGCCAGCCACAGCCGCTGGCGAAACGTCAGGAACTACAATGCCAAGACCACGGCAATACAGCCCGGAAAACCCACAACAACCATCGTTCTCCGGCCGTGAAAGCCTTCAACAATACATCAATATTTATATTTTTGACAAGTCTTTTTACATGTCATATTATGATGCACATCCTTGGAGGATAGCAATGAGATAACTGGGGTTGCCAGCTCCAGGTTGGGAAATTCCTGGCAGTGTATAACTCTGTAGAATCTACCCTCCAAAGTAGCCATTTTCTCTAGGGGGTTGATCTGTATTGCCTGGAGATCTAATTCCAAGAAGAAGTTGGTCAGGTAACTTGTGTGTTAGCCACAAAGATTCTTACTATTCAAGTCCTTTGAGTTGAACTTGAAGATTTCTTCAGGGCCGCAGCTTGCTCCACAATCATGTTCCTGAGCATATTTATTCAGAAATAAATCCCTCTGAGCTTAGTTGTGCTTACTAACGAGCAGGGCTTTTTTTCAGTGGGAACGCGGGGGAACGGAGTTCTGGAACCTCTTGAAAATGGTCACATGGCTGGTGGCCCCGCCCCCTGATCTCCAGACAGAGGGAAGTTTAGATTGGGGCAGGGCCACCAGACATGTGACCATTTTCTCCGAGGGCAACCCACTGAGTTCCACCACCTCTTTTCTCATAAAAAAGCCCTGCTAACGAGTCCTGGTATGTGTGCACATAGGGTTGCAATTGTTATTCTCCCACAAATGGAAGCCAAGGCACATTTTTGTTTCTTTTAAATCTTGTACATCGTGCTTGTCATCACTGTTCATTGTTGTTGTTGGTTATTCTTTTGTGTTTTAAGCTGCCTCTGTGCCACTTAAGCATTATACATCAATTATACAAAACCGATGCAAAAATAACATGGAAGAATTTGGCACGAGCGAAGGGGAAATGGTGTGGAAATAAAAATCTGCAAGTTCATGTCTGACGTGAGAAATGGAATCAAAAGGCAGATATTCAACCTGAACCAGCTAGTTTTCAACATTCAGTCTCATCCTAAAAAATTAAAAATTTAGTCTCTTCAGTCTCAAGTACGAGTCGCTACTGCATTTCCCCTGCCCCTCCCCCTATGCTTTAATACCCTCATCTTTCTCCCTTCACTCTACTTGCTACCACTGTCAACAATAGAATTGTCAGACCCTTTCAGAAGAGATCCATCCTTTTTGGCTTACATTACAATGTGAACTACCGTTTGCACTGAAACAATTATAGAAATGTTAACCATCCCAACAGTGCCAGCCGCAATTTCAGCACATTAATGAATCTGCCACTATTGAGAGGGCCAATTTCCCCATCTGCATGTGAACTTCCCTCCCATGAGTATGTCTCTAGGCAGCTTCTGCATTAGGAGCTGGGAAGTAGACAGAAAACCCTGGGTCGGATCCTATCAGCTTTTCCACTGGTGCAAGAGGGAAGAAGGGCCCCTTTTGATCGTGGAAGGCTGTGACAGGGATTGTGGTACTTGCAAAGGCCAAAAGCCATGGGGATGAGGCTGCAGTAAGGAAGGGGGTTGGAGGAGGTTGCCCTTCCTCCCTCTTGAGCCACAACGTCCAGCTTCCTAGTCCATCCTATATCAGACCTGCAGCCAGGTACGCAGTGATGGGTTGGATTAAATGACCCTGGAGGTCCCTTCCAACTTTATGTTTGTATGATTGTATGATTCTATTATTCTTAACAATTGTGGGATATAATTGAACAAATGACACTACTAATGTATTATCTATATACAGGGCTTTTTTTCAGCTGGAACGCGGTGGAACGGAGTTCTGGAACCTCTTGAAAATGGTCACATGGCTGGTGGCCCCGCCCCCTGATCTCCAGACAGAGGGGAATTTAGATTGCCCTCTGCGCCGCTGGAGCAGTGCAGAGGGCAATCTAAACTCCCCTCTGTCTGGAGATCAGGGGGCGGGGCCACCAGCCATGTGACCATTTCACCGAGGGTGATTTAAACTTTAAAAAACTCCCCCCTTGTTCCAGCTGACCCAAAGTGATGTCATTGTGTGGTCCCGGGAGCATGCGCGCACTTTGCACACATTCATGTGGTACCAGGGGCACCACCTCCCACCAAGAGTTGCCCCCTGTGCTGGCAACCCACTGAGTTCCACCATCTCTTTTCCCAGAAAAAAATCCCTGTCTATATATATATAAAGACAAGTGTCCTGATTGACCCATCAACGCCCAGCCAAAACCCCTGGACCTAGAAACATGGAATTTGGGGAGAACATTCCTTTCATGATATAAACAACCACTAAGAAGGGATTTTAAGAAATTTGCCCTCTAAGGGAGTAAAAAGGGGTAAAATGTGTTTTCCCAAATGGATACAGCTTCCCTGTGTGGCTGGCAGGCTGCTGCCTGCTTGCGCCTCCACCCACTGCCAGCTCGGCCACTCTTCCCTGATTGGGCCAGCCTTTCAAGGTTATTTGCATATTTGGCCTGATTGGTCCTCCTCCCCACATTCTAAACAGTATGCAGTTGCTATTGGGAGTCATTGAATGTGTCCTGAGGTAAAATGCACCTCCCAGTTTTCCTCTCATAGTTCACTAGGGTTGCCAATCTCCCTGCGGGGCCTGGTTTCCCTGTGTGACTGGCAGGCTCCTGCCTGCTTGCACACCCCCCCTCTGATTGGTCAGCTGTGGAACTGTGTTCTGAGGTAAAAAATCAGGTAAAGGAAACTGCGGACAGTTGAAGAAAGGCAGTACAAGACTCCTGAATAGGGATAACATGCTTCACTTCATTCAAACACCTTTGTGAAGCTCGGGTACTATGCTATTATACTACAAAACCAACTAACACCCCCCCCCCAAAAAAAACAAAAAATGTTACATACCCATAAGTTTTATAACTGTATTTAAAGTAGATAAATACCATAGCAAAGCACAGGTATCAAACTAATAACTATATATTTCCCCCATCCCCAGTTTACATCCCAGTATTAAAGATCAGTCCAAAGCAAGGGCTGCCTTACAGTCATTCCTCTTCAAATGTCCCCGTCTGCTCGTAACTGTTGAGTTTTTCCTTGCAGCCCCCATGAGGTTGATTCAGACTAACAGCGCCTGTTTGTTTTTCTTTGGCAGGATCATCCGAACCAAAGTGCAGCAGCCCTTCCATCCAACGCCAGATGGTAGTGGGACAGGAGTGTCTGCACCTGGACATACTATAGGTAAGAGGAAACCCGAGAGGTGGAGGTGGGGGGGGCAGGATTGAAGCGATCTCATGCACACAGCGAAACAAAGCAGCAGGATGAGGTGTGAGAGAAAAGATGCTCACCTGCCTGTTTTAGGGCAACAAAAGGTCATCTAGCCGGTGCATAAAGGGTAGTGGCGCAAATTCCCCAATGCACACTCATGTTGTTGAATGTATCCGCTTGTGAGCCTCCAGCTTGGGCTTCTTTTTGCTTCTGAATAGCAAAGAAATCCTCTGTTTCAAAGCAGTTAGCTGCTGCTCTGTCCAAAAGCTCAGAAGACATGCCTTTCCAGCCTAGCCCAATTTCCACAATCTTGATATTCGCTGGAAGGAGAATCTCCCCTCCACACTGCTTGCTTAACACACACAGCATTATACCCTGCTGAGGTCCCATCCCTAAACCCCGTTCTCTCCAGTCTCTCCTTCCAAATCTCCAGGAATTTCGTAATCCAGAATAGCTCACAACTGCTCGTTAAACTTTTCTGCAAAACATGAATCAGAGTAAGCCTGTGCTTGCATCAAAAAAATTAACTAAATTGGTACGTATAGTTACATGGCCCTATCCCATAGTTTGCTATTGGGGTGCATGGAGAATAAAGGCCACGGAGCAATCTATTGTTAAACAACATGCAACAAGTTTTCATGTAGTTTAATGTTTCCAAGTATTCTGATTTGCCCTGTTTTTTCAGTATATTTTCATTTGCTATCCATCCCCAATGGTGGAATAGGATGGGTAATTTTGATGAGACCGATGAGAGAACGGCTTGGATTGCATTCACATCGAGTGCTTTCTGAACCAAAAATGCTCAGAAAATATAACAACGTAGGCAGTGTTAGGCAGTAGAGGAAAGGGGAGCAGAAGGGAATGCACTTCCCTCCCCAATATATGTCCATATTTCTTCCAGGGCCAAATTCGGGTTCAGGATGGGCCAAAGTTTTTTTTAGGCCAGCATCCTCTTTCTAGCGGTAGCCAGACAGATGTTCCCAGGAAGCCCACACGTGGATCAGGAAAGCAGTGGCCCTCCAGCTATTCCAACCTTACCCCCAGCCACCGATATTCAGAATGCGGAGTCTCTGCTTAGTAGAGTTGCCGGGTCCCCCCCGATCCCCACAGCAGGAGGCCAGAGGCCCGGCACCTATATTACTGTTGGCAACTACCTTACTGTTGGTGCTCCTGGCTTGTGCAATGACATCACTTCCAGGAAGTGACATCATCGCAGGGCACATGCCGCTCTGGGGGGCTGAATTAAGCCCAATTTGGCCCAAACCTGGGCCGATTCGACGTGAATCCAAGCCGGATTGGCTTGACTCAGGCTGCTGCAGGTGCAGGAGCACACAGCATTACCTGTGAGCACACCCCTGGGAGACACATTCCCCTCTGCCAGCCAGGCAAGTGGGGGCGGGGGGTGGAGGGTGGGAGTGGGGGAATCCCCCACCCCCAGCAGGGAACTGGCATGCCTACTGCTTAGTTATCTTTGCTTCATAACTATTGATAGGGCTACCATACATGAGGCTATCGAATCCTTTTGGGGGGTGGGGTGGAGTCTAACTAAATTACATGCAGACATATGTAAGATAATTCCAGGAGTTGCTCCCATTAAGGAAAAGCAGCTTTGGGAGTGAACAACTCAGGAGGAGAGGAAAGGGAGATGAGGTGCTTAACCCTCTTCCTACCAGTCATGGATGGCATTATACCCCACTGAGGTCTCTCCCCTCCCCAGGCTTAGAGCTGCCAGTCCCCCATTGGGGGTGGGGGATCTCCCACTCCCAGCCTCTGCCCTCGCCAACACTCCCTTGGCTGGTGATGGTGGGGGAGGCCTGGAGAATGGGCCCAGCTTGACAACATCAGTTTCAGAAGTGACATCATTGCACCCGGCAGCATGCTCCTGCGCTTCACAGGGGCCCAAATTGGCCCCTGTGAAACGTGGAAGCATGCCCATCGCTGGGTGTAATGACATCACTTCCCGAAGTGATGTCATCATGCCCACAGGGAGCACACATGTGAGCGGAGATCCCCTCCAGTAAGTGCCAGGAACCTGACAACCCTCGCCAGGCTCCATCCTCAAATCTCCAGGAATTTCCCAAAGCAGAGCGGGCAGCTCTTGGGAGCAGGGCATAAATAACATTATCATCATTGCTGAAGCAGGTACAAAGCTGCATAACAAACTAGAGGAGGGATTCATGTAATAAAGGCAAATAAGTAAAATATTATTAATAATCATCAATATATCGTTTACTGACAATAATAGATATCTTTTGCAAAACTTGTCAAGTTAGAGAGACGGTTTGATTTTGACTATAATGCTCCAGGCCTAGATTCATAGTACTATAGCAGGGTTAATCCCAATCTAAGGTCAGAAATACAATTACTACCTCCCCCCCCCACTGCCATATTTATGCATGATGTGTGTAAGGAGTAGAGATGGGCACAAACCGGAAAAAAACCAAACTATGCAGTTCATGGTTCGTCAAATTTCATGAACCACGAATTTTCACGAACCTGCCTCTGGTTTGTGAACTGGTTTGTTTGGTTCATGAAAACGTCACATCCAGGTCAGAAAATCATCACTTCCGGGTCAGCAGAAGGTCTGCAGGAAGTCCATCCCCTGTTGCCTAGGAAACTGATTGATTGGCACCAGGCTGTCTGCAGTGACGAACCAAAATATGAACCAAACGTACCAGCCTAAAAGTTCGTGGCGATTCATCAGAAATGGGATCTGACGAACCGTGGTTTGCGAACCACGAACCGGCCTGGTTCGTGCTTAATTTTGGTTCGTATTTCGGTTCATGCTCATCTCTAGTAAGGAGAGGGGGGAGTCTACCTGTTGGCTTTTTAATGTAAAGCATCCCTGCAGGGGCTGGTGGGAGAGTTGACAGCACCCAAAAAGTTAAATAAGGATGGGCAAGAAGAAGAAAACTTGACGTTGCTCTTAAAAGGGGGGCATTGGCTTTGCTGCAGTTCTGGGCAGATTTTAAAAGGGTTTCATGGGAACTCTGGGACTGGAGAAACATTTTGGGTCATCAGAGTCTGGTTGAATCAAGCTTCCTTCTCCAGAGTTGATGGCAGGGGAGATCCAGCCACCCGCTTTGTCCATGGCTGGTTAGTTGCTTCTTGTGAGCATCCTCTGGACTCAGCCAGCTGCCTCCAATGTAAGACTGCTAACTCCTCATGGGAAAATTCCAGGAGATTTGAGGGTTTATCCTGGGGAGGGGAGGGGTTGGGGAGGGACCTCAAAGGAGTATAATACCACAGATCAGTTGTAATTCTAGGGGATCCCCAAGCCCCACCTGAAAGTTGGCAATCTCACTGTAGTGCCCTCTTTCTCCTAGGGCTGCAGGTCTCGCAGCAGGGGCAGGGGATCCACTGCTCCCAGCTTCTGCCCCCTGCCCCACTCACCTGGCTGGTAGGGGGAAAGTCCCAGGAACAGTCCTGAGAGGCAAAAAAACTCCTATGCCAGTGTGCAGTGGGGGCATTCCTAACAGCTGCAATGACATAACTTCCTTAAGTGACATCATCATACCCATTGGCGGGCATGCTCCCATGCTGCACAAGGATCCCAATTACCCCCTGGGAATCGCAGGAGCATGCCTGCCGACAGTCGCAATGATGTCATTTCCAGAAGTGATGTCATCGCACCTGCTGGAAGCTCACCTGCACTTCCCGTGCTTGCAAGGAAATTGACCAGGGTAAGTGCCAGGTCCTCCCCCTCCCGCTGTGAGAGTAAGGGAACATGGAAAACCTTCTTCCTCCCCACCACCCCCTTAGCGTTGTCAAGTCCCCTTATACTCCCAGCAGAGGGGGGGATCCAGCACTTACCTCCAGTTTCTTCTGGAATCGGCCCAGCACAAAGCTTGGGAGCACTCCTGGGGCCTGCGTGATGACATCACTCTTGGGGTAGGCTTGCCAGTTGCCATTCCTCCGCCAGGAGCAGGGGATCCCCTGCTCCCACCTCCTCCCCCCACCCCCACTTACCTGGCCAACGGGAGGGCATGCCCTCCAGGCACCTCCTCAGCAGTGCAGGCACACCTCCAGGCAGCGCAGCGTGCCCTAATGTCCTGTCGAATCAGGCCCATGGGGGGGGGGATTCAGCCCTTTGGTGAGTGCAGTCATGCTTCCGGGCTTCCCTTTGACCTGCATGATGATGTCACTTCCCGGAAGTGATATCATCACGTACGCCCAGAAGCGTGCATGCACTATACGAAGCATCAGTGCAAAGCCAGCACAGGGTAAGTGTCAGCATCCCAGTCTCCCACCGGTGGACTTGAGGGACCTGACAACCCTACCTGGGAGTGATGTCATCACACTGCACTGGGAGCATTCCCAGAAAGGCTTATTCCTGCACCTTTTACCCTGAATGCTGGCGGGGGGGGGGGGGGGAGGCTGGGAGCAGGGGATCCACTGGAGTGGGGGTTACCAGTGCACCAGAGGATTGGCAACCCTACACCCCCTCCACTCCTGTCTTTTGAGGCCTTGGTGGGCAAAGAATAACCCTGATCTCCCCCCACGCCTGATACTAACATTTAAAATGAGAGGCTTGGAGAGAAGGAATGTTCTTCTTCATCTCCCATCATGACCCAGTAGACACTGAAATGTATTCGTGCAAGCCACTCCTGATCCTGACCGTTGCACCAGCTCAGGCGAGGGGGGGGGGTCAAAATAATCCCCGGCAACAAGCAATTTGAATACTAAAATAAGTACAATTTTTCCACAGTGGAAGCATAAGTTGCAGAAGATTGCTGTTCCTCTCCCCACCCCCCCACCCCAACCCAGGACAAAAAATACAGTTTAGCAGCCGCTGTGCAGTTATTGCGTAATGAAACAACAATCTAGAAAGGCCCCTGAGGTGGGAACGTCACCGTTTTGAGTCACTGGAGAACCATACTTTGGAGGTAGATGGCCGTGTTTTATCTGGCTTGGTTTCTTCCTCCTGCTATTAAATTCCCATCCAAGCTCAATGCTTCTATGACTAGCTGTGAGCACCAGGAGCTAATAGAATTCTGGCGTAGATGAAGCAAATGTTCTGGGTCAATGTTACGTGTTCTGTGGGGAAGTCGCATTCCAAACGAGCACGTACCGATCAAAGCAGAAGTGGCGATCGCTCCCGCAGCATGCATGTTACTGAAAGATGTGATAGCTGGTTGGCTATGATGAATCAACTCAGCCTTTAATCGCAGACTATAAGCTTGGCCGTCGATTAACCATTGGGTTAATCAAGGCACAATGGCTCTGGGACTGAGGCCACCAGGACATACCAGTTCCTTCCTTTGGCTTCGAATTCTGATTTTTAAAATTCCCTAGAGATGATTTTCTTCTTCTTGCTTGTACTGAAAAGATGGTTTTCTTTTTCGGGTGAAATTCTTGCTTTCCTTCTAATATTAAATAACTGCAGTTGAGCGCGCTAAGTCCAATTCAATATGCACTTTTAAAAGCAGATCTTCATAATATAGGATCTGAGGTTGTTTATACTTGTAATCAGACATGGGCACGAACCGCATTACGAACCAAAAAAACCCATGAACCGCCCACGATCCAGTAGTTTGGTAGTTCGTGAGCGTCCATGGCCAACGAACCAGCATTAGTTAGAGGTGCGGTTCAGTGCATTCTTCCGCGGTTCATGAAGCCAGACAGTCAGGCGCCATTAATCAGTTCCCTTGGAAATGGAGCCGGGGGAATGCCTGAACTGTCTGCACTCCTTCTGTTGCCCTGGAAACCCGAATGGAAGCCCAGCTTACCTTGATCGGCAGGTCTTCCTTCCAACCATGGAACTACAAAGTGGTTACAACCTGGGAGAAGACACCTAGGGGAGGGAGGGGGAGGGGGTGTTCTATAGACATGGGCACTCCAATCGCATCCCTGCAAAACCTGATAGGCAGCTCTGACGGCCAACCACAGACCTCCTGTGTTGCTCAATGGGATCTCAGCTTATAAAAAGCAGTGGGTTCCCAGGCTGGGTTTCATTTTCAGTGAGCAGTGGAGTGTGACAGAGCTGTTGCTTGCTACTTGCTAGCCTTTTGGGGAGAGAGACAGAGAGAGTTTAATTGGAGCTTGGATCCCTATTGCAATCTTGACCAAACTTGGGTAATGGCTGGTGTAGAGCTTGTTAAACACTACCCGGGAATATGGGCTCTCTAATTCCAACGGGGACCGTTCTGACGCCCACGAACCACAAACCTCGAACTGGTTTGGCAACGGGAAAAGTTCATTGAGGTTCGCTGTTTCGGGTTCGTCGTCAGCACCGAACCATGAACCACTGGTTCATTAAATATTTTCGGTTCGTGCCCATGTCTACTTGTAATCATCTTGACACTGTTATCTCGCTATAGCAGAGTGTACAGACTCTTCTGATATAGTTTAAAAGATACTTTCTCTTTCTGACAATGAGCTGTAGTTTTGTTTTTTAAATCCTTAAGTTATCTCACA
Organism: Eublepharis macularius; assembly: GCF_028583425.1. Classification (NCBI taxonomy): domain Eukaryota; kingdom Metazoa; phylum Chordata; class Lepidosauria; order Squamata; family Eublepharidae; genus Eublepharis; species Eublepharis macularius. The sequence continues at coordinate 127,089,616 of NC_072795.1, read as the reverse complement.
AGGGAAACTTTCCCTTGTCTCAGTGGGCACCTTCATTGAAATTTTACAATACGTCACTCTGTTTACATTTTGCAATAGTCTTGCTGACAAAGCAGCTAAAAGCTAAAAAGTTAATCAATTATTTTTATGTTAGTAGTCCTAAGAGGTAATCTTTTTGATTATGTTACTATAGGTATTAGGCTACCTAAGGGGGACACAGATTTGTACAATGGGAAAGGACTGCCCAGCTGTTATTCATGTTAGGAAACAGGTTTGGGAAATCAATTGGTTAAAATAACTGTATTCGGGGCTTTTTTCTGGGAAAAGAGGTGGTGGAACTCAGGACCATACAATGACATCACTTTGGGTCAGCTGGAACAAGGGGGGAGTTTTTTAAAGTTTAAATCGCTCTCAGTGAAAATGGTCACATGGCTGGTGGCCCCGCCCCCTGATCTCCAGACAGAGGGGAGTTTAGATTGCCCTCTGCGCCGCATGGTGCAGAGGGCAATCTAAACTCCCCTCTGTCTGGAGATCAGGGGGCGGGGCCACCGGCCCTGTGACCATTTTCAAGAGGTGTCGGAACTCTGTTCCACTGTGTTCCAGCTGAAAAAAAGCCCTGGCTGTATTGACTATATCCTGCAAAGCATAGTCAGAAGCATTAGGTAGTTTTTAGCCTGTCCAGGACAGGCTAAAACTGAGAGTATTGCCCCAAAGCTGTCCTGAATATGAGGTGATTCTATAGCTGGTCCAGAGTTTGTTGGATACATGAAACAGAAACAAGGGACCTTGGATTAACAATAACTGAGGGGATCTGATCCAGTGGAGGGGCTGGGGGAAGAAGCAGTATCCCTGGTTGCCAACTGGCCAGGAAAAAAAGTGACCTGTCCTTTGAGTATAGGTTTAATGTGCAGAAATCTGCATTGAGGGATTAGAAACAAGACAACGGGCCATTTCCACACATTTTACCTGCCTGCAGAACATCACGAGAAAGACCCGGAAGACAGCATCTTCTCGCACAAAATCACGCCAGGAAGACGCTGTTATCCGGGAGTTTTGCGTGATGGCCTTGGAAATTTGTGGAGATTTGGGGGCAATGCCTGGGGAGGGCCGAGTTTAGAGAGTGGAAGGAACTCACCAGCAATGTGAAGCCCTACAGCTCACCCTCCAGAGTTGCCAGTTCCTCCAAATGAACTGATCTCTGTAGTCTAAACATCCGTTCTAATTCCCCACCTAAAGGTTGGCAACTCTAGTCAGAGGTCTGCCACAGGAAGGGGAGAATTGGCAAAAATCACACCCTTCCATCATCAGCAATAGGCCATCTACCTGCTGGTGTGGGTGATCTATAAAATTTAAATATTGCTAACAGGCACGGGCATTATATCACTTCTGGGGAAAACCTCGATGTGATGGCCTGTTGTCTAGGAATTGCCGGAAACTCTATAGTTTTACCATAGAGTGTCCAGCAATTCTTAGAGTGATGTAAAGTCACTTCTGGGTTTTACTGAAAGTGATGTAACACTGTTGTGTTACATTACTATTACTATTACTATTTCACAAAATCCTCTGTTTTGGCCCTTGGATAGCAAAGATTTGGGATCATGCATTGGCTAAAATAATGGCTCGTTCAATCCTCTGTTGGTTTGGCATTCATCTTATATTGATAATCTGAGAAAATGAACAGAACAATGATGGGTTTTAATTACTGTTTCCTATTATATGAAGTGTAGTTATCAGTTGTAGCTGTTTAAAGCGCTTCTCCCCATTCACTTTGCTGAGTTCTCTCCTTCCCTCCCTTTCTCTTCCTCCATCTCTCTCTCTCTTTCTGTCTCTCTCTTACACACACACTCACATAAACACTAAGCTTTGCAACCAAAACACAACCCAAGGCAAACTTATGCAAATCTGATTTCAGACGTGCTGCACGTGGCCTATGGGGTTATGAACTGAATGGTTTCCTCTTAACATTTTTGCCCACTGAATTGGAGGATTTGTACTGGAGGAGCCCAGGCAGTGTTGGATACCCTCCAAGAGCACGAGGCGTTGGGCTTTCCACGCGTTGTTAAAGGGACGGCCCACTCACTGAACGCTGGCAGCTTTCCCCCTTGACTCCAGATGTCTCCATTTTCAAAACAGTTGCAGGCTATTTGGCTTCTGTTTTTTTGCTGCCTTTTTGGGACCGTGGGAAAGTGCGCTCCCAGAAAAGGCACCAAAAAACCGGAAGCCAAACAGCCTGCAACCGTTTTGAAAATGGAGACATCTAGAGTCAAGGGGGAAAGCTGCCAGCATTTGGTGAGTGGGCCGTCCCTTTAATGACATGTAGAAAGGGCACTTGAGAAACTGTTTTTGTTTGGTATTGGTTTGCCTTGGGAGTCCTTTTTGTTCGGGGAAGGGCTCACCAGTTCCTTGTGGTATGCCCTGGGGTGTGTTACCAGGAGAGGGATTTTGAAAGGGATTCACCATGCCCAAGGCTTCTGGAAAGGCATCTTTGGGCTTCGTCTGTAGTCGAGACATGCCAGCCATACTATAGAGGAGCAGGGCCAGAGCTAGGGAGCATAGTGTTCAACCTGCTGGCAGCTACTCTCCTCATGGGCCTTTCTCCCTTTTCATTTTGTCCAGTTCCCAGTACAGCATCCCCTCCCGTCTCCAGTGCCTCCAATGATCCAGTGGGTTCCTACTCCATTAACGGGATTCTGGGGATTCCTCGGTCGAATGGCGAGAAGAGGAAACGTGACGAAGGTAGGGGGAGGGAGGGGCTCATCCCCCCTTTCCTTTTCTTTTTTTCCTGTTCTTTTCTCTCCCCCCACCCACCTCCATCCCTGTTGCTCTACTCCCTTCATTCCCATTCTCTCTGCCTCCTCTGCCTCAGGGAGCTCCGGTTTTGGAGCAAGACTTGCAGATGCTTTGCATATGAAATTAGCTTTAGAGCAGGCAGAAAGTCCCTGTCTAACTTTGCTGGTCTGCAATATCTTACACAACAGGCTACATTTTGCAGACAAACTAGTTGGCTGGCAAAGTGGACCAAATTCCCTCTTCTCTGTTACTAAGGAGGACAAAATTCCCTTGTTTTGCTGATTGAACTCTGAACTGGCAGAAAGGTAGCATTCCAATCAAAGCCGGCAAGAGGGTAACCCTGAAAAGATCCATCAGTCATAGATGCTTCTAGTATATTCGTTTTTCCAAAGCAGTGCCATTGTATTTAAAACACGGCAGAGTGGGTGCTCCATTTTGTTGTTGTTCCATTTTGACCACGCCAGAGAGGAGAAAGGGATTGGGAGCCTTCCTGCTCCCTTGGAAAAATTCATATACAAACTAAATAATTACGATTCTTGTAATGATTGTTATCCTCTTCCCCTCCTCAGCTATGATCTTGCATAGCAGGAAATTGAAAGAGGCCCAGCTAGTGTTCAAGTGGAGCATTAATGAGCCATAGGGAGCATGCTCATCTCTGTGCATGGAAGCAGAGCATGGATTCTGATTTATAGATGGGAGAGATCTGGGGTCCCCAAATAGGGTACTTCACAAGAGCAGCACAACCTTAATTCAGAGAAGCCCACCCAAGGCTTTGAGAGGCATGGTTTCCCAACGTCATAATCGCTGCCTCCCCGAATCAAGAAACAAGCGAATCGAGCTTTGCCATACTTCTGGCCCCCAGGCCAAATGTAATTAAGACAAAGCTCAGGAAAAAAATGTTTGCAAAGCTCGCTCTTGATTGAGTCAAGCAGCTCAGTGGGGAGAGAATTAAGTGAGACAACATCATTTCAAGCCCCCAAGGGAATCAAAACCCCCTGCTAGAAATACATAATTGCTCCGCTACCTCAGGCACTTTCGGTGAGCTCCGCTTGGAAAGTATATCGATTCAAACTTATGCAGATGGGAACACTGGGTATACTTGTCAAGCAGATAATATTTTACCGGTCCAGCCTGTACAACCATATACGGGCAAGTAATCCGGCTGTACCAGGGCCTGAAAAGCCAGGAAACTTCAGAGCCAACTAGGTCCTCTGGTGGGGGCAGGGGATCCTCCTATCCCAGGCTGCTCATCCTGCTACCACTCACCTGGCCAGCGGGGGAAGAGGCTTGGGAACGGGCCTTCAGGGGGTCCTCCTGGCGTGGCGTGACAATGTCACTCCCAGGGGCACAAAATGGTCCAGTGTGAAGCCTGGGAGCTCTCCCAGGGCCTGCGCAATGCCGTCACCCCCAGAAGTGATGTCTTCACGCCGCGCTGGGACCCATGTGCACTTTGCATGCGAAGACGTCTTAGAGGTAAGTGCCACACACACCCTCCTGCCGAGAGGGTAGGGTTGCCAGCTCCAAGTCTGGAAATTCCTGGAGATCTGGGGGGTGAAACCTGGAGAAAATGGGGTTTGGGGAGGGAAAGGACCTTGACATGGCATAATTCCATAGAGTCCACCCCGCACCCCAGAGTAGCCATTTTCTCCAGGTGAACTGATCTCTGTGGCCTAGAGACTAGTTGTAATTCTGGGAGATCTCCAGCCACTACCTGGAGACTGGCAACCCTACGGGAGGGTAAGGGGACCTGGCAATCCATCAGATACAGATTTTTCACTACAGAGACCCCTCTGTGATCAGCCATATTCCACTAGGTTATACCTAAAGTTTCCCAGATTCTACGCTTTCTTTTCCCCAGTGGGATGAATTGATTCTGTCAGGCCTTGACCATCAGGTTCTATCCTGCACAGAGATCCAGTATTTTGGAAATCAAAAAATTGCCAGCCCCGTGGGGAGTTCACATGCTCTGCTTTCCTGACCCAATCTGTTTCATACATTACCATATTTGAAAAAGGGAAGGCAAAATTTGCTAAACTAGGAACTGTAAGTCTAACATAAAAATGTTATAAACCTATAAAAATAGGGTTTAATTTATATTAGTCATTTATAGGTTGTAATGGCTCATTATTGCCCATTGTCACAGACTTCTCTTTTGGGGAGAACCTGGCAATTTAGGAGCAACGACTCTCAACAATTGATAACTGCCCAGTTTATTATAACAAATAATAGTTTTTCATCAATATCAGTAAACGGTTTACATATAAAACTTTTTTCAGAAAGCTTCATTTTATGTAGCACATTTTTATCCCACCCTTACTCCAAGTGCATCAGTCTTCCTTTCTCCACTTTGCTGTCGCAACAACCCTATAAGGTAGGCAAAGTTAAGAAAATGTGACTGGATTACAATCACTAAATTTTGTTAGTCTTATAGGTGCTACTGGTCTCTCGCTCTTTTCTCCTGGCCTACAATCGCCCAGTAAGTTTTGTGACTGGGGAGGGGGGGCTTTCATCGCTGCACATTTAAGAGGAATAAGGTCAAACTATTCTACGGATTCTACGTTCAATATATCTATCAACCATTTGATTTCTACCTTTTTTATGAACAGACTGGCTGGAAATACCTAAGTACAGTTACTTTACCGTTTCCTTCACTTTACGTTGCTTTTTTAAAATAAGGCTTTTCTGTGTCGTTCAGGTCATTCTCAGCTTAGAAAAAACTCATAAATGCGAAAAAGAATGGGGGTGAATATAAAAAATAGATTTATATGATGCTTAAGTTCAGCATGAGAATTTGGCTCACCCTCCTCCCCGAGTCTGGAGCATGGTTGCCAGGAGGGGGTCTTAGCAGAGGGGATGCCACTTCTCTCGTTTCACACATGCCTTTCATGTTCACACATGCTTTGTGGACTCCTGATGGTGTCACTTTAAACTGGAAGTGACAGTGTCTCATCTAGGTCGATTCGTTAGGAATCAGCCCAAAACATAGTGCTTTGGCTATGTTTTGGGCTAATTCCGAAACAATCAGCCCGGCTGAGAACCCGTCCCTTCAGGTTTAAAACATAAGTGATATCATCAGGAGCCTGTAGAGCATATGCGTGCTATTTTGTCATGTGGTCCAGCCAGTCTCCCAAGACCTTTCCCCTCTCTGAAGGCCAGGGGGAGCAGCTAGGTGCAGCAGAACTCACGTCTCCAGCGTGAGTGGCAGGCAATCCCCCAGGGGTTTGTCCGGTTGCCTGGCGATTGCTGGTGATTGGTGGGAGATGGCAAACCCTCTGGCGATCGCCTGCCATGAGCAGGCAACCTGGGAAAGCACAGACCATGTGAGCTCCTAGTGGGGCACAATGATGTCACTTCCTGAAGTGACATCATCTCTCTGGCCACAGGTGTGCTCATGTTGGGGTCAAGTTTGGGTCAATTTTGAGGTCAAAGGGGTCAATTTTGGGGTCAAGTTGGAGTCAAGTTTGGCCTCAAATGGGCCAGAATTAGCCCCGCACAAAGCACGGAACCACAAAGTTAATTCTGGGTCCCCCCTCCCATTAGGAGGGTATATAGAGGCCTGGGAACCCTACCTCAGCGGGGCAAGGGGGGGCTTGCAACTTAGTCTAAAGAGTTGTGGTGCTTCCTTCACAAACTTCAGATGAAAAAATTTTAAAATAATAATGATAAGTTTTAAAGTTTATTATTTTAAAGTTTTAAAATAATAATGAAATAATAATAATGAAATAATATAATAATGAAAGATTTAAAATCATAATAATGAAATCTAATTGAAATCTAATTGAAATCTAAACTTAATACAGAACAGACTCAAGAAGTTACTGTCCTTCCTCTCAAGCACTATTAATTTATGACAAGATATGCCCACACCCTTTTTACTCCAGAAAGAATGGCAATCCGAATAAGGTATCCAAATAAATCTACAGTGCACATGAAGGAAATAGATCCGGAACAAGAAGCAAAAAAAGAGTCTTTACAGTCACCACCTCCGAGGTTATATCTCATGAGAGCCAGTTTGGTGTAGTGGTTAAGAGCAGCAGGACTCTAATCTGGAGAGCCAGGTTTGATTCCCCACTCCTCTGCTTGAAGGCAGCTGGGTGACTTTGGGTCAGTCACAGCTTCTCGGAGCTCTCTCAGCCTCAGTGAGGCTCAGTGACAGTGTCATGCAGTGCTAGGAGCGCGTCCCCGGAAGCCCATTCCCCCACCTTCCCCCTCACCAGCCAGGTGAGTGGTGGCAGGAGATGGAGGCTGGGAGCGAGGGATTCCCTGCCCCCACTAGTGGACTGGCAACCCTATGTAGAAAAGGCTGCAAGATCTACAGAGGAAGTTTCCCTCTGCCCTCAGTCTCTCGCTACTCACCCCAGACTGGGGGCATCTCTGAGCTTTCAGAGAAGTACAAATTAAACCTGCAATTAATTAATTAATTAATTAATTAAATAATACCTCCATTTTCTGTTGCCTTCCTCACGATTTTACATTCTGGGGTTTTCCGCGCAGGTTCCCCCCCCCCCTCTGTTCTGGCCCCCCATACTGCTTTCATTTATCCCGATTTCTGCACTTTTTTTGTCTTTAGTTTTCACTTCCTTTTTTTCTTTTCTTTGTTTTGTTTTTTCCAGGTTTTTTAGACCACCTTCATCCTAATCTTTTTCTGGAAGCTGATTTTTGAATTGATTTCCCCCCCTCGTGTGTAATGTTCCTTTCAGTTTTGTTTGTCCTGCCCACTCCCAGCCACTTCCAATCCACTTTTCGACGACAGGCCATCATCAAACCACTCATCCCCTCATCCCCCCTCCTTCCTTCCCCCCGCTTTTGTTTTCTATCTTTTTAATTGTCATTTTCATATTAATATATCAACCTACCATTGTACTAACAGATGCAACAAAGTCTCTGAATTCTCCGCTTTTATTTTTTTTAAACAAAGTAAGTCTCTAGCTCCTTCCATTGCAGAGATATGCCTTTTCCCTTATATCTCTGCAAGGGAAGGGGCTAGAGAAAGCTGGGAATTCAGAGAACCTGCTGCACCTTTTATTACAACATTCGGTTGATATATCGGTATGAAAATGACAATTTAAAAAAATACAAACGCTCTGGCGGCCCAGGGAAGAGGGGGAGTCCACTTCTGGCACCAGAAAAATCAGCGTGTTCTGAAAAGCACTGAGGCTCTGGGCTGTATCCAAACAGAGGTTGGCTTGCCTGGGTGGTGCTGAGCTCTGCCTCCGTGCTCTCTGGTTTGAACTTCAGGGCGAGGGGCTCAGGTATTGGTAGCAGAGCTGCTTCCCTTTTAGGCTACCCCATACGAAGGCTTCCCCATGTCTTCATCTTCAGCCTTTTTCTTCAATTCAGCCGTTATATCGATATAGCGATATAAGCCTTCACAAAAAATAAAAGGGGATGTGCTGTGATGTCACCGATGATGTCATCGATGATATCACCCTTGCTTGAAAATCCTCAACGAAATAAACTGACTCCACAACTGTAAAAATGTTGAGGGAGGGCAGACGTGCAGAAGAACCAGGGCTTTTTTTCAGCTGGAACACGGTGGAACGGAGTTCCGGAACCTCTTGAAAATGGTCACATGGCTGGTGGCCCCGCCCCCTGATCTCCAGACAGAGGGGAGTTTAGATCGCCCTCCGTGGAGTTCTGGAACCTCTTGAAAATGGTCACATGGCTAGTGGCCCCGCCCCCTGATCTTCAGACAGAGGGGAGTTTAGGTTGCCCTTCGCGCCAAGCAGCGCGGAGGGCAATCTAAACTCCCCTCTGTCTGGAGATCAGGGGGCGGGGCCACTAGCCATGTGACCATTTTCTCCAAGGGCAACCCACTGAGTTCCATCACCTCTTTTCCCAGAAAAAAAGCCCCGAGGAGAACCATACCCAAACCGATTCCAATGCTTAGGGACGGACTGCTAAGAAAATCAGGAATAAGAACTGTGCAGAAGAGTTCTCTGTCTACCCCACCTAGCTAAAATCCTTTGCAACCATTCCCTCTGTCTATCTGTGCCTGAAGATCTTTTGTATGTAGCCCAGGCTAACCAGCCTTTTTACATTCTTTCTCACGTGATTTATCTAACTACTGTAAAGATCCTTTGCATCCTTGGATGGAACTATCAATATGAGACAATGAAGCACAATTTCGATTGCCTTCTTCATGTCCTCTTAGAGTCTGATGTGTCCATATCTGGACCTGTCCCCCTCAGATACAGAGAGATAGCATCATCCGCTCAGAAATGCAAGCAGTATGATGCCGAACCTCCAGCTGTTTGCATGGAAAATTTAAATAAATGCATACAGCCCACCCCATACTTTTTTATTTTCTCAGTTCCTATGATGAGTTAATCCCTCTGACTATTATACACAAACACCAAATTGGAGCACTGGTGGATCTGGGATCTTCAATGCTGCTTTGGGCCTTTTAGACAAAAATTCAGACTGTTTTTAAACAGACTGTTTTTAAACAATAAAGAAAAATCCCCGATAACCTTTTGCATTTTCCATTCTGCACAAAGGCATTGTTCGCTCCATCTGGCCAAAGAGACCTTTGCGGCCCCCAGTTCACTGTAGTAATCTGGCTAGTTCCCAGGTGTTCTCTAATGACAATCCTGGTTGGATTTTCTGCTACAGTTCCACCAATTCCTTCTCCGCAATAACGTTGCCAGTTTCTCCTGGCCTGCGATCCTTGCTAGGATCCTTCATCGCATTTGGGGAGGTACTCTCTACAGGACAGGATAGGATAATTTCCCAAGTATTGCCAGAAGGGTGATTACAGTGCCTGCGTTAGAGTGGCATTCGCAGCCGAAGCATGTCTGTTATCAGTGTCACTGGGAATAAAACCCACAGCAGTTTTGATACATCGTTAGCATAATACACAGATTGTAGCTTTCAGCGGTGGTAATGATATCCCCAGTGAGGATGTAGGAGGGAGGCCAGGTTCAAAGAAGGGGCTTTCTGTTCAGCGCTGGGCAGATTTGCTTGTGCTCGTATGTAGAAAGCAGAAATGCAGCTTTAAATGTCCCTGTAGCTGGTTGTTAAGTGGTCGTGCAGGAATGTGGCTTGAAAACAACATTTCTGCCTTCCTCTGATTTTGTGTCAGCTATCAACCTTGAAATGTTCTGTCGCTCGCCCTTCCCCCCACGATCTAGAGGAGTTAGCCATGTTAGTCTGTAGTAGCAAAATAGAAAAGAGTCCAGTAGCACCTTTAAGACCAATCAACTTTACAGTAGCATAAGCTTTCGAGAACCACAGCTCTCTTCATCAGATGCATCTGATGAAGAGATCTGTGATTCTCTAAAGCTTATGCTACAGTAAAATTGGTTCGTCTTAGAGGTGCTACTGGACTCTTTTCAATTTTGCCTTCTCCCCAAGTTGTACATTTTTAGGAATGGCCTTTTCACATTTCTGCTTCTCTTCCCTGTATAGAAGTGTCTCTTTTGCTTTCTACTAACAGGCCTCTTACTGGAAAGGTTAGGAAATTGTGTCAACGTCGTTTTTTGCTTCCTAACTGTGATTCCACTGCAATAATTCTAGGTTTTCAAAATTCTGGGTTTTGTTGCTGGAAATGACTAGCAGCTCAAGGCCTGAAAAACAAAGACGGTCAAGAGAGATGCCATGTAAGAATGCTCACCAAACTGGGAAATGCCCAACTTATGAATGACAGTAATGTGTGTTATCAGGATAAATTTCTCCTGATAACTAAAGCACTAGAGCATGAGTCTAGATTGTCTTTCGGCTGGTTGTTTCACCAAATATGATGGGACTCCAGTGAGCAACAGAAAACAGGTGCAAACAAACCCCTTTGGGTATTTAGTATACCCTGACAGTCTGTAGTCAGGCAGCCCCCTGTCGGAAAAGATTCCGTAAGTTTCACCGTTTGGCCTGTTTCTGTTCCCTGTGACTTTATAGCCTGTTACTTCTTTGCTGCCACTTGAAGGAATTGTGAACAACAAGTTTGAGATGGGTCTCTGCAGAGATGTAACAGCTTGTATTCTCCAACATGGCTTTGCAACATCTGAAACCTCCCTCCAGCCTAAGGATTTTCCCTTGTGATGTATCTATTGTTTATATTACAATGGAACAGTCTGTTTCCCTCTCTGATATTTGTGTGTGTTGATTTAGTCTTATGGGTTGGAATCCCTGCTCCTTAGTTCTGTGTTAATTAAAAATGAAGAGGGCCTGAGCTACCTTGTCCTGAGAGACCTGACACGTACCTTGTTCTTTGTGATTGTTTTCACACAAGCAAAGCACATGCACGTTCCCCACGCATGTGTGATGACATTACTTCCAGGAAGTGATGTTGTTGTGTCGGCCGCAGGCATCCTCCTGAGCTTTGCACAGGGCTAGTTCTGGCCTGGTTGGGGCCAAAATTGGCCCCAGTGAAGCGCGGGAGCACACCCATAACCCAAGCAATGACGTCACTTCAGGAAGTGACATTGCCGTGCCCCACCGGGAGTGGGCATACCACGCATATTCCCAGGATACCTGCCAGTGGCAAATGACTTCTGGGGGTTTGCCACCACCAACTGATTGCTGGCAGATTGGTGGGCAATGAGGCAAACCCCCTGGAGTTTGTCCGCCACTCACAGTTGCTCCCATCCCTGTATCTTCTTGCTAACAAATGGATACGAGGAAAGGCTGAGGGCCTTGGGAATGTTTAGTTTGGAGAAGAGGAGATTGAGGGGGGGGACATGATTGCTCTCTTTAAGTATTTGAAAGGCTGTCATTTGGAGGAGGGCAGGGAGATGTTCCAGTTGGCAGCAGAGGGTAGGACCTGAAATAATGGGCTTAAATTACATGCACAAAGGTACCGGCTGGATATTAGGAAGAACTTTTTGACGGTCAGAGTAGTTCAAAAGTGGAATCAGCTGCCTAGGGAGGTGGTGAGTAGAGATGGGCACAATCCACTTTCCGATCAAAAAACCCCCACAATAATGGCGATCGCACGATCAGGACCTGGCGGATCGTGCTCGGGCATGGCCAACGATCCAACGGTTGGGAGGGGGGCTGGATCGGGGCTTGATCGGGGCAATCGTGCTCGGATCAGGAAGCCAGACACTCAGGCGCCAGCAATCTATTCCCCTGGCAACGGAGCCAGGGGAATGCCTGAGCTGTGTTTGCCCTCCTTCTGTCGCCCTGGAAACCCAAATGGAAGCCCAGCTTGCCTTGATCAGCAGGGCTTCCTTCCAACCACGGAGCAGCAAAGCACTCACCAGTTGGGAGAAGACACCCAAGGGAGGGAGGGGAAAGGGAGTGTTCTGTAGCCATGGGCACTCCAATCCGCTTTTGCCTCCACAATCCATGATCCACGATCCATGATCCATGGATCGGAAACGGGAGATGATCGGTGTGGATCATTAATTCGGGATCGTCACCGGCGCCAATCCACGATCAGCTTGATTGGTATTTTTTTTTTGGATCGTGCCCACCTCCAGTGGTGAGCTCCCCTTCACTGGCAGTTTTCAAGAAGAGGCTGGACAAATATTTGTCAGAGATGCTTTAGGCTGATCCTGCACTGGGCAGGGAGTTTGACTAGATGGTCTGTATGGCCCCTTCCAACTCTTATGATTCTATGATTTGATTCTATGATCTATATGGTTTTGAACACACCTATCTCTGCTGTGTGAACTTAAGAGCAGGAACTTGAGTGAGTCCCCTATTCCTGATTTGCAAGCAAAAGGGAGCATCATAGGGTTGTCCAGTTACCCTACAGGATAGTTTTAGGAATTGCTGGAAACTCTACGGCTTAGAGTGTCAGCAGGTAAAGGGGAATTTGGAGCAGGGGCTCTGCCATCTCCACTGGAAGAATGAGACCCTTAGAACATTACATGGTTTCTGAAGAGCTCCCACCACTTCTTTGGGTCTCCAGCACTGTAGAAGAAGATTCCAGATTTATTCAATAATATTGCATTTTAAGCTGCTATAAGATTTACTTTTTCTGGGAAATTTGGGGGAGAACTGGGTCTTTCTCCAACAAAGGAGTCCCTTGCACTCTAGGAAGGCTTTTTAGGCTGAAGGAAGACTTGATAAGCCCTGGTAACATACCAGCTAGCATTCCCAACACATGTTGGATGTTGTGCCCTGCAACGGTGGCAGTCAATTGTCCTGAAAACAAACAAAAACGAGTGCAGTAGGATTTTGTATAGGAGATGAGTTTTTCCCCACATTGCTATGTTTTGCATCTTGCAAGCTCAGTTGTGGCCCCACAGCTACAGCTATGCTGTGTTATGCAACGTTGCAGGAAGTGTATTAGTGCAGACTATGAACATTTTTGCTAATATAATGTTGTTACTGTGGTCATGACATGTAGAGATTTTAATACAGTTTGTCTCCGTTTGATCGTTTCCTGATCTGGGCCTTCCTAGAGGAATTCCTAGAGGATTCAGTGGTGGAGCTTACAGAGGGCAGGGTTTGGGGAGGGACCTCAGTGGGGTATAGGGTTGCCAGCTCCAGGCTGGGAAATTCCTGGAGATTTTTTTGGGGGGGGAGGAACCTGGAGATTACAGGATTTGGGGAGGGGAGGGACCTCAGTGGGGTATAATGCCATAGAATCCACCCTCCACTGCATCCATTTTCTCCAGTGGAACTGATCTCTGTAGTCTGGAGCTCAGCTGTAATTCCAGAAGATCAGCCACCACCTGGAGGTTGGCAACTCTAGTGGGTTATAATGCCAGAGTCCACCTCCAAAGGATCCATTTTCTCCAGGGGGACTGATCTCTGTCATCTGGAGATCAATTATGATTCCAGGAATCTCCAGGCCCCACCTATAGGCTGTAAGAACAAACGAGGGGCACCACGGAGTATAAAACCAAGACAAAGACAAGGACCTGCCGCGGTAACAATCCACAGACCTCAAGTTCTTAAAGTGCATCGTAGAACAAAGTTATAATTTTGCAAAATTATATTTCATGCATATAAAGTGCAAGGTGCTCAAACAGTAATAAATAATAAATAGATAATAAATACAAAGTTCACATCCAATATTCATAAATATACCAATACACTTCTCAAATCCTGTCGCCAGGAAGTATACTTCTACTCCCAGGCTATAAGTACTTATTTCATCAAAATGGAGACTCCAACTCTGTTGCATGGTGCACTTTAAGAACTTAAGGTCTGTGAATTGTTAATATATTTTTAATTATTTTTCCAAATAGAAAAGAAAAGAAGAAGATAGATATAAGATAAAAAGGAGCAAAAAGGTTTTCAGTACAATTTCAGTAGGCTTGTTTATATCGACATTATAGTTCTCCAAATCTTCTAATTAATCTCAATACAATTATCTTCTCTATTAGTTCCTCCTGTTTAGGTATTGCTTGTCATTTCCAGTAGGACGCAAGTAAAATTCTAGCTGCAGTTACTACATGAATAGTGAAATGCATCTTTGTTTATGTCCAGCATACAATTTAACAAAAAACTCTCTGGTCTGAATGCAATTGAAATTTGTAACACAGTTTGTATCAAGTCATGCACCATTATCCAATACTTATGCACCTCTTTACAGGACCACCACATGTGAAAAAAAGTCCCTGTATGTTTCCCACATTGCCAACATTTATTTGACACATTTTTATACATTTTGGCCAATCTATCCGGTGTTAGCTACCACCTGTAAAACATCTTCTATAAATTATCTTTAAACGCAACAGATCTGTGGATTGTTACTGCAGCAGGTCCTTGTCTTTGCCCCACCTAGAGGCTGGCCACCTTAGGCCTGCCTTGCTGAAGGAGATGACGTGGTCTGCAGTTCTGAGAATCTATTTCTGGGGCTGGGGTGCACTTTAAGCTGAAACACAAAGCATTCACAAACAGAACAAATCAACATATTTTGATGTTGTCCCCTGTCGTTTGCTGCAGAGAACTGATTTCGTCATCTGGAGATCAGTTGTAATTCTAGGAGATCACCAGGTTCCACCTGGTGGTTGGCAGCTCTCTTCTGACCCAACTCATGTTGCGTGTCACGTATAGTTAGACCTGATGTCTACATGTTTCTGTATTAAGGAAGTACTGGGGAAAGTAAAAGAAATGTTGGTTCTAAAAGTTGCTGTAAGAGGCAGTCTCATTCACAAGAAAAAGGAAAATGGGGACTAAAAAGGAAAGGGGGGGTAATTATGTCCACTGGAAACTTTACCCAAACCTGCTGTAAGCTCAGAGACTTTAGCAGAAGCAGGTTTGATGTTTTAAAGCCTTTTCCTGCAACCATAAAGGCTACAAACTTGCTTTTTAAACCAAAGAGTGCCCTAAATTCCCAGCAGGTCTCTGTTTCCCTGGTATTGGCAGGGGATCCCCCTCTAGGGTTGCCAGGTCAAAGTTGGGAAATTCCTGCAGATTTTGGGGGTGGACCCTGGAGAGGGTGGGATTTGAGGAGGGGAGGAGCCTCAGAATGGTATAGTGCCATAGAGTCCACTCTCCAAAGCAGCCATTTTCTCCAGGGGAACTGATGTCTGTCACCTGGAGATCAGTTGTAATTCTGGGAGATCTCCAGCCACCACCTGGAGGCTGGCAACCCTATCCTTCACTGCCAGCCAGTGCTTTCCACCACCACTCAGCTGGCCAATGGAGAAAAAAATAGTGGGAAACTGAGAGGAGGATGAGTAGCATTCCAACATGCTGTGTGCCCAGAAGTGACATCACCCTCTCAGCTGGGAGTGCGTCCCCAGTGTCCCCCAGTGACACGCTGAAGTCACTTCCAGGCACATGGGGAGTGGTGTCCGTGCATTGTGGAGTTGCCAGGTCCATTTACTCTCTGGGCGGGAGACCTGGTTCTTACCTTTTGGTAGCTCCCAGGCTACACGATGATGTCAATTCCAGGAAGTGACGTCATTGTGTATGTCACATGATGCTCGGAGAGCACTCCTGTGTTCTGCAGTGGGCCGAAAGGGGCCCGATTCAGCCTGAACTGGGCCACCGCAGAGCATAGGAGCACTGCCAGGGCGGCGCAACGGGCCCTGGAGTGCTCCTGCACTCTGCAGTGACCTGATTCAGCCCGAATTGGGTTGCTGCAGAGTCCTGGAGTGCTGCTGGGGCAGCACAACGGGTCCTGGAGTGCCCCTGCACTCCACAGAGGGCCGAATCAAGCCCGTTTCAGGCTGAAATTGGGCTACTGCAACACGCACGAGTGCACCATGCCACCAGGGAGCACGCCTCAGGAGGCCAGATAAGCGGGGGCAGGGGGTGGAGGGTGGGAGCACGGGAATCCCCACCCCTAGTGGGGGAACTGGCAACCCTAGTGCATTGCCAGCAATGTAGTGACACGTTAGCAGAAACCACATTCTGACATTGGTGGAGGCCTTGCTCGAGCCTTTTCCATAGCAATAATTTCTGAGATGTGGCCGTATCACTTTGCATGATGGTCTCCCTGCCGGTAGCAGAATAGGGCCCTTGCCAGTACTACAGGCGGAACTGCTTTCCGTTGTGACGGAGTCAGGGCAGGGCAGCCAGCTAAGCAGCTGCCTGAGGCTCCAGATGATGTTGTGTTTGGAAGAGACAGTTTTTGATTCCCAGCCAGTCTCCCAAGGGTCAGCTTCTCACTCCAGCAAACAGATTAGGCTGTAGGAATGAGAGACGCCTGTCAGTTGACTCCCACAGATTGCAGGAAGGCAATGGAGTTGTGGAAGGAGAGAAAAAGGGGCAATGCCAAACTGGTGCCAGCCAGCTCAGTGGGTGCTAAACTGGCTTAGAATTCTCTGAGCTGCGCTGTGCCCATGGAAGCTGCTCTGCTTTCCTGCTCGTTGCAGTTTTCCACCCAAGATGAGGTGTGCCATGTCCAGAATGTGCTGTTTGCACCAGTTTGCCTCCACCAAACTGTAGTGCTTGTAGTGCTTTTGAGTGTCCAGTCTGCTTTGCTGACGTTATCTTCTCGTTGATCTTTACAGCAAGCTGGCAAAGTAGGGTAGGATTTTTGGTGCTTCTAGGAGACATGGGTAAGGGATAGTGAAAAGCTGACATTGGTGCAACCATTTCTTTGGTACAGAACATGCGCCAAAATCAAGTTTGCTAGGGCTTTGTGCTGCCTGAAGTCAAGCAACCATGATCTATTTGAGAGGTGTTCTTCTTTTCCTGCCAACGCATACATATCACTCTATTCTATTACCAGGGCTTTTTTTCTGGGAAAAGAGGTGGTGGAACTCAGCTCCCAGGACCACACAATGACATCACTTTGGGTCAGCTGGAACAAGGGGGGAGTTTTTTAAAGTTTAAATCGCCATCAGCGAAAAAGGTCACATGGTCGGTGGCCCTGCCCCCTGATCTCCAGACAGAGGGTAGTTTAGATTGCCCTCCGCACCACTGGCAGTGTGGAGGGCAATCTAAACTACCCTCTGTCTGGAGATCAGGGGGTGGGGCCACCGGCCATGTGACCATTTTCAAGAGGCTCCTGAACTCCGTTCCACCGCGTTCCAGTGGTGGAACTCAGTGGGTTGCCAGCACAGGGGACAACTCTTGGTGGGAGGTGGTGCCCCTGGTACCACACACGCATGCGCAAAGTGTGCGCACGCTCCCAGGACCACACAATGATGTCATTTTGGGTCAGTGGAACAAGGGGGGAGTTTTTTAAAGTTTAAATCGCCCTTGGTCAGAATGGTCACATGGCTGGTGGCCCCACCCCCTGATCTCCAGACAGAGGGGGGTTTAAATTGCCCATGGCATGTAGGGCAATCTAAACTCCCCTCTGGAGATCAGGGGGCGGGGCCACCAGACATGTGACCATTTTCAAGAGGTGCCGGAACTCCGTTCCACCGTGTTCCAGCTGAAAAAAAGCCCTGTCTATTACTATTCCTGATATCCCCATTCATTTAAACACATCACAGATAAGGTTTTTTCTGTCTGAACGAGCGCCTCTGTGTTGCCTCAAGGAGGACATGCAATCACAGGGCTAAGGCCCTCTTTTGTATATTCTGATGAATTTTTCCATTAAGCATAAGTGCATACGCTCAGATCTGCATACATGTCAGTACAATGAAATGCGCCTAATTGGACTGTAGATCAGTTTATTTATTTCTCTTTTGATGTGTCTGTGCTTTTTTGCATGTTCCTCTATAGGAACGATAATTATAGACTAGTACTTCTGTGTGGTAGATGTCGGTTGTCTGTTTGGGAGAATATTTTCTGTGCTCTAACCCAACATATAACTGGGCCAGGCTGTGCAAATCCAGCATTCTCTTTGGACCGTGAGGGTGCTGGAAAATCTTCCAATATGAGCTGAGGATATAGGGATAGTGTGTATGTGTGAGTGCGTGCGCCCGTGCACTCTTGCGCATGCACACGTATGCGTGTGTGCATGCTGAGATGCGTGGCGCATTCTGAAGAGAGTTTGAATAAAGTAAAACTATAAAGCAGTTTCTGGTGAGTGCCAGAGTGAGGATGGAGAGTTTCAAGGTGGGGAGAAGGGGTGGAGAGATTCTCAAAGTCAAACGCTGGAAAACACATAATTGATTCTGTAAGTGTCCTTTTCTGGAGGCAGCCAAGACAAAGCAAAGGCTGCCAAGAATTTTTTAGGGACAGGGTAACCTGCCTATGGACATAGGGTGGTCCGGACTATTACTGGGTCTATTTTCCTTCCAAAACTAGGATTCTTTCTTTGCAATGCTGCATGAGAATAAAGTAGTGATTGTAATAATTGATAGCAGTAGGCAGACACCAAAGACAAAAGCCACATACGACGCTTCCCTTTTCAGCTTCTTCCTCCCAGAAGGCCCAAGGGCGCATCTTGACCCTAGCACCATTTTAGGTCTGCGTACCTCCTCATGTAGGGTTGCCACCTCCAGCTTGGTAGTTTCCTGGAGATTTGAGGGTGGAGCCTGGGAAGGGTGGTGTTCGAGGAGGGGGTGGACTTCAACTGGGTGTAATGCCGTACAGTTCGCCCCAAAAGCAGCCATTTCCTCTAGAGGAACTGATTGGTGTGTAAAACAAAGCGAAGAAGACTGGAAGCGCCCCTGACAGCCCCAATTCATCATAGGGCAAGCGTCCCCCTTCCCCCCTTCATGTTCCCATTATATTTGTTTGTAAAAGTGGAAATCAATTTTGAAGGTAATTTTCTGGAAAGAATGAAAGGGAGGTGGGAGGGCTGGATAAGGCAGAGATGGGAAAACAGGGGGGGGGATTTAGGCCGGGCACAGCCCAGGGGCAGCTCTTGGCAAGGTGAAAGAAAATTGCATATTCAATCTCCATCCATGAATCTCCCTCACCACGGCCCGCCTCCTGCACAGCATCAACCGAGGCTTCCTCCCCTTTGTGAGGCGGGCGGGAAGGCCGGAGTATCGATGCTCACTTTAAATTCAGGGTCATTAATTCTCCTGATTACTGAAGGAGAAGAGAGAAGGGCTCTAGACTAATCCCTTTTGGAAAAAGACCCTCTTTTCGCTCCCCAAAGATGCTCTGCCATAGTTGGAAGGGAGCAGAGGGCAGAGAGAGCAGCAGAGGCCGTTTGTGTTCTCTGGCATGTTTGCAGTGGGCAAGCGGGGACCACTCAAGGTGTCCTCCAGGTGAGACGGAGGCGGGCTGGAAGGCAGCCATAGAGGCATCCGTCCCTGTTCCGTTCCCGCAAATTAAAAGGCGCCCGTTTCGCCCTACGTGGCTCTTTCTGGAGGAAAGCAGCCAAATGTGTGTCTGTGTGTATGCTGGGGAGGGGGAGGCCGGGTGGGGGATTTGATCATTTCTTCCTCAGCAGCCCAGGCGCAGTATCACCATGTGAGGTGACATTTGAATTTACAATTCCGCTGAGAAAAGCCATTAATTCACAAATTAACATTCCTCTCTCTCTCTCTCTCTCTCTCTCTCTCTCTCTCTCTCTCTCTCTCCTCTCTCACATGGATGTGTGAAGCAATTGAAAAGACAAAGGAAATAGCCGTAAGGAAGAGCCTTTACGGCTCGTCTGTCTGGGTGGAGATTGCTACCCCTGCTTCCAGATAGATAAACCAATTACCTGAGCACTGATCTTTGTGGCAGTTTCCTTTTGTAGGGCTGGCGAGGCCGAGGCCCTGGCTGGCTTAGCCTGCCTGGATCTCATTAATGTAAACTAGCAAAGCTCTGGGAGCAGGGCAATCTCTTCCCCCCAGCATGTTTTTACACGAAGAAAGCTAGGGCAGGGGGGTGGGGTCCCCCCCCATACCTTTGCAAATCTTTGGGAGTCCGAAGGCCTTCTCTGCACTTTTGCTTCTTCTGTCGCACAGCCTGTAGCGCTGAGCACCTCTGTCTAAAACAGCTGCAGAATTTTAAGCAGATCTCAGGAAACACCTTGTCCCTCCCCTTAAGTTCGTAATGAGGGTTTCCAACCTCCAGATCAGGCCTTGAGATCTCCCAGAATAACAGCTGATCTCCAGACTACAGAGATCAGTTCCCCTGGAGAGAAGAGAAGTTTTGGAGGGTAGATTCTATAGTGTTGCATCACACACCCCCTGAGTTCCCATCCTCCCAAATTTCCCAACTCAAAGTTGGCAGCCCTGTTTATAACATAAGTAAGCCCCGTGCCTTGGTGGCTGGCATGAAAGTACAAAGAGGGAGAGCCCCAGTTTTTGAACCTTTTCTGGGTAAGCCAACGTGGGGATATTTCTTGGTGTGGTCTTCTGTGGGCATTGCACATCTTTGGGCAGTGCAGATGAGAGATGGTTTGACGTTGGCACCCAGCCTTCACCCAGTTTCAGAAACTCAATGCCCGCCCACCCCCCATGCACCCCTAAGAGCAGCAGAACAGCTGTCATGTGTTAGGGCCAGGGGAGGGGGAATGGTGTGGCAGACACACTGATGTATTGTGGTGGTTGCGATGAGTTGGCCCCTGAATCCAACTCTAGAACTCTTGTGCTGAATTTGTAAATTAAGAGCCAAGCTACAAGTGACACCTTACACAGGTTGGAAACTTGTCAGCTTCCCTCAAGTTTTGATGGGAAATGTAGGCATCCTGGTTTTACAGCTTGGCTCTCCATTACAGCTGCAAGACCAGGATGCCTACATTTCCCATCAAAACTTGAGAGAAGCTGACTTGAGAGAAGCTGTGTCAGGCATCACTTGTAGCTTGGCTCACAGAATGTGGGATGGAAAGATATGCCTTCTGCCCAGGCAGTTCCCGCTTGAGATGGTCAGGAGCCGTTCATGGGATGGGACGCCAACTCAGTGGTCCCTGTCTTCTCATTCAAAATGAGAGGTGGATTTTGTCTCATAAATGTTGAATGAGAAGATCGTATGCGGTGTCTGGAAGTGCCAGAGACACCATTCCTGCACTTTCCTAAATCTGAGATGTCGAGGCCGGTAGTTGAGATTTTCCCTTTCAGATTTCCCTACTCCTCCAAGAGTCTACCACCCACACATATTGTACATTCTAACCCAGGTGTGTGTAGTAGAGAGCCAGTATGATGTAGAGGTTATAGTAGAAAAGAGCAAGAGCCCAATAGCACCTATCAGACTAACAACATTTGTGGTAGGGTAGGAACTTTTATGAGTCCCAGCTCACTTCTTCAGATGTAGCTAGAATGTGAGTTTCTCTGCCCTTATATCTTGAGAGGGTGGAGTGATTACTTATATCTCTGTCCTTATATCTTGGGGCATAGTGGATGACAATAGCAGGCATGATTGGATAGGGTGGGGTATGCAGAGGGATAGGGCGTGTGGAGAAATCAGCATTAGTAATGAGACAGGAAGCCTAGGTCTCGATTCAGTCCAGGTGGATGCATTGCCTTGAGCTTTGCTATCAGTTGCAATTCAGCAGTCTCTCTTTCTAATCTTCCTTTCAAATCCCTCTGCATGATAAGTGCTACTTTTAGGTCAGCAACTGAATGTCCTGGAAGATAACCTAATGCTATTAGAGCCATTTTCTCCAGGGGAACATTTTCTTCATAGTCAGGAGATCAGCTCTAATACTGGGGGATTGCCAAGCCCTACCTGGAGGTTGGCAACCCTAGCAGAAGTCTGATTTCCTCTCTTCTCCCTGCAACATACGTAAGATGCAGATCTGATCATTTCCAGAGAAGCTAGAGATTGAGGAAACTCCTCATCTTGAAAGGGGGGGCGGAGAGAGATTTGGCCATTTCTGCTCCAGAATTAGTATCCACTAGTTTGGGACTGCCTCCATAGGCCATAGTGTCTTTCTGCTTTTGCTATCATCCCTGCTTTCTCAGCACCCCACCGCAAAGACCCTCTGCCCCCCAGGGCTGTGCTGCTGTATCGGCGCATGGCCAGAACAGCGTCTTGTCACTGCTGCTGCTCCAGAGCAGAGAGCAATCAGTGAAGGAATCGGCAGACAGCACCGGTAATTCAAACCGTCCTGACCGTTCAGTGAACCCAAACCTGCTGACCTTGACAGCACTATACAACAGCAGGCTCCAAACTCCCAACCTTTACAAAGGCAGCAGAGGGTGCCTGGTGCTTTCCCCCAGCGGCAGCAGCTGTGGGGGGCCTAACAATATTCTTCCAGCGTACCCGGAGAGCCCTCTCGCTGCTCAGCTCCACTTAGTACCTGGAGGTCAAATATACCATGGGACAGGCAGGACTGCAGGCGGGCAGGCAGGCACTGGCCGGCTTTTGTAAAAGCAAACCTGCTCTCAGTGCTCTTAGTGAGCAAGCCAAAGCCTTCTACGGGCCAAAACTGTTTGTAAAGAAAAGGAGGAGCTGATTCCTTGCAAATGGCATCATATCCACTAACCATAAGAACTGACAGCTCACCTCCGCATCAAGCTAAATAAAAATGGGGGCTGTACTCTGGGGGAGGGCAGAGAGAATAATAGGATGAAAGAAATGTCCGTGGTAAATCAGGATATAGGATGTGGGAAACAGAGGTGGAAGAAGTATTCACAAAGACAGAAAAGCACCAGTTTTGCCACTCAGATTTTGAGTGCAAAATTTCCGATTCAGATTCGCACTCTGCATGTAAACATCTACAACTGCCTGCAGCCCAGTTCAAATGATGGGTGTTTCATTCTTTTGATTATGCTGGGCTTTGGCAGGCATCAGATAGAAAGCAGAAGGGTGGGTTGGAGTAGGTCTCGGATTAGGAACTGCATGCCAGCATTGAGCAATGAGAGCTGGACTCAAAATGCTTTCCTTCCAGACTGGATCAAGGGGCTGAGGAAGGGAATGGGGGACAAAAAACCCCGTGGCCATAAGGCAAAGCCTGCACTTCTGCGTTTCCCACGGGCGCATCCCTGGCCATTTAAATTGTTATGCTGGAGTTGCTTGTTCGTTGCTACATTGGGTGGGTCATCTCAATTTCTGGTCAAAAGGGATTTCTGCCTGCACAACTGGAGAACTGATAGCTTTACATATCTCTACAAGATAAGAGCCTAACGAAGTGTTTTCAGTAGGCACTTAATTCAAGCTTAATGGGACACTTAGGACACCTGAAATATACTTGTGGTTTTCAGGAAGGTTGAACAGCGGTGTCTCCATCTTGTACTTGCTCTATAGTTGTCAGCTCGAGGTTTGGAATGGGAAATTCCTGGAGATTTGGGGGCAGAGCCTGGGAAGGGCACGGTTGGGGAGCGTAGAAGAGACCCCAGGATCGTATAATGTCATGCAGTCCACTCTCCAAAGCAGCCATGTTCTCCAGGGCAACTGGATTCTGGAGATCAGTTATAATTCCGGGAGATCTCCAGTCTTGCTCACCATCCCTGTTGTGATTTGTCTAGAACAAAACATGCTCAGTTTTCCAGGGGGAATCACATCCTAATAAAAAAACGGTTGAAGCAGGCGGGGAAGGTGATGCCACTGTACATGCCTATGTTAGGTTAAGTTGCAGCCCTTCGATTTGCATAGGACAGAGGTGGCCAAGCTTGCTTAATCTAAGAGCCACATAGAATAAAAGTCAGATGTTTGAGAACTGCAAGACAGGATGCATTGAACTGACTTCAGCTGAAGAGGTGGGTTTAGGGAATGTCCTGAAAGTGATGGCACAGGAAGGGGCAGGGTTTGGTCAGTATGCTGGAAGTGACATCATTGGAAGGGGTGGAGCTTGGGAAGAGCCATCACCTGACCTTTTGACTTGGAAGTGACATCACAAAAGTGGTGTCACATCCTTGCTAGGCTTCACCCCCAAAGTCCCCAGGTATTTTCTGAGTTAGATCTGGCAACCCCAACATTTTTATTGAAAATATGAAGGACGTGGAAGGAAGGAAGGAAGGAAGGAAGGAAGGAAGGAAGGAAGGAAGGAAGGAAGGAAGGAAGGAAGGAAGGAAGGAAGGAAGGAAGGAAGGAAGGGAAAAGGAGGGAAAGACATGGAAAGAAAGAAGGGAAGAAGGGAAGGGAACTAAACAAAAATGTATCACCACAGCGATATTCAGAGACCTTGGGGAGCCACACAATATGTCTAGAAGAGCCACATGTGGCTCCCGGGCCACAGTTTGGCCACCTCTGGCATAGGACATGCATCAAGAAACATCTGAAAACTTGAGATATTTCGCCTCATCTATTGTGAGGTCAAAAATTGTAACTGATGATCTAAGATGTATCATCTCATTGGAGCTCAAGCAAAGAAACTGGGTCAGGGGGTGGGAGAGATTCTTATAAAGAACTGATCCCCTCTGAACTTTCCACCCCAAAACCTCAGGGCTAGATGCAAACTTCACGTCTTTTACTATTGGCCATTTCTCTCAGTTTCTCCACATTCACCAAGAGAAAGACACAGATCAAAACAAAGTGGAAGAAAGAAACAGCAAATTGGAGAGAGAAACCAGGTGAGACAGGAGTTTCTGTTGAAGTTTGCTAATGCTGAGAGTGACAGAGTCTTCTGGGAGGCTAAGAGGAAATTAACAAACCTCTGTCCAGTGATCTTTGCAGGCAATGTAGAGAGGGGAAATTGACAGAGCCTTCCGATCTGTCTTTTAGAACTCGGCTTCCCAGCTAACATTGCATCTCCCTTCACTTGAGTGTTCTCATGTAAGAGTCTCATGTAGAGAGACTCAAAGTCCTCATTTTCACTCCAGTTTTTCATGAGTTTGTTTCTTGCCATAAATGCGTTTGTGAAGAAGAAACAAACTGTCATATTTGACCCGACAGCTGCAAAAAATTGGAGTTTGACTCCTTCTGTCAAGAGCCACGTATGGGGAGAGCAGCAGTGGGGCAGGAAAGGAGGGAGCGGGCAAAGACGAGCATTAATCAGGTCTGTGCCATCGGGACCAAGCAGAGGTTGGGGCGGGACTGCTGAAGGGAGCTTGTCAGTTTCCATCAACCAGCCGTTACTGTGAAATCCTGCTTCTCAGCCCTTGACTCTGAGGTTCTGAGCTTGCTCCATGCACCTCTGTGAGTGGAGTGGAAAGGAAGCCGGCCAAAGGCTTAGGCACCTGCCAGAATCCAGGGAGGTTCTTGCATTTGCTTTGCAGGTCCTCAGCGCTAGCACCAAGCTTTTCACAGTATTGCATGTTCTCCAAAGCACGCTTCTGGAGTTTAGGGGTACCAACTCTGGAGATTTGGGAGCAGGGTGTAGGGAGGGGAGGGTTTGGAGAGGGAAGGAACTTCAGCACGGTATAATGTCATAGAGTCCACCATCCAAAGCAGCCATTTTCTCCAGGGGAACTCATCTCTGTTGTTTGTAGATCAGTTGTCATTCCAGGAGATCTCCAGGCCCCAAGGTTAGCAACCCTACTGGAGCTAAAGCCCAAATAGATGATACAAGGTGAAAAGATGGAGCCCTCACCAAAGAGATGAGCCTATCTGTGAATATCCAAGTTATCTAAAACTAACACACACTCCCATTTATTTGATCCTGGAATCAGGGCCATAATAGCCCATGGCTGTGCCCCTAGGCTTCCAGGTATTTTGGGCCCTCTCTGGCACTTCAATCTTTTCCCCCACTACAGCTGACAGCCTGACAGGGGCCGTTTCCACACAGCTCCCCGCAGCTCGTAACAACCCAGAATATCGCGGAAAAAATGCAGAAGATCGCATTTTCTCACTTGAGATTTGCGCAACGTCACATGACGTCACGCAAATCTCGTGTGAGAAAACGCGATCTTCCGCATTTTTTCCGCGATATTCTGGGTTGTTACGAGCAGCGGGGAGCCGTGTGGAAATGGCCCCTGATACGGAAGATACTAAACCGCAGTACATAGCCCTATATCCATTTTGGGGGTCTCCTGAAGAATTCTATTCACAATTTTTAAAATATTTTTATTGCGCGAGTGGAACTCTTCAGGAAAGCACATTTTGGAGGTATAATTGTT
The DNA here is from genome assembly GCF_028583425.1 of Eublepharis macularius. Classification (NCBI taxonomy): domain Eukaryota; kingdom Metazoa; phylum Chordata; class Lepidosauria; order Squamata; family Eublepharidae; genus Eublepharis; species Eublepharis macularius. Next base: position 127,063,721 of record NC_072795.1, on the reverse strand, counting down.
CAATACTGTAATATTTTGAAGTGGATAAAATGTTTATTATTTATTTAAAAAATATAATTTATGGATAATTGTTTTAATATAAGAGACAATTTGTTTCACTTCAATAAGAAAGCAGTTAATTATCCTATGAATAGTGGTTATATAAGAGAATCAATGAACTGTTATTTATGTGGGGGTGTGCCTAAGCAAAAAAAAAAATTGACAGGCCCCTAATCCCTGCGGGGCCCCTAGGCTTCGGCCTAGTCCGCCTTATGAATAATACAGCCCTGCCTGGAATCCTATTCCTGCACTGGGCAGGGGATTGGACTAGATGGTCTGTATGGCCCCTTCCAATTCTATGATTCTGTTCCTTGTAAAAGGCCCTTCTTAGTGAAATTTGACTGCTTAAATATTATATAGTTTAGGAGAGAGGGATGGAGCGTCCCACTTTGTGTACATATACGTTTGGGTGCATTGATCTTGTTTTTTTCGAAAGAGGTAGTGGCTTGACGTAAATGTTGTTAGCCCTTATTCATTCTTTAATATGGCTTACCAAAGACGAGCCTCGCTTTGTGCGTGCTAGAAAGTGACTTGGAGGGCTTCCCACGTGCAGAAGGCCCACATCCTCATTCTTGGATAATTTGGAAGGATTCACCACCAACAACCCCGCTCCCAAAAGCTCCTGACCTCTTTCCACATTCATTGGTCACCCCAGCGGCGTGGACAGTGGTCTGCTTCACCCATCCTGAGTGTGTGACATACCAAATGTGGCAAATTTGGGTGAGAGGAGTTGTGGCCTTGTGAGAGTGGTGTGATATATTGCACAACCTACAGTGTGGTGCTGAGGCATGCAACTCAAATTGCCATTAATGAATGGCTGATTACTGCTCCAAGCCGCATGCGATCCCTTCTTTGGTGCGTATCAGCAGGAGGGATAACAGTGCTCCGAAGCTGAATCTAAAGCTTGCAAAGTTTTCATTTGTTTAGATCCTCATGTGGAATATCTTTGATACCTTTCCTAGATTCTTAGACCTATCTTTCATACTTTTATCTTGCTCGTGATAGTGTATACATCTTTCTCCTCTCCATTGGATCCTCACAACAACTCTGTGAAGTAGGTTAAGTTGAGAAAGGCAAACTGGGGACAAGTTCACCTAGTGATCTTCATGGGCTGAATGGGGATTTGAACCCATATACAGGAGCGGTCTTAGAATCTCTCGACAGGAGATGCCTCTGCACGTGTTTGTCAAGTGTAGGTAGACACAATGTTAGCCAGGAAACAAAGTTTAAAAAGACAGAGCCAGCAGAGATCGCTCCTCAGAGAGTTTGTTAATTTCATTTTTGCCTCCTCAAAGAGTCAGTCAATTTCATCTCTCCATTCTAAAACTGTGTGGGATCGTGACCAGAGGGCAGCGAGGAATGGAAATGGGCTGGAGCTGCCTTCCAGAACCAGGCTTGGACCTAGAGAAGTTATAATGGGCTGAAGTTTTCCTTCTGGCCTTTTACAGGCCCTTCACACAGCTCCAGTGTATAGCAAAGCCTTTGGCGGCTCTGTCTTTTTAAACTACCCTTCCCGGCTAACATTCCATCTCCAGACATGTGTTCTTCACGTGTCACATGTCTCGTGTAGAGAGACTCTTAGGGGACAACAACAACAACAATAACAACAACAACATTCTATTTATATACCACTCTTCAGAATGACTTAACACCTACTCAGAGTGGTTTACAAAGTATGCTATTATTATCCCCACAACAAAACACCCTGTGAGGTGAGTGGGGCTGAGAGAGCTAGAAGCTGTGACTGACCCAAGGCCACCCAACTGGCTTCAAGTGGAGGAGTGGGGAATCAAACTCGGTTCTCCAGATTAGAGTCCCCCACTCTTAGCCACTATACCAAACTGGCTGCAACTGGGGCAGCTACTCCAGGTATTGCCCTAAGGGGGCCTGCCCTGGGAAGCCCCTGACTGCCAAACTGCCCTGTGGGAGCCTCCCTACCACCCATCTCGCTGCTGCCGTTGCTTGGGATATGGGTGGGGAAGGGCACTCACTGTTAGTGCCCATGCAACTGCCCTTACACCTTTTGTGGGACTTTGAGAAAGTCTGGGGAAGATGCCATGGGCCCCACCCAATTGCTTGTGACTCTCTTTAGCCAGGACATTCTACTGGGCAAAATATCTCCACTTATGTGTTGCAATTTCTGCACAGGCAATGGTTGCTCAAGGAGGGTTGGGCAGTCTTTAGCGCCATCTGCATATTTTGCCCTGCACAGAAACTGCAGCCCCCTTCCGTTTGCTGGTTGCATTACCTTTGCATGGCAGTCCATCCCCTGGTTTTTAAACAGCTGCAATGACAAAGAGGAAACAAGATCAAGCAATGTTTAATTAAAAGGCCAGTCGCAATAGGAACATGAGCTCCTAAATGTGCTGTTTCTTCCGCTTGCAAGTTTATGTGTTTTTTTTTTAAAAAAAATTCAGTTCTATTGGTGCACAACAGAAAAACAATGTCATGGTTTAAAGAAATAAAAAAGCACAAAACTGATTATTTTAAGAACTATCGTATGAGCTTTGGGGGTTGTCTTCAAAAGGCCACAACAGTGAAATAGGGTGGGGTAGCCAAATAGGGTGGGAAATTCCTGGAGATTAGGGGATGGGACCTAGGGAAGGTGGGGTTTGGGAAGAGGAGGGGCCGCAGTGTGGTGGAATGCTATAGAGCGCCCTCCCCAAAGCAGCCATTTTCTTCCAGGGAGGAACTGGGCTCAAATCGGGCTAAACTAGATGAGATGAATTTCGTGTGCCGGGCACGAGATTGCATTTACACGTGTCTCCCATTTACTCGCCTGTTCTCTCGCACACTGCAGCCACACAGCATTCGATCCCATGTAGAGTCTGGCACGGCATTCGATCCCGTGGCACGGGTCTGGCACGGGTTTCTTCCTTGTGTTCCACTGAATTATCAGTGCAATTCTAAACAGAGTTGTTCCACTCTAAGTCCATTGATTTCAATGGGCTTAGACTGGAGTAACTCTGCTTAGGATAGCACTGTGTATGTGTGAGCAGTGTGAGCAACACACTGGAAGAGGACAGGCTGTGTTTTGCTAGTCCCCTCAGCCTTTATCGGTCCCCATAACAGTGTTGATTTGCCTGTCGGGAAAGTATGGCTACAAAGGTGGGAGGGGAGCCCTGCAAGCGCCGTGGTGTCAGCGCTCGCGCCGTTGTTTGACAGTGTAAAATTAAATTAATAAAGCCCCCAACACCAGAAAACATAACAGGAAATTAATGGCTTTGACTGTCGTTCGGATGCAGTCATTTACAAGCCGGCTTTCCGCACCAAAGGCTTCATAAGTGCAAGCCGTTTCTCTAAACAAGCATAGTTAGGAGCCACACGTGAGGTGATTTTTTGTGTGTGCCTTGCTTGGGTCCTTTGAGCTAACAGAGTCCCCCCAAATGGGAGAGAGTGGGAGGGGAAGACTGCAACGCGAGGGGCCAGGCAGCCCGCCCCACCGGATCCAAATCATGCAAGAGGATTGATGCAGAAGGGGGCCTGCCTCTCCCTCTCTGCAGACTGCAGGCCAACTTGATGCTCAGCCAGTGAGTAGCTTTGTTTTCCAACAGGGAACATGGAAGTCACCCTTAGCTGCTACTGCGTAAAATAAAAACATTCTGGAAGGTGGGGGGAGGGCATGTTCCCGCTAGGGATTTTATTAGCCCGGGGGGTGAGGGGGATCTCCCACTTTCACCCTCCTCCCCCTGCCTCCACTTACCTGGCTGACGGGGGAGGAAGGCCCAGGAATGGGCTTCTCAAGTGCATTCCTGAGGCGGGGCAATGACATCACTAGGGTTGCCAGCCTCCAGGTGGGAGCTGGAGATCTCCCGGAATTACAACTGATCTCCAGGTCAAAAAGATCAGTTCCCCTGAAGAAAATGGCTGCTTTGGAGGGTGAACTCTATGGCATTATACCCCGCTGAGGCCCCTCCCCTCTCCAAACTCTGCCCTCTCCAGGCTCCACCCCCCAAATCTCCAGGAATTTCCCAACCTGGACCTGGCAACCCTAGACATCACTGGTGTCATCGCGCTGCCCTGGGAGCACTCCTGCGCTTTGACATGGGCCGATTTGGGCCCCAAACAAGCCAAATTGGGCCTGTTTGTGGCCCAAACCGGCCTGCTGTGAAGCAGGCACACACCCTTGCCTGCGCAGTGACATCACCGGAAGTGATGTCACCACACAGCTGTGGGACCACACACACGCGCGCAAGAAGGCGGTAAGAGCCAGATCTCCTCCGCTCCAGCCAGGAGGGTAAGGGCACCTGGCAACCCTAGTTCCCCTCTCATTCACAGATCACAGCTCCTCAAATCATTTCAGGGGTTTAGCGATGTTGGTCTGGAGTAGAAGAGCAAGATATGAGTCCAGTAGCTCCTTAAAGATGAACAAGATTTCCAGGGTATAGTCAAGGCGAGTCAAGGCTCTTGCATCTGATGGAGCTTTCACTCTCAAAAGCTTATATCCTGGAAATCTTGTTGATCTTCAAGGAGCTACCGGACTCATATTTTGATTCTCAAATGTTCTCCTGCACAGGTTCAATGGGAGCAGAGGTTTTTTTCCTGGGAAAAGAGGTGACGGAACTCTCAAGAGGGAAATGAGGAAGAAACACATGGGTTTCTATGGAATAATATTATTTTCAAGCAGTATTGCCGAGTGTTTTCAAGAGGAACTCCGTTCCACCACCTTCCCCCTGAAAAAAAGCCCTGATATAGGTGTTTTATTATTGTTGCCCTGTTTTTATGAACTAGTAAACCTTTTCTAGCATTGTGAAAGGTGGGTTAGAAATTAACGAAATAAAATAAGTGACTAATAAGCTCTTTTTAAGACACCGTCCCAGATATGATTAATGATTTTAAAAACCCATAGAAGTCGGGCATTATATTTGTTTAAAGCCTAATTTTAACTGTAATGAATCTGATTGACCGCCGTACTGATAGTTCTGCCCATATCGGATGACCTAGTATATTTGATGGGCAAAAATCTAAACTGACACTCTCCCCCCTGCTCCCCCAAATTAAGGTTGCCAACCTCCAGGTAGGAATTTTAACTTATCTCCAGGCAGAGGTCAGTTCTCCTGGAGAAAATGGCTCCTTTGGAGGGTGGACTTTGTGGCATTCTGCCTGCCAGCTCCACCCCACAAATCTCCAGGAATTTCCCAACCTACAGTTGACAACCCTACCCACTTGGTGCAACCAGAGGCAGTGTGATCCCAAACAGGGCCTGCTGTGTTTCCCAGTCATTTGAGAGGTTCTCCCTGGCAAGTCCCTTTGTGCCGGAGCAGAATGTGTTTTGTTTGTACTCCCATTCAGGGCTTTTTTTCCAGCTGGAACGCGGTGGAACGGAGTTCCAGCATCTCTTGAAAATGGTCACGTGGCTGGTGGCCCTGCCCCCTGATCTCCAGACAGAGGGGAGTTTAGGTTGCCCTCCATGCAGCGGTGCAGAGGGCAATCTAAACTCCCCTCTGTCTGGAGATCAGGGGCGAGGCCAACAGCCATGTGACCATTTTCACCGAAGGCAATTTAAACTTTAAAAAACTCCTTTTATTGTATATCTGTTTTCTTTTCTTTCTTATTTGGAAAAACAATTAAAAAATATAATTAAAAAAAGAAAGAAAGAAAAACTTTAAAAAACTCCCCCCTTGTTCCACGGACCCAAAGTGACATCATTGTGTGGTCCTGGGAGCGTGCGCGCACTTTGCGCATGCACATGTGGTACCAGGGCACCACCTTCCACCATGAGTTGCCCCCTGTGCTGGCAATTCACTATGTTCCACCACCTCTTTTCTCAGAAAAAAAGCCCTGCATGCATGTAAATGTAATGATAGATAGTTGTCTAGAACCACTAGGGAAAAAATCCCAAAGTGACGGTAGGTCAGTACTTTTATTAAGACCAATTAAAACATGACAAAGTAACAAGCAAACTTTACAAGTTCACTAGCAGAGCAATCCTAATAGGACTGGAGCAACTCCTTAGACTGGAGTAACTCCTTTTAGGATTGCACTGTAAGTCTCCTCTTTAAGTTGGCTTAACTCTTCAGACTTTCTGTAACACTCCTTGCATTGAATTTGCAGGTCACCTGCATATCGTTTGTATTATTTGCTAATGATCTTCACTGAGATGCTTATTTGCATAATAATGGAGAGAGTGCATGCAGGCCTTTTATTGCGCACTTGCACATACACTTCATTACGCTTTGCTCCTCTCCTGTTGTTGCATCCATATTTGCATTTGTGTATTTGCTTCATTAAGCATAGATTTGCTTACGCACACACCACGGGAAATGCTTGTCGGTTCCCTACGTGAAGGTTTCCCTTCAGAGCAAATCCTTACCGGTGGGGATGAGGGCACATGTGCCCCGTTCGTGGAACACCTGATTTGCATATCCTTAGCCACACACCAAAGCCAGGCCACGCATCTCTACCTCAGCTAGGTTGGTGGTTCCCCATGCCTGGGACAAGTTTGGAGGGTGGATTCTACAGTGTCTCCACTGAGTTCCCTCCTCTCCCTAAATTCCACCCTCTCTAGGCATCGCCCCCAAATTTGCAAGATTTTCCCAATCCAGAGCTGGCAACCCCAACTGTGGAACATCTTTTTCTCCCCATAGGCTCTGGCTGCTTCCACACATGTTGGATAATCCACTTTCAATACTCTTTAGTGAACATTTGAAACTGCTTTTCCACGTGTGGAACAAAAAATCCACTTCCAAAGGATTGCTAAAGTGCATTGAAAGTGCGTTATTCAACGTGTGTGGAAATGGCCTCTGATGAAATTAACAAATCCTCTGAGGAGCGATCTCCACCAGTTAGTGTAGAGCGGTGAAATTGACAGAGCCTTTAAACTACGCGTCCCAGCTAACATTGCATCTCCCTTCACTTGAGCGTCCTTGTGTAAGATGTCTCGTGTACACAGACTCACAGAGAGAAGGGGCTGAAGTGTTCCCCTTGGGAGGCATTTTCCCAACCTAAAACAGACTTGTGTGGCTTTATTTACCTTGTTTGAGAAACCTACATGCAGCCATCAATATATATAAGCAGGGCTCATTTCGAGGGGGAACGCACAGGAACGCAGTTCTGGCAGTTCCCCAAAGAGGTCACATGTCAGGTGGCCCCGCCCACCTGACTCTTGGCCATTCTGGGCCCGTTTCAGCATGGATCGAGCCTCTGACGGGTGGTGGATCAATCTTCCACTCAGCAGCGGCCCGATCCTGACCATTTTGGGCCCCTTTTTGGCCATTTTCAGCCCCTTTTTGCCATTTGGGCCCAATTTTGGCCCTGAATGGCCAGGATTGGGTCCAAAACAGCCAGGATAGGTGAAGTCAGGGGGTGTGGCATATGCAAATCAGTTTTGCCAATGACACACTTCCGGTGATGGCAAGGGGCGTGGCATATGCTAATGAGTTATGCTAATGAGTTCCTCCAGCTCTTTTTCTACGAAATGACCCGTCTGTAAGTTTCCTCACTAGGAAAACAGGGAGTTCCTGTGGCTGTTTCCAAGGGTAAAGTTCAAGTCTCTCACCTTGTGTGGTCCTAGTCCCTGTGCACCTGGGAATTGAGTTCTGAGCACAGACCTCACAAAGTAGGTCTGATTGAAAGTCTTTGTGGCAACATTGTTAGGCCTCCAAACATTTAGGGTGTCCAAAATCTCCTGGCTTCCATTGTTTCAAGCAAGTCTCTTTAAGATGGGCCAAGGAGTGGAGAAAGTCTCTGATCTCTCACCATGTATTAAGGCCAACAGTCAAATTGCTTTCCTCCCCCCCCCCCCCCGCTGCCACCACCCTTCAAGCTCATTATGGGCCTATGCGTTGCTGCATCATTTCTATTCCTTTGATCCATGTGCTTCTGGGAGGAGCACGAGTGAGCATTGCTAAGCAAAGCCTCTGAAGCTGGATCTACCCATGTTGCAGAAAGGGACTGTGGAATACTGAGGGGGGTGTTACGGATTGTACCACTTTAGGCTACTTCATAGGGGGTACCACTTGCAAAATTTCTCCCTGCAAACAGAAAACTAGAAAAGTCTAGCTAAATGAATTTTAAACTTTTACAAACTGGTAGACAGGACTATCTATTCTACCGACTCATTCTGCTGCACAAGGCCTGAGTTCGTTTATGTTAAAAAATATATATATCTAACCCAATCCTAGGCATGTTTACTTGGAAGTAAATCCCCCTGAGTTTAATGGAGCATATTTACTCAAAAGCAAATCTACAAAAATTGAGACAAACTTCTCAGTAAAAGAGCTTAGACTTCGGCTGTTGGACAATACCCTGTTGACTAGGAAAGGCTGGGGTTGACCTAGGCTGTTTCAACACGTCCTTAAAGGGACAGTCCAGTCACTGAATGCTGCTGTCTTTTCCCCTTCGTTCCACACATCTCCAATTTCAAAATGGTAGCAGGCTGCTTAGCTTCCATTTTGTTGGGGCCTTTTCTGAAAACACACTTTTCCACAGTCCCTGAAAAGGCGCTGACAAAACAGAAGCCAAACAGCCTGCTACCGTTTTGAAATTGGAGACATCTGGAATGAAGGAGAAAAGCTGGAAGTATTCGGTGAGTGGGCTGTCCCTTTAAGGACGTGTGGAAACAGCACTAGACCGAAGTCCTATGATTTCAGAACATAAACACTTCTAAACTAGGTTGTGTATACTTTCCAAAGTCATCATTAAGAGGATGAAGCCCACGTAAAATAACCTGCCGTTCTCCTGGTGGTATAAGCAACAAATCTGCTGTCTTCTCTTTGCTGTGGCCAATGGCCTCGTTTCTATGTGTTTGGTTCTCCTCTTGCTATACTTCCAGTCCAAAACAGGACACATCTTTCTCCCTTGTGCTGAGATGTATCAGATGTGTGCAGAACTCATGCCTCTCTTTACAGGGGAGGGGCATGACTTTTACAATGTTGATTATCCAAGATGCACCAGTCTTTTGCACTTTCTGTCTCCTTCCTTCTGCATTGCATCTAAAGCTGCCTTCAGGCAGCAGTCATTGGCTGTTGCCACACTGTTTACCTTGTTCCAGAAAACAGCGAAATCTCATGCGAAATCATGCGAAATGTCGTGCGATTTCACACGATAACAGCGTCTTCTTGCGAGATTTCGCGTGAGATTTCTCTGTTTTCCGGAACTAGGTAAGCAGTGTGGAAACGGCCTCTCTCTCCTACTTCTCCTCTGCCCTTACTGTGATTTTCCAGGCTTCCACTTACTCTCCCTCCAGGCTGAGGATGAAGCATAGTATCTTGAAAAAAACTGCACTAACTTACATATTCTTCCACCCTGCCTACCCTCTTCGCCAGTATGTCCATATATTGTCCTTCCTGGCATTCTTTCCCAATGCTTCTAGTTCCTTGACTGTCAGAGGACAGTGGGAGAGGCAGGAATTCTGTTGGTGTCTGGACCAGGGACAAAAGACATGGTTCCCTGGCCACAAGACGCTCTTATCTGCCACATATTGTGGCCTGCCTGGTGTTCAATGAAACGTGTGGCTGCAGGCAGGTTGCAAGACCAAGGGTTTTCGGTACGTATGTGCCATTGTCATAACTGATTTATGGTGACCCCCAGCTAGGGGCTTTCAAGGCAAGGGAGGAGCAGAAGCTATTTGCAATCCTCTGTAAAGTCTTTCATGTACTGACCCTGCTTATCTTCTGAGATTGGTGCATACCGTGTGGCCTTCCCTCCCCACTGGGTTACCAACTTCTAAGTGGGGCTGGGAGATCTATCAGAATGACAACTGATCTCCAAATGACAAAGACCAGTTCCCCTGGAGACTTTATGACACTATACCCTGCTGAGGTCACTCCCCTCACCAAATCTCGGTCTTCCCAGGCTCCTACCCCAGATCTCCAGGAATTTCCCAACCCAGGGCTGGCAACCCTATTCCCCATAACAAGGGTTTTAGTGAGCATCTAACAAGACACAATGCACGCCACATATAATCCAAGAGTTTGAGAAGCCTGCCCTCTGGGTAGGGATCCCAGACCTCCCGCCCCCGCTCCCCACACCCCGCCCCCACTTACCTGAGCAGCGGGGGGCACGCACCTTCCTTGCACGCTCCCCCGCAGCGCGGCACACTCCCAAGCGCTGTAGCTGCTGGGATCAGGCCAGTTTTGGCCCGGATCGGGGCCGCTGCAGAGCACAGGAGCACTCCTGCGCTCCACAGTGCTCAAAATGGGCCCAATCCATGGCAAACTGGGCCTGTTTTCAGCAGCTGCGGAGTGCAGGAGCACTCCTGCGCTCCTCAGCGCCCTAAAACGGGCCCGATCTGCGGCAGAACGGCCCATTTTGGGGGCATTCTGCAGTGCCTGGCCGCGTGATAATGTCACCCTCAAAGTGACGTCATTGTGCCTGTGGGGCATGCACACGCTTCACATGCACGCACACATACACCCCTCCCCAAAGGTAAGTGCCAGGCCCCTGTCCCCCACTGGGAGATTGAGGGGGTCTGGCAACCCTACCTCTGGGGCTGCCTGCATATGCTTCCTCAGCATTCTCTCAGAGACTGAGGGCCTTCTGGACAGGCTGTGCTTGAAAATGTTTATTGAACCAGAAGGCCTGTCTGGTGGGAACCCCACCCCGAGGTTTCCAGAGGGGGGTTGCTGTCTCCTGGAACCTGGGAGCCCGTGCCTTCCGTCTCTTTGGCCGTGGTGCTTTACTTCCGGATGGTTTCCTGGGATTTGGACGGCTCGCCAGCACTGCTTCACCTCTCCTCAGGCCCAAGGTCTGCCAGGAGTGCAGTGGGAGGCAAGGCCTGTCTGTGCAGGCTGGGGCCGGCTGCCGTGAATGACAAGCGCCGGGTATTGATCGTTTTCTGAACTCGTCCCAGCCGATAGAAGGTAATTAATGACTCCATTTGCCTCAGTACCAAGGAGAACAATTGAGTTTGAAACGGCAACAACTGGCAGTGATGTGAAAGCCCCCCACAGGGGATATCTGGGAAAGAAGCTGACAGGCCCTGGTTGCCTGGGGACTCACGTGTGGGAGGAGGGAAGAGAAGGCGACTGAGAGGGAGTGAAAGTTTGGGTTGAAGGGTGCTGACGTTAGTCTGATAGTCTCAGCAAGAACAGACACTTTGGAGCTGTGTGGTCTGAAATAAATGGCTTGTGCTTTGTGAATAGAGTGGGTCCTTGCTTCAGGGGCTCCATGATGCATTTTGTGTTGATGCTCTGACGTGGCTCCCACTCAGAAATCTCCCCTCTGAAGCACAGGCTGTTAACAGCACCAGCGGTAACTGCGGACATGCAAATATAGAATCTGCCTGGTGCATTTTTATACTGCTCTTCCTCCAGTGAACTTGGGGGCATACATAGATTTCCCTGTCTTCATTTTATTCTTTCAAGAGACCCACACAGAAGATTAGACAGAAACCGTTTCCCCACGTCTAAAAACTGCTCATGGAACGCTGGTGGCTTTTTCGTCTTATTTCTGACGTCACCGTTTCCAAAACACAGGCAGGCAGTTATGATTCCGTTTTTGTGGCGGAATCGTAACTGCCTACCTCTGTTTTGGGAATGGCAATGTCAGAAATCACACGGAAAAGCCGCCAGCGTTCCGTGAGTGGGGCGCTATTTTTAAGACGTGGGGAAATGGCCAGGGACAGTCTGACCGGCCCATGGTAGAAAGAGGGATTTGAACCTGGCTCCCCCAACACTAACCACAGCACCATGTTACTTTTCAGTCTGTGCCAGGGCTTTTTTTCTGGGGAAAGATGTGGTGGAACTCAGTGGGTTGCCCTCAGAGAAAATGGTCACGTGGCTGGTGGCCCCGTCCCCTGATCTCCAGACAGAGGGGAGTTGAGATTGCCCTCCGGGGGCAATCTCAACTCCCCTCTGTCTGGAGATCAGGGGGCGGGGCCACCAGCCATGTGACCGTTTTCAAGAGGTTCCAGAACTCCGTTCCACCGCTTTCCAGCTGAAAAAAAAGCCCTGGTCTGTGCATAGAACTGGGATTGCTGCATCCTGTCCTCTTCCAAAAGACTTTTCCACATCCTTCCCAAACAGTTTGGCCTCTAGTCACGGATTCCCACTGTGGTGACAATTCTAGGGGATCTTTTGTTCTTTGTTTCAGGCCTCAGTCTAGTTCTGCTCTACACGTTTCTCCTCCTCTGGTACTACCCCACCAGCCTCCTTTCAGATCCAGTAGATCTTATAGCACAACAGTTAAATAGTTCGGCTGCGAATCAGTACTCTACTAGTTCGAATCCCACTACTGCCATGAACCCAGAGGTGGCCTTGGGTAATCCACTCCTCTCAGCCTCAGCTATATTGTGGGGATAATAATAACACTAATTTGTTCACCGCTCTGGGTGAGGCACTAATCTGTCTAGAAGAGCGGTATATAAGTGCTGCTGCTGCTGTTTTTGTTGTTTTTGTTGTTGTTGTTGTTGTTGTTGTTGTTGTTGTTGTTGTTGTTGTTGTTGTTAAACAGAGAAGAACTGACTAGTAAGGTCTGAAAGATGCCACTTTTAAAACACTGTGGCCTTTAAAGCACTGTGGCCCAGTGGCAGAACCTCTGCTTTGCATGTGGAAGGCCCCGGGTTCAAGCTCAGGCCTCTCCAATTAAAAAGGACCAGGCAGGCAATGCCCCTGCCTCCGCCCCCAGAGAGCTGCTGCCAGTCTAAGTAGACAATCTTGACTTAGATGGACCGATGATCTGATTCAATGTAGGGCAGCTTCATGTGTTCAGGTTATCGAGGGATCGTTTTTTGCCGGTCCCCTGATTCTGTGGGATCAGCCGTGCAAAAAGGCTCCAGCCCACAGATCACAGAAGGGGAAGAAACCCAGCTGCTTTCTTTTCGGATCCTCGCTTAAGCCTTATATTTCCAGTAGCCCAGAAACGTACCCCACCCCATGATCCCACTAATGGATCCTGGTTAACTACTTGGAAGCACCTGGGAGAGCCCTTGTAAGCTGATCTACTCAGGTCTTTTCAATGAGGCTTCCTCCCAGGAAAGTGTGAACCCAACGCCCCGAAGTCACAGTGCAATGAAATGCAATCCGTTCTTGGCTTTCTGAGACCGGGAAAGAAGTTTGCCCTTTTCTCAGAACTTGGAAAATAGCAAAGCATCCAGTAGCACCTTTAAGACTAACCAAGTTTTTTGTAGCGTAAGCTTTCAAGAGCCACAGCTCTCTTCATCATGCATGCATCCGATGAAGAGAGCTGTGGCTCTCGAAAGCTTATGCTACAATAAAGTTGGTTGGTCTTAAAGGGGCTACTGGGCTCTTTGCTGTTTTGCTACAGCAGACTAACACGGCGAACTCCTCTGGATCTCCGAACCTGGAGAAGTCTCTATTTCTGCTTTGGGGGTGTTCCAGAGTCCCCCAAGGGGAGATGGGATCTAAGTGGCATGGAGAAGTATATCGGCTTTCAGAATCGAACTGTCCCTTATCCTTGCGGTCCCTTAGCTGCAACCCTGACGCACAGAGATTGACTTAAAGCCAGGGCTGACCAGCCGCTTGAACCTGTGCCTGATAGATCTGCTCCTAGCATTTTATCCATTGGCTTTTCTTGGTTAGTTCTATTTCATTTCTGAGCAGAACGTGAATGCTGCGATCCCCAAATAGAAATGTATTTGCCGTAGAGGCTGATTTTTCTTTTCTCGCAGAGTCTGTCTGCATCCTCCCTTTCTTCGCTGCTCCCTACCCCCCACCTCCCTCTTTCTCTGATCTTTCTCTTTCATCTCCCTTTCTCCATCTCTCTCTGCACGGGGGGCCTGTCGCATCTGAGGTCCTGAGTTTGTGTGCCAAGCAGCAATAACCCCCAGAACAGAACTATCAGTGGGACATGATTGATCAATTGAATTCCATAGCAGCTGAAAAATGTGGGATTAAGTAGTGTATTATACGCACAATGAGTTGAGGCATGATGTTCATTTCAAGTTCATTTTGCCGGCCCTCTGCCACCAGATCAGGCAATCAATAGCGGCAGCAGATATCATATATCACCTCTCTCCGTACCAGGGAGAGCACCATAATCTCTCGCAAATTTAGAGTGACAGATTTGTCAAGATTTGAAGGGCCCCTGGATAAATGAAGGAAAAGAGAAGCTTACAGTGGCTTGAGAAAGCTCAGGTTTCAGCTCCCACAGACAAAGTCGCAGTGCAAACATGCACATTTCTATACAGCAAGAATCTATGGCGAGGCATTGTAGATACCGGGCAGATTGCATTAATTGGATTACGGTTCAGTTTGCACTGCTCAGAAGAGAGATGATTTAGGACTCCAGTTTCAAGGCTTTTTAGGGACGATATTACAAAGAGAAGGTGATCACTTATGACTTAGCTGTTTCTCTATCTTTGGTGTCATTTGACTTGCCCAGATGCCACAGTAGGTGAGGAGGAAAAGCAAGAGCAGTGACTTCAGAAAGGGAAAGCAAGACTCTGAACCAGCTGCTCATGGGGTTGCCAATCTCTAGGTTGGGTCTGGCGTTCTCCCAGGATTACAGTTGTTCTCCAGACTGTAGATACCAGGACTCCTGGAAAAAATGGCAGCTTTGGAGGGCAGACTCTATAGCATACCATAGATCCTAGATGAAATCCCTCCCCAAATTCTACCTTCCACGGGCACTTCTCCCAAATCGCTGGGAATTTCTCAGACAAAGGAATAACAATAACTGTGCTTTTATACCACTCTTCTAGACAGATGGGTGCTCCACTCAGAGCAGTGAACAAAACCATTATTATTATTATTATTATTATTATTATTATTATTATTATTATTATTATCCCCGCAATACAGCTGGGGAGCAAGGGCTGAGAGGAGTGGGTTCTCCAAGGCCACCTGCTGAACTCAAGGCAGTAGTGGAATTCGAACCAGCAGAGTGCTGATTTGCAGCCCAACCACTTAACTACTACGCTGAAGTTACTTACTGTCACTCACTTTGAACATAACAGATTTTGTATATGCGTAGCTCTTCCATGTAGGGGAAAGCAAGCTGATTGTGTGTGTAGATTGTTACAAGTGGTAATTACACATTGATGTACTTTGCAATGATTATACCATGTGAATGGACTTGAGTAGATTATCTTCGGACAGCTAAACTGGAGAACTCCACAGTCAAAGTGGGTGTCAGGCTCCTCCTCATTTCTGACATTGAGAAGAAAAGAGATCTTGGGGTTGTAGTGGATAGATCAATGAAAATAGTGAAGGAGGAAAACTCCATGCTGGTAGTTACTAGGAAAGGGATCAAAAATTAAAAATGGCCGATATTATAGCCCCTGTATAGAGCTATGGTGCGGCCTCATCTGGAATACAGTGTGCAGTTCTGGTCACTATATCTCAAAAAGGATATTACAGAGATGGAAAAGGTACAAAGGAGGGTAACCAAAATGATTAAGGGGTTGGAGCGCCTTTCCTATGAGGAAGGGCTAAAAAGTTTGGGACTTTTCAGTTTAGAAAAGAGAAGACTTAAAGAGGGACATGCTAAAGGTTTATAAATTTATGCATGGGGTGGAAAAAATGGACAGAGAGAACTTTTTCTCCTGCTCGCATAATACTAGAACTCAGGGATACCCGATAAAGTTGATCGGAAATAGATGCAGGACAGACAAAAGGAAATACTTCTCTACTCAACAAGCCAGTGAGCAGAATTCCCTGCCAGAAGATGCAGTGATGTTCATGAGCACAGAGGGGTTTAAAAGGGGGTTAGGCGGGTCCATGGAGGGGAGGCCTATCAGGGGCTGAAGAGAACTCCACAATCAGAGGCAGTAAGCCTCCAAATGCCAGTGTAAAGAGGCAGCATCAGGGAAGGGCGTTGGCCTCCATGCCGTTCTTGGCCCTCCAGAGTAACTGGTTGGCTGCTGAGTAAAACAGATTGCTAGGCTAGATGGACTACTGGGCTCATCTAGCAGAGCTTTTCTTATGTTCTCATATCCCTCTCTCCGTTTACTGGACCGCACTGACCCATGTATTTCCCACAGCATTTTTGTCATAGGCCTTTTATTTCATTTATATATTTCTTTTCGACACGTGTCCCGCTTTTCCAAAAGCTCAAGGTAGTTTCGAAAAGCTTACCACAATTCACAAAAATTAATGAAAATCAATAAAATATCAGAGATAAATCAGCGTTTAGGAATCAGGAATACCAAAGTCAACAGAACAGAATGGAGTGGCTAAGAATGAACTATCTGGAAAGAAATGCAGGCAAAATAGAGGTGATACTGGCTGGAAAAACTGAGAATCTGGAGAAAGTGGTCCGACTGACTTCAGAAAGAATCCCCCTTCATGGATTACGTGAACAGCTCGGGGGTGCTTTTCGATCCAACACTGTTGATGGACAAGCTGGTCGGTGCTGTTGTCAAAAGTGATCCTGACATCTACGTTTGGCTCGGAGATTATCTCCTCTCTTAGAAGCTGATGATCTGGCCACATTGATCCTGGCAATCTCTTTCCACCTTTAAAGGCAACCAGAAAATTCAGTTAGTTCAGAATGTAACCACTTGCCTGTTAACTAAAGCAAGCGGCTTTCAACATAATATGCTGGTTTGGGAATGACTACGTTGGCTGCCAATTCACTTCTGGGCCGTTTCCACGTGGCTTACCTTGTTCCGGAAAACAGCAAAATCTCGCGTGAAATCTCGCGAGAAGATGCTATCGCGGAAGATAGTTTCTTCTTGCACAATAACATCGTCTTCTTGTGCGATTTCGTGTTATAACAGCGTCTTACGAGATTTCGTGTGAGATTTCGCTCTTTTCTGGAACAAGGTAAGCTGTGTGGAAACGGCCCTGGTTTCAAGTTAAAATGCTGGTTTTGCCCTTTAAACCCCTTTATGGCCAGGACCCCGCATCCTAGAAGGGCAAACTCTTCCTGTATGAGTCATTTCTCTGGTCAGAACCTTCTATCTGTGCCTTTCCACAAAGAAGTTCGTTCTGCAGCAACCCATTCCAAAACAGGCTGCCGGATGAGGCGGAGGACTGTGAGAGAATCCATCCCCTCCAGAGCGATCTCTGCCGGCTCTGTCTTTTAAAACTACACTTTCTGGCTAACGTTGCATCTCCTGGCACACGACAAACAAGCACCCAGGCATCTCGTGTAGAGAGAGACTTACACAGCAACGCTCAAGTTCCTTACTTTCTGTGTGTTCTTATATTCAAGTGTACTCTGTCTCCCTAGCAGTGCATGTGTATCCACAATGAGCGAACAAGCGTAGGATCTTTCACTTGATGCTACTCGTGTAAGATGTCTTGTGTAGCAAGACTCTTGGCTATCGCTCTTTCCCCTGTCCCCATCATTTCTGAGGTCTCTCAGCCGCTCTTCGCTACCTGGATCTTGCCTGAGCTCTTGCTTGCAACTGCTGTTCACTCAGCTGCTTGAGCCACAAGAAGCCCCATCCTGCACCTTCTTGCTCCCCCCCTTCTCACCCACAATCCTAGGTCCGAGGGTATGCATTTTAATGCATTAGTTTATTTCAACCTGCCTTGTCCATGTATAGGAGTTCTCTGGGGAGAGAGGGAGAGGGCCTGCTGATTTGCGCAGAAGCCAGGCCAAGGATGATTTTTCTGGATGACTTTCTAGTTCTGCTACACATGACAATCATTGGTTCTTTAGGGAGGGTTGCCAGTCTCCAGGTGGTGCATAGAGATTTCCAGGAATTACAGCTGGAATTACAGAGATCAGTAACCCTGCAGAAAATGGCTGCTTTGGAAGGTGGACTCGATGGTCCTTCCCTTTCCTAAACCCTTTTCTCTCCAAACCTCCACACAGACACACACACACCCAAGTCTCCAGGAATTTCACAACCCAGAGCTGACGACCCTAATTTAGGCCTGGCAGTTTTTACCTCAGGAAAAGGCTGCAGAGTCCCCCAGTAAATCAATCGATCGATCCAGCTGACGACACCATTTTCCCTCAGCTTTGGGACTGTATCACTGGTACCTATGACAGTGAAGCAGTAGGGATAGAGAAGGCAGAAGCACAGAAAGTCAGGAGGACTTTTGAAATGGGGTGAAATAATCTGAAATGTTATACAGATTATTTCCTCCTCCAGTCCTGCCGCTCTTAACCACTACACCAAACTGGCTCTGATGTCTGGCTTTCCTTCAGTTAGGATCAGGGCTTTTTTCCAGCTGGAATGCAGTGGAAAGGAGTTCCAGCACTGCTTGAAAATGGTCACATGGCTGGTGGTCCCGCCCCCTGATCTCAGTGACCCTTCTGTCATCAGATTTGGGCACTAACCCGAGATTAGCCATTTTGCTGAGTACAGGAGTATTGTTATGTGCTTCTTCTCCAAGAAGTGACCATTTGTATACAGGTAGAGCACAAGTGGAGACAAAGAGAAAGTCCTACAGGGCAGCCAACTCACATCAGATTCGAGGAGCGGGTGGGGAGAGATCCTGCAAGCACGCCCTCTAGAGCAGGGGTGGCCAAACTGCGGCTCGGGAGCCACATGTGGCTCTTCTAGACATATTGTGTGGCTCCTGGTGGTCTCTGAGTAGTGCCATGGCCATACATTTTATTTTAATTTCATTTATTTCCCTCCCTCCCTTTCCTCCTTTCCTTTCATGTCTTTCCCTTCCTCCCTTTCCTTCTTTCTTTCCATGTCTTTCCCTCCCTTTTCCTTTTTTCTTTCCTTCTTTCTATGTTGTTCATATTTTTAATAAAAATGTTGGGGTTGCCAGGTCTGACTCGGAAAATACCTGAGGATTTTGGGGGTGAAGCCTAGCAAGGATGTGACATCACTTCCAAGTCGAAGGTCGAGTGATGGCTCTTCCCAAGCTCCACCCCTTCTGATGATGTCACTTTCAGCATACTGCACCAAACCCCACTCTTTCTTGTGATGTCACTTTCAGGACATTCCCCCAAACCCACCTCTTCATCTGAAGTCACTTCAGTGCATCATGTCTTGTGGCTCTCAAACATCTGACGTTTATTCTATGTGGCTCTTACATTAAGCAAGTTTGGCCACCCCTGCTCTAGAGGCTTCAGTCAACTCTCGACAGTGGTTCTCTGCCTCCCTGTGTGTCTGCTCCAGAATGGAAACTGCACTTTCTTTCAGACAGGCACACACCCGCTCCTTCCCTTTAGCCAGAGGGGGCCATCTCCTGCAAGCTTGATGGGTACTTGGACACAGGCACTTACGGTCCATTGAGGGGATATCTGCACTCATTGAGACACATTGCCAGGGCTTTTTTTCAGCGGGAACATGGTGGAACGGCATTCTGACACCTCTTGAAAATGCTTGGCAATAGCACGCGAAAATAATATTATTTCAAAGAATTCCATGTGTTTCTCCTTCATTTCCCTCTTAAGTTTCGCCACCTCTTTTCCCCGAAAAAAAGCCCTGCACGTTACTATTCCTTTTGTCATGTTGAGTAGACTGATTCTCAGAGACCAGAGGCCAAGCTGGCTGTGCAATGCTATGTTGTTGTTAACCCAGAGGCAGGCTATGGATTTATATCCCCAGTAGCCAACTAGCCATTGTGTGCCTCTACAGCAAGAAGATAGTGTGTGTCAGGACAAGTCCCTAGGATGAATGTGCAATTTATTTTGTCAGCTGTCTTCTTGGGTAGATCTCCTGTCATTTTCAATAGGGATAGATCCAGGAAAAGACGACTAAGCGATTTATAAAACACGTAAACCCAGGGCTTTTTTTCAGCAGGAACACGGGGGAATGGAGTTCGGGAACCTCTTGTAAGTGATCACATGGCTGGTGGCCCCACCCCCTGATCTCCAGACAGAGGGGAGTTGAGATTGCCCTCCGCGCCACCGAGCGGCGCAGAGGGCAATCAAAACTCCCCCCTGTCTGGAGATCAGGAGGCGGGGCCACCAGCCTTGTGACCATTTTCTCTGAGGGCAACCCACTGAGTTCCACCACCTCTTTTCCCAGAAAAAAAGCCCTGCATAAACCTAAATAGGTGTCTGTCAGAGATTAAAAATGGACCTTCCCCACTTTTCAGATCCGTTTCAGATTCTTCAGCCGTGGTGATGTTTTTGCTTTTTATGACCCGCTTGGCTGCCGAAATGGCAAAAAGAAAAAAAAATGTTTTTGTAGCCCTTTCTGTGATTAATAAAAGCCTGGGTACGAGGTTGCAGTGTCTTATGAAGTTGCAAAGGACGGTCCTGATTTTCGGTGCTGTTGCACAAAACCAATTCTCGGTTTCACTGATTTGAACGAGAGCAGCAGTTCATGTACTTGCATTTCTCAAGGGCTTAACTTTGGCTGGATCTGGCCTGTTATTCTTTCTATGCGTCATATAGCTGTAAAGAGTTTCTTTTGACTTAGGGCTGATCAGAACTGATTTTGGGGGGGATCACTTTGTCTCTATGAAAATGAGATGGGGAAGGGATCTACAGCAAACCTTCTCGCCTCCTCCCCCACATAAGGATGTCAGAGAGGGAAAGAAAGGGGAGGCCGTGGGCTTGGATTAATCAATATGTAATATTGTGGATGGTCTTACAAGTGATATTGTATTAGGTTACTGTATATAATGCAATATTGATTATATCATATTGTATAATCACATATAAACTGACATATAGAACAGTCAGGAGCGAGGGAACACAGTCGAGAAGTATCATTTGTACTGCTGCATATTCACCAAGCCAGGGACTGTGTTTTGGCTTCTAGGAGATGCCAATGAAGGACCCAACTAGTCACAGAAGGAAGGAGAGGAAAAATAGGCAAAAGCGATGTGTGGTATTTGCATACACCAGCACCAAAAAGGGCCACAGGTTTTGAAATCTGATTTTTAAAAAAAAATTTACAATATTCGTTTTTGAAATAGTTTCTCTGTAAACACACAACAGTTTGAGCTTAAGGTTCCAAAGTTCTGCTTTTTGGAAGACGTACTTTCTGAATCTGGACCAACACTGTTCTATTCAGTTCTGCTCCCATCATTGTTAACCTGGATGAAAGAATTTTTTAAAAACTTTTTATTTATTTCATTTTTAACATATAACATTGAATATATAAAAACGTAATAAATATTCAACAGTTCGACTAGAGCGCTGTTTACAAAAAACCCTATAGTAATCCCATATCAAGAAGCAAATGCTTTACAGAGTTTAATAAAATACATAGTTCGTGTATTTTTTTCTGTGGAGCGGTCTTTGATGATGCATAATTTGAGATGTGGTCAAAATAGGGAAACCATTTTTCTTGCAAGGATGAAAGGGTTTTTGCATCTTTATTATTATTTGTTTTTCTGAGGGGAGGGGCAGCATTAGTCTATAGACTTATGTTGGTAAATGTGACATGGTACAAGTTTGCTTTGTGATTTCCAGCGTGATGAAGAGTTTTGTGCTACTTTGGTGGGCCTTAATAAAAAAGCAGGGCTTTTGGGGGGGGGGGAAGAGGTGGTGGAACTCAGTGGGTTGCTAGCATAGGGGGTAACTCCCAGTGGGAGGTGGCGCCCCGGTACCATATGTGCACGCGCAAAGTGCACGCACGCTTCCGGGACCGCACAATGACATCACTTTGGGTCAGCTGGAACAAGGGGGGAGTTTTTTAAAGTTTAAATTGCCCTCAGCGAAAATGGTCACATGGCTGGTGGCCCCGCTCCCTGATCTCCAGACAGAGGGGAGTTTAGCTCGCCCTCCGCACTGTGTGCGGAGGCCGATCTAAACTCCCCTCTGTCTGGAGATCAGGGTGTGTGGCCACCAGCCATGTGACTATTTTCAAGAGGTGCCAGAACTCTGTTCCACTGCGTCCCTGCTGAAAAAAGCCCTGTAAAAAAGTATTTCATGGTTTGCGGTTTGGGGGGAGCGGGATATAAAAGAGACGTCCTTTGAAAGGCTGTGGAAAAGTCATCTCCTTACCAGTCTTTATTGTGATTTTTGAGGATGAAAAGATGACCAGTTCCTATTACCCGATTGCTGAGTAGGTGTGGCCTTGTTAGTGGCAATGTGTTTTTTTTAAAAGCAAGAAGCATCCATAATAAGCATGTGGCTTTGATGGAATTACAGATCTAGAGATGATTCTTATCTATTTGTCTGAATATTACTATACTTCTAGAATAGATCCTGAAAAGCTTTCAGGGTAGCTAACAATGGCCGTTTCCACACTACTTACCTTCATCTGGAACACCACGGAATGTTGCGAAAAAAACGCGGAAGATAGCGTCTTCTCGAGCGAGTTGTGCGCGATGTCGCGCAAAACTCGTGCGAGAAGATGCTATCTTCCACGGGTTTTTTTTTTTTTGCAACGTTCCGTGGCGTTCCGGATGAAGGTAAGTAGTGTGGAAACGGCCAATGTATTTTCTTTTTTCTGCTCAAATGTACATTCCCTTGTACAAAATATATGTCCAGAGCAATGAGGGACTTCAGTGCACAGGAACAGATGTTTACTGAAAAACTTCCAAAGCAGCCCCTGATTCTTTCATGACTTTTTGAAAAGACGTGCAAGTGATAGGCGCATGTACAGATGTGGACCTCTCGTGATCTATGGGGCATGTTTGTTTTGTAGAGCTCTCAGCTCACAGCTTGATGTTACCTGGACGTGGAGGTTTAAATCAGATAATAAGGTTTAGAAGGGAAAGTTCAGTTTGAAGGAGGAAAGGCTTGCAACAGAGAGTTGTGACAGCTGGCAAAAAGAATTTGGGTTCCTCTGGGGGTGCTGTTTTTGAACCAAATGAATCATTTGGCAGATTATGTACATTCTAGCGGTGATACAGGAGCTTTTCTTTATGTAAGGAGTGTTATAAACGTCAACCTTCTATCTAGGCTTGCCAACTCCAGGTTGGGAAATTCCTGGAGTTTTGGGGGCGGAGCCTGGGGAGCACATGGTTGGGAAAGAGAAGGACCTCACTGCAGTATAGAGTCCACCTTCTAAAGCAGCCATTTTCTCCAGGGACAGTTAAGAGTCGGGAGATCAATTGTAATTTCAGGAGATCTCCAGGTCCCACCTAGAGGTTGGCAAATCTATTCTGTGGCAGGCAGTGAAAATCTACTTATATATGTCTATTTCCATCTAACACAAAACTGAGTTGTTTCATCCCCCCAATACATCTATCAGATCTCTCTGGTATATAGAATGAAGGTGGCATGGCATAAGACCATGAGACTCTAGGCTGGTATGATCCAATTAAGGTGGTACTTACTGCAACAGAGCATTTCTGTCTCATAGCAAAGTAGAAGCTTCTCTGATTTCTGCGCTCAGGTTGGGATGTGTTACCCTCAAAGTTAGGTGTGACACAAAATTGTATGTGTGTGCTTGTGTGGATGTGTGTTTTTACAGGGTCACACACAGAGCGGAAGCTGCCCTCTGAGCTGGTAGCCCTGTTAGGAACTCATGAAAGTGCAGTTGCCAATCTCCAGGTGTGGCCAAGAGATCTCCCAGAGTTATAACTGATCTCCAGACTATAGAGACAATATCTCCTTTGTAGTGTGGACTGCATGGCTTGATGCCCCACTGAGGTCCCTCCCCTTCACAAACCCCGCCTTTCACCCTCCCTGCAAATCTCCAGGAATCTACCAACCTGGATCTGGCAACCCTCCAAATGAGTGTGAAGAGATGTCCCACCTAGAACTTGACCTGTGTGGCTCTTTGGTTGGTATTTGTTGGGAAGAATAGACAAGTATGATGAAGGCCAGACCAGGCAGAGGCGGCTATGTTAATTGCTTGGTTTTCCTCCCTTTTGGTGACTTTTAACAGGGGAACCAAAACTCAACTCCAGGCTGAAGGGTGCAGGCCCCCAAATCCGAGTGAACTTGCTACCTCCCGCACAGAGAATCGGCTGACTCCGCACACGTTGGATAATGCACTTCCAAGCCTCTTTAGAGATCATTTCGAACTGAATTTTTCGAGTGTGAAACAAAAAATCCACTTCCAAACGATAGCTGAAGTGCATTGAAAGAGCATTATCCAACGTGTGCGGAATCTCTCAATGAGTCGTTGAGATAGGGCAGGGTTGTGAAGCCCCCAGTTCTTCTCTCTGAAAGGGGAAGAAAGCACAACACACACACACACACACCGGAAGTGGATGGTGAGGAAGTGTCCTCTAATTCCTGGAGTCCCTTGGCAGGAGAACTGAGCAGCAGCATTGGGTCCGTGGCTTCACTAATGCCCCGTTCTCTCTTCCTGTGTCTTACAGAAGTATCTGAGGGCTCAGTCCCCAATGGCGATTCCCAGAGCAGTGTGGATAGTTTGCGGAAGCACCTTCGTGCTGACACCTTCACGCAACAGCAGCTGGAAGCTTTAGATCGAGTCTTCGAGCGTCCTTCTTACCCTGATGTCTTCCAGGCATCAGAACACATCAAATCTGAGCAGGTGTGAGCCCTGGGAAAGAGTAGCAGGTGGGATGCAAGCAGTGACTGATGGGAACCGCGACTGCATACTGGTCTTCTCATCTGGGAATAGAGGCACGACAGATTTACAATTGGTTGAACAGCCATACCTTCTCTCCAGAGAACTGTCATTGCATGAGGGGAGCTAGGGGGTGTCTTGATAATATTCTGAGCAATCTCGCCAAGCTCTAATCCCCAAGATTCCTTAGAAGCAGCCATGGCAATTAAGGAGGCATAAAACCAATTTACGTTTGTAGTGTCTATTTACCCTCTCTTTGAACAAGGCACGTGCAAAAAACATTCCCGCTTCTCTGGGTGTTTTTACATGTTTATCCAAACCAAATCCCTTTCACTCTTCTTTGACAGTTTTCACACGCACGTGCATATCTGCACCCACCTCCTGCATAGACAAATAGACAAGTGATCTTGCAAATCCATGGGACGCAAACACATAGAGCCGAGCTACAAGTGATGAATTACACTTGCCTGGCAAGTGAACAGACTCACGTGTGTTCCTCTCTGTTCACTTGCCATTCACGTGCACTCCACTTGATCAGGCAAGTGAACAGGGAGGAATACACGTGAGTCTGTTCACTTGCCAGGCAAGTGTAATTCATCACTTGTAGCTTGGCTCACAGATACGCACTTTTGGTCTGCACAGTCCTCCAGTTAAATGCACATAACCTCCTACTCAACATGGCTTCCCACTCACATATACATTCTCCTTATATCCATCAATCTTTCCTTCCTTGTCTATCTTGCACAAGTGTGCAAAATCTCCTTCCTCCATGCACCCATGCACACACGCATTAAGGCCCCCAAAGATATGCAAACGTGTTTTAAGAAGCAAGGCAATGCACTGCCTTGTGTCCTGCTTAGCCTTTCCCAATTATTAGTTCTATCTGAGGGCCAAGCTACAAGTGAGGAATGACATTTGAACGGCAAGCGAACAGACTCACGTGTATTCCTCCCTGTTCACTTACGCTCCACTGGCACTCCACTTGCGCCCATGTGATCAAGTGGAGCGCAAGTGGAGCACAAGTGAACAGGGAGGAATACATGCGAGTCTGTGACACTGTGACACTGAGAGATCTCTGTCTTTTGGTGCTACACCTCTGAAGATGCCAGCCACAGCTGCTGGCGAAACGTCAGGAACTACAATGCCGAGACCACAGCTATACAGCCCGGAAAATCCACAACAACCAACCACATGTGAGTCTGTTCACTTGCCGTTCAAAGGTCATTCCTCACTTGTAGCTTGGCCCTGCGTTTTCTCTTGGAAACAGTCACAGCCGATCCTTTTCAGACATTTCTGTTTACACATCTGTAGGCTGTTTTGCAGATCTTTGAAAGCAGCCCACAGTTTGTGCTTACACACACACCACTTTAGGTTCACACAGATTTAATACAACCCTCTTCAGACAAATATGTATGGATGTATGTGCTGCCAAGCTGCAGCCAATTCATGGCGACCTCAGCAAGAGGCTCTCAAGGCAAGTCAGGAGCAGAGGTGGTTTGCCATTGCTGTTCTCTGCAGAGTCTTTCTTGCTGGTATCCCGTCGAAGGAGCAATCCTACTTCGCTTCCATGATCTGATGAGATCAAACTATACCATACCATGCCGCCCTCTTCAGATAAATAAGCACATTTTTATACAGGCACAAACCACTATCTTGCATTTTTTATACATACTCGATGGCCCTTTTCACACTTCTTACTTGCTTCCGAAACATCGCAAAATGTAGCGCAAAAACCACGGAAGATAGCGTCTTCTTGCGAGAGTGTTGCGCGATGTCGCGCAAAACTCTCGCGAGAAGACGCTATCTTCCACGTTTTTTGCGCTACATTTCGTGATGTTTCGGAAGCAAGTAAGAAGTGTGAAAAGGGCTGATTGTTTTATTGCTTGTAAAAATACCTAATTTTTTCCCACCTTGAACCTAACAAAACCAATGGTTGTTATAAAGAAAGCAGCAGTTTCTTAAAGGACACTATCGATGCTTCAACTGCCCTGTAAAGTTTGCGATAAAGCCCCTGTTCACTCCCTTCCTCCCTAGGCTGATAGCCAGATTGCTCTCACTGTTCCCCACTCACACAATACTTTTTTCAGAGAGCTTTTTGGAGATACAGAGCAATCCCTTCAGTGAGGGAAAGGTTGACCATAAATCTGTGAGAGAAGTACTTCTGTCCGTCCTCTTGTATTTTGTGAAGCCAGTTTGGTATAGTGGTTAAGAGCTCTAACATGAAGAATGGTTTGATTTCCTACTCTTCCACTTGAAGCCAACTAGGTGACCCTTGGCTTTCTCAGAGCTCTCTCAGCCCCACCCACCTCACAGGGCGATGGTTGTGGAGATAATAATAACATAGGTTGTTGGGGGTTTTCCGGGCTGTATTGCCGTGGTCTTGGCATTGTAGTTCCTGACGTTTCGCCAGCAGCTGTGGCTGGCATCTTCAGAGGTGTAGCACCAAAAGTCTTTTGGTGCTACACCTCTGAAGATGCCAGCCACAGCTGCTGGCGAAACGTCAGGAACTACAATGCCAAGACCACGGCAATACAGCCCGGAAAACCCCCAACAACCATCGTTCTCCGGCCGTGAAAGCCTTCGACAATACAATAATAACATACTTTGTAAACCGCTCTGAGTGGGTGTTAAGTTGTCCTGAAGGGTGGTGTATAAATCGAATGTTGTTGTTAGAATTAGAATTATTTATATAATTTTTTTTTTAGATTTTTGACTGGCTTTTCGGGAAAGAAAGTGGTGTTCTAAAATGGCTATTTTGTATCAAAGTTCTGTGGCAATTATATCCTTGTTAACAGTTGGTGGGTCCTTCCATTCGTATACTGCCCCACAGGGCTATTTTTCCTGAGAAAAAAGGTGGTGGAACTCAGTGGGTTGCCCTAAGAGAAAATGGTCACATGGCTGGTGGCCCCACCCCCTGATCTCCAGACAGAGGAGAGTTTAGATTGCCCTCCGTGCTGCCGAGCAGCACGGAGGGCAATCAAAACTCCCCTCTGTCTGGAGATCAGGGGGCGGGGCCACCAGCCATGTGACCATTTTCAAGAGGTGCCGGAACTCCGTTCCACCGCGTTCCAGCTGAAAAAAAGCCCTGTTGGCCTATGCTTAGCAATCAAGGGATATAACTGTCTTACTTGCAGTCAAATTGCAAGAGGGAATTTTGTTTTGGGGGGCTTCCTAACAACAAACTCTGCTGAACTGGGTATCTTCAACTGGATTTCTTGAGCTGTCCCCTTGTCAGAAGCAGGATGTAGGTCAATGACGATGCATCCTTCATAAGCACCTTTCCCTGAACTTCCTCTCCCTCAACTTAGGAAGTTGTAACTGAGGGCCAGATCCAAACAGAATGTGCACCGTCCCATTGGTTAATATGCTTTGGAAAGTCAGGCTGTTTTCTGTTGTATTACCTGCCTTACACACACACACACATATACACACACCTGGGCCGATTCCGCACGGCTTACCTGAAGCCGGGATGTTGCGAAACGTGCTGGAAAAAACCGCGGAAGATTATGTTTTCTTGTGCAAGTTTTGCACAATATCGCGCAAAATTCGGACGAGAAAACGTGATCTTCCGTGTTTTTTCCGGCATGTTTTGCAACGTCCCGGCTTCAGGTAAGCCGTGCGGAATCGGCCCTGCTCTTTTATCCCCCAAACAGTTTGTCTTAATACAAAGATCAAAAGCTTTTTACAACTGCCCCAAGTGGGAAACTAACCATAGAAGTGAAGACTGGGTTGGCGTTGGGCTCCTGCTATCCCCGAGTCCCTGAGTTTATTACAATGAATAACCTTTATTTACTTTCATTAGACTATTAAACACCAGCACAGTCATCCTTCCCCCAGAAACCTGAATGGGGCCCATAAAGCAAATCCAGAGCCTAATTGAGTTCATTTTAATTTCTCTCCGATCACAGAGAATTACTCTGGTGATAAATCAGGGGGCAGCCTCACCCCCAACAGAAAGCCTAATTTGCAGCTAATTACAAAACTGATTTCTACAGCAAGATCAATACAAGAAGGAATTGGAAATGACTAGGCAATCGTGGCCGGCCAGGGAGGGCGGCCAAAGGCGGGCGGCCAGTGGGGAGCTGGCATGGCAAGCAGGGACAAGTGTGTATGTGTGTGCGTGGAAAAACACAAAGCAGAAAGAGCAGAAAATCAGTTTTAATTTAACGTAATATTAATCAGAACAACTTTTTCTGCTTTTTTTTGTAGTCGCTCCCAGTTCTTGTGTCTGGTTTGGGGGGCCGACACAATGAAAAGGCAATTACCGCTGCCTCTTGGACAGGACACCCTTTCAAATGCAATGAGCTTTCCCCCTCCCACCCTTCTGTTAGCCATGTGGCCGGTTCCTACCCCAATTTCATACCCCAATGCACAGGGGCTGGGGGAAGCAAGAAGAGCCGCTTTTTTATGGAGAGAGAACCCAAGAATGGCTGTTGGGGAGCAACATCTCCTCTCCGGCACTCTCCTTCTGGCAACACAAATACCCTGGGGAATCTTTCCTGTCTGTAGCCCAACCTTCAGCCACAGGCTGTAGCCACCCTTCCCTCTGCCCAGAAAATGATCCAGCAGGGAGAATGTCTTGAAAAGACACACACAGCTTCCTGCCCCCTTGAGACGTCCACTCCGCAGCAGCATCCGTTGGGAAACCCCCCCAAAATATGGCCAATGATGGAAGGCAATTGTATGCCTAGGGAGGACACAGAAAGCGTGGCCTGCCCCCCTTCATCTGCTTCCTGCCCCTCATCTTTGCCTGCCTCCATCTGTGAAGTCACTCCCCCCCACACACATCTGCCCACCATTCCCTTCCTTCCAGCCCATCAATAGAGAGCTGTCTTTTCTCTCTTCCCTAGGGTAATGAGTACTCCCTCCCAGCTCTGACCCCTGGTCTTGATGAAGTCAAGTCGAGTTTATCCACCTCTGCTAATCCAGACCTGGGGAACAACGTGTCAGGACCCCAGACCTACCCCGTAGTGACTGGTAAGTGGTGTGCCCCAAGGCCAGGAGCTCAGCCTGGTTTTGCCTTGGGCCATTTGTTCACCTCAACTTTATTCCCAAACCGCAGATCAAAAGAAAGAGCCCTTGTGAAGATACATAGGAAGAGGCAGCATTCGGGTGGAGTGAGGACAGACTGGTTTCTTTGATTCAGCCTGTGTGGTGTAGTGGTTAGACCAGGAGCCCCCAACCTGCTTTCCTGGTGCCCGGCAAGTGTTTTTAGAAAGTGGGTGGGGCCTGGTGATTAGCCACTGGAGATCTGATTGGTTGTGCAAATTAAAATTGTTTCAGTAGCTGTTTCAGTTGTTTTAGTAGCAGTTACCACTACAGTGCTGTTTTATTCTCTCTCTCGCTACTCTTTCCCAGTGCATTTTTAAAAAATAACTCCTCTTGTCCACTGAGGTTTGCTTTGTGTGGGGCTCCACCTCCCATGGTGGCCATTTTGTGGTTGGCTCCACCTCCCATGGTGGCCATTTTGTGGTTGGCTCCACCTCCCATGGTGGCCATTTTGTGCTTGGCTCCACCTCCCATGGTGGCCATTTTGTGGTTGTGCCCATCACCTTGTGTCAGAATTCCAAAGGTGTCTTCAAGTTCAAAGTGGGTGGGGACTCCAGCATTAGACTGTCGTACTAGGAACTTGGAGACGCAGGTTCAAATTCCTGCTCTGCCATATGAGCTTGTTCGGTGACCTTGGTCCAGTTATATGCTCTCAGCCTAATCTTCCTTCCCGGGTTGTTGTGAGGATAAAATGGAAGCTAGGAGAATGATGTAAGCGGCTTGGGGTTCTCATTGGGGTTTAAATAAATCAATCACTGAAATAGCCTAAAACAATGTTAAAACAAGAGCAGTGAAATCGGCAATAAAATCAGACCTCGAGCTCAGAACTGTAGCCTCAAATTAAAAGATCTTTCAATTTTTAAAAAACTAAGTCCCCACCCAACATCAGCAGGCCAGAATCGAGAAGTAGGCTTGACAAGTTTGCCTTGGGAGAGCTTTCAGAAGAACAATATTTGAGGCCAGTAGCACCTGAAAGGCCATCAAGATTTTCCAGGGTATAACAGAAAAGAGTCCAGTAGCACCTTTAAGACTAACCAACTGTACTGTAGCATAAGCTGTCGAGAATCACAGTTCTCTTCGTCAGATGCATGGAGGGTAAGAAGAAACTGGTCAGATATATAGGTGGAGAGGGGAGGGAGGAGTAGATGCAATCAGTAGCTTCTGATAATGGGATCAGTTTGCTTCTGATAATGAAATCAGTTACTTCTGATAATGAGATAACCATTCATAGTCCCTATTCAATCCAAGCCTGACTGAGCCAAATTTACATATGAATTCCAATTCAGCAGCTTCCCCTTGGATTCTGTTTTTGAAAGGTTTCTGTTGAACTACAGTGACCTTTAAGTCCTTGATATCCTGGGTATAAGCATGCCTGAATCAAAACAAAGTGAGCTTTGACTCAGGCAAGTTTATACCCTGGAAAATTTTGTCAGTCTTTCAGGTGCCACTGGCCTCAAATGTTGTTCTACTACTACACACTAACACAGCTACCCACCTGGCACTATCTTCAAGAGGTGAGGGGCTGCCGCTAGGAAAGCTCTTGGCTGGCCTCACTGAGCAGACTCTCTTCAAGATCAGGCCAAGGCCTCAGGTGAGGTGACCTTTTTCTTCACCAGCAGTGTTTCCAGCATGTTAGACTGCGGAAATGGGCCGACACCTCCCTTCTCTTTCAGACCCAAGAAAGAGAGGTGTGAGGTGATTTACAAGGGCCATTGCCCACATTACAATGTAAAGTCACTGGGAACGCTACCATGAATCAATCCCTTCTTTGACAGTGTCATGAAGAGGACGGAGACCTGTGCCGCTCGCCATTCTCCTTGCCTTCTTTTCCCTCTCTTCCTTGAGTTTTGTGTTACTCTTGCCATTGCGAGTCTATTCATTCTGAGCATTTCTAATTAAAGCCAATTGCCAAACGTTCGAATGACCACCATCAGTGTTTTGCAGATGATTATGGGACAACATTGTGCGGATTATCTAAAAACACCCACTGTACATCAAACTGGCACAAAACCAGTCTTATAAAAGACTGAGGCAGCAGCTTCAGTCTTTTATAAGAAAAAATATTTTTTGCACCCACTAATACAGTATCTTCCTAAACTCTGCCAGTCTTCATCTTTGAGGGGAAAGAATGGATTAGTGTTACCAAAATCCTTTTTTTTTAATTTATTGGAAGTAGTAGTAAATGTAATTTCAGCTCATTTACGTAGTTGATTTTTTAAAATCTCACCTTTTAGTGAAGAACAACCAGTTCTGTTATATACATCTAGGGTATCGCCACTCTTAGAATAGTGTGTGCAGTTCTGGTTGTCTCAATATCGAAGGACATAAAGATGGACAAGGTGACAGTAAGGACATTTAAAAGACTCAAGGGGTCAAAGCCCCTTCCAGACAAGACAAGAAAACATTTGGGGAGTTTTGGTTGGAAGAAATGGGGCTGTTTAGGACTCTGGCAGAAGTTGTATATGAGTAAGTCAGCTACGATAGATTTGGTATAGAAGCAGTCTTCCGCATAAAATGAAATTAATTGTCGATAATCACTGACACAAAACATGGTGAAGCCCACGGCCCTTAATTTGGGTCCTAGCTTGGCTTGTGGGGTAAGCTCCCTTTAGTCGATATTGCATGAGCGAGCAGACAGACAGACAGACAGACAGACAGACAGACAGACAGACAGACAGACAGACAGAATCCACACTTACCGGCACAGCGCTAAGCAGGCGGAGTGAGAGCGTCTTTCTGGTGCGTTTTATGACATCATCACGCCACGAGAGCGGCATCATGGCGCGATGACATCATAAAACGCACCAGAAAGACACTCTCACTCCACCTGCTTAGCGCTGTGCCGGTAAGTGTGTATTCAGCCACAGATCAGACAAACTCATGGAGTGAAGGTCTATGGATGGCTATTAACCATGCTAGCTAAATGGAACTTCCATGTTCAGAGACAGTATACCTCAGAGCCCCAGAAGTGTGAACAAATAAAAGGGAGATGGACTTCATGTTCTCCTTGTGAGGTGGGAACAAAATACTGGACTAGAGAGCCCCCAGACCTGAACTGGCGAGGCAAGTTCTTATGCCCGTATCTTTATTTCTACCCAAATGAATCACCTGCATAAATGAATACAGGTTGGGGCCTGTCTTAAGGTCAAACTGGATGTGCAGGTCTTTAAAGAGTGGTTTCAGATTCCCCAGACCTAGCTTAGATTCCCCACAACAGCTGTGAGGAATGGCTGTTAAAAAAATAAAGGAGAGCCCAAAGTACCTCAGAACGCCACCAGCCACTGGAGGAGGAGGAGGGGCTCCTGCCTTCCCTCACCCCAAGCCATTTCCCATGTCAAAATAGCATGGGGGGGGGTATCTCCCTGTTTTTCTACTCCGTGTTCACAGAATACTCCACGTGGAACAGCAAAACAGAGACATCCCCCTTCAATATTTCGGAAAACGACTTGAGAGCGCGGGGAGTTTCAGGAGCTACTTTGGAAAGGGATGGAGG
Organism: Eublepharis macularius; assembly: GCF_028583425.1. NCBI lineage: Eukaryota > Metazoa > Chordata > Lepidosauria > Squamata > Eublepharidae > Eublepharis > Eublepharis macularius. The sequence goes on along the minus strand of NC_072795.1, from coordinate 127,030,935 downwards.
GGGAATTGGCCAGAGAAGACAGAACTGGCAGTGTAAAGGTATAGCTTTCATTTCTGGATGGCACACCTTGGCAATTCTAGATAAGGCCCTGGGAACCAAACCGTCTCTGCCCTCATTACAAACAGCAATGCCGATAAAGTTCTTCTGACGTTTGTTGCTCTTACACATCATGAACCCTTGCCCTGGAGCTCTTACTCGTTTCCCATTTGGTGCCGATGTCCTGTTTTTCTGCCTGGGCCATCTGCATTCATCATCACAGGCCACCAAAGCTTTAGCAGCAGCTGGTGGCGGTGCTCAGGACGTGGTGACCTTAACCCTGTAGTCACTCTTTACGAGAATCTATCTTTCCTTCCTGGTAGGTGGAATTGCTTTGGCCTTAAGTATCCCTGTAACGTGCAGAATAATAGCCCAGTTCCATCTGCAGCCCGGCAAGCATTGTGGAAGCATCACACAACTGGTTAGGCCCCTTCTCACACTAGTCTACACCGTTCCTCAGCAGCACCGACAGAAATACTTTGAGCTAATTGAAAACTGTTGAAAAAAGTAATATTTTTAATTGGAGGAAGGTTACAATTGAGGCCCAGAGTATCCTTGCAGTGGAAGAGGGTTTGCCTTCCATGAATAAGGAAACCTGGGAACCTGGGCAGTTGTTAGCGTGTTGGACTAGAATCTGTGAGACTGACTTTGAATGCCCACTCTGCCACAGAAGCTTACTGGGTGACCTTGGGCCGGTAACACCCTCTCAACTGGATCTACCTCCCAGCGTTGTTATGAGAATAAAATGAAGGACAGCGGAACAATGTGAGCTGCTTAGGTCCTACTGGGGAGAAAAGTGGAGTATAAATAGGGTTGCCAGTCTCCAGGTGGTGGCTGGAGATCTCGCAGAATTATAACTGATCTCCAGGCCATAGAGGTCAGTTCCCCTGGAGAAAATGGATGCTCTGGAAAGTGGACTCTATGGCGTTATACCCCACTAAGGTCCCTCTCCATCAGGCCCGGCGCACCCATTGAGGCCAGGTAGGCAGTGGCCTCAGGGTGCAAGGGCACCGGAGGGGGTGGAGGAGCGTGCAGCGGAGCTGGCGGAGCTGGCTGCAGCAGCAGCTGGTGGCTTCTGCACCCAGCTGGGTTGTGTGGCAGCAGCAGCAACACTGCAGCCAGCCACGCCAGCTCCACTGTGCGCTCCTCTGCCACCACACGCCCCAGCCGGGCGCAGAAGCCTCAAGCTGCTGCTGAGGTGGCGTGCAGAGCACAGAGCAGCCTCCACGCGCCGCCCCAGCCATCCTGCGCTGCATGATGATGTCATCGCAGGATGACGTCATCACACAGTCAGTGGCGCGCGCGCTCTCTGTGCGCGCCTGTATAAGTGGCCACAGGCGCCAGAAACTCTGGTGCCAGCAGTGCTCCCCATCCCAAACCACACACCCCCCAGGCTCCACCCCCATAAAATCTCCAGGAATTTCCCATCCTGGAGCTGGCAACCCCTGGTTTAAATTAAGTAAATAAATAAAAATGTTTCAGGGAAACAAGAAGGGTCCTTGATTTAGAGAAAATGCCCCACAGAGTTTGCTTTCATTTTCTTTTGCTAGAGTTGGCGTAGTGTAGGGGAAGGAGTGATGAATCAGAACCTGAGAGAACCAGGTCCAAATCTTCACTCTGCCCTGGAAGCTCTCTGGGTGACCTCGGCCCAGTCGCACTCACTCTTAGCCTAACCTACCTCACAGGGCTGTTGTTGTGAAGATAAAATGGAGATGGATATTTTAAGCCACTTTGGTCCCCATTGGAATGTGGAATTATTATCTAAAGAAATAAGAGCCAGTTTGTTGTAGTGGTTAAGAGCACGGGACTCTAATCTGGAGAACCGGGTTTGATTCCCCACTTCTCCACTTGAAGCCAGCTGGGTGACCTTGAGTCAGTCACAGCTTCTGTGCATGCATCTGACGAAGAGAGCTGTGGTTCTCGAAAGCTTATGCTACAATAGAGTTGGTTTTCTCAAAGGTGCTACTGGACTCTTTAGCATTGGTTGTCCTCTGAGATCCAAAGCAGGCACAAAGCAGATTTTGCATGTTAAACAACAAATGTTCTCAACATAGGTAACGATTTCTGTGGTTCCAATGGGTATTTATCAACAGAAGTATTAAAAGCATGAAAGAAATATGACTTCATTGTTATAAATACATGAATAACTCTGAACAGTCAGTCAACAGTGGCACTCAATGGCCAACATCTGCTACCCCAGTGGTCTTTCACCTCTGGTTCTGAACCTTCAGCTAGTCTTCAAGTCCCCCCTGCTGGGTCGTGAGCCTTTGGAGAGCAACCAGATTATTTTGGCTGCTTTATGGAGAGACATGCTGCAGGTGTGTACGTGGAAAGTAAGAGGACCATCCTTCACACCACGCTGCGCATGGATACTGAGAGGACAAGGAGCAAACCAATGCAGTGGAGAGGATTCTGCACTAGCTGTGGCCACCATGTTCTTCTCTATGGTAGACCTCCGGGTGCTTGGCTTGTGTTTCTTGTCCCCGGCTCTTGTGAGTGGCTGACCATGGCCCTGGCGCAATGAGGTCATCTTTGGCGCTCCCTCTTCCAGCCATATGTGATGTCATGCACCTTCCAGCTCAGCAGATCCCATGCGAAGAGGCTGTCCTCTAAAGACTGGGTCTGGGCATGGACTTGGCCACTGCTCTACGCTGCATCACTAGAATGACACATAATTTGTACATAATTTGAGTCGTGGGGCTGCTGTGGCAGCACACATCCAATTCCCTTTGTAGGAGGAATGTTTCTGTCTCTCTCGCTGCATTAGAAAAGAGCAAGAACTCAGTAGCACGTATAAGACTAACAAAATTTGTGGTAGGGTAGGAGGGTTTGTGAGTCACAGGCTCACAGCTCACTTCTTCAGATACCCAGGGCTTTTTTTCAGCGGGAACGGGGTGGAACGGAGTTTCCGGCACCTCTTGAAAATGGTCACATGGCTGGTGGCCCCGCCCCTGATCGCCAGACAGAGGGGAGGTTAGACAATCTAAACTCCCCTCTGGCTGGAGATCAGGGGGTGGGGCCACCAGCCATGTGACCATTTTCGCCGAGGGTGATTTAAACTTAAAAAAACTCCCCCCTTGTTCCAGCTGACCCCAAGTGACGTCATTGTGCGGTCCTGAGTTCCACCACTGAGTTCCACCACCTCTTTTCCCAGAAAAAAAGCCTTGCAGATACCTGAAAAGACTCTGGCCATCTTCACATGCCTGCAAACCCTCCAGAGAATCATGCAACACTCACGGCACAATGGCGTCTTTATAGCACGATTTCCTATTTAATGGCGCGATGACATCAGAAATCACGCCATTAAATGGGAAATCACGTTATGAAGACGCCGTCGTGCCATGAGTTTTGCAGGATTTTCCGGAGGTTACAGGCATGTGAAAAACGGCCTCTTGCTCTTTTCTGCTGCTACAAACACACAGCTACCCATCTTGATCTGTTTCTCTCTCTGTGTATGTGTCTCGAGAGGTCTCACAATAACCCAGATAGGATGGAGAGGAAATTCCTGTTTATCCAGACGAGATCTCTATTTCTCACTGGGAGGCTCTTGGCATGCTATGAAGGATCAACATGGGAGACTTTTCTCCACCTGAGCCATTGGAAGAAATGTTTGTTCCTGAGATGGGACGAGAGCCATGCCACTGGTATGGATCATGACGAGCAGCAACAGTTTGGGATGCGGATGCCAGAAGAGACAAAGGAAAGGCGAGGATGTACTTTCTCGCCGAAGAATCCCGAATCCGAAGCACTTCTCTTTGTCCCCCACCCTCCTGCCCTGGAACAGTCCCGGCTCCACTTGGGATCACTCCTGGTTGATCCATCTGGTTCCAAGAGTGAGAAAAGTTCATTTCAGACCCAGCTTGATGTTCCCAGGTGGCCGCTTAGCACTAACATCGCAATCTGTATGCGACTTTTCAATCAGGCGCAGAGTAACAAAAAAGCAGGAGCCATTAACATTCGGAGTTGTGTGCCAGCAGTAATGAGGGAGAAATGCAGAGAGTGGAAATTAAGAACACACATTCCGAGAGGTGTGGGGAGTGAGGGGGAAGGAGAAGGGCAGGGGAGGGTTTGTGCTGTGCTTAGGCCAGGATCCAACTCTTGAATTAATGGTGCCATTACCCCAGAAAGGGCTGCAGATAATGCTCATTCTTAAAAATGTCTTTTCTGGCAATTAAAGAGCTGCAGTTATTGATTGTTATTGATTTTATGTCCCCCAATTTGCATAATCTGTTAAAGATGAATGATTCATGATGTATTTATTATAGGAAAGGATAGAGGGGGTTTTGGGTGGGGGGAGTCGCTGGAAAGAGACTGAGTGTGTGATCCAACTCTACCTTAGTCAAAGCTAGGAAGAGCAGCGTGACTTCTTAGGAAGGACTTTAAGAAAAGAGGCAGCTGAGGAGGGCCTGTGGACCTCTGAAGATGGCAGTTTTGGTGGCTCAGTAAATGAGCAGGTGGCTTTCTTTGAGTTGCCAGGTCCCTATACCTTCCCATGGGAGTGGGGGGGGAAGCTGGGACTTACTTCGTGCCTTCTGTGTGTCTTTTTTCCTGGCACTCACGGGGCTTGCTTGATGATGTTACTTCTGGAAGTGACATTGTCACGCCAGCCGCAGGAGCACTCCCACGCACTGCATGGGGCCAATTCTTTGAGAATCGGCCCCTTTGGAGCTGATTTGAGCCCCAAATGAAGCACGGGTGCACTCCCGCAGCCGGCACACTGACGTCACTTCTGGAAGTGATGTTTTTGGTCCACTGGGAGTGCGCGCACTGTGTGTGTTCCCAAGTGGCGGGCAATCTCTGGACAGCCAAAAACCTCCCACTGGTCACCAGCAGCCAGCAGGCAAGCAGGTAAACTGGCAGGCACCTGGGATCTCTAGGCTCTCTCTGCCACTTCCGTTTTCCTGCCCTATGGTGCTCTGAACAGCATTTTTCCTGTAGGAAACTGGGAAATTTTGTAAGATCTTTGTTGTTCTGCCAGCTGTAAAGGAAGCAGGGGCTTGAATACAGACACCTAAGCACAGAATGGACATGGACAGTAACAGTCAAGAAGGGCTTGGGATACGGCCACTTTTCTCTTTAATACATGCTGAAACGAGGTCTTCATCCCTTCCTGGTGGCAGCTTCCATGTGTTTTAAACAGGGGAAGAGCTGATGAGCCCCTGCAAGCTCCCTTCACAAAGGGATATTGTAAGTGTGCATTTTGTGTGTGAGCAGATAATGTAGGTTGAGAATTCCCCCAACAAAAGTAGAGGTCTCTAGGCTGGAGCTGAACTGAGTGCCAACGACTACAAACTCCCTGTAGAAAAATAATGAAGATGTAATAGAGAAAGGTAAAAAAAGGGGGGGGGTGCCAAAGTACAGGCAAAAGGCAGGAGGGATGGAGAAAGAACTCAAGGCATCTGAAATGAACAATGGTGGAGGTAAACATTAAGCTAGGTGGGGACTGAACCATAAACACACAAATCAGAAAGCAGGGAGAATTCTTAACAGGAAAGGCAGATCAATAGCAAAGGCAGAAGAAAGATCAAGGAGGAAGATAAAGGAAGGGACCATTTTCTGCTTCTCAACTCTATTGTTCTCCTCCCAGCCATGCTTTCTGTAAGTTGCTTAAGCTTCGTTTTGATCAAGGATGAGGACTAAAAATTTAAGCCTAAGTTTCATGAAGGCATCTGGAGTGTGGGGAGAGAGCAGGGCTTTTTTTCAGCTGGAACGTGGTGGAATGGAGTTCCAGCACCCCTTGAAAATGGTCACATGGCCAGTGGCCCCGCCCCCTGATCTCCAGACAGAGGGGAGTTTAGAGTGCTCTCAGAGGGCAATCTAAACTCCCCTCTGTCTGGAGATCGGGGTGGGGCCACCAGCCATGTGACCATTTTCTCCAAGGGCAACCCACTGAGTTCCGGCACCTCTTGAAAATGGTCACATGGCCGGTGGCCCCACCCCCTGATCTCCAGACAGAGGGGAGTTTAGATTGCCCTCTGTGCAGTGGCGTGGAGGACAATCTAAACTCCTCCCTGTCTGGAGATTAGGGGGCGGGGCCGCCAGCCATGTGACCTCCCCCTTGTTCTAGCTCACCCAAAGTGATGTCATTGTGCGGTCCTGAGTTCCACCACTGAGTTCCACCACCTCATTTCCCAGAGAAAAAGCCCTGGGAGAGAGAGAGAAGTCTTTGGGTAGGAGTTCTGGGCAGGAGTTACGGGGCTGCAGAGGGGGAGCTGTGCCAGCTGTTGTAGCCAAACAAAAGTCCAGGGGTGCCTTAAATACTGGCAACATTTATTTCAGCATGAGCTTTTGTGAGTCGCTTCTTCATGCAGTTATGCAGAAGTAGCAGAACAATATTAAGCAGAGTGACGCCCTTCCAGGTCCCTTAAGATTGCTGTTAGGGTTGCTAGGACGCCTCACCCTCCTGGAAGGAGGAAGACCTGGCTCTTGCCGCCTCCTTTTCCTCTTGCATGATCACGTCATTTCCAGTGACAGCACTTCCAATGATGTCACCACACGTGTGCAGGAGAGCACGCACACTTCACAGCAGGCAAACTTGGGCCTCAAACAGGCCCAATTTGGCAATTAAGGAGCATGGGCAGAGTTCTTTAAGAGTGCATAGGGTTTCAGGGGGATCATTGGGGGCATTGGAGTGGCTTATTATTTAATTCCTTTTTATACGTTGCCTACTTTTCTCCCACAAAGGGACCCAAAGCAGATTATCACATCTTTCTCCCCTCTCTGCTTTATCTTCATAGCAACAGTCCTGTGGGGTAGGCTAGGCTGAGAGATTGCAATAGGCCTGAAACAGGGTTGCCAGCTCCAAGTTGGGAAATTCCTGGAGATCTGGGGGGTGAAACCTGGAGAAACCTGGAGAAAGTGGCGTTTGGGGAGGGAAAGGACCTTGGCATGGCAGAATTCCATCGAGTTTACCCCGCAAAGTAGCCATTTTCTCCAGGTGAACTGATCTCTGTGGCCTGGAGACCAGTTGGAATTCCAGGAAATCTCCAGCCACTACCTGGAGGCTGGCAACCCTAGCCGAAATCACCCAGCAAGCTGCCATGGCAAAATGAGGCTTCCACACCCGGTAGTCCGAGGTCCTGATCTGACACTCTAACTGCTACGCCGCACTGGTCCTGTAGGAGCAAAAGGAAGAGATCTGTCCAGAAATAAGGTCGAGGAGAATGACAGTGCGATCCTTCGAAGAGCAGGGCTGCCAACGTCAGGTTGTGAAATTCTAGCAATTGGGAGGTAGATCCTGGGAAGGGAAAGGACCTTCACTGGGTATAATGCTCTCCAAAGAACATTTTCTCCAAAGGAACTGATCTCTATAATCTGGAGACCAGTTGTAATTCTAGGCTACTTTCAGACCTCACCTGGAGGTTGGCAAGCAAAATGCAGAGTCACTCCAGTCCCAATGAAATCCCTGGGACGTCGCTGGGTGTGGTGTATAACCCTAGAGAACACTAAAGGATAATGCCGGGTGATAGAACTTACGGGAATCCCGGGTGCAGGCAGATCATATGTGGAGGCACATATTTTGGGCATCAGAGTTCTAGACTGAGATGCCTGGATTGGGCTGTGACAATGGAAGCCCCCCCCCCCCCCCGGTCCCAAGCAGCTTGCAATAGTCAAAGCACAAACTGGAGATACAGCTAAGAGGGTGGGGAAAGAAGGGGTGGGTCAATGCAACGCTGGTCAAAGAAATGTGGCACAAAACAGTAAAGAGTCCAGTAGCACCTTTAAGACTAACCAACTTTATTGTGGCATAAGCTTTCCAGAGCCACAACTCTCTTCGTCAGATGCATCTGACGAAGAGAGTTGTGGCTCTGGAAAGCTTATGCTACAATAAAGTCGGTTAGTCTTAAAGGTGCTACTGGACTCTTTACTGTTTTGCTACTACAGACTAACACGGCTAACTCCTCTGGATCTTGGACTGAATATAGGAAGCAAAAGAGAATTGTTGTGCCTTGTCAACAGAGTGGACTTGATGTTAATGTTATAATTTTATCCTTTTTAGGGTGCAAAAGATTCACAGGAAAAGGGTGCCGGACTTGGAGCTTTTGTCAGACTTGCCCTATGCTACAGAGCTGCAGTAGCATAGTGGTTAACTGGTTGGGCTGCAAATCAGCACTCTGCTGGTTCAAACCCTACAGCTGAGCTCAGCAGGTGGCCTTGGGGAAGCCTCAGTTCTCAACCCCAGCTGTATTGTGGGAATAATAACAACACTGACTTTGTTCACCGCTCTGGGTGTGGCACTAATCTGCCTAGAAGAGCAGTATATAAGCACAGTTATTATCCTCAGCTGTAACGGGGATCCCCCATTCCCAGCTTCCATGAGCCTCTGCCCCCTCTCCCCCACTGCCACTCTCCTGGCCAGAAGGGGGAAAAGGCAGAGGCACATGTGTGCCCACCCATCATGCCAGAAAATGGCATAATTTCTGGCGCAACTAGGGTTGCCAGTTCCAGGTTGGGAAATTCCTGGAAATTTGGGGGGTGGAGCCTGAAGAGGGTGGGGTTTGTGGAGGGGAGCGGCCTCAGAATGGTATAATGCCATAGGATCTACCTTCCAAAGCAGCCATTTTCTCCAGGGGAACTGATCTCTGTCACCTAGAGATCAGCTGTAATTCCGGGAGATCTCCAGCCACCACCTGGAGGCTGGCCGCCCTAGACATGACTCAGAAGCAACGGGTTGCACGAGGGGCCAATTCTGTAAAAATCAGCACCAAACACTAAGTTTGGGAATGATTTTTAGAGAATTGGCCCCTGGCGCTACCTGCACTACTACATCATGCTGGAAATGACATCATTTCCCCACATGACAGGTGGGCCTGGGAGCATGGTGTGCTTGAGGTAATTAATTACCCAGTGGCCCCTGCTCCCCACTTTGGCCTACATTGGATCTGGCTACCCCGTCTTGTCCTCTTTGACACCTTGTGCTGGCAATACATTTTGTGAGGAAAATCTTCTAACCTAGATGGCCGATTTGTGCAAGTAGTTTAACTTTGGAATGACTAACTTGCCACAAATGGGCCCTTCTCTGAACTGGAAAATAGCAGCTGGTGAATGTTTAGTTTGTGGAAGGGAACCTGTAACATTGCCGCTCCAACCATAGTGGCTGATGGCACGACTTTACATCATTCAGTCAATCCAGTCTCTATCCCCCCCCAAAGCTCCCACAGATTGCCAGCTGTAGCCTGGCAACCCCAAATGCTAAAAGTATTTTGCTAAATGTGGCAAATTCCATAAATTGCTATGAAATACCACCAGTTGAAGTGAAAATTGAGGCCAATTTGCAGGTTTCTCCTTGGGCGAATCTGAATTCAGCTCTGCTGATATCTGAGGTGAGCAGGGAGCTGGTTTTCTCCTTTTAAGTTGTCATGTTTGAAATTCTCTGAAATTAAAAAGAGAGGATTAAAAATTATGTGTTTGCAGAAGAACGGTTTATCAAAATTGTTTATGGAGTTAATACAGGTAATGAAAATTTGTGCCAGGAATTCATATAATGCTGGCAGACAAAATGACAAACATAGGCAGGTGAAACCATGCTTAAGGTAGTTAAATATATCCTGAAGGGGAGGAGAAATTATAAGGCTGCCATCCGTTTTTTCCGAAATGGCATCAGCACTATAAACCTTACTGGAATTCAGTGTCCGATCAGAATTTTTGTGGCTGTATCATATAGGTGGGAAGCATCATAAACCATCATAAAACAGCAAAAATATCACACTTAATGATATTCATTGTAATTAAATCTAATTTTTAGTATGTGCCAACTGGTTCTCAAGCCAGACGATTTGTGCCAACAGCCCATCAAACAGATCTCAGGCCTGAAAAATACATGCCTAGTACTGACCAATTTTGTCCCTAGGAAAAGAACATGCGGGCAACGCTGTCTGTCTACACTACAGATGGGCACAAACCGAAATATGAACCAAAATTAAGCACGAACCAGGCCGGTTCGTGGTTCGTGAACCACGGTTTGTCAGATCCCATTTCTGACGAACCAACATGAACTTTTAGGCTGGTTCCTTTGGTTCATTTTTTGGTTCATCACTGCAGACAGCCTGGTGCCAATCAATCAGTTTCCTAGGCAACGGGATGAACTTCCTGCAGACCTTCTGCTGACCCGGAAGTGAACTTCTGCTGGCCCAGAAGTGACAATTTTCTGACCAACGTTCAGTGTTTGAGCCAATGACTGTAGAGGTGTGATTATGAACGTTTTCATGAACCAAATGAACCAAATGAACCGGTTCACGAACCAGGGTCAGGTTTGTGAAAGTTCATGGTTCATGAAATTTGACGAACCACGAACCACATGGTTCGGGTTTTTTTTTCTGGTTCATGCCCATCTCTAGTCTACACAGCCCATCTAACCAGAGGAAAGTTCAAAAACGTAGCCCTTTCTAACTGTAAAGAGTCCAGTAGCACTTTTAAGTCTAGCCAACTTTATTGCAGCATAATCTTTCGAGAACCACAGCTCTCTTTGTCAGATGCATCTGATGAAGAGAGCTGTGATTCTCAAAAGCTGAGGCTACAATAAAGTTGGTTATTCTTAAAAGTGCTACTGGACTCTCTCTTTCTAACTGTGTTGCTCAGATCACGCAAGGGTGGGAAATAAAGCAGAATAGCTCGACTTCCCTCACTTCTCAACCATAATCACACCTCTACAGTCATTGGCTCAAACACTGGACGTTGGGGCCAAGGATTCTTCTGACTTGAGCAGTTGCTTGACTTTACTTATATCTCTGTCCATTAAAAAGCTAGGAACTGGTCTTCTTTCAAAACAGCTAATATTGAACATTTTGGGAAAGGGCCTAGAATGTCCCGGCGGAGGAAGAAAGGAATGGTGCAGATCTCCGAAGTACATTCTCTGGGTCTGTGATCGAAATGAATGGACAAGCTTTCAAAATAAAAATATAAATCTGATACCAGTAGCCTTTAAGGCAAACGGGATTCTGGACAAATAGAGAGTTCAAGTGCATTTTTCTCCGACTGCTTTTCCTGGAGCAATTCCGTCCAAGGGCTCTTCCTCTCGTGATCTCTTGAGCCCATAATGGACATGCTCTGGAGGAGCGAACTGGCCTGTGGGAAAACGCTCTGTCCTTTTAATGGCTTGTTGTGTACCAGGCAATGTTATTTACCTCTATGTCGCGTGAGGCTTCAACTGCCCATTTCAACACACTAAGCCTCTCTTATTTCTTCAGGCCAGCTGGCAACCCTAGAACACTTGTGTGACACACTCAGCCTAAATAATACTCAGAAGCTCCAATTGTGCTGGGCAACGTAGGCCGGCTTCAGCATGAACCGTTTGGCAGTAGCCACGGAGTTCTCCGTCTCGTTCGAAACTTGCTGGCGCCCAGGGCATAAACTATAGCTACTCAAGGCCCAAAGTATTGCAACGTGGTTTTAATCGAAAGCCACCTTGAGCAGAGGATTGTCAACTGCTGGACGGGGCCTGGAGTTCTCCTGGAATTACAGCTGATCTCTAAACGACAGAGATCACTGCCCTGGAAAAATGGAGGCAAACTCTTATGGCATTATAGTAAAGAGTTCAGTAGCACCTTAAAGACTAGCTAACTTCATTGCAGCATAAGCTTTTGAGAAACACAGCTCTCTTCGTCAGACGCATCTGACAAAGAGAACTGTGGTTCTCAAAAGCTTATGCTACAATAAAGTTGGTTAGTCTTAAAGGTGCTACTGGACTTTTTACTGTTTGCAACTACAGACTAACACGGCTAACTCCTCTGGATCTATGGCATTAGACTCCTCTATGGAAGGCAGGCGCTATGGCATTAGTCTCCACTTAGGTCCCTCCCCTCTCCAAACCATGCCCTCTCCAGGCTTTGCCCCCAAACCTCCAGAAATTTGCCAACCCAGAGTTGGCAGCCCTACTCAAGCAGGACTCTGAGGAGGAGGCATAGAAATATCCTAAATAAATAAATACAATAAAATAAATAGCATTGTGCAAAAGAGTCCTGAATCTGCTTCCGTGAAAAAGACATTGCTTTTGTTCCATCTGCTTGCTATAATTTCCACTCCCCATCTGCCTGGACGTCTGCTGTCTTGTGCTGGAAATAGGCAATCCTTGCCGTGAAGGAGAGAGTGTGGGGGATGCATTTATGGGCCAGGATTCCTAAAGACACTTCCTTGTTCAGCGCATGAGAATGAACCTGCTTGAGTTTCCTTTTAATGGCCGATTCCGCACACGTTGGATAACGCACTTTCAGTGCTCTTTATCAATAGCTTGAGGTGAATTTTTTGTTCCGCACATGAAAAGATCCGTTCCAAATCATCTATAAAGAGGACTGGAAGTGCATTATCCAACATGTGCAGAATCACTCAATGTTAGTTCCAGCAACGCTAAGAATTAGATGGAAAATAAAGGTCCTACCCATACTGGTACTTCCAGCAGTGGAATGGACAGACAGACAGATAACTCAGTGCTTAGATCTCATGGCCCCTGCTTATATGCCCAGGGTAATGCTGATCTCCACCTTGGGGTCAGGTAGCAATTTTCCCCAGGCCAGTTTAGTTAGGGATCCTGATGGTGTTTTGCCATCTTCTGGGCCTGGAGCAGGGGTCACTGGGTGGGGAGAGGGTAATTGTGAATTTCCTGCATTGTGCACGGGGTTGGACTAGATGATCCTAGAGGTCCCTTCCAACCCTGTGATTCCATGAGACTTGCTTAATGTAAAACTGCTTCTTCTTTGTCCTACCGAGAACTGTTCCGGACAGCTTGCAATACTTGCTGCTCCCCCCCCCCCATTTATTACTCTTTCCTCTTTCCTTCTCCACATAAGCCTCTGAGGAGGATCAAATAGCTTTCCTTGCAAGTCCTGAAAAATACCAGCGGAGAACAATGCTGAGGTGGGCTGATCTTCCCAGAGACCCTGACAAGGAAGATGAGCGTGCAGAAGGCTCCAAACGCTGAGGACAAATCACTCGTTGGTCTCTTAACCCTCCCGAGCTTTGCTTGCTCCTGCCGTTCCCGTCGCGAGGGCTTTTGCAGCCTTTTAGAAGGAAATCCTCTCGCTGGTGGCGGGGCAGGGAGGAAATCCAGGCCCTGGATTGAATTGGCCTAATGCTCCAACAGCTTAAGCAGCCTGTTTTACCAGAGATTATAGCTTCACTTACACAGAGCACCTGAAAAATGCTGCAGGATAGAAGGGATTAGGGAGCGGGTGGGAGAAGAATGCAGCGCTTTAAAAGAGAAGAAAAGCAGGGCAGGAACTGGGGACGCCGGTGTGCCCGTGCCTTGAGGCTGTGGTAGCCTCTGCGCATAGGGCAAGCCCTTCCTGCAGCCCGCCCAGATGGCTGGCATCTCCTGGCCCTCCAGCTGGTTCTGGCCTCCCTGTGGGGCCTGGAGATCTCCCAAAATTGCAACTGATCTCCAGGTTGTGGAGATCAGTTCCCTCGGAGGAAGCCATAGATCCAGAGGATTTAGCCGTGTTAGTCTGTAGTTGCAAAATAGTAAAGAGTCCAGTAGCACCTTTAAGACTAACCAACTTTATTGTAGCATAAGCTTTCGAGAACCACCGCTTGAAATGCATCTGATGAAGAGAGCTGTGGTTCTCGAAAGCTTATGCTACAATAAAGTTGGTTAGTCTTAAAGGTGCTACTGGACTCTTTACTATCTTGGAGGAAGCAGCAGCCTTGGAGAGTGGACTCCGAGGCATCGCATCTCTCCCCAAACTCTGCCCTTCCTAGGGTCTGTCCCTCCCAAACCAAAGTTGGCACACCTACTTCCCATCCGGCCTAGTCTGGGTAGCTGACTCCTCTGTGCATGGTCTTTGGGGTGTGGGGTGTTCCCTGCTGGTGCACTTTTACCTGGGACAACTTTGTGGTTTCCCATCTTGACCCACCAGTGAAAAAGGCAGAATTCTACGGAGGCTGTGTGATGTTGATGGAGAGCACATTTTGGGGTGGCACGGGGTTAATGAAAGAGAAGACTAGAATGCATAAGAGAATAGTACCATAAAGAATTTTGGGAAACACACAGTATGCAAAGAAACAACGCTTCAAAAGTGAGGCTGAAGAACTGTGTGTGTTAACAGAGAAAGCTGAGATGGAAATAACATGTTGGAAAAACTTTGCTAAGGTTGTTTTTTTGCTATGCGCAGGAGAGAGCGCAGCTGTTTCTCAGAGCCCTTTTAAGCATCTCTTAACACTAGGTTGAATTTTGCACGTGTCCCTCCTCAGCTTCCTGCTTGGGTCTTTTTGCATCTTTGAGATCACCTTCTAAGCTGAAAGTTTATTGGTGAGGTTTCTAATAGGGAACGCTGGTCCTCATGAAAAAGCCTCAGGCACTAAATCATGCTAGAACTTTGGCCGGATGAAGAAGGAGCAGAACCACAAGTGACAAAAGGCACAGATTGGACACTTGTCAGCTTCCCTCAAAGTTTTGATGGGAAATGTGGGCATCCTGGTCTCGCAGCTTGGCTCTCCGACTGCTGTCCAATGGACTTTTCAACTGTCACTTGTCCAACATTCCGCCAAGCGGCCTACATTTCCCGCCAAAACTAGAGGGAAGCTGACAAGTGTCCAATCTGTGCCTTTTGTCACTTGTGGTTCTGCTCAAGAAGGTGACCCCCCTCCACCACCACCAACCCACACAGACCGGATGGCTCACATGCAAGTTCCCTCCCAGTATTCTTTCTGCTTCCTGCACAAACACAACCTGAGTCTACCAGCAGGATGATATGCCAGCGTAACTGGCCTTCATCCTGCTCAGGGAAGGAGAATGGTGCTTGGTGTTGGGCCGATATCCAGTGCCCAATGGAAAGCAATGAGAATTTGCCAACAGCAGTTTCTGAAGAGGGTGTCTTATGGATCTGTAAAAAAGAAGGAGGCCAAATGAATGTTTCATTATCTGAAGAAGTGAGCTGTGACTCACAAAAGCTCCTACCCTACCACAAATTTGCTTAGTCTTACAGTTGCTACTTTTCTACTGCTCTTTTCTACGGCTACAGACAAACTAACACGGGTACCCATCTTGATCTCACTGCAGAGGAGTATCACCCATCATATTTTAAATGTATCTCTTATGGGTCTTAGCACCTCAGCAATTACTTAGATTTGGTTCTCCTCTAGAAAGTCCCCATAATCTCTTAAATAATTGGTTCTTTCTTCTCTTGGTTTACCTCCAAGTGCAGGAGGTCTGGTTCTGCCAGAGTGGAAGGCCCCTGGCTAGGTTTCCCATTTGTTGCTGATGACAACTTAAGAACAAAAATATAAGAGAGTCCTGTGGTAGTTTGAATGTGATCGGCCCCACTCTTTAACCACCTCATCATATAATCAGGGTGGTTAAAGGGTGGATGAAGAGGTTGTTCTACACTAAAGCATGAATTATTCCAGTCTATATGTAGGGCTGGTGTGTTCTGGGGGCAAGAATTCTGTGATCTGAAAGTCCAAATTTTATATTAATGGTAATTATGCGAGGAAGTCACATTATGTAACTTTTTGCCATTTTTCCTGTGACTGTTTTAGACATAGCAGGATTCAAGTCTAGTACTAGACTTGCCAGTTCCAGGTTGGAAAATTCCTGGATATTTTGGGGGTGGAGCCTGGAGAGGGTGGGGTTTGTGGAGGGGAGGGACCTCAGTAGGGTATAATGCCAGAGATTCCACCCTCCTAAGCAACAGTTTTCTCCAGCAACAGTGTTCTCTATGGCCTGGAGATCAGTTGTAATTCCGGAAGATCTCCAGCTACCACCTGGAGATTGACAACCCTATCTAATACCACCTCGAAGATCAACAAGATTTCTAGGATATGAGTTTTCAAGAGTCAAAGCTCCCCTTGTCAGATACCTGGTCTTTAAGATGCTTGTCAGAGATGCTTTAGGCTGATCCTGCACTGGCCAGGGGGTTGGACTAGATGGTCTGTATGGCCCCTTCCAACTCTATGATTCTATGATTCTATGCTACTAGACTTGAACCTGTGTCTTCTACTGCTGACGAAGATGATTGCCTACCTGGGACTATTTTTAACATACCGTAAATCTTTAAAACATTTAAAAATGTATAGCAATGAAATATTTCACGTGCAATCAATTTTAGTGATATGTATATACTGCAAAGGTTTATTCTGACAACAGCAGATGTAGCTCAGATACACGACTAATTTTTCCTCCAACCGATAACAGAAAATCCCGTGCTGAAAACCTGAGACTCTATGCTCAGAGTGAATTGTAAAAGTCAGACCTGCATGTTTATTTAGAAAATATATATGCCACCTCTTCGAAGAGCTGCTTGAAACAGCTCAGAGTAAAAACAAATGCAATAAAATCATAAAAACCAAATCATCAATATTAAGCCATCAAAACATCACAGAGCAGCTTACCGTAAAACAGGCATCAGGGTAGAAGGGAACCATAAGAATAGCTTTTTAAAAAGATTGAATGCTTCAATTAAAAGTCTTGGTAAAGAGAAACATTTTGACCTGCAAACTCTGTTAAAGACTATTTCACTATACGTTAATCCTATCCTATAGATCGGGCATTGAAATGAAAGCTCCAGTCCTAGGCCAGCTTGCATTGAACTAAGTTAAGACTTATTTCTGAGCAAGCATACACGCAATCCGGCTTTTTCATTTGTATGTTTGTGAAGTAAAGTTGTGCATGGGTAACTCTTCCTTGGAAGGAGGTACAGGTGTTCATCCAGATGTGTTTAGCAAATGGGCAACCTGCTGCCTCTAAATGTGTTTTGAGAGCCAGTGAGATTCAGGCCAGTTGCTCTCTCTCCGTCTATCTTACCATACAGGGTTGTTGTGTGGATAAGCCAGAAGAGGGGGAGTTCCTTGGGGAAATGGCAGGCTACAAATAGGATTGCTCAGTCTTGCTATTATTAACTTGATCGAAATACCTTTATATGCACAAGTTTCAAGCCAAGTAGCATCCTAAAGGCCAACAAGATTTCTAGGCTATAAGCTTTTGAAAGTCAAACTTCCTTCATCTGACATCACAGGGAGATACTGGTCTCAAACCTTGCTCTTCTACTGCAGACCAACAGGGCTACCCACCTGAAACTAACATTTATTGAGGTCGCTGAGATCGTTACCTGTATTGTTTTAGTAATCTTACCACTATGCTGTAAGGTAGGTTAATAGCATCATCCTTCTAGTGAATTCATGACAGAAGCTCAGTTTGGACTGAAAGTTTCCCAGCTGGCCACTCACCTCCTCAGCACCCACCCCACAATCAGCTCTCCCTCCTTTTCTCCTTGCTAGGTCGTGACATGGCCAGCACAACTTTGCCTGGCTACCCACCCCACGTCCCACCAACTGGACAGGGCAGCTACCCAACCTCAACTCTGGCTGGAATGGTGCCTGGTAAGTCCCTCCTTGCTTGACTCACTCACAAGGGCTTCTGTTGGGATCAGGCGAGACGCGGGCCGTGCCGACAGGCACTTCTGACTAGAGGTGGGCAGGAACCAAAATATGAACCAAAATTAAGCACGAACCAGGCCAGTTTGTGGTTCGCAAACCACAGTTGGTCAGATCCCATTTCTGACGAACCACCATGAACTTTTAGGCTGTTTCGTTTGGTTCGTTTTTTGGTTCATCACTGCAGACAGCCTGGTGCCAATCAGTTTCCTAGGTAACAGGGGATGAACTTCCTGCCGACCTTCTGCTGACCCGGAAGTGAACTTCTGCTGGCCCGGAAGTGACGATTTTCTGACCCGGGCGTGGCATTTTCACGAACCAAACGAACTGGTTTGCAAACCAGGGGAAGGTTCGTGAAAGTTCGTGCTTCATGAAATTTGATGAACCACGAACCACATGGTTCGGTTTTTTTTCAGTTCATGGCCATCTCTACTCCTGACACGGTAAAGGCCCTTCAGCATCTATGCTTGCCTCCCCTAGTGGTGCATTGAGTGCGACCTAACACAACTCCCCACTCTCACCTCTGACACGCCATAGCATAGAATGTGCCCTTCTCTTGTGTACAGTCAGTATTGCCTTTGGATAATTCACATTCCTTTCAGACCTCAGCCAGTAGACCTGCTTCCACTTGCTCTGCAAGGGCCACTTCTGATATGACATTTCTCCTTCATAGAAGTCATATCTATAAGCAAAACTGACACATGGGAATTTTTAATGTATTTCAAACTGGGCACAGCTATGCAAAGACTCCTTATCGCGGATGAGAAAGCATCTTGCAAGAACGGCTATGCAACTCGCATGCTGAAATGTGGGAAACAGCTTGGAAATACATGCTAAAGAACTGTCATCTTTGAATCCATTTTGCTTCAAGTTATGCAAATTAAATCACCTGGGTTGGCTACAGCTAACTAGGATTTAAATCACGGGAAAGCAGGAAACAAAGACAGATCCAATGGCTGTTCTTTCAGAAACTGGGTTGTCTTTAATGAAGAGGTTCTTACAATGCATGAGAAGTTGTGGGTTTTTTACCCTCTCAGCCGGGATGTAAAAATTGCAGAGGCACTTGGAAAAAACCCCTTCTGGAAAATTAGTGTGATTGTGCTAGTATTGTCCACACCTCAGTCCATCAGTTCCCATCCCTGACTTTTATACCTGTGAATCATCCGGACTCCTATTGCCCATCCTAGAAACACTTAAGTCCCTGGTCCTGGAGACAGCCCAGCCATCAGATCAATCCTGAGGTACAGGGTCATCACTGCTGAACTGAATTGCCCAATCCTCTGGGGACAGGGGAGTGGGGGCTGTAGATTATCTAGAGAGCGAGTTCGGTGTAGTGGTTAAGAGTGGCAGGGCTAATCTGGAGAACCGGGTTTGATTCCCCACTCCTCTGCTTGAAGCCAGCTGGGTGACCTTGGGTCAGTCACAGCTTCTCGGAGCTCTCTCAGCCCCACCCACCTCACAGGGTGATTGTCATGAGAACAATAATAGCACACTTTTTAAACCGCTCTGAGTGGGCATTAAGTTGTCCTGAAGGGCAGAATATAAATCGAATGTTGTTGTTTGTTGTTAGTAAGTGCAGCCGGATTCTAAATCTGAAGAACCAGGTTTGATTCCCCACTCCTCCGCTTGAAGCCAGCTAGGTGACCTTGAGTCAGTCACAACTCTCTCAGAGCTCTCTCAGCCCCACCCACCTTACAGGGTGATTGACATGAGGATAATAATAACGCACTTTGTAAACTGCTCTGAGCGGGTGTTAAGTTGTCCTGAAGGGCAGTGTATAACTCAAACGTTGTTGTTGTTTATCTGTTTTAAAACTGGATTGAATGAGTGGGTTAGGGATTTCTTCATTAAAAAACACACCCATAATATTCTAGGCTCTGGCTGGGCCTGCAATCACCAGAGCTCTTCTTATGCCTCCCCTGGCTGGCCCTTCTTGTCACCCGGCTTCTCTCTCCTCCTTGGTAATTTCTGTGGCGCATCCTGGACTTCGACAGAAAAACTCTAAGGCCAGACAAGAACAGGTCACAAAAAAAGAGCTTGCTGCAAGGGGAGCAGTTAAAGAGAATCCAGTACTGATGAGGAAATTACATGTGTTTCATTAGCGATCAGGGAAGGAGATAGCTCAGTTCCTCTTGGTCACAGTTGAGCTCAAAAGCTCATTATCCTGCGGCACGCTTCCTTTCACTCCTCGTCAATAAACACCGTCTCACGCCCACTGCTTCTCCCTCTCCGGCTCCCCTTGGCTGCTCAGGAGAGAGAAAGAG
This sequence comes from Eublepharis macularius, assembly GCF_028583425.1. NCBI lineage: Eukaryota > Metazoa > Chordata > Lepidosauria > Squamata > Eublepharidae > Eublepharis > Eublepharis macularius. The sequence goes on along the minus strand of NC_072795.1, from coordinate 127,011,274 downwards.
AGAGAGGATCTTTCTCCTCTACTTAACCTGCGGTTCAGGATCACTGTAAACAGTTTAGGGTGACAATACATAGGGGAGAGAGGGTGGCTCAGAGCAGACAGCCCCAGATAGGCAGTGTGAGGAAGTGCCTGTCCGACCTCTGGCGGGGAAGGGCCAAACGCATCCCTTGTTTGGCTGTGATGGAGTCAGCTGAGGCTCCTCTGTCTGGGAGCAACCTGGATGCAAGTTTTGGTCCACCGTCCCTCCCAATGTCCATTAGTAGCCATCCTCCCACATACCTTGACTCTGAGAGGGCCATCTGGAAGCTACTGGGCCACACCAACACGAGAAGAGAGCAGGGAAGCCAGGGCTAGCGTAAAGCAGCAACATATGCAAGGGCTGGAGTCAGGGGTGGACTGGGAAGCCGAAACAGCCTCAGCCCCTCCTTCACAGAAGAGAGAGGGAAGGAAGAAGAGCAGAGGTGAGGGCGACCAGCTCCTACCACTGCTTCTGGCAGTGTGGGTGTGGCCAGGTTGCAGTGGTGGCGGATCCCACCCTCCTCGTGGCGATGGTGGCTCTTGTCCACCCAGCTCATGTCGCCGGCTCCTGCTTGCTTTGCCATTGGCCCAACGGGGGCTTTCTCCTGGTGGCCAACCTGCCCTTCGCTGAAGTGGTACCATTTCGGATAGGCAGGCCACTGGAAAGCAATACCAATCTGCACCCAGTGCTCGTGTCAGCTTTTTAAAATGGAAGCTTCTAGCCCTCATGAATATATGCAACCAGTCTCTGACAGTAATAAAATTCAGAGCACAGGGAGTGGAGACCCTCTGGTCACCTGTCCCACCCTCAAAAGCATTTTCCTCTGCCATGCATGAAGCTCTGTTACCTTTAATTTACTCTCAACCAGGGCTTTTTTTCAGCTGGAACGCGGGGGAACGGAGTTCCGGAACCTCTTGAAACTGGTCACATGACTGGTGGCCCCGCCCCCTAATCTCCAGACAGAGGGGAGTTTAGATTGCCCTCCGCGCATGCACGGAGGGCAATCTAAACTCCCCTCTGTCTGGAGATCAGGGGGCAGGCCCCCCAGCCATTTAACCAATTTCTCCGAGGGCAACCCACTGAGTTCCACCACCTCTTTTCCCAGAAAAAAAGCCCTGCTCTCAACTCTTCTCTTGCTCCTCCACCCAGATCTGTTCAAAGAGTCTTGTTGCATCTGAAGACCAACCAATTTATTGTTGAATAAGCTTTAGAACCATTGCCCTTTTTCAGAACAGATGCCCATCTGTATATACTCACTTTCCTGTCTGGCTCTTCCCCTAAAGTAGGCCATACTTTTAAAACCCTCTGCAGCCCCTTTCCTTTCTTGCCGCAGTTGATCGCCACAAGTGGACGCGCGCTCCCTCCCAAAGGATGTCACAAGTATCATGATGCTACCCCTATGACAGTTGAAAGGCCCAGATTGCATTACACCGGAGAGGTGAAGATTAAGTCAAATTTTAATTCCAGTAGGAACAGGAGTGTCCAGAGAGCACAAAGGAAAATGCCTGTTGGCCTCCGGCAGCCATGGCATTCATGAATGTGCCAGAGAAATAAAGGTTCAATGGAGATGTCGTATTTCAGTGAATGCGCTCTTCCACCTTCATCATCGCCTGCGGAACTTTGCTTCCCTTCCATCCGTCAGTCCATGATGTATTTTATGAATGACACCCACCTCTTGCTTTTTACAGGGAGTGAATTCTCAGGAAATCCTTACAGCCACCCTCAGTACACAACCTACAACGAGGCCTGGAGGTTCAGCAATCCTGCGTTACTAAGTGAGTATTCGCTATAACCTGCTTTAACCCCACTTCCATCTCTCTTCCTCTCTCCCTGCTGTTTGTCCCTTTTCCTTATGTCTTTCAAGCTTTCTAGAGAGTGGAGAGAAGGTGCTTTTCCCTACACAGATCCATACTGGCCCCATGACCCCTTTTCCCTTGGCTATTGAAGGAGGATATTTTGGTCTACCCTTCTCAGGAGTCATTCAGATAGCTAGTCCAAAGTTATCCTCTCTGGGTCCACAGAAATCATCCCAGTGGCTCATTTCTTCTGGAAGTGAATAATTTGAGTATGACCTGAGCCTTTGTGTGTATGATAGATGTGCTGCTGCCTTCTCAGACCCAGCTACTTAAATGTCTTTTCCCTGGAAGCTCCTACTAGCGTCCGCTTCTAGAGTGACCTCATGGGAATTCGTGCTGCTTCCAGATCAATCCCTGCAGCACCATAAATATGTGCAGTCCGGAGAAGACGTACAACATGTACACACACCGACATACACACACACGTGCACACAACGAGCAAGCTCAATATTTAGCTGCTGCACAGGTCAACCTGCCCAGATTCCTGAGTTGCCGTAGTTTTGGGAGAACATCTCAGGCACCAATGAATAGAGCCTTTGACAACCTGTGCTCTCAACAAAGAAGCTGTCTGTCAGGAGGATGTGGGCGGGGGGGGGGGGCGGGGGGAGCCACTCCCTGGGCATTCATCTCTGAAGAGGATGGGCCGAAATTGATTATATGGAAAATTAAATAAGCCCATCACTGCTAGCTACATATTTGCAGCGCCTTAGTAATTTAGCGGTGCTTTACTCCAGCGTTGTTACTGTCTTAGCACTGATGCCAAACAGTGCCGTTTAAAACTTCTCCACCCCCGCTCCCAGTTTGCATAAGGCCAAACTTTAACTGTGGCTAGAAACAGAACAATATAATTTCAGCAAGTTCAAGTTAGTATGAGCAGGCACCCGCCTGCAGTTGTCTTGGGGTAAACAAACTTTGCAAGTTTTTTCAGGACTTCAAAACTGATTGGACTGGGAGAGACAATGAAGCAGGAGAAATATGGGTGTGTGCTTGTGGGGAAATGATTCCTCTGTCATATAATCTTCAGTTCTCTAACAGCCAAGTTACAAGTGACGAATGACACTTGCCTGGCAAGTGAACAGACTCACGTGTATTCAGGGCTTTTTTACTGGGAAAAGAGGTGGTGGAACTCAGTGGGTGGCCCTCGGAGAAAATGGTCACATGGCTGGTGGCCCCGCCCCCTGATCTCCAGACACAGGGGAGTTGAGATTGCCCTCCGCGCCATGGCACAGAGGGCAATCTACACTCCCCTCTGTCTGGAGATCAGGGGGCGGGGCCACCAGCCATGTGACCCTTTTCAAGAGGTTCCGGAACTCCGTTCCCCCGCGTTCCAGCTGAAAAAAAGCCCTGTGTGTATTCCTCCCTGTTCACTTGCCATTCACTTGCGCTCCACTTGGTCAAGTGGAGCACAAGTGAATGGCAAGTGAACAGGGAGGAATACACGTGAGTCTGTTCACTTGCCAGGCAAGTGTCATTCATCACTTGTAGCTTGGATCTTAAACAGCTAGAGTCTATTCCTAGCTGGGGTTCTTCTTGTTTTATAAAAAGCACCACTCACAAACACACAAACGAGACCACGCCTGTGATAGAAAATCACTGGCCAGTCAGTGGCTTTTCTAAGAAGCATTTTAGTGCCTGGCATTTGAATTTGAATCAGAAAGATGTTGCACTAAAGCAAGAACAATTTTAGGAAGTTTCTGTTGATGGAAACTTGACATTCCAGATTTAGGAATAGTCCAGATATGACTGTAAGACCTCATTAGAAGAATAGTTGTTTAGGGAGTTTTGGGTGGTGCCACGCTGGAGAGAATTCAGTCTAGGGCTGTGGCAGGTGGAAATGAAAAGGTAAAACTTAGTTCCAAACACAAGTTTGGTTTGCATTTAGGTAAGATTGAGTTCCTGCAAAAGAGATAATAGATGAAGAAATGCTTTCAGTGCAAACCTAAGTACGTTAAGCAGAGTTTCTAAGTCAAGGAGCTTAGAAGGGTGAAACTTTGTTTAGGATTACCCTGTCAGGCTGGTAAAAGGAAGGTGATTTCTGTCCAAAGCTTTTAATTAATTAATTAGATTTATATCCTACCCTTCCCACAAATGGGCTCAGGGTGGCTAACAAAGTCCCAATATATTAGATTAGTGAAGTCAGGAAAAAGAAAGGAAAAAGAGGAAAAAGAGAGGTCATGGAAACTCCTGGGTGTTTCCAAAGATCGATCTTTTTGGCTGCTGCGAGCCGGATGATTCTCCAGGCTGAAAAAGTTGCCCATCTTTGGGGACAGGATACGGTTGGAAGACAGAAGTCAGATTAGATAATCCATGACACCCTTCCAAGTCTGTGAGCCTGAGGGCCAAGCTAGAAGTGCCGAATGACACTTGAATGGCAAGTGAACAGACTCACGTGTATTCCTCCCTGTTCACTTGTGCTCCACTTCCTCTCCACTTGATCACTACGTGTGGAGCACAAGTGGAGCATAAGTGAACAGGGAGGAATACACGTGAGTCTGTTCACTTGCCATTCAAGTGTCATTCATCACTTCTAGCTTGGCTCTGTGACAAGCCTCTAAACAAGACGAAGTGCACATGGAGGCTCAAGTGAAGAGAGGCACGATGCTAGTCGGAAAGACGAGTTCAATTTCCCTCTCTGCAGAGCTGGCAAAGAAGATCGTTGCTGGGGGGGGGTTCATTTCCTCTCCGCATCCCCCTTGGCTCTGTCAGTTTTACCTCCCCTTCTGGGAGCCAGGGAAGAAATAAACAAACCCCCCAGCAGCGATCTTCTTTGCCAGCTCTGTAGAGAGGGAAATTGAACTCGTCTTCCCGGCTATCATTGTGCCTCTCTTCACTTGAGCCTCTACCTGTACTTCCTCTCTTAGAGAGATGCTCGTGTAAAAGGTCACAGATACTGGAGTCACCTTTATGCAGGGCTTTTTTTCTGGGAAAAGAGGTGGTGGAACTCAGTGGGTTGCCCTCGGAGAAAATGGTCACATGGCTGGTGGCCCCGCCCCCTGATCTCCAGACAGAGGGGAGTTGAGATTGCCCTCCACGCAATTGAAACTCCCCTCTGTCTGAAGATCAGGTGGCGGGACCACCAGCCATGTGACCATTTTCAAGAGGTTCCAGAACTCCATTCCACCGCGTTCCTGCTGAAAAAAAGCCCTTCATAAAGGAGAGGATTGCAAACCCCTCCCAGATCTGCATGCCTGAGACGAAGGCCTCAGAGTGATTTATGCTGCTGCTTATCCAGAGATGAGACAGATTGGAGACGAGAGGCCTTCCATCCTCCAGGGGTCTTTTTCCTCTGTTTCATCTCTTTTCTGCGTATGATTAGTCCCTTGGTCATGTAAACACATCAGAAACTGAAAGGCATTAAGCAGTTGTTTTCCCATGAAAACTGATTGTGTAAACAAGCCGGAAAGGAAGGGTATTTTTTTTCCTGCCTCCCACAGGGATATTTCTCCAGCAAGCTGTATTCTTTCTTCTTTTACTGGTCTTCTTGGATGCCCGTTCTCTCCCTGGTCCCATGATCACAAGCCTGAGCATACAGACAGTTCCTTTCCACACATCCACCAGAGCAGTCCCTTTCACTCCATACGTTTGCAGTCCAAACTTAGCATGTGGGATATTGACTTTGGTGCTAGACCCTGTTCAGCCACAGACACCATGGTTTATTTGTTTGCTTGTTTACTTTATTTATATGGTACTTCCCCCCCCCATGGGACCCAAAGCAGCTTTCATTATTTTCCTGTCCTCACTACAACCCTGTAAGGTAGGCTAGGCCAAGAGTGTTTGACTGGCCCAAGATCATTGAGCAAGCTTCCATGAGAAAGTGGGGATTCAAACCAGGGTGTCCCAGATCTTAGTCCAGCACTCTTATCACTACACTATGCTGGCTCTGTAAGGGACTGCCGCTTACCTCAGTTTCCCCATCTTTCAAATGGAAATGTTGATTTGGATGCCAAGTAAATTAAGGCATATCAAATGCAGGGTTTTTTTTCAGCAGGAATGCGGTGGAACGGAGTTCCAGAACCTCTTGAAAATGGTCACATGGCCGGTGGCCCCGCCCCCTGATCTCCAGACAGAGGGGAGTTTAGATTGCCCTTCGCGCCACTCAGCAGCGCGGAGGGCAATCTCAACTCCCCTCTGTCTGGAGATCAGGGAGAGGGGCCACTGGCCATGTGACCATTTTCTCCGAGGGCAGCCCACTGAGTTCCGCCACCTCTTTTCCCAGAAAAAAAGCCCTGATCAAATGTGTTCAGCACTGAAAGTGCAATAGAAATTATTGTGCCCTATTTTGTGAGAACTGCTGATACAAGTGCATTCTGAGGCAGAACTGTGTTTCTTTCCAAGGCTTTGTCTAACCAACCCCCCCCCCCAAAGGCCACTCACACAGGTTGGCTGAGCAAGGAGATCGGTAACGTTCAGCATTATATTTTTTGCCCTATATATGTTGGTATTACTTTGTACAGGATGAACCCAGTACTTACAAGTTATTTCAGAGTACTGGCTCTTCTGCTTTTTAAAAACTGGTATCCCACAAAATAAATGTCTAGCTCCTTAAGGCCAGAAGCAGTTGCGCAGTCCAACCAGGGCCGATTCCACACGGCTTACCTGAAGCCGGGATGTTGCACAAGGTTGCGGATCATGGTGGAAAAAAATGCGGAAGATCGCGTTTTCTCGCGTGAGTTTTGCGCGACGTCACGCAAAACTTGTGCAAGAAAACGCGATCTTCCGCGTTTTTTCTGGCATGATCCGCAACCTTGCGCAATGTCCCGGCTTCAGGTAAGCCGTGTGAAATTGGCCCAGTTCTGTTACGATGACCTCGGTCTGCCTGATCAGCAGTTTTCACTGTCTGTTTTCCAGCTTTGTTTTTAACTCTTGGCTTGACCCTCTTGTGTTTAGTATTCCCTCCCGAGATCTCTTTTCAAGTCCGAAATGTTAAACAGCATATAAAAGCAAAGCACAAGAATTATAAAAATGAAAAAATAAATCCTTCCCCCACTCCTGCCCAAACTGAGAGTGACAATTTAAATGTTTTCGAACTGTGAGGCCTTTAAATGCCATAAACAGGCAATAAGGAACAGTGTGTTTAGCCCCAAATGTTGCAGTTTTTAACTGAGATGTGCCAACATGGAGGCAAGCCAAGTCCAGTTCCAGTGTGACATTTTGCATCTGCGATATGTCTTTTGGAATAATTCCAGTGATAAATGTCACCTAAGTTAATCCATTGATCTACCTGAGCAGGTTCAGACTCGAATCCAGCTGTGAATAATTATACCTGAACTTTCATTATGGAGCTAGCGCCAACTAATTCAGTTTGGTTAATTTACCATATAGATATAGGCTGTTTCCGCATGTCTTACGGGCCACGCAGAATCACACAAAACTCCCAGAACGACAGCGCCTTCGTGGCGCGATTTCCTGTCATGACTCCGATTTGTGGCACAGTTCACGCCACAAACTGGAGTCATGATGGGAAATCGTGCCAAGAAGACACCATCTTTCCAGGAGTTTTATGCGATTTTGCGCAGCCGGTAAGATGCGTGAAAACGGCCATTGACTATGTTGTCATCTCTGCTCTATATATTAGCCATTAATGCAGTGATCTTCAACATGGTACCCATGGGCTCCATAGTGCCTTCCCATATTTTCTAATGCCCAGTTCCTTCTTTTCCCCAAGCATATTTTCCACAAAGCAAAGAGCTTTACACCGTCTCTTTAGATGTGCTCTAGAAGAGCCCAGAGGGCATCATCTTTCTGTCTGCAGAGAGCATCCATACAGAAGCAGCTATTTTCATCACAGCTTGGCTTGGCTCCTGTCAGTCTTTGGTGACTGGACCCCACAGCCCATACCCGCTGTTTGGTAGTGGCACCCACTCAATATTCTCAAAATTCTCAAAGTGCCCACAGGCGCATCAAGCTTGAGGGCCCCTGCATAAATGAATTCCCATCCCAAGATGTCTACCTTTAGTACTTTTAATATACCTTTAATTTTCTTTTAATTTCTCTCTCTCTCTTTCTCTCTTTCTTTCTCTCTCTCTCACTTTCTTTCTTATTTTATTTTACTGTATGTCCTTTCAATCAGTCCATTCTTCTCCTGTGTTAACTTTCAGGTTCCCCTTATTATTATAGTGCCACATCCCGGGGCTCCGCACCTCCCGCTGCTGCCGCTGCCTATGACCGCCACTAGTTACCACGGAAACCACATGAAACTGCAGGGTGACAGCCTAGGCCTCCATATTGTACCTGTCTGATGAACATTCTCCACCACTGGGAAGGAAGAAGAAAAACTCTCCATTCCCCTCACCTGCCCCTTTCACCCTACCCTCCTCTTTAAGACTACAGAAAAAAACTGGAATGTTGTACATTTGCTACCACCAGATTGAGAAATTCATGTCCTTGGCTATCCAAGCAAGCTACTTCACTGGATGATGGCAAAAGCAGGCCCTGGGGCCGCCAGTGCTCCTGCTTCTCCCGCTGACCCACATGAATTGTCCCTGGGTTCTTTAGCCTCCAGTTTCTTCCACAAGAGGCTCCCCCATCTTCTCTAACTGTGAGAGAAATTTGAGCAATATAACCTGCACTGTCTTGTTTTGGGAGCAGTACAGAAAGGGGGTGGCAAAGGAGAATGCTACTCACAATTCATAGTTCCCTCAAAAGATGATCTTCTGTGGAAAAACACCTCAAAACGATGACGAACTGTTTCCAGAAATCAGAGAGGGAACCATTTGGTTCAGTCTAACAAAGGGGGAAAGAACTCTGCCGTGTTATGTGTGTTCCACAATGGTTTCTTTGTGTGGCCTGTTCCCTCCCATTTCTCCTTAGGATGGTTGAATTAGTTTCATCTGAAGACTGACTGCGCCCACTATGATATAATCTTGAGGACTGGAGACTGGCAGCAGGTCACCAACACTTTTAGACACACAGACATACGGTCAAGTCAGACAACCGGATGGAGTGACATCAACCGACCAAACCACAGTCAAAATGAAGAACTATATAAATAGATATATAAATATAACTGTTTTTAATGATTTGTCCTGAAGGTCTGTAAAAAGGAAAAGAAAAAAAAAAAGAACGAATCCCCCGTTTTCTAAAAGGCAAAAAGACCCAGCAAAGATAAGCTGGCCTGAATGGCAGACATGTTCTTCTGAAGAAAAACGTTCCCCTTTCACTCCCGGATTTCATTCCTTTTTTATTATGCACTAGAATGTTCGTATGGGGTGAGACGGAGCGCAAGTGCCATTCTATGGGGAGCTGTCCACACAAGACACAATTAAAGAGCAAAAGAAAGCTTATAATAGCCCTGTCCCACCCCTACATCTCCCACACGCTGGATTTCTGTGACCAGTCATCAACTGTTGAAGGGTAATGGCAACCGATACTGAGCCAAAAACAAACAACAACCCCACTCCCACCCCCATTATTCCTTGGCTCTCTAGCCTTCAATTCCTGCTACACACATTATCAAGGTGGGCCTGGATAGGGGTATGGGTGTGCTCTTCTCTCTGTGGTATTCTGAAGGAAGTGGCACACACCTTAAAAGTTGCACTTTCTTTTGTGTTTATCCCGCGCTATGTTTTGGACCGAGTCTTATGGCAATCAGCTCAATGGTCTCCGAGTTCTAGGGGCTGTTCATGTCGTAGATTTCTGTAAAAGTTGAACAGCCCTTGGATTACTTAAGAATTTCACTTAGTTGGGTTTTTTAAAAAAGCAAATTTCTCGGGAGATGGAACTCCCTGCATTGCTCTGTCCCTCCTTCACGGCATCTACGAGTCCTGTGACCCCTTGATTTCCTGTTGCCACCTCACTATGAAAAACTATCACATTGTGAAAACCGCCTCCATTCTGCAAACTGTCAAATACCTGGGTCAAAAATAAACAGGCAGATGGGGCGATTTGATGCCAAATAGGCACATCTGCATTAACCGTGTTGCTTTACTTACATACATTGTTGTGCATGCTGAATTTGCAGGGGGGGGTGCGCACGTGCGCACGCAGAATTGAGTGATTCTAATTGTGGGGAAGTATGCAGAAGTTGGCAGGTCTGCTTATATTCATCTAGCATAAATCTGAAATGAAAAAAAAAACTGAAGGGAATGGAGTTTTGCTAGGTCAGCAGTTCTCCAAATATGGCGGTGGGGGGAACATTCCTGGAGAGACACAATATCCTTGTGGCCTCTTCCCAGGGCATGCATTGACTCAGCCAGGAGGCAGTATGAACCCACTTCCAAAGGAAAGGCATGGGGTGTACCCTGTTCCTTCTACACATTGTTAATACCATGTTGCAATAAGAGAACACTGTACGGTGGGCTTGCTTTGGTTCAAGAGACCCCTTCTATAGGGCTTTCAAAGCATGTCAATAGTCAGGAGCCCCAGAACTCTTTGCCTCTGTTCTCTGTAACCTGCTTGTTCCAGGTGAATAAACCAGCTGTTAAAAATCACTCCATTGTTCTTGGAGGGAAGACTTGAACAATCATTTGCTTGGGTCATGGAGGCTCCCTTATATGTTCTAGGCCCCCAAAAGTCACACTTGGGCTATATATGCCACAGTTAACCCCAAGTAATAAAAAGGCAAGAAGAAAACCATTGTCTAAATCAGCCAGCTCTTTCATCTCTTTTCAGGCACACGAAGAAATAGTGGACCACCTAAAATGGTTTCAGTGCCACCTCTACCCTCCTTATCTGAAATTCAGCTTTATCTGGCTAGGACTGCTGCATTTCCCTGATAATTATTTTTTAAAACCGAGCTACAGCTGTTACTCGCTGGCATATAGGACTCTATTTAAAGAGAGGATTGTTTCAAGTCGCCCGCCGACTTTCCTTTAATGCAAGCCTCCAGTTGACTGGAAAGCAAACACACTGGTTGGGCCAGTGTAGCATCTCTCAGGTGGCAGCCAATCGGTGATGGCCAGATCTCTCCTGGCCCTAACCCTATCCCAGACTGGAGGGAGTACAAGAAGACTGTCGTGTCTAAATTTGAAATCCTCCCGTCCAGGAAAAAGGAAAGGAATAATCCAGCCTTCCTTTCATGCTTATGCTGACTTTACTTCCCAGTTTGATTTGGCCTGGCAGGGTTATAAAGAAAACATGCAGTTCTGTCTGGAACATCCTACACAGTGATGGACCAACTGTGCCACGGCCAATCCCACCACCTCTTCTCAAGAGCCACCTGCAAATGTTTGCATTGCATTTGCCAAAGATTTTCTTGCGTTGGCTGCTTTGAGTCGCAGTTGGTGGGTTGTGTTGTAAAGCAGTATTAGAGTGAAGCTGAGAAATTGACTTGGGGGGAATTCATGTGATGATCTGTGACAACCATCAGTGTTCATATAGATTCCATTGGACCGGACTATGCAGGAAACGCAGAACTTCTATCAATTATTTAATATTTTGTTATTTGCGGGGGGGGGAAACAGCGGCTTTTGTAGGAAGATACTGTGTGTACTGTGAAGGCAATTCCTCTTTGTATATAAGCCCATTCTCCATCATCAGTGATTAAAAAACAGGCTCACTTCGTCATGTAGATAAGGAACATGCTGTCTGTACTCTTCAAATCTCATTGTGCTCAGTGGAAACAAAGCTCTGTGTTCAATAAAGCACAGCACAAACTCAGAACCCGTGGGAACAGCCAAACCTGGCAAGGCCTTTTCCCTGGCAACCTCCAGAAGCCCCAGAAGCGGTTTGCCGTTTTCTTTTTACTTCTATTTTTTTATTATTATTTTTAAACAACAAAAGGGTTAAAATACAGGGAAAGAAAAATGCAAAAAAAAAGTGGAAGGAAAACTCTCTATGCAAAATGAAAAACAACAAAAAAAGGTGTCTTTTGCATCTCTGCCCATGTGTCTTGCTCCCTCCCCTTTGGCTGCCAGGATCTCTTTCTCCGTTGTTCCTTTGCCTTTTCTCCCCTTCCATGCTGGGTTGTCCAACGGCCGTCAGAAATCGGTGGATTCGAGGCTCCGAGGCTCTTTCCTTGGCTTTCTTTGGGCATGCCTTTCCAATTTGTGCTTTCTGTTTTCCCCCAGCTGTACAATGGGAATAAAAAGACACCCTTACCTGGTGGGGGTGGCGTGATTCTTCACTTGCTAGAATTGACTGAGTATTTGGAGGTCTTTTGGGAGGAACCTTGGGGGAAGAGATATGAAGATGACAGCTGTCTTGGCCTCTCTGTTTTCATCTTCTCCTCTTTTTCTTCCCTTCTTTGCGTTGCCCCCCTCTCCTTCACTTCCCCCACAGTCCAATTTTCAGTTTCAAACAAGTAGAAAGTCTATTTGACTACACTTTCATGTTGGGGAAAGGACATCACCAGCTCTTGGAATTCACAAGGAACAGTAATGGCGCTTGGTACAACTGCTGTCTGTCAGATGGCAGCTAAGTCACCGAAAGGATGTGGAATGACGGGATAAGGGGAGAAATAAGATTTCTATTACAACAGGTGCCTTCGGTGAGCTGTAAATGTCCTTTCAACGAATCTTGTTTTTTAGTGGCGATCAACCCGTGTGTGTGGTGCCAGGCCTATTGCATGCTTTCTCAACCCTTCGGTAGTGACAGTGAACATACAGAGGTAATCGCAAACTGATGTGAAGATATTAAACAGACAAAAGAAAACCCAAAATGGCATGCTATCTCCTCTTGAGTCCTCCTTTTTAAAACATTTAAATTGTTTTCTGTTTATGGAGCTGCCTGAAACTCGTCATAGCCACTCTCCTATGGTGACTAGAAAGGGGAAAAAAATAAAAAGTGATTCTGTGAGAACTTGGGACTGGTTTGGCTTGGGCTTCTCCAGATGTCAGCATGTGTTTTCACCCACTTTGTGCCTGCAATTTTGAAGATGGCCAACTCTGACAGGAAGGGACATCTCAATAGCTAGAGGTAGTCTGGGGATGAAGGGAAAGATGAAACCAAGGAAAAAAACTCACTCCTGCAGGGACTTTCCCTTTTTGGGCCCTCTAAGCTGTTGCCGTCTCTTTGAGTTTCTTTTTCAGATAAGAAATTAAAAAATAATTTCTCTTTTATTATGAGAGCTTGGGATTTCCAAAGGCTTGGTCCTTTGGTGGTTATTTTGCTTGCTGCTGGGTTTTTACCAGGGGATTTGGTTCTGAAATATTCAGGATTAAAGAACGGCTGGGTGATGCAGAGAATTATGGTCCACCAGATCATGCCCGTGCCGATAATATGGCAACAGAGACTTAAAGTTAATCATCTGTTTTCCTTAAAAGCTGAGCCATGGGGAAAGCTGACCATTCAGCAATAGAAATGGAAAATCAAAAACCCACCAGGCCAAAGTGGCGACAGCTTTTTTAATGAAGTCCTATCTATGCATCCAAGTTGCAAAATGAGATAAGAAGGACAGGGCATTTACGGTGGGGGTGGTGGGGGTGGTAAAAGGGAGAATAGCAAAATTGGGAGGGGGATTATGCCAACCAGGATTTTCTCTAAGGTCTTCTCAAGTGCTTTAAAAATACTTTTTAAAAATTCATCATTTCAAAGAGGCTTCTAAATCCCTAGGCAGACAAGGGAGGGGTTCATATACACATCTCTACAACAAGATAAAAAACTAAAGCCAGAACAGTCACCAATATGACCAGTCCCCAAAATTATACCAGATCCATTCTTTTCATTAAATTATAACATCTGCAATGGCAACCTCTGGAATAGATGGACCTTGCTGTGTATAGTATCCCAAGTTTTGGAATCACTATATAAAAGGTCCAACCCGCCCCCCGCCCCCCCACACACACAATATCCCTCCACCCCTCCTAAATGCACTTTTATAATGGTGGGCTCCTCGGTTGAGTCTAATGAATGGTGTACATAGAAATGGAGGAATTCCTTAAAGCCCTTCACAGCTTAGACAGAAGAACATTCGTTTTGACCAGAAATTTGTGCAATTATGGTGGGGCAGTGGGAGAACCCTTGGGAAACGTGCTTTTGAAAAACTCCAGACACATGGTTTTAAGACTCAGTGTTCCTGAATTAGTGGAAGAAGAGAAACTTCTTTCCATCACCAGTATCCACTTGAATCTCATTCAAACTGCCCCTCTTTTTCAGCTCTTACAAGTATTAAAACTAGAGATAAACCCGATCTGTGTGGGACCCCAAATGGTAACTTCTAGGAGGTCTAGTCTGTTGCCACCTCTGTGGATGAATAATAAAGGAAACGGAATATTTTTTATAAAGTCCTACTAGTTTCCTCAGTCGGTTTAACAGGAGCTGGTTGTGTACCATATAAAATGTTGCCACAACGTCTAGTTAGATCAACAAGTATTGCCTCAGCCATTCTTCAGATAAAAGCAGTTCAGAAGGGCAGGGGTCTTTTCGTAGAAAAAGAGCTGGAGGAACTCATTAGCATAACTCATTAGCATAACTCATTAGCATATGCCACACCTCTTGACATCACCAGAAGTGTGTCGTTAGCATAACTTAGCTGCATATGCCACACCCCCTGACATCAACTATCCTGGCTGTTTTGGACCCAATCTTGGCCATTCAGGGCCAAAATTAGGCCCAAAATGGCAAAAAGGGGCTGAAAATGGCTGAAAAGGGGCCCAAAATGGTCAGGATTGGGCTGCTGCTGAGTGGGAGAGTAATCTCCACCCATCAGAGGCCTGATCCGGGCCATTTTGGCCCCAATCCAGGCTGAAACAGGCCCAAAATGGCCGAGTCAGGTGGGTGGGGCCACTTGACATGTGACCTCTTTGGGGAACTTCCGGAACTGCGTTCCTGTGCATTCCCCCTTGAAATGAGCCCTGAAGAAGGGCAATCTATGTAGTATTGAATCCAAGCGAAACCACAGGTCAAAGCTTTGGGTATCATTCAGACTTGCCAGGATGTGAGCTCTCTCTCTCTGTATTGTCGAAGGCTTTCACGGCCGGAGAACGATGGTTGTTGTGGGTTTTCCGGGCTGTATTGCCGTGGTCTTGGCATTGTAGTTCCTGACGTTTCGCCAGCAGCTGTGGCTGGCATCTTCAGAGGTGTAGCACCAAAAGCTACACCTTTTGGTGCTACACCTCTGAAGATGCCAGCCACAGCTGCTGGCGAAACGTCAGGAACTACAATGCCAAGACCACGGCAATACAGCCCGGAAAACCCACAACAACCATCTCTCTCTCTCTCTCTCTCTCACTCACACACACACACACACACACACACACACACACACACACACACACACACACACAATCCTGACCATTCTCTTCATAAAAGTCCATTTGACACCGGCCCAACAGACAAATTTGCAGATAGCAAAGCCGTCTTCTTGAAAAATTCTCCCCCTCAAGTGACAGAGGTGTCACCCCTGCTGCAGACAGTCTTTGCTGTCCCTTGCAGGCCACTTCATGTCAGGAGCTTTGGCTGAGAAGCAGGATACAAATCAAGTCAAATAAATCAATAAGCCAAGATGAACAAGGGT
The DNA here is from genome assembly GCF_028583425.1 of Eublepharis macularius. NCBI lineage: Eukaryota > Metazoa > Chordata > Lepidosauria > Squamata > Eublepharidae > Eublepharis > Eublepharis macularius. The sequence continues at coordinate 126,996,007 of NC_072795.1, read as the reverse complement.
CCGGGGCGCTTGTGGCTGTATATGCTGATCCTGGCATTCTGTTATCATCAGAAATGTAACCAGGTGAAACTGATCCGAGCAAGCAGCTCTGATGATTCCGGTGACTCCTCGGGCCTGGGCTCTGTTCAACAGTGCCATCTAACGCAAGCTATTGGATCAGAAAGCAGGTTGCAAATATATTACCAACCAATCACTGTCAATCAAGGCTTTTTTTCTGGGAAAAGAGGCGGTGGAACTCAGTGGGTTGCCCTCAGAGAAAATGGTCACATGGCTGGTGGCCCCGCCCCCTGATCTCCAGACAGAGGGGAGTTGAGATTGCCCTCCGCACCACTAGCATGGAGGGCAATCTCAACTCCCCTCTGTCTGGAGATCAGGGGGCGGGGCCACCAGCCATGTGACCATTTTCAAGAGGTTCCGGAACTCCATTCCACTGCGTTCCAGCTGAAAAAAAGCCCTGCTCTCAATGGTTCCATCATTAGGTGTTGCAGAGAAAAAGCCATCATTTGTAGTATAGCTACCACACCATAATTCCTTAAGGGGGCTCTGCACCATATGCCTGGGGCAGCTTTTGCTCTATTTACTTTATATTCTCCCCCCCACCCCACCCCATATCTCAAAATTGTCACCAAACAGGGAGCAAGAGCCTACCGTCTACTGAGGAGAGGGTCTCTGATGAGGAAAGACATTTCAGGTCAGCCATGCCAGGACCAGTCTTTCATTCTACAAATGGCCAACAAAAAGATGTTCCAGAATCATGTTGTCATAAGTGGTCCTCGCCTTTTAAAGGCAATGAGTCGCTTTTTAGAGAACCCAGATCGTATGGCAAGTAGAATGTCAGACTTTGACAAGGGGTGATCTCATTTCCGATCCCTGCTCAGCCATTAAGGTGATCGTAGGCCAGTCACTATCTCTCAGCCTAACCTACTCCACAGGGTTGTTGTGAAGTTTAAAGTGGGGGGGGGGACTCTGAACATTGCTGTGAGCTCCTCGGAAACCAGGTACAAAATGGAATAAGGTTAATGATCTGTTCTTGGCAAAGGTGACACCAACATGTCCAAAGCCAGCAATCCAATGCCCTGGATAATAGAATCATAGAATCATAGAGTTGGAAGGGGCCATACAGACCATCTAGTCCAACCCCCTGCCCAGTGCAGGATCAGCCTAAAGCATCTCTGACAAATATTCATCCAGCCTCTTCTTGAAAACTGCCAGTGAAAAGGAGCTCACCACCTCCTTAGGCAGCTGATTCCACTTTTGAACTACTCTGACCATGAAAAAGTTCTTCCTAATATCCAGCCGGTACCTTTGTGCATGTAATTTAAGCCCATTGCTTCGGGTCCTACTCTCTGCTGCCAACTGGAACAGCTCCCTGCCCTCCTTCAAATGACAGCCTTTCAAATACTTAAAGAGAGCAATCATGTCCCCCCTCAATCTCATCTTCTCCAAACGAAACATTCCCAAGGCCCTCAGCCTTTCCTCGTAGGGCTCAGTCTCCAGACCCCTGATCATCCTCGTCGCTCTCCTCTGCACCCTTTCGATTTTGCCACATCCTTTTTGAAGTGAGGCCTCCAGAACTGCATACAGTACTCCAGGTGCAGCCTGACCAGGCAGTATAGAGAGGGGCTATGACCTCCTGCGATTTTGATGCTACGGCCCCTTTGATACAACCCAGGATTAAATTGGCCTTTTTTGCCACCGCATCACACTGACTGCTCATATTTAGTTAGTCCACTCTTACCCCAAGATCTCTTTCACATATACTACTGCCCAGAAGTGAATCCCCCATCCAGTATTTGTGCTTCCCATTTTTGTGGGATTTTTGTAATCACGGTCAAAGATTACATTTTAGAGGCAAAACTCTTCCTTTCTCTGACCAAGGACTTATCGCTGAACCCATTCTTTTCAAATATGAAAGCCACGCTCCTCACAAATGCAAGTTTCACTGGGCTGCAGGGGGGAAGTCAAATTCTGCAGTCATTGGCATGATCTCAAGGAGACCCAAATCGGAGCCTTTAACACTCGGAGGAGAAAGTGTTCACAAGTACCAAATATTGACGCTACAGCTGTCAAGATTTTTCTAGGCTGATTAACCTCTTCTCTTCACCCTGCTGATCAGTTCACTATGTGAGTGTCCCAGTACAGGTTATCTATTTATTTATTATTTATTATATTAGAGTTTTAGTCCACCCTCCCTGCCGAGCAGGCTCAGAGCTCAGCACATTTGAATTTACATAAAAACACATGAAAGCAGATAAAACATTACAATAAAATTTAAAACACTACATACAATAAACACTTCTCAGATGGCGATGGAAGAGTTACTTTGTTTCAGACATGGCCCATATATCCATATCTATATATACGGTGGCGGACGGATCTTTTCAAGTCGAGTCAAGTATGGCCTCTTGGAATACAGCTTTTTCTTGATGGCTTGAAGCTGGACCCTGTGCATGGCTGATGCAGTTCTGTTTTGTTTGGGAAACAGTTTTTCAGTACATTGGTCAGAAACGTTTACCAGGAAGTTCTCCTGCACAATTTGGCATAAGTCCCTCTTGTTTCTACAGAGTTTTCAGAAGAGATTTCCAAGCTGAATGTGGCCATTAATTACATGAAAGCCCTAAAACATTTCGTTTGAGTTGTTGCTCTGCTGATTCTTGTTTATGAGGATTTCCACCCCTTCTCTAGTCAATTAAAATGGCGGCAACACTGTTTTTTGCCTTCCATCTGCTCAAACGCAGGTGGCAGGGGTGATGACATGGGGTATAGGCCCCTTGGCATAGCTGGCGCCTGGCCTCCTCCCAGCCCACCTTTCCCAGTAAGTTGAAGAGCCAGCCCCTCCTCTGCACGGAAACAGGAGGTTTTGCCAGAGACCTTACTCAGAAGAGCAACAGAAGCCTGGTTGTGTAACTCCGTGAATGCAGAAACAAAGCAGAAAGAGAAGTTAGGGGGTGCCTGAAGGGTGAATAGAAGCAAAAAGGCAGGTGCTTTTTTTACTGTACTGGCAACCTCAGCTAATCTGGGCTCTAGTTGCACTCAGGGAGCCCAAATTTGCTTGGCAGGAGTACTTTAATTCCAGGATTTGGGCCATTGTTCTGTTTGGAGAACCACTGCTTTGAAAGCTGATTTGTACGGGAGCTCTTCTCTGTTGACTTGAATTCCGGCCATTTCCAATGGCTTCAGTGTGGCTGGCCGTCCAGGTGCTGCCTCTCGAGTGGCTCCTGCCTGTGAAGCTAGCAACCCCTATTTCCAGAAAGGATAAGATCGCTGCTGCCACTGAGAAGGGCTTCCCTCTGATTTGTTTCTTCTTTTCCTGAGTCTAAGGTTGGAAGAAATTGCTCGAGAGAGGCAATGGACCTCTTTCCGATCTCCCCCCTCCCCACAGCATGGTAGATGGGACAGGTAGTGGGGCTGTCCACATGATGGAGGGGGGCTGTGGCTCAGTGGAACTGCCTCTGCTTGGCATGCAGAAGGTCCCACGTTCAATTGCAGGCTCCTCTAGTGAAAAATATCAGGTAGGAACTGATGTGAAAGACTTGAGATCCCAGATCCCAGAGACCTACCTGAGATCTACCTGAGATCCCAGAGAGCAACTGCCAGACTGACCAGAGAATATGACCTTGATGGCCCAAGGGTCTGATTCAGTATTAAGGTAGCTTCATCAGTCTGTGAGTGCAGGTGTATGCATGCAAAAGAGAACATGTGCATCAGCCATGCACAGGGTCCAGCTCATCCTTGGGTGGAAAATGAGCTCTGAAAAGTTCATTCCAGGCACTTCCCCGATGCCTCTTTGCTCTTGACCCTTTGGAGCAGCTATATTTGTTTCTTTGCATCTCACCACAGCAGGGCTCATTTCGAGGGGGAGCGCGCAGGAACGCAGTTCCGGCAGTTCCCCAAAGAGGTCACGTCAGGTAGCCCCGCCCACCTGACTCTCGGCCATTTTGAGCCTGTTTCAGCCTGGATTGGGGCTGAAACGGCCCGGATCGGGCTTCTGATGGGTGGTGGATCACTCTCCCACTCAGCAGCAGCCTGATCCTGACCATTTGGGGCCCAATTTCGGCCCTGAATGGCCAGGATTGGGTCCAAAACAGCCAGAATAGATGATGTCAGGGGGTGTGGCATATGCAAACCAGTTATACTAATGACACACTTCCGGTGATGGCAAGAGGCGTGGCATATGCTAATGAGTTATGCTAATGAGTTGCGCTAATGAGTTCCTCCAGCTCTTTTTCTACGAAATGACCCCTGCACCACAGCATCATCTCAGGCCGAGCAGAAACCAGTTCGACAAAAATAAAAGAGGGCAAATTAAAACGACTCCCTTCAACAGGCTTAACTCTAGCCCAGAGCCCTTTAAAAGAGCATTTTGACAAGGAGAAAGGTGGCAGCGTCCTAGGAAGCTCGTTCATCCCTGTTCAGAGGGGTCCGCCCATGAATCCAAAGGTAAAGGTAATCCTCCCTCCGTAGAGTTCAGGCTTTCTATTGGACACTCTGTAAGCTGATGATGTGCATTGAACAGGAAGCAGGAATGGCACAGGCAGAGGACATTATATAGAAGAATGAATACATGTAAAGTAATTAAAATATTTATTATTTATCTTTGTCATATTTAATATTTGCCATTTTTATTTTTTTTCCTTATATTGCCTGGGGAGGGGCGAAGTCCTTTACAGGGGGACTAGAGGATGCTTCATTATTTACTGTACTTAAAAGATACTGCTCAGCCCCCAGTGTTTTGCTTTGACAGAAAGCATATAAAGCACGCTCAGAGTATGTGCTTTTAATTCACTAGAATCTACATCTAGGTTTTGGTGGAGAATTTTTTGGCATGCTGCTGAACGTTCAGGAGAAAGAAGTCATGCTCTACCTCAAGACAACAGTACTGCAAAACCACAACAAGGTTCCTCCAGCAAATCTCCATAGAAGGACAATCCCCCTGCCAAATACTCCCCATGCTTACTTTCTTTGAACTTGCACAAAGAGTCTCTCTACGCAAGACGCCTCGACACATGTTCGTCGAGTGTAGGGAGGCGCCATGTTAGCCGAGCAGTGAAGTTTAAAAATACAGAGCCGGCAGAGATCGCTCCTCAGAAGGTTTGTTAATTTCATCTTTGCCGCCCCAAAGACTCTGTCAATTTCACCTTTCCAGTCTAAAATTGTGTGGGATGGCAATCAGAGGGCAGCGAGGAATGGAAATGGGCTGGAGTTGCCTTCCAGAGCCAGGCTTGGATCTGGAGAGGTTATAATGGGCTGGAGTTTCCCTTCTGGCATTTCACAGGCTCTTCATGCAGCTCCAATGTATAGGAAAGCCTTTGCCCTGCCACTGGCTCTATCTTTTTAAACTAGCCTTCCCGGCTAACATCGCATCTCCCGACATGTGTTCTTCACGTGTCACATTACTTGTGCAAAGAGACTCAAAGAGAGTATTCAGTTTTAGGAACTGCTTTGGGATACAGGCGAGAACCCCACTAAACTCTTTCCAAAGTTATATCCAACATCCTCCACCCAGGAAAACCATATGTGCATGGAAAGTTTTCTACCTGGTTTCCCCTCCAATTGAAAATGGGGATTGCATGCAATATGTATGTTTGGCTTGGACGGTTGGCCCCTAAGCATGCTAGAGGACATTTTCTGAGTAGTGAATTGATACATTTGTGGGGGTAATACACAGCACCAGGCAGAGACATGTGACACGATTGGAGCAGCAGATGACACAAAAGGAGCAGGGAGCTAAAGATCAGTCCAGACGAGATGCAGGAGGGGTTGTGGCTCAGGGGAAGAGCCTCTGCTTTGCACGCAAAAGATCCTGGGTTCAATCCTCAGCCCCTCCATTTAAATGGACCAGGTAGTAAGTGATATGAAAAGCCACTTATAAAGAGCCACTGCTAGTCTGAGTAGACAATACTGACAATGCTGAGCTTGGTGGGCCAAGGACCTGATTCAGTATAAGGAAGTTTCATGAGTATTCATGATCAGATGTCGCGTATAGTTAAATTCCATGATAGCAATGAGAACCTGGGACCACGGTATGCACAGGAGGAGTGGGTTAACTCCCTTTTCAGTCTTCTATCAATCTCCCACAGTTTTCCCTATCACAGCAAACAGCAGCTTCGAGCAGGCAATTTATATGGGGAAATCAGCCCTATTGGGAAGGGTTAAAAACACTCATACTCAACTGCCGCTGTGGCCTTGGTACAGACTCAATGGGAGGGAGGAGGGATCTGATAAAGGCAGGGCTTTTTTTCAGCAGGAACGCGGTGGAACGGAGTTCCGGAACCTCTTGAAAACGGTCACATGGCTGGTGGCCCCGCCCCCTGATCTCCAGACAGAGGGGAGTTGAGATTGCCCTCCGCGCCTTAAACTCCCCTCTGTCTGGAGAGCAGGGGGCGGGGCCACCGGCCATGTGACCATTTTCGCCGAGGGCAACCCGCTGAGTTCCACCACCTCCTTTCCCAGAAAAAAGCCCTGGATAAAGGGACTAGCATCTCATTGACGTTGACCCTTAGAAGAACTCTTGATCAGACTGGAGCTTTTGTGAACCATGGACAGCTCCAAGGCAAGTGGACAAGTTCCTCCAAGAAGCTAAGGGGAGCTTTCGTACACGGAGGTGCGTAACTGCACCTGTCCGTTCCTGCACCTCAGTAGCCAATGAATAGGACTTAAAGGGGCTGTAGGGTCCGCTGATCCTTAAACTAAGATTTCCAAGAAAAAACCTAGGGAGTCTGAGGAAGTTGGTGGGGCGCCCGTTGAGCTGGTTGGCATCTCTGATTTTGGACTCTGGATCTAATGAGGTGGTCGATATTGTCATCTTCCACCCATGGTCTTTTATGAGAGGAACCTACTGGCTTTCCTTGCAGCACATGAACTTTGTGTGTCCACCTTCTATGTGTTAGTATCTAATGTACTTTTCAGAACCAGGCACCCTTCATTCCCCAGTCCCCATACATCAACAAAACCAGCTGAAATTAGTATTGTGTGTGTGTGTGTGTGTGTGTGTGTGTGTTTGGTGGGTTCTAGAATCATTTTATGCATTCTATGAAGATAGGGCCAATTACTTTTTGTCATTTTTTAGTTTAGCAAGTGAATAGTTATTATTGTTACCCTGACCTAGATAGCCCAGGTGAGCCTGATCTTGTCAGATTTCAGAAGCTAAGCAGGGTCTGCCTTGGTTAGTAATTGGATGGGAGACCTCCAGTGAAGACCAGGGTTGCAGAGGCAGGCAATGGCAAACTACCTCTGTTAGTCTCTTGCCATGAAAACTGCACCAGTGGTCACTATAAGCCAGCTATGACTTAAAGGCACTACTACCAGTTATTATTGTTACCTAAAATTGCAAAATTTGGCATTTGGTTTTTAAATGTGTTCTAGAACATGGCATTTCCAAAATACAGTGTCCAATTTTAGATTTAAGTTTTGAATATTTAGAATTTTAGTCTAATTTGATTTGTCTAGAAGCAGATGAACAAGGGCACAACAAATAGAAGGCCAAGGAAATTTTTTGTGATGGTGTATGGTGAAATCCTTGAAGAACATGCAGGACTGAAATCACCCATTCAAAACATCCAAGCACTGTTTCACACATGCGTTTTTCTCAGCAAAATAGATGCTTGTGTGATCTCTGCACATTGATATGTGAGTGTGTGTGTGCGCGTGTGCATGTGCACGTGCACATGGTACATGATTTTTCATAATTTAGTTTTGGCTAAGTTAGCTCCCGTTGAAATCAGTTACAACCAAGCCCTATTCTATTGCATTCACCAGCACAAAGTCACAAATAAGTTTCTGGATTGTGCTGTTTGTTGATATATTCCATGTGTGGGGCATCTCTAAGGAAGTGCATTTCTGTGTAGAATCTCAGTTCTTGCACTGCAAGGCAAAGGACACTGAGATCTTGATTCCACACACGTTGGATAATGCATTTCCAATCCTCTTTATAGATCATTTGGAACGGATTTTTTTGTGTCCGGAACAAAAAATCCACCTCAAACGATTGATAAAGTGCATTGAAAGTGCATTATCCAGCGTGTGCGGAATCAGCCCATGTGTATGCACAGATGCTTCAAAGGAGGGCAAGATGATGGAGGGAGTCTTGGGAAACCTCAGCTGAGGCTTATGCTCTTCGAGGTTCTTGATTCTCTCTGAGTCAGTTCCACATCATGAAATGGGGACATGTGGTTTATCTAATAGGACTTTTGCAAATTCTGCAAAACATTTTGCGTGCTAATTGTGGTATAAGAAACGATGAGAACGTGTCTGGTTAAATTCCTTCATGGCTTCCGAATCAGTGCTTGGCTATCTGGAATGTCAAGAATCAAGGTTCATCCTAAATTGTTCCCAGACAACTGCCCTTCTAAAGTACCATTTTCCACAACTTACAAGAAATCACTGGATTTTAAGAGAAAAAATGGGAAGAGGTGTGTGGAGAGATTATTTTCTTAAAAACTGGTTGTATATTTACAAAGCCCGAACACACCATGGGAGGAATTCTGTTTCTCCGCAGTGGAAGAAAAGTGTAAAAATTCTGTCACTTCTGTCTCCGATCAGAGAATACAAACCACAGTCAGAACTGACTGCTGCACCCCTCTTCCAAAGAGCAGATCAGTGTGAATCCATATTCTAGCAGATTGGCCATATTCAAGCAGATTGGCCATATCCAACAGTTCTGGTAACTGACCAGTTACTATCCTTGCACAGTTCCTATCATGGATTGCTTGAAAAAATCAGCCACCATGGCATGTTGTATAGCTGAGCATACCAGGATCTGAGAGACCAGATTGGGCCTGGATTCCAGTTTCCTGGAGAAAGACAACCCTACACGTTTTTGCTGCTTCTTCCCAAAAGATCAAAGGTGCAACCCGACCTCCGCTCTGCCTGATTTTTGCACATCTGCTTAGCATTCTACACAGCATGCTTACCGAGGGCCTTTAAGAGTATGGTCTCCAACACCTCCCTTTTTAAATCCAGAGGAGTTAGCCATGTTAGTCTGTAGCTGCAAAATAGTAAAGAGTCCAGTAGCACCTTTAAGACTAACCAACTTTATTGTAGCATAAGCTTTCAAGAACCACAGCTCTCTTCGTCAGATGCCGATGCTACAATATGCTTATGCTACAATAAAGTTGGTTAGTCCTAAAGGTGCTACTGGACTCTCCCTTTTTAAAAACGTCCAGCCAGATGAAGAGTTCTGGAGAAGTCCAAAAGCTTGCACGCTTTTTTACCTTTAACCTCAATGACATGGCTTTTGTGTTTAGACCTTGAGGACAAGGAACTTGTTCATGAGATCTTTGGGTTCTGCCAAGAGCCAGATCAATACAGAATAGCAGAAGTGGAACAGATCCAAATGACTACCTCTGTAAACCCATACACATACACACACTCCAGCTATGGTACAGGAAAAGATGGCCTTATGAGCCCATCTTCAGTCTCTATCATTCTTTGCTCCTCTGTGCCCACATCTACTTACTCTTTATTTCCTTCTTCCTCTCTCTCGCTCTCTCCCTGCTTCTCCCTCCAATGCCACTGATGTTCAGCTGATTCTAATTCAATTCCCTGCCTATTGTTTATTTCACGCTCCCCTGTGAAGTGTCAAATGTTGATGTTCTATCAGCCCTGAACTGTCGTTTGTATTTGTCATTCACTCCTTGTTAAAAAATAAGGCAGGGCTGCACCCGCCTTAGCATACTCCACTGGGGAATTCCCTATGGTAAAATTAGTCCATTTAGATGGAAAGTTTTGTGTCACTCCCCTGTCTAAATTGGCAGATCTGGCTCTTTTGCAAAAACCAATAAACTGTGAACTTTGATGCACCTGCCAATCAAACGCATCTTTTGCAAGCAACAGCCAGTTGACAAGAGAAAGTGGAATGGCCTCCTCTGATTGGATCTTCTCATTTAGGCATATCATAGGGGCACCCCTCACTCCTCCTCCACAGCCCTCTGCACACACACCCAGGCTCTCTCTTGCATGGAATTCAAGTCCTCCTCAAGCCAGAAAAGAGAGGTGAGAAGATTTCAGCTTCATCTGCTATTTAGCACTTTCCACCATGCACTTGAAAAAAGCAAGCAACATGAAATTCCTTTGTCACAGCCAGGACCGCCTCTTCTTAAGTCAACTCTGGTGGCTGTTGGGGTCACCGCAGCCCCAGCTTTGCAGAAGAACATGTCCTGTTCATGGGGCTATAAAGCAGCTGTGGTGTCATTCCACTTTCCAAGGCAGGTTGAAAAGGAGGGAACTGGGGGGGCACAATTCTAAAAAATGATTGAAGATTGAGGAACATAGGGCTGGGGGCTTGAAGGTGGCCTTGCCTGTACTTTGGCAGAAGAAGGACACGACTCAGCCATTCCTTTCAGAGCTGCTTCCAATAAATCATTTTTCCCCCTCCGCATTCAGAAAATGTTGCTTGGGAAACTGCTCATAATCATGAGTCATGCAGGACAACCCAAAGCGGGATTAGCAAGCCAGACCTTCTTGTCCTCTGTCATTCCCCCGCTCTTGTGACTGCCATGTCATATCCTTCCCTGTCTGTCCGAACCCACAGCAGCAGTCACAGGCTGCTGTTATTTTGAATGTCTCCGTGAGAGACGACCCTTCCACCAACTCTTGATAAGGCCATTGCTCCCACTATCTGGAAAAGGGGAGTTTCTCCAGAAAGCCCAGAGCAATTAGACACACACTATAAAAAGAGGCCATTTTCACACTGCTTACCGGCCACGGAACATCGCACCAAGCTCCTGGAACAACAGCGTCTTCCTGGCAAAATCATTCCTGGAAGACGCTGTTGTTCCAGGAGCTTGGCGCGATGTTCCATGGCCAGTAAGCAGTGTGAAAACAGCCAGAGTGTCTTGTTTAGTTCAGGTGAGGCCAGCTCCATCATGGTTCGGCTCACATCCTGCTCATGAAAGTCAAATTTGGTCACCCTGTTCACCTGCACCCCAAAAGTTCAAAAATGTCCCTGTGTGCTGAAAAAGGGAACTGTGACACATGATTGTTACAGCTGCCACCACCTTCAACTTCTATCCTCTTTTTAGCTGAGTCTTACTACTTTGGTGTCTTGGTGTGACTTGGTGTCCGTCAATAGCTTCTGAGCTGTTCAGATTAATTTGAGCATGTGCATTCCCACACAGTCTCATGGAGGGGCCATAGCTCAAAGGAAGAGCATCTGCTTGGCATGCAGAAGGCCGTGGGTTCAATCCTTGGCATCTCTAGTTATAAAAAAGGATCAGGGGGTAGATGATATGAAAGACCTCGCACCTGACACCCCCAGGAACTGCTGACTGTCTCGGTTGACAATACTGACCTTGAAGGATATGATTCGGTCTGCCAGTCGTGTATCCATATGTCCAAATGGTAGTTTCCTTTCCCACACATCTCCACAAATACTTGTTTTAGAAATTTTATACAGCCAAAAAAGATGCTTCTCATGGCTTGTCGCAGTCTCCTTGCACACAGATCCCACGTGGAAACGAATAGGAAAGGTGGCTCAACTGTTCCAATCAGGGATAAATTTGAGGCAATGTATCCAAAGCCATTTAAAGTCTGTGCCTGACTACACAGAAAGAAGGCAAAGGGTTGGGAGAGTTAGCGAACACTTCTGTGCTCAGCGATTGGGCTGATGAACATGTTGGGCATAATACGCAGGCAGGAAGATACAGTCTTGAGAGGGGAGGTGGAAAGACACGTTGGTTGGTTGGTTGGTTGGTTGGTTGGTTGGTTGGTTGGTTGGTTGGTTGGTTGGTTGGTTGGTTGGTTGGTTGGTTGGTTGGTTCGTTCGTTCGTTCGTTCGTTCGTAGTCCGCCTTTGTCACCGAGGGCCAAGCTACACATGACGAATGACACTTGAATGGCAAGTGGATTGAGTGGAGGGCAAGTGAACAGGGAGAAATACACTTGCCGTTCAAGTGTCATTCGTCATGTGTAGCTTGGCCCCGAGACTCAAGGTGGATTACAAAGTGTGAGATTACTATAGTCAGTGTCAGGGACATTTTCATTAAAATGCCATATATATAAATGCCAATTTATAAAGCTATAACATGAGCAAAAATCCAATACAGAGCTGAGGAAATGCTGAACAGAGCATAAGTACTGACGTTAAACAACATAGAACTACCCAGCAGGATCATATTTAATAGACAGTACATAGTAACACATACTTGAAGCAACAGATAGTAGGTAGTAGCACATAGGAAGTCTATGGCCTCTGTCTCTAGTAAAGCGAACCTTTGGGCCCATTTCCCCGCTGTTCAGCTCCTCTGAGTAAAAACGCCCTCTTGAATAGTTCAGTTTTGCATCATTTGCAGAAATCCAGGAGAGTGGGGGCTCTCCTGACGAGGAAAGGCTGAGGGTGCACAGAATGAGGGGGGACATGATTGCTCTCTTTAAATATTTGAAAGGCTGTCATTTGGACGAGGGCAAAGAGCTGTTCCAGTTGGCAGCAGAGGGTAGGACCCGAAGCAATGGGCTTAAATTACATGCACAAAGGTACCGGCTGGATATTAGGAAGAACTTTTTCACGGTCAGAGTAGTTCAAAAGTGGAATCAGCTTCCTAGGGAGGTGGTGAGCTCCCCTTCACTGACAGTTTTCAAGAAGAGGCTGGATGAATCTTTGTCAGGGATGCTTTAGGCTGATCCTGCACTGGGCAGGGGGGGTTGGGCTAGATGGTCTGTATGGCCCCTTCCAACTCTATGATTCTATGATTCTTCTGACTTCTGATAGGGCGGAGGCCACCATAGAGAATGCCCATGTACAGGCAGCTGTTGATTTTGCCCATGTGCGGGGTGGCACCTGCAGGAAACCCTGTTCAGATGCCTGAAGCTGCCCTCAGTGCTAAAACTTATAGACTAGTGAAAGAGCACTGTCCCGGCACGTGCCCACACAATCTTTTTCTCACAATAAAATGACCACACCTAGCTAACTATCAAAGTTGCTATTAGGGGATGCATGGGGGGGGGAATGATGCAAAGGCCAGTGGAACTTAGTCATTCCCCCAGTTTAGTAATGAGATCATCTCCTCCCCTACCATCATCACCGTTTTCAACCTTGATTTGTACACCATCCCAAGGTGAGGCACCTCGTGGGGAGGGGTGTGTGACTCAGTGCTTCTGCTTGACATACCAAAGATTCCAAATCCCAGCCCCAGAACCTCCAGCGAAAAGGAACAGGTGGTAGGTGTTGCGAAAGACCACTGCTTGAGGCCCTGAGGTCCCAATTCAATCCTCGGCATCTCCAGGGCCGTTTTCACACTGCTTACTGGCCATGGAACATTGCGCCAAGCTCCTGGAATGACAGTGTCTTCCTGGAGCAATTTCATGCAAGAACTACCGAAATTGCACCAAGAAGACACTATCGTTCTGGGAGCTTGGCACGATGTTCCGTGGCCGGTAAGCAGTGTGAAAACGGCCCAGGTAGTAGGTGATATGAAAGACCTCTGCCTGAGACCCTGGCGAGCTATTGCCAGTGCCACTAGACAATATTGACCTCGATGAACCGATGGTCAGTATAAAATATCTTCATACGCTCATGTGTTCATGAGAGAAGAACACAGGTTTGTTTCCTAAACTGACCAAGGGGAAAGAATACGCTCATAAGCAAATTGCTTTGCTTTGGATAGCTGATAGTGTGCCACGTTTCAGATCTTTTTTTCAATTTTTTTCTTTGTTGTTGTTGTTGTTGTTGTTGTTGTTGTTGTTGTTGTTTACATTTCTAACTCGCCCTTCCTGCAAGTGGGCTCAGGGCGAGGTACAACAGTTATAAAAATATAATGCAAATATTAAAACAATTCATAAAACAACAGTTCATCATAAAATCAACAAACAGATAATAACTGTCCCAAGATGGGGTCCATTCCAGATTCCTGCCCATCAACATACAAGGGGAGGGAAACGGACAGATGATGTACTACAACCCATACATGGGTCAGCAAACAAATGGGCACTACATAGCCCTGTGCTGTACCCATATGTTGGGCAGCCGGCCGGTGGGCACTGTATAACCCCACACTTAGTGGGAGGCTGGTGGGAGGCTCCGTGAGGATCTCGTGCTTATAGGTTTGGAGTTTTTAAGTTCTGGCTAGGGTTGCCGTCACGGTCAAAGAGTACTTCTCAGTCCAGCCATGCTGTTTGCAGAGCGGGCTACGGAGTTATCCAGAAGTGCCGTTTACCAGATGGAGATAATTTCCAAGCTGTGGCCATTCCTGGAAGGAACTAATATGGCTTTGGTCATTTATGCCTTGGTTGAAATGAGATCGCCAATCACTACAGCATGCTTTCTACTGGGCTAGCTTCAGAAAATGCTTGGGGGCCTCAGTTAGTCAAACTGCAGGCGCAAAGGTTCTACCCAGAATCTGCAGCAGAGACTCTGAGCAGAACCACAAGTGACAAAAGGCACAGATTGGACACTTGTCTGCTTCCCTCAAGTTTTGATGGGAAATGTAGGCAGCTTGGCGGAATGTTGGACAAATGACAGTTGAAAAGTCCATTGGTCAGCAGTCAGAGAGCGAAGCTGCGAGACCAGGATGCCTACATTTCCCATCAAAACTTGAGGGAAGCAGACAAGTGTCCAATCTGTGCCTTTTGTCACTTGTGGTTCTGCTCTCTGTTCCCCTATGTTCCGCCAACAGCCCTGGAGGCCAGTTTGTTTCCAGGCCCAGTTCAAAGTACTGTTTTTTATCTTTAAATTCTTAAGAGGCTTAGGACCTCTTCTGCCTAAGAGCCAAGCTACAAGTGACGCCTGACACAGGTTGGACACTTGTCAGCTTCCCTCAAGTTTTGATGGGAAATGTAGGCATCCTGGTCTTGCAGCTGTAATGGAGAGCCAAGCTGTAAAACCAGGACGCCTACATTTCCCATCAAAACTTGAGGTAAGCTGACAAGTGTCCAACCTGTATAAGGCGTCACTTGTAGCTTGGCTCGCCTACCTGTGATCAGAGATCAGCTATGAGTGCCCCTCTTCACAGTCAAGAGAGCCAGTTTGGTATAGTGGTTAAGAGCAGCAGGACTCTAATCTGGAGAACCAGGTTTGATTCTCCACTTCTCCACTTGAAGCCAGCTGGGTGACCTTGGGTCAGTCACAGCTCTCTCAGAGCTCTCTCAGCTCCACCCACCTCACAGGGTGTTTTGTTGTGGGGATAATAACATACTTTGTAAACCACTCTGAGTGGGTGTTAAGTCATCCTGAAGGGCGATATATAAACTGAATGTTGTTGTTGTTGTTGTTGTTGTTGTTGTTGTTCTTGTTCTTGTTGTTGTTGTTGTTATTATTATTATTATTATTATTATTATTATTATTATTATTATATTAACAGAAATGAACCTGGTGAAGGCCCAGTCAGGACTTCTGCAATTCTGAAACAAACCCCTTTCCCAGGAGGTCCTTAGGACCCCTCGGTTTAGGCCTTCCAAAAATTTATTAAAATGATTTTATTCTGGGGGGCATTTAGAGTTTTTATCCCCAAATGTGGCGGCTTTACTGCTAAGTGCCTGTCTCTTCACTGACAGCTGCTTTTAATCTTTTTTGTAAAAAAACTGGTTCTTTAGTTTTATAGCTCCCCCCAACCAATTTGGCATTTTTTTTAAAAAAAAAATCAAGGACAGTTTAGAATCAGAAGCTGTGAATTCTTTGAACGTCAAAGACCGAAAAGTTTGACTTGCACCGTTTTTCAAAACAAGCCTCAATTAGTTCAGCTGGTTACTTCTAGCTTAACTAATTTGGTCTGCCACAATTCTTTTTCTCTATGTGTTGTCATAATATTTGGGATGAAATCCCCTCTCGGCCTTTCAGAAGCCAATATCGCTCAGCCTGCTCTCTCTCGCTCTCTCTCTCTCTCTCAGGGCTACAGTGAGATCATGAAATGAAGCTATAGTGTAGCCTGTAGTGAGCTCTTAAGATACAGCAAAAAAATCACAATCAATATATAAGAATGAATTCATTTCCCAGCTCCTACTCTGCAAACATGTATTTGCATAATGCCAGGCCTGGTCTGTTCTCTGCCGTATTTCCCTGAGCTGAAATGGTACAACGGCTACAGGCACGAGCCGGCAGATTTAAATCTCCACCTGACATAAGCCATTACTGTGTTAGCCTTACTCCTCAGCTATAATACGGAATAGTAATATTGACCTACTTCGCAGGGCTGTTACAAGGATTACCAAAATAATGTTTCTGAAATGCTTTGAACTTTTATAAGGGGAATAGAATTGTACTCTATGCCATTGTTTGTTGTATGTATTATCTTACTCTTACTACAATGCCATTTACTTTTGTAATTCCATTTTCTGCATTATTTATCTGTCATATACTGGGAGGGAGGGTTGCATCGCTTTATAATTTTGCAATGCTATTCCCATTGAATTCTTTATTGGCTGTTTTATGGTGTCTGGCTGAATTGTGTTATATTTTGTAATCTGCCTTGAGTCTCAGAGAGAAGTGCAGGCTACGGACAAGATAAAATAAAATAAATGCTAGCGAAGACTATTTTTATTCGTCCACCGAAAGCGATAAGATCATTTCTATTTTTATTCAGGTAAATATTGCAACAATTGCATTTTCCTGTGGCTTCAAACTAGCTGCAAAAGTTATCTCTATGTATCCTCTGCAACCCAAAAGAAGCATGGGGAAAAGCCATACTGAGGACAGCAAGTCAGAGTGACTCAGGATTGCAGGGAAGCAGCATATAGGACTCAACAGCAGGATTCAACATGGGTAATAAGGTAAAGGTAGTCCCCTGTGCAAGCACCGCATCATTCCTAAACCATGGGGAGACGTCGCATCACAACGTTTTCTTGGCAGACTTTTTACGGGGTGATTCGCCATTGCCTTCCCCAGTCATCTACACTTTACCCCCAGGAAACTGGGTGCTCATTTTACCGACCTCGGAAGGATGGAAGGCTGAGTCAACCTTGAGCTGGCCTTTTGAACCTTCATGTTTGTTCAGAACTTAGGGAGTCATTTGGTGTACATCTTATAAGAGTCCAAGTGATATCAACAAGACTACATTTCAGTCTGCTACAGCCAGCATAGTTAGGTGTAGGGTTGCCCAGGGGCGGCGCGCCTATTGAGGCCAGGTAGGCGGTGGCCGCAGGCGCGGGGTGCCGGAGGGAGTGCTGGAAGAGGTGCGGGGGGCGAGAGCGCGCCCCCCCAAAGCATAAGCCTCCTATTCCTCCCACCCTTCGCCGCCGCTGCCGCCAGCACAAGCCCCCGGCCGGGCGCAGCCACCGCGGGCAGGCATCTGCTGCAGCGGAAGCAACCCAGCGGGAGAGCTCGGAGGCCGCCCACCGCAGCGATCGGGCCGGCGGTGGCACGTGCGCTCCCGTGATGACGTCACGCATGACGTCATCACGCAGGCAGGTGCGCGCGTGCTCGTGCGCGCGGGGGGGGGGGGCGCTTGGCCGGCCAGCCGCGAGCGCGGCAAACCCTAGCGCTGCCCCTGGGGTTGCCAGCTCCAAGTTGGGAAATTCCTGGAGATCTAGGGGGTGAAACCTGGAGAAACCTGGAGAAAGTGGGGTTTGGGGAGGGAAAAGACCTTGGCATGGCATGATTCCATAGAGTCCACCCCCCAAAGTAGCCATTTTCTTCAGGTGAACTGATCTCTGTGGCCTGGAGACCAGTTGTAATTCCGGGAGATCTCCAGCCACGGCCTGGAGGCTGGTAACCCTAGTTAGGTGTTTATGAGTGTCGGACTAGGAAGTGGAATAGGGTTGCCAAGTCTGGATTGGGAAATTTCTGGAAATTTGGGGGGTGGAGCCCGGGAGGGGAGAGTTCAGGGTGGGGAGAGACCTCAGTGGGGTGCAATGCCATATGTTCACCCTCAAAAGCAGCCATTTTCTCCAGGGAAATTGATCTCTGTCATCTGGAGATCAGTTGTAATTCTGGGAGATCTCCAGACTCTACCTGGAGGTTGGCAACCTCAGACCAGGGTTCCAATCCCTAGTCAGCACTGAAGCTTGCTGGCAAACCTTGAGCCAGTCACATTCTCTCAGCCTAAACTACCTTGCAGGATTGTTGTAAGGATAAAATTAGGAAGCATGAATGCACCTCTCAGCTTCTTGGAGGAAGGGTGGGATAAAAATCTATTGTAGACACAGCATTGCGGTGTAATGCTAACCATAATAGATTCCGCACACGTTGGATAATGCACTTTCAATGCACTTTATCAGTCGTTGGAGGTGAATTTTTTGTTCCGCACACGAAAAAATCCGTTCCAAATGATCTATAAAGAGGATTGGAAGTGCATTATCCAACGTGTGTGGAATCACTCAATGTTTACTCAGAAGTCTGGCCTGTGGGTTTCGGGGGCCCTTCCTGCTGGATGGGGACGCCTTAACCTCTGCCTATTAATGACAAACAACTTACTATATTGGCTGGCCATTATTATTATTATTATTATTATTATTATTATTATTATTAATGATAATAATAATAGCAGCATTCAGTTTATATACCACCCTTCAGGACAACATAACACCCTCTCAGAGTGGTTTACAAAGTATGTTATTATTATCCTCATGACAATCACCCTGTGAGGTGGACAGGGCTGAGAGAACGCTGAGAGAGCTGTGAATGACCCAAGGTCACCTAGCTGGCTGCAAGCGGAGGGGTGGGGAATCAAACCTGGTTTTCCAGATTAGAATCCTGCCGCTCTTAACCTCTACACCAAACCACTGAATTTTGATCTGATACAACTTTGAAGATGCAAGGAAATATGAGAAACTCATGAGCTCGCCCAACCATTAGGTTTCTCCCCAGAAAGCTGGAAGCTACCCATCTGGCATATTCTGTCTCAGGGAATCTTGGGTGCTCATGAAACAACAGCCTAGGGCTGCAGGGCACCACAGAATCCCAAGGCAGCGGGTCAAACAGCAGTCATGGAGCCCATGAGGCCAGGTGAGCCAGTTGGAGTCATGGACGCTGTCCTAAGCTGAAGGCTTCACCCCGGGGCAAGGAGAGATGTTGATCTGAACCAAAATAGTAAAGAGTCCAGTAGCACCTTTAAGACTAACCAACTTTATTGTAGCATAAGCTTTCGAGAACCACAGCTCGTATCTGACAATGTATCTGACGAAGAGAGCTGCGGTTCTTGAAAGCTTATCCTACTATATAAAAGGCTAACCACGTTCCAGACAACTCACTTCCTACCCTGGTGTGCCTCCAGAGGGTGCTGCAGTGGTGGGAAGCCCAGAAGAGGCAACCTGTCCCTCCAAGAACATGCCACAGCAGGAAGCCCAGTCCAGAATCAGGCACAAAGCAGGCAGCAATGCCTCCCCCACACACTTTCACCCAGCTGGAATCAGGAGCGGAGCAGGTGGCAATGCCTCCCCCCCCCAACTTTCACCCAGCTGGGATCAGCAGTGGCACAGGTGGCAATGTCCACCTCCCACCTTCACCCAGCTGAGATCAGGCGTGGAGCAGGTGGCGATGCCTGCCCACCCCCCATCTTCATCCAGTTGGGATCACACATGGAGCAAGCAGCAATGTCCACCCCTCCCCCTTCACTCAAATGGAATCATGCACAGAGCAGGAGGCAATGCCCACCCACTCCTTCACCTGGCCAGTATCAGGAGCAGAGCAGGTGGCAATGCCTGCCCTCCACATTCACCCAGCTGGGATCAGTAGAGGATGGTACACTGATTACTAAGGTGTGCCTACACAGACAGACAAGAAAATCACTATGCTTATGTGGATATATGGTGGGCTTATTGCATGGCTCCTGATGAAATGTACATACAAAATAAGTGTTTAATTAGCCAGCCCCTCTCAGTGAGAGTTTCTTTCTCTCCTTTGGCTTTGGGATCAGGAGCGGAGCAGGTGGCAATGCCCACTCCCTGCATTCACCCAGCCGGGATGAAACGTAGAGCAGGAGGCAATGCCCACACCCCCTTCACCTGGCTAAGATCAGGTGTGGAGGAGGTGGCAATGCCCACCCCCCTTCACCCAGCCGGGATCAGGAGCAGAGCAGGTGTCAATGCCTGCCCCCCTTCACCTGGCAGGGATTAGTAGTAGAGCAGGTGGCAATGCCCGCCCCCTTTACCCGGCCAGGATCAGGAGCGGAGCAGGTGGCTCCACTATACATAGGTCTTCCATCTAAGTTAACTAGGAGACTCCAATTTTTGCAAAACGCTGAGTGAGCAGGAGCATGAATATCACCCCCATTCTGCAGTCACTCCATTGGCTACCTATCAGTTACTGTGCTCAGGTCAAGGCACTGGTTATCACATACAAACTCCTTGGTCCAGCATACCTACAAGACCACCTCCCTCCCTATGTTCCTCCATGGCAGCTTTGCTCATCTGAACAGGGTCTCCTGCAGATGGGTGAAATCAAAAGCGGGTACATGGGCTTTCTCTGTGGTGGCCCCTACCCTGTGGAACAGCCTACCTGAGGAGGTCAGGAGAGCCCCCACTCTCCTAGCTTTCTGCAAATGATGCAAAACCAAATTATTCAAAAAGGCTTTTGTATTGTAGGGAGGGGGTCTCAGATGCTTCACTAATGAGTTAAGGACCATAGTGTTCACCGCTATGTTGCCTTACATACTATCTGCTGTTTTAAATATGGGCTCCTACGAGCTACCTGTGTTCCATGTGGTTTAATGTCAGCCCTAGAATTGCTTATGTTCTGTTTCAGCGTTTCTTCAACTCTATATTGGATTCTTACTAATGCAATGTCTTTGTAAACTTGTGTTTATTCACCCTGTGGCATTGTTTATGGAAATGTCCTTGATACTGTGTAATCCGCCTTGAGTCTCAGTGGAAAGGCGGACTATAAAAGACACAAATAAATAAATAAATAAATAAATAAATAAATAAATAAATAAATAAATAAATAAATAAATAAATAAATAAATAAATAAATAAATAAATAAATAAGGAACTTCTAATCACCTCTTTTTGGCGTTCCCAGGACCCATTTCATAAGACCCCAAACTTATTTCCATTAGGAATTAACACACATAGCAAGATATAACAAAGAGATGAAATACAGACCTGATGTGGAAGTTGGGGGAGGGAAAGATGCACCCCATCCCCCTCCACAGCTGTGGCATGTGTAAGTGGTAAGTCCTGGGCTAAAAAGTACTTAATGCACAACAAAGGAGTATCTGAAGTTGATGGGCCCTTGATCTGGGCAGTGGGCGCATGCTTATAGCCAGGAGGAGCCGCTTGTTCTGGGCAAAGGTGGTCATCAACGTACATTGTGCTTTATGCAGTGGTGCTTTGCAAGCAATAGACAGACCCTTGCCCCCAAAGGAGCACCTGCACAGTTGACAACAGTGGCGACCACAGAGCAACAGCCATGAGAGACAAAGAACGGAGGAGATCAAAGGAAGATGGACAAACTTCAGCTTGGCTGAAATAAGTCTATGAAGGAAGATTTCCCCTACGTTTACTAGGCTGTCCTAAACAGAGTTACACCCAGGTCTAAGCCAAATCCTTATTAGCAACTAGGGGTGTGCAAGCCAAAAATTTTCGGCTATAGCCGAAAGTAGAAAGCCGAAAGAAGATACTCTATCGTTAAAGCCGAAAGCCGAAACAAGAATCTCTTTCGGCTTTCAGCTTTCGGGATTCTTTCGGCATTATTTCGGCATTCTTTCGGCTTTTTTCTATGGGAAAATGCCTCCGTCTTCCAGGACGTCTGGAGGAGGCATTTTCCCACCGAATAAGCCCAAAATTGGTGGGGACCTTCCTCTAACCCTTCTCTAACAACCACCCAAGTTTCAGACAGATTGGACTTTGGGGGGCCATGTTATGGCCCCCCAAAGCAGGTCCCCCCATCCTCCCATAAGAAAGCGAAGGAGCAGCATATTGTTAGCATGCTGCTGCTGATCTTTCTTCATTATTTCCTATGGGGAAAAAATGAAGAGGCAGGCTTCCTTTGCCAGGGGTGGCATTTTGCATGCAAAATGCCCCCCAGCCCTCAGGGGCCCTTCTCCCACCCCTCCTCCCACCCCCCACCAAGGCTCAGCCTGCGCCCACTTGGGGGGGCCATTTCATGGCCTCCCCAAGTAGGTGCTCTAATCTCTACCACTGACAGCTGGGGGAGGCTTGTGTTGCCAGGGGTGGCATTTTGCATGCAAAATGCCCCCCAACCCTCTGGGGCCCTTCTCCCACCCCTCCTCCCACCCCCCACCAAGGCTCAGCCTGCTCCCACTTGGGGGGGGCATTTCATGGCCTCCCCAAGTAGGTGCTCTGCTCTCATCTCTACCACTGACAGCTGGGGGAGGCTTGTGTTGCCAGGGGTGGCATTTTGCATGCAAAATGCCCCCCAGCCCTCTGGGGCCCTTCTCCCACCCTTCCTCCCACCCCCCACCAAGGCTCAGACTGCTCCCTCTTGGGGGGGCCATTTTATGGCTTCCCCAAGTAGGTCCTCTCAGCCCCTAAAGTCCACCCCTTACAGCCCCACACAAACCCAATTCCCCCCCAGCTGCCACACACAGACCCAAATCCCCACATTAGCCCCTCACAGACCCAAATCCACCCCCACCTGCCCCACACCCATAACCCCAGGAACAGGCTGGCAAAGGCCAGCCCTCTCCCTTTGTTCCCTATGCTGGGAACTTCTAAACTCTCTTTCCCTGGGCAATTCTGCACAGCC
This sequence comes from Eublepharis macularius, assembly GCF_028583425.1. Taxonomy (NCBI): domain Eukaryota; kingdom Metazoa; phylum Chordata; class Lepidosauria; order Squamata; family Eublepharidae; genus Eublepharis; species Eublepharis macularius. The sequence goes on along the minus strand of NC_072795.1, from coordinate 126,973,435 downwards.
CAGGGGTGCCACAATGGTGGGCACACTTCTGAGTGCCAGCTGGTCCCTGTGAAAGAGCACCTGAACCACAGACACCCTCCCTCAAATTCCCCCACCACCTACAGAGATGGCTGGCCAGCCAGCCCCATTGTTCCCTATGATGGGAACCAACTGCACAACAAAGAATAAAACAAGAACAACACAAAATAAAGTTTTAAAAAAATTATATTCTCCCTTCCAAAGTACAAGTAGGCAAAGCATTATGACACATTACACCAGCAGTCCCCCACACAGAAAAATTAAAACAAAACTCACTTAACATCAGAGAATCACAAAGCATGATTCCTGTCAAAAACACTTTATTTCTTGAACAGCTTTAGGTTACACAGCAGGGGGGAACACCAAAGGGCATGGCAGCACTATCTTACACAAAAATAACACAACTCACTTCACATTAAAGAATCACCCCAAAAAATTGCTGTCAAAAGCACTTTATTTCTGTAACTGCTTTAGGTTACACAGTAGGAAGGCACCACAGAGCAGGAAAGCAGTGTACTACACAAAAATAACACAACTCACTTCACATCAGAGAATCACACAAACACAATTGCTGTCAAAAACGGTGAAGTGGGTTGTATTATTTTTTGTAGTACATTGCTATCATGCCCTGTTGTGCCCTCCTACTGTGTAACCTAAAGCTGTTCAAGAAATAAAGTGTTTTTGCCAGGAATTGTGTTTTTGTGATTCTCTGATGTTAAGTGAGTTGTGTTATTTTTGTGTAAGATAGTGCTGCCATGCCCTTTGGTGTTCCCCCCTGCTGTGTAACCTAAAGCTGTTCAAGAAATAAAGTGTTTTTGACAGGAATCATGTTTTGTGATTCTCTGATGTTAAGTGAGTTTTGTTTTAATTTTTCTGTGTGGGGGACTGCTGGTGTAATGTGTCATAATGCTTTGCCTACTTGTACTTTGGAAGGGAGAATATAATTTTTTTAAAACTTTATTTTGTGTTGTTCTTGTTTTATTCTTTGTTGTGCAGTTGGTTCCCATCATAGGGAACAATGGGGCTGGCTGGCCAGCCATCTCTGTAGGTGGTGGGGGAATTTGAGGGAGGGTGTCTGTGGTTCAGGTGCTCTTTCACAGGGACCAGCTGGCACTCAGAAGTGTGCCCACCATTGTGGCACCCCTGGGCTGTGCAGAATTGCCCAGGGAAAGAGAGTTTAGAAGTTCCCAGCATAGGGAACAAAGGGAGAGGGCTGGCCTTTGCCAGCCTGTTCCTGGGGTTATGGGTGTGGGGCAGGTGGGGGTGGATTTGGGTCTGTGAGGGGCTAATGTGGGGATTTGGGTCTGTGTGTGGCAGCTGGGGGGGAATTGGGTTTGTGTGGGGCTGTAAGGGGTGGACTTTAGGGGCTGAGAGGACCTACTTGGGGAAGCCATGAAATGCCCCCCCCAAGTGGGAGCAGTCTGAGCCTTGGTGGGGGGTGGGAGGAAGGGTGGGAGAAGGGCCCCAGAGGGCTGGGGGGCATTTTGCATGCAAAATGCCACCCCTGGCAACACAAGCCTCCCCCAGCTGTCAGTGGTAGAGATGAGAGCAGAGCACCTACTTGGGGAGGCCATGAAATGCCCCCCCCAAGTGGGAGCAGGCTGAGCCTTGGTGGGGGGTGGGAGGAGGGGTGGGAGAAGGGCCCCAGAGGGTTGGGGGGCATTTTGCATGCAAAATGCCACCCCTGGCAACACAAGCCTCTCCCAGCTGTCAGTGGTAGAGATTAGAGCACCTACTTGGGGAGGCCATGAAATGGCCCCCCCAAGTGGGAGCAGGCTGAGCCTTGGTGGGGGGTGGGAGGAGGGGTGGGAGAAGGGCCCCTGAGGGCTGGGGGGCATTTTGCATGCAAAATGCCACCCCTGGCAAAGGAAGCCTGCCTCTTCATTTTTTCCCCATAGGAAATAATGAAGAAAGATCAGCAGCAGCATGCTAACAATATGCTGCTCCTTCGCTTTCTTATGGGAGGATGGGGGGACCTGCTTTGGGGGGCCATAACATGGCCTCCCAAAGTCCAATCTGTCTGAAACTTGGGTGGTTGTTAGAGAAGGGTTAGAGGAAGGTCCCCACCAATTTTGGGCTTATTCGGTGGGAAAATGCCTCCTCCAGGCGTCCTGGAAGACGGAGGCATTTTCCCATAGAAAAGCCGAAAGAAAGCCGAAAGAATCCCGAAACGTTTCGGCTTTTTTCTTTCGGCTACCCGAAACGTTTCGGCATTCCCCGAAACGTTTCGGCATTCCCTGAAAGAAGCCGAAACACTTTTGTTTCGGCATTCTTTCGGCATTCTGAATGCCGAAACGCACATCCCTATTAGCAACCCTCTTGCTGCGGGCTACAAAGTGCTTTGCACCAGCTCTATGCGTTTCCTATATGATTTTATCTCGGTTTTCTTAATAAATTAGACCTGATAAGGAGTCTTTATTATGCCTTGCACTTTTCAAACCTCAAAACGCCACTGCTGGGTGACTCGCTAATGCAGAGGATGGCTCAAGATGGTCTCTTGGATCAAAAGAGGGGCAGAGACGTCCATGATGACTACCGTTGTTGCCGTGCTTTGGGTGGTTTTAAAACAGGGGACTGGTGGGAGCAAAACAGAATTGGGTTGAGAGGGTTTGGGCTCCTTTTGCCTTTGTTTGGAAGTTATCTTAAGGCTGAGGGGAGGAGAGCTGTCCTTGAGATCAACCCAAGCCTTGCCGCCCCAGGCTCCGGCTGGCACTGAAGTCCGGCTGCCCCCGTCAGCGTTCCCCGTGCCCGCCCATTGTGGGACAGCAAAAAGTAAAGGTGATGAGTCCATGTAGAGACAGTGACGTGTCCCCCTCGCCGTTCCATATAATTAATAAATAAAGCACAGGAGGAGCTCTTCCCATGCTCAGCGCTATGACAGGGGCTGTCTACAGTGCACTTAAGCATTAAATGACCAATTTCTGTCAAACTAACTTCCCAAGCCTCCCTTCTCGCTCTCTGTTCTTCTCTCCCCATTTACTTTCTCACAGACCCAGCTTCCTCGCTCTCTGCACTTGGAGTTTTTCAGCAACTGATGGCTCCCGGTTCATTTCTGTGGAATTAATTGGTCCCCGAATGAATTCTTTTGACAGGGCAATTTATCATGTGTTTGGGTTGACAGTGCTGTATACCGGCGGGGGCGGGGAGGGTGGGAGGAGGGGAGACGGGCAGGGCGTGTGTGTGCATGTGCCAGGGGGGCTGTGGAGGAGCAGAGAAGAACAGAGGAAGGGGACCGAGGAGTCTGTTAAAAATAGAAGGAGAGCATTCTGGACATGACCTCTTCTCTCTCCATCGTTCTGAAACGAGAAGTCAGTCCTGGTTATTTTCTGCCCACTGGCAAAGGCTTTTGCCAAGTTCCAGATTCACTCCAAGGAAAAAACAAAGAGCAGCAAATCTTTACTGTAGCCCTTATAGGTTTGGGGTTTGGCAGCGGTCTGGGACATGAGTATAGGAAGCTGCCTTCTACAGAGTCAAATGACGGATCTTTCAAGGTCAGTATTGTCTACTCTGACTGGTAGCAGCTCTCCAGGGTCTCAGGCTGAGCTCTTACCACATCATTTGTGACCTGATCCTTAACTGGAGACAGCGGGGGTTGAACTGGGGGGCCTTCTGCGTGCCAAGCAGGGGATCTGCCACTGAGCCATGCCGCGTTCAAAGTCACCTTCAAGCCAAGGGGAGAACAGCCTTTCCTGAGATCAGCCCTTGTCTCACTAGTATTGGCTTGGCCTTTTCCTTGGAATCCCAGATGTTTCTTCAGGAATGTGGTTTTGCAGTGCCAGGAGCATAAACCTATGCACGTTTTCAGGAGGCAGAATTGCCATTGCTCTCACAAATAGTTCCCATTTGGATCCCCCCCAAGTCAAGTTGCTGAAATCTAGTTGACCTCTTGCTGATTAACTGGCACCGTAAATGCACGTCCCTCAGTGCAGGTTTCCCTGCCGTCAGGATGAACGCATGTTTTGCTTTGGAGCACATATCGGGCTAGTTTGTTGCCTGGGTTGAATATTTTGCAGTGAGCCCTGCAGGGGGTCGCCAAGCCTCATCCACGCCCCCGTCCCCCATGCCAAGGGTGAGAAGCAAGAATAAGAAGCAATAGGCTTACTGCGAAGTGAGGCAATTGCACGTTCAAGAGGCCCGGCTTCCGCTATCCTTTAACCATCTCCGTTGTATTTTTCCTCTTTCAGAAACAAGTGCAGGGGCCAAGCAAGTTTTCAAACTTCAGACGGTGAATGATGTCATCACGATGCTCATTTACTTCCCTGTGCTTATTCAGTGTTCCATGTAGATCTTAATGTACAGCTTCTTTCCCCCCCCCAACTTTGTAAGCGAGCACCAGGGACGTTCTAGTGTTTAAATGGAGAACTATGTTCTCAACGCGCAGACTGCAGCTAGATGGAGATATTCCAGTGGTCAAAGAAGAAACATCGTTACATTATCCTTTATATCTTTTGGCTTTTGTCAGCAGTTCTTCCGATGCTATGGAACAGTCTCCCAGAGGACATGAAAAGACTCACATCCCTTCTGCAGTTTCACAACAGAACCTTTTAAAAGGTAGTTTTCAAGTAGGGGCTGCATTGGTCCGCAGGAGAAAGGCCGGATTTTAGTCCCATGGCACCTTAAAGACCAAGATGTTTCAGGGTGCAAGCTTTTGAGAGTCAAGACTTCCTCCTTGTCAGATACCTTTCTTTTACATCGGGTTTTGGCTCTTCCAGATAGGGCAACTGCTTGAACATCATTTTTTAAAAACTGTTATTGTTGGCTCTTTTTTTTTCTTGAAAAATGTTTATTAAAACTGTAAAACCCACAAAAATATAGTTAGATAACAGTGTAAAACAACAAGAAATACAACATAGCTTTCTGAAGTACAAGAAGATACAGCTGGTTGTAAGTACATGTTCAGAGAGAATATTAGCAGAATCCAACTTGGTAGCACAAAGTATAAGCATATTTATATATATACATATATCAAAAGCCTAAATGAAACTTACATATTTACATACATGTTAAAGATTTTCAATTGTTGGCTATCTTAATGGAGATTCTTCGATGCTTTTATGATCTAGTGGCATTACTGTTGCTAGTTTGCACGGGTCCCAGTTTTCTGGCAGAATGGTGGGGCTAGAAGGTTTTCAATCAACCCATCTCCACACATCATGTAAGCTCAAAGCAAACTGGGTAGGGATTCCTATACCTTCGTGTAAGATGCTTCGACTACAAACCTGGCTGTCTGGATGCAGTAGCACTTGGTATAGTTCCTGGTTCAGATCACAGATCCGGAGGAGTTCGCCGTGTTATTCTCTAGTTGCAAAATAGTAAAGAGTCCAGTAGCACCTTTAAGACTAACCAACTAACAAAGCCCGTTATGGGAAAAAATACAATGGGCTTTAGAAAAGGGAGGGTGGGCAGGCTGGCATTGCCACCTGCTCCGCTCCTGATTCTGGCCGGGTGAAGGAGGGCAGGCATTACAACAGTCTTGACGTTACTTTACTCTATATTTTGTTGTCTTCAATTAAAAAAAAATGTTTGGCTAGAGCTACCAACCTCCAGGTGGGTGCTGGAGATCTCCCAATATTATAACTGATCTCCAGGCTACAGGGATCAGTTCCCCTGGAGAAAAGGGCTGCTTTGGAGTGTGGAGTCTGGCATTATACCCTGCTGAGGTCATACCCCTTCCCAAACCCTTCCCTTCCCAGGATACCTTCCCAAATCTCCAGGAATTTCCCAACCTGGCACTAGCAACCGTATGTGTTACAAAGTTTCAAAGAAAAAAACCCACGAAGGAGGCAGGGAACCATTATCACCCTTATTATTCCAAGACATTACACACCAAGTCCATCTTTTCATGAATTTACCAGATCTAAAATCTTCTTGATTTGTAATTCAATTTTGAGATGTCATTGTAGACATGACAGCCATTTCCCATACTCCCATAATCTAGTCATTAATATAGGGGCTACAGAAGATTTCTAAACAAATGTGACACCTTGTCTGGCAGCGGTTAACAAGCTCACGATAAGCTCTCTAGTTGCAGCAAGTATACCGTGTTTTATGCAACATAATAAAGTAGCCACAGGACTAAAGGGTACTTAATTCTAAAATATACAAAAGGAGCTGAAGCCAGAACAACTCCAGAGAACAAGTAATAAATTTCCCTGACTTGAATGACATGCTCAACCTAAATTCTAGTAAGTAATTTAGGTGCTCCCTTCACTTGGTCTAGCACAAGGCTATCCCAAGCTGATTTAATCACACATTTACTCAAATACAAGACTTAAGGGGTTTTTTTCCGGAGGAGTTAGGCATGTTAGTCTGTAGTTGCAAAAGAGTAAAGCGTCCAGTAGCACCTTTAAGACTAACCCACTTTATTGTGGTTCTCGAAAGCTTATGCTACAATAAAGTGGGTTAGTCTTAAAGGTACTACTGGGCTCTTTAGTATTTGGGGGGGGAGGTTCAGATATTGTCATCTTAAAAAAGAGGGGGTCATTTTACTTTCACATAGAAGTTAAAGTTATGTCCAATATTAACTATTTTGTGTGTCTAGCTTTTGGGGGAGATTCATCTTACATTCTAGGTCATCTTCCTTTTGAGTAAAAGCAGTAGTTCAATAAACTTGTTGGTAGACGATGAAAGCTGGCAGGAGATGGGGACAGATAGCTGGCTGGTAGGCTGGAGTCCTGGAAGAGCTGGAAACTTCGTGATTGGGGATCCTTGTTGCTCATTTGCTTCAATCACAGATACTGTGCAGCCAGATCATATTACAATTGAGCTAGCTACTGTTGTGCCATAATTAAGGAGAGGGCAGCCTATTTTGAGATTGCAACTGGAATTCTCTGCTCTGGTTTGGGATCCCCCCCCCCTTTTACACTCAATGAGCTTTTTATCACAGCCTTGCTTACCTTGTTTACCCCGTGAGAATGGAAGACAGATGGAACGAGCAGCATGGATGTTGCCAGTCTGGGACGTGGTATCTTATTGTTCAAACCAAAAAGCAGGAGCCACATCAGAGGTTCCTATACAAGACGAGGTTTGCAAGAGGGCAAGGCCAGTTCAAGCATCACTTTCTGGGTCCTTATCATCCCCAGCTGGGACTGAGTTTCGAGCTGCTGGTGGTGCCAGTCCCCTCCCATGCCACTGATGGCTGGGAGCCAACTGAGTGGCAATGAGGCATGCAGGGTTGCCAACCTCCTGGTGGGGCCTGCAGATCTCCCAGAATTAGGACTGATCTCCAGACAACAGAGATCAGTTCCCCATGAGAAAATGGCAGCTTTGGGGTTTGGTTCTATGGCATTATACCTCATTGGGGTTCCCCCCCTCCCCAAATCCTCCTCTCCCCAGGCTCTTCTCCCAAATTTCAGGATTTTCTCAACCCAAAGTTGGGTTGAGGGCATGGTGTCCTCCTACCTTTGCCTCCCTAAGCAGTCCCCGAGGTGGCCTGAACAGAGAACCGCCTGTGCATGAAGAACCATGCTTGGTCTTTCTTGCACCAGCTGTGCAAGAAGGACCAATGAAAGCTAAGTATGAGGACCTATCTCAGTACAAACACATAAACTGTATTTTTGAAAACAATTCCCCAGATTGGTTGAAGGAGGCAGGGCCAGTAACATGGGCCCAGGAAACCATCTTGTACATAATGAAGCCTCCATTTGGTTCCAGGCAACTTCAGGCAGCCTCTTGCCAGCACGGATGGAAGAGAGGATGAATATGAGAGAAAAAGGAATGACCAGCAGGAGTCCACATTGCAGCCAGATTGGCTGAGGCAACGGAATGTCTCAAGAGGCCACGGGATTCGTGGCTGGCGGGCCTCGCAGAAGTCTTGGGAGATCCTGGAATGGGAGGAGAGTTTGGTGTAGTGGTTAAGAGCAGCGGGATTCTAATCTGGAGAACCAGGTTTGAGTCCCCACTCCTCTGCTTGAAGCCAGCTGGGTGACCTTGGGTCATTCACAGCTCTCTCAGAGCTCTCTCAGCACCACCCACCTCACAGGGTGATTGTTGTGGGGATAATAATAATAACATACTTTGTAAACTGCTCTGAGTGGGTGTTAAGTCATCCTGAAGGGTGGTATATAAATTGAAGGCTATTATTATTATTATTATTATTATTCGAATTATCCAAAACACAATCTACAATAAGCAAAGGTCACATGTTATTATTGACTGGCCTTGCAAAGCTGATACAAGTTTCTGCCAGAGACCTAAGCATCAACCAGATATCGGCGTAATATGTATGCTGTTTCAAGTAGTGCCATCTTTTGCAGGTTGTTGTGGTGGTGGTGGTTGGTTGTGGTTGGTGGTGGTGGGTGGTGGTGGGTGGTGGTGGTTGTTGGACAAGCCACAAAGAACCAAAATAGGAGTATCCAAAGGCAGACTTTTCAAAAGTCTAGTCTTTAGTACCAATGTGAAAAATACTGTGGGATGAGTTGAACTTACTGTCGCCAGGATTGCTTATATTGGCCTGCTTGAAACTCCGTGTTCCATTTGAAGAAGCCAGTGGGGCTGTTTTCAGATATGTAAGTGAGCGGCTTCTTATGACCAAAGCCGAACTCTTCCTCTCTTCTTCTGTTTCTCTCTCAGCATCAGATTTCTTTGAACTTCCCAGTTCCTGAGCAGTCTAGTCCAAAGAGCTCAGAAGGAGGCCTTATTTATCCTATTTGTGGTAAAGCTGTGGCAGAGGCTCGTCTAAAGAAAATATTTGACATTTATTCTGTTCTGTCTGTGACATTGTTACCTGTAACCATGAGGAACGGGCCTCTTCACTTGATCTCTATGGACTTAGAAATCATTTGAAAATATTATCAACTGGGGCTTCCTTTTACTGGCTGTTCTTGGTGGTCGTGAGGGCCTTTTCCTGGTTCCAGGTTCTGTGTCGACACCATGAGGGAAGCCTTATCTCGTGCAGAAGGCCGCTTCATGTTCAAGCACTACAGATCCCATAAGAGTTGCATGAAAGGCCCACCTTGGTCCCCGCCAACGGAGCCACTCCTTCACCAGCCAGGAAGACGATTCCCTCACAACCTCCTGCTGACTTCCAGCATTACAAAACAGGGCACCTGAAATGAGCTTCTCCAGCTGGCTCCTTCACACTTCATCCATTATCACCGGCAATGAAGGCTTTACGGCTGGAACTGAGCTCGTGCCTTTGATAACGGTGCGTGAGGCAGAACTGCATCCAGCTTGCAATTCCCATACTCTGGGTCCATTAAAAGTCAATGGGCCAGCCCCTCAGCTTGAGGTGGTTCGGTGTGACAGCAGCTGAAGCGCTGGCTCAGTGGGGTGGCCTCTTCAGGCCCCTGCTCTCACTTCCCCGACTCACAGGGCTGCTCGACATGTCAGTGGGTGCTCTCAGAGGCACGCTGAGGTTCTCTTTTTGCTCTTAAGACACTTTTTCATAAGTACGTGGCAACAAGGGGGTGCAGAATATCAGGAGCAACCTCTAGTCAGAAGCAAAAAAGGAGCAGTTTCCCTTGATCAGATGGTCATAACTTTTTGCGGATGGAGGCCATTCAAATGACATCATTCAGAGGTCTCTGACCAGCATATCTGCCCTATTTATAGAGCGGAGTCCCCACACAGGTTACTTTTCTTTCACTTTTTACTTGGTACGGGTCATAACATTTTGCATATATCCCATGAATAGAAGCTTCCTTCTGGAATTCCTAGCTTAGACTTAGGTTTGCTTGTTAAAAAGAAGTCGGAGGGCAAATTGATCCAAAAGTAGTTGGATACCGAGGATCCTGGAGTAGCCAGTTCCGGGATACACATATTTAGTCTCTGCTTGCAGAGAAAAATGACAAGAGTATCCAAGTTATGGTTGCCAACCTCCAGGTGAGGCCTGGAGAGCTCCCAGAGTTATAGCTGATCTCCAGGCTACAGAGATTAGTTCCCCTGGAGAAAACGGCTGCTTGGGAGGGTGGACTCAATAGCATTATACCCCACTGAGGCCTCTCCCTTCCTCAAACCCTGCCATCCCCAGGGTCTACCCCCAAATCTCCAGAAATTTGCCACCCCTAGTTCCTGTTAAAGGAATAAACAAAGGCCTTTTTTGTACGGGCAATTTTTGCTGCTTTTGACCCCACACCTCTTCGGGGTTTTCTTCTGAATTTCAGACGCTTCTCCCCCTTCAGATTTCTATATGCCGTTTTAAGGGCTCTCTTCTGAATTTTCTGCTTGAACAGAAAACCCTTGGAAGGGGGGAGTTAAGCATCCAAAATGCAGAAGACAACCTAAAGAGGTATGGGTCCAAAGGGGGCAAAAACTGACCATGTAAAAAAGGCCAATATCTGTTGACACCTTAAAGACTAACAACATTTTATTCCAGGAAAAAAATACTCTTTTGTGGAGTATATAACCCACTTCTTCAGATGCAATGTAGTGGGGTCCTCAGGCAATGTAGTGGGGTCCTCAGAAGGTTGTTTTTTTTAAAAAAACAAAAAGGCAACTCAAGGGACTGTGACATACAGAAAGTACACGATGAAATGTAATTATGTACAATCCAATTTGAGATATGCAGACACCACAACTGGCAGAAAATAGTAACGACTTGAAATGACTGCTGATGAAGATTAAAGGAGAAAGCGCCAACGCAGGATTACAGCTGAACATCAAGAAGACAAAAGTCATGACTACTGAGGAGTTACACAATTTTAAAGTTGACCATAAGGAAACTGAAATTGTCCAAGATTTTCTATTCCTTGGCTCAATCATCAACCAACAGGAAGACTGCAATGAGGAAATCAGAAGGAGATTGAGACTTGGAAGAGCAGCTGTGAGGGAGCTAGAGAAGATCCTTAAAGATAAAGATGTCTCTCTGGGGACCAAGATCAAGATAATCCAAATGATGGTATTCCCCATTGCCATGTATGGATGGGAAAGTGGGACAGTGAAGAAAGCTGACAGGACGAAAATTGATTCATTTAAATTGGGGTGCTGGAGGAGAGTTTTTCGGATACCATGGACAGCCAAAAAGACAAATAAGTGGGTTCTAGATCAAATCAATCCTGAATTCTCTCTAGAAGCTAAAATGACAAAACTGAGGCTATCGTACTTTGGTCACATCATGAGAAGACAAGATTTTCTGGAAAAGTCAATAATGCTAGAAAAAGCGGAAGGCAGTTGGAAATGAGGAAGACCGAAAATGAGATGGCTTGACTCAATAAAAGAAGCCACGCCTTCCAGTTTGCAGGATCTGAGCAAGTCTGTTAATGACAGGACGTTTCGGAGGTCTTTCCTTCATAGGGTCACCCGAGGTCAGAGGTGACTTGATGGTACGTAACACAAACACACAATCCAAATCAAGTCAAGAAAAAATGCAGAGACTGGTTGTGCTAATCTTGTTAACCTCTGTTTGGGACCACCCAATTCCCCCCGCGGGCTTTCCACTGCTTGAACATGGCAGCCCCCATGCCTTTGACTAAAAATCATAGCCCTTGGCCACCTATCCAGAGTAAAAGAAGGGGCGGAGAAGAGTAGGAGGACCCAGAGATTGTTCTCAGAAGGACAAGGAAGATGGGGCCCCCTTGCTGCAGTCCTCCATTCTCCAGACATAAGACTTTCCTTTTTTCCGAGGGATAGACAATGATATGGAATCCGGCCATGGCATTTCACCTCTGCTACTTCCATTGAGGGTGGGCAACACAAGGTGCTGCTCTGAGAAATTCATATGGCATCTTTTTATTAAAAAAAAGTTTTAAAAAGTCTCTCTCCCCCCGTCCCCCCCAGCACATGGCCCACTGCTCACCCCCAGGAGGCCTTTTGCTTGTGACTGAGGGAAAAACTCCCTGCAGTACCGAACGGGCTGAAATGTTTTTTAATTATCTCTGGAAAGTATGGACTGTGTATCATCATTAACTGGCCTAAACAGTGACGGTCAGTGAGGCAGGTACCAGTAAACGGAGCAATTAACAGCCGGGGGAGAGAAGTATATTCAATCTGAAAGCTTTCTTTCTCAATCCATCTCCACTCATCACCCAAAGTGCTGAGCAGCAGACTTTTACTTTCAATTACATTAATCAGGTTAATTCCAAGTTAAAGTCAACATTTTAATCAAGAAGCAGCAAACTCAGACAGAAGAGGAGAAAGGCAGAGGAGGAGAGTGAAGGCAGAGTGGAGAGGACAGCGAACCTGAAGGAAGTCGTACTGAAGGAGCAGGGCCGGAAGAGCAAATAGGAACCCCCTTGCATCCCGGACACAAAGCGGCAAGATCCAACCACGCCATTGTTTCAAACTCCATTGTACATTTGATGTTCCCAACCATGGAGCCTTTGCACAACTCCCTTGCCCTCTGTCTCCATTGCTGTGATGTAATTACATCAACACACACCACCCATACAGTTTCCTTGGACAAGGGATTAGGACAAGTTCTCTGGCCAAACCACCCAAACAACTCCTTGGGGCAACACAGTGAGGAAGGTGATACACCGCTGGAACGTGGTGGAACGGAGTTCCGGAACCTCTTGAAAATGGTCACATGGCTGGTGGCCCCGCCCCCGATCTCCAGACAGAGGGGAGTTTAGATTGCCCTCCAAGGGCAATCTAAACTCCCCTCCATCTGGAGATCAGGGGGTGGGGCCACCAGCCATGTGACCATTTTCTCCTAGGGCAACCACTGAGTTCCACCACCTCTTTTCCCAGAAAAAAAGCCCCACAGAAGAAGATATAAAGGTTCAGGAGAATTCACTGGCAATTTTCGTGAGTAAGCTGAAATTTCTGTGGGAAACCAGTTTGTATGTCTGGTTTGTAGCCTGAAGAGCGAGTAAAGCCCCGTAAGAAATAGAACTAATCAGATGTGAAGTTGGGAATTCAATGAGGTTTTTCTCTTTTGCGTTTAGCTGAAATGTCCAAAAATGCTCCAATACTGAGGAGGGAACCAAGGTCCCCTGGTGGGGGTGGGAGATCCCCTGCTCCCACCCTCCACCCCCCCCCACCATCACTCACCTGGTCGGCAGGGGGGAAAGGTGGGAGAACAGGCCTCTCAGGTGCACTCCAGGGGCGCTATGGCAACGTCACTCCCGTAGTGACGTCATCACATCACCCTGGGAGCACTCCTGTGGTTCACAGTAGGCCAACTTGGGCCACACACAGGCCAAATTGAGCCCATTTGAGGCCCAAATAGGCCAGCTGCGAAGCGTGGGAGCGGTCCCAGCCACTGTATGATGACACCACTTCCTGGAAGTGATATCATCCTGCCACTCAAAAGGTGAGTGCTGGGTCTTCCCTCCTGCTGGAAGGGTAAGGGGACCGTCCCCTAATACTGAGTGAGACCCTCCCAAACCCTACAGTCAAGGGAAGTTCCCACCACAGCCTCCAACTTACAATATCTGCAAGTCATTATGGCTTCAGTTTTGTCTGGATATAATTAAAGTCAAGCTGAAAATCGCAAGAGCTGCACCTGGTAAAGAGGGAAGAGAGTTTGAGGGTGTCACTTAGAGGCCGTTGTCCTGATTACTGACTCACGCAGACTGCAGGCAGGAGAAGTTACCTAGTTGTCAGAGCAGGTCGAAGCAGGGGTCCCAGGTTCAGGCACAGGTCAGAGGACAATCACAGCTTTGAGTCCAAAGGGGGATTCCAGAATCCAGTCCACAATAACAGGCTGAGGTCATAGACGAGGGAATCAGTTCCAAATACAAGCAGCAAGGTCAGTAGTAAGCGGACGCGTTGTTTCCACAGAGCACTGCTGGCGCCAGGGTTTCTGGCGCCTGTGGCAACCCCCACGCGCGTGCGCACAGCGCATGCGTGCGCCACGGACTGCATGATGATGTCATCACGTGATGACGTAATCACGCAGCGCAAGCTGGGGGCATTCACCGGTGGATGGCTGGGGTGGTGGGAGGAGGCTGCTCCACGCTCCACACGCTGCCCTGGCAGCGGCTCGTGGCTGCTGCGCCCGGCAGGGGGCATGTGGCGGCGGTGGCAGCAGCGGCACGGGGCTGGCTGACTGCAGCAGCTGTGGGCCAGCCACGCCAGCTCCGTGGCGCACGCCTCCACCCCTGACACCCCCTCCGGCGCCTCTCCGGTGCCCTCGTGCCCTGAGGCCACCGCCTACCTGGCCTCAATGGGCACGCCAGCCCTGCCACAGAGCCACTCCCTTCTCTGCTGCTTTTAAGCCTCGCTTTGCCCAGCCACTTGTGCTGCATCCTTCACCCGCCAGCTGTCTCAGTCCTGCTCCTGCAAACACTCATCATCACTGTTCATGCTGGGTCGATGCTGTGCTGCTAGCCTGGCACTGCGCCTTCTGGCTTGGAGGGCTCTCCTAGCCTCCTCTGACGGCGCTCTCGAGGCTCTGGTGATGAGGGGGGAGAGCTGGCTGGTGCCTGACTCCTTGTTGCCAGCCCAGGGCTGGGAAGCTGCGGGACTGATGTGTTGGGACCTGGCTGGGAGCCTATGTCCGAGCCTTCAGAGACTGCTTCTCCCTGCAGTGCCTCTGCCACTGGCGGTGGATCTGGGTCAGGTTCGCTGGCTGCCTTTTCCTCAGAAGAGTCCTCTGCGTCTGCTATGCTGGGCTGGGCTGCTCCACAACAGCCACATATGAAGCTGCCTTAATACTGAATTAGACCATTGGTCCATCAAGGTCAGTGTTGTCCACTCAGTATTGTGTAAGACTGGCAAGCAAACAGGACCAACCTCTCTCTCTCTCTCTCTCTCTGAACCTCTCCCTTGACAACATCTACTAATTCTGTTGATTGGAAGACGCCCCTGTCAGTTGGAGCATCTCTATCTTTCCCCACTGTCCTTTCTATTGCTCTTGCTTCCTGTAAACATGAAAAGCAGGCAGCAGGGCTCCTAAATACAAACTCTTGATGGAGGTTACTGACAGTCATTATTTTTATTAAAGAATAAATGAGATTTAGTTTGGGTTTTGTTAATTAATTTCCAAATTTACATCCCTACCCTCGTAATTTGTCGTCTACCAGTATCCTTCACATTATGAAATGCATTTTTGAATTTTCTTTATTTAAACTATAAACTATACACCATAACATAACAAACAATAAACATAGAGATATAGAGTTATAAACGTGAAATGCATTTTTGATGCCCCCCCCTCCCACAAATAAGTTGAGTTTGGAATCCATTCTCAGCATTGACAAGAGATCCAACAGGTGTAATTTTCCTACCACTTCATCTTCCTCCCCCTATTGAATTTCTGCCTGCAATGCCTCTGCCAGGAAGAAAATTGAGGACTAGCGTCTACAGCAAAAGCAAAGACAGAAAGTCTGCCGAATTCAAAAGAGAGCCCTAGGTGTGAAATAACTACAAGGCTGTTCGTGATCTGTGGCTTTTTTAACATCAGCAGACCCCCCCCCAGTTCTGTCCCCAAACCTGTTGAGTTTTGCTAACCTCAAGAACGCCATCAAGAACGGCGCCCCAGGACGTGGCACCCCACGGGGCCAAAGCACAGCCTTTCAGAATTAAAGTTTTTAAAAGTCTCTTGCTGTTTCACTTAAACAAGGAAACAAATGATGCAAGAGCATAGAGATTGAAAGAAATAAAAAGAGAGCAAGCAGTTAATTAGATGGCCTGTTCTGGAGAGCCCTGCCGGGCTCGTTCCTCCTTCGACATTCTTGCCACGCCACCTGGCTGAGCACCGTTGCCAGCTTCTGCGCTCCCTTTCACTCATTTGGGGAAGATCTCCATCTCAGCTGGGTTCTGCTTTCCCAGGACCAAGAGTGGTGGGCAAAAACAGCATCGCATAAGCACTGAACAACTTAAAGGCACTATTGTGTGTGCTAGGGTTGCCAATCTCCAGGTGGGTCTGGGAAATTTCCTGGGAATGCAACTGATCTCCAGGCTACAGAGATCCATTTCCCTGGAGAAAATGGCTGCTTTGGAGGGTGGACTCTATGGCATTATACCCACTGAGGTTCGTCTCTCCACAAATGTCACCGTCCCCAGGCTCCACTCCCAAATCTCCAGGAATTCCCTAACCTGGAATTGGCAACCATAGTGCATGCTGAATAACAAGGGCTGGCCTCACCACTCAACAAGTGTAGGCTGCTATCAGGGGCAGCATTCAGCGGTGACAAGACTGTTGTTGCAACAGACATTCCCTTACCAAAGCACATAGAAGCGCATGGTTCTGAGAGGTCAGCAACAGAAGAAGCAAAGGAAGACTAAGGAGGGCTGGACCTCAGGC
The DNA here is from genome assembly GCF_028583425.1 of Eublepharis macularius. Classification (NCBI taxonomy): domain Eukaryota; kingdom Metazoa; phylum Chordata; class Lepidosauria; order Squamata; family Eublepharidae; genus Eublepharis; species Eublepharis macularius. The sequence continues at coordinate 126,957,288 of NC_072795.1, read as the reverse complement.
AAGCTGTCTGAAGGAGAGAACTGGAAGAATCTAGAGGTTATGGTGGCCTGAGATTTGAGAGGAGGGGTGGAGCCTGGAGTGACAGGGACTGATGGAAGGTGATACCACTGAATATTTTACTCTGGACACAAGATCTCCTGTGATTCCCCTCTAGATCCAGGCTTCAACTGAACAGATTTAGCCATTCCATCTCCTTAAAGGAGTTGCCGCTAGAAGAGTTTGGAAGGGTGTGTGTGGCTCATTGGCTGAGCACCTGCTCGGCATGCAGAGGGTCTCAGGTTCAATCCCCAGCATCTCCATCTAAAAGGACCAGGTTCTAGGTGATGTGAAAGACCTCTGCCTTGAGACCCTGGACAGCTCCTGCCAGTCCAAGTAGGACAACACCAACCTTGAAGGTCTAAAGGTCTGATTCAGAATAAGGCAGCTTCATGTGTATATGTGTGTAGGCAAAAGGTAAAGGTAGTCCCCTGTGCAAGCACAGAGTCATTACTGACCCATGGGGGAACGTTGCACCATGACGTTTTCTTGGCAGACTTTTGTTACGGGGTGCTTTACCATTGCCTTCCCCAGTCATCTTCACTTTACCCCCCCGGAACCTGGTACTCATTTTACCGACCTCGGAAGGATGGAAGGCTGAGTCAACCTTCAGCCGGCTACCTGAACCCGGCTTCCACCAGGATCAAACTCAGGTCATGTGAGCAGAGCTTGGGCTGCAATACTGCAGCTTACCACTCTGCGCCACGGGGCTCTTATATATATGTGTAAGAGTTCCAAAATAAGGAATACATTGCTGGACCATAAGAAAATTGCATCTCACATGTGCCAGAACATTGCCAGTATTAACAACAACAACAACATTCAATTTATGTACCGCTCTTCAGGACAATTCAACGCTCATTCAGAGTGGTTTACAAAGTGTGTTATTATTACCCTCACGACAATCACTCTGTGAGGTGAGTAGGGCTGAGAGAGCTCTGAGAGCTGTGACTGACCCAAGGTCACCCAGCTGGCTTCAAGTGGAGGAGTGGGGAATCAAACCTGGCTCTCCGGATTAGAGTCATGCCATTCTTAGCCACTACACCAAACTGGCTCTCCAGTTTGCCTACAGACTATTGTGTTTGACTAGACGGCCCTAGTAGTGTATTACATTAACATTGCTTACTTTTGCCATTACAGTGCACCTCTTCATTTCTCTGACTATTTCTGAAATAAATAAGAAAAGAGCTGCTCATAGAAATAAGGAACAGCTGGCAAACCTGTGGGAAAGCACCAGCTCCTTCATGTACCCACACAGGATGAGAGCCTTCTGTAAACACATACACCTTACTCTCAGACAGGCGTTTCTGGCATGACTGTCTTCTTTAAAAGTGTGATCCGTCTTGCTCTTACACCCACAAATGTGACAAAGTGCTGAACTCCCTGCCTCCCAAATCAGGACATAAAGTTACAGCACTGCACTCGAACTGCTGTGGCTCCCCATTGACCTTCATTCAGAGTCCCCAGTGGCTATACGATCTCTATGAGACTTTTCAGCCAGTGGGACAATGTATAGCCATTCACAATTGCTTCCAGTTGCACCATCATTGCATACTACAGCAGTCTTTTAGCCACTGGTTTTCTCTACAGCGACACCCAAACCAAAAAGTAAGGACCTCCAGACTCCTTACACGGACTCTCCAGAATCCGTGGCCTTCCCCGCTGTTGAGGACCTTTTAGATATTGCACATGGCATCTGGGAAAAACCAGCATCCATACCTGCCTTACTGTGTAGTAAGGCAAGCAGGATTCCACCCCTCTCCCCAATTCTATTTTTAAATACACTTTCCCCATAGAAAGGAATTCTCACAAGACTTCAGCCATAAAGAGGAACACCAATTCAAATTTTCTATTTATTCAAGCTTCAGTCTGATTAAACTAGTTATTTCAATTATTAGGGGAATTAAAAACACCAAACACAGCAACATTTTTTCCTAGTTGTCCCATGAAGTTCAAGCATTTCCATTGGCAACCTTGAATTAGGAAACTTTCATGTTGTCTTGCCAAGGTTTCTTTTTTAATGCTGCCCAAACAGGTGCAGATGTGGAAACTGTGCTGGGAATCTGATTAATCTTTACAGTTATGAGTACCCTGTGTCCTTTTTTTCATTTAAGACTATGCAACTATGAATGTAAATTTGAGATATATGGATGCATTCATTTACACTGCATTTTTCTGCAATTAAAATTAAATTACCGAGAAATAACTGCAAAGGAGAATAAAACAAGCACAAATCCTGCTCCATTCTCCTTAGTAGTGGTCAACTGCTATCACATCTTGTAGATGCCTATTAACATTTTTCAAACATCAGTCACGATCCACACCTCAAAATGACTTGAACTGATCTTCTCACTGGATGATCAGTCAGATCTATTCAGATTATTTTTCAGAGATTATGAGGAAGTTAAGATAGACTCACACAGCACATCATGCGAAGTGTTATGATGTTTTTCTCTTTTGTTTTTTCTGTGTAGGAACAAGGAAATTCAGTTGCAAATAGTGCTATAGTACAACAATAGCACATTATCCAACAAAGCGTGGATGCTCGTGGTGCTTGAACACCTGCCAGTTCAGCTCACCTTCTGTTTGCTGGCTGCTAGCAGGTAGCCAATTTTTCACCAATCAGATTGACTGTTCACAAGCAGCTTGACCCTGTTCGTTGGGCTGCATTTTACATATCCACGTTCGATCAACAGCAATTCATGCATGCATGTCACACAGCCCAATGGAAATCCTAGTGTCCCTCACCCCACCCCACCCCCCTGTAGTCGCTATTCATTGCTTGGCAAGCAATTATATTTTTTTAAAAATAAGGAAATTGATTTTTCAGCCAATGAAACACTAGGTTTTTTTTAAAAAAGTCTGTTTGCTATGTGTTTAAGTCCATATTATTATTTTGTGAATGTGTGTGTATGTGTTATGTGCCGTCAAGTCACCTCTGACCTATGGCAACCCTATGAAGGAAAGGCCTCCAAAACATCCTATCATTAACAGACTTGCTCAGATCCTGCAAACTGGAAGACGTGGCATCCTTTATTGAGTCAAACCATCTCGTTTTAGGTCTTCCTCTTTTCCTTCTGCCTTCCATTTTTTCTAGCGTTATTGACTTTTCCAGAAAATCTTGTCTTCTCATGATGTGACCAAAGTACGATAGCCTTAGTTTTGTCATTTTAGCTTCTAGGGAGGATTCAGGTTTGATTTGATCTAGTACCCACTTACTTGTCTTTTTGGCTTTCCATAGCATCTGCAAAACTCTCCTCCAGCACCACATTTTAAATGAATCAATTCTCTTCCTGTCAGCTTTCTTCATTGTCCAACTTTCCCATCCATACATAGTAATGGGAAATACCATAGTTTGGATTATCTTGATCTCGGTTCCCAGAGAGACATCTTTATCTTTAAGGATCTTCTCTAGTTCCCTCACAGCTGCTCTTCCAAGTCTCAATCTCCTTCTGATTCCTTCATTGCAGTCTCCCTTTTGGTTGATGATTGCACACCATGTCCATTTTCACACAGCTTTCTGGGAGCCACACTTCCCCGCTCAAACCCTAAACCCACACACCTGTGTCATTTCATTGCCTTAGCCCATCCATGATCCTGGGGGTCTGTTTGCTAATTTCATTCGTATTGCACAGACGCAAAATCAGTTTGCAAGCAAATGAAACTGAAACACCACAGCTACGATAGAGCCACGAAGATGTTTGACAGCTGCAGAGGTGGGTTCGGGCAAGCTAAGGATTTCTGAAGGGCAGCTCACAAGTGATTGGGGGTGCTGAACACAGTGGGGTGAACCCAGCCCCTGATCTCCGCTAAATTTGGAAGCTCCTTAGGCTTGAATTGACTGGGCAGAGCCGCTAGATCTGCCCCCATATTTTTGCCCGCTGAACTCATTCACCGCAAAGTTTGCAGTAGTTGCACCAGCTCTTCAGTTCTTCTCAATGGGCAGCAGCAAGTTTCTCAATGGGCACCAACAGTAGTTATGTATAAATGCATGTTCTTTTTAGTTGTGGTGGATACATCTTGCCCCTGAGGAGGTTGTGGACACGAAACAGCGGAATCAAGCCGGCGCTGCAGGTTGGGCATTGTGGGCTTTGTCATCTGCTTCCCACCGGCTACAGCTCCACCTGAAAAGGAAGAATATTATTTATTGATTTTATTGAGTATACTTACCTGTTGGATGTCTTCCTTATTGGATCATATATTACTTTTAATTATGTGGACATTTATGTAGGTGAACTAAGTTGTGACGTTGAGGTGCACCGAGCCTTGACTTTGTTATGTGACGCATTGTGATTCTTTGATTGGACCGAGAGAGTTTTTTACTCCAACATACTATTTTGATATATTTTGTGATTGATTATTGTTTCCTACTTGTGTGTAATCTCCAGGGGAGCCTGAACATCTGGAATTACTGCCGATTCGCTCATCTAAACAAGGTCTCCTGCAGGTGCCACCCTGCACATGGGCAAAATCAACAGCTGCCCGTACACGGGCATTCTCTGTGGAGGCCCCGATGTTGTGGAACAGCCTGCCTGAGGAAGTCAGGAGAGCCCCCACTCTCCTGGCTTTCCACAAACGATGCAAAACCAAATTATTTAAATGGGCTTTTTACTCAAATCGGAGGGCTGAATTGTAGGGAGGAGGTCTTAGATGCTTCACTAATGAGTTAGGAATGTATATCAAGATGGGTAGCCAAGTTTATCTGTCTGTAGCATTAGAACAGAGCAAGAATGCAGTAGCACCTATAAGACTAACAACATTGGTGGTAGGGTATAAGCTTTCGTGAGCCACAGGTCACTTCTTCAGGTAAGCTGTGACTCACGAAAGCTCATACCCTACTACTGAGTTAGGGACCACAAACTTCACCGCTATGATGCCTTACGTCCTATCTGTTGCTTTAAGTACGTGCTCCGACATGCTACTTCAAGTATGATCCCACTGGGTAGTTCTATGTTGTCTAAGGTCAGCCCTAGAATTGCTTATGCTGAGTTTCAGCCTTTCTCCAACTCTGTATTGGATTCTTGCTAATGCTATGTCTTTGTAAACTTGTATTTATTTACCCTATGGCATTGTTTATGGAAATGTCCTTGATACTGATTGTACTAATTTCACCCTGTGTAATCCCCCTTGAGTCTCAGTGAGAAAGGCGGACTATAAATGACACAAACAAACGAATAATGACTGGTCTCCAAACTACAGAGATTAGTTCCCCTGGAGAAAAAGGCTGTTGTGGCAGACAGACTCCGTGGAATTATACCCTGCTGAGGTCCTCCTGCTCTCCAAACCCCACCCTCTCTAGGATCCACCCCAAATCTCCAGGAATTTCCCAATCTGGAGTTAACAACCGCAGTTCCATCCTCTCCAGAAGTCTTGCTTAACATCCGCTCTCTGGCTCTCGCCAGGTGGAGCCTTCTGACTCAATCAGAATCCATTTGCATAATACCATTTTACCTTTCTTTCCTCTGCTGTAGTTTCTTGACCTCTGCAAGCCAAAGTGTGATTAACTGAGAATTTCATGGCAATACCAATTTAATAAAAGGGGACAGGGGTTATAACAGCTCAATATTCACGATAACCAGTGTTTGATCCACCGAGTTCAGCAGACGGTGGCAGGCAAGCTGGTAGCGAGGAGATGTATAATTGGAAATGGGGGATGATTCCCGAATTAACCCCTTCAGCAAGAGGGTGAGTGAAGAAAGAGCAATCCAGTCCATGATGACCCTAAGGTCTTGCTTAAATATCAGGCCCTTTTTAAAAGACTCACCCATGAGATGGACGTTTTGCTCACTAGTCTTCCTAGGCTGGAAAAATCAAATCTGATCTGCTAACAGTAGCACCTCCCACCCACGTGCGGCACCTTTCACTGACACAAGACTTGCTTCCATTAGCAGAGGAGCCTCTTGCATGGGGGAAGGTGGTTACACCAGAGGGAACCACCACCATTAGTAGACAGGTCCATTAGGATCTAACCTGTATGTTGTTACGGTTTTGTAACCAGCATGTTTGGCTGGGGCTGCACTCTGGTGACCATCAACTGGATGCTGAACGCCTGTGTGTAAGACTGACTGCCCCCCAAAAATCCCCGATGCTAACAATTCTTCATTGATTTTAGCCAGGAATAGAGGTGCTTTGGGCCATTTTTAACAAGAAACCAAACCCCAGTTGAAATCTCTCAAAATTAAAAAAATTAAAACAAATCTATTGTTTCAACCGTAGCTAATCATTTTCTGGTTTGACCAGTTATTGCCAACCTTGCTGAAGTTTCCCACACCATCTGCTTTGTTAACTGGAGACCATAATTCCCCTGTCTGGGACGTAGCATGGATTCTGTATCTTGACTTTTGTCTAGATGAAAAATGAAACCCTGCCCTCAAGTCATAGTTGACTCATAGTGACCTCTGGTGTGGATCCAACTCCAGTCCTAGCACTCCATTGAGCAAAGTCCATTAATTAATTAATTGATTGATTGATTGATTGATTGATTGATTGATTGATTGATCGATCCATCCATCCATCCATCCATCCATTCATCCATCCATCCATCCATCCAGCTATTGCTCCCATATAAGGAGACTTCTCCAAGTGTCTCTTCTATTGGAGGAAGAGCTACTGAAGTTGAAGGGAAGCTATTTAGAAGATTGTTAGATCCACCCCAATGATGAAATAGAAATATTTTTTTTAATGGAAAGCCAGTTTTGATTTTTTAATATATATGTATCAAATAGGAACACAAATGGCTTTGAAAGATAAAACAAATGTTTAGATGACAGTTCTATCAATGGCTGTTAACTCCGCTATCTAAATATGTTCTGAGACGGTTAATGACGGGCAAAGTATGAGAGAAGAATGACTCACTGTACAATATAAAAGACAGAGAAAACTAAGTTATTTGACTCTTTAAACTAAATACTATAACATATGAGTTATCAATAGGAGATTTTCAGCCTTCAGGGGATGTTTCTGTCTTTGAAAATGTTGCCTGTATTATTCTTAACTTATAGAGTGATTCAAATATTTTCTTCTGCCTTCCAACTATTTTTTCACTTCATGAATATTTATCAGTTATTAAATGTGGACAAACAAAGTACTGGTTATATTGTCGAAGAAGGCTTTCATGGCCAGAGAATGATGGTTGTTGTGGATTTTCCGGGCTGTATCGCGGTGGTCTTGGCATTGTAGTTCCTGACATTTTGCCAGCAGCTGTGACGGGCATCTTCAGAGGTGTAGCACCGAAAGACAGAGATCTCTCAGTGTCAAACTGTGGAGAAGATGTTAGCAGGTAATTTATATCTACTCAGGAAGGTGGGTTTGGGTTGTACTGGTTCATCCTCTTCTTGGATTAGATCCTACATTTTCCAACAAAAATAAGCAGGAGTCTTGCAGTGCCTTAAAGACTAACAAGTTTTTTCCCTTAAGTATAAGCTTATGGAGGCTAAAAGCCCAATTCATCAGAGGCATGTAGAATGTCCTCCCTTGGCAGACATATATATGAGGCTATTTTTATTTTTTAAAGTCTATCTGGTTATTATTATTATCTTGAGGTCTAATTTAAAGTTTTGCTTGTGTTAGGCTAACATAAAACAATAGAATATTACATTTCAGGCTTTTTATTTTAGTTTAACCAAAAGAGTCTTAATTAGTGCTTGTGGCACATTGTACAAGCCCATACACAGATTAAAACTGGTGGCCTCACATCTGTCCGAGGGGGCTCATCTTCTTGAATTAGAATTCCACTCCTAATTCACACTGATGACTTCCTAATCAGGCTGTTATCTGTTATGATGGAAATTCATATTTGAATGGTATTTGGGTTTTTCATCCGTGCTCAACTTCCAAAGTGAGAGGTGTTGATCTTCCCAGAGGCATCTGGTTGAGGCACCCTGTGCGACCTACCTAGGGTTTCCATGCATTCTGAGGAACTGTGTAAATAGTAAGAAATCTGAAGTTCATTTTTTGTTGCATACTTACTGGGAGTGCGGGCTAGGAGTGTGAGGCTGTAGCTATAGGATGTCATGAAGTCAGCCTGCTCATCAAAATTTACCACGACACCATTGTAACCATAACTCTGCAAATGTGAACATACATGTTCAGACTGACAGGGGGGATTAGTTTGCATTTGTGTGCAGAGAGTGGAAACAGAGATCTTTTAACTAAACGAGTGACTTTGTACATGAGATGCCTCGGCACATGTTTGTCAACTGTAGGGAGGTGCAATGTTAGCTGGGAAGCATAGTTTAAAAAGACAAAGCCGGTGGAGATGGTTTTTCAGGGGGTTTGTCAATTTCATCTTCACCTCTGGAAGGCTCTGTCAGTTTCACTTCTCCTGTCCCAAACTGTGTGGAATTGCAACCAGAGGTCAGTGAGGAATGGAAATAGGCTGGAGCTGCCTTGCAGAGCTGGGCTTGGACCTGGAGAGGTTCTAATGGGCTGAAGTTTCCCTTCTGGCATTTCACAGCCCCTTCATACAGCTCCAGTGTGTAGCTCTGCTGGCTCTGTCTTTTCAAACTACCCTTCCCGGTTAACATTGCATCTCCCGACATGTGTTCTTTACGTGTCAGATGTCTTGTGTAGAGAGACTCTGAGAGGCTATAAAGAGCATGATGCAATATGGAAAGGATAACAGAAATGGATTTAAAGGATTAACCAGAAGTATGGATTTTACTGAATGATTTGGTCCAATATTGGGAAAGGGTATCCTAGATTCTAAAGCAAGGCAAAGACAAATAGCACATTCAAAGCAGGAGTTACTTCTAAGCTAAGGGGTAAAAAAATGTGGGAGGAATGGGGAAACAGGTCAGAGAAGAAGTGAGTGTCTAGTCTTTCCAGTTATGAGGTCCTAACTAGCAGAGAGAAGCAAAATGCCAGTTCTCTGTGTGATGCAGCTTGAGTTGGAAAATAAAGAGAGAGAAGATGGGGAGCAAAAGGATATACCTTTCCTATTCTGCATAAAAATCAGGAGGAAGAAGGAGAGCTCTTGTGCCCTGGCAACCTGTTGCAGCCCATGACGAAGTTGAGAGAAATCAAGAGGAGGTTCAATTTGCCAGGTCTAGAGCCAGGCTAGATATACAGTTTGGGGCCCATAAGATAACATGGATCAATTTCAGAACACAAAAGATTGCAACAGAAAATAAAAGAACTTGGGAGTTGGGCAACTTTTACAGGAATAAAGAATAGAATAAATAAAGGGGAGGGCTTAGTGGACAGGAGGAGAAGATCTGGTGGGAGAGAAGCCAGGATGTGACAGCAACGTAGTTGCGCACAGCAAAGGGGGAGGCTGCTGTCGGACGAAGTCAACACGGGGCAATTTGCAGAAACATGGCGCAGTCCTTCACTGCCAGCCCCAGCTGCTGCTGTTCTTCAGCTGCCATTCTGAGCGCCAGCATTTCTCTTTGCACACTTTCAGTAAGCAGGGCTTCAAGCTCATCTCCCCACCCCACCCATGTATTGCCTTGCATACGTCTCATTTCGATGCAAGCCTTGAGCATCCCCTTTTTCTTCGCTGGCTTTCCTTTAGAACTGTGCTGTCAACAAAGGACAAAGTTCACCTCTCTACCCGTCCCTGCGCCAGGCACTGCTCCCTGTGATCACAGGTGAATCTTTGGCATCTACATTGTTTGACTTGGCTTTTCCTTTCATTTTTGTTGGGTATTTTGGTTTCAAGAAACCAGGGTCAAATTGGTTGACTATTTTTGGTGGATAGCTGCATAATAGAGAAATTATATAATCAAAACAGTACGAAGATAAGATATGCAGAAAAAGTAATATATAGAGCATAAGTTAAATTGGTTGACTTATAATGAATGTATTGTCTTTAGAAGTACCTAAAATTATGCTAAATGAGGGATAAATTGTTTGTCCCATATTGAAGATGAGATTATAAGATCGAGGATAGAGTACCAAAATATATGCCAAGAATATATGCTAAGATTGTTTTATTTAGTTATGTATCATTTAGTTGTTAAAGTAAGTGGGAAGACAGAGGAAACACTGGGTTATATAGATAAGCTTAGAAGAAAGTGAAAGTTAATGTTTAATAGATAGAATAAGTTTGAATAAGTTCGAAATGAGTAAGGGAAAAGGGACAAGGGGTTGGAAAACTGTTGGAAGTCAACAAGAGGGGGGGAAAGGGAGGGGGTTAGAATTGGGAAAATTAAAGGAAATTGACTGTAATGTATAAATTAATGATTTCTAATCCAATAAAAAAAAATTTAAAAAAAAAAGAAACCAGGGCTTTTTTTCAGCTGGAACGCGGTGGAACGGAGTTCCAGAACCTCTTGAAAATGGTCACATGGCTGGTGGCCCCGCCCCCTGATCTCCAGACAGAGGGGAGTTTAGAGTGCTCTCGGACCATTTTCTCCTAGGGCAACCCACTGAGTTCCACCACCTCTTTTCCCAGAAAAAAAAGCCCTGCAAGAAACTGTCTCATTTGTTTTAGTTAAGCCCTTGAGGCTGTCAGTTCCTGTACTGGCTGCTGGGGACACATCGGACCCAGATTAACAACTAGGGCATGTATAGAGGATGCAAAAAAATCAAGACTGGGAGTATGTGGGAGAAGCTGGAATGCTACTGTAGCCCCCATGCAAGCTGTGGAAAGGACTGCAAATGGGGTGGCATCAGCACACTGTTTTGCTGGGGGAGGGAGAGGAGGAAGGTAATGTCTGCAAGTTGCAACTTCTTAAATTCGCCTCCAAGAATTAAGCAGGTGCTGCTGGGAGTTCAATGGCATTTTAAGAATATGGTCTTTGGTTTTCATAATGGACTGTTATACATGGACTGTTGTGTTACTGTTGTTTCCTGCTTTTTTGTAAACCACCTCAGATAAGATCGCCAGCCTTCACATGGTGCCTGGAGATCTCCCAGACTTTCAATTCGTCACTAGAATATAGAGATCAGTTCCCCAGGAGAAAAATGGCTGTTTGGGAGGGTAAACTTTATGCATCGTGCCCTTCTCCAAACCCCCTCTTTCCCCAGACTCCCCCCTCCCAAATCTCCTGGAATTTTCCAACCCAGAACTGGCAACTCTAAGAGCCAAGCTACAAGTGACGCCTGACACAGGTTGGACACTTGTCAGCTTCCCTCAAGTTTTGATGGGAAATGTAGGTGTCCTGGTCTTACAGCTTGGTTTTCCATTTAATTGAAGTTTACAGAAACCCACACACACACACAGCGGAGGGGAAGGGGGACGCCCGGCGAGAGCCCGATGCCTACACTCCCCTCCCAACCTCATGTTCTCCCTCCCATGGACTGCTGCTCTGTAAACTTCAATTAAATGGAGAGCCAAGCTGCAAGACCAAGACGCCTACATTTCCCATCAAAACTTGAGGGAAGCTGCCAAGTGTCCAACCTGTGTCAGATGTCACTTGGCTCTAAGACTTGGCTCTAAGACTTGGGAGAGGTATCAGTATCCATCTAGCTACTGCCAGGTGTAAAATAACAGAGGTGCGTATTGGCAGATATTCAACTTAAAATTCAGAAGATGGGGGCAGGGGAATGCACTTCAGCTCTGAACAGAAGGGACATTCTGTTCTTTATTACTTTTTTTGGTTTTATTTCACAACTCAGTTATAAAATGCATTGCTGTAACATGTAGAGATGGCCGCTAGCTTAAATGGCTTTGCAAAGGGACTAGACAAATTCCCGGAAGATAGATCTTTCAACAGCTGCTAGTCACAATTTATTTATTATTTATGTCATTTATAGTCCACCTTTCTCACTGAGAGCGGGACCACAAGTGACGCCTGACACAGGTTGGACATTAGTCAGCTTCCCTCAAGTTTTGATGGGAAATGTAGGCGTCCTGGTCTTGCAGCTTGGCTCTCTGACTGCTGTCCAATGGACTTTTCAACTGTCACTTGTCCAACATTCCGCCAAGCTGCCTACATTTCCCATCAAAACTTGAGGGAAGCTGGCAAGTGTCCAACCTGAGTCAGGCGTCACTTGTGGTCCCGCTCTCAGAGACTCAAGGCGGATTACATAGGGTGAGATTAGTACAACCAGTGTCGAGGACATTTCCATACAGTGTCAAGGATATTTCCGTAGACAATGCCATAGGATAAATAAATACAGTTTACAAAGACAGCATTAGCAAGGATCCAATACAGAGTTGAAGAACTACTGAAACAGAACATAATCAGTTCTAGGACTGACATTAGACAACATGAAGCACAGGTAGTAGGAGTACATAGGAGTACAAATTTAAAGCAACAGATAATATGTAAGGCAACTTGGCAAGACAGTGGTGAAGTTATGGTCCCTAACTCATTAGCAAAGCACCCTCCCTACAATACTGCCCTCCTATCTGAATAAAAAGTCTTTTTGAATCATTCATTTTTGCATCATTTGTGGAAAGGTAGGAGAGTGGGGGTTCTCCTGACCTCCTCAGGCAGGCCGTTTCTCAGGGTAGGGGCCACCACAGAGAAAGCTCGTGTACGGCTGCTGTTGATTTCACCCCTGTGCAGGCTGGAACCTGCAAGAGACCCTGCTCAGATGAGCGAAGCTGCCGCAGAGGAATATAGGGAGGAAGGCGGTCCCGTAGGTATGCCGGACCAAGGCCATGAAGAGCTTGGCTAAATGGAACCCCATATTCAGATCTTTCAGGACAGTTGCTGAGGGGCAAAGCAGGGGATAGACGGAGGCTTTCGTGGCCTTCTTGTGTGTTTCTTAGGGGCATCTGTTTGACCACTATACCAATGGAATGTTGGACTAAATGGACCTTTGGTGTGATCCAGTGAGGCAGATCTTATACTTAGAGTACTATTGTAGATGGATGCCATATTAGCAAGTGCTATGAAAGACAGCCTGCTCAACAGTAACCCCAATTTTGCAAGATTCGTCTCTCCTGCAGTCTTTTATAGCTGTATTCTTCAACTTCTTCAGGACACCAATCTTTTTTTTTTTAATTTTTATTTTTCATTTAACAACATAAACAATAAAAGAATCCAAAGTACTGACTACCAAGGAACTACACAATTTTAAAGTTGACAATGAGGAAATTGAAGTTGTTCAAGATTTTCTATTCCTTGGCTCAATCATCAACCAACAGGGAGAGTGAAAGAAGCCACATCCTCCAGTTTGCAGGATCTGAGCACGTCTGTTAGACAGAGAACGTTTTGGAGGTCTTTCATTCATAGGGTCGCCATGGGTCGGAAATGACTTGACGGCACATAGCACACACACACAAACCCCTATAACTATGTAAATATCCATTTCCCTTCCTCCCTTTCTTACCCCATTTTAGAGTTTTTTTTAATTGTCCTGCTTCTAAGAATTATTAATTATTAGATGTTTTAACTGGTTAAAAAAATTATTTTGCAAACCACGTTGAATATTTGGTGAATATAAAACTAGCAAATAAAATAATTCCTGTTACATCAGAGTGGTTTAATGTATCCTTTCTCAGGGCGTTTACACCAGTGGTGAAAAGAATGCCTTTTAATTGCCAAATGCATCACTTGTGAATGTTGCTAAATGTAGCATGACTACTGAGCAATAGTCAAAACAGGAGACATCACCAAACAGAGGGCAGCTCGGGAAGATAGCAAAGAATAAGCAGTTTGTGTAAACATAAATTGTATACATAAATTGGAAGCATACCTGACTGGTGTCCTAAGCAACAGGTCATTTATCTCTGTAATTGAGAGGGTGTGCACTTGTACCTGCAGCTGAGATTTCTAATATGGGAGTCCAGACAGAATTCCATCCATTTGACAAAAGGCTAGATTGGGGTACATATGTGTAAGAAAGGGAAGCATGGAATGGCCAGACTCATATTTTTTGTAGCCCAATGCACGCACCCACACCCAGGGCTTTTTTCTGGGAAAAGAGGTGGTGGAACTCAGTGGGTTGCCAGCACAGGGGGACAACTCCTGGCGCACCCGCTTCTGGGGCCACGCAATGATGTCACTTTGGGTCAGCTGGAACAAGGAGGGAGTTTTTTAAAGTTTTAAATTGCCCTACGAGAAAATGGTCATATGGCCGGTGGCCCCACCCCCTGATCTCCAGACAGAGGGCAATCTACACTCCCCTCTGTCTGGAGATCAGGGGGCGGGGCCACCAGCCATGTGACCATTTTCAAGAGGTGCCGGAACTCCGTTCCACCACATTCCTGCTGAAAAAAAGCCCTGCCCACACACCCCAATACCACAATCCTTCATGCCATACATACGATCTCACAAACCACAAAAAAAGTTTGTTTTAGTTATGAAATTGCAGTCACATATTCTACATTTCTGGAAAATACCTGCTTTTGCTACTTTTGTTTAATAACAAGACTCAGCCTAAGAGTCCTACACGTTTGTTAACTATTTTGTCACTTTTTGGTTATTGCAAGAGTTTAGCCTGGCAATGTCTTAAAAAAAATTCTAATGCGCAACGGTGGCTGCCAAGATTAGGCCGATTAACCTACAGAGCAATCCTAAGCAGAGTTACTCCAGTCTAAGCCCATTGAAATCAATGGGCTTAGACTGGAGTACCTCTGTTTACGATTGCAGTCTGTGTTTTCTTTTGTCTGGCCTTTTTCACCGCATAACTGAACCAGCCCCCTGCAGTCCAGTCAATTTCTCTTGCAAGCTCCATAAACAATAGTCCAGGTCCCTTGACTCCTCCAGAGAAAGGCTGGGAGCCTGTCACCTACCTCCCTGCACTCCCATGTGCTTGTTTTGTGCACACACTGTGTGTACACATGGTCTCAGCTTCTGTGATGATGTCACTTCTGGGAAGTGACATCATTGCGTAGGTCAAAGGGTGGCTGGGAGTGCTCCTGCGCTCGATCAGCTTGTTGCAGGGCATGATTCAGTCAAAAACAGGCCTGCTGCGGGGTGCGTTTTGGCCCGAATCGGGCCGCTGTGGGTGGTCAAGTAAGTGGGTGCGGGGGAGGGAAGGGTGGGAGAAGGGGATCCCCTGGGTGAGGGAATGGGTGAGGGAATAGACAAGCTGGGGAACACCTGCAGTTTTCGACGAGTGCTAGTTTGCTGAAACTTCTTCCAGTTTCTTCCACAATTACTGGCAGTGCGCTAAGAATTCATAGGGCTATGCACACATCACTGGAGATTAGTTGCCATAAACTCAGTCTCTATATTGAAATCATTTTCAACTAGATATTGTTTGTCTGCTTCCTTAGTTACTGTATTTTTGCCTGAATGCAGGAAGGCCTTGTCGTTGAAAAACCAGAGCAGATTTCTTTTAGCTTCTTTTTGTTGCTTTTCTTTTTCCTCCTTCCATTTCTGGCTGCCTGATTTGTATTTAGGGATCCCATTCCCCCGGTGGGGGCGGGGGATCCCCTGCTTTCACCCTCCGTCCCCCTCTTCCACTTACCTGGCTGGCGGGGGAGGAAGGCACGGGAATGGACCTCCCAGGCGTGCTCCTGGGGCGGCACGACAACTTCACTCCTGGGAGTGATGTAATCGCGTGTGCCCCACACCCCAGATGAGATGTCATGATGCAGGCAGAGGGGCACACGCATGGGGAGCATCATGGGCTCGGCAACAAAGTAGGTGCCAGCTCCCCCGCCTCCTGCTGGGAGGCTAAGCATGTTACATAAATGGTGCCCTTTTGCCCTTACCCAGATTCTTCAGAGCGAGACAGACAAGTGCTTCTTTTCAATGATGGTATTGAATATTGCCATATGGGTACCCAGCTTTCAAAGGAACCATGAGTACCAAAGAACATAAAGCTTACCAGCAGTTTTTAAAGACATTTTTCTAGTACAAAAGGAACTACCTGCTGAACAATTTGCAATTGGTCCTTTACATACATTTGATCTCTCTAGTTATTTTGATTGGCTACTACTCAGTTCTTTCAGCTACTCTCGTGATTTTGCATCTATCAATGTAACTTTCTATTCCCCTTATTTGGTCACTATCCTATGCTGACTTTGAATTTCTCACTTGTGCTGACTTCCAAACCTTAGAATCAAAAGTTATGGATACAGTGAATGTACTTTTCTTGTTGTATCTATTTCTCCCTTCTCATGAGACAGTAGCTCAAAGAATGTGGCCTTATCTTAAGTTTCCTAAGCAACTGAGAAAAGAGAAACATTTTCGGCCTTGGTTATGCTCTGCCTTCTCTCTGAAAACAGCTTTCAGCAAAAATTGAACAATGAATAAAAAAAAAGAAAAGGGGGGGGGTTGCAAAAAGGCACTTTGCATTATTAATTCATTCTAAGAATATATGTGTATAAAGCATGAAATTCTATGAAACCCTTATAAGAAAAAGAATATTAAAAATCTTAACTCTACCAGCAGAACTGGTAACCCTATTTGTATTCATAACAACCACCAGACATATCAGCATGGAGTGTGCATGTTTGTGTCCAGGAGTAAATTAAACACATATATTTTGAGCCAGTGGAAATCGTACCAGAAGAAGCAGCAGCACTTGCTCCCACTGTCTTACAGTGCTTTGGCTTTGTTCTTCCCACCAAGTGCCCCTCCCTGCCTGTACCAAAGGAACTCTGGGATTGGTAGTTCTTGATAGGATAGATCCTAGAAGCCCACCAGTTCAGCATGTTGCTTGCAATTTCTATTCTTCTAACTCTGCTTCCGATTGGTTCCAACAAATTTCATGCGATCTGGCTGACAGATATGAAGAAATAAGTTTCTATAAATACCATCAGGCCATGACCTCAATGAATCCCTCATGGTAATAGGGATTGCAGACTGGGCCAGGCCCTTGTGGACGTCACCTCTGAGGCCCAGTAACATGTACCCATCCCCTCCATGCGGGGGCCTTAGGAATACCACTGAGACATGAAGAGCCTCCCCTCATTTTAACTAGGGTACAATATTTCCTGGGCAACCTCAGTCTCCAACCATAACACATTGAACTCACAGATATTTCAGAGAATGGCTATAGTTATCCAGTAGGGTTGCCAGATGGGGTCTAGCTTAATACCAGACCCCAGGGAGAGGCAAGGGGAACTTACTTTTTGCAGGTGCAAACAGCAAGCATGCATTCCCAGGGCAGCATGATGACATCACTGCAAGAAGTGACATCATCATACTGAACCCAGCCCTCACTTCCGGGTGCGCAGCCACAGGAGGGCACGTAGGTTGGCTGGCCGTTCCTAGGTGGTGCTGTGCTACCGCAGTAGGCTGCCTGGGCACCCTGGGTAGAAGGCCACTTCTGGGGCCTGGTGGTGGTGGCACACTCCCACAAGTGACCATCTAGGCATCCTGGCTGGCTGGCCAGCCTCTCCTGGGCAGTACCATGCAGCCACAGGAGACAAACAGCCAGGCTGGCTGGCTAGCCACTCCTGGGCAGTGATGCACAGCTGGGTGCCTGGGCTGGCAGGCCACCTTTCTGGCCTGGCGGCAGCACCACACACCCACACAAGGCGGGATGGCCAGGCTGGGCAACCAACAGGGGAGAGCCAGGTGTCCAGTATTTTGGAAATGTTTTTCCTGGACAGTCCCCCAAAGTACGAGACTGTCTGGGTGAAAACGGGACACTTGACAACCCCATTATCCAGTGGTGAAGGTATGGTACTCTGCAGCTGCTCCTTTATTAACTAACAAACTTACCTGAATTATGATAGGCAGAGAGAGCTCCCGTATCTTGCAGGATTCGTGGGCGGGACACGACACAATACATCTCTGTAGGAAGGAAAATGCTGAGGGGGTTGGGGGAGTTGATGGATGGCCCTGCCTTGGCCAAGGGTTTGGACTGGATGGCCTTTGGGCTCTTCCATATCAGCGACCCACCGGTTTGACAATGATCCATCAGGGACGGCTCAGTGATAGAGCCTCTGCCTGGCCTGCAGAAGGTCCCAGGTTCAATCCCCCGCATCTCCAGTTAAAATCATCAGTTTGCAGGTGATGTGGAAATCCTCTGTCTCAGACCCTGGAGAGCCTCTCCCATTCTGAGAAGACAATACTGAACATGATGGGCCAAAGTCTTAGCATAAGGCAGCGTTGTGAGTTCATCATGACCCTGTGAATGGAAGTTGAGAAGTCTTTGCAATGGGGCAGCCGTAAGTCAAAGTTGGATCACACAAATGCTGGCAGTTAGCCAAGAGACGATCCCAGCTTTGCTGACGTTCTGCTAAGGTTTGGGGGTTGGAATGAGAACTCGCTGATGGAGAACCAGCCAAAGCTGAAACCTGGGCTTGGTGGCCTCCTCGCTGGTGTGCCAGCAAAAGGCGCTCCATTTCCTCCCCACCCTTGTATATATTCATTAATTGGTCTCCAACCTTCTTGAGAATACATTTCCCCGCTTCCTGAGGGCACAGCAACCCCCTGTTTCTCCCCATTGCCACCATTAAGATGGGTCTCGCATCGCTGTGCACCTCCCTGCTGCAGCACACGCACGGATCCCGACACCTCGGGGCTAGGCACATCATTTCCAATTGGGAGCAAATGCTGTTGGTTTTCATTAATCTGCCAATTTCTTGACTCTCCTTTCTTCCCTCCCTCTCTCTCTCTCTCCTCTCTCTCCCTCTCCCTCTCTCTCTTTTCTGCTCCAAGGCAGGTGAGTGCATCAATTTTCTTCTCATC
Organism: Eublepharis macularius; assembly: GCF_028583425.1. NCBI lineage: Eukaryota > Metazoa > Chordata > Lepidosauria > Squamata > Eublepharidae > Eublepharis > Eublepharis macularius. The sequence continues at coordinate 126,938,761 of NC_072795.1, read as the reverse complement.
TGTGGCAGTTAAATTAAATGGAATCGGCCTGATTGCTGAAAATCAAAGAGAAGGCTGATAAAGCAATTAAATCTCTCTAATTCCTCCTCTTGAAAAGGTGCAGCTTGGCTCAGAAGCTAATTAACTTCATAATGAAAATCCTTCTTCACCCTTTTAGGCTTTCTTTCCTCCTTGTTTTTGGTGGCGGGCGGCTTTGCATTGCCCAGGGAAGGAGGGGGAGGCCGGAGTGACGAATATAGCAGGAACCAAAACACACCAACTTCTATGACGACTGGAGGACATTGTATCATCTGACAGGATGCGCTGCAAAGAGCTTGGAGAGACATCGCTTACGTAGTTCTGGGCGCTCACCGTCCTCTTCCACTTCGTCCCCTCACTCTTCATCCTCACCAATACATGCCCTGAAAGTACCCAACATCCGGAACTGGTCTGGACCAGGGATTTTTTTCAGCTGGAACACTGTAGAACAGAGTTCCGGAACCTCTTGAAAAAGGTCACATGACTGGTGGCCCCGCCCCCTGATCTCCAGACAGAGGGGAGTTTAGCTTGCCCTCCGTGCCGCCGAGCAGCACAGAGGGCAATCTCAACTCCCCTCTGTCTGGAGATCAGGGGGCGGGGCCACCAGCCATGTGACCATTTTCACCGAGGGTGATTTAAACTTTTAAAAACTCCCCCCTTGTTCCAGCTGACCCAAAGTGACGTCATTGGTCCTGGGAGAGTGCGCGCTCTTTGCGCATGCACTTGTGGTACCAGGGGCACCATTTCCTGCCAAGAGTTGCCCCCTGTGCTGGCAACTCACTGTGTTCCACCACCTCTTTTCCTAGAAAAAAAGCCCTGGTCTGGACAGTACAAGAACATCGTCTCTGATGAAAGGAGGGTGTCCTGTGTTTGTGACATCTCCATTTTCCTCCATTCCTTGGAGAGGAAAATCCTCTTGGCAACTGCTCTTGGAACTAGATGCCGAAAACCATACATCAGACTGGTTCTGGGTGGTTATGACCACATGTTTCCCAGCAGGAAATCATGTCCCCAAACCCTTCACTCCCCTTCCATTGACATGGGCCTGAGAGATGGGTTAAGGGGTGGGCCAGCTCAAGCCACTAGGGTTGCCAGCCTCCAGGTGGGGCTTGAAGATCTCCCAGAATTTCAACTGATCTCCAGACTACCGAGATTACTTCCCTAGAGGAAATAGCTGCTTGGGAAGGTGGACTATGGCATTATATCCTGCTGAGGTCACTCCTCTCCTCAAACCCCGCCCTCCCCAGGTCCCACCCCCCAAATCACAAGGAATTTCTCCCCTCCTTGCATGGCTGCAATGTGGGTGTGCAGACACACACACACAATGTGTGAATTTTGTCACATCCACCTTGGCCCACAGCACAGCCAACTTTGCACTGTGGGAATTTTAAACATGAAGGTCACAATAATTTTGAATAATCCACCCTGATCCAAGATGAATGGGGGAGTCAGGTGGGTAGAGTTTGGTGCATTACCATTTGAGGAGGTTCCACTATTTTTACAGTGTGTTCCTACTTCAAGTGCACAATTTATTTTCAGCATATAGCATACTTTATATACCTGTCCAAAAGCTTATAGGCTGTGGGATTTTCCCATAACAAGTAGCACCTCTCTGTAACACTAAAACAGGAAAAGTTTAGCAACTAAAATAAGACATACTGAGTGCTTCTCATATAAACAAACATAGTGGAAACAGAAGATTCAAAGCAGACAAAGACAAGTATTAGATAAAAGGTAGCCGCGGTTAAGTATATTTCAGTATCTTTGAAAATCTCTGCGGAAGTTCCAGCACCTCTTGGTTAGTTGTGTGTTGAATTTTAATTAGCAAAAATTTTAAAGTAGTTGGATCAAATGTTTTTATCTAACACTTGTTTGCTTTGCTTGTTCTGGTAGCCCTTCCTGGGCCAGGGGCCACCACTGATGTGGGCCCTGCCCCAGAAAGGAAAGGGTGTCCCTTGCTTGGGGCAACAAACCAGTCTGGGTCCTCTCAGTTCCCGTCCTTAAATGGCAGGTTTACAGGAGACTGCCAGCCGCTGCTACAGGCTTATACACACAAAGCACGGGAGCGCTCCCAGGAGTAGGAGGCATTTCTAGCTCGGGCAGCCTCTGGGCTACCTGGGCCGGACTAATTGAGAATGTTAATCCTGTGAGTATCACTAGAGAGCTGGCGCATGCTTGCACCACCACTTGTGTGCTCCCTCCTCCCCGAACAGTTATTCCACGTAGACGCACCAGTCCAGGTAAGGCGATCCCCCACCTCCACCTGTTTCTTTTCTTCAGTACTGACTAGGTTAACGATCCTAGTTAGAACAGACAAATGCTGGGCAGCCACATGTCCAGACTACCATTTTCAGTGAAGAGAAGAAACCCCCAAGGGTGGGGAGCTGCCCCATGTGGGGGACTGCCCCCCTGCAGATTATCCCCACCTCCTAGACCGCCATGGCCATCTGCCTGGTGCCTAGGGTTGGCAGTCCCCACTGGGGGTAGGAGATCCCCCGCCCCCACTTACCTGGCTGTCGGAAGGAATGTGCCTCCCTGGGTGCGCTCCCAGGCAGCACGGCACACTCCCATGCACTGCAATGGCCCAATTCAGCCCTGAATCAGACTGAATCAAGTCAGATTCGGGCCGAATCGGGCTGCTACAGAGCTTGGGAGTGCTCCCAGGGCGGCACATGGCCTGCGCGATGACATCACTTCCCAAAAGTGCAGGAGACAGACACCAAAAGGTAGGTGCCGAGTCTCCAACTTCCTGCCTAGGGGATTGGGGGACCTGACAACCCTACTGCCACCTCAGGCTCCAGGAGCACTGAGGGGGGCTGATGCCCCTCTCCCCACTCATGGGCGAGACCTTGAATCCCACCCCATTCACCTCCCCATCCTGTAAGAGGGGGGCAGGCAGGATGGGGGCAGCATGCGGCAGTAGCCCCCACAAGATCAACGGACTCCCACTCCATTCAGGGGCCAAGCCACCCAACGGAGCCTCAAGCCACCCAACGGAGCCTCAAGCCACCCAACGGAGCCTCAAGGAGCCTGGTGTCTCCTTGAGGCCACGGCTTCCCTGGTGGCCCAGGGCTGGGTACTATCCCTGGGGATGAGCCGTGGGGCTGCCTCAGGGAGGGTGGGGGGTGAAGGGGAGCTGCTATCAGCTGCAGGCAAGCAAAGAGGCAGGGGAGGGACTAGTTGTTTGACACAGATTTTATTGAACTTCCAACAGTGAAGGGGATGTCCCGTCACGTGTTGCCAACTTCCCTCGGCCAGGACTGGAGCTGCACCTGTTTGCACAGCAGTCAGAACCACGAGGGCCATTCCTCATGCTGCCATCTCAGGCGTGGGGTCAAGTTGCGGACTGCCTAGGGAACAACTCTATGAGCTGGGCTCAAGTGGCAGCTGCGAAGGACCATGGGGGCTGGAAGAGCCCACTCCCTGGCAGGTTGTGACCTGCCTGAAAGGAAACAGACACATGTGTGGTGAGGGGCTGGGCCTCATGCCGGCCACGGCCGGGTGTCCGTGGCTGGAGGCAGCTGCAGCAGCTCCATAGTCACAGGTGCTGTCTGCAAGCAAACAAGGGATGCCCGTCCAGCAGGAAAGCGCTCCTTGTCTGCATCTGACTGTTCTGCTTTTGTGGATACTTGGAGTTTTGATTCTGGGAGGGTGACAGTCATTGGGTTGTCCACCCACCATCACGGGGAAGTTACGAGAGCAAGCACCCAGTCACCCCGGCCCACAGCCACGCTCTCTCCTCTGCTGGCGGAGGGAGTCTGGACAGAGCCCTGACACGGGCTGCTGGAAGTCCCCCTAAAACAGCAGTGTTGAGCGTGACGTCCTGGGCAACTGCCTTCAGAGCCAGTTTGGTGTAGTGGTTAAGAGCACAGGACTGTAATCTGGAGAACCGGGTTTGATTCCCCGCTCCTCCGCTTGAAGCCAGCTGGGTGACCTTGGGTCAGTCACAGCTTCTAGGAGCTCTCTCAGCCCCACCCACTATACAGGGTGTTTTGTTGTGGGGATAATAATACTAATATAATACTTTGTAAACCACTCTGAGTGGGCATTAAGTTGTCCTGAAGGGAAGTATATAAATCAAATATTATTATTATTATTATTCATGGCAGGCTGGCAGGGGCCACACACCCTGAGAGCCTCAGTGACAGAAGCTTCCATTTGGGGGGGGTGCAGGTGAAGGGAGAGGGGAGGCTGGTGTGAACAAGCATGCTGGGCAGCTGCCTCCCCAGCTCCTTCTTACCTGTTGGTGGGCCCTCACCACACCCCAAGGCAGGACTCAGGAGACAGGTAACCTGCAAGGGAGCTTGGGTAGTATTTGTTTGTTAGACATTCTGGATGTGGCTCTCCTCCCACATGTGAGTGCGAGGCACACCCTGGACTTTGCAAAGTTCCCCTGCATACTCCTGCCCCACCACCATGAGCACCCTCTCCCGCTCTGTGCTTTAAGTCCCCACAACGGGGGCTCTCGGGCAGAGCCTCCAGCCGCCTCCCTACTTACCTGGGGTCAAGGGCACCCTGGCCGGCTATGTAGAGTACCCAGTGAGCTGATTGGGCGTGGGTAAGGGGGCTCGTCTGCCACAGGGGTGCAAGCAGATTGGTCCCTGCAATAGTCAGTATCCTATGCTCCACCATGCTGCTTGGGCAGGGCCAAACATAGGGAGGTGATCAACTTTTCCCATACAATGGGCGCCTATGAGTTACGCCACTGTTTTTCGTGGTGTGACTTTCTGCCACTGCTGGGGGTGTTCCCATGCCCAAAATGGCTTAGGGAGCTGACTAAGTCATGCCCCACCCCCACCCCGCCCCTTGGCTCACTGGCTCCCGGATTTATGTCCTGGCTATGCCTGTGCCCAGCCACCATGGCCTGGTGCCAGTGGAGAATCTGGGCAGAGCTGCACCAGGTGCTGTGCTGGCATAGGGGGGTTACACTGGTGTATGTCTGGGTTATGCCAAGTTGGTTCCCAGGGTGTTTACACTCCCTTCCCCTCGATTGCGCTGTCTTTGTCTACATAATCCACAGTTCGGCTTCAGTTGTAGTCTGTGGTTTGGGTCACATCCTCAACTGATCTACCTGTACATCTTTTCTGACTCCTGCCAAGGCTTCATTTGATTTGCAGTCACCAGCTTGGCTCCTTTCCTTGAGCGATCTGTTTGGAGAACTCTGACATGTTTGCTGGATATGCAGTATTGATCCACAATAACAATGGACTACATTCCAGTTGGCTGTTAAAGCAATATCAGTTAAGTAAGACTACATGCCATGGAGATACTCGGTCTCCATTTTAGAACCCCTACACACACTGGTCAATATGAGGATACCAACAGTAGACTACATTATATGCCTGGTACACATTGAATCATATGACAAGATAATAAAAAACAGTGATAATATGGTAATAATAGTAAAAATGATCTGCCTTATTGAACTGATTTAAACTGCTTTCAGAATTTTTAAGTGCTGTGTAATTGCTAGCCATTGGTCAGAGAAAATGCTGAAGATCAAGATACTTATGGAGCAATGGCTGTCCAGCTTTACATTGACCTCCCCGCCCCGCTCCAGCCTGGCAATAGAGTGGTTGTATTTGAAATGAATTAAGTCAATCACTATAATTTGCAAACTGAGCTAGTCTGGAACTGTGATGTTCTACTCATTATGCTTGCACAATCCTGCTAGTTTGGGATCGCACGCTGCATTTTAGATAAGTCTTGCAGTAAATTGGTTATCAGAATACAGAGTTAAGATTTTTGAAGTTTTCATTTGTTCAGGATTTACTTCTTTCTTCAATGTTTGTTCTCAGTCTGAAGATGAAGATGCTTGAGGCTAAAAGGACAGGGGGATAGGTAGGAGTAGCGAGACTAAGTCATACGAGTGCACGGTGAGAGATCATAGAACATGTTTACTGCTTACATGGCACAGGACAGCAGCCATGTACATCTCTGCATGCACTTCCATGTCTGAAGAACAACAGTGCAAGCTCTTTAAAGGGAAAGTAATAGGTTGGAGGGGGGGCTAAGGCAGACAGATGGATCCGTGGCCATTCAGCAGATAATGACCTCTACAGCGCATACACATCTCCAGTAAATGGAGTTATTTTCCAGAAACATACCTCGGTTTACTAAGCCCAGTTTGGAATGGAGCTCAGGGGAGTTTGCCCCTCTTTGCTTCAAAGAGCACACGTACGCTGGTGGTTTCTGATTGCTCCCTGTCTACCTGACCACACAAATTGCATGTGCAAGTGCTTACAGGCGTCCAAGCACACAGCAGCCAAGGAAACCAAACCATGAAGCGCCTAGAAAAGCAACACTTACAGAATCTCCTCTGCCTGTCTTGAATGAGAAGAGGGCAAAAGAACAAGCAGGTGAAAGTTCAGCCTCAGTGGCTTTCAAATTATGGCAGAGAAGGAGCTGTCACTTGACTCTACAGCAGAAGTATCCTACCAGTTGCTTGTTCCAACAGGAAGAACTGAGCAGCTCTCAGAGCTACATGCATACCTTGTGAGCAGTCAGCCCAGCCTCTGCCATCTTTAATAGCTGCTTATGATATAAAAAACATAAGCCTCTTGAATCTGATGCACCTTAATTCACATTAGAGAGCCAGTTGGCTGAGCAAATCATTGCCAGATTCCACCTGGGAGAATGAATCATGCATGCAATGTGTATGCAAAGCTGAGGGATTGGGTGTGATTGGCTCCTGCCTCCCCACACTGTGGAATGTGCTATCATGACAATAAAGCTGCTTGTGAGTCACCATTCCAATCTCCCCTTTCCATTGATTAAAGCTCTGATAAGTTTGTAACTCCTTCCTGGGAACATCTAATCAAAATTCTAAATTCATTAGCCAAGTTCGAGGAACATTTAATTAGCAGCCGTTTGTTTGTGAGGCACCAGGAGTAACCAATCTGATTTCTTTGTCACACCCTGGTAGCACCAGTCAAAGGTATTCAAACCTTTGTCATTCGCAGGAGGTGACCTTTAAGATTTTATGTATTGTCGAAGGCTTTCACGGCCGGAGAACGATGGTTGTTGTGGGTTTTCCGGGCTGTATTGCCGTGGTCTTGGCATTGTAGTTCCTGACGTTTCGCCAGCAGCTGTGGCTGGCATCTTCAGAGGTGTAGCACCAAAAGACAGAGATCTCTCACTGAGAGATCTCTGTCTTTTGGTGCTACACCTCTGAAGATGCCAGCCACAGCTGCTGGCGAAACGTCAGGAACTACAATGCCAAGACCACGGCAATACAGCCCGGAAAACCCACAACAACCATCTTTAAGATTTTTGTCCTAATGGCAAAGACACCTTCCCACCCCAGGGCCTGATTTGCCGTATAAAAACTCGGGCTTTACCCCCCTCAAACTGTGCATGCTTCCCTGGATCTGAGAACTGTGCCCTCAGAGTCTCCTTCTCTGAGCCTCTCCTGGTTGAGAATGCTGGCCGTTTGAAACCCTCTTCCCCCGTGGACTACTCTGCTCTCCAGATAGGTAATTATTGCCTCAAAATTCCTGAACTCTATTCCAATTTCACCACTGTTTTCTTAGGAACCTTGTATGCTTGTGAGTTACTTCTTGTATGTGTGAGTTTCCCCCTAAATAAAAATTACTCTTTGTTTTCGAATAACCCATCTCGTCAATTGGCTTGGGAAGGTGACCCGGTAAAAATCGGTGGAGTATTCCACTTTGTTACCCCTCTTGCATAGCCTCCTCCTTGCCGCTAATTTCCCCCTACTCACAAAGAGTCTCATTCCAGTAACAAGCCAATCATAGTCAGATGCAGGGTATTAACAAGCGCTCCATCAGGTCTGACTTTTGAGCAGAGACATGGAGCACATTGACCAGACTTCAGATTATTGGGTTGTGTCCAATATTTGTTTTACAACTGGCATAAGGGACAGTGTTTCTTGCTGACTCCCTCCCAATGGAAATCTCCATATCATGCCAGGATTGCCACTCCTCCAGGTAGAACCTGGAGATCTCCCAAAATTACAACTGATCTCCAAAATAGTAAAGAGTCCAGTAGCACCTTTAAGACTAACCAACTTTATTGTAGCATAAGTTTTCGAAAACCACAGCTCTCTTCGTCAGATGCAACTGATCTCCAGACTACAAAAATCAGTTCCCCTGGAGGAAATGGCTTCTTTGGAGGGTGGACTCTATGGTATTATACCCCACACTGTCATCCTTCCCCTCCCCAAACCATTTACTCCCCAGGCTTTGCCCCCCAAATCTCCAGGGATTCCCCAACCTGAATATGGCAAGCCTAACTCTATGGCATCACATCTTTGCTGAGATCTATCCCCTCCTCAAACCTCATTCTGTCTCCATATCTATAGGAATTGCTCAATGCCCAGTTAACAACCCTTTAGCGTGCCAAGCATTTTTGGAGTAGTGGTTAAGAGCAGCAGGACTCTAATCTGGAGAACCGGGTTTGATTCTCCACTCCTCTGCTTGAAGCCAGCTGAGTGAACTTGGGTCAGTCACAGCTCTCTCAGAGCACTCTCAACCCCACCCACCTCACAGGGTGATTGTCATAATAATGACATACTTTGTAAACTGCTCTGAGTGGGCGTTAAGTTGTCCTGAAGGACGGTATATAAATCGAATGTTATTGTTAATGTTATTGTTTTCCTGGGGACAGGGTGTCCGTGAGCTGTGGAGACAGCATTTCAGGGGGTGGAGTGGGAAGGGGAAGGTGGGGAAATTCTGTTTCACGAATGGAGTTCTAGCTTCAGTTCTGCCCAGGGCATGGCATGGCATGTTGCCGACCTGTTGCTGAACATCTGGTCATCCTGATCTCCTTGTTCCTATGAGGGTTTTTTTTCTCTGCTTCAGCATCCTGCTAACAGAGGGCAGAACAATTTTGCTATTCAAAACTGGGATCCCTGCTAGTTGTTAGCATTTCAAAAGGAGGAAGATATGTGTTTTTAAAAGACATGTTTTTGGGTAAAGGATGTGGTTTGCTGGAAGAGCCACTGCTTTGCATGCAGCAGTTCCCAAGTTCAGTAGGGGTGAGCATCTAGAAAGTTTCCATTTCAGTTTCAATTCCAGGTGAGGCTCTGGGGCAGCTGTTTTTTACATGCCCTGGCACCAAAATCACAAAGAAAACAGTCCCCCATCTAAACCCTCAACCTACCAAGTTTGAGAGCGCACAACAACTGAGAGCGCAAGTGAATGGCAAGTGAACAGGGAGGAATACACGTGAGTCTGTTCACTTGCCAGGCAAGTGTCATTCGTCAGTTGTAACTTGGCTCATACTACTATGTTTATGCACCCTGAGGAATGGTGAAAGCATGCATCAAGGTGTTGGGCAGCTGCACATGCACACACTGTTCTTTTCACATCATCCCAAAACCTTCTTCTCAAGCACATGAAAACGAAGGGACCCCAAAGAAGGCAAGTGTTAGCAGTGGCCAGGTGCACACAGTGGCGGGAAACAAGTCGTTCCAGGACAGTGTGCAAGTTGGAGAGTGCTCCATTGCCAACTGTTTGGGCACAGCAAAATTGAAAAACAAACATTCTTGCTTTATTGGCAAAGCCACTACGTTTTACCTTTGAGTCTTGCTGTTATGCCATGTTATTATGCCATGTTGTTATGCCTTCTAGTTTCATTTCCATGATGAATTTGGGTGAATCTTCCTCCCTAATCTGCTGCAGGCAGCTGTCCTGTCCTTGCACTGTGCTAAAAGTGCACAGAAAGGGAGGGCCAGGGTTTTTCCTTCACAGGAAGGGAGTAGGAGAGGATGGCCCTCTTTCCCCCCTGTTTTTTACTAGTAAAAGTTGCTGGCTGCCAGTCTCTTTTTCCAACTAAAACCATGAACCCGGAGTTGAATGAAAAGGAAAAATGAAAAAATGAGATTAGAGAAGAAACTGAACAAGAGAGTCCTGTTGTTATGCCCAAAAATAAAAAATCTGAGCAGATCAGTTCTTCCTTGCGCATGTTCAATACACACCTGCTACCTCCTTGTTATTTAACACTGGGCTAACAGTTTTAATCAGAAAAGCACACCAAAGCAGGAAGCTTTCTGGGCAAGATGGAATTCCTCCTGGTGCTCCTTGACCCCCTCTCTTTGGAGGACTTCTTAATTCAAAGTGAGTGGCCCTGGCACCATGGCACCTAAGTGAAGGGCAGCAACAGCAGAAGGCCACTGAATGGGCATGAACCAGTTCCATATGCCTCGGATCTCCTGTTTTCTGCCTAATCTGCATAACATGAGCCTGTGTGGCAGTTGGGAGCTCAGAGGCTGCAGGAAAACCATCCCAGCCCAAACCCATGTGTGTACACCCATGTGGCTGTTGCCAGGCTAGCATTTCCTTGCATTGTGCATAAAAGCACACAGAAAGAGATGGCAATAGAGATGGCAATGCTGGTGTAATGGCACCATGCAGTCTGCTGCCCCCTCCCTGGTGCAAAGCAAATTTTTGATCCCTACAAGCTACTCAATACCGCTGCTATTGCAAGGAAGTGCTGGGGGGGGGGGAATCCACTCGTGCATACCAAGCATATCCCCTTTCCTGCCAATGAGGTTAATATTAAGGGCTTGGTCTCTCCCCTTTGAGCCAATTGGTTGCATGATGAGTGCAGACAGACTTACCATGAAGGAAAACAAGATGTTGCTGGACAGCCCACCCCACTGCCTGGTGTGCCTGCATGGCTGGTGGGCAGTAAGTACCAAAACGAAACACACAAACTTTTCGTGCGGGGGAGTCATTACAGCCTCATTTGCCAGATTTGGTGCAGAGTTCCAGAAACTGCTTTAACAATCGGAACCAGCACGTTCTGTGTGTATTTTCAGCTAATTTTTTCTTTGTTAAGCTTATCCCTAAAGTTCAGTCCTTAGCATTTCCCGGTGAAAGGATCAGTTAGTATGTGATGTGAAAGACCTCCGCCTGAGAACTGCTACTAGTCAAAGTATACAAAACAGACCTTGGTATAAGTCAGGTTTAAGGTTTAAATAGCCAACAGCAGAGTGGGAGAACGGTGAAACTGAGGGCAGGTCAAAGGGTTAATCTCTCCCTTCTTTGCATGGCCCCAGGGCAAATTGAGGCACACAAGCCTGTATTTTGCATGTTATAGATGGACTGAGAACACGGCCTTTGTCTCATCTGTTTGAGCCTTAAGTCTGGTAGCATAATATATGCACTCAGACCACATTCCTTAATATATGTTAAAAGCAGGGTCATGAAACTGTTGCTGTATTTTAAGACTTAATATTAGCTACTGAAGTAAATTGCTTTGGGTTCTGTCTGGAGTTATTGTTTGACTTTTAGCTGGCCTCTTGCAAATGTTCTGCTGCCTTTCTTCATTATACTATGGAGACTTGTGCCTTGGTATATACCTGCTTCCAGTTCTCCTAAAATGGAAGCAAAATTACTCTAAGGGATTTTCAAAGGAGGGAGGGAGGGAGATAAAACAGAGGTTAGAGACGTAGCCTAACCAGAAAGCTCAGATCTGGTAACCTGGGGCCCCACAAAGCATCTGCCAAGCAGCAGGAGATATTCATAATTTGAAGCACAGAAGAAATAGGTTGGGGGCGAGTGATCTTTCCACCACTCATCACTACTCACTGACACGTCAGAGCCAGTACAAAGTATTTTGTTGCCCCAGACAAGGCATGTCCATCCACTTCTGGGCTTGTTCTGTCACCAGCCAGGTTCAAGTCAGGCTTACGGTTATCAACTCAGAACTGGGCAATTCTTCGAGGTTTGGAGGTGGTGCCTGGAAAGGGTGGGCTTGGGGGAGAGGAAGGACGTCATTGGGGTATAACCCTATCGAGTCCATCCTCCAAAACAGTCATTTTCCCCAGAGGAACTAATTTCCGTCACCTGAAGATCAGTTGTCACTCTGGGAGGTCTTCAGGCCACACCTGGAGGTTGGCAACTGTAGTCAGGGGGCACCTGGGCTGGTGGAGATGCATAGCCAAAGTTGATTCCTGTCCCCTACTGAGTGTCATCCCTGTACTGCATCATCACCCTCGTCATTAAGTTCCTCCCAAGCAGTCCCTTGGCTGGCTTGGACAGAGAACCAGCCCAGCTACCACTCCCTCCTTCATGTTGCTTTTCATGGGCAATACGTGCCCTGAACCATCACCACGAGTGTCGACTCTTTGCCATGACTGGCAGCAAAAAGGACGAACTACCCCACCCCTTCTCTGCTGCAAAATTGCATCCTCCCCCTGCCCCTTTGCAGATGCCCTGTGATGAACGGGCCTTCCTTGCCTTGGGTCTGCTGCCGAATGTCTCCTTCGGCAGATCTTGGCCAGCCCAAGGCAGAGCTGAGCATTTGCATAAGGGCTTTTACAGATACGGTGTTCAGCCCCAGCCAGACTTAACAGGTGGCAAAACCACGAGGAAGACTGTTTATACAGGCCTCCAGCTGCTAGTCAGAAAGGCTCTCCCTGGAAGCTTCCGGAGCTGCTTCGGCAGTACTCCCCAGTGTTTATTGCCTGGGATTCGAGCAGCTTCACCAGGTTTACTGTAAAACTACCCATTGAAGAACCATTTTGCACTGCGTGTTTGAGATGAAGAGGCAAATTTTCCTCAACCATCCCAAAAAAACCAATCCTAAGCAAACTCCTGAGTGCCATTTCCAAAGGCTGATAAATGGGGCTTTTAATTAGCGCCTTCTGTGTCACTTTCAGCCATAGGGACTCAGGAGTCGACAGCCCAGGGGGGAAAGCTGCAAATCCTATGGAGAAAAAAAATCAATCTTTATTCAAGCCAGTCATAAAAGCAAAACATTCCCTTTGGAGAGGACTGCATGGGGTCTGTTCAGACCAAGCTGCCCCAATCTGACCTCTGACCCTATCAAATAAGAGGTGAAATCGGCTCTTAAGTCACAGATGCTTTCCCTCCATGTTCCATTGTGGTTTCATCGCTTTTCAGAGAGCTGGAACAGGGGAAAAGACAAAGCACAAATTTCCAAAGAAAACACAAATACATAAGGGACATGGAGCTGTGTATTGTTGGAGCTCCATACAATGGGGAAATGGTACAAAACCCCATTCCTGAGTGGCAAGGAGAAACCATAATGGGAAAGCTATTAACCTCAAGGAAAGACGGCTGGGTAAATCTTTCTTAGAGAACCACATGTTCCAAAGTTGTGCTCCACAGTATCTCTGCCATAATTTGTGAGTAAGTTCATTTGGTTCGGGGTCTGTTAAGAGAAAGGGAAAGCAATTTTCAGCACTTGGAAATTTTATTAACAAAAAACTGTCGGATTGAGAAGTCTGGACAGGAGTCTGTAAAGTGCAGACCTGCCAACTTTGGGAAATATAGGGCATTTTGCTCTCCAGATTTCTTGCCCTCTGCTTTTGAATCATCATCAGTTGAAGTGAGCATATATCTTAAAGTCTGATCTGAAGCATTAGTTTTCCAGGTTTTGACTGGCAATGTATGTAGAATCATATTCTAGATCCAGCACCTTCAACAGGGGATGGCTGGAAAGATTCCATTTATAGAACGAAGGCTATAGAGTCTGAGACAGCAATGAGGTCACCACCTTGCAGCAAGGTCTAGAGGTCCCAGTTGGGGTTGCCAGCATCCAGGTGGGGTCTGGAGATCTCCCTAGAATTACAATTGATCTCCAGATGACAGAGATCAGTTCCCTTTGAGTGGAGATAATGGCTGCTTTGGACGGTGGACTCTACATGTCATGACCCTGAGACCCTCACTCCCGTTCCCAAATGCTGAAACCCAGTCACTCAAGACCCTTAGGAGTATCTAAGAGCTCTAGTCAAGGATTTGTGAAGCTCTCTGGCTTCCTGGATTCATTTGAGTGTGTGTACACCTTAGGCAAGTAACACTGGACACAGGCAGGTAAAATATATCATTGGAGTTTATTAAAGAAAGAACATATGAGCGTACATAAGCAAAGCAGGAATTGCTCTTCAAAGACATTTAGGCACAAAAACAAATAAGGCTTGCTATTCTAAATATCATCTAACTAACTAAAATGATTGCAAGCTAGCTGAGTCTGGCCTTCAAAGCAGGCATTATACTCCACTGAGTTCCCTCCCCTCACCAAACCCTGCCCTTCTCAAGTCTCCCAGTCTAGATCCATTTGGATTTGAACCCAAGCCACAAACAGTTTAATCCATATGTGGTGGTGGTGGAGGGTGCCCCTCAAGTCATAGCTGACTTATGGCAACTCCTGGCAGGATTTCCATGGCAAGAGACTGACAGAGGTGGTTTGTCATTGCCTGCCTCTGCAACCCTGGTCTTCGTTGGAGGTCTCCCATCCAATTACTAACCAAGGCCAACCCCGCTTAGCTTCTGAGATCTGAGGAGATCAGGCTCACCTGGGCTATCCAGGTCAGGGCAATTCACATGTACTGACTCCTATATTTTGGCCACAAGGTCTCATTGGCTTCTGCAATAATAGTGAAATATGGAAAGAATCCCACATATCTATTCTGTGACTGCAATTGGATCCCCAAATTCTTACTCGGCAATCCAGGTGTCTCGAGTATGTCCGTGTACTGTGCCGCAAGCTAACTGACAACTGTGCCCTATATTTTTTGCAAAATCTTCTCTTTATAGAGCCTTTTCTGAGCGCTAGCTGGAAAACAGTTTTAAAGGCACACAAGAATAATTTGAAGTAGAACCTTCATCTACCACTGAACTGAAGTCCATCGGGCTCTGTGAGCTGCCTGCATGAGAGACAGCCATACAAAATCTACTCTAAGCTCATTCGCTCATGTAAGAGTGACAGGTAAATAAATAAAAATAATAGCGCATTGCCGAGGACTTCAATAGAGCCAGTACAGTCATGTTGGTCTGCGGAGAAATTCATTCCACGTGTCTTCTAAAATTGCCCAGGGAAAGGAGAGGCTGCCCCAACATAATAGTCAGCCGGGCTAATTTTTTTCTCTATTTCTGCACACATTATAGCTCTGAACGAATATGGCAAAGAGGCTCATGCTGCTTTTCAGGTGCCACATGTGAATACCCTATTGCATTTTTACCAGGCCAGATCCGCAGACTCAGTCGTATGTTATCAGAGGGGGTGGGTTTCATAGAAAAAGAGCTGGAGGAACTCATTAGCATGACTCATTAGCATATGCCACGCCTCTTGCCATCACCGGAAGTGTCATTCGTATAATTGATTTGCATGTGCCACACCCCCTTATATCACCTATCCTGGCTGTTTTGGACCCAATCGTGGCCATTCAGGGCCGAAATTGGGCCCAAAATGGCAAAAAGGGGCTGAAAATGGCTGAAAAGGGGCCCAAAATGGTCAGGAACGGGCCGCTGATGAGCGGGAGAGTGATCTACCACCTGTCAGAGGCCCAATCCAGACCAAAACGGGCCCAAAATGGCCGAGAGTCAGGTGGGCAGGGCCACCTGATATGTGACTTTTGGGGAACTGCTGGAACTGCGTTCCTGAATGGAAACATTAAGGAGAACTCTGCCTAGGTATTCCAGTTTAGGGAAGGGGGTGGATTATACGGCTTTTGTCCGAGTTCTATCTGAGGCTGTTCTACCAAATTTCAAAACAGGTGGGAACAGCAGAGGAGGGAACAGGATAAAACATGCTCACCTGGACTCCTGCTGCTTTGGATACTTACCTACATCTGTTCCTTTAATTTTTTCCAAATTTCATGATCAGCCCTGCTCAGGCAGAAGAGAGAGCAACAGCTTTCCTGGCTGACTAATCTGTAAGATCCTAAGGGACCTTTTCAATAGGTTTCTGGAAGTATATTAGAGGGTAGGTTTACATAGAGATCACAGATCCCTTGGGACTAGCAGTTTACCATCTTCTTGCGCTTGTTAAATTTTCTCTCATCTGTGCTTGGTGAATGGTTGAAATGTATGAGTGAGGACAAAAATGTGTGTGTGTGTATGTGTAAGGGGCTGGATGTTGATTTCAAGAAAGATTTCCAGGATCAATTCAAGAACTCTTCAGCCAGGCAGTTTATGATTTCCCAGAAAGGTAGGTTGCCTGCACCTTGGTTGTGTGTGTGTGAAATCAAATTCTTCAGTATTAGTGGCGGAGTGCCCTCCAGTCATAACCCCTGGTGGGGTTTTTACGGCAAGAGACTAACAGAGGTGGTTTGCCATTGCCTGTTTCTGCAGCCCTAGTCTTCACTGGAGGTCTCCCATCCAATTACTAACCAAGGCCAATCTTGCTTAGCTTCCACGATCTAACAAGATCAGGCTCACCTGGGCTATCCAGGTCAACAAATATAATCAAAGACTGTATAATGTCCCCAAACAATAAACAACTTCCTCGTGAAATCTGGAAACACTCTCATTTCCACCATCATGAGACAACGGATATTTACTGATCAAAAACCTAAGCCCAAATCTTTAAAATCCTCTTTAAATTGACACTGTATGATAATAAAATTGTAGAGCCAAACTCTCTATTATATTATTATAATAATATTATCATATTATATATTATATTATTATAACCAGATACTAGTATATTGTAGAACCAAACCCTCTATTATATAGTACATTATTATTATTATATTATAATGTTATATATTATATTATTATATTATTATTATAACCAGATACTGGTATACCAAGAGGTAGTAAAATGCAAGAAACTAAACATTCTCTTACCAGGATATCCAAATAAGATATACTGCCACCTTGTTAATTCTGAAATTTATATTGGTTATGAGAAGTTTTTTCTGCAAGAAACAATAGCAAAATTGTTAGTGTTCTATAATATTGGAACATTATTCCTTGGCAAGGTATTCATAGCAGGGCAAATGGGGAAAAGATTTAAATTTAATTGTTACATGAGTTATATGGAAACTTGGTCGTGCCTAAATATACCTTTGAAATTAATAATATAAAGGGAAAACCTATATAAAATTATGTTTCAATGGAACTAATTAACTATTTACATGTTTTAAAAAATTCAAATCTGTACATTGAATCTTGCAAACGTTAGAGAGGTATAACAAAGAACAAACAGATTTTATGCATATATGCTAGCACGGGGGATTCAAATTTATTGGAAGAAAGTCATAGAATTAATTAAAAAGTTATTGGGATGTGAACTGCCAAAGATCCAATAATTTTATTTGTGAATTATTTGAAGGGCAGAACTGAAGCATGTGAGGTAGAATTTGTAATAGACTAGTTATATGCTTGCAAAAATCTGTATTGCAGGCAAGTGGAAGAATATTGAAGATCTTGATATTAATGACTATCTTTAAAAGATTTGGCAGATTGCAAAAATGAGGTCCCTGGGAAATCAACAACAACAACAGGAAGATAAATTCATTGAAAATTGGATAATGTTTATTCAATACTGGAACAACAAACATAATGACCCAGTTCAACCTTTTTTCTCTGTTTTTCTTTTGTGTAAAGGACAATTATTACTTACTGTAACATATACTTTATTTATATATATTTAAAATCTCAGTTCCGTAAATAAGCTCACACCATCCCAATTACTAGGATAAATGACCTGTTGCACACAAAACAGATCAGATCAGCCAGTTTAATACTCTGGATCTGCATGTTCACAAGTGCTACACATAGTCTTAACCACTCCCCAGAGAGGTCATCTCTTCGCTGCTGTCCTCTGACTCAAAAGTTGCTTGGTCTTCACCTTCTTCTGCAGCTCGTGTAGACCTGCCATGACACCCCTCTCAGAACCTCATCCCAAACCACCAATCCCAGGTTCTGTGAGGAGAGTTCTGTGTCTGTCCTTGTGGTAGTTATGGGAGGAAGCTGGGTAGGATAAAACTCCAAGACAGCTATACCTGAGGTAAAGGTAGTCTCCTGTGCAAGAACCAAGTCATTACTGACCCATAAGGGATGTCATATCACAAAGATTTCTTGGCAGACTTTTTACGGGGTGGTTTGCCATTGCCTTCCCCAGTCATCTACTTTACCCCCAGGAAACTGGGTACTCATTTTACCAACCTCGGAAGGATGGAAGGCTGAGTCAACCCTGAGCCGGCTATCTGAACCCGGCTTCTGCCAGGATCGAACTCAGGTTGTGAGCAGAGCTTGGGCTGCAGTACTGCAGTTTACCTCTCTGCATCATGGGGCTCTTACCCAAGGCTCAAGGAATTATTTTATATTGAAGCCCAGGGCTCATTTTGAGGGGGAACGTGCCGGAACGCAGTTCCGGCAGTTCCCCAAAGAAGTCACATGTCAAGCGGCCCCGCCCCACCTGACTCTTGGCCATTTTGGATTGGGGCCAAAACAGCCCGGATTGGGCCTCTGACGGGTGGTGGATCACTCTCCTGTTCAGCAGCAGCCCAATCCTGACCATTTTGGGCCCCTTTTCAGCCCCTTTTCGCCATTTTGGGTGTAATTTCGGTCCTGAACGGCCAGGATAGGTGATGTTAGGGGGTGTGGCATATGCAAATCAGTTATGCTAATGACACATTTCTGGTGATGACAAGGGGCATGGCATATGCTAATGAGTTATGCCAATGAGTTCCTCCAGCTCTTTTTCTAGGTAGCAGGGTCTAGCCGCCACTCCCCCGCCCCAGGTCTCTTCTTCAAACATTTTTATAACAATATTGAATGTACTTATGAAATACATTTAGTCCCACTTTCAGTGCCCCTGGACAGACAAGACATGGTTGAAGGCAAAACATGTTTTATTTAACAGGGAAAAAACAGGTATTCTACAGAGTGTTGTATGTGGTATGTTACAGGTAAAATGGGTAAAATTACTCTCAACTGGGATCCAGCAGTTACAACCTCCCTCCTCCCCCACCCCAAGGGATTGAATATTCATTATTGGGCCAAACGATGGTAAATAGAGTCAGGTGATATTCTTGTCTCCTTTCCTCAGAACCTTTACCTCAAGTTAGGAGGTTTACTGGACCTAATTACCAAAAGGCAAGCTCCATTAAAGATGAAAACTTTGTTTAACCTTTCTGTCACTGGTTCCCAGAAACTGCCTAGGAAGGTTTGGGTTTTTTTGTGGCTTTTAATAGGGTGTTTATTTATCATCTATAAAATAAGCTTTCTTCCCTAAGCTTACCCACCCTACCTAAAAAAAGCCAAATAAAAATTCTGGCTAACCAGACTCTCTTAACCAGAGCCTGGAAGTCCCGATCTGAGGAAATAAGTTTTTTCTTCCCCTTTTTAAACTGAGGGCCAAACTACAAGTGACGAAAGACACAGGTTGGACACTTGTCAGCTTCCCTCTAGTTTTGGCGGGAAATGTAGGCAGCTTGGCGGAATGTTGGACAAGTGACAGTTGAAAAGTCCATTGGGCAGCAGTCGGAGAGCCAAGCTGCAAGACCAGGATGCCTACATTTCCCATCAAAACTTGAGGGAAGCTGACAAGTGTCCAACCTGTGTCATTCATCACTTGTAGCTTGGCCCTCAGTTTGTTCATCCCTTTCTCATCAAGTGGAGTTCCATGGGCTCTGATTGGCTGACAAACATTTGGATTTGTATGAGTCCAAAAACACAAGGATTGGTTCAAAGCCCAGGAGAGGGAGGTGGGACTTTTCCGGACGATTACCACACACGTATTCCACTGTTGCGCAAAAGGGCATTTGCTGCACAGGATCTGGGGCCACTTTGTAAAACAGTTTGCCTATCCAGAAATGTTCTACTAAGAACTGCTAACCTCCTCTCTTTTCCTCATCTTGAAGTATTTTAAAACTTATTCGTGGTTTCTTCCCATTCCAAATAAATTTATCAATCTTAACCAACCTGTTAATATTCTTTCTTCTATATACATAGGTTACATTTGAAATAAGAAATTTAATTTTGGCAATACATTCATTTTGATTGCTGAAATTCTCCCCAGCTATGAGATTTTCAATTTTTTCCATCTAAATAAATCTGTTTGTATCCGTTAACTGTTTTTTAAAAGATTACTGTTTTGTCCAGTCACATTTATCCTCAAATATTTAAAAAAATGAGTGGCGACTGTGCATTCTGTGTGTTTTGTTGCATTAAAAATGTTGTTATCTTTTTGTCTTCTTCCTGTTAATTTTATATCATGAAAAGGATCCAGATTCTTTAATATGTTCCATTACATACTGTAATGATTTTTGTGTATGACATCACTGCAGGAAGTGATGTCATCATGCCGACCTACTCCCCCCCCCCCCCCGGGCTGGCCAGCCACTCCTGGGTGACGTCATTTATTTATTTATTTATTTCATTTCTAGACCACCATCCCCGTCAGACGGGCTCAGAGTGGTGTAACAACATACAATTTGCATCATACAATTTAAAAACAATAAAAACATTATAAACAAACATTTAAACACTATTCCATATACAATAAAAAATTCTCAAATCAGCAGATATAAATATTAAAATACAGCATTTTAGGCGCAGGGCTTGGCTCTTGCGTCATGCCCTGCATCACACTTATGAGCTGCTGCATGGGTGGTGGATGGTCTTCAGTGGTATGGCTGGCGAGAGGGCAGCCTAGCCCCCACCAAATGCCTGGCGGAACATCTCTGTCTTGCAGGCCCAGCGGAAAGATAACAAATCCCGCTGAGCCCTAGTTTCCTCAGACAGAGAGTTCCACCAGGTCGGAGCCAGGACCAAAAAGGCCCTGGCTCTCATAGAGGCCAGATGGACTTCCCTGGGGCCAGGGACCATCAGCAACTGCTTATTAACTGATCGAAGCGATCTCCGGGGAACATATGGGGAGAGGCGGTCCCGAGGGTATGCTGGGCCCAGTCCACATAGGGCTTTATAGGTCAACACCAGAACCTTGAACCGGACCCGGTACTCAACTGGTAACCAGTGCAGCTAACGGAGGATGGGTGTTGTATGTGCCGTGATTGGAGCTCTGGCAACCACTCGTGCAGCTGCATTCTGAACCAGCTGCAGTTTCCGGATCAAGCCCAAGGGAAGCCCTGCGTAGAGCGGGTTACAGTAGTCTAATCTGGAAGTGACTGTTGCCTGGATCACTGTCATAAGGTCATCGGTCGATAAGTAAGGGACAAATTGTCAAGCTTGTCTTAGATAGAAAAATGAGGATTGAACAACCACTGCAACCTGTGCCTCCATAGACAGGGAAGCATCATGTAGCTGCAGGAGGCTGGCCTGGTGCCCTGGCCAAATCTGGACACTTGGCGACCCCATGCCCTCTTACCCCCTCCCAACCCATCCATATTGCCTTATGTGCTCCACCACTCCCATGGCTATGTCACATATACACATATTCTACATACTTATAGAGGAACTTCCCTGGCCCTGTAGCAGCAGAATTTACAATTTAGAGACAGGCCCTTATTTACTAGAGTTAAGTAATCATTCATTTGTAGACTTGCCCTAGGATCACATAGTCACAATTTGTCTCTAACCAGCATAGAGATTGCTGTACTGTGTTTTAGTTGCTTTTTATATTAAAGTTGTTTTAAGCCATTCCTGGTTTTGGTTACCAGACTTTGGGCTGGGAAATTCCTGGAGATTTGGGGAGGGGGGGGTGGAGCCTGGAAAGGGTGGCTTAAGCGAGGGGAGGGGCCTCAGTGGGGTATAACGCTATAGAGCGCACCCTCCAAAGCAGCCATTTTCTCAGGGGGGACTGATCTCTGTCACCTGGAGCTCAGTTACAATTCCGGGAGATCTCCAGGGGGTGGACAGGACTTCCCAGGACCATCAAAGCTGGCATTCGCAGGGTGTTTACACGCTTCGCTCTAAGGGCAGGGACTTGAAAGTAAAACATGGGAAATTTCCGGGGGGGGGGGGCTTAAAAGGACACGAACCACGGGCGGGGCTTTTTAGCCGTCGCGGAAACGAGCCCTGGAAGGAAGGGCGCTTGGGCTGCTCTCCGCCGTTTGGCCCAGGCGGGGGAGGGGGGAGCTGCCCTTGCCGGCGGCCTCCAGCTCCAAGCTGAGCCCCGCGCTGCCGCCGCGCCCCCCTCCAGCCGCCTTTATCATGCAAATAACAAGAGTAAATGGGCCAATTCCCGGAGGAGCACTTGCCTGAAATGCAGCGCCGCTGGCAGTGGGGAGAGGGGGGCGTTTATTTGTAGGGCTCTGTTCTCATTTAGCGAAATGGCAATTAAAGGAGACGCCAGGGAGCTGCTTGTGTCTCCGGCAGCCCCGCTTGCCAACTGCCGGGGGAGGGGAGGCGGAGAAACGAGGGGGGGGGGCAGAGATCGGGGAGCAGGCGATGCAGGGCTCCCGTTGGGGCTTTTCTCGGGGGTCTTTGCCTGGAGCGGGGGTGCCTGTCGCCTGTAAGGCGCGCCTGCCTTCGCGTGCGGCGAGGGAGGAGGCGCGGGCGCGCTCGGCCCGGGAGCGCACCGCTGAGTCAGCGGGATGCGGGTGGCGGCTCTGAGCAGCAGCGAAGCCAGGAGGGACTGGGATAAAGGAGGGATCGCGTGGGGCCAGGCGGCTTGAGCGGGGAAAGGGCCGGCTGAGCGGATCTCCGGCGCGGCTTGGACGCACTTCCCCCCTGGAGCGCGTTCGCCCCGCAGCAGCCGCTGTTCCACACGCAGGGGAATGCGATCACCACTGCGGAGAAAGGCGCGCTGGCAACCGGGAAAAGTTCAGCGCGGGGTGGGATCAGTTGCCTTTTGATGTCTGGCAGTTGCGTCAAGACCCCCCCCCTCCTCTCTCTCTCTCTCTCTCTCTCTCTCTCTCTCTCTCTCTCTCTCTCTCTCTCTCTCACACACACACACACACACACACACACACACACACACACACACACACACACACACACACACACGAAATACGAAAACAGAACTGAAGCAAAGCATAAGTATTAACATGATGCAGTGAATGATGCAAAAATTACATCGTAGGATCCAGCATATAAGTGCAGTTATTATTATATGATTTATTATTATTTGCTTTATTTATACCCTGTGCTTCTCCCCAATGGAGACCCAAAACAGCTCATATTCTTCTCCATTTTATCACAAAAAATCCTGTGCAGTGGGTTAGGCTGAGAAGCTGTGACTGGCCCAAGGTTACTTACCGACAGAGTGAGGGTTCAGACCTGAGTTTCCCAGATCCTTGCCTGATGCTGTAACCACTACACCACACTGCCTCTCACTTAAAGCAGGATGGTCCTCTTATTTACCATGATAGCTGAAGGCAGTCAGGGTGGCATACTTGAGCCGCCCTTACTTGTTCTATCTCACAACAACTCTAGTTAGCCTATAAGAGAGTGGCTGTCCCAAAATCCAAAGAGCTTGAATCCAGCTCTCCCTAGTCCTAGCCCAGAACTCGAACCACTACACAACACTGCCTGCCTATCTTCCCCCTCCCTGTAAATGGGATGGTATTTCCTACTGAGGAAGGTGGCCTATGACCCACGGCAGTTTCTTGTAGCACCAGTAGCAAGCCCCTCCTCCATTCCTTACAGAAAAGGGAGCCCGGACTAGGCAGGATGGAGCAGTCTTTCACACGGTGCAATCTTACACAGAATGCTCCATTGCAATCAATGGGATTAGACTGGAGTAAATCTGCATAGGATTGCACTGCCAGGATCAAGGTGATCTTTATCTGATTTACTCGCTGCATTTTAGACCCAGTAAGGTTCTGTGTCCCCTCCAAGGTTGCATGGATGATTCCCTACCTCGCGTAGTTAAATGTTTGACTTCCAAGCCGAATTTGTTAATGCAGAACTATTTCTAGCCATCAGCTCTGGTGCCCAACTGCTCCCTTTAACGTAACTAGCGCATTCCCTTATGTATTATTTACTCTAATAGCACAAGTGCTTTGCTAATAAACTTGTCGCATGATCATGCCCCCTGCCACGGTGCCCGCCCCCACCAAACTAGACACCATCTTGCAGAGGATAATAGTTTTGCTCGGCAGGGTTGACCTTCAGGGACCCCTTTGATGTCTTAAAGCATCCTTTCTGTTAACCTTTGCCATGGAACTGAAACTAACAGGTCTGCAGTTCTCTTGGCCACGTTGCTTTGGTTTCTTAAATATTAGAGCCTCCTTTAGAAGATTGATAGCAACAGTCATCAAGCACTTGTACAGAGTCAATATTTGTATTATTAGTTGAGCCTTTTGTTTCTTGTGGCTCCTCTTTTAAGGGATGATGATGATCTGTCCCCAAGAATCTGCTGAGACCGGAAAACTTTTATTCCACTCTTCCCTGATTGGGCCAGCCTTTCAAGGAGATTTGCATATGTGAGCTGATTGGGGCTCACAACATTCCACACCTCATCCCTCCCCCCCACCCCCAGGACAGTTACACAGAGGTCATTTGCCTAAGCGGTCTGATTGGTCCTCACCCCCAACATTCTAAACATTAGGCAGTTGCTATTGGGTCATTGAATGTGTCCTGAGGTAAAATGCACCTCTCAGTCTTCCCCTAAAAGTTTACTAGGATTGCCAATTCAAAAACTCCCACAAACTAAAAAATATTACATACCCATAAGTATTATAACTGGATTTAAAGTAGTTAAAGACTGTAGTGAAGCACGGGTATCTAGCTAGTAAATAAATAAAATATACTTCTAACCTTGTCCTTTGGCTTCATATCATTGCAATTCCTCCCATCCTTAAGCATCCTATCTTTTACTCTTCCTTGATTCTTTTATCATCCCTGAAAAATACGGTTGCTTCCAAAGATGAGAACTGGCATGGCATAATGGATAGAGTGTTGTGGTTAAGAGCACGGGACTCTAATCTGGAGAGCTGGGTTTGATTCCCCCACTCCTCCACTTGAAGCCAGCTGGGTGATCTTGGGCTAGTCACAGCTCTCTGGAGCTCTCTCAGCCCCACCCACCTAACCGGATGTTTTGCTAGTGGGGATAATAATGACATACTTTGTAAACCGATCTGAGTGGGCATTAAGTTGTCCTGAAGGGCAGTATATAAATCGAGTGTTGTTGTTGTTGTTGTTGTTATACATATACGTACATTATACATTCCTGGACAACAGGTGGGGTTCCATGGCATTATCTTCCTTTTCTCTCTTGGTCTCACAACCCCCCACATGTGACAGAGTTGCAACCAACTTTGGTGTCTTCTTGATCCTCAGTTTGTGAATCACTGCTTGAAATATTCCCCTGGATGCCTCCTGACATGATAGAACCAACCGAGTCCATAGCAGTCTGAAAATGTCAGGTATTCCTTTTTTGCATTTATTATACCCCCTTTTCTCCTCAGATGGAAACTCAAAGCCGCTTGGAACATTGTTCTCCCCTCCTCCACTTTTCCACAACAACTTTGTGAGGATAGTATGAATATGTATAATGATTAAAAAGGAAAAATAAAATATAAACCTGTTCAGTGTTACCTAGTGTTAGATTCCTACATTTTATGTTACAGGGGGGAAAGTAACATGGAGTTACTTTACAAGGGGACTGACAGATAGTACAGTAAGCTTGTGGGTCTTGTTCAAAAAGTTAGAGAAACCACTGTTTTAAAGGATGAAAGGAAGGACAGAAAAGAAATCATGCAAGTGATAAATATTTATTTGCTTAAAGCGTTTCTGTGCCATTTTTCCATGCAAACAGGATCCCTAAGGCAGTAAACATTAAAACATTTAAAAAGTATTTAAAATAAGGTGTATATAGAAAACTAAACAATTTGATAAAAACATACAGACATATACACACAGCCCATCCAAGGAGGAGGTCCAATAAGAGTTACTGGGGGTAGCCAAACAAAACCAAAAAAGTCTTCATCCCCTGGCAGAAGATAGCAATAGAGGGTGACAGGTGAATCTCCTTGGGGAGGGAGTTCCAAAATTTTGGCACCAAAACCAAGAAGGCTCTTTCATCGGTTGCCAGAGGGCAGAGCCTACAAAGATGACTGGAATTGACAGGTAGGTTCATATGAGAGAAGGTGATCCTTCCAGTATGCTGGCCCCAAGTCAAATAGGGCTTTAAAGGTCAATATTACCATCTTGAATTGAGGCTAGAAGCAAACTGGGAGCAGGACTGGAGTGATATGGTTCCTACAACACACTCCAGTCAACTTGTGAGCAGTTGACCCCAGCCTCCGCCATCTTTAATAGCAGCCTGTGATATAAACATCACAAGCCCCTTGAATTGATGCAGCTTGATCTACATTAAGGAAATTCCAGCAGGCTGAGCAAAGCGTTGCCGAGTCCCGCCTGGGAGAGTGAGTCATGAATGAAATGTTCATGCAAATGCCGAGTGATCGGGCATGATTAGTTCCTACCCCTCCAACCTGCGGACGTGCAGTTGTGACAACAAAGGTTCTCGCTGCATCATCACCCTACATTCCAATTCCATTTCTTTTCATCATGAGAACCCACCCCAAATTCATAGAACTATCAATCAGCTCTAATAAGTTTATACTTCTGAGAACATTTAATCAAGATCTAAATTCATCAGCTCAGCTCCGGGGACATTAATTAGCAACCACTTCTTTGTCAAGCACCAGGAGAACCCAATCTCACTTTTTTGTCACACCCTGGTAGCACCAATCAAAAGTAATCAAACCTTTGTCATTCCCAGGAGCTGACCTTTATGGTCTTTGTCCCAATGGCTGAGGGAGCTCCCCAGCCTCAGGACACGTTTTGCCCTATAAGAACTAGGGCTCTTTCCTCGTTCAAACCATGCACACTTTCCTGGATCCGAGCGCTGTACCCTTAGGGTCTCCTTCCCTATGACTCTCCTGGTCAAGAACACTGGCTGTTTGAAGCCCTCTTCCCCCGTGGACTACTTCACTCTGTGGGTAGGTAAATATACCCCAAATCACCCCATGGTGCAGGGTGGTATGCAGCAGTACTGCAGCCCAAGCTCTGTTCACATGACCTGAGTTTGATCCTGGTGGAAGCTGGGTTCAGGTAGCCGGCTCAAGGTTGACTCAGCCTTCCATCCTTCCGAGGTTGGTAAAATGAGTACTCAGTTTCCTGGGGGTAAAGTGTAGATGACTGGGGAAGGCAATGGCAAACCACCCCGTAAAAAATCTGCCAAGAAAACGTTGTGATGCGACATCCCCCCATGGGTCAGTAATGACTCAGTGCTTGCACAGGGGACTACCTTTACCTACCTTGCCCTCACTCTATTCCAACTTCTGGCTCATTTCCTAGGGCTCTGTGTGCTTGTGTAAACCATTTACTACTACTTTCTCCATTTACTACTTTCTCCTTTAAATAAAAACTACTCTTTATTGAAGACCACCAATCCCATCAGTTTCCTTGGGGAGGGGACCCTGTAAAAAATTGGAGTATCCCATTTTGTTACCCCTCTCATTTAGCCTCCTCCTTGCTGCTAATTCCGCCCTCCTACTCACAAGGAGCCCCATCCATGTAACAAACTCTTTGGTGTCCGTACCAACTATAGCTTCTGAGTATGCACCACAGTGGCAAGATATTGGCTGATTCCGCACACGTTGGATAATGCACTTTCAGTGCACTTTATCAATCGTTTGAGGTGGATTTTTTGTTCCGCATACGAAAAAATCTGTTCCAAATGATCTATAAAGAGGCTTGGAAGTGCATTATCCAACATTTGTGGAATCACTCAATGGTCGAATTCACATTACTCATTCTAAGTCGCATGTTCCCCGCATTCCCCATGCAATCCCGAGTGCCGGTCACATTACCTCATTAAACAGACGCATTTCATTCACATTTCTCCCAAATATGCGGTCACAGGTTTTCAACGGGAGTTTCACGGTGGCCATGAATGGGCCAATGCGCAATTTACGTGGTTTTTTTAAAAACCACCCCCCTTCCTGCCTCTCCGGCCGTTCCGAGAGTTCCTATTGGCTGATTCAACTTGCAAGTGCTCCGTAGTCTGCAAAAGACTGTTTTTGACTTCATAGCATTGGATTTATTGATTATGCTGTTTCTGAATCAAATCTGGTAGTTTGAAAAATCATTTTGGGGTGAATCCATCCTCAGAACAGACTCGCGAAACTTCCTTTTTAACAGTTTTTTATTTTTTTTATTTTATATTACTGTAATATCGAAATTACGAAATATCAGAATAATGACACTCCAAGGAAGTGAAACTTCAGTAAAATTCAGGCACTGAACTGTCCTGCATAGGAAATGCCCACGAAAGCTTCCCACATGCTTCCAAATTTCCAAAAAAGAAATGGGAGAGAGCCATCAGTGCTGTCAGTGGGGGAAAGAGAGGCATCATTATCTTCAATGATGTTTCTTTATAAGGCAACATCGAAATAACGGAAAAGTGCGCTCAAAAAAATAAAAAAAATGGGCGGAGAAAAAAAGGTCCCGCCCAAAAAAGCGGTTTTCGAGCAGCCGTGTGACCGGAGGGACGCGCGAGAAAGACGGATTGGAAGCAGGAATGTGAACGAAGAGGAAAAAATCGCAGATTGGAGGCAAACGGAAGATATCCGATAAACATGCGGGTAATGGGTGAATGTGGATTCGACCAATGTCTGCCTGGTCTGAAACACTTTCCTGACAGCCTTTATCCCTTGAATCTGCCTTGGTATACGAACAGTGAATTTGAAGGGTTTGAATCTATCTTGCCATTCATGTTGAGTGACACAACTTCAGTGGAACTACAAAACATAACCCAATTTGGCTTCTATTGTCTCTTCTAATTATGGCATCATGTGAATGAATGGCCAGTTCTGTTAATAGAACAACAGCTGTATTTTTCCTCTCGCTGTGACCTTTTAAGCAACCTGTGGCTCCTTTTGGAGCTTGAAATATATTTGGTGAACGGCTGGCTATTACAGTTATGATTAGAGGTGTTCATTCCACTGTCTTCTCCCAGAAGGCCAAAGGTGAACCTGGAGCCCAATCTATGTGAGACTGTAGCACATTCGAATGCGGACAAGATACAGGAGCATAGAACATCTTTTTTCCACCTCCCACTTCCCTTTTAAAAAAATCCAGCCTGATAAAGAATTCTGGAGAACGCAAAAGCTTGCACATTTTTTTCTGATATTTTGATTGATTCTAATAGAAGATACTGCTTTCGTTTTCAAATCCCTTAGTCTAACAGTGCAGTCCTAAGCAGTTATACACTTCTAAGCCCATTGACTTCATGGACTTATGACAGCATTATCTGGATGTGTCTGCATTGAAACCCTTGTGTTGAAATTTTATTTCATCCATTCTGCCTTTGCCA
The DNA here is from genome assembly GCF_028583425.1 of Eublepharis macularius. NCBI lineage: Eukaryota > Metazoa > Chordata > Lepidosauria > Squamata > Eublepharidae > Eublepharis > Eublepharis macularius. The sequence goes on along the minus strand of NC_072795.1, from coordinate 126,909,790 downwards.
CCGCATGCAGTGAAGTTCTGTACTTCAGCGTCTCCTCCAAAGCTTCTCTTCACCACTTGAATCCCAGAGAATGGGCCACAAAGCAAAGATTCCCCTTGTGATTTTAATCCAAATGTTGCAAGAAATACTGTGGGAATGTTAGTTCTTATTAAATGAATAGTTCTTATTAAATGAATACTGATGAACAGGTACTCTTCCCCAGGAGCAGAACATGCCATTCAAGTTCCATTTGCAGGAACTGCTATTGAAATCTTGAAAAAGAAAATTGTACAGGTAAGTTTAGCAAGTCAAATAAACAAATGAAGCACCCATCTACTAAGATGCTTTCTTCATCTATGCCCTACCCATTGCTGTTTACTCTGACATTGGTTTTCCACGGACTCATGCAGCAATTTCCCAGCTTTGATATTTGATTTCTGAAGACTGAACCTGCCATCTTGTACATAGAGGGGTTATTTACTCTGTTGTTGAACTTCCCAGGCACCGCAAATGTGTCCCTGGAAGCGGGATACATCAGGTTCCACCCATCCTTGCAACACCAACTCTTCTAGACAGATTAGTGCCCCATTCAGAGTGGTGAGCAAAGTCAGTGTATTATTATCCCCACAATACCGCTGGGAAGCTTGGGCTGAGAAGTGGTTTACCCAAGGCTGTCTCCTGAGCTCATGGCAGTAGTGGGATTTGCGAATCATTTATAACTTAGTTAGCATTTAAATGTGTACTATTTGGCATATTTATGAAATTTAAAGTTATAAAGCAAAGTTTGCAAATATACCCAATATTAAAGAGAGAAAGAGTAGTAAACAGTTACCGTCTATGCAACCTTAGCACATATAACTTCCAAAAATAGAAGTTGAGAACAGAAAATACATATATTGTAGTAAAGAAAGGAACGTCTGTTATTTGGATAGCAAGTTTCATAATAGGGCCAGCAGCATATCTGACGATCATGTTAAATGATGGTTGTTGTGGGTTTTCCGGGCTGTATTGCCGTGGTCTTGGCATTGTAGTTCCTGACGTTTCGCCAGCAGCTGTGGCTGGCATCTTCAGAGGTGTAGCACCAAAAGACAGAGATCTCTGTCTTTTGGTGCTACACCTCTGAAGATGCCAGCCACAGCTGCTGGCGAAACATCAGGAACTACAATGCCAAGACCACGGCAATACAGCCCGGAAAACCCACAACAACCATCGTTCTCCAGCCGTGAAAGCCTTCGACAATACATCGATCATGTTAAACTTTATAACACTGAAAATATTGAACTCCTTCAAAAGGGTACTGTTATTATTAGAAAATATCATCACATCATGTTATCATAACGTTTGCTAGAAAACTTTCAGCTCAGCCCTATCCAAAATGAAGTCTTTTGGGTAACCAAGTCCAATTCTTCTCTGCCAGCAACCAAATTGTCCTGCAGGACTAGTGAAGAGTAGGACGCTAGCTCTCTGGATTTACAACTCAGTCTTGGGAGTTAATGGGGAAAAATGGGGCAGTTGCTAATCTTTTGGCATTTCCAGGGGACATACAGGGGAGAGTTTTGGCATGGGGACATACAGGGGAGAGTTTAGCCAGACTCTTCATTCAGCACCAAAGAGGCTACTATTCTTTGCTGTGAAAATGTTGGATCTGGCCTCCTCTGAATGTGTTCAAAAGCATGAACCAAATTTCAGAGCCTCATGGCGATTTTGAGAAGGGACTGAAGGAAAGAAGAGGTATGACTCAGGCCCTGATTTAGGGACATTTGAACAACTGCTGGTTCAGCTCATGTCCTCTCTGCAAACAGGGCGGCAGTTTTTTGACAATCATTTCAGCTATTCGTTGACCTCTTTGTGGCTGTTCAGCAGATTGCTTTGCCGTGTTGCTTCCTAACCATGCAGTACAATGCAGTTGGATTTTCATGCATGCATAGTGCCACACAGACTGAGTTTCGCTTCCCTTGCCTATCTTTGCTGCATAACTGCTCTGCTCAGCAGGCAATTTTTAAATAAACAATTAAACCTATCACAAATTCTATCGATCAGTTAAAAAATAAATGTTGCAATTTAATAAAATCCTACCCTTTGGTAGTCATTAAGTAGTTCCTAGCAACAGAAATGGCTGCTGAATCCGTTAGAATCTGCAACATCTTCACATACAGTTTTGCAAAAACCTGTTTGGCAGATGGTTGCAGCTGTTCGGCATGAGCCAAAAAGACAGGGGACTGACTCACATCTGATCAACACCTTTGAAGATGGTAAGTTCAACAGCTGAACATGTTTACAGTGTACCAATTTGAGAGAGCAAGGTGAAGCAAGACAAGCCCGTGGGGGCAACAATCACGTGGCTGCTGACGGTCCAAGTCTCATTTGTTTGAGTGCCCTCACTCCAAACAGCAAACTGCCTCCTCTCCTTCCTGAAGCAAGATGTCCAGGCAGGTAGCATCAGGGTGCAGTGGCAGAAGGGGGACTCATCTCCCTGGATCTTCTTACATATTAAAACTCTCTTCCTTAAGCAGAGATACTTCTTGGCAGTTCCTCACAGCCCTTAAGCAGCCCTCACATGTACCCGTCTTTTCCAGAGACAGGACCAATCTTGACTGACTCACATCAAATGCTGCTCACGGCTCTGTGCTTCCCCTCCCCTCATCAATCTCATTTTTTGAGCCTTCTTTCAATACACTAATATGCCTATTTAGTGTGTTGACTGTGCTTCGCTTGTGCCCGGATTGGAATGCAGTTCATCCATTCTGCTGTACTCTGTGTTCTCCCCACTTCCTGGATTCTCCCCCACCCCCATGCCAACTGACTTTCCCTCCCTCCCCTCCCCTCATTTTTAAACTCTGCCAGACTCATCTTTAGAGCTGATTTGAGAGTTTTAGTTCCCTCTCTAGTACTCAAGAGATACTCCTGATCTCCTCTCTCTGGCCTCTTCTCTCTGGAGTTCTTTCTCTGCCCCTAACCTACTGCCACCACACACATATACATCTCTCTCTCTCTCTCTCTCTCTCTCTCTCTCTCTCTCTCTCTCTCTCATATTCAGCTGCCATCTGTATCTCCCTCCCTGGATTCTTCCCCAAGTCTCCGTGATAAAAGTGCCAGATTGGAGTTGCTGTGTAAAAGTGTTCATTTGCCATTTGCCACCATATGGGCCCAAAAGCAAAATCGTCAGCTAGGCGATTAAATCAAGTATGTCGAACAAAATGTTATGAACTGACATTATGGGTATATAATTTTATGCCATTTGTTGCCATCTGTTTATCTAAACAATCCCTGCTCCACACAAACACACACAAATCTCTGCCACACACACACACACACAAGGCACACAGCACAGCGGTCGGCTCTTTCTGTTCTCTGCCCCTCCTTTTGCCTAGGCATTCACCCCTTTCCCTGCCCACTGATGGTGGAGTCACATCCTACAGAAAGAGACTTAATGGGGGACTTAACGGGGACGTTGGGATATCTCTACAAATAGTATCTGCAATAGTAGCTACCTTCCTATATTTCTCTCTCTCCCCTCTGCATTTATTTACTAACTAAACATTGGTTTTAAGACAAATTTTATTTTTCCAATTTATTTTATGCGTTTTTAGCCCACCCTACCTTGGGACATTGGAGGCATACTCCACAATGTATCCACCGCTTCATACTAGAGGCCCATAAGAGATCATTCATAAATTCCCTAATTTGCTCCGGGAAAAATCTAAAAGTAGACTCCACAAGCACTATTGTGTATTCTCTGCCAAAATCGGAGAGTCTAGAGGCTTCAAATATGTCATTCTCAGTGTTAGGCAATCCAGATTTAGCAGTTGTCCTCTTCAGGCACTCAAATGTGAGATACAAGGAGAACAGGGTTGCCAGCTCCAAGTTGGGAAATTCCTGGAGATCTGGGGGGTGAAACCTGGAGAAACCTGGAGAAAGTGGGGTTCGGGGAGGGAAAGGACCTTGGCATGGCATAATTCCATAGAGTCCACCCCCCAAAGCAGCCAGTTTCTCCAAGTGAACTGATCTGTGTGGCCTGGAGGCCAGTTGTAATTCTGGGAGATCTCCAGCCACTACCTGGAGGCTGGCAACCCTAAAGGAGAATCAGATCTTGGGTCTTGTTAGCTTGAATTTCAAATAATCCTTGTCTTCCTCTTACCACGAGACTTCTGCATGATTACTTTACTTGGAAAATGCACATTTGCAACCAGTTTATATTTTTTTTGCGTGGATGGCAGCGAGGTTACAGGGACGTTGTGTTTCTCGAACAGGCAAAATACAATATGTGCACATGGCCAAATATGCCCCACTCCCAGGTAACACATTCACTGCCTTTGTAATTTGATGTGGAGGTTGAGTCTGCACTGCAAGATGTTTGCCTTGAACCACAGCTGGATGCCAAGTGCACACCTAACATCCTGACCAGATCTTGGGAAGTCCTAGCAGTTCCAAGTTCTGTTGGTGCTTTGCTCGACAACAGGTAACAAAGTTGAATGGCAGTGCCAACCTTCAGGAGCTGGCACAGGGAAGCTTGCAGCTAGGCCTGTCATCTGGTTAAAAACATTGCAGTCAATTCCTCATGTGGGTTTTAATCAATTAATTAAATGGCTTAAATCTGTCGGCATCCAGTTGCATGATATGAATACAACAATACTTTCGTTGTGGATTTTCCTAGCTATATAGCCGTGGTCTTGGAACTACAATGCCAAGACCATGGCTATATAGCCCAGAAAATCCACAACAACCATCGTTCTCCGGCTGTGAAAGCCTTCGACAATACAACAATACTTTGGTTGGTCAAAGATGTGCAGTTGAACTAAACTAGAATCCCCCCTGTGGAAGAGTCCTAGACTTACCTGCCTGCCTCTTGGTTTAGTAAATAAATGCCCCTATTTATTATTTACTGAGTGCATTTTTATCTCACTGTTCCTCCAAAGAATATGGAGTTTCCCCCACTTCTGTTTTGTCTGCTCAACAACCCTGCAAGGTAGGGTAAGCTGAGAGCGTGTGACTGGCCCAAGGTCATCCAGCAAGCTTCCACAGGAGAGTCGTGATTTGAACCTGGGTCTCTCAAACCCTAGCCTGACAATCTAACCACTAAACTGCATTGACGTGGTATGGGGTGCCAGAGAAACAAGCAGGGAAGAGGGGGGGCAGGGAGATAAAGCATGCAGCGAAAATGGCCTGTATCCAACCACATAGCTAAGCAAACGTACGAGCCCTTGCATTTTCTTAATGTAGCTTGTTGCAATACAGTAAAGGAAGGAAGAGGTGGGATGAAGATGAATGTGACTGTTTATGGAAGATGGACAATGCCCACTCTCTCCCGCTAGCCATGTCCATAGCCTTTGCCTGGTAGAAATCTTGATTGCCTGCTGCCACTGAGTGGCAGGGGAAAATGGGATGGGGGATACACTCCATTCCAATGCCATGATGTTGCACAGCCATGGAAGTGACATCATGGCAGCAGTGTGATGTTCTGGGATTCCCCAAAAACTCTATGGTAAAACCTGTGTGTATTTGTATGTCCCCATCTCCCACATACCTCCTGATGGGTGCTAGTGCTCATCTACCAACCCTAAAGTCAGGTGGCAGAGCACCAGGGATCTTCTCTGTCTTTGCTCCCACTCTTCCTTATATAGTTCCCAGGGCTTTTTTTCTGGGAAAAGAGGTGGTGGAACTCAGTGGGTTGCCAGCACAGGGGGCAACTCTTGGCGGGAGGTGGTGCCCCTGGTACCACATCGGCGCGCACAAAGTGCACGCATGCTCCCAAGGCCAATGACGTCACTTTGGGTCAGCTGGAACAAGGGGGGAGTTTTTTAAAGTTTAAATGGCCCTCGGCGAAAATGGTCACATGGCTGGTGGCCCCGCCCCCTCATCTCCAGCCAGAGGGGAGTTTAGATTGCGCTCCGTGCCACCCAGCGGCAATCTAAACTTCCCTCTGGCTGGAGATCAGGGGGTGGGGCCACCAGCCATGTGACCTATTTCAAGAGGTTCCGTAACGCCGTTCCACCCATTCCAGCTGAAAAAAAGCCCTGATAGTTCCATTTCCCTCCTCAAATGCCACACTTCCCATTCAAGAGCCTCCTTATAAGGCTGCTGTCCCTCCTTGACTTTTCCTGGCCAACCTTCCCTTTGTTCTTAATTTTTTACAGCGTTGTGCAATTTTAGGTGCTATATAAATAAACAATTCAGAGCAAGATCAAAGCCCATCTAAGTATTGTGCAGGATGCTGGATGCTGTGCAGTGGCCACAATTTAAATTACAATCTTCCGAGGACCATTTGGATTCCTATTTCTTACTTTTCTATTGCAGTTTTCCAAGAGTTTTCTCAGGGCCAGACAGAACCACCAACCAAAAGCTGAGCTGGCTCCCCTGACTGGATTCTCCTTACCCAATTTGATGTGTTATATACCCTGCCTTTCACAATTTTCTTAGATATTTTTCCTGGTCCAGATACAAGACTTATTGAGACATATAATTCCCATGATTGCCCCTAGCACCTTTTGCAAAAGATGTGAGTTTGGCCAACTCACCTCCTGCCCTCACTTTATTAGCAGTTTTGAATGATAAATGACATTCTATTTTTCCTCAGCCCCTTTGAAACTGGAACTGAAACACACACACACATGTTCAGAGTTCTAAATAAGGGCTGTCAAAAATACATGATAACAGAAAGCTTGAAACTGTGCAAGGGGCTCTGGCTCAGTAGTTAAATGCCTGTTTTGCATGCTCAAGATCTCCGGTTCAATACCTGGCATCCTGATTTGTCCGCTATTGCTCTGAACAGTAGCAGCAGAAATTTTTTTAAGTTACTAGTACATGCATTGGGATGTCACTTCCAGGGGAAACTGGGTAGCTCTAGGAATTGCATGAAAACTCTATGGGTACCATAGAATTTCCAGTGATTTCTAGAGTTACCCACTACCATTCCCAGAACTGATGTCACAGCACATGTAGTGCCATGTGCCCCATGTCCCCAATCTCCAGCATGCCTGGCAACTTTGCAGGCATCTCCAAATTAAAGCCTTGCAAGTATAAGGGTTTGGGGAAAAGATGCTGCCAGTCTAACAGTGCCATCCTAAAGAGAGTTACTCCTGTCTAAGACCATAGATTTCGATGGGCTTAGACTAAAATAACTTTGCTTAAGATTACACTGTAAGTCATATAATACTGATCTAGATGGACCAACAGGCTGGGATTGGTCTAAGGCAGCTTTCTGTTTGTCTCATGCAGGTGGGTTTGGGGTGCTACATGAAAGGGAAAACAAACACCTTGACTTTCCCTGACTGGCTACTTTTTGTTGAGCCCTACTGCTAACTACTTCTATTCCAACTTTCCAAAGTTTGTACTAAAAGAACCCTCGGCAGAGTGGGCTGTATTTGTGTCTCTTAACACGAATGGGCTCCAGTTTGCCTAGCCCTGAACAAGATCAGGCAGCAAGTGAGTACGAATTTACGAAGGTGCTTCTTCGGCATGATATATTCCCCAAGCCTGACTTTGGGTTTCTTGGTGCACACTTTGGATATTTTGGCATAGTTCTTGCTACGGCAGAAGCCCACTCTGAAGAAGCCCCCTCGGGTGTCAACTGGCCAAGCAACTTGTTACCTAGGATTGCCAACCTTCAGGTGGGGCCGGGAGATCTCCTGGAATTACAACTCATCTCCAGACTACAGTGATAAATTCCCCTGGAGAAAATGGCTACCTTCGAGGGTGAAGTCTATGGCGTTATATCCCCGTGAGGTCCCTCCCCTCACTAGATCCCACCCTCCCCAGTCTCTACCCCCTAATCCCCAGGAATTTCCCAACCTGGAGTTGGCAACCCTACTGTCACTGAGCCACCTGTTTCAGAGAGGAGGCCATGGCTCAGCGGCAGAGGGTCTGTTTGGCATGCAGAAGGTCCCAGTTTTCATCCTTGACATCTCCAGGTGATGTACAAGAGCTCCAGCTGAAACCGTGAAGAGTTGCTGCCATTCTGAATAGACCAGTGGTACTTGGTCTGCAGCTCACGGCGGGTCGTATTCGCAGTTACCATCAAGCAACAGACTTCCATCCCTGGCTTGCGGCCTGCACCTCAGGGAGGCTCACAGCTTACCCTTTCCTCTGGTGTTTCAAGGTGGGAACCAGCTGCCAGCCACAAGCCCCACCAGGCAAGGACTTGTCTACTTCCCTGAAACGTGGAGCAGGTGCCGTATGGGGGCAACACTGAGAAGAGCCGCAGGTGGCATGTTGAGTTATATGTGGCTTCCTAGTCACTTTGTGAGTATCATTGGAATAGACAATACTCACCTGGATGGACCGACGGCCTGATTCGGTGCAAGGCAGCTTCATGCATTCATGAGAGGAAGAGCACAGACAGGGCGCTTCAATCTCTCGTCTGAAATTCGCTGCCAGCCCTCAGGATGGGGTGGGATAAAACAAACAGGAAAATCACTGAATGTGGCATCCTTAACCAACGCTTGAAGATCATTCCAAATGGGCAGCTGTGTTAGTCTATAGCAGCAAAATAAAACAGAAGCCGACTGGCACCATCAATACTAAAAATTTATCATGGATTCTCTCTACACAAGACATCTTACACAGGATGCTCAAGTATAGCAAGACGCAATGTTAGTGGGAAGTGCAGTTTAAAATTTGCCTCCTCAAAGGCTCTGTCAATTTCACCTCCCCTTTGGAGAAGATGAAATTAACGAACCCTCTGGGGAGTGATCTCTGCAGGCTCTGTCTTTTTAAACTACCCTTGTGTAGAGTGGTGAAATTGACAGAGCCTTTGGGGAGGTGAATTTTAAACTATGCTTCCCAGCTAGCATTGCATCTCCCTACACTTGTAAGATGTCTTTTATAGAGAGACTCCCAGTAGAAGCTTTTGTGAGTTTGAGCTCACTTCATCAGATGCAAAGAGATGTACATCCCCAGTCAGAAGTGGTCCTGAATGAATGGATTACTCTTTTCACCAATGCACCTGCTGAAGCGAGCCCTACCTCACAAAATCTTCCACAGGGATAAATGATGTTTGTCTCAAAGGCACTCCAGGCTCTTGTTTAATCCCATGAAGTCCCTTCCCAGTGCAGGAGTGCGGCATGTGGGATCCCAGAAAGGTGAACGAACCCAGGTGCAAATGAGGAGCAATGATTTCGAAAGTAACTACGGGGTGACTGCTTAAGAGAAGCAAAGTTGCTATAACAGGAGCTGACACACAAGTGTAATTACTCCAGGAGAACAGGAGAAAAATGCAGAAGTCGATAACTAACTCCGTCACGACTCTTCCTTTTCCTCGTCCTAAGACTTCTCTCTGCACAGCGATGTACTTTGGTTCCAGCAGCTCTCCAGGACTTGGAACGCATCCCAGGCTCATTCCCTGCACCACCCCTGCCTCCTGTTCTGCTCCCTTCTCCGTCCTGCTGTCAAGCTGTCTTCGAATGGAGTTTGCAGGGGGGAAAGGGAGAGCCCCCCTCCCCTCTCCTCCGGGCAGCAATATGGTCCAGTGAGGTCCCCAGAAACCCTTTCACCACTTATCGGCAGCCATCAGTGTCATAGGGGCAGTGTTTAAGCATTTTCACGCTGTATTTGAAATGAGATTACGGAGTGGTCCACTCAATTGACTTAATGGATTTTAAGAGACTAGATCCTATTAATGCAGTCAGTGCCCCAGGGTGTCTCTCCTACTGCAGACAAGATAATCTGCCATGCAAATTAAATCCTGCCTCAAGATGCAGGGTCTGCTTAATGTGATCCATTACACAGTTTACTTGTTTATATCTAATATTGTAACAGGAATAGGCTTCCAAGCAGCAGGGCCCAACTGAAGAGAAGAGTAAATTACCAAGGAAATGAGCTTTTAGCGCCTCTCTCTCTCCCTCGGTCTCCCCCATTCCCCCCTCTTTCCCTCCCCGTCTCTTGTTCTCTCATGAAATCAGGCTCTTTGCGCAGAAGGAGGCATCCAGGAAAAATAATGGAAAAGCAAACGGCTGCCTCGTGATTTCACTTCCTTGACTGTGGAAGCCCATTAGAAATAAAGGGCGAGGAGCTAGAGACGGTGGACTCGTTATGAGCTCCAAAGAGAGACAATTCCTGGATCACCAATTCAGGGAGAGAATCACTAATGGGGCAGGGCGGGGGGGGGGGAGATTAACCAAGAACAACCATCCAGATGGGCTTTCTTTTTAACCTAGTTTACTGCCAAAAGTAAGCATAATACATGACTTCCGTAGCGGCAGTTTGGTATCGTTATGTCCAATTTTATTGCAGGTAGGTGATCCATGAGTAGTTGCAAGTATTCCCGGAGTGTCAGTTTTTAAACGACTGAGTCCAGGTTTTAAAAATAACTACATCCAGAATGAAACTGCAGCCCTGTCTCTATCAACTATGTTGCTGGTAATATACCCTAGTTTGTTGTAGGGAAACAAGGAGAGAGTTTCCAGTAAGTACCGTGAGAAAAGAGAACAAGGGGCTCCAAGGGGAAGAAATGTTTGACAGAATAAAGTATCATGACCACACAGCACGGATGAAGTTGCCCACTGAAGTTACCAAAAGATAAGTTGTAGTAGTAATAAGAGCAAGAATAATAACAACATTTGATTTATTAGCTATAACTTTCATTTTAGTAAGTATCAGGGCTTTTTTTCAGCGGGAACGCGGTGGAACAGAGTTCCGGCACCTCTTGAAAATGGTCACATGGCCGGTGGCCCCGCCCCCTGATCTCCAGACAGAGGGGAGTTTAGATTGCTCTCCACGCTGCTCAGCGGCAGGGAGGGCAATCTAAACTGTCTGGAGATCAGGGGGCGGGCCACCGGCCATGTGGCCATTTTCGCCGAGGGTGATTTAAACTTTTAAAAACTCCCCCCTTGTTCCAGCTGAACCAAACTGACGTCATTGTGCGGTCCTGAGTTCCACCACTGAGTTCCACCACCTTTTTTCCCAGAACAAAAGCCCTGCTAAGTATTAGATATAACTTACATTTTTCTGTTTTGTGGGTCATTGTGAATGCAGCTCTTAGGGAGTTCACTCAGCAGAAGAAATGTCCATGGAAAGCCTGGGTCCTTTCCCAGGCAAGGGCTCAGGTCAAGAAGGGAAACAATGTCCCTAAGAGGAGACAGTTTTCGATAACGCTAAGACAGCAAACAGCAGCCATGTAAGTCTATTGTTGCAAAATAAAACAAAATCTAGTGGCATTTTAAAGACTAACAACATTTTTTTCAGTGTTGGCTTTCCTGAGCTCATGTGCACTTCCTTAGATATGACAGTTACAGAAGAAAACACAACTGCACATGCATAGAATGCATCTTTGACATTTCCCCAATAGCTCACTCGGGGAAAGCATGCATATGGAAAGTAGCGGTAAGGTGTTTAGGGTTGCCAATCTGTGCCTAGCAACCAGCAGTAACCAGCAGTAACTTCGGGGAGGACATGGGGCGTAGTGTCGTCTCATGCGCCATGATGTTACTTCAGGGGAAAACCTGAAGTGACATCACATCACTCTAGAACCATAGAGTTCTCAGCAATTCCTAGACTGATGTAACATCAGTTTTCCCTTGAAATGTTTTCCCTTGAAGTGACATCTCATGTAATGCTGGTATGTTTTTTGTCTTTTCCTCCTGCCATCCCTCAAACCAGTGGAGGGCAACAAAGAGGACTGTTGAGAGGTCTCTTCCCCATAGTGACAGCTCTGGCCACCCTAAAGAGATTCCAGTGCCACCAAGGGGGGGGGGGACTGAGTATATGGCAAAGTTCACCTTTTAGATGGCAATTGTTGCCCATCATCAACAATAACGGGAAGGAAGAGCTTAGTTTTTTAAAATATATATTTATTTAGTTTTTCAAATATAACAGTAACAAACAAAACATTAACAATGAAACTTGGTTTCCAACATTCGTTTATACCTTTTTATACATCAACGTCAGTTATGCCGTTATAACACTAAGGTAAGTAGTTGAGTTTGTTGCCTTATTCTAGATAGTGAGCAGTACATGAAAATAGTCTAGGTTTAACTAGCTGTTTTGCACATTCATCTTTAGTTTAAAACTCTAGGATTGGGTACCAAAGCTCAATAAATTTCGATCTATAGTCAGGCATTTCAGATTGTTTAATATAGTCAGTAAGCTTAGCCAAAATAAACTGGTCCCAAACTCTCAATAAACACTTTGAAATGGTAGGACTCCTTTTGTTTTTCCATACTGCAGAGATTGCTGATTTAGCTGCAGATAGCAAATGTGCTATCAAGGTTTTTCTTAAATTCGGGATTGGAGTATCTTGCCAATCATTTAACAAAATTATTTCTGGTCGGATTGAGAGTTGGTAAGATGTCATTACTTTAATATATTCAATCACTTCTTGCCAAAATTGATTCATGTGAGTGCAAGCCCACCAACAATGTAGGTAAGTACCCCTTTTCCCACAGCCTTTCCAGCACATGGGTGATATGGAATGAGCTATGTGCTGTAACCTCAAAGGGGTTAAGTACCAGCGTGTCATGCTCTTTATTGATTGTGGAACAGCTTAATTTTAATTCTCAGTTGAAATTTAATATTTCCTCAATTCAAACTCTGATTTCAAATCCAAAATATAAGTGTTTTATGAAGTTTCATTTCTCGTCTAAGAATGACCCTTTGGAAAATACAGAACAGGAGAGAAACCCTACTGACAAGGGAATAGTCAAAGACTGGGCTATAATATTGCATGATTTCTTGCATGCCTGAGGGACAGGTCCAGTGAGGAGCAGAACACAGACAGAAACCAGGCTGCCACAACACAGCACAATGGGCAATACTTGTGCCAATGGGCACGGTACATGACACTCCTTCTCCAAGCTGACAGCCGGCGCTGCACACAGAGAAATACCAGAATTTCACTCACCCAAAGTCCATCCTCCAAAACTGCCATTTCCTGCAGGGGTATGGAGCTCTGTAGTCTAAAGATCTGTTGTAATTCTTGCCATGAAAACCCCACCAGGGGGTGTCATAAGTCAACTATGACTTGAGGGCAGGATTTCATGTTTCATTTCATTTTTGGCCTGACAGTCAGCCAAAAAAGCAAGAAAATGATGGCAAGGAAGCAGCTGAAGCAGAGTGGAAATGCACGTTGTGAATTACTTGGGGATGCTCAAGTGCAGGGTTTTATGTGTATTCCTCAATTCACGTGCAGGCTCTCTCTTGCTGGGTGCACGTGAATGCTGCTTTTATGGGAGCTCCCTTTGTGCGATTGCATTTGCAAGTGAATATGAACCAAGTCAGGATGGCAGAGCTCCAGTTCAGCTCTGTTTTTGCAACAAGAACTCTCAGGAATGGACACTGTAGAGCAAGTACTTTAGGCTCCTCTGACTTGCCAGTTTGCATTTCTTTAAGGTGTGAGAAAGTGTCAAGATCTTCATTTCAATGAATGGATGGAGCGGCTGGGAATTTGGCAGTTATAAACAGCCTGGGATACTTTTAGCAGTTGAGGAGGAACCAATTTTGAACACATGAATGTACTCACATGAGCAAATTGAAGTGTGACTATGTGCGCAAGTGCATGGGAAGTTGGAGGGGGGACACATGAAATGAGGTTCACTTGAGCATCCCTAGGTACTTAGTAACATGTATTTCCACCCTATATTAAAAGCCTTTGCATAAACTTGAGACTATTTGGGCTGGGAGATTCCCCATCAGACAAGCTCGGGGACTGCACAGCTAACAGTTTCCCAAAGCTTTAACTCACACTTCTTTGGATGTAACCATTTAATTCTGTCTGTTGTAGCTAGTTTCCAAGACTTGATGAAAATATAGATTTAAATTGTATACAGAAAGAATTCTGTTATACACATCCGTTTAGAATTCTTCAGAAAAATTAATTCACTTCCTAGTATATCCAAGCATTATGAGCTAGGAAAATTTCGTCTCAAACCCAAAAAGGATGCGCTTGGACACACAACCCCCTACTAAAGAAAAGAAAGGCAACCTTTTGGAGTGAAAGCAACCCAGAGCTAATTTATTAGCAATGCACCTGATAGTAAGTAAAATGTGGAGAACTAAGGCAAGCTCTTAGAAAATAGAGAGCCAGTTTGGTGTAGTGGTTAAGAGTGGCTGGACTCTAATCTGGAGAACCGGGTTTGATTCTCCATTCCTCTGCTTGAAGCCAGCTGGGAGACCTTGGGTCAGTCACAGCTCTCTAGAGCTCTCTCAGCCCCACCCACCTCACAGGGTGATTGTTGTGGGGATAATAATAACACACTTTGTACACTGCTTTGAGTGGGCATAGTTGTCCTGAAGGGTGGTATATAAATCAAATGTTGTTGTTGTTGTTACTGTAGTTGTTGTTGTTGTTTGTTATTTCACACTCTTGGGATCTTTAGGCCTGTGTGCATATGTAGCAGTAGCAAAGGTTATGCAAATAAAACCGAACAAAGGAAGTTAGAGTCCACCAGTAAGTAGTTTATTGGGGAAAGGGGTACAGGGGGGCTGAACAGAAACAGCTGGTAGGTGCATAGCACCCTACAGGTTACATGCACACAGCCCTGGAAAGGGGAAGATCTCATTCATGGACACCACTCTTCATCTAGCTACAGTAGAAAAGAGCAAGAGTCCAGAAGCACCTATAAGACTAACATTATTTGTGGAAAGATATGAGCTTTTGTGAGCCATAGCTCACTTCTTCTTCTTCTTCTTCTTCTTCTTCTTCTTCTTCTTGGAATCTGAAGAAGTGAGCTGTGACTCACAAAAGCTCCTACCCTACCACAAATTTTGTTAGTCTTAAGGTGCTACTGGACTCTCGCTCTTTTCTACTGCTGCAGATAAACTAACACGGCTACCTCTCTTGATTCATCTAACTAGTGATAGTCAGGAAGGAACATTAATCCAGAACTATCCCTTAAATTGCTGATAAGAACTACTTAACCAAGAGGCTTCAAAGCCCTGAAACCTCTCTGAAGTTCAAACGTCAAGTTCCACCTGCAAATTCTGAATCTTTCAAAATGTTGTGTCAATTCGACAACTTCCCCACACTTTGCATAGGTTGATACTTTGGTATCCATGCATAGCATTGACCATATCCAAGCCACAAGCTAAACAGTCAAGAGGCTTCCTGCAGGTGACCAGCAATGCCACGTGGAGTCCATATAGCCAAATTGCAAACTTTCTTCTGGAGACCATTGCGATGGCTTCTGTCACCAAGGACTTCCAAATAGAGATGGGCACGAACAGCAATACAAACTGAAAAAAAACCACAAACAGCCCAATCTGCTGTTCGCAAACAAGTTGTTCGTGAGGCCCCATTCTAAATGAACAGGTGGTCATCGCAAGCCTCCTTCATTGCTGTTCGTCAAGCCAGACTGTCTGGCACCTGCAATCAATTCCCTTGGCAACATAGGCAGGGATTGTCTGAACTCTGTCTGAACTCCTGCTGTTGCCCTGGAAACTCCAATCTAAGCCCAATTTAGCTTGATAGGCAGGTCTTCCTTCAAAGTGTGGACTGGAGCTCCAAATTTGTTACAAGAGGAAAAGACCAGGGGGGAGGGGGGCTCCCAGCTCTGGCTTTCAGGGAGAGACAGCTGCTGTTAGAGAGACAGGGTGAGTGCATTGGAGCCTGAATGTTCTTTGTGTGTGGTGGGATAGGGATCTACCCCTTCAGGTTCCAGGGCTGCTGCCAGGCTCTGGGGCCAAGCTAAAGATATTTGCATTCATGTGCCAGGTCTTAGCCAGGATCTAATAATGGCAGCCTTGGCATTATTATTATTGGGGGATCAGCTGCAAAGCTGCTGGGAGGAGGGTCAGCTACAAAGCTAAATCTTCTAATGTGCCAGCATCGCTTATTCCCCTTCTTTGCCCAATCTGCTGTTCGCAAACAAACTGTTCATGAGGCCCCATTCTAAATGAACAGGTGGGCGTTGCAAGCCTCATTCGTTGCTGTTCGTTGCTGTTCGTCAAGCCAGAAGTCTGAACTCTGTCTGAACTCCTGCTGTTGCCCTGGAAACCAAAATCTAAGCCCAATTTAGCTTGATAGGCAGGTCTTCCTTTCAAGTGTGGAGCTCCAAATTTGTTACAACAAGGGAGCAAAAAGCAGGGGGGAGGGGGGCTCCCAGCTCTGGCTTTGGAGAGGGAGAGACAGCTGCATTTTGATAGAAAGAGTGCATAGGAGCTTGAATTTTCTTTGTGTGTGGTGGGATAGGTATCTACCCCTTCAAGTTCCAGGGCTGCTACCAGGCTCTGGGGCCAAGCTATTATTTATTATTGCTACCTTTCCTGCTGCCAACTCAGGTAGGGTTTCTGGGAGTGGTGCAGTAGGGATCTTGATGGCTGGAGGAGAGCCTGCTGGCCCCCACAAACAATGAACAACGAACATGTTCGTGATCAGGTCATGTTCATCAATGTTCGTTGTTCGTTGTTTGAAGATGGCAACGAACAATGAACACCATGTTCGTTTTTTTTCTGTTCATGCCCATGTCTACTTCCAAATGCTTCTGTGAGTTTTTCAAAATGCATGTCATATTCAAATTTCATGACTGCAAATGCCACTGTGTTTTTTGACCCTTAGAAGGAGCTATAAGAGCATTAATGTGGATTCTGACTGCAGTGCCATTGGAGGGGAGCGGAGGGCTAAAACTCTTTCAACCACATGCTGATTCCTCAATATAAAATGCCACTCCTTGGGGCTGCTTTTAGCTAAGGTTTCCCAGGTGCCTGTCAGTGGTGGGCAAACTCCTGTGGTTTGCCCCCTTACTGCCGTCACTGGTGATTGATGGGAGGTGGCAAGCCACCCAACAATTGCCAACCACCAGCCAGCAACCGGGGCAAATGTGTGGTATGTGTTTCCAGCTGGGCATGACACCACTTCCAGAAGTGATGTCACTGCGCTGGGTGTGGGAGTATTCTAGCACTTCGTGCACGGCCCATTTCAGCCCCAAACAGGCCAATTCTTAAAGAAGTAAGAATCCCCACACAGCCATTTGCCAGGGAGACCTGAAGCCCCTGTTTAGCCCCCGTAGGAAATATACATATATATTTGCCATCAAGTTGCAACTGACTTATGGTGACCCCAGCAAGGGGATTTCAAGGCAAATGAGAAGCAGAGGTGGTCTGCCATTGTCTTCCTCTGCAGTCTTCCTTGGTGGTTCCCATCCATGTGTCGACCCTGTTTAGCTTTTAAGATATGACGAGATCAGGCTACGCCATGCCACATTCCCTCCCAGTAAGAAATATAGCAGCCTGAATAGATCAGACCATCCCAAGCTTGTTAAAGTGTGGAAGGTAAGCAGGGTCAGCCATGGTCAATATTTGAATGGGAAACCACCAAGGAAGACTATGGTTGCTATGCAGAAGAAGCCCCTGGCAAACCACTTCTGCCTTTCTATTGCATTGAAAACCATATGGGGCCACCATAAGTCAGCTACAAATAAAAATAAAAAGAAAGGATTGTGTGCCTACTGGGCTAAAACCCTCTCCTATAAACACACAAACTTATCTCACAGTTGCTTTTTAGAGTCAAAAAATACATTAGGGATTCTAGTCTCAGAACGAGTTCTTTGATCCTCAGATAACATTCTATGGCCCTGACCTGAATGTCCCAATTGTAGGGTATGGTATATCTTAGGAACAGGGGCAGCGCCAGGGTTTCTAGTGCCTGCGGCTGCCCCTCTGAGAACGTGCACAGAGTGCACATGCACGCGCACCAGGCTGCATGATAACGTCACTGCGTGTGACGTCATCACATAGCAAGCCAGCCCCACTGGCCGGCCGGTGGCTGGGATGGCGCACGGAGGCTGCTGGTGCTCCCAGTCGAGCGCGTTGGGTGGCTGGGGAGGTTCCGCACACTGCCACAGACGTCTGCCGTGCCCGGCTGGGGATGTGTTGGCAGCAGCGGCGGCGGCGGTGCGGGGTGGGAGGGCTGGCAGGCTGCAGCAGCCCCTGCCCCCGGCACCCCCTCTGGTGCCCCCTCTGGCCCCCCAGCGCTCAAGGCGGGGGCCAGACCTGCCTCAATGGGCACGCCGGCCTTGCTTAGGAATGATCTTGAGTCTGATTGCAGAGTGAATGAAGAGAGTTTATTTAGGAACTACAACTTTGATAGAAAGATGAGAGAAACAGAACAGATATTAACTGCCTCATTAAACAGGGAGGAGCGACTTCCGGGAAGAAGCTGGAAGTAGCCTATCTAACTGTCAGCTTTGCTGCCCCCTGCAGGTATTCTGTGCCTTCTGCCTTCTCTGTACAGAAGGCATTGTATTTTCAACACCAACCTCATCAGATCTCAGAAGCTAAGCAGGGTCAGCCCTGGTTAGTACTTGAATGGGAGACCACCAAGCAAGACAAGGGTCACTACACAGGTGTAGGCAAGAGCAAACCACCTCTGAATGTCTCCTGACTTGACAACCCTAAGGGGCCACCATAAGTCAGCTGGAACTTGACGGAACTTTCTATCACAACATCCAATGGGAACTGACTGAAACTGTCAACCCATTGGACTTGGTGGAATAACTTTGGCCGGGTCCATTATTCAGTGGGGGTGGTGGAGAGTGCCCTCAAGTCATAGCTGACTTATGGTAACCCCTGGCAGGGTTTCCAGGACAAGAGACTAACAGAGGTGGTTTGCCTGCCTCTGCAACGCTGGTCATTGTTGGAGGTCTCCCATCCAATTACTAACCAAGGCTGACCCTGCTTAACTTCTGAGATCTGACAAGATCAGGCTCACCTGGGCTATCCAGGTCATGGCTCCATTATTCAGTGGGTGAAGCCAAATCAGCTTTGACCCGCTCGGCCAGAAAGCATCACACAACAGAAAAGTCACTGAGGCTTAGTAATACTTGGAGGTCTCGCTGTTGTTCAGTCCACAGCTGCCTTGGATTTGAATCCTACCTACCCCCCTCAAAGCACTGGTGGTCCTCCCAGCTCCCCAATAAAAGAGGCTTTCGGCACCAGCTCTGCCCCTTTGAAAGGGAATGCTCTGTTCCCGACTGCCACAAAGCCCCCAGACAGTTATGAAACTCCACAAGAGCAGGGCCAGCTAAGTTACTGCGTCCGTCAACAGGAATTTGTGACGGCGGGTTTCACTTGGGGACCACCAAGTCAGACGTCTGTCACTACCTTGCCTCCCAGCACACCGTGGTGCTCTGTTCCCTCCGCTCCCACCCACCTCCCACACGCCCCCAGATGAGGTATGCAGGAGCTGCCACAGAGGGCCATTTTTTTTTATGGGATGCCTCCTTATCAGGGCCCTGAAACTATTTGAGACACGCAGGCAAACAAAAGGCTTGTCTCTCCGCCACCGAGCGGGCTGAAGGGATCCCTTTCAGCACTCACAGATTGCTCTGTGTTCTCTTAATTGATGGACTGGCCCAGCTCTGACAGCAGGAGCAGGCAGCTGCTTCGAAGGGCTCTTCCTGAGGTAAGCCACCTTTCAGCAGGGAAATTGCTTTCAATTGGCGTTATCAAGGGCAGCATTGCTCTTCCTGCGTTGGAAGCCTGAAAGATGCTAACAGTGTCTCCTTGGAGACTTTCTCTCTCCCATAGGCCTTTCCCCTTTCCTGCCCCAGTGTCCTGCTGTGGGGAAAAACTCCTCTTGCTGGATATGAAGAGAACTAGTTGTGGATTACAGGCCCCAAAGCCAAGTCTGCATTGAAGGTTTCTTATTGTAGAGATTCCAGCAAATTGCCACCTCTGGGATGGGACATTACTCGGGATTTGGGGGTGGGACCTGGAGAGGGAGGGGGTTTGGGGAGGGGCCGCACCAGGGTATAATACCATAGACCACCCTCCAAAACTGCCATTTTCTCTAGGTAAACTAATCTCTGTAGTCTGGGTTGCACTTCCATGAGATACCCAGCCCCCACCTGGAGATTGGCAACCTTACTTCCTCCCATCCTGCTTTGCAATACAGAAACAACGTAATTGGGTATGTTTGCCTGAGACGTGTACTAAACCCCGGGGGCTCAACATGGTGCCCACAGCAGGGTTACCAGACCGGAGGGAGCTTGAAAGCAGGCGTTGGGGGGTCGTGGGTGGGCACGCACCTAGAGGACTTTCTTATTGCACCAGGAATGACGTCATTCCCAGTATGACAAAGAAGTCCCCTGGAATGCACAGAAGCACACTGCAGGGCTCTGGGCTCATTCCCCGTGCCTTTCATCCACCACCACCACCACCCATCAGGTGAGAGGTGGCAGGGGGTGGATTCTGGGACCAGGGGAAAGGGATCCCTAGCCCACAGGCACTATAGTGCCTGCTGACACCTATCCTGGTGCCCACTATATGTTTTTAGAAAAGGGTGGGGCCATTTGAGGCTAGCAGGTCTTCTGATTGGCCACTGGAGATCTCATTGGCTGTGTAGATGAAAATAACTTTGTTTCAGTGGCAACTGCCACCACACTGTTGGTTTTATTCTCTCTCACTTCTCTTTCCCAGTGTGTTTTTTTTTAACATTACCCCTCTTCTCCCCTGTACTTGAACTTAATAATAACAACAACAACAACAACATTTGATTTATATACCGCCCTTCAGAACAACTTAATGCCCGCTCAGAGCGGTTTACAAAGCATGCTACTATTATCCCCACAACAAAACACCCTGTGAGGTGGATGGGGCTGAGTGACCTCCAGAGAGCCGTGACTAACCCAAGGTCACCCAGCTGGCTTCAAGTGGAGGAGTGGGGAATCAAACCCGGCTCTCCAGATTAGAGTCCCACGCTCTTAACAACTACACCAAACTGGCTCTCACTCTGACTTCCTCTGTGTGGGTTGCTTCACCTCCGGCTGCAGCCATTTTGTGGTTGGCCCCTCCTCCTGAAGCATCCATTTTGTAATTGCACTGACCACGCTGTGTCAGAATTCCAAAGGTGCCCCCACACTAGGGATCCCAGGTGCCTGCCAGCGTCGAGCAAACTACTCGTTGCCCACTGATTGGTGGTGACCGCCTGCAACTGCGCAGACAGCCCGAGCAAGCATGCAGTGGGCACACTCCCGGTTAGGGTTGCCAGCTGTCCGTTTTTCCCCTGGACAGTCCAATTTTTTCTTGTGCTGTCTAGGGGGGATTGGGGTTAAAATACCGGACAGCTTAGCCTCCGGTGCACCAGGGAAGTGGCCGGCCGGGCCTCCTCTTTGCACACTAAGAAAACAGCCAGCCCGTTCTCCCGCCCACCCACCCAGCCTCCTGTGTGCCAGCGATGACATCACTTTCAGGAAGTGATGTCCTTGCACTGGACCCAGGAGCATGTGCAGGCTTCGCACTTGTGCAATGGAGTACTCAACGGTGAGTGCCCAGGCTTCCATTGAGTTGTTGTTGTTGCTGCTGCTGCTGCTGCTGCTGTTGAGGCAATCTGGCTCCCCTAATCCCCGTGGTGCGCAACAACATCACTTCTTGAAGTGACGCCATCACCACTGGCCATGGGAGTGCTCCTGAGCTTCACAGGGGTCGATTTTGGCCCCAAACAGGCCAAACGCCAAGTGCAGGAGCACTCCCTCGGCAGCAGGATTATGTCATTTCTGGATGTGACATCAGGGGCCTAGGAGTGCGCTCGCACAAAATGCGCGTGCAAAGATCATACCTTCAGTGAGTACTGATCCACACACACATACACCTGGCAACCCTAACCCACACGCTCAAAATGGTCGAGAACCCCTCAACTAGCCTTTTCTTCCCAGTGGAAGGGAAGGATCCAAAGCCCTGAGCACAGGGGTGGGGTGGGGGGGACCAGAAAAGGTGGGAGGGCAGCTCTGCTGAAGAAAAGCTGCACAAAGTTGGTCTGTGTGGCTGCCTTTGTGTCACTCTCGTATTTGCTGAAGGCCGTGGAGTTTGCTCTGTTCTTTCAACTAGTGTATGGGACCCGATGAGGGTGCAGATGGAACCACAAAGCAGCCCTTGTTGTTGGTAATCTGAGTCACATGTCAGACTCTTAGTTGCTGTCAGTGGCTTTATTAAAGTCTACAGTTTCAGACCCTCGAACCGAGCCTATTGTGTCCTCTGGCCCCACAGACCCTCTGCGGGCGCGCTCGCCACTATCATCTCTCTCACACGAGCATAGAAACGCGCTGGGGGAGGAGGGAGCCATGCCCAAGCGAGGGGATGCATTTCATAAGGTTTGTAAGCAAGGCCAAAGGGTTTGGAAGGCGAGGAGGAGCCGGGGAGGCCTTCTAGTGGGAAGGGCTGCTCTCCTTCACAGAGAGACGAGCCGATATCCAGGTGGCAGCCCCCTGTTCTGCTGTGTGCATGATTAAACATCAGTGCAGGAGCTCAGAGATCAAGCCCCTGACATACACAAAACAAGCAAAGTTGTGTGGGAGTTCGGGCAACATTCTTTCATCATCCACCCTTGGGATCATTTTTCGTGATCTACCCTGCCAGTCCCCTGGTCTGGGGAATTGTACTGATCGGGGGGTTCTGCATTTGCACATCTGGCACGCTGGAACGCCAGAAATGGCGCATCAAAATGCAAGCATATCATTGTTGGTTTTTTTGATGCATTAAAATGTATTGGTGCAAACAGGGGTCATTTCACAGAAAAAGAGCTGGAGGAACTCATTAGCATAACTCATTAGCATAACTCATAACCTATACCATGCCCCTTGCCATCACCGGAAGTGTGTCATTAGCGTGAGTGATTTACATAAGCCACACCCCCTGACATCACCTATTCTGACTGTTTTGGACCCAATCCTGGCCATCCAGGGCCGAAATTGGGTCCAAAATGGCAAAAAGGGGGCTGAAAATGGCTGAAAAGGGGCCCAAAATGGTCAGGATCGGGCCACAGCTGAGTGGGAGAGTGATCAACCACCCATCAGAGGCCCGATCCAGGCTGTTTTGGCCCCAATCCAGGCTGAAACGGGCCCCAAATGGCCGAGAGTCAGGTGGGCAGGGCCACCTGACATGTGACCTCTTTGGGGAACTGCTGGAACTGCGTTCCTGCACATTTCCCCTTGAAATCAGCCCTGGGTGCAAAGCACATCTTTCCCACTCATTTTTAAAAAATGGGCCGCCCTGAGCCCATTTGTGGGGAGGGCGGGGTATAAACTGAATTAAATAAATAAATAAATAAAAAGGCCTACAGACTCTGTCACGCTACCTATTAAAACTATTTGCACAATGCAAGCCAGTTCTGGTTAAGATTGTAGATAAGAATGTTACCAAAATTCAGCTCCAATTTTCTGAATTCCTCTAAGATTTTGGGATGGGGGGGGCTGGACGGAATAGCTATGTTGCTGCAAAAATAAACAGGAGTATTATGACACCTTAATGACTTCCAGGTTCCCTGGAAGTGAAACTGGGTAGCAGTGTATGTGTCTGTGGGGGGGGGGGTGCGCTTATCCACACACTCTTGCATCACATGTTCCTGCATTACCAGAATATGATGTCATTTCCAGTGCAACACAGAAGCGAAGGGGCCAATTCTCTAAAAATCAGCCCCAGTGTTTGGAGATCTTTAGAAAATCAGACCCTGGAGCGGCCCAGCACTTCCATATCGAGCTCAAAATGATGTAATTTTCTGGTGACACAGGAGCACGCATACCCATTTCATCTGCATGCTACCTGGGCGGACTGCATGTGGTCAGCCAGCCCAGCTCCTTGCACCTTCCTTTCCGTGCCCCACTGTCCTGGTGAACAGTGGGGGGTGGGTAGTGGCCGGTGATGGGTGGCAATTGGGGATGCTTGGCCTACATCAAGGGACCCACAACCCTGCTAACAAGATATATTCCAGCATAAGTGGCTCCCCAGATGGCAGGCATATATATGACATTGCAGGGTGAGAGGGCCGAACAGGAAAAGACATAATTATGCAACATTCAAATATAATGAAGAAAAGTACAAAGACATTAGCAATACTTGTTAAAAATGTCATTTCCCTACTTTTGCTAAACTGATAAATATCTCTAACGGCTGAGTAATCCCACATCTTTGTTAAGTCCTTGGGAGATGGTATCAAACTTTGTGAGGATTCTAATTCAGCTATTTATGGTAGACAGAGTCTCCCTTGGAAGTGCTTTCACTGAGAACAGTCACTTTTAAATCAGCAATGGTGTGTCTTGGGAGACTAGAATATTTCCCTGCCAGTTTGCGAATATTGCTATTTTTAATGGCAGATTTCTGCCCATAGGGATTGGAGCTTCCAATTATATGGCCTTGTCTCTCTCTTTCTAGTACTGCTCCTACAGCTATTGCCTTAAGCAGAAATTAAAATGGGAAGAACCTTACTTGGTATCATGTCTCTGATGTTTCATTATTGCCCCTATATATTTTGCCACAGAAAGGGTAACGGAATTATTTGTATCTGATAGTAACCACGTCACCCGGGCTCTCATGTTAGGTAGTTCCATATTTTTAAGTAGAAGGAAGATTAAGATAGCCCTCGGCTCATTAAATATGGGACACTCTATACTCATATGTTCAATGGCTTCAATTTTATCATCTTGGCATCTGCATGTTCTCTTGTAATATGGTACTTTCTTGTATCTACCCTCCAAAACTGCCGAGGGAAGGGCATTCATTCTTGCCAGTGTACAAGCTCTTCTGAGCTTTGGTCATGTGGCCTTGTCTATGCACTAGAAGTCATGTACTGTTCTGGTTGTTATTTCCAAAGTTTCTGCAAAGCATTGTGCATACCGAGTTGGCTGCATTGGCTTGGAAGTCCTTAGCTTTTTCTCCTTTCCGCATTATCAGTGTATACATATTTTACCAATGCTCTCATACATCTGATTGTGTATGTAAAAATACCAAAAACAAGAGAGTATTATGGTATCAGAACCAATACAAAGATAATAGCTGTGAAAACTAACTAAATACCAAATAAAAATACAAGTACTCCTGAAACAATACAGTTAAGCTTGTTATTTAGTCTGTATACCTTGTTTGAACATTTATTTAGTCTATATATTGTATTTAAGCAGCGAGGGACTATATTTCATAATCCAAGGCAGAGCTGGCCAGTTCTAACCATAAGCAAAGCAGTGGTATACCTTATGTACAATAAAAGAATCTCAAAACGTTAAGTGCAAGTGCTCATCAATTCAAGTATATCAGAATAAATATCACAATCTCATGCAGTTAGTAAACATATCACAGGAAGTGCTAGTGCCCCTTACAATCTATAGAGTGTGCAATAAATAATTTTCACATAATTAGTTCATTCAACATGATTCATAACTAATCTACATTCATTCTACATTCATAAACACAATCATGTTTTAATATTCCGACAAAGTTCCTGGATATTTGCAAAGTCAATGCAGAAGGGTAGGTCCAAAACTGTTCTATAAATTCCTTTGGTCTGACTTGTAACTACGCGATGGGCAAGCCAGAGTTATTCTACTCCTTTCAGAGTCACTTTCTTCAGGGTAGTTACAACCACAGTAAATATCCTCTTGACTTAAACCAGAAGCATTGCAACTTCTCAGTCCTGTGTCGGGCAGGGGGATTTGGTTGACAGGCTATCTTAAGTGGGGGAACTGCCCTTAGGTGGCGCCCTGAGGACCACAGTTCATACACAGGGAGATGTGGGAAGAGAAGGTCTTCGAGAAAAGCGGGCCACTGAAGTGCTTTAAAGGTCATAACCAATACCGTCAATTTTTCCACAGTGGCACCAAAATTCTTTCTCAAGGATGGTCTACCTTGCCACTTAATTTAGGTCTCGAGCCAGGTGGCTCTTTTTGGAATGTCTGCATTGATTTTCACCTGCTGCTATATGGGATGTATGAAATCAGAATGTAACTCATCAAGTCGAAGGAGGAACTGACCCAAAGGAAATTACCTTCAACTTTCAGATCCAAACGAATGGGGGCAGATCTCTTTTTTTCCAGTGGTGGCATAATGCACGCAGCTGCTTTCTGTTTCCATTTTCCATTTCCCTCTCTTTAAGTGTGAATTAAAGAGCCCCGTGGCGCAGAGTGGTAAGCTGCTGTACTGCAGTCCAAGCTCTGCTCACGACCTGAGTTCGATCCTGGTGGAAGCCAGATTCAGGTGGCCAGCTCAAGGGTGACTCAGCCTTCCAGCCTTCCGAGGTCGGTAAAATGAGTACCCAGTTTCCTGGGGGGAAAGTGTAGATGACTGGGGAAGGCAATGGCAAACCACCGCGTAACAAAAAGTCTGCCAAGAAAACGTCATGATGCGACATCCCCCCATGGGTCAGTAATGACTCGGTGCTTGCACAGGGGACTACCTTTACCTTTACCTAAGTGTGAATTACCAGCGGAGGCAATCAGTAGAGGAGGGGAAGAAAGGGAAGACTAACCTCGTAGGTTTATGCTTGACAGGGACTGCTCAGCCAGGACACTCGGCCTATGTTTGCGCTGCACATGACTGTCCTTAATTTCTGTGCACAGTGCACATTGCTGATTCATTCGCTTGGGGGGAGGCGCTCATTCGACACAAAACAGGGGCATCTTTGCTGGAGCTATTCCAACTATCCAGCATTAGTTGATTTCCTCACCACAAAGGAGAAAATTCCAACCCTTGCACACACAAAAAAGGAAAGAAGCAGGCATTGCTAGGTGAGAGGAACCAGGTCTGTCTGTGTGAGAGGATCTCTGACTTTGTCTGAAATCTGATTATCCACGACTCCACCTGTCTCCTGTCCAGCTGGGGTGATGAGGGGTGGTTTTGTTTGTTGGTTTTACAAAAAAGGGAATATATGGACAAAAGGAGGTAAAGTCCAGCCTTCCCACAGCTTATCTTGCTGTGCTCTGCTGTTCTAAGCATTGACTTTTCTCCAACCACGCGTGTGTCTCTTTGACAGTCTCGAAGAAATAGGCTGAAATGGATGAATTTGGCACATGCTTACTGTATCTATACAGGATTTAGTGCTCTTTGCTATTTCTTTTACAAAATCAGTCCCCAACCTTCACCTGCACCAAGATCCTGGGAGTGGAGAATTCAAGATTCAGGGCTTGGGTGCTGCACTGCTTATACATACAGCAGTGCCTTTAAAGAACAATCAATGGGAGTGCTTTGACTCTTGGCCTCCACTTTCTGCTCTCCCCACTGGTATAGGTGCGTATGTCCTTCGTCTTCCTGCGTAACCTGCCTTCTCCCACCAACATAACAAGCCGGGCCACAGTCAGCTTTGGTACCAGCTCAGCCACCTGGCAGCAAAAGCTCACCCCCCCAGGCTAGCCATCTGGAAGCGGTGAGTTACCAAGCGGTATGTTGGACACCTGCTGGATGCTGAAGCAAAGCAGGAAAAAGATGGGATGCTAAAAACCCAGCAGTCTAGTCTCCAACAGCTAAATCGTCAACTCGCCGTTGATTTACCATACCAAAGAAGTCTCATTCTCTGTTGTTGTTTTATTTTTAAAAAGGAGGAGGAGGAACAGGCTCAAGAGAGAATTGTGCTGGAATTCTATAATGGTTATCAGGGCTTTTTTTCTGGGAAAAGAAGTGGCAGAACTCAGTGGGTTGCCCTCGGAGAAAATGGTCACATGGCTGGTGGCCCCGCCCCCTGATCTCCAGACAGAGGGGAGTTGAGATTGCCCTCGCGGAGGGCAATCTCAACTCCCCTCTGTCTGGAGATCAGGGGGCGGGGCCACCAGCCATGTGACCATTTTCAAGAGGTTCCGGAACTCTGTTCCACTGCGTTCCCGCTGAAAAAAAGCCCTGATGGTTATCATAACTGGCACACAGGATCCATTGGTAAGTATTTGAGGGAAACCTGAGTGCTTGCAGCTCAAGGTCTTCACCCGTCACTTTCTACACCCACATGGGTTTTAAGATTATTCGGGGCGGCATTCACAGATGTCATTCTCGTATTTACAAAAGTCGTGAAAGGGAATAACCGCTGCGCCCTTCTGTTTCAGGGTCTCTCTAGATGAGCAGGTTTTTAAACAGCTGGGCCTAGGGTCCCCAGACCCAACTCAGGTTTCTGCAGCCATACAGCAGTTAAAAAGTAAATGGCTGTTAAAAAATTAGAGAGAGCCCAAATGACCTCAGGATGCCTTCCCCTCCAAGCCACTATCCTGTGCCACAATAGCATGGGAGGAGGGTTTTTGCCCTATTTTTAATGGAATGTTTTAAATGTTTTTAATGTTGTTATCCGCCCTGAGCCTGCTTGCGGGGAGGGCGGAATATAAATACGATAAAATAAAAATAAATAATAATAAAATATTTTTACTGCTCTGTGTGGACAGAATATTCCACGCGGAGCAGAAAAAATAGGGGGAAACCTCCCTGCCCTGCCACTTTGACAGGGGGAAATGGCTTGAGGGTGGAGCTGCTCCCCCACCCTCCAGGCATTCTGAGGCCATTGGGCTCTCGTTTATTTTTAACAAGTATTCCCCAAAGCTGCTGTGTAGCTGCAGGGTACTTGTTGGTTCTGGGGTACCCAGAACCAACTCTTTAAAAACCTGCATGTCTAGCTTGGCCCTCAGCCATTCCCCCCACCCATGCACTCATGTTCGCCCTGTCCAAAAGTTATAGTGAACGCACATACAATCTGTTCACAGTGTATATGTGATTTTTTTCCCTTATGCACGCACAGAGTAATTCTCATGTTGCATCCAACACATACACAGCTGAATGTGTGACTGAAACCCCACCTTTAGGCAAGTACTAGTCCCTGGTTTCGTTCATAAAGTGAACATGCGTTGGCTCTTTCTTACCAACAGGCTATGTACTTACATGCCAGTTGTACGTGCTTCACTGTAACCTGTGAACACAGCCGTTCTCTTGATGAAGTCAGCTCAGATTCACAAAAGTTTATGCTGGAATAAATTCTGTTAGTCTCTGAAGTGCCACTGGGTGTCTGTCTTAAGCATCTTGTATGTGATTCTGAGAGCCAAACTAAAAGTGACGTCTTACACAGGTTGGACACTAGTCGGCTTTCCTCAAGTTTTGATGGGAAATGTAGGCATCCTGGTCTTGCAGCTGTAATGGAGAGCCAAGCTGTAAAACCAGGGTGCCTACATTTTCCATCAAAACTTGAGGGAAGCCGACTAGTGTCCAACCTGTGTAAGACGTCACTTGTAGTTTGGCTCTGAGTGGTCTGGGTAAATTGTTTTCTGTTTTTCATGCAGGGCAACTGAAGGCCATTTATTGAGTTTTTCTTTCTTTCTTTCTTCATTCATTCATTCATTCATTCATATACCACCTTTCTTGCTGAGATTAAAGACAGATTACAGGATATAAGGTAGACAGACATCATAAAACAACCAGCAAACCATACAATAGGACCAGGATTACAGAATAAGAGAACAATGTAAACAACAAACTATCTAAGGCAAAGTATACTTTAAATAATGCAGAAAGTGGATTACAAGGCAACACTCGCTGGAGAAATGGAGCATCAACCTGCTCTCTGGTGAGGGTACTTGTAGAACACACATGCCTTCCTAAAATGCATCCTTATAACGTTTCGTGGCACATCTTTAAAATGTAGCATGGGAAAGAGTCCTTGGGCTGGCATTGAAAACAGGGTGTGGGCAGCTGGGGACCATATGGAACTCCAACACATCTCAAGAACATCCATATAAGAGGCACCATTAAGAAGCAAACAGGGAGGCATTACATTTCTACAGAGGTCATTTCGTAGAAAAAGAGCTGGAGGGACTCATTAGCATAAGGTATTAGCATAACTCATTAGCATATGCCACACCCCTTGATATCACCAGAAGTTTGTCATTAGCACAACTGATTTGCATATGCCACACCCCCTGACATCACCTATCCTGGCTGTTTTGGCCATTCAGGGCCGAAATTGGGCCCAAAATGGCAAAAAGGGGCTGAAAATGGCTGAAAGGGGGCCCAGAATGGTCAGTATCAGGCCGCTGCTGAGTGGGAGAATGATCTACCACTCATCAGAAGCCCGATTGGGGCCGTTTCGGCCCCAACCCAGGCTGAAACGGGCCCAAAATGGCCAAGAGTCAAGTGGGTGGGGCCACCTGACATGTGACCTCTTTGGGGAACTGCCAGAACTGCGTTTCTGTGCATTCCTCCTCGAAATGAGTCCTGCATTTCTACAATGAAGAGCTCACCAAGTTCTTACCTAGATGGTCCTGATAACAACACAGTAAGGTAGGCTAGTTTTTTTATTCCCGTTTTGCAGAGGAGGGCTGAGCTTAAGAGAGCAGTGACTTTCCTTGGGGAATTTGTGACTAAGGTCAGAACACAACCATAACGAGGACAAGGTCACCAAGCTGAGAAACCCAGAAAAAGTATGTGAAATATACATCTACTATCCCAAACCGTCATGTCATTAGAAAAAGGGTGCATTTATATACATTCAAACGGAACCATTTCTATACATTCAAATTGAGGTGGCAGGCTGCCAGGCCCTTCCTTGATCAATTTTGGTCTTCTTGCCTGCTTGTCTTTCTGGACCTCCGCCAAGTTTCTCCCAGCGCTCAAGTTAGAGGGCTCCCCCTCCCCTATTTATCTTAAAAACACAGGCTCTTTTCTGAGCCAAAGTGGGGGTTATCAGCTCCAGGTTGGGAAATTCCTGGAGATTTCAGGATGGACCCTGGGAAAGGGAGGGTTTGGGGGGGAGAGGGGCCTCAGCAGAGTATAAAGCCATACAGTGAAATCCTAAACAGAGTTACTTCAGTCTAAGCCTGTCCGATTATGGATGATAAGATATGGCAGACAGATCCCTGGATCATTTCAGCAAGACACAGGTCCTTGGTTAAATGACTTTTTATTCAGAAATCAGATCTTTCCATATGCACAGGTCCATAAATTTACTTAGAGCCAAAGAAGCATCCAAGCAGTACAGCGTCTTGGAAAGGAATAGAGGCTTGGTGGAAGTGCAGTTCTAAATACTCAAACATTCCCCTCCCTTCTAAACCACAAGTTTGAGTGGGAAGGAGTCTGGGAAACTTTTCTGGAGATTATACATTAGTTAGACAAGATATAGAGAACTGTAACATTTCAGACATTACAGACACTGCGAGGTCATTCCACTGAGCTTCCAAGAGATAGATTGGCCTGTGTTCTCAGGCCGTGAGAGGGAGAAAACGAAAGTGATGCGTACCATCTATGAAATCAAACAATGATGTACATAGCTGTTGCCAGGGCTTTTTTCTGGAAAAAGAGGTGGCGGAATTCAGTGGGTTTCCCTCAGAGAAAATGGTCACATGGCTGGTGGCCCCACCCCCTGATCTCCAGACAGAGGGGAGTTTAGATGGCCCTCCGCGCCGCTGAGCGGCGCGGAGGGCCATCTAAACTCCCCTCTGTCTGGAGATCAGGGGGCGGGACCACCAGCCATGTGACCATTTTCAAGAGGTTCTGGAACTCCGTTCCCCTGCGTTCCCTCTAAAAAAAAGCCCTGGCCGTTGCAATATGAAATCAGACAGTAACACAGTATTAGCATTTAATACCCCTGGAACTTATGACATGGGTGTAGGGGCTACAGACATGACAAAGCCCATTTCAATCACCCTCCAAAGCAGCCATTTTCTCCATGGGAGGGTAAGGGTGGGGGAACTGGCAACCTAGTCTTTGCTGAGCTGTTTAAGAAGGAAAGGGGGGTCGGGTTTGAGGGAATGAGACAAACACTTCCATCTTGTCACTAGAATGCAACGTAGTGGATAATGTTAGTTTTGATGCAATTATTGATGAAGTTGCCTTCTTGAAAACATAAAATGTGTAACTGTAAAAAAAAATGGGCATCGTTTAAATTTTTAAAATAGTTTCCGGTGGGTAGCCGTGTTGATCTGCACTAGAGGGGCAAGATTCAAGTCTAGTAGCACTTTAAAGGCCAACAGGATTTCCGGAGTATAAGCTTTGGAGAGTCAAAGCTATGCCTAAGCATTTTTCCCCTGCTCTAATCAAGCTGGTTACATTTTCCATTGTACTTTTGCATCCTGACGCCCTTCTTTGCAACACCCCTCCCATCTTCTGACAGGGATATAAGGGCTCGGGGAGCTCCATTTCTGCTTGTATCTGATGAAGGGAGCTTTGACTCTCAAAAGCTTGCACCATAGAAATCTTGTTGCTCTTTAAGGTGCTACTGGACTAGAATCTATTTTTTTAAATAGCAAGTTACATGCTCCATTATGCATTAGGTGATTGTGTATGCAGATCTCATGACTAAGATAAATGTGTTGTTATTCACATTTCTTGTTTTTGACGTATTTACCTTTTTACCAAAATAACTACTATAAAAGTACAGGGCGGGGGGCATGCAATTTTATATTCTTGCCGTGGGCAAAAAATCCGCTAGTTACAGCTCTGAGTTTGAACCATGGAATTCCTGGATCATAAGTCACAGTCTTTGCCAATGTGCTACACCAACTCTGGAATATACAAAATGTCACGAGGCAATGTTGTGCGGTGGCTACAGTTCATTGGGCCTGGCCTTGGCAGGTGAAAATACCTGCCCAATCCTGGACTCACAGGGATTTGCCCCAAACCAATCAAAAACTCATCCTCAATTTTCCCTCTATAAAATGAGAAGAAGAGTGACTTCCTTCCCACAGCTACCTAGAAGGATGAAGGACTTTACGAAACTACTGTTCCCTTACTTGGGCCATAAGGGAGAGCAATTCGTACACTACACACACACACGCATCTGACGAAGAGAACTGTGATTCTCGAAAGCTTATGCAACAGTAAAGTTGGTTAGTCTTAAAGGTGCTACTGGACTCTTTTCGATTTTACACACACACGTGCTTTCTCCCAGAGAAGCTGAGATCTGATCTCTTAGACGGACTTTCCATTCAGCAGCTGCTTTCATAAGCAGAAAATCCAGACTGAGGCACCTCGAGCCTCCCCGCACAAAATCCAGCCACGCCAGAAATGAGGAGTTCTGATGATTATTGCTCTGTTTATTATTCCAAGCCATTGTAAAAGCACCTACCAAATGGCAAGCAGCAATAACAGCTCCCTGGGACGCCTCCAAAAACCAACAGATGAAGCCATCTAGGAATCTGCTGCCCACACATATTATAGTAAAATTATTTTATAATGAAGCAGACTACTGTTACTGCACAGGGCAAGAGCGGAATCTTCGCCGGCATTTGCGGCAAGAAACGAGAAGCAACAAGAGCCGATGCGGTAGAGTGGTTAAGACTGTTGGACTAGGATCTGGGAGGCCCAGGTTTGACTCCCCACTTGGCCACGGAAAACTGCTTGTGCTAGTGCATGCTCTCAGCCTGACCTACCTCACAGGGTTGTTGTTTTGAGGAGAAGATGAAGGAGAAGAGAATGCCACATTCGGTCCCCATTCAGGAGGAAGGCAGGGTATGAATTGTACAAATAAGGTATTGTCCCACAGTATCCAACCAAGGAGGATGCGAGGAATCTGAGCCAGCACAAATTAAAACGTTGGCTGTCTTCTGCCTATCAAAACACC
This sequence comes from Eublepharis macularius, assembly GCF_028583425.1. Classification (NCBI taxonomy): domain Eukaryota; kingdom Metazoa; phylum Chordata; class Lepidosauria; order Squamata; family Eublepharidae; genus Eublepharis; species Eublepharis macularius. Next base: position 126,876,606 of record NC_072795.1, on the reverse strand, counting down.
TTATTTTTGAAACCCTGAGAGGTACGACACGACTGATTAGATCCGTAGTTCCCAGCCTTTTTGATATGGTGGACCATATGGTGGTCCAAATTTACTTTGTATGGTGACCCATCCGAGGCAGCGCAATAGACTGAGAAGGTGCTTGGGGGGGGGGGGGGGCAGGTCCAGGCTGAGGAGATGCAGAAGATGGCAGATGTTGGCAAAGAGGTGGGCGGCAAGTGGCCCAGTGCAGAACAACTCCCAAGCAGGCAGAGGGCAGCAGGCCCTACAGGGGGCTATTCAAGAGGTTGGCCTGCTGAAGGAGCAGTGCGAAGACAGAGCCCAGCCCTCCCGCTCAGCCGCCAGCACTGCTGCCACCAGCTCCATGGTGCACGCCCCCGCCCCTGACGCCTCCTCCAGCACCTCAGCACTCAAGGTGGCTGCCGGACCCTCCTCCATGGACACCCTGGCCCTGAGCAAGGGATACAGTGCAACAGTCTTGAACAAGGTCACATTCTGCAAGGGACTTCAGGATACTGGAACTGATACTCTGAAGATGAGTCCAATCCATTTGCAAGCCTTTATGACCGCGGCAACAGCATTGTGGAATGATCTTCCACAAGAGATTGGTAGCTTGTGGGCCTTGCTAGTCTAGGTGGGTATGCAAGGCAGTTTACTTAAGAGAGCTTTTGGCTAACTGCTGGCAGGGTTTTCTAGAGAGCCAGTTGGATGTGGTGGTTAAGAGTTGCAGGACTCTAATCTGGAGAGCCGGGTTTGATTCCCCACTCCTCCCCTTGAAGCCAGCTGGGTGACCTTGGGTCAGTCACAGCTCTCTCAGAGCTCTCTCAGCCCCACCCACCTCACAGGGTGATTGTTGTTGTGGGGATAATAATAACATACTTTGTAAACCACTCTGAGTGGGCATTAAGTTGTCCTGAAGAGTGGTATATAAATCGAATGTTGTTATTGTTATTGTTGTTGTTCTTTTTTTTTTTTTGGTAGTGAAATCTGCTTTTTTGTGGGATTCTTTTTTATTGCTATTTGAGGGTGGGTGGATAGTATAGTAAGTGAACCAACTTGGGCCCTTAGGGAGGCAAACAAATATGTAAATTAATAAATATACAATTTGTCAATCCTTTATGGTTACTGCAACAGTGTTAATTCTAACTGCTATGTGCCTATGCTATTCTGCTACGCTATCACATTTGCTCCATGACATAAATGCTTTTCCATTGATCAGGTATTAGATTTAGCCTTTGTTTGTTTTAATTTTTTTTAATCGTAATACATTTGTATTTTAATGAAGTGATTCAGAAAAACAATCCAGTAAAACAGCCACCCTGAAAGGAATCTTAATACCACCTAACTGGGGAAAAGAGGCGGGGCTCAGGCAGGGCCAGTTCAAAGTGATTTAAAGCCCCCAAGCAATGGCATACCAGTCCTGCTCCAGGAGGGTTGCCAACTCTGGGCTGGGAAATTTCTGGAGATTTAGGAGTGGAACCTGGGAGGGCAGTGAGGGGAGGGACCTCAGAGGCGTTAGGGTCACCTGAGCACCCCTGGTAACTGGCGGGAGACATACCTGCTGCTAGCGGGGGCTCATTATTGAAATCATGACTTTCTCGGTGACATTCTCACATTGCCAGCAACATGCTGATGTCACTCCTGTGTGCCCAGAAGTAACATCAATGTCAGTTCTAGGGATGGCAGTCCATGGCAGATAGACCCCCAAACCCCTCACAGCAAGCACTCCAGTGCATTTGATGAAAAGGTTTTATTTTAGAGATCCCGTAAGTCCATGGGTACATCCATAGATGGGTAAGTTGGCAGGAATGGGGTTACAAGCATAGGCACTTTGATATAAGGAGCATGATTCCCCCCTCCCCTTGAGCAGTTAGCAACTAGGCACGAAAATCCCAAAGACTCATGAGAACACAATAGCTTTGTCTGGGCAGAGAAATGGAGAAGATTACAAGGAACCAAACTCCCTCTGTCTCCTGTGAAAAGTTACAGTACAGCTGCAAGGTCAAGCATACTTTGAGAGATAATAAGCTGACTACTTTCTCTTAGCATTAATACTTTCGTTTTTAGGCAAGCCAAGGATGGCATGATTATAATGGTTACATTATATGAGCATGGCATGAAAATACACAGGTACACAGTGTGATCAGATCAATACAGAGAGCAGAGAATATATGAATGGCATGGATGAATGGTATGCAGACATGACAATCAATACATTGCTCCGGATGTCCTATTTTTTTGCAAAAACTGTAGGATTTTACTATAGAGTTTTTGGGGAAATGCAGAGCATCCTTTGCCACTTCCAGTTTAACATGGAAGTGGTGCTGACATATTGGTGTGTCTCTGGCATGACAGGACTTTCCCCGCTCTTTCTATCTCCCCATTTTTTCTCATCAATCCCCAAGGCATGAGTAGGCATCAGAGGAGATTGGTTGGGGGTGGGGGGTTGCCTGCCGTCATCAGAAGATGAGTCGTAATTCTTGGAAATCAATAGAAGTTTGCAAAGGTAATAATTTACTGGCTATATAGAAAAAGAAAAAGTGAACATATAGCAGGATTGTTTTTAATGCCACTGCCATCCCACTACCCCTTTGCCAGCCATTTTCCTGCCATAGTGTGCACCTGCAGACACTCGCCTTGTTCTGGGTCCATTGTTGTGTGTGTGCGTGTGTGTGTAAGATAAGAGGGCGGTATTGTAGGGAAGGGGTCCCAGATGTTTTGCTAATGAGTTAGGAACCATAGATTTCACCATTATGTTGCTTTACATATTATCTGCTGCTTTAAATATGTACTCCTATATACTACCTGTGCTTCATGTTGTTTAATGTAAGTCCTAGAATTATGTTCTGTTTCAGCGATTCTTCATCCCCATATTGTATCCTTGCTAATGCTATGTCTTTCTAAACTTGTATTCATTTACCCTAGGACATTGTTTATGGAAATGTTCTTGACACTGTATGGAAATGTCCTTGCCATTGATTGTACTAATCTCACACTATGTAATTCGCCTTGAGTCTCAGTTTAAAAGGCAGAATATAAATGACATAAATAAATATAACTGAGGAAAAACTTGATGGATCAACGGTTTAGAGGGAGGACTGTGTTCTGTGTGATAGTGGTGCCATTCAGTGCAAAAGCAGCTGCCCCCAAAGATCCTGGAAGCTCTTGTTGCAAAAAAATGGAGACAAAATTCATCATAACAGAAAAAAAATGGATTAGATCCGAGCCAGCAGTGCCCGCTTGTAAAAACCAATAACGGTATAAAGTTCTTTTGGAAATCCAGGATTCAAAACTGAAATTGAATTTTTTCAGTGTACACGCCTGCTGTCAAGTTGCTGTAAAACACACTCCTGAAAAAAAGGAAAAGAAAATGGATGCCGTTTTGATTGAACAAGTAGTTTGTCCACAACAAAAGAGATTATCTTGCTCACAAGCCAGTTATGTGTGGGTCCTTCCAGCTAGTAGAAAAGATTGCATCCATGTGTGCGTAATATTTTTGTACAGTACTAGATTATGTTTGGGCTTCATGATTAAGGTAAATGCCAAAACAAACACAGGAAATATGCTGTTAAACTGCAGTAAAATATGGAAGGGTACATACTGAAGATCGGTTGTTTCCTTAACCTGTTGACATTTACTTTGCAAAGCTGTTAATAGTTCTTCAGCTCCAGTCAGCCTGATTCCACCATATTATCTATCCAAGAGGGAGTCCCTCGAGGAATCCCAGGGGAGGGGAAACTTCATCTTCTCTCTTCCCTAGCACCATCACTGGGTATTCTCACCACCTTGCACCGCCCAATTTTCACACAACATTTTTAGTGGTGCCTGAATGTTGCTATCTGCTGCTTGGGACATTTGCACCTGCAAGGATATTGTAGTTATTTTGGGTGGGATTACCACAATTTTTTCTCAAAAGTCAGATTTTTCTGAAATCTGGGGGTTTAGGTTTGAAAAACTCTAAATGGTAGCTGTGACTACTAGCCCATTGCACAGCTTTGGCTGTCCATATGGTAGTCAGCCCTTGACTAGTAGATGTATATGTAACAGCCAGTTCTGCCGTATTCTGCTGGGACCAAAAAACATAGAATTACGTCGAAAAGGAGCCTCAGGGCCAAACTACAAGTGACGAATGACACTTGAACGGCAAGTGTATTCCTCCCTGTTCACTTGCCCTCCACTTGCTCTCCACTCTATCCACTTGCCGTTCAAGTGTCATTTGTCACTTGTAGCTTGGCTCTCAGTTCCCAGCGACAAAAGCCCTCAGAGGGCGAGATTAGCTGGAAAAGGTCTGGAACTCATTCCCCCACACATCGCGCTTGATGGGCCTTTAGCCAGGAAGGAATAGTAACACCAACCTATCTTACAGGGCTCTTGTGAGGATTACTGAAGTAAAGTATAGGAAGCTCTAGAATGTATAATTTATATTTTATTTCAAGCCATGTTAGTCTGTCCGTAGCAGTAGAAAAGAGCAAGAGTCCAGTGGCAGCTATAAGACTAACAAAAATTGTGGTAGGGTATCAGCTTTTGTGAGTCACACAGCTCTCTTCTTTCATGAGCTGTGATTCATGAAAGCTCCTACCCTACCACAAATTTTGTTAGTCTTATAGGTGCTACAGAACTCTTGCTCTTTTATATTTTATTTATTGACATTATTTATTTATTTGCATGTTATCCCCCCGTTACCCCAGTGGAGACCCAAAGTGGCTTACATACTTTTCCTCTCTATTTTATCCTCACAGCAGCCCTGTGGGGTAGGCTAGGTTGAGAGTGTGTGGCTGGCCCAGGGTTGCCCTGGGAGCTTCCATAGCAGACTATTCAGAAGTAACACCCTGCAGTGACTCCCTGCCTGTTGCTCTCCCCTTTTTTGAAGGCCTTGAATCAAACCCTCAGAAGAATGCTTTTGCTAAGCCAACAAGTAAGCCATGAATACAATAGCCCCCCCACCCACTCTTGACCCACCCACCCCCGGCCTTTTCTCCATACTTAACCTTCCCTCAAAAAACATGATATTCAGGGGTATACTCCTTCTGAACTACTGAGCTGTTTATCTATCTATACATTTTCATTCCTTCTTTTTTCTAAGGAACTAGGGGCATTGTGGATGGTTTTCCCACCTCCATTTTGTTCTTACAATGGCCCTGTGAGGTAATTTAGGCTGAGAGAGAGTGACCAGCTCAAGATGAATTTCATGGCTGGATGGGATTTTGAACCCTTGTCTTCTCTTCCTATGATGTTCTTATCATTATACCATATTGTTGTGGCTATAATAGCTCTCAGTTATTATTTTGACCATAGAACCCATTGATATGCAGTCCTGAATCAGGATTTCTTGGGCTGGGCATAAGTGGATAGAAAGAAAAATGTTTCCTCTTTAACTGGCAAATTCTAGAAGTGCTTGTACTGGAAGCCGCATCTCAATTCTGTAGTTCCATTTCAACTGGATCAATTTCAGATGTTCACCTGAAGGGGCTGAACATCCCAACTGGCTCCTATGAAGGAACAAGAGGCCTCCTCAGAGGTATTTACATTGTATTGCAGGGTGAAGATATCATATGTGGACATAAATTCAGACCCACCCACCCCAGAGAAGATGGCCAAGCAGAAGAAATTTGTAGTTCGCAGGAGGCCTCGGAATCCTCTCAGCACCTGGTAAACAACTCCAGTCATCCTTATTTCTTAGGAATTCGCCCTTTTTTTCTTGTGTCCCTCCAAGGTATATCACTGTCCCTGCTATGTCTTGAGGAGAAGATACTTTTTGCTGTTAATAATGTACGAGAATCCACTTCCATCCTCAAGTTTTGATGGGAAATGTAGGCAGCTTGGCGGAATGTTGGACAAGTGACAGTTGAAAAGTCCATTGGACAGCAGTCAGAGAGCCAAGCTGCAAGACCAGGATGCCTACATTTCCCATCAAAACTTGAGGGAATCTGACAAGTGTCCAATCTGTGCCTTTTGTCACTTGTAGTTCCGCTCTCAGTCTGTCTGCTGTCGTCTCTCTGTTCTGGCTTGCAATAAAACATGCTGTTTGAGCTGAATTCACTCTGGGCTGAAATCATTCTGAGCACCAAGCTCAGTATTTAATAAGTATCATTCTCAAGCATAGGTCACTGATGATACATTGAAATGGTTTGAGCTGAGAGCAGTACATGACCACCAATGGTGTTCTACTGTTGCTTTGTTTGGGTCTACCTTGTAGCAGGTTATCCCTTGGATAACCTTAGGATTCTTATCTCATTACAGATGCCAATTTCTGCTCTAATCAAGTTGCATTGTACCTTCACATCCGGCTGCCCTCCCTTGTAACACCCCACCCACCTTTGGTTGGGATATAAAGCCTTGGGGATCTCTGTTCCTAATCATGTCTAAAGAAGAGAGCTCTGACTCTTAAAAGCTTACACTCTGAAAATCTCGTTGGTCTCTAAGGTGCTCCGGACTCAAATCCTGCTGTTCTACTGCAGATCAACACGGCTACCCACCTAAAACTAAACAACAGTGGTAGCAATACGACGTACACAGCAGCAGAAAGGACAGAGCAGAATCTGCTGTGAACACACTGCCAGTGTGTCTTGCTCGCATAATTAATGCTACATATATATTAATTACAATTAGGAAACATCCTCGTGATCTGATTAAAAATGAGTGTTGATGCATAAAAATGCAACAGGTTGCCACCACCAGCTAGCTATGAAAGTAATGAAATTCAGTACAAGGACCGGGATCTAAATCTAAACCTGAAATATCAGCGTCATGGAACTCAAAAGGAAGTATGGAGCTGCTGGCAGAAAAGGGCTCTTTCCTCCATTCGCTGCATATTATAAAGGATTTACGGCATGAATATGGTCTTCCTCCTCGTCTTCACATACACACATCAAAGAAGCTGAAGCAGCCTCATGATGATCCCCCCATGTCTGCAAGGCTATTCTCAGCCCGGAGCCAACTGAGATCTCCCCTTGCTTCTCCACCCAGTGTGCCCTGGCTTCTCCCCTGGGAAGACTCCAGTGCCCCAACCAAGCAAGCCATGCACAGTGCAGGACAGGCAGGGAGCCCTGGAAGGAATCTCAGCTGGGACACCCGCCCCCCAACCGAGCTGATTCCCCATCGCCCACCTACACTGTCCTAATCACTCCTTGCCCCACACCTCCCCTGTTCCTCCACCAGCTCCAAAGGCTCCTAATACAGCATTTCCTTGCTGCCTCCATCTGCAGCACCATTCCCCCACAACACCTGGCTAAGCAGAAGGACTTGGTGAAGCCTGAGAGTAAGGTGGTGGCCTGGGGGCAGGGCTTCTCTGCAGCCCAGAAATGGAGCCACGTCACATTCCTGCCATCTCCCTCTCCTGTGAGCTGCCAGTGTGCCACCGCTTGCCTAAGCTGCTGCAGTTGCCACCGCTGCACCCCACTCCCAATGAAGACACTCAGGTTTGGGGAATACTGAATGGAGGTATGTCAAAAGCCTTCTGCCCTTTCCCCCAGTTGCTCGTGGGCCGGAAAAAAGCCCTGGAGGGGCTGGATCCAACTCACAGGCCGTATGTTTGACACCTTGCACTACAAGGGCAACAAACAGGGTTTATTGGCCAAGGTCTTCCCCCTCATATTGCTTCCCAGCACTGGTTTTCAAAAGTTTATCGCCTCTGAATATGAAGGTTCCCTTTACTCACCATGGCTAGTGGCCTAGGGCTGCAAGATCTCCTGCTATAGTTGAAAGTCTCCCACCAGCAGCCTTCATTGCCCACCACTGCTCTGATCAGCAGCAGGAGAAAAAAATAGGGTAAACGTCAGTGTCCTATGTGGCGTCCTGCCCTAGGAATCCCTGGAAAAACCATAGAGTTTCTGGCAATTCTTTGAGTTACCCAAATGACACTTTTGGGTTTTCCCTGGAAGTGATGTCACAAAGTACAGGACACCACAGCCCCCCTGTGTCCCCACCCCTGGAGATCCCACCCAGTTGACAGGCTGGGCCTGGCAACTCTATGTGAATCTATTGAATCCCAACTCTGCTTGTAACCATCACTACCTCTGCTCTGGTACTCAATTGCACAATTTAATTACTCATTGGGTAGAGAAGTATTTCCTTTTGTCTATCCTAAACCTATTGCTAGGGATCCTAGATGCTCACTGGTGGTGGGCAATCTCCCAGCAGTTTACCTTCTGGCCTGCCGGTCGCTAGCAACTAGCAGGAGGTTTTGGGCCACCCACGGAGATCGGCCGCCACTGGCAGGCACCCAGGGAACACACACAGTGAGCACGCTCCCAGGGGGCGCGACGACATCACTTCCTGGTGACCTTGTCATGCTGGCCACAGGTGTGCTCCCACCCATTGTTGAGGCCAATTATGGCCCCAAATGGGCCAGAACTAGCCACGCGCAAAGCACAGGAGTGCACCTGTGGCCAGCGTGATGATGTCACTTCCAAGAAGTGACATAATCATGTAAATGCAGGAGCACACATGAACTTAGTGCATGTGTAAAGTGAAGCATGCTCAAGACATGAGGTAAGTGCCAGGTCCCTCCCCCCGCACCGGAAGGGTATAGGGACTTGGCAACCCTACCTATTGCCCATCACAATGTGTCCATTACAATGATAACAACAACAACATTTGATTTATATATCGCCCTTCAGGATGACTTAACACCCACTCAGAGAGGTTTACAAAGTATGTCATTGTTCTCCCCACAACAACAATCACCCTGTGAGGTGGGTGAGCTCTGGGAAGCTGTGGGTGAGAGAGCTCTGGGAAGCTGTGACTGACCCAAGGTCACCCAGCTGGCTTCAAGCGGAGGAGTGAGGAATCAAATCCAGTTCTCCAGATTAGAGTCCCGCGCTCTTAACCACTACTCCAAACTGATCCACCCGAGCTCACAGCCTCTTTTTTTAGGAGGAGGGAGTAGGCAATATCTGTTTCCTCATCAAACAACATCAGTTCCCTCATTGGACATTTTGAATTGATTGTATCTTGCTAGGGATTTGCTTATTGTCTCAGAACCATTCGATGTGCTAATTAACCTGCCCAATATGGTGCATTGGATTTGCAGAGTCCATTCTGTTTTCTACTACATAAACTTTTGGGGCTGGGAGAAAATCTCTGTGAAGCTTGAAAGTTTGCCATTATGAAGACGTTGGCCCCATAAAAAACTTGCAATTTTTCTCTATTTTCCTTAGGCCATCATCACATCATGAAATTGTCCTGGAGAGACTGACCATCTGGCTTTAAAATGACAGACAGGTCTCAATCCCTGAATATGCAGGCTGAAAAGGGAACTTAAAGCCAAACTATGGTTAGTACTACAGGAGTAAGCCAAGAGTAAACCACAGTCCAATTCTTGGTTTACAATTTTGGTTTGCATGGCAAGCCTCCGCCGAATTTGCCCACTCAAATGTAACAACACAGTATGATTTGCCATGTTTAAGGGAAAGAGCAGAAGGGAGTGTTTGAACCCTGAAAAGCAAGATAGCTGAAAGAGAACAACTGTCCCAAGGTTGCCTGGTAAGCTGAGTGGGGATTTGAATCCAGTTCTTCCCAGTCCTTGCCTAACATGCTAACCACCCAGAGAAAACATATATGAGGCAATTGGAATACTTAGAAAAATACCATCCTTTGTTCCCTGCTGCTCAATAGAGCAGTGGGAGAAAATTTGGGGAGGGGAGTCGGCATCACAAAACACACAAAATCAGAAGAAACATCATCACACAAGCATAATGCTCTAGGATTCACCCCAAACACTATGGTTTAACCATAGAGTTTTGGCTGAATCCTAGAGTGTTGCCCTGACATGACACATCATGTCCAGTTTTGCTGCAGAAGTGACATTGCACATTGGTGCAATGCTGAATCCCTTGTCTCCACCCCCAATTTCACCTGCCAGGGTGTCAGCTAGGCCTGTCAACCCTAATAAATAAGGAGGGGGATGAGGATGCATTCTCCTTGGCCTGCATATAGGACATGGCCAGGCAGAGACAAGTTTGATTTTATTTGGGCTCTACAGTTGCCACTGTCCTGTCATGCCGGAAAGAATACAAGATAGCAAGGCAGGTATGATAACATGACAACAAGCACTGATTGGTCTGGAGGCCAGTAGGCATGTCCTTCTGTCCAGTTTGTGCCATCAATATTTTGTTCCGTGGTATTCTAGGCAAGCTTTTCATTTCCAGGAGGCCTTTTTCAGCTACCTAATAATGCAAGCAGGTTTAGGTACTCCAGGGCCTGCCACTTTCAGACAAGATCTGAATGGGCTCATTTTGTACACAGACATGTGCACACGCACATGCACACGCACACAGTGCACATAGAAGGCTTAATGCTCATCCTCTTTTGTCGAGGCAAGTAAGAAGTGCAGAGCAAAACCAAGGTCTATAGTGCTCCCTGCTGGCCAGAGTTTCCTTTTTTATGCCTGCATGGTCAGTCGGACTTCCTTGCCACCTCACCTTTTTTCAAAACTTTTGTTTGAGTCTGTCAGAGGGCTGGCAAGGTGAAGAAACTCTCATGTTTGTCCCTAAGTCCTTGACACTCCAAAGAACTACCAATCCTTTCCAGGTTCAAGGTGGTTCTGGGACCAAAAGAGATTTCCGGGGACTATTCCTTCTACCTCTTACCCAACCAATCCCATGTAACATATGCCCTCTAGGACTGCCAGCTTTTCAAGCGGCCACCGTAGTTGTGCTTTATTAAAATGGATTTTAGCAGGTAGTAATGTTTACATCCATACACTGAACAGCTGGCTTCTATTCATCAAGACTGAAGGCACAATAGCAGGCCTGGTCAGTTGACCACCTTTAGTTTTACCAGGTCAGTCAACCACCTTCATTTCTATCCATGACTGGAAAATCCAGACTTTTGCTGAGAGTTCTTGTCCCTGCATCTTCATGTTTTTTGTTAGGACACATTCAAACTAGCACTTTATCTTGAGGTTACCACAAAAAGCGTCGTGCCGATCATCAGTTGTTGAGGAAATTGCTTCAGAGGTGGAGGACTTCAGGTGACCAAGGCAGAAGATGGGGATTCACTGAAGTTTCCTAGGGCAGGGGAAGAGAGTGGAGCTGAGGTAACAGTTTGCAAAGGACCAGGGTGAGGCAGGACAAACAAGAGCAAGAAGGTAGGCAAGCACAGGAGCCAGGCAGGTGGTTAAGAAATAGCTGAGGTAACACAAAGGGGCGGTCCAATTGCTCAAGAGGGAGAGTCAGAATTAAGGAGGCCCTAAATCATGATTGGCTCCTCACAATCCTGCCTCAAAAGGGGCCAGCCTAGTTTAGGGCCTGGAATAGCCTGCCCTGGACCATTGTGTTGGTTCCAGGACGTTTTCCGGTTCTGAATGTGAGGTTGACTAAGAGCCAAGCTACAAGTGACGCCTGACACAGGTGTTGAAACAACCCAGGAGCAATCTGAGCCAGGTGATCCCACAGCGTCTAGTCAGCTCAGACCTGGGCTATGGTGATGAGGACAAGGGGTGGTGAGCTGTACCGATAGTCATCATTGCCACAGTCTGAGCCCCTAGAACCGTTTTCACATGATGATCTGGGCAGCAGTCTCCCAACTCCAGACGTCAGCCTCAAAAAGCATAGACTACGGTGCTTTTACATTGACACGATGGGTATAAACACAAATAATAGACTTTGTCCCTCTCGGGCTTGCCAGCATCCCACTAGAATAAAAATACTGACTGCCACTGCATTGGCTTACCCTTATTCTGATCAGGCCATTTTACTTTCTCCTTTCAATTGGTTCTTAGTTCAGTTCAGAATGTATTGTGTATGGCCACAGGCCGTCACAAAATTACAAAGACCTCCATTAAATAAGATAAAAATTAGGTAAAACACACCTGTATACAATACAGATTTAACCAAAATACCATTAAAACAGACATCAATTAAAACCATCAATCAATAAGCTAACTGCAAGTTCGAGTAATGCCCTCTTTCTTTGTTGCATTAGCTCTTATCTTCATAGAGGCAAAGGCAAAAAGTGAAATTTTGTATGAAATGTATCCATCAACATCAGAAAGCAAAAATGAGATTTTCTCCGCATCTGTGTGTATAAGCTTATACCAGATAAAAATCCCACCAGAAACTTTGATCTGGGGTCAGAATATAAAGGACAAAAAAGGATAAAATGAGGTAAATCCTCTAGTGTATGAGATTGAGACCCTTTTCACGCTGCTTACCTTCACTCGCAACAACGCGGCACATCGCGCAAAAAATGCAGAAGATCGCGTTTTCTCACACAAGATTTGCACGATGTTGCGCAAATCTCGCGTAAGAAAATGCGACCTTCTGCTTTTTTAGCGCAATGTTCTGCATCGTTGCGAGTGAAGGTAAGCAGTGTGAAAAGGGCCCTGAGTTCTTAACTTAATCTTAGTTATAGAGTATGAGCTTTTTTTTAAAAAAAAGAAGTGACTGACATGATAGCCTAAAAGTAACTTTCCCTAAATATCCCATCCTATTTTATGTATGGATAAAAGTTAAAAGAAATGGGCTCGGACTGCATAGTAAAATGGGGGAGAGGGGGAATAAGAGAATTTAGTGTGAAATAATTTTATAAATGATATTTTTGTACCCTGGGACATCAAATTGTACAACTTTTGTATATGTAAAGGCTCAGGAGCTTTCTGTGTAGCAGAAAGAGAACACATCCCTACACTTTTAATGTATATGCTTGTTATAATGTCATGTAAACATGCCCCATGTTTGCGCCTTTTAATTAGTTTGTCTGAATAAACAGAAATTTTAAAAAATCATTGCCACAGTCTGGTTTGAACTAAGTAGACTTTACAGAGCTACTTGGCGCAACTGCTCTTGGCTACCATCAGTCCTCTAGAGAAGTGGCCCATTGGGTTCTTTCCCAGAAAGTTAAAATGCCACTCTGCCCCTGTTCTGATGTGCCTTCATTCATTGTGGGGTGTGCATTGTAGGATGTGCATTTTTTTTCTATGGGAGTTCAGTGACATCAGTCCTCTGTAGGAATCAATGGGAAAATCTATGATTTTACCATAGAGTTCCTGGTAATTCCTAAAGAGGCATGATGTCACTTCTGAGTTTTTCCTGGAAGTGATGTCATGCCATCATTGATGGTGCCCCCATGTCCCCGCCCTCACAGTTTCCTGTAGTTTGGAGGCCATGCCTGGCAACAATACTTAGAGACCACTCTGAAAGGGCAATATACAATGTTCCTAGAATTTAAGGGCCTTCTTTTCTTTTCTGGAGTAGTAATGGTTGGTTCTAAGGATGCCAGTTCCTCGCCAGGGGCAGGGGATCCCCTGCTCCCACCCTCCATCCCCCACCCCCACTTACCTGGCTGGCGGGGGGGACATGCCTCCTGGAGCATGCTCCCAGGGGGCACAGCTCACTCCCGCATTCCACAGCATCCAGATTTGGGCCCCTGGGGAATGCAGGAGAAATTCCAGGGTGGCATGTGACCCACGCGATGATGTCACTTCCTGGAAGTGCAACCCAGGAGCACGTGTGTGACAGAGAAAACAATAAGGTAGGTGTCGGGCCTCAGACCTCCCACCTGGGGGACCAGGGGACCCAGCAACCCCTATTTGGTTCCATAGTCCCTTACTCTCTCTGCAAAGGATTGTGGATGGGGTAACCATTCCCGGTATGAATGAAGGGCTGAATCAGTCCCTTTGGTAAAAATTATGGCAGGAAAAACATGGCAGCAATAAGTAAAGCAGAAAAGATACAGTCACTACAGAACTTGTCCCCACAATAGAAATGGAAGCAAAAGTGTGCAAGCACTGGTTGGAAATTTGGGTCTTTGCACAATCTTCTGCTTCCACACCCAACATTGTCTAAAGCAAGATCTGAATATCCAAAGGCACCTATCCATCCTGTAGGTCTGGGTGGCAGAAGAAAGAAGCAGCCCTACCCTCAAGTTGTCTTTCCATTTCCACATATGCCAGCTACATGTTAACAGCTGTTTCTTCCTCGGCTCCCAAACTCTGCATAATTTTTGCTCACCACTTGTTTAAACTGTATAACAAGTATGCCCAATTTTCACAGAAGTTTTCTATGAAGAGACCACAAGCCACGAAATGTAATGTTTTTATTATGAACCACCCAGGAAAGGACTTTAATGTTGCTGTTGGTTGCCAGATGTCCTGGTAAGCGCCTAGAGATAAGGGTGACATGAGCTGCCTTGACCCCTGGTTTTTCTCCTTAATTGTCCAGCAGGTAGGTCTCCTTTGCCTTGCATCTTTGAAGAAGATGCAAGATAGTTGGGCCCAGAGGGGGTCAGTCTGTTGAAGAACATCTGTGCCAATGAATGGGACTTGCACAGGAGCACACACAAAAAATGTTTTTATCTCCTTGTGCATGAAGCAGCTGCAAGGAGAGGAAATGCTTTTAAAACTATTCTTCCTTTTATGACAAAGTAAGAAAGAGACATAGTGGGACGGGGGCTTGCTTTATCAGCTTGTAGTCTTTGCCCATAATCCCACTTCTTGTTGTGAACAAATCCGTTGTGATGTAGCAACTCCAAGAGCACAGCACTAGACTAGCTCTCTTATGGCTGTACATCCCAGCACACCCGACTTTGCTCATGGACCACCATCTGGTGATGTATGAACAGCTGCCGCAGGTTCTGTACACGCTATCCTCCAGGCACCTTTTCTAGAAACATCACGTTTGATATCTTGTCATGGAGACCTCTTCCTCCTCCTGCCATCTCCAGAAGACACCCAGCACAGAACATCTGTGAGCGAACCATTCCAGAGCTGTACCATCCAGCTCTGGAATGGTACAAACATCTGGGCAGATGTCCTGTAGAGAGTGTTTCGTTTTAGAAACGTCCCAACTACAAGTCTCTGCGTGTCATAGCCAGGTAGATTAGAAGCACAGAAGTGAATTATTCATACCAATGTGAGAATCCTCTCCTCTTACGCTTGTAGGAGCTTGTAGTTGCTGTAGGACAGTGGTTAAGCGGCTGGATTGTGAATCAGCACTCTACTGGTTCGAATCCCACTACTGCCATGAGCTCAGTAGCTGGCCTTGGGTTACCCACTCCTCTCAGCCCCAGCTCCCCAGCTGCATTGTGGGGACGATCATTAACTTGTTCACCACTCTGGGTGCAGCACAAATCTGTCTAGAAGAGTGGTATATGTTGTTGTTATTGTTGTTGTTGGTGGTGGTGGTGGTGGTTCCTGGAACTCTCAGTGGCCCTCCTCCCATGTTGTATTTTGCTTCTGTGTTTCTACGTTTTTATTAAAGTGTTTAAATTTTTTAAATACTGTTTTAATGTTTTCAGCGTTTTTAGTGTTTGGACATCCGCTGCCTTGGAGACCCTATTTGGGTGTGAAGGTGGCACAGCGATGTTTTAAATAAATAAATAAAAACATACACTTTAGCTTTGTAAAGTGCCCATTCTGATACTTGCTACTAGCACCCTGACCCAGAAGCTTGCTGAACTGGAAAAGGGCTATATGACTACAAAAATAGTGGCAACTGGAAGGGCTTTCAAAGAAGACTTCTCCTTATGATACGGAACAGAAACAGTGGTAGCCTGGTCACAATAGCAGCTCAAGAAATATTGGTCTTCTGCAGCATCAGGTCCAATTCATTGCTGGTAGCAGGGGTGGTCTTAGACAGAGGGTATCTGGGGCAGCTGGCCTGGGCTTCACATGAGAGGGGGGCACACTGCAAGCAGTAGCCAGGGCCACTATCCTGAAGCCCTCACCACCACAGACTCTCAGTGTCAGCGACTAACAGAGCAATCCTAAGCAGAGTTACTCCAGTCTAAAACCATTGATTTCAATGGGCTTAGATTGGATTAACTCTGCTTACAATTGCACCGTAAATCAGGCAGCAGCCGGTGACTGCTGACAATGCAGGGGACTCAAGAAGCAATCAGTTGTGGGCTGAGAGGAAGCTGTGAGCTGGCAATGCCAGTACTGCGGGAGGAAGCGTCTGGCAGGCCAAGCTTTTGGCCTTGCAAATTGCTGCCTCCAGCACAGCCAAGCAGCACCATGAGGAAACAGCCCAGCTAACAGTTGGCTGGTTAAGCAGACTGTGGGGGCTGGCTTTTTCTCTACCCCCCTGCAGTTATTCTGGGGCCCCATCCTGGAGTTTTGCATGGCGCGAGAGTTGCAACCTGCAAGAATGGCATGGATAGCTCCCTGAGTTATGACTAATCTCCAAGCTGACAGACCAGTTCTCCTGGAGAAAATTACTGCTTTGGAGGGTGGACTCTATGGCATTATGCCCCACTGAGGTCCCTCTGTTCCCTGAACTCTGTCTTCCTCAGGGTCCAATCCAAATCTCCAGAAATTTCCCCTTCTGGAGTAGGTAGCCCCTCCTGGGCCACAGAAAAAAACACAAGGACCTCCCGTGGCTCTCAGTCTCCTTTAGCAGACGCTGGGAATTGCTATGAAAGATGCAAAATCTGGCTCCACCCCAACCACGCTCATGCAGCCCTCTTCCCTGTATGGGCTGCATATTACACACTTATGCCACAATCTTCACCATCAGCAGAGATTAAAAACAGGGTACGAGACAAGGCGGAATCTTGAATAACAGAGTTGGAAGCAAAGCAGACGCACCTCTGGCTCATCCCACCCCACACAGCCACTCCCCTGTCCTGTGGGTTTTCATTTTGAGGGTCAAGATGGATATAATATACTGCAATTTTTTGCACAGGCAATAACTTCTCTCGGTATCGATTTATCTTGCACAGGATAAGGCACTTTTAAGCATGACTTGCCGTGGAGGCTGCCCAGAGTTCCTGTAGCGTGGGATGTAAGAATTCCTCAGCAGGTAGCTTTGCCCTGCAGAAGAGATGTCCCATTCCTTGACATTCCCCTGTCCCCCTTCAGCCATCACCCACGGAAGCAATTTGGCTGTTCTGCTTAGCCCCTAAATGAGGCAACTTTCCCTCCTCCTCCTAAACCATCCCAGACCCAACCTCAACCGGAGCTTCTCCCTTCCGTTTATTTCTGATCTGGTTTGGTTTTCTCTTTTGTACCCATGGGTCCTACGTTTATACACCAGAGGAAAAAATGAAAGCGCCAAGAGGAAGAAAAAAGGGAGGAAGGGCCAAGAGTCTCCCGCCCAGCCCTTCCAATCAGGTCAGTGCCAATTAGGATGGAGGCAATGTACATTATTAAAAATAGGCTTGTGGCCGCATCTGTGTAGATGATTGTCCTCTGTTTCCGTCCCCCAGCCAACTCGGTTAATTAATAAAGAAAACGGCCAGCGAAGGGAAGTGAGGGGCAGGAAGGGGGAGCCGGGACTTCCCCGACTGGAGCCTCCTGTTCAGCGAGTTCAAGAGAGGAATTGGACACTTCAGTATCTCTGTCGTGTCCCATTGTGTGCAGCTTTCCTAATGATGTAGGGCTGGAAGTCAGTCAGCTCCCACCGCTACCACCACCCCTGGCTGCCTTTTTCATTCCATTACCCACTAAAAAAATTAAAGTTTCGTGCTCGGGAACCTGGGCCATTTCCACACTACTTACCTTCATCCAGAATGCCGCAGAACATCATGAGAAAAACACGGAAGATAGTGTCTTCTCGTGCAAGTTTTGTGTGAGAAGACGCTACCTTCCGCAGTTTTTTTGCGACGTTCCGCAGTGTTCTGGATGAAGGTAAGTAGTGTGGAAACGGCCCTGGTCGATGTCGCTGACCTGCTCCATCCACCCTGGATTGTCCCTGAGCCCTCAAGAAAACAACCCCTTCCTCTGCACAATAAGGCATCATAGGCAAGGATTTAAGTGGATAAGAAATCAGCCACAGTGATGGGTTGGGTTGCCAACTCCAGGTTGGGAAATTCCTGGAGGTTTGGGGGGAAAGGTGGGTTGGAGCAGGGGAGGGATTTCAGCAGGTTATAATGCCATGAAGTCCAAGAAGAAACTAACAACAGAACACCATTAGTGGTCACCTGCAGCTCACCACTCAGGTCAGTTCAATGCATTATCAATGACCTACAACCTATGCTGGATTGTGACACTTTCCTCACACAGGTACTGGGGGGGGGGCATCTTTTCTTGCTCACAGACCGCCTGCTAACCTGAAACAACTACTCACCCACAATGATAAACTACTTATCACTAACACGGGCTCTGGTACCAAGGCCTGCAACAAACCAAGATGCCAACTTTGCTCTCGTATAGATCTGAGGGCTTTTTTTCAGCTGGAACGCAGTGGAATGGTGTTCCGGAACCTCTTGAAAATGGTCACATGGCTGGTGGCCCCGCCCCCTAATCTCCAGACAGAGGGGAGTTTAGATTTCCCTCTGTGCCACTCTGCAGCGCAGAGGGCATCCTAAACTCACCTCTGTCTGGAGATCGGGGGGGGCACCAGCCATGTGACCATTTTCTCTGAGGGCAACCCACTGAGTTCCACCACCTCTTTTCCCAGAAAAAAAGCCCTGAGCAACACCATCAATAGACCCAACAACATCAGCCATACCATCTCGGGTTCATACCCCTGCTCATCTTCCAATGTGGTTTATGCCATCACATGTCAGCAATGCCCCTCCACTCTCTACATTGGACAAACTGGCCAGTCCCTTTGACAAAGAATTAATGGACATAAGACTGACATCAGAAACCAAAACATTCAAAAACCAGTGGGGGGACATTTTATCCTTCCAGGACATTCAGTTGCTGACCTAAAAGTAGCAGTTATCCTGCAGAGGAATTTCAAAGGGAGATTAGAAAGAGAGACTGCCGAATTGCAACTGATAACAAAGCTCAAGACAACGCACCCACCTGGACTGAATGGAGACAAAGGCTTCCTGTCTCACTACCAATGCTGATTTCTCCACACCCCTACCCCTCTGCATACCCCGCCCTATTCAATCACGCCTGCCATTGTCATTCGCAAGGCAAAACGGGAGGGGGAGTTTCCACTTCCAATTCAAGGATACAACAAAGAAGAGAAGAAGTGGAAGAAGCACAATCGTAATCACAATTTACAAGTATATTCCACAATATTACAATTGCAAGCTCCACAATCCTAATACCATAAACGTCCAGAATCACAATCAGAGTAAATCTTTCACTACAGTAGGTGAATATAATGCAAAAGGTTCAAGCCGTAATACATATAGGGCACTTCAAAGCAGTTGGCTGTGTGGAGGTACCAGCCAAGAGTCCAATTAAAGACCGATCATGGTCGTATCAAGTAACAGTGTGAATGCGTATACAAAGGGCAGTGCTGCAAGCAGATAATTGGTGAAGTAAGTAGATGGCAACGAGTATGAGCCGGCAGTCTTTCTTCGCTCGTTTCAGACTACAATGTCTTTCTTCAGGCCACCATATCTGGAAATATCTGGAATGCACAATAATACTACAATTATCATGCCAATAGCACAAGATGTTACAAAATTACACGCCAATCAATTACTTACATCAAGGAAAAAATTCCAATCAATTCAATTCCACCAAGGTACCGCATCCATAATTCCATAAGTTTTCTAGTGTGAATACAAGCCCTCCTTTCCCGTTTAAATATGTCTCCTAATAAGTTAATTGAAACACGCCCAAATTAACAAAGGTTCCATTGCACTTATCCCCATTTTCCAATTACAAGTAATATATGTAGTTTTTAATAAATATTTCAATAATAAATACTTGGTAAAAGTATTTTTAACCTGTAGTATTTCACAGGTACCTGTGAATCAACGGAACTATTGGCGTAGGATAGAAATTGATTTGGTTAACTTCAAGATATATTGTGGCCTGAGGAAAGATATGTTGGTCTGAAACGAGCGAAGAGGAATTTGCCGGCTCGCACTTGTTGCCACTTTCGTCAGCGCTGTCTTCCTCGACAATGCTACCATTAATGGATATCTTCACGGCTTGATTTCTCACAGCTGCAGAGCTTGCTACTACTCAATAACGCAAGAGAAATACTACAACGTGGCTGGATCTTGAAAGTTTCTACTAATTGATTGTGGACTTTCCATTTATGTTTCACTAACTGAGTGTGATTTCACTTTTGATTAATTTATAATAGACACATACAATTCTATTTAGATTCTTGACTGTGCCTCTATTCACTTCTTTTTTCCCTTGGATAAATCATTAAAATAAGTGTCTGATTTATTGTCGAAGGCTTTCACGGCCGGAGAACGATGGTTGTTGTGGGTTTTCCGGGCTGTATTGCCGTGGTCTTGCCAAGACCACGGCAATACAGCCCGGAAAACCCACAACAACCAAGTGTCTGATTGTTTTATATGTTGTGAGCTCCCAATATTTCAGGGATCCCATGTTATTGTGGGAAGGTTCATAGCACAGTAACTTTGCTGAAGCTAAACCAGCCTGGGGCTGCTCCATGCTGGGTAGTTGACTGGCTCAGAAGCCCAACTAAACTGCCTTGAACTCCATGATGCAGGAAAGGTTGTTTGTCAATAAAAACATAATGAATTTAAAAAATAGAATCCATAGGTATTAATTTATTAGAAAAACACAAGAAATTTACTATAATGTTAAGGTGGCTGTCAAAATATTTCCAGTGAAATAGTTGGGAATCTGTTTGGCTGTCATTTTGATCTGGCAATGTCACCCAGTTTCTTTTCATACAGGTCATCTGCAGTGACCGCCTCACTGTGGTCCTCGTTAAACATTATACACATATGCTAAGTTCTGCTTTGACACCAGAAAGAAATGTTATTGTATGCAACCCCATACCCATCTCTTGTTGTCAGCAGTCCAGAGAAAATGAGCCAAGATCATGGGGGGGGGGGGGTGAGGGTGTATTTAAGTCAATAGGCTTAAACTGAAGGTATCCGAGTAGAAGAAACCACGAAAGAAAGCTTTCAAATGGCTTCTTCTTCTTCTTCTAAAAAGTAGCTTTGGGAGGAGGCAATGTAGAGTAGAAATGTTGGGAGTGTCCAGGGTCTGAGTCCCAGCCCCCAGACTTGCCAGGAGGGAGCAGTAGGAGGCAACCGGGAGGCAGTGGCCCTACCACCCCAGCCAGCAACCAGGTCCAGAACCTGCCCACTCCAGGGGGAAGGGGCGAAAGGCCAAAGCCTCAGAGGGGTGGAGGGAGCAGGGGGAGACCAGCCAGTCCCACCCTCCAGGGGGAAGAGAGGGGGCTAAGCAGGACAGAGGGAAAGGGCCAAGGCAGGGGGAATAGGGACCCAGCAGCAGCCCAAACAGAGCCCTTACCAGCCAAGGAGGAGAAGCAGTCACTACAGCCCAGAGCCATACCCCAGCTAGAGGACAGCAGCCTGGCTCAGGAGTGGCTAGGAGCCAAGCCCCTCCAGGTGGAGCTGCCACAGGCATTCTGGGGGAGGAGATGGGCAGCCCCGCCCAGCATCAATGAGCAGGCAGCCCAGAAGCTGGCCAGGGCAATTCCTCGCGAGCAAGGCCTGGCAAGCTCAGCAGCGCAGAAGCCAGCTGGGGCAGCTCCTCATGAGCAAGGCCAGGCATGCTCAGCAGCACAGAAGCCGGCTGGGGCAGCTCCTCGTGAGCAAGGCCAGGCATGCTCAGCAGCACAGAAGCCGGCTGGGGCAGCTCCTCGTGAGCAAGGCCAGGCAAGCGCAGCAGTTCAAAGGCCTACTGGGGCAGCTCCTCGTGAGCAAGGCCAAGGAGACCTCAGCTGGGGATGGCTCGCATTGAACCCCACCCTGCCGGCAAAGCAAGGCAGCCAAGAAGGGATTCGTGGTAGGAGGGAAACACCTGAGGGAAGGCACAGCTGGGCCAAGTCAGGAGAGGGAACAAGCCTAGGAGGAGAGCAGGGCGGGGAAAGGAAGCCCTATATAAGGTGGATAGGAAGAGCTCTGGGGTGGTGGGTGTGAGTGAGGAGTGATGGCGTGGAGTGAGAGCAGGGCAGTGCAAGAATGGAGGCTTGGAGGAGAGTTCTGGGAGGAGGAGATGATGGAGGATGCAGGGGGTAAGCAGGCCAGGTTGAGCAGACCAGCGAGTGGATTGAGAGGGAGTCAGGGTGATGTATACCGCTCCTCCTTCCACAGGGCAGGGTCCTGCAGCATTCCTGGTGCCCCTCTGACATCAGGGCCGGCCCAGCTGGTGCCCCGCCCAGCGGTGGCAGCGACAAGCCCTGACAGGGAGGACCCTTAGTCATTCCTGCCCGGCTACTTCTCTGCTCCAAAGTATCTCCTAACAGTGAAATCCTAAACAGAGTTACTCCAGTCTAAGCCCATTGAAATCAATGGGCTTAGACTGGAGTAACTCTGCTTAGGATTTCATTGTTAGTATCACATGCACGTCACCTTGCACATCCTTGGGCCAAAGAAAGCAATTTAAGGATGCAAAACAGATTCACAACTGAAGCTATGCAGGTATTTTGTATTTGCTATATGAAATAAGTACAAACTATCCTGAGAAAGGAATTTGCAAGTCTCAGGGACAGGAGGCTTACTACTACTAGCATGCCTTCCTGAGTGTCCATTCACTTGTGAGAGGTTCAGACAGGATGGAATAGGAAGATTGGCCCAGGGGCTGGAGAAGTGTGGGGCCTTGAATATATCTGAGCACAAGACTGATCAACCTTCAGTCTTGTTCTGCTGAGAGCTGGACGAGCAGGGTGTGTGCTGGGAGAGGGTCGCAACCTCTTCTATTCTTCCTCTGAGGGGGGTTGGATAATGAAGGGGAAAGCAGTGAAGCTGAGGGCTAATTTGTCTTGGCACTTCCTGGCCTCTCTTCTACAAACGAAGCTCTGTTTCATCTTTAGCCTTATCAGTTCTGTAGTCATGTGGTTTTCCGCTTGCACGCCTCTGCCTCATCTCCACTCCACATACCTACGCCCTGTCTTTGATGCGAATGGAAATGTTGTTAATGCCATTAATCTGTTGAGGAGGTACAAGTCAAAAATATCTCAAAAGCAACCCATCAAACTCTTACAGGTGTTTTGTATGTATTGACGGCCCTTTTCCTTCTTTTTTCCTTCCCTCTGCAGACCCATCCCTTTCGAGTCCTCTGCTTCCTCTGAAGCTGCTAAAAATGTGTGGAAGACTTCTGTCCCCTCTTAGGTTGCATTGGCTAAAGGCAGCTCTGTGGCCTACTTCTGAACCAAATAGGCATCTGATTCTGAACCGTCTGCACTGGGCTCGGTGTTGTTGTGTGGTGTTGTCATAACAGCTGCAACTACAACTGAAGGAGCACTGCATCTCTGCAAAAAGAAATGTAATGTTTCTTCTTCAGACCGGATACATATGCACTAATTTGTGTTTATCTTGTAATAGAGGGGATGAAGGTAAAAGCTAGCAGCAGAATAGGTTGCTCAGCCCTTTCAACAGAAGACAATCTTCTTGTTTTGTGTGTTTCTTAAACTAATACCATATTAGTGCAGTGTGGATTCTCAGTCAGGTTACAGCCCTGCCTAGCTTATCTCTGTCTGGGTCCCTTTATAAAAACACAGGCCCTCCGCAATTTCTCTCCACAGGAGTACAATCTATTGGCGGAGGGTTGTTTCAGGTGGAAAAATGGCAAGAGATCAAAGGGATAAAGTTTCTCACTCCGTTTCCCTCCTTGAAAAGCAATCCTGGAGGCTGCCTTTGCAACAACAACAAAAGTCTTGGAAATGAAAACAGATAAAATGTATCACAAGCAGCATCAACAATATTTCAAAACAAGCTGGGAGAAAATGTAGGAGAAACATTTCTGATCTAGATCATCAATGGTCTTAGCCAAAGGTGCTAAATTCTGGGGTTGAATTAGGCTTGCAAAAACCCCAGGTGGGTCCTGGAGATCTCCTGGAATTATAACTGATCTCCAGACTTCAGACATCAGTTCCCCTGGAGAAAATAGCTACTTTGAAGGGTGTACTTTATGGCATTATACCCCATTGAGGACGTTCTTTTGTTGACTAACAATGTTGATAATGATGATTACTGCACTTGGGTGACTGCTCTTCTAGACAGTTTAGTGCCCCACTCAGAGTGCTGAATAAAGTCAGTGTTATTATTGTCCCCACAATACTGCTGGGGAGCCAGGGCTGAGAGGAATGGCCTACCCAAGGCCACCCAAGGAACTCATAGCAGGAGTGGGATGAACTTTAGATCACGGTCCTGGAAGACACATCCACTAATTTTTGAACAGCGGCAATTTTTTTTTTAATCTGATCATTCTTTTATCTGTTCATTTGTTCTTTTTCATAAAGATCAACTTGTCTGGTGTATGTAGATAATAAAAGGTGATGGATACTGGCAGGTATTATATTGGAGGATAAGCAGGTGAATGAGCCCAACGGTACAGTGAATGTTATGAAGTCCTTGGCGGATATGACGGCAGAGCTGCGACCTGGCAGAAACAAATTCCTGATTCTCTATTTGGTAGCTTATTATTTCTTCTGAGTAGCTTAGATTGGGGAGGGGGCTGAGGAAGGGCCTGTCACCTGTGAGAAAAATTTGTCTTCAGGATGGGCTGCAGATCATTGCTGATATCTTGGAGTGATTTTTGCCGGGAGCTGTAGGTGACGGGCATTGATGTCCAGTGGATGCTAAAATTAAGCACAGTATTCTGGTTAGATGTTTAGTAAGTGCAGGCAGGACAGACTATCTAGTTTTTACCTCTCTGAAGCCAATGACCCAGAAATTATTTTTTGTAGCGTGACAAGTGACAGCCCAGTATTAAAAAATTAAATAAACACAAACCATGGGGTAACTAATACACCATAATACTGTCCTATCACAACACCAACTAAAATGAGCAGCTAAAAGGACACTAGGAAACTGATGTACTGCTTTTTGCCCTCTTCTGCTGTCCAGAATAGCATCAGTGGACCTCTGTTCTCCTCTAGAGAATCTGAAATGGTGAATGGGAGGGTGATGAGAAGGGGGCAGATCATGGGAGGCATGGCCAAGACAGGAGAGCCAGTATGGTATAGTGGTTAGAATGCTGGACTAGGATCTTTGAGACCCAGGTTCGAATCTCCACTCTGCCATGGAAGCTCACTGGGTGACCTTAGGCAGGCCACATCCTCTCAGCCTAGCATACAGAGGCTTTGTTGTGAGGATAAAACAGAGGAGGAGAGAATTAGTTTGAAAGCTGTTTTCAATTCAATTAATTTAATTTAGCTAAATAGTGAACTAAATGAATAAAGACTAATAACAACAACAACAACGTTCAATTAAATACCGCCCTTCAGGACAACTCAGAAAGGTTTGCAAAGTGAATGACAATAGGGCTGAGAGAGCTCTGAGAGCTGTGACTGACCCATGGTCACCCACCTGGCTTCAAGCGAAGCAATGGGGAATCAATCCTGGTTGTCCAGATTAGAGTCCTGCCGCTCTTAACCACTAGACCAACCTGGCGCTCATATAACAACCTCCCCCTCACAGTTCTGAAAGAGCTGCACATCTTTATTTATTTTTGTTGTTTATAATCCGTGTTTCTCACTGAGACTCAAGGCATAAGTCAATTCAATCAATACAATGAGCTATGTAATAAGCAATGTAATAGGACTAGGGTTACAGACACCTGAAACAAAACATAAGTGTTAGACATGATATGTTAAGCAATGCAGAAAAATGGTGTTACATAAGTAGAAAATGATGCAGCGAGAGCAAGACATACAGCAAACAAATAATACCTAACACTACATAGTAGTATAGAGCCAAGCTACAAGAGACGAATTACACGAGGACATGCACATGAAGGGAGTCGCAATGTTAGCCGGAAAGCTGAGATTTAAAAGATATCAGAAGGCTTTATCTATTTCCCCTCTCTACAGAGCCAGCAAAGACCGCTTCTCAGAGGGTTCCTCTTTGCCTCCTGAAGGCTCTGTCAGTTTCACCTCCCCTTCTAGGAGGTGAAGAGGAAATTAACCAACCCTCTGAGGAGCAATCTTTACTGGCTCTGTAGAGAGGGGACATTGACAAAGCCTTCCAATCTCTTTTAAAACAGCCTCCCGGCTAACATTGCGACTCCCTTCACGTGCATGTCCTCGTGTAATCTGTCTCTTGTAGCTTTGCTCATAGTCACAGCCCCATTGCCTTTATTAAAACACCTTCCTAAACTATTCCATTAAAATAAAACCTTATTGCCTTTATACAAATGCCTTCCTGAACTACATTCATGCTAGCAAAAAAGAAGGCCCGTCCTGCCCCAAGCTGCCTCCAGAACACCCTTGGGAGAAAGGTTAGCCTGTTAATCTGTTACTAATGGAACCTCTTTACCTGTCTGAGTTAAAAGGCCATACAGGATGTTCACTCCTGTCTGGTTTGTATAATCCAAAGTAATAAAGAGATGGTTTACCAAAAGCAACTGGAAACATCTGCCAGGATCTTGCTTGGTGAGTAGGTCTATTGAGTGAGTGCGTCCTCTTGTGGGCTGAACGCCAAAGCTTTGAGCACATTGTCTCTTTGCTAACAGCATCTTTCCACAGGAAAAAAAAGAAGTGAATAAGTTCTGCTGACTCAGGACTACTTCACAGTTGAGTGGCTGTTCCCCCAGGAGGGCACAAAGTCTCTTAAGCCTTGGAATGGCACTCCTGCCTTTCTACAGTGAAAAAGGAAGCCCCCTTCACCCTGAGCCGGAAGCAGTGAAACTCTTAAGGGATTTCTCCCATATGGGATAGAACCATGTAGCCCCTGACGTATCCATACCTTTGATGATTTCACATACTATGTGCTTAAATTCACAATAATAATAACTGCACTTATCTACTGCTCTTCTAGACTCAGAGCAGTGAACAAAGTCAGTGTTATTATCCCCACAATACCACTGGGGCACAGGGGCTGAGAGGAGTGGCTTACCCAAGGCCACCTACTGTGCTCATGGCACTAGTGGGATTCGAACCAGCAGAGTGATGATTCACAGCCCAATCACTTAACCACCAGGCTATCATTCTGATATTCCGTGATAAAGCCCTGGAGAAAATAGCAGCTCCAGAGGGTGGACTCGATGGCATCATGCTCCACTGAGGTCCTTCCCCTACTCAAACCCTATCCTCCCCAAGCTCCACACCCAATTCTCCAGGTATTTCCCAACCCAAAGTTGGCAACCCTACCCTCAGCTGACATCAGGGGCTTGTCCGTGCCTGAAAAAGTGGGAGGAGCACTGGAGCGGGGCTACAGCTCTCTAGCACCCCCCCCCCCCCCCCCGAGACCTTCCGGCTCCTTGGAGTACAACTGAGTAAAACTTCACTGTCAAACATCTTTTGAAATAAGTTTTTCCATTCCCTAATTTTTTTTTCCAGAGGCATGTTTCTTTTTTCAGCTCCTTCAAGATAGTTTCTTCTTTGTTGCTGGAGAAGAAACTGAGCCCAGATAATAAAAAAATCCTTTGATTTAATAGTGTTGAGAGGTCCTACTTTCAACGCCCATAATGCCATCTTTGCTGCAAGCTACAGACATTAAGAGCCAAGCTACAAGTGAACAAACTCACCTGTATTCCTCCCTGTTCACTTGCCATTCACTTGCACTCCACTTGATCAAGTGGAGAGCAAGTGGAGTGCAAGTGAACAGGGAGGAATACACGTCAGTCTGTTCACTTGCCAAGCAAGTGTCGTTCATCACTTGTAGCTTGGACCTGAGTCTCTCTACACGAGACATCTTACATGAGAACGCTCAACTGTAGAGAGACGCAATGTTAGCTGGAAAGCGTAGTTTTAAAAGGCTCCGTCAATTTCACCTCTCTCCAGAGCCAGCAGAGTTAACTGGTCAGAGGGTTTGTTAATTTCCTCTTTGTCTCTGGAAAGGGAGGTGAAATTGACAGAGCCTTCCCTGGCCCCACCCCCACCCCTTAATGTCTGAACATGTTCTAACCAATGTGGTTAACTTGGGTCTGGGCTGTAGCACTTCGGACTGCAGAACAGAGATGACATGATTGAAAGTTTCTCCGTTAAAAATATTCCCTAAACATAGAAAACTAGATATTAACAATCAGGGTTCTATCCCTAGCATTCTCCCTGAGATACTAGCTTTCTTTGTGCAGGAATTTTAATGAAGAAGCATTCCATCATTTCAGTCCCCATCAAGATAAGAAAGTAGGGATGACATGATTGAAAGCTTCTCCATTAGAAATATTCCCTAAACATAGTAAACTAGATATTAACAATCAGGGTTCTATCCCTAGCATTCTCCCTGAGATACTAGCTTTCTTTGTGCAGAAATTTTAATGAAGAAGTATTCCATCATTTCAGTCCCCATCAAGATAAGAAAGTAGGGATGACATGATTGAAAGCTTCTCCATTAGAAATATTCCCTAAACATAGAAAACTAGATATTAACAATCAGGGTTCTATCCCTAGCATTCTCCCTGAGATACTAGCTTTCTTTGTGCAGAAATTTTAATGAAGAAGCATTCCATCATTTCAGTCCCCATCAAGATAAGAAAGTAGGGATGGCATGATTGAAAGTTTCTCCATTAGAAATATGCCCTAAACATAGAAAACTAGATATTAACAATCAGGGTTCTATCCCTAGCATTCTCCCTGAGATACTAGCTTTCTTTGTGCAGAAATTTTAATGAAGAAGCATTCCATCATTTCAGTCCCCATCAAGATAAGAAAGTAGGGATGACATGATTGAAAGCTTCTCCATTAGAAATATTCCCTAAACATAGAAAACTAGATATTAACAATCAGGGTTCTATCCCTAGCATTCTCCCTGAGATACTAGCTTTCTTTGTGCAGAAATTTTAATGAAGAAGCATTCCATCATTTCAGTCCCCATCAAGATAAGAAAGTAGGGATGGCATGATTGAAAGTTTCTCCATTAGAAATATGCCCTAAACATAGAAAACTAGATATTAACAATCAGGGTTCTATCCCTAGCATTCTCCCTGAGATACTAGCTTTCTTTGTGCAGAAATTTTAATGAAGAAGCATTCCATCATTTCAGTCCCCATCAAGATAAGAAAGTAGGGATGGCATGATTGAAAGTTTCTCCATTAGAAATATGCCCTAAACATAGAAAACTAGATATTAACAATCAGGGTTCTATCCCTAGCATTCTCCCTGAGATACTAGCTTTCTTTGTGCAGGAATTTTAATGAAGAAGCATTCCATCATTTCAGTCCCCATCAAGATAAGAAAGTAGGGATGGCATGATTGAAAGTTCCTCCATTAGAAATATGCCCTAAACATAGGAAACTAGATATTAACTATCAGGGTTCTATCCCTAGCATTCTCCCTGAGATACTAGCTTTCTTTGTGCAGAAATTTTAATGAAGAAGCATTCCATCATTTCAGTCCCCATCAAGATAAGAAAGTAGGGATGGCATGATTGAAAGTTTCTCCATTAGAAATATGCCCTAAACATAGAAAACTAGATATTAACAATCAGGGTTCTATCCCTAGCATTCTCCCTGAGATACTAGCTTTCTTTGTGCAGGAATTTTATGAAGACGCACTCTATCATTTCAGTCCCCGTCAAGATAAGAAAGTACAGCCCGGAATATTTATTTAACTAAACCAGAGTTGGACAGGGTGAGAAATGCAGGACAGGTTATCAGTGCAATCCTAAACAGAGTTAGTTACATCTTTCTAAGCCCATAGATTTTAATGGACTTTAATGGGTACATTTCTGCTTCGGTTTGCACTGTACATATCACATCTCTTCCCCCTTTGTCCTCAGGTTTTTGATAGACTTGATGTGGAAGAGTCCAGTAGCACCTTTAAGACTAACCAATTTTATTGTAGCATAAGCTTTCGAGAACTGTGATTCTCGAAAGCTTATGCTACAATAAAATTGGTTAGTCTTAAAGGTGCTACTGGACTCTTTTTGATTTCGCTACTACAGACTAACACGGCTAACTCCTCTGGATTTATGAGGAAGAAAGTTGGACTTCCGTTTCAGACGAAAGCTTCAATATAGGAATGTGTACAAAAAGGTACAGAAGCCTAAATTTGTCACTTTCTCCAGATCTCATTAGAGCTGATTTTGAAGAGTGACCTCAGTGTTGTTTTTCCACTTTTAGGATTAATAAGTCCTAGTAAAAGACAGTTATAGAACAATATATGAAGAAGAAACACTTTAATGTGACTGCAAAAAAAAGAAAGAAATTATGTGACGATGACGAACACTGAGAGCAATGCCTGCCAGGCACAGCGGGAAAGTTTATATAATAAACATGAAAGAAAATTATCTAAATTGTAAAATATACAAAGAAAATAGCCTAAAATATAAAAACTGAAGAAAAATAAGGGATTCAGAATAGCCCAGAATAGACCACCCCCCTAAAAAAGGAGAAGCTAAAATATCAATCTGTCTTTTACAAATGCAAAAAGGAATTCTATTCAACCAACCATCCTAAGCAGTGTAAAACTCTTTGGCCAGAACCCATTCATTCGATAAATAAATGATGCATGTATGCACGCATGCATGGAAAGACAGACAGATAAACAATGTTACCCTTCACCCAAAAAAGAACTTTAAATAATTTTTAAAAACTGGAAAGAACAAGCAATAAAAATAAAAGCTGAAAAGCAGTTTTTTAAAGAAAGTTGTGTGTTTATGGTTAAAAGAGATGAAATACACCAAAAGAGGTAGAAGCAAAATACCTAAAAGCAATCGCCTAGCCTACTAATTAAATGGATTGCCTACTAATTAAAACAGACTGTATATTTTCTCTCCAGAATGTTATGTTCATATTCTGAGCTTAGGAGAAATGTTTCACAGGTAACTTGTACCTCTTTGCTCCTGCTAATTTTTACCAATGCTGCCATCTGCAGCTCTGTGCCCTGGGAACGGGCCGGGTCATTCCATCCATTGAAGAGACTGATGGGTCATTGTGAGTCACTGCCACTATACCAAGACCTCAGAAAGCCTTGGAGACTAGTGGAAGGAAGAGCACAGTTTTACACAATTCATGGACTCTAGCACCACTCTACACTGCTAGACACACGCACACACAGAGGGGGGCTTCAAGCTGGAGCAGTATATTCCAGCAGTCTCTCCGTGATATATAGGGTTACCAATTCCAGCTTGGGAAATTCTTGAAGTTTAGGGGAGACGAGAGCCTGGGGAGATACGGCAGCCACATGTTAAGCAAGTACCCTGGTTTTAGGGTTGCTAATTCTGGCTTGGGAAATTCCTGGAGATTTGGAGGTTGAGCTTGGGGAGGGCAGAGTTTGGGGAGGGAGCCCCTCAAGGATGTGGTTCCTTGCAGTCTACGCTCCAAAGCAGCCTCCAAGGGTACTGGTCTCTGTGGTCTGGAGATCAGTTGTCATTCCAGGAGAACTCCAGGCCCTACCTGGAGGATCATGGCAACTCTACCTGGGCTGCATCTCCTCAAAAAGCAACTGAGTACAAGAGGTGCTTAGGGGTGGGACAGCAGTTAGTGGCCTCCGATACTGTTTTCTTTTGTAACTTCTCTAAGACTGCCTTCTGTCCAGGGGTCATTTCGTAGAAAAAGAGCTGGAGGAACTCATTAGCATAACTCATTTGCATATGCCACACCCCCTGACATCACCTATCCTGGCTGTTTTGGACCCAATCCTGGCCATTCAGGGCCGAAATTGGGCCCCAAATGGCAAAAAAGGGCTGGAAATGGCCCAAAAGGGGCCCCAAATGGTCAGGATCAGGCTGCTGCTGAGCAGGAGAGTGATCTACCACCCGTCAGAGGCCCGATCTGGGCCGTTTCAGCCCCAATCCAGGTCGAAACGGGCCCAAAATGGCCGAGAGTCAGGTGGGCGGGGCCACCTGACATGTGACCTCTTTGGGGAACCGCCGGAACTGTGTTCCTGGCCGTTCCCCCTCAAAATGAGCCCTGATTCTGTCCCTTCCCAAACTAACAAAGCTGGCCAAGGGGCCAAAATGCTCCCAGAAAACCACCGAAGCAGTGCCTTCAAAAGACCGTGGCTTGCACCAGCACAATTATCATTCTCCTCACAAGGAAAACGTGAAAGCCCCTCAGCCAAGAAGACCCCAACAACTCTTTTGTGTCTCCAGCCTGTAAATCAAAACACTTTCAGACTTTGTTCCAGCATCACTCCCGACTCCCCAACAAGTACCACATCCACAGGGCGGGGGGGCAGGAGGGAGACCACCTCCAGAGCTGGCCCACCAGCACAATCTATGGCGCCTCACAAACCCCCTTACCTCTATAAGGCACCGTATTGGCCAACATTTACAACCACCACCACCCCTGCGTTTTTATCAAAGAAAAAAATATTTTGGCACCCCACCCCACCCCACCCCTCCGGTCAGCCTTTAAAAGGCTTCAGCACCAAAGCGATCTCCACAGCTTCCCCTTTCAGCAGGTCTCCAAGAGTTTAGGAAGAAGCTTTTGACCACCTCCTTCTCCTATTGTTGGCAGGGAAACAAAAGGCGAAGGACCTGGGCTTAAGCAAAATGACAAGGAGCGCCTTCATGCAGAAAAAAACACCCCAGAAAGAAGCCCTCCCTCTCTGACATGCACAAAAGGGAGGGAGGGAAAGGAAAAGAATCTTTGAAAATAACTAATTAAAGTTGTTTTAGCCTCTCTCACACGCCTCTAAGGGCACCTAATCTCACAGGAGTAATGGCATGTGGAACAATGGGCCCCCCGGCCCCCCAGGCTCCCTCCCCTTTCCCTGTGCCCCCAACCTCTGTCTCCGAGGTTTTAAAACAAGAGGCCACTTTAAGTTAATGAGCTCTCAGCTGACTGGAAGAAGCCTCTAATGAAGGCTGACGGTCACACATTCCCTGGCGGAATGAATAGGATCCTGCCAAAGCTAGAACTGTCAGAAAGTTTCATTCATAAAATCCACATGCCGGAGAGGTAGGAGGGTTGTGTGTGTGGGGTGGGGGGGTGACTGCGAGGTGTCTGCATGGAGCAAGAGGACCAAAAATCGGAGAAGCGGCCAGCAGTGGGCAGGCCTCAGGATTCCTGGGGTCCGGCTCCTGGCTCCATCTGCCAATTAATTAGGAAGATCCCCCAAATGGCTCTGCCGGGATAATTAGGGAGAGTTTGGGCTGGGGGGGGGTTCCACTTTCCAGCTGTTATGTCACCACCTCTGCAAGGGACAGGCCTGGCTAGCGGGGGAGGGGAGGGGCAGAAAAGTGTATGGATTGTGCTCTAAGGAAGAGATGTGGGGGGTTCTTCCTTGGCTTGCCAAATGACGGCATCCATGCCAGTTGCCAGACAAGGGGAGGGATGGAGGAGGGTAGGCAGAGGGGACACTGGGATGGAACAAAGGGGGACAGGCTTCAAATAGACACACACACACCCTCAAGCAGTCCCCATAGCTTGCAAGAGAGAAGAAATTTGGTTCACAGGTTGTCTGTGCAGATGTGTAATGCCACTGTGGGACAGCCTAAAATCAAATAATAATTATGTTTTAAAAATCAGGTGCCATATGATTATTTAACTGCAGAATTGGACACAATGCACTCTAAACAAAATAAGAAAAAAGGAAGCTACTGGTGCAGGATTGAGAGACCAAGCCAATGAAGGAATCTTGCAGGTCTCTTGCAAGGCTCTTGTAGGTGCCAGCCTGCACATGGGCAAAATCAACAGCAGCCCATACACAGACTTTCTCTGTGGTGGCCCCTACCCTATGGAACAGCCTGACTGAGGAGGTCAGGGGAGCCCCCACACTCCTGGCTTTCTGCAAACAATGCAAAACCAAATTTTTCAAAAAGGCTTTTTTCTCAGATAGGAGGGTGGTATTGTAGGGAGGGGTTCTCAGATGTTTCACTAATGAGTTAGGGACCATAGACTCCACCATTATGTTGCCTTGCATATTATCTGTTGCTTTAAATATGTATTCCTATATACTACCTGGGCTTCATGCTATTTCATGTCAGTCCTAGAACTGATTATATTCTGTTTCAGCAGTTCTCCAACCCCATATTGGATCCTTGCTAATGCTATGTCTTTTAAAACTTGTATTCATTTACCCTAGGACATTGTTTATGGAAATGTCCTTGACGCTGTATGGAAATGCCTGCCCTTGTCCTTGCTACTGATTGTACTAATCTCACACTACGTAATCCGCCTTGAGTCTCAGTGAGAAAGGCAGACTATAAATGAGTGGCACGGAGGGCAATCTAAACTTCCCTCTGTCTGGAGATCAGGGGGCGGGGCCACCAGCCATGTGACCATTTTCTCCGAGGGCAACCAACTCAGAGCCAAGCTACAAGTGACGCCTGACACAGGTTGGACACTTGTCAGCTTCCCTCAAGTTTTGATGGGAAATGTAGGCGTCCTGGTTTTACAGCTTGGCTCTCCATTACAGCTGCAAGACCAGGATGCCTACATTTCCCATCAAAACTTGAGGGAAGCTGACAAGTGTCCAACCTGTGTCAGGCGCCACTTGTAGCTTGGCTCTGAGTTCCACCACCTCTTTTCCCAGAAAAAAAGCCCTGCTCTTTATCACCCCCATTGACTGACTCCACCCAGTGTGGGGCTGGAATCTCCTTCTAGGCTGGAGGAGCAGCACTCTTGGAACAGCAGGACTTTGCTTCAGAGGAAGGGAAGTTATGCGTTTCTTCTTATTAAACGGCTTTATGAGAAAGCTGATTCACTGCTCGTAACTGATCGTATGATTTATGTCTCCTTTAACAACCCATCCAAAACAGCGTGGGAGGAGAATTATGACATCATTACTAGTGATGTCATACTCTCCAATCGATA
Source organism: Eublepharis macularius (assembly GCF_028583425.1). Taxonomy (NCBI): domain Eukaryota; kingdom Metazoa; phylum Chordata; class Lepidosauria; order Squamata; family Eublepharidae; genus Eublepharis; species Eublepharis macularius. The sequence goes on along the minus strand of NC_072795.1, from coordinate 126,842,153 downwards.
AATGCTTCACAAAGGAACCCAAAGTCAAAAAGTAAAGCCGAGGCATCAACATCCACTCATTATTGATCTATTTAAATAAATAATATCTATTTTGCTTTTTATGCCATTCATGGTTTCCCCTCTTTTTTAATCCTTACAATAACCCTGCAAGGATGGATAAACTGAAAGAGAGTGATGGCTCACTGGCTTGCTAAGAGCCAGTTTGGTGTAGTGGTTAAGAGTGTGGGACTCTAATCTGGAGAACCAGGTTTGATTCCCCACTTCTCCACTTGAAGCCAGCTGGGTGACCTTGGGTCAGTCAAAGCTCTCTCTGAGCTCTCTCAGCCCCACTCACCTCACAGGGTGATTGTTGTCGTAGAGATAATAATAACACCCTTTTAAAGCGCTCTGAGTGGATCATCCTGAAGGGCGGTATATAAATCAAACGTTATTTTTGTTGTTGTTATATCACTTAGTGAGTCTCATGGCAGATAGGTAGGGTTACCAGCCTCCAGGTAGTGGCTGGAGATCTCCCAGAATTACACCTGGTCTCCAGGCCACAGAGATCAATTCACCTGGAGAAAATGGCTACTTTGGGGGGTGGATTCTATGGAATTATGTCATGCCAAGGTCTTTTCCCTCCCCAAACCTCACTTTCTCCAGGTTTCTCCAGGTTTCACCCCCCAGATCTCCAGGAATTTCCCAACTTGGAGCTGGCAACCCTACAGATAGGGAATTTGAACCCCGATCCCTCCATTCCTGGTCCAACACTAACAGTGCAATCCTAAACCAAGTTAACCCAGCCTAAGTCCATTGAAATCAATGGGTTTAAACAGGAGTAACTCAGTTTAGGACTGTACGGTTTATCACATTCACTACACCACTGATAAATTACATTGCCTTCAGTTTTTCCTTTTAGTTACTATTCAGTAAGTGCTGTGAATTGTCACACTTCCAGTCCCAGTCAAAGCAGAACTGAGCACCCTTCAAGATAGAGGGAGGGAGGTTTGGGACTTCTGCGTGCCCAGGAGGAGCTACAAAAACCTGGAAAAAATGGCGAATGATAAAAATGCAACAGAAATAAACATGCCTGGGGAATCAATCCTATTGAAGACAAGAAGACAAGCATTCCCTTGCCTCTGAAGATGCAGACTCTCCGCTCTGGTGGAAAACATCTTTTAAGTGTCCCTGGCCCTAGGGAGGCCCGCCTGGCGTCAACCAGGGCCAGGGCCTTTTCGGTCCTGGCCCCAACCTGGTGGAATGCTCTGTCTTGTGAGACAAGGGCCCAGCAAGATTTGCTTGCATTTCGCAGGGCCCGTAAGACAGAGCTATTCCACCAGGCATATGGCTGACGCCGGGCAGTGCCGCCCCCCCCCCCCGTGAAAGGGGGGTTAAACCATCGCCCCTATGCGAACTCAGAGGCATGTGTGAACCACTATGCAGCATGAACTGTAATATTTAATGTTTTTAAATGTTTTTAAATGTAGTATTTAATGTATTTAAATGTTTTTAATGGTGTTTGTATTTGTTATCCGCCCTGAGCCTGTGAAAGCAGGGAGGGCGGAATATAAATATAATAAATTAAATTAAATTAAATTAAATCATCTTCTGCATAAGGTGCTCGAGGAATGGAGGTGGAAGGCAGGAGAAAGGCAGGACATGCAATGAGATACAACTAAGGGCCAAGCTACAAGTGAGGAATGACACTTGAACGGCAAGTGAACAGATTCACGTGTATTCCTCCCTGTTCACTTGCACTCCACTGGCGCTCCACTATGTGATCAAGTGGAGCGCCAGTGGAGCGCAAGTGAACAGGGAGGAATACACGTGAGTCTGTTCACTTGCCATTCCTCACTTGTAGCTTGGCTCTAAGGGACAGAAATGAGGATGACGTAAACAGGAAAGGTAACTAAGTGAGGAAGGATACGCAAGGATAGTTTTTGTGAGGAGTAAAGCAAGCACCTGGAAGTTGGCTGTGTTTCTTCTGCGCTGGATCAGTGGCAAGGAACGGTGGTTCCAGCTCTTACAGAGAGCTCTTGTCTGCCTTAAGAGGTTGCACGGCCCCTTCCCTTGAGAAGCAAGAGCTCTTCACCACTCGGGAGAGACAAAGGTCCGTTTTCTTAAGGGCAGAGTGGAGTGTGCTTGGGGCAAAGTGCCCCGGGGCCGGGGGAGGAGTCCTCTTGTCAAGTGCTTTCCAAATGGCCTGCAGTTTGGATAGCACTGCGGAAGAGCTACAGAGCCAGACAATAAGTGCCCCGCGTCTTCTCGAGCTTGAACTCATTTGCCCTCCTTAAACCCTCCTTGAAATTCTTCTCTTGTTTCTGAAGTCAAATAGCCATTGAAAATTCAGTATCTGATATTTCGCATCTGGTATTTAGTATCCAATACCAGCTGACAACTGACATCTGACAGTATTTGGTATTTTACAAGCCGCAGACCCACAAAGACATGCTGGGGGGGGGCTCTCATTTCCCCTCTCCCGCTATTTCCTCTTTCCATTTGCTGGCAGCCCCCATGGCGTGTATCTTTTTCCTCTTCCTTCTCTCCCTCCAACATATCAGTCAACCTACATTTATCTTTCCCTCTGTCTTCAGCTTTCCCTCCTTCTGGCAGCCTCTTCTGGGAAAACTATGGCCAGGTTGTGTTGTGCTGGGCTCAGTTGCATGGTAGCAAACATGTAAGGACTTACACTTTCCCTTGCATTCCCCCCCCCCCATACTATTTTCTCTTTCCTTCCTTCTGGCAACCCACCCCCTCCAAAATATACTTTAACCTGCATTTTCTCTCCTTCTCACTCACCAACTATCCTTCCTTTTATTGAAACCAAAACTTGAAGGCTGGTGTAATGATTTTAGGGTGTGTGTGTCTTTAAATGCGTGGTGTGAGGGTGAAAGAGAGGGATGAGTGAGTAAGATGATTGGCTGATGACTGAGAGTGTGGGTGGAGTGAATGCAGTTTTTAGTTACTATGAGCCAAGCTACAAGTGACAAATTACACTTGAATGGCAAGTAAACAGACTCACGTGTATTCCTCCTTGTTCACTTGCACTGCACTTGATCACGTAGTGATCAGACTCACTAAGAGCAGAACCACAAGTGACAAAAGGCACAGATTGGACACTTGTCAGCTTCCCTCAAGTTTTGATGGGAAATGTAGGCATCCTGGTCTTGCAGCTTGGCTCTCTGACTGCTGTCCAATGGACTTTTCAACTGTCGCTTGTCCAACATTCCGCCAAGCTGCCTACATTTCCCATCAAAACTTGAGGGAAGATGACAAGTGTCCAACTTGTGCCTTTGGTCACTTGTGGTTCTGCTCATAGTGATCAAGTGGAGCGCAAGTGGAGCGCAAGTGAACAGGGAGGAAGACACATGAGTCTGCCCTTCAAGTGTCATTTGTCACTCGTAGCTTGGCCCTGAGGGAGAGAAAAAGATTCAGTCAGGGCAAGAGAGACAAGCTGTGTGCAGCCTTAGCATGTTTAAGCATTTCTGAGAAAAATAATGAGTCTGGTTCTAGCAGGCAAGCTGTGTGCAGCCTGAGTATTTTTTAAGCAGTTCTGAGAGAAATATTGAGTCAGGGCAAGAGAGGCGAGCTGTGTGCAGCCTGAGAGGGTCCATGTATTTTTGAGAGAACCTGTGTGGAAGCCTGAACTGTGTGTGTCTGTGAGACTATATATTCATTCTATTAGAAGCAAGCGAACTGTGTGTGCGTCTGAGAGAGAAAGTCTATGTATATTTGAGTGAGAGGTTGATATCAGAAGCAGGCAAACTGTGTGTGAAGCCTGAGAGAAGATCTGTGTGCCTGTGTCTATGAAAAGAAACTTTAAGAACCAATAACACTCTTGAAACCATCAAGCTTAAGAAATAATATGAAACCGATATGCTTCTTATAAAAATAAAAGTTTTATCCCAGAGTATCTGTCATTCCTATATCCCATTCCTATCCTCAGGGCCACATAGTACCACGAAGGAGCCTGACGCTTGGGCACGTTATTAAAGGGGAAATTTAAATAAAATATCTTAGAATATAATTCCTGGTGGCAGCAATCTACCCAGAGGGTGTAAGAGAAAGATTAAAGGCAAAATCTACCCAAGAGAAAGAAAGGGTCGTAACAGCTGGCAATACTGGTGTGGTTGCCTAGAAACAGCCACAGATGGCATTTGTTTCTCAGAGCTACAGGTGATGTGTCTATGGTTTTGGCGGGGTTAACTCCGCCCCCCCTCCAATGATGTAATCTTTTTTTTAAAAAAGTTCCAGAAAAGTTTTGTTTTTTGTTTTGTAGAAAACTCTGTCTTGTCCATACACAACTCCAGTCTCTGGATTTAAGTATCCTCAGATTTGGCTGAGTTGTGAGTTTGATATATATATATCTAATATATTAGATCTTTCTTTCTTCCTTGTTATTAGAAAAACCGTTGTATTCTTTATTTGGCCCTTTGTAATAATTAGTACTTGATTGACTATTAATAAGATTAAGGTTGCCTACTGCAGGTTGTGAGTTTCCTGGAGATTTGGGGGTGGAGCCTGGGAAGGGCTGAGTGGAAGGAGCTCAAAAGGATGTGATGCAACAGAGTTCACCCCTCCAATGCAGCCATTTCCCCCAGGGGAGCAGATCTCTGTAGTCTGGAGTCACTTGTAATTCTTGGGGAACTACAGTCTCCACCTGGAGGTTGGCAACCCTAAATAAGATACATCTACTCTTTTATCATTTAGGGCTGGCAATTACATGATGAAAGAAGGGGATTTTTCTGACTGTTAGTACTAACACAGCAGTAGCCTTTTCTTAGCTAGTAAATCTATATTCTGTCCCATAACAACACACATTGAACTGTCCAGAAGACAAACACAGTCACCCTGAACAAAGCTTTTAAGAAAAGAAGTCAGCTTGTGTTTTTAAAATAAACGTCCAGATATAGCTTTGCAATATCACCCTATGTTTATATACAACCAATCCATTAAATATAGTACTGGTGTTGCTTCTGAACCAACTCAGCTATTTTTTTTTATCTCTCTCTCTCTCTCTCTCTCTCTCTCTCTTTTTCTTTCTGTCTCTACCTCCCTCAGTCCTTCCTATGTTGTCCTTTTTTATTCCTTCCTTCTTCCCAATTTCCATGCCAAAAATTCTGAGTTAAACATTGCCTGCAGGGGAAAAAAATGCATCTCCGATATAAGAGGCAACTCCATTACAATTTAACATAAAAAGATCAGCTGATATCGACCCATAATTTGAACAACTGCCAGGCTATTGACAGGAAGACAAAATAAGTTAGAATGGCCATGTTTCAAAAATTCTGTATGTACACTCAATCACTGGAACAGAAATTGCAACCGGGTGTATAACAACACTACCGTGTTTTCTATTTCCCCTGTAGATCAATGCTAATACGAGGAGGGCTCCGAAGATGGATGTTGCCGCCAAAAACCCCATTGCAATCCTGAGAGCTGGCCATGGGTGGCTTAGTGGATAAAGGACTCTGTTGTCGCTGTGACAGAGCGCTCTTAAGAGCCAGATTCTGTTTAGGCGATGTCAGAGTAAATATAGCTACCAACGGGACTTTTTTTCTGGGGAAAGAGGTGGTGGAACTCAGCGGGTTGCCAGCACAGGGGGGCAACTCTTGGTGGGAGGTGGTGCCCCTGGTGCCACATGTGCAAAGTGCATGCATGCTCCCAAGGCCAATGATGTCACTTTGGGTCAGCTGGAACAAGGGGGGAGTTTTTAAAAGTTTAAATCACACTTGGCGAAAATGATCACATGGCTGATGGCCCGCCCCCTGATCTCCAGACAGAGGGGAGTTTAGATTGCCCTCCGCGCCATGCAGAGGGCAATCTAAACTCCCCTCTGTCTGGAGATCAGGGGGTGGGGCCACCGACCATGTGACCATTTTCAAGAGGTTCAGGAACTCTGTTCCACCACATTCCAGCTGAAAAAAAGCCCTGGCTACCAAACTTCAAGGGATTGTGTGATACATTTTTGAATGTGGACCTGGGTTTCAGAATGAGAGTCTGTCTACCCAAGACATCTTACACGGGGACACTCAACTGAAAGATCTTACACTTGTTCTCCCATTGTGGATACACGTGCACTGCTAGGGAGACAAAATACACTTGAATATAAGATCACTGAGTCATTTGAGCGCCTCCATGTAAGATGTCTTGGGTAGAGAGACTTTCAGTTTAGCTTAGTTTGGCCTCAGGGTTCTCTCATAGTGTGTCCTTGGGCTAAATCCTTACATCTCAGCTTTATTTGCTCAGCTGTAAAATAGAATTAGGGTTGTGCTCACTGAGAAAGAGTCCAGTAACACCTTTAAGACTAACCAACTTTATCGTAGCAAAAGCTTTTGAGAACCACAGCTCTCTTCGTCAGATACATCTGACAAAGAGAGCTGTGGTTCTTGAAAGCTTATGCTACAATGAAGTTGGTTAGTCTTAAGCGTGCAACTGGACTCTTTACTATTTTGCGACTACAGACTAACACGGCTAACTCCTCTGGATCTATGACTGAGGAAAAGGTTCACCAGGGCATAGTTTCTGTGACGAGAGAGGTGTAAAGGTGAGTGCTAACAACAAAGGGCGAAGCTCTCTAGCAAGGAAGCCCTTCTCCTGATCTCCAAAGCATGGGAGCTTGTTACTCAATGGCCAAGGGAAGGTCCCTCGGCACATGCTCAGAGACGCTCTCTTTAGTAGTACTTCATACATTGGGTCTGAGCCCTGGCACAGAAAACAAGTTGCATGACTATAAAGGAATCAGCCACAAACTCTCTGGTGCACTGAAAACAGGGCAGGGCTCAGGCCCTTTAATACAATGCAAAGAAGCAAGATGTTTCAGCTCACACCATTATTTTCACCTCTGATATAGAAAGCCTACTGTTAGGGGAATTCCTGAGTTAGGAATTTCCTGGAAATTTGGAGGCGGAGCCTGGGAAGGGTGGGGCTGGGGGAAGGGAGGGATCTCAGCAAGGTATAATTCCTCATAGTTCACCCTCCAAAGCAGCCATTTCCTCCAGAGGAATTGATCTCTTTAGTCTAGAATTGTATTTCTGGGAGATCTCCAGGATCCAGCTACAGGTTGGCAACCATACTCCTCCATCTAGCTATAACAAGGACTAGAATCTGGTTCTGATCCCTGTGCACCTGGAAGAAGATCTCCCAGAGTTTCCCAGGATAATCCCAAATACGCAAGCACAGGATAGGGCTTTAGCCATACAACCAAGGCTATAAATCTGGAGATTTCTGTTTAAACGCTTTGCACAATAGGAAACAGAACGCAATACAACATTTCCTGAAAGGGATGTGTGGAGCTCAGGGCTTTTTTTTTTCAGCTGGAACGCACTGGAATGGAGTTCCGGAACCTCTTGAAAATGGTCACATGGCTGGTGGCCCCACCCCCTGATCTCCAGACAGAGGGGAGTTTAGATTGCCCTCGCGGAGTTTAGATTGCCTGTCTGGAGATCAGGGGGCGGGGCCACCGGCCATGTGACCATTTTCGCCGAGGGCAACCCGCTGAGTTCCACCACCTCTTTTCCCAGGAAAAAAGCCCTGGTGGTGCTGATAACTCGTTTAGCTATTGACAATGAATGCATGTCAGCATAAGCACTTTTGAAAACGCCAGGACTAAACTGAAGAGGCATAACTGGTTGACTTGCTGGACCTTGGTCTGTGACCGTCTTCCTCCGCTTTGCAAAAGTAGGCATTCTGGTTAAGACAGAATCTTATCTGGCCCTCCAGTAAGGTTGGAAGAGCCAGTGTGGAAGAGTGGCTAGAGTGTCAGGGCAGGAGAGGGGAGACCTCACTCACTCTCCAATAAAATTAACTGGGTTAACTTGGGCCAGTAACACACTCTCAGCCAACCTACCTCACAGTGTTGTTTTGAGGACAACGTGGAGGCAAGAAGAACCATGCAAGGCACCCTGATCTCCTTAGAGGAAATGGACTCAAGCCCTCCCGCACACGCAGCGGTGTGGCTTGTGTCCCAGCCAGGGGAGCTGCACCCACACACAGGGCCATTGGGCTTGCCTAATAGCTTGAACCAGTCCAGTAGGGAACTGGTGCTCCAAACAAACTCTGCAAAACTATAAAGCCAAGCAGCTGAACAAAACACAAAGCCAATCAAAAAATCTTTCAGGGCGTTCAGAGGCAAACAGGGGGCTTCCGCTTTGTTTTATGCTGCACAGTGAACTGGGCTTCCCTCTGGCTTCGCTCCTCAAATGGCACACATCCTTGTTCCAAATCCAGAAGTTATTTCCTCTTTCTTCCTTCCCCCATCATTCATCAAGTGAGCCATCTGCCTTTCAAATTTTTTTTCAAGTGCCTTGCGTGTTTATCTGGTCAAACTTTTGTTTGATGCTTTTAAAAATGTGTATATTCTCACTTTTTAAATTTCCAGAACTTCCTCAAGAAGAGGCTCTGACCTGGATAGCCCAGCTCAGCCTGATCTTGTCAGAAGCTAAGCAGGGTCGGCCTTGGTTAGTAATTGGATGGGAGACCTGCATTGAAGAACAGGGCTGCAGAGGCAGGCAATGGCAAATCTCATCTGATAGTCTCTTGCCATGAAAACCACACCAAGGGGCGCCATGAGTCAGTTACGGCTTGAGGGCACTCTCCACCACCATCCCAAGAAGGGGGGAGGTGACCATAATGGTTCAAAGGACCCACCAATCAGTTTCAAATAGGAAGAATATTTTTCCTTCGGGCTTGTTTAGAGGATAGTGCGTGTGGTTCCATAGATTCATTGCTAAAATATTGCCCATTGGGATGCATCCTTAGCAGCTTTGAAACAGACCAGAACTCCTAAATACACACACACACACACACAAACTAGTACTCACAGTTAAAAGTTGAAAGAGTCAAAGCTTAAGAGGGTCTTGTGGGTGGTGAAGAAGGACTAAGCCTGCAGCCTGCACTTACCTGGGAATAAACACCAAGGCCGTTTCCACACGGCTTACCTTCATTTGTAAGGACCCGGAACATTGCGCAAAAAACGCGGAAGGTCGCGTTTTCTTGCGTGAGATTTGCGCGACGTTGCACAACTTCACGCAAATCTCGTGCGAGAAAACGCGATCTTCCGCGTTTTTTGTGCGATGTTCCGGGTCCTTACGAATGAAGGTAAGCCGTGTGGAAATGGCCCTAGTCTGAAACTCACTTCAGAGTAAACATGTACAGGATTGTGCTATCAGTCCCCTCCAACCAGAAAGCTGCAGGCTAAAGCCCCTATTGGAAATTGTGTGCTTTTGTGCATCTTTAGCCCCATGAAAATGAAAAAACTAACCCCACTGAATGTGGGCTAGTCTGAAATTTGTCAAGATTTATCTTCCAAATAAATATTTCCATCAAAAATATCTGGGTAGTTCAGATGTCAGCCGTAAGCCGGAATTCCAACATGCAAGCGACTTGAGATGCTTACCTGCTCAAAGCGAGCTCTGCAGATTGGTCCTTATCTGGAGTTTTTTAGATCAGTGAGCGTCCTCTCGGATTCAGACCTGACCTGGTAAAAACACATGGTTGCCACCAAAATCAGCAACTTTGTTTAACTCCACCCACCCCCACATTGCAAGCCTTTTCTCCTTGCCGTAACAAAGTCATGTTTTCCCCTTCATGCTATTCCATAGCATTGCTGATGAAGGTGGAGGGCAGGGAAAACAGCACCGTGATGTCTCAAGACAGGGGGGGAAGATGCAGAGCAGAAGGGGTGAGCTGGGCGCAGGGTGGTTCCCACTGGCATCATATCTAACAAAAATGAGCCCCCAGAACTACCTGCTAGAATAAAAGCACAGCGTTCTGCTTCCAGCACCCAGGTAATTCCAGAAGGTCACCAACAGGGCAAGCATGGGAAAACCGTCCTGTATATCGCCTTTCCAGGACACTATCTCTAAATATGGGGACTCTGTTTTCTTCACTTCGTCACATTCATGCCTTTCCATTAGTCATTTTTTTCCTAAACAGAAAAGCCCCAAGCCCTTGACCGTTTCCTCCGTAAGGAATGCCTTGATCCAGGGGTTCTCAAACTGTGGGTCAGGACTCAAAAGCGGATCACAATTCTCTCGCAGATGGGGCAGGAGGAGGCCAAGAGGGAGGAGAAGCGATGGGGTAAGTTTGGAGAAAAAGCTCTTGGAGGCTGGACGGCAATGTTAGGTTGGCCTCCACAGGATGGGCCAGTTGGCCATGAAACACAGCTTCCGGCTCAGTAATGCTGTGTAGTCATCATAAATACTAAACATGGAAAACAGAAATGCAAACCTGTTCAGGATTAACCAGTGCTAGATTCCCGTGACTTATCTTGCAGGGGGTGAAAGTAGCATCAAGTGACTGCACTTTGGGGACCCACTTGCAAAGGAAGTTTAGAAGTCAGTCCCACTTCAAGAAGCTTTGAGAATCACCACATTAATTGCTTTAGCCACATTTCTGTCACTTGGGCAGATCTGCAGCATCCTTTTAAAAAAGATGGATTGCCCAAAACTCTACGCAGTATTGCAAACATGGAGGCACCACAATGATGGAATTCTTCTTGTTTCCTTTGCTGTTGGGGAAGACAATCCCACCAAGATATTTGGTCTGAGTTAGAATTATGTTTCCTCTTGCTGCTATACAAGTCAACACCAGGGCTTTTTTTCTGGGGAAAGAGGTGGTGGAACTCAGTGGGTTGCCCTTGGAGAAAATGGTCACATGGCTGGTGGCCCCGCCCCCTGATCACCAGACAGAGGGGAGTTTAGATTGCCCTCCCCACCACTCCAGGGCAATCTCAACTCCCCTCTGTCTGGAGATCAGGGGGTGGGGCCACCAGCCACGTGACCATTTTCAAGAGGTTCCGGAACTCCGTTCCCCCGCGTTCCAGCTGAAAAAAAGCCCTGGTCAACACAGAGCAAATATTTGGCAGTTTGAAATTCATTCTGTCTTCCCTGTGGAGAGAGGCAACTGACCATGTTCTGAAAGATGTAATATTATTGCATGGAAATAGCATGTTTAACAAATATTATTTTCTCAAACTCAATGTCATTATATTTCTCTGTATTAATTACTTGACAATTGTAAAGGTTTACCAATAATCAGAACAAAATGAATATGAACCAATTCAAAAGTGGAGTGGCTGAAATAGTGACAAAATAGTAGAGAGTGCAATAGCACCTTTAAGACTAACCAACTTATTTGCAGCATGAGCTTTCGAGAACCCCAGCTCTCTTCGTCAGATGCATCTCTGTGGTTCTCGAAAGCTTATGCTACAAATAAGTTGGTTAGTCTTAAAGGTGCTACTGGACTCTCTACTATTTTGCAACTACAGACTAACACAGCTAACTCCTCTGGATCTATGAAATAGTGATAGAACCTTTTTTTTCCCAGTGAATATCTGAATGAGATTTTAAAGATACTGGAACTGAACCCACGTTTGTAAGGGTAGAAATTATAAATTCGACAGCCGTGTAGTACTTCCTTCGCTATTTTATTCCTGCTTCCTGGAGCTTTCTTCTAATTTTTCCAAGGAAATACTTTTGCCATCTAGAGCAGTAGCTTTGTTGCAGTTTATAGGACCCTGTGACACCTCGGCGAACGTGCCTTGCAGCTTATCACATGACCTTGGAGTGACATCTAGAGGTGAAATGCAGCACTGCCATTTTGCTGCCAAGAGGGTTTGCTATCAACACACAGCGCTGAACCAAAATTGGGAGAGGAAGGTACCTTTAATGAATATTCACAACCCCCGTTACAGGCACTGCATTCCCTTTACAGCAAACTGTGTACAAAGAGGGGCACAGAGCATACACCTCTCATCAATAATATACCCATATTGGGGGTTCAGGCCTCCACACTGCGTAACTTTTGTTGAGATTTACATTCAGATGTTCCCCTAAATATACATCCCTATGTATGTATGTATGTATGTATGTCATTTATAGTCCACCTTTCTCACTGAGACTCAAGGCGGATTACATGGTGTGAGATTAGTACAATCAGTATCAAAGACATTTCCATACAGTGTCAAGGACATTTCCATAAACAATGTCATAGGATTTCACAAAGACATAGCATCAGCAAGGATCCAATACAGAGTTGAAGAACTGCTGAAACAGAACATAATCAATTCTAAGACTGACATTAGATAACATGAAGCACAGGTAATATTTAGGAGTACATATTCAAAGCAACAGATAGTATGCAAGGCAACACAATGGTGAAATCGATGGTCCCTATCTCATTAGCAAAGCATCTGAGACCCCCTTCTTACAAAACTTCCCTCCTATCTGAGTAAAAAGCCTTTTTTGAATAATTCAGTTTTGCATCGTTTGCAGAAACCCAGGAGAGGTTCTTTGTTCTTCTCCAACTAGTCCAGCTTCACTATGCATAAGTACAGGCAGTAGGGTTGCCAGGTCCAGGTTGGGAAATTCCTGGAGATTTGGGGGGGGTGGAGCCTGGAGAGAGTGTGGTTGCAGAAGAGAGGGGCCTCAGAATGCTATAATGCCATAGAGTCCACCTTCCAAAGCAGCCATCTTCTCCAGGGGAACTGATCTCGGTCACCTGGAGATCAGTTGTAATTCCGGGAGATCTCCAGCCACCACCTGGAGGCTGACAACCCTAACAGGCAGATAAAGGTTAAAGTCTAGCTATGCAGTGCTGGCCAGCAACACAACAATCGTCACAGCATGCCAGGAAACGCTTGGGTACTGAGAATGAGTGGTGTGGTCCCTCATTCAGAGTGAGGGCAACAAGAAAACTTAACTTGCCTGAACAATCTGGTCACTCAGCCAAATACGCGATACCATAGTGTAAACGTGATCCTTATGTGATCCCGGACTGGCTGGGATCATGTAGTAAGAAATCCTTTAAGGTAAAAGATGTTGGCAAAATAATGGTTGAAAAGGGGAGGTATGAAATATGTATGTGTGAAAATGGAGGCCCAATTTTCCCATGGACTTTTCCACTCCTTCCCCAACAATCATTTTTGCATCAAAAACCAATCCTTTTTTTAAAAAAACTGACAAAAAAGCACATATTGACAGGAGAACTTGGACATATGTGTCCAACCAGACATTTTGCCGAGGCAGAAGCTGTCAGATTCAAACAATTCAGTCCACAATTCAGGAGGATTGCATACCTCTTTAGCCAAAGAGGCTCTTGCTGCTGAAAAACTCCACCCAAATGTCAATGGAAGGCAAGAGACTCCATTTTTTCCCTCAGTCACCAGCTTGGTCTAACCAGCTGCAGATTGTTGCCTCCCTTCTGTACAGAGGAGTTATCCAAAAATAAGAAACATAAAGGAAAGCCTAATTTCCCCTACAGAGTAGGGTTGCTAACCCCCAGGTGGGGCCTGGAGATCTCCTGGAATTACAATTAATCTTCAGACAACAGAGATCAGTTCCCCTGGAGAAAGATGGCTGCTTTGACATTATCACCTGCTGAGGTTACTCTCTTCCCCAAGATGCATCTGACGAAGAGAACTGTGGTTCTCGAAAGCTTATGCTACAATAAAGTCTCTTCCCCAAACCCTGCCTTTCCTAAGCTCCACCCCCAAATCTCAATGAATTTTCCAACCCAAAGTTGGCAACCCTAAAACAGGCACAGTAGCCAATTGGCTTTTTCAGTGAAAAACTGGATGGGCTTGGACGGAGGGAGGCGGAACTTCAGGTGGCTGTGTCCTTTATAACTTCATGTAGAAAATTTGAGCACAGTTATTCAATCGCTCATTTTTTGCCACTGTCATCCCAGGCAAACTTACACAGAAGTAAGTCCCACTTGATAAAGTCAACTTCCAAGCAGGCACGTGTCAATTCAGGCTTTGTGACCTTATTTCTGGACACTGACGCGGCCATTTTCTTTATTTTGTTTTGTTTCAGCCAGAAACCTACAAGCCTCTAGCGGCTAACAGTTTAGCAAACCCCTGCTTTGTTCAGAGCTGACACTTTTAGTTGGAATAAACTTCATCAAAAGCCCACTTTGAGCCAACACCTTTTGCACCTTGACTAGATCTGCCCCGCAACATTAAATAAAAAAGAGAACTCTACTTATTATCCCACATCTAGACATGAGAAATGATAAAAATTGGTCAGCTCCTCATTTCTGTCACCCATCAGCTCTTCCCTTGTGGGTATACAAAACAAATGTGTGGGGGAACTTTCCCGCTGTTATTGCAAAAGGTATTGATCTGGTCTTCAGTGCTGCATCTGGAACCTAGAGGTGTAAAGTGATTTGTTAGCAGATAAGAGTAGTCCACAGTTCAAGAACAGAACAAACATGAGCTAAGACTTTTCGTAAACCTGCGGTTTTTCATTGCCAACTTTTTGGTGGACCTATTAAGTCTGCCACCATGACCTGGAATATCTCAGAAGCTAAGCAGGGTTGACCTTGGTTAGTAATTGGATGGGAGAGATCTCCAACGAAGACCAGGATTGCAGAGGCAGCCAATGGCAAACTACCTCTCTTAGACTCTTACCATGAAAATCCTACTAGGAGTTGCCAAAAATCACCTGTGACTTAACGGCACTCTTTGCCACCATTAAGTTTGCCATCGTGTCTTAAACCGGCAAAGCATGCATACGCAGGATCTCTTAATAGTTAAAGCATAAGCTCGTCCTGGGTAGTGATGCAGTATGGTATAACCCGATCTTGTCATATCTCCTGTCAGCTCTTCCCTTGTGGGTTAAGCCAGGCTGCGTAGCTCACTTCAAAGTATACAAAACAAATATGTGGGGGAACTTTCCCTCTGCTATGGCACCCGGGCTGCCTTTTTCCCAAAAGTTGTTGATCTGGTCTTCAGTGCTGGATTTCGAACCTAGATGCGTAGCAGGTAAGAATAGTCCACAACTCAAGAACAGAATAAGCATGAGCTGAGAGCCAGGCTACAAGTGACAAATGACACAGGTTGGACCCTTGTCAGCTTCCCTCAAGTTTTGATGGGAAATGTAGGCATCCTGGTTTTACAGCTTGGCTCTCCGACTGCTGTCCAATGAACTTTTCAACTGTCACTTGTCCAACATTCCACCAAGCTGATCATAAACATCTCTGCATCTTGGAGCATGAAAGACCTACTTGCACTTTTTCATTGCCTACTTTTTGGTGGACCTATCAAGTCCGCCACCCTGACCTGGATAAGCCCATGCAAACCTGTTCTCATCTGGTCTCAGAAGCTAAGCTGGGTTGATCTTGGTTAGTAATTGGATGGGAGGCCTCCAGACCAGGACCGCAGAGGCAGGCAATGGCAAACCACCTCTGCTAGTCACTAGGGGATGCCATAAGTCAGCTATGACTTTATGGCACTCTTTGCCACCATTAAGTCTGCCATTGTATTTTAAATTGGCAAAGCATACATATTCAGGACCTCTTAATAGTTAAAGCATAAGCTTGTCCTGGGTAGAGGTTCAGTATGGTATACCCCGATCTTGTCATATCTCAGAAGCTAAACAGGATTGGTATTAGGATGGGAGACCACCAAAGAAGACTTGGGTTGCTCTGTAGGCAACGGCAAACCACCTCTGCTTCTCACTTACCTTGAAAACCCCTTGATGGGGTCACTAAAAGTTGGTTGCGACTTAACAGCACACACACACTTATAAGCATGTCACGAGTTTGTCATCTTGCTTTAAAAAGTCAGGTCTATTCTCACAAATAACTGCAGCAACCATCAGAACCTAAGTAGTACTCCAGAAACTGAGCAGATCTGTCTTCTGCCACCAAGAGCACACTCCAGCAAAGCTTCACATTGTAGATGTATCCTTAAACGATATAATTAATATTGCTGTTGTTGTTTATTTATAGTCTGCCTTTCTCATTGAGTTCCAAGACAGATTACATACTGCAAGTGAATACGAAATAATCAATAGCTAGGACATTCACAGAGCAAAAATACAATATGACCATCGGGACATTCAATGAAAGCAGATACAATGGGGTATGGAAGCCACAGACTGAAAACCAGCATAAAGCCAAACACATAGATGAAACCTTTCCGAATTAAGGCATAAGTAATTAACATGACATCTTTGGCAAAGTCGAACTACCCAGTAGGAGTATATCTACATCAGCAGACAGTACCCAACAGCCTAGTCTACAGTCCCTGTCCCTTTACCAAGGTATCTCTTTGAGCTATTTCTTATGACGCAACCCTATTATCTGAGTAGAAAGCCCTCCTGAATAATTCAGTCGTGCATAGTTTGCAGAAGGCCAGTAAAGTGGGAGCTTTCCTGACCTCCTCAGAAAGGCCATTCTACGTGGCAGCTACCACAGAGAAAGTGCATATATGGGCAGTTGTTGATTTAGCCCGACTGCAGGGTGGTATCTGCAGAAAGCCAGGGCAGAACATAGGGAGAGAGGCAGTTGCATAGATATGAGGGGGCAAGACCATGAAGGGCTTTGGATGTAAGGGCCATGACCTTGAATGCAGCTTGGTAACTGATGGGTAGCCAGTTGAGTGACTGCAGAACGGGAGTGATATCCATGCTCCATCTAGCTCCTGAAAGTGAACACGCTGCAGCATTTTGCACCTGCTGGAGGCTCTGACTGGACTTTGAAAGGAGACCTACACAGAGTGAATTACAGTAGTCTAGTCCCAATGTTACCTGGCATAAATCCAGGTGGCCAGATTAGTCATGTCGAAGTAGGGGGCCATCTCCCACGCTAGCCTAAGTTGGGAGAAGGCCTTGTTTGCCACTGCATTTACTTGCTTATCTAGCAGCAGTGCAGGATCCAATATAACCTCTAGGTTTTTCACTGAGTCAGCCATGGTCAACTGGTCCCCATCAAAGTTCAGAAGCACTTTAAACCTCTTAGCATACATGTACAGAACACACGGAAAGGTTGGTTTAAGATACAGTTAAATTGGCTGGAAAAAATAGAACTAATAAAATCAATAATACTACCTAATGTCTTTTTTTATTACAAAATTTCCCAATCAAACTTAACCAAATTTATTTGAGAACCTGGCAAGTTAAATTAAGTTCATTTCTTTGGTCAAACAAGCGACCAAGAATAAATTTTTATTCACTAATATTTTATTTTATTCAGACCAACGAAACTTGGAGGACTAGGCCTTCCAAATCTTGCCAAATATTACGAGGCTGCCCAACTTAAAAATTTCTTAGCCTACAATTCAACCAACACTGACACGGCATGGCTTCAAACAGAACAAACTTATGCAAAGCCTTATAGCTTACAAGAGGTAATTTGGAATAAACCTAGAGAAAGACCTAGTGACGGTTCAAACAATCCTTTTTTGTTAACTACTTTGCAAGTTTGGGATAAATTCAGGACTCTTTTAACCCCAGGTGCCTCCCCAGTATGACATTTCTGGGACAAAAGTGATTTCCTCCAGGCCAGACCCAGGAATATAGTAATATATGGAAGTCAGCCAAGCCATTGCGATGTCACGACATTTTCCACATGGGTAAATTAAAAACAAAATCTCAGACTGAAGTGGAATATAAAACAAAAAATTCTTGGTACCAATATCATCAGCTTCATAATTTAACATACAATACAGAAATCAGAACTTTAATAGACAGACCTTTGACACCATTTGAAAACCTTATGAAAACTGAATTGCACAATATAAAAGGCCTGATATCCTTACTGTACACATTCCTAAATCAAAAACTATGGGCAACTACAACAGTCTTGCAAAATATGTGGCAAAAGACTGTGGTAGCAATATAAACAAACCTGGTCATCCAAATCATTTACTTCTGAATCCAGGGGCGGTGCTAGGGTTTCTAGCACCCGTGGCTGCCCCTATGTGGCTGCGCCCCCCCGGACTGTGTGATGATGTCACTGCATGATGATGTCATCATGCAGCAAGCCAGGCCCATTGGCTGGCAGGTGGCTGGGGCGGTACGCGGTGGCTACCCGCGCTCCGCACGCCACCCCAGACGCCTGCCTTGCCTAGCCCACGAATGCTGCACCCGGCTGGGGGCATGTAGCGGTGGCGGTGGCGATGTGGGGCTGGCCAGCTGCAGCAGCTGCGGGCCAGGCACGCCAGCTCCGTGGAGCATGCATCCACCCCAGGCACCCCCTCCAGCACCCCAGCGCCCGTGGCGCCCGCCTCACTGCCTCAATGGTGGCGCTGGCCCTGTTTGAATCTGTAAACATTAAACTTCAAGCCTTCAAGATCTATACAAGATGGTACCTAACTCCATTAAAGCTCTTTCATTGCAGAATTAATAAAGATCCCAGATGCTGGAAATTATGTGAGTAAACTGGCACGTTTTTACACTGTTGGTGGACATGCCCAAAGATTCAAATATATTGGGATTCTGTTATTAGCACCATTTAAAAAATTATAGGCCATACAATATGTCACAAACCTGAAATTTCTACTGAACGTATGGCACGGAACTAAGATCTATAGGATAGATCTTGGTTCAGTAATGCTAACAGAGGCAAAGATGACTATAACTCATAAATGGAAAAGTGACTGTATACCCACCAATAAACAATGAATATCAAAGGTCTGGGATCTTTTAATTTCAGACAAAATAACACACCAGATAGCTTCTGCTGAGAACCCTAATTACCATTCACTTTTTATGGAAAGATGGCTTCCTTTCTTAAATTGTATCACAGAGTACCCTATTGAAGATTATGCTGTACCCAGGGCTTTTTTTCAGGGGGAATGTGGGGGAACGGAGTTCCAGCACCTCTTGAAAATACTCGGCAATAGTGCTTGAAAATAATATGACTTCAAAGAATCTCGTGTGTTTCTTCTTCATTTCCCTCTTGAGAGTTCCACCACCTCTTTTCCCAGAAAAAAAAACCCTGGCTGTACCTAAGAAATATGTAGACATTTGACTGTATTGATTGTTAACACCTGTTAAAACATTCTCTGATACATTAATCTAGTTTAAAATGTTTAGAATCTTGTTATAGTTGTATATTTATTGATATGTTATTGTTGTATTAAAAATTTAGAAATAAAAAGTTATTTTAAGAAGTCCAGAAGCACGTCCTTCAGGATCTCTGCATTTCCTACTAGCATCACTTCTGTCTTGTCTGAATTCAATTTCAGTTTGTTTACTTTCCGTTCATTGAGAACAGCTGTCAAGCAAAATCAAAAAGAGTCCAGTAGCACCTTTAAGACTAACCAATTTTATTGCAGCATAAGCTTTCGAGAATTAAGTCAAGCAGTGACTCTACAGCCTCACCAGGGGATTTGGATAGCAAGATATAGAGCTGGGTATCTTTATATTGATGGCATCCAATTCCATAGCTACAAATTATTTCTCCTAAAGGCTTTATATAGAGGTTGAATAACTTGCCCCATAGCGCAGAGTGGTAAGCTGCAGGACTGCAGCCCAAGCTCTACTCACGACCTGAGTTCGATCCTGGTGGAAGACGTTCAGTAGCCAGCTCAAGGTTGACTCAGCCTTTCATCCTTCCAAGGTTGGTAAAATGAGTACCCAGTTTCCTGAGGGTAAAGTGTAGATGACTGGGAAAGGCAATGGCAAACCACCCCATAACAAAAGGTCTGCCAAGAAAACGTTGTGATGCAACGTCCCATGGGTCAGTAATGACTCAGTGCTTGCACAGGGGACTACCTTTACCAACCTAACTTGGGAATAAGGCCCTATATGTGCATGTTGGTTGTTGCGAGGAGAAACTGGAGAAGAGGAGAACTACATGAGCTGGTTTCAGTCCTCACTGGGGAGAAAGACAAGGCATAAATGAAATAAACAGAGGAACTTTTTCATTGAGAAAAATGCTTCCTCCGTGATACCAGAAGAGGGCGCAGAGCTCACATTTCATCACACAGAACAGGAGAACACACTCATCAAAGCAAGATGAAGGAAGATAAATTTCAGTAATGATGGATAAATAATGCATGTAAATAGTAAGTCACTATGATGAACCAACGTACAAAATACTCCCGATTGAAGTCTATTTGCTAACAAGGGTCCTATAGAATCCATACGTACCTAAGAACATGAACATCCTAAATAACACAGGCCTTTTCTAGCTCGTTTTGAACTGGTGTCTGCCTCTGAAATTACAAATGGTCTCAATAAACAGTACAACACAAAAACATTCTAATGGAGTTTGACAGGCAATCATCTGTTTGAAATGTTTCAACACCTTGAGATTTGGAAAACCAGCCACGAGGGAACTAGAAACGCTGGGGTTCAAGATCAAAATAATCCACATTATGATACTCCCTATTACTATGCATGGACAGTGAAAAAAAGCTGACAGGAAGAAAATTGATGTGTTTGAAATGTGGTGCTGGAGGAGAGTTTTGCTGATACCATGGACAGCCACAAAGACAAATAAGTGGGTTCTAGAGCAAAGCAAGCCTGAATTCTCCCTAGAAACTAAAATGACAAAATTGAGGCTACTGTACTTTGGTTACATCACGAGGAGACAAGACTCTCTGGGAAAGTCAACAATGCTAGAAAAAGTTGAGGGCAGTAGGAAAAGAGGAAGACCCAAAATGAGATGGCTTGACTCAATAAATGAAGCCACATCCTCCAATTTGCAAGATCTTCGCAAGTCTGTTAATGATAGGACATTTTCAAGGTCTTTCATTCATAGGTTCGCTATAGAAGCAATTTGACGGCACATAACACACACACAATACCTTCTGTACAATTTTTTGGATGCATTATACACTTATAGTGTCAATTGTTTTCTACTTTATTCCTGTATTTGTTATCAGCACATTGATTATAATGAAGAGGCGCTTTGCAGGGGGGCAGCAATGTGCAGTATTGCACACCACTTCCAGCTGCATAACCAAAAATGACATCACGGCATCACTGCAGTGGTCTAACAAATGCTATTGGTTTTAACCATAGAGTTTGAGGAGGTTGCTAGTGTTGCCAGGATGCATGATATCACTCTGAGTTCTGGGTTCCAGAAGAACATGTGTTGTTGTTTCATCACTCATCCAACTTTCTGCTGCTGCTGCACCAGGCAACACCAGAGGACTGGAAGCAGAAGGGTGGGAGCTCTTCTGTTCTAGTTGGAGACCTGGTCCCTAATCATAAACTTTCCTCATGTAGGTTTTGCTCATGTTGTGGGTTCAGGTGGTCTTTTCACTTTGTAATTTAACAATGGTGGGAGGAGTGCCCTCAAGTCATAGCTGACTTATGGAAAGAGACTAATAGAGGTGGTTTGCCCTTGCCTGTCACTGCAATCCTGGTCTTGATTGGAGGTCTCCCATGCAATTACTAATCAAGCCTAACCCTTCTTGGCTTCTGAGATCCAACCAGATCGGGCTTACCTGGGCTATCCAGAGCAGGGCTCCTTTACAACATACCTCTATTTTTATTTACCGCCTTGAGATGCAAGAGGGGCCAGCAACCAAGCGCCCCCTCCCCTCCTCACAACTCAACGCCTCAGAGCTACTGAACCTAAGGCTGCCAATCTCCAGGTAGTGGCTGGAGATCTCCTGGAATTACAACCGGTCTCCAGGCCACAGAGATCAGTTCACCTGGAGAAAATGGCTACTTTGGGGGGTAGACTCTGGAATTATGCCATGCCAAGGTCCTTTCTCTCCCCAAACCCCACTTTCTCCAGGTTTCTCCCCCCAAATCTCCAAGAATTTCCCAACTTGGAGCTGGCAACCCTAACTGAACCAGTACACAGGCATTCGAGCACCATGTTTCTACCCTGCACTTCTAGGGTTGCCAGCTCCAAGTTGGGAGATTCCTGGCGATCTGGGGGGGGTGGAACTTGGAGAAAGTGAGGTTTGGAGAGGGAAAAGACCTTGGCATGGCATAATTCCATAGAGTGCACCCCCAAAGCAGCCAATTTCTCCAGGTGAACTGATCTCTGTGGCCTGGAGACCAGTTGTAATTCCGGAAGATCTCCAGCCACTACCTGGAAACTGGCAATCCTATGCACTTGCCCCAAGGTCGAGCTGCAGGGGCGCCTTTTCTCCATTTTATTCCCACCAGAACCATCCTGTAAGGGTGACAAATTCCGTGGGGCCAATTCAGACGTGCGTTGGAGGTTCCGTGTGAGCAGAGCCGGGCGGTACCAAACGAGGGCCCTCCCCCACGAATCCCAAACTCCTCCCCCTGCTCTGAAAATTAAGTTTTAGTCAACCGCTAGGCGCGCCACGATGCGCCCCCACGCACGTCGGAATCGCCCTCTCGGGGATTCCCGCCCACCCAGACCAGCCTCGGCACTAACGGCCTCAAACTCAGCTGGCCCCGCCCCCTCCTCATCCCCGGATGTTGCAGAGGCGCTCCGCCCCTTCAAAAAGTCACCCGGCGCGGCTTTTTTTTTTAATTTGACCCTTCCCGCTCACCCTAGTTTAGCCTCAAGTTTGACGGTAATGGCGGGGCCGATCTAGCCCCCGCCAACTCTATGGAGGGGAGGGAGGGAGGGAACGAAGGGAGGGAGGTGGCCAGCCGGGCCTCACGTGACGCCTTCAAGCGCTCCAGGCGGGACGGCGAAGAAGAGGCCGTGGCGGGACTGAGGGCAGGTGAGGCGGGCAGCCTTTCCCCCTTCCCTGGAGTCCTAGCCTGGCCCCTTCGCAGCTGGCCAGTGACGGGTTTGAGGGGTGGGTCGGCGGGGCCGGGAGTGCCTCTGGGCATGTGCAGAGGGCGCTCTGCCGACCTGAGGGGCTTGTTTGTGTTCCTGAGGTTCAGACTGGGGGGGAATGACTGGAGCTAGGGAGGGTTGCCAGCCTCCAGGTGGGGCCAGGAGAGGCCCCAGATTTACAGCCAGTATACAGACTGCAGAGGTCGGTTCCCTGGAGGAAGTGGCAGCTTCAGTAGGTAGACTCTGTGGCATTATATACCCAACCCTACCCTCCACCCCCAAAACCTGGGATTTCCCACCCCGAATAAGGGATTTGGACATTAGGAAAAAGAAAGCTTCTCTTTGTAACATAGCGTAAGAAAAAAAATGGAAAAAATTATACCTATATTTGTCGTGGAGAAAATCAGAACCCTTCTTTTAGCTAATACTGTCTTCTCTTTGCTTTGTTTGCTTTGTTATTCTTTGTTTGTTAGTTGTTATATTTGGCTATTTTTTGTATAGATGTCTTTTTGCTATTTTATTATTTTCTTTATATAAAACTTAATTTTTTAAAAGGGGGGGGGATGGAATTTTCCAATCTGGAGACGGCAACACAAAGGACAGCTGGGCTGACTTCACCGTCTTGATACGCCGGCATCTTCTTGTAGCACCTGCCAGCTTTAAATTTTGTCCCCGTGGAAGGTTTTGTGGGCTAAAAGTCCACTTCACCAGTTGCGATGGCTTGGGTCTTCATATTGCAGACATTTCATGTAGGAATTATTGGGCAGGGAAGACATCAGGGTCAGAAGTGCATGAAATGCAGGAAGGGCAGGATGAAATTTAATTATGTAAAATTCAAATCTAATCATGGTTTGCATCTGTATTTTTCTTGATTAGGCTTGAATTTTACATAATTAAATTTCACTTTGTCCTTCCTGCTTTGGGTAGCTCCCTGACCCTGCTGAGTGTCCCCCCTGCTTAAAATTGACTGCATGGAGACAATTCAATTACAGAATCTGAGAAAGTAGGCTGTAGTTCATGAAAACTTAACACTGAAACAAAATTGAAGTACCACAAAATTACACTGATCAACTGCCCTGGAATTATGCACAGTCTTGGTATGCCTTCCCAGCTCAGATTGACAGCTCAGAGGGCCTTTTTAATAGCTATGGGCCATGCCAAAATTTAGCAGACTCCTGGTGTAGACATAAAAACAAACTTTTTTGCATATTGGACTGCTGTTTAAAAGCAGGACCGGAACCCAACGGTTCTATTCACAGCAGCTATTGTGTCTGCAGTTTATGAGAAAGAACTTAATTTTATTTTTAAATTTAATTTAATATCATCCAGTTGTGACGATGCATTTTCCTACTATTTTAAAAGTTACTGTCACTTAAATATGCTTAAGACCAGGTGGTCCTGTCGCCCAATACAACAGATGATGGTTGTAAGTCAAGTAGGCCCAGCTGAGCTTGGTGGAACTTCCTTCAACCCTAACACAGTTAGGGTTGCATTGTTAGTCTACTTAGCAATGTTTTTAACAGCCTTCTTGTGGTATGACGGTTTAAATCCATTAATTGACTCATTGGCCTGAAGGTCATCCAGTTTTACATGATCTCAGTGGTTCGGGCTAGTCTGATCTTGTCATATCTCAGAAGCTAAGAGAGTCACCCCTATTAGTACTTGGATTGGAGACCACCAAAGAAGTCCAGAGAGATCCTGGTAATAGCTTTGAAAACCTTGCTTTGAAAACCTCATTGGGGTCACTGTAATTCAGCTGTGACTTGACAGCACCTTCAGTTTTACTGAATCATAGGGTTGGAAGGTACTTCTAGGGTCATTTAGTCCAACCCCCTGCATAATGCAGGAAATTCACAAATACCTCCCCTCCCCACACCCTCTGTGACCCCTGCTCCATGCCCAGAAGATGGCAAAACTCCTGCCCCTTCCAATGAATGTGTCTGGCCTTAATTGTAGGGCTGCCAGAGAGAGAGTTAGAATTGAGAAGTTATCCAAAGGTACCTCCTTAATTTCAGGAAAGGCATCCAGTCTTTAGTAAGCGTAACTGATAGGTTTGGGTAGTGGCTGCTAACTTTGAGTATTCAGGTAGGGATGATTTTATAATTTATAAATAATAATTTATAATAATAAATGTTTACTGGTGGTCCTTGGCCCTAAGGAAGCCCGCCTCGCTTCAACCAGGGCCAGGGCCTTTTCAGTCCTGGCCCCAGCCTGGTGGAACGCTCTGTCAATGGAGACTCGGGCCCAGCGGGACATATTATCGTTCCGCTGGGCCTGTAAGACAGAGCTGTTCCGCCAGGCGTTCGGTGGTTGAAGGGGGCGGTGCCATGTCGGCCTCCCACCTTTGGGGTGGGGGAGGGTTCTCCCCACCATTGCACTTGATTAATTTATTTCATTATTGTTTTGTATATTGATTTTAGTATTGGTTTTTTTTTAATCAATTTTAAACTGTTCACCGCCCAGAGCCCCTGGGATGGGCGGTATATAAATTGAAATATAAATAAATAATTTGACATTAACTGTAGAGATATGCAGACCTCCTGGTCCCCAATTATTTGTAAATTTGTGGCACTGAGCACCCATAAAAACTCTTTTCGAAAATATTCAGGGTTATCAATTTGATTCATTCAGAATTTAATTTCCAGTATTACCTTTTTCCTAACTTTTTAACCAGCCAGAGTTGTGGCTTTAATATCAGTTCATGTAGGGGGTAATCAAATGGTAATATCTGTTTGCAAATATTATGCAAATCATATGGCTGTTTCAAGGCAAAGAGCATGCTAGACCTGTGTTTTTCTGGTCAGCTGGCTACTTTAAAATTATGTCTTCTTCTTTCAGGCATACTCGGCTGACTTCCACAGGCACATCTTTGTCATAGTATACATACGGGTTGTGAATTCTACACCCAGTCATTTCTAACTCTGTGACTACCACTCTAGATTTTATAGCTGGAATAAAACTGGATGTTGTCAAGAGATTTTTATGCAGACTACATAATTTGCACCAGTTGTTCTCCGGGTATGTGGGGGCGGGCGGAGGTTGAAAACCTGGTGTTCAGCATTTCTGAAGGTCAGAGGACTCGTAGAAAAGTAACAGTAAGAGAATGAGTACAGACAAATTGTAGCAAAGGCACTGGTTAATATCTCTAGAAAGAAGGTGGTAAGAAAAATGTCCAGGGAAATAAGCAGTATTTTAGAAAAAAAGTGTGTTAGGGCAGTGAGTCCCAACCCCAAAAGTGGGTTGTGAAGCCTCTGAAAGTGGGTCTTCGGCCTTTGCGGTTTTGTTGATTTGTGCATGCTCTGTTTTTTATAGTGGTCCTCAGACCAAGTAACTTTGGACTTGAAGGTCATAATTCCAAGAATGTCAGGGTGGATTTGATTTAAATCACTAGTCAGTAAGACTAGATTTAAATCATGGTTTTCTATATAAAGACTCATTCTTTTCTACATAAAGACTCCTCACTCTTAGCTTCTTGTGCAGATCTATTCTGTTCCCAGCAATCTTCTATTCATTGAATTTTTTTGAAACTTAGCACTTAAGAGGTAAGGGGTTGGTTCTGTGTACAAAGATTTGCAAAGTAACAGTGGGATTAAGGTCTTTTTCCCAACTGTGTATGTTTCTTTTATAACCATTTTGCTGTGAAGAAGAGACGTGATCTCTGCAGACACAAATTCACAGTTTTGAGAACTGTAAAACCAAGCATCTGTGATAACATCTTCTAGATAGAAAAATGGCCTGATAATTTTACAGAAACCTCTGGAAGAGCATGACATTGTGAATGGATTCATGGAATTCATTTATCAAAAAAATAAAAATTGCATGAATATACAGCTTCATGCTACATAATTAAAAACTAATCTTTACTTCATGATGATAACCTTTGGACTATAATGTATCTTAAATAGAAAACTATCTTTAGATTTTTCCTCAAAAAACATTTTATTAAAAAAATCTGATTTAAATTTTTAAAAATCCGATTTTTAATTTTTTTTAAAAAAAATCATTGATTTTTATCCACACCACTGTGTTAGGAAAAGGAACAAGATGGGAAATTGTACATTTTAGGGAACATTGAGGGGGGTGGTACCATATAACATATTTTGTCATGCTAATGGCCCAGGCTAGGCCAATCTTGTCATATCTTAGAAGCTAAGCAGAGTCAGCTGTGGTTAGTACTTGGATGGGAAACCACTAGAGGTGGGCACGGTCTGAAAAACGGACTTAAATTTGTCAGTCTGGCCCGGTTCATGGGACTCGCCTTTTTCATTTGGGCCAGTCTGTCGGTTCGTGGCCTACGAGTCCAGACATCCTGGCTCCGGTTGACCAATTCCCTAAGCAACAGAGGGGACTTCTGCAGACCTTCTGTAGCCCTTAAAAATTTGATACGCAGCTCTGCCAGAGAGCTCCCATTCTTCTCTATGTGAACAATTAATTCCCTAGGCAACAGAGGAGTGGACATTCTGCAGCCATGGGAACACCAGTCTTAGCCCTCAAAACTTTGATAGGCAGCTCTGCCTGCCAGCCAGAGAGCTCCCATTCTGCTCTATATGAGCAAGGAGCAAGAATTAATTCCCTAGGCAACAGCTGGGAAGGTGTCTGTGTGGTGAGTGAGGGCGCTCTTCCTCCACCCTTTTCTGTTTGATTTTGCTTCATTGCAACTTTTTGGTGCTGCAAACCAATGCAAGTCAATTGGCATTTGTGACTCCTATCTAGTGAAAGTTTCCTGGGGGTGGCCCAGGACTTTGGAGGTCTGTAACTCGGACCTCCGAAATGCAATCTTGGCCAAACTTGGAGGGTGGCTGGAAGAGAGCCTGCTGAAGCCTTGCTGCGAGTTTGGCATCTCTGAGTGCGAAGGGGGTGGTCCTAGGGCCCCCAGAAGTGACGGACCACAGACCGACAAACTGGTCCGTGAATGGGCTGGTCCATGAAAAGTTCGTGGCCTTTTCCTGGTCCGTGCCCACCTCTAGAAACCACCAAGGAAATCCAGGGTCTCTGTGCAGAGGCAGGCAGTAGCAAAGCACAGCTTTGTAAACCCTACAGCAGGGGTGGGCAATTGTTTTGGCTCGGGGGCTACTTTGTGGGAGCGGAGGTTAGTGGAGGGCCGCACCTTTTAAAGTGATTGCATTCATTAGTTAACTTTGCATTTCAGAAAAAGTATAAATTGTATCATAAAAATCAATAAATATAAATTAAATAAAATAGTGGTAGTTTTATTCAATTTATTGTGCTAATTTCATACGAGATGAATCTTCGGTCGTGCACGGGAAGGAAATTCTGGTGCAAGGCAGATTTTTCTGACTGTCTTGGCGGGCCACAAAAAACTCTGTAGCGGGCCGCATGTGGCCCGTGGGCCGCAATTTGCCCACCCCTGCCCTACAGGATCGCCATAAACCTGCTGCAACTTGACAGCACTTTACACACACCATTGTATTATAGAAAGGTTTGTTCCTGAGCTTTTTTTGGTAAACATACACATCTTCTGTTTCTGTTTTGAGGTCAAGTAACCCTCCTTCCTTATGGTGATGGTTTCCATTCTTATTGTCCCTGACTGGTGAAATCAGTGGCTGAAAGGAATGCTTGAGGGCAGCCAAGCACTCACCTCTGATACTTCGTATGTTTCTCATTAGAATTTTTTTAAGTATACTTAAGAAATATACTGACTTGCGCTATTTTATGTGCCCTAACCTGGATGGCCCAGACTAGCCCACTCCTGCTGGTTCTGGGAAGCCAAGTAGGGTCGGTCCTGGTTAGCATTGGATGGGAGACCATCAAGGAAGTCCAAGTCACTGCGCAGAGGCAGGCAATGGCAAACTGCCTCTGTTCATCTCTTGCTTTGAAAACCCTATGGGGTCACCTTAAGTCAGCTGCAACTTGACAGCACTTTACACACACACACCCTGTTTTATGCATTGTTAGAGTGATCCTCGTGTTGTGATAAATAAATGTTAGGTTTTTATAAGCTGCCAGATGCCATGCTAGTTGCCTTATTTCCCAGGACTAGAATCTCTTTTCAGATGGCATTTGCACACTCAAGTTAGCTGTATAAGCAACTCAGTAAAAGACACACACAGACCCCTGAAAGATTCCAGGACAACCCATCTCCCTAAATATTGTATCCCTGTTTGTTATTTTCCTATGCTGCAATTCCACTAACATAAGCCACGTGACATGAATCAAAAGACCACGTCCCCAATTCCATGACAACCATATCTCTTTGTGTTTTATCTTCCAAGTTTGTCTGCAATTTTTATTTTTGCTTTTAGGGGGTTGGGAGTGGTATTGGTGATTCTGGAGGACAGGGTCAGTGAAAAGAAGCAGTACTCTTACAAGGGAAGAGTTAACAAGAAGAGGTCAGTCACAAGAAGTATCTTGGTAACTACTATATGGGTCATGAAACAGTGGCAGCTTTGTTGATTCCAAAGGTTAGAAGTAGACGTGTATAGGATCAGCGCAGACTGATGTGGGCATTTGAACGTTTCTTACAGAATTACTCATACGGCAAAATTGTGGCATACTAATTTCCACACATCTCGTACAACAGTTTGTAATACATGCAATCAGGGCATCAGTAAAATAAAAGTAGGGCAAGAACCCTTTCACCAAGTTTTAAGGGAAATAACATCATGTCTATGAGGTATGATGGTAGGGGAACAAAAGGGGTTAAGTAACAACCTAAGAGTGTGAGTGTGTGTGTGTGTGTGTATTAAATATTAAAAAGTATTTATTATAGATGTGCACCAATGTGAATAAAAACAAGTTTAAAACATAAGGCCTGAATGGCAGGCTACATATATATACTAAAACTTGCTAGAACATCTCAAGATACAGATGATGGTACAGTGCAGTGACCAACACAAATAGACCAAGGTACAGTACAGAACTGGCCAGACGCGTTTCGGCCCTTAGGCCTTCCTCAGTGGTCAATTGTAAACAATTTATGATCAAACACGCGCACACGTATGGAAACCAATCATGCAACGCTCCCGGTGTTTTATCCAGAGCTGTAACAAAAGAAGAAGGGGGGAGGGAGATTTTTTAATATAATATAGTCCATTCTAAAGTGCTAGAATTATTCTAGGTTAAAATACTGGATCAAAATTTACCTCTAGTATTGTGTGATAAACTGCAAATATTGCAGTGGAGCCAGGACTGCATTCACAGAATGCTCTTCATTTATTGTTACACTCTAAAAAAAAAAATGTATCAAATTATAAAATTATTCCCCAACATGCTCTTAATTACCCCCTAGGTTCTCCAACCCCAATCCCAAACCCACCTGAGGCTTGGTTTCCAATGTATAGGAGTGTGTTACATCAGTCTGCAGTAAAGATACAATGGCACTTTAACCTAAAAAAGTTCAGCTATATGAAAAGGTGTAAGGGATGGTGGTAGGACCACAAGCTCCCTGGGAAGCACATGTTTTCAATCCCAGTCTATCAGCAGGCAATTTTCAGACCAGTTTTCAGTGCAACCGTATGTGTCCACAGAGTAACTTTTACAGTTATTCCTGAAGATGCAATC
This sequence comes from Eublepharis macularius, assembly GCF_028583425.1. Classification (NCBI taxonomy): domain Eukaryota; kingdom Metazoa; phylum Chordata; class Lepidosauria; order Squamata; family Eublepharidae; genus Eublepharis; species Eublepharis macularius. The sequence goes on along the minus strand of NC_072795.1, from coordinate 126,812,198 downwards.
TTTTTTTTCTGAAAGCCACGCATTTTGTCTTTACCTGAAGAGTCCATGTGCTTCCTATGAATTGCAGAGGGTAAAAAGGGAGGGGGGGGGAGGATGAACAGCTGAACAGTTTGACTTGTTCTGTCTTTGTGCAAGGACAGAAAAATGGCCCAGTCGCCTCCTTTCTCTGTCCGTGGTTGTTCACATGCAAATTGACCAGCTTTCCCTACAGTCTGGCATGGCCAGCCATTGGTTGGGGGTCCGGGGGGGGGGGCGTGGTGTTTCACCCACTCCTAGAAATTCTTCGCCTCCACCTCTGGCTTGCCCTGAGCAGCTTGGCTGCACTGCATCTTTCCTTCCCTGGCCTCCTGACCTGCTTCCTCACTTGCCCTCCGCTCAGCGACAATCTGCTGTCCTGCCTTCTGTGCCCCGTCAGGTACCCGTAGAATAAAGACCCGTACAGAATTTGAAAGGATGCTTGCTCGGTGGAGCAGATGAACATAATGTACGGATACTTCATTCCGATAAACTATATGAAGTTAGGATGGGGGGGATTGGGGGGAATGAAGCTATACATGATGTTGCTTAGTTATTTGCAATCGTTATTATTGGTTTCATTCATAGTCCGCATTTCTCATTGGGACTCAAGGTGGATTGCAAATATGGTCAGAACTCTTCAGTCAATTAATGAGCAAAGTACTCAGGCCTTAAATATGTGGTTCAGTTAAGAGATGGCAGCAGGGGTGATGCATGGAGACATCCATTCAATGGGCTATGTTCTGCAGCATGTTATGAAATCTACCAACCTAGCTATGGAAATAAGCTCCATATTGCAAGCCAGTGTGTGGTAGCCAAGGGGCCTTTTCCTGTTTTGCTTTGTGTGAAAAGTCCTTCCCAAAGCAACTTTGAAAGGAAAAATAAACAATAGAATAAATATTATGTATGTATTTAGAAAACATATATTCTGCCTGTCCAGAGACTTGCATGAGAACTGGTGGTTTATATTTTTATACACAGAGAGTGGGGTGAAGCTTGTAGTTTTGGGACTGGTTAGTAGTTATTAGACTGACTGGCTGTTTAGAAAACAGCAACATTATGATCTGTAGGCCTACAGCAGAACCATAGATAAAATTATCTCCCATAGCAATTAGACAGGTCAAGTTCAACTCACAATTTTGGGAGTATTACAAAGGTGTCCAAAGAAAAAGAGATGGGGTAAAAGGCATCCGTTATATCTGTTCACAACTTCCATCTGATAAAGAGATCCTAATAATATGTATTTTTATTTGCAAACGCAGGTAATCTTCTCCTTCTCCAAACAAACGGTCACCATTTCCTGCTGCTTCCAGCTTTGACAGCAGCTAATGACAGGACCGGCACTAGCAGGGAGTAAGGCTGAGGATCTGTCCCAACTGCTCCCCGGTGGCCTAGCACCTCTGGGTGCCACCAGCCTTGGTCAACAAGCCCAAAACTGGTAGGGAGATTTAGCCAGACTGGATCATCTCGTGCTCCCTGGCTTGCTCCAGCTAAACGTGTTTGCAGCCAAGGACTTTTAAAACGTGTGGAAGCACCAGAGGCAATTGACAGTTGCAGGGGAGACACAAATAGAATTGGGGAGAGGATTGGGAAAGACCTGGATCAGTGCTTTCTCGTCTTTTTATTGGCAGTTTACTGTATCTTCCCAAAAGACAGAGGGTTTAAAAAAAAAAAAGCAAAGAGATTGTGCAAATTTCTCATTATGAAGTTCCTTTAGAAACAAGTTTCGTCAAATCTGCTCTTAGTTTCCAGATTCATATGCATTGTTGAGCTTTCTTGGCAAAACAATAGCAGAACGGAATCTATTCTCAGGCTGATCCATGTTCTTCGCTGCCTCACCATCCAATATGGTGGTTCCTTAATAAAATTACTCTGAACCTTCATCAGTTTGCCTGACTGATGCTTGCCTGCTCACTCTGCCAACGACAGCCTCATATAATCTTACAATAAACGGAAGCCCGGAAGCCTTTCCGAACCTCTGCAAAGCCCCCATTCCCGAGGGACCCCTACAAATAAGTGCACATATCTGTCATTTTCTCACCTTAACCCCTTCTGTAAGGTGGACAGCAAGAGGCTTAAACAGTCCCTTCCCCTGGTGGGAGGGATTAGTGAGTAGAGCCAGTGTTGCCCTTGCCAAAGTCAAAGTACGATTTTAAAAAAGAAAGTCAGCTTTTCAGGGAGAAGCAGAGCCTCATCCCTCACTCCTGATTGCTACTAGTCTGATACATCGGCTGAACTCTCCAGTAGAAGCCGTGGGCCCGAGGCCGTTGCCCTCCCAATGGAGAATTACCTGGGGTAATTTACGTTTTATGGTTTGGGGAGGATTACAGCAGGAGGAAACAGCAATGGCTCATCTCAGTGCAGGGAGGATACAGAAGGGAAACTGCACCTTTGTTCCGGCAGCGCAAAGCCATCCATGGGGGTCTTTATGGTAGGCAGATGGGGCACCACAGTCTCGCAGAGGGGTGAGCAGAGCTTCAGTTTTGCAGGCTCCCCCTTGTGCCCTCAGTTCCGTGCTCTTCTGAACAACATTCTGAAGATGTGTTTGTGTTTTTTTTTTCCTTACCAGAAAGGAAATGGAAAGAATAATCCAAGATGACTTGACCGTCTTCATCCAGTCCCATATCCCAGCCGCTGACTTAAGGTAAGTTATGTTTCACAGTTGGGGGAATTCTTTTATTCCTCAGTGTACCAATATGAGGTTCCCCTCTTCTTAGTCTGAATAACTGACCAAGACTTCAAATCTAGTGAGCTCAGAAGTAAAGTTTATTTTCCAATAAACTTGATGCACAAGACAGACAGCAAAAGTGCATACCAGAATTTGGTAGCACTCACTTTTTTATACTTTTCAGAAGGAAAAGATACAAGTAAACCATTTTGCTTACGGAATAAGAAATTATTACATGAAGTGTAAACAGTCAAGTGAATATATAAACTCTTCAAGAGTTACATGATGTTTAGATATGATGGATTGACAGATTAAATACATATCTGCTGTGGGTCGAATAGTATAAACAAAATCCTAAGACTCCAGTGATATGTAGACATATCTGAGAGAGGATATACCTAAGGCTGAGAGAGAAGGGCAGTAAGGGGGGAAAATCCAAGCCCTTATTCACTCAAGGATTAATATGTTTGCTAAGTTCAGTTTGGGCTTTATCTTGTACTGACTAAGCACAGGAAGAACATAGTAAAATGAAATAAGAGATACAAAGTGTGTGTGTGAGTGCATGTTGATTTGATACACTTCAGTTACTCCAGAGCATAGAAAAATGGGAGACATAGAGAAAGAACAGGATACTCCAGAATTCCCTCACATTCTCCTTTTAAACAAGCCCACAGCAGAATATGTGACGTTTTCTCAAAGAAAATATGATGTGGGGTTTTACCAGGAATGCTGAATCTATGTTCCACAGTGGACTGAGCTGTATTAACCTTCCAATACATTTACAGTGAAATCCTAAGCAGAGTTACTCCAGTTTAAGCCCATTGATTTCAGTGAGCTTAGGCTGGAGTAACTCTGCTTAGGCTTTCACTGTTAAAATGCTTTTTCGGCCTGTTGAATCCTCAGGCCCCGTATCTCTGCCTTGGTTCCAGAGCTGTCTTGGTGGCTCCTAAAAAGTTTCTGGACTGAAACCACACAGTGGATTCTTTTCAACGGGAGGACTTCTTTCTCCTGTAGAGCCAACCTTTATCTCAGGTGTATTTGCAAAAGGCCATGCATGACATTTGACATATCATTTTTTAAATTTGGGCTTGTTTTCAGCGGCTAGAACAAAATCAAAGAATGGTGTGTGGGGTGGGGTGTGTTATTACAAAGGCAGCTTCCACACACATTGGATAATGCACTTTCAATGCTCTTTAGCGACCATTTGGAACTGGGTTTTCGTGCGTGAAACAAAAAATCCACTTCCAAAGGATCGCTCGAGGACATTGAAAGCGCATTATTCAACGTGTGTGAAAACTGCCTTAGTTTTAGTTTGAGATTTGTCAGATGGTTATGTGTCATTAATCGTCATTTCAAACTGAATTAATTCGCTGTTATTTGCTTTGACTGCCTGGGGCTGGAAAAAAATATGAATGTTAAATAGGTGATTGAAGAAGTGAGTCTGTAGAAAGTGTTGGGCTTGTTCTCTGCAGGGTACTCCGGTCTGTGTCCAAAGGCCTTCTTAGCTTCCATCTGTGGCTCTCCTGATGTCCAGAGACTTTGGGTACCACTAAAGGCCAGATTGGTAAATGAAAAATGACAAACTCTATCATCAAAGCGTCTGTTGCTGGTTTACATTTTGTACCAAAGCAAAACCCCTTTTCTAGTTCTGAATCCAGAATTGTAGACGTGACTAGATGAAAAAGGTTATTTTAAAAATCTCATTTATGTCTTACTGTGTCAGCTCTTTTATCCCGCTTTTCTGAACCACAGAAATAGTTTATCCATGCGAGTCAGTTCCTAAAGATTTTTTTTTAACACCGCAACTCACCTCCAAAGTTGCTGTGGATTCTTGCCCCACAGCCAGTAGAACTGCTGGTCTCCTTTCTATCCCCGTTTGCTCTCTGTGCTTCCAGTGGGATGGATGAAGTGTTCTTCTCTTACGTGACGAGCGTTCTGGAAGACCTCGGGTCCCCCGATTCAGCGGAAGAGAACTTTGACATGGACACTTTCGTTGAAATGATGGAAGCCTATGTCCCGGGCTTTGCAGACATCAACAGGTGTGTGTTTAAAGATAGGTTCCCACCTGGTGCTGGGGCCACAATCCTGCAATCTGACTGAAAGGCCACTGAACGGGGAGCTTCTTATTTCCACAGCTGGGTTGACTGGCCCCAATGCATCATTCTGTATTTAGGGGGGGGGGGCTCGCTGTATGACGGCACACGACTTCCACAAGTTGGACACTTCAGCCCCCTTATGGCAAAGCTTCACTCTGTCCCAGTCCCAGGAGATACGAACTTGTTAGATAATAGGCGTACTGTCCCTGGAAAAGGTCTTCTGTCCATGTGTCCTCCTGGTCTTGCTTATTAAAGTTTTTTTTCCTCAAGTTTCTCGGCCACTTATTTACCCAGAACTCTGCTCCCTAACACCAGCATTGTCACTGAAATCTCCCCAAATGTTGGCAAGATTTCAAAGAGCAAGCTGTAAATAAAGCAGTCAGTAGTGAATTTGACCCCATCAGCTTCTGTTGCACTGAACTGCGTGATTCCTGTGAAAGCCCAAATCTTTAGAATCTTTCGGAATAATTAGCAGGACATTCCTGGTTTTCCTCACCCAACGCTGTCCTAGGCAAGGTAGAGGAATGGATAGGAAAGGGGGCCTGCCCACCGCCAAAGCATCAAAAGTTGGTCTCGTGCTGTGATAACAAACCATTCTTTTCTTACAGTGGTCAAGTTTGTGAAATGATGTTTTCCCTCTCGGAAAGACTCCGCAAAGCTCACAACAAACGTAAGCCATACGATGAACACTTTGAGCACAAGGAGCTGTTGGCCACGAAGGCTAAATGAGGTGCCAGTCTTGACCCAGACTGGCAGAGAGGGAGCAAATGCCAGCATGATTCAGGGGAGGCTGATGTTCAAGAGCCCTGTGGTTGCAGCAGCGCAAATAAATAGTACACTGAGAGACCACAGGAAAACCACACGGGCTGTGCAGAGTTGTGGTTGCGGTCTAACTCCTGCCCTGTACCCCCAGTCCATCAAAAAACGTATTAAAATTTCAGTACAGCCACCAGTAGCCCACTTCTTCACCTATCCCATGGGGATGCCCCATTCCTTTCTTTCTTTAAAAAAAAAAAAGCCAGAGAGCCCCGATACTCTTTAGAAAGCAAACTTGGCAACGTGGGGCACAGGCAGACCGAGTGTGAATGATCTGCACTTCGAAGTTTGAAGTGATCAGAGAGAATGGAAATCAGCATTCACGTGGCATCAAAAAGCAGAAATTTCTGGAAATAACTCAGGGCAGCCAGATCAGTACAAGAGGTTGCCTGCTGGATGGGATCAGTGGTCCTTCATATGCAGCATCCCGTCTTGTGCTGGAGGGCCAACTTCTGTGACGCTGCCTCCTAGCACTGGTTTTGGGAGGCTGACTACCTCTGAACGTGGAGGTTCCCTTAACTCACCATGGCTAGTAACTGCTTATAGACCTATCCTCCATCAATCCGTCTTTTTAAGCCTTCTGTGAAGGTCGCCATCCTTATGTCCACTGGAAGTGAATTCCACAGTTTAATGACAGTTTAAATACACATACTAACACACAACACCAAGAACAGGGCCAATAAGTTATTGTGAGTATGCCAGACAAAACAAAAAAAGTCTTCACCTGCTGGTGTAAGACAGCAATAGAGAGGGACCGATCGATCTCCCTGGGGAGGGCGTGCCCGAGATTTGGTGTCATGCCCAAGAAAGCCACCCATCTAGCCTCATACGGCAGGGGTAACCAAGGCAGGGCCTCTGGAGTGACCGGGTAGGTACATAGGAGAGAAGGTAGCCCTTAAAATAGGCTGGTCCCAAGCTGTGTAGAGCTTTAAAGGATTGAACCTGGGCCCTTCTGCATGCAAAGCAGAGGCTCTTCCGCTGAGCCATGGCCCCTTTTGAAACTTGGTGTAAATGAAATGGAAACACCGAGGAGTCAGGCAGCTACAAAACACCGAGTCATCACAGGCCATTCCATGGTCTCTGCGGAGTTTTCCAGTCGCAAGCTTTTGTGATGCCGATGTGGCCCTTGGAAATGTAGGGTTGGGTCCTATAGCTTTTAGGGCAGAAGTTCTGATTTTTCACCCTGCCTGATGGTTATTGCAGTCTACTGCATTGTTCTTCTATTGCTATAAAAAGTAGAGCTTGGCTCTAGGGGGGACCTGGGTTCAAGTTACCCCTCCGTAACAGCCTCCTTGTGCTGATCTGTGCAAGTGCCTGCCACTTAACCTCAAGGCTCCATCTTTACAATGGAAATACCCCTGGCTTACATCACAGGGTAAGCCAGTCATCCCCAGGACGGTGCCTGTGGGTGCCATGGCACTCCTCAATGTGTTCCCTGGCACCCACTTTCTGCCTTCGCAAATTAGAGCCAATTCCTGGCTTTCCTCGGAACAGAAGATGCTCTAGAGGAGCCCAGGAGGCACCATCCCCTCTGCATCTGCAGGAGGCACATATTTGGAAACAGCTGCCTCCTCCAGAGGAGTATGTTGAGCTGGGGTCCTCGGTGGTCTCATCATGGGCCCCAACTCCGATGCCAGCCATTTTGTGATCGGCCTTCTTAATAAACCGCTTTGAAGGATAAAAGTGCTGCATAAAGGAATCGAGGGATTTTCCCCTTATTGCTTTCATTTATCGCTGACAACCTGGCAGTACAATGGGGTGGAATGACGACTTGCCTTACCAGTTTTCTGCCTCTGTGTCGTATTTAAATGAAGCAGAAACTTTTCTCCACCAACTAGCCACAGCCTTTCAATAAAAATGACAGGAGTAGGTTAGCTTAGCGTTCATTCATGTCGGATTCAGGCTGGTTCATCTAAAACAAGGTTAACTTTAGATGGAAGGGAGAGGGGAAATAGACAGCCATCCATGCCTCTCCACTTGCTTTCCTTTCCTGGCATTGCAAAGTTAGTCTTTTTTACAATGGCACTGGCCGAGCAGCTGCCCCACCCAAATGCCATTGATACATAAATGTGTTTTGTTTCTTTAAGAAACCACTCCTCAGAACCCTGTGCAGAACAGGAGCTGTTTGCCTTCTGAAGCACTGATCACCACAAAGAAAGAGGGCGCGGGCACCTCTGAAGATGACAGGCTGTCATATTCACCAGTAGGGGGAGCTCTGGCTCAGGTAAGTAACCACAGGTGCCTGTACTGACTTCTCTAGCTGATGTTCTGATAAGTTCTTTGTGGAATTCCCGTCTACTGCGCCATGACATCACAGCTGATTGCATCCTTGATTCCATTCCATGTGAGTTTGGGGTGGGAGCATAAAATTCACATTTTACAAATGGGAAAGTTGAGATTCATCCCTTTGGTAGCATATGGCTGTGCTGTTGTAGACGTCCAAATTGAAAGTAGGAAAGAGTCCAGTGGCACCTTTAAGACTAACCAACTTTACTGTAGAATAAGCTTTCGAGAACCACAGATCTCTTCGTCAGATGCAAATGGAAAGTGGCTGTGCGCTGGCAGCCTGGCTGGTGTGGGGCAGGATGAAGGCCCCATGCTAGTGAAAGATTAGGAATGTAATATGAATCTGAATTTTTTGGAGGTTTGCCCCCCCCCCTTTTTTTTTTTTTAAACAAATGTGATTTAACTGAATCTTATACTCGGGGCTTTTTTCTGGGAAAAGAGGTAGTGGAACTCAGTGGGTTGTCCTGGGGGGAAATGGTCACATGGCTGGTTGGCCCCGCCCCCTGATCTCCAGACAGAGGGGAGTTGAGATTGCCCTCGCGGAGGGCAATCTCAACTCCCCTCTGTCTGGAGGTCAGGGGGTGGGGCCACCAGCCATGTGACCATTTTCAAGAGGTTCCGGAACTCCGTTCCCCCGCGTTCCCCCTGAAAAAAAGCCCTGCTTATACTTGGGAAGGCCCCGTATCGTGCTTTCATCAGATTAATACTCAGGGATCGATACAGTGACAGATTCAATACTGTGGCTTTGGACATAGTTTGAGAAGTCCATTGTTGATAATTTAATCTGAAGTTAGAGGGCCAGTTTACAAATGACCCAGACATAGTTTGTGTATGCCTGGGCACAGGAGACCCCCCCCCCTTCCTCCCCTGGGCTTGTGGTCTTTAATGAGTCTGGTGTTTGAGGAGGTGCCACAGCCGTGACTGATCACTGCAAAAAAAAAAGTGTTAGTGGATCCCTTGAGCAGCAAGACCGACTTGTGCTGCTGGCCTGGACTTGTGCTGAGGCTTGCTCTCACCTCCGATAAACACACGCCCCTATCAGCCTTTAGTCTTATAAATACTACGCTAAGCGATTGATAGATTTTTATGAATGTGTCATCACAGAATGACTGGGTAATTGTAGCTAATTAACTGCTCCACTGACTGTTAAATTGATTCCCATGCTTACTGAGTTCATATAACAGATTATTTTTCATACAGGTATTTTGAATTGGGTTGAATCTGGTTGAAAAGATGGGCAGTTGTATCCTATGACTGCCTTCTGACAGGTCATTCTCCAGTGGAGAAAAACTCTCTTCATCAGAGGAAGAATGTCACAGGGTCTCCAACCCATAATTCATCATGTATAATAAAGGGAAAAATACAAAATCTAGTTACTGCATATCCCCGATTTTGATCTTCCATCAGTGGATCTCAAACACCCCCTCCCTTTATTCTTTGAGCTGCTTTGTTGTTTTGTGAAAGTAGGGAGGGAGGGAGGGTTGCCCCAATTAAATCATGCTTTTCTAGTCGAACATAAAATAGAAAAATGTCTTTTTAAGGGCTAGAAGCTGTGTTAGCAAATTTAAGGCAAAAGATGTTCTAGGAAAAAAATTAAAAATCTGGGTTACGACCAGGGACAGATCTAGGGTTGCTGGCACCCAGGGCAACCCATTTCCAGCTCCTCATGCGCACAGCATGCGTGCGCTCCTGGCGCTGCGTGATGACATCACAGAAGTGATGTCATCACACAGGGAGGAGCGTGCCACCTGCACAGCTTGCCGGCTGCCCCGGTGTGCTACGGAGTTGGCAGAGGCCACATGAGCGCTTGGGAAGCCACCCGTGCCATTCACCTGCCCCGCAGGACGGGGCACACAGCAAGCCAGCCGCCCCCTGTCCTGCAGGGCAGGTGAATGGCACAGGTGGCCTCCCAGCCCCCCACGCTGCCGGCTGCGTGCTCCTGGTGGCTGGCAGCTGCACCTGGCACACTCTGATGGCGCCAGTCGCAGACTACCCCCTGCCCCCCCCCCCCCGTCAATCCACCCCTGGTTACAACAGGACTCAAGAATGATCTTTCAAAGAAATAGAACTGGGACAAGAGAACAAGAACCAAAGGCATTGAGCCAGTAAGTTGTCTGAATAAACCCAGGAGCTGGGAAATGTCTGAAAAATAATACACAGTAAGCCAGAAATGATTCCTAGAGAGGGAATAAAGTTTTCCTCACCTGCACCATTCCCTTCGATTGGGGGAGGTAGGCACAGAAGCATCCATGCTCTTAGCTTGCTAGAACGAAACCCCCTCAGATGACCGATTTTGGGAGGGGGGGGTCCATGTACCCAACGGATGGTCCCGTTCATTTTATTTTACATAGCTATAATAGCTGAAAGAGGACACAAGGGGACTGTTTTATGCCTCTTGGATGGAATATTAATCATCGTTATGAGAGAACAGGTGACTTAGTCTGGATTTTTTTTAATGAACACAGGAGTTGCATGAGGTTTATTTTATTTACATTGCAGCACCAGTTGCTGCCTACGATCCAACTGGGAGCTCTTAAAGACTCTTAAGACACAGGTCTTAAAACTACACACAGGTCAAATCATATCCTGCCATTTTGCACTGCTACAAAACGTGTAGGCAACCATTTCCAAGTTCCGTTGCCGAATTGTGCATTTGTACCTTATGCCCTCCCTCTCCAGTCACTACACTGCCCCACTCTGCCCCTTGAAAATGAACGTTCCCATTGCTTGGCTTAAGTAATCCTTCATTTAAGTCTCAAAAGGCTCCCATTCTTGAAAGACACTCCAAGGAGATCTCGCCAGTAGGTCCCTCCACTGCTTGCCGGGCTAACGCTGCACCTGTCTTTCCTGGCTAGGAATCTGGAGGTGAACTGGTCAGTGCTGTGGACATGATGCTGGAGATGTTCCCAGCATGCACTGTGAGCCAAGCCAGGAAGGCTTTGGGCATGGCCCTGGGTAATCTGGAAGAGGCAGCCCAGCTGCTCCTGGAGGAGAAGATACAGTTTGACTCTGCAGGCCCTACTGCACAGGTATGGTACCTGGTATGAACTGGCAGGGCTGGGCCAGGGCAGAGAACACTGCTATGGTGCTGCAACAAAGATAAAAAAGGGCTCCGTCTTCCCCATACACAGCAGACGTAAAAAGATTAGTGGCAGTTGATTAGCAAATGTATTTTCTGTACTCAGACCCCTGCAATCGTGCAAAGGGGAGTGTTTTAGGTTGGTGGCACAACAGAAAGTTTTCTGCTGTGTTGTGAATTCAGAAGCAAACCTAACTTAAACTGGGTTCCTTTGGAAGAGATGTTGATATCCATGCTTAGCTGCTTTGGCTACGTCCAATGAGAGATGGCTTTGAGGTTCAGGGTGGGGCTTGAATGCCAAGTGTGGGAATGGGTACAGAGAGCTATATATACACACACTTCCAGTTTAAGATAGGAAATCCATTAATCTCTGGTTAAGACTAGCCCAGCAGGAAAAAGAAAAGGCACATATGGTGAGTAGGGAAGGCCATGACTGGCAAAGCATGCCGTAAATTTGGCGCTGCAAGAACACTATTGACTATGCTAGTGTCCAAGCATAGGAAAAAAACCGTCTTCTTAAATCCTCTTAAATTGTGAATTTTCAATTACTTAGGGTTCTCTGTGTTCCAGGTGAGTAAGAAACAGATCACTTGACTTCTACATATCCTATCGTGCTTTCTAATTCCAGGACATTTCGAGACCTGAAAAGTCACCCAAGCAAGATGACTGCAAGCAATTTATCTTACAGAAGTAAGTAATAAACCACAAAAATCCATGCATATTTGCACCCAGCTCTACCTTTCAGTGGAAAATGTTTAACCGGTTTAGGCTAGATTGCAGCCGTGCCTTTCTTGAAGAATGTTGATCTACCCACAGTAATTCAAGCTTTAACAATATCCAGGCTAGGCTATTCCGATGTGCTCTTTTTGAAAAGGGGAACAGCAGTTGGTCCAGAATGCAGCCACAAAAATGTTAACGGGGGCAGGTCATTCAAGATGCATAATGCCAGTTCTGTGACTGCATTGTGTACCAGTTGGTTTCTGGGCCCAGCTCAAAGTGCAGATTTTAACCGCTGGAGTTCTAAGCAGTCTGCATGCTAAGGCACCCAAAAGAATTCCTGCTCCATTATGAACTTACCAGTAGAGGTGGGCACGAAGAGCAATACGAACAAAAAAAAGCCAGAACAGCCCGATCAGTTGTTCGTGAGGCCCCGTTCCCGACGAACGTGTTTGTTCCAAGCCGTTTGTGGTGTTCATCAGCCGTTCATCAAGCCAGACAGTCTGGCGCGTTTCAATCAATTCCCTTGGTAACAGTAGGCACGGACTTTCTGAACTCTGTCTGAACTCCTGTTGCCCTGGAAACCCGAATCTAAGCCCAGGGGCACTCCACCCCCCCCCCCCCACTCAGCCACTTGTTAGGGAAAACCCTGACAAGGGCTGATTGCAGCCTGCCCGGGGTTTAAATTTCCCTTTCCCTGCTGCTGCGCAGCGCAGGAAGACGGACATTTAAATCCCCCACTCAGCTGCTTGTCAGGGAAACCCCTAGCAAGCGGCTGAGTGCAGCCCCGCCCCCGCCCCCCCCACTCAGCCGCTTGTCAGGGGGTTTCCTGACAAAGTCTCCCCCCCCCCCACTCCCTCCAGCCGGCTGGAAGGAGGGAGACTTTGAAGGGAAGGAGGTTCCCCAACCGTTTGCAAACGGTGCAGGGAACTTTCTTCCCTTCCGAGTCTCTCCCCCTCCCTCACGAACAGCGAACCACGAACATGTTCACGAACAGGGTCATGTTTGTGGTTGGTTGTGATTCCCTGTTCATGGATGACAATGAACATTGTGTTCGGGTTTTTTTCCTGTTCGTGCCCACCTCTACTTACCAGTAAGCTCACATCCTCCTCAGAGGCCCTGCCCATTTGTGTGAAGGACAGTAAATAGTTTTGTGCTTCACAGCCTTTTCCACAGCGTTTGTTATTGTTGTGAATTAATATATTTATGTATCACTATTCCCTTCATTCAGCTTACAAAAGCATATTCCAAAAAAATGTGTAGAAACAATTCAAATAAGCAGCTGAAAACGTTAAAAAAAAAGCACAAAGAATTTACTGTCTCCACGCACGCGCTCCCAAGCAAGTAACCGTCTATTTCCAGCAGAGGTGCTCTTGAACCGTACTGCTTTGCAGTACCTTCAGAAACAAGCTGCTGGGATCGATTCCAAGATGGTGGGACTGACTTCTAAGGGAGATCAATCTGGCTCCTTCCTTGTTAACCATCAGACAAAGGTGGTACTCCTTTTTAAAGAGTGTTTGAGTTATTTTTTTTTAAACCAAGTTGCAGGAAGTATTTTAATAAAAGAATAAAAACCAGGTGGCTGTGGGTAGTTCCTTAGCATTTCACCTCAGCTTTCCCCCTCTTGTAAAATGAGAAAAAAAGGAACTCCTTGACAGTTTTGCTACAAAGAATGGTTTTAAAGAGATTTTAAGCTGATAAAAAAGCCGTGGAAGTAATCTCAGCATTGGAGCATCACTGCTGGTGTCATCCTAACGATACTGAGTTCTGACCACTGCAGTTGGCAAATGTGGCAGGAGTCAGAGGAGAAGAAACAAAATGGGGTCAAGGGAGCAAGAAAAGGCTAGGATGACATGTGCTGAGCCTAGAGGCAAAGGAGGAGGGGATAGGTTGATAGTCTAATTTTAATTATCATAAAGGAAGCCTGAAGGATTGCAGAGTCTCAAACGGTGTTTGCTTGCAGTGGGCGTTCAGGAAACTTGAGGATGCGGAAGATCCTTCAAACTAAACCTGAAGGAAATATGAATGACAAAATTCTAGTCTGCAGTATTTGAGTTTTGCAGTTCTTAGCACAAATGGAAAAGTTGAAATACAGCAGCCATTTTCAAGGACTGGTCAGATTCCAAAAAGCTGGACTAGAACTTTCATGTTTGAGTTTTCAAATGTAATGGATGTTAAATTCAAGATACAACTCATTTACTTTTGGTTACAGCCACACGTAGAATCATAGGGTTGGGAGGGACCTCTAGGGTCATCAACCCCCTGCGCAATGCAGGAAATTCACGTCTTGTCTTCATTCCCCTTCTACTCACACCCTAGAGAAAGAACAGCAGCCTTCCAGGAAGTGGGGCTTCCCTCTGGCCTCTGAAGTTTAATAGAGCACAGGAACTGGCAGCATCGCCTGTGGCAAAGCCGTCTCAAAAATAACAAGTTTTGTTAGCCGCACTTCCTCCCATCAAAGATGGTCAAAAAATAAATTTTAGATAAATGCAGCTCTTCAATGGAAAGGCTCGCCCTTTTTTAACCTCAGCCAGGGGGATGCAGAGCTGCCTCTGCCATTTTGCTATGTGAAAGACGACAAAATTATCGCTGACAAGTGAGCCTTGGGGGGCTGAAACTGGCACCTGCAGGTTCAGTGCGGGCGGAAAAGAGGAGCGTTCTCAAGTGCAACAGGCCAGGCCTTCCCTGGGGGGCTCGACCTCACTAGGAAGCCTTGTGCGGACTCGGAGGTCGTTCGCTCTGTATTGTTTCCTGTCTGTGTTGCAGGTACATGATGGTAGACAGCGAAGAGGATCAGAAGACGCACAAGCCGGCCCCACCAAAGGAGGTGAGCAGCACAAGCCCATCTCCAAGCAGAGACTTGTCACCATCTAGCCTCCAAACCATTATTTGATGCAGCCTCAGATTTAGAAGGGAAAAGATACCCAGAGAGTACAGTTTGTACGTACAACCTGAAGTGGGCTGCACGTCTATATGGGGACGACAGCAGTTTTCCTGTTTATTGTAGGGGTGTAAAAAGTTTCATACACGCTTGACAGCTGGCCTAAAACATCGCTGCCTTTGACCTCCCAAATCAAAGCCCCGTTTAACAGAGATTATTTCTCCAGTACCAGGAGCTGGATAGGGATCACTAGTTGGTTCTAACACAGGCAGCGTTTTGTCAAGGGAGCACACAGATCTCTCAGCCAGAATCCCTCCAGCCAGCCTGTGGCAGCTTACCCCTTGCTAAATACATTGCGGCTCGCAGAGAAACCACCTTGACGGGCACACTTAAGAGCTGGGTAAATTCATAGTTTTGAGCATGTCTCTTGTTTCGGGTGGCCAGCAGCACAGAATGGACAACTAGCAGCCCTCCGCTCAGGATAGTTAATTCTCCTCCACCTCTGCCTTCTGTGGGACTGAATCATTCAATCAGAATTCATGCAGAACTGCAGCAGAATTACCCAGCAGAAGCAGCATGGCAACCTGACATCCAGTAAACCATGCAGAGTTGCGGCAGCCAGCCTCCAACCAGGGAACGGCTGCTTTGGCTCAGCATCTTTTAATTTCTTGCAACACCGAGCTTAAGAACGACTCAAGTGAACATGATCTGGGGGGCAAAAGTCTACAGTTTAGCAAGCCACCTCAGTTTCCTTTCCTTCTTTCCAGGCTCCCAAGAAATTGATTCGCTACATTGATAACCAGGTAGTCAGCACCAAAGGGGAGCGATACAAGGACATCAAGAAGCCAGAGAGTGAAGAGATGAAGAGAACTTACATCAACCTCAAACCAGCCAGAAAGTATAAATTCCACTGACTGGGTTCTGGTACTCGCGCCGTACCTTTTCCTCAAACATCTGCAAGCATCTTCTGCGGTAACTACTGAAAAGAGCTGGAACTCCTCCTGCTTACTAATCTGGAGATCCCCAGTTCAGGGGGAACCGTGTGCGCAACCCCAAAGGCTGACAATCAGTGTACCATCACAGGACGCGCTGCAGGGGTTCGAGAAGACGCTGCTGCTCCCCTGGGCTCTTTTTCCTTGCTAACAAGGATTTAAGGTAGCAGGTGTTTTGTTATTTCCTAATAAGCCTTTTTAAATCTGCATAATGAAGTCGTGGTCACATAGTAGAGAGTAAAAACTAACCTCTGTGACTGTACAATGGAAGTACACTTGCCTCTGGAGCCAGCTACTACGCAGGCTTTGAATACACATCTGGTAATTTCATAAACACACCCCATTCCTGCCAGTAGATTCAAGAAAATCCTGCATGGGGAAATCTGCACCAAGATTCAACATACACAGACTCCCCTCTAGAAACCCCACGATCAAGTGATGCACAGGAAGGGTGCCACCTTTTCCTTTAAGAGCACAGCATCAGGGAGAAATTCGATGGGTGCTATATTTCTCAGCGCTCCCGCATGAAAAACACAGAAAGGAAAAAGGCACTCCGTGTTGTCCACCAGCCACCTCTCCGGTGAGCTGTGCTTCAAAATAGTTGCCGCCATTTACCCCCAAAGCAATTACCACTTGTCAGTGGCGTTCCAAAAGAAAGAGTTTGGTGCACGAGTTCAAGAACCGTGGCTGCTGCTTCACAGCCACATCACACTGGCAAGACAAGTGTCTTTAAATATACATACGATATACGAGCTAGCGGAGATACAGATGGGCTTGCTTTTCTAACCCTCCCCACACACACGCACGCAAAACGAGTCCAAGATGGGAGCAGCGTGCCCTGAGCAGGAACTCCACACCTGCCGCTTTGCCTTCTTGGCAGCAGTTCCGTCCGCTAGATCTGAAGGTTGATAAACGGGGCGTAGCCCGCCACGTCCTGCAGGAGAACCAGGGCCAGCTGCAGCGGAGGCTCCACGTCCAGCTCCACCCCGCGACTGCGCAGGATGCTCAAGCTGGACTCCACTACGTCGTGACAGTGCTTCACCTTCAAGGCACGGAGCTTGGGGCAGTATTCAGCCAGGGTCCTGCCAAAAAAGGGTGGGAAAGGTCAGGCCACAGGATCCGGCCAGCAACAATCCCCCCAAACGACACGGTTGCACCTTGCCCAGGAGACACCAAAGAAAAGCAGGGACAGCCAGTGTAGAAAGAGGACGGTTTGGTTTAAAAGTGCAATCCTGTGTCACGCAACCACTTTTTAAGGCAAGAGATACTAAACGATGTTAATGTCATCCTAATTTCTGTAATCCTAATCCTGTGACTTCACTTAGCAGATGTCTTATTCTGTTGACTGCACTGACTTACACTGTGTAATCTGCCTTGTGTCTCAATGAGAAATAACGTGAATAAATCAAATAACAGAAGTCAGCAAATCTGACATTGCCCCATTTCTGTTACAAGCCACGGGAAAGAAGGCTGACAGGTGACAGGTGCCTGAAGCTCTGTAAAAGAGCTTTTCCAGTCTCTTCCTGGAAGAGTCGCTCCAGCCTCGTTTTAAGGACTTGGCTTCCCACAGCTCATCAGCTAACTCTTAAGGCCGAGCCCTGAAATGCTGGAACAGCTTCTGGAAGATCCTTGCCGGTCACCTGTACTCCTTTACCCAGGAGCAGCAGAGCATCAGTTGGCACAGGTGCAGAGATAAAGTCCGCAGAATACAACCCTGTGTCAGCCATTCAGGGCGGGGAGTGGGGGGAAGGACCAGGCTAGGAACTGGTGGCATCATTTTGAGGATGTGGTTTTTGCAGGCAACATACTGGCAGCAAGGAGGGCGCGGGGGGGGGGGGTCGGTTTGCAAGGGAATCAGAAAAACTCAAATCTTGTAAAACCACTTCACTGCACTTTTGGCAACCCCCCAAATCCCAATAATAAGTACCATACAGAGGTTAGCGATCTCTGAGGGGAGAAATGGCCATAAAGCACGGGGTCAGGCTCGCAACAGTTTCCAACAATGGAGAGGAAGGGCTCCCTGCCTGCCTGTCTCTAGTCTGTGATCTTCCAGCATCCCACAGAACCCTTAGTTTGGAATACGCCACCCCATGGCCCAAAGTATAACCAAAATAAAGCATGCAAATTAAATGTGTCCCTCATCCTACAGATCCTATACCATTCGAACTGCAGAACTTGTTATATTTAGTACAGGATTCCACAAATACTGGGGCGGGGGTGGGGGGAGAGAGATCACTAGCATGCACCTGAGAAGCCTTAACACGTTGTTAGGCCCAGCTGCTGAACTGTTTCAAGTATAGTCCTCCTTTTGTAGTTTTGATTTTTCTCCTGTCCATCCCCAAAAGACCACATCTGAAAAAAAGGCCATATCTAGTTTGGTGTAGCGGTTAAGAGCGGTGGGACTCTAATCTGGAGAACTGGGTTTGACTCTCCACTTGAAGCCAGCTGGGTGACGTTGGGTCAGTCACAGTTCTCTCAGAGTGCTCTCAGCCCCACCCACCTCACAGGGTGATTGTGAGGATAATGTAAATCATTCTAAGTGGGCGTTAAGTTGTCCTGAAGGACAGTATATACATCTGTTGTTGTTGTTGGAAGAAGATAACTGAAGAGGACCCAATCGTTCACATTCAGCCTCCCCTTTTAAGAGAAATCTTTAAGGGACTTCCTCGGAAGCCCACTTTCTGTTTTCAAAGTTCCAGCTTTTTTTAGCCATTCAGAAAAGTGTAAATGAGTAAGGGCCGTTTTCTGCTTAATGCTAAGTCTGCATGGGATGGGACGTGGTTTTCAGAGATCGGGGCGGGGGGCTACGTTTTTTCCCCAGCCTCCGGTAGTCATCGCACACATGCCCCTTTTTCATCCTATCCAGAGCCACACTAATCCTTACCCCTCAAAGTCAAAAGATATTCTGACTTTTCCCCAGGAATCTTACTAGTACAGTCAAAGCACAGCACCTAAACCTGACCTACAGATTTGGGCGGGGGGGATCAGCACATGGCACCTAGCACAAAATATAGGCTTGGTGTAAAGTCTCATGAGGAGCGTTTGGGGACAGATGCGTGGCTACAAGGGGAACATTTCAGAGGTACTCTTCCTGCTGCAGACATGCACCAGTCAGGTTCACCTGCTAAGCTATAGGTTACCTAATAGAGTCATTCTTGACCCGCAGGCAGCCTGTGAGGTCCAGGTGCTCCAGGTCAGGACAGCCTTTGGCAACCTCTTCCACAGCAGCATCACCAACATTGGCGTTGACAGCCAGCGACAGAGACTTCAGTCTGGCGCACCTTCGTGCGAGGTAGCAGATTGCTTCGTCCTTCAGTTGCCGGCAGGCTGTGAGGTCCAGGGACTCCAGCCCCTTGCAGTGGTCGGCCAGGCTGCGCAAGGAGAGACTGTCCACCCACTCGCAATGGGCCAGGGAAAGCTGGCGTAGATTGGGGCAGCTCAGGGAGAGGGCTACCAAGGTGTGCCGGCTCAGGTGCACGCAGCCGCTCAGCTCAACGTGCAGCAAGTGATGGTTCTGACTGATCACAGGGAGCAGCTCCTTGTCCGACAGCCAGGCAGAGCAGTTCTGTAGGGCCAGCTGCTGCAGCGCTTCGTTGTCTTTTAGCAGGACGCAGAAGGCAGCCTTTGGAATGTGAGGTCCAACCTGCCAAGGCCAAGAGGACAGCCAGATTCAGCATCATTCTCTAATCCAGGTGCAAATCTGTAAAATCCCCAGCACTCGCACATACCCAGCCCATGAGTCATGAGAGGAAAAGATGGCCTTCTGAAGGGACACAGAGCCTACCGCACTAATGGGCTTGCCAGGGCCAGATCGAGGGGGGGCAGGGGGGGTAGTCTGCCCCTGGCGCCACCAGGGAGGGGGTGCCGGGAGCAGCTGCCAGCTGCCAGAGGGCACATGCAGCAGCGCGGGCAGCCTCGCAGCCCCCCGCACTGACTTTCACCTGCCCCGCGGGACAGGGAGCGGCTGGCTTGCCGCGCACCCCCTGTCCTTCAGGGCAGGCAAAAGGCAGCACGGGGGGCTGCGGGGCTGCCCACGCCATTCACCTGCCCCCCAGGACAGGGGGTGGGCAGCCGCCCCCTGTCCTGCAGGGCAGGCGAATGGTGCGGGTGGCCGCGCTGCCTTTTGCCTGCCCTGCAGGACAGGGGGCGCGCGGCAAGCCGGCCGCCCCCTGTCCCACAGGGCAGGTGAAAGGCAGCGCGGGGGGCTGCGAGGCCGCCCGCACCATTCGCCTACGGGGAGGTGAATGGCGTGGGTGGCTTCCCAGCCCCGCATGCTGCCTCCGCCATTCCGCTCTGCGTGATGACGTCACCAAAGTGATGTCATCACACAGCACGGGGAGCGCGTGCGAGAGGTGGTCAGCCTAGGGTTGCCCCGGGTGCGGGCAACCCTAGATCCGGCACTGGGCCTTGCAGTCCAGGCCATTCCCCCAGAACCAAGAAAAGCGTGCCTGTTCTCTCACCCCATGCTTGGCCTCTGGGTGGGGCTGCTGTGGTACCCAGCCAAAAGCTCCCTCCTTTTAAATTTTTGCTGTTAGACCAAGCGCTCCACAAAATTACCAAAAGGAGAGACAGTCACCCATCCTGGATTGTTTTCTCTGCATCCAAACCTGTCTACTTAAATTGTCCCAGAACACACAGTATTCATGATGGACAGACACCCCCATGCTCAACCAGACGCCATATGCGTTTTTGAAAGCATTCCAGAAGAAGACCTGAAAACTGATGGGATGCTCATAAAATATGCACACTGGATACCCGTGTCTGCCCCCTCAAGCCACAAACTTACCTTTCCAAGGGAAGAGAAATAACCTGTAGCAGGAGATGACTCTAAAACAGGCTGCAATCCTGGCTTATCCTGGTTCTTGTAAATTTCTTTTCCCATTCTTCCCCAGTATGACTTCCTGCTAGAACTGATGGGAATTGTAGTTTTTCAAAGCTCTCTAAAGTGGATAGCCACTAGTTTCCATCAGGAATCTAACAGGTTCTGGACTGTAGCTATCAGGTGGCTGTCTACGTGATGAACGTCATCAGCAACATCAGAGCAAATACACTTGGAATATAAGTTTTGAAATGCAAGCAAATCACCAACATGAATATATAGAACACAGACATTGCAAGCAGGGTATGTTCATTTTGGAACACGTTATTTGCAACGATTGCACAGTCACTAATTGGGATGAGTTTAAACCAAATCCACAAGGGGCAGTTTACCGTTTCGGTAGTCACTTATACCCAAGGCAACCTGGTGGGGAATAACAACTAACATAATTCAGAGAATGAGTTGTTTTACACTATCAGTCCTTGTGTGTACTTCATCCGTTTTGGCTTTATTTCCTGTGGCTTCATGATTAATTGCATCACCCAGCAGTAAAAAGGTTTCTCCTTAACATAGGAAACAGAAGACTGACCATTCACAAAAGCTTTGCATTTTGCCACTAGGGACCGCTATAGCATGCCAGTTGTTGCTGTCAACACAAGAATTACAGTACAGATTCAGTATGTTTGTGAGAGGGGGAAAACAAAGCACTCAATTGTTCCAACGCTGAGAGGCAGCATGCATAAGCAAAGATCTGCCCCCTAACATGGGTACCCAAGCCAGCAAGAGAAAGGCAGTTATCTATAATAATCCCATATACACTCACTTCCAAATTCCTGAAAAGAAAATATACCTTTTGGGTCCTTCTTCAAAAAGCAAGTGTGTGCAGATGGTTCGGAAGCAATGCAGCAGCGTCTCCTGGGAAGCTCAAGGCAGCAGAACAGCTTCTTTTCATTTAATTGCTGTCTGACGTTGACTTACAGTAGTCCTGTCTGCATGCCCTCCAAGATGACCCATCCAGGACTGGGATTTTTCCATATATGAAATTATGAACCCAACTTAAAAGGCCAGCACACAAGTTTCTAGTCCCACAGAATATCCTTTAGCCATCACGGAACAGGTGCAGGAGCCACACCATTCCTTTGCCTGGCTGAAAGAGATCTGCCTCTTCTGGGAATTCTGGTTAGGTAAGAATCTCTACTAGTGAGAAGAGAGTAGAAGGATCCACCAGAGCTGCATCTAGTTCCCACGTGAGAACCATAAACTGAAGAGGAGGCTGGGGTTTGTTCTTTGTGTTGCATTTAGATTACTATTTTGTTTGGGGGTTATGCGTTTAAAACTCACAAAAGAAACATCTACAGAGGAGAATGGGGACCCCAATTCTTACTATTCAGATAAGGGGGAGATAGGTACATATCTAGCAGTTGATAAGCAAGAGAGAGATCAGCGATGTTTAGCGTACCAGCCGTGGGGCTGCCTTTGCTCATTTCTTGTCCAACTTGGCTAACAACATCTGGCTAAAGGTAAGTTATAGGTTAAATCTTGTCAACAGGGAACTCTCTGGTGAGACCAGAAGTGGTTCTAGTGGTGCCTTGAAGGGGACAGTTGCAAGATCACTGCTAGAAACATCGTCTACTGGAACCATTACAGTACTTCTAACTGTTGGCCAGTTGGCAAGGTGTTAGATCGCATTGTGATGGTCCAGCTCCAGAAGGTAGTGGAAGATGGGGATCTTACTTCAATCTAGCTTCAGGCATGGCTTTGAAACTAAGACTGCCTTGATCGCTGTTTGACATCCTGCAAGGACAGAGGGGGAGTGTGATCCTTTAACGGTCCTGGCCCCCCCCAGAAATTTCTAATATCATCAGCCATAATATCCTGGATCACCTACTGGGGGTGAAAGCATGTAGTCACTGGGAATGCACCCACCTAGCAGGTCAACTCCGGAAGGTGGTGCTAGCGGATTGCTGTCCTGCGCTATACTGACTGAGTGCATAATTTGAAATTTTAGAGCACCAAGTTTACACGCATTTTTAACATGTATTCATTTGCCCAATAAAGCCCAAACACCAGTGCAAAAAATATGATGTAGCCCCGTGAGTAGTTTAGGAGCATCAAATACTGTAACATTACTGAAGCTTAGCGGGTGTACCTGATCAGCAATCTAGGCTAGAGATCATGTAGGAGTCCACACGTTAGGCCAGGAAATACAGAGTAAGGTATTTTGAAGAATGATGACTTTCAAGGTATGTTTTTACGGCATGGTATCATAAGAATCAGAAAGCTGCTCTCAACCCCCACCCCTTCTTATTCGATTCATCAGAAGAGACAGAAAGAACTAACATTTCTCCATCTTTCCCAGGCACCAGTTACTGAGTTGCCTCAATGCTGAGGACCTAAAGGCTGCTCAGCCCCACAGGAGAAATTAATGTGGCAGAGAAATAATCTCTTATTTATGTCTGCTACCGTTATTTCAGAAATCACCTAGCATAACCCAAGGCACCTGCATCCACAAAGAGCACAGTGTGGCGCTATGATCATGTAGCATATCTTAGTTTTCCAACTCAGACATTAGGCAAACCTGCTCTGCCTCGGGCTCCATCCACACTTTCTCACTGCTCCACACACACCCCATTCCTGATACCTGGCCAGCATCAAAGCAGCGCATGTTGGTGAGGTAGAGCTGGATCAAGGTCTGGAATGCCTTGCTGACCCTCTGCAAGCTCAGGAGCTGCCTCAAAGGCAGGTAGGAGAGGATGTGGGGGAAGAGGACGTCCTCCCAGGGTAGGTCCAAGAGCTGTTTTCTGCTGGAGGAGGAGGAGGAGAACAATAATAATTCTGCACAGAAACGATTTCAGCAAAGAAGTGAAAGGAACTCAAGTCAGCAGGGACAAGAAGAAAAAGTGGGGGCAGAAACAACCCCCACACACCCAAGGTGGGTAGCTGCGTTAGTCTGTGGCAGCAGAAAAGAGCAAGAGTCCAGTAGCACCTATAAAAATTTATTTATGATAGGGTATGAGCTGTCATAAGTGACAGCTCACTTCTTCAGATACCACAAATTTTGTTAGACGTATAGGTGCTACTGGACTCTGGCTCTTTTCTAAAATAACCCTATGCACACAGCACAAGCTCGTCCTTCACAAAACAACAGGCGACAGCTTCAAGGCAGACCAATGGAAACACAGAACAGAACAGAAGGTGCTGACCTGTGAAACTCAGGGCTACTGGATATGGCAATGTCCCCAAGACAGTCATACAGAGAGCTCCCAGGAACTCTTTTTACAAGGGGTGGGGTAAGGAAGGGCTAGATTATAAGGTTGACAGCTCCAAGTTGGGAAATTCCTGGAGATTTGGGGGGTGAAGCGTGGAGAGGGCAGGCTTTGGGGAGGGAAAGGACCTCAGCATGGTATAACTCCATAGCATCCACCCTCCAAAGCAGCCCTTTTCTCCAGGTAGGTTTGCCAGCTCCAAGTTGGGAAATTCCTGGAGATCTGGGGGGTGAAGCGTGGAGAGGGCAGGCTTTGGGGAGGGAAAGGACCTCAGCATGGTATAACTCCATAGCATCCACCCTCCAAAGCAGCCCTTTTCTCCAGGTAGGTTTGCCAGCTCCAAGTTGGGAAATTCCTGGAGATCTGGGGGGTGAAACCTGGAGAAAGTGGGATTTGGAGAGGGAAAGGACCTTGGCATGGCATGATTCCATAGAGTCCACCCCCCAAAGTAGCCATTTTCTCCAGGTGAACTGATCTCTGTGGCCTGGAGACCGGTTGTAATTCCGGGAGATCTCCAGCCACTACCTGGAGGCTGGCAATCCTATCTCCAGGCGAACGGATCTCTCTCGCCTGGAGCTCAGCTGCCATTCCGGGAGCTCTCCAGCCACCACCTGGAAACTGGCAACCCTACTGGGTTAAGCGAAGCAAAAGCCTCCTTGCGGTCCCCTAACTAGGCCCTCCCCTACCTCGCCCCCACACCCAACACGGAACTACCGGCGCACGTCTGAATGGAGCCGCCCCGCGACTGCAGCCTCGCCCACCCTCGGGTCCCGTCCAATGCTGCCCTCACCTGGACCCGGCCAGCCCGGCTGTCCCGAGGGGGAGCCGGGCACCGCCTGAGGGCTCCATCCTCCTCTCGCCTCCGAGCCGCTCCGGACTCTGCCCGGTCGCGCAGGAAAGCGGCCGGCATGGCGCCTCCTTTTGACGTCACACGCCCGCCATCTTGCCGCCGGTCCTCCTCTCTGCTTAGGGATGAAATCCCCAGAGAGGCGTTGCGGGCATTGCTTTTTCTTTTCTCTTATTAATTAAGGGTTAAAAGTTGCTCAGAAAAAAAGGGAGTCTTGCGGGTATCTTAAAGACGACGCTTGATTTTATTCCCGCGATGGTGTAAAAAGCCAGAATGGAACCACCTGGAATGGCAATTTCATGAAGGATGGGCTGAATCCAGCCATCCTATAAGTAGCCTTCCTCCAACAGAAGAGCCTCCTTCAGCGCAATCCTAAAAAGGGTTACACCAGTCTAAGCCCATTGTTTTCATGCATCTGACGAAAAGAACTGTGATTCTCGAAAGCTTATGCTACAATAAAATTGGTTAGTCTTAAAGGTGCTACTGGACTCTTTTTGTCTTTGTAGGATTGCACTGTTTAACTTAGTTGGAGGAAGGCTCCTCAGACTTCACACTTGAGCCGAAAGGAAAGTTAGGGTGTAAATATTTTAATGAGTAAATGACTAAACATTGCTGAGTGTAAGGGTAGGATCTTCTCCATCATTTCTGCAACGAAACCCACACAAACATTGGGCTGTATGAAAGATCCTTGAGGACAATAATTTTAGACAAAAGCTTTGCGACGTTGCACTTAGCGACAGCTTTCCTGCCAGAATGCATTGAGCTAGAAGAAAGATTTTATTTTTTTGCAGAAAACTGGGATTTGAAATACACACCCTGGCAACATTCTAGAAACGAGACCAGCTTGGTATTTAAATTTTATGAGCTCTCTCCCACCCCAAACTCACTTTTAACAGAAATGAAAACAACAGATGGGAATGGCAGGTTCTAAGGCAGCTAAAATTTACACATTATATAGGACTACATAGAAGTAACACACTGAGTCACAAAATGTTCACAGAAACCATGTTCCAGTATCCCTTCTGGGCAATAAACAGATTTATGCAGGCAGAACCTGAAACGCTTCAAACATGTTCATATGAACCAAACTTGCAGGTTTAATAAACAGTAGTGCAATCAGACACTAAACTTCCAGATAATCCACATTCCCATAAGCATTCTGAGCAATTTATTGTTTTGTGCAAAAACAACTGCAACAAGGTATCTCTATAAAAGAGCAGATAAAAAAATATATCTTGTGATAACCAGCCATTTACATTGAGAGAGATGATAATACAAAAATTCTCTCTTGGGGAATCATATAACCAACAATATTATAGATAATAGACTACATTTTCAATACAACCAGTTTGACATATACACAGCCTGTCTTTAATAGGGATACCTGCCCTCCAAATATGCTCTAGGGCCCTGTTGGAATCTCAGTTCTGTAAATGTTTTCCTCACACTTGGAAAATAGATATTCTGTAAGAAGCCAGAGATAAAATAATTGTATATCAGTAAGAAGAACCATTATTATTTATTACTTCTCTATCCAGACTTACATGAGATTTATAGATATGGTTATGCCTGTTTGGGGGATATTTATTTATCATGACAGGCAGGGGTCATTTTGTAGAAAGGAGCTGGAGGAACTCATTAGCACATCTCATTAGCATAACTTATTAGCATATGCCATGCCCCTTGTCAGCACTGGAGGTGTGTCATTAGCATAGCTGATTTGCATATGCCACATCCCCTGACATCACCTATCCTGGCTGTTTTGGACCCAATCCTGGCCATTCCGGGCTGAAATTGGGCCAAAAATGGCAAAAAGGGGCTGAAAATGGCTGAAAGGGGGCCCAAAATGGTCAGGATTGGGCTGCTGCTGAGTGGGAGAGTGATCCACCACCCGTCAGAGGCCCAATCCGGGCCATTTTGGCCCCAATTCAGGCCGAAATGGGCCCAAAATGGCTGAGAGCCGGGTGGGCGGGGCCACCTGTCATGTGACCTCTTTGGGGGAACTGCCGGAACTGTGTTCCTGCATGTTCCCCCTCCCCCTCGAAATGAGCCCTGATGACAGGTCTAGGTCCAGCTCCCCAATCTCTGTCGTTTGATAACTTAGAGTCCATCATATCATCTAACCTGCATCAGTATTAGACAATCCTTTTGATTACTCTAAATTCAATAGAGATGACAGTTCTCTGCTCTCAAAATAGCCACTGGAGTTCTTGGAGATGCTGATAGAAGTCTTCTTGGGAAACTATTTTGCAGGCATTCTAATAGGGCGATATTTTCCATTTCCCAAATCTCAGATCCAAAACACATTTGTGCCACTGCTTTCCCCACACAGATAAGAGTGGGCTGTACTAGCTGATCTCCTTTTGAATAAAAAACATTTAAAAATCTGCTGTATAATTTGTGAAACCATAATTTTAACCCCATCCATGTGAGTTTTCCAACTAACAGTGAGAGTCTAAGCCTATGGATTTCAATGAACACTGTAAGTTGTTAATTAAAATGTATCTCTAAGTTTTTAAAAGATTTACTCTGTTCTATGGACTGTCCATCTATATATGGTCCATGTCCATCTATATATGGTCCATTTACATTTTTTAGGGGTCTCTTTCCAAAAAAAACCCACTATCTTTGTTTTAGAGTAATTAAGCTGGGGACCTGTAAGGACTTGCCGGGACATCCCATCTCCCCCCCCCACCCAAATACACAACACACTATTTCTTCTTTCCCTTCTCTGAAAGCCCCTATAGCTGCTCCCCTCTTCCTGGCTCCTTATCTCTTTCCCACCAACCAGCTCAACTCACCTTTATTGCCCACCCTCTTCAGCTTACCCTCCTTCCCTCCCAGGGCAGCCTTTCCCCAGGAAAACTTTGGCCCAGTTGTATGGTGCTGATCAAAAGGCCAGGCTAATTTGCATTGAGGGGAACCTGAAAGAACTTGAGACGGAGGCCTAATTTTATCACATACTCCCTTCCCCATATTAAATCCTCTTTCCTTCCTCCTGTCAGGCTTCATATTCTCATCTTTTCCTGCTTCCATCTCCCTTCTCCACCCACAAACCAACTTACCTTTTATCGGCTCCTCATTTTCAGCCATATTAATTATTTTTATTTTTGATTTCAGATTTCTCTGCAAACCTGGGACTTTTCTCAGGTTTATAGAAAGATGTCTTGTCTACTCATGGTTCCAGTCTTTGTATTTAAGTATCCTCAGATTTGGCTGCTTTGAGAATTAGCTATATTGACAAGTGAGGACTTATGGGGGCATTTCATTTTCCCCTCCCCCACCGTGTCCTCTTTCCCTTCCCTGCCCCCATAGCCTTCCCCCCTTTCCTGCTTCCTTCTTCCCTTCCCACCCAATTTTGTCTACTCCCCTGTCTTCACTTTCCCCTTTCTCCTCCCCAACAGTGTCTTCCTATTCCTCAGTTGTGTGATGCTGGGTTAGCTAGCCCCAGTTGCATGCTGGGGAACTTGCAAGGATTTGGGGTAGGGATGCCAGCCTCCAGGTAGTGGCTGGAGATCTCCTGGAATTACAACTGGCCTCCAGGCCACAGAGATTAGTTCACCTGGAGAAAATGACTACTTTTGGGGTGGACTTCCCTCCCCAAACCCCACTTTCTCCAGATTTCTCCAGGTTTCACGCCCCAAATCTCCAGGAATTTCCCAAGTCGGTGCTAGCAACCCTAATTTGGGGGGAGGTTACTTTCCCCTGTATCCCCTTCCCCACATTTTTCTTCTTTCCCTCCTCCAGGTAGTCTCCATATGTTCACCTTTCCCTACGTTCTTCTCACCTTCACACCCACTCAACAACCTACCTTTTAACTGCCCTCCATCTTCACCTATATATTTTGATTTACTTCATTTATATACTGCCTTTCTCCACAATGGGGACCCAAAGCAGTTTACATCACTCTCCTTGTCTCCATATCATCGTCACAACAACTATGAGAAGTAAGATAGGTTTAGAGTGTGTGACTGGATCAAAGTCGCCCAGTGAGCTTCACAGCAGAGCTATGATTTGTACATGGGCCTCCTACATGCTACTCTGAAACTCTAACCACTATACTACACTGACTTTTGGGGAGGGGGCTGCTGTTGAACAGTAGCAAGCAGCCAGGCTGGGATGAGTCATGAAAGTCATGTAGCATCAGTTCACCCAGTGGTTGCTTCTGGGCCTGGCTCCAATAAGTCCTCCCTCAAAGGCCAAAACACTCCTGGGGTTTTTTTGGAGAGAAAGCAAGCCTAGAATACTGGCTAAACTGTTATGGTTACCTAGGTGTTTCATTCATAGGGTCACCATAAGTCAGAAGCAACTTGATGGCATGTAACACACAACACATTCCCTTGTAATTGTTTGGGTGGGTTTTGGTTTTTTTTTTTTTTTTAGATTTTTCTGCAAACCTAGGGTGTTTTTCAGGTATGTAGGAAGATCTGTCTTGTCCATGCTTGGCTCCAATCTCCAGATTAAGTATCCACAGAACAGGGCCACTAGGTTATTAGTATTAAAGATACTAAGTGCTCCCTCTTACAGAAACCAAACTTAGCTAGCATCCATCTCAGACAAGCTGGGTTTATTGATAACAAAACCATGTCATCAGCATACAAGAGCACTGAACCTTTATCTGACCCCAAAGTAGGAGAGGGGGGAATGAAGAAAGCCCATCTCATGTACAACATTATTAATTATATTAATTTAAAAATTAAATTAATATTAATTTAAATTAATTTAAAAATTAAATTAATAATTTAAATTAAATAAAAAGGGAGCCAAAATGCAACCTTGTCTAACACTTCGCTCAATGTTAATACTTCTTGCAAGATAGCCATTTACACCAACTCTGACCTGCATAACATTGTTTAAATGAAGTCTATGAATTAACTAAATGAAGCCTTTATCAATATTTTGCCAGCTAACAATCCCCATAGCCGATCTCTGTTTACTGAGCCAAAGGCAGAAGATAAATCAATATTTGGAGGGTCCACGGATAGTCTTATTGGTTAGATAGTGCAGTACAAAGCATAGTGTGCAATTAAATTATTTTAATGAATATTTTTAATTGTAACCTATTGATTAGATGCCTTGAACCTGCCGACCGGTGTGTATACATTTTGTGTATACAGGGCAGGTCTTGATTTCTAAAAATTGTGATGTGGAAGAAGCACAGTTCAGCTTCTTTCACTTGTCAGTGTTCAGAAATAGACCGGACTGTGAGTGCTACTGCCGTAGCGTCCATCTGACCTGGCTTCCTGATGTTGAACATCTGTGAGGATAGTTTCCTGTGTTTTGTATTCTGTGCATTCTCTGCCCATATGTGTTTTCCTGAATTTGGGGCTGAAATTGCCTTGTCTTGTCTTCCATGTTGACTATTTGACACTTGTGACTATTTAGGTTGGGTGGGATGGGTGAAGGGCTAACCGAGTCGTCATTTGGTTGTTTTCTCTTGTTGACAGATTGTTCTTAGATATGTTTAACTGATAATCATTTGGGTCTGTGGTACCGATTTTAGGATTTTATATTTAGGGAAGTAGGATTTTAGTCTAATAGGTCAGCAAGGGTAGGAGAACTAATTTGTGACCTGTTTAGTTGGGGATGGATGTTTTATATGTTTCCAGGGTGCTGCCTGGTTGATGTTGCAGGGTGGGCACACCAGGATGCAGTAGGTACCAGCAGGGGCAGCCCCTATGGCTTTGGGGATCCCAGTGTTCATGGGGCAAGGGAATTATGGTGGTGGGGCCAGGTAATGCAGAGGACGGAAGCAGAAATATGGATCTGCTCAGCTCCCTTCCAACCTTCACCCTGTCCCAAGGACTGTTGGTAGTGGGGCTAGGAACAGATACCCTCTCCTGACACTGTTGTTGTGTAATGCCAGGTCCATAAATAATAAGACCACAACACTGCAGCAGCACTTTGCAGTGAATAATGTGGACCTGGTGTGTGTGACTGAGACCTGGGTGAGGGAGAGCAAAACTGTCACCCTGAAAGAGCTGCCCCCCTGGGGGGGGGCTTTTCAGTCCTTCATAAGTCCCAGAAAAGTGTCCAGGGAGGGGTGGAGTATCCAAGAGTCTTTCTCCATCAGGCCGCTCCCTGCACCAAAGATCACGGGCATTGATTGTGTAGGCGTGGTGTAGGATGCTGAAGAGAGTTTGGCTCTTTGTCTGGTGTACTGAATGCCCAGGGTACCAGCAACTGTCCTGCCTGGCCTGGTTAGGGTTGCCAGCCTCCAGGTGGTAGCAGGTTATCTCCCGGAATTACAACTGATCTCCAGGCCGCAGAGACCGGTTCCCTTGGGAAAATATGGCTGCTCTGAAGGGTGAACTCTCTGGCATTATAGCCCACTGAGGCCCCTCCCTTCCTCAAACTCCACCCTCCTCAGGCTCCACCTCCCAAATCTCCAGGAATTTCTCAACCTGGACCTGGCAACCCTAGGCCTGGTGGAGGCACTGGCCAGCTGGGCCTTGGAATACCACCAACTGTTGGTTTGGGGGGTATTCCGTGCCATCGATGTCCATGCCATTGATGTCCATGCCATCAATGCCACCTCTTCATAGGCCATGGACCTGGTGTTATCCACGGTGGCACTGGAACTCTCTGTTTGTATCAGTTTCCATGCATCGAGCAGGATGTACACAAGACCTGATCTTTGGGATGGGGATAAAGGTGGATCTGGACGCGCCTGAAGCAGTGCCGTGGTCAGACCACATTGCCCTGAGGTCTCACCTGGTATCTCAACTCCCCCTTGTCTGGCGATGAGCTGATTTATGCTCACCTATGGAGTTTAATGGATTCGATTGGGTTCCAGAATGCTCTGCATGATCAAATTCCCCCTGGCGATTTGTTAGATGAGCTGGTAGAGGACTGGAATACCCGTCTTTCTGAAGCCATTGACAAAATTGCTCCCCATCATCCTCTCTGCCCCCAGACCAGAGTAGCCCCCTGGTATACTGAGGAGCTGCAATGGTTAAAATGGGAACTGAGATGGCTAGAGAAAAAGTTGCCAAATGCCTCATAGAGCCTCAAAAAAACAGTGTTGCACTTACCTGTAACTGTCATTCATCAAATATCTTCTGTGCACACACACACTGGGGACAATGTGGGGCTGCACAGAAGGACGACGACCAACGTAAATTCAGACTTAGTACCCACACTGAAAAACACTTGAGACAGGATGATAGATTTTTGCTGCTGTTGTTCCTTGAATAAACTATCTACTGTGGACTTTCCATGCTTTTTGTGTTTAAAAATTATCACATATACCATTAACTCTCAAGCTCTAACTTGCAATCCAAAGGTGAGGTGGGGCCAAGGCATAAACTCTGGAGCTGAAGAGACCTTTTCCCCAGGAGGAGAAAAGGAGAAGACAAAGCTCTGCTGCTGCAGCATTCCTTCCTCATTAACTTCTTTGCCTTCTACCCACATTCATTCCTCAAGAGTGACCGACTCCCCACCCCCACAAGGTATGCCCATTGCCTCCTTGACCTGCTGTGCCAGCACAGGCACTGTGGTGGTAGGTCCCCCAAAAATCAAGTGTCGAAGTGGATCCCACTTCAGAATGTCTGGGAACTACCAAAACACGCAAAGGCAAGAAAAGCTGTTCTGTTATCTTGTATAGCAGAACGGGTACCTGTCCAACATAACAGCCACACGACCACATTCCACATGGCACATAACGGAGAGGAAGGCTGGCAACGCAGAATGGCATTTTCTGGGGAAAATATTTCTCTGCAGCAGAAGCATGGCTTCAAGGAAAGATATCTGAATCTGCCACCAGAAACATTCTTAGCTGTCTGGGACAGCCGTTGGATAGTGGAGCTGTCCTTTCAGCACCACCCTCAATTTGCCATCAAAATCCCAGGGATTTTCGGTAGGATTTTTCTTTTGTACAGGGGTGAACATATAGGATATACATAACCCTCCACTCCACCAGAAACAGATGCCCCACTGCAGAATTTCACCCATTAAATGCCTCTTCATTGTACAGTGAGAACGATGGTCATTTGCCACCAGCTGTTGGCATGCTGTGTTCCTGAGAGAGGAATTACTGTAGGGAAGAGAGTGCATGCCCGTCACGGTTAGAGAAACACTCATCACAGAGAACCCTGTGGAATGTCTGGCTTAATACAGACTTGGACAGATGTGGAAAGTGCATAACGTTTACAGGGTGAACACAAACTCACTCACTCCGGCAAGCTGAACCTGTGAGCCTAACAAATATGCAGCTCAGCACCCCATAGCATTGCTGTTGTGGGATGCCACCATTCACACACAGAGAGGAGAATGTCCCCCCCCCTCCCCAATCACATGCATCCAGACCTTCTTGATCTGGGAAGGAAGGAAAGAAGACAGGGACTGTTCCGTCTGCTGCCTTATGTGCAGTTACCATAACAACTCCATGGAAGGCTTCAATAAAAATAGAAGCTGCTATTCCCCCGTTCTCAATTTGCTTTCCAGGGCTGGACTGCCTCAGA
This sequence comes from Eublepharis macularius, assembly GCF_028583425.1. Lineage (NCBI taxonomy): Eukaryota > Metazoa > Chordata > Lepidosauria > Squamata > Eublepharidae > Eublepharis > Eublepharis macularius. The sequence goes on along the minus strand of NC_072795.1, from coordinate 126,779,254 downwards.
ATTCTCTGGAATTGTGAACTGAGAGTGGATCTTTTGAAGTGCAAGACCCCAATCTGGAGTACTAAAAGAGGCAGAGGACCGCTTTCGTCTAGAAACAGGTAGGCTGACGGAAGGATACTGGAGACAGTAAAACGATGCTCTCTTTGGAACCTTTGGAACCTGTTTCATGTTGATTCATAAGCTTGCCCCTGCCAAGGTTCACTATTCGGGATGGGGCCTGGCGTGGGATGCTTGTGTTCTGTTCAGTGGCTTGTATTCTACCACTTTGCTCAGCAGAGTTTGAAGCCACCCTCCAGGTAAGGCGTCTTCCTCCAGCTTCTCTCAGCAGTGGAAGATGCATTTCAGTTGGTGGAGGGCACCTGAGGCCAGAGGCAGGCTTCAGACATTGTTGAGTGGAGTGGAAGAACCCAATCCACTAACTTCTTGCTCGAGTCTCCCGTCTGAGCTTCCTAGAACAACCCTAGCTCACAATGTATGTCTCGCAGTATGTCCTGTTGACACATTTTTCTGAACATTTGATTGGAACTTTTAATGATATCCACCGACTGGCTCGGTAGTGCACCAAAAGCTGAATATACCAATTTAATATAAAAACAAATAATACAAAAATACAATAAAAACAACACAAGAGGCACAGATTTCCTTTCCCTTCATTAGTGCCCCTGAAAAGATTGTCAGAACACCAGCGTTTTGCATCACAGCTTCCACATCATTTGGCAGTGACCCCCTCTTCCTCTTGCATCAATGGCTGATTCCGCACATGTTGGATAATCCTCTTTAGAGATCATTTGGAACTGAATTTTTCAAGTGTGAAACAAAAAATCCACTTCCAAACGATAGCTAAAGTGCATTGAAAGTGCATTATCCAACGTGTGCGGAAGCAGCCATTGGAACCTTTGGGAAAACCTCTCCTGTAGATTTTAACAGCGGTGGCGGAATACATTCAGCCAGACCAGGCTGAGGGAGGAGAAACAATTATCTTGAATTATTTTGCTACAGCCCAGGAGAACCTGATCTCATCAGATCTCAGAAGCTAAGCAGGGTTGGTCTTGGTTAGTAATTGGATGGGAGACCTCCAGCAAAGACCAGAGTTGCAGAGGCAAGCAACGGCAAACCACTTCTGTTAGTCTCTTGCCTTGACAAGCCCACCAGGGGTCGCTATGTCAGCTATGACTTGAGGGCCAGATTTCATTTGTTTCGGTTGCCAAGAACAGAGCAGAAATGACGAAAATGAGCTCTCTACTGCATAGGCAAAGATTGAGAGCACCCATGTTGATCCCCAGGGGGAAGAATTTTTTTTTTAAAAAGGTAAATGTCTTTTTTGTAGGACCAACTAAATATGACAAAACAGCATGCAAGCTTTGGAGAGCTCTTAATCAAGTGGAGTGTGTGTGTGGGGGGGGGGTCAGTTTAAAAAATGAATTATGATGAGTGGCGCTGTTTACGTGGGAGTAAGGGTGAGGATCCGCCACACACACCGTCCAAAGAGTTCCTTTGGACTGAGTCACAGAAAGGTGGCATACTAGAGGGAAAGGTTTTGGATTTCTTCATGAGATTCAAAAATGGAAGCAAAGCACAAACTAGGGGAAGCTAATAGCTTCTTGATTTGGTGCGGTGGCATTTTTTGTTTCAAAGGTGAATACTTGTGGACAGGCTGGCCTGGGTTCCGAGCACACACACCAAACCAAAGGCAGGAAGTTGCTTTCCCTCAGCCCTCCAGGTGACAATTCCAAAGGAAAGGATGTCTTGCAGAAAAAGCCCTCCTCCTTGAAAAAAGGGCGGTATGGACGGAGGAGCTGTACTGTGGAAAGCCAAGACTGTGAGCCGGGATAACCCAAGTTCAGAGCTCCTCACAGCCAGCGAACCCAGCAGGAGCCTTTAGTCAACTAGTCTCTCAGCACACCTCCCTCTGCAGTATGGGAGATAGCGATACTGGCCTACCTTGTAGGGGTGTTGCAATGGTTACCGGACAATGCGTGCAACACACTTTGACCATTCTGCCATGACTGTTCTCCATAAGACTTCCCGAGATGCCGACTGCCTCCCAAACCCCCAGCACAAGCATTCAGCAGCATATATATCTTGCAATGGAGTCCCCTTGGTCTCCCCAGTCATCCCTTTAAGAGTCTCCTGTGCAGCCTCCGATCTCCACTCAGCCCCTCCCCAAACACAGAACCTGCCAAACCTGCTGCAGACTCTGGGGGGAGCCATTGGAGTGATTCCGCACATGTTGGATAATGCACTTCCAATCCTCTTTATAGATCATTTGGAAGGGATTTTTTTTGTGTATGGAACAAAAAATCTACCTCAAACTATTGATAAAGTGCATTGAAAGTGCATTATCCAACGTGTGTGGAATCAGCTGTTCCGATGCAAAAGTCCGCAGTAGCATTGCCCAGACCCTCCAGCTTGTTTCTCGCCCAGAGAGCCGGAGTCTCTCCAAGTAGAGGGAGGGGGGGGAGTTGTTTGCCTCCCTGGGTGTGGAAAGGGCGGCACTAGAGCGCCTTCGCCTAGAGGCCTCCCGGGGCGTCCGAAGCCCTTTACTCCGCCGGGGTCCACCGAGGGGCTTAAAGCGGCCCCGGCCGAGAAGCGCGAGGGGTCTGCAGGCAGCCCAGGGAAAGGCCGCTCGGCCCCGCGCGCCCACACGCACAGCCCGGCCCAGCCCGGCCCGCGCCACGCGCCGCCACGCGGCAGCCGAGCGCGCGCCGGGACTAGCCCCCTTCGCGCGGCGCGTGTGAACGCCACGGCCCCGGGGGCGCGGCGGAGGCGAGGCGAGCGGGGCTTCCCTCCCCGCCCGCTCGGGGAAGCGTGCCGCGCCTCTGCCCGCCGCGTGTGCGCGGCTCTCGGGCGGGCTTGAGCGATGCGCGCCGGCGCCCGGGCCCTCCCTCGGGCAGGTGTCGGTCGGCGGCGCCCCCCGCCTCGCAGGGCCCAGCTCGGGCCACGCCGCCGGGCGGGCTCGGCGCCTGGGCCCCCGGCGCTGGGGGCGGGCCGAGGCGCTGATTGGCGCCGGGGGCCGAGCGGGCGTGGCGCGGCCGGGGGACGCGCGGCGCTCGCTACCTGCCGCTGGACGCTCGGCGAGGCGAGGAGGACCGCGCGGCGGAGGCGCCTGCGGCTGGCCGCGGCCCGGGGAGGAGGCGCGGAGGGAAGGAGCGGCGCCCCCGGCCCGGCCCGGCCGGCCCGGCCCGGGAGGATGGAGCCGGGAGCCGCGCAGCCGGCCGCAGGGCTGAGGTGAGTGCCTGAGCGGCGCCCGCCCGCCGAGCTGTCAAGACAAAGGCGCGCAGCCGCGGCTGGCCGGCCGAGGGGCCCCGCGGGCCTGCGCCGCCTCCCGCGCGTTGTCTGGCGGGCCCGGGGACCGAACGCGCGGCGGCTTGGCGCTGCCCGGGAGCGGCTGCTGGGGCTGGCGCTGCCCGCCGGTGCCGGGCTCGGTGGGTCTCCGAGGCGGGGGCTGCGGCCGGGTCCTCCCTCCTTCGGGAGCTTCTGCCCCTCTCCGCCTGCGGGGCTGGCCGGGCTGCGGACCGGGGAAGGGCCAGAAGCCAGAGGGCCGGAGGAGGAGAACTTTGCGCCGGGCTCTGGCGGGGCGGGGGGGGGGGCGCGTCCGCAGCAGCCTCTGCAATAGCCCGGCGTGCCTCAGCCTGCCGGCGCGTCGAGGCGGCCTCTGGAGATGGAGCCCTCTCAGCTGCCCGGAGAGGAGCCCGGGAAGGGCCGGGCTGGGTCAGGCCTCCTGGAGGAGCCTCAGAAGCGCCTCCTGGTCCGCCGGAAGGTGCTCAAAGCAGGACAGCGACTCGGGGCCGCCGGTTGTAGCAACCTCCACATAGACGCTCTGCTGGGTTAGGGCAGAAGTCCATCGCCGCCCAGCCTCCTGTCTCCCCTGGGGGCCACGAGAAGGCTGTCCCTGTCCCCCCAGCCAGTGGTATTTCATGCACACACTGCATTTAAGGCGAATAGCTCTTAATACATCTATCCACCATACGTTGGTCTAATCCCCTTTTAAAGCTCCAGAGGCCCTTTCTGCATTTTGTGGCAAGGGATTCCGTACACAAATTATGCATTTTGTGATGAAGGGCCTTCTTCTGAATCTGCTGCCGCTCAGTTGCGTTGGGTGACTCCATAGTCTCCAGTTGCAGATGGGGAGAAAAAGTTCTCTGCCTGCTCTCTCCATACCACAAACCCTTCCCTCTACTACCAGAGTTCATAGCTGAGTGTCTCCCGGTATGGCAGCAAAGCGGGGCTGGCCACCCCCAAGAGAAATGTTTGTGCATGCACAGAGGAATCCCTAGAAAGCAGAGACCCATTGGTTTGTAAATTAATAAGAAGAAAGAATGAAAGAAATGGCATGCTGAAGACTGTGGTGGTAGAGAGTGCCCTCAAGTCATAGTTGACTTATGGCGACCCCTGGTGGGGTTTTCATGGCAAGAGACTATCAGAGGTGGTTTGCTGAGAACTAACTATGCACATTTTCCTCTCGAGGGCTGAGAAGGTTTGGGCTGCCTCTTAAAGGGAGATGAGGTAGGCCACCACCCTTAAGGAATATTGTGAAGTTTTTTATAGTCAAACCTTTTTTACTGAGATCCAAGGCAGATCACACAGCGCAAGTGAAAATACAATATAATCTGCAGCTAGGACATTCACTGAGCAAAGTACAATAATGAACAACTGTCAGGACATTCAGTGAAAGAGATACAGTAGGGTACGGTAGTAGAAATTTGGAAAACAAGCACAGAGCTGAGCATAGAGATGGAAACTTTCTGAAATTTGAGATTTGGGGAGGAGTGGAATTTCTTAATAATTTGTTTTACCTCTCTTGCAATTTCTGATGGATTCCGAACATGTGATTTTTATATACCTTGACCATATCCACCTTGACTTGCCTTTCTTGCCATACTGGAATGTCCCCGTACCTTAACTGTGACTTTTGTTGCACCTTTCGCAGCTTTTCGATACCCTTTTTGTGAAGGGTGTGTGTGACTAAAACTGGACCTATTATTCCAAATGCAGCCATGCCATAGATTTATAGATAGGCATCATGGTGCTGGTAGTTTTATTTCCATCTTCTCCCTGATAACCTCTAGCGTGACATTTGTCTCTTTTTACTATCACTTCACTCTGACTCATAGTTTCCATTAAACTGTCCACTGCAACCCCAAGACCAATTGAGATCTTTCTGTGCAGGTGGGGCTTGCCCTGCTGTGCATCCCTTAGAATATATTATCCTGGATCTCCTTTTCTGTTTCGGTGTCCATTTGTTCAGTTTGGAGTGACCCTTTTGAAGCTGTTCACTGGAACAGATTGTCCATTAAAGTCTTCAAGAGAAGGCTTAGTGGCTGTCTGATGGCATCCCCACTGGAGGCTCCTGGCTTCAGTTTGATGTGAAACTCATCCCATGCAGGGCGGTCCTATGAGAGGTGGGAAATCACCAACACTAGATGCCCCTGCCCTGCACAAGGTGGGTGCAAGCAGGAGCCTGTATTTCCTTCCAACATCTCCATCTCTGTTGAAGGGGCAGGGTCCTTTTCCAGGGCCATTTTTTACTCCCACTGTTCTTGAATAATGCTGTTACTTGGCCACTTCATTGCTCCTCCAATGCTCAATTGTTTATGAAACATCACTAATTAAAGCCACAGAAGATGAGAAGAAGACTCAACACAAAATGTAAAAAATTGAGTAACCAAAAGATTGAGCTAAGAGATGAAAAATAAAGTTTTTGACTATTTTTTATCTGTTAGCTCAACCTTTGGGCTTCTTAGTCTGAACCAGCACTAACAACATACATAGATCCTCGGGGGACTCCAGTGTTGGTTTTCCTCCACTGTGAGAAGTCTCTGCTTTCTCCTACCTTCAACAAGTTACCAATCCCACCTTTTTATGGCATAGGTTAGTGAGGAACTTTGTCAAAAGTATTTTGGACATTCAAGTATATCACATTTGTTGGATCTCCGCACACTTACTGTTTCCCGAAGGACTCCAAAAGGCTGATGAGACGGGTCTTCCTTTGGCGGAAGCCATACAGATCTGCCTTGAACAGGGCTTGTTCTTCAGCCTACGAGATTAATAATTCTAGCGTAAATAATGCTTTTCACCAGTGTGTATCAGGCTAACGGCCCAGTAATTTCCTTGTTCTCTCCTGGATGCCTCCAGCAAGGAAGAGGCCAATTGTAGCGACTCCATTGCAAATTTGGTTGGAACAGCATTTCTCAAACTGGAGTCTGCAAACTTCTGGGGGCCCTTAAGAGTGCTTGAAGGGGTCCACACACATAAGGTCCGACAACTTCTACAGAAAGGCTGTGGAGGGGAGGGCTCTCATTCCACTTAGGCTATCGCCTGCCTTGGTGGACTGTGGCTGCACTTGGGCAGCGTTTCCTGGCTAGAGCTGAAGTGACTGCTGTGGCCACTGACCTCTTGAAAGAACCCAGGTCTCGGGAGGGGGGGCCTTTGCAGGGCATATGCTTTGGGAAGTGGCTAGAGCAGGCACATGCAGCCTACTGTAAGACAACTGACATGCAGAGGCAATGAGGAGGAAGAAACAGTTTAGAAAAGAGACAACCGGAGGGGATTATGTATGGAACAGAGAGAGTGGACAGAAATAACTTTTTCTCTCTCTACCAAAATATCTGAAGAAGTGAGCTGTGGCTCATGAAAGCTCATACCTTACCACTAATTTTGTTAGTCTTATAGGTGCTACTGGACTCTTGCTCTTTTCCACTGCTACAGACAGACTAACGCAGCTACCCATCTTGATCTACCGAAATAGTAGAACTTGAGGGAATCCGAGGAAGCGGATGGACAGTAGATAGACAAAAACAGATACTTCTTCATTTATTAAGATTTCTTTATTAAAGTATGAAATTTGCCGCCAGAGGATGTACTGATGGCACATGTGTAGGCTGTTTTAAAAGAGGGTTAGACAGACTCATGGAGGAAAGGTCCATTAGCGGCAACTAGCCATGGTGCCTAAAGGGAACCTCCACGTTCAGAGGCAGTCAATCTCTGACTCTCAGTGCCAAGAGGCAGCATCAGGGTAACACCTTGACCTCTATGCCCTGTTATTGACCCTCCGGAGTAACTGGTTGGCTGCTGTATGAGACTGCAAACTGGACTAGATGGGCTACCACTCTGATCCATCAGGTCTCTTTTTATACTCCCCCCTCCCCAGTTCTGGTACATGGTGGACACTGGTGAGGGAGAAGAGGAGGACTTGGAGAAATCAAAAGATGGCCATTGAGCTGCTGACGTTTTTGAGACAAGTTTTTAAAAGCTTTATTGGTCCAAAAGTGAAGTCCAAGAACACCATCCATGTAATACCTTTATTAGGACCGACAGTTCATGGAGTGTGTTCTTGGCTTTTGAAATTTCAGGTCTGAGAACTGCTCTTAGCAGATGGGTGAAGCTGTGCTTGAGTTATTTATGAACTCTTCTGGTTTATGCCACCCAAAACCAACAACTTATTAATTTGTATTTTGTCAGTTGGCCCTGGAATTTCATCTCTTGATGTCTCTCTTTAACTTAATTCTTCAGAGGCCTCTCTCCCAGAGAGGCTGTGCACATGAGTGAACAGTATCTTTTCAAAGTCTTCTGCAGTGCAGGCGGCTACAAAAACCCTCTTCTCCCTGCAACCCCTCTATCCTCCTTCGGTATTCCTTTCTTTCGAATGGCTGTCACTTCAGTCCACCTGTCTTCCTGACTACCTGCTGCTTTTGATGTGCTTGGAGCACTGTTTAATACTTAGTAAAACTGTTTTTAGCAGTACGCTCTTCCAACTCTTTTCCTTTTTGGCTGCTCCTCTTGTCAATTTGCATTGTTTCCCCAGAGTCTGTACTCTCCCCTGCCCACCCCCTTTCGCACAAGCTTTCCACTTTTTGTCTTTTTCTTAGTTCCTTGACTGTTCGTCAACTGTTCTGAAGCCTCTCTCGTTCAACCTTTTTTAAAGTGATCCCTTCATTTTTGTTTGATGATCCTCTCTTCTGTGTAGTGCATTTTTATGTTACCGTTCCTTCAAGGAGCTTGCTCCACATGGCTCTGCCTACCCCACTTTATCCTTGCAACGTCCCTGTATGGTAGCTGCTTTTGATCTCAAGACCTTTGTTGGACTTTCTGAGCAACCATCCACTTTCATTAAATTTGATGACTCTTTGGTCACTGTGCCCACGTATACCATGTGCCCAACATATTCTTAGCATTGCTCAGGATTAAGTCCAGAAAATGGTACTGTATAAGTGCACAGGGGCCCACAAAGACTTGGGGGCACCTCATTTGCCCCTCCCTCACTGTTTCTTCTTTCCCTTCCCTGAAAGCCCTCCATAGCCTTTTCCCCTTTACGGCTTTTTTATCTCCTTTTCACCCATCAGTCAAGCTACCTTTATTGGCCCCTCATCTTCAGCTTTCCCTCCCCCTGGCAGACTCTCCCTGGGAATAGATCCAGAGGAGTTAGCCGTGTTAGTCTGTAGTAGCAAAATAGAAAAGAGTCCAGTAGCACCTTTAAGACTAACCAACTTTACTGTAGCATAAGCTTTCGAGAACCACAGCTCTCTTCGTCAGATGCATCATCATCTTTTGAGAACTACAGCTCTCTTCATCAGATGCATCATCAGCTTTCCAGAACCACAGGTCTCTTCATCAGATGCATGCATCGGTGCTCGGACATGGCAGCTGGGCATGGGCAGAACTGGGGCATAACTCCCTGCACCATCAGGCCAGGGGGTGGCTTGTAAGTTAGTCCACTCCATGAGCCGTTTTGGCCCTGGGAATACCCCGAGCAGTGGCGGGACATGAAGTTTCACCCATGTGCTTGGGGGGAAGGATTCTTGATGCCCCCTCAGTACCGCAGGGGCCTGAGACACCCAGGAGATGGCCAGAGCATGCAGGGGGCAAGCATGATCCATGGGAGGGGGCCAGCCAGTCTTTATACTGCACACACGTGTGTACCTCGAGAGGGGGGAAGCTCCCCTTATCTGGAGAGGGCCTCAGAGGGGAGCAGTCCCTGTGGGTTCCTCTCACAGTGAAAGTGGGGGATTGGACAGGTGGCTGCCTCCCAGTCCCCCGTTCCGATGGAGACTGTTATCCCAGAGAAGGAAGAATCCTTCTTTTCATGCGGAATACCATTCCGGAGAGATTGGAACATGCGTGTAATGGTGCAAGCATGGCCCTGCTCGTTGTCAGTACTTGCCAGGTTAACAGTCCCAGTCAGACCGGACCAGGTAATATGAGGGCTATCCAAGCTGGATGAGTCACGTACTCCCAGTTTCCCTAGACACCATCTCTGGAAGGTGTTTTAGTTGTGAACAGCTCTTCCACCTTGGCAAGGGGGAAGCTGGCCAGCAACAGCAGGAGGACCCAGAGTGGACACAGCAACTGCCAGATTGAGATCCCTGCGACACCCCCCCTCCCCGCGGGGCCTCACCAAGAGGGGTTTTTGGAAGGAAGTGCCCTTCACCTGCATAAAGAGACCCTTTGCAACAGCCAGTGGGGAGGGGGGTGCAGCAGACCACACCCCTTGCACCCATATGTGCAAGGCCAGACTGGGGAGGCTGGCCCTGACAGGCAGAGTGTGAAATGCCAGCCCTGGAGGGCTTTGTGAGCCCACAGGTGCCATGGCCAAGGCACCCCCCCCCCCCCGGATGCACAGGGAAGGTTCAGCAATGTGGACCACTTGGGGCCACTCAGAGCCATGGGCCTGTGACCTGCCTGAACAGTTCTGAGGGCTGCCCTTGTGGGCCAATCCAGTGATGTGGATGTGGGGATGCAGCTGGGGCGGCTCACGAATGAGCCCTCTCCATGTCGCGGCACTGCCTCGCAATCAGTGACTGCCGTGCCAGATACGCTCCCGTACTCACTTGCGCTTGGCCATGCCCCTCATTTTTCCTCCTCTACTTTGTCCTTTCCCTTCCCTTTCCCCCACTATAGCCTCTCCCCCTTTTCTGCTTCCTTCTCTTCTTCCCACCCATCTTTCTGTGCCCCGTCTTCTCTCTCTCTCTCTCTCTCTCTCTCTCTCTCTCTCTCTCTCACACACACACACACACACACACACACACACACACACACACACACACGGCAGCCTCCATGTGTTCACTTTCCCCTACATCCTTCTCTCCTTCAAACGCACTAAACAACTTACTTTTTATCTATCTCCCCAACTCTGCTTTTCATCTATATTTATTAATTTACTTCATTTATTTACTGTCTCTCTCTCTACAATGGGGTCCCAAAGTCCCATGCATCATTCTTGCCTCCATATTATCCTCACAACAATCCTGAGAGGTAGGGTAGGCTGAGAGTGTGTGACTGGATCAAAGTCACCCAATGAGCTTCCACAGCATAGTGATTTGAACCTGGGTCTTCCAGATCCTGCTTTGAAACTCTAACCATTATACTACCCTGGCTTTTGCGGGGGTGGGGGGTGGTTGATGCTACTGATGAGTAGCAAGCAGCCTGGCCTGGGTAAGTTAAGCAAGTCATGTAGTATCAAGTCACCCAGCGGTTGCTTCTGGGCCTGGCCCCAATGAATCCTCCCTTGAAATGGCCCTGTCCCCTCCCTATGCCTTTTACTGACAGAAAGCAAGCCTTCAATACTGACTGAACTGTTATGGTTGCCTAGCAACAGCCTCTGAGGGCATCTGGTTAAAGCTACAGGTGCTCCTTTTATCATTTGGGTTTTGTTTTAAACCCCCAATTTTTTTCTGTAAACCTGGGGCATTTTTCAGGTGTGTAGGAAGATTAGTCTTGTCCATTCATAGTTCCAATCCCCAATTTTTAAGTGTCATCAGATCAGGGCCATTTGGCTTTTGGAAAACAAGATCATTAAACACATGATAGCATATTAAATGTTGCCAAAATTATTTACATTTAAACAAAAATAATTCCTGGAAATGTTGCATATGTCTACAGCAGGGCTTTTTTTCTGGGAAAAGAGGTGGTGGAACTCAGTGGGTTGCCCTCGGAGAAAATGGTCACATGGTTGGTGGTCCCACCCCCTGATCTCCAGACAGAGGGGAGTTTAGATTGCCCTCTGCGCAGCGGCACTGTCTGGAGATCAGGGGGCAGGGCCACCGGCCATGTGACCATTTTCAAGAGGTGCCGGAACTCCATTCCACCTCATTCCAGCTGAAAAAAAGCCCTGGAGTGACATAATGAGGAGGGTACAGATGTAGCTTCTTCCAGCCATCAGTGGCCCAGGAGGTGATTGGCATCCCCTCCTTGGCATTTGCTGCTGTTGCTGGTTGAGGCCAGAGGGGCTTGGTTTAGAGGCAGCCAGTAATGGCAGGGATCTGAGAGAGGATGGGTGCGCCTGGCAGGGAGCGACAAAATACCTTGACAGCCCTGTCTCCACTTTATTGCCAGGGTTAAAGAGGCATCTGTGAACTCCAGCTTCACACTTCTGTTAAAGAGGTCTCTGTGAACTTCGCCGCACTTCTGAAACGCCTGCCTTCAGTCACCTAGTAGTTTTCTCTAATGGTTGTAGAGTGGCTCAGAACTTGTTTACTCCCGCAGAGTGTTGGATTCTCTTGTTTCCTTCTGATCCAGATGGATGTCACATCTACTCAGAGCTGATCCTTGGTGAGCCAAGAAGACCTGGGCAGATCTAGGCTGAGGATCAGCTGGATATGCCAATGGGCGGGGCGGGGTGGGGTGTCGGGAGACCTGAAAACAACATACTGGACTAGAAGGGATAGCAGATAGCCGTAGTCTGTGTGCCCTGCTAGGAATGCTGTCGTCATCCCATTCCCTCATGTCCCCCTCCATTGCAGGAGAAGCATTTGATGATCCTTGTTTGTTCCATGCCACATCCTCAAAGCTCCTCCGCTTTCACCTTTGCTTGGTTGCGGAGCATATGTTTAAGGTCGCTTGAGGTGGAACATTGCCCCCGGTAAGGTTTCGAAATCCCAATTTAAAGACTCGAGCACAGATTTACCTCCCGTGTATGTTTTCAGTGTGCATTCTGAATATTTTTTGTTTAATTTTTAATTTTTTATTTGAAAGTAAAGAAAAACAATAAACAACAAAGACAGTAAACAGTGGATACATTATAAGCAAGATATTTATTATTTATTTATTTTATTTGACTTATATCCCACCCTCCCCTCGAATAGGCTCAGGGTGGCTCACATCATAATTAAAACACAATAAATTAATAGTCAACTTTAAAAACAGATTTAAAAACTTACATTAAAATACTCTGGCACCATTATATATAGGCTACTTTGGATACTAATAAAAGACCTGCATAGGTCATAGCTGTGGGTAAAACACGTAGCCGAGGGCAGTCATAGAAAAGGTAGTGATCTTAGATAGGATAAGGGGGGACACCCGCTGGTCCTCAGCCAAAGGCCTAGCGGAACATCTCCGTTTTACAGGCCCTGCGGAACTGTAATAGGTCCTGCAGGGCCCGGATCTCCAGCGCATATACACAAAAAATACACAAAAACAATAAAAACAAAATATATAACAGCCTATTATACTACAAAACTATTTCTCCTCGCCATCCCCTTACTTAGATACACTCAACATTTATAATCACAGTTTTAAAATGTTTATTTCAAACTCGGTCTACTTTAATAATAGCTGTTCTTAGTTCTTCTTAAGTTTCAGTTATGTAGTCAAAAAAAGTCAATTTTTTCTGAAATTCTAAGATTGGTCTGTTATATATAGAAGTAGTTAATTTGGCCATAGACACAAGGCAAAAGGTAGGCAAAGGTCCCCTGCGCAAGCACCAAATCATTACTGACCCATGGGGAAACGTTGCATCACAACGTTTTCTTGGCAGACTTTTCGTTACGGGGTAGTTTGCCATTGCCTTCCCCAGTCATCTACACTTAGGCCATAGACGAATATTCATACAATTTGTTCATCCGTCTTCCATTTTGCTGCATATATTACTCTTGCTGCTGTCACCATAAATTTTAAAAAATCACTGTGTTTTTTTGTAATATGACTAAGTAAAATATTCAATAATATATTTGTGGGATTTAGCTCAAAGCGAAAGTTTAATATCTTTTGCATTTCTTCATGTATTTCCCCCCAATATTTTCTTGTCTTCTTACATGTCCACCACATATGAAAGAAAGTTGCATCCATACAGTAACATTGGTAAAGTTTTGAAATCCCAGTTTAAAAACTAGAGCACAGATTTACCTCCTATGTATATTTTCAGTGTGCATTCTGGATATATTTATAAGCTGAGGGTAACTCCAAGATGGGTATTATGACGGAGGCAGTTTTTGGTAGTCACTCTTCTTGAGATTAATTGACTGAGAATAAGAGAGTATGATTGCAGCTGCAAGCCAGGGAACACTTTCCTGGAAGTAAGTTCCATTGAATAAAATAGTACTTACTACTGAGTAGACCTGTTTAGGCTTGCTCACAGCGCTGCCATCAGATATGTCCTTGGTAGGATTGTGGGCTTGAGTTATTTCGATGACAACAAAAATGTGGTTTTGCAACTAGAAGCTCCCTGTGTTTGTGAACCTGTTTGGTGCACTGTGTGAAGGCAAAGTGGAGAATTGGAGAGGTCTGCTTGGGATGGTGAAGTAGCTGTGGTTATAGTAGGTCAGAACCCAACTCCCTTTTTTTTTCCTACTCCACTCCCGCTCAATTTCACCGATGCTTAATCCTGAGCTATCCACATGAAGGCAAGCTCTTTGTAAGGATGACAGTGCTGAGCATAATTCAGGCACGGTATTTTGCAAACGCAGACCGTTGTACCTAAATGCCATCCAGAAGGGAAGAGCTTGTGAAATCAAAGGTACTTCAGGCCAGAGATGATGATGATCAGGGCTTTTTTTCTGGGAAAAGAGGTGGTGGAACTCAGTGGGTTGCCCTCAGAGAAAATGGTCACATGGCCGGTGGCCCCGCCTCTGGATCTCCAGACAGAGGGGAGTTTAGATTGCCCTCCGCGCCACTGAGTGGCGTGGAGGGCAATCTAAACTGCCCTCTGTCCGGAGATCCGGAGGCGGGGCCACCAGCCATGTGACCATTTTCAAGAGGTTCCGGAACTCCGTTCCACCACGTTCCAGCTGAAAAAAAGCCCTGATGATGATATTTCAAATTCTTACCCCCAACATCAAGTTCCCAGGAGTCCAGAAAATTGCATCACCGTTGTGGTGAAAGATCTGGCTGGCTGTCTGTTCCTGGGCACAGTTCATAATGCTGAGTCTTTTAAGGCCCTAAAGGGCTCAGGGCTGGAATACTGAAGGGCTGATTTGTCCTGTACTGTCCAGCCTGCCAGATAAAGATCCTCTTTCCAAGCCCTGCTCTCTGTGCCCCTCTAGGAGAGGTGGGTGATGATCAGAGGCAAGTGGCGGTGCCTCCCCTCTGCAGTGCCCTCCCCCATGAGGCTGTCCTGGCACACTCCTTATTCTCCATTTTTTTATGTACCCAAGGGATCCATCTTAGCTGTTTATTAGTCGGTTGTTAGCCTGAGGATTATTTTATTAATATCTTTTTAGAACACTGTTTTATACTCTGATCCTTTTATGGCTTGCTTTTGTGGCTGTTTGTTGTGTTTAATGCTGCTCTTATGATTTTATTGCTTTGTTTTTATTTTGTGAGCCACCTCGAGCAGGTCTGTGGATAAGAGGCATGTAGATTTTCTAAACAAGTAAACCACCTGGCTCTGCTGCAATGATTTTTATCTAGTCATCGGCTTCAATGATTTTAATGGGGCTTTATATGATAAACATTCCCTAGATTGTGGGTCATGCATCTCACTGACCTGACTGTGGGTTAATGCTAAGCTTTTCTTCTTGCTGCACAAGCAGTCAGCTCATTGCCTGCTTTCTGAAATGGAAAAAGCAGAAGAAAGAAAAATGAGAATCGTGTCGATCCAAACAGGTATTTTTGCAGGGGCAAGGATTTCTATCTGGAGGAGAGTGATTTTCTCTCCCTTCCACAGCAGCTTGGCCAAAATGCTCCCCAGATCTTTTTTCCTGTTCCCATGTAAATTCTTGCATCTGCAGAAATGCTAGTGATCCAAGCCAATGAAAAAAAAAATAAACCAGGCAGACAGGGAAAACAGAGGGGAAAAGAAAGAGCCAAGACCAGTTGGGAAAATGAGAAAGGAAGGAAGGAGGGGAAGGTGTCTTCAGACATGATCAAAGCATTTTGTCTGCACTTTCTGTAGAATGAACAGCACGTTTAATAGGTGCTGGGTGGAGCTGATATGGTTTGGTATTCACATAGAAATTCTCTGGATTCAGCTCCAGGTTGCAGGCATTATCTTGGTTTGAAAAATGAAAGGCCTAATTAGTTCTGATGTGGGATTAGGAACTCATATCTACTTACATCTTTTACTAATTAGGAGCTACTTCAGAGAGCCAGGAAGGAGTTAAGTTTTAACCTTTTCCTCTGTTCTTTCCCACATGTAAATCTCCTGCACCTTCCCACAAAAAGGTGCAGGAGATTTCTTATTTTTCTGCAGCTTTGGGGAGGGAGGATGATATAAACTGGAGAAACAACAGGGAGGAAAGAGTTCCATGGTGCCTTCCCACAGGGCCACTTCCCTGTCTTTCAAAGTAGCCTCCTGGGATTGCTGAACAATAAAATAAGCCAGGTCGTAATCATGGATCTCCTCCATCATATTTGATCATAAGTGTGTGGGGTCCTTAATGTGGTGGATGTAAATTTTGCAACTGGGCACATGGTGCTTGCGAAAAAATTTCTAGTTGGCAAAACGCTGTCCAGCTTACAAAGAGAGTTCTCTTGTCATGACCTGCTTTCTCCTCTCTGCTATCGCAGCCCAGCCCTCCTTGTAGAAAAGGTCCTATCTGGTTATGCTAAGGTTACGTTTTTGTGAACTTGTATCTATTTACCCTGTGGCATTGTTTATGGAAATGTTCCTGATATTGACTGTACTAATCCCACACGGTGTAATCTGCCTTGAGTCTCAGTGAGAAAGGCAGATTATAAATAACATAAAATAAATAAATATAAAAGTCAGATTTTGAGAGGACATTTGAACACTGAATTTAGGCTTCTTCTGTATAGAAGTTGGGGGGATCATAGAATCACAGAGTTGGAAGGGGGCTCACAGACCATAGAGTCCAACCCCCTGCCCAACACAGGAACAGCCTAAAACATCCCCACAAATATTTGGCCAGTTGCCAGTTGAACAGCTCCCTCCCCTCCCCTAAGTGACAGCCTTTTAAATATTTTAAGAGAACAACATGCCTCCCCTCAACCTCCTCTTCTCCAAACTGGACATTCCCAGGTCCCTCAGCCTTTCCTCGTAGGGCTCAGTCTCCAGGCCCCTGATCATCCTGGTTGCTCTCCTCTGCACCCGTTCCAATTTGTCCACATCCTTTTTGAAATGAAGCCTCCAGAATGGCACACAGTACTCCAAGTGGGGCCTGCCACACAGTATATATTGAGACAATGACATCCTGTGATTTGGGTGTTACACCTCTGTTGATACAGCCCAAGATTACGTTCACCTTTTTTGCTGCTGCATCACACTGACTGCTCGTATTTAGCTTCCCATCCACCTATATCCCAAGATTATCTCTTTTCTTAGAATAATGGCGACACTTTTCCTCCAAAGAATCTACCAAGTGGGATAGAGTTGACAACCTCTAGGTAGACCCTGGAGATCTCCTGGAATAAAAACTGATCTCCAGATGACATAGACCAGTTCCCCTGGGGATAATGTTTGCTTTGAAGCGTAGACTCTGTGGCATTATATCCCTCTGGGCTCCTTTCCTAAACCCCACCCTCCCCAGGTTTCACACCCAAATCTGCAGGTATGTCTCAGCTCCTAGTTGGCAACCCTAAAGTTGGGAGTATAGGGGCTGAGCAGGCCTAGTGAAGATTGTTAGTCATAGAAACAAACTTGTGAGTGTATTTATCTCGAGTAAAAGAGTGTCGTTTGATGTAGTCTTGTGCCCCCAAAGATCTTTAGTTCCCTGAAAGTGCTTTGCTTTCCAGAGTTATTGGGATGCTGTTTAAACTGATTGAAGCAGGTTTACCAGTTCCGGGTTGGGGGAATTCCTGGAGGTTTGAAGCTGGAGCCTCAGGAAGGGAGGGTTTGGGAAGGGGAGGAACCTCATGAAGCCGTAGAGTCTGCCCTCCAAAACTGCCAATTTCTCCAGATCTCTATAGTCTGGAGATCAGCAACAATCCTGGGAGATCTCCAGGCCCCACCTAGAAGCTGGCAACCATAGATTGAAGTGCTTATTATAAACCTGCCTTTAGAAAGCAGACGATGACAGATGCAGTTGTTAGGAGGAGGATCTTTTGCTTATTCTGTCCTGTCCCCCACTAGAGAAGATGCTGTTCTTAGCCTTTCTGCTCACCCTGTTGATGAACGTTTGGCACCACAAGTGATAGCAAGCAAACCTTGATTTAATTCCTGCTCCGACTCGTATTAGGTCAGGGGCTGCTGCCTCTTAGTGACTGACATGCTCTCAAGGACCCTCTTTGCCAGATGCTGCCAAAGCCCATTACCTCTATCCCATAATCTCCTCCTCTTTCTGGGCTGAGTGGTGTAATTGGTCCTTGTCCTCACTTTCAACAAAGCCTCTTCATCTGCTGGCAGTTTATTGCCGCTTCTTTTGCCGCCGCAGCCATTTTGGAGGGCAGATTGCAGGTAGTCTGGATTGGAGGCGGCCATGCCAGAAGGGTGAGGTGAGGTGAGGTAGCCTGCCTCGGGTGATTGGTTTTGGTTTACAGTAATGACAGGGGGGAACATCCACACAAAATTTCTCCTGTACAGCCCTGACTGAAAAGGGGGCAGTACAAGATGTCTGCTCTGGATCCACTAATGATGGACTATGCCCTTCACTTATCACTGAGGAGGGAAGTGTCATCTCATTTGTCACCAAACATCCCATAATATGTACGGCCCAGGATATTCTCTAAACAGCCACTTCTTGCCTCATCGTTTCATAGGCAGAGATAATCTCTGTATTAACGTCCCAAACTCTATATCTGAAGTAAAATGAACACATGGCTATACTTCACAAAAAGTGGTGTAGATGCCCCCCGCCACTCTTCTCTTGGTATTTCAGCTGTCAGTTTTTGTCCATATAGCGATTCTCATATCTGCTCAATATTAAATAGCTTTCTTGCAATGAATTTTTGAAATAGAAAGCAGTTTTGTTTTATTATCTGCACCTCAAGACACAGGCTGTACAATTTTGTTTTGGAGATTTAGCCAGGTGCTAAAAATGAGACAATTGAGCAGCAACCATACAATTCTTAGGGCCATCCCACAATAGCATAGCTTTATGTAGGAAAAACCTTGGGACCCGTTTGGGATTGTATGTGTGAGTTCCGCACTGTAAACTCCACCCATGTGTGAGGTCATCTTTGTGCGACTCGTGTTTTCACGATCTCTGGCCTAGCAGAATGAGGCTTTTGTCTTAATTTGCCCTTTGTGTTTGTAATACAACAGCTGCCTTAACCTGAATGACATTTGGTACCCATGCTGAGGACACAACTCTCTGAAGTGTGAGCTCCAACTACATCTGTTTCTAAGGTGGAGCCAAGCACACTTGAATATGTCATCTCCCTTAGATATTTAATTATTTGATGTGCACGGTTATAGCATCTTCTCTGATGTTTCAACATGCCAAAGCCCTACACCTGTTTTCAGTTGGGATGAGTGAGAGAAAAAATGCAAAATATAAAGCAGTCTTTCAGGTGAGGCCTTGTGAGAACTGTACTTTCACACAAATTGAACTGTAGGAAAAGCTTAACTGGTGAAGCAGCTGTCCTAGACATGGATGGCTGAGATGAGAAAGTTACACTCGTGTTTGGAATGGCTCTGCTAGAACATTATGGCTGCCCATGGTGGAAACAGATTTATTTTGTTTGAAACAGATACAGAGAACAAAAGCCCAAACACAGGAGAACACAGGAGAAGCAATTCTAGCTCTTAACGTTCTTAGCTCTAGGCAGAGTTTGAGAAAGGGCGAAAGGGCTCTGGGAAGGCATGAGAGGAGGAAACTTAATTCAGTGCAGTGTATTAGAATGTTTGCAAGAAAGACAATTACCAAGTGCTATTCCGCTAGCCAGCGGGTCTGGCCCAAAAGGGCCCAGCTTTGGAGCCTTCAAAGAGCATCACTGAACAAAAATGATCAGGGGTGACTCAGCTCCTTCTTTTCAAGGCTTGGCCACTTCCATAGGGACATGTTCCTCTTGCAAGGAGATGGCCCAGCCCTTATAAAACAACCTGAGAACTGTGTGATTTTCATCAGATTTGGCTTTTTGTCAAAATTTCTGCTGCTTTGAAGGGAAAAAATAAAAATGCAACAATGTTGCTATTCGTCCCAGAAGGAGGAAAAACTATAAATACAATGTGAGTACCTCTCATCTTTCTCAGCTGGGTCTAATAAATGCTGGGGGGGGGGTTTCTGTTGGCAGAAGATGGTACTTCTCTCGACTCTGGGTCCTGTGCCCTGACCCAGTCCAAACCAGGGGGCCTTGCAGATGCTTCTTAACCTTAAAAACACACACATCAGCAAACATAGCCATGGATCTTGAACAGCTCTCTAGATATGCCCGTGTGTGTGATTCTTTGGCACATTCAGGGTGAAGCTTGACCTTCATGGCCACAATTGTCTATACCTCACTGCACACAACAAACAAATGCAAGTTATCTGTTTAGTCCTCTCTGATCTATAGCTAGGGGCTCAGACGCATGTTGAGTTTTTGTTTTCCTTTGCAAATGCTAAATCCAGGATTGCTTTATCAAGAAGGAAAATGGGAAATGGAGAGAGAGAACTAACTCTTCTCTGCAGTTTTGTCACTAGGGATTAAAAAAAAACACCCTGGTCTTCTTTTACTCCTGCTGGGGAAAACTCACAAAGATATTCTGTCCGTCTATTCCTCCAGGAAGAGTAAAAATAGCTCAGGATTGACTATTCCTAATGAAAACTATACAGGAAACGGCTAAAGGCTCTTGCAGTCTTGGAGGCTGTATTTGCAAAAGGAGAGAACTCATTTAAAATGGCAGTCTTTAGAAACTGAGTAGGTCACCCCATACTCCTGCCCCTGGACTGCGGGATGCAAAAGCTAATGCTCTTGCACTGTCTATGTTCAGAGAGGATGGATCTGGGAAGGCGGTGTAGCAGGTGAGGAGGAACTTTGTTTGGGTAGATCTGACAAGGGAGTGTTGACTGAGCACCACAGCTTGTGTGAAGCATCCAGTGGGAGTGCAACAGATGAAAGGCTGTTGGCACATGCTTTGATCGATGCATCTGGGAAAGCTTGTTCAAGTTTTGATGGGAAATGTAGGCATCCTGGTCTTGCCGCTGTAATGGAGAGCCAAGCTATAAAACCAGGATGCCTACATTTCCCATCAAAACTTGAGGGAAGCTGACAAGCGTCCAACCTGTGTAAGGCGTCACATGTAGCTTGGCTCTGTGCTCTCATTGCTGCACCCATTTGCCCCTTGATAGAACACAGGAAATGATGTATGCTCTGATTGCTTATCATCTATTGGATGGTGCCTGTTGGGGAAGAAGGCACGCCATACTTCATCAGCCCATTCCCCCTCCCACACACTGCAACGTCTCAAAAAATCAAGCCGTTCTGAAAATGTATGGACTAAAGAAATTAAATTTACAGACTGTTGAATGTTAAGAGAAAATTGGTATAAAATGTTTTTAGATGATACATTACTCCTAAGTATATTGCAAAAACTAGTAAGGGCTATAGTGGTGAGTGTTGGAAATTGATGGTTGTTGTGGGTTTTCTGGGCTGTATTGCCGTGGTCTTGGCATTGTAGTTCCTGACGTTTCGCCTGCAGCTGTGGCTGGCATCTTCAGAGGTGTAGCACCAAAAGACAGAGATCTCTCAGTGTCACAGTGTGGAAAAGATGTTGGCAGGTCATTTATATCTACTCAGGAGGGGTGGGGTTGAGCTGAGTCATCCTGTAAGAGTTTCCCAGGGTGTGGAATGCTAATGGCGGGAGGCTTCACTGTATCCTGAGGAGGTTCTTTTGCATATGGATTGGTGCTTGATGTGCTAATCTTCTCTGCAGGGCTATTGTCGGGTACAGAGTGTTTTGTTAGCCTGGTGTTTTTCAGAACTGGAAACCATGCTCTGTTCATTCTTAAGGTTTCTTCTTTCCTGTTGAAGTTTTGCTTATGCTTGTGAATTTCAATGGCTTCCCTGTGCAGTCTGACAAAGTAGTTGGAAGTGTTGTCCAGTATTTTGGTGTCCTGGAATAAGATACTGTGCCCTGTTTGAGTTAGGCTATGTTCAGCCACTGCTGATTTTTCAGGTTGTCCAAGTCTGCAGTGTCTTTCATGTTCTTTTATTCTTGTCTGGATGCTACGCTTTGTGGTCCCGATGTAAACTTGTCCACAGCTGCAGGGTATACGGTATACTCCTGCAGAGGTGAGGGGGTTTCTACTGTCTTTTGCTGATCGTAGCATCTCTTGTATTTTTCGGGTGGGTCTGAATACTGCTTGAAGGTTATGCTTTTTCATAAGCTTTCCCATCTGATCAGTAATTCCTTTGATATATGGCAAAAACACTTTTCTTGTAGGAGACTGTTTTTCCTTGGTTGTTTGATTCATCCTGGGTTTGATTGCTCTTCGGATTTCATTTCTGGAGTAGCCATTTGCCTGAAGTGCATGGTTTAGATGATTAATTTCCTCATTGAGAAAGTGCGGCTCACATATCCGTCTTGCACGATCCACTAATGTTTTCATTATGCCTCTTTTCTGTCGGGGGTGGTGATTGGAGTTTTTGTGTAAGTACCGATCAGTGTGAGTTGGTTTCCTGTAGACCTTGTGACCTAACTGAAAGTTTGCTTTGCGGATGACCCAGGTATCCAGGAATGGGAGTTTTCCCTCGATTTCTTTCTCCATTGTGAATTGTATGTTCAGGTGGATGTTGTTGAGATGATTCAAAAACCCCATCAATTCTTCCTCCCCATGGCTCCAAATGATAAATGTATCATCCACAAACTGGAACCATACACTGGGTTTGTGGGGTGCTGATCCTAGAGCTGTTTTTTCAAAATGTTCCATGTAGAAGTTTTCTATAACTGGGCTGAGAGGGCTCCCCATGGCAACCCCATCCATCTATTCATAGAATTCGTTATCCCATTGGAAGTAACTGGTTGTCAGACAATGATGGAATAAGGCTGTTACATCCTCTGGGAAAATCTGATTAATAAGTGCAATAGTGTCTTTTACTGGAACCTTGGTAAACAGGGATACAACATCAAAACTGACAAGTATGTCTTGTGGATTGAGTTTCAGAGAACTGATTTTGTTGATGAAATCCGCTGAATCTTTGAGGTAAGACGAGGTTTTCCCGATGTGGTCCTGCAGGAGATCTGCCAGATGTCTAGCTAATTTGTGGATGATACATTTATCACATGTATCACAATGATACATTGTGGATGCAATTTTCTATCATGTGGTAAACATGGAAGAGGACAAGAAGATATTGGATAAAAATACATGATGAGATGCAAAAGATATTGAAGTTCTGTTTTGTGCTGGACTCTAAGAATATGTTATTAAATATTTTACCAAGTAGTATAATAAAAGAACACTGCAAACGTTTTAAATATATGGTGATAGCGGTGAGAGTAGTATATGTAACAGAATGGAAGGCATAACCCTGTCTAGATATGACAGATTGGATGAACAAATTATATGAATATGTGTCAGTGGCAAAATTAATGTCTTATATACATAATAGACTAATCCAAGAATTTCAGAAAACAATGGAAAGCTTTTTGATTATGTAGCTATAAACTAAGGAAAATTAGAAGTAATTAATAGTAAAACACACTAATTGCTAAGTTAGATAAGGTTAAGGTAATCCCTTGTGCAGGCACCGAGTCATTACTGACCCGTGGAGGGACGTCGTATCATGATGTTTTCTTGGCACACTTTTGTTACGGGGTGGTTTGCCATTGCCTTCCCCAGTCATCTATACTTTACCCCAAGGAAATTGGATACTCATTTTACTGACCTTGGAAGGATGGAAGGCTGAGTCAACCTTGAGCCGGCTAGCTGAACCCAGCTTCTGTCGGGATCGAACTCAGGTCATGAGCAGAGCTTGGGCTGCGGTACTGCAGCTTACCACTCTGCGCCACGGTGCTCATAATTGCTAAGTTAAATATTTAAATTAGTAATATAATATGCTGAATAATGTTGAATATAATGCTGAATATAAAATGTTGAATGTAAAATATTTTAAGTAAGTATGAGGAGGGAGAGGAGAAATATGTAGTTTAAGTACTCTGATATGTATTGTTTACCATTTATTTTTTTTTCAAATAATATATATATTAAAAATCAAGCCATTCTGCAGGGTAGAATGTACCACCTTCAAAGGGTTTAGGGAGTGGAAACCCATGGGTTAGCCTAAGGCAGCCATGCCGTGGTAAACAAAATGAAGAAATGGGTTGGGGGAAGAAGGGTGGGGTTCTCCCCTCTGTGTTTTCCACTTTTGGAAGCACCAAGTCCAGAGAGTAGTAGTTGGAGCTTGTGTGCCCTCCCCAGCCTTTTTTGTAAAGTGTTATGGTCAGGCCAAGTCATCCGGTTCTCTTTGTATGTTCAGCAGATGCAGGGCAGAATGAGAGTGAAGTTCTGCAGAGAACAAAGTGCCTAGGATTTATCCCGCAGAAGCACAGTGGTGGGAGAGAAGAGAGCTCAAAGTGTCTCAGGGCAAAGCTTCCCTCTTAAGACAACCTCGGTGATCAATCCGCTCCTTTGCTTAAGCTGCCGCTGTCCAAGGTGGCCACAGTTGGTCTGGTTGTGGGTGTGCGTCGCTGCTCAGCTCTCACTTCCAAGCAGCCAGGAGCTGCCCCAGAGAGAAGGGTGCAGAGCCGATTGCTTGGACTGCAAACAGCCAGACTCATTCCTGCCCTTTCTTACCTTCTCCGTAACCCCAGCACGGGGGAGAAATCCCTGGTTGTGCTTCCAGCCCTCTGCAAATGCCAGAAAACTGGAGTAGGGGGGAGTTGGTTGGTGACAAGCACAAACGGGCTTAGCTAAGGCAGGATTTATGGTCTCCAATCTGTTTCTTCCTGCCATTCACGTCACAGACTGTCTTGTACACTTTTATCCAGCCATCCTTCCGATGAGGTCAGAGTGGGGTATGTCATTTCTGTCTTCCTCATCTCTTAAACAACAATCCTGTGAGGTAGGTTAGACTGATAGAGAGTGATTAGATTGAGGTCAAGGGATGAGCCTTGTGGCAGGAGGAGGGTCCTAGGGACAGTTAATGTACCCTCTTGCAGGGGTGCAGGGGGGTCTCATTATCTGGGGGGGGGCTTGAGTACCAGAAAACTGTGAGACCTCTACAGCAAAAGTTCGGCCTTGATGAAAGTAGTGCAGACTGTGAGCTCTAGTCCAATCTGCATGTATTTCATAGCAAAAATCTGTAAGGAAATGGTGTTTATTCTGTGAGGTAATTTCTAGACAGCTGCAATGTAAGGTTTGGCCACCAGTTTGGTGTAGTGGTTAAGAGCAGCGGGACTCTGATCTGGAGAGCCAGGTTTGATTCCCCACTCCTCCGCTTGAAGCCAGCTGAGTGAACTTGGGTCAGTCACAGCTTCTGGGAGCTCTCTCAGCCTCACCCACCTCACAGGGTGATTGTTGTGGTGATAATAATAGCACACTTTGTAAACTGCTCTGAGTGGGCGTTAAATTGTCCTGAAGGGTGGTATATAAATCAAATGTTACATTATTGTTATTATTAATCTTCCTCTAGCTTGCGGTGTCTCGAGTTCTTGACCTCTGACCTTCTGCTCTCTGTTTCAGGGACATGTAGCTGCTGCTTCCATTAGGCTTTTCATCTCAACAGCTTCTGGAAACTTCTCCTGCTTCTACACCTCTCAGCTCCACACCTGAACCCTCTCCTTCCTTCAGGATGTCTCAAGCTGGAGCCATCGTGTGCTTCCGTCCTGAGGGAGACAGAACTATGTCCCCTCAGCATTTCCCTCGAGCTCTGGAGAGAAGGCCTTGGCTGTCACCTTCCAGGAATGTGGACCTTGCTGTCTTCAGCCCCCAGCACTGTCTCACTCCCAACCTCAATGCTGGCCGGCTCCACCTTCTCCGCAAGGGACTGACCCCTGAAGCCCGGCGGTCCCAACTGGGCATGTACAACAGCACAGGTTCCCTCATCCGCAAGGTCACAGAGATGAGTTGCCTTGGCAACGGCAACTGCCCCAACTCTGGGAGAGTAACGGCTCCGTGTACTCCCGTGAGGAGCAGGCCTCCGCCTTCACTGTGCTCCCCAGGCAGCCGCGTCCCTTTGGTGGCCCCAGTCCCTGGTGGACAAAGCTCTGTGGTGACCTTCCGCTTTATTGAAAAGGCCAGTGTGAAAACCCTCAATGGCCTCCCCTTGGCAGAGTCGAAGAGGGAGGGGGGCCTGAGCCGGAGCCTGGAACTTGGGGCAGCCCTCCCCTGTGGCTCCAACAAGCAGGGGAACTGTTGCCAGGCCATCATGAAGCAGCAGTGTTCTCCACAGCACAAAGTCCCCACGTCCCCAGAGCCTGCCTCTCGAGCTGCAAGCATGGACCCTCAAGTGAGGACAGGCAACTGCAGCTCCGCCAGTCCTGGCCCTGCGTGCAAACCAACCCTCATTGGTCAAGGCCAAGAGCACTTGAGTCACAAGCTGAAGCTAGAGACTTCTGCTTCAGACCCTCTCCTGACTGGAAGTAGGTTCCTTGAGAGTGCACAGTCTTACTTAAGCCTGGGCAGCGGAAGCCCACACCCCCTCAATGCACACTGCTTCTCCAGCTCCCTTGCCAATGGGATGAGCAGCCCTTCCGAGGATCTCTCGATGCTCCAAAGAAGCACACAGAGTGGGGAATGTCAGGTACTGTGCTGTAAGAGCCCGTCCCCTTTCTTGTCAGGGGTGTCAGGGATGTGGCCCCCCTTGCCCATCCCACACCATCCCTGACCAAACATCTTCCTCTTTCTCTCTCTTTCTACAGGGAAGCCCGTGGGCATATTCCCATGAGAGTTCCAGTCATGCGCAGCGCATGGCCAAGGCCAAGTGGGAATTTTTCTATGGCTCACTGGACCATCCTGGGGCAGGTAATGGGCTCATTGCTAGAATGGAGGGGGAGGGGGAATCTTCATCCACGACAAACACCATCCTGTTAGGATTCTCCAGGCAAAAATGTGTTCAGATGTAGCTTTATTGAAGAAAGGGGGGGGGACCTTAGGTACAAATACTTTACGTATATACTGATAGCAAATTTCATAGCTGTTTATTTTTTAGCTTATATTTGGCATCTAAAACAAAAGCATTTAGTTTTAATTTCAGTTACCTAAAAAAACCCCCCTGTAATTAAAACTATTCACACTACTAAATCACAAACAAATATAACCGTATGGCAAATTAATAGTAGCTGCTTACTATGACTCAGTATTGATTTGAGGTGTTTGCAACACGTGGCTGACCTGCAGGTGACCTGGCATAGTATGCGCTGAGAATAGGTGTTCCCCACAGTATTGTAGAATGGCTCTGTTGAAAGGTTAGAAAATCCTAACAGTTCTAGAGAATAACTCAGTCCCCTTGTATTCTTGGAATAGAAGTATGTGTGAGATCCATCAGCCCCACAAATTTCTCTCAAACTGGAGTACTTGTACAAAGACTGTCAAAACCTTCACACCACTAGGGAACATTGTCCCGACCTGGAGATTCCTAGGGGAAGGTTTTTCAAGACTAAACAGGCTATAGGGGGCAACAGGCTCTTGCACCCCAGAGTAGATTGTTGCCACCAATTTCCTCTGACTAACCCTAAGCTCAGAGATCGAGGAAGTTGTCATGTTATGGGAGTTGTCATGCTCTGGGAGACTGGATAAAGGAATGGACTTGTCCCATGTAGGCAGTGCAAAAACTGGAGGCCTTGTATTATTTAGATAACAAGTTGAACATTCAGAACACTATCTATTAGTGGACAGCTGTGTTGATTACAATATCCTGAAATTCAGGAAGGAAGAACATAGACAAAGCAAAAATCAAATGCATGACTGCAAAAATAAAGGTGCATTTACCTCTGCAAATGATTTTTAAACTCTGATATCCTACTCTTCTGCCTGTAGGGACCCAGAGTAGCTTATCACAGCATTCTCTCCTCCAACACATCCTCACAACAACACAACATCCTAGAGGGGCAGGTGAGGCTGAGAGATTTTGACAGGCCAAAGGGAGATAAGCAGGGCTTTTTTTCAGCTGGAACATGGTGGAACGGAGTTCTGGCACCTCTTGAAAATGGTCACATGGCTGGTGGCCCCGCCCCCTGATCTCCAGACAGAGGGGAGTTTAGATTGCTCTCTGCGCAGTAGCGTGGAGGGCAATCTGAACTCCCCTCTGTCTGGAGATCAGGAGGCGGGGCCACTGGCCATGTGACTATTTTCGCCAAGGGCAATTTAAACTTTAAAAAACTCCCCCTTGTTCCAGCTGACCCAGTGACGTCATTGTGCGGTCCTGAGTTCCATCACTGAGTTCCACCACCTCTTTTCCCAGAAAAAAAGCCCTGGAGATAAGGGAATAGAGTTGGGAATCTTTGCTTCATGCATGACCACAGTTGCATGGTGAATTCTGGCATCCACCTTTCTGTGTTGGAAGTTCATCAGCCACATTCTTGAGGTCTCCAGCTGGCCCTTTGCATCCTGCCCACTTACCCTGGATGTAGAACTGAATAGGGGACCATGTGGAATCCCGCCAAAGAACTTCCCAGCGGTGCTGATTTCAGTGGAAAGATGAAGCGCATTTGGATCTCTACCAATGAACTCGGTGGGGTTTAAACACTTCTCTTTGGGTTGGTCTTGCCTGGCGTGTGCAGTATTAAGCTTCAGGGCCTCAGGGGAAGGGAGACTAGAAGTGCCTTTCACAGGGTGTCTCTTTATCAGCCATTTCTCTGGGGATATGTTCCAGGATTATCCAATACCATCGTCACTCCCTCATTTGAGCTTCATGACATTCCATCTGGACTGGAGTATTAACTTGTGTGGGTGTTCACCCCACAGGCTGGGACCCTGCTTGCAATTAGAAATGTTGGGGTGGATCCAACATTTCCTCTAAAGAGTATTTCCTCCAGCTCGAAGGAGCCTTCCCCTAACTTAAGCGGCTCTTCCTCCAACAGAATTTGGGCAAAGTTTCCTTAGATTGGAGGGAGGTGGAGGGATAAGATAGCAAGTAGGGTCTACCCTGCTGACTGGGAAGGAGAAAGCAGGAGAATAATTGGGAAGTCATTTTTCTCAAGCAGATCCATGGGAGAAGGAGGGAGCTAATTTCCAACATACTAAATGGCAGACTGGAGCTCTTCCCGCCCAACTCGAGAGGAAGCTCCCCAACGGAGCAAGCTCCTTGTATGTGATTCTTGCATTGCTGCTTAGCACACAGCTTGGTTGCTCGTCTCCACCCCTGCAAAGATTAGCACTGAAATGTAATAGGGCTCAGAGGGATAAACTCCAGAGCTTTTGCTTGTCTATGTGTCCAGGAAATAAATGGGCTACCTTGAACAGAACTGGGTCACCAGGAAAAGGAAGGGCATTGCAATTTGAACAGACGGTTTCATGCTCTCTCCAGCTTTCTTAACCAGAGAGAAGTTCCGAGCACAGAACTTCCTGTGCTTTGCTTCCTTTCCTTGCCTGTGGAAGTGCTGGGGGCTTAAGATTCCTTTGCAATATTTCCTTTATTTACAAATATGCCAGCAAAGGTAATATACGATTGAATGTGTAGGAAAATGGGTTCTACCAGCTCCCCTATTTTACCCAGGAGAGGAAAGAACCAGATTGGACAAGGTTCCAACTTTCCACTACCCCCCGCCCCCAAGGATATTTCCTCTTCTATCCTAATTCTATCCTCTGCAAAAGAAAAAAAATCTTTTTCATCTGCTATTCGCACTGTTGTCCCTATTAGTGGGGAGAGAGTTGGAGGTTTATCCCTTCTAGAAATTCAGCTCTCTAAGATATTTAAGAGTTTCCTTATTTCCATGTGGCCCGGCAGGCTTTTCTTTCTGCTTCATTGCATCTTGGTTTAGGGTAGGCTTCTGTAAGTTGAACCTGTTTCAACAATTATGATAAGTATATAAATCGAACGTTATTATAATGTTATTAAGTTAACGTACCTATTTACAGATCTTTTAAAATGTGGTTAGTTGCTGCAAATGTTAATCTTGGTAAGGAATTTAATTTAAGGGCCTAACTACACATGACAAAGTCCTTGGTTCGTTTCTGGGTCTGCCATGAGGAATTTGAAGGGGATGTGCTGAGAGTTCTTAAACTTCATAGACGTGTGAGGCCCGGTTCAGATTGGGGCCATGGGGCATAGGGAAAGGGTGCTTAATCCCCCCACACACCATCTTTGTAACCTGAAATGGGCCTGAGAGAGGAACTGTTTGCCTCTGTCAGGCAGTGGCTTACTAAAAGTTGCAATCCAGGTTACCTCTTGCAATTAGACATGAGTCCATTGGTTTCAAAAGATTTACTGAATATAAACAACCATTATAGTCCACTATCCAAGATACAATGATCTTGGCTGATACACAAGTATTGTTATGAATGACAGGCAAAGGTTAAGGTACAGAATAGCAAACCCCTGCAGGCCCCATCCTCCCCCACAGTTCTCAAAACAAACGGCCCGAGGCTGGGAAAATGAAAGCTTCTCAAGACTGGAAAGGTTGTAGTCATAACATTCCTCTTCTCTAAGATATCTTCTACTGAATTGCTTGCCATCTGCAAAAGAAGCACTTAAAACACTGACAGGATTAAAATGGAGTCTCTTAGGTTTGACCACACATGAAACACAGTCAGAACATGACAGCCCCATTGAGGAAACCTGTGTGCAAACCATCACAATGTACCAGTCTTCCAATAGGTAAGCGGGGATTCCCTGTGGCTGTTTCAGGTTGGAAAACGGTGCAGGGGTTTACGCATCCTCTCCCCTTGCTCGTGTGATCCCCCCTCATTAGGAATTCCCAAACATGTCTGATTAAAAGTCCCCATGGTGGACCCAAGGACCATGCAACATGTAGTTAAACATGTGGAGATAATAATAACATACTTTCTAAACCACTCTGAGTGGGAATTAAGTTGTCCTGAAGGACAGTATATAAATCGAATGTTGTTGTTGTTAATTTGCTTTTTAATTATTATTATTAAATGTATATATATATTTTAAAAGTAATAGTATAGGGGGTACAGGAAAAAGGGATTATATAAGATAGTTGTATGAATCAAAATAATTATATATAACAAAGATATATAAAACAGAAAGTACATCTTCTCAACACCTCCTTCATTAAATTTTTTAAAGACATGCCTGACTACCATAATACTTGCTTATGTTGGGATCCATTTATATTCAACCTTTTAGGTTTCAAATTTATATTCAACATTATATTCAATATTCAGTATTTATATTCAACATTCAGCATTTTGAGTTTCAAATTTCATAGCTCATCTGTTTTGCAACTACGTTATTTGTTGCAGCATTATCACATATTCAGTATTACATACTTTTGCCACTTTTATATAGCCACTATAACTTTTAACAAATAGATAACATATCAAAATACAAAGGGAAAGTCTATTTTATATCTCATAATAAAAATGATAATAAGGAATGCTTTTAGTCGAAAACTACTTTGGTATAGATTTATGTTCAAGATGTTAGATTTAAAACGTATTCTTGTTCTGCTTCTACATTGCAGTACATTTATATATAATGTATATACAATTCTTTTTTTATTTAAAAAACTCTCATTCTAGATTTGTCTCTTGCTTGCATAATACACATTCCACCTCTCCTCAAATTTCATGATTGATTATTTCTCAAATAAGTTGTCAATTTCGCCATTACTGCATATTTGGCAAGTTTAATTTCCCATTCTTCTAAACTGAGACAAATTTCCATTTTGCTGCATAAATAATTATAGCCAATGTCACCATATATTCAAATATCACTTTCAAGACTTTTGGTAATTTATTAGGCAGTATTCCTAATAGCATATTCTTAGCTTCCATGGTGGTGGAGAGTGCCCTTAAGTCATAGCTGACTTATGGCGACCCTGGTGGGGTTTTCATGGCAGTAGACTAACAGGTCGTTTGCCGTTGCCTGCCTCTGAAACCTTGGCCGGTGTTGGAGATCTCCCATCCAATTACTAACCAAGGCCGACCCTGCTTAGCTTCTGACATCTAACCAGAACAGGCTTACCTGGCCTATCCAGGTCAGGGTCTTAGCTTCCATTGGGAATCTAAATTTTAATATATTCTGCATGAGGTACTAGAAAATTTCTGTGTGGGCAGGATCCTCCACTAACACATAAAGCTGTCTTATCTTGTCTACTCTCATTGGCAGTCGCTGTCCAGGGTTTCAGCTAGAGGTCTTTCACATTACCTCCTACCTGATCCTTTTAACTGGAAATGCTGGGAATTGAACCTAGAACCTTCCACATGCAAAGCAGTTGCTCTACCACTGAGCCACAGCCCTTTTCCCTTGCTGGGTGAAGGGCCCTGATCCACATCTCCCACTTTCAGAGGCTACATGGCTGAGCACCAAAGAAAGAGCCTTCTCAGTAGTGGCTCTCATGTTCTGCAGTCTCCACAGAAATTCACCTGAAACTAAATTTACAAGCTTTGAGGTGTGAGGCAGATGCTTTTATAAAATTTCCCCACGCCTTTTAGATCATCCTTCCTTGTTAAGTTTTTTTTAAAAGAAGACTTGCTTTTATCCTGTTGTTTTAAAAGGCTCTTTCCAATTTGATACTGGCTATTCTTAAGGCTTTAAGATCACCCCAGTTTTTACATAGGATGCTGTTTTGAATTATTTTCATTTTTTCCCCATTTTAAGTCTATTTGCTGATGTTTTTACCTTGTTGCTTTTTGTTGTTTTAAGTCTCCTCAGAAATGTAATGTGAGTAGAAACATTTTAAACGTGGTGCAATGCGGATAAGGCAAAACTTCAGCTTTGTTGAGGACTTTGTTTAGGGGTTTTGTGCGTAACCTGGGGTCTCTGTGTTCTAGGGATGCCCCCTCAGAAGGCTCCTGATCCTCAGTCTCCAACCCTTGAGAAATCCAGCCGCTCAGCACGGGTAAAACAAGAGATGATGACATCAGAGCACAGTTTGTGTCACGTAGAGGTGGAAATCGAGATGGCTCCTTCAGGCAATCCGAAGCCAGGAAACTGTGAAACCGGAATTATCCGCAGAACAGTGAAGTATTCTGAGACTGACCTGGACTCTGTTCCCTTGAGGTGCTACCATGAGACCAACATTGATGACATCTTGGCCGAGAAGGAGGAAGTAGATTCAGCCATCGAGAGTCAGAAGGACAGTGAGAGCAATCAGAGCTTCACTGGAACCTTGGGGAGAGGGAGTGTTGTTCCGGGGGAGGCCTTTACTCAGCACAATCAGGAGGACGAGGGCAAGTGTTTGAAAAATGGGATAGAGGTCAATGAAGACGATGAAGTGTTTGAAGCCGTACAACAGCAACCAGTGAGGTGAGGATGGGTTTCTTAGTGTGATCTGCCTGTCTTGCGGTGACCCAGAGAATAACAAGGCCGCAAGGCTTTGCTGGCTTGGAATAACTGAGAGCCAAACTACAAGTGACGCCTTACACAGGTTGGACACTAGTCGGCTTCCCTCAAGTTTTGATGGGAAATGTAGGCATCCTGGTCTTGCAGCTGTAATGGAGAGACAAGCTGTAAAACCAGGGCGCCTACATTTCCCATCAAAACTTGAGGGAAGCCGACTAGTGTCCAACCTGTGTAAGGCGTCACTTGTAGTTTGGCTCTAAGTTTTGTGTTCCTGTTAAGACAGGCTAGGCTTGGCCAGTGGCCCTCTAGAAGACTTTGTCATCTGTCCAGGCATGGGCCACCGATGTAAGTTTTGTGCAGTGGGAGAGACACAGCCATGGGCTTGGTTATTCTGTGGGGCTGCCAACAGTCCTCCAGTTATTGTGGTCTCACACCTTTGCAGGACTAAACATTCTGCACATATACTGTAGGTGCTGCTCCAGTTTAAAACTGAAATTTAATTGATGGTGACAACCAGGTGAGGGGATGAAAGAAGAGGCCTGGACAGGAAGCAACGGTGAAAGGGATAGGTCAGAGTAACCAGATGATCTGGCACACGTGCTGATCCTTGTCTGAGCAGCAATGAAGGGGAAAGAGGGGGGGCACTGGGAAGATGATCTAGGAGGGAGTGACAGATATGCTAACCTGACTGGGTGGTGCCTTTTACCAGATAGGAATGCCTAAGCATACCTGTAAACTTAGTCCAACATGGCAAAATGGTAGCTCCCCCAGAGCCATTTCAGGTCAGGTTTATGTTTCCCTTCCCCTTTGATACCAAGTGGAGAAAGCAAATTGGTGTTCATCGTTAGAACAGAGTATACATTATGTTGTGTAGCGGAGGAAAGAGAGACTGTATTTCTCCCCCTTAAAAACAGGTATGGGGATCATGTTATTTCACTACTAGCAAACAAATGGAATGCTGAATGGCCAAGTAAACCTGGACAGTTCATTTTGCTACACAGTAGAAGCATCAAACCTGCTACAGATCCACTACTTATTTCCTTCCCTTGTAAACACTTTCTGTCCATCGATGTATTGTCAAAGGCTTTCACGGCCGGAGAACGATGGTTGTTGTGGGTTTTCCGGGCTGTATTGCCATGGTCTTGGCATTGTAGTTCCTGACGTTTCGCCAGCCACAGCTGCTGGCGAAACGTCAGGAACTACAATGCCAAGACCACGGCAATACAGCCTGGAAAACCCACAACAACCATCACTTTCTGTCCATTTCTGCTTTCTGTTTCTTTTTCTTTCATCAGTTTCCACTCCGCAAGTTTCAGTGAGAAAGATAAAGTAATAATGTGAAGACCGGCCCTTTTATCCAACGACTGCTAAGTTTATTTAGGAACCTTTGGTGAGGGATTTTTGACAAAAGCTTTTTGGACATCCAGGCATATTGGACTGGATCCTAAACAGCATGAGCCAAGTGTGGCAGCACTCACAATGCCGAACTGTCCTCCTCTACCATCACCCACTACGGCTTGTTGTGCTCTCAGGTATAGGTGGACCATGTTCTCTATGTGAGTAGAAGAGGAGTTAGGATACAACCCATAATGTCTGTGGGATTTCCTGCATCTACCTTCTTGTCGATGCTTTCTAAGATTCTAAAAGATTAATGAGGCAAGAATTCTCTTTGCAGAAGCCGAGTTTGATGGATCCTTGGCAAAGCTGGTTCTCTTACCTATTACCTATTACCCAAGACTAGAACCAGTTAATCAGTGACATAAATTGCCTAATTCTATCACATTTTTTGGGCTACCTTTCTAATTGCTTTGTGTATCTCAAGACCACAATCAGATCTTCAGGGACAGCTGATGTCCCCATTACTATATGATGTTTTCATCTACCCAAGGTGAATCTGAAATGCAGTGATCAAGATTACAGATCCCGTTTAACTGTAAAGCTGAAGAAAAGGAGGCTGTTGAGAAATGCAATATGGGAAGTGAATGCTAAGAGGAGCACACCAGGTTGCCTTACACTATGTTTAAACCATTGTTCTCTCTCGTGCGCTCTTGTCTCATTTGACTGGCAGCAACTATGCATGGTGTTTTCTAGCCCAATGACCTGTCCTCTTACGATTTCTCATTGCATTCAGTCCTTCTTTTGATACACCACACACACACACACAAATGAAAGCTGCCCCATGCTGACTGTACACTTTATACTGAGGGATGACCGTATGACACATGCTTCTGTATTTCCTAGATTTTCACAGTTCCATTATCATAGATCCAGAGGAGTTAGCCGTGTTAGTCTGTAGCTGCAAAATAGAAAAGAGTCCAGTAGCACCTTTCAGATTAACCAACCTTATTGTAGCATAAGCTTTCGAGAACCACAGCTCTCTTCGTCAGATGCATGCATCTGATGAAGAGAGCTGTGGTTCTCGAAAGCTTATGCTACAATAAAGTTGGTTAGTCTTAAAGGTGCTACTGGACTCTTTATAGTTCCATTAGGTTCCTAGTGTTCCCATTCTCTTCAAATACCAGACTCTTGAGCTCCTCCACCTTGGCTTTCAGGCTTCTGTCTTTGAGTATTTGATTTTCTGCAAGGTGTTGATAAATGTCTATCCTGGTCTCTGAGGACATTGACCGTTCAGATCATCCTCCATGAAAATATGAGTTATCCCAAAACAGATGCTTCTCAGCTCTTGTCAGCCCACCTGTCTAAAGTTTCCCTACGATCTTTCTGTTTCTAAGTTTGCTTGCATCTCATTTCAAGTAGAACTCATCTCTTTTTTACTGGTTTCCGTTGTCTAACAAATCCAAACCGGTTCTCTTGAAACCCATCTCCTTATCCCTACAGTGCATCCTTGCAGCTTTGTGTGTGGAATGGAAAATGTTTCTGAACCTGCTGATTTGTGTGTTCTGAACTTCATCATAACATACAGACTCCGACTGGCTCCCAGGATGCCACAGTTAAATGTCCCAATGTTCTTTGCATAGACCTGTACCCTGACTTCTCCCCTCCACTGTCAACAGCTTCTCTGCATGTTTGTGATGTCCATGACCTCATCAGGTGGGCATGAACATACTGATTGCAGATCTGTCTCTCTGTTTTTATTGATCAAATCTTCCACAATGAAGCCAGATATACTTCTGGAGGCATATCCTTGGCCAGAGAGGATTGTCACCTGAGAAATGGATCGCTTACTTACTCCATTAGAATCTTTCTGCCCTAGACATTCTGTGTAGTAGCAAAGGAGCTGGAACCCAGAGAGCTGGCCCTCCCTGCCCTGTTCCTGAAGGCTGCATGTACGTCCCTCACTCAGCACCCCTAGGTCAGCAATCTTATTCTCACAGTGGGGAATGGGTTCCTTAGGAACTCATTGTATTAAGTGTACCCATGGGATCCTTCTGCCTACGAGACACAGTGCAAACCACTGCATAGCTTCTACCCTTCTGTTCATTTTCTACCCTCATAATCTTCCAAAGCTTTATAATGCTGCATTCACACGCACTGAATGCTGCACTTTCAGTCCACTTCCAAAAGAGTCCAGTAGCACCTTTAAGACTAACCAATTTTATTGTAGCATAAGCTTTCGAGAATCAAGTTCTCTTCGTCAGATCGGATCATGCATCTGACGAAGAGAACTTGATTCTCGAAAGCTTATGCTACAATAAAATTGGTTAGTCTTAAAGGTGCTACTGGACTCTTTTTGATTTTGCTACCACAGACTAACACGGCTAACTCCTCTGCATCTAGTCCACTTCCAGTGTACTTTGCAAATGGATTTTACTGCAGGCTTTTCTGCACATTTGACTTATTCCCGATTTTCTTCGCAGTCGATCCCCAAGCATTGGAATTGGCTTGGGCACAGTTCCTCTGAACGTCTGCCCTCTTTTGCATTTTTACAGTTGTAGAATCAGTTTTTTTGGTTCTGCACGTGTCGTAAATAATCGGGATTTTCAAGTAAGGTTGCTGTTGTCATTGATGTCATTATTGATGTCACAGCACCATTCCTTTTTTAATTTTTGTGCATGCTTATGACATTATAGAGATATAGGGGCTGAATTTTGAAAAAAAAAAATTGAACACATGGGGAGGTCTTTGCATGGGGAAGCCTGAAAGGGGAGCAGCGCTGCCACACCTGCCTAAATCCCCCCTCCCTATTGTCCAAACTGGAAAGACCTCCCAGAGCTAGGAGGCAGAAGCTAGCACCAGTGGGACAAACTGGCCTCTGCCGGCATGGAGCCCAGAGCAGTAGTGGCTATGTGCTTTTCAAACCATGCTGCTTTTTGGGGGCCAGAAGTAGCTACCATTCCCTCTGGGCCTCTAGGGCTTTGGGGATTTTGTTCTTAAAAATGTCATTTTTGCAGCTTTTTATCAACCTATCATTGTAACAATACATGCAGCAAATTCTCTGAATTCCAGCGTTTGTTTTTCGAAAAAGTAATTTTCTAGCCTTTTTCCTTGCAGAGATATAAGGGAAAAGGCATATCTCCACAATGGAACGAACTACAGACTTACTTTTTTTAAAATAAAAGCTCAGTATTCAGAAAATCTTTTGCATGTATTGTTACAATGGTAGGTCAATATAATGCTATGAAAATGACGATTAAAAAAATACAGAAAAAAACCAGGGGGAGAGGAAGGTGAGGGAAGAAGTGGTTCAGGTGGAGGTGGGTGAGAGTGGGTTGAA
The DNA here is from genome assembly GCF_028583425.1 of Eublepharis macularius. Lineage (NCBI taxonomy): Eukaryota > Metazoa > Chordata > Lepidosauria > Squamata > Eublepharidae > Eublepharis > Eublepharis macularius. The sequence continues at coordinate 126,742,128 of NC_072795.1, read as the reverse complement.
CAAACAAATGCACAAGGGGAAAAAATCACCTCAAAATAGGCTTCCAGAAAAACACCAGGATAAAAGCGGGCTCAAAAGAACCAGTAAAAAATGGGGGGGGGGGGAGGAACCAAAACAAAGTATAAACTAAAGGCCAAAAAATGTATGCAGAAATCAGGAAGTAAATCAAAGCAAGATGGGGACAGAACCGATGGGGAAAAAACTATCCAAAAAACCAGAGCAGGAAATGGGAGAATTCTGTTGCAGCTGATAGCTAAAGTGCATGAAAGTGGACTGAAAGTGCATTATTTGGCATGTGTGAAAGTTCTTTGGTAAATTCCATAAAGGCTTTTTTCCCCTTTGCTGCTTTGATGGTCTGGTGTGAGATTGAGGGTAGGTTGTATAAGTTAAAAACAGCTCTTTTGCCTCAGTCTTCTCTCCCTAGTCAGTTCACCTGCTGCCTTGCTGGCCTGCTCAGTCATTGGAGCTCTCACATATAACCTCTAAATGTATATCCGTGGCTATGGTGCTGTGCCCACGTGGTAAGGTGGAGTGGCTTCCACTCAGAAAATAGTTTCTTTTGGCTTTGCAGCAGTGTGCTGATATAAAGATACTTTCCGCTTGGTTTAATCTTTTTCACCTAAAAAATTCAAATTGATTTCCAAATGTGAATAACAGGTTTTTAAAAGGTTACAAAAATAGACTCAGTCAAAAGAAAGAAATATTTTAGTTGCACTATTAAAAAACAGCAGTGCCATCAATGAAATACAATGCAATAGCAACATTTATCAGACTTATTAATCAGTCCGTCAGGTATGTTGGTCCCAACCAGGGCTTTTTTTCAGCAGGAACGCAGTGGAACGGAGTTCCGGAAGCTCTTGAAAATGGCCACATGGCTGGTGGCCCCGCCCCTGATCTCCAGACAGAGGGGAGTTTAGATTGCCCTCGGAGGGCAATCTAAACTCCCCTCTGTCTGGAGATCAGGGGGCGGGGCCACCAGCCATGTGGCCATTTTCTCCTAGGGCAACCCACTGAGTTCCACCACCTCTTTTCTCAGAAAAAAAGCCCTGGTCCCAACCATATAGGTCTTTAAAGGTCAGCACCAGCACCTTAAATTGTGCCCAGAAACAAATTGGGAACCAGTGTAAATGGGCCAAGACTGGAGGAATCTGACCCACTGCAATCAACATGCTGGCTGCAGCATTCTACACCCATTGAACTTTCCAAACACTTCTCAAAGGCAGCCCCATGTAGAGCGCATTGCAGTAACCTAACCTGGATGTAACCAGGGTGTCTCTCTTACCCCTCTCTCTTTCTTCTTTCTCCTCCTTCTCGGGCTTAAGATAGGATATAAATTGAATAAGATAAACAGGCATTAATTTGCTCTGGCTCAACCTCCGTGAGAAGCTGCCAAGACTTGCTATGTACAGGAAGGGTGTCCCACATACCAGCTCCTCTTTAAAGTAGCCTCCAAGCCCGACTTCCCCAGTGGAAACTAGACTTACTCCTGTTCTAATTCAGACGATTAATGAGGAATTGGAGTGGGGAACAATTAATGCATAATGAAGAAATCATGTTCTGTCTTTGGAAGGAAAAGGGGCACCAGTCAGCGAGACAGGAAGGACAGTGCTAAGATGCTCCTCTGGGTGAGAGAGGAGGAGGAAGGAAAGATCTGTGAAAAGCTTCACCTCTCTCTCTCTCTTTCTTATTCTACCCCAAGGGTCATGGACAGAGACGCCCAAGGGCTGCTTAAGTCTCCGGTGCCCTTCCTCCTGGGCCACAGTCTATCCAAAGATGGCATGGATTCGTTCAGCAAACACTTTGAGAGCATCATGGAGTCCCACCGAGCCAAAGGCACCTCCTACACCAGCCTCGATTCCATCGACATCCTTTCCTCTCCTGCTCACACACACACTGGCACGTACTTCACCTTTGACCTCCCTACCCTTAGCCCAGAAATGCAGGAGCAAATTCGAGACAGTGCCAAGCTCATCGAGCAGAACTTTGCTCCTCTGGCCCTCCTGGAGCCCGACTCTGGGACTAGTTCTGCCACGGAGGCCCCCTGGACCGAGAGGGAAGAGGATGCAGGACAAAGCAGGAAGAGCAATCTGCAGAGTCCTTGCCACTCGGAGGACAGCTTGGGAATTCCTCTGGCTTCCATCATCAGGTGAGTGAACAGAGGTATGTCCAGTTGGGATGTAACTCAGATAATATCATCTGATTGCTGAAAACCTTCACTCTACCTGTTGCTAACCTGTTATGCTAACCTGTTACCTCTGTGGTAGCTGTGTGGGGCAGGAGCACAGTGTGTGGAGGATGTGGACACAGCAGCATCCATTCCTCTGGGAGCATTGTTGCTTTGCAAACCTAGCAAGATAGATAATAATGAGAGGAAGCTAGCAAGCTAGTTACAAAAGGGAGGAAAATAAATTTGCTGTGCATAGATGTCTCTGATCTCCATGTGCTCCTTAATATTTCTACTTTTTAGAAATAGGCATTTTGTAACTTGAAAGATGTTCTTCTAGAAGCTGGTGTGTGTGTTTGTTGTGCCATCTATCAAAAACAATTAGAGTTGTACCCAAATGTTAGGGTTGGTTTTTGATGCACAAACTGCTGTTTCAAAAGATGCAATCATGTCTGCAAAGTACCTCCTGCCTTCCACTGGTACATGTTTATTTTTAACAGTTATTCACAGCTGTTGTTTTCCAGATTTACTAGTATCCTCCCCCCCCCCCCGCTTCCAGGTACTTAGTAGTAAGTGAAAAGGATATTGACCACACTTTAAAAAAAGAAAGGAAGAAAGAAACCTGTTGCATTTTGTCATCGTGGCTTCTGTGCAGTCTCACATGTGAACTGCACATGCACAGCCCTGCCGTGGATGTTCCCAAAGCTCCTATAAGCACGAGATGCTCACCCATCCTTTTTTACGTGCTCCCTATTTCTCCGGCGCGCTTATAAAAGGGCAGGTGAGTGGCTCCCTCAGTTCATCTTTTGCCGCCAGTGTAGAAGAACGTTCTTTTCTCCTCTTCTCCTCAATGCTGCTATGAAAACTTCCCGCCTTCATTTCCATGACATCTTTAAGAAATGCTCCTGCTGCAGGAGGAAGACAGCTCAGTCCAACAGCCATGATAAATGCCTAATGTGTTTGGGTGAGGCACATGACCCCATGAGGTGCATCGTGCCAAAAGCATGCCCTGAAAGAGCACCACGACTTAAAGCTGTGTTATGGGAATCAGTCCTTAAAGGGCAGGTAAGCGGCTCCCTCCCTCAGTTCCTCTTTCTCCTCTCTTTGACCCGTGACATTCGTATGAGAACTGCTGCCTTCGGTTCCATGGCATGGAAGGCACTCTTAGGTGAAATGCTCCCACTTCTAGACAAAGATGGCCCAATCCAGCAGCCGTGATAAATGCCTAATGTGTTTGGGCGAGGCACGTGACAACATGAGGTGCATCATATGCAGCCAATTCTTGCCAAAAGCACACGGTGCAAGGGTGTCACGGCTGTAGGCTCCGATACGGGAATCAGCCCTTAAAGGTTCCGCCTCAACAGATCCAGCAGCCACCCTCAAGGAATCAGATCACTCTAACACACCTCCTCTGTTCCATTAACAGGCCCAGTGCCTGCGTCTGGTTCCAAGGACTCTTCTGTTCCAATGACGTTGTCCTCAGTTCCACCAAGGAGCCAATCGGAGCTGTCAGTGAAGGAAGCAAAAATGAAGACTGAATATCCTGAAAAGTCTCGTTCACCTTTTACAGACCTGGCCTTCCGGGGGGGGAAAGTCTTCCTCCTCGGCTCCGGCTCCCTGTTCGGATCCAGCACCAGTTCCAAGAGCACCTTCTCTGACTCCAAGACGTAGGTTGGCAACGCTGCCATCACTGTCTGAAGATGTCGATGGCTCTTTCCCCTCTGCTTCCATCTCCTGGACCTCAGCCGTGTGTTCAAAATGAGTCAATGGCACTGGATAGTGGAGACAATTGCTTGGAACCATCACACCCTTATAGGCTTCACCGTCAGTTCTAATACTTGACATATGCCTTACACATTCTCTCTACTCTTGATCTTTCTCTATTTGGGGCGGCTTAAGGACCAGGGCTTAGCTAACTTCTCCATTCGGTGGCCATCTCCACCTGTCATGACCACATGGAGTAAAATCTCTCTTTGCCAAACCAGTTTTAAGCATTCCTTGAAGGTTTGGCCAGTCTTTTTCTCCCAGCCTCTTCTCCCAGTTCCCAGTAGTCCTTTCAACCCTCACATACAGGCCATTAGAACTCCTGGCCACGTGTCCTCTTCATTTTCTGTGAGCCAGAATGGGTTTTTAGTGACCCTCACACCTGCCAGAAGGGTGAGTGGACTGCAAGCCCTCAGATCTCCCCCCCCTGCAACACACCCATTTTTTATTTTTTCCCCCAATAAGGTCCTTTTCCCCGCCTGCCCTTTCAGCCCAAGGTGGTTTCCACTTTCCTCCTTAAACAAGACATAATGCTACCAGAGTTTCCCCCCATCTCCACAGGACAGTAAGAAAAGACTACTACACACACTGGATGTCAAGCATACTCTATCTTTCTATTTGGACGAAACAGCTTCTTTCCTCAAAGATCCCCATCTGTTTATAGCATTCAGCCTCCTCCCCCTGAAAAAGTACACAGGCTGACCATTTTGAAGTGGATTATATGGCCCATCAAAACCTGCTATGCCCAATCCAACCGAATGTGCCCACTACAACTCCACACGAGCCCAGTCTGTGTCTTCAACTTTCAAGCAAGGTACTCCACTAGTTGACATCTGTAAAGCAGCCACCTGGTCAACACCTTCAACATTCCTCAAACGTTACGCCATTGATGTAGACTCCAGACGAGATGGGGCAGTAGAATCCCGAGATGTCCCGAAGAATCTTTTCAATCGAAGAGTGTGACGCCCTTCTCCAAGCTAAGTCCGCTCTCTACTGTCCCAATGTAGGACTACTGCGCAGAAGCCACAATGCTAAAAACAAGGTTGCACTTGCTGTAACTGTTGTTTGTGGACTGCTCTTCTGTGCAGGCCCGCATGCCTCCCTCTGACCTGTTGTGAGATCTTCATCCTTCTCCAGTGGCCGTCATTAGAATTGAGGGAGAAACCTGCTCACCCGCCCCTTCCTAGGCAGGCCGGGACGGGGAGCTTATGAAAGGGATTGGTGAGTGTTTCACACCTCTAGGAGCTTTTGGAATGTCCACAGCAGGCCTGGGCGTGCACAGTTCCCATGTGTGCCTGCACAGAATGCCACTCAACAAGCAACAGTTACAGGTAAGTGCTACCTTGTTTACTTACTTACTTACTTACTTACTTACTGTATTTATATTGCACTTTTCTCTCCAGTGGGGATCCAAAGTGACTTACACCCTTCTCCTTGCCTCCATATTATCCTTACAACAACCCTGTGAGGTAGGTTAGGATGACAGGGTGTAACTGGCCCAAGGTCACCCAGTGAGCTTCCATGGCAGAGCAGAGATTTGAACCTCGGTGTCCCATATGCTAGTCTGACACTCTAACCACTATACCACACTGACATAAATATTGTCTAGATATAAAAATAGGGCACTTTTGAGGTGCACAATTTTTGTGATCATTGAAAAGCATGAAGGGGATTTTGCAGTGACTGACAGACTTGGAGAGGTCTTGTAATTGTTGGAAGACCCTGACTTGGATAGCCCAGGTGAGCCTGATCTCGTCAGATCTCAGAAGCTAAGCAGGGTCAGCCTTGGTTAGTAACTGGATGGGAGACCTCCAACGAAGACCAGGGTTGCAGAGGCAGGCAATGGCAAACTACCTCTGGTAGTCTCTTGCCATGAAAACCCCACTAAGAGTTGCCATAAGTCAGCTATGATTTGAGGACTCTCCACCATCACCGATATACCTGAGCAAGCGATGAGAATTTGTACAACCTGTACAGTCTAGGAAAATCTATTTATTTTTATTTTTAAAAATGTATTTAATATCATCTGCCTATTGATCCCATCAAAACTTGGAGGGACTGCACAGGTTCAAGGACAGAGCAGTTTTTAGAAGTCTGAAATGCTTTAATTTAATGCTTAGAAGTACTTTGTATAACCACAGGCAAAACCGATGCATTTCAGGCGGAGTGTTGTACGTCCATTGATTTACATCCTGCGTCATATTTAGTAAGAATTAAGTCGGAAGCATGACATTTTCTTGGATGAGCTTAATAACTTTGACCAATCCATCAGTGTTAAAATTAGAAAGCACAGAGGAAGTAGATAAAAAGGTTGACTGATATAGAAAGCAGGACTGATGAGTTCGAAGAGAAACCCGACTGGCCACCCTGTCCTGAGGCCCTGAGGCCAGGACAACTCAGTGGCCACAGCTGGGATCTTGGGCTCACGTGGCAGAAGGGAGACAGGTACGTAAATGACTCCAAGGTGCTGCAAACATAGCAATAGCATAACATAACGACCGCACCGTGACCCACCAATCACTGCACTGCATGCTGATAATTTCCCCTTCCCATGAGGAAACAAAGCAGCACCCACTGATGTGGCCACACAGTCCTGATGTGAGCCCGCCACTGCCCTCCTGCAGAACGCAAGAAGGGAGGGAACCAAGTCTCTGTGGCTGCATGGCTAGTAGGAGCCCTGGAACAAATGTCCGTCGGGGAGCTCAGCACACGTGGGTTCATGCCACGTCCCGTGGCCCCCCGTGCCAGACACCCTTCCCAGGGATGGAGAGATGGCTGCTCCCGAAACTGCACCCATGCGCCTCTGCAACTCTCTCGGCAGATGCATCTCCTGTGGAACACCCAAGACCTCCCCTGCAGAAGGGTCCTGGTCCCACCAGAGTGGGCGGAGGCTCGGGAGTACCAGCCAAAGGGGTATGAAGACTGGGGCAGCTGCAAGGGAAGGCACAGTCACAAGAGGCATTCCTGTCAGTTCCCCAAGAGCTCATTGGGGAAAAGTTACCCAAGAGGGTGAGCATCCCACCAAGGGGGGCGCTGGGCAGAGCTGCATGTTGACGCGTGCTGATTCTGGCCAGCAACAGGACAGGAGGAAAGGGGTTAGAACTAGGGATGCCACTTTCCCGTTGGAGCCTGGAGAGCTCCTGGAATTGATCTCCAGCATATAGAAATCAGTTCCCGTGGAGAATACAGCTGCTTGGGAGGGTGGAGTCTATGACGTCCCATTCCTGCTGAGCTCCCTCCCCAGACTCCACCTCACAGCCTCCAGGAATTTCCCAACCTGGAGTTGCCAGCCCACACAACAGAGTGCTTGGAGCAGTCCCCTTTGACCGCTATTGCAAAAAGGCACATGGGAACAAGGAGCAGTCTTGAATGTTTGGGACGGATACCCCAGGAGCCTTGGCATTGACACCAGGGGATACCAAGGCAGACAGGGCTGCAGCGAGAGGCAGAGGGCACACTGGGGATGCACGAGTAAAACCTGGGGTGACGGCAACTTAAACTTCTCAGCTCTCAAAGCAGAAGACAGGAGGTGGCACATTCCAGCCTTTTTCTTGCTGGTACCCTCTACAGGCCTGTACTGGCTTCCTTCTACCTCTGGACATAACTTAAGTCCCTGGTACACACTACACTCCTCCTGCCAGATCCAGCTGCGGTGTTGTACCAGCCAACACGATCACTTGAGATGGGCCACTCTTGCTGATTGGCTGTCCCACAGACCCATCATTTTAGCTGCCAATCTCCCCCACCTCATCTCCATTACTGACCCCCCAGGGCTGGCCTGACCGCTAGGCAAACCCAGGCCCAGGGCACCAGAGCCAGGGGAGTGGGGGGCAGAGAGTTAGAGGGCCACAGGCAGCCCCAATATACAGGGCAGAGAGACAGAGAGAGAAACCCGCATTCCTCTTATGCATGTCTGCCACGCCTATTTAGGACTAATTTCCACTGTGTTCAATGGGATTTACTCTCAAGTAAGCATGCACAGGAATGCAGCCCTTGGAACGAGCCCCTTGATGTTTCATATGTTGAGTTGGAGGGCACATAGTAGTAGTAGTAGTAGTAGTAGTAGTAGTAGTAGTAGTAGTAGTAGTAGTAGTAGTAGTAGTAGTTGTTGTTGTTGTTGTTGTTGTTTATAGTCACTGAGACTCAAGGCAGATTACACATTGTAAATCAACACGATCAATGGCTGGGACATTCAAATAAACAGACTGCAGAAATTTTAAAACAAGCCGAAATCTGATATAGAGCTGATACAATGCTGAAACGAAACATAAGCAATTTGAGATGACATATTAAACGACATGGAAACGACTCAGTAGGAACATACTTATGGCATCAGACAATACCCAGTAGTATAGTCTACAGTCACTGTCCCTTTATCAAAGCATCTCTCAGAACCATTTCCTTATAGCACAGCTTTGTTACCTATGTAAAAAAAGCCTGCTGAATAAGTTGGTTTAGTTAAGTTAGAGTTCGCCTAGGGTACCAAAAACCCATGGGCCAGCCCTGCTGCCACCTGCTTCATGCCAGAGGTTCTCCATCCCATTCCCCCCATGATTTAAAAGACGCCAACAGTGATGGGTGAGGGGTGGGGTGGAGGGCCCTCCTTCTCCCTGCTAGAGCACAACTAAACAGAGCACCATCCCGGCTTGAATCCCATTTTGCAGACAGTTGAGTTCAATCAGGACTCAAGAGCAGCAAGTCTGTACTGACCAAGCCCGCCTCAAACAGAGACACAGCTGGGAAACTCGCTACACATTTCTGAAACAGAAAGCAAGGCAGAGCAATGGAGTTGCCACCTCTCTTGTTCCAGCAAGGCTCCTGCGCCTTTTTTAGATTGCAGGGTCACAGGTTAAGTCTGAGTTCTGCCAGCACCTCTTGGCGTTTGTCTGGTATTGGGCTTGGTGAACCTCTTCAGCCGCTCAAGAGGCATCTATTAGGGTGGCTCCCTTAGTCACCTTCCAGTGCTAGTTTCATTTTTTTTTTAACTTCTGTGCTGTGACTGCCAGAACTGTGATTCGCATCTTTTTGTCTGTGCTATGAGATACTGTGCAATGTGAGAGTCTAGTATAGGATGCATATTCTGCAAAGCAGCTGACGAGGTGCAATCATCTGCAATTGTTTTTACTATCCCAGCAGGATATTATTTGCCCAAGCCTGTTGGGGAGGGAGAGAGGGAGCTAACTCTGCTCTAGAGTTGGAAAGATTGCCGTGGAGTCTTGCATTTGCTGATCTTCAGTGTGTGCTGCAACTAGGTATAATTACCAATAAATAGCGTATGTAAGCAAAAAGGAGGGGTGGAGGAGCAGTGTACTGCAGAACGATTTACCATAGCTGATGTTGTGTGTATGTGTGTGTGTGTGGGGGGGTGTTCACAAAGTGGTTGCTCCACCTACCAGCAGCTGCTATCTCATTCACTTCTGGTGCTGCATACCGTTGAAAGGGGGCAAAAAAGGTGGTGTCAGCAACGGCGGAATATGAGAAGACGCAGCCCTGAGGGGGGAAATGAGCAAGGGACACAGTGGTGTGATGCTCTGCATAGCCCTTTGCCCCTGTTTCAAACTAAACAAGTTCTCGAAAGTACTTTAGGCTCAGCCCTGGAGTCAAAGGTAGTGTTTCAACAACTGAACGTTTTGCATTCATTGAGACACAGGTGTAAGCATGTCTTTAGGCAGAGGCGGCACGGTATGGGCCTTCTCAGAGAAGAAAGGCAGCTAGAACCCGAGAGCCAGACCCCTTTCTCTTTGGCACCAGCAAAAGTGCACGTATTAATGAGCTTGATTTGTGTAATTAGAAAATAATTTGTATGCTATGCATGTTGAGTCCTCCCTGGGATTGTGTTAGTTTTAACACAGAAACACGCACGCAAGCTCCTGTTTCTAATGAGGATCCAGAGGGGTGAGAGCAGAAGGGAATTTCTCCAGGGCCCTCCTTGCTTGTCAGTGGCGGCATCACTGTCCTCGCTCCCCCTGCCACGAGGGTCATTCTAGTCAAAGCCTCTCACTTGCACAGCTGGACCGTAGAACAGCTCTGCTCCTGTTAGTTTTGGGCAAGCGGAGAAGGAAAGCCGCTTCCTCGCTTGGTGTTGACTAGCGTGACTCTCTGGCATTGCTTTCCAGTAACTGTTTAAGCCACAGGGCCTCCGGTGTAAGCATTAACATCACGGGGCATGGCAGGGATGGCGGAATTCCCAGATCAGACTGGGAGCCTACAGTGGTGTTGTGCATTGCTGTAGCATTTCAATCTCTGTGTGCATCCCACACTCCGCATCCAAACCCTGCCAGCAACCTCGAAGTCATCTCTCATCGAGGGCAGCCAAGTTAGGAGGCTGAGACCCCTGCAACCTCTCTTAAGGAACACTTTCCATGTTTATTGCAGTGTAAGCTTTCAAGAACCACAGCTGTCTTTGTCAGATGCGTGCATATGACAAAGAGAGCTGTGATTCTCGAAAGCTTATGCTACAATAAAGTTGGTTAGTCTTAAAGGTGCTACTGGACTCTTTACTATTTTGCAACTACACACTAACATGGCTAACTCCTCTAGATCTTTTAATGTTTGTTTGTGAGCCACAAGGCAGCACACAGTTTTTTGGTATGCCATAACTGAAGCCGTCCCCTGAGGTCCATGTTTAGACAGCACATGGGTTGATCTAAGCAATCCTTGTCTCCTTGTTTGTAGGGTCCACAGGTAGATGGGGACAGAAAGTGGGGCAGAGGATAGTGGATAGATGGCAGGGGGTGAGGAAGGAGCAAGAGGCTCTCCTTCCCACGCACACTCACCCCTTTCCTCCATGCTGCGCCCATGGGTCAGCCAGTGGTCTCATGCTATGCACCCTCCTGTCCTCTAGAGGTCAGAATGCATGACTTCTCTTTGCCATTGAATGGCAGCCCAGCGCTTCTAATGCAAACAACAAATTGCTGCTTCCAGAGCCACTGCTGGGCTGGAAGGCAGATTATGCCTCCATCTCTGCGGTGACCCTGCTTGCAGCCCTTTCGGGTCCTCCTACGCTTCAGTCGTTCTCCAAGGGCTTACGTGGGAGAAAGCAAATGTAGCTACAGCTGGGGGAAATGCTGCAATGTGGAAGCAAAGCTTGTCTCCCCCCTCTCCTCGGTGCTAGGTTTGCCAACGCCTGGGACAAAGGGAACACTTTGCTCCAACCTCCGCCCCCTCTTCCTCCCCTCCCTTGCACACACACACAGCGTGGTCATCTGTGGCTCTCGTTGACCCGAGTGGGCCAAAATCCACAGTTTGTCATACGGATGGGCATGCCGTCAGACGTGGGTTACTAACCAGAGCCAGCTTGTGCTGGCAGCTCTCTCCTGCTTCTGCCTACCTTAACAGTGGGTACTATGGCAACAAGAGGCGAGCAGGAGGAGATGTGCCGAGCAATGAGGAGGGTCTGACACCAGCCCACAGAGCAGGACTGTTGGGAGGGGGCTGCTGAGCCGATCTGAATTCAAGTGACTGATCAAGAGGAGCCTGAGGGATTGGGGGGTGGAGTAGGGGTCCTGGCAGGAATTGGCCTCTTCCTTTTGCTCAGAGTGCAATCTTCCTGCCCACACCCTATTTCTGTTGGGAGTTCCGTGGAAATAGGAAGTGGAAGGGAGCCAGTCAGATGAATGCAGCTTCAGACCAAGCAAGATATGATCAGAGTAACCGGGACTCTGCTGCTGTTGTGTAAGGTGAACGCATGAAGCTGCCGTATGGTCTGTGAAGCTCAGTAGTTGCTACTCTGAGTGGCAGTGCAGCTCCAGGGCCTCGGGTCTTTCACATCACCCACTACATGATCCAAGTTTTAACCTGAGATATTGGAGACTGATGCGCAGCAAAGCGCACCCTGTACCACTGAGCCACAGCCCCTTCCCAACACGGACCGAAGTGTGCGTGTTTTAATATGAAAAGGAGCATGCAGGTGAGGTAAAGCTCCTCTGCCTTACCTTCAGATGCTCTTGTTTCAGGTGTGTCTTCCTTGCCAGCATGGCTCATTATCGACAAAGCTGGAGGGAAATGCTTTATCAAAATAATAAGAGGAATCCCACTGGATCAGACAAACGGTCCATCTTGTCCAGCCTCCTGTTTCGCACAACAGCCAACAGTTGCCCGGGAGGGCCAACAATAGGGGATAGAGGCCGCCGCCTTCCCCTGATGTTGCTTTCTGACTCATTTGTTCAGAGGCTGATTGCCACCGACACTGAAGGTTTCCTTGGGTCACCACTAATGGACTTCTCTTCCATGATTCCTTAACTAGGTCCCTGGGCAATGAATTTCACAATTCATACAGACAAAGGAAATAATTCTTTACTCACTTGTGTGATTAACACAAGTGAGTAAAGAATTATTTCCTTTTGTCTGTACCGCCTGTCGATTTAATTAGGACCCTCCAATTTTCTAGTATCATAGACAAGGGAGCAAAAGTTCTCTCCATCTGCTTCCTCCACCCCGTAATTTTTGCCACCAAGTCACATCCAATTTTGGGTGGCCACCATAGAGTTTTCAAGACAAGAGATGAACAGAAGTGGCTTGCCATTGCCTGCCTCTGGGGAGGGGACCCTGGACTTTCTTGGAGGTCTCCCATCCAAGTACTAACCAAGGCCAACCCTACTTAGCTTCCAAGATCTGACAAGATTGGGATAGCCTGGACCATCCAGTATACTTAAGATTCTCCAATTAGGAAAGGTTCTTCAGCCCCTTCAAACTATAAAGCACAGCTGGGGCAGGAGGAAGCTTTAGGTCCAGTCATTTGTGTGCTCCTCGTAAAGGGAGAACATGTGAATAAAGGCACATGGTTGCCCGTGTTTCAGTTCGTTGGGGTCTTAGCCCATTCCTGTAATGATAAGAATGAATTAGATGAGGACTAGATTTGAACTGAGTGCTGGGGTTGGGATGGGTTCCGGTGACGGAGAGAAAAGCCGTTCCTGTTGCAATAAAGACAGAGAGACTCATCTATAGCCAGAGCAGAGGTGCACTTTCTGTGAGCCACACTGATAACTATCCAGTGTACTGAAAATCTGGGTTCAGCAAGTTCACCAACAAGGAGAGGGAAAATTTGCCTAAAAGGTGGTAGCTTGGAATAACTGCTTGCAGTCGCCCGTGAAGCAGAAGTCCCTACTCTCCTGGCAACAAACAAGACTAATATAGGTTGGGTCACCTGGCAGCAACGTTCTGAGCCTCTGTGGCTTCCAGTGGTCACCAAATGAAGTTGTATACAATTTTCAGGCATGACAAGATGTATATATGTTTTATGTAGGTTTCTCTACACCTCCCATTGGTAGGAAAATTGCATCTTATGAAGCATCATTGAACATCAAAATGGTGCACAGCCTCTGGTCAAACCACTTGAATTTTTTAAAAGATAAAAGCAATGCTGGGGGTGGGGGGCATCACGGGAAAACAGTTCTTCTCCCTATTGCAAAGGTACCTGTATGCTTTCCTCCACAGAACAAATTGCTTTCGTGGATGGTTTAGATCAGGAAAACAGTACAGAGGAATACCTCCTTGCTACTCGGTAGCATTCTCCCCTCCCACAGCGGCTTGAACTTTTTTTTTGCAAAGAGGGAAATCCATTCTCGGGACTCCCGCTTTCTCAGCCCTTACAGTGTGTCATCTCTTTTGAAAGCACTTTTCCCTTTTGAACATCAGTAATCTTTCTATGATATCTTGGCAGAGTTGCCAGGGATCAGACTGAATTGTATTGGGCTCAGGATGACTGGTTGGCTGTTCTGGTCTGCACTGTGCATTGATATAAATTTCACGAAAGAGGTAAAGGTATGAATATGTTTTCTGCAAAGGGACTGTCTCAATAACTCTGCCAAATGGATAGGTTTATCGCTCATTTATTCAAATGTGTCTATCCCATTTTTCCTCTGACCAAAGTTTACTGAGAATATTGAGCTTCAGTCTACTCCCTCCAGAGTAAGATTGCTGGTCCCCCGGTGGAAGCGGGAGATCCCCTGCTCCCAGCCTCTGCCCCCCGCTGCCACTCCCCTGGCTGCTGGGGAGAAAAGGCAGAACTACAGGCCTCCCGGGGTGAGCTCCCTGCAGGGTGCGACAACGTTACTTCCGGGAGTGACGTTGTCACGCAGGCCATGGGAGTGCTCCCCTGTTTCATGCCAGGCCAATTTGGGCCCCCAATGGGCTGATTTTTCAAGAGTCAGCCCAGCACAAAGCATGAGAGCGCTCCTTTGGCCGGCCTGATGGCATCACTTCTGGAAGTGACTTGGTCGCACCCTTCTGGGAGTGCACCTACTGTGGACTCCTGGGCCCGTTCCCTGTACCGTTTCCCTCTGGCAGTCAGGTGAGCAGTAGTGGGGGGATGGAGGCTGGGAGCGGGGGATCTCTCGCCCCGACAGGGGGACTGGCAGCCCTAGTTGGGTGCCGTGGTACCCCTGGATTAAAGAGTCAGGCTAGGATTGTGGAGATGCCAATTCAAATTCCCATACTACCACGACCTTCACTGGATGACCTTAGGGCAGTAATTTTCTCTTAGCCCCTCTCATCCTAGCCTACTCCACAGGGTGGTTGTGAGAATGAAACGGGAAGGGGGAATTCTATATACTGTCTTGAATTACCTTGGAGGAAGGATGGGATACAAATTAAATAACTGTTCTTTTGAAGCCAGAGGTCAGTTCCAGAAAAAGAAAGGTTTCAGATGAGTTACAAAAGCTTTAGGTTTGGGGTTTCTTAGGATGCAGCAGTATCCTCCGGGAAGGTGAGCCTGGACCTTGCCCCGAGTTCCCCCTCCCCTCCTGCCAACTGAAGCAGCTCATTTCCCTGCTGTTCTTCCCCACCGAAGTGACTTCTCCTGCAGTCAGTGACCAGATCACCATAACTGATCCTTTCTTCCATCCCTCACTCCCAGCTGGCTTGCCATTTGGACTAATAATGATCTATGAAGTCAGGGATATCTGAGATCCACTGACTTTGTGGAGTGGAATTTGCCTGCGTCCCCTCCTTCTGCAACCTGCTGAACAGGGGTAAAAAACGGGGCAAAGTGGGGACCTGCATTGGGAAGGGGGAATCAGCGGGAATTGCCACCCACTCTTCTGCAAATGGAAATTATGTTGCGACGGAGGAACCGCTTGGCTAGATATATGCCCGTGATTGTCAGAAGTCCTCTCTAACTTGCAGGTGCATCGACATGCCTGGTACTCAAAAACTATAGTTCTACAAAATGACAAGGAAGCTTAAAGATCTTGACCTAGGACAATATACTGCTGATTGGGGGAAATTAAAACAAAATTTAGAGAAAAAATGGGATGTGAAAGGAGAACTGTGGCAGTTTGAGAATTTCTAAAGGGTGGTGGTGTAAATGGAGGAGAGAAGTGACTTTCCCATTAAGGGGGAAATTTAACTATGACAATCTAAGCTAATATTATGATTAAGAAAATTTGAAGTAAAACGGATACATTAGAAAATTTATATCATATATTACATATATTATGATGTATGGTGTTAGTATATGCACTGTATACTATATTGGGATGCTATATTACAATGCATGCTAGGTTATATTGCATGGAATAGTATATAACAAATACTATATTGATAGTATATTGTATAGAGAACACGCATAAAAGAATTAGAACATGCTTAGAGTAAGATATATTATAATTTAAGTGTTATAGATAAATACATGTTATGTTATATTTTAATGCATGCTATGCTATGTTGTATGGTACAGTATACAGCAAATACTATATTGATAGTATAGTTGACAGAGTATTTGTATAAAAGAATTAGAATATGCTTAGAGTAAGAGATATTATGATCTATGTGTTGAAGAAAAATATAAGTGAAATAGTATTAAGCAATAAAAGGGGGTAAGGGTTGGAAAGCTGTTGGAAGTCAATAGGGAGGGGGGAGGAAAAGGGTGGGGAACAGGATTAATTAGATATGAAGGGAATGTATGTATTAAATTTAAAAATTTAAACTCACCAATAAATTTTTTTTTAAAAAAAACTATAGTTCTGAAGCGTCCTCTGTGAAATGCAACAGGGTCAAAGGCCGCTGCTATGTGAGGCGTCGAACTGGCGCCACATCTCCTGTCGTGTTTCTTTTCTTCTTTTAGTGAGCATCCTCTCAGCCAGCTGATCTCCGACTCGGACTCAGAATTGGATAGCACTGAACAGCTGGCTCTAGGCAGCACGGACACCCTCTCCAATGGGCACAAGGCGGACCTGGAGGCTGCTAAACGCCTGGCAAAGAGGCTGTACAACCTGGATGGCTTCAAGAAAGCAGACGTGGCCCGCCACCTGGGGAAGAAGTACGTGTGGGTATTAGGAGAAAAGGCTGCTCCTGCCCCCTGCCCTAAACTCCATTAAGTCCTCTTGTGAATGTGGCAGCCGGCTTCACTCAGCTAGACCCGTCCGGAGAAGAAGGACAGCAGATAAGAGCTATGAGCATTCCCTCCGGAGTCAGGAGGAAACTGTGGCCAGGCTTTCCGTGCGGACCCTGCAGTTTCTGCCCAGGAAAAACAGTTCCTGCTGCTTTTCCTCTAACTTAGAACAGTCCTAACATGCATTGCCACAAGAAAATAAAGTTCCCCTCCTTACAGACAGGCATGTCAAGATTGCATGATGGTCTCTACATCCAAGACTGCAGGCACTTGTGCTGACTGAGAGTTTCTCTGCACTAGACATCGGACACGTGAAGAATGCGTGTTGGGAGATACAATGTTAGCCTTGGAAGGGTAGTTTAAAAAGACAGAGCTGGCGGCAGGGCAAAGGCTTTGCTATACACTGGAGCTGCGTGAAGGGCTATGAAATGCCAGAAGGGAAACTTCAGCCCATTATAACCTCTTCATGTCAAAGCCTGGCTCCGGAAGGCAGCTCCAGCCCATTTCCATTCCTCACTGCCCTCCAGTTGCAATCCCACATGGTTTTAGACTGGAGAGGTGAAATTGACAGAGCCTTCTGAGAAACTAGGATGAAATTGACAAACCCTCTGAGGAGGGATCTTCACCAGCTCTGTCTTTTTAAACTACGCTTTCTGGATAACATTGTGTCTCCCTACACTTGATGAACATGCACTGAGGGATCTCGTGTAGAGAGACTCTTAGTGTGGATTGCCTCTTGAGTCCTGTCTTGCTGTGGTGTTCAAGATGTCCCCCCTCCTCTCCTCTCCTGTTTGTATCCCTTTCTAAAGTGGGGCAGGTTTGTTTTTTAGTTTTTTGAAAGAAATTTCTCTCTCCCTTCCAGTAACGATTTTAGCAAAATGGTCGCAGGGGAATACCTGAAGTTCTTTGAATTCACTGGAATGAGTCTGGACCAGGCGCTTCGGTGAGTGCTCTGGGAGGGGGATGTGCCACCTCTGGAACTTCTTGAGGCAGGAAGAATTTAATCTGGTAGAACTGTTGGATGTGTAAGATCATGGAGCTGTGTGCAATACTTAACTTTCAGAATTAATTCTCATTTTAAAATACTTTGTTTCCCTGTACTTCTTGGTGCTATCCAGCAGAAGTTCAAGGCAGCCCACCAGTACTGGCCAAACCTACTTTTGCCCAGCATAACAACAACAGAGGAGGGATCCAGACCTTGGCAGGCTTCCATACGTGGCTCATGGTCTGCATTCAGCAAGGGAGGAGGACATGAATTGTGCAAACTGTCTGCAGATTCCTTCTCCTCCTCCTCCTCCTAATGTGGTTGCAACAGAGACCCTTGGGTTAAGGAAAATACAGATGTTTCCCTTCCCAGTGGTGCCTCCGCAGCACAGAACCCAGTACTCAAACCACCACTTAAGACTACTTTTTAAGTCGAATCTCTCTTGCAATTCTGTGCATAAGTAGATCTGAGACTGTCACAGGCACCTGTTGGATAATTCCCTTGATATCAAGAGACGTTTCCCCCCCTCCCTGCCCTCCTTTTCTCATCCTCTGTAGTTTTGGAACAGTTTAAAAGGAGAATTTCCTTTTTTCTAAAGGACAAACTTGACATGATGGTGCTCTCTCAAAGCCACCACAAGGACACCGTTGCCGTTTAAAAGTCATTTAAAAATGTCACAAGGCCTACAGGGCAGCAGGCTGAGGTGCTCTGGATTGCCCCACCCATGCCAGACGGGTGGGAGGTGCCCAAATGGCTCCTCCCACTTCGGTCTGGCTGTTCCAGAACTTGAAAAGGTGGGGGGAACACTATGATCCAATTTGTTGGAGTCCCACAGCCTTGTGTGTGTGTGGTGGGGGGGGGGACTGGGGCAACTGGACCCCTTTCTCCCTCCATTTCTGTACCCTTGGGGAATCCTTCAGCAGCAAAAAGGTCTTGAAGGCTTTACTGAACATGCACTGGGGATTTTTAAAGTTAAATTTTCCAGCATTATTTGAACTGGGAAAAGAGGTAGAGCATCGGCAGTAGGCATAAGTTCCCAGGTTCAATGGCTGGCATCTCCAGTGAAAAAGAACAGGCAGCAAGCGATGTGAAAGGCCTCTAGAGAGCTGCCGCCAGTCTGAGCTGACAGTGGTCTGATCAGTATAATCATGTGTTTATCAGCTGGGAGAAACAGCCCCAGAGACACCCACTCTTTGCTCTACCAGGTTTACAGAGTGAACCACCAGTCATGGTGGCTAACCCACCCACTTTTTGCTGGAGGGGTGCTGGTAATCCAGCAGAGATCACTGGACTATCCCGGTCAAACTGGAAACCAAGGAGCGTGGGCTGCTCTAGCATTTTATGTCTCTGTGTCCAGATGCTCCACAAATCAGATTTTATTTTTTTTAATGAATACTTTTTATTTTATTGATAAGTTTACATTCCCAATAAAAAGGGAAGAGAAAAGAGAAAGAAAAGAAAAAGAAATAAAAAGGAGAGAAAAAGAAAACAAAAATCAAAGAAAAAGAACAAAGAAAAATAATACATATTTCCATTTTTCTCTACAACACCGATCATATCTTTACAAACATCATACCTATAGTTTTGATACCTCCAAAATTTACCTTTTCAGTACTGCCCCCCTTCTATCTAGTGTCCCCAAATTTATCTTCTTAGAAATCAAATCCACAAATCATCAGTTCATTTTTTCTCATCTCACGCAGAAAGTCAATAAAGGCTTTCCAGTTTATTATAAAAATAGACAATGTTTTATCTCTAACCAGAGCTGTTCGTTTAGCCATCTCTGCTAACTGTCATTTTCACAGTCCAGTCATCCACTGAAGGCAATGTTGTACTTTTCCATTTTTGCCTATATAAAAGCCTAGCTGCCATTGTCATATATAAAAATAGGATACCATGTTTATTTTCCAACTGTTTATTTTCCAACTTCCATGTTTATTTTCCAACTAGCCCCAACAAAAAGGCTTCTGGTCTAAATTGTATATTGATCTTCAAAATTTTCTGTTTGATCATAGGAATTTGTGACCACAATTTTTTTGCTTTAAGACAAGTCCACCAAAGCTGATAAAACGTTCCTTCACGTTGCTCACATTTCCAGCAAATAAGATAATGAAATATGACAACGATCTCTTCCTTTGCTCTTCAGGTCCTTTCTGAAGGAATTGGCCCTCATGGGTGAGACTCAGGAACGGGAGCGCGTCTTGGCTCATTTTTCCCAGCGCTATTATGAATGCAACCCCAAAGCCATCTCCTCTGAGGGTGAGAATACCAGGACGGCCCAGAAGAAGATGGGTGGGGAGGTGCTTGGACTTGACTAGGAAACAAACAGTTGCTTCCGTTCTTTGTGGGTGCTCCATGCCTCAGGACTGAGCTGTTGCCTCAAGAGAAGGAGCAGAAGCCGGGAAGCTGGATCCACAGCTCACTGGCGCATCTTGTGTTTATCATGCATTGCAGCACTGGCTGTGCAAGGAAGGGACCATGGTGCTAGGAGAGGAGAGTGATGGGGAAGATCAGGTGTAGTCCCTTTTCCCATATCCCTTGGCACACAGGAGACCTTGTGTCAGATGTCAGTTCACAGGATTTTGACCCAGTGCCATCACAAAACAACGTGTAATGAAAGTGTTGCTGTCTGTTCACAACCGACATGTGTCCACAACAAATTCCATAGTGCAGAACAGTTGATTGTCCATAAAACTTAAAAACGCCCTACATATTTGCAAGGAGGAACAAGGTAACATGTCAAAGTTTAGAAACCATGGTGAACACCACAAGATAACATCTTAAAATATGCACCTTTTTGAAAGTAGATCAAGATGGGTAGCCGTGTTAGTCTGTCTGTAGCAGTAGAAAAGAGCAAGAGTCCAGTAACACCTATAAGACTGACAAAATTTGTGGTAGGGTAGGAGCTTTCATGAGTCACAGCTCACTTCTTCAGATACCGTCTTTGAGCTGTGACTCACAAAAGCTCCTACCCTACCATAAATTTTGTTGTTCTTATAGGTGCTATTCCCCGTGGCACAGAGTGGTAAGCGGCAGTACTGCAGCCCAAGCTCTGCTCATGACCTGAATTTGATCCCGGTGGAAGCTGGGTTCAGGTAGCCAGCTCAAGGTTGACTCAGCCTTCCATCCTTCCGAGGTCGGTAAAATGAGTACCCAGTTTCCTGGGGGTAAAGTGTAGATGACTGGGGAAGGCAATGGCAAACCACCCTGTAACAAAAAGTCTGCCAAGAAAACGTCGATGCGACGTCCCCCCCACATGGGTCAGTAATGACTCGGTGCTTGCACAGGGGACTACTTTTACCTTACCTATAGGTGCTACTGGGTTTTTTTAAAGTAATGACAGATGTATTCACATTTCCTTGGGAGGGTTTATAAGCAATCTGCAACTCTTTGTTAATACTAATACAGATTGAAAATCCCCTAAGTGATTTTGTACATAGAGAGTAACTATTTGGGTCAATAATGGGAGAGGGGAGGTGCTGTTGCTCAATGGCAGAGCATCTGCTTGGCATTAAAAAGTTCCAGGCTCAGCCCCTCGCACCTCCAGTAGAAAGGACCTGATAGGAGGTGATGTGAAAAACCTGAGTCCATTCTGAGTCCACAATACTGACCTTGATGGACCAAGGATCTAATTCAGGAGAAGGCAGGTTCATATGTGTTGACGGTGTACCAAACTCATAGAACTTTGCTTCTACCGATCCACTGATGTGATCATGATCAAATCTGCCCAATTTTACTGCTATTTTCTTTCTTCCACTTCCCTATACTTGCATACAAAACAGTCTTCAGAGCTAATTGTGTGTAGGTGTGGAAGGTGCTGTCAAGTTGCAGCCAACTTATGGAAACCTCATAAGAGTTTTCAAGGCAAGAGACAAACAGAGGTGGTTTGCCACTGCTTGCCTCTGCGTAGTGACCCTGGTCTTCCTTGGGGATCTCCCATCCACGTACCAACCAGGGCCAATCCTCCTGCAGACGAGATTGGGCTAGCCTGGGCTGGCCAGGTGCACGGGAGGCTTCTGGCCAGGGATTAGTAACATGAAGAACTTGCAAACAGAAGGGTGCTTTGGCTGGGAGCTAATGATCTTTCTGATGTTTTGCCACAGATGGAGTTCACACACTGACCTGTGCTCTGATGCTCTTAAACACAGATCTTCACGGACACGTAAGTGCCTTTGTGCGCCTGCTCCCTGGCTGCTGTCTCAGAAGTCTGTTGCTGAGACGGATCATGGCAGTTATGCAAGAAAATCTCCTTTTCCCCCTGGGGTATGGTGGGGGCTTATTTCCCACTGAGCTAAGCAAGCTCTAGTGTAGCTCTGGACCCCATTCCCCCTACCTTCCATGTGCTATTCTCTAGAAGCAACCCTGTGTGTCAGATGCCTCGGTAGAATGCTGAGGTCAAAAAAGAAACGGAAAGGGGTTTTTAAAAAGGAGACAAAATAAAGAAAATTGCGGCAAGTTATCCCCGTTGTGTAGCAGAGAAGAGAAGTAGGGTGGTGGGATCCAAAAGAGACTCAGGGAAGCAAACATGACTAACAGCAACTGATGAACCTACATCTTGCATGGATTTGTCTAAACCTTTTTGAAAGAGCCACCTTAAGAAGTAGCTCGGTGTGCTGAATTTCATCCCGGTGGGACCTGCTGTTACAATTACCCGGTTACTCCAATCCTTCATATTTGACTCCTAGAACATCGGGAAGCGAATGTCTTGTTCAGATTTCATCGGGAACCTAGAAGGACTCAATGGAGGGACCGATTTTCCCCGGGATCTGCTCAAGGTAAATCCTATCAGAGTTCTTCTTGGACAACTGAGGGGGTACAAGGAGACCCTTTGCTGGGTGCCTCGGGAACACATTTGCGTGCCACTCACTTTTGGGACAGTTTCCAAGGCTTGCCGTGTTTGGTGTATTTTTCTATCCTAGGACGTTTCTACACACGTTGGATAATGCACTTTCAATGCACTTTAGCAATCCTTTGGAAGTGGATTTTTTGTTTCACACACAAAAATCCAGTTCCAAATGATTACTAAAGAGCATTGATGCAGAGGAGTTAACCGTGTTAGTCTGTGGTAGCAAAATCAAAAAGAGTCCAGTAGCACCTTTAAGACTAACCAATTTTATTGTAGCATAAGCCAGATGCATCTGGCAGGGAGAGCTGTGGTTATCGAAGGAAGGCTCATACTGCATTGGATGGTCTAGCTGTTTGGCTGCTACAAACTAACAGGGCAAACTCCTTTGAAGCCAACTGATACACACACTAAAAGGAGATGTTTACATATACTAGCAAAGGAATGTTTTGATTGCACCCTCCCCCTTCCTCCCCCAAATTGCCTCTTCTCTCTCCTCCTCTTCTGTATTTGACCAGTCTCTGTATCAGGCATCTGACGAAGAGAACTTGATTCTCGAAAGCTTATGCTACAATAAAATTGGTTAGTCTTAAAGGTGCTACTGGACTCTTAAAGAGCATTGAAAGTGCATTATCCAACGTGTATGGAAGCAGCCTTAGAGAGATCCTTTGAACAGGAGGAAATGGCAGTCAGTTATCTCAAAATGTTGCCTAGCAGACAGTATTCCTCAGCTGGGGAATTTATTTATTCCAAGGTCTGATGTGAATTGGTATGCTCAGAAACAGAAGAAGGTTGGAGCCGTACAGCAGAATGTTGCTAACAAGCAGCGCTCATCTTCCAGGATTCAACACGCAAAAATTCTGTGTAGAATCTGATAATGTGGCACAGAACGGCTTCCTTGAAAACCTCTGGCTTCTTTAGAGCTTTGCATGTTTTACATTTGAAGAAGTGTAAACTTTCCATTGCAAAAGCATCACCTGCCTCTCCAGAAAGCCCCCAAGTAGTAGAGATTAGAACTTCTGTGCCCTGTCTTCAGGCCAGCCTTCCCATACAGCTGGGTCCCCGTACTGGCTGTTGTAAGCAGGGCTTTTTTTCAGCGGGAACGTGGTGGAACGGAGTTTCGGCACCTCTTTAAAATGGTCACATGGCCGGTGGCCCCACCCCCTGATCTCCAGACAGAGGGGAGTTTACATTGCCCTCCGCGCTGCCGAGTGATGTGGAGGGCAATCTAAACTCCCCTCTGTCTGGAGATCAGGGGGCGGGGCCACCGGCCATGTGACCATTTTCGCCAAGGGCAATTTAAACTTTAAAAAACTCCCCCCTTGTTCCAGCTGACCCAAAGTGACATCATTGTGCGGTCCTGAGTTCCACCACTGAGTTCCACCACCTCTTTTCCCTGAAAAAAAGCCCTGGTTGTAAGGCTTTGGGGTTAAGAAGATGCCATATTGCTGCTGGATAAATTGGGAAAGAAGGGTGATGTTTGAGATTGTTGGGGACTGGATAGAGCAACTCAAAGGTGGGAAAAAAGGGGTGGGGGACAGATGTCTGAGCTAAGCCCTTGCAAGGCTTAGGAGCCAGTTTGCTCCAAAAAGGTGCAATTTATGACCATATGGGAGCTGCCACTTAAACTGTTCATGGTAGGAGAAATGCACAGCCAGGTACCAGACTGCCAAGTTGTTACATTGGCCCACTACACAGTCAAGACACAACTTGGAAGAGACACACAGATTGCCAGCATCCTTGCCAATGTGAATTGCTGTGGCTCCTATGAAAATGGTGCAGGCCAAGGGTGCCTGCAGATAGGGGTTCAAATCATGAACACAGACAGCATTCAGACCTCTCACACAACCAGCCTTTTCTTTTACACGCATGAGCCAATTGGAATTTGATTTATTTGTGCTCCGTACACATGAAGAAAAGGAAGAGGGGAGGAAGAAGGAAGCAAACAAGCCACAAGAGGCCGGTTGTGACAACTTAATGCAGCCACTGAGGGGGAATAATCACCCTTTGGACTGGGAAAATGCGGGGTTGAATCCTGTCTTGACAAAATGCAGTCTCACCTAGTAGAGAGCACTGGGTGGAGCATCCACGCATAGGCAAGAAAAGGTGAGCCAATGGCTCTCTTTCATCGGCCTCAGTCTGGCTGATGTTTTGCCCCTTCTTCACCTCCAGGGTTGATCCTCCATCCAAGTAAGTGCTCGCTTTGCTTTGAAGAGGGTACCAATGTGCCTCTCTAGCTGGGCTCATTCCCTGCTATCAGTGGCAAGGAAGATGATTGGCATCTCCTCCTGGTCCCCAGTGGCCGCTGGCTGATCCAAGCCACACTCTGACCTCCCAAGATGATGGGGGATACCTTGCTTGCTGCAGCACAGTTCAGAACTTGTTATTCATCCCTTCCAGCTCCCCTCGCACAGCCCAACTGCATGGTTTATCGCATGAGTGGTAACTCAGGGCAGTGTGAGCTGTTAGACTCTGCCCCAAGTCTGGCTAGGATGCAGCCGCCTGGTGTGGTGATAGAGGACACCCTACCTCCCCCTGTGCTTACTCCAAAGCCTGCTGAAATGATTGAGAAGCCTGATTTGCTAAACTAAGAAAACAGCAGAATCAATTATCACTTTTACTGAGCGACATTGACGAGGATCTTCCGAAGAAGGATTGTTCTTGAGCTCTGCTAGAGTTGTGTCTTTGCATGACAGGTAGCTCTGGGACATGAGCAGCAGCGCTCAATAAAAATGGTCACTGATTTGGCCGCTTTCCTTTCCCTCTCCCTGCATCCCTGTGTTAAGTGTGACTTCAGCGGTCCTCATGCCATCTGTGAAGCTGCTTGCTAAGAGACAGAAGTTGTGCTAGGACAAACGAATTGTCACGGTCAGATTCTAGGGTGGGTGCCGTGGTGCTGTACGCCAGCGCACCTGACTTCAACTCCAGGCAGCCACCAGGGATATTGCAGTGCCTTGCTCAGTGGCGGTGGAGGGGGGAGGGCATAATACCTCACCCTCACTCCCTCTCAACTCACTCGCAGGCCTGCTCAACCTTGCTGACTTCCGGCTGCCTCCTCCTGCTTTCAGCTCGTTGTTCCTTCCCGTCTTCAGCCCCTCCATTCTTCCTCTTTCCATCTCTCACGCTCTCCCTCTCTCTCCTCCTCCGCTGCTAAACAACTCACCCTCTCCTATGGGTGGACTTCCCTTATATCTCTTCACCTATTCCCAGCTCCACCTGCCAGCCATGCCCTCCAGCACTCTAGCCTCGGCCCTGGCCGTCTTAGGCAGCAACACCTGGAGTTACTCTGCTGGCAGCTCTGGGCAGTCACACCTGTGCCTCCTTCGCTGACTGCCGGGCTTCCTTTGCTGATTGCCTTAGGCAGCCCCACCTGAGGTTGCTCTGTTCCCAGCCTCTCCTTTCCAGCCTTCTCTAGGCTGCCTGCTGGTTGAGGTGTGGCCTGGTGCTGTCTTTGCTGTCCTTCAGCTACTGCTGGTGATCTTGTTGTCTGGTCGTCCCCTGATGCTTGTGTCCTCTCCTTCCTGGCTTGGGCTTCTATTCTCCCACCAGAGGGTGGGGCGGGGTGGGCTGGCTGGCTGGCTTTCCCCTGCCCTGTTTGACTCTCTGGGGCTTGGGCATTTCTTTTCTTTCCTCTGTTGCTGGGTGTGGCAGGGTCTTGGTGTCTGTCTGGGCAGCTGCAGCTGAGAGGTGGTCGTCTGGCTGTCTCCCCTCCCCATCTCCTGTTAAGTCCCAGGGCAGAGCCTCAGACCCTGGACAGTCATCACCCCACAGAGGCAGGCCAGTCACTGCCACTGTTGGTCTTGCTGCAAGCCTTGCCATGGGAGGGAGGGTCATTGAAGGGCTACCCAGAAAGAGCCAGGGAAGAGAACATCTGGGCTGAAGTAGTGATTTGGTGATCCACCTGTTGAGGGAGCGCATGCGTACCCTATTTACAGGAGCAGAGATTTCTGTTGGCCATTTCTCTCTGGAGCCATGACATAAGGATTTGCAAAAGAAAAATATTCTGCCATTTGCCCTTTCTGTGTTTACTGTCATGTTAAGACTGACTGTTCTGGGGCCGAGTGCCTTTTCACCAGGGTTTCTGATCCCAAAACACCACCTGGGTGCTCTACACTGGCTTGATGTGAGTGATACAGCCTCAGGCAGGATCCCTCATTTTCTAGGATATGGGTTTGTTATATCCCAGCATGCTGTGACTGACTCCACTGTGGCTGCAGAAGCTGAGTTTGGGGTGGGGGTGGGGTGGCCATTTTGCCTCTCCATTGAGTCCCTGGAGGTTTTTGATTTACATCACCTCTTTTGTCCATGCCACTTTTATCTTGTTGTCTGGAGCAGAATCCCAATCTGGGAGGGTAACAGCTGAACCTCATTCCTTCCCCCATCGGCATCCTGTTCTGGCCCTTATGTTGGCGGAGTTGCACCAACAGACTACTTGGAGTGTTGTGACAACACACCTGTGTGAGTCTCTTGCGTCAGCAGATCTTGAACATAAACTGGTGCATGGATTAAATTGGGATCCCGTAAGCCCGAAGTGCTACGTGTCACATAGAACTGCACTGTTAAGTTGACTTGAAAGGGATGACAGCGTTTGTACTCGGTGCTTTCTAGCTGTGCCTCATAAAGAGCTGTTTGCCAATCCAAGCAATCAAAACTGTACATAGTAGTCCAAATGTAAATGCACCATAGATACATACTACAGTGTAATGACATGGGTCATTTTATTTTCAATCCCTTTCCTAACAATTGCAATGGCTGTATTTGCCATTTCTGATGCTACAGCACATAGATTATGGCCATGTTCACATACCTGTAACCTCTGGAAAATTGCACAAAACTCACGGCACAACAGCATCTTCATAGCACGATTTCCCATCATGATCCCATTTAATGGCACGATTTCTGACATCGTGCCCTTAAATGGGATTACGACAGGAAATCGCGCTATGAAGACACCATCGAGCCGTGAGTTTTGTGCGATTTTCCAGAGGGTTTACAGGCGTGTGAAAACGGCCCAGGTTTTCTTAGCCCTGTTCACACGTTACAGAGAACACACGTACATCCTGTATGCGCCTGTTTGTAAGAAAGAGCCAAAGCATGTTCACTTTATGAATGAAACCAGGGACCAGTACCTGGCTAAATGTGGGGTTTAACAGACACTTCCAGTTGTAGTGCCATTGAATGTAACATGAGAATTACTTAACGCAAGCACAACAGGAAACTCAAGCATACACTGTACGCAGATGGTATGTGTAGTCACTGTAACTTGTGAACAGAGCGACTTGAGTTTCCAGTCGTGAATCTGTGATCGCTCTCCTGGGTAATCGTAACCCACTTAGACCACTTCAGCTCTGTATGTCATGTCAGAGCTGTTGTAGCATAGTATAATAATAATATTAACATTCAATTTATGTACCACCCTTCAGAGTGGTTTACAAAGTGTGTTATTTTTCTGACGACAATCACCTGGTGAGGTGGATGGGGCTGAGAGAGCTCTGAAAGAGCTGTGACTCACCCAAGGTCACCCAGCTGGCTTTAAGTTAAGTGGCTGGGCTGTGAATCAGCTCTCTGCTAGTTCCACTACCACCATGAACTCTGTAGGGGGGCTTGGGTAGGCCACTCCTCAGCCTCAGCTCCCCTGCTGTATTGAGGTGGGGATAATAATAACACTGACTTTATTCACCCTCTGAGTGTGGTATCAATCTGTCTAGAAGGTTGATATATAAACACACTTATGACGATGTTGATAATGATGCCGGAAGGTCTTGTCTCCGTGTGCTTCACTGTACATCTTCTTACCATGATTCTTGTCTGGCATTTGGTAGCCCAGTTTGAAGAGTTCCTCAGCTTGAATGCTGTGAAGCCATCAGCTACCCTGTTTTTCTTTCTCCTGCCAGCTCTCTGGGGGCCATCCCGGTCAGCACCCTGGCATGCAATTGTTCAAAATGATCGGTTTTCTCTCCGTCTTTTGCTTTTCTGCCTTTTTAGCCATTTAATGATCTGTCCTCTTAGCCCAGGAGTAGCAAGGTTTTCAGTGGAGCCTTTCATCCGCTCTGACGTCACTGCTGGGACTGTCGGGAGGGCAGAGATACTTCTTATACCGATGAGTATTCTGTCCGCTGTAGGCTTTACAAATCTGACATACGCAAGAACTCTTTTAAACAGCAGGTATAGAAACTCTTTTTACTCAAAAAGGAGAAGCAGCAGCTGCCATACTTTTGGCCCCACTGTTCCAGCAATCCTTTCACCCATCATCCTTTCCTACCTGCTGTGGGGCAAAACTAGATGCTCGTGTGCTACAGCAGGCAGGCCAGGAAGGAGAACAAAGGAGAACAGGCATGTGGAGGGTGCAGATTCTTTGTCCCCTCTCAGAACAGGCACCTTTCTCCCCTCTCCAGGGAGCTGATAGCAGCTGCAAGGGGGGGGGTGATTTAGGTTATGGGGAAAGAGCACCTGAAGCTGGGGTTGAACACTCAACATTCTGTAGTGCGCTTAGAAAACCCCTGAATGACCTCATTTCTCTCTTTTGGTTAATGTGTTTTTCGGCACATCTGGGGTCTCCCGAGTAGGTCCCCTGATCCTTGCCTGTTGTACGGCTGTCACTATCCTGTCATAACCCACATGGGGATAGCGGATTTACTAATGGATGTAGCGAGGTCAAGGCAAAGTAGCCCAATAAGCATGGCATAGTACAGTTTTGCTCTTGTCTGTCCTGTGCTCTGTTTCGCTTGTCCCATCTCTCTTAACGTGAGTGGCTGACCTGTTCTGATGTCACAGAGGGCCTTGCAACTCTTGGACAAGATAGCAAACCACTTACGGGCAATGAAGAAACTTGATTCTGAAATCCAAAGTCACAGGAACTTGGGGCTAAATAAAATAGTGCACCGTGTGATTACACTGTGTGATTTCAAAGGCAGTAGTTCCTTGTGTGTGGATCAGTGGAGTGATCGTGGGAAAATGAAGGGCAACACTGAGTTTCGTTGGGGCTAATGTTCACTCCACTTGTTTGGAAAGCCCTAGCTCACAGCTGGAACATGTGGATTGGAGGGTGTCCTCGAGTATGCTCGAGTAACCACCATCAGCTCTCCCGTCTGAAATTAGAGTGCAAAGGTTTGGATGTTTTGCATGTGTTTTCCAGGTATGTTTGAGCACTAGAAGCTTTCCTTTTAAGAAATTAAGCATTGCCAGTTGCTGATAATAGGTAACCATCAGCCAGGTAATAAATATAAAATATGAAAAAACACTAGGACACAACCTGGCACAAAACGGCAGAATCTCCCCGTACCCTCCTTCTACTGAAATGTCTTACAGGTCCCCACTTGTAGGTTTAAAATCTAGCCCCCATTGCAACAAAGCCAGGCCCTCTCTGTTCACATGGGGGCTTTTAGGGGGTACCTCTTGAGCCCAGAGACAGTGGCATTTGTCCACAATGCATTGCTGATGGGCAAACTACATTGACTGCCTTGTGCTTTACTCACAGATGACAAAGCAGGACACACCGGTAGATCTTTATTATGGCTCTAATAAGAGCTGGATGGAACCAAACCCATAATGGTGGAACCGGTATACTTACTGAGCTTCACTACCAGTGAAAACCTGGCCAGAGAGGGGCAGAAGCAGAGTGGCTCTGGTGACAGAGAAGGTGCAGGGCCGATTCCAGATGACTAACCTTAAGTCGCTTCATGCCGCCCTCTTCTGGATCGCGACGGGGAAAATGCGAAATATCGCGTTTCCTCGCGCGAGTTTTGCGACAACGTGCAAAACTCGCGCGAGGAAACGTGATATTTCGCATTTTCCCCGTCGCGATCCGGAAGAGGGTGGCATGAAGCGACTTAAGGTTAGTCATCTGGAATCGGCCCTGGAATGACTCCACATTGGCCATGCCAGAAAATTGATTTGGCAGATACTGGATCAAGGGGTTACCTGGGTAGAAAGAGAGTTTGTGTCCAAGAATCTTCTAGGGAAAGGAAGTTTGGCTCCTAATTCTGCCAAGGCTTGTTTAAGTGTTGTGACTGACCTCCCGCATGGGGAGGGGACACCCTCCCATATTCCTGTGCACCCTGTCCCCTTCCCCAGTCTCTTTATCATATTGTTCGTTCACAAAAGTTGCAGTCACAAAGAACTAAATGGCAGCCAGGGCATTCCAAAGAAAAGGATGCCTTTAAATCGATTATTATTTTTTATTTTATTTTATTTATATCACATTTGTATTCCGCCCTCCCCGCAAGCAGGCTCAGGGTGGATAAAAACCTTAAAATCATTTAAAAACATTCCATATTAAAACATTAAAACATCATATAAAAATAGCAGCACTCTTTGCCTGGCGGAAGCAATACAACTATTAACAAGCAATACAGCAGTACAACTAGATATGGCAGCTGAAAAACAAACAGTGGTGGGGCAGCTTTCACAGGGAGGGGGGTAGATGTTGCACCCTCCGGCCAGCGGAGGCCCAACCTCAGCCATGAGCCTGGCGGAACAGCTCTGTCTTACAGGCCCGGTGGAAGGATAGTAAATCCTGCCAGGTCCTGGTCTCAGTAGACAGAGCATTCCACCAGGTAGGAGCCAGGACAGAGAAAGCCCTGGCTCTAGTCGAGGTGAGGCAGGCCTCCTTGGGGTCAGGGACCAATAACAATTGTTTTTCTCCTGATCAGAGGGTCCTCCGGGGAATATACAGGGAGAGACGGTCCCTCAAGTACGCTGGCCGCAGTCCGCACAATGCCTTATTGGTCAATACCTTGAACCGATCCGGTACTCCACTGGCAACCAATGTAGCTCACGCAGTATTGGTGTAATATGCGTCCTATTACGTGTTTTCATAATGACGCGCACTGCTGCATTTTGCACCAGCTGCAATCTCCGGGTCAGGCTCAAGGGTAGGCCCGCATAGAGCGAGTTACAGTAATCTAACCTAAGAGATGACCGTTGCCTGGATCACTGTAGTTAAGTCACAGGTAGACCGGCAGGGGACAAGTTTCCTGGTCTGCCGCAGTTGGAAAAAAGACCTGACAAACACAGCAACCTGTGTTTGTCCTCCATTTTCAGGGAGGCATCCAGGATCACCCCCAGGCTCCTGACCCTTGGAACTGGCACAAGCTGTGCCCCATCGATGGCTGGGAGCCGGAGTCCTGAACTCAGTCCCCTGTGGCTCAAGTACAGGACCTCCGCCTTTGTTGGGTTCAGCTTCAGTCAACTCTATCTCAACCAATCAGTCATGGCTGCAAACGCATGTTCCAGGACATCTGGGGCTGAGCTGGGCTGTCCGTCCATCATCAGATACAGCTGGGTGTCATCTGCATATTGATGACACCCAAGCCCGAAACTTTGCACCAACTGGGCAAGGGGGCGCATATAGATGTTAAACAATAAAGGGGAGAGTATTGCCCCCTGCAGGATCCCGCACACCAATGGGTGACGAGGTGACAATTTCTCCCCAAGCACCACCCTCTGTCCCTGACCATGGAGAAAAGAGACAAGCCACTGTAAGGCAGTCGCTCGTATCCCCACATCGGTGAGGTGGCAAGTCAGAAGATCATAATCGACTGTGTCGAACGCTGCTGACAAATCCAAGAACAGCAGCAGCGCTGAACCGCCTCGACCCAGATGTCTGCAAAGGTTGTCTGTGAGGGCGACCAGCAGCATCTCCATCCCATGTCCTGGCCGGAACCCAGACTGAAAGGGATCTAGGGCCAAGACATCCTTCAGGAAACCCTGTATCTGTCCCGCCGCTGCCTGCTCAATCACCTCTCCCAGAAACGGGAGATTCAAAACTGTGCGGTAATTGACCAGGACAGTAGGGTCCAGTGATGGTTTCTTCAAGAGAGGTCTCACCATGGCTTCCTTTAATGGCCCAGGAAAAACCCCGGTGCCCAAGGATGTGTTAACAATGGCCTCCAATGAGGACCGTAGACCATCGGCACTGGCCTTTGCCAGCCACGATGGGCATGGGTTCAGGGGGCACGTGGTGGGCCTAACTGATTGAAGGTCCTGTCAATCTCCTTCCAAGAGAATGGACTGAACTGATCAAATATTGACCCCAAAGACAGCCAAGGGGTCTCTAGTTCCTTTACTGTATCAACTGCGGCTGGCAAGTCATGGCGGAGAGACAAAATTTTATCAGCAAAAAAGCTCCCAAAAGCCTCACAGCTGATGTCCGAATTCTGAATTTGACAGCCTCCCCCCGGGAGGAAGACCAGTGGCTGAACCACATTGAACAATTTTGCTGGGCGCGAGCTAGCTGATGCGATGGAGGCTGTATAAAACTCTTTCTTCACAGCCTTCGCCGCCATCTCATAGGCTTTCATAAACATCCTGTAAGATGATCTTGCCTCTTCGTTGTGAGATCGCCGCCACACTCGCTCAAGCCATCTTAGCTCCTGCTTCTTCTCTCGAAGCTCCTCTGTATACCAGAGGACACCCAAGCCTGAAACTTTGCCCGTCTTACACGGGGGCAAAGAGGGCGATGGGGAGCGATTTCGTTGATGGCTTTGGAGAGCTGGCATTGCCAGTCCTCCACCAGCTCATCTAACGAACTGCCATGGAGCACAGGATCTTGCAGAGCGTTCTGGAATCCAATTGGATCCATAAGTCTCCACGGGCGAGCATAAATCAGCTAAACACCTTTGCGAAGGGGGGGGGCCTATCCCCAGTTGAGCCTTCAAAACCGAGTGGTCTGCCCATGGCACTGGTTCTATTGCCTCTAGATCCACATCAAGCCCCATCCCGAAGATCACGTCTAGCGTGTGGCCCGCTTTGTGTGTGTGTGGGGGGGGGGGTCGACACAAATTAGGATAAGTTTCTGGTGGGTAGCTGTGTTGGTCTGTAGTAGGAGAGTAAGATTCAGGTACAGTAGCACCTTAAAGACCAACTAGATATCCAAAGTATGAGATTTTGAGAGTCAGAGCTCCCTTCATTCGATCCATTGTCCTCTCACAGCTGTGGTCTTAGGGGCTGCGTGAAGAGGGGTGGATAGGTGCCATGTCTTCTAGCAGGAGCAAAAGGGCCTCCTCCAGACAATAGATCCAGAGGAGTTAGCCGTGTTAGTTTGTAGCTGCAAAATAGTAGAGTCCACTAGCACCTTTAACGAACCAACTTTATTGTAGCATAAGCTTTGGAGAACCACAGCCCTCTTCTGATGAGACAGAGCTGTGGTTCTTGAAAGCTTATGCTACAATAAAGTTGGTTCGTCTTAAAGGTGCTACTGGACTCTATCTTCCTCCAGACAATACTCTCATTGCCAAGGAATGGGGACTCCTCAGTGCAGGCGTGAACTGCTCTCCTCTCTGCTGAGTTATGGGGCCTTGGAGGTAGACCACCATGATGGGTCTCTGCCCAAGCCACCAACACAAGCAGTGCAGGAGGAGGTTGGCATGCCTTCCTGCTCACTGGCTGGGGCCAAGCCAAGCTTCTCTGGCAATGAATGGGTAAGTGTGGACAGGCCAGACACTTTTGTGGTAGCTGAAGGCTTGAAAAAAAAGCTTTTCTGCCTATCTGTGCCAGGTTTTAGTGCCAGCCTGGGGCCTCATTAAAAACCCTGTAAAACCTGATAGAGGCATTTAGGATGATAATAGAATAGTTTCAGGTGGGTAGCTGTGTTGGTCTGCAGTAGAACAGCAAGGTTTGAGTCCAATGGCCCTTGAAAGACCCAGATTTTCAGGGTGCCTGCTTTCAGGAGTCAAGGCTCCCTTTGACTCTCCAAAGGTTATACCCTGAAAATCTTATTGGTGGCCACTGGACTAGATTCAAAGCTTGCAAGACCCTGAGTAGATTAGAGGGCATGCTACAAGATTCAGTTACTGCAGAAGGGATTGGCTGGTGAGAGTCGCTCATGGAGAAGAGTTGGGAAGGGCGAGGCGAGGCCAGCCCAAGCTTCAGAGCAGAATCTTGAAATTCTGTCAAATGCTTTGCATTTTGGCCATTGGAGCTTTGCCAGCTGGGAAGGAGGCGTGCCCCGGGGCCAGCCAAGGAGTGGAACTGTTGAAGCGACCTTGCTGCCCAGGTCAGTGTGGGTACTTGGGATGCGTCCAGTTAGTATTTCGTTTTGTGCATAATCTGTTTTTTGTAGAGGGAACTGGATTGCGGGCCCAAGGGGGCTGCTGTTGCTACAAACCAGCGCTTAGGCGGGGCGCTCCGGTTGCCTCCCACCGCAGTGCAAACCGGGGCGGGGGCGAGGACGACGGCAGAAGGCGCCTCGTTAGCCCGAAACGGGCTGCTTGCCGCGCATCAGCGCCCCTTTCTGTTCAGCAGCTGCTGCGTTTGGGGGCTGCCTAGTTCACACACGCACCCCGCCCGCTCGCCCCGTGCAAAGGCTCCCCGAGAACGTGCCGGAGTTCGGCAATCGCGCAGCCCCGAGAGCTGTCGGCAAGCCGTCGGGGTGGACGCGGAGCAACAGCCGCGCGTTGCCAAGCGAAGGCGGCCCGGCCTGCCCCGCCCCGCCAGGCTCCGGTTTGCCCGCTGCCGTCACTTCTCCGCCTTCTCCCCTTGACAGGCTGCTGGTTGATGTCACCCACTCGGCGTCGCCGTCCCGCCCAGCCCCTTCCCCCGTCGCCGGGGCTGCCTCCCGGGCGCGCGAATTGCCAGGCTCGGCTGGGCTGCGCTCGCCATTGGCTGCCACGGAGGAGGAGGAGGAGGAGGCGGCCCCGCAGCCCCTGCGCGCCTAGCCGGCCGGAGCCGCAGCTCGGCTCCCCGGGCACGCCTCGAGGCAGGCACCGAAGCAGCGCGTCGGCAACAGGCGGCCGCAGCCCGCCGTCCGCCCGGGAAGATGATCGGGGTGAACAGCATCAACAGCAGCGGCAGCGCCGGGCGGCTGCGGTCGCGCTCCATGTGCTCGGTGCGCTACGGGCGCAACTGCCGCGGCATGGAGACCTTTTGCTACGGCTGGCCGCAGCGCTCGCGCACCCTCAAGCCCGTCCTCTACACCGACCTCGTGGTCAGCCGCCTGCAGAGCCGCAGGAAGAAGAAGCCGGTAAGGGGCGGCGGGGGGCGGGCGAGGGCGCCGCAGCCGCCCGGGCTTTCCCGCACCGCGCGCCGGAGCGCCTGGGCTGCAACGCCCTCGCCCCTGCGGCTCCGGGCCGCGCTTGCTCGGGGAGGTGCGCGCGCACACGCAGCTCCGCCGCCCTGGTTTCGTGCCACAGGTGGGCCCTTGGCGCGGCGCCGAACCTGGCGGCGGCTCGGCGCCCGGGGCGCTCGCGGGGCGTTCCGCTCGGGAGGGGAGCGGGCAGGAGGGGCGCGCGGGGTTGCAGGGCCGGCTCTTCCGGTGGCTCCTGGCGCACGCGGAGCTTGCCGCGGCCCCCGCCCTCCTGCAGCGCCCAGCGCTACGCAGGCCCCCAGGTGCGCGCTCGTTTCCCGTCGATCTGCTCGCTTGGTGCAAAGCCGCAGGCCTGTTGCTTGACTTGCGGGCAGGGAAGGGAGCGCGAAACGATGACTCGTTGGCCGACGTGGAGCCATCTGCGTAAGGAAGCTCTCCGTTTGGGCGTTCATCCGTACCAGTTGCCTGGTTGGTGCGCAAAAACGGCCGCAGCTCTTGCAACCTGCGGGCCGGTTGCGTCGTGTGCATCTGTTCTGGTTGGAGACGCGTTCCATCTGCCACGTTGGTGGCTCTCTGTTTTGCTGCCCTCTGCCCATCTACTTTCTTGAAGGCGAGGGCCCCGACCCAGTGTAAAGCGAGGGGGCCCGGGCTGGATGCTGGGGCCAAGCTAGAAGTATCCTGGCAGCTCCATGCTTCTAGGGATTTTTAACGTCCGTTTTCAGGTGTGCGGGCTCTGCTTCGGGTTGGCACCCCACATGCCTGAAAATCATCAGAAAAATCACTGGGAGTCCTGAAGGCCGGAAGAGAGTAGGCCTGTGCTCTTTCCAGATCCTCCTGAGAGGGGGGGATTCTTCCTAGCCACTTACTGGAGGCGAGGCTGGTAAAGGAGCAAGACTTTTCTTTTCCGATTGGCCCTGCCTGCCCTGAAGGGAGCAGGTCTGCCTATGGTGACTGCTGAGGCTGGGGGCTTTCTAAAGAAATAAAGCAGCATATAGCTTGTGGGTGCTCTTCCCCCCGCCCTTCGTCCCTTTTCTGGTTTACTTCCTAAGGGATTCTGTGTGGTTCTGTCCTCTTAAAATACATGTTACCTGATGGGTGTGATTTGCCTAGTAATGTGGCCGAGTCTTAGCCTGAGCACAGCAGCAATGCACAGACGAACAGTTGGGATCTCTGGCCTTCTGCCCCTCAGCCAGAACTGTGCAGCCTTAGGCACCCAATGCCCCTGGCAGGAGCTGGATGAATACCCCCCCCCCTTCCACCATCCGTTAGCTGTTCCCAAGCAGTTGTGGGAAGCGCATGCAAAAAAGTGACAAGCGAGCATGTTTTGCGCCCAGCAATTGCCACAAGGTGCTCCAAAGACACACTTCTCCATAAGGGCCATTGGGTAGCATTCCTACTGCGAGATGAAACTGCCTGAGTATTTTTGAGCCAGCTACGGAGTTCATTCAGCAGTTACGGAGTTCATTCCCACGCACCCTAACAAAACTACAGTGACGGGGATGAGGAAGAAGTCAGATTGATGTGCCAGGAGATGCCGTTTTGTCCGCAGTTCCCCAAAGGGCACGATGGCTGTTTCGAGAGCCTGGACAGAAGCTGGGAGCTCCTTGCTTTCCCCACCCCAATTGCTGGTGCATGAAACTGGGGTGGAGAATCAACCCAAAGGGGTTAGTCCCTTGTTCCTCTTGAGTGAATTGCTGCTGCAACTCCTCTGCCTGTTGTGATTGGCCATTTCCTTAGTCCACAGCCTGCTCAGAAAACCCACCGCCTGCCGTACCCCTGACACATAGGGAGGAGCCCTCTCCCTGCTTTTACACTACTTGCAGTCGGCAGGAGTCCGTCAGCTCCTCTTTCATAGATGGAGAAGGTCAGCCGCTGATGAGCAAGTCCTTGAAACCATGCAAAGGAATTAGTACCTCTTCATCCTCATGCTGTGGAAAGTCAAGGATTCTTGGAGGGGGGTGGTGGAGATTCTGGTAGCTATACATCCAGCTGCCTGCACACTGATAGAACCAGAACCATCTCCTGATTCTACGGCATTTTCTCTCCTTCTGAACGTTCCCAAGATAAATAGGGATTAGGAAGTAATACTAGGCCTTCGGTGCACTGGTAATGCCTGAAAATGAGAAGGCTCATGATGGAGACTCTTGGGAACATGCTGGATCCGTTCTATTTCCTTGTCTTTCTGGATAATCCAGCCATGGTGACAGAATGGAACTTCCATGTACAGAGGCAGTGTCAGGTAGGTAAGCTGTGGTGGTCTGCAGTAGAACAGCAGGATTTGAGTCCAGTGGTACCTTACAGAACAACAAGATTTTCAGGGTGTGAGCTTTCAAGAGTCAGAGCTTTCTTCTTCAGATACTGAATATGAAGAAAAGAGTCCAGTAGCACCTTTAAGACTAACCAACTTTATTGTAGCATAAGCTTTCGAGAACTACAGTTCTCTTCGTCAGATGCATGTGTGCATCTGACGAAGAGAGCCGTGGTTCTCGAAAGCTTATGCTACAGTAAAGTTGGTTAGTCTTAAAGGTGCTACTGGACTCTTTTCGATTTTGCTACTACAGACTTAACACGGCTAACTCCTCTGCATCTATGAATCTGAAGAGGGAGCTTTGACTCTCGAAAGCTTAGACCCTGAAAATTTTGTTGGTTGCTAAGGTGCCACTGGACTCAAACCTAGTGTTCTGTATTCAGACACAGCAAATCTCTGAATACCAGTGCTAGGAGACCATATCGGGAAGGCTGCGGTCTCTAGATGGGCCACTAGTCTTTTCTTCTTACACCTTTGTAAAGTTATATCTCTGTGTGCCAATTCTGCCAACCTGTTACAGGCATCTTCAGTTTGCCTGTGGCACCATTAATTCTGATTCGTTGCTCTGCCCATTAGCCTGACATCTGCGCCCAAGATGTTTGCAAAGGAGGTAGCCCGACTGCCAGGAATCCACGTTTCTCCGTTTCTTAAACAGTCACCTCAGCAGCCTGACCTGCTACAATCTGATCCTGCATGCAGTAGCACGCTTTTGTTTTTTTGTTTTTACCAACCTGTGTCGCTGATGCGGCGGATCGTTCGTCTTTTGAGTTGTCGTGAACACAGCCCGAGGCTTCGTTTTCCAGATTCCCAGATGAGGGCGTGTTCTTAGGTGCTTCTCCGCCGCCCGAATGCTAGGAATCTCACCCAGGCAATGGAATCTGATAGCTTGCATGGATTCCATTTCCCAGGCAAGATATTGCATCCAAACTTCAGAAGGAAGTTGTTGTTCCATCAGTGGTTCTCTAAGCTTTGAGTTGGAGCTCTCCTCAAAGGTCGTGCCATTGCAAGTTGATTGTCATACGATCATCTCGCTCACACACACACAAACACACGCACACAACTTGGTTTCGGCGCCTGATGGTGTCTGCTGCTGGTCAGACAGCAAACTGCTTCACAATATTAATCTGTTACCATCAAGGGCAATTTGTTGTGCTTTTATAGTTTGCTTTCAGTCATGTCCAGGTTACTTTAGTGGGTCGAAGCGTTTCTTCTGGCCATCATAGCAGAGCACATGAAGTGTACTGAATTAGACCATCAGTTTATCAAGGTCCGTATTGTCTTCTCAGATGGCAGCTGCTCTCCAGGGTCTTGTGCTGAGCTCTTTCATATCCCCCGTTATCTGCTCCCTTCAACTGTAGATATCGAGAATTAAACCTGGAACTTTCTACATACCAAGCAGATGCTCTATCATTGAGCCTCGGCTGTAGACAGATTAACCTGAGGTGCTGCTAGCCTTAAATTGTGTAACAAGATTATGAATAAGCAGGACTTGTCTCTCGTGGATCTCTTTTCATTGGCAATCTTCACAGCACATATCACTTAGAAAGCATTTCGAGTGAGTAAAACCTTGCCCAGACAAAAAAATCCACTCATTTCTTAAAAAAAGACTTCATATGACTGCTTTTCCCAATGTTCCCACTAGATTTCCAATTGTTTTTCCATTGGGAAGATTGGGGGTGGGGGTTGGCAGGGGGGAGAGACCTGGTGAATCTGGGCTTTTTTCCAGGCCTCCATATCTCTGAACTGATCCTGATTTTACATCCAGACCTGGAGTGGTTTCGCATCCATGTAGCTCCGTTGCGTAAAAACCAAAATGTACACATCAGCCAGTGATGGAAGGCACCATGCTTTCTGTATGCAAGGAATCTACCCGCAAAATGTCTGAAACGGACTGGAAGTCTTTCAGACGCTGGTGCGGTTGGAAAAGCAGTCAGCCAACCAAGGCCAAAGTTTGCTACCCAGCAGGGTTTTGGCAAAAGGGACTTTGGCCCTGAAAAAATAAACCTCATCTCCTACTTGCGCCAGCAAAAAGGGAAGGCACACAAAAAGAGTGGGGAGGCTGGTTGCCCTACACGTGAGTAAGGTTTTAAGCACAGAACCCTTCCCCTGGTGCAACACAGGCTAACTTCATCCTCCAGGGCCGAACCCTCCCTGGCCAGGTGACACGAGGAAGACTAATCGTGCAGTTCTCTGTGGACTTACTGAATGCTGTCAGACTCACTTCTGAGCCAACCTGCATAGGATTGGGCCACAGAAGTCACTTCCCCTGTTCATTTTAGGTCATAGCTCTTCCTAGTGTATCTGCTTGACAAGTTTCTGTGCAGATCTTCCCGTGTGGATTGTGCTGTTGTGTTCTCTTCTCCTTCAGTCATGGTGTGTTACCACTTCTTCTTTGTCAAGCTGTCTCCAGAGACCAGTGTTTTTCCACATGCCTGCTGAGACTTTGCCAGTAAACTGGCAGAAGTGCCAGCAGCTGCCTGCCGAAGCCCGGGCCTCTTCTCTTTTGCAAGTCCTGCTTCCATGATGGGTTGATTGCCCAGAAGCAAGGCAGTTCCACCAGTTTTGACCGTGCTTTCAAGATGGCACCAAAAGAGGAGGAATCAGGCTGTTTCTACAAGTTATCCTCATAAAGAAGGACCACCAAAGCCTCCTCTCTCATGTATTCCCTCTTCTATAGCCACACTCAGTTTAATATAAGGACCATTGAGTTTCTTCTTTTTGCCTTAAAAGGGGGTTCGGGTTCCAGTTAACACAGGAGGCAGAGCCAAATCACTGCTGGTTTCCAAAAGGAGAACAATTATTTGTTTTGAAGCGTCTGGTTTTCCTCACTGCATGGTGAAATGAAATCTGGTTTGCACATTTCTTGGTTTGCATATCACCTCCTCTGCTTCATCTTATGACTGCGGCAGGTTGTGGGGCATTCACACCATGTCCTGGGATGTCTTTTTCTCTTCTTTCTGTGCCCCCCTTTCCATTCTGGTTTTTAGCATGAAGAATAATTCTGCAGAAATGAGAAGTTTGCTCTGTGGCAGCTTCTTTGGTCTTAATAAGTACTGCTCTGCTATTACTTGCGGGAAATGCTGAGTGCTGTTGCCTGCATTTTGGAGGAGGAGGAG
Organism: Eublepharis macularius; assembly: GCF_028583425.1. NCBI lineage: Eukaryota > Metazoa > Chordata > Lepidosauria > Squamata > Eublepharidae > Eublepharis > Eublepharis macularius. The sequence continues at coordinate 126,701,593 of NC_072795.1, read as the reverse complement.
CAGAGAAAACCCCTTAGAGAGAACAAAAAAGGTATCTATGTAGAGGTACCAGTGAGGGGCTACAAAGCAATGATGGTGTAGTGGTTAGAGAGCTGGACTAGAAGCAGCAGGGCTTGGGTTCTAATCCCTACTCAAATATGAACCTCACCGAGCAACTTTGGACCAGTTGGTGTATGATCTTAGCCAGTTTTAGCCCATTGTGATCCAACGTTATTGGCCTTCCAGATCCCATCTGAGAAATTAGGCACGGATTATTATTATTTCCAGGTGCAGGAGGGTCTTGCTTTGTTTCCCTCTTGGCTACGTTAGGACTCGGCTTACCAGAATCCTTAGCCTGTTGCTTCCTTCAACATCCAGTAAATGGCATGTGCACATCACAGGCTTTCGTTATAGTTGGGAGGGCCATCTTCAAGAAAAATATAGTTACACAGTTACATACAGATCTCAGTTATGTGGAATTATAACTCTCAGCTGTGTGTACATCTATATATATATTACAAAGATGTAATGGTGATGCAAGAGCAGAGTTGGATCTCACAGATTAGGAGAAAGCAATCCTGCAAGAGTCCCTCAGGTAGAAAAATAAGCTCATTTGCCAACTAAGAGCACAATTGATAACGACAGAGGCACAGCAGGGAATATGAGTCCACCTGAAACCACCTGTGCTCAAGGTGGTTTCTGCTAGAACAGATCCCAGGTGGTTTCTGCTAGAACAGATCCTAGGTGGTTTGTGCTAGAGTAGAATGCGTCCCTGTTAAGGCGCGGAGGAATTGGAGAAAGGGATGAGAAAGAACATCTGAAAGTACTTTATACATTGATTCCTAACAACAGGTTTCAGAAGCGTCTCTCCCCCCCCCCCCCCACTTCTCCTTCATCTCCAAGTTGTTATGCCTGCAAATAGAAATCTGGTCATTCAAAGGGTAACAACATTGAACACCTGTCTGTGTGTGCGTGCGTGCGTGCCTTTCTCTATCAAACCCCCCAAAAGACACACATACGCACTGCCTCTCAGGTATCAGGAACATGCCAGGCAGTCTGACTTCAGTTAAGTGTGCATCGTGGGTGGGTTTTAGCGGTTCTCGAGATTTGGTTGGTCCCCACGTTTGACACCTGGAGGGAGCCACGTCCACCCACCCCAGTCAACTTGGCCTCCTTTCTCTGCAGTTTGTTTCACAGTTCTGTTGTCATGAGCCATTGAAACGGGACGCTCGCTCTTGTGTCGAGCGTTCTGCGTTCTGCACAAGTGACGTCTGGTCCTGACCCGTGGCAGGAAATTGGACTCTTACGACCTCTTACCGCTCTATACAATCTCCTCAATAGTGAAGGGTTAGAAACTTGATTTTGATTTGATTAACAAGCGGATGGTTTAAAGAATTATTTTGTGTGCGCCTTCCCAGATTCTTTGCAAAGTCTTTCTCGCAGCAGCTTGCTTTTCAATGGACATGGTAGCCATGCTCCAGCAGTTGAAAGTTGTGAGCTCTTGTGATCTCAGGTGCATGAGAGTGCGCAGCAGGACTCTGGATTTTAGGTTTTATATGCAGCTGAGTTCCTTCCTCCCTCCCTCAGCTGAGTACTGAACTGACAAGGAATTTTCATGATACGATTTTCATCTTTGTTTCAGGCGGGTGACCATGTTGATCTGCAGTAGAAGAGCAAGATTTGAGTTCAGTAGCATCTTAAAGACCAACAAGATTTCTAGGATATTAACGTTCAAGCGTCAAAGTTCCCTTCATCAGATAATCTGACAAAGGGAGCTTGGATTCTTAAAAACTCATACCTTGGAAATCTCGTTGATGTTTAGGGTGCTGCTGGACTCATATCTTGCTCTTCCATCTCTGTGTGACTTTGGGCTTCGATTTTACTTTGAAACAGGTTCAGTGAGATGTGACTGTGTGTTGCAAACTTGAGTACTTCTTTGGCAGTCGGGCCATACGCAGCTATGTCATGTGTGCGCGCGCATGCATGTGTGTTTGGGCTCAGCCCATGTTTCCTTTTAGAAATCCAAATCTCTGCATCCAAATCACTGGCAAGTCACTCCCAGCTGCTCCACTTCAGCATAACTAGTGAAATTCACTTTCCAGAGCATGCTGTGCTGTTTGTATGAATATCAACTTCTGGTTTTAAAAAACGTCTCAAGGTGAACGATCAGTGGGTTGCATTTTTGTCCTGCTTTTTGGTGAAAACTTGCCTCCCTAAGCAGCTCTTTCTAATTTAAAACCAATTCAGATGATCAACTCAAACAAAATGCAGAGGGGGTCACTCAGAGCTATCAAGGTCAAGGGGTGGGGGGTGTCTTCTTCCGATCTCAGAAGAAGCCACTGGTAACTGGAAGGAGGAAGCGTGACCGGAGGGTTCCTCTTCACTGTGGCCTTAGCAATGCTACTTGGTAGGTTGGCTGGTATGGAGGCATTAAAGCCTCAGAATTCTGTTTCAGCTTGCAGAGCGTAGCAAGTAGCAAGGCATCTGTTAACACTTGCAGAGTTCTGGATATCTGAGCTCCTCCCTCCCTATAGGGGTAACAAGGCCTGAAGGTCTGTTGATGCTAGGGGAAATGGGTGGTTGGGTTGGGGCGAATACCAGTCACTTGGAGATGGCAGTGCCCACAAGATCTTTTGTCTGCCTGGCTTGACACACCATTTCCCCCATGATAAACCCGAGCTATTCTTCCATAGCTGCGACAAGAAAATTGGAAGAAGAAATTCCTTTTAAAAACAATCCAGAAATCATGTCAAGTTTGCCTGCTCTAGCAACGTTTCCCAATATCAGTTCCAACCCTGATTCCGCACTCCCCCGCTTCTTGAAGAGTTTTTTTAATGCCCTGTTTTGTTTTTAAGGGTTTGCTTTTTTTTTTTTTAACACGGTGCTTTTTAATTGAAAGTCACTTGGAGCAGGAAACGGAAGCAGCAGCACAGAAATATTCTAAATAAATAACTGAAATAGAAATGTGTAAGATTTGTCCTGCTGGATCAGACCGAGAGCCTTCTCGTCCAGCGTTCTTTTTCTGTGCCTGCACTCTGGGCGGAAAGGTCTCTGGGCCCCACCCATGACTGCTCGCCATTGGCAGAGAGAGGCTGCTGCTGCGTTAGCAGTCCTGGAATAGTTGTCTAGGGATCTTTCAGGAAAGTCAACGAAGCTCTGGAGTGTCACATCACATCTTAGTTTAGGGAGGTGGTTAATGTGCTTTGTGATAGGTTGGTGTAGCTGGGTACCTCATGGGGCCCACAGTAACAAGGGGACCCCCCAACACCAAATGGAGCTAGGGACTGACACTGCCATCCCACCCTCCTGTGGCTTGCCTAGATTCTGTCACAATCATGTGTGCTACTGCAACTGAGATCAACCCGCCACTCTTTTGCACACTTGTTCCAGTGTGGTCAGGCACACTGAGAATTCATCTGTGGTCATCCCCTTGACCCGAGCTTCGTTTCCTGCCCCCATGACCTCCAAAGCAGACAGACTGGTAACCATTGGCTGCCTGGAAAGGCAAGGACGTGGTCCGTAAAGAAAAGCAGCCGCAACTACCGCCACCACCACCACATCTTTTCATGCCTGCAAAATGCTCAGGATATCTGGGCAAGAGGAAGGTGCTCCATCAAGCACCGCTGGCGCTCCTCACGCTTGTACACGTGGAGGAGGGTGGAGTAAGTCCGAGCCAGCCAGCTCTGCAGCATCTGTTTGCACATAAATTTAATATGCGGAGGAGGAGCCTACTGTGCTCAGCACAGGTCTGTTGGCCAGGCCTCCCAAAACATGCAGTCACACCTGGTGAATGACAGTCATGAAACGGAGTGGGTCAGCTTCATACGCCTCCTTCCCGAGTCTGTTGCAACCTTCGTTGCATTCTTTTCCTGAACTTGGCTTTCTCTCGATCATCTCGGTTGTCATTTTCTGCATCTTTTCCAGTTCTGCAGTCTCCTGGTTCTGGTAGTGCAATGAGAACTGTACGCAGTCTTCTAATTGAGGCTGTGCCATACAGTTCCCTAGTTCCTGGTGTTTCATTTGCAGTCACTCTCCTATCGTGGAACTGGAGCACAGGGGGTTAAAATTGGGGTTGAGCTTTCCCTGTCACCTAAGATCTCTTTCTGGCTAGTCACAGCCGATTGAGTCCCCGTCAGCATATCTGTGAAATGAGATATGCTTTGCTTTGCACTTATTTTTGCTGAATCTCATCTGCCATTCTTTCTCTTGCCCAGTCACCTGGTTTGGATGGATTCTCTTAAAATCCTGCTTGAATTTCACCATCCAGAATAATTTTGTGCTATCTGCAAATGTGGATGCTTAGCTGTTCACCCCTGACTTCATATCATTTATGAATAATTCGTACTTCTTTTTTTAAGTTGTGAACAGTGTCCACGTATTCTGTTTTAACTCATTACCGGTTCACAGGAGGGCCTGTCTTATCCTATAACCCCTACTATTTCTTAACAGCCTTTAGTGAGGGTCTTTGTCAAGATTTTGTAAATAAAGAAAAGGTTTTGTTAGATTGCCCCTGTTAAATATTTGTTGGCAGTCTCAAATACTTCTGAAAGGTTGATGAGGCAACATTTGCCAAAGACATGCTGATTCTTCTTCAGCAAGGCTTGTTCTTCTATATATTTACAAGCTCTGCCCTTAATTAAGCTTTCCACCACTTTATCTGGATCAGCAGTGAGGTCTGTAATTTTCTGCATCCCACCTGGTTCCTTTTTTAAAGAATGCCTTTATATTGGCTACTTTCTGATCCTTTTGGCATGCTGCATGTTTTGGCAAGTGATGAATTTCTCTAAGCAGTCTTGGGTGAATGTCATCTGGTATCCGTGATTTGTTCTAATTTGCTATTTCTAAACCTTCGTTCAACATAATTGATGCAGTTACCCATACCTAAATCTTTACTTGGGGAGCTCCCGATCATGGCCAGGGGACAGAGAATGCCTTAGCAATGATTTCCACACACCCATTTAACATCTTTTTACGTGTGGGTTATATTGGCATGCTATGGGGTCTCTCTGTTCCTGTTCCAGATGTATTGACCCTACGTTCATTATGTTCCGCAATTTTCTCCTTCTTGCTTTGCCTGAGTGTCAGTTTGCATTTCTTTCAACAGAATTTGTGCTCACCTTTATTCCCCATATGTGGGCAAGACTGTCACTTTTTAAAGATAGCTTACTTGTCTCTGCTTTTTACCCATGGCGTCTTCTCAGGCTACTTTGTGCTCCTAATCTATGGTATAAGTTTTATCCAACCTCTGATTGTCTTCATTTCCCCCGACTGGTTGGACAAATCCTGCATCTCAAATGAAAGCGTAGCTCCTGCTTAGGAGTAATTCTAGAGTCTAAGGTGTCAGTTCCATGAATTGAGTGTTGTGTCTAGAATTGTTGTCTCCTTGTAATTACTTACGATACTAATCTTTCTTTCTTTGCAGGCTCTGTATAGCTCCATCAAGAATGAAAAGCTTCAGTGGGCCATGTGAGTATCTTCTTCTTCTTCTTCCAAGTAAGAGTCCCCAGCACTCCCTGAACGCTTCCGTAGCGTCACCTTTTCCTTTGAGCCTGGATGCATTCCTTGGTGGGGGAGATTCAAGGCTATCCCCTCTTCTCCCTGCACTGCTGACAGGCTCAGCAGTCGATGACAGCAGCAGAATTGTATGTCTGCATTAATGATGGAGTTTAAGAGTTTCTGTCTTCTGCAAGCTGCAAAACAATTGAAGAGCAAAGCAACTAAGAACATAGCTACAAGTAACTTTTTTCACGCGTAGAACACTTGATCGTTTTCGCAAGTTTTCCTGGGAACTGAAGTCCCCGTGTCCTTCCCCTCTCTGTTAGAATTGCTGCCTGAAGAGCCAGAGAAAGCTGGCGGCAGCAGCAGCTTTTGCAAATCGTTCCTCCACTCACAAGCCTGCTTTCAACGATCTTTGGGGGCGGGCAGCTGCAGCTTTCTCCCTGGGTGTCTTGCTCCCGGGGAGCTGCTCTGGAGAAAGCCAATGTGTCAGTGAAGCCAAGCAGTATGCCCAGGGAGAAAGTTGCAGCTGCCCACCCCCAAAGATCGTTGAGAGCAGGCTTGTGACTGGAGGAACGATTTGCAAAAGCTGCTGCTGCCGCCGGCTTTCTCAGGCTCTTCAGGCAGCGATTCTAACAGAGAGGGGAAGGACACGGGGACTTCAGTTCCCAGGTGAACTTGCGAGAACAATCAAGTGTTCTACGCGTGAAAAAAGTCACTTGTAGCTTGGCTGTCAGTGGAGGTGGAATGTGTGTTAAAGCTCCGCCCTCATGTTGCTCTTCCATTGTCTCCAGGAACCTTTGTCTGGGAACTTAAATTTCTGCAAGGCATACTTAATTGATTCAGTCCTAGGAGTCAGACAGTGGCTCTACTCTGTTTGCTGGGCTGTTCCTGTGCCCCAAAACCTCCATTTTGGGTTTCCCATGAGTTTCCTTGGGCCAAATGATACATGGAGCAGAATTGCATGTAATTTTGTCCCACTGCTGATTTTTTAAAAGAAGAAACCAGCATGGGGAGGCTGCAGCCATGAGTGAAAGACCTGCAGGAGGGTGTGTGGGGGTCCGCATGCGTTCTCTTGGATCATTCTCCAAATTGACCCCAGCTGCTTTTCTCCCCTCAAAGGAACAGGTACAAATCCTCATACCTTTTGCTTTGTGGGGAGAAAAACAGCTGGGGGTAGATTCTGAGCAGAGATACTGTCTAATGGGGGAAATGGAAAACCCCTTCTTTCCACTCGTCCACCCTATGTTCCAAAGTGCCAGCCTCTTGCAAATGTAATTGAAAAAATACCGGGGTGGGGACAGATTGGAAGGCAAAAAGAACCCTGGAAAGGGCCCCCTCCCCCAGTGGAAGGGGGAAGGGAAGCACCAAGCTCCCTGCATCTCCCGCCCAGATTGCACCTCCCTGAATTCTGGCTCCCAGTTCTTGTCCACTTTGCACAGGTTCGTCTTAGGATTGGGGGCTGCTGGCAGCAAGGCAGTCAAGAATGGCAGCGATGCAGGGACCACTGACTTGCAGCAGTAGCAGGTTGTTCTTTTCCTTGCAGGGGCTGCAAAATCACAGCAGTGGTAGCTCCTGCCTACTACAACAAGGGCTGCCCCAGGGTTGGGGGGCAGGCCCTGAGCCATTGGCCCATCGGCACTTTGTCTGGTAGCCTAAATGGCCAGTCCATCTCTGTGTGGGGGGGGGGGGGAGGTTATAGCCACTTGCTCATTATGTGCCTCCTTTGTTATCCTGTGTGATTTTTAGTAGGAAATTAGCTTGTGCCTTGGAGGTTCCACAGAGCAATCCTAAGCAGGTCTACTCAGAATCATATTCAGGTCTGTTCAGTGGGGCTTATTCCCAGGAACGTGTTTTAGGATTGCATCATTCGATGTCTGGTTTACAATGGATGCCTTGAGAAAGGAGGTCTGTGATTGACTAGAAAACTGGCAAACCTGCCCCTCGCCGTGGCTTCAGAAAGAGAGAAGGCTGCCTGGCTGCCACGCATTTGCTCTTGAGAATGGCCTGCCCTTGGGCCTGATGATAACTGTGTCTTTGCTGAGAGTCTCAGCTCACCTAGGTCCAGTGTGTGGTTTTGAAATTGCAGCTGAGAAGCAGGCCAGTATCTTCATACGATAACCGTAGTTCAAGTTTGCCTTTGCAGATCATATGTTGAGCCCAAGGAAATACTCAGTTGAGGTTTGCCTGTTCTTTCTTTGATTTTCTGTGTTCTTGATATATTACTAGATTTTTGAAAATTATTTATGTTGCAACATTAGATATATTTGTCTAAATTTTTGTATTAGTTTAATAAGAATGCAAAAAAGGGGGGTCCTGTTGTTTTTTTTTTAAATTATAGCCTGTATCTTCTGAATCTTAAACTATGACTGGTGCACACTTCCAAGGTGTTTAAGAATGTTTTCATATCCCTGGAGTATGGGCTCAGAGATTGCCAAATCATGGATTAACTCCTCCACCTCTGTTAAGAGTAATGACCCTTGTGGCATAACAGACCTTCCACTGCTAGTTTATGAGCAGGGAGCCCACACAAAGCCCTTCGGCAGTAACTGCAGAATTGAATATAACCCTGAAATCTATTTTTAAAGGGAGAGTTTGCTTGCTGAGGGCGAGAGGGAAGTGTCATGGTGAACAGAGTCAGCCCCTTCACGTCGGCCTTTAGAGCCAGCTGCTTGTAGCTGGGCGCGCTGGGAGGTAACATGTAGGTGGCGCTTGTCAGGGGAGATGCCGCACCCCCAGATCCTTTACAGTGAGGGAAATGAGGATGATAAAAAATAATGAGCAGGTATACCAAGCTTAAGAGCGCTTCGGGTGAATGTATATCAGTGAGACCTCTAAGCTTTATTACTATGCAGCTTCTAAAAGTACAGAATTTTTCCCCATTTGCTGCACCAGGAAGAATCTACACTTTCTCAGCTGGCCTCTCACACGGCCTCTCCCCATCTTTTTCTCGGTTCCTGTCCAATCACAGGCTTCCTTCAGACTATTTTTCTGCTGCCATCTTCTTCTCTAGTTCTTTTTGTTGGCCTCAGCTAGGATTTTGCTGACTCTCACATGCCTTGACTGACTCCAACCAAGCTGAGGCTGATATTATATGCTTCTCTTTCTGCCAGATTGTTCAGTCAATAAAATTTCATCACGATTACAGCTATCATCTCATTGCTTTTTAGCTAAAGACCAGGGAAAGTGGTTCAATCATCCACGGACTGTAAACTTGACCAATCAGAAGTAACACCTTTTGAATCCTCCTTTTTCATGTAAATGAGAGCGAGAGAATCACGGAGCACCTCAGCACGGAAAACTGCTCTGTCTGTAAAGGGAACTAGGCTTCAGCTTCGCTGCTTGGCAGGTTGCCCAGAAATCTTCATAATTCTGTAACTTTACCTTCCCTTACAGAAGGAAAACCACCACTCATTTACTTCCTAACTTCACAATTTCTTAATATTAAACCTTCCTCACATTACCAAAGTATCATTTCTACTCTGTCGATATAGATAAATGTATGAAATCATTCTGCACGGAGTTTTAGCTGTTTCCAGAGCTTTTTTTCAGCTGGAACATGGTGGAACGGAGTTCTGGCACCTCTTGAAAAAGGTCACATGGCCGGTGGCCCCACCTCCTGATCTCCAGACAGAGGAGAGTTTAGATTGCCCTTTGCGCTGCTGAGCGGAGGGCAATCTAAACTCCCCTCTGTCTGGAGATCAGGGGGCGGGGCCACCGGCCATGTGACCATTTTTGCCAAGGGCGATTTAAACTTTAAAAAACTCCCCCCTTGTTCTAGCGGACCCAAAGTGCTGTCCTGAGTTCCACCACTGAGTTCCACCACCTTTTCCCAGAAAAAAAGCCCCAGCTGTTTCTCTCCAGTGGCCATCTGCCAAGTGAACAGGTCCCTGTCTTCTGCTAAGGCCACGCCCTCCGTCGTCTTCAAAATTGAGCGAAAATCTGCTGGGCCAAATCCTGTTGGTGCTCCCTTCTCCTGCACAGTTGTAGGGCATGCATTAAAATGAGAGATCTCACCGTAGCAATCCTTATTTCTATACAGTCGCAATTTCTTGCTCAGCTCTCCGGCTGAGAAGGGATTATTTCTCCAGCGATGCTCTTGAGGGCAGGCAAAGCAATGCTTTGATTTTAACTGGTGGTGTTCAGGGGGAGGCAGGTGTGGGAGAGGCGCATCTCTGTAGTAGCACCATTTAAACCCTTAGAGAAGGCTCTGCTACCACTCACGTTATTTTGTATGTGAGAGAATGTGTCATTGAGTCCCAAGCAACTCATGACAACCCCTTCCTCAGGGCATTCCAGAAAGACGAGCGGAGGTGGCTTGCCGTAGCCTTCCTCCACGTAGCAACCCTAGTTTTCCTCAGTGGTCTCCCATCCAAGTGGACCAGTGGTTAAACGCACCCCTTTTTGAATGCATTCACCCAGCCCTCCCCAGGCTTGGTATAGCAGTTCTTTGGTTTCTTCTCCCTGAAATGCAAAAAAAAAACCCATCCCGTTGCTATGTGTTGTTTTTCTTTTTGGGCTCCAGTCATATGCATTTATTTAAGGTTACTTACCATATAATTTGCCAGCAGCTGAAAGGGAGCTTGCTTACCCTGAAAGGAAATCTTTTAGTCTCCAGTGAGTCATTTCTGAAGGTTGTTAAGGCAGTACAGAAAGTGGAAGTGTGCTATTTTAAATCAAATGATCGATGTGGCCCTTTCCGTTTACCATAGTGGGAAATTCAAGTGCTGTTCTTAGCATTGCTTGGCAATCCCCCCTTTCCCTTAGGAAAGAATCGCAAAGCGTCTCTTTTGCCTGCCGCTTGAGTAACAAGACCTTGTGATACTTATCCCCAGGACTGTCTGTCTACAGCTTCTCTCTTTATTAGGAAGGATCATGAAGAGTTTCCATCACCTGGTGGTGGCTGAAGCTAAGTAGGGCTTTGAGCACTTAGTTTTTGATTTGGGGCACATTATTTAACTTTTTACATGACTTGAAAAATGTCCCGATAGAGCGGTACTCACTCCATGGCTCATGGAGAGCCTTATTCACCATTACCCTCAACCAAAAGAACCATATTTATTCCTTCCCTAGCATGAGGCCTGTGCCTCAGGGAGGCTCACTGCTTGCCAATTCCACCAGCAGCTCTTTCAAAGCGGGAATCAGCTACCAACCACAGGCCCTCCCCCGGGCAAGGGCCGTGCCCATTTTCCTGAAACATGGGGCAGGTGTAGGGGGGGCTGGATGACCTGCTACAGTGGGAGACCTCCTGCCACTGGCCCCCATTCACAGTCTGGCTGGAGGAAGGGGGGACTCCACACTATCCTGTCAATGTGTGGTGTAGTTTCTGGTTCTGTGTCAAGACACTGGGAGTCTGTCCCCACTCGCCAGTTTCTTCCAGCTGTGTCACATTAGAGAATGGTGCTCAGAGAAGTCACAAGTGGCTCTTGAGCCGGTGAGGTTGAGCATCACTGGTCCAGTGTCCTGATGTTTTAAAAACTTTTTTTTAACTTAGCATTTATCACATCAACTAGTAACCACGAATGGCACAGCCATGTGGATCAAAAACTTTGCACAGTGGGATCGTCTAGGGCTAGAGTAGATATTTCTGCAAACCTATGGGAACTCCCAGGTGTGCATAAAAATCTGACTTGTGCCCATCAAATCGCAGCCAACTTTTGATGACCAAATGGGGTTTTCAAGGCAAGAGACCAATAGAGGTGGTTTGCCATTGCCTGCCTCTGTGTAGCAACCAGCTTCCTTGATGGTCTTCCATCCAAGTACTAACCAGGCTGACCCTGCTTAGCTTCTAAGAGCCATCAAGAGCGGGTTAGCCTGGGCGATCCAGGTAAGGGAAGGTAAAAGAACTGGAAAAGTTCAGAAAAATAGGTGGTGGGGGGTGTGAAAGGAAGAGGAAACATAGTAAAGGCAGAGCAGTGAGGGGGAGGCACAGGAAGATGAAGGATGAAGTTATGTGACCTTTTTTTTTAACTCCTTAGAATTCCTAGGCACATAACTTCTAGTATCACATGTAGTTTGGCCCTTAGCCTCTAGATTCCTTGGATTTATTCATTTATTTTCCTCGCCTTTGGATATAAACATCATCATTCATTAATGGTTTTTCTTTCCTTCATTTTTGTTTTTGGTATATTTGTTAAAACATGGCAGACATCTGTTTCATAAAACAGTGTTTTAATATTTTATAACTTGATGGTTACTTAATACAGATGCAATGTTGGTAGTTCCTTGTTTCACTTGCTTCGAATTTTGATATTTATGAGAATAATTATTGGACGATGTCACAATTTGTTATTTCACATAACAAGATCATAATAAAGCAATCTGGGGAATGGTTTTGTATCAATGTTTGTATTTTTCATTGATTTTCTCCCCCTTTCTCCCAACATCATAATTTGGGTGTGATTTTTTCTTTTGTTAATGTTAAATATTTTCCCTATTTCAGTTAGTTAATTGTGCTGGATTTGTTCCTGTTTTACAAGATTCTCTCTTAAAACATTGAGTTGGCTCTCTTACTTTGGCTGAATCCACACGTCCCAGCATAGCGCTAAACTGCTAGAACGACAGCGTCGTCCTGGAGCGATTTCTGACGTCATCGTGCCTTTACCTTACCTAAACTATCAAAACATACTGCATTCTGCCTGGCCTCTTTCCCTTCTGGGATTCTTTTCTGCCCTTCACTCCAGCTCCCTTCTTGTTTCTCTCCACCTTTCTGCTTTGTGTTAGCCTCTTTCCTCAACCAATTGAGTTTAAACTTCTTGTCTGGCTCCTCTGAGCGATCAACAATCTTGTCTCCTGCATACCCTCTGCATTCTGCAGTCTTGCCCCGTAAAATGAAAATTTGCTGGTCGTCTTCTTTTCTTGCTTCCTGTGGAATCTCATCCATCCTCATCTATCCAGGTTCAGTAGCACCTTAAAGACCAACTAGACAACGTGGAAATCTAGTTGGTCTCTAAGGTGCTACTGGATCCAAATCTTGCTCTTTTACTACAGACCAACATGGCTACCCGCCTGAAAACTATCCTGGTCTATGCATTTCTTCCCATTTTTAAATTGCATCTGTTCACAAGTGCCTCCCATTCCTTCTTTCTGTCTCCTTATGGGCTGTCACTATTGGCCTGTGAGGATTTTAGCTTTGGAATTGTATTGAGGTTTAAAAGTGCTGTAGAGACTGTTAATGTTACGCTGGGGTTCTTCAGACCGCTTTGGTTTATCCCCCAAGGTCTGCACATGTGCTTGCCTTTAGTTTTCTCTTTGGTCCTCCCCCCTCCCCAGTTCATTTGAGACCACTTTTAGAAGCCAATTCTGAGTCGCCTTTGTTCTTTGTGAATAATGTTTCTTTTGGTTTTGTTGGTTCTGCCCACCTCCAACCCACTTTTTGATGACTGGACATTCCTCATCGTTGAACCACTCCTCGCCCCTGCCTTCTTTCTCCCCCATCATGGTTTTTTCACCTTTTTGTCAATTTTTTTTTAAAAAACTGAGCCCTTATATCGATAGGTTGATATAAGCATGCAAAAATAATAAAAAGGAGCATGCTGTGATGTCACTGATGATGCCACCAGTGACGGCAAGACCTTGGCTTGAAAATCCTGGTTGTTTAAGGCATGTGAGGAAGAAAATAAGCCAACTCCACAACTGTCAAAATGCAGAGGGAGGCAGCCCCGGGGAAGAACCGTGCACAAACCGTTTCGGTGCTTGTGGATCATCGACTAAGGAAAGCAGGAATAAGCCAAGCATGTTTCATTTTAATAATCCCCTGAACCCGTCAGATCTCGCACTGTGGGGCCATATTGGGCATTCATTGCCATGCAGGCTGTTGAGTCTCCTTGAGAGCAAGGGTAATACCAGGGTTAGCCAGTCAGGCGAAGACTGGGGAGTTCCAGCTTTGAATCCCCATTCAGTCATGAAACTCACTGCGTGGCCTTGAGCCATCCTTCAGCTTAACCTACCAAGCAAGGTTGTCGTAAAGGTAAAAAAGAGAATCATGTAGGCTGCTCTGAGCTGCTAGGAGGAAGAGGGCGTTTAAACAGTGCAGTTGATAGAATCAAAAAGTGGCGGAGCTAAGGTTTGGGGAAGGTCCATGCTGGAGCTTGGAAGGAACACACTGTGCGCTCTTCACCTCAGTCACTTACGGTAAAGGTGAAAAGCCCCTTCCTCCATGTATGGGATGAACCTCTTCTGGCTATCACCACCACAGACTTGTTCAATCGATCTGCTGGGATTTAATCATCCTGTGTTGTAATGCTGGCTGGCAGCCAGTGCAGCAGGGGCTGCTGTCATAGACACAGTTCTGCTTCGGTTGATGCATTTAAGCAAGCAGATTGCTGGCAAGGGAAATGCAGCACAGTTGTGCCCCCAAGCCATGTGGGGAGCAGTGCCAAGGCATGATTCAGAAGGGAAGGGGGCAAGACAGGCCCACTGCTGGCCTCCACCTTTCGGGGGGGGGAGCATACACTTTAAGACCCTTTGCAAAGCCCATCTCTGTACTCACAGCCGGGCTTTTCATTGGGCACCTTTTCCTATCAGCCTCTTGGGCTACTTCACTCTCATATCTGGGTCTTCTGAGCTCCCCTCTACCCTAGGACTTGGCAAGGACAGATCAGCCCAAGGGGTGCGCAGTTCTAGAACCTGAACCTCCATCGCAGAATGAAGGAGCAGGGCTTTGTTAGGGTTGTAGAACTGACAACGCACTTGCAGGTTCCACAGAACGTGGAGGGGGTGGGAGAGCAGGTTGGCTTTATGAAGATAGCAGCTGTTTTGGTTTCACCGTTGGGAGGAGAGAGGCTGCTAATTTCTTTAAAGCAACCCAGGTTGGGGGGGGGGTTCTTGTACCAAACCTTTTAGTTTCAGAGCCCCCCCCCCCAGCATATGTTGACAATATCTGCTGTTGTTGAGAAGGGTGGGGGGAGCTGCCTAAAAAAATCATAGCATGAACAGTTTCATGTTGGGAGCAATTTTTCTTTAAGTTCTAAAAAATTTAAGAGATGTTCCTAGTCACCCAGAAGGGAGTATGAAGCCCCCCTCCCATCATTTAAAGACCATTTCTTGAATTTTTTAAAAAAAGACATGTTTTTCTTTGCATAATGCCTGCTCACCTTTCAAGTCCTGCCACGACTGACTGACTTAGCTGAAGCTGCTTGCAGCCAGGTCTCGTCCATGTCAGCCTCTTATTTATTTGTATGAGACAAGTAGAAGCAGCAGCAATTAGGGAAAAGACATCCAAACCTCCTTGCGCTAGATTCTGCCTACCTTTATCAAACAATGCTGGCTGGATTCTAGCTAGTGTCACGCCGTGGCACCGGGAAGGAGGAAATTGCCCCTCTTGCATCCCTGAAATAATCAGCCGCACAGAACCTACGTAGGACCAAGCCTACCCAGCAGTCCAGTGGCACCACTATCAAACTGAGTATGCACAATGCAGTTGCAGCCCACATCCCCTCTGGGTACAAAATGGAGGCAAGCCCTCTGCTTCCGCCCCCCCTCTCCAATGCAGTTCAGTCGTGTTCAGGAACATGAGGGGGGGGAGTGGATAAAGCCACCCCTGTACCCCCCATTCCTGGTTTGGAGTGGCCCCAACGGGTACTGATATATGTACCCATTAATTTCCCCAGTGGGGCACTTAACAGTTCCCCTGGGCCATTTCCTGTTGCAGAAAATAGCACAGGTGTTTCTGGATCAGTACTGCAACCCTTTCCACCTGATAACTTCAACAGAAATCTGGGAGCTGCGCTCCTGGCATTGCCTGGCGTATGGTTCAGCCCTCAGTAGTTGGCTGTGAGCTGATGCCAGCCATGCCCAGCGAGTTCTGAAGAAGACCAAGCTTGCGGAGCCGGCAACTGTGCCATCACTGTCTGCCACCACACCTTTTGAGCACAAGAGCTTATGCGGGCGGGGCGGGGGGGGGAGCTGGTGCTGAAGCAGCTGGTCACTGATCCCTTTTTTTCTTCTTCCCTCCAGAGACGAAGAAGAACTGCGCAAGTCCCTTTCAGAACTGGCAGACCCCAACCCCAAGTCCATCAAACGCATCAGCAGCTGCAGCAACCCTTTCCTGGACTTCTCCCAGGACCCCAGCATCGCCACTTACAAGCACGGCCTCCTGGTGCGCAAGAGCCATGCAGAGCCTGATTGCAAAAAAAGTATGTGTGCGCAAGTTGCATGGGGAACCTATGAGAAGGGGAGGGAGGGGGCTTGAGCTGCCCTGTGTGGCTGCGGGCAGCACCTTGGCCAGTGAGAAACTTTGCCTCGGAGCTGGACATAATTTGGGGGTGGTAGTTCTAAGAGTTAAAATTGCTGGAGGAAGTCCCACCTGCCCTCCCTTGGGTCCAAGGAGTCAGGAACATTTAGGCTTTGCCCAGGTAACCTTGCTGCAAAGGGTTGCAGAGATATACAAAAGAACTCACCCTGTTCAGCTGGCCTTGAAAAGGTGCCTATGCATATAAGCCAACCACTGATTTTCTTCTGCACAGAAGATTGTGGAGAGGAACTTTTGTCACTCTTCAGAAATGGCAGCTCAGCACTTCAGGCCACAGCCCTGACCCTCTGGCTGCCAGTGTGAAGAGACTGCCCCTCGCTTTTTTGCATGTTCTTAAGATTCACAGAAACACACCCCCAAGACTGGGGTACAGCAATTGTCCTTCACAGGTGCTCTTCTCATGTACTTAATTTTTTGGTTATAAAACGGACGACCCATTTTCCTTCCAAAACAGGAGTGTAAAAGAGTGTTACGTATTTCCATTTGAAACAAGAACAGAGCAATCTGGGACAGTCCTGTAGCACTAGTCTCAAAACACATCGTCACAAATACTTATTTCCAGGGCTGCATGCATGACAGTCCCTTCTGATCCATCCCCAAGGGGGTTTCTTTTCGCCCGAGTGTCCCAGCCAGCCCTAAATTTTTCTCTCCCTCCCCTTTCTAAAATAATCCATTTGAGCAGTGCGGTGTCAGCTCTTCTTCGCCAAGGGGACGGTTTCTCCTTCATTCACTAGAGGGGCTAAAACCTGTTTCCTCTAATGGTAGATGTCTCTCTAGTTTAAGGCTGCGTCTTCCTTAGAGTAGCAATGTGATGGAGCCAAGTTATGCTGCTAAAAGCAGGAATGGAGTGGTGGAAGGGACCACCTTGCAATATGGAGCTCTCCCCGGCAGCATAGCTATGGCAGTTCCCAGGTGAAGAGAAATGGAACATGGATATTCACTGTCCTGCCTTATTACAGATTCCCCAGGTGAACTCAGTTCTGCAAGGTTAGCCTATTTTTAAATGTCCTGCATGCCTTCACTGTGTTTGAGAAGGGCCACTCAGCACAGGAATATCCCCCAGCAGCTACGGCAGAACCTGAATACGGTCAACTCCAGCGAGCAGCAAGTGGCTGATTTGGGGCTTCTTGTTCTGTTCCAGGCATCCAGGATTAGGGATTTCTTTTATCTGTGGGAGCATGCTAGGGGCATGGGCACTGCAGTTGTGGGCCCTGGATGAGGGTGGCAGCAGAGGGCAAGGGCTGCTAGCTGCCCAGGAAGGCACCAGGTTGCTGCAGAGCGGAGGGGGGAGTGAGGGATGGAAGTGAGGGATGGAAGCAGGGGAGGGTAAGTTCAGCTCCCTCCCCAGGGCCAGATAGATTCCTACATGGTGTCTGAAGTAGCAAGAGAACCTGGTAAAATCCAGGGCTGGAAGCTTTATGGAGAATACCGACAGTGCTCGATCCAGACCCCATCCTTAATGGCAGGAGAACCAAGTTGTTTGTGCGATTCCAAGCCAAAAGGCAGCAGCTGCTGTGGGCATTTTGTCTTTTCCCTTCAAAAGCCTCCCTATTCCCAGCCCCTCTGATCAGAGCAGGTGCTGCCACCTGTCTGTCCACGTCTGCTGCAGAGTAGAGGGGTTCCCAGTAGTGGGAACTTGGTAACTCTTCTCCTGGCTGCAAGGGGCAAGCCTGGCCCCTGGGGGCAGCAGCCCTGCTCTGCCCTGCGACACGAACGCCTCTACAGAAATTGGGCTGGCATTCACCACCTCCAAGGCCTTCAGGCTACCGCAGCTGGTCTACTTGTTGCCTCTTTTGCTTGGCAGCCCCCAGAGGGAAGCGAGGATGGAAGACTTTCCACGGGATCCTGAAAGGAATGATCCTGTATCTACAGAAGGTACAAGAGGTGCAGTGCGCAGGGTTGGGTGGGGGGAGAGACAGGACTGGCCTTCCCTGTCTGCCAGCAGAGCTGTACACAGTCTGTTAAGAAAAACACTAACAGGCAAACACTGCAGACAAAATAAGGAGGCCAGTTCAATCAGACTCTATCGCTGAGTTAATTATTGGGAGGTAAAATAAATTAGGCAAATAGGTCAAGGTTGCAAAGCCCATGAGACTGGGGGTGGGGGACAATGTTGCTGCCTCCTTCTCGCCCTCTGCAAACTCAGGGGCTGTCAAGGCCAAGAACCCTTCCACCCAGACAGGACTTTTGAGGGTCCCCCAGTTTGGCTCCAGGAGCTACAATTCCTTGTCCTCAAGAACTTTCATGGCTTACTTTTTAAACTGAAAGCAAAATTGCTTAAACAGCCCAAAGAAGTATGCCTGGCCTAGCGCCTTAATTGTGCCCTCTTGGATTTCCAGTGCAGAAGCGCACAGAGGCCCATAGTCCCCTCTTTCAGGTTGTGTTCTTGAGGCATCAAGGAGGATGAGCCGTGGGGAGGCAGGAGCACCTCTCTCACCAAGCCCCCACCTGCGTTTCAGGAGGAATACAAGCCTGGGAAGGCCCTGGCAGAGGAGGAGCTAAAGAACGCCATCAGCATCCATCACTGCTTGGCCACCCAAGCGTCCGACTACAGCAAGAGACCCAATGTCTTCTACCTCAGGACGGCTGACTGGAGGGTCTTCCTCTTCCAGGCGCAGTGAGTTGGAAGGCTTAGCAGCCATAAGGGGAATCCTTGGCCCAATTTGCTGTATTGCTCGAGAGAGTACGGCAGCGCCCTTTGGTAAGCCCAGACCGGCCACAAAGGCTGCATTATAACCTCACAAAGTTACTACCCAAAGAGCACAAGTTCTGCACACCCAGAAGGCAGGAGAGGCCTTAAGAGCGTCCCACCTTTTGCCTCTCTTGGCAGCTGTCCTGGGATGTCAAACCTCTGACCGTGCTGAAAGAAGAGTGTCCACTGTGGCTGATGGGTTCCCCCTATAAGACCTCCCCCTTTGGGTGCATGGCTGATACGTTAGCGTAGTACTGAGACCCAGGCATGATCTTGGCCCCACCAAGCCTGTTCCTTATCTTGTGTCTCTTGTCCCAGGAATACAGAACAAATGAATTCCTGGATCACACGCATCAATGTGGTGGCTGCCATGTTTTCTGCCCCACCCTTCCCAGCCGCCATCGGGTCACAGAAGAAATTCAGCCGCCCCCTCCTGCCCAGCTCCACCACACGGTTGCCTCAGGTAAGGGCAGGATGTCTTGCACCTTCTGGGGTTGCTACCAGACTGTAGAAAACTGCAAGGGGCGGGAGCAGCAGGTACCAAGAGGACTGAAATGGAGAAGGAAGCCACTGAAGAAAGTGATGGGCCCTCCAAGTTTAAAGAAGCCCTCCTGGATAGAAGGAGAAAGGGTCCCATTAAACTCTTCCCCTTGAACGATGCAGAAACGTACATTGTGGACCATCCCAGAGGGCACAAAGAATAGCTACCTCGAGGGAGAGGCTTATGGAATCTGAAGGCTTTACCAGCTTCCCTGTCTCTCTGAAAGGGAAGCAGGCTCTGATCAGAAGAGTATCGTGGCTTGGGGAGGGTTAGGAAGAGGGGGTTCTGGCTTGGCATCGACCACTGTAAAGGATTACCCTGCCTTCTGTCTCCCTAGGAGGAGCAACTGAAAAGTCACGAAACCAAATTCAAAGCCATGGCCGCTGAGCTGCTGGAACATCGTGCCTCCCTGCCTGAGAAGAAGGTCAAGGGCAAGGAGTATGAGGAACTGAAGCAGAAGGAGGAATACCTGGTGTTTGAGGTTAGTCACAGAGGCGGAAGGCCCACAAGTCCCCACGTTCCACACCAAACGTGCCCAACCCCAGGGCAAGTTCTGGCCTTTGTTCTAAGGAGACTTGGCCGGGGGGGGGGGGGGGGAGAAAAGACCGTCTTTAGCCAGACTTGCTGATGAAACAGGATTGCTCTTGATCTTGTTGATCAGCAAGCCCATCCCAGGAGGCACCAGTAGCTGCTGCAAGACCAAACCAAGGTTCATTGTAGCCACGCATCCCGTTTCCAAACAGTGGCACATCAGAAGCTGAAGTGGGGCTCAAAACATCAGTCCTGGTTCACTGTGCAACTCTTGAGTTCAAAGGCTTACATCCTGGACCACATGCCACTTTGCCATCATGGCTAATAGCCACCAATAGATTTATACTCCCATGAATTCCTCTAGCCTCCTTTTAAGATAGCCAACACATCGGGGAACGGCACTTGGACCTTTCGGCTCTGCCTTCAGAGACGTTCATTGTCACTCCCTCCCCTTTCATTATGCCTCAGTCATCTTCTCAACTTTGCAAAGTTTTTCTAAACCAAATAGCCCCAGATGCTTTCCTTACATTGCAGGTGTGCTGCTCCCATCATTTTCCAGCTCTGCAATATCCATTTTTGTATACCCCTACAATGGTGTACAGTGCTTTAAAGGCAGCCGCACCCTTGATTTATATCAATCGTAATTGCCACCCTAGCACTTATTTTACCCACTCGTGCCCTGGTCCTTTGCCTTCTCCCAAACCCAGTTTCTCTCAAGGCTTTAGCAGAATGCAAAATCACACTGGCCGGGGTAAGAAATGGGAAGGGGTGGTGAGGTGGGGGCTATGGAAGATCAGCTGTCTCCCACTTCTCGTTTTTCACAGAAATCACGCTATGGCATCTATGCCACATTAATGCGTGCCAAGCTGAAGACTGGCTCTGAAGACCTGGCAGCATTGGAAGCTACCCTGTTTGACACAGCAGCCAGCACCGAGGACAGCCTCAAGAAGTCCCAGTCCAACCCTACCCTCCATCAGGAGCCAACCAGCACAGGCCCCAGGGTCAAACGCAACAACCGACAAGCCGCCAGCAGCAACCTGCAGAAGTCCTAGAAGGGGATGGGAGCCTGCCAGGAGGGTGGCATGCCTACACCAGTAACCTGCATGATTTCATTCTCCAGAGCCAGGAAACTACACTGCAGCAGGTCAGAGGACATCTTGCTCAGACCAGGGACTCTGCCAGTTTCACCAGCCAGCAGGAGGGCTGATGGCCTCTCCCAACCACAGTCCCAGCGTGGGTGGCCTTCTTCCTCTTTCTCGTGGGATTTGAGACCCTGCCTGGGTGAACGAAGCAACCCTAACAACCCCCATGTCACAAAACAACAAGGCTGCTTTCCAAAGTCACTCACAACACCCAGGGGAACTACAGCAGAAAGAAAACTGCTCATTTCTTGGTGCGCGTGTACACGCACGCACACACAAACAAGAGCAAGGGAGGAGGAAATGGGATCCTGGTCACCTCCACTCTGAATCCCTTTTCCCTCCCACTTTCTTACACTTTTTGAGATAATGACGTTTTAAATTTTTTAGTACCTGATGAGGCTGAACCACACCACAGTTAGGGAATGTTAATTTTGATGTGGGGTGCTGGGCGGGAGTGGGGGAAATCTACAGGAGTCAAGACATGCAGAGCTGGTATTTGGTGGACAGTTTTGTTGCGCTTGGGGTGGGCGAGAACTGTCCACCTCCTCCAGCTACCAGACTAGCACCGATTGCCTCCAGGAGCGCCAGCAACTCCTGCACCGACACCGCAATTCCTTCACCAGCAGCAGCTGTCCTAGACTGGCTAGATTACTTGTGCATCACCAGCAGGAGCTGGATCTCAACTGGCCATAGTGCTTGCTCTGCACACAGGAAACCGACCAGGGTTTGCGAGTGGGCCTCAAAACCAGCACCCGCGGGGTAAATGGGGGGTGGGGGACAGAAGATGCCTTCTGATGAGGCTGTGCAACAAAGCCATATGAGGGTGTCGTCCCACAAGCACACCTGATCTAGTCTCTCTCTCCCACCTCACCAGTAGCTCTCTGTGGAGGATGGGTATGCTTTGGCCGCCTTTAGGCGTAGCTCAGTCCTGGCCCACGTGTGAAGCTTTAGAACTGGAGCAACCAGAGCAGAGGAACCCACATAACACTGCTTTTGGAGCACCTAAACAGGGAAATTGAATCTAGTTAGGGCACAGCCAGCAATGCAGGGAGGGGTTCTCATGCAGCCAGCCAGGAGGGTTTCCATCCCCAAAGCCATTGCTATCCTTGGCTGCACAGCTGTGCCACAGTGGCCCCTGCACAGATAACTTTGCTCCTCTAAACTTGCCATTTCCAAGGGCTTTAAAGGGTATGGCTCTAAGAATTACTTGCAACATGCATGCAGTAAAGGGAGACTGGTACAGAAAGAAAGCCCAGCTGTCGGGCACAGAGTAAGTGGAGACTCCAAGACCTCAAGGGTCTGAGCCCTGAGGAAAGGATGGTGCGTTCTGGGGAGAGGGAGGACAGCAACCTTCGCGGGCCCAAAGGGTGGGCTGCCTCCAGCACTGACTCTCTTGAATGTGTCTTTTTATATTATTATTCTGCTCGAGTTGACTGCAAAAAAAAAAAAAAGTCTTAATCTCTGTACAGTTTCTTCCATCAATTACTGAAGTAAAGCCTCCTGAAGCACTTAAGCCTCCTGGTTCCCATTCTTGCCCTCAGACCTTGGAGAAGATGTGGGGAGGGGAGTGAGAAGTGACTGCAGCCCCACTGGGGCTAAGCCTGGCCCCACCATCCCCTCCAGACGAGGCCGTGCTCCCTGCCCTGTCAGCTGCTTATGCTAAAGGCAGTAGTGGGGAAAGAAACGGAGCCCAAGAACACCCGGAAGACTTTCCAGTTGATGGAGACAAACCACAGCGGCGTGGGTATGCTTGTCATATGCTCCTGGGTTGTATAATTTCCTTTTTAAGTCCTAACGAAGGACTACATTCGGGAGTCTAACAAATCAAAGACAACACCAGCCTTGATCAAAGTCTAGTAGTAGACATGCCATGATTGGGGGGGGGGGGTGAGGGGTGGACAGGCAATGAAAAGCTGAATAGATCATAGTAGAAGCAGCAGGAGACAAAATGTTTGGTTTTGGGAGGGGTGGGAATGAATGAAGGGCAAAGGGAAATCCCCAAGTAAAATGGCACACTAAAAATGGACATGGACAGTGAAGAGACAAGAGAAGACGGGGGGGGGGGGGGTTAACCAAGAATAAAGTGCAGGAGAAATGGAAGAGTTAAATGTCCAGCATAGATAGGGAAAAAAGCCAGGGCAGATGAAATTTAACTAAAATTGGAGAACAACAAAATCAAGAAGCTAGAAATACACACTAGGTAAGATAATGGAAAACCAACTACACTGTGGAATATTGTAGAGATGTGGTCTGGAGATCGAAACTGCTACTATAAGCAAATCTAAATTCTTGGGGCTCCTGTTTTTGCTCCATACAACACACAGACGTTACAATTTATAAAGTCTCACATCTAAAAGAGACCGTTATGTTTGGACAGGTAGACCTCAACATTGTAGACGTTAAATCAAGGTGGATGGAGGCTGCTCAAAAGATAGGGCATATCTGCCACTTTGTTTTGGAAGAAGCAGTTAGAGGCCTGCCACAATTGGGGGGGGGGAGAGAAGGGACTCCGTTTCAATCTTAAAATGGCGTATTTTTGCTTCTCACTTGCCCGGAGGAAAAAAAAACAGCCACCTACCAACCAAGAGATTACTCCCATTTGCTACCCTTGCCCCAACCCCCCTAAAAACTCTCCTTCAGAGGTACCTTAATTCTGGTTGTACTGTAGAGCAGCTAGCAGTGGGATCTGCGAAAGATAATGACGGGTTAGGACAGATCCTGGACACTTGAGTTTTACACCCTTGCTCTAGCCAATGACATAAAACACTTTCCAACACAAAGATGGTTGCATATCCCTCGCTATACTTTTTATCCTCGTCGCATCAACCAGGCCCTCCTTTCTAAGAGACCAACGCTGCAGTTACTAAGTCACTTGGGAAGCTGCATCAACTGCAAAATGAGCTGTAGCTATAACAGCCCTTGCAGGGTTTTTTTAAATTGTTAAAGAGCACCCTTTCACTGTTGACTAAAAAGCCAGTGGAATCCTGCTATAGCTTTCTGTAAATCAGCCCCCAAGTTTGCCATCTTTATGCTCGCTGCCTGCCGTCCTTTCCTGGCTCAAGTAAACTTTCCGAGTGCTGTTCAAGCAGAGGTGGCCTTGCGCAACAAAACAACAGGATATGAAACAGCTGTGCATTGTTTATTCCGATCCCGAGTTGGGCGCTTTCGGAGCACACGATTAGGAGTTTTCATTTAGAGTCCCAGACAGATCTGGAACTGAAGTCGTCATCCTGACATTCAGCTCCTCAACCTAAGCCACTGGTTTAAAAGTGGTAGATGAGAGAAGGTGCTCAAGTCTTCACCCTTCAGAGAATCTCCCACTACTAGGATTTTCTCTGTGCACAACAAAAACTTCCCCTTCAGTAGCCTTTTCTGAAAAATTCAGTGGTGAAGAGCGAGGGCACACGTCCACTTCCTCCTCCGCTAGATCTGGGCACAGCAGAACATACAATCATTCTCAGAAAAGTACATTTTGTCGTTTCCGAGTAATTTCCCTACTACCAGCCACATACACAAGTTAAAATTGCACTTAAGGGATGGACCCAGTATGATCTCGACAAATAACTGAAAGGGATGTGCAACCACAAAATGGCAGAGACTTTGTGGGACCATGGCAAATGACCCAACGGGAACACTTCCAAGCCCAGCCCAGCTATTAGCTGATGACTGGACTAAAGAAACTGAAAGATCCCACCATACTGCACTTTTGGCACAATTGTCCAAGAAGTCTGCCATAAAACATCCAAGCCTGCGTGTAAAGCTTGGTCCCAGAGAGCAGGGGAGCGTCAGTTCCCAAGTAGAAGGCACTTGAATCAACAGGGCATAAAAGGCACCCAGAGGATCAGAGTCTGGCAAGATGGATGCTCTTCCAAGGAAGCCAATTCTGTTGTCCAACCAATCCCAGAAGAGGTACAGTATCCCAGAAAGAAAAGCTGCTAAGTTCCAATCAGGCATGGACCAGAGCCTGCCAAGAGTGGCAAAAACCAGCTAAGTGGGTTTGAGCTTCTTTCGCAACTCAGGCCTCATGCAGCAAGAAAACACAACGGGGGGAACAGCCAAAGAATCCCACCTTTTGCAAACTGTGAACATTCAAGTAGAGTTGGGCTTCACACAGTATTCCTAGCCCCTGAAGCAGGAACCCTGGCTCTTCCAAGGCTTGGGCCTCAAGTCCCCTTTCCCCCCCGAGTCTGGCAGAACTCTGCTCTTCCAGCATCAGTGCACTTGCTCCTGCTGGCTGCACGGCAACGAGGCTGGCGGATCCACAGAGGCGGCTAGCTGCAGCTTCGCAGGATGGGCTGCTGGCTCTTCCTCCTCCTCCACGGACTGGCTCCCGTAAGCACTGTCTTCCTTCACCTCTGGAGGGCAGAGAATGTCAGTGGGGGGGTCCCAAGCAGCCCTTCCCAACCGACCTGCAGCCTTCCCTCCCTCACCTGCCATACCTTTACCTGCACTCTGCAGCTTGACAAAGGTGTCATGCTTTTCCAGCAGCCTCGCTTCCTCCACCAATCCCATGGAGCCAAGAGCATCCATCAGACCCCGCAGGCTGCCCCCAGCCAGCTGAGTAGAGAGAGACAGATGTAAGGGTCAGGAGCACAGTGAGGGAAGGGGGGAAAGGGGGAAGGGAAGGAAGGACTCGCTGACCTCGTAGCTTTGCAGGAGTCTCCTGCTGGGGGAAATGGTGCCCTTATAGGTCTCCACCAGACTGCAGAGGCCCAACCTCTTGGCTAGCTCACACCAGTCAGCACCTTGGCAGTTCCGGTTCAGGAGCTGCTCTAGACTCTGGAGGCTGCCACTGTCTAGTGACAGGATGCTCCCTGATGCAGGAAAGACACAAAAGGTGAAGCATCTCTTTGTTAACTGCAACACACCCACATAACCCTATCCCTCAAAATAAATTCCACTTTCAGATGAGAACTAACCCAGGTCATCTCCACTGACAGAGGCAAGGAGGGGCCTGCAGTCACCTGGCACATGACCTCATCAGATTTGTTCTTGAACAAACGGCACTCACCTTGCCTAGGAGAAGTAGCACTTTGCTCCTTCCCCGGGTGCTTTAATGAGGCGTCCAGCAAAATACTCTGCACCTGGAGGGAAAGAAGAAGTCTTGCTGACCTCAAGTGCAAGACAGGAGGAGAACTGCCTGGAAGGAGCACGCGCGCACACACGCATGCACGCACACACACACACACCAGCACGCAGCATGTGTAACTGATGGGAGGGACTGCAGTGCCACACCAAGCCACCCTGTGTTAAGACGCAGTGCAAACAGGCATACAAAGAGCGACTGGTTGCCATTACCACTACATTGGGGGCAGGCTGCAGGCATTCCCAAGGAAACTGTTATAGGCCAGCTAGTACAATGAGTTACAAGACCTCCCATTACTACAGAGATCACTCCAGCTGAGCCCAACTGCCCACCTTTTGGCTGCGAGCCAAGTCGAACGGGGTGTGTCCCCGGCCCTGCTTGATGCCAGACGCTTTGCTCTCACAGCCCACATGGTACTCCTCCGCTCCTACCACTGCATCCGTACACGGCTCTCCCAGGTCCATGATCCACTCCTCCTCTACTTCAGCATCACTACTTGGGTCAGAAGACAGGGCCAAGATGGGCTCGTCATTCTCACACGAGACGTCTGCCCCTGTGGAAGCGGGAACAGAGACAGCTACAGCAACACGGCTTCTACTGGGGCAAATATTAAAGATCTGTTAGCAGGGCTGTAAACTGACTTCACACAACTGCTCTTCAGGAGCAGGCGCCTGAACCAAAGGAGGAGAGGCAGAAGGCCGATCCCTGTTTTGTGCCTGGATAAGTGACTTGTACGGGACCAATATGCGGGGCCAACACTAGGGCAGCCCACATCCTCGTTTCCCCTTTTCAAAAGAGCTGAAATGTCTGCTCTGAACATTCTCTCTATTGTCAGCACAGCCAACGGTAGACTTTTTTGACCCAACCAGCAATATGAGCTCGATTGAAATAAGGAAAATCCAGCAGGGGGTTGGGCAAGAAACCACTCCGCATTGTCCTCAAGTCAGTTTTACTTCAGTGACATTTTTATAAACAGTTCCAAAGAGCCCAAGATCGGCTGTACTGCTGAGGCAGGGGGAGAAGCAGCCAGGTTCATCCCCACATCTCTTCAAGCTGGGCGGATGCACAGAGAGCCAGCCACTGCCTCCCCAAAAGAAAACACTGCAGCCTCACTGCCCAGGAATCTGAACCGCCAAGAAATACTTTACCTGCTTTGATAAGCAGCTTCGTAAGGATCGGTGAGCCCATCCCTGCTGCTAAGTGGAGAGGAGTGTTCCCGGCAGATGTGCAGGCGTTAACATCAGCCCCCAGCTTGAAAGAAAAAAGGAAGGAGGTGAAAGGCAGGCGACGCACTGGGTGAAAAGAGCTTCCCTTTGGAAACACAGAACAAGCTCCTTCATCTTGAGCAAGAGGCACCCACAGTTCCCAAACTGAGCCCAGAGGAGTCTGCTCATCAGAGATCCAGAACGCCGGGATTATCAGGCACCACACTCCAGAAACTTCACAAAAGCGGAAGTAAACTGCACACACTGAAGGGCTGGAGTAACTTTTCTTCAAGCAATTCCCCCCACAAGCAAATTCCCTCCCTACAACACACTCAAGGCCCCTAGACCAGTGTTTCCCAACCACGTGTCTGAAGAACCCTGGAGTTCCTTAAGGCACCCTCAGGACTACAGCAAGAAAACATGAAATAAAAATTTGGAAATACTGTGAAAAATTCCAAATCTCCCTCAAAATCTGCAGTTATTAATGTTACATTATCTGACATACATGTTCAGCAGCTCTTTACAAATATATTTTCTTGACAATAATTTAGCAGTAATTGAATTGCACTCCTCACCGTCATCTTTTTCTGGACTGCAAACGTTTTCATAGGTAGATTTTTCTCAGGATTTGAAAAACTGATTTAAGGGTTCTTCAGTGGAAAAAAGGTGGGGAAACAGTGCCTCACACAAACACTGCAAGAGGCTGCAGACGCCAGCAGGGGTATTCCCGATGGGGAGGCTAAAAGCTCAGCGACGGACGGGAAAGCAGAGGGAACGCACAGGGCCTCCCAGGTCAGCGGACTGCAGAAACAGAGAGCTCCATCCCATGGCCCGCTGCCTTCCGCCACCCAAAATACCTTCTTCAACAAGAGCGAGGCCAGGTTCAAGTCGTCCATCTCTACTGCCAGGTGCAAAGGCGTGCGGCCACTCTGCCGCTCGACAGCATTCACGTTGGCTCCCTTCTCAACCAGCAGCTCAAGGCAGGCCATGTTCTTGCACTTCACAGCAAGGTGCACAGGGAAAAGACCTGAGAGGCGAGGAAAGGCCACCAATTGCTCTCTCCTTTCTACGTAGCAGAACTGCCGCAAAAAAACCTACGAGCAAAGCTGGGGCACCCTCTAGCCCAGACCGTTTCCTCCAGCCTGAGCCGAGGACTTCAGACAGAGGCGGTTCAACACCCGCAACAACACCATTTATACCTCCTGTTCCAAACTACTCAGAGCCAATTGTGCCCAACCAATGAGAAAGGAGAGTATTGCAGTGCCCCCCTACCTCATTAGCCTGGTCCAAGAAATCTCATGACACCCACAAGAATTAATCCCCCCTCCAAAAAAAAACAGGACTCACCCTACAATTCTGCTCTCACTCACCAAAATAGTTAGGTGTCTCCAGAAGTTGGAGGGTATGGGCACCCAGGTGGCAGAAGAGCATCCACAGCATCTCCTTATCCCCCGACTGCAGAGCCAGGTGCAGTACTGAGTTTCCATAGCGATCCAGCAGGGTGGGGTCTGCACCAGCCTGCAGTAAGTAGGCAGCCACCCTGGGCTGCTGGGTGATCACAGCAAGGTGCAAGGGGGTCTGGGGGGAGAGAAGAGACTGTCTAGCTCCACCAGGGAGATAAAACATGCCATCAAGGGAGTGTCAGAATCTCACGGGCGTGCTCACTCTACGGTCACAACCAATACAGACCTGACCCAACCCCATCCCCACCCAACCAAAAAAGAAATCAGGAGGCCCTTCCTAATTTTGAGGCTGACATTCTGCCTATCTGCAGAAGCAGTGACGGAGTCGATGCACGGGATGCGGAACCAAGTAGCCAGACCTAGTTCTAGGGAGCTTGGACACTCCTTTACTCTCACCCTTAAGAAATAAGAGGTTTGTGAAGAAGCAGCTACCAAACTGAGCTTAGACTTTGACAGTTCATTGCCTGAGCTGGCACAGAATTGGGCTCTAAGAACACAAGCAAGGCTGGCATCCCATATTCTTTTCAGGACAGGGAGGATCCGCGCAAGACCATCATAACAGCATCCAGAGAGGAAAAAAAGGCAGATGGAGGATCAGAAAAGGCGGGCCCGATAAAACAGTGACTGACGCACACTGCTTGGGAATGCTGGTAGAAAGACTGGGAGGGAAGAATTTAGCTCCCAAGATGTGCAAATGTTGCACAAAAACTGCTGTGCCCTGCAGTCACGGCAACTCACCTGCTGCAAACGATTGGCAATGTTGATGATCTGTTGATTGGGGATGCTGACCGCCACCTGGACCAACTGCCCAACCACAGCCGTCTGCTCATGGATAATAGCCAAGTGCAAAGGCCTGCGGAAACAGAGATGCTGGACTAGGGACAAGGAGAAGCTGCCCATCTCCCAAAAGAAACCTTTCTGGCCCTCGTGATTGGAGGAGGATTTTTTTTTAAAGGGAGATGGAGTTCGCAGACAGCTCAGCCAAGAGCCTGCTGATGCTGACTCCCAGCGAGAACTCCTTCACTGCTCCCTACCCTCTTCCCTCACAGAACACAGCCACAATGTCGTGGCTCTTCAGGACGCAATCAAGATCTGAAAGCACTGCATGTCTCTTTTTCCACAACTTGCGATAAAGAGGGAGAATTCAGAAGCCCCAACATTC
This sequence comes from Eublepharis macularius, assembly GCF_028583425.1. Classification (NCBI taxonomy): domain Eukaryota; kingdom Metazoa; phylum Chordata; class Lepidosauria; order Squamata; family Eublepharidae; genus Eublepharis; species Eublepharis macularius. The sequence continues at coordinate 126,672,044 of NC_072795.1, read as the reverse complement.
AGGGCTTTCCAGTTTGAAGTATTCAAAGGGGTTAATGTAAAGAAGTACAGTTGTAAATTAGATCTTTCCACTTGAAGACAGAGCTAAGCAGCAGAAAAGCTGAAAACTGCCAAAGGGCTTAAGATAGTGGAAGGCCAGCTAAGGAGCAGCCAGTGAAGGTGGGCCATGACCTTTTGGGCTGCGTAGGCTCCCTCTCGGTTCCAGGCCTCAGCTACAGTCCTGGGCTGAATTTTATCCACAGCACTTGAAGAATGTGCAGCGTGTCAGAGAACAAAGACCTTTATATGCCCCCCAAAATGGGGAGGGGTTGGACAAAAGAAGATTTCTTTTTCAAAAGGCCACCCAAAACTGCAGTTTCCCAAGGATCACCAAGGATGGGATTGAGGTCAAGAATCAAGCAATAAGCAATGCTTCCTAACTCTGAGGGCAACAGAAGACATTGCTTAAGGAGGCTGCAAAAGCCCCTTCTGTGAATCTCAGTCCAGGGCACCGTAGAACACATTTTCCAGAGCAGAGACATATCAGCCCTCTGCCTTGGAGCAGAGGAAGCTTCTCTCTCCGTGGTGAGAAGAACCAGCAGGGGCCAAGAGAAGGGACTGGCTGCATGCCCCCACCTCCTTCCATCCTCCAGGCAACCCCTGCCCCAGCCACAGCAGACTCACGTGTCTCCATTCTCATCCTGAGAAGCTGCAAGGTGCCTCTGTACAGCCAAGAGCATACGCGGGTCAGCAGTGACTGCGTAGTCCAGGAGGGCCTGGGCGCTGCGCCGTGCCAACATCAACATCCATGAGCTGCAATCCTGAGCTAGGGAAGCAGGAGAAGCAGGTCATTAGCACCATAAACCTCCCCGCCCTACAACGCTGCTCTCCTTGAACGTGGCCTCCGGTTAGCCGCACATGGCGCCCCCAGATACTGCTTAGCCAGGCCTTGCCCCAAATCAAGGTTTCAGAGATCCTCCTTCTGCCCTTTACTCCCATATAATTCACCTGCTCTTAAATAGGTCACTTTTTCATACACTTCCCAAGTTATATTACAACTATACTCAAAGGGAAAAGAATGGGAAAAAAACACTATAGCCCTCTTCTTACATGGTCTATTTACAACAAATTTACCATCACTCATCATCCTAATTTCAGTTTCATTAAGTTAGGGGAAATTGGGGGGGGGGGATTACTGTTGTACATTTTAATTCTGTACTGCAACCCACCTTGAGCCAGGGGGAATAGACGGGGTGTAAATGTTTCCCGTAATACATACATACAAAGTTCCATGAAGTCGGGATGAGGACTTTCCCCCTCTTTTCCACTTCCTACCCTTCCAAAGTTCCCAAATGAAGCGAAGGGTCTCGGGTTCAGAGGCAGAACACAAGCCATGCGCGTGAGCATCCCTCCCTGCCAAAAATGTTTGGTCGAGCCAAAGGAGCTCCCACCCCCACCCTCTAGTATCTTCCTACAATTCTCAAAGATCCACGCACACACACAGGCGGACCGCAGAAACCACCTCCGGCCCTCCCACTGCCACCCATTTCGGCAGCCAGCGCACAGCCCCTTCACTAGTATGGGGAGTGGCTTCAATATGGCCAATAATGAGAGAAAATTACAGTTAACAGGATGACAGAAGGACTCCTCCTGCTCAGGTAAGAACTTTGGATCCAGTTCCATGGCTTGGATCCAACTTATGGACACAGAAGATGAATACAGATTCTATCCAGTTACCTTCTCCCTTCAGCAAATATCTTCTAACTGCTAGACCTAGGTTCTCAGGGCAAGCACCTGTTGCTGAAATGGCCCAGATGGCACCGACGGAACTGTACCTGCTGGGCTGGCCCCAAGTATGGAAACATACAACTCTGCACTTAGGTTTTATATTAAAAGCTTCCAATGAGTATTCAGCAGCAGGCACCACAACAGCAATGCAAGAATGGGCACATTTATTATATTTGTAGATACCGCTTAAGTTGGGTTTATATTGAGAGGGTTAAAGAGTAGGTATGTATTCGTGTCCAACTACTAAAACTGAAAGAGTCATGAAATGGGTTTCATGGGGAGGGAGAGAAACAGGATGATGGGAACTGGGCCACTGCAGCCGCAAGCCTTATGTCACGCTTTACGTTCTTCACCATTATACCCCCGGAAATAGAGACCCACCAGATCTCTCAGCTGCATGACCCGGCTGAGTCACCTCCCAAACTCAGATCAGTGATCTCCCCAAACATACCATGCTGCAGCAGATCCAGGTATCTCTTTTCCTCCACGGGGAGCGGGTTCCCATCTTCTGAGGAACGGTGTTCAGCTTCTTCCAGTCGAGAACTACTTGGCATATGGATGCCTCTTCCTCCTTGGTAACTGCCCATGGGGTGGGTGCCAGAAAGGTAGATGCTGCTGTTATAAGGGTTGTATCCAGACGAGTGCCAAGGATTCCCAGCTGGAAAGGGCACAAAAACAAGATGTCTCCAATTAGTCTACGAGTTAGCAGGAGGGATTTTGGAACACAGCCAGATAGTGGGAGCAGCAGGAAGAATATCGGACTAGGACAGCAGAGATCCGGGTACCAACTGCCACTCAGCCACAAAAGCTCACTGGATGGTCTGGTGCCCGTCACTCCCTCAATACTGAACCTACCTCAGAGGGTTGTGGGGAGGGGAAGGCAATGTATGCCAGCCTATGCTCTTGAACGAAAGGGGGGATTAAAGCGAGGGAGGGAGGCCGCCTTCACAAACTGGAAACATTCTGGCAAAATCAAACACAAGGTTGCCAGTCGTCATATCTCAATGATCTCTGGATTTACTGGAGGGTTGTAATGCCTCTCTCCACCTAGTTACTAATGGTGAGCAGAGAAAGCCCTCCCCCCTCCCAAGGCAATCTGGAGGTAGCTCAGAGCCCGATTTGCACAACATTCCCCGGTAAAAATTAAACACGTGCAACTTTGAGGACACCTTTAGTTCAATGCGGACTGAGCTCAAGCACTGTTGCACCAGAATCCTGGTGCTGCACAGATCCAAACTCCTGGGGAGACTTAAAGCACCAGCAGTGGCTGTGCTTGTGTGAATGTGGTCTGGCTCTGGAGGCTGCTCCCATCTCCGTCTGTTTACCTTTTCTTTGCCCTGAGGCTGAGTCATAGGAAGAGGTGTGAAGTGAACTCTAATTAACTGTTTACATTTTCCAAAGAAGCATCAGCTGCCTCAAAAGCCATAAACTGTGTTTAAGGATCACCATTTTTATCTTCTTTTTCCTAAGTGGTAATTAAGCAAACCACCGCAAGTTGCATGAGCAATTTCATCCCACGCCTTCTCTAGATCATACTGCCAACATTAATGTGATGATCAAAACTGTGCCAGAGAAAGAACCGTTTCCTTTCCAACAGTGTACCCTGTGCAAGTGTTTGAGGAACACGGGTTTCGTAACTACAGGGTCACGCCTTTGCGGAGTCCTCCTGCAAATCCCAAAGTATTCTTATCGTTCTCCCCAGTCTGCCCACTGTCAATGCGTCCCAATGCAAATGAAAGGCTTGTCCCGGTAGAAGAGGCAGGGAGCAAATCCCAAAAGGTGTCCAGATGGTTAAGGAGTCAAGAAAGTCTGAAAGGGCAAGGCAAACTTTGAGAGGAGGGGCATTGCTGTTTCGTTTTGTTTTTAAAGGCTGGAGCCTGCTATAAAGGAAACAAAAAGCACTTCTTGGCAAAACAAGATTAAGTAGGCAATATGCAAAAGGAATAAAGGAAACATCACTAAGATGTTTAAAAGAAAATTAGGCTTGCAAGTCTGCACAATCACACACACCCCTCAGCTGGGCTGTTAGATAACTGTAAGACGGGGGAAGAAATCTGTAAGAAGGGGGAAAAGATCTACATATTAACCAGTTTTGTCAAATAAGGATGACAAAGTTTGAAACTCGGCAAATTATGAAAGATTCAGTCCTCAAATGGATGGTAACTGGCTCCTCACCAAGAGTAATGGGGCCCAAAGCTCCACCCCCAGCTCAGCCACCACTGAGAGAAACACCCACATCTTTTCACTCTATTTTTTTACTGCAATCAACAGAATCAATTCCACCACTTAGAAGGAATTTAGTTCCCCTTCCTCCACCCTCCAGTCTCACAACATAGATAGATAAAGGGTGAAAAACACTCACTCTTCATCCAAAGTGACAAAAGCGTCAGAGGGATTACAACTGGGGGCAACTGAGAATGTAGAGAAAGGAGAAAGAAAGATTTAGGGCAAGACAGCAAGTTAAGTTTTAGACCAGGGTGGGTAGGTGGGAGAACTGAGCACCAATGGAAAAATCACACACACACACACACACACAAAGATCTTAAGGAACTGAAATGTGAACTTCCTGAACGCTTAAGGCATAAGATATCTAAAACCAGTCTTCCTGTGACAGGACTGGGAATTACCAACAAACACTAAGATCCAGACAATATCCAGTGAATTGCAAACCAATGAGCTTCATCTCAGATAAACTGGCAGAAAGGAGTTGTTAACGTTTGTAGAAAAGGGGGAGATCAAGATCTGGTCTGGCTGCATAGAAGGGATGCCCTACCCTGAAGACCTCTGAGAATTCTTTGAGTGTTAATAAAGCCTAAAGACAGATGATTTGTAAGACAACATAACCCAGCAGATATTATGAACATGCGTGCAACAAATGCGTGCAACAAATATTGGTTTTTTTAAAAAAAATTAACTGTCACAGGACAAGATTCAGGTCCATTAGTACCTTAAAGACCAACCAGATTTCCAGGGTACAAGCCTTCAGAAGTCAGAGCTCTCTAACTACCAAAAGCTCATATTCCTGACATCTGGTCGGTCTTTAAGGTGCTACTGGACCCAAATCTTGCTCTTCTACTACAGACCAACACGGCTACCCACCTGAAACTGTCACAAGACAGCAATTAATTAATTAATTAATTTTATGTCCTTTACAGTCCTCTTTCTCACTGAGACTCAAGGCGGATTACGCAGTATGAGATTAGTGCAATCAGTATAAAGGGCATTTCCATAAACGGTGCCATAGGGTAAATAGACACAAGTTTAAATGACATAGTATTAGGAGGAATCCAATACAGAGTAGAAAAAATACTGAAGCAGAACATCATCAATTCTAGGACTAACATTAGACAACATGGCGCACTGGTGGTACATAGGAGTACATATTTAAAGCAGCAGATAATATATAAGGCAATATAGTGATGAAATCTATGGTCCCTAACTCATTAGCGAAGCATCTTCCCTACAATACAGCCCTCCCATTTGAGTAAAAAGCCTTTTTGAATAGTTCGAGTTTGCATAGCTTACGAAAAGCCAGGAGAGTGGGGGCTCTTCTGACTTCCTCAAGCAGGTCATTCCACAGGATAGGGGCCACCACAGAGAAAGCCCTTGTATGGGCTGCTACTGACTTCACCTGTGTGCAGCCTGGCACACAGGTGAATTAACAAGGGAAGGGTGTTATACCTTCTAAGAGCCACGTGCAAACCCTTCTCAAGTGGCACAGATTCTCACCGTGGCTCATCAGCTATGGTTTAGCACACAGCCAACAATCTAAGGATACACAAAACTAACAAGGGCAACCCTAGTACAAATTAGCAGGAACAACAAACCAGGGCTACGATATAGTCAAAACTTGAGTGTAATCTAGTTACTCATAATACAAACTGCAAAAGTGCTATAAATACATACATAAAAACAAGCCAATTTATACAGAGTCAACTTTAAGTGCATAGATACAAAATTCAGGTAAGTAGCAAGTATATAATAATTGTGAAAATGTCACTGTCCGGAACAAATCTTATCAATTAAAGTGCAAATGCCAAAATTGATAAAGAAGAATCGGTAGGTGGGAGCTTGTGCCAATGGTACATTAACAGTCCATGAAATCAAAACATATATAGAAGAAAACGCCGACGGGGACTTGCAGGCAAATAACATTAACCCGTTTCGTGAGTATCATTTCTGACTCCTCCTCTGGCGGATATATCTGTAGCAATAGTTACCCTTATGGGTACATGTCCGTGAATCACGTGTTGGAGGAACGGTGGGAGAGTCTGTTGTGCTACCTTCATACTTATGCGCAGTCCGAATTGTTACACGCCCAGGAGGAAGTGAGGAGTGATACTCACGAAACGGGTTAATGTTATTTGCCTGCAAGTCCCCGTCAGCGTTTTCTTCTATATATGTTTTGATTTCATGGACTGTTAATGTACCATTGGCACAAGCTCCCACCTACCGATTCTTCTTTGTCAATTTTGGCATTTGCACTTTAATTGATAAGATTTGTTCCGGACAGTGACATTTTCACAATTATTATATACTTGCTACTTACCTGAATTTTGTATCTATGCACTTAAAGTTGACTCTGTATAAATTGGCTTGTATTTATGTATGTATTTATAGCACTTTTGCAGTTTGTATTATGAGTAACTAGATTACACTCAAGTTTTGACTATATCGTAGCCCTGGTTTGTTGTTCCAACAATCTAAGGATAAGCAGGGATGCTGAAACTCATGTTTCAGCCCAAAGTGTGAACAGGAATAAGTGATGCTGGCCAAAGGTTCACTTTCTGAGTGTGTTTCTGCCAACTGTTGCCACTGCCCCCTCAAATTTATTCACCTGTATTCAGTATTTTGTTTTCATCAGGAATGTAAAAACGGGGGGGATTTCAGTAGTTGAAAACTGAGATGGGATGAAGAAACTTCAGAATGTGGGACCGATCTGGCTGGGATGCAGAGAACACAATCCTCCCGGCCCGTCACTACTAAAACTCCCAGGAACCAAGCCAGGTAGCTTTCCCGCAGCAATCACCTGAGTTTGAAATTTGGGGGGTTTTTTGTTGGAAAGAATGTTTAGCCCCGCAGGATTCTGCAGCAGCTCCTGGATCCCACCATCGAGTGCAGCTTAGAAGTAAGAAGCCTCTGATCGCAGGTGAAAGGAGGAGGCCACAAGAGGCCGGACAGGAGTCCAAGCCCACCAGCCTGTGGGGAGCCTTCACTAGGAAGGGGAGCGCTTACCTCCTCCAGAGCCATAGCCTCCAGTGCCACCGCCAGCACCTCCCATGGGAGCACCACCCCCAAAATGCTGAGGGAACTGGGGTAGCGTCTTCTTCCGCTTCCTTTCCACTTCTTCCTTATCTGCAGCCAGAGATACAGAAAGAGCAATCAGGATTTCGACCTGCGCTGGGTTCTTCCGCAACGGAAGTAGCGCATCAACCAGAGGGGCCTTTTGTACCTTCCACCACTGGGTAGTAGGTAAACTGCTTGGAGTCGCTCACATCACCCCCTCGTTTGCGCTTCAGCTGGAGGAACACTGTGACTGGACGATCTATCTTGCTCTTGTGGTAAGGCGGGGTGCGAAACACGATGGCATACTGCAAGGACAGAAGGAGGGCAGGGAACAGAGTCATGTCACGTGGCTGAATCACCGTACCCTCAGGCGACAACTCCGTTCTCAATAAACAAGCTCGGTGCACTACAACCTTCATCTTCTTGGCCCTCGACCCCGCTCCCCTCCCAGAGCAAGCCATCTAACCTCCCTTTTTAGTTGAGTGAGCTGAAAGATTTTATTTATCAATACGTTTTAGTGGCCTATTTATCAATACAATCTAAGCAGCATACAAAGAACCAGGGCTTTTTTTTCAGCTGGACCGTGGTGGAACTGAGTTATGGCACCTCTTGAAAATGGTCACATGGCCGGTGGCCCCACCCCCTGATTTCCAGAAAGAGGGGAGTTTAGATTGCCCTCCGCGCCACTCCAGTAGTGCAGAGGGCAATCTAAACTCCCCTCTGTCTGGAGATCAGGGGGTGGGGCCACCAGCCATGTGACTATTTTTGCTGAGGGCGATTTAAACTTTAAAAAACTCCCCCCTTGTTCCAGCTGACCCAAAGTGACGTCATTGTGCAGTCCTGAGTTCCACCACCTCTTTTCCCAGAAAAAAAGCCCTGCAAAGAACATTTAAATATCAACTTTTGGAAAGCACTGAAAGGACTGCATATGAAACCACAGACAATAAGAGTAAAAAACATCCCCACAGGCTTTTCAAAGTAGGGGTGGGGCTGCCAGCATAAACTAAAGGTGCAACCTGTGATGCTCCAACAAGAGCATCACAGAAATATCCACCAAAGAGTCCCACCCCACATTCATACAGTTCTTGCCTCTGAAAATAATGAGCATTTCCCTCCAGTGCTTAACAAATGGAATACACACACACGATGAGAGGCTGCCTTCTGTACATGCAGGCAGGCAAGAAGACCATGATGTCCTGCTCTCCATCTGACCTCAGCAGCCTCAGCACAAGCACTGGACATTCCCCAGGGCAAAGAATCACCTCCCCCCGCCCGGATCATTTGCTAACAAGCCACCTTGAGCCAAGAGGAAACATGGGATATACATATTTTAATTAACAGATTTAGTAAATTTTTAAAAAATCCCTTAACATCCACATCGGAAAACAGAATCCACTAAGCATAGGGAATGTTATCTCTAACTGACCACACCACTCCCATCTCTAAGCAGAATTCCAGAAGCTGGTACAGTACAAACTGCTATACTTCAGTGAACTGAACAAGGCCACATGACTCATTGTGGATTTGAACCCAGATCTCTCAAGCCCAAGTCCTGCACTGGAGCTCACAGCCAATGACTGTCATCGCTATACTCTGTACCTGTTTATGCACGTCTGTGGGGGAGAAATCCCCAAAGGCCTGCCAGCCGTTCTCATCATCTTCATAAAACCGCACCTCAATATCATCTAGAGAATGAAGAAAGTCACTCATTGCAAGAGTATCATTACTGGTGCCACTCCACATAACCTCTCAGCTCAGGCTTCCAAAAATTAGCAGAGCTATCTGTTTCTCAAGGTTCACCCCACCCACTGGGCCAGTGACCCCCTTCCCCATCTGATCCCACACACCCTTCCCTCCCCTACACTTCTAACCCTTAACATCCCTCTCTACAACTTTAGAGCTCCATCACAAACAGTGCGACATGTCCTTTTACGCTGTCCCCTCTATAAAGAAATTCAAGTCAAGACAATTCTTCCTCTTATGGATAGATCTGATACAGTGACGGGCAGTGTATGCTTAGATAAACTACTAACAGATGAAATGCCAGCTATTATTAAGGCAACAGCCAAATTTTGTGAGCAGGCGATTAAATTGCACAATAAATTCCAGTCAGGTGTACTTGAGCTCTGATCCAGATCATATTAGGAGGCTACCATATTGTTGCTGTTTTTAGGTCTCTATTTCCAAATTTTAAAATGTCTAGGTAGGATGCTATTTGATATTTTATACTCAATTTAATTATATGATGTAATTTTAATCTGATATTTTAGTATCTATATTTGTACCCTTTTAACCGAAGAGACTTTTAACTTGTATACTGTTTACCTAATAATGAAATGTTTTGTTTTATAAGTTCAAATCTGTTTGTGGACCATAAATAAAATGAAACTGAAACTGAGCTCCATCACTCTACTTCTGTGGCTGCTCTCTTCCACGTCTCCCCTTCTGAAAGCAAACCTTCCACAAATTGCCATGAGACTCAGCGAGCAAGCGGTTTTCTTGAAATTATCTCCCGAGGTCTTTCCAGGCCTTGTCTCCCCACCTTCACAACAGTGAAGGCTCTTCCCTCTTTAATCTATACACTAACCCCAAAGAGCTCTCAGACTTTTAGGCCCCACTGAAAAGGACCATCTGCCTGAAAATACACTGCTAACATCTACTCCATAGTGAACTAGTCTCCTAAAAGATGAAATGAGCATATTTGATACGAAGAAAGAACGCAAGAGTCTGAGAAGAGCAGACCTACAATAAGCAACACGGCCTGCTCAGTATCTCCTTGCCTGACGTCCAAAGATGTTTTTAACAGCAGTCCAAGATATGAATTCTCCCACCCAGGCCCCAAGCTCTCAAGGCAGAAGGGCGCACTGCATGGAAAGCTTGTTGCCATCAAATAGAAGGAAACAGCACAGTGGGCAGCACTTACCTTTCTGGACTTTGTCACAGAGCAGGTAAACTTCATCCCCTCCTCGCACGGAGCCAGCCGTCTTATCCATCCGGGAGATCTTCAGGTTGGAAGCTCCAGGAGACTCTGCGGAACAAGAAGCAGAGCTGTCTAAATGAGGCAGGCAGATCTCAGCCAGAAGGAAGTTTGTATGCAGCTATGTAAAAAAAAAAAAAGAGACAGAAATGCGCCATAGGACTGGCAAGCCAAACCTACATCAAGGGTCTGGAGTAGCCTCAGAAATCCCCACTACTTACACTAATGCCGATCAACCTTTCCCAAACAGCAAGGAACAGTATCTCTTCAAAATATAACTATCAATGGGCAAACAACTATCTTCCATATTTGGGCATTAATATTCCATCTAATTTGGCTCATCTATTAAAATATAATCATCTGCAAAAAATCCAGGAAATAAAAAAAGAATTATCAGAATGGAATAAACAACAGCACAGTTGGTACTCTCAATTCCACTTGATCAAGAATTTCTCACTCCCTAAACTTACATTCTTGTTTCGCACTATTCCGATAACGATACCTCGCAAATTGACAAGGCAGTGGCAAACAATTTTTAATAATTTTCTATGGAACTACAAAAAGCCGAGGATAGCATATCACATTTTGCGTCAAACTCCCAGTAATGGAGGTTTCAACTACCCTGATGTAGAACTCTACATACATTCGACTTATCTATCAACTGTGGTACATATATTGAGAACAACAGAAGAAACGCTTTGGCCACAACTTTTAGATTCATTGCAACTACCAATCCCAATCCAAGAGATAATATGGAGTAAACAACACCTCAGACCAACTCAAATCATTAACAATATATTTTGGACAAACCTACTTAAAATATGGGATCAATACAAATCTAAATTAATTCCAAAGATACCACGTTATTCCACTATACTTATGCAAAAATGGTTCCCCCCAGGTTGTAACTTGATCAATCGTCAGCACTGGAAATTCCTATATGGCATAAAATTATGTGATATATCATCCCAAGATGGAATATTAACAAAAAATGAAATGGAATTAAAATTAAACACTACCATCCCATGGTGTTCATATTTGCAACTGTCTAATATGGCAAATAAGATAGGTTTGAAAGACATTATGACGAAGCCACAAACCCATTTTGAAGAGCTCTTGGAAAATAATAACAACCAAAGGAAGGGATTAATTTCTAAAATCTACAAATCTATCATAACCATCCAGAAACCAAAACAGTACGCCTATCAAAACAAACGGCAACAAGAATGTAACGCCCAGATTTCTCAGGATCAGTGGAAGGAAATTTGGTCCTCCTCGACATTAAAATCAAAAGCAATAAATATTAAGCTTCAATCGTTTAAAATTCTCACTCGTTGGTATCTAACCCCAAAGAAACTTTCAGTCATCACCTCTAATTATTCGCCTATGGGCTGGAAAAATTGTGGCAATATAGGCACCTTTGCTCACCTTTGGTGGCAATGCCCCAAAATTAATGCATTCTGGACAGAAATATTAAAACAGATAAAACTAATAACGAATTATGACATACCATTGGACCCTCTTTTAATCTTCTTAAACCTTTGGCAAAATCGCGACATACCTCCCTCACAGAAAGAGTTAATTATCAATCTACTATCGATAGCAAAATCTTCAATTGCTTATTTTTGGAAAAAACAGACACCCCCCACCAATCTCACACTGGCTCTCAAAAGTATGGGATCAACTTATCATAGATAAAATAACAGATAATTTAACCAGCAAAGTACACAAATCCAACTTCTATGAAAAATGGTGGCATTTCTTAGATTACATTGACAGAACAGAAGCAAATCCTCCAAACCATCTATATCAGAAAATTCTTGATAGTTAGGTATAAGATAAGTTGTTTCACTAGAATCTGTATACTATTTCTAACTGTAATGACTGCAAATAATAGTATTCTGTTATCAATGTCTTTATGTAAAACATCTTATTGTTACTTCTATACCTTACCCTTTGTATTTACTGTTTATGTGATAATGTTTGAAGTTGTTTACTGTTATGTTGATTTATAAAATTTAATTAAAAAAAAAGAAAAGAAAAAAGAAATCCCCACTACTTGTCATTGCATTAGCCCCCCCCCCCATAGCACTTCCTCAAGTTCTCTGGCATACAGAGAAATTGGGTATGGGGCTCACACTTGGTATCATCCTCTGGAGACACTTTTGAACCATCAGAGATTCCTTGCTGATTCCATTTGCCATGCAAAGTGAGTCTTCAGGATGGTGAATCTTTGCAACGTGCCGAGACTGTGATGGGGGGGCTCACTTTAGTTGAGGCAGGTGGACACCAGAAAGAACAAGGGCTGCTCCTGGCCACCCGGTACTTGCATTTGCAGACCCCAACTCCAATTTATTAAACTTTATTTTAAGAGTATTTACTAGGCTCAAGCACTCTGACTTGACAACCTTTTCTGAGTGGCAGAAAAAAGCTACAAACCAAAAGAACACCCCCCCCCAGGTGGTACCCATCTTAGGAAAGCCATGATCCCTTGCAGTAGGATGCCTTAATCCTGGGCCCTGACAGCAGATGTGGAGATCCTCCAAGCCCCACAGTCCAAATCACATGCTAGCTTTGTTGTCATACCCTGTGTCTGCTGCACAGCAAGAACCATATCAACAAAGTCCCTTGGCTATAATCACAGTCCAGCTCTCATTCTTCCAACGAAACAGCGCATCAAGAGTAAACCAAGGAAGCGTTCAGCTGCTGGATTAGAAACTAAAAAGCTAAGCATCGATTCTTGTTTTCAAAGGAGGAAAAAAGGAATCACGGAGGTGGCCTGCTTGAGTACGTGACAGATTACAGTATCTCAGATACTGTATTGATCACATTACAGGCACTGTACTGTTTCCACAACTAGAGACAACTACCATGCCACATGAAACCCGTAGCTGCTGTAAGTTTGAGGATTCTAAGCATTTTGAGGCTGTCTTGGCAGAAGAAGTAACTAAGATCAGAAAAACGGCACTTCCTCTAATCCTACTTAATCACACCCATCAAGGACTTTCGCCCACAAAGGGTGCAATTAGGGTCAGAGGTGTGGGCCAAGATGCACAACCCCCCATCCCCATTTTCCCCTCCCCTTCACTCTAGTAAACAACACAGGAAGGAAGTAGTAAGACTAGTTTCTTGCTGAACTGTACCACTCCACTTTCTGCTCATCCAGCCCCAAGCCTCTGCAGTAAAGGCAACTGCACTATAGCTTTACATTGCTGAGGTTCAGCTTCAGAGGGTTACCCTTGATACTTGCTAACCAGGATGCTGTTCATCCAGTTTTGCTATGGAAGGGGCAAGGACTCCACAATCACACACCCCTCTCCTGCCTGAATCATCACAAGCCCCCAACTGGTTCTGCTGCATTGTAAGGTTGGGCCTCTTAATGCCACAGAATTTCAGAACAAAGTACCCTCAAAGACCGAGAGGGAATAAACCCTGACCAACAAGCAGGCACCTGAGCACCCTGCTGTAATCCGTAGACCACAGAATGACACTTACTGCTATCATGAATGGGGTCTGAAATCACTGGCTTCAAGGCTAGAGAGAAGTCCCCGCTGCTGTCGCGAAGGTAGGCACTGAATCGCAGGCGAACAATGCTGAGGTCCATCGTTTTCTTCAGCTCCTTTGCCTCCAGGTCAACCGCCTCTTGCTCAGATTCTGCCAAAGCAAATGCCAGATGATGAGGAGGAAGGACAACACCTGTGACTTTGGGAGTCCTGCACCTCATGTCACTGGGTACCCTCCTCCACAGTTGCTGGGTACTGTGTTCAGAACTGGTCTACACAGCAATATGGTAGGCATTAAGGTACCTGAAAAACCAGACATACGGTTGTAACCCCATACAAAGGAATACTTGACCCACCCCACTTCAAGCTCTGTCATCTATGCTCAAGAGTAACAATGAACGTGAATTCGTATTTAACAACAGTTTTCCCTTTTTGACAATTTGTCAATGCCAAGGAGGAAACTTTCTGGCTGTAGCTAGATAATTGTACTGCATGTATTTTTTATAACCCATGAAGATGGACCTGTTTTTATTATCTCCCATATTAGAGCTGAGGAGTGATGCTAAGAGAATATGACTTTCCTAAGGCCACCAACTGAGCTCATAGGTGAAGCAACTCACTCTGCTCAAAATACACTGCCAGTATGTGACATCAGCCTCTGTCTGCTTAGCAAAACAGGGGATTTCTGCAGGAAACTAACGTACATCTTAAATCTGGGGGGGGGGGGGAAGACTTTCAAAAAAAGGCATGGGATTGGCTTGAAGTTGTGTCTTCCAGCTCCTCTGACAAGCTTTCAAAGCCTTCTGAAATAGCCAATAAATGTTCTGGGTGGATTCTGACATACTCTGCATTTGGACAAAGTCTCACACTGCCCGATTATGGTTTTCACACTTCTCCCGTGAGGCACAAGACAACATACATAGCATTACCCGGTTTGATCATCCATACCCACCCACAGAGGCAGGACAGGCCAAGGAACTCTTCCAATTGGTCTTTACCTGCTCTACATTTTACCAATGACAACCTACAGAATCTAAGATGGCCAGAAAAAAACTACTCATTTAAGGGATAAATTATGAAATGGCAAGAAAATGAGACTTTGCACATGCTCAGGAGCCTTGTATTTTCTGCTCTTCGCATTCACCAACTTTCCATATTCAAATGCTTTCTGTCTTCCTCCCACTTGCCTCTTTCCTGTAACTTGCCCTGTCAGGTACCCTCAATCTGAAGCTCATCTGGGAGTCCAGGTGTCATAATCCTGTCCATGTAATAAGTAACCCATCAGATTAAGAGGGGAGACAAACTCTCCAAGATTAGCACCCAGGCCACGACCTCCTCGTCTCCTGTTCCCTTCCCAGGAAATCATGCCCACCCCCCTCACACTCTCCTTCCCAGCTCCAGGTCACCTGTCAGAAGCTGCACCCTGTTCCGCATCTTCTGTTTTGTCAGTTTTTCCTTGATGATCTCCATCATGTTTTTCTTTGTCACGTGAAGCACACCCAAGTTATTAAACCTGAGAAAGGAAACACCAGCACAGCATTTGAACATAAAGCCACAAAGCATCAGGCTGGGCAGCTACCTGCCCACAAGCAACAAAAGACCCCCATACACCACCCGGACTATTATGGCTGAACATATTCCAGAAAACAAGACCGTGGAACACAAAAGCACAGACACTTCAGGGCCACATGCTACAGATTCATTTCTTGTTCGCTTTCTCTCATAATAACAGGATACAGAAAGGTTGTAGACCCACACAGGAGAAGCCAGAAAACCAAGGCTCTGCACTGATCTACTCATAACTGGCGTTGAGCACATTAGGTACTCAGCACTGGCCATTTTGTAAGCATGTGCACAGAAGTCCTTGGATATTAATAATCCCTCCCTCTTTATAAAGCTGATCGGTTGTTGTGAAGCATTATGACTTTGAAAAAATGTAAACAAAAGCTAGAAAACCAAGGAGGCTACGCACAGCACCACTAAGCATACATCAACATTATAAACTGGATCAGAAACAAGCCATTGCCAAGGCAGCACAAATTCTGAGCTGCTCATAGACTGAGATAAATGGGAGCTGGCCCACTACTACTTGCAGCTCAACCCAGGTGTGATCTAAAAGGGACTCAGACAAGGAAGTAGCCTGCGTGCAAGACTGTCTATCCTTTCTGTAAGAGGTAACAGGCTCTGTTATCTGTAGCACAGCTGAGTTACAGAATTACCCACCGAGAAGATAAAGCTCTGGCTTGTGCAAAAAAAATAACACAAATGGGGTGTAATTCACAAGGAGCCCCAAAGCTTCCAAAAGGGAACCAAAAGGCCACAATCGTATTGTATTGGGGCTCGTTCCTAGCAAAGACCCTGGGACCATTAAATACAAAAGTGATCCGACTGCTGCAAAGGTGCTCAGTTTAACTCATAGAAAGCCACGTGCAAAAAGGAAATTAGTCCTAACCACGGCTGGACACCCGCCCCCCCGCCCCCACCCCATACGTACTGTGCAGTCATATCCTTCGGGCCCACCATCACAATGCAGTTCCCAGCTTCGTTGCACTGCTTCCCCACCAGGCTGTGGGCATGTACTTGTGGAGGATCAGTGTGAGTCACCAAGTCCACTTCTATTCTAGCATGCCCAACATAATTAGAGATCTGCCAAAGAAAGTTTGTAAAGTAATGTAATGTAAAGTTCAAACATGCTCTGCTGGAAGAAAAGAAAGACTGCCATTCTGTGAAGCTTACATCCTTTTAGCCCCAGTAGAATTGCCCTCAACATCTTACATCACACCACTTCCAAGTCATTTCTTTCGAAAGGAGCCTCGAGCTGCCCAACAAGTCACTCGGGATAATTTTGGGAGAAGCCTCCCATCCAGTACAAAAATATAAAAATAAACTGAATGCTGGAACGCTCTCGGGATCCCGTTCTCACACACTCATTTCTAAAGAAATTATTCATACATCCAAAGACCTACGGTGGATAAACAGTAACCATATTCAAATAAAAATAAAAACCGTAGATGAAAATATGCCCAAAGCTATATACAGGATCTGGCCTTGATGAGACAAACAGAAAAACCAAGCCAATGGCCTGCATAGCTCCGCCTCCAATCCCTCCTGCACACCTCCAGTTATGCTCCTGATGTTCCTTCTTTTCCAAATGCGCATCTAATGTCCTGGCCGTGAGGCTCCGTAACACTGCCAAAAAACGGTGAGCTCCCAACATCAGAATAACACACTCAGAAAGAAGCTGTTGTGACATTTTAGTTGCGTAATTTATATTGAAAACAGAAACCTAGCACACTGATGCCAAAGCTTCAGCACATCAGTGCAGGATTTCTTTGGCAGAGGCCAGATAATTCTCCGTCTAAAACTGGTCTCCTTTTGGCCCAGTGGGATGGCCCCATAAAGCATATGACAAATGAATCGTTAGCCGAAGATACTTCTTCTTGCCCAGATACCCTAATATCAGTAATCGCACATAAAATACGTCTTTGCAGAGGCACAGGAAGAGCTCTTCGGTCAGCATCAAAAAAGGTAAACTACTTGTAGATTATAAATAACAACAACATTCAATTTATGTACCGCCCTTCCAGACAACTTAGCACCCATTCAGAGCGGTGTACAAAGTGTGTTGCTATTACTACAACAGGCAGAGGGGGCAGGGAGAACACCACCACAAATTAATGGGACATCCACGGATGGAGAAATTTTGGTCACTACAATAAAATGGAAAAGGAAAAAAGGACTATGAGTAATTCCTGTTTTAAGAAAGGGTTGCCCAAAGAAAAAAAAATACAATAAATGTACATTAAATCCAACGTATCTATTGGTTTTATGTATTTTAAATGCCATTTTTATGTTCAAATGTTTTCATGTTCATCACCTTACATACCCTATTTGAGTGGGAAAGCAGCATTCAAATGTTTTAAATATTATTATGAGGGGGGTCTAGGAAAAAAACTCAAGAGAACAGCTGCTTATCACGTTCACACTTGAAACTTGTTTGCGCCCATGTTGAGTGACAGTAAGCTTAAAAAAAATGCATGCAAGCAGTCCTTTCCCCCCATCCAGCTCACAATCTACACTTCTGAAACTTCTGCCCCTCATGTAACTACAGCCACTACAACAACCTTCAAGAAAGGACTAGAAAATCCCACAAATCAGAAAAGACCTCATTGGCAATCTCTTGGTTGTGGCAAAGAACTTGCTGGCTTTATATTGGAAATCCAAAATAATCCCCACAAAAGACAAATGGTTAGAAAAAATTTGGGATCACTATGTACAAGAAAAAATATATGATAAATTATATCAAACTGAACATTACCCAAGGGAAACTGATTTTATGGCAAAATGGCAACCATTTATTGAATTTATTTCTATCACAGATCAGCATGCTCCCAAACATTTACTTTTTGTTACTCAAGATTGAAGTAACAGCTCCCAAAGAAGATCTAGTTATATGAACCTTAACAAAGCTGACTTATTGACTATTATCTGTTATCCTTGTTTCTTGTTCGAAGCTATAACCAATCGTGATTAAGTATTCCTGTACATAATTGTATATAGTTAACTATTACTTTGTTGTTCTTTGTTAACTCTGTTCACTGATTTTAAAATGTTAATAAAAATATTAATTTAAAATAAAAAAAGAAAGGACTAGAAGAACTGAGGGAAATCCATTAATAGGTCCATGCTCAGGGACATCAGCAGCAATTCATTCCACACGCTGAGGGGAACACAGTCCCACTCACTACCACCTGACCAGCAACAGATTCCTTCACCGTTGGGCCCCACTGCTGCCACCACTCACTCCCTTCTAGAGCGTTGATGCCCCTTCACGGGTACAGCTCCCACAACTCTGCTGAAACCACTAGTCAGGCTTCAGCCACAGGAATCCCATCCCCTCGTCAATTCCCACCCCCCCCCCCAAATCCTCCACCCAACACTGCCCAGGCCCTGTGCACAGCTCTGCCTCAGCCATGTTTTCTCCTCGGTTCCTCCTTTCCCAGCCACTATTTGTCTCTATAGGTTCCAACTTCCTTCAGCCACTCTGAGTCACGACTAGCCTCTCTACTATTTCTCTCTATTCCCTTGTAGTACACAGTTCTTCCTGATCTTGCGTTATTTTCAGTCTTCTCTCCTCCTGTCCTTGCCTCAATTCCCTGCCTCCTCTAGTCTTAGTCAAGCCTCAGATTCCATTCGTTGAAGTATTCTGCACCTTTATGACAAGCTTCCTGGCATCTGAGCGTCTGTTCCTTCACCCTCCTACATCTTGGGACCACCAGCCAGCCCTCAGCCTCCCTCTATGAGAAGTTTTAATCCTAGCCAAATGGACAACTTTCAGTTTCCCCACAAAATCTGAACTACAAAAGTGTTTTGCCCCTTGATCAACCAAACATTTAGAACAAGCGCATTAGGGTAAGCCAAATCAGTGACAAAGTCTTCACCATCACAAGAGCAAATACCAACTGGAATACTCAGGTAGGATGTCAGTCAGTGGACCTTGAAGCATCAAAGACTAGATGAGAACCTGTAAAGTACTTTGCCAACAAACTATGCTGTTTGCAAAACATCAGAAACCTGGCTAACGAATCAGCAACACTACCCTAAAATGGACAGACCGCTGGCCTGTCACTGTATTGCCATTATTTTTTTTTAAAAAAATCAAACTATTACAAAGCTAAATGCAGATTAAGAGTTTTACTCCCCGCCCCCCCAATCCAGTCTCAATTCACAAACCCTTTTCGAGACAAAATGATGCTCACTTTGACAGTGGGGTAAGTCTTGTGCCCCTTCTCGCTAGATGCTCCTGGCAATCCACCATGAGAGGGGCCTTCACAGCCGTATCGGAACCGGAAGCCTCGCTGTGGACAGAGCCAAATCAGACAAACAAATCCTATCAGAGGGTCCAATACAACTGTGTCAAAAACATGAGAGAATGTGGCTGGGACATGCAGCCACCCACAAGGGATGAAACCCTTACCTGCTTCGGCTGCTCTAATATAGTGAGAAACGGACCTTCAACTGAGGATTTAAGAGAGAGAAAGAGAGCGATGAAACTGTGCTTGAGGACAGCTTTTCACAATCCACTTAAGTGACACACAAGTGAAAGCACAATGAAAACGATGCTCTGCCATGTCCTTGCTGTTTCCAATGCTCCCTGTGATTGACTCACCCCAAGGCACACAGGTCCCTTACGTGTCCCTTACCTGTCTCCATAAGGTCCTTCTGCTCCATTATACGATGGCCAAAGTGAAAATCATCATAGTCAATTTCATCCAAGCACTACAGAGAGATCAGGATGAAGACAAAAACGAAATATTTGATTACATTACTATTCGGCAGAGTTGGAAGAGGAAAGACTCACCTCACAAAATTAACCGCCACAAAATACAGTAGCATAGATGGGTTTTTCAAGAGGTTGGCAGAGTTATATTAAGAGCTATTATTCATGCTGGACCCATTGTCAAGCTCTGCTTCCTTCAAGAGAGGCAACAGGCTGCCGCCAGTCATTTTATTTCTTAGGGCCAGAGGTTTAGAAATAACTGCCCAGTCTGCAGAGAGCTACCAGTGCTCTGAGTGGCCCAGTTTTTCCATCTGACCCAATCGAAAGTGGAGCCACCAAAGAGACTGGAACAGAAAAAATGAATTAAATATAACTACCGATGTAAAACAAATGAATAAAACACTGGCATATACTTTCATCAAATTAAAGTCCAAAAGCACACCCAGAATGAACACAAAGAAGTTGTATAAAACTACTGTGAAATAAATGTATTCAAATCTTCCCATGAAAAAGCTTAAAGTGTAGTGTGGGCAACTCATCAAGATGAAAGTTTATTCCTTTGCCCACAGATCTTTAGCCAGGTCAGAAGGATTCAAACCAAAGATGGAGTGCCCAGTCACGACTAGAAATGTATGGCCATGACGTTGCACTCTTGATAAACTCTTCTTGAGTTGCCCACACTGCACTTTACACTTTTTATGAGATTTGTGTTCACAACTGTTTTATACATCACCTCTGTGCCCATTCTGTGGAGAATCAGGAATTTAAGACATATCATATTGATGAAATGCTTTGTATGAATATATACCACTGAGGAAATGCATCTGATTCTGGTTCTATGTATATGGAGATATTATATACTAACATACCTGTATATTTATAAATTGTCTATTTGTATGCTACTTATACAATGAACAAGACTGTTTTAAATCATACTTCTGCACTTTAATTTGTTTGATTAAATTATATACCGGTGTTTTATTTATTTGCAGTTATATTTAATTCACTTTTTCTGTTTCGACCGCTTTGGTTACCCTTCTTCTTCAGGGTGGTGGGTTTTTTCTCCCCTTTTTTGTCATCTTTTCCAATCAAAAGTGGGAACAAGGACAGGTGGGTATCCCTCCTCTGGAGGAACAGAGAAATTAAGAAAACAGCTTGTTGGACCAGACCCATGGTTCATCCAGTCCAGCATCCCATTTCACACATATGGGCCAGTCTGCTGCCCTGGAGAGCCAACAAACAGGGCATAAGGGCCAAGAAACTTCCCATGATGCTGCCTTGGACTGCAGTTCACTTTAGTAACCCATGGACGGACCTATCCTCCATGGAAAAGCATCTGCACAGGAGAACCCTGCCATCTAGCCCCAGCTTTTTCACCTACTCAGCCTCATCCACACCAGCTGCCTACCTGTCAAACAAACACACCTAAGAGCGGGTACATTTTAATTAATAGTTAATTATTTGATGTCTGTATTATAACAGGATGTTTTATATTCGATAGCTGCCTTGGGCATTCTTTTGAATAGGAAGAAAGGATATAAATAAACAAATGAATGAATAAATAACACTGATTCACAAAAGCACACACTAGAATAAACATCTTTACAAATAAGCCAAGATGGGTAGCTGTGTTAGTCTGTAGCTGTAGAAAAGAGCAAGAGTCCAGTAAGCACCTGTAAGACTGACAAAATTTGTGGCAGGGCATGAAGAAGTGAGCTGTGGCTCACAAAAGCTCCTACCCCACCACAAATTTTGTTAGTCTTACAGGTGCTTACTGGACTCTTGCTTTTTTCTTCTTTACAAATAAGCATTTGCAAGGCGACACAAGGCCTGTATTTTAGTTTACTATCCTCCTCGGCCCTATCTTTTCAACCATCTATCACTACCTCCAGTGGCAGGGAATTCCACAGTTTAACTGCGCCTTTAGCTAAAAAAAAGTGCTTTACTTTGCCCATCGACTTCATGGGGTGCCCAGCCCGGGACTTGAATATTCCTGGGAGAGGAAGGCAAAGCCCCCTCTTCCTCTCGCCCAGGCATCATTTGAGACCGCCCCCCCCCCCGTGCCCGGCCACCTTTCCCCTCAACGGGCCATGCCCAGCTTCCCCTCCCAGCCCGCCCGCCCGCGGGGGCGACTCACAGGCGAGTAGCCGTCGCAGTCCATGGCGGGCCGGGTCGGGTCCGCGGCGGGGAAGCGGCTCCTGGAAAAGGAAGAGAGAAAGGAGGGAAGGAGACAAGGGCGACGAGAGCGGCTGGCCTGCCGCAGGGCCAGAGGCGGAAACGGGGCGGGCGAGGAAGAGCGGCTGGAAAGTCCCTAGAAGCCCGGCAGGGAGGGAGGGAAGGAGGGAGGGGAAGGCCTGGCTTCCCTCGGCCCGGCCGGCTCCACAAAGAGCGCCCCGAGGGAACGGCGCCGCCTCAGGCGGGCTTCCCCGCGCGCCCTCCCCACAGACGCAGAAAGCCGTTCCCACAGTGCAATCCTAAACAGAGTTGCGCCAGCCTCAGCCCGTTGATCTCAACGGGCTTAGACTGGAGTAACTCCGTTTAGGATCGCGTTGGGAGCAGCTCGCCCCCCCCCCCCGAGCCGGGACTAACCTGCGGGATCCGTTCGGCCCGCCCAGGCTGCTCAGCGGCGCCTCTCGCGAGGCCCCCCCGCTTCAGGCCCCCCCCCTCTCACACACACACGCGCGCGCCTTTCCCGTCAGTCAGCTGACCCCCCCCCCGGGGGCGGGGCCTCCTTGGCAGCCTGGCCCTGGGCGGAGGAGGTCCGGTTGTCCGGGCAACGGCAGGCTAGGCCTGCAGTCCGCGTCAGCCAGACCCCGAGAGCCGCGGCAGAGGTGAAAACCAAGAGGCCTGGCGGAGCCTGAGCCCCGCCCGGGGGAGGATCCCGGGAAGATTTCCGAAGAACAGGGGAAGCCCCGGCGGAAGGGGGTGCTGCGCAGGCGCCGCGGGCTCATCTGCTTCGGGTTGCCAACACCTCCAGGCGACGGGGATCGACTCCCCTGGAGAAAATGGCACCTTTGGAGGGTGGGCTCCTGTTGAACTCCCTCCCTCGTGTCTCTTTTTCCCCTCCCAGGGTTTCATGAAGCCAGAGGGGACCCTTTCCAGCTGAGGGGAGCGGAGTCGTGAATCCTCCTTCCTCACGTCCCGAATCCACATCCGTCTCCCCCCCCCCCAGGCTGCTTTAGTGTCTCTGCACTGGGATCCAGAGGGGTTAGCCGTGTTAGTCTGTAGTAGCAAAACAGTAAAGAATCCAGGAGCACCTTTAAGACTAACTAACCAACTTTATTGTAGCATAAGCTTTCGAGAACCACAGCTCTCTTCGTCAGATGCATGCACCGGGACTATCGCAGAAGCATTATTTTAAGTGTTTGGTCTGCTAACAACAAAAAAAACCCTTTCCTTCAAGCGTTCTTACCGTTTCTTTGCAAGACGCTCCCAGACAGGGTGATGTTAGCTAAAGGTGGATTCCCCCTCCGGGATGACTGCACTGTGATGCAAATCATCTTGAAAACCCCACTCTGAGTCAGGGCAAATTTTGCCCCCCGGGTGTAGGCTCAGTGTCTAGGTGGGGGGTTCAGAGCACTAAAAGTCGAGGGGGGGGACACCAGCTGCTGTGGGTTTTTTAATTGTATTTTGAAAAGCAGCCTTCAGTTCTGTAAAACAAAACTGCTGTGTTCATAAATTTAAAAAGATGTGTGTCCCTCCACCAAAAATAAGCCATGTGCACAGTCAAATGAAGTACTGTTATGGTGGGGACCAAGGAGGACTGGAAGGGAATGGAAGTCCCATTTTCTCAGGGTCTCCCCCTCTTGCTCCAAGTCCCTTTTTTGACCTTCTTCCCTCCCCCTCCACACCCCACCCTTGCACTCATTCTTCACCCACCTGACCTTTCTAGTTGGTAAAATGAGTACCCAGTTTCCTGGGGGTAAAGTGTAGATGACTGGGGAAGGCAATGGCAAACCACCCCGAAAAGTCTGCCAAGAAAACATAATGATGCGACATCCCCCCAGGGGTCAGTAATAACTCGGTGCTTGCACAGGGGACCTTTACCTTTTTAAAAAGGTTTTAGTGTTTCCTCTGATTTTTTTAATCTGAGCTCTGGATTTGCCTTTGATGTTATTGCTGATTCTGTTGATTTTATTGGCTCTCGAGTTTTATTAGCTTTCCCTTTTCTGCTGGTTGCTGTTTTAGATTCCTGCTTTTAGATGAATTTTAAAGGTTTTACAGTGTGCTTGTGGCCAGTTTTTCTGAGGTCAGCTGCCTTTAAATATTACCAGCTACAGAAAAATGGGGCATAAATTGTCTAAATTAACATTAGGGGGATTTGCTACGTTGAAGTGAAAGAAACCAGGCTTTCAGCCTGAAATGTTTTGCTAGTCTCCCATGTTGCTGAGGTGATACTCCTGGATTTGGGGGATATCTTAGCAGAGGAAAGTCTCCCTCAATGGGAGGGAGGTGCTTTTATTGCTTGGCTCAGGTCCTGGGTGCCCTGTCTAAATCTTTGCACAGTTGATTGTTGAATTTAGGCAGTAATTTATTTCTGAAAAGAAAGGTGCCAGCTGCTCTGGAATTGCTACTCTTTAAGCCTAAATGTGTGTGGAGAGGATGCAGTTGCTCAGGATAAAGACACTCTGCACATTCCTAGGGTCTTAATTCCTACTGCACAGCCTCAGTATTTAAAACAATTTCTAGCCCTGTCACAAATTAAATTCTGCTCTCCATCCCTATTCCACCCACTCTTTCCTAGGGCAATGATCCAGGAAGGGTAAGGGGATATTTAGTAGAATAATCTCTGCATATCTAGGATTTTTCCTACTTCTTTGAGACTGGGTGGGTGGGAGCAAAGGATCCAGAGATAAGAAAGATGCACAAAACACACCACAAAGAGGTTTTCATTATTGCAAATTCATTTTATATATTACATGTATATAAAATATTCAAATTGCTCCTCACTGAAGCATGCACAGGTCAATTTCACTCGAACCATGAGCAAAGTCAGCTCAGCTGAACACATAAAGTAGCAAGATGGGGCAGGGGGAGAGACAGTTACATCTGCCTCTAAAGGAGCACGGTAGGATGTTTCCAGACTGCAGGTGCTGCTCAGTTGTTGTGTGAGATCCAGATGTATTTCTTCACAGTGCTGCTATTGCAGCAATACTGCATTTTCTCCGTACTAATTATGTTACTTTTCAGCAAAGGCGATTCCCCATCTCCACCTCCTTGGCTAGCGTGCCGCCTGAAATCACTCCGTAGAATGTGGTTCCCCAGGCATCATAATGCCTTTGAGCATGTAACATCACTGCTGATAAGGGGCATAATTCCCACCCTCCCCACCCCAGTCCTGTTTTTGTGACCATTTAAAACACCAGCAAGGCTTGCTCCTCATCCCAAAGCAATCCCAGTCTGGCAGTTTCCCCTCCTGCTTTGTTCCTGTTGTATTGCTTTGGAAGGCGTATGCTTCAGTGTGCTAAAGCAGGCACCTTTCCTAACTCGGCAGCGACCCATCTGTTATTTGGGAGGCAAAAGACCATACTATAAACACAAGGCCAAGGTTGGCACGAGTATCAAAGTAAAGGGGGGATCCATCTGGAAAGTTTCCAACAACTACTCAGCACGTTAGAAAATATCATGTGATAATGGTTTTACTATAATATCCGATCAATATCATGTGATGCTGGTTTTACTATAATATCTGATCAATATTGTAAGAAAGTGAAGTTTGCTTGAACTTCTGCCTATCCCTGTGTGTGTAAAGTGCCATCATGGTGCAGCCGACTTATGGCAACTCCATCAGGTTTTCAAGGCAAGAGATGTTCAGAGGTGGTTCCTGCCTCTGTGTAGCAACCCTGGCCTTCCTTGGTGGTCTCCCCTCTTAGTACTAACCAAGGCCGACCCTGCTTAGCTTCCAAGATTTGATGAGATCAGACTAACCTGGGCCCACCCATATGTAACCCCATCCATTCTAAAGACAAGTACAAGCATGTATAGAGAAAACAGCCTACACACGATGGCCTTTATCTTTACCAACAAGACAGGTCTGGTTCTTCCATGACAAGAGCAGCAGGGGTCCCATCGCCCTGCATAGCTCCCTTTAGGACATCTGGTGGGAAGGGCCACCAACGTGGTGACTTCCCACCCCAGCTTGCCTTGAGGATCAAGAGCCACACCACCACTGCAGCACAGCTGGCCCGTACCCGTGCATCGTACCCAACCCATATTCTGTCAAACCAGCTTCTGGGAAGTTTGACTACCATGTATTTCAATTACTATACACATCTTTGGCTGCTCCTTCAGAGTTTTCCCTTGTGTTTCTTTAGAATGCACGCAGAAAAAAAATAGCACGAGAGGCATGCCTGAATATTCGAGGACAGTACAGAAATAGTCATCGCAAGAAGAAAAAACGTACGACTTCAGAAACCATCTCAGCAAATCCCTGCTGAGCATGTTAAAGGCACTTCAGTACAGAAAAAAGCACAAGGCGAGTGATGGCCTTGTATTGCTTCATAAGGCAAGCTTCCTTGGCTGTTGGAAAAGGCACTCGTCGTAATTCCTCGGCCTGCAGTCTTTCCTACATCTATTCTGGGAATAAAAACAAGATAGATTTACCCGTGGAGATCCTGGATTTCTTACAGTTCTGAAAGTGCTTTAAGTTCTTTGGAGGTGAAAAAAAGGTTAAGAAAACCAGGAGGACAATCCCTGATGAGGTCTTTGAAGGCATCAACTGTTGCCAGCACCTAAGAGAAGGACGGCACCTCTGACAGCTGCACAGGAGGTTTCGTTTTCATCCAGGCATCTCCTACATGAGACAGCCAGCGCCAAAGCTGTCCACTGGGGTGGCAAAAAATCCTTCTACTGAACGTTAGGAACCAGCCCCAGAAATGAGGTGCTGCAGCTGCAATGCTGAACTTTTCAGGAATAACCCTTGAGTTTTAAGCAGTCAGGCAGTTCTCATACAATATAAAAGGAAGCTGTTGACAGATAGGGCCTCTGCATCAAAGTTTAAGGATGAAGAAACCAGATTCCAAGCCGCAAACCAAATTCCACACAGCGATCAACAGAGGCTGTTGCAGATCTTTCCGTTAGGAGATGCTATGGAAACAAGTAGTCTGCCGGAATGGACACACAGTAGAAGTGAATAAAAAGCGGTGAGCTTAGCTGCAATAACCTCAGATATTTTACCTTCTCTCGATACTAGGGCTCAGCTTATGTGCTGCTCATGTTTAAACGCTTAGGTTTTTTTAGTGAAAAATGTTAAAGGTGCTTTCCTTTTCCAACCCAAATGATTTTTTTTAAAAAGGTGTCTTGCATAAAATAATACTGCTTTCTGCTGATTTACACAGAGGGGACGTATAACACCTGAATAAACAGAACTGACCCAAGGTGGGAACAGATAGAAGTTACTTTGCAAGCAGTATTGGTCCCTAAAAAATTAAGGCCATTCTTGAAAGGGACTCCTCTCCTTGGAGGAAAAAACAATCACAGTTGGTGATTGTCTGTGTCCAAAACTCCCAGGAGAACACACGAGCTTTTTCTTGGTCATGGCAAAGCCTGGGTATGCAATGGATCTCAGATCCCGCTCTCCTGGGTCATTGGCAGGGATCTTTTCTCAGCATGGGTATTTGAGCTCCTCTAACTGGAGATGCCAAAGATCACAAAATACATGCTACCACTGCAGATTCCTAAGATCACAACCTCTCTTATTCTGTTCCAAACACAACAGAAAATTCTATCCACCCCACTCAGTCATTCTGTTTATCATCCCCTTCCTGTGTGGAAGTGTTGGAGAGTCTTTGATGAAAGGGTAAGGAAATCTTGCTATGTAAAGGCCACTGGCGGCATCGAGATGCAGGCAACTCTTTAGTGTAGAATAGCCAAGTCTTGGTTAGCAAAGCACATATACCAAATAAATATGAGTGACAGTCTGACTTGAAGGCATGTCCAAGATAACAGTCTAACTTTTGATTCTTTTTGGTCTCGTTGAACATCCCCACAAGCCCCGCTCGTCCCTGTTCTTGCAGGAGCTCTTGTGCGCAGGAGGAATCCACTTCTCACATCATGGCAAGGCTCTCCAAATGGCTGTGGACATGTGACATACTTGATGTGCTGCTGTCCACTTTGTAGCTTTTAGAAGTCCGTCTGTCTTTCAGAAGAACCAGAAAGGTGTCTGTGGAAATGCCCCCAAATTCAGCAGTGAAGGTGCCATAGAAGACAAGGACATTGATGATAAACATCCATTCACAAAGAGCAGCCAGGTGTTGAAGTACAAAGCTCTGCTGGATGAAAAATACTCCACATGGGGGCACAAGAGTCAAGGTAGACAACTGCTGAAAGGCTCACAGTAGAGGGAACACCTGAAGAGCTGTAACAAGCAGTTTAAAAAAGTATTTGGGAAATTAAAAATGGGATTCTACTAGCTTCACTTACGAAGCGCCCCAACCACCTTGTATAGGCACACTTGGTTGGTTCCACAAAAAGAGAAAGCAAATTTTCTTTTTATTGGCCTCCCTTCTGGTTTACAAATTCAGGCACAGAATGGAGTGGCAGCTGCCAGCTAGCGAGAGTGGCTGCAAGTCTAAATGCCATTCTCTGATGTGAAGCGTTTTTTTTTTTAAAAAACCATTTTACCTCTCTGTGCTGCCTGAAAAGATGGTACACAACTATTCCTGCCAACACACAGAGGCCCACCATGGCAGCTAATATCTGTCTGGGATCAACAAGGTGGGAGGAAACTAATCTGCCTCACTATGCCCATGACAAGAATGGGCAATCTGCGTCCGCCTCACTTCCTATTCCAGTTTTCCCTTTCACAGCACACATCAATAACCAAAATTGTACGTGTGGTGCCATTAACCCAGATAACCTGAAAAGACAACGACAAAACCGAAATGCAAGATCTTAATCCTAGGCACAGCCTCGTTTGACTTGTGGGATCTTTTCCTCTCTCACACACAGACACCAACGCAGATAATTTTAATTTTTTACCTATTGAAAACAAAGAGGAAAATTTAGCGCCCTTATGTCACACACATCCATAAACTCTCTGCGCACATGTGCGCGCACGCACACACAAGTTATTTATTCTTGGATAGTTTCAAGAGGTGCTGAACCAGAAAAACTTAGTAACTATCATAGCAAGTATCCAGGCCCAGCTGTGCATTCAGGCCTGTAAGCCCACCCACTTGTCCAATTTGGCAAAGGTCAAAAATAAACCGCACATCCCTTCCATGTCTGCAGACGAGTTAATCTCATCCCGTTCAGTGCTGTAGGGAAAGGCTGTGAGTGTAGAACAACAGCCCAAGCTGGGGTGGCAGAACCATTTCTCCCATGTAGGATTGTTCATACCATGCACACTACCAAATGTATGGATTCCCTAATGCACTGGATGAGTACAGTGGAGTCTTGGAAAAGGCCAAGCTGAGCGCTGCCAATACACCCTCAGGGTCCCTAAATGGTGTTAATCATTACCCTCCATTCTGACAGAACTTTCCAGTTCAAAAACTAGAGCAGCAACAGGGGCACGGTGCAGAAAGGAGGATCCTTAAGGGAGGAATTCACCCTCTGTCGGCATCCCTCTGCTCCAGGGGCCAACAGCATATTTCACCTGCAGTTAGGAAGGCACTCCTCCTTCCACATCCACTCACAATCCTGGTTTCCTTTCTCTGGTTTAGCTGCAGCTCATGGAGAAAGGGGGAGGATTTCGCCTGAAAAAATGGCCTGGTAAAAGGGTTAGACCTCCCTGCCCCTATTCACTGCTTCCCTGATCAAATCCGCAAGTCCCCTTTGTGACTTGAGCATTACCATATCAGCAGATTGCCCCGGGTCTCATTTGCAATGGCCCTTGTGTGAAGCTACACCATAAAGTTTAAAATGCCCTTCAAAGGGCCAACTTAGCTCCATCCCCTCTCCTTATTGGCTGTGGGTGGATTGTCAACATGGATACTCCACTTGCAGTCACCCTTCAGTTTCCCCAATGTGCCAGATTAAACGGAGAGCAGGAAACAGCCTGGGACATCCCCCCCCATCATATTGCTGCAGAAAGGATACTAAAAATGAGAGTGATGAAGGCGAGGGCTGCAAGAATGCTGCGCACGTGGCCAGTCCAGTAATGACCTCTGGATTTTGCCATGCGGTAAGTAAGAATTGACTGAAGGAGTAAGAAGATCATGCTGGTAGGGAAAGCCACTCCTGCCCCGACGTAATGCAACACTTTAGCATGGTCCACCTAAGGAGAAAAACAGAGAAACAAACCAGTTCAAGAATCTCACACCACAAGTCAAGCCTGGCTGCCTTGTCTCAGCCCGTGACTGTCAGGAATCCTTCACCATCCGGCTTAACAACCCTGGGATCAAGTTTTGTTCAGCAATATTATCATGGACCAAGTTCAAAACAAAAGAAAGCCTCATGGATTGAGACTGGACTGAATGTTCTGAATTTACAAACTGAGACTGTCAAATTCAGGAAATGTAGATCTGTCCATACATTTAGCAGGCTGGTCATCCTCTTTGTGTGATGGTAGTGGGAAGTCATGTCCTTCTCCTTTGCTAATATCATGTGAGGCAGGCACTCCACTCCATACACACATAAGCACAATTTGTGCAATTTTCCTCTTTTATTTCGGGGGAGATAATTATACAACTTGGATTGCCATGGGATGTCCCACATTATGTACATGATGAAGTATGAAGAAAGCACTTGGGCCATTTGAAGAGTACTGTCTGCTCAATACATACACGAACCAGACCCTGTCTTTCAAAATTTTAAGAAACTACATTCAGATTTAACTTTTTATGTAACACTTGAAATCCAACATTATAAAATGTTGTTCCTAAGCAGCAGAACTCAAATTTCCAAACTTTAAGCGCAACCATTTGATATTTGCTATTAGCCACCTTAAGTGATCTGGAAATCTTTAAATAAAGACCAACGGGGGGAAACAGAGCTCCAGTTTGACATTTCATAACTTTTCAAGTATGTCGATTCTAGATCTGAGCACACACTGTCCATCTTTCTTCTCTCTGCTTTTTTGATTCCAGGACTTGCAATGGTGGTGTTTCCAAGGCCACTTCCAGAAGGTCAATCACCCCTCTCTTCAGGAATAGAAGTCTCTCATCCTTGACTAGTTATATGTTTTATAATACAACTATTATTGGAAATATTTAATATTATCGAGTGCCAAAGTATCCTGCCAGTTAAGCTTCCAAAATGTGCCCGCCCTGGCCCACTTCCTTCTGTTTATTGTCGCTTCCGATCCCCTCCCAAGACTTTCAGCCTCGTCTGTTTTTAAGATACGGATCAAGCGGCACCTTTTCAAACCCATTTTTGGCATTGGATGTCTTCAGCTTCCTCAAGCAGATGCAGACATGAGCCTGGCTGTCAGCAGGCAACAGAAACCAGTTGAGAGAAAGCCTCCCCTTGGCCCGTTCTCATTTAACACGGGGGCAGAAATCTGTATTGACAATGATGTTGGGAGCTCATAGAGGTAAATAAATGAGGGACATGCCCATGACACTGAGGCCAAGCAGAAATGCTGCTGGTCTTTCTTCCAACCCTGCCTTTCCACCACTCCCATGACAAGGTAACAGAACTCTTGCCCTTGACCTCCTGTCCTAACTGAAGAAGCCAAGTCCAAGGCACAGAGATATCATGGGATCCAGCTGGTGTTTATGAGACTATTGGCAAGGTGTCTCTGAACCTCGTGTCAAAACCACCTATGCCGCCTTGCTTCTCCAAGCGTTAGCGACCCTGAGTATTTTCACACACAGATATTAAGGTGTGTCTCAAGCATAAACAGCTTCCAGGCCTTTAGCAGTAAAGGGACAGGATGCCCACAAGCACTCTAAATGCCTCCCTCTCTCTGGAAGCATCTCTGTGGATGTGACTCTGGAACTCACAGCCTCTGAAAGAAAGGGAAAAGGGAGCTGCCTTCTCCTGGCAAGGGACTGCTGATCAACAGCCCAGGGCTGACATCACTCACAAGGCAAAGAGCAGCCTGTTACCAAGAGGCTTTCAAGAGTGTGGTCTTGGCTCATCCAAGGCTTCCCTTGAACAAACATCTCTTTTCCCCCACAAAGAATGGCTGGAGGAGAGAGCCAGACACGACAAGAAAGTAGCAGCTGCCCAAACACATCTCTCCCATGCATTGTTCCCCCTCTAGCATCTCCTCGCTCAGACACTGCAAACATCCAAGCGGTTGGCTGTGCAATGAAGGGAAAGCAAACACCACCATACTTCCTGGGCCTGTCCCCCGTGGGAACAGCTGGCAGCAGCAGCCCAGTCCTCTCGCCTGGCTCATCTCAACAGCAGAGAAGTACTGGGGGGGAGGCAGCTCCTTTGCCCTGGCCCTTCCTGCTCTCTCATAACTGCAAACGGAATATGCCTTCTCCAGCCATTGAAAGAGAGCTGGGATGGACGCAACCTCCAAATCTGATCAAGAAGAGACAGCGTTCTCTTATATAATACAGAATCACTAGGAAAGGTCTGGGAGGGAGAGGTGCAAATCACAAGCCCTGGCCAGGTGAATGTGTGGACACACACTTCATGCCCGCCCCTCTCAGTGGAGGCAGGACAGAGCCTTCTGTAGGAAGAACCCAAGATTTCAGGGATCACATTGGATGGAGATCATCTGAAATATGGTGCTGGAGGAGAGTTTTGCAGATACCATGAATGGCCAAAAAGGTTCTAGATCAAATCAAGTGTGAATTTTCCCAAGAAGCTGAAATGACAAAATTGAGGCTATTGTACTTTGGTCAGATTATGAGAAGACAAGACTCTCTGGAAAAGTCAGTAATGCTAGGAAAAGTGGAAGGCAGCAGGAACAAGAGGAAGACCTAAAATGAGATGGCTTGACTCAATAAAAGAAGCCACGTCCTCGTTTGCAAGATCTGAGCCAGTCTGCTAATGACAGGACATTTTGGAGGTCTTTCACTCATAAGGTTGCCATAGGTCGGAGGGGACGTAAAGTCATGTCACACACACACACATTAGATGGAGAGCTTGTGACCTTCTAGGATTAGGGAGAGGGAATGGAAACAGAAAGGAACTGTTTTATAAAGGCTGCATTTATCTGACACGAGCTTTACTCCCCCACCCCCACAACTGTTTCCACATCTGCCCCTGAAAGTGCTTCGGCGCTTCTCTCTTGCTGCTGAGGGGCGCGATCACTTTGGTGTGGCTCTGATCTGTATTTTTTTTTAATTGCAAAACTGTATCATTATGAGAGAAGGATTTCAGAGAGGAGGTTGCTTGCGTTCTTTGTTTTCTGATTCGTATATTTGAGGATAAAATATCTCCTTTGTTGCTGAGTCCCTTTTGCGTCATTTCCTATACTTTTTGACCTTAAAAAAACTATTAAAATACTAGCACAGTAGTCAAGCTATTTCTTTTCTCAGCATAGGAAACCTGAAATATAAGTCCAGAGGAGTTAGCCGTGTGAGTCTGTAGTAGCAAAATAAAAAAGAGTCCAGTAGCACCTTTAAGACTAACCAATTTTATTGTAGCATAAGCTTTCGAGAATCACGTTCTCTTCGTCAGATGCATGGAGGGCAGAAGGAAACTGGTCAAATATAGAGGAGGAGAGGGGAGGGGGGAGGAGGAGAGGGGGGATGTAAACAACTCCTTTGATATGGAGATGCAGACAGCTCCTTTTGGTGTGGGGATCAGTTTGCTTGTGTAAAGGTTCAAAGGAGTTTGCCGTGTTAGTCTGTAGTAGCAAAATCAAAAAGAGTTCAGCAGCACCACCAAGACCATACAATTCCACTGCAGCACAAGCCTTCGATAACCACAGTCCTCCCCGCCAGATGCATCTGACAAAGAGAACCGTGGTCCTCGAAAGCCCACGCCAGGTGCCACTGGACTCCCCCTGACCCCGCCTCTGTAAAGGAAATCAGTTACCTGTGATAACAAGATAACTATTCATAGTCCCTATTCAGTCCCAGCTTGACAGAGTCAAATTTGCATATGAATTCTAATTCAGCAGCTTCCCATTGGATTTTGTTTTTGAAAGGTTTCTGTTGAACTACGGCGACCTTTAAGTCTTTGATGGAATGTCTTGGTAGATGGAAGTGTTCTCCCACTGGTTT
Source organism: Eublepharis macularius (assembly GCF_028583425.1). NCBI lineage: Eukaryota > Metazoa > Chordata > Lepidosauria > Squamata > Eublepharidae > Eublepharis > Eublepharis macularius. Next base: position 126,638,157 of record NC_072795.1, on the reverse strand, counting down.
CTGGACGTTGCCATTTCTAATGTCAGATTTGTGTCCATTTGTTCTTTTGCGTAGAGGTTGGCTGGTTATTGTTATTCTTCACTATTGCAAGGAAATGGATATAGAGATCCTGAATTGCTTTTCGACTTTAATGTGTTTGTGCCATAGCGCAATGATTTAAATGTAACTTTGATATCTCTGCAATTCCCTTGCAAGTAAGAGTTAAACTAGCAATTAAGTCCTATTGTGAACTAAAAAGTGGATAACAGCCAGTTTGGTGTAGTGGTTAAGAGTGACGGGACTCTAATCTGGAGAACCAGGTTTGATGCCCCACTCCTCCACTTGAAGCCAGCTGGGTGACCTTGGGTCAGTCACAGCTTTCTCAGAGCTCTCTCAGCCCCACCCACCTCACAGGGTGATTGTTGTGCGGTTAATAATAATATACTTTGTAAACTGCTCTGAGTGGGTGTTAAGTTGTCCTGAAGAGCAATATATAAATCGAATGTTGTTGTTGTTGTTATTTTTGATACGAGCCCTGCCCTCTGTTTGCTTCATACCCAAATTTGTTCCTCTCCTGCTTAAGGTTTTATACAAGCTAAGGAAGAGACATTCTCTTACCTGGAAGTTGCCAACCATAATGAGACCAGCTGCACAGATCCAGCCTGCCGCCAGCCCCACAGTGTTGAGAAGGGAAGAGCCACACTGCTCTAGGACATGCGCGTATCTCAGCAGGCCAACCAGCATCACTTAAGGGAAAGAAACAAGGGTCAGCCTCAGCCACCCGCTGAAATGCTGCCTCCACCCACATTCTGCAAACAAAACCCACATTAGCAGCTAGGAAAAGAGCAGCATATATACGAAGGCTATAGACGTGGGCTCTTTCTACTCTATGCCCAGGGAACAAGAGTCAGACAAGATCTTGTACGAGAGGGCTTAGAGTTGCCAACTTCCAAGTGGGGCTTGGAAATCTCCCAGCCAGGGCTTTTTTTTCTGGGAAAAGAGGTGGTGGAACTCAGCGAGTTGCCCTTGGAGAAAATGGTCACATGGCTGGTGGCCCCGCCCCCTGATCTCCAGACAGAGGGGAGTTGAGATTGCCCTCCGCACCGCTCAGCGGTGTGGAGGGCAATCTCAACTCCCCTCTGTCTGGAGATCAGGGGGCGGGGCCACCAGCCATGTGACCATTTTCAAGAGGTTCCGGAACTCCGTTCCCCCGCGTTCCCCCTGAAAAAAAGCCCTGCTCCCAGCACTATACCTGATCTCCAGATGACCGAAATCAGTTCCTCTGGAGAAAACGGCTGCTTTGGATGATGGACTTTATGGAATTATACACTGGCTGAAAGCCGGCCCCTGACTTAACCCTGCCCTCCCCAGGCTCCACCCTCAAACCTCTAGGAATTCCCTATCCCTAATCCTGAGTTGGCAACCATAAGAGGACTGGCACGGTTGGGTCCATCATCATCCCAAACAGGAGGATGTCTCCAGTTTCACACTCGCACTGCAGCATGGGGGGGGGACACCTAATGATTTCAGTCCTTATTTTAATGAGAAGCAAACATCTAGCCCTCAGATTGCACTTCTAAGTCTCAAAAATGCACACTGTTTCAGCAAACAGCTCCAAGGTTCGGGGCACAGAGAGAGGAGAGCTTGCGTGTGCATGTTCCTTCTTCACAGGCTTTGATCATGTTTCCATATCCAAGTGTCTTTACTATTTCCCCATATTTTGTTTTTCCAATACCCTTTTTCTCTATTTTTTAAAAAAAGCAAATACAATTCTTTTAAATTTCTATCTTGGATTTTATTCCTCTGAAGTCAGACGTTTTATGTGACTTGCAACAACTCTGAAGCCAAACATCCAAGTGAAACCATACAAGTGGAAAAGCACACTCAGTCTTAAAACAAAAATCTTGGCTCACTCTTTCCTATTCTAAACAGGAACAATGAACAAGAATATGGGAAGTGTGGGAGTACTGGTGAGAATGTCAGACGAGGATCTGGGAGACCCAGGTTCAAATCCTCACTCTGCTAGATCCAGAGGAGTTCGCCATGTTAGTCTGCAGCACCTTTAAGACTAACCAACTTTACTGTAGCATAAGCTTTTGAGAATCAAAGTTCTCTTCGTCAGATGCGTCATGCATCTGACGAAGAGAGCTGTGGTTCTCGAAAGCTTATGCTACAGTAAAGTTGGTTAGTCTTAAAGGTGCTCCTGGACTCCTTTCTATTTCACTCTGCTAGGGAAGCTTCCTGGGTTACTTTGGGTCAATCACACGCTCTCAGCTGAACCCTACCTGCCAAAGTAGTTGTAAGGATAAAATGGAGGAGAGGAAAATAAGTTAAGCTGCTTCGGGCCCCCACCGGGGAGGAAGGCGGTATATAAGTAAATAAATACATATAAATGTTGTGTTCCTTGTCATAGGCCTTGGATTTTGAACAGGAAATGTGAGCCCATCTGTGTGTGGCAGGCGACGGCTGAAAGCAGCAAAAAAAGTCCTAAATAACCTACACCCATGAGAACTTGCACTAGCATAGATGGCCCAGTCTAGCCTGATCTCATCAGACCTTGAAAGCTAAGCGGAGTTAGCTCTGGTTAGTACTTGGATGGGAGGCCACCAAGGAAGTCCACGATCAGAGGCAGGCAGTGGCAAAACATCTCTTGCCTCGAAAACGCTGTGGGGTTGCCATCAGTCGGCTGCAACTTGACAGCACTTTGCACCACATGAGAACTTGGGCCTGTACCTGAATCCATCCTTCACCATCCCAAAGTGGCGCAGGCTCTTGCCAGCCACGTCTCTCAGCCTTCTCCACTTCCCACATAACACAAGCCCACGCTGAGAATCCTGAGCTGAGTTGCAGCTTCCCCCCCCCCGCCCCCGCTTCTCTCCGGGGCAAAAACTCACCCATGAAGGAGCCTAGACTGCAAATCAGACTGAAGAAGCAACTCTCTGGGGGGAAGGTGCCACACTTGCTGTAGGGAAAATTGAGAGGGGAATTCAGGAAATGCATCACGCAACTTGGCTAATTTAGCACTGCAGGTCAATAGCCTCATGCTGGGAAGCCCCACCTCCATTTCAGGACAGTAACTCTCTCCTGTCCACACTGTGTTGAATACTGGTGTAGCACAGTACAAGAGAGATGAATTACACCCCCGCCCCCAGTTCAAATCTCCCTCTGCCACATGCATTCACCAGACTGCATTTGTTTGTTTACAGAATTTATATTCTGCCTTTGTGCCCAATTTTACAATACTGGTAAAGGTGACATTTGGTACACCAGTAATTCAACACACCCAGAGTGGGTGCTAGCTACACATCACACTGTTTCCCAGTTTACCCCCAGTCCTGTCAATTCCAGACACACCTGTTCAGAGCACCCAGTGATTTTTGAAATATAATTCTCAGACATGTGGGGACCCAATTCAGATCAGAACTCTGGCATGCAGTCCGCCTGTGTGTTGCAGTCCCAATATGAATCAGGCTCCACGTGGTTGATTAAGTCACAAAAATCATGAGCTCTGAACACAGAACTCGCAGCACACATCTGGTTTGACAGGGTGTGGAGCGGTGTAATGGTTACCACAGATTACTATAAAAGCCAGGAAGGAGACATTCCATGCTTCTTAATTTGAGATCCCGACTGTAAGTGGCTTCTGCAGTTAGATATGCCTGATCGTAAGATTTCCTCCAGGTCAGAGAATGCTGGTATGCACAATCAAGAGGTTAAAGTTCAAGTAAACATTGACCTGGAATTATCAGACCTTTTGGATACGGCACAGTAAACATCATGCATTTAGAAGATGGCAAGGACACGAAATAGCAAAAGCAAATCCTTTCGTTTTGTCTTAAATTAATTAAGAGTTGAATTGATTCCTTTAAGCTTTCCAGTGAATTCAGTCACATTATTAGTAGGTGGCATAGCACATGGGGCAGGGATGGGGGGGGGAGGTACAAGGATTCATTGAGCATTTCCCCCAACCAACCCAGCTGTGTAAGCTATGAAAAGAAGGAATATAGTCCATAGCAGAGGGAATTCACTGGAAGTATAAACAAAGATTCCACTAGCAGGAGAAAGTCAGGAGGCATGGCTCTGATGAAGCCGAGGCTCAGGGCTTTTTTCCTGGGAAAAGAGGCGGTGGAACTCAGTGGGTTGCCCTCAGAGAAAATGGTCACATGGCTGGTGGCCCCGCCCCCTGATCTCCAGACAGAGGGGAGTTGAGATTGCCCTCCGCACCACTAGCATGGAGGGCAATCTAAACTCCCCTCTGGAGATCAGGGCGGCGGGGCCACCAGCCATGTGACCATTTTCAAGAGGTTCCAGAACTCCGTGCCACCGTGTTCCTGCTGAAAAAAAGCCCTGGGCTTAATCCAAATTTGGGGCTTTTCAACTTGGTCACTTTGAGTCCTAAACACATGACAGGGAGAGAGCTCCTCTTTTCAAAAGCTGGTACATGACAAGGCAGGGGGGTTCTAGCCACAGCCCAGAAGCGGCTTGTGCAGCTTGAATTTCCTTTTATCTTGCAATTTACCGCTTGATTTTTGTTCTGCTTTTTCTAACTCGAGTTTGTTGTATAGTTGTATAGTTAAAGGATGAAGAACTGAGGTAACGGTCAAATGGGAGAGTGTGGCATCCCACTCTGTATGAAAATGGTATTTCCATTCTGATTCTTCTCACGTTTGCTGAAAAGATGGTTGGCGCAGGGGCTTGTGTTGTTTCCCAGGGAGTAAAGGCCTTACCTGACTAGAGGAATGTGATCCAGGGTGCAACAGGAAATGGGGCTCTCGAGCTCACACGATTGATTATAAATCCTTTTAAAAGAGAGCAAGATGGAAGGAAATGCATTACACCCAGTTTTTGCACACGTGAACCAAACAACCAATCTTGAAATTTATTTTGCAGAAAACTTTTAATCTTTTTGAGCTGTAAAGGCGTTCCAGGGCTTGGCACACACCAACTGGGAAAGTCAGGTGTTCACTCAGGGAAATCTGCACAATTGCTGAAAAAGTTAAATATTTGGAAATCTGGGTTTTCCCTTCAGCATTCATTTTTTTAAAAATGTGTTTCTGCTTAATTACTTCACACTTTCACCACAGAGCATAGAAGATCAATGATACTAAATATAAAGCCAAATTAATTCAAACTATTATGGAATACAAATACTTCATTTTGTTAACATTTATTTAGATTAAATACTTACATGCTACTTTTGCAGCATGTGTTCAAAGCAGCTATCCACCCTGCCATGGAAGCTCACTGGGTGACTGTGTGAGCCACTCAAACACTCTCAGCTTAACCTACCTCACAAGGTTGTTGTGAAGATAAAATGAAGGAGAAAGGATGTAAGCCACTTTGAATCCCATTTGGGAGAAAGGCATAGTATAAATGGAGTAAATAAATATATAAACAACTGAAAAAAACTGCAATCATATAAAAGAAAACAAAATAAAAATATAACAAAGTAACTACTAGAACATAGATAGATAGATAGATAGATAGATAGATAGATAGATAGATAGATAGATAGATAGATAGATAGATAGATAGATAGATAGATAGATAGATAGATAGATAGATAGATAGATAGATAGGTATTTGTTTAACAAAATTTTATCCTTCTGCCCTCGCAAGGGCTACCAAGGTGGCTAGCAAATTAAAACATACGCAGTAACATTTTAAAATGATTAAAGCCAACCAAAGATCATTAAAACCTGAGCTAAAATATATACAAAACATAAAACCAACAACTAAAAACATGTATCACCCCTTGCCAAATCAAACCAAAATACAAACTCTCGAAAGAGATCTCAAGGTCTTTCAGAAATACAAAGAGCAATAGCCGTAAAGGCCCCACTTCTAACAGCAGGAGATGATATCGAAGGAAAAGATGGAAACTGATGTGATGAACAAAGATGATGGGACAGTTTATACAAATGAAAACAAGAGTGTAAGGTTCACAGTAATCAGGGTTCCCAGACATGTGTACTTAGAAGTTAAACACTGCCATGCCTTCAGCTTAAGGAGATAGGCAGGGTCAAAATGTTTGACATAAACAAATAAATAACGCAACTTCCACACTAGATGTGTTTGCTGCAGGACCCAAAGAGCTGTCATGCCTGCCACACAGTATGGAGCTGCCCTTACTGACGAAAAGAAATGCTGCACTTAATAAATGCCGCACTTAATTTACTTATATTTTATTTATTTCATGTTCAATCCCTTCAACCGTAGGTTGGTTGGATTATGAATAAAACAGAAACAGAACATGTCCATAAAACAATAAATACTAAAATCATTTTTAAATGTATGCAAGAAATCTAGCAACAGCTTCCAGCCGGCTCGCATCATTTGAAAACAACAGTTTTAGAATTGTATAATGAAGCACTGAACATGAGAGTTGACAAGGGATCCCAATATACCACACCTAGCTTCAGTAAACAAAGGACAGTGTAACAGCACATGTGAGATGGTACATCTGAGGTGCTCCAGGTGCACAAGAACAATTTCTTTCAATGCAGGCGATACTTTTAAGCCTTCCTATGTATTCAACTGTTGGAGGTGAATTACATCTTGCCAAAAAAATTAAGCGTCTATGTTTGGGATTTTTTTTATAGTAACCAGATCATTAGCAACTGTGTCAGGGTCGTGGGGCGATCGAGCTGGGGACCCGGCTCCCAGCCCTCGACGGGGTATTATTGAAACCTTCGCCGAGGATGTGACCTTGGATGCCACACTTTCAATGGATGCCCAGGTTGCAACCGTTGCCAGGTCTGCCTTTTTTCATCTTCGACAGGCCAGGCGACTGGCGCCCTATCTTTCACCCCAGGACCTGGCCACAGTAATCCATGCAACGGTCACCTCCAGGCTAGACTACTGCAACTCACTCTACAGTGGACTGCCCTTGGGCCTGACCCGGAAGTTACAGCTGGTCCAGAATGCAGCAACGCACGTCCTTACCGGAACGTCAATTTGAGCGAGCATTCATCCTGTGCTGGGCCAGCTGCACTGGCTCCCAGTGGAGTTCTGGATCTGGTTCAAGGTGTTAACCTTGGTGTTTAAAGCCATTCACAGACTGGGACCTGCATACCTGCAGGACCGCCTCTTCCATTATGTCCCCTGCAGGGCGTTGCGTTCTGCAGTCAAGCAACTCCTGGTGGTCCCCAGCCCAAAGGACATCCGTCTGGCCACAACCAGGGCCAGGGCTCTTTCTCCCGCTGGAGATCCGGGCCCTGCGGGACCTGTTACAGTTTCGCAGGGCCTGTAAAACAGAGATGTTACGCCGGGACTTTGGCTGAGTGCCAGCAGGTGTTCCCCTTCTTCCATCTAAGACCACCACTTTTCTGGGGCTGCCCTCGGCCATCTACTATGCCCATATACAGACTCCCAAATATTTATTTAAATAGCCTGTGCCTGGACTGTTTTAATGACTTTTTAAAGATTATTGTTGATTTTATGGTTTTGTGATTAATTCACTGTGTTTTATGAATGTTGTTAGCCGCCCTGAGCCCATTTGTGGGGAGGGCAGGGTATAAATAAAATAAATAATAAATGAAATTGTAGGAATATAGCCATAATACAAAGGAGAACGGACCACTGGATACTTACCGTGAAGGGTCCTTCTCCTCTAAGGAGGACATCTTGGTGGGTGATTTCCACCCTCCAATCAGGGAGGCAGGAACAAAGTCTTTCCACTTCCTATGGTCATAGATCCAGAGGAGTTAGCCGTGTTAGTCTGTAGTAGCAAAAATCGAAGAGAGTCCAGTAGCACCTTTAAGACGAACCAACTTTACTGTAGAATAAGCTTTCGAGAATCACAGTTCTCTTCGTCAGAGCACTGGTTCTCGAAAGCTTATGCTCCAGTAAAGTTGGTTCGTCTTAAAAGTGCTACTGGACTCTCTTCGATTTTTCCACTTCCTGTCTCCTTGGTGGGATTCACCCATCTCCTCAGTTCTGGCAACTCTGAAAGCAGTTAACAATGACCTAAACTATCAAATCCAATGCTCTTGAAGACAGTAATGGACAGTAATGAGTAACATCTAGGTAATGAAACCCTAGGACAGGAAGTGGTCCTGTTGAACAAAAGAGTGGAGAATGATGAGTACTTCAGGAGGGATAAGATGTCTTTCTTTTCTCAAAGGAGAAGGACCCTTCACAAGAAGTATCCAATGGTTTGTTCTCCCTCTGAGGCAGATAAGATCTTGGTGGGTCCTCCCAGAGCAATCATCCTCCAATTGTAAAATATATTCTAACACTCTTCTGTCAAACACTGCATCAGCTGACTTGTAGATGTTCATCTTGTAGTGCCTTACAAATGTGGATATTGATGACCGGGTGGCCGCCTTGCAGACCTCTTCAGCTGTACTGTGTCTGGCGAAGGCCACGTAGGTTGTGGCACTTCAAACTGAATGGGTGGTAATCCCAGCTGGCATGTCTAATTTCGAACTTTGTAGGTTTCGATAATGCAAGTCTTAAGGGTACTGCTGATGGTCAATTTTGACACCCTCATCCCTTTATTTGGAGGAGAGATCCACTAGTGGGACCTGAAAAAACTGTTTAGTAAATGATGGTAAAGCATACAGTTTCTTAATAAAGGTTGGAAATTGCCTGTTGGCCATAGGTTTCTCCCCTTCCACCCTTAATTGCTTCTCAAAAAAATGCAGGGAAGGGGAAGATGCTCTCTGCTGTGCGTGACCTAGGGAAGAATTCTTTGATCCCCTTGGGTCTGCCCTTGGTTCTGAGGTAGATGGACCTGTTTCTTCTTCTGATGGATTCTCCTGAAGATCCAAAACTGCCATGGTCTTGGATAGGAGATACTGATAGTCCTCCGACTTGAAGAATCTTAGGGATTGTTCTGGGATTTCTATCTCATCCTCTTCCTCGTCTGGAATGTTGTATATCATAATATATTGTATATTATATTGTGTAAAGTGCCATCAAGCTGCACCCAACTCATAGCGACCCCTGCTGGGGCCCTCGAGGCAAGGGAGAAGCAGAGGCTGTTTGCCACTTCCTTCTTCTGCAGAGTCTTCCTTGGTGGACTCCTATCCAAGAACTGACCCTGTTTAGCTTTCTGAGATCTGACAAGATCAGGCTACACCCTGCCACCTTCCCTGTTCACTTTCACTATCCGCATAAACTTCGGTTTCTCACTGAGAGTTCTCTCACTTTTTTTTCTGGTATCGGTTTCCATTCTAGCTGCCTTAGTAGGCCAGCTAGGTTTCCCTTTGTATGAAATTGCCCCTTCTATCTTTCCCTTTCTGGGAGGGGAAGGCCAGGAGTTCCCGCAACACTCGAACAAAAATTGCCAATCTCTTCCCTCATAGTTTGTCTAATTAAGTTTAGACAATCCAGAGATAATATCACGGTCCCCGATCCTGACGCATTACTCACGGGTAGACCTTCGCTGTCCGCACTGGATCCTGGAGCCATTGCTATTTGTAGATGTGTAAAAAAGGCTTGACTGGCTTTCGCTGGGTCCTACGCCCCTTGACTGGCTTATGGATGTGGGGAAACTCGCTCCGCAACCACCTCCTGGTCAGTTCACTAGGTTGCCCGAGTCGGCAGAGCCTGAAATGGCTGCCGTAGTTTCCTTGAGTAGGAAGGGATAGCACCTCTTTTTGGCATGCTTTTGAGCCTCTGATCGTTTTGCTTTTGTGAACGGCAGCCGCTGCTGTCTCTGCACGATCTGTGCCAGTTGTACCGGTATTGTTACTGGGAATGATGGAGAGGGGGGCTTCTAACTCTCATTTGGAGAGGAAGCTGTCCTCACAGATTTCCTTTTCAGAGTTGTTGGGAAACCTGCTCTGTAATGCTGTCAGATCTGGAGAAAATGGCCATCATGGCTGATAAGTTCTCCTGTCTGACGAAGTCTTTCCCTGAAATTTCTTTGTGTAGAAACATGAAATAGAGTAGATTAGTGAAGGAAATAGAAGGAAAATAAGAAAGTCATAAGAATCTAGAATTAGAAGTTGAAAAGAAGGAAAGAAACACGAACAGGTGAGACTGTGCCTATTTTAAATTGCTCTCCCTATCAAGGCAGATGGGTGACTCCCACCAAGCAGACTTTTCCATGTCATTAGCACGTCAAAATACTGCCCCATGGCGCAGAGTGGTAAGCTGCAGTACTGCAGCCCAAGCTCTACTCACGACCTGAGTTTGATCCTGGCGGAAGCCAGGTTCAAGCAGCCGGCTCAAGGTTGACTCAGCCTTCCATCCTTCCGAGGTTGGTAAAATGGGTACCCAGTTTCCTGGGGGTAAACTGTAGATGACTGGGGAAGGCAATGGCAAACCACCCCGTAACAAAAGTCTGCCAAGAAAACATCGTGATGTGACGTCCCCCCCATGGGTCAGTAATGACTTAGTGCTTGCATAGGGGACTACCTTTACCATTAGAGCACCAAAATAGATGCCCAGATATTTGTAAGAAGGACCTTGTTCAAGTGCAGGACTTAACAGTGTCCAGGGTCTGAGGCACAGCCCCCGGCCTCGCCGGGAGGAAACAATGGGAGGCAGCCGGGAGACAGCTATCCTGCCACCCCAGCCGGCAACCAGGGCCAGAACCTGCCTACACCAGGGGAAAGGGGCAAAGGTCCAAAGCCTCAGAGGGCTAGAAGGGGCAGGGAGAGGCCAGCTAGTCCCACCCTCCAGGGGGAGGATAGGGGGCTAAGCAGAGGGAGAGGGCAAAGGCAGGGGGAATAGGGACCCAGCAGCTGCCCAAACAGAGCCCTTGCCAGCCAAGGAGGAGAAGCAGCCACAACAGCTCAGGGCCATGCCCCAGCCTACACCTCAGCTAGAAGACAGTAACCTGGCTCAGGAGATGCCAAGAGCAAAGCCCCTCCAGGTGGAGCTGCTGAAGGCACTCTGGTGGAAAAGCTGGGCATCCAGCCAAGGGGCCACAGCTGGGCCTACCTTCAGCAACCAGCTAAGCCAGAGAGGCCTGGCAGCCAGCCAACGAGACACAGCTGTTGCTGACCTATGTAGCCAAACCAGCTACCCCAGCTGCAATGGCTTCAGGCAGCCCAGAACAATGCTGGGAGGCCAAGGAGGGGTGTGGCCTGGCAGGTGGAGCCTGCAAGGAGGGTGGGGCGGGGAGAGAAAGCCCTATAAAGGATGGCTTGGAAGAGCACTGGGGTGGTGGGTTTGAGTAGGAGTAATGGAGCGAGAGTGAAGGCAAGGAGGAGAGTGGATGGAGGAGGAGATGGCAGAGACCAAAGGGGGTGAGTGGTGCAGGTTGAGCAGACCAGTGAGTGTATTGAGAGGGAGTCTGGGTGATGTATACCGCCCCTCCTTCCACAGAGCAGGGTCCTGCAGCATCCCTGGCACCCCTCTGATGTCAGGAGCCGACCGCCCGGCACCCTGCCCAGCGGCGGCTGCTGCAAGCCCTGACAAACAGACTCAGCCAATAAATACACAGCAGGCCACACTCCACGACATCTATCTGAATGTGATCGAAGCATCCTAACCCTGACGGCCAACCCAGAGGAGATTGTCCCCGAAACCAAACTTGACATTGGGTAGTTATTTGGTGTTTCTGAGCATGTGGAGCGAGCTTGTTTCCAAGACTCCAACAGCAGTACTAAGATTTGCTACTGCTTAATAGATTTCACTAGCTAGTTCACCTAATCTGTATATTAAAAAAATGTGTCCAAGTGTATGCAATGCTTTTTTCTGTGCTACAGGGCTGGCGCTTGAGCCAAGCCACCCCAATGACTGCCTGGGTTGGCAAAAAGTGGAGGGATTCTTCAGGGGCCCAGCTCACGGCCAGCAATCAATGACATGAGAGGCAATAAGCATCTCCCCTGGGTCCACGCCCAGAAGGTGATACACAGGGGTCATTTCGTAGAAAAAGAGCTGGAGAAACTCATTAGCATAATTCATTAGCATATGCCACACCCCCTGACATCACCTATCCTGGCTGCTTTGGACCCAATCCTGGCCATTCAGGGCTGAAATTGGGCCCAAAATGGCAACAAGGGGCCCAAAATGGTCAGGATCGGGCCTCTGCTGAGCGGGAGTGATCCACTACCCATCAGAGGCTCGATCCGGAACATTTCGGCCCCAATCCAGGCCAAAACAGGCCCCAAATGGCTGAGAGTCAGGTGGGCGGGGCCACCTGTCATGTGACCTCTTTGGGGAACTACCGGAACTGCGTTCCTGCGCGTTCCCCCTCGAAATGAGCCCTGGTGATACATGTACCTTGCTTGGAGTGACCCAATACCTTGTACAAGCCCTGACTATAACATACAAACTCAGCAGAATAATATTACTTATACTTTCAACAGATATAATTTGTGGGAAGGGATTCCCCCCCCCGCCCCCCAGTAAGCGCACTGTCACTGTACTGAGTGGCCTAAAACACACCAACCCTTTATGAATCAAGGGAGATTCTACACTGTCTCAGACATTAGGATCCATTTCTGTTGAGAACTCCACTAAAGACATAGAGAATTACAAGACTCTTCTGGATCCTGGGCATTTTTTTTTATATCTGATACATAACACACACACACACACACACCTTTTCTAAGGATGTGCACAGAATTGTTTTTGGTTTCTGTTCAGGCCATTTTACCGCCCTGGGGACCCTATTTGCATGGAAAGGTGGCCCAGAAATGTTTTAAATGAATAAATACGTTTTCGCCTATTCATTTGTATTCCTTTTCTTTACTATAGTTAATTGCCCCTGTTCAGATTCTTTATTCTATATTCATCTCCACTTGTTTCAACGGCTGCCACATTTCCACCCTCAACTCCTTGCTTTCCACCCAGTTGGGATTAAATTCTTAGGAGACCTTACATCCCATGTGGAATCCTTCTTGGGAAATTTCAGGCAGACAGGAGGGGGAAACCCCACATTATAGAGACTATAACAACTCTCACTTGCACAAGGCATAGGAAGGCATGGATTGACAGGCGAGGTTTTTTCTTCTCCTTTCCCAGGTTACTCAAGCATGGGATGGGGGGGGGGTCTATTTTTAAACAAAAACAGTGTTCTCTCTCTCTCTCTCTTTCTCTCTCTCTCTCTCTCACTCACTCACACACACACATACACACACACACACGCACGCACGCACGCACGCACACACACACACACCACTAGATGGCCCACCAGAGGAGCTGCATTCACATGGCTCCAGGGAAGGCAGAGATTTTTTCCCAGCGACCATGATTCACGCACAGTTTTGGCCACAGGATGCAACTATTCCTAGAAGTTACAAGATTACTTTGGGTAGATGGCCAAAGAAGAAAACTCTGGAAGCAAGCTGAGGGCAGGGGAAGAGGGGGGGAGAGAAGGCGGTTGCTGAGAGACGGGCAATTCCCGACAACCAGTTCTGTGCTTGTAATTCCCGGCTCCTCCTGACAATCTCCAGCAACTGAGGCCCCTTGTGAACTCAGGCGGGTGGCCTCTATCCAACGGCAGCTGGCTCATGGAATGCAACGTAAGAAAAGCCCCACTGGATCAGACCAGTAGCCCATCCAGTCCAACATCCTACTTCACACAGTGGCCGACCCGCTGCTAAACAAACAGCATAGAGGCCAAGGCCTTTCCCTGAAGCTGCCTCCCGGCACTGGGATTCATAGGCTGACTGCCTCAAGATGTGAAGGTTCCTTTAGTCACCATGGCTAGCAGCTATTGATGTATCAGTCCCCAATGAATCTGTCAACCCCCCTTTTAAAGCATCTGTGCTCATGGCTATTGCTCCATCCACTGGCAATGAATTTCGCTCACTGGCTTGATGAGTAGAGAAGTATTTCCTTTTGTCTGTGCTGACTCATTCACTCAGCAACTTCAGTGGGTGCCCCCAAGTTCTAGTATTCTGGGAGAGAGGAAGTTCTCCCTGTCCATTTTCTTTAACTCATGCACCATTCTGCAAACATCTATCACGCCCCCCCCGAACTGGTACTTTAACCCATTTCAGCTTCTGATGGCAAACAGATTCTTTAAAAAGATTTCACTGAGATGGGACTCACCAGTATCCCCATAAAGGGAGGCCCCTAAACAGGACTCAGCAGCCCAATTAATCAAGGTCGGCAAAATAAAAAAAATTCATTAGAGTAAAAAGGACCCAAATAAACTGATGCTCAGCAGATATCTCTGATCTTGCATGCTACGCCTCCTAGCTTATATACTTTCTTACAGACAAGCCATCTGAAAAGTTATTCAGTATATCATGTTACTTCTACAAAAATGCAAACACCTCTCTTCAAAATGCCAAAAGATTGACAGGCACTATGGTCTGTTAAGTATTACACTTGACATCCTTTTCGGCACCTCTTGTTATCTTTTTACATACCAAGAGGGGTACATTCGGGAGACAATAAGGGGAGTACTGTGGAATCAAAGCTGCAACATCCAGACAATCTCCAGGCCGTCTCCTGTTGTAAATCATGACACTGCGGAACATCCCTGTCTCTCATTATCTTCAGCTGAACTGTTAATGTTGCAAGGCCATTGTATGTAGGTGAAAACAAGAGCAAAGGGAGGGAGTCGGCAAAGACTCATCCCGGCATGTCTTCCTGCAGAACCAGAGACGGATCAAACTTATAACTAAAAGAGTTTTAACTACATTCTATATAGCTATAAGAACATTCCTTTAACATTCACACACCTTCAAGATAATATGCTGTCCTCCCACAGGCAATGAAGATTTAATCCAGGTTTAAAAAACCTGTGTGGGACGGGGTTGGGGAGTTGGGGGGGTGCATTTTATCCTTTTTAAAAAAATCTGTGAAACCTTAAAAAATTCTGTTTGTCTTCAGAAGCCAAAGTAGGTTTCATGAGCCCGTATAAAAGGGATCTTTACTCACAGGAACCCTACCCAGGAATACAGATGAATGGTAACACACACACACACTCTCGCAGAGGCTACAGGTAGGGATCTTCCCAAAGTGCTCTAGATGAAGGGGAGATGGTCAAGCCTTCCTCCACACTAGCTTAACTTGTCTTGCCCTTGCTCTTACCCAGCAAAATGCTATAGCCCAAAGGATTTCTTTCACATTGGCCTGGCATCCTGAGAGCAGAACCACAAGTGACAAAAGGCACAGATTGGACCCTTGTCAGCTTCCCTCAAGTTTTGATGGGAAATGTAGGCATCCTGGTCTCGCAGCTTCGCTCTCTGACTGCTGTCCAATGGACTTTTCAGCTGTCACTTGTCCAACATTCCGCCAAGCTGCCTACATTTCCCATCAAAACTTGAGGGAAGCAGACAAGTGCTCAATCTGTGCCTTTTGTCACTTGTGGTTCTGCTCTCAGACTCCTGCCTCTTGTTATTTCTCTCTTATTTCTAGGCCTAAGAGAAGTTTAGGGACATGATCCCGTGAACCAGGGGATCAACGCCATGATGTTCCACCCACTAGGTGTTTTAGATGGATTTATTCAATGGCACCCGTATCGATTCAAAACTTGACTGAATAGGGACAGATGTGTGGGAGATTCACTTGATCATCTGCAGAGTAGACTAAATAGAAGGTGGTTGAACAGATGCATCAAACCCCGACCTAAACATACCAAAAAGTTCTTCCATGTATTACGGATCACACTAAAGACCCAGAACGAGCACAGGCTGAAAACTCGTAGTTGTTAAGTATACTTAAAGACTGCACATTTGCCAAACCAAAAGAAGAGACAGGCACTGTGAGGAATGTTTCATGTTGAACCAATTCAGAAATGTCTTTATAAAGATCCATATTAATCGTCTTAAAAACAGAATGAGTGAAACCATACTGCCCTACACCCCCATAAGGGGGGGGAACATTATAAGGTGGGGGGGCATTTAGAAGTTTCTGTTGTGAAGTTTAGCTCTCTTGAAGCAGAATAATGGAAGCTTATTTTGCCTCCATTTTCAGAAAGCCAGATACAGGTTAAGACAAACAGAGGTTGTGCAGAGAACTAGTCCTAGAGGGAAAAATGGGATCCCAGAAACAGAAAACAGGAAGTGCAGCGGCCTAGAGTAGCATTGCTCAGCAAAAGAAATGTCTGAGTGTGCTGCAGATTATAGGTGGACTTTTCCTTAGCATAAACATGGCTGAAATGTTGCGGTTATTCAGGCAAACACTCCCCCAGAAACCCAGAAGTTGACATATGGTGTCTCATCACCTCTTTCTTCAGAAATGTTTGCTTACGCACTCGCACCATCCAAATGCAAGAGAACATACACCAGGAAGCCTCCTGCCTTCGCAGCCACCCCCCTTCCCCTAAATTCCGGAGCTTTTGGCCTAATTCAGCACAATGCTAGAATCAGTTGGGGAACCACAGTGGTTTCATGCAGAACAAAATATTCCACAGGGAATGGCATGTACATGTGTATTTAGGTTTTTCTTTTCTTTTCCCGCTTTGCCAACCGGAATAGCAGAGTTAAGCTAAATACAGCTCTTTTTTTTTGGCCGAACTGCTTGAGAATAAGCACTGCTTCCAGGAAGCCAGGGCTGCCCGGCATCTCTTCTGGAGGAATTCCTCCTCCTGGCTAAACAGAAAACTTGCAAGAAACTTGTGCTTAACTTTCTGAAAAAGGAGGCAAAATCAGCTTCCGTTATTCTGCTTCAAGAGAGCTAAACTTCACAACAGAAAGCTCTAAAGCAACTAATAATCAACTTTTTAAAAAGGGGCTATTCTGCATTGTTAAAAAAAATGCACTGTCCCATTTCAGCCTTGATGCAATATTCTTGCAAGTCTCTTTAGAGACAATAGTAGTAAAAGAACATAAAAGACGGAGCAGATGGCCCCAGATAACCTTTCTGTGGGGATACTGGCAGAGTTAGAGTTCAGCCTTCTTTTTAAAAACAAACAAACAACTAAATAAGGCTGGATGAGAGAGTTCCAGAGCCCATAGCAGAGACTAAAATACATGCGAGTAAACATGAGCACTCTGGTTTGGCTGGAGGTTGGACCAACACGTACAGGATTTCTGACAGCTTCAAAACCACAAGAACAAACCGGACCAGAATTTTGCCGTTTGTGTTCAAGGCTGAAGTTGGCTTCTAGCTTCTAGTTCCTAACTGAGCACAGAGCCACCCAGAATAAGGAGTTTACGTACTTCTTGCACTCCAAAGTAGGCTTTGGGCTATCCCAGAATTAATCATAATCAGAAGCCTGGGAGGCTGCAGCACGATCTCCCGCCCAACTCCAGATGCACCCAGAACAATTCTGTACTAACTTCGCCCATATTCTGACAAATAAGCAAAAGTAGATTTTGCACTGCAAAACATGTGTTGGACCATCACGAATACCAAGAGACCATCTGTTACAAGATGTACCAAATATCGTGTTTGGCATCTTTGTGCAACACCTGTGATGCCCCCAGAAATAAAAAAACTGTGGGTTTTGCACCCTGAAATAGGCTTTGGGATATATTATGTTAATATGTGTTATACGGGTTGTTCATACGAACTTGGTTTAAAACTGCAACAAGAAAAATAACAGATTTTAACAAATACTTCTCATTTGATGTATTGTCGAAGGCTTTCACGGCCGGAGAACGATGGTTGTTTCGGGTTTTCCGGGCTGTATTGCCATGGTCTTGGCATTGTATTTCCTGACGTTTCACCAGCAGCTGTGGCTGGCATCTTCAGAGGTGTAGCACCAAAAGATGCTACACCTTTTGATGCTACACCTGCTCTCAGGGGCAGTGCGATAACGTCACTCCCAGAGGTGACTTCATCGTGCTGCACTGACCTATACCTTTTGGTGCTACACCTCTGAAGATGCCAGCCACAGCTGCTGGCGAAACGTCAGGAACAACAATGCCAAGACCACGGCAATACAGCCCGGAAAACCCACAACAACCATACTTCTCATTTGTTCAAAAGATGAAAGTGTTTAATAATGATTTACTTTTAGGTGCAAAATAGTAAAAGGAACTTTCAATGCTGGAAATCCTTTTGCTTGTTTCTACAATTGAGAAAAACTAGTGAGTGAGATTGCTATGTTAGTAATGCTCCTCAACAAACTGAGGTTTGCAAATTCAGATGTCACAATGAAGCACAACTGGTACAAACTATGGTTAATAAGCCTGCAACAAACCCTAATTTGAAGTCCTGTTTTGGCACTGACCAACAACCCCGTTTGTTGGCCTTATCTAGATTCAGATGTCACAATTAACCAGAGTTTGATCAGACCACAGAATTTCATTTTGCAAAAGAGCTCCCTGATAGATTAAGGAGAACTTGCAGACATGTCTATTTTCAAATAGGTTTTTAAATTGTATTTGTTTATAAAATACTTGTACCCTGCCTTTTTCACTGCTAAATGGTATCTCAAGCTTATAAATGCAGGCATGAAACACATCGATCAAACATTTCACAACATAACAAAAGCAAAAAAACCGCCCTGAAAAGACAATAAAAGCCGTAAGACAATATTTACCACATGCACTCAAGTGCACAAGGTTCCTTTTCATTCAGTTCAAATGTCCCCCAAAACATTTTCCAACAAGGAAGGTTTACAGTTCTTTTAGAACTGCACAGCAGAAATTCTCCAAGCCTTCTGTTGTTTCAAATAACTGCTGCCAAGTTAGGGGTGCCATTCCCCCACTGGGGGTGGGGATCCCCCGTTCCCACCCTCCACCCCCCACCTCTACTAACCTGGCTGGTGGGGGAAGAAAGGTGGGAGTATGCCATCCTGGGAGAACGCCCAGGTCAGTGCAGCACGACGAAGTCACCTCTGGGAGTGACGTTATCGCACTGCCCCTGAGAGCAGTCCTATGCTTCACAGTGGGCCAATTTGGGCTCCAAACAAACTGAATCAGGCCCATTTGGGGCCCAAATCAGCCTGCTGAGAAGCATGCATGCTCTTTCACACTTAAATGTGTGGTTCATCACATAGGTGTGGGAGTGCGCATGAGGAACACACAAGAACACTGAGGAAGTAAGCCCCGGGTCCCCTGCCCTCCTGCCAGCAGGGTAGGGGGACTTTGTATCCCTATGCCAAGTCCAAGAAAGATTCTAGTCTGAAACGCAAAACTTTACTAAACTGGTTGTCTTCAGGTATGGGGCACTGAAGATAAAGTGCCAGGAGGATCTAAGTTGCAGCATGGGCTCATACCAGGAAAGACAGTCCTTCAGATACGTGGGTCCTTGCAGGGCTCTACAGGTGACAACCAGCATCTTGAATCTGACCCAGAAGCACACAGCTAATGACAAATTGGGGTGACAAAATCAAACTACCAAGCTCTAGTTTGTAAAATGACATTTTATACCAATCAAAGCTTCCAAGTTACCTTCAAGGACAGCCCTGTGCAGAGTATGTTAACAGTAGTTCAGTCTTAAAGTTATGGAGTCCAAGGTCACCATCACTCATTCAGCAGAGTCTAGGTAGTGAGCCAATGTTGGCACCAACTGCAGTTTGAAGAATGTACTTTGCGCTACAGAATTAGCATGTTTCTGCATCAACAAAGCAGGATCTAATTTGTCAGCTTGAAATGCCACGCCATCGAGGGTGAGCAAGGCATTTCCTTTCCATTCTTCTTTCCAGTGAAATAAGGACGATTTTACATACACAGTAACACCCTTAACTCTTGCAGTAACATGTTGCACGATCTGTGCCAAGCTGAGATTAGTCAGACAACTGAAGTGCCCCACTTTGCATGTAACTTTGATTTAGTTCCTTGTTACTCAGTGCCAATAGGCACATAGTCTCTCGACTCTTTCCTCTTTTCCCAATGATTCCCCAGTGGCTTTAATATTTGCTGGTTCTGCTCCATCTCTACTCCCCCGCTGTCCTTGAGTCCTTGAGTCCTTGAGTCTAGGTCATTTTCTGTATCTTTTTGCTTCTCCGCAAGCACTCTGGCCACATACCCATCCTGTTGCAGGCACAGAACAAGGGGCACTGCTTCCAAACCACAAATGCCACCTGGGGTTGTATAAAGTTTGACTCTTGTGCATGTCTATGGAAAGGAGCACAAGTTCACTTGTGGAAGAGGACTGTATGCACTTGTAAGAAGCAACAGATTTCTCGGGGGGAGTTTTAAAATGCCAAAAATTATTCATTTCCAGTAAACGGTGTCAATAAAAAGTAAAACTCCTTTCATATTGTGGCTGCAGGCTGGCCAATCTTTTGTTAGGTAACTGGCTCAGAATGTTGTTTTTTGTTTTGGGGGGTTTTTTGGAGCTGTTAGGTAGAAATTGCCCAGACATTCCAACATTTTTCTCCATATGGATAAGGACTATTGACTTTTGTTTCTTTAAGGCAAGCCGTAATTTTTTGGGACGGGTGGGAGGCAAATATTCTGCACTTTAAATGGCACGAACTGCGGATTCTCAAGCATTCCGTTTTACCTGGTTAGATTTTTTTTTTGCTAGACAGCAATTAACTTCATCTGGGTACCTCAGCTCTAGTTTGATAGAGGGTTTGCCCAAGCAAAGCATGTATGTATGTTTTCATGCCTGACTGAGGCCTCCTTCCACGATCCCCCAGACGAAGATGCACAGGCAATGGAATTAAAGAGGGGGGAGTATTGTCACACTGTGTTCAGAGCCCAGGAAAATCAACGCACACATACACACAACCAACACTTTGCAGAAAAAATTCTTACCAGTTGTGGACTGGGCAGATGTGGTTGTTGGACAGAGCCATAGCATACCTGTAAGGGAATGAAAAGACAGGAGTGATTATGCCTGGCTTCCTTCCTACCTCCTGCACCCAATATTTGCTTCCTAATCCTCTACATCATAGAATCCACCCAATATCTAAAGAATAATTAAATTTAAAAAATTATAGAAAATAAAGTACTTATAGTATAGTATAATACTCTGGTAGAGGTCCGTCTGGCCTCTACCAGAGCCAGGGCCTTTTCGGTTCTGGCTCCGACCTGGTGGAACTCTCTGTCTGAGGAGACTAGGGCCCGGCGGGATTTGTTATCTTTCCACCAGGCCTGCAAGACGGAGATGTTCCGCCAGGCATTTGGTGGGGGCTAGGCTGTCCTCTCGCCGGCCATACCACTGGAGACCGTTCACCACCCATGCAGGAGGTCATAAGAGTGGCGCAGGGCATGATGTAAGAGCCAAGTCCTGCGCCTAAAATGCTGAATTTTAATATCTATATCCGCCGATTTGAGAAATTTTTATTGTATACAGAATAATGTTTTAATGTTTATTTATAATTTTATTTATTGTTTTTAAATTGTATGTTGCAAACTGTATGTTCTTACACTGCCCTGAGCCCGTCGGATGGGGAGGGCGGTCTAGAAATGCAATAAATAAAATAAAATAATAATAATGGAAACGAAACTCTGCTTTGCAGTTCAGTGGGGTTCGCTCACAGCCTATAGGCTAAGAGCTGTACCATTAGAGAGAGAACCCACTCAATGTCAACCATATAAAGAATGTGGGCCTGGATTTGGGCTGCCCTGGAACAAATTCCTGCTTAGCCCTGAATTCAATTCAATTTGTGGCCTTCCTCAAATCAATTATCTTAACCTCTGCTGCCGTCTGTTACGGGGAAAGGTCTGGAGGCATTTCACAGGGCAGCAAGATCTAGGCCTGATCTCCTCCTACACTAAACATTTCAAAGTTGCTGTCTCTGAGTTTACATTCATCAATAAAAGTTCCATCAGCCTTCCACCACATCCTTCCAATTCCCAATGTCTTAAAATGGAGAACAGTGGTATACCTTGCAGGATTGTTAGGACTACGAATGCAAAAGCACAGTGCATATTAAAAGTGCTACACGCAGAGAGAACGGTCATGTGACCTTTAGTCTTTGCTTCTGCTTTTCCCATTCCATGCTGATTCCCATCCTGTTTTACAAAACGTTCCTCCACTCCCTCCCTGCCATTCATTTACTGATCCAGGGGCAGGTCTGTACAAAATTATGGAGAATTCCTTACTCTCCTCAAATGCTTGGAACGAATCCTGTTACTAGAGCAAACTGCTGCAAAAGAAACAGAAGCCTCAAGGTGCCTGTAAAGTTCATTCCACAATTGGACACAAGCCAAGGTCAGGAGACGGACTGCTGCCCACCAGAGCACATCTAGGGGAGGCCAGGCCACAGACTCCCCAGGCAGTTCCGCCAGTCTCGGGCCTACCGATATATCTGTTGGGAAACTGCTAGGACCTTATCGGGACTCTCCCCTGAAGCTTGCCACATGAATCTGCATCTGCACCACGGTATCTGTTCCAAACAGCAGCAACACAAATTTTTGCATCCACAAAGTAAAATAAACCCAATGAAATAATGCATGCACAGTTACAACAGACAGGCCGGGCCAGAATCGGAGGATCCTTGTTGTGGCAACCAGACAAACACTGGCTGATCCATCGGCCTCTGGAACCAGTTCTCATCTCCAACCCAAGCAGGCGAACTCCTGCTGGGCCAAAACTTACGCAATAGTGGTGGTCTGCAAGCATTCTTTGGCTCAGCAGTGCTCAGTATTGGGGTTACATTTCCCTTACCCTGACAGAGCACTCTTTAGCACAAGCTGACTCCAACAGAGAAAGGCAACCAATGCACACATCGCTGGATCAGAACCCATATCTTCAGTATCACATGAATATATGAAAATGCCTTAAACCGAATCAGGTGGGTATCCATGCTGGTCTGCAGTAGAACAGCAGGATGTAAGTCCAGTGGCACCTTAGAGACCTATACACTTTACAGGGCATGAACTTTCAAGAGTGGTGTCTGAAGAAGGGAAAGCTTACACTCTGAAAATCTTGTTGGTCTCTGAGGTGCCACTGGACACAAATCCTGCTGTTCCAGAAATAGGATTCCCAGGCCCCCTTTACCTTCCCGGCAGGACGTTGGAGACCTGGCACTTATGTCTCTGTTGGAGCAGTGCACGCGCATGCTCCCAGCCTGCATGATGGCATCACTTCCTGGAAGTAACATCATCACACAGGCCACGTGCTGACCCTGGGAGCGCTCCTGCCCTCTGCAGGGGGCCAAATTGGGCCCAATTCCCCCCGAATCGGGCTGCTGCAGAGCACAGGAGTGCGGCTGCATTTTGCAGCAGCCCAATTCAGGCTCAGTTCAGCCCGGATCCACAGCAACCTGAATTGGACCTCATTTGGCCTGAATCGAGCTGCTGTAGCACACGGGAGCACGCCACACCCGAGAGGTGCATGCCCCCCTTCCGGCCAGGTAAGCCGGGGAGGGGGTGGAGGGTGGGAGCAGGGGATCCCTATCGTGGCTTCTGTGCAGTCCCACATTGGTAGAGAAGCAAGCTTACTTACTGAAGAAGGTGGATGTGAAGCTCTTAGAGACTAAGAGACTATGGAGGACCACCTTCTCAACAGATGCTTAGTGCGCCACATTGACATTAACACAGAGGTGCTTCTAAAGAAGCTGGGAGCTCTCTAAAAGTGTCCCTGCCAAAGTACAAGCAGCAATGAAGCAAGGAATAAACAGCACTCTGGTGGGGAGAGCCATGCTAGGTAAAGGGCATTGAACAGTCATGCACTCAAGGGAGAGCGTGATGATCTCTACCAACCCACAAACCTGAATGACTAATGCAACTGATAGTGTTGTGAGATCAGGGCTGGCGCCAGAGTTTCTGGCCCCTGAGGCAGGAGTGCAGCTTCAGGACTGCTCCTGCCCCCTCGCGCATGCGCACACCCGGACTGTGGGGTGGCGGGTGGCTGGGCGGGAGGGCTGAGAGGCTGCCAGCCCAGCCAGGCACGGCGGGTGGCTGGGGAGGCATGCGTGTGTCCTCCCAGCCCTCCTGCTCCATTGCTTCGTGCGCCACCTTGGACACGTGCTGCGCCTGTCCCGCGGCTGCTGCTCCCGGCCAGGGGTGTGTGTTGGCGACGGCAGCAGTGCGGAAGAGCTGGGAGGCTGCAGTAGCTGCAGGCCAGGCGTGGCAGTCAGCCAGGGTGGCGCACGGTCAGCTTCCCATCCCTCCCGGTCAGCTTCCCACACGCTGCCACCGCCAGCTCCATGGCACACGCCCCCAGCCCCCCCCCCTCCGGCACCTCAGCACTGGAGCCGATCACCGGGGTTGCCTCAATGGAGGCGCCGGCCCTGTGTGAGATATGAGGGTAGGAAGCCAACCCCTGGTAGGGAATCCTGGCCAAGGCATCGGACACATTAACTTTGCAAAGCGCCAGAGAGGTGCAAAAAATTAACAAGGGGTTAAACCCCTACTTTAAATGTCTTTGGAAAAAGGAAGTTTAGAGTGTTGGAGTCCCAAACATAGTCAATAGCACAAGAAGGAGGCTCCAAGTCCTGCTATAGCCTCAGCAGAGACTCTTACCCACTTAGAGGGGCAAGAAATGGTAGTCAAGGAGCAGAAATTGCCACTCAGAAAAACCCTGAGACTACTGCTATAGTACAGGACAAGGAGCTAAAGCTGCCTAAGCCATCAGCAGGAGTGAAAACAGCAGATCCACACCAGAATAATTAAAACAGTGAAGCAGGCATGATGGGGCCAAAGAAAGCACAGGCAGTATGCACCATCAATGAACCTTGTGCTGCTAGCAGAACAACCTGTGCAGCCAAAACAGCCTGGTGATAAAATATAAAAACAGATTACTTTGCCAGTGGATTAGCAAAGGCATTCCTCAATGATGGGGGTCTCTGACAGCAAAGGAGCAAACAAAAGGGCAGGCCATGGACCATCACAGTGTGTTGCAAGGACAAATAACCCATGCTTCCAATCAGAGTATCTAGGAATTGGCGCCAGTTAGTTGAGGAAACATTATTGCAATGCATTGCAATGACATGGAGCATTTGCAGTAAAACAAAAGACAAAGAAGGTAAGCTATGTCTAGTACTCTTGGTGAAAGTAGTAGTAGTATGACAAAGTCATTTTGCAGAAGACCAGGAGCCACACCCTCATAGTAGGGCCCCCACACCAAAGGGGTGCCCCTGAGATGGCACTAAATCTCAGTCAGAGCATCATGAGAATGCCCTGGGAAGAACAGAGCACTGAAAGCATATATGCTCTATCTAGGAAAGAGGAATTGGATACTCAATTCCGCGTATTCCATTAAGTGGTATCCCATGAAACTTACTGAAGACCACATTCTACCACATACAGGAATATAAAAACACAGAACTGCATTGTGAAAGTGAAAACACTGAAAAATCTTAGTAAAATACGGATCAACTAAAATTGAAAAGGCAAAGGAAATTCTTTTTCAACTAGTAGAAAAGGGAGGTTGTCTTGCAAAGGGTCTGTAACCAACCATCAACAGACCACAGGAAAAAACTATATTGCAGCCTCAAGTGGGATACCCTAGTTGTCGTGCATTTTATAAACAGCCAAGGCATTGGAATTCTGCCACTAGCAATCCTCACTCCCACCAGCAGAGAGACTCTCTTCAGAAAGGGTAGAGATATGTGTGAATAAGACAGCAAAGCACAACTGTAAAGACGACAATACACAAAATTAGATGACCTGGACCTAATCAGCTTTTCCATCTGTCCTTCTTAACAAATAAGGAGCACTCAAAAATAACACCCTTTTTTCAATCTCAGGAGAAATACTGAACTGAATAGTTCCATTAATGAGAGGACAAGCGACCTCCCCAAGAGGAGAGGTGGGGAAGACCTTGGGTCTTTTAAGCCCATAGAGCAACACAGATGTGAAAAAGAATTGTAGGAAAACTGTAAGTGGTAGACAAGGCAGCAGGGAGGCTCCGACAGACCACATGTCTGAACTTAGCCCTTGGTACACAAGGGTGCCAGGGAAGCAAGTCTGGCATGAAGCCACAGCCTTGGAGAAGAGCCATTGTGGGGAGGCTCTGACAGGCTACACCTCCGGACTTAGCCCTCAGTACTCAAGGGTGCCAGGGAGGCAGCAGGTGCCTTTAATTGGGCCGGCATTTTCCAGCATCTTGAAGAAATCTCTCGAGCCATAACAATGAAGTAAAAGACATAAACTTTTCTTCTTCAAATGCAGTCGGTATTCTTCGCTAGAGTGTCTGTTGAGGGTTAGAAACTTTAAAAAGAAATCTCTCCTCAGCCTCAGGGATGAGGAGAGGGAAAAGCAGAGAGCAGCAATGGAGAGCCTCTCTCTGGGGCGACAAAAAGAGAACTGAGGGGATAGCGCCCCTCCTCCTGGTCAGGTGATGTTTTTGGCAGGAAGGTGGGAAGCTCCTCGTTTTCTAGAAAGTTCTAGAAATCTTCTCTGTGGCTGGCCTGCTCATTCTGTGATTATTTTTCAAGACTTAAAAAAGCAAAAACAAATTGCAGCCTTGGAAACTGTAATTTAAAAGCAGACACTGGTACAGGGAAGAGATCTCCTGAAGTCATGAGCTGACCATTAGGTTCCACTGTTAAGGTTTTTAAAACCTTTCAAGACACATTAATTCTAATATTAACTTGTCACCAAAAATGCCAGAAAAGAGATTCAACAGTTCTTCCATGAGAGTCGAGTTTATGCTGGCAAGGAGTGTGGCCGGGGTCTTGCCAAGGCAGCCACAGGGGGAAAGCCTTTGTATGTTTAAGCAATCCTGAAAGATTTTCAGAATCAAGCATTGGCCAGCTTGAATGGCGAGTTGTCCTGCCACCAAAACCACAAGCAAGAGTATATAAATAGCTCCCATACCTCTCCTGCCATTCTCCTCACCCTCCAGCAAAATCAAAACAAGCAACAGACTGGACACGGCAGCTCTTTATATATGGAGGCGGGCAGGATGTGGAATTCCAGTTCTTACGAGTGACAGAAAATTTGCACCAAAAAAATCCTGGAAAATGCACTAACAGGGCTAATTTTGAGGGGGAATGCGTAGGAACGCAGTTCAGTCAGTTCCCCAAAGAGGTCACATGTCAGGTGGCCCCGGCCACCTGACTCTCGGCCATTTGGGGCCTGTTTTGGCCTGGATCGGGGCCGAAACGGCCAGGATCAGGCCTCTGACAGGTGGTGGATTACTCTCCCGCTCAGCAGCAGCCCAATCCTGACCATTTGGGGCCCTTTTCAGTCTCTTTTTGCCATTTTGGGCCCAATTTCGACCCTGGATGGTCAGGATTGGGTCCAAAACAGCCAGGATAGGTGATGCCAGGGGGTGTGGCATATGCAAATCAGTTATGCTAATAACACACTTCTGGTGATGTCAAGGGGTGTGGCATATGCTAATGAGTGATGCTAATAAGTTATGCTAATGAGTTCCTCCAGCTCTTTTTCTATGAAATGACCCCTGGTGACAACTATTATAAAGACAGCATATATGTTTCTCCCACCTATAACTCTTAATTTACAATCATGCGATGAAGCAAGTTTCTTCGTCAAAGGGGACTTCACTGTTTGCTTAACTCATCCACCATAGGTACTTGGGGGGCGGCTTCCCACATTGGAGAGGGACTCTGCGCTAGCAAGCGAGACCGAAGAGAAGAATTTACACTGGGCTCCGACAGCCAAATGTAGCCATTGTTCTGGTATTGCTTATCTATCAACCACAATACTGCTTCTCCTTGAGAAACGTTGACTGGTCAACAAACAAAACAATGAAGTCCAGATGACAGGAGACTTTCCAGTCCAGAGCAGCCCTCCAATAGGGCTATTGAGGCCAGGCTCTTCCCCAAATGCCGAAAACGTTCCAGGTCATCCTCTGGTCAACTTTGTCAGCAACTCCTATGTTACCTATCAGACAATTCCGTTCTCTGCTTGGTGCTTACTAAGAAACATTTTAATACACTCCGGCCTTTGGAAACATCCAATTCTTATTTTAAACTCTCCAAGCTTCTTCTATTTCTGTATTTCTATGTATTTTAATACATGTTTTTGCCAATTTGCCTCCTTTAGTTTTCTTAGATTTATCATTCTTTAAGTCCATAACTCTGTTCATGTCATCAACTATGTCACCATAACTCCATTCATGTCATCAACAATGGTTATCTCCCCTTCCTAAAAATCTAACAAAGTCTGAAAAAAAAACTTTCATAAAATTTACATTTTGCATTATTTGGGCATATATTGTTGATAAAGTACATATCTTCCCCTCCAAAAGTCTCGTCTCCAAAATTATATATCTTCCTTCTGTGTCACGTTTTTCTTCCAATATGTTAATCTATGGATTACTTATGTGTATCGCAAACCCATTTTTTTATTATTGGCTGAGGCTACATAAACTTTACCAAGTTTTTTATTACTCAGGATACGTTCATGCTGTTTCTTAACATGTGTCTCTTGAAATACATATTATATCTGCATTTTCTTTCTTTAGTTGATTAAAAATTTTAATTCGTTTTGAGGGTGAATCTAGCCCATTAATATTAACTGATAGGACTTTCATTTCCTTCATTTTTGTTCCAGTGCTGTCATTTAATCTAGTCTTATCTTCCTCTCTTACCAACACACTTGGTTGTTTTTTAACCCCATTCCTCTGGGTGTTTTCTTTTAAACTTGTTGGGCTTGCTCCTTCAAAAGCTTCAAATAATTCTGCTAATGTTCTAGCTTAATCCACAGTAGCAATAGTCTTTTTACCTTTTGGGAGGATAATCTCAATAGTAAATGGAACTTCCAGTGGTATTTTAATTCTTTCCTTTGTAATATTTGTTAAGAAAGCAAATTATTTTCTCTTTAAGATACTTGCTGGTAGATCTTGGGAAATCTGTATCTTCTTATCCAATACTTTGAATGGGGAGTCTCTTAAGTTTGTTCAGTATAACATTCCATGGGGTTTTTTTGATGCAAAGCGTACCAAAACATCTCGTGGAAGATTGTTCTTTTGAGTAAAGCTGGAATTAATCCTATATATTTGGTCGAGATCTGGAAAATCGCTTGAATCTTCAAATACTTCTGTAGTAAATCTTGAAAATTATCTTCCAACTCTGATTTTCCAAAATTTTCTGGTATGCCCCCTAAAATGTAAATAGTTTGCACTTATAAAGTTTCCAATCTCTGTGCCATTTTTCCAGTTGATGCTCACGTATATCTAAACAGATATTGCTTTTTGTTTTTCCTTAATCCTTCCAATCTTTTGTGTGTTGCCTTGTATAGCTTTATTAATTTCTGTAAGCCGGTTTAATAGCTCACTTTTAATTTCTTGCAATCTGATTGTTATTTCTTGTCTTCTATATCCTTTCCTCCAACTGTTGAATTAGTCCTGTCACTATTTTAATGTCAATGTTTTAAATATTAGAATTACTACGGTTCTCAGAGAACTATATACATTTTAAGGTAAGATTTTAAATGCTAAATGTATTTTTCTATATCCTTTACATTTTTACGCTGGATTTAACTATTCTATTGATTGCTAAGGATCAGGGGTCATTTCATAGAAAAAGAGCTGGAGGAACTCATTAGCATAACTTATTAGCATATGCCATGCCCCTTGACATCACCAGCAATGTGTCATTGGCATAACTGATTTGCATATGCCACACCCCCTGACATCACCTATCCTGGCTGCTTTGGACCCAATCCTGGCCATTCAGGGCCAAAATTGGGCCCAAAATAGCAAAAGGAGGCTGAAAATGACCGAAAAGGGGCCCAAAATGGTCAGAATTGGGCCGCTGCTGAACAGAAGAGTGATCCGCCACCTGTCAGAGGCCCGATCCGGGACATTTTGGCCCCAATCCAGGACGAAATGGTCCCAAAATGGTTGAGTCAGGTGGATGGAGCCACCTGACGTATGACCTCTTTGGGGAACTGCCGGAACTGTGTTCCTGTGTGTCCCTCCTCAAAATGAGCCCTGCTAAGGATGTATTGCCATTGTTACGGTCTCTGACCGCAAATAAATTCATTCAGTCCTGTCACCAACAGTTGTGATTGCTGTAATTGATTTGCTAATGATCCAATCCTCTTTGATAAATCATTTCACATCTGCTTCGCTATGTTTACATGCCTTTAAAGAAAGCTCAGCTTCTAACTACAGAACTGTAATGTTTTTGACAAATTTCACCTGTGTGGTAGGCAAAAACTGTACCTCAAACAAAGTGGGGAAAGCGCATATGGTCACAGGAGAATACAAAACCCCAATTAGTGAGCACACAGAAGCAAAGTGCAGGGTCATTAAATACACGCAGCCAGACCGTGGGTGAAATGCCAATATTCTCTTAATTCTGTTGCATCGCACCATTCTGAATGTTATTCTCAAACTTCGTATAGATATCAGCCACTCGGGGAACAAGACAAAACAAACTGTAGATGTAGCAGTCTCCTACATAAAGTTACACAGACTGGGGTGCACCTTTGTTCACAAATAGGGAGCAATCATTCAGCAGCATTTAGATGGAAGGAGAACGTATGGCAGAATTAAAATTGAGACATTTGAAAGGAAAAACAGGGAGGCCCGTTCCTGCCAAAGCTGTGCACACTCTGTCTTACATGGACAGAAACCACTCATTCCGAGGTCTACAGCTGTCCTTTTGCTGAACTGCACGTTTATTTGATATGTGTTTTAATGTGAATTATATTATTGATGTTATCCGCTCTGAGCCCGCTTGCGAGGAGAGCGGACTATTGGACAAATCAATCAATCAAGGTCTTCAGCAACAACGTAGTAGTAAATTCCCAATTGCCATCTAAATCAGCAACGGCACAACATCTATGCTGTGCACAATATATTTAATTGCTGTGTGGAAATCCAGAAACACACCAGAAACAAAACGACTGTAGTTGGAAGACAATAGGCAGACCTTTGACGATGGTCAATACAGGCCGAGATAAGTTTGTGTCTGAAGCTGAAACACCATTCCTAAGTGAAGTATTAACATAATACGGCACGAAGCCAAATGACAGCGGTGATTGTGAGGAGGAAATTCATGAGACGGGTTCGTTTAATAGTTGATAACAGTAACCAAGAATGCCTTCAAATGAACAAAAGAGGCCTTATCTCGTATTCAGTTAGCCGTGTTAGTCTGTAGTAGCAAAATAGCAAAGAGTCCAGAAGCACCTTTAAGACTAACCAACTTTATTGTAGCATAAGCTTTCGAGAACCACAGCTCCCTCTCTCATGCATCTGACAAAGAGAGCTGTGGCTCTCGGAAGCTTATGCTACAGTAAAGATGGTTAGCCTTAAAGCTGCTACTGGACTCTTTACTTATCCCATATTAACAGTATTAATGTCTTTAAAATAGGATTAAACAATGAAGTAAACATATATGCAGTCTTTACTGATAATTCTCACTTTGTCATATGGGCCACAGGAGTGCGCCCAGAAGGCCCGTTCCCCCCTCCCCCCTCCGCTGGCCAGGTAAGCAGTGATGGGGGGGGGCAAAAGGTGGAAGAATGGGATGCTAAAGGTTTTACCAGTATAAACAAACAAACAAAACGCACAAATAAAGCCGCTTTATCTTAAGCGCTTTTTAAAAATCTCCACTCAGTCACGAAGCTTACTGCGTAACTTTGGGCCAGCCACACTCTCTTAGCCTACTTTGCAGGGATGTTGTTAAGATAAAATGTTTTGAGTTGGAAGCTACATATGCTGCCCTGAGCTCTTTGGAAGAAGGGTGAGATAAAACTCAATATATGGGATTCCCCCTTAGGCTGTTTTCTGAACTCATAATTATCACCATAGGAAAGGCACTAGCTGACCAGTCTCACATTGTGAAGCATTTGTGGAATTCAACTACATGCTAACTGACTCAAGGTTTGATATGAGGGGAGGTGCAGAGATGGTAGAATTTTCTAATGCTAAGTATAGTTGAAGCTGAGGGTTTAAATTGGGGGACGGGCTACCCCAGGTAAAACAGAACGCAAAACAAAAACGAAATAATGCCAGAAATGACACTGAGACAGAGGCCGGATGAGAGGATTAAAAAAAAAAAAAGGATAGACACCTGTTGGTTTGGGAATCTTGACAGGAGTGCTGTTAAATTGTAGCTAAAAACTTTGAAGGGTGTCTGAAGTCCTCTTAAGAGAGTCAGAAGTGTCTTGGCAATAAGAGGCAGCCTCTTGCTAGCAGAAACAGAGACTCCTGTAGACCTACTTGAAACAAGAACAGTCTCTTTTTATCCTATATGCAATTTTACTTTTCAGAAGGAGTCACAGCTGAAACCAAAACTGCACTTATTCACCCTTCCTTGCATTCGGGAGCGTTGTCTTTTCAAGACACACACCAAAAGCTTACCCCTCTCCCCATCCCCAGCTTCCAACAACAGCACCTTATTGAGTGGCACAAAACCACATTTTCCTTTATCCTGACCTGTTTCCAAGGAACTCGGAGTGGTATGCATAGCTGTCCCTCCCCAATTTATCCTCAGATCAACCCTGTGAGGTAGGTTACACCAAGCTGAAAGAGAAAGGACTGGTCCAAGGCTGTCTAGTGAGCTTCAGGGATAAGCAGGAATCTGAACCCAAGGCTTCCCAGTCCTGGTCCAGTTGCTCTAATTACAGCGCCACACTGTCTGTCTCTCCGCACAACTGTGGACCCAACAGCCTGGTTTGCTTGACCTGGGGTCCCTGTGCATGTCTCCTGCATTCCTCCCAAAGCGGGATGTCTTCTTTGGTCTTCTTAGCTCTGTGCTCACAGGTGATAACATGATGCATTAATTCCTTGCCCCATACCTCTGCCCCATGTCACCTGAGCACATAAGCCCCACAACATATAGTATGGTGATGCTTATAATTAGATTTATTATAGAATCCAACCTACAGTGAGAGGAACATCTTGCTCCAGACTTCAAAGCAGTTTGGAGAAGAGCTGTCCCGTGGCTTCGGAAAATGATCACACCCAACTTGGGTCATATAGGGAGAGGGACATGTGTGAATGTGCCTTGCCTCATGTGACTTCATCTGGGGAGGGCAAAACCAAGCTTGTGGCTGGCGATGCCTTCTCTCCTGCTCCATTTAACCAAAAGGTTTTATTCCATGAACTAGAAATGCCAGCTCACACTGACTTGCTTATTCAGAGAGACCGTGCCCGTCTCCAGCACCAGCGTGGCAGATTTTTAAAAGGACCGGTTGAAGTCAAGGCCCAACAATGTCATGTATTTTAGTCAAATGGAGTACAGCCAAACTGCTGCTTCCTATACATATCCCTAAAGGGACACAACGAAACCAACCAACAAGACTATCCCTTTTTTAAAAAACCCTAAGTTTTAGAAGTATGCAATTAAAAACCATTATAAAAATAATTGCAATAAATAGTCTACAGAGAAGGTACCAAAACACATGAAAAGCAAAACTTTCTTTGGAGCCATAGCAGAAGATTCAAACAATAGATCGGAGAAGTATTTCACAGTATATCATCTATGACTCCTGTTCCATCAAAACCACCCTCTTTTATCACGCAGGAATCATTTGGGACTTGGAATGGTTTAGACTAGAATCCAGTGCATTCCTGAAACTCCGAAAAGAGGTCTATCCATGGATTCTTGAAGCCAATGATTCTTTGCGTAAGAAAAAATGTCCTATATCTTAAAAAAACCAATTCTAAGCAATTAGTACTTTTCACCACCATCACAAAAGAGGTTTTCAGTCCAACATGTTGGCCTGGAACATACGGAGAGAAATTCACACTGAATAAAGTAAGAGTGAGAAGTATCTACAGGCCGGAGACCCTGCTTTGGATTCTCTCCCCAAATTCTGGTGTCTTGGGACAGCATCACCACACACAAAGAGTAATCCTCTTCTGCTGGCTACACACGTACTCCAGACTTGCGCATTTTAACTTACATGGGGTAAAACAGAGTTGGCTGAGAATTTTAAAGTTTACCCAGAATTCTCAGTCAAACCCTCAGAAGTCCTAGATGCGCAAGTAGTAAAAAGGTAAAGGTAGTCCCCTGTGCAAGCACTGAGTCATTACTGACACATGGGGAGACGTCACATCACGACGTTTTCTTGGCAGACTTTTTGTTATGGGGTGGTCTGCCGTTGCCTTCCCCAGTCATCTACACTTTACCTCCAGGAAACTTGGTACTGGGCAATTCAGAGTTGCCAGAGCACCAGCAGCAACAGACTAACTGAACAGACACAAATCGGCTACCCTCGGAGCCCCTCTACACTTGCAAGTTTGTCTTATTTTATTGCGTTGCATTTGAGTTTCTGCCAGGGGCTTAAAGCAGGATTCTCCTGTGGGTTTGGTTCAGTTGACGTGACTTTTCCTGAGGACACCTGTTGATCTTCATAGATCAATGGGGATTTCCACATTTCTTGTATGCAAAATCACCAGGGGCAGAGGTACAAATATTCCTATTTTGCAGGTTTTGCCACTGAGGCTGAACAACAGTGTCATTTACAGCCAAGGTGGAAACCAAACTGAAGGCTGGTAGCAAAACTACATGACAGCCAGTATGGCATAATGGTTAGAGTGTCAGACTAGGGAATGTGAAATCCAGGTTTGAATCCTCACTCTTGCTGGCTGACTTTGGGTCAGTCGCATAAGTTTAATTTAACCTACCTCATGTGTATGTCTTACGCGCCGTCAAATCGCCTCCAACCTATGGCAACCCTATGAAGAAAAGGCCTCCAAAACGTCCTATCAAATAACCTACCTCGTAGGGTTGTTGTAGGATAGAATGGAGCAGAGCAGGACAGCGTAAGCTGCTTTGGGCTCCCATGAGAAAAGCGGGGTTTAAATGAAGTAAAGAAATAAAGCAATACAGTGACATGGGTGAACTCAGGTGACAGCAGTAGAAAAGAGCAAGAGTCCAGTAGCACCTATAAGTCTAACAAAATTTGAGGTAGCGCATGAGCTTTCGTGAGTCACAGCTCACTTCTTCAGATACCAGACAGAAGACAGAATTATTCTAGCAGCATTACAACTCCTGGCGGATGCCTGCAAGCCCGGAGGCAGCAGCTCATGCGAGGCCGCCCTCTACATTAATGCAAACTGGCTCCGAGACAAATGCCGTCACATGGTCTGGCAGAAAATAAACAACAGCTAATGATCAACAGAAGGGGGAGAAGTCTCGTCTTAAGAAAACACAGGGCAGGGAGAAGGTGCGACCACAGGCTGCCTTTTGAGGACACTGGAGTGGCAGCAAGAAGGTGCTTTAATGGGGTACCGGAAAGGGCAGGCCTCGGGCGCATCAGGAGTGTGGCAAGGACTTGATCCAGCCCCAGCGGGACAGTTCTGCAGCAGCTAGCCTCCTTGCAGCCAGTCCCATCCAAAGTGGGAGATTATGGCACCACTCCAGTGTGCACCGAAGTACACATTGCCCTTCTGCCCATCCATGGTTCCCAGTGGCAGAAGGGCCTGCCCACACCATTGCCAGGCCGCTCCTTTGCCACAGCTTGCAAGTCAAGTTAGCCTGCCTCTTTTTCCAAGCTACCAGGGCACTGCAGCCCCTTACAAACCACAAAATTGTAGAGAGTCCAGTAGCACCTTTAAGACTAACCTTGTTGCAGCATAAGCTTTCGAGAACCACAGCTCTCTTCGTCAGATGCACGCATGCATCTGACGAAGAGAGCTGTGGCTCTCAAAAGCTTACGCTAGAATAAAGTTGGTTAGTCTGAAAGGTGCTACTGGCCTCTTTTCTATTTTGCGACTACAGACTAATGCGGCGAACTCCTCCGGGTTTACAAACTGCAGGCGCTGGTTCCGCAGGCCACCCTGATGGGCCCACGAGAGGCATTTCGGCACTGCAGCAGGCCGTCCCCCGGCAACTAGTTCGACCCCCACGTGGAGCCCCGCGGGGGCGTTTAGTCGGCACCCGCCTGCTGAGGCATCCCTGCAGGCTGCAGAGGCCCGGGCGGGAATCGCCCGGGGAGAAGAACTGGGAAAACTCTGGGCGCGGCTCAGCTCCGGGAAATGGGCAGGGGCAGGAGAACAAGGGGGGCCTCGTCGGCACCTGGAAGCCCGGCGGCGGCGATGGCGGCGGGGGAAGCGCGCTGCGACTCTCGGCAGCTCCGGAGGCTTCCGTTTGATTTCGCCGCGAGAGGCCAGCGCGGCTGCTTTTCTGGCCCCTCGAGGAGGGCGCCTGTGCTCCGCCCGGGCCCCGCGCGTGTTTACCCAGCGCTTAGCGAAGGGGCTCCGGGAAGGCAGCGCCGCGCTGTCAGCTCCGAAACTTTCCACTGCCGCCCGCCCAGAGCCCAGCAGATCCCGGCGCCGCTGCCCCGACCGCTGCCTCGCTAGGCCGGGCAAGGCGCGCCCGGACCTCGGAGCGGCGCCAGGCTGCGCGCAAAGGCGGCGAGCGGCCGGGCAGGGGCAGGGAGGACCCGTCGTCGCCGGGAGGGTCGGGCGCGCGGGGGCGAGCGGCTTGCGCCGAGCTACTCACACGATCCACATGCCGGTGATGCTGAAGGCGGGCAGGGCGAGGGGCAGGATCGCCCAGGCGGGCATCTTGGGCCCGAGGCGCGGCCGCGAGGGAGCGCGCCCGCCAGCCCGGCCAGGCACCGTCCAGGGCACGCCAGCACGGAGGCGAGGCGAGAGGCCACGAACGCCGGCTGCGCTGCGCTTGCCTCCCCCCCAGCCGCGGCAGCACAGCTCCCGCCGGAGCCGAGAAGGACCGAGGCCGGCATGGGACGGGGCGACCCCGCCCCGAGGGCTGGCCCCGGCGCTGTGCCCGCCCCGGCCGGGCTGGGACGCCGCGCCGGCCAAGGGCTGCCACGAGCTCCTCCGCGTCGTGGCGCGGCGCGGCCCCGCCGGCCCAGAAGCTCTCCAAGGGCGCCCCGGACCTGCGCCGGCAAGCGGCTCCCGCCTGCGCCGGCACCCCTTCCGGCCGCGCTGGGAGGGAAGGGGCAGCGCGGGCTTTGCGTTCCCTCGGGGGAAGGCGGGCTGGCGGCCAGCGCGCCCCTGGGAACGGACTCCCTCCGGCGGGGAAAGCGAGGCAGGTCTGCCTATCCAAAGAGGACAGAGATCGGCCCCGGCTCTCGCTCTTTTCCGCCCCAGCCACCATTGTATCCAAGGAGCCGATAGCCGGATTTCATCTTCGCGCCAGCCCTGCCAGGCAGGACTGAGCAAGAGCCAGGCGAGCTTCCTAGCTGATCTACTTGGCCTCTGTTACTGCAATAGGTCGCCTGGAAGGGGCGATTAGTTGCCTTCAAGAAAGTTTCATTTATTCAGCCCATTTCTATCCAGCTCCTCAATCCCCGAGGTAGTTTGGGAGCCTAACATTAAAGACTCAAAACAGTGCCAGGCAAAGCAATCAAGCCACACTAGCAGCAGGGGCAGAGGAGCATCAATAAAAATCAACAAGATAAACATCGGGAAAGCTGCAAGCACAAAAGATGGCAGCAATAAAAAAAGAGCAACC
Source organism: Eublepharis macularius (assembly GCF_028583425.1). Taxonomy (NCBI): domain Eukaryota; kingdom Metazoa; phylum Chordata; class Lepidosauria; order Squamata; family Eublepharidae; genus Eublepharis; species Eublepharis macularius. The sequence continues at coordinate 126,601,175 of NC_072795.1, read as the reverse complement.
AGTTAGTCCCCTTTTGCCCAAAGAATTCTGAAATCAAAAGGTTATATCACATGTTCGGGGAAGGGAAGGGCTCAGCGATAGCTTGGCATGCTGAAGGTCAGCGGTTCAAATAGCCAGAGGCTCCAGTTGAAATTATCAGGTTGTAGATGATGTGAAAGACTCTTTGTCTCTTCCTGAGACCCCAGACAACTGCTGGCAGTCTGAGTAGACGATACTGACCTTGATGGACCAAGATAGTTTCAGGTAGGAAGCCAAGTTGGTCTGCAATAGAACAGACCAGTGGAGTAGAGACCAGCAAGATATTAATTAAGAAGGGAGCTTTGACTATCGTTGTAGATTTTCCAGGCTGTATGGCCGTGGTCTTGGCATTGTAGTTCCTGACGTTTTGCCAGCAGCTGTGACTGGCATCTTCAGAGGTGTAGCACCTCTGAAGATGCCAGTCACAGCTGCTGGCGAAATGTCAGGAACTACAATGCCAAGACCATGGCCATACAGCCCAGAAAATCTACAACAACTAACGTTCTCCGGCCATGAAAGCCTTTGACAATATATCGGAGCTTTGACTCTTAAAACCTTCTACTCTGAAACTCTTGTTGGTCTCAAAGGTGCCACTGGACTCAAATGCCCGATGAACTGAAAAAGCTTGGGCCAACATCAGCATTTTGAACTGAGCCTGGAAAGGAACTGGAATAAAGCCTCTTCCTCCTCCTCCCTATCAAGATGCCTTCCCAACAGTCTTCCATACACCAGCATCCCCCTAGGGGGTTTCTGCAAAGATGAATTGCCCCCAGTTCAATGGTGGGTTTTTTCCTGCTTCCCTACAGCATCGTTTGCATTTACATACCTCCCAGGGTTTCCACAGCTTTTCTCTTATCTTACTCAAACATGCTTTGCTGCGAAGTGTTGGGAAAGATCCTAGAAAAGTAGGGGGGAGGGGGAAAGGGAGTTCAGGTTTTCCTGGTGCCGTCCACGCAGCCGCCATTTCCCCCATGCTAGCCATTTCCTCTATTTCAGAGGACTTTTGTTTTTGCAGTCAGCAATTTAATAGCATCAATGGCATAACGTTTGATGAATGTAGATGGCGTTGACCAGGTGGCCGCCTGGCACAGCTCAACTAGTGAGATGCCCAGTTTGAAAGCTGATGGGGTGGATTGTGCCCTTGTGCAATGTGCCCATATCAGGGGACATGATTGGGTATGCTCTTTGTAATAAGTCTTCATGAGCCACTCTATCCATTCGGAAATAGTCTGTGCAGAGACTTTCTGACCTTTTTCGTTCCCTTTAAAGGAAACAAAAAGGTTAGGGTCCTTTTAAATGACAGCTGTCCTATTTAAATAGAAGCACAAAGCACATTTAATGTCCAGGGTGCACAAAAGTCAGTGTTGTGCTGAGGTGTCGGAAAGAAGGCAGGTAGGATAATGCTCAGGTTCGTGTGGAATGTGGAGATAACCTTTGGCAAAAAGGGGAGGTTCCGATGAAGAACGACCGTGTCTGAGAATATCTTAATAAAAGGAGGGCCGGATCTAAGGACTTGCAGTTCTCTCATCATCCTAGACAAAGTTATGGCCACCAGAAAGGCTGTTTAGCTGACAGCATTTTTAGCAAGCAAGTCGCAAGGGACTAAAAAGCCTTGTGCATAATCGAGGTGAGGCTCTACTGAGGGATGGACCTGGATGCTGGGGGATATAGGTTAGCTAAGGAAAGACTTGCATTCTGACTGTGTGAAGAAAGATTTCCAATTATTGGTGCCCCGATAGGTGGAAATGGCCACGAGATGGACCTTGATGGAGGAATTAGGTAAACTACGGTCTTTTAGCTGAACCAAATAATGTAAAATGGAAGGCAAGAAACAAGTGGTGGGAATCAACATGCTTTGGTCCAAAGAGAAAATGCATTTAGCCAGATACGACTTTCTGGTGGAAGGTTTCTTGGCCTCTAACAGAATCTTTTGGACAGGAAAGAACTATTCCAAGGGAGAAACAAACCACGCTGGGAGTTTTAGGGTCCAGGTTATGATGTAGAATCGTGTTGTCCGGAAGCAGGTGTGGGGCTTGGGGAAACTGATGGGTTCTGCCTTGTGCCATCTGGGAAAGAGTGGCGAAAAAGGTCTGCCTCAGCCAATATGGAGCTATTATGATTTCCAAGGAACTCTCCCCCGTCATCTTGCTGAGGGTTAGAGGCTGAGAGGGAAAGGCAGACAGGAGGGTGCCTGACAAAGTAATCTGAAAAGCATTCCCGAGAGAGGCCTTCCCTTTTCCTGCCCTTGAGCAGTACTCTTTCTTGTGCACTCTTTCTTGTGCACACTTCTCGTTGAGGTACGTGGCGAAGAGGTCTATGGTCGGATCATCCCGCATTGAAAAGACAGGGCAGAGAAACTTCGTGTGTACAGACCGTTCACAATTCTGGGTTTGGGACCGACTCAAGGCGAACAGTGTCCTTTTCTGCGTTGTCTATGACAGAGAGAGACTGACTCAGTGTCGGATAGTCCACTCTCCCATATGATTGAGGATTCCCCAGGAGAGAGCTAGAGAGGCTGTACCCCCTGCCTGTTTAAGTAATGCATGGCAGTTGTATTGACTGTACATATCCATACATTCTTGCCTTGTTCTAGGTGAACAAAAGCCTTCAGGGCATTTCTTCTTGCCCCGAGTTTGAGAGGGTTGATACACAGAGATGATTCCGGATGGGACAATGCACCCTTTACCTGACTGGTCCCAGAGCAAGCTCCCCAACCTGATAGGGCCGCATCTATATTGATAAGAGATTTGGGCCAGGGAGGAACCAAACAGGGTACACCTACTAGGAGGTTCTGTTTGTCGCTCCACCACTTCAGGGACCTGTGGATGAACCTTGTACAGAGATAGAGAACCGCTTGTACGGGTTCTGACGGTGCGGGAAGAAGACTCTGACGAACCAGTTCTGCAGGGGATGAAGCCTCGGTCTGGCAAACAGAATTATCAGGGTCAGGGAGACCATAAAACCTAACAGCCTTTGTATTTGCTTTGCACTTTGGTGCTTGCGAGAGAAGACCATGCTCAGGGTGAGAAGAAATTTTATTAGGCTGTCCAGAGTAGGGAAAGGCAAGGCCTTGGGAGGAATCTAGGACTGCCTCTACAAAGATCACTTTCTGTTGGGGAATGACTTTTCCAGATTGACCCTGAAGCCCAGTTGATCCAGCATGTTCAGAACCAGAGCGTTGTGTTGGAGCAGAGATTTTTTTAGTGCAGCCATTAGAAACCAAGCATCAGGATAGGGAGAAATGGTACAAACCCTTTCTCTGAAGCATCTTACCACTACTGCCGTGACCTTCATAAAGATACGAGGGGCTGAGAAGAGACCGAAAGGCAGAAACTTGTATGGGTATTTTTTGGCTCAACGTTGGAAGCGAAGGAATTTTCTGAACTGAGTATTTAATGGAATGTGAAAATAGGCATCTTTTAAAAGCCACAGTAGTGAACCAAACTTGGAATTTCAATAGGGGTAAAACATCTAACAACGTTAGACATTTTTTGAACACTATGAACTTGTTTAGGGAACGGAGATCCAAATTGGAGCACAAGCCCCTTGGTTTTTTGTTTACAATGACATAACAGGAGAACACTCCATCCATGCAAGCCCCTTTTGCCAGTAATATCTGCACTTCCTCAATGAGCAAGGAGGTGAAGGACTGGACAGTGGTGGGATGTCTGAAGGGGATACCTTGGCTGACAATGGACAACACCCAAACCTCTTCAGTTATGGACTCCCAGGCCTACAGAGGAAGTGACGGACTGTTTGAAGGGGCAAGAGGGGGATCTGGCATCAAAAACTCTTGTTTATTTGGACCAGATTGATCTTTAGGGGATTGAGAGCCATCCCTTGGCTTGGTTTTGAAGTACCTCCTACAAGGTTGAGCAGAGGTAGAGGATGCAGGCTGTTAAGAGCCTCTGGAAGTTGAGTGTATTGGTTGAGAATGGGACCAATGGTATCTGTAATAAGGAAGATCGGGCCATGGGGGGTAGGGGAGATCTTTGAATGAATTTAGATACAGAGGAGTGTCACCTAGAGATCTAGCTGTCACCTTATCATCTTTGATCTTTTTTAGGGCTTCATCTGTAGTGGACAAAAACAAATCTGATCCTTCGAAGGGAAGGTCTTCCACCCTCATGAGGGGCGAGTGCTGTGGTTCTCAGCCATGCATATTTATGTATGAATATAGCCGAGGCTCTGGCTCTGGATGAACAATCCCCAATATGCCTGGCCCTGTCAATGTGTTGCTTCAAGAGCCTTAAAGCTTCTTCTTGCATGATCTTTGCTAGCCTTTGCGTGTCATCAGAATTAATAAAGCTGATAGTGAGCCATGGTGGCTTCATAATTGTCAATTCTAAAGGCCAAAGCTGTGGAGGTATATACCTTTCTACCTAGTATGTCAAGTTTCTTTCCTTCTTTATCAATTGGAGCCAAAGGGCCTGTGCTTTTCTGGAAATCTTTCCCTTGAAGAGATTACGTAACAATGCAACTGGCCAGGGAGGTGAATGAAAAGGAAACTAGATCCGTCCTGTTTGGTTTTATATGTCGCTGGACTTGAAGTTGATCTTGCCCGCACATCCTTGGCCAAATCAAGCATTCCCTACATAATTGGAAATGCTACAGGACTACTTGCTTCCAAATGTAGCTCCTTAAAGACCAGATCCAAACAGGTCAAGAGCTGAGCAGTTCACTTCAATTTCCAGGATCTCCCCATACGAACCAACTGCTTTGTGTATAAACATAGGTCTTCGCTTGGTGAAACAGCAGAGTAAGGAATTCTGGTGGAGATGGTTCTGAGGCAAAATCAAAAACTGACAAGTTGTCATTGGATTGCGTGGAAGGGTTCAACATCAGTTCCCGAGTTGCATTATACCTTCAGGAACGGTGGTAGGAACTGATGAAGGTTTTGCTTTTCATCTCGGTTCAATGTACAGGCATATCTGGGTCTTCCTTGTGGAAGAAATAGTGTGGGAGTGGGTACATGCCCGGTGAGCCCTCGTATCCATAGGCATAGTAATGATGATACGTAGAGCCATATGGTGAGTAATGGAACCGATAGCTTTGGTGGTGAGTCAATTCTCATTGGTTATTATTGTCAGAGGGATCCGAGGAATCGCTACTTTTTCCGACAGATGCACAGGAGATGGTGGCAGTGGGGAAATTGTTGTGGATGGTACAACTTCAGGAATTTCCTCCTCGGAGAGAGATGGAACCGATGCGGAAGGGTGTCTCAGCTTTGGAGAAACGATTCCTGGATCCTTGGAAATGGCTTGAAGGATCTGGGCCCAAAGATATGGCTCTTCTCTTATGGGATTTTCAATATGCTTGGACTTGAGCGTTACCATTTTTGTAGGCAGCTCTGATTGGCACCAAGGTGGAACCAACGAAGATGTAGTTGGAACCAACTGGTCCTTAAAAAACGGCTTCCTTTTTCTGCACACCCCAAATTTAGAGCCAAACTTAAATCCAAATGTGTTTTGAAACCTCAACAATAGCTACTCCTTCAGTCCAAACTACATGTTACATCTACTACATAATCACTACATGGGCTTGCAGCAAGAAGTCAAATGCAAGTTCCCCGTGGGGACTCAATTCAGAAACACAGCAGAGGCCTAGTTTGGATCAGGATTGCAGTATGGGAGAAGGGCTCCAGCCTGTTGCTAGACCCTGTAGCGATCATGTGGCAGATAGAAAATGTAGTTTGGCCTTCAAAAAAACCTGCTTTGGGAAGGGATTATTTGAGATGAAGCAGCAGCAACAGAGGGAGTGTTTAAGCCTTCCACCAACACTTCCCCACTTCTGACACCATGTCAGTACATGCTCTGCAAATCCCCCCCCCCCCCGGCAAGAGTCCTAGGTACATGAAGGAGAGAAAAGAAGCAGCAGGAGACAGAATTGCAGAAAAAAAACAACCTGCATGGGGAGGCTTTAACACTCAATCTCCCACTATCCCACACTTCTGGGCTGAAAACTGTCCATTTATAAAGCTACTTTCCCCCTAAATACAGGTACCTTGGGGTTTTTAAAACGTATGTTCTCATGTCACAGGTCCATTGAATGAGAAACAGGGTTTTGCTGTTCTATGGTTTTATAGCCTTGGTCAATAATCAACTGAAGATTTACTCCAAAGAAGGGGCAGAAGACAGAAGACAAGCCCCACCCACCTCCACCCTCCAGAGGGCACTAGCACATCCCTTGACATACCCCTCTTGTCTCTGGATTAGCAATGGATGATCAGATGGTTAGGAAGCTAGACGGGGTCCTGGCACTTCTACAGTTGCTCATCTCTACTTCGCTGCCATAGTCAGAACACGGTTTCAGACCTGTTGGCTCCTGTTTTTGTCCAGTGCAAATTACAACAAGTAATTCAAGGAGAAAGTATTCTGGAGCAAGGAGAATGTTCTGGAACAAGGAAATGGTGGCATCCATTACCAACAGCCTTGTCCAAGCACCCTGCTCTGAAGTCTTGTCTAGCCTGAACAGCTAAACAGGCCATGGTGGGACTCCTGGGGAAATGTTACGCTCTAGATTTTGCTAAAGGTTATCTGTGCCTTTAAAGATGTCCAACTTAAATAGGGGAGGCAGTTTCAAAAAGATTTGGCTTCCTGGGACAGGCCTGCGCAGGGACACCCAACAACCTGACATCACCAAGGCTGGGACACCCCATGAGCTCTAGTTTCCTCTCTCTGCTTCCTTCTGAATGTCCCTCCACACCCCCTGAAATGGCGGGAGAGCCTTCCTTCCTTTATCCTACACCTCCCTCTAAGGGGTCAAGGTTCGACCATGCCCTCAAACGCCCAGCCTCAGATGCCTTCGGTTGGTTTCTCAGTGGGGACGATCCAATCATCCCTGCCCTTCCCATAGGATCCGAAACCAAAACCTAACTGTACAAGAACTGCTGGAAGCCAAGTACGTCATTTACAGATCATATTTATTCCACTGTAAAAAGTCAACTGACTCTTTATATATATATGTGTGTGTATATACACATACACAATGCACAGTCACCTGCTGTTCCACACAGTAGACACCGGCTTCAGTCCCCAATGGGATTCTGCAGTAAATGTGGAGAACTGTAGTCTAATGCATAAGAGGCAGGAAGCACTAGATGAGACACGTTGCACTCTCTGGTTTCATGCTGAGAGGCCGGTGGTGCAGGAGGGCAGTGGCACCCTCCTAAAGTGCAACAGACTGCTGGCAAGGAACAGAGAGAAACTTGGCAGCCGATTCCTGAAGGAGTCCTAGAACGTCCAGTAGAGGCTGCTTCCTGCCCACTCCCAACAGCCTCTCAACCAGGCACTGTCCATCCCCCATCAGGGCCTCTCTTTCCCTGGGAGGCTGCGAGCCTGAAGGAGACCCCGTTAAAAAGAGGAGAGGCTCCAGGGCAGGGTTTTGGTCAAGATGCTGCTGCTCGCTTCGTGTTGCAGAGAGAATCCTCCTTCGGGGCCAGGCCTCTACATCCCCTGGCCTTTTCAAGCTCAGCTCAGAAGGCCAGCATGCCACTGACCAAGCTACCCAACTCTCAAGCCCCGGGGAGGCAGCAAGAGGCAAAGGGGGGCCTGGAAAACAGCCATCTTCTGGGCGAGTGCCAAGGAAGAGAGACAAGAAAGCAACGGGGCAGAACATGCCTGCTGGAAGCTTTTCTGCTTGATCTCTTGGGGAAACTGGTTCCTTTGCTCTCCCCCCCCCCCTCCTCTGCCAAGAGCTCCCACCTGTCTGGGCCACAGGCTGCAGGTCTGTGCTGAAAAGCCTGGCTGCTGCCCTCAGTTCTGAAGAACAGAGAAAGTGGCCACGGCCAACACAGAGATGCCCTCTGTCCAAAAGGAGTCGGGAACTCTACAACAGTTGCGCTGGGATGAGGATTTTGGCTTAGGGTTTCACCAGAGAAAAGAGCCACCTTGGCAAAGCAGCCTGCTGCTCTTCTGCACAGGCCTTCCTGACAGTAAGCATGGCTTCTACCCAACGGAGTATGGCCCAAATCCTGTAACGCTAACACCCCTGCAGCCAGCTGCCCTCTGCAGCCCCTCAGTTGACTTCAGAAGTTGTCATGGGGTCACTGGGCCGCTGGGAGGCCAGGAGCGGCACAGGAGAAGTGGCTTCTATGAGGGCTGGGTTCAGAATAATGGGCAGAGTCATAGGCGGCACCCCCACCTGTAAGGGGGAAGCCAGCGGCTGGAGGATCAGAGGTTGCTGTGCCATTGCTGGAGGAGGATCTTTCACTGAACTGGCTTTTGTGGGTGCTGCTGGAGCGAGAATCTGTGGCCCAGAGGGGCTTGACGGGCTTGTGCCTGGGCCAGAGGCACTCTCGGGATCTGCAAAAGAAAGAGAAGCAAGCTTTGAATTCACTGTGTTTCAGAAAGGTCCCCAGCCGAGTTCTATGACTGCCCCCATTTTTATCAAACCTGCTCTTGCTTGGGTATTTATAGAGATACGCATACACTTTTCTCTTGCAACTTGGCCATCACCCAAGGGAAAGCTCTCTCATCTCCCGATTCCATCTACTCTCTTGTCCTTTTGGGTTCCCCTTTTCGTGCTCTTATCCTAGCAGATGTTTCCTCTTCTGATCCTTGTTTCTTGTTCACTGCACACCAAGTTCTCTGTCAGCATCTCTCATTCCTTCACAGCCTTGACTAACCTCTTCTATCCAGTGAGCACCATTTTTAACTTGCACTTCCGAGAGACTTTAGTGCAAAGTTCACTGTCTTCCTAATTTGCCCATATACATTTATGGCTTTTCCCCTTGTTCTGTCATGCTAAACGATCTCACGACTCTAATCCAGATTCACTCTTCCTCTCCAAAATGCCTTTTTCCTAATGCTAATTTCCTTTTAGACTCATATATTCAGTTTCTCTTAATGGGCCTTTCCCCAATTCTTCATGTCTTTTCTTTGCCCATTCCATTTCCCCCCCTTCTCCTTGCTCCTCTTGCAGATTCTTCTGCCTCATCCCTCAGTTTCCCTTTCTGAACCTTCCACTGATCTCTTGATCCTGTTCTAGCCTCCTTGTTGTTGTTGTTATTTCTCAAGTTCTTACATTTCTCTCTGATCGTGATGCTCTAAGGTCAACTTATCTCAAAAAGGACATAGCACAGATGAGAAAAGTAGAGAACAGGCAATCAAAATGATGAAAAGGCTGGAGGACTTTTCCTATGAGGGAAGGCTAAAGGGTCAGGCATTTTTCAATTTCAAAAACAGACAGCTAAGGGGAGACATTAAACAGGTTTATAAAATTATGCACGAGGTGCAGAAAGTGGATAAGGAAAGCTTTTCCCTCTATGTACCTGGTATGTTGGCTGCTATGTGACAGAGGCTGCTACTGGACTAGAAGGACTGCTGTCTGAGCCAATCAGATGGGCTTTCCATCAGCAGAACACACACGCATCCCCCCAGTAGCTCAAACGCTAGTCCTGGAGGGCAGGGGAATCTCAGAATGGTATTTCAGGCTACAGCATGAGGTGGGAGGTGAGGAAGTCTGCAGAAGCATCCCATGGGACCCGACCCTTTGATCTTTGATTTCTCTCCTTTGCTCCCCAAACGTGCATTATGTCACTTCCTCCCTGTAGATTTCTCCTGTCCTTTTAAACCATTCTGGCTATTCTTCTCTGCTACTTTTTATACGTCAAGTTCCTCTCCTGGAACACTTCCATGGTTCCATCTTCCTCCTACCTTCATGTACTTCTCCTCAAAACCTAACTTTTCTGAAAAGATTTTGATGCAACCCCGACCTGCCCCCCCCCCCCCGCCCAAAGGAGAACTCAAGAGCGGGCAACTCTGTCTTGCTCTCATTCCTCTAACGCTCCACGCCAGCAGGAAGTGTAGGGCTTACCATTCGTTGCCAGCTCAGGAGTCTTGTCAGGAGGTGCGGCGTGGGTGGCTGGCCTTGCATCCCCTCCAGAGGCATGTGGCAGAACGGATACTGTTTGTTTCGGAGGATGCATCTCTACCGGTAAAGTGGAAACTGGGTCTAAATGAAAGCAACAAGCAGAAAACCTTATATTTTCTATGGGGAAAATGGCATTCCTTTAAGTTGGAATTTTCAAGATGCAGTGCCCTCACTGGTATGTTAGGCGGAGCAGGTGTGTGAGCATTGTAGAACAAGGCTCTCTACACACATGCACCCTCAGCTCCCACAAGACCTCTGTGGTCTATTCCAGTGTTTGAATGAACGGAGGGATTCCATCGGACCTTCATCAGGGCAGGGGATCCCAAGCATGAACCTCAGGGTCTGAGACTGGGATCTCACTTGGTACCTACCCTACCTGGAAAGAAATCTGGGGCCTGCACTGAAAGGAATTTGCAACACTAGCCCCTACACTGGCTAGACACCTGCCCTTGTGCTCTTGCCCATATAATAACAACAACAACATTTGACTTATATACCACCCTTCAGGACAACTTAATGCCCACTCAGAGCAGTGTACAAGGTATGCTATTATTATCTCCACAACAAACACCCTGTGATCAGAACCTCTGGCCTGCAGCACCCTATGTCCCCATTCAAGCCAGCGGGCACAGGGAGCCCAGGTTCCTAGTATGGCTGTTTCCCACAGCCTTGGAGGAAGGCTGTCCATTGCTGGATGCCTCCCTCAGAAGGCAAAGTCTGTTTCTTTGCCTCTCCAATACAAAAGGCACTTCCTGCATGCATAGATATACCTTGAATGACTGTCTGTTTAAAGAGTTCATCTCGCAGCTTTGGCAGAAAGCAGTCTATGCGCTCCCAGGTGATCTCCCAGAGATCCGAGTAGCCTGTTCGTGAGTCAGCGCTATGGAATATTCCAGCTGTATCCATCACCAGCAGCATGTTCTTCAATGACTCAGGGATTGCCTCTGGCTGCAAGGTAGGATACATCTGAGATTCAAAACAAGATCTCACTGTTTGGTTCACTTCAGAGGTCATAAAGGGATCAGTGAACCTTGGAGAGGACAGGTCATGAGGGGTGGCCTCTTGAAGGAATGCCAGGTTTATGTGATACCTCAAACCCCACAGAGAATCAAAGGAGGAGGTCACTGCAGAGAGGTCCGGCTGCAGGCGTTTTGAAAATACGCCTGGCAAAAGGAGCCAGTGGAAATCGGAAGAAGGGGCGAATCACATACCAGCAAGTCACTGGAACCGGAATGCATGTACTTGTCCATGAAATCCAAGATGGTCAGCCACAAAGCCGCAAAAGTGGGGAGGGACAGCAGTGGGGACAAGTGCTGCAGGAAGACCTACAACAGAGGGGAAGGAGTCACGCTAGAAATCAAAGCAAGCGATGAAGAGGGGGGCTGGGGGCTTTGGTCCTTACTCAGCAGGACTCCCGTTCTGGGCCACTCCTCCCCACACACCGTCAACACAGCTGCACCTCATTTAAAGCCCCCCCCCCTCGTCTTTCAGAAAGGCCAGGAGCTGCTTAAGCGCTTCTTTGGTATTAAAAAAAAACCTGCCTCCACCAAAAGCAGATGCTGTGACCAATGATGTTAAACGACTAAGACCAAACTGCAAAGACATCCATGATCTTAATGCACTTTTCTGAACTTCTGATTAGACGCATGAAATCGGGCTAAGCGTAAAATACTGCACTAGGTGAAGGGGACAACAGAAGAGAGCTAGCTGTTGAACACCCCTCCACAAACACATCACCTGTGAAACAAATTTGCATTGCCACAGAAAGCCTTTCCACAGCACAAAGAGCGGAGAAGAATTCTTTCATTACTTCTAAGACAGATACATACACACACACACACCGTATACTCTATTAGCCAAGCAAGACCCCCCATCTGCAGATACTTAAATCTGTGGATGGGGCCGCACTGACAGAAAACAGATAGCTCTGCAAACTTGGGGGGGCCGCTCTCCCCAGGTTTGCAGAAAATTCTGAAAACGGCCAGACAGGAATTGGTTTGATGATGATTTTAGGGTGTTTTAAAAAGGCGATTTGTTATACGTATTATTAGGGTACCTTCACAGTATCTTGGGAAGTCCAAGATGTGGGTCAGGAATAGCTTTGAAAGCCGAGATCAGGGAGATGTCTTATGAAGCAAGGCTTGGTGGAGAGCATTTAACTTAAAAATCAGGATTTTGAAATCAAACTTAGGACCAGGTCTCCTTGGATTAGTTATGCTGGCTCATCATATGAGTAACTGCAATAAGTATTTAGAATATAAATTATCATGTCTGGACATCACCCATGATATGATAGAAACTATGAGTAGTAATGAATTGAGTAAGTTAATCAAAAGACATTTGAGGGATCTTGATAATAACAACATGTCGGTTAGAGCTTGCAGAGTATGCTCTTCTGTTTCAATTAGTATCCTTCCTCCAATAAAAATGCCAAATTATTTCTTTGAGTTAACCCTCCCAAAGTACAGAAGGGCATTTTTTCTTGGCGTTTAAACGTCTTGCCATCAGCGGTGTTGTTGGGAAGGTAATGAGGTATTCCATACTCTAACAGATTCTGTGGATATAATACTAACTGAATTGATAGTATAAATCATATTCTTTTGGAGTGTCCTGAATTTTTAGACTGGAGAGCTGAACTTATTCTTCCTCTGCTTAAGCAGGATTTTATTTCTCTTGAAGCTAAATCTTCTTGGCTATTAAGAGATGAAGATAAACAAGTAACTTTTGGTGTAGCTAAATTTTTGGTGGATGAAGTAAAACCACGTGATTCTGGCAGTAAACGCTAGGTTTCCCTTTAATAGGTGATGGCTCACTGTTTATGACTCTGGTCGAGAAAACAGTAATTAAGAAGAAACGTTCTGAAAAATTCCAAAAATATGCAAAGTTTTTTCTTAAAGACCCGAATACAAGAACTTTGCATGCAGAAACGCAGACAAGGCTATACCACTCCTCAGGCCGATAGGCAGGCGGGTGGGGGACTTGCCACCGCTGCTGTTGAGGCAGTAGAGTTGGGAGGGCAGCAGCATCTCCTAGGCTGGGCGACAGGGTTCAGTGGTGGCTCCCTTGCTTTGCCACCAGCCCCGCTGTAGCTGGAGACAAGTAAGGAGGTTGACCCAACCTCCCTTGGGATGGGGGGAGGAGGGCAGGTAGAGTGCTGGAGGGGGGATATGGGTTACAAGGGCAGACTGGTGAGGATGGGAGTTAGGGTAGGTTGAGGATGGGTGAATGCATGGAGGGAGAGGAAAGGCAGGAGCAATGAGATGCCCCCTCCTTTCTTGCAGGACCTTGGGGTGTGTGTGTGTGTGTGTGTGTGTTTCATGCAAGTAACAGCCCAGCTTCTATTCCCCCTTTGTACAACAGTGCTCTCAAAACGGATGTACTCAACGGTAGCTCAGAACATATCAAACTTGGAGAAAGGATACAAGTAGGCTTTTCACACCTTGGAAAGCAGAGTTGAGGCTCTCATTCTGGTCTCCTCCATCCCACCAATATCTGCTGGGCTAATGTTTTCCAAGAGTTTGGTCAGCAAAGGAAAGAGCACCTATTTGATACAAGACACCAACATGCTAATAGGTTAAAAAAAATTCTGTGCTTGCAAAAAAACTCTTTTGTTGCTGGGGGGTGGGTGTTATTTCCCCTTTTCCTACCCCTCTCATGAAACTGTTTGGCTTAAAGAAACAGCCTTTGGGGCCTCTTCTTTTTCTTCTGTGACTCCCACTGCCCCTTTAAGAATCGTAACCAAGTCACTGCTTCCTTCTTCTCCTGCAGTTGACTGAGCTCAACCAGGTGGCCACGGGCTAAGGCATCTCATGCAACAAGAGCCTGAAAAGGGCCGTGCCATCCGTCTGGGAAACCCAGAGGCACAGGAAAGTGAGCAAAGCAGGGCACACAGCCAAAGCACCAAGGCACATGGCTAGGTGTGGGTAGCCCCCCCCCCTTCACCCAGGACAGCTAAGTGGCCACTTCTGCCTTCAGATTAACAGCCATTAGGGAGAGAGCGGGGGAGAGCTTCCACCTACACTCTGCTCTTGAGCAGCCAGAAACTTCCACCCTCTTCTCTCTGTGGGTTGTCCCATTTGCTACGGCTGCAGCAGGGGCCTCCTACTTTACAATGAGAAGAAACCTGGGGACTGCAACAAACGCGTGTCTAGCACGCTGCTAGCCTCTGTCTCTCTCAACTGCCTGTACAGCAGTTTCTCTACAGGGCTGCATCTCTGAGCTTTTTCAAACTGGAGAACCGCAAAGCTCGAAAGTTCTGCCCCGTAAAGACACTGCCCTATAGCACGGAGGTTGGAGGGTAGGGAAGGAGTTTGCTCCCCATCTACCCCTAACCTCAGTCCTATAGGACTCTCGTTAGGCTGTAGGCTGAATGGAAGTTGCTTGCTTGCTCGCTTCCTTGCCTGTGACCAGTCCTGATTGGTTTCTGCCTGCCTCATTTTTAGGCAAGGTCACATTTTCCCCCATACCTGGGGATTCCCCTTTACTTTGCGATTAGCTTCATTTTGCTGCTCTGTTGATTGGCACAGGTCACCCAGCTTATTATTAGAAGACATCAGGATAAGTGGCAAAACCTGAAACACTGGGTGTGTACAAACAAGCCTCCTTTCACCCAAGCCAAAAGACTACAGGATGGCTCATGAAGCAGCACCGTTTGGATGGGTAGTGGCAGGGCCAAAAACCATCCCTCTTCCCAGCTGGGTTGTGCTGTTACCCACTCTTCCTCCCCATACTAACTATTGTCGTATCAGGATTATATAAAACAACGCATTCTTCAATGCCCACTTGCAGCTCTGTAGCAAGAAAACAGGGTTACACTTATCTGTAACAGTTGTTCATTGAGTAATCTTCTGTGCAGGCACACATTTGGACTGTGCATATGCAGGTGCATATGCACAGAGAAGATTTCCAGAGCTTTCTAGAAAACTAGGAGCGCCCCTCCTCCCTTTGGTGCTTCCCCGCCAAGAACGTCACATGACCAGGAGGAGGAATGCTATTCCCTCAGTTCTTTCTATGCTGCCACCACAGACACCCCCCCCCCCGAAACTAAGATTCCAGAGAGTTCACAGGAGGGCAGGAGGGAGGGATGTTTGCCTGCTCAGAAGACCACTCAATGAGCAACCGTTACAGGTAAGTGCAACCCTGTTTTAATCTTTGTGGCTTCTGTGCAGTAATCCTACATGGGGAGAGTAGCAAGCTCACTTACTGAAGGAGGTGGGAGTGAAGCTCTCAAAGTAAGAGACTACGGAGTCTCCAACAGATGCTTAGGGTCTCACTGACATTCACCCAGAGGAGCTGGGAGCTCTCCAAAAGTGTCCCCGCCTCAGTACAAGCAGGAACAAAGCAAGAAAAAAACAGGGCACTAGTGGGGAGAGCCGTGCTAAGTAAAGGATGCTGAACAGTCATGCACTCGAGAGCGTGATCGCCTCTACCAACCAACAAAGGAAGGGTTGTGTGAGGATACTGCCAGGCCTCTCTTGGAGCCTGGATGACTAATACAACCAATAGTGTCGTGAGATGTGAGGGCTGTAAACCAACCCCTGGTAGGGAATCCTGGCCAGGGCATGGGACACATTAACACTGTGAAACTCTATGAATGGGGAAACATTAGAAACTCAGAGTGTCCACATTCCACAGGTGGAAGTGCTATACACTAATACTGAAGTACCAAGGAAGCGCAAAAAGTTAATAAGGGGTTACATCCCTACCTGAGTGTGAGCCAGCAATCCTGCCTCTGTTTGCTACTCTCCTGTTTCCTGTTCCTCCATCCCTTTGCTCACAAGGTAGCCCCACTTGGTTCAATGGATTTCACACCGAAGCACTATGCAGAAAAGCATAGCCTCAAAGCAATGAGGCCTTTGTACATGTGCAGTATGCACCCCCATCTGAGAGGGTGAAGCTAGGGTGCTACCATGGTCTGGAAGACAAAGACCCAGACCCAACCCCGCCCCCAGTCTTTGCTGTGAGGTTCACTGGGTGCCCTTGGGCCAGCCACTATCATCAAGCCCAGCCCACCTCAGAAGGCTGTTGTTGTGTGGCTAAAGGGAGGCCGTCCAACCCCACTGGAGAAAGGGCAAGTTAAGAAGCAGCGAGTGGAATTGGGTCTTTGAGGGGCAAAGGAGCTTTGGGGTCGGGGTTAGCACAGGCTGCCTTGTCTTGCCTTGCCCTTCCTCCCCTGCTCTGGGCCACCTGCACCTGCCTGGTTTCTGCCAGCGAACAAAAACAAGCAGGGAGCGGAAGGAGCCCAGTGGGGAAACAATGCACCATGCCTGCCTTGGGTACCACAGCACTCTGGTTGAGGCTTCAGGGTGCCACTTTTGGACAGGATCAGACATACTTCTGTCAGGGGAGAGGGTGAAGATGAGGGCAGAGGAGCTGGGCAGCAGCTCACAGTCGAGCCAAGGGGCCTAACCCGGATGAAGGGCATGCCCAGCGACCACATGTTCAGCTCCCTGCCTCAGGGCTGCTTAGATGGCAGGGACTGGGAGCAGCTTCTGGGGGCAGGAGCTTCCCCCCCCCGCCCCCGCAAGAGCCCCTGATTTGCTTCCTCACTCAAGTGTACCCTCCAGGCAGCTGTTCTCTGCCAGGTGCCTCAGGGCCCCAAATCACCCCGCAGAGGACTCCTCCTTGCCCCCGACACCCTTCTTTCATTCAGTGGCTCTTTGAAAGCTGCATACGGTCGCACCAGAGCATCTGCCAGCCTCCTGTTTTCTTCACTTGCTCATGAACCGGATAAAAGCCCTCGAAGGGCCAGATCCATTCCACAAGCCTTATGTTTGATACCCTTGGGTAGAAAGCTCTGGAAATCCCTGTGGTTGGCCTGTGTGTGTGCAGTCCCCATGTACGCCTGCACAGAAGCCGCAAAGATGAACTCCAGTTTCATTGCCCCACGCCCCTGGTGCTCTTCTGGGCACACAGTGCTCCCTCTGACACTCCACTAAGTCATTAAAACAGAAACATGTGCCATGAAGTAATGATTCAGAAAATGGGACTGGATATCAATGCACACATCGCAGAGCATTCTCACGTCAAGGAGGTCGCTGAATCTCCTCTAAAAGGCTCTCTAAATCTAGTGAGGGGATTACTCCTTGACTCGGGGGCAATGGGGAGGCTGCTCTTAAAAATTCATCTTTCCAAGCATTAAGGCAACAGCCCCATGAAACACCAGTGTTCTTTTCTGCACTAATATACGCTGAAGCCTGGATAGGTCTTGAATAGCTCCTGATATATAATGCCACCTTACCCCCCCCCCCCAAACCACTAATCTTCCCCTGCTGGGGCAGGCGTATGAAGCACCTTATTGAAGCAGGATTCCCATTCCAAGGCATCCAGGGCCTGCAGGTCATGGACAAGGAGCGCCCGCTGCAGGTAGGTCAGGGCCTGCATCCGCACTTGCCGTCGTGCATCGCAGCACAAGCAGGCGATACCTGCAGGGAGTACCAAGTTAGAACAGGAGGCAGAAACCTCATTCTCAGCCCGGGCATGCCTAGCCCTGGCTGCCAGGTGTGAATTCCACCCACTAAAAGCAGTACATTCATTCACTCATGCACCCCCCGCCCCCATGAACTTACTGGATATTCATTACAAACGGGAAAACCAGTGAGCAGAGCAATCACTAGCGCAAGTCCGGCATGATGCAGTAATCAGTGTCAGATAACAACCTAGAAAGCCCAGGATTCAAATCCCCATACTGTCATATAGCTGTCACTGACTGATGTTAGGCCAATCGCTTTCTTTCAGTTGAACCACCTCACAGGGCTGTTTTTGTGGATCCAACGGAGGAAGGGGAAATGATGTACGCTGCTCTGAACAAGTTGGGACAGCAGGATGAAAAAGTACTAACACAAAATCTATCCGGAAGCACCCAGGACTTTCCACAACATAACAGGTAACAGGTCAGCAGATCAGGTGGAGATGTGATTTGCTCAGACTGCAATCCTGAACTGCAGCAAAATTCTGGAGGTTTGAAACCTCGAAGATTGTGCTTGCAAGTGATTGCCACACATGCAGCACAGCCACCGTGGTACGGTGGTTAGATGTCAGACCAGGATCTGGGAGACCCGGGTTCAGATCCTCACTCTGCCATGGAAGCTTGCTGGGTGCCCTTGGGCCAGCCGCTCGCTCCCAGCCTAACCTACCTCACCGGACTGCTGTGGGGAGAAAACGGGAGAGAGGAGGACTCCGTAAGCCGCCTTGGGTCCCCCACTGGGGAGAAAGGTGGGGGGCACAAATGCAAAAATATTTTACAAATATGTAAAACCACCACAGGAATCACTTCGACGAGTCCTGAATTCCAGGACTCATTCAGTGGGAACAATGGCGAAGGGAGGCGGATAAGTGACCAAGAAAAAAGGATGAAGGTGATCACCCTTATCAGGGCACAAAAGGAGGTGGAAAGATCAAGGGTGCAACCGCTTGCCAGCAACAACTTTTGAGCATGCAGCTGGAGCTGACTGGAAACTCCTTTTGGATGTGCCTGGGTACGGACGGACAGGAAGCTCCGTGCATGTAAAAGAACCCAGTGTAGCAAACCCTCTTCCCAAGTTCTCCTCCTCGTCTTGCCAATTCCATGGTACCCGACTACAATCTCTGTATGGGAGTCCCCTCTTCCCCGAAGGGGTACCACAGAACCAGCTTCAGCCGCCTCCCATCTTGCTCTGATGTCTGAGGCTGCTGCCTCCCGGCAGGCTCGGATGGCGCTGGCTTTACCTTGCAGGAGCGGGCACCAGCAATTGGCCCACAGTGTCTGAGAGTCTGCTTCAATCTTCTTCCTTGTGGCCTCTAGATGGCGCTGCTCCTCTGCCCAGGAGTTGTAGATGTTAGCAGCTCGCGTGTGTAGGGTGTGCATTAGGTCCAGCAGCTGCAATTAAAAGAGTTCAGGTGGGCAGTGAGTAATCTGTGGGCCCGTTTATTCATAAACTAATAAAACAATGCTTAGAACTGAGGAAGAGAGGAAGGGAGAAGAGCAAACAGCCTGCACATGTCAAAAACAATTCTTAAAAGACAAAAGAAACCAGGCAACCTTCTGGGACTGAGGGAATACCCATCAAGGTCCCTGCTACATGATTGTTGTTTTGGTTAAGAAAGTCATGTCTAAAGGAATACCCAGTTTACTGTACTTTTGGACTGGCGAGTTGCCCATTACTGAAACACAGATCTGTAGCAAAATGTCCTCAAACAGGGCAAAAATATGTCTCATTAAAAAGATTATTTCCATTCCCCACAAAAGGGACTACCCACAAATCTCTTCCCAAGGATCTATCCTTTTTATAAATAGTGTAATGTAGACTGCAGTGACTCAGACAGGGGAGACCTCTGGGGCAGTTATTCTCCCTTAGTCTAACCTACCTCACAGGGTTCTGGTGAAGATAAAATAGGGACAGACTATCTAGGAATGACACTTTAAGCTCCCTAAAAGAAAGACCAAGTAAAAATGTGATCAATAAATCTCAGTTCCTCAGCTGCCCACATTCGGAGGTAATTGAGGAAGGGGAGCTGTCCTGAGCCTGGTGTTTATTAGGGTCCCTATGGCCCAACAAGGTGCTTTAAATTTGCAAAGCAAGAATGCAAAGCCTTTTAACACTAAATGCAAACTAATTTAACAAGTTTAACACTTATTTATTTAAGTGATTCTTATATAATAATATAAGAAGCGCCTTGCTGGACCAAACTAAGATATGCCTTAACCCAGCATTCTCTGCGAAAACCTCCAAATTAGCAGGTTCCAGGAGGTATACCAGAAGCTGGCCAATGGCCTACGCCGACCTTTTGCCCACTCCACCTTTAACCTAAGAGTTCCAGCATTCTTCACACCTCAAGACATAAAGACCTCTAATTCCACACATTCTTTGCCAACTCACAGGAGAAAATTCCACACCTTGTATTCAGCTCTCCTTCAAGGACAGAATCACAATACCACCGCCAGGCATGCATTAGCACGAGCCTAAGAATGCATCCATGCTGAGGCTTTAAAGGACCCTGGGCATGTCTCCAACACTTATCTGACCCAGCTCAGAAAATCACCCCTGCCGCTTTTCCATCCCATCCGCACAGCATCAATGGTGACAGCTGCCTGCAGGTAAGTCACTGAAACTCAAGGCCAATTACACAGTGCAAGCTAATGCGGTCAATGACAGGGACATTAATATTAAGTTAATATTCTTGGCAGGAAAATCTCCCTGCACGACACTGTTCCTTCTCGGGCGATGGTGCATTTCCCAGGGTTCCAGTTTGGTACTATAGTGTCAGGGCAGAAGTACAAGGGAAAATCCTGCAGGGGCCACCCAAAGTCATTTTCTCGAGGACAACTGACAGCAGGGAAAGGAGAGGAAGAAATCCAGGCTATACTTACGTCCTGACTAACCTGTAAAGACACCGTGTGGTAACTGGCAGGGACGCTCTCATCCTCTTCCTCCTCATCACTGGGAGAGCGGTGCTGGTGCTGGCTGGAGCCCCTCGAGTGCCTCTCCTTGGCTTTCTTCTTGAAACGGGCTGTTTTGGGGTCATACTTATGGCTCTTCCCCCGCTTCTCCTGTGATTTGCACCCTAAACACACAATACCCACCAAGTCAAAAAGGAACCCGTAAGTTGACCTTGGTAGGCTGCTGAATCCTCAAGGACTGAAAGGGCATGAGGAAAGGCTGGGGGGAAGCCAGCCTTTCTTTCTAAGGGCGGGGTAGGTGGCAGCACATGAGGCAGGTGACAAAAAGAAATACCCACCCCTCCCGATTTTGCAGTGACTCCAAGGCAATTAGTCCATACTTAACATGCAGCAGCAAAATGCCACGACGTGGCCATGCACCAGTAGTCCACAGACTTCAGCAGGAGCCCCTGATGGATGGCCATTAAGTTGACCAGTTTAGGTAAGGATCCAGGCACAAACCCGAGGAATGTTTCACACACATTATGCAAGCTTTTTCTCCACAGAAGTGGGATGGAGCATACTTATGCAGGCAAACAGCCTTTACGTATCTGAACAGCAAATCAATCATTGGGTGATTTTTGCAGACAAAAATGCCAATTTCCTTCTCCCCTTAGGAGTGGGGGGTCACACTACTACCTACTGCACCAGAAAAGAACTCTTCCCCGCAAAAAACGTTATTTCATAGAAACATGCTGCAGCTGAATGGAGGGACTCATGGTTGGAGAGCAAACCGAAGAACTGTGGGAGGAGACCGAGAAACTTCTAACAAGAACCCATGTTCTGGGCAGTGGATTATGCTGACAAGAGGATTTGATAATGGCATTAACTCTGAAGGTAGTTGCTGAAACTGTACATCCTCTGCAGTCTCCAAAGCCTGCAGTATCAGCCCACGCTTCTGTGCCACTCTACATGGTAGTGTGGATTACCACCTCCCCTCACCCCGCGAATCTTAAGCTTTTATCATGAGCTACATTTTTTTCTGAATTAACTAGGTTGAACTTCCACGCTCAGAGGAAGTATGGTTTTGATCACCAAAAAAAAAAAAAAAAGTGTGGGGACAACCAAGAAATAGCTAGCTCCCTCATGCTCTGCTTATGAGCTTCCTACCATCAGTGCTGAAGACAGAGGTCCAAAGCATTTATCCATCAAGTGACGTGCCCACCTTACTGATGGTTACCCAGGACCCTTTTGTACACTGCTCAAGTCTCATGAAGTGGCAAAATCATGCACACAGGGCCCACAGCCACACCTCACCTCCATTTAGACTGGCCTCCACGAAGATGCGTATGGTTTTGACACAAAGCTCAAAGTTCTCAGGTGTGACATGGGCAGCATCTCGCACAATGAAAGACAAAGACTCCACGCACTTCATCAGAGATTTGGTATTATGCGGGCCCAGATCCAGCCCTACTGTCAGACTGTACTGATTCACCAGGGGTGAGCTGCCCAACTTGGAGGGTCCTATGATGGCTTTTGGACTGTCCAGGTCATCCTTTCCAACCTGCAGAGCAGAAAGTATTCAGTTTTGACAAAGCAACCTAAAGCCATAAAAAAGGACCAGATTTTGCACAGGAATTTCTAATTGTCGGTCTATATGCTCAGGGCTCCTTCTGCCTTAAGACATCTCTTCATATACTGCCACTGTAAACCCCCTAGGTAGACGGATGGCTTCACTGAATCCAATATGCAAGGAGCCAGTGGTGGAAGAGCAATTTTTACAGTCTCCAGGCGCAACCACACAGTCCTCAGTATTACTTACCACAAGCCAGCCACTGTTCACCACATCTACGTCAGTCACGGAACGATGCATTTTGCCTTGCTTGCTGTGATCTGCATACACCTCTGAATCAGAAGTATAGCCACGATCTAGGCTGGATTCATTTGGGTGGTAGATCTCACTGTCTGACTGAGCACCTTCAAAAAACAGACAAGAGACAGACTGCATGGCTGGACAAGGTTTTTGAAATAGAAGGGCAAAGCAATCTATAAAGAAAACCATGACCCTCCCTGCAACAACGGCCATGAGCAAGCCCTTGCAATAAGCATCCAGGGACAGAACCCACCGCACCTACTCCAGTCACTGGTCTGAATATAGAATGGATCAGCGCAATTATGCCTTGGGACAGATGCTGGTCTCTTCCCTATTGTTTTAAACAATGTTTGTAGTCAACACAGTAGTGATAACTGGGAGTGGCAATGAAGTCCCCTTCCTCGAATATTCTGACCTATGGTCCTTGCAGCCTGTGATTTGACTCCCTTCCTGAAATTAGTCCAGCACTCCTGATTTCTGTTTGTTGCACACACACCTGAGTCTGGATTGTGCAGGAGCACTTAAATGGTCATTCCATTTGGATTGAGGTAGATGGCTTTTGGAGCACATCCAACCCAGTATTTCTTTTTTGTGTGCGAAAACACCAAAATTAAAGTTAGGGGGTGGGTGGGACAGTCATGAGGTTGGGCAACTACCAAACAGTACGCTCTTCCTCATTTTTGTTTTTTCCTTCTATGACTACACGGGGCCTTGAAAACACTACCTCTGCCACTTCTTTCCCCGAAGTCTGTCAATTCCACACCTGTATATTAAAGCAGCGTTCACAAGCGCAGCAACTTGCTGCATCAAAAGGGGACACTCCAGCACAACAAAACTTTGATCTGCTATTGTGACTGGCATCTGAGACAAGAATTGTGGGTAGGGATGACAAAAAAGGCAGGGATGAAAAGCCATGGGTTATTAGCCAAGAGCCGGTGCTGCCTTTTAAAGCTGTTCAAAAAAGTTTGCTATCCACTTCGCAGGCTATTTCAGTAAGCGAAAGGCATACATGCCAGCTACTTATCTGACAGAAGCTGCTATCAATGACCAACTTTACCTGTGTCATTCTCGCCTCTTGCTGTAGCCTGCAGAGCTGGGGGTGGCTTCACCCCTGACCCAATACATTCCAGGAGGGTAAAGAGTGTGTACCAGTCATCTCCAGAGTGGATGTTGGCTGCATTGGTCTTGAGGAGCTCGTGAAGGCCATATGCAATTTGGTGGCTGACCCTGTTCAGCGTGCTGGGCTTCATCATCAATAAAATACGCAAGGAGAGCAGCACCTGCTCGAGGGGAGGGGGGATACAACAGTGAGTACCAGAGGGCCAGGGATTTAGACACGGGTCTTGTTCTCTGATTGCAGCACACCTCAGCCTGCATTCAGAGGAGAATCCTGCCTAGGGACAGGAGAATGAACAATAACTCTGTGATTAAACTAGCAAAGTCGTCTTCTCCTGTTTACAGCGGTATCTTGCTTGAGCCTTGCAATCACGAATATAAAGGCTGCAGAGGGAGAACGCTTTTTGCTTTTGATTCCTCAGCTGTAGCAAAAAACAGGCAGCTTAGAGGCCACACTTTAACTTTAAACATTCTGACTGATATCTATGACTCCACACTGAAAGATCAAGATGGGTAGCCGTGTTAGTCTGTCCGTAGCAGTAGAAAAGAGCAAGAGTCCAGCAGCACCTATAAGACTAACAAAATGTGTGGAAGGGTATGAGCAAGAGAGCTGTGACTCACGAAAGCTACCACAAACTTTGTTAGTCTTCTAGGTGCTACTGGACTCTTGCTCCACACTGAAAAGAGAGCCAGACATGAGATCCTTCCTGTTTCAAACCAACTCTGTTTCAGGGGGTTCTAGTCAGGCAAGCTCACTTAACATTGTGGGAAGGGATCCCAGCAGGCAGTATCTCCCTAACTTCTCCACTTTGGGGTCTTCAGGAAAACTCTGACAGCATCTCACTGGTATCTAGTTTCTCACCGGCCTTTCCAGTGCTTACAGGGTGGCTAATCTGTGCTAGGAGAAGCAAGCCAGCGAAGACCAGAGGCACCACAAAAGCAGTTCTCTCAGACAAGGATCCAGTCAAGCCCCTGCAGCCCCCTTTACCTGGGCACTGATCTCTTCCCTTCGGAGCAGCCGAATTGCCAGACGCAGCAGCCCCACCACTGCTCTCTCCACTAGGAAGCAATATTCCACAGCGTTGACACACAAGTGATAGAGGTGATCTCGCACTGCCTGCCACACAAAGGCCACACGATCCCTGAGGTGGGAGGAAGGACATTGTGATAAAATACACAGGCACATGCTTTGGGTGGCCTGGGATCCAGAAGAAAAGTGCCCACGCTCCTATTCTGCTCATTCACACAGCAAGAAGGGACAGCCTCAAGAGCATCACTAAATGGGGATTGTGTCGTCAGGCAACTAGGCCTGAGTCTCCCTTGGCTTCAGTCGTCCACCCATCCTTGCTCCGGGATCCCAAGTGTTCATCAGGTCCTCTTTATTGCCCCTTCATTTCCCACAAGCTTGTAACAGATCAGGCCCCTGCCTTCTGAAACTGTGGGGTCGGACTATGTAGGGAGGCACGTGTTTTAACATGCCAGAAAGAGACCCCACATACATTTGCAAGGGCATCATAGGATCTCTACAAGCCATAAAGGTCTCTACAAGCCATAATCGGCAACTTGGAGACAATCCCTACAAGACGCACAAGTTCTCATTCTTCGCAAGACCCCAAACGGGAACTCTGGAACCAGCAGCTTGATGGAGGTTGTCAGTCCCTGCCTTAATTAATCTAAAATATTTATACATTCTGGTTTTCTCCCAGTACAGAGAAAACCAAAGCATGCAATTACTATGTGGTCACAATACAGGACTCTTAATTGTCTGCTAAACTCCCTCTGCCAAGCCTCCTTCAAAAGGAGATTCTGATCCCTGAGACTTCCTCTATCTATTCTATTTGAGGGGCCATCACGGTACTCTCCGTCACCCCTGTGCCCCAAGTCTGGCACATTCCCTACAACCAGACCTGGGGATCTGCAGGAAGACTTCCTGCCCACTCCCAGCCTAAAATGGTCTGAGGCCTTTAATGGGTTGGGCGAAGTTCAAGGGTCTCAGCATTCACAGGATGAGAATGAAAAATGCCAGTGGTGGGGGCACCTGTGAGGCTCACCTGTTCTCCAGAACGATCCTCAGAAGCATCTCCAAGCAGAAAGCAGCATCTTCTTCATCGTATGTTTCTTCATCAGGAGTCACAGAGATCAGAGCCTAAAGCAATCAGAGAACAGCCACAGATATGTTTACAGCCAGACATGGAATGGAAATTCCACCACAAGAAGTCTGCGCGCGTGTCAGACAGGGAATGGAAATATCCATATCGACTGTTTTATCAGCATCATTATAGACCGTTTTATTTTATACCCAGGAATGTTTTTTACTGTTTTTACTTGTTTTTAATACGCTTGTTTTGATTCACCATTGGTTCTACTGCCTGTAGCTTTTCCTCGCTCAGGTTCAACTTCCAGAATACTGCATTAGGCTGGGATGAATTTCCTGCTTCTTTGCCTGGGCTAAAGCACTGTGCCTGACTCCATTTCAAAAATGGATTGTTTTGAAACTCGCTCATAACATATATCAGTTTTGTGCCGGTGTAGGATGTCTGCATTTTATTTCTTTGTGCCATTCTAAAAAATTCTTCTGTTTTCAAAAACACAAAAACTTTTAAAATCCCACATACATTCTATTCTGCCTTCCTTTATTAACAAACACATTTTGAATTATAATTCTGTGTCTTGGGTTTTCCATATGGTGCCCAGCACAGCTTCCCTTACATCTGCTCTGTGTATATGAGGACTATAATAAGATGTCCTAGCATTCTGAATTAATCAACAGTGGCAATTCTACCGAGGTTTCTAGAGGTATTTGGATCCTTGGTAATATCAGAGAAAATGACTGGGAATACACGGTAGGAGTTTAGGCAAGAGACAACTCTGCAGGCTTGCCATCCTGTCCAGAGTGACCCCTAGCCAAATCTTGTGCGGCAGATTCATACCAAAAGGGCATGCAGCATTTCCCAGGTGCTCATATAACAGGAATCTTTGTTCATGTCACTTAGCACACATCATTCCATAAAGGCTGGACTTGCTTGCAAGCCTCTTTCTGTGCGTGCATGTGCGCACGCGCATCTCTCTCTCTCTCTCTCTCTTTCTCATACACACCTTCATTAGTTCCTGGAGGGACTCCAGTTGTAGAAACTTGCTCTCAGTGATCAACTTCTCGGGGTCGCATTGCTATAAGAGAGAAAATTTAAAAGGAAGAGCATCAGAACAAAATCTCTCTCTCTCTCTCTCTCTCTCTCTCTCTCTCTCACACACACACACACACACACACACACACAAACATGCTTGCGAACACTGCTTTAATATACAGGTGTGGAATTGACACACATACCCGGTACCAGCTTCCCCTTTTGCTTCAAGGGCAATTCTGACAGGCAGGTAGACAGAACCCAAAGCCCTCCTTATGCCATCCAACACGCGGGCTATTCGTTACCTTTATACACTCCAGGGCCATTCGCTTTGCCTCCTGGTTCTCTGTAGACGGCCCTCTCATGCCAGATTGTTCTGGGCCGCTGAGTGTGAGCCAGCTAACAAAACTTAACACCGTGGACTCACCCCTGCAAGAGACGGACACCATGTTTTATTGAAGGATGAACGAGTATGCTCTCCAATATCTAACAAGCTTGTATTCAGCAATACTAGAGCACATTTGCCTGCTTGTTGGCCACCCAAACTTGGCTACCCACCGATTCGAAGGTGTCTCCTCACGCTGCAGAGAGATCTTGCCATTGGGATCTACAAAATCTTCAACCTGTGAATTAAACCAATAACGCATAGTGGGTATAACCTGACACTTACTAGGAACGCTGGGTTCATAACTCCCTTCCTCCACCCAGAAGCAACGCACAGAAAATTGCAATATTCTTACCTAGCATAACCTACTATGGTCCACTTTAGGTTAACAGACTGCCCCTTGGAAAGTGTGGAGTCTGTAATCAGGGATACTCACTTGAAAGGGCCCTGAGAGCCAAATGCGCAATCACCATCAACCAAAAGAGTCACATTTACTTCCATCCCTAGCATGAGGCCTGTACCTCCAGAAAGCATGCAGCTTTTCCACTCCTCCAATAACAACTGGCTGAACATGGACACCAAATGCCAATCGACCACAGTCCCCGCCAGGCAAAGGCCTTGCTCACTTCCTTGAATCACAGGTTGGGTGTGACACTGGGAGATGGCGCTTAGGAGAGCCACATGTGGTTCCTGAGCCACGGAGTGTGTAGCACTGTTCTTTTTTTTTTTTTTAAGAAATTTTTTATTGGGTTAGAACATTAATATTTTAACATTACATTACATTCAATTTTCCCCTAATTTTTCGTTTCTAACCCCCTCCCTTTCCCCCCCTTTTGTTGACTTCCAACAGCTTTCCCACCCTCTGTCCCTTTTCCCTTACTTCTATTAACTTCCTCTGTCTAAAACAAATATATATTCTCCATTATATTAAGCAGTACATCTTTAACTCTTTTACTTATTATACATCCAAACTATACTTCTTTAGATAAACAATTTGTCCCATTTTCCAGTTTTGAATATTTCTATATATCATAAACCATAAAAATTTCCCACATTTAAATCAAACAATTTGATTTGTTCTCTATACATTAATCATTTCTTCTTTTTATAGTATTTCTATATAACTCATCACATAGTCAGTCGTTTTAACTCTTCTATACCTTCAGTTTGGTGCATATAAGTCTTATCAAGTAAAAAAAAATATTGTTAATTACTCAATCCTCATGTTTAAACCGTTAATTATTCTCTATCAATATTCTATCAATTAACCTTTACATATCTATATATATCTCAATCAATTAATTAATCTAACTGCTTATAAATTCACATTTCTCTTCCTCCCCCGGTAAAGTCACCCCTCTCTTTTATACTTTTATTGTACTTCAGTAGTTCTCAAACTGCCACAGTTTTCCTCCCACCTCCCATTTCTTCTCCAGATATTGTTTCAGCTTCTCCCAGTCTGTGTTAAACTGCCCTGAGTCCAGATCTCTCAGTTTTCTTGTCATCTTATCCATTTCAGCCATATACAGCAATTTGTAGATCCAATCTTCAATAGTTGGCACTTCTTGTACTTTCCATTTCTGCGCATACAAAAGTCTAGCTGCTGCAGTCATATAAAATATCAACGTCCTATGATGGGCTGGAATTCCCTCCATTCCCAAGTTTAGCAGCAGGAGTTCTGGGTTCTTATTTATTTGAAACTGTAAAATTTCACTCATTTCTCTTATTATTTCCCCCCAGAACTGCCTAGCTACCTCACACGACCACCACATATGATAGAGGGAGCCCTCATGCTTCCTACATTTCCAGCATTTATTAGAGGTGTTCAAGTTCCCTAGCGCAATCTTCTTTGGTGTCATGTACCAACGATAAATCATTTTGAAAATGTTCTCTTTGATATTAATACATGTCGTTGTCTTCATTGTAGTTTTCCACAGGTATTCCCATGCCTCCATTGTTATTTCTTTATTAAAGTTTATAGCCCATTTCACCATTTGTGTTTTAACTATCTCATCCTCGGTATACCATTTCAACAGTACTTGGTATACCTTGGATATTCTTTTCTTGTCTTCTTTAAGAAGGGTCTGCTCTAGTTCCGAGTTCTCTGTTCGTATGCCCCCTTTTGCAGAGTCCGAATTGTATAAGTCTCTAATCTGTCTGTACTGGAACCAATCATAGTTAGGTGATAGTTCCTCTTGCGTCTTTATTCTAAGTTTAGATACTTCAGTTTTAGTTATTTCTTTGTACGTTAAACATTGTTGTTCATTATCAACAGCTCTCGGATCTATCACCTCGTATGGAACCACCCACAAGGGGGTTCCTTCTTGTAGGTAAATTCTGTACTTCTTCCAGATTGTATATAAACTTCTCCTTACAAAATGATGCAGGAACATCGAGTTGACCTTTACTTTGTCATGCCATAGGTATGCGTGCCATCCAAAAATTTTTTTATATCCCTCTAGGGCTAATAGTTTCTTATTCTTTAATGTCATCCACTCTTTTAACCAAACTAGGCAGATTGCATCATGATAAAGTCTCAGGTTGGGCAGTTGCATTCCGCCTCTTTCCTTTGCATCTTGTAGAACTTTTACTTTCACTCGAGGCTTCTTGCCTGCCCAAACAAAATCTGATATTTTCCTCTGCCATTTTTCAAATTGTTTAGAGTCTCTGATGATTGGTATTGTCTGTAGCAAAAACATTACTCTTGGTAACACATTCATCTTAACTGCTGCAATCCTGCCCAACCATGACAAATTCAGTCTATTCCATTTGATCAAGTCTCTCTCTATCTGAGTCCATAATTTTTCATAATTGTTCTTGAACAAATCTATATTTTTTGCAGTCAGCTCAACTCCCAAATATTTCACCTTACTAGTTACTTCACAGTCCGTTGTTTCCATTAACAATTGTTGTTTCTGCTTAGTCATGTTTTTGCATAATATCTTTGACTTCTTTTTGTTAATGAAGAAACCTGCCAAGTCACCAAACTCCTTGATCTTATCTATCACTTTTGGCATGTTCTCCAATGGATCTTCTACAATTAACATTATGTCATCTGCAAATGCTCTAACCTTGTATGAATAGTCCTTTATTTTTATTCCTCGTATTTCCTCATCTTGTCGTATTTGTATCATCAGAATCTCCAATACTAAAATGAACAACAATGGAGATAACGGGCAACCTTGTCTTGTTCCTTTACTAATCGTCAATTTCTTGGTCAGTTCATCATTCACTACAATTGCTGCAGTCTGGTCTCTGTAAATTTCTTTAATTGCTCTGATGAATCTTTCTCCCAGTTGTAGCTTTTCCATAGTGGCAAACAAAAAATCCCAGTTTAAATTGTCAAACGCTTTTTCAGCGTCTACAAAGAAGAAACCAACCTTTTTATCACAACGCTTGTCATAGTATTCAATAGCATTGATCACTGTCCTTAAATTGTCTCTTATTTGTCTGTCCGGCAAAAAACCTGCTTGTTCTTCCTCTATGACTTCCGAGAGCCACCCCTTCAATCTCTCCGCCAATATCTTCGCAAAAATTTTATAATCATTGTTAAGTAATGATATAGGCCTGTAATTTTTCACGTTGGTCAGATCTTGGCCCTCTTTTGGGATCAATGATATATTCGCTTCGCTCCAAGTGCCTGGAATTCTTTGATCCCTGAAAACTCCGTTCATCACCTCTTTTAGGAATGGTGCCAGTTCGTTGGCCATTGTCTTATAAAATTTAGCCGTAAGTCCATCTGGCCCTGGCGCCTTTCCTAGATTTGCAGATTGTATTGCCTTACTTATTTCCTCATCAGTTACTTCACTGTTCAACTTATTTCTCCAAGCTTCCGAGATCTCTGGAAGTTTGGTTTTCTCCAAATATGATGCTATTGATTCTTTGGTTACTTCTTTTTTATTATACAGCTTAGCATAGAATTTATAAAAGGCTCTACTAATGGTAGTCTGCTCCAGGTACGTTTTATTTTCTTCACAGATTTTATTTATTATTTTCTTTTCCCTTTTCTTCTTCAATTGCCATGCCAGATATTTCCCAGGTTTATTAGCACCCTCAAAAGCTTTTTGATTCAGTCTTTTAAGGTTCCACTCCAATTCTTTATTACTCATTGCTGTTAACTGTTCTTGAAGAATTTTAATTTCCTGATGTATTTTCTTTTTCCCTGGTCTCTTTTTTAACTGTGCTTCTTTGGCCTTTATTTTCTCCTCAATCTCTTGTCTTTTCTCCTCTTTCTTTTTCCTTGCTCTGCCATTTAAGTCCATTAGTATGCCCCTTACAACCGCCTTGTACGCGTCCCAAACTTTATTGGTTGGTACTTCTTTATTCACGTTGTATTGTATAAAAAACTTTGTCTCTTTTCTCAATATTTCCATATTCTATGTGTGTGTAGCACTGTTCTACGTAGGAAGCATGCACTCTGCTACTGAGTTACAGCCTTTCCTAGCTGGCTTATTACTGATAATACAAACTTCAAATTCTGTGGTAATAAAATTCCCACCTATTAATTTTTTTTTCTGTTTTCCTTATTTCATTCTATAATCCTTTCCAGTCTCCAAAACTATTAGCACCTCCTTAATTTTAGGTAACAGACCTTGCCTTTAAATGCCTCATACATGCCTTGCTATTTTTTTCCCTTGTAAAGGAAACAGAAACTGTCATAGCCAAAAACAATGACAGTGGAGTAATCTTCAGCCCTCTCTTCTTTCATAGGAGGTTATGACTAGGACCCCTTTTCATTCTCTCTCTCTGCAGACACTAATGCTCACGATCTGTTTCATCAAAAGTTTAACTTGACAGTGTGAAGCTCTTTGGCCTCCAAACCAAATTAAATTATTGCTCTAAAATATTTGAGGGATTTCCTTCCCTTTTCATGACAAAAACCACCTCTTTCTAAATGGGGTCCCTTCCCAGCAACCAATGCACTAAGATAAATGCTCTGTGCACAATCCAATCACCCAGGCACCTGCTACCAATTTCCTTACCTCCACCATGGTTTTTGGCAACAGCTCTGCTCTGAAAAGCTGCAGCAGGGCCTCCATGATATTTTTCCAGCCCTCCCGCAGAATATCACCATGGCGATGAGCCAAGTGAAACACCGTCTTTGCCGCAATGTGGGCCTTTGGGTTACTTCCAAAAACAGTCGGCAGGTTCTCAATGGACTGCAGAGAATATGAAAACAGAAGTCAGGGAGCCCTCTCTTCTTAAAGATCAGCCAAGAACCAGTCAGGAAACAAACAGCTGTTTACCAGAAGGATTGGCATTAAGTGGATGACACACTGGAGAATGGTATGTCGACTGTGCCCCTTGCCTACAAGACAAGAACCTGGCCAAAGTCATTCATACTTTGGAGATGTCAAAGATTATCTACAGTAACATATTTTATCTGGAACTATCGTGGAAAACAATTTGGAAGTTCTTCCATAGGCAGAACGGAGCCATGTGGTGCAAATAAACCAACCTTACCTCAGCAGCAAAAACTCCCTGTTAGCCATCAGGCATCCTTTAAGATACAGGTTATCATGTATGAAACCAAAAATGTTTTTTGTCCACTGTATCTTAAGCAGCACCTTCATCCATATCAACCTCCCTCAACTTGCTAGTCTTCCCAGAGGAAGGTTTAAAGCATGTGCAATATCACTTAACTAAGGGCACAAAGCAGGTCTACTCTATAATTGTACCACTGTTGTTAAATTCTCTGCACAGATGGGCAAATCAGGCACCATCTTTGTATATTAAATGGCTTTCCCCACCAATCCTGTGAAGAATGTTGGAGTCACCAAATATTTTCTCTCCTGTCCTTGGGTAATCTCATCTGATCCAAAACCCACATAGTACAGGGATTATTTGCTGTACCACCAAAAGCCCTACCTGACTGTCCCCCTTCTTCCATTTAATGCTGCATCTCCTACTACCTACTATTTCTAGCGGATGGTCTTGTCACCATCTTAACATGCCCAAACAGAAACACCAGATTCCCTCCCAAACCTCTTCTCTATGATTAATTCTATATTCTTTAGCAATGTCTCTATCCACCCTCTGACCACAGACATCTTTTTCTCTCATTCCTTCCCTTTCTTTGCTGTCCACATTCACACTGTTGCTAAGCCATCTACTTCTCCCTGAACGATACCATGAAATCAACACTTTTTTTGTTCTTACAACAGAACTTCTGGCAATAACCATCCATAATAATCAGCTACACCACTGGATGTCCCATGCATTTACTGTTGGAGTTGTCCTCTCTGGTACTCTTTGTCCCACTTCGGTCCTATTGCTTCTGCCACCAATATAATTTACCTATCATTCAAAACATGCACCCTCCCTCCTCTCACATCTTACATAGTTCTTTTCTTTTTGCTCAAATCTCTCCATAACTTTGTCTCCCTGTTTCTCTGCTCTTATAACCGATCACTGCCCATCCATTTTGCTCTGTTTTTTTACCATTTTCAAATACTGGGAAATCTCTTAAACTCCTTCTGTCCATTGACCTTGCTGCCTGCAATGCTCTCTCAGAACATCTAGCTAGTAGTACATTTCTCCTTAGTGCATACCATAATCTTTTAGTATTCATCCATGACCAAAACCTAAACACAGGTAAATATGTTTCTTCACACTTGTCCCTTGCTGCGTTGTCTTCCCTATGCCATGTCAACATTTAGATTCTGACTTTAGCTTATGTCACTCTGAAAAGGAACAAGTGCATCGATAATGACAGTGTTTTATTGCTACCTTACTGCTGGCCTGGAAAAAATTTGGCTTCTAATCATTTACACAGTTGGTGATTTGTTCTTTGCTGTTATTGTAAACAGCTTTGGGTATAGTATAATGGAAAGCAAAGTAAATGTAAATCAATTAAGAATCCAATGCCATCTATTTCAATAATAATTTCATTTGATACTGTATTAAACCACTTTTGTTGGCATTACAACATTCTTGGCATCAAATCAGTGCTGGTCTATGCGTACCCAGGTATCACACCACGATGGAAGGATCATCTGACTTTTTGATTGATTACTAAGCTTTGTTCAATCCTCAGGGGAAATCAACTTGTTACGTATCTTGGGGTCTGGATTCAGCAAGATCTATAATCTTCAGTAGAACATAATCATTATAATCTGTTTTTAAAGTCAAAGAAGAACTGAGCTTCTGGCACACATCACCTTTATGCTGGATGCACAGACCTCTGAAATGAAGGTTATACTTATTTGTTTATTAATATACCACTTCAAGTGAGTGCCCGTATCTTTTCATCCTGGGAAAAGCTAATAATAAGCTTGGTTTGGCTGAGTAAAACCCTCCAGGGTCACTAAGAGCATACTAATTCAACCAATCAATACGCGAAATCTTGGGAGTCCCAAATCTAAAATTATATTACGAGGCTATTCAACTGGTTGATTTGAAAGAATGGGCCTGTGCCCACAGAGAGTAATTTTTTCCAAGTAATTTACAGTGAAAAGATTTAATCTGGTTTCAGCAAAGGAATTTAGAGTTAAATGACCCAGTTTGGTTATTTAATGGTACAAAGTTAAACTCTCTCCATAAGGCTCTGTATTACACAATGAATAATCACAGCAAATTCAGAATCAGGAAAACTTTTAAGATGTAGCAAAGGAGTAATT
This sequence comes from Eublepharis macularius, assembly GCF_028583425.1. Lineage (NCBI taxonomy): Eukaryota > Metazoa > Chordata > Lepidosauria > Squamata > Eublepharidae > Eublepharis > Eublepharis macularius. Next base: position 126,566,809 of record NC_072795.1, on the reverse strand, counting down.
CAGATATAATGGAGGCACTAGTTATGAATCAGCAGCAAGTTTTGAGCTATGAAGAGATTGTCCTTAACATAAGGAACAGACACCCTCCTCCCCAATTACAGTTTTTTCCAATCAAGCACCTACAGGCCATTGTATTTATTCAGCAATATATTTCTGATCACCAACAATTCCTTTTGAGGTCATAGTTCGTATTGATCACTTTTTTAGGGGTTCTATCACAAAAAATGAATGCTTTGTTGTCAGATCTTGAAGTGCATTTTTTTAGTTACCCCAGCAAATGGAACAGGTGAATATTGAATTAGATAAGCAATCAAACGATATCCATGGATGAATGACTCTAACATTCCCAAACATGGTTAAGGAACTGTGTCTACCCTGTAGGATCATGCACTCATTTTCTTCCTTGAATTTTTCGTTCCCTTTTCAGCATTAACACTAACCATAGTAAGCATTAAACTAGAGTTTGAAACCAACTTCAGGCCACCTCACTCCACTGTAGACTTACCTCACTGCTGAGGGCTGTGAACTTGCAGAGAGAAATTATGAGGTTGTCAAAAACATCACTCAGGCCATAATGGGCAGAAATCATGGCACATTTTCTGAAAAACAAACCACAGCAATGGAAGAGTAGCTACTCTGTCAGTTTTCTGCAGGTCCACCCAAGTCAGCATAATTCGTATTACTCTAAATTAAATCTGCATCAAATGTAATAATCAAAAGCCTAGCCAGTAGCATTCAAGTGTCAACATTTGTTTACTGATGTCAAGTTTCACAAGGCCAAGATGTGAGGGAAGTTCATTTTCCATTAGGCAATGTCCAAAGCAGGCACACACAAAATCCATCTATTTGCTAGGACTACCGAAAAAAATGTTGGTGGCACAGAAATCCATCTTCCAGTCTGGCTTACATGACTGTATTTTCTCTGGGCTCAAACACTGTATGTTTCCACCTTTCTTCAGCAAAGAAGCTTTGGTTTGATTTACAGGCTTCATACTAAAGTTCCTAAATGCTTAAACCAATCACTAGACTCTACAGCTTTCCTATAAGCATTACTCATGTGGGGTGAAGAAATGCTGTACTGTCTCTTTAACAGAGCAAACGAATTAAGAATACCGATGGAGACTGGTGGGGATTTAACATTTCTATGTAGAGTGGTGTAACTAACTACAGCCAACTTCAGAAGGGATGAAGGCTTTTGCCGAGAGATTTGAGCAGCATAATGTCATAAAGTTTGGTATGTACGTTTGGTTTTGATATTGTAAAATACTCCTCTGTAAAATTAATGGTTGGATATTATATGAATGTTGTTGAATAGTTTATGCTTCGTATACTTCAGAAGAACTTTATCAGTAAGCTGTTGCTTTCTTGAATGTACAAACTGGGAACTAGCGGTAAGGGTCATTTAATACCCTATGTTTGCAATCAATTGTTAAACTTGACTAGAGAAACAGTTTACTTACTGCTGTTTTTTACACTCTCATAGCACAGTCTCTTTAATCTTAACTGCGAATTGAAGAAACACATGTCACCATCACAACTGTGATCAATCCATACCTGAAGAAGATGTTGCCATCGAAATGTGATTTATAACCAGGAGCATGTTGATTGTGTGTTATTGTGGATTGGGCTGGATATAAGAATTTATATTTGGTGTGAATTATGCCAGGAAATGATATTAATTTTGGATTGCAGATGACCAGCTGCATTGATTGTGTGAACAGAGGATTACATATGCCTTTATGTGTCATTGATAGGACTGTTACTAGATACTTACATGATGACTACTTACCCTGTGCACTGTTTGTAATTTTCTAGCTACACGGTTATAATGGTGGTGACATTTAGCTTAGATTTAACACTGTGGCCCTTTTTGTTGTAGATTGGTTAAAGTAAAGACAAACCACATGCAAAAATGCGGGCCCGTTGAATACTGTAGAGATGCGTTACCTGAAACCAGAGAGTGCCTTCTGGATGATTGTTTCATCTAGGCTTTTGTCAAAAACATAGGAGAGAGCAGCAACAGTCGGCCCCCAAATCATGGCAAAAAGGTCGTGGTCGTAGCTGCCAGGTGGCACATGCAGAAAGATGCCTTCGTCAGTGGCCCCGCGATGCAACAGCACGCTCCACATATAGTTTTCCTTTACAAGGCCTGTCTGCTCCTCCGGCATCACTATCTCTTCATTTCTATCAGACACAACAGAAAACTTGTGTATTTTTTCTTTCCAAACTTTTGTGTTGACCCCCCCCCCGCCCCACATGTATTCCAGATCAATAACCTACTAAGTTACGAGTGGAACCCTGCAAGAGTCCCAGACTGCTCTGGGAGAAGGCTCAGTAAGACTGGTGCTTCATCAGTCAGAGGTCTTTCTGACAATGTCTGCCCTCTAGGGGGAAACGTGTGTTCCATATGTTCCGCCAAGCATATATATGGTTGAGGCTGGGTTATGGATGAGCCTTCTGGCTGGCCACCTACAAAGAGGGAATGTAACTCCTTCCCGTTTTTTCTCCCCATCTGCTGGACCATGGCTGTCCCTCACTTCCCACCCATAGAAATGTTTTAGAAACGTGTAATATGGGCCGCCTTTGCTGAATTTGCAAGTTTTTATGGTTTTAAATGGTAATTTTATGTAGATTCAAACATTGTTGTTATCCGCTCTGAGACCGCTTGCGGGGGGAGAGGACTACAAGTTAGATAAAACAAATAAATAAATACATCAACACTCACTTGATGGCATGGTACATGTCCTCCAGCATGTCCTGTTCAAAGTCTTTGCCTCCATTGACCCCTTTCAGGTTTTTTCGGAATTCCTGCAAAGAGCAATGAAACAAACCACCGTAAAGATTCTATGATGCCTGCAAGAACTTCTGGCGACGCCTAACTGGCAGAAACGTGGGCATTCCACAAACAGGCTTTCCAATGCTATGGGGGTGCTCTATATTACATGTAGTCAATGACTTCATGGATCTGATCAAGGTGAGTAACTTAAAAGACAAAAGAACACCAAATCCTAAATTGTGATGGTTCTTTTGAGTTGTGTTCTGTGTGGCCTTCTTATGCTAGGCTTTATCATCATAATGCCATGTACTGGTGTGCTTTATCAATAATAATAGCCAAACAAACTACACGGGAACCTGGGAGGGCTTTTTTTAATATTATGCTTTAGGATACTGCAAGTCAAGGAGAAGGTGCAGAAAACAGTAAGCGGGGGGAAGATTGAAAGTATGAAAGATGTCACAGCCAATAGAGAAGTCTAGACACAAAGGGAAGCAAATACTGCTCAAATCTCACCTCTAGTGTCATAGGTACACTCTGTTTCCGAACATTATGGTTGTGTTGGTCAGTATTTAGCATAATAACTGCATAGGCCAAGGCAAAGCAAGCATCACTGTTAGCAAATGGAGACCCATTTGATTTCTGAAAAGTAAAAAACAGCGCAAATCAGACCCATTATCATCTCTCACAACGCAAGACTTCATTTATTGCCATCAGTCTCTTGCTGCACCACCGTTAACTTCCTGGAAATCTGCCATACAGAGTGCCTGCAAGAGACGTGCCCCAACTGAATCACCTACCTCTTTCTTCATTATTGCCAAACCACCTTTGAAGAAAGACCAGCCGAGCAAAGAGTTGCTTCACATTGTCAAGAATTTAAAGAGCTTCTCACACATTTCAGAACTTACTCGCCAATGTTCTGTAAAGGCTTCCAAAAGCCTGTGGATTACAGGCGCTTCTCCTGGCAACCGGAAGGCTTCTAGGTAGAGTCTCAAGGCTTCATCCAGTCGTAAGCCTGGGAAACTGAAAGTCCTGAAATAAAGGCAGCAATGCCAAGACAATGCTTAGAAGATAAGGACTTGGAGACAGGCTCAGACACCAACGCTTTTGAGGGCCAAAGGACATGAGAGATTATTTTCAGACAGTGACTTCATGGGCAAGTCTTGAGTTTGTTCCAACCTGTATACTTCGTCTTTTTCAAAAGTAGGGAAAGCAGTTGACCAGGCACTGGCCTCTTTCTTTAAGTGTATAATCTATAGATTAAGATAAAGGACAACACTGCTTTGCACTACAACGTTTCTTACCTACGCTGTAATAACCGGCCATATCCTTCTCTTACTGAAACCTGTACTTTCTAGCCTTTGATCTCAGACTCAGCAGCCTATTAAAATGAAGTCTCTAGCTCTAGAACGTTAGAGGGAAGCAAGAGAGATACATGAGCAAAATAATGGATGTGTGTGGATGCTTATGTGGTTTAATTTTAGACTTTATCGGTGCTTCCATCATTTATTACAACTTTGTGATCCGACTGCAGACAACATATATTGCCCAGAAAATGCTCTACCTCGAAGGACTTCTTAACTGGTCAGTACTTCTAGGACCTCTGCATCATTAAGGACGATGACAGATTGATACTTCTCTTCTGCACGTAATACATTGGGAGGTCCCAACCAACAGAAATGTATCTGTTTCTAAAGTCAATGGAGCCAGTTTGGTGCAGAGATGAGAACCTTGAAAACCCAAGTTGAAATCCCCAATCAGCCATGAAGGTTGACCTTGTGCCATCCACTCTATTTCTTAGCCCAATCTATCTCACAGGGCAGTTGTTAGGAAAAAACGAGGGACGAAGCATCTATGTTCTCCAAGGCCGTTAGAGAAAGGCTGGGATAGAAGCATACAGATAGACAGCCCATTCGTTCACTTTCCTATGCAATGACTCTCCAAACTGGTTCCTTCTTCAAGGCCAAATCGAAGGTAAGAGTTGACCGTTGCCACTCACCCCACGAAACTTTCCAGCAAGTCCACATTCTTCCGGTCGCTCACAAATTCCCCAATCATTTTCTTGTCCAGTCTAGGATTCTCCCGCAGCCACTTTGCCACTTCGTTATTATCCATGGGGGTAGCCAAAAGGTTTTTCTCCTGCAGAAACTGTATCCCCTTTTTTGGCTTTTGGTTGAATTGCTCCGAACCATTTATCAAGAGCTGGAAAGGGCAAGCAAAGGTAATTAACCAAACCCCCCCTACACCACTGATTCTACTCTAAGAACAAATGCCATTTCTGGCTTGCCAGGCACATGGTAATGACATTCAATATAATTAATTAAATTCAATTTCTTAAATTTGAGTTACACTTTGTGACTAGAGTCCCCACAGCAGCTTACTACAGCCATACAAAACAGTAAAAATAGAAAAGAGTCCAGTAGCACCTTTAAGACTAACCAACTTTACTGTAGCATGAGCTTTTGAGAATCACAGTTCTCTTCGTCAGATGCAGAGAACTGTGATTCTCGAAAGCTTATGCTACAGTAAAGTTGGTTAGTCTTAAAGGTGCTACTGGACTCTTTTCTATTTTTGCTACCATAGACTAACACAGCTAACTACTCTGGATCTACAAAACAGTAAGTAAATCAAAACATTTAACTAAACATATTAAAACCATGAATTAAGCAGGCACAAGAGATTGGCTTTGCCTGCCTGGCTCTTGCAGTGCAGTTGGTTTTTCATGGCCATGTGATGGGGGAAGGATCAGTTAAAACAAAGTAAAGCACTGTTACTATGGTACTGCTACTATAGTAAAAGACTTACTATCACTGAACAGACTCAGACCTTTTAATCACTATTTTCACATTTCTGTGTGAGGCAAGAGTGGAAACCAAAGCTTAACCGTTTGCGGCTGTCACTTTTCCACATAAAACATAAAAAGCAAAAACCGGCCCTCGCTTACCAGGCTTAGTAAAGATCTAAGCAGCTGGTAGAGAGATGAATCATAAATAAATATAATAAAACTGGGCAACTTCTTTCCAAAGGAACGCAAGTAACTGTTGCACCAGGAGTACTGGAAGGAAGTGCAGGAATGCAGCTAATTCATCTTTTCGTTTTGCAAAAGAGTTGCAGCCAATTCTAAAATGTGTGGTATGCATTTTAACCATTCTTCTCATTTACCAGAACTTGGCTTCTAAGGCTCTCAAACAGGTAACACAAACGTATAATGTCATAAGCAACTACCCAAGAGAGGGTTAACTAAAGGTTGTGTGTGTCTAGAGATCCAACACAAACACCAATGTGAACTTTACTAAAGCACCAGAATAAATGTCAGTTCTCAGCTACAGCCCATCGCTAGCAGGAAACAACACTCCTGGTGAGTGTGACACCAATTCCTACAGCTACGTACGACGGCTCGTCCATTTTTCTTTCTCTAGCCAAGGTTTACTTCTCAAACATGAATCCAAGTACACATTTTAGCCATCAGAACTTGAATTCTCAATGTGGCAGCAGTATTCCCAATGCAAAAGCTCCATGCAAGAATAACCCATCTTCTATCAGCAAACAGCACGTAGGCCTGCATTAAAGTTTCCAACATGTAACGTAACTGAGATGTGTGTCAAAGAGGAAATTAGTTCAACCTTCTGTGAAACCATACAACTTAAGCAGCTGAAACACTAAGTGACAGATGCAACCTCCACTTTGCCTGCACTAAGCCCCTTCTGCTCTACTTTTTCAAAACCAGCGCTGAAAAGCAAAGGAAATAATACTAAAGCGTTGGGTGTCAGATGAGGCCACATGGTATCTCTCAACCAAGACAAATACGGTCTTGGTTTTTACCCTGTGTTAGCACAACACAGCCAGCACGGGGAAGACATTCTCTAATTGCCTGCAGACTTGAGATAACGATGAAACCCAACAGAAAGCTGTGATATATGGACATGATACTGGTGGAAGAGAAAATCTTCTTTGTGTGATGTCACTTGAATTCACTACCTCATATAGAGTGGATTCATTTCTTTCTGTAAGCTGCTTTGAGCACTCCAGAAAAGCAGCCTGAAAGTGTTTTAAATAAACGAACGAAATGATGGACAGCTTTCCAATGTTTTCATTTCCATCCATTTATATCCTCCCCTCCTTTTCTCCCCATGCATCCTTCTTGCACTTACGTTATTTCATATCCTTTGTTTTGGAAACCCAACATTACAGCCACTCCAGCTGCCCTTCCTTTTCCTCTCTTACTATTCCTACATCGATGGTTGTTGTGGGTTTTCCGGGCTGTATTGCCGTGGTCTTGGCATTGTAGTTCCTGACGTCTCTCAGACACTGAGAGATCTCTGTCTTTTGGTGCTACACCTCTGAAGATGCCAGCCACAGCTGCTGGCGAAACGTCAGGAACTACAATGCCAAGACCACGGCAATACAGCCCGGAAAACCCACAACAACCATCGTTCTCCGGCCGTGAAAGCCTTCGACAATACATATTCCTACATCATTGAGACTCCTTACCTCCCAACATCTGCCTTGCTCCTTCTGCTACAGAGAATTGAAACAAAAACTCACCTGTCCCTTTGACATAATCAGATCTAATTTCCCTCCTCTACCTTCCTCTGCCTCTCCTCTTTCTTCATGCATCCAGTCCCCTTTGATTGTAAGCTGAGAGCAGATCCCGTAACTTACTGTATGTGTTTTGAGAAACCACAAGAACAGGCCATACCTTCTTTTTACTCTTAATTTTTATCAGTTCACGTGTTGGAGGCAGGAGGCAGGAAAAGCGGGTAGGCTTCTTTGGCATGGTCTTCTCCACTGAAAACAAAAGCAGGGTTCTTTCCTGGCAGATGCTTCCCAACAGCTGGCACTGCTTATTATACTAGACTACCCGCCTCCCCTCTACACTGACTCAACAGCACAGGTTTCTTTGCTAGTTTTGGGCCGGCAGAATATTAGTCCATAAGGGAACAGGGCTGTGATTTAGCCACAAACCTGCACAGGATTGCTTCACACATTTCAGAAGAAGTGGACAGTAAAACACTTCCTCTATGTAATGTATGCTTTCCAACTATCTTTTTTTGGCAGAAATTTTGGAAACACAATGTGAAGAGCCATGGCTGAGGGTAAAGAAGCTGGGGGAGAAAGAGGTGCACAAATGTTTCACACATTATGGGACACCCACTCATTATGGGACACCCACTCTCTCGTTAATGTGTACCAGCTTCTCTTGTAGCATATCAAGTGGCCCAGAAACATTTAGCCACCTTCATCCAAACCCATCTAAATGAAACAATACGGTAAGCTAACAACTCTGGAGACTCATCCCCCTTGTTGTCTTAATACAATTTTAAAAATGCAAAAGAGAGAAAAGAAACAAATTAATACAATTTCGAAGTAAAACGTCTTTGAGCTCTCTGCCAAAAGCTAGAAAGCACCAAAGGTCCCTACTTTCCGCCCGAGGGCAGAACAAGAGAACTTCAAGAGATCTCTCTGGATGGAATGTCAAACTATTTCAGACTCTGCTTTCTGACCAAAGTTAATCCTTTGCTGCTTACTCTGCTACAGCACAAATAAGAACATAAAAAGTAACGGAACACCCACCAGCTGCAGCACAACCACAGACAGGCAAGGAGGAAGGAGGAAGCCATCTGAGGCGTCCAAGGCACACAAATATTAATCAAGAGTCCAATTTACCTGCATCATTTCCCATCTCCACATTCAGAGAGCCTTGTTGCTTCAAGTGGCCGGCCACCGAGCAGCCATTTGGGGATGGACGCGCCTCTAACAATTCTGGATTGGGGGGGTTGCCTTCTGTCAATCGCCCCTCAGCAACTACAATAGAAAGAGATGGAAAAAGTTATCCACGGAGGACAAAAATGTTTTTTAAATCACCATGCTATTCTGTAGACAAAATTCGGTCTACTCTGGGTTTGGTTTTTGGGTTTTTTTTGCCATTCTGTCTTTGTAGAAATGTCATTATTGTTCAAGTGGGCAAGAGTCCACTCAAATTTATGAATACTCAGAGAAGACAGACACATTAAAGAGGATGGACAGCATGATTTGAGTCCAGGGGCACCTTCAAGACCAACAAGATTTTCAGAGTGTAAGCTTTCGAGGGTCAGGGCTCCCTTTTTCACACACCAAAGAGGTTTTCACACCATATCTTTTAGGCTAAGCCATGTCCCATGTACAAAATGGTACAATGGAAGAAGACAGAACTCAGAAAGGCAGGACGGAAGTAAAAGTTATCAAGCAGTCGTCGAACAAAAATTTCTTACTGTGGCTGGTTTCTTTGATACTGCAAGCATTTTCTGTTTTCAATTTCAAAGCATCCTTCTCCTGCTGGTAGATGCTGCTCAGTACTTTGGCTTGGCATTGTGCTTCAGTGCTATCAATTACTGTCAGCAGTGCTTCAAGGGACAGCAGGTGAGTGGTGTACAGTTGTCCAGAAACGGGAAAGGCGTTCTGGGAAATCAAGCATAGATAATTTAATGCTTATCTCTATATATAAGCAAACAAGAAAATGACCCAGAGAAAATCTAGTCAGTTTTAAAGCTCCACACAACCGAAGCTCCACACGACCAAACATCTATATTATCATTCCAGTCCTCAAAATGCCCATCTCCTGTTGCAAATTACATGATACGTTCTCTCTCATCTCACAAACTGCTCATCTTGCACTTAAAATTTTACTCACTTTATAGAAAATTTATATTTTTATAGTAGTGGCCACGTCTGCTGAATTTACTCATCTCCAAACATGCAGTACCTCTCACACACTCCAGACAGCCTCAACCCTGGAATTTGTCCAGCCTACCTACTAACCTACCTACCTACACACACAGACATACACATAGATACACAAACACACACCAAGTATCTGGAGACATGAGCTTTCCTACTATCCTTAGCTTTCCACAAACTGTGCAAAATCAAAATATTCAGGAGAGCTATGGGCCTATGCTGTAAAGAAATAGTTCAGAGACAACAGGATAGGGACTGTAGATTATACTACTGCGCACTGGCTGTTGCTGTTAAGTATGCTCCTACTGGTTAGTTTCTGTGTCGTTTAATATGTCGTGTTCAATTGCTTGCGTTTTGTTTCAGCACTGCTTCAGTTCTGTATTGGATGTCTTTATTGCATGCTGTATTGGATGTCTTTATTGCATGCTTTCAAAAGTCTGCAACCTATCCTTATTGTATTACGTATTGAATATCTCAGCCATCGATCATATTGACTTACACTGTGTCATCTACCTTGAGTCTCAGTGAGAAAGGCGGACTATAAGTAATGCAAATAAATAAATAAATAAATAAATATACACCCAGACTTGCTCTTCACAAAAGAACACCAGCAAGCATTTCTGCTGCTGTGAAGTGTAAGTCATTTTCTACAGTATTCAAATACATAGAAGTCTACAGTAAAGAAACCAGCAAAGGAGTTCCTTTTCAGGACCTTGGAGAGCAGTTTGGTGAGATCTTCAAAAAGATTAGCACAGTAGTAGTCACAGTCATAGTTGATATAGAGCTCGGTGACAAAACTAGGAATTCTCCAGAGTTGAACTATGGCCTCCAGGGCCATCTCCTTCATCTCATAAGGCATCTTGGGGTTTTCTACAGTGATTATCTCCATCAACTTCTTTATGTACATCTGGTCAGAAAAGAGCAGTCAGGATACGGAACGAAAAAGGAAGGCAGAAATTAATTTCACAAGAAATATAGGGCACTTCCATAAACAACAGTGGGGTGATTTAGAAATAATGCAGATCTTGGCCTGACATTACACAAAATATGCTAGGGTCTTGCTCATGCCTTCTGACTTGCTGCAATCCCTTCTCCATACTATTTTTATTTTGGAAAACCTTCATTTGCTATTACATGTGAACCCTGACATGCTACAAATTTAGGTTTCTCCCCCAATTATCTTGAAAAAACGTGCAGTGGCTAGGCAGTGTTATTTCTGTCTTTCCAAATTTCCTTTTTTTGATTAAAGAACTCAGTGCATTGAAATATGCTTTAAGAAGCAATATTGTTAATTATTACCTGGTGGATTTATACAAATTTGGGATTTAGCTGAAAACCTGTAGCAGCAATTTGAGTATACGATCGATAGGTACACTTGATACATCATCATATAATGTAAGTACAAATCCATTTTAACAGGTCAAAGAAAAGAGCCTGAATATACCACGCAGAGCAGCAGTCTCCTAAGGTCTTGGACAACAGCAGGCAGAAATGTGACAGAGATCCATAGCCAAAACCAAACCGTTATTTAAACACTACCACTTCCCAGAAACAAGGCAGCTGGATTTCAGAATACTCACCTCCAGTTGGAATTTCAGGTGCTCTCTCATACTTTCAAAGAGGAGGAAACAAACTCGAAGGGAAGCTGAGTACAAATTGAGCCGCTCCACACTCAACAACTGGGTAAAAATTAGAAGTCAAAAGATGATTAGCCGAGAGAGATTTCTCTTACTCCCGAGCAGAAAATCTTGCCTCCGAACCCCAAATCGTAACAGAAGTTGTCTTCTAACACGCATTAATATAAAAGCAGGGGTTGGACACACACACGCATTCTACAAATATTTCTACAATCCAAACTCACTTGAAAGAGATAGCGACATAACTCTTCCTTTACGAGTCCTAGGAGGGATGGGCACTTGGTCACAGAAGCCAACTCCAAGGCAACAGTGAGCAGCTGTAGCCCCATGTGGATCATCACCTCTGAGTTGTGGCGGTCATGTGGGTTCGTGAGGGAGATGAGAAAACGGAGGAGTTCTCGGATGCAAGGCAGCCCATAAGGGACTAATGCTGTGCCTGCAAGAAAATATACAGAATAAATTTAGATGCAGACAGAAAGAGAGAATGAGAGAATGTAGTAGGCTTATAAGTAATAAATTCTGCTCCAGCCCCTTCTTAGTCAGTGCCAAGAACTAGAAGCACAAAGACAGGTGAAAATGAACACAAGGTTGCACTTAGCTGTACTTGTTGTTCATTGAGTGGCCTTCTGTGTAGGCACATTTTTGAACTGCTGCAGATGTTCCAAAAGCTCCTAGAAGCATGAGACACCCACCCATTCTTTTTGATTGGCTGGTTGAATTGGATATAGCAAGTTTTGATGAGCCATATTATCCACTTCAAAATGGTTTGTGGAGAGAGTCTGTGTCCTTTTCAGGGGGGGGCCTGAATGCTATGAACAGATTGAGATCTTTGCGGAAAGAAGCTGTTCTAGAGTATGCTTGATGTCCAGTGTAGTGGACGTAGTCTTTCCTTACTGACCTGTGGAGATGGGAAAAACACTGGTAGCATAGTATCCTGGTTAAGGTGGAAAGAGGAAACCACCTTGGGCAGAAAAGGCAGGCTGGCGACCTGATCAGGGGGAAAAAATTAAAAATGGGGGGGGGGTCAGATCTGAGGGCTTGAAGTTCACACACCCTTCTGGCAGGCGTGATGGCCACTAATAAAAGCCATTCTGGCTGACAGAAAATGGACATGCAGTCAGGAGTTCAAATGGCTTGTACAAAAGCATTGAAAGGAGAAAGGAGAAGCTCCACTGGAAACAAGAAGAGGCTGGGGAATACAGATTGGCCAGACCTTCAAGGAATACTTAACACTGGTTGGTCAAAGAGAGATTTTACTCCCATATGGTAATGACAGGCAGAGATGTCCACCGAATAGACCTTGTTGGAGGAGTTAGCTAAGCCCTGGTCCATAAGCTGTACCAAACAGAAAGACCAAAGACAGAGAGCTGGAATAAGGGTCAATCTCGGCATCTCGAGCCAAACTGAAAACTTGGTCTATTTTAGAAGGTACATTTTTCTTGTGGAAGGTTTCCTCGCCTCTACAAGAATCTTTTGGATTAAAGAGGAAAAACTGAGGTGAGAGGAGATATGAGCCAAGCTGTGAGGTTGAAAGAAGTGATGTCATGGTGCAACTGAGCTCTTGGATGGAGAAGGTCTGGAACTGGAGGTAAGGTGCGTGTCATGCACAGGTGTGTTGAACCAGGCTTGCCTTTGTCAGTAAGGTGCTATTATTATTGCTGGGACTGATCCCTCATCATTTTGCTGAAAGTGAGGACGAGAAGGGGTAGGGAAGGAAAGGCATACAAGAGACCATCTTTCCAAGGGATCTGGAAAGCATGCCCTAGGGAGGACTTCTCATTCTTCTCCTTCTCCTTCTTCTCCTCCTCCTCCTCTTCCTCTTCTTCTTGAGCAGAAAGAAGGATTTTCTTTTTGGATGGGGTGGGTGAAAAGTGCACAAAAAGAATGGGTGAGTGTCTCATACTCCAATGTTTGGAACATTCGCAGCAGGTCATACTGGAATGCACAGAAGCCACAACACAAACTACTGTAGTCTGAGTGTCAGATTAGGAGTGGAGATACATAGGTTTAAAACTCCACTTAGTTATGAAACTCACAAGGTGAACCTGAGCCAGACATTCTTTGCCCAATTTACCTTCTAGGGCTGCTGTGACAGTATACATGGTTTCCTCCTGCCACGAGTTCTTTGGAGAAAAGACAAAAAGCGGGATATACACCGAAGTCCTCACCTTCCTTTTGAGAGCACTGAGTAAACCGCACTCCCCGGGGATTTACATAGTCCATGTCATGGACAGAAGTGGGGTCTGAGTGTTCAATTGCAGATGTGCACTCCTCTAGAACTTCTGGGATGGACTCGACGGACGCAGAGGGGGTCTTTTCTTCTGGGAAGTATTCATTCTTTAGCCATGCAAAGTAATACAAAAAAAAACCCCAAAACAAACATAAGTTAACACTGTTGCAGGACTAGTTCAGTAGCACAAACAACCCATACATTCAAAACTCAACACATCTTCATAGTTAGAACATATCGCAAAGGTCTTCTGGCCAGATACCCTACATCTTAAGCGACAGCAAACGCATACTCAACTCTATACTTGAGAAATCTTCAACACATTTGAGAACATTCCTAGGCAGCTCTACCCATTGTGGAACTGCAGCTCTATGGAAACATTTTATCATGATCAACTCAAGCCTACATGAAGAATTCAACGCAGTGATGCCTGACCTGTCCTCAGAGCACTCATGCAGACACAGCTCTGCAAACAGCTGCTCTTGTTCACTTCTCAGGCTTCTCTGTGATACTCAGATATATATGAGAATCAGGAATAACAGATACTAGGGACTGAACTGGAAACAGGTTTCATATTCTTGCCTTGCTTTTTATTGATTTCATAGTGCATAGAGGTGGTATGCTATGGACCTCTAAAACTATTGTTCTTGTGTCTGTGCTAGGGGTGTGCGCTTCGGGAATCTGATTCGGGTAAAATACCCGAATCAGACCCAATTCAGAAATCCTGAAGCAAAGCTTCCCGAAGCATTCGTAATGCTTCGGTAAGCTTCAGGTTTAAATGCCCGTTTCCGTGCCGCTGCGAGCAGCAGGGAAAGGGGTATTTAAACCCCTGAATCAGCTGCTCGTTGGGGGCTTCCCCAAGGAGCAGCTGAGTGCCGGCGCTGCTGTCGGGGCCAGGAAACTCCTTGGTCCCGACACTGGCAGGTGAAGGAGGCAGCGGGGATGCAGGCATAAGCCTACATCCCCCCGCTGGGCACTCCGTTCACCCTCCGTTCCAAATATTTTTGGCGTGCACACCCCTAGTCTGTGCTTCTCATGGAATGAATAGTTTCTGGAAATGTTCAAGCTTGTTTTTCATTTTACTGCTGCCTTGCCTGTCAAAGGACAAATCCTCTGTCCTGGTTTTTTACTCAAACATGAGAATGGCACACTGTTGCCAATTGAGCCTGCCATAGTCTTGGAATCACAGTGACCAATATGCCTGGAAGTATTTATCTAGTGTTCTGTCTAGTGTTCTCTTCTGATAGATGACAGCAAGATTCTTCTTATTGGTAGGAAGGTGATCTGGTATGGTAGAAATTTGTTCCCAAAGAAAATATATATAGCAGTGTTAGCTAGACAACTCCAAGGATTCCTGGATGAAGCCGATTATTTGGACATCCTAGATAGGTGGCAACCTGAGAAAGTGCCTTCTTGGTTGTGGCACCAAAGGTATGGCATTCCTGTCTAGCAGAGCCCTTTTAAGTTCATTGCCTGTATTGGTTCAGGGTTCTAAGTTTCCACAGGCCCAGTTCTAGCTTAACTTCCTGGGAGCAGAAAGTCTGGCTCAGCTAATTAACTGCACCTGCAAGCTGTTGCCGAGAGAGGGGGCCTTGAGAAACAAGGGAGTCTTATCTCTGCACGTACTCCTCTCAGTTCCCGCCTAGCAACGCTGATTGACAGCACCTCTGATTGGCTAGGAATCTGAGAGGGGGATGTTGGTTCCTCTCAGCCCTCAGATTGCTCCAGGCTACTTTTCCATCAGCATGATGGAGATTTTTGCTCTATGCCAGGCCTGACGACCAGACCTGCCTGGTATAGTTTAAGGAGTATGTTAGTGAGTATAAGCCTCAAGTTTTCCTCAGAGAAATGCTAAGTTAGCCAGCTTTATGTTTTAGTTAGTCAGCTATAGTTACAATAGACAAGCTTTTACTGTTTAAAATGCCCTTTGCTTGTGCCTTAGTAGAGTGGTTCCTGCTACTTGCATACATTCTTCTGAAGTAATAAACACCTTTTATGTAAGCCTTGTGTCTGTGAGTGTCTGACCAAGTGTGCGCAGAGTCCCCCAGGTTGGAAAAGAACCCAGAGACCGGTGAGTCTCAACAGGAGGGGTAAGGGCTATTCTTCCAGGAGGCCTGCTAGGGGTTTGAGTGGCTGTAAGCAGCACTTGAAACGGCAGGCGGGAGGTAGCCCAGTGGACCCCTATTCCTGGATAATTCCCTACACATTTCTCATTCCATATATGGTAAGAGTCTTTGCTGTAGAATTTTAAGCATCACTTTGCTTGCATGTGAAATAAATGCTATGGTCTGATAGTTGCTGCACTCTTTGGCATCTCCTTTTTTGAGAATATGAATGCAAATTGAGCATTTCCAGTCCATGGGCCATTGTTTTGTTTTCCATATTTGTTGGCAGATTCTTGTTAATATTTCAGTAGCTTGAAATAGCTCTAATGGTATTCCACCTACTCCAGGTGCTGTGCTTCTCCCAATTGCCTTGAGTGGGGCTTTCACATTTCACTTTCTAAGATTTCTGGTTCTTCATCAAAAGAGTCTTCTTCAAATGAATCTGTCATTCTTTCATCTCTTCTGTATTGTTTCCAGCTTTCCTTTATTTTGTCCTGATCAGCTACTGTATTTCTTTGTTGATTTTTTAGCATTCTGAGCAATGGTTTGAATTTCCCTTTGATTTCCTGGATCTTGTGGAACAGATCATTTGCTCTTCTTTTGTTGTTGTTGTTTTCTCTTTCTTTTCACTGGTTATTATAATAGATTTCTTTGTCTCTGTGTGCAAGTTGCTGAAAAGATGAATTTAGAATTTTGGCTTCATTTCTGTCACCTTTTGCTTTTGCTTCTTGGTTGTCTTTAGTGATTTTAAGAGTTTCCTCAGTCATTCATTTAGGCTTCTCCTGTCTTTTGGCTACAGCAACAGTCTTCACACATTATTCCTTGATAATATCTCTGCTTACAGCCCATAGTTATTTTGGTTTACGGTCAATTAAATTTAATCTTGCAAATCTGTTCTTTACATGGTACTTAAATTCTTCAGGCATATTATTTAAATTATATTTTGGCGCTATGATTCTTTTAGTGTTTCTCTTCAGCTTTATTCTGTTTTTTGACATTAGCAACTCACGATCTGTACCAAAATCAGCTCCTGGTCTTGTTTTAGCAGGGAGAATAGAGCTTCTCCACCTTCTGCTTCCAATTATGTAATTTATTTGTTTCCTGTATTGGCCACCTGGTGATTTCCAGGTATACAATCGTCTTTTGGGTTGCCTGAAGCATGTGTAAGGATCTGCCAAGTAACTCTCAAGAGACTTCACTGCATGAGTTAAAGAACTTTATTGATAAGCTACCAGTGTCAGGATCTTACTCCATTCTTACCAGGAATGACGTTCTTCTACGAGCACAAATCATATATAGGATTCTAAGCGCAGGCAAATTCTACAATCCCCACCCCCTTAAGGTAATGGTAAGCTAAGTTCATTAGAGGTATCTAGGTGGAAAAAAGCAGAGATGATGTATGAGAAGGCTCAAAGTCGTGAGAGTCTGTGCAAGCACATCTTCCCAGGCTGGGAAGAGAGGAGGTTACAGGTAACAGTAGGACCAGCCCTTTCCTTACATACTTTCATACCACAGGCAAAAACAGCTGCGGTCTTTAGCTATACCCCTAGCATTAGAGAAAAAGAAATAATCAGGCCCTGGTGGGTATGACAGGTGCTGCTAGCACCTGACAGTTCACAACGAAAAAGTTGTTGGCTTCACAGAATTCTATGAGTCATACTCCTGCTTCATTTCATCATCCTAGTCCAAATTTTCCAACGTTTGATTCTGTTTTGTCTCCTACTTTTGTGTTCCACTCTCCTATGATTATCAGCATATCTTGTTTAGGTGTTCTTGTACGCTTGCGTAAAAGTTTTCGATTTCTTCCTCCTCAGTATCTATAGTTGGGGCATAAGCTTGAATGATGGTTATGTTAATAGGCCTTTCATGAAGTCTGATTGATATTAATTGGTCAGACTTTGCACTGTAGCTCTTGACTGCTTGTGCTATGTCTTGCTTCACTATTAGAGCAACACTGTTTCTTTTGAGTTTGTCATTTCCACAGTAAAACACTTTGTGGTTTTCTGACTGAAAATGTTCCCCAGTAGCCAACTGAGTGCCATCCGACCTGGGGGGTCCTGTCTCATCATAGCATTTTCAAGGTAAGAGATTATCAGAAGCGGTTTACCACTGCCACTTTCTGTGCAGTACTAACCAGGGTTAGCTGAATTGATGCTGCCGTTGTCTGTGAAAGATCCTCCGCCAGTGTCACCTTCCACTACTGCGGCTACCTAGTAGCTAGTCTTCAAGAATTCCTCCACTCCCATCACCACAGGAACTGTCCATTCTCTTCTGCTGATGTGACCATTGATTCATGAAGGGAGTGGATGAATCTTAGTCTGGTGCCTCAGCTTTGACCATTCCATCTTGACTGACGCTTCCAGAAGTTTAGACTCTTGACCAATCCTGTGTTCCCGATGGTATTGCTATTAGCTTCACTGACACACTCAAACCCCCACACCATGTTAAGGGAGGGAGGAACAGACAGACAGAAGATATTTTTCCATCCCCTCAACATCAAGGCAAAACAAATAGTGTTCATGGCTGGATGTAGAGAGCGACCTGCCTTCACAGACCTTTTTATAACTGGTCTGCTGCAGCACATATGCATTGACCATGAGAGAGTTGAGCAATATACCTGTGCTAAGAAAAGGTAGGGAAACTGTGGAAATAAAAGGAACAGGTAGAAAAACAGAGGGGGGAAATGACCAAGTGTCTACACAGAAAGTTCCTGAATGCATTACTACTGCTGCAATATAGAAAAGAGTCCTGTAGCACCTTTAAGACTAACCAACTTTACTGTAGCATAACCTTTCGAGAACCACAGTTCCCTTCGTACTGCTGCAATGCATGCAAAGAAAAACAGGTTTCGCTTACCGTAACTGTTGTTCATCTAGGTCTTCCGTGCAGGCACACATGGGGACTGCGCACGCGCAGGCCTGCCGATACCGGAGATTTTTATAGCTCAAAGCCACCAGGGGGCGCTCTCGCCTTCCACCGCGCATGCGCGGCCATTTTCCCGCCTAAATGGACTATAGAAGGCGGAGCGCCCCACACATACCCTCAGTTCCCCTTTCGCCGCCGTACTACTCTCAATTTTCACCATACAGCGGGGAAGGAGGGAGGGCATGTGTGCCTGCACGGAAGACCTAGATGAACAACAGTTACGGTAAGCGAAACCTGTTTTTCATCCACGGTCTTCCTGTGCAGTCCCACATGGGAGATTATAAAGCTTAATACCTGGGTGGAGGTGCCACAGTAAAGTCACTCAAAAATAGAATGCAACACTGCGGTGCCCACTGCAGTCTCCTTCCGGTCCAGGACGTCCAGCGCATAATGCTTGATAAAGGTATCCGCTGAAGCCCACGTCGCCGCTCTACAGATGTCATGCAGAGGAACACCTCTCAGCAGAGCCGCGGATGACGCCAAGGACCTAGTGGAATGGGCATGCACCTCCAAAGGACAAGGTAAATGAGCAGAATCATAACATGTTAAAACTGTTTGAACAACCCATCTCGCAATAGACTGAGATGTCGCTTTCTTTCCCCTCTTTTGTCCTGCAAAACAGACAAACAAATTAGAATCCAAACGAAAAGGCTTGGTACGATCCAAGTAAAAGAGAAGAGCCCTGCGCACGTCCAACGAATGGAGGGCCCTCTCCGCATCAGAAGACTGCATCGGGAAAAAAACAGGTAAGGCAATGTCCTGAGACAAATGAAACTGAGACACCACCTTAGGTAAAAAGTCAACTTTAGTCCGTAAGACCACCTTGTCCGCATGAAACTTCAAATAGGGGGGTTCTGACGAAAGCGCAGCCAATTCCCCCACCCTTCTGGCTGAAGTGATCGCCACCAAGAAAGCCACCTTCAAAGTAAGGTAGCGTAAAGGACAGGTAGCTAGAGGTTCAAAAGGTTTAGACATCAATCTAGTCAAGACTAGCGGTAAAGACCACTGAGGGACAATAGCCCGAACAGGGGGGTACAAATTATTCAGTCCTCGGAGAAACAATTTCGAAGTGTAGTGGGAGAAGACTGATTTCTTGTCTATAGGAGGATGGAATGCCGAAATTGCTGCCAAATATACTTTAACAGAACTATTGGCCAAACCCCCTAATTTAATCTCCCAAAGGAATTCCAAAACCGCAGGCAAAGAGGAAGAGAAAGGGTCCAGATTCCGGCTGCGGCACCACCCAGAAAAGCGTTCCCATTTGAACGCATAGGACTGTCTCGTGGAAAGGCGTCTAGCATTCAATAAAACATGAGCTACAGCTTCAGAAAACCCCGATTGTGAATTATCAGCCACGCTGTCAGTTTGAGTCGTTGAATGTCGTGATGCAAAACCCCGTGCCAGGACAGAAGGTCTGGAACGAGTGGCAATCTGATCGACTGCGACTGCAATCGAAGGAGAGTGTGAAACCAAGGTTGTCTCGGCCAAAAAGGGGCTATCAGTATGACCGTCGCCCCCTCCCCTTGGATTTTGCTCAGAACCCTGGCCAACAGGGGGAATGGGGGAAATGCATAACACAGAGGACCCGACCACTCGACTTGAAATGCATCCCCATCGGACCCGGGGCCTAGACCCCCCCTGGAGCAATAGCGATGGGCCTTGCGATTGTCCAGTGTGGCAAAGAGGTCCAGTTCCGGGAAACCCCACATCGAGAAGATCGGAACAAGGTACTTGTCCCGAAGAGACCATTCGTGAACATCCCGGTGTAGTCTGCTCAGCTGATCTGCTTGGAGATTCTCCACCCCCGGGATGTGTACCGCTCTCAGCCAAACCGAGTTCTGTATGGCCCAAGTCCACAGCTTCATCGCCTCGGTACAAAGGGTCGCCGATGCCGTGCCACCCTGTTTGTTGACATAAAACATTGCAGTCGTGTTGTCCGTCAACACTTGCACTGATTTGTTGCGCACGGTATCTGAAAAGGAGATCAGTGCATTTGAAATAGCCCGAAGCTCAAGGAGATTAATATGTTCCGAGCGTTCGGCCTGAGACCATGTGCCGTGAGCATAAGCACCCTCACAGTGAGCTCCCCAACCCAACAGGGAAGCATCAGTGGTTACGGACAAGTGAGTTTGACGATAGCCAAACTCCACACCCTTAAATAGATTCGCATCTGCAAGCCACCATTCTAACGAGGCCACCACCCGTCGAGGGACTGATAAACGTTTGTTCTGGGAATCAGAGTTGGGAGAAAAACTGGCATTAAACCACATTTGTAATGGCCGCATGAACAGCCTGGCGAACGGAACCACAGCCGTAGTAGAGGCCAAACAACCCAAGAGAGTCTGGATAAAATGAGCTGATTGAAAACGGCAGCGCTGCATCCGAAGGACCATGCCCTTAATCCTGGCCGCCCTGTCTGAGGGCAGGAAGCCAGCATTCTTGATCCCATCCAAGACTACTCCTATAAATTGTACAGACCGTACTGGGGTCAATTTTGACTTTTTCTGATTAACGAAAAGACCTAACCTAAGACATAAATCTAAAGTCAGGGATACTTGGGTAAACACGTCATCAGCAGAACTTCCAACCAGGAGCCAATCATCCAGGTACGGGAAGATTCGACAGCCCTGTAACCTCAGATGGGCCACCACCACAGCTATACATTTCGTAAAGACCCTAGGAGCAGTAGCTAAACCAAAGGGTAAAACCCGGTACTGGTAAATTTTACCATCATAAGTAAAACGTAAATACTTCTTGTGTTCGGGAAAAATGGAGATATGGAAATAAGCGTCCTTCAAATCAAGGACAGCAAACCAGGAGTGTCTAGGTAAAAGGGTCAGAACCATTTGCAAAGTGACCATTTTAAATTTTTGAATTTTTATCAGTTTATTAAGGGCCCGTAGGTCTAAAATGGGTCGAAGACCACCATCTTTCTTTTCCACCAAAAACAGGTTAGAGTAAAAACCGAAGGGGGCAGGATCACAGGGCACCTCTTCAATTGCACCCTTCTGAATCAGGGTGGCCAATTCAGTTAAGATCTCCGTATGAGGAGGTCCGGAAGAAAAGACAGGGAGACTCAGGTAAGGTAAACTCACAAACTCAACTTTATAACCATACTGAACAATATCAGAAACCCAAACATCGGAACCGATGGACAGCCACTCCCTCCAGTAAGCATGTAGCCTGAACCCAAACATAGGCTCAGGTCCCTGTAATTGTCAGAATTGCTTCTGGGCGTGGGGGGCGTCCTTAGCCTGTTGTTGCTGAGAACCAGGCTTGGGACGGTGACCTTGTCTGCGCCTGGAAAAAGATTGCTGAGGGCTCTGGTAACTCCTCTGAGACTGATACGAATACCCCTGATAAGGCTGGTACCGATATGATCTGCCCCGCTGAGAAGATCTGAAGTAAGGTCTGGCGGGATGCTGAGGAGCCTGGTGCAGAACACCATAGGACCGTGCTGTGAGACGATCCGTTCTCTTTTTCGACAGGTATTCATCTGTCTTCTCAGAAAAAAGGAGCGTCCCTTCAAAAGGTAAGTCCTCTACTTTGTTCCTCGTCTCAGGCGGGAGAGCAGTCGTGCGGAGCCACGCAAATCGCCGCAAAACCACTGCAGAGAGCAAGGAACGTGCAGACGTATCGGACAAACTCCTGCTCGTATTAATCTGGTGTCTCGAGAGGCGGGTGGCCTCCTCTTGGATGACACGCAGGAGGGTCCGCTGGTCTTCAGGGAGTTTGGGAAGGAAAGCAGCCACTTTCTTCCACAGGAAGAGCTGGTAAGCCGACATCATAGCCGCATAGTTAGCCACTTTGATGGCAAAAGCAGCAGAGGTGTACAATTTCCTCCCCAGAGTATCAATCTTTCTACTGTCTTTGTCAGTAGGAGCCGACATGGAACCTTGTTTGCCTCTTGCCTGCATCTCCTCAGTGACTAAGGAGGAAGGAGGTGGATGGACAGCCAAGAACGGATGGTTTTCGTCCTTTGTACGATAAAGGCCTTCCACTTTTCGGTTAGTGGCGGGGATAGAAGCAGGCTTAACATTGAGCTTCTTCCACAACTCCACAAAACCATCGATCAGCGGGAAGGCTACGGAAGGAGTGGAACCTGAGTAGATATGCTGGTAGATCTTATCAGTAAATTTCGACTCCGTAGAGGTCGTCTCCAAATCCAGTGCTTTAGCCATTCGCTGAAGCAATTCATTATAGGCCCTGAAGTCGTCCGTCGGCGAAGGTTCCTCCGCTGGGCCAAGTTCAGCATCAGGTGAATCCGAAGGAGGGGACTCATAACTCCTTGGTCGGTTCCGATGGTAATCAACCTCAGAAAGGTGTGGTGTTCCATGCGAGTCGCCATAGGATCGGATCCGAAAGGAAGGAGACATCGATTCCCTTCGAAAAGAGCGGTCCGATCGGAGCGGACTATCCCCCATGTAGTATGAGGCCGCCCGGCCCTCACTGCTGTATCGCTCCCTCGATCGGCTCCGAGTCGGGTACGGGCTGTATCTTCGGCCCGATCCACTCCGATAACTCCGACCCGATCTGATGGACCCGGATTCATGGGAGGTCGATCGCGGACGTCCCGTAGGGGTCGGGGGTTTCTCTACCGGAACCGGGTCCTCCCGGGAAGAGGTCAAGACAGGAACCGGGTCGGGATCCTTACGCCTCTTTTCCGGTGGGTCGGAACCGAGCGCACCCGAAGGGGTCGGTAGCGGAGAGGAGAGTAACTGCTCCAGAACCGCCTTGTCCCTTTTGGAAGAGTGTTTTCTCTTCTTCTTCTTCTTGTCAGAGTCGGACGGAGCGGATGGTTCTCCCGCTGTCTCCGAAGCGACTGCACCCTGAGACGGTGGAGGCGTCGGTCTTGACACCAAAGGTGTCCGGCTCCGAGACGCAGCTCAATCCAAGGCTGGTGCAGCAGATGAAGTCGAGGGCGGTCGGCTCCGAGGGAGCTTCGGAACCGATGGTGCTGGTTCCGACGCGCTCCGAACCGAGGAGGACGAGCGATCTCTCGGTCTCGACTCCGAATGACTCGGGGAAGGTAAGGCGCGAGGGGTCCTCGAGCTCACGGTTTCGGCCGGCCGAGGAGTGGATCCGGGCGCAGCAGATGGAGGTGCCTTCGCCGGAGGGTCCACAACAGACATAGCACGTTGCCACAGCGAGGCGTGCAAACGGTCCGCCCTCTCCGCCCTGGCCTTCGAAGTAAAGGCACGGCAATGTTTACAGGCCTGGGTATTATGGGTTTCCCCGAGGCAATAAAGGCAATTAGAATGGCCGTCTGACCTGGTCATCTTTCGATTACAGGAGACGCATCGTTTGAACAAAGCAGTATCCGACATCGCGAACGAGTAGAAGAGCCAAAAACCTCATCTATCGGCGGCGAAAAGGAAACTGAGGGTATGTGTGGGGCGCTCCGCCTTCTATAGTCCATTTAGGCGGGAAAATGGCCGCGCATGCGCGGTGGAAGGCGAGAGCGCCCCCTGGTGGCTTTGAGCTATAAAAATCTCCGGTATCGGCAGGCCTGCGCGTGCGCAGTCCCCATGTGGGACTGCACAGGAAGACCGTGGATGAACCAAGCAGAATGGAACTGCTTCACCCCTCTAGGAATGTACCCTGTTCAGATGTATGGCTCTGGCTCCTAAGCCCCAGAAATTTCTGAGGTGTGCTCAGAACAAGTGCAAGGACTGTACTGTGCATACATTGAGACCAAGGAGAACAGAAACACAGTGTGCCAACTAGAGAACTGAACATCAAACTGAGACGAAGAAATTCATACCTGGGGGTCTAGCTGCTCTCTGCACATAGGCTCACTTAAAGACATCGCTGCACTGATTCCCAAAGGGTTGACTAGTTGCAAGTCTGTAAGATCTTCTTTTGAGCTCATCTGGGAAGAAAGCTCTACGCCACTGTCAGTAGATGGGCTTACTGCAGAAGATGCAGTTTCCGAACTTCCAGATGAGATGGGAGAAGGTACATCGACAAAACTGACTCCACCTGCTAATAAGGAATGATGGCAATAAGCCATATCATATCTCCATTTCTAAACAGCACAGAGTCCCATTCCCAACTGTACATGCAGAATATGTCAGACTGCTCCTGAGGACTCCACCTGGTCCAGAACGCAGCCGCCTCCCCTCTCACTGGAGTGGGCTGCAAGTGCATTATTATTATTATTTTACTTGATACATTTATACATTATCTTTCTGCCCTTGCAATCAAGACAGTTTTCAGTTCAAAATCATGCCTAGACACAACATAAAAGGAAAAGGTAGACAGAAACAGAGGAAGGAAAAGAAGAAAAACTCAAACCCTTCCTGAGATGCCAGCCAGGCACACCATGAAAAAACCAGGGGAAACTTGTGGGGTGAAGGCCTGGCTGGAGGAGGCGAGCTGCTCTGGTGTTTCCTTTCTTTTCAACTAAATTGATACCAATACGGAAGCCATCGCTTCTGAATACCCCACACTGGAACAAGCTTTGTCCAAAATAAATTAACCAAAAAATTCAGAGACAGAAAAAAACACAGCCCAATGTGGGTTTTCCCCCCCCTCCAAACATACTTTTTCTCAAATACCTTTCATGAAACAAATAGAGTTTACAACCTAGTGTAACAGCTGGGACCTCTTGCGATTAGGATTTCCAACCTCCAAGTAGGGCCTGAAGTTCCCCCGTAATTACAATGGATCTCCAGGCTACAAAAAATCAGTTCCCTCGGAAGAAATGGCAGATTTGCAGGGTGGACTCGATAGCATCACGTCCCTGCTGAGATCTCTTCTGCTCTTCAAGTACCGCCCTCAAATTTCCAGGAATTTCCCAAGATGGAATTGGCAGTCCTAGTTACAGTTCCTTCTCTAAACTCTATTTTTACGATAACTTCCAAACGTTATTTCATGTCAATCTGACCATGGTTCGATATCACTATAGTTATGCATTTTGTGGCTGCAGAATCATGACAGGGTGTGTTTCTCGTATTAAAATAAAACACCCTCAATCATAAGCCTAAGCCACACAGTCAGAGTCAGCTTTCCGTTCACCTGTTATGTTGCCTGACATGCCTGTGCCGTTGGAAGTAGGCTGCTCTGATCCTGGAGATGCTTTGGTTACGTGGCAAGAGGTCCGTGGTGATCGCTTCTGCTTCTTCCATTTTGACGAGTCGCTCATTCCTCCTGCTCTCATTTTCAACTGTGAATACCAAACATATACACACAAATCTCCTATAACCATCCAATTTCAAACAGGCAACAGCATTCTATTAGGTTAAACCTAGGATCATGCCAGCTCCCCAAGCATATTATCCACAAGCCTTGTGCATGATTTCAGTGTATAAGTATATTAAAAAGTTGTTACTCTGATATTTTAAAGGCAGGGTTGCGCTGCCATATCTGTCTTTACAAACACATGGATGAAAAACTCTTTTTCTTTAAGAACAGAATGAATTAAGCCTATTTGTTACACATTCACCCATGCACTAAAATCTATAGTCACTTTAACTTAAGGTTCATGTCTTGACTTATGCCACAAGTAAGCAGTAGTTGTACAGACTAAGACATAACACTGGGCAGGCTCCATCCAATCCCAGTTTGTCCCAAGTCTTTTTCTTTGCTGTTCAAATGCTCAGAATAGAACTGTGGCTGCAATCTGAAAGACATCTAGTCAGATGAAAATCCCAACTAAATTCAGTAGCACTTACTCCCGGGTAAAAGTGCACAGAATTAGAACCTTAGATAACCAAGGTTATCAAGGGATGACTTGAGCAGGGGGGATGCAATTTGACTATTAGACCAAAAGAATGGGAGGGAACCCCCTCTTCCTTGACTGAATCTCAGAGCAACTGAAAAAAGCAGCTGGCTGCCCCCCTATATACAAGTGGACAGAGAGGGAACAAGCCCACGGGAAGCACACACAAAACTAATCAAAGAATTTACAAAATTGTATTCAAAGTGCAAGTGCTATAAATAGTGGTAATTCATACATATATCAATTTCATTCACATTATCTCATTCCATATCCATAACAAACTGTACAGGGAACACCTTCACAATTGTACATCCAACAATCGGGCATAAACACAAACTGAGTCTATTGTAGATTCCTATGCAAAATCTTGTAAAGATTCTTGTAAAGATTTTAAGCAAGTAAACTTAGCCATTGTGCACCGGGCTTCAAAGATTGATGATGAATTAACATTAGATTAAGCTTGTTCCTCCCATAATGAAGTGAACAACACGCTCCTGATGAAGGTGCTACGAAATCTGCAGAGTTTAGCCGGCCCCAGACTGGGCGTGGTTTGAGAGTTTGTTCCTCATTTCAAACGGTGACGCTCCCTTTTCATCTGGGAAGTTCCAGGAATTTGCTTGTCCAACACAAGATTTTGCATAGGAATCTACAATAGACTCTGTTTGTGTTTATGCCCGATTGTTGGATGTACAATTGTGAAGGTGTTCCCTGTACAGTTTGTTATGGATATGGAATGAGATAATGTGAATGAAATTGATATATGTATGAATTACCACTATTTATAGCACTTGCACTTTGAATACAATTTTGTAAATTCTTTGATTAGTTTTGTGTGTGCTTCCCATGGGCTTGTTCCCTCTCTGTCCACTTGAATCTCAGAGCAGACGTATTCCTTCCAAGGTACGGAGCTCTGTCTAAGAGGAAAACAATGCTGTTTCTACATTGCAAGGAGATGAATGAGACATCAGTAGAAGGAAGATTTAACTCACTGCCCCTCACCACCACCTCAGCTCTCTATGCTATAACAACATAAGAGAAGTTGTCCTGATTTGAATTTAGCAGGACTCCTCTTCTTACGGTGGTATGAAGGAAGGGGACGTCAAATTACATTAAAAAGCCAAACCTATGGGATCATAGAGTGAATTCTGAATAGAGAAGAAGAATTTAAATAGCGCTGTGCCACTCAACAGCCTCTCCTTGCCTTCTTCCCAGATCGCAGCCATTTGGAGCACAGGAACAAGCACAAACTCAAAGACCTCCTGACACCCCTACTTGCTTTGGAATCTTTCAATAACTTGTGTTACCAGAATTCACTTCCCTCCAACTAAACAGGCTTTCTAAACCCTATCACTAGAAACAGTCAGACGATTATAATCATGTCAGCAAACATTAACTTTTTGACGTTACATAATTCTTCAGAAGAAAAAAATGAAAGCACACTGAAGTATGATTTTTTTTCAAGACCTCAATGCAAAACTTTTCAACTACTATAACAAGGATATGCAATATATGCCATGGAGACTCATATATATTTTACTTGGGTGTCTGCAGATTCATTTGTAAAGGAGTTTTAAATTTTTTGTTAGAGGTAGGGTATACAGGTGAAGGGAGTCAGCTCTTACCTCCTCACCTCACTGTGTCATGTTGCCTTAAGCATTATTCTTTCGGCCTGGCACCGATACTTAATATGGTTTATGCTTAACAGCAAAAAAAGTTCTCCATATAATCGAATGCAATGAGGCGAGTAAGGAAAAGGGAGAAGTGAGAAGGTAGCAGAGTTAAGCTCCCATCCCTCACATGCTCTTGTTTTGCACACGGATGGGCAGACACATGAATAAATTTATAGACTCCCATCATGTCAATTTCAGGCCAAAGGCCAAGAGAAGATCTCTGTAATTTAACCAGAATACCTCTCACTAAGTAGATCCTCCACACTAAATTTAATTTAAGTGCAGACTTTATAATAGTTGGATGCTGAAAACCTAAGATGCCCCAAACTATTAACTTCATAATAAAAACCAGTGTCCAAGGCTCCCAACATTCCACCATACTTGATCAGGACCAAGAAAAAGAACCGAGGACAAATATGCTGTAGTGGTTACAATGGTTACAGTGTGGCGAAAATGTCTGACTAGAATTTGGGAGTCCCAGGTTCAAATCTCTGCTCTGCCATGGAAGCTTCTTGGTGACTTGGGCCAGCCCCTCTCTCCCTAACTAACAGTGCAATTCTGGAGGGGAGGGAGAGCTCAGGAAGCCAACTAGGAGGTACGACAGCGTATCTCCCACTTATGCCACCGTATCCCCTTCCTACGACAGCGCAGCAGCCTGGCACCACTGTTTCCAGGTTCCCCACTGGTGCTTGGTTGTGGTGGCTGAGCACAGGTGGAACCAGGGCAGCGGGCCAGGGGCAAGGTACGAGTTAGTCTGCTCCCTAAGCCATATCGGGCATGGGAATGCCTCCAACAGCAGCGGAAAGCTACACCTAGAAAAAACAAGGCACAGCTCATAGGCGCCCATTGTAAGGCAAGTCACCCCTGGCCCCACCCAAGCTGCTCGGTGGAGCATAGAATGCCAGCTACCACAACAACCAATCTGCTCACACCACTGCAGCAGCTGAGCCCGTTTCCCAGAAGGCTGTTAGCCTGTAAGAAAGAGGCTGCCCTCTTAATATAGTACTGTGGTTCAGAGATTGCTTTAAAATAGACAGAAAAATTTTGTTTCCACATGTATATTTAAAGAGGCATGCTCCTCCCTTACCAACATTCTTCCATACTCCTCTCTTTCTGTAACTCCAGGTCTAGCATCAATGGATAATACCTGAACTACCATGTTGATATAGAGACATTCACGAGATTCTAAGAGTCCCAACCATAATTTTGTGTGAAGACTGAATACCAAAGGCAATTCTTCCTCATAAGAACTATGAAGGAATCTGCATAATTAATTAATTAAATTTATTTATTTATTTATTTATTTATTTTGCCTTCTTAATTGCCTTCCCACGCCCCATCTGGGGAGGAGCTGTGGCTCAGTGGCACAGCATCTGCTTGGCATGCAGAAGGTCCCAATTTCAATACCTGGCATTTCCTGGTAAAAGGATCAGGTGATAGATGATGTGAAAGACTTCCACCTGAGACCCTGGAGCCACTCTGAGTAGACAATGCTGACTTTACGCTATACAAATGTCTTGATATGAAGTTCCTGGCAAGGCTTTCCTGACAGGTTCGAAAATGAAGAAATACCCTGTGTGCTGTCATTTCAGAAAGGATTCCCAGTCAACCATGGCCCCCAGTAAGAGCTTTGGAAACCTGAGACTCATCTGGTGGGGGAGAGTGCCATCAAGTCATAGATGACTTATGGCGGCCCTGGCGGGGTTTCCATGGCAAGAGAGTAACAGAGAGAGTTTGCCGTTGCCTGCTTCTGCAACCCTGGTCTTTGTTGGAGGTCTCAGGTCTCGTTTAACAGACCTTACACAATTTCAGAAATTATTAGGATATAGCCTCCCTTATTCTAAAGCCATCTTGAACTCATGCAACACACGAAAGCTCATGAAATTTACATTTCATGCAACACGCAAAAGCTCATGAAATTGACATTTACAGTCAGACTCCCTTCTCAACAGGCATGGCTACCTATCTTCCTCCTCCCAAGCAACGTCGCCAGTTCAGTACATTATATACCCGTCCCCACACCAAAGGTATCCAAAGGGTGGTCCCATGCTAGTGCCAATAGATTTAACCTAAGCTCTGGTCACTGATAGTATCTGCCATCCCTGGTTTATGTCGTCTACAACTTCGACATCAGGAGTTTGCATATTTGCAATGCTACGCAGCAAGTGGCTCTTTGGCTTGCTCAGGAAAGTTTTCCTCCCAACATGATACCACACAAACGCACAGCTCGCTGCATGCATTCTCCCCGAAAGCCATGCCGCGTTAGAAACAGGAAGGAAAGCTTTTGCCGCACAACACAGATACCACCCACACTGTATGCAGAAGGGAAGGAGAGAAAGAGAGACCTTCAGTTTCTGAAAGAGCAGTACTCTCTCTAACTGGTTCAGGGCTTTGGACTGTTCCCCACTACAAAGTTCCAGTCTGCTGAGAAGATATGGAGAAATCTGTGAAAGACAGTCACATGTATGGTTTGAAAAAAGGAAAAGGAAACTAAACCCAAAGAGAATCAATGTAACAATTGCAAGGGATGAAGCTAAGCACGTAAGACAAAGACAGACAGGACAGTAAGACTGGAAACCAAAGCCCTACACAAGCTGCAAAAAGCCACCAACGGGTCCGTGAAAAGCTCTCATGCAGCATTCTGTAAGCATCCACTTACAGAAACCCATTCAAGCTTTTACGGCCAATACTTTCTTCATGGGACACATCTTTCTCTTGAGCAGAGCCTGCCTCCGTACTGGATAAACATTTACAAGCACAAAGCACCAAAATCCCCCCCCCCCATAACACTGATCCTGCTGGTACTAATCCAGCCGAGCCTATAACAACAGAGCATTTTCTAGTCAAGGAAGAAACCTTCGCATTCCGTTTTTCGGTTGGCTCTCTTGGTCACCTGGGAAAAAGTGGAGGAGGAGAAAAAAGAAGGCAGCACACTTGGATACCCAAAACCGTACGTGCCCTTTTCTTCTTCTACAAAGGAAAATGCATGACACGATAGGAAAATGGCTGCTATGTACTTCTTATTAAGCGTCCAACTGAACCCAACAAGGAAGAATATAATCTAGGCCCCTTTCTCACTTCTCCCTTTGCATTTATTTGTTTCATTTATATCCCGCTTTTCTCCCCAGTGAGGATGCAAAGCGGCTTATCATCATTCTCCATTTTATTCTCACAACCACCCTGGGAGGTAGATTAGGCTGAGAGCACGTGGCTGGCCCAAGGCCACCCGGTAAGCTTCCACGGCAGAGTGGAGATCGAACGTGGTCTCCCAGATCCTACTCCGACACTCTAGCCACTACACGTGCTCATCTCTTCCCATTACGCCCACCCAACCTGCGAAGACACAAAGAAGCAGTCAGAAGGCCTGTTCTTCTCTTGTACGGCTGCAAGTGCTAGCCACCACAAAACCAAGGCCTGTCTATTTTTTGCTTATCGAACCCTGGAAAAGCACCACTCAGACTGACAGCGCTACGTAAATAATAAAATCATTAAAAAGCTTCGGGATCAAGTATCTCTTCCTGTTCCAGTTTTGTTTACATAAACCCTCTACCTTTTTTCAGCTCTCCCTGCTGCAGCTGTTTAGAAAGAGGAAAGAGTAATAAGAACTATGAAGCGTTCATGGACCCTTTGGAGTAAAAACTGAAACAAAAGAAGCTGAGAGAAAATATCAGTGACTAGAAAGAGGCAAGAGCATTGCCTGGCAGAGGGGCTTTCATACATCCTTCTAGGCGACGTGGTGTTGCTGGAAGCTGTATCCAGAGTCACAAGGGTATCAATAAACACAGCCCGGTTTCATTTCTTGGATAACAACAAACACAAGATTCCAAGCTGCGCTACTGATGCATTCATGAATATGTCTCCCTTAATCGCTCAGCAGGGTTGGTTCTTCAGTCAAATGACCTAAGTGACTACTGGGGCGGTACAATTGGGGAGTGTGCGCAGATGTGCCACAGAGGCTCAGCTCACTCACAGCCCACAGCAGCACAGGAGGAAACAGGCATCCCACTCCAGACTGCCCTCGACTGGGTTCAACCCAAGCCCCAGCAGCAGGATGGGCCCTGGAGGGGGTAGAGGAAGTCCACTGTTGCGAGTACCAAAACACCTTTTATTGGTCTTGTTGTGTAATGAAACTTTTAAAAAATACAGTGTAGCTACAAGCATTCAGAAGCAAAGGAGCCAGCACAGGAGCAAATATCATTGTGGGGCGGGGGGGGGGGGGAAGGTGTCTTACCTTCTTTATGTTAGTCCCTGCATAGCTTTTAGGCTCTTCTTTGAACTGAGATAACCTGAAACAACATAAACAAACAGAAGCATCAGGCTAAGAGAATACCCACCGCTGGTTTGACAGCAGGCAACTAGAACAGCAACTGTGTATGTTGGTTCCCTACCCTCTTCCAATCCAAACTTACACTACAGAATGACCATCAGAAAAACATCAATCCGGGCAGGCTGTGGGCAGTGACAGCAGAATTTAGAAGTCTGACTGAAACCGGTATTTCCAAAAAACGATGGGTCAGACCAGATCACCCAAATAGTGGTTTATGGACCCAGAGCAATTTAGTGCTGGACTATGCTATCTTCAGAGGGGTTTAAATGCACTGGTAACTTCAGTTTCCCATTTGTAATCAGATGACCAATGCAATACAGAAGAAAATATTTTCTCTATAGGGATTGTTTTTATATTGGATTGAGTGTCTTTTTGGCACGTGCAAAAAAAAGCAAGACCGGATGACCTTATGGCTACACATGTTCATTAATAGCCATACCTTACATTAAAGCCAAGAAGATATTTTTTAAAGGCTGATCAACACAGAAATAGTTATCAAAAATGCAGGATCCAGCCTTTCCACAAAAACATACGATGCCTTGCTAGATCAGATTAGGTGTCCAGATCGCCCAGAATTCCATTCCGACAGGAGCCAATCAGATGCCTCTGGGCTCATACACAGGGCACAAAATGATTACCATATTTTGGTAGTGAATTTCACTGTCATTGTGAATTTTACTACCACAAAGCATAGCGTCTGACCTGAGCTTACTTCCAGTCCATTTCATTTTTTAATTAATAAATTTTTATTGGATGGGTCAATATATAGTCAGATTAAAACACAAATACAATCCATTTCAATTCCCACAAGTATATTTCCCCACCCCCTCCCCTCCCCCTTTTCGATGTTGACTTCCAACAGCACTCAAACCCCCCACTATTAATATCACATTATTTCTATATTATAGTTGTTCTTATCTTATTATTAGTAAAGATCTTAACTATATCTTATCTTACTTAGTATCATTAAAACCCTTCAAAAGACCATAATTGTCCCTTAACATCCCATTTCTTTTCCATATATTTTTTCAGCTTTTTCCAATCTTGCAAAAATGTTTTTGGTTCTTGATCCTTCAAGTTTCTTGTTAGTTTGTCCATTTCAGCCATGTACAACAATTTGTTTGTCCATTCTTCAATTTCAGGTATTTCTTCTTTCTTCCAGTATTGAGCATATAATATTCTTGCTGCTGTTATCATATAATATAGCAATGTCATTTCTATTAACATCTTCTAAGTGCAAAGATAATAACAGCATTTCTGGATTTTTAACAACATTATACTGGAGTATCAAAGACATCTCAGCACATATTTTAGCCCAAAGGTCTCTAGCCTTATGGCAAGTCCACCACATATGAAATAGAGAACCTTCATGCTCCTTACATTTCCAACACTTATTAGATAGCTGCTTATTAGCTATGGCTAATTTTTTCGGTGTTAAATACCATCTATATAACATTTTATAGCCATTCTCTCTAATACTGGTACATGTTGATATTTTTAACGTATTTTTCCACAATTGTTCCCATGCTTCCATCATTATTTCATTGTTACAGTTTATTGCCCACTTTACCATTTGTACCTTGACTGTTTCATCTTCTGTGAACCA
Source organism: Eublepharis macularius (assembly GCF_028583425.1). NCBI lineage: Eukaryota > Metazoa > Chordata > Lepidosauria > Squamata > Eublepharidae > Eublepharis > Eublepharis macularius. The sequence goes on along the minus strand of NC_072795.1, from coordinate 126,533,096 downwards.
TTTCAATAACAATTTATACATTTTAGAAATTGCTTTATTACTATCTCCTAACCAAAGTTCCTCAAATTCTGAATTCTTAGTTCTAAAACCTGTCTTCCTTTGATCTGTATCAAATAGGTCTTTAATTTGTCTATATTGTAACCAACCATATTTAAATGGCAACTCCTCATTTGGTTTGAGCTTTACCTCCTTATCTACTACTTCTGTTAAGTCCTTGAGGGTAAGCCATTCTTTCCCTTGCCAGTCCATTTCATTTGACGACCTTGTGTTAACCATAAACATATCCTCCCTGAATAATTTTGGTTTACTGAAAAGTCTAAAACTCCTTCCCTTGTAAGGAAGATACTTCAACCCTGCTGATAATTTTGCTTGCCATTTTCTGAGCTCTTTACAGCTGTATAATATTCTATGCTTCGGAGTCAGTGCAGTACAGGGGTTAGGGTAAGACCAGAACGATTCCACACTGAGGTGACCTTGGGTCAGTCACACTTTATCAGCCGAACTGACCACCAGGGAAGCCAGGCAAGTGGCCCGATATCCCTAGGAGCTTTGGGGGCAGGGGAAGGGGCAGAAATGACATCAGGCTACACGCTGACATCAGGCCTGGGAAAAATCCTGGATATGCCGTCAGCTGGATAGGCCGTCAATGCATTGGCTGACACTCTAGAAAATCTAGGGTATTACCACAGAGTATCTAGAGCGTTGCCTGACATCATGTTCAGGATTTTGCCCCGATATAATGTTGACACATAGCACAATAGCATTTCTGTCCCACCCCATTTCTCCAGCCAGAGAGGTGAGGGCAGGCGAGAGGATCCTTTGCCAAGAGATTGCTTGCCTGAAGTGGGCACCTGGCAAGTTCGTGATATGAAAATGGGAGAAGTATGCTGCCCCGGAATGAGGCCTTGGCTCACCTTGGTCCAGCATCACCCTTTGCAATCCTGCAAGCACTTTAGTGCAGCTTCTGGGGTTCTGTTACCATCTTAAAATCCCAGCTCTCATTATACAACCCACAATCATACACAAATCAATTCACTTTCTGTTTGGCTACATAATTTCTAATGTAATTTTGCATGGCAAACAAGGTGTCAAATGCTTTGGAAAGAGTAAGAATGAACACCATTAACAGAGCTTTCTAGATCCACATCAATTACCTCAGGCTAGTATTTATAGCACCATCATCACCATAATGAAAAGCCTGTCTATGCTTCAAGAATACTGAAAACTATGTTTAGTTCTTTCTAAGAGCCATATCCCTCAACCACTGCACATGTATGCACACATGAAGCTGCTGCATCTATCTCAACCAACCACTACAACGTCTTTCTCAACCCGTTTAACAGGAGACGTCAGTGAGGAGCATCTTGTCACGCTGTATGCAAGGAGTTCTAACTAGGTAAATTTAGTTCTAAGACCCTAGCCATCCCACAATTACAGAGAAAGACTTTGCTGAAATCAAAAGTGCAAACAAGGGTAGTCGTAACTGCATATTTTTCTAACAGGCAGAAAGAATGTAAATTTAAGGTCAGTCACTGAACATTATAATGTCTCAAAGGATTTTAACTCCTCCGAATGTGAATTCTGCCCTTCTGCATCTTTGCACGTGCCAGGTGCTATTTTCCTGACCAGGCTGATGAAATCTCAGTTCATCAGTCTGATCAGGAAGGAAGAATTCACCTTCAATTGCTTCATTATCTTTATTGATATATCAGCCTCTGGTAGGCCTTTCCCAAGTGCAAATGAATAATGTCTAAGGTTCATTGTCTACTTAGGTCCTGTTTACTTAAGCCTGATGATCAAGAACCTTTAATATCCCTATGTGATCTCTAGAGGTCTGCGTGCAGTAGCTATACCCAATTTATAATTATTTGATAATTAGGTTAAAAACTCAAAGTGGTTCTGTCAGCATTCTAAGATTAACAAGTATTTACACTAAATAGATACAGCACACAGCACTGGGCTGTATTTCAGATAGAAATCAATTTGCATCTGGTCTAAGGAAGCAGGTTCACCCAAGAAGGTACAAATCAATGCCTTTGGGACAAATAACGGCTTTGGCGTTCTATCCTGGTTACAAACTATCTATGTTGTTTGGAAACATGGCCCCAGAACTGCTAATTACATAAATCATTAATAAGCCATTTTGCAAAGTGTCAGAACCATACAAAAAAAATCAACAGTGGCAAATCTTGACCTTCCAAGTAGCCTCATCCTTGTCTTGACAGGAGGCAAGAAACAAGCCAGAAAAGATGCTGCTGGGGACAGTTGCCATGACAACCTGCCCAGCGCAAGTTTAATCAAGGAGGGTTGAGAAAGACCTCTGCCTGAGACCCTGGAGAGCAGCTGCCAGTCACAGTATACAATACTGGGCAGGACAGGTTAATGGTCTGACATGGTGTAAGGAAACTTCACTTACAATAAAAACTATCATGGGACTAATATGGGGAACTGGAGGGGGTGGCAGCAGAATAAGGCCGGCAAGGGTGGGCTTTTCCCCAACTTGCCTGTAATGGTGTTTAATTGTATTCCTCTTTTAATATGTCAAGTTTGGGTCCAGTTTTGATTTGCTTGTTTTACTGTAAACTGCTTTAAACAAATAATGAACAGTAGCATAGTAAATAAATATTCATCGCCCCACTCCCTTTCCCTGTTTCTAGACTGCCCTAATCGTTGCTAAAACTGTCATTTTGCTGACTGCATCGCTGAACTATTAAAGCAACAATGGTTTCCATGTCTAAATCTGGCCAATGTGAAAGTAACTTCGAGTAGTTACGTAAAAAGAGTCACAGAATTTGCTTTTCAAGTATCTCTGGTGTGCAAAAAAACCTCTATCAATCTTAACCGACCAAAGTAAGAAAAGTCACATCACTGTCAAATTCTCCTAATAAAGGTTCGCTACCTGTATTGTCCTGCTGTGGTCCTTGAGATTCACTGAGATTGGCAGCTCTTGAGTTAAGTTATCAAAATGTTAAAGGTACACAAAGAGGCATTCAGAGTGGGAGCTTCAAGGTCCCTAGCCAACTGTCTGAGCCCACGTCTGGCTAGTTTCCAGAGGCAAGTAATTTTTTTTTAATTAGTCCAGTCTTCAATGGCAAATGACTGATGCCTCTATTATTAATTAATTTGTACTGGGTTTAATGTTATTGTGTTGGCTTGGTTTTACCTTGCTTCCAAGTTGTGGATTGGTGGTATAAAAGGCCAATAAACAAACACTGAGACACTATAACCCAACCGGAGAGAGCACCCAGTTTGGGTGAAGAATCAAGCTTTGCAAGACCAGATAACACTTGGGCTGGATTCCTTTTCCGGACACCCCTATAAAGTGGTGTATGGAATCTTCCTACCCTTGAAGGACCATCTAAGCAGCACTGAGACAAACACAAGGAGGTTTACCTTGTGAAGAGCAGCTGTACCATGTCAACCAGAGTGTGCTCTGCAGATTTTCTCAATAACTCTGAAGACAAAAACAAATAACACAGGTGTCATTACTTGGTGTGATATTATCTAGAGGCTTCTCCAAGCAGACTCCCCTCCAAGCATTGTTTACAAAGGATTACTGGAAATTTATTAAAACCCGCTCCAGCCTCAGCTGTGCAGCAAAACATGTAATTGTACAGTAAGTGGCGCTACAGAGCTGAAGGGTGGGAGGAAATGCAAGCGGCTGGGTAAAAAAGTGGCACAGGACCCGAGTTTTATTAAGCTGTAGAAACTTGATGGTGCTAACTGAGCATATTTTATACTTGTCTGCATTCCGGCACATGGCCACACTGCAGAGAGTGGTACCCAGTCACAGACAAGAGTCCTGTCGACGCAGGGAAAGGCTGGAATCTGTTGGTGCACAAACTTACCGCTAAGCCTCATCTCAAAGCATATACGAAAGCAGGATTGCATGATTTCACACACGGACTCATTGGTGAGATGAGCTCCAACAGGAGTGAGGAGTAAAGTCCTCAAGACCTGAAAGAACAAATCAACGCGCTCAGTTATCTTCCGCATAAAAAACTCATGCACAACAGAGATGTGTTTCAGAAGCTTCAACTAAAGGGAAGGGGGGATAAAAGCTTCCTTGAATGTTACCCCCAACCACTATCATTTCTTAAGTGAGACTAAACAACTCTGTCTTCAAGTGGTACAGCTGAGCTTCATACCCTTTCCTTTACCAGCAAAAGAGCCATGGTTCTGCCAACTGCAGATCAAAAACGTCTGAGGCCAGTTATATTTGCCCAGGTATGCAATTTATGGGTTTAAAAATAAGGTGGCCACTAAAAGTTCAGTGGAGTCAAAATAATGTTGCTGTTCTTCCCTTTTCCAGCCTCCAGGGAACAAGATGCACTGAGCACGAGGCAGAAAAAATCAAAACGGTTAGTACCTGCAAGATCTTCATCAGGACCACCTCATCACTCGCAGGGTCTGTGCCCACAAACCGGGCGTGTGTGACAGCATCTGCCATGTTCTCCATTCCCTCAGCTGTGCCTTCATGGTTAGAATCTGTAGGACACAAGAAAGATGTTTGACACAGTCAAATGGAAAGGAATCTTGGTCCACAGCAAAACAATCCTCTCATTGGAGTGGCCTTTTCCCTTCTTTCCTATGAGAGCCAGTTTAGGGTAGTGGTAAAGAGCGGAAGGACTCTAATCTGAAGAGTCGGGTTTGATTCCCCACTTCTCCACTTGAAGCCAGCTGGGTAATCTTGGGTCAGTCACAGCTCTCTCAGAGATTCTTTCAGCCCCACCCACCTCACAGGGTGATTGTCGTGAGGATAATAATAACACATGTTGTAAACCGCTCTGAGTGGCCCCACAGGGTGGCAGGGAAGGCTGTAGCCGCCACTGCCACACTGCCCCGCCACCACTGCAGCAGCAGGCCCAAGGTAAGTGGAGGGGTGGGAGACTGGGGTTGGGATGTTTAAAGGGCCCGGGGTACCTTCTCCAGAAAGATCAGTGAGCAGTACCTTCTCTTCCCTATCACTAAATGAAAACATCCCTTCTCCATTTAGCAACTGAAGCATTCCAGTGTTGGGTAGCTATTGTAATTAGGAATGCTCAAACAGCTGCCACTGCTGCTCCCTTGCCAATGGTGATCAAGCAGCGAATTAATAGACAGGCTGCTTACAATCTGTTTCTGTGTATTTGTAGGAACAAGCTACTTGCAGGAATCAGAAGCTGACTCTCAGCTGATGAGGGACCAGCTGGGAGTCAGTTTCTGGTGACTCATTGAGGAGAATCTGCTCTATGCCCTGCAAATTTGGGGGGGGGGGGGTCAGGAGTCAATGCAAATATAGTAGGAGCGTAACGATTAGAAACCATGCTGATTTTCCTTCTCTTTTCCCCAACACTGAGAGGAAAACAAGCTATTTCTCCTCTCCCATTTGCAATGTAGTGATCAAAAGAACTGCTTCTGTCCCCACCCAGCTTTGAGGGGAGGGAAGAGAAAAATGAGTTTTCATCTTTTTCTTCTGAAACTTCACTATGCAGCTGTGAGGGAGTGGATCAGAATCTGACTCTGAAAAGACCCCTGATCAGCTGTGAGTCAGCTTCTGACCAACAGACAAACTTCTTTAGCAACTGTTCGAGTTGCTCAAAGCAATCCAAACACGTCCCTGATCAGGTCACGGTCTGATCACAAGGGCCGAACAAGGTCAGTATGACTGTCAGACAGATTCAGTGAGAAACTCAAGGCATTTCTAACTAGGATAAGGGAGGCCTAGGTTCAAGTCTGTTTAGTGTAGTGGTTAAGAACGGCGGGACTCTAATCTGGAGAGCCAGGTTTGATTCCCCACTCCTCCACTTGAAGCCAGCTGGGTGACCTTGGGACAGTCACAGCTCTTCCAGAGCTCTCTCGGCCCCATCCACCTCACTGGGTGGTTGTTGTGGGGATAATAACATACTTTGTAAACTGCTCTGAGTGGGTGTTAAGTTGTCCTGAAGGGGGGATATAAATTGAATATTATTATTATATTATTACTAGCAATAGAGCCTGTTGTAAAAATAAACACAGAGGCTGTGGGAAGGCCACGGGGGGGGGGGGGGCTCCCCTGTGCTGCACCACAGTCCTCACTGGCTCTGTAGCCCCACAGCCACTGTGGAGCCGGCGGGAAAGCCGTGGGGAGGGCTCCCCCACACTGCACCTCTCTGTCAGCTCTGCAGGCAGGCCTCTGAGAGGCCACAGAGCCAGTGGGAAGCGCAGCATGGCTCTGCAGCTGCTGCAGAGGCAGTGGGAAAGCCACAGCGGTGCTCCTCCACGCTGTGCCTCCCCACCAGCTCCACAGGCAGGCCTCTGAGGGGCCACAGAGGGAACAGGGAGGCGCAGCATGGTTCCGCAGCTGCCGCGGAGGCAGCAGGAAGGCAATGGGCGGGGGCTCCCCCACGCTGCACCTCCCCGCCAGTTCTGTAGGTAGGCCTCTGAGGGGTTGCAGAGGCAGCAGGGAGGCACAGCACAGATCCCCCGTGCTGCGCCTCCCTGCCACCTCCATGGCCCTTCGGAGGCCTGTCGCCAACATCTCTCCTTTTATCCTGGAGCAGGCGCACTGCAGGGTCCTCAGTGCCCCTGCGCCAGGATAAGAGGTGAGTCATTCCTGAAGCAAGCAAGTTTTAGCTATTCCAGATTCATACCTATTAGTGCATATGATAGGAACTTATTCACTGATGTCAGGGCCAATCCAGTGATGGGGCCAGTAGTGTCTTCAGAGCGGATAACTTCCAGGAAAGGCCGAAGAAAGACAATAGGCTCAATTGCTGAAAGATCTGTGACAAAAGACAAAAACCAAAGTATCATGAGAAATTTATATTAGTATACTGCCAAAGGAAGAAGAGTAAGGTTTACTTAACTGAGATCCAAGTCAGGGAGAAGGGACCCTTTAAACATCAATGGCTAATAGATGTATAATTCTAATACTCTTGGTGGCATGTGGTACGATTATGATTTTAATTCTTTCTGCTAGCTGTTTTATATTATATTGATTTAACTGATGTTTTTATTTTCTAATTACTAAGATAATATGCTAAAAATAAATAACTGGAATCTTCGGTCAAATAACTGTTAAATATATTACCAAACTATGTACTAAATATACTACCAAAACAGGAAGTTCCATGAGGAAATGAAACAGAAAATCCCAATGGTTAGGAGAGCCTGCTGCTCCCTGTCATTGATAAAGTCTTCCTCTCCTTGATGAAACAAGTATGAAGACTGGGGATGCTCAAGGTGCTGTACCACCCCCCACCAATTCACCCACAGGCTGCACAGATTTCTGTATCAGAGAAATCAAAAAGAGTCCAGTAGCACCTTTAAGACTAACCAATTTTATTGTAGCATAAGCTTTCGAGAATCACAGTTCTCTTCGTCAGATCGGATCATGCATCTGACGAAGAGAACTTGATTCTCGAAAGCTTATGCTACAATAAAATTGGTTAGTCTTAAAGGTGCTACTGGACTCTTTTTGATTTTGCTACTACAGACTAACACGGCTAACTCCTCTGGATCTGTATCAGAGAGTTGGCCATAAACAGACATGACCTTGCAATTCTCCAGCCATTCCTGTAATGTGAAACTGTTCTTTAAAACAGGCTGGAAACAACAGCCTGTACAAATGTTGCATGGAAGAACATTTGAAGAGAGAACAAAAAACCCAACAGACTATGACTGAGTGTGCCCGAGAAAGTCAGCACGAGTATAGATAACAATCCATATTTACCTTTGCTTCCTAATAACAGCTATAAAACCCTCAAAACAACACACACAAAGAAACCAACATTATAGTAATGCAAGAAAGGACAATTGTCAGACCACGGCATGAATGAATTCTCAGCAACTCTAAGGTTCAGCAACCATGGCCAGTCTATAGCAACGAGTTTCAACTGCAAATGAAATCACTAAGTCAAAGTCAAAGCAATCACTCCATGACAAAGTTATCCACCCATGACCCAACTCTGATGGTTACTGATCCTAGCATTGCTGTGAATCACAGCCAGATTTCCCAAGATCTCCACATAACATGAGAAAGCAGTTGATCCAACACTCCAGCCAGGCTAAATGAAACCCAAAAGGAATTGCTGCACACGACACAGCCTGGAGAACTGACAGTATAAATTTGATGTGTGTCAACCTTAAGCACTCTTTTTGCCTTTCGATCAGAAATTGACACTTGTCAAAAAAGAGCAATTCATTTGTAACACGCTATGGAATTCTGTTCAGTCACTACTCCTGCAGAGCATTTTATATCAGATTTTGTTTGGGGTGGCAGGCAAATTTAAAGCCCGGGAGAAAATTTGAAATTTTTCAATAATACTTTAAGCTCTATAATTCTCCATAGCTTTTCATGGCTTGCACACTATAAATAGCTTCCTCACTGTCGATTCACTGTGCTGTCAAATGTAAGGCTTTACCATTGCTGAAGGCTTGGGAAAAGAGAATTACAGATTGTCAATTAACTCTCTTGGTCATTACCCTATCTCACTCTTCTGTTCCACAGAGCAGTGGAAAAAGTAATAAAACTAACTATAGAGAACAAAATTCAAAATATAAAGCTCAGAAAGCTCTCTAATAAAAATGAATACAATGATACCCTTAAGAACCACAGTGAGGGAAACCAGCTGTCTTGAATGGAATAAAATAGTAAGATGGTGATTCATTATTATTCAGAACGTTTCACATACATTCTTTTCAGCCATCACTGCAACCATCCTGTTAGCTTCATGTTACAAAGGGAGCGGGGGGGGGGGGAGGTTGAGAGGCATTAATTTACTCAGTGAGTTGTAGAAGTAGTAAGTGTTGAACTGAGGACTTCTTAGCCTGCTATTCACACTTGGCCACAACACCAGACCAGGTTTCATGGCAGCATAACCAAAAAAAAATGCCCTAGAATAATTTCTTTGGAATATTTTAACACTTACTTGCTAGGAAACCATGCTTAAATTATATTGCAATACTTCTCAAATTAATATCCACATTCAATTTTTACGCGGGATTTCTAAACTTCTATAGCGTAGGCTGGGAGGAAAGGCTGGTACACTAGCTGCACTCTCCTTGGACAAGAAGAAGCTAACCACAATAATCCCTGCTATAGTAGCTTCCAGACTTTGCGTACTACATGGGACTACGTTTGGAAATCAACTAGGCCAGAATGTGGCCACAAGACGACAACTTGAGTCCATTACATGACATGTAGAACTCATCTGACATTGATTTCACTGGCTCCCAGTTCATTTCTAAGCCCAGTTCAGAATACTAGTTTTGATATTTAAAATCTCAGACAGAAACCAGACAGCTGTCTTTATGTCTTTATTTAGCCTTGTTTTATTGCTCTCCTGCTGTTGGGATTCTATTGCTTTTATGACACCTTTTGCTTATATAGGCAACATTTAATCATTTTAAACAAATAGGTACATAATAGGTACATGGGCATCACATTTGGGAAATAAGACATATTCTGGTTTCCTAAATGCTCTGCCCTGCATTCAAGTACCACTTTTGCTATAACTTTAAAGATATTACAAAAGCTCAGCAGCGTGCATATGTCTTTGACCTTTCCTAAAACACATGAATGATGTGCAGAGTAGCGTAAAAGGAAAGCACTACAAACTAATTCAGAATCTCCTAATCTACATATTCACATGCACAGTCATCCATCTGACACCTTTTCCCCTATGGCAGGCAGTACTTTTATCTTCAAAACAAGAATGACTCTTAGTGAACACCAAGTCTGACATAGCGCTTTATAAGTTAAGACCACCTCCCTGAGAAACATCCAGAAAGAGGAGGGGGAAATACAACAGACGCTGGAACAATATGCTTTAACAACAGAAAGCAAGACACACACACACACACCATCAGCACTGGGAATAAAAACACATCCGAGAAATGAGACACACATGGGAAGGGAAGTGATGATAAATGGTAAATGTCTGAGAACTACTAGAAACTGGCGGAAGAAGCAATTTTTTAATCAGGAATTTAAATACACTAATAGACGGACAGGTGCCAGGAGGTAAAGAGGGAGCAGCACAGAAGAAAGGCACAGGTGAGTAATGGCAGTTGTGATGCTGCAGAACAAAAGTATGATAGGAGGGAGCATCAAGTGAGAAGGCACACGGAATGCACACAGATATACAGAAAGCAAATGAACTATGTTAACTAGAATTTGAAGAAAAAATAGGAGTTGATGTATGGAAGAGTAACAGTTACAAGCTGAAGATTTCAAGATATATATTGGAAAGGAGAAGAACTGCAATAGTCAATGCGAGAAATGACCAGAGTGGTGCTTCTTAAGCTTTATGAAGTAGGATTCACTTCTAAACTTACTTTACAAATGAATCCTAAGAGTTAGCGTAACTCCACATCAGAACACATAAGAATCTCACAACACAGAACAAGTTTGTATTTTATTTTTTATTTCTAATATTTATAAATATATAGCAATATTGAGCAAGAGGCCATACAGAGACCTCGTAGACAATTCACACATCCTGCAGGGGAAAACTCCAATTTGCTGTCAAGTCTATGCTCAGCAGTATCTGCAGCCAATCACGCCTTCCTGATGCACTAGCGGTCCAATGCTCCTATTTACAAATGTGTCAATGCGCAACCACACTTTTTGGACGGGTCGCAGTCTTTTAAAAAAAAATGTGTGAATTGGCTCAGATTGCCTTGGTTTGAAAATGTGGGAAATGTCGCAATAAAGTTGCAGGACCAAGAGGTAGAGCACATTGCCACTTAGTGAGAAGCCAGGACAAGGCAGGAAATTGCATCTGGGTGTACATGAAGGCCAGGTCAGGATCAATGAAGAACAGGTGAGTAAATCTGTCTCGAGCAACACCTGACTAGGACTGGCCATTCTATCCCATTTTTATTCCTCCAACTCTGGCATGCATAGTTGTTCCCTCATCATTTCTTTCCTCATCAACTTTCCAAGGTTAAATGGTCTATAAAGGAGTTCCAGCACCATTGCCAGGGCTTTGAGGATATTAAGGACATGGCTGGCAAAGAATTAGGCCTGGGAAATGAAGGGCGTATAGTCTATCGAGGCCTGAACCTCCCATGCCATCACCCACAGGTACAGGAGGCAGCAGGCATAGGGCTATGCCCACAGCACCACGTCTTGACTTGACCAAAGAACAAGTCTGTGCAACTGCTCACTTGGGACTCGGTAGCTGGGCTGGCTGAGCCCCTCTCTTCCCGGAGGGAAGGAGCCTGGCAACAAGGAGGAGGAAGGGGGAATAGGACAGCTGCAACTTTTCTTCTCATTTCCCCACTGCTGGGACAAGGCAGGCTGGACAGCATCTTTTCCCAGCTCACCCCATTCCTCCACATCCTTCCTGGCCTCACGATTCACCTTCAAGATAGCTACAACCCATAATTTTAAAAACCCAGGTAGATTATAGATGCATCAAAAGAAAGAAGTAGATTTTTTGATTCGGTTTCGTTTTCGCAGCCATGTCGGACGCTCCTCTCGGCAGGTCCGAGAGGAAGCGGCCGAGCCGCCTGGCCGGGCGGCTGATCTGCAAAGGTTAGCCCCCAGACTCTCAGGCAGGGAGTCTGAGTCCAGGACGCGGCCGGAAGAGCCCTCTGACAGATCGAGGCAGGGGGTAAATCGCCCGTTTGTCCCTATGGAGGCCGGCAGACGAGCGCGGCACCCAGTGTGCTGCCGGGCTATGGAAAACGGCAAGGAGCAGGATTAGGCGAAAGCCTGCAAGTAAGCGAATCCCTTCTGTTACTACAAGCGCATGTGAGGAGTGGTGGGGTCTGAAGGTTAGAAGACTCGGATTTTCCCCCCCTTATAGAGTCTCGGAAGATTGGCGGTCCCCCCCCCCTAAAATGGCAGTGAAAAAGCAGAGTCCTTCTCTTGGCAAGTCAGTTATGGCGGCCTTGCAGAGGGGCGAGACGCTTGAGGAACTGGTTAAAAGAGCAGTTATGGAAGCCATAAAACCCTTTGTTGACAAGCTGAATGAAACAGATCAAAGGGTGGGCTTAATTGAAAGCGATGTGAAAGCCATTAAAGAAGCAGCGGGGGGGGGCAGAGAAGTCTGCCCGGGAAAGTGCGTCACTTACGAGAGCAACGAACAGAGAATTAAAGTTGGTGGAAAACCAGCTGATCGGACTGCAAGTGGAGCGAACACAAACCATTTTGCGTCTCCAGAATGTTAAAGAGGAGGAAAAAGAGGATTTATGGGATCTCGCCTCGGAACTTTTAGCGACACCCGCGAGGGCAACTAAAGAAGAAGTGAAAAGCGCCATTTTGGGAGTCCGTCGGGCATCTTCAAAATATGCAACGAAGCGGCAGCTGCCTCGCGAGATTGTTATCGAGTTTTCATCCAGGAGGGTCCGGGACAGTATCCTATATAATTCATACAATGCGGAATTGGACTTTCTGGGAAATAAAGTCAAGATATTGAAAGACGTTCCATTTTTAGTGTGGAAGAAAAGATTTAAGTACAAGATGTTGGCAGCTCTTTTGAGGGAACAGGATATAAAGTACAAATGGCTACTCCCGGAAGGAATCGGGTTTAGTTATAAAGATAAAGCTTACAAGATTAATTCGGAAGATCAGCTAAGGGATTTTGTGGATAAAAATCCAGAATTTGGACCAGACACCAAGCAAAAAGAAGAGGATCCGAAGCCTGAAGGGAGGGGGGAGGCAATGAGCGCTCCGGCGGTAGCTGCGCAGAGGGAATTGCGCCCGAGGCCCAGGGGAGGGAAAAAGATTTAATTTGAACTGTAATTTGTAATTTGTATGATCAACCACTCTGTCACTATTTTATTAAGCTATTTTTTACTATGGCAGTATGAAGGAAAAGCATTGAAATGTAGTGTTTAGTGTTTGTAGGTTACCTTCCCCTTTTTTCCACCCCTCCTTCCCTTTCTCTTTTCTCTCCCTTCTTTCCCATCCCTTGTGCTATTGCAGTCTTTTGTAGTTACTGTCTTGTAGGTTATGTATGTATGTAGTAGTTTTGTATGTTAGATATTTTAAAAAATAAAAATTAAAAAAAAAAGAAAGAAGTAGATTTTTTGCCGATATGACAGGAGTTTAGAGTCATATTCACATTTAGTGAATATGAAGAGGAATGAGAGGCAGCACCAAGTTTACAAGTTTGAGGGGTGGATTAAACAGAACTATCAAAAGAAAAGTGAGAACGGAGGAGGAGAAAAGGGAGAGAACAATGTAATTTTTGGGGGTCAAGCCATGGGGGTGGGGGATGACCCTTCTCCCACTGTTTCATGAAAAACTGAACTATATACAATACATACTTCCATATCAAACCTAAACCCAGTGGGGAGAAACCTAGAACCATCAGTAAGACAAACAGGCTGCCCCCATGGCCCTTTTCTGCTGATAAAAGTGCACTGGGGGGGGGAATGATGAAGTCCCTCCTATCACTGAGCCTGGGAGCTCATACCATTTTTAGGTGAGTGCTGGACCCATTAAACATGAGTTGGGCTAGGTTTAATCTTGTCTAATCAGACCTTGCAAATGAGAAATGCTGACTATCGGATAAGGAAATACTTCTTGCTAAGGAATCCAGAGGAAGAACTCTTTTCTGCCTCAGGGGCAGTCTGGGAAGACCAAAATACAACCGTGGCACATGCACAGTACGCACTTGCCTGTCTGTCAAGTCAAGAAGAAGTACCTTACAGTCTGTCAGATAGCTAGATCCTGAACTTATCTGGGTCTGCATGTAGTTCCTCTCAAACCTAGACCTAAAGAAAAACTGGGAAAGAACTGTTCACAGAGCCTTCCATTATACATATACAATCTGAAAATCTGAGTACTAGCAGTAGCATTTACATTGATGATCAACAACCCCCAAACCCTTGCACAGCAGATGAAGAAAGCAGAGGAGAGAAAAGAGTTAATTCCATGGCTGAGAGGCATTCCCCTAAACATTTAAACACATGTTCTAGCTGTGACTTGATTTCATACTCGTTCAGTATGGCAGAAACATCCGCCACTGACAGACAATCACAAAAAGCCAGCTCCCCCAACACACAACTGCTTCACCTGTCGACTTCTGTCAGTAAAACAATGACACATGCCAAGGAATGGTGAAGCCTTTCGGTGGCGCTCCTCACATTTCAAACCATTTGAGATGCCAGCCATGCAAGCAACGCGTGAGGAAGAAGCCGCATCCCACGTAAAGAATCAAGTTCAGGATACATCTCATCACACGTTTCTACTGCTGAAGGAGAAACAGTCTTTGCCAATGGTAAAAATCAATGACCCAAAACAATATTGTATTTAGAAGCACAGTCCACCAAAACGTTTCAGGGGAGGAAGAGGAGTGGGGCAAGAGGAGGGATTTCCCAACCTTCTCCCCCATGCTTTCCTGCTTCACAGTCAGGAACTGATTGGCTTGAGAAGAGGAGCCACGTCAGGACTCCTTGGATTCTGCCCCCCTCTTGGAGCTGATGGCAAGAGAACACCGGTACCAGCTGAAACCCAGGAGCTGAGATCACAGCGGCTTCGCTGTCATATTAAAGCTCCAAAGGGCTGCTGGCTAAGAAGACCCAGCAGGACCACACTGGCTACTCCAATTGGATTACATTCCCCACACCCTGGCATGCTCATTAAAGCTCTGAAGTCTTTCTCACAGCTCAAATAATTATTGGGAGGGGTGCAGTTAATAAGCCCAGAGGATGCACACTGGAGAGAACAAAAGGGGCTGCTCAGTGAGAGACCATTCACTTGGCATGCAGAGGACCCCCCAGTTTAAACCCCAGCATTTCTAGTTAGAAGGAACAGGTAGTAGGTGCAGCGGTGAACAGGTAGTTTGGTGTAGCGATTAAGAGCGGCAGGACTCTAATCTGGAGAACCATGTTTGATTCCCCACTCCTCCGCTTGAAGCCAGCTGGGTGACTCTGGGTCAGTCGCTGCTCTCTTGGAGTTCTCTCAGCCCCACCTGCCCCACAGGGTGATTGTTGTGGGGATAATAATAACACACTTTGTAAACCACTGTGAGTGGCTGTTGTCCTGAAGGGCGGTATTTAAATTGAATGCTGTTATTATTATTTATTATGATGTTCTTAATGTGTTAACATGACATCCACAGCACAAGAACAGCAGAAGACATTCTTCTAGGCCAATCTTGCTCCTCCCTTTAAGCACCAGGCAGCGAGCGGCAGGCCACTTATTTCTTCTGAAATGTTGCTCTCTACTAACATTTGCTGGCAGCACATGTGCACAGCCTTCAGTTCATGTAGGATATAAACATATTTTTCCTTAGTCTGAAGAAACTCCCTCCTCACCGGACCTTTTCTCATTTACCTGGGTTAGTGACAATTTACTACACACTTGCGCACCTGGAACAAGTAGTAGAGCCCTTGAAGCAACACAGCAGCATATGAACACATGAAGCTCCCTTAGTCCATCAAGATCAGACTGACAGCTGCTCTCCAGGTTCTCAGGTTGAGGTCTTTCACATCACCTGTTACCCAACCCTTTTAACTGGAGATGCTTGAACTCGGGACCATCTACATGCAAAGCAGATGCTCTTCCACTCAGCCACAGCATGAGCAATAGCCACAGAATAGTACTTTTGGAGATATGTGCTGTGTAATTCTCCCTCTGTTCTAATATGTATGTATTTTCATCAGACGAATTCCTATTTCTGTTGGTGCTGAAGCATTTAAGCTTTCAAGTGACATAGAAGGCAAGTATAACAGCATTTTCATGAGGCAATCTGTATACTTTAAACATCCTATGTTTGTACAGTAAAATAACGTTATCTGTTTCGGACACTCTTAAAGGTATGCAATCCAAAGAGTTTCATGAAAAGAACCAAAGATTGTATGCATACACAGGGAGATTTCAGACTCACCACCCCTATCATCATAACAGACTTCTCTGCCATATCAAGTTGTTCTGGAAACTCCCCATTTTGAAATATTGTGGACGTGTAGCATTGGGGCCAATGTTCAGAATATTCTGCTGCCCATCTACCCCCCCATGTATGAGCAACCATGCGTGGTTAAGCTGCACCTCCACCTCCGTCAGATGCTATATGGTTTTTATACGGTGAGCAGGTGTTTTATTAGAAGCCTGTGTTAAATGATTGTGATTTTATCTCTGTATATTTTATCTACTGCTGTGACCTGCCCTGAGCCCACTTACAGGGAGGGCGGGATACCGACAGACAGACAGACAGACAGACAGACAGACAGACAGACAGACAGAGATGAAAAGCCTCCTGGCTAACAGAATTAGCTGGGCAGCTCTTTGGATTCTAGCTATTAAGGAATTTCAAACATTTGAAGAGATGTGAAAGCTCAGGTATTATATTTAATTTGCTAATTTAAACAAAATGTATTTTATATAACAAATAAAGTATATTTAGAGCTGAAGAAAATAAGGATTGAATTTATTTCAGCTGGAAATGCAAGGGGAAAAACAAGAAAGGCAGTACCATGCCTCAAAATTTTACATCTTCTTTGTCTTGCCCTGATACAATATGTGGTAATTGTGTATTGACTTAAGAATCCTTCATCTCTCCTCCAGTAACTACTAGCAGTGTCTCCCACATGGGAGGGCGGGGTGGGGGGGTAAGACTGTACTGTGCAGAGGAGGGGAAGGGCTTCTGAAACTTCACATGCAATTAAGCTTCTTCCATGTAGGCAACGAATGGGGAGTACAGATATCCCTGTTAGTTAACAACAAGCACCCATCCCAAACATGCTCAGGCTGCAATCCTATACATCCTTACTTAGAAGTCAGTCTGAAAGTATTTGGTAAGTTTACTTCTATTATCTACTTATGAGCAACTATGTACAGATGTTCAAAATTTACAGAAATTTTAAAGCCATGAAGAAAAATATCAGGGGGAGGGGTTGTGGGAAGAACAGTAATTTGGAGGAAAACTGCAATACTTTCCTATCAAGTCTAATTTTACTGGTTTAATATTTTAAAATGCATCATTTATAACTCAGGACATTTCTGCACAGTTTATCTGCCTTGGGTTCAATGCTGCTGCGAAGTGGGGAGGGGGGGTACACATTGGTGTACCTCATGGGGTTTCCCTAGCTCTTCCACAATCTTTTTTAAAACTGCTTTCCACCAAAGTTTTTGGAAATATTGCAGTAAAACCTGTACAGATGGGAAATTTAGGATTTTCCCACCCATACGGCAGCCATTTTACCTAACCCTGTCCCCTCCACAGCCATCTCCTCCCGCTGCTACATTTTCGTGGGAGTAACAACCATTGAATAAAATACAACTTACTTTGGAGTAGATCTGCTTCAGCTTGTTCTCATAGTGTATTAACTGTTGTAAAAATTATTTATATTTAAACAAAAATATTCTTGAAAATGTTATATAAGTTGTAAATGTCTACAGCGTGCCGTTTATTAATGCTACAGGCTTGTCTTACACAAAATTACATTTTGAGTAAAACTTTATCTTAACAAGCATTTCACTGATTCAAAAAAAATTGTTTTTCAGTGCTCCTCAATGTTTCCAATCTTTTCCATCAGAAAAGTGGGGGAAAGGTCATCAGGCAAAAAGCCAGGGAAAACAATTTTCTTCAGGCCTTTGCATTCTCGTACTATGAAGTCAGCTAGACTGTCAAATGTCTGCCTTGAAGGATCAGACTCGGGGTAAAAGTGGCGACATAACAGTACAGACGGAATCCTATTGCAAGAATCTCACTCAGAAGGTGAACTTCAAAAGGCAGACGCTGGAAACAACATGGGGGATTATTCTTCAGTGTCCTCTCTGCTCTTTTCATGGCAGCCCTCCAGGAGCTACAGAGATAAATATGTGCCCTGCTCCGCCTAGAATTACTGGGCCCATATCATGAGGGCCCAGTAAGATCAGTAAGCATCTCACTGTTTCTCGGTGGTGTTGCCTACCCATTGTCATAGCACTTATATGTCTCCGGAACCTATTTAACAGGTAGTTGTATTACAGGAGTAGACATTCCAAACATGGAGCGGAGGGTTCCTGTGTGGAGAAAAGCTCCTTTTCCTCAGAGGTGTGAAGGCCTGGCCGGGGGCGGAGGGTACTAAAAAAAAATGGGGACACCTTCCTGGCCTCCCCGTCTGGGTCTTTCTTTCCATTCCCCCCCCCCCAATTATTTCAAGGGAAAAAATTGGAAAATTTGTACGAGTACCGAATAAAAGCTCCTACTAATTTTTTTTTGTTTAGAATGATTAGATGTTTTAAAAGGTGGAGTTTTCTGTGCTCAAAATATGCAGCACAAGAACAGGACTTTTTAATTTTTCCAGTGCAAAAATATTGAGAAGTGCTTGGGAAAAAATCCTAGGAAATACTTTGTTTTTGAGTGAGGAAAAAACTTGTCTCACGAAGCACTTGATTCATTCCAAACCCACAGCATGAAAAGCCTGTGGACTTCATCAATTTTTCCAATGGGAAATAGAAAAATTCCATTTTTCCATTGGAAAGATTCCAATGGGAAAATTAGAAAATGTTGGGGAACATTCTAAAAAAGTGTACAATAGACATCTACAATATTTCCAAGAATTTTTAACATAAATAATTTTGGCAAAAATTAATATACTATATCATGTTTAATGGTAATACATTATTAAAGATTTCAGTGAAACATGCTGGTAGTCCCACCTACTCTGACTCTAAGAGTTTCTTTCCAAATAATACTTTCTTTTGTTTACTACAGAATTTGTTTTCTACCTTTAACTTTTATTAACTTTATTATTTATTAACTCCCCCTTTCCCCGTGTCTCAGGTGGCAAAAATGAATGAAACGTGCTATGATAGCACAGAATGCAGCAGTTTGCAACTTTCTAAAAAAGTACACTTGTAATTTTTTTATAGAAAAAGATATTTATACTTTTAAATTCCATAAAATATGCAAAATAGTACAACTTTATATGCTCATAAATGATGTGTCTTATGTTGTTAAATCAGTGAAAGAAGATAAGGTGTGACAGAAAGCGTTATGTATATTTCAATTTCCCCCAAACTTTGTTTTGGAAAAGTTTTTTTCCAGTGGCTTCAGAATTTCAAAAAATTTAAATCTCTGCTCCTTCATGGTCAAAATAACAGTGAGGGTTTTAGCTATACCGTAAGTCTACTTTAAACACTTTTGCCATTCAGAATAAAACCAGGAATTTTTCCTGAGCTTTAACTCTGTTCCACAGTTGGAGAGCTGCTTTCATGCTGTACTCTATTCAATATCTTCATGTAGAAAGGTATACATCAGCTGGAGTATGAATGCACAAGTAGGCACAAGAATGCACAAGCGTCAGCAAGCCAGAAATGTGGACTAGAAAATGTTTTCTCTACCAAAAAAAATCCATTTCTAAAGGCTCATTTTTCTATAAAATTAACAACAATGAATAGGTGCCATTGCGGACACAACATTAAGCAAGCTTGGCAATTTCAAAGTTGTAATTAATGACTTACAAGCTGGAGGGATAGCCTCTGCACAGCAATCATTAATAATCAGTTTATTTAACCCAAAGACCTGAGTGTCTTTTTCTAGCCACATACACTGGAGATTAAAATAACCATGTTGTCCTGTAAGTACTGACAAAAATAGAAAATTCATCTATTGATGAATAGATTTTAATGTTGAATAGATGAAAAAGATTTTAATGTTGTTGTTTGCCCATTTTATATGGACAAGAATTTTAGAGTAAGAAAGAAATAACAGGTTATCCAATACCCTTTGACCTTAAAGTGATTTTGTGGGGGGGGGGACCAATGGGATAATCTGGATATCCCGAACATTAGAAAAGATCTAATTAAAAACTTCCTGATGGCAGCTAAATCTCTCCTAGTAGCTAACTGGAAATCCCCCAAAATCCCAACTATTGAGAGTTGGTTATTTAGAATCTGGGAATATTACATCCAAGAAAAGATTTATGATTCCATATACCAAGCACAACATTTCCCAAAGGAAACGGATTTTATGGTAAAATAGCTCCCGTTTTTTGATTATTTAATATCCAAGGATATGCACCCGCCAAAACACCTAGCGTTTATTTCTTTAAATTTTTGAGTAACTAGATACAATTTATTTATGATAAGGGAAAACCTCTTTTTTTAAAATAAATAGTAAGTAGTATGGTGGTTCCTCAATTTTGTTATATCATTACTATGGTATAATCATATTTAGAAATTGTTTAGTTTATTCCAATGTACTTTCCTTTTTATTTTATTATAGTTGACTTTTATAGTGTGTGCTCTATTTGCTTGTTTATTTGTAGTATGTTGTTATATTGTTAATAAAAAGTTTAAAAATATTTAGAGTAAGCATCAAATTTATGAAAGACAAGGTAAGAAAAAATGTTCCATTCTAAAAATTCATCCACATCATCAGCTTGGGTCTTGGAACAGGTAGATAGGTAAATATTGTATATGGTCAAAGGCTGTTACAATATAACAAAAATAATTGCTAAGCAGTGATAAATAAAACAATAAAAGCACAATAAAACTGAAAGCAGTATCAAAATTTCCAGGCCAAAATAATAGGTAATTACTCACAGGAAACCGAATACAGTCACTATGAGGTTTCACCCCCTACTTTGAAGAAGGCAGAAGACTTCTAAAAATTACAAATGAGTTATCATCCAGAGACACATCAACCCTTAAAAGGGCCTCATTACATGCGCACACAACCTTTTTTTCTTCCTCTTAGTCTGTGATTCAATCGCTTCCCAACTAACTCGGATTAGCTCTGACCATAAAGATATTTGATAGCTGCCCCACTAAACTGTATCCAGCCTAAATCCTCCATTTGAATTGAATAAATCACACGAGTTACAAGGGCAAGATTTGATCCAAGTCAGCTAATAAGTGTGTTATTGCCAGCAGTATTAAAGAGATTAATATTAAGCTCAGCCATTTGTTCACTGAAAGAACAACTCGTGCTCCACCCAGCAAGAACCACAGAGGGCAGCATGGGAAAGCCCATGATGTCTGCAGCATTCACCCCTGGGGGTGGAATCCCCAGCAGATAAGCCCATACCAATTTTGGACAGCTGAGGCTAGTGTTGGTAATGCTTGTTCACCATTGTTTTCCCAGATAATTAAGGCTACTGAAAGATGTCTTGAAGAACAAAAAAGGGCCCACAGCAGAGGGTTTGTTTGTTTTCCCCAACACAGAAAAACCTCATAAATTATGGCTATTTTAGTCACTAGTTTACCACAAATAACTGTAATATTTAATTTTCTGCTCACAGAAAACTACAATTCCTTCTATCAAGATGTGGAAGAGGCAACCAGAACAGAAGGCTTTTGCTGTCATTGTAACCCTGGTAAGGTGTAAAAGGGTCTGAAAGATACTAGGAGAGTGGTGTTGTTTCTGCAGGTTACTGAATAGTTTCAGCTTCCGTTCATTACCTTAAATTATATATCCCTACCCGAAGCATCCCCCCATCCACCACAACACAAATGACTGCCTGTTTTCCACTACTAACCCTTATGCCTGGAGCTCCCAGAATGCCTACCTCTCTCCCCAGCCT
Organism: Eublepharis macularius; assembly: GCF_028583425.1. Taxonomy (NCBI): domain Eukaryota; kingdom Metazoa; phylum Chordata; class Lepidosauria; order Squamata; family Eublepharidae; genus Eublepharis; species Eublepharis macularius. The sequence goes on along the minus strand of NC_072795.1, from coordinate 126,511,664 downwards.
GCCTGCCTCCTTCCAATCCCTCTTCAAAATGTTTATTTTCTGCGAACACTTCAGTTCTAAACTCTTGTTTTTCACCCCTTACAGAAATGAACCGTTTGTATACAATAATGATTTGGCACATATTTTTCATTACTCTTGTCCGTGGGCCTTTCCTCCTTTACATGCTATTTAGAATGCAAGATTGCTTTTATTAAGCTGTAAAGCAGAATAAACACGTTTGATGGCCTCTGAAAAGAAAAGCAGAATACAAATTTGCCTGTATCAAATCGCAAGGGGTCAAGTTGCTCCTGCCTCTCCTCCCCCTACTCTCTAAAACCACTCTGAGCGAGGGGTGCACATGCATGTTTGGCCCTTGTCACCCGGGAACATCACTAGCAGAGGGCAGAGCACCTGGCATGCCACACAACTCACTTTCCATTAGGTTAAACAGAAAGAATAACTGGTCAAGAGGACTTTGGGGACATCAAAATCACATCCTCAAAGTTCTCTCCAGGGTACAGTTGTCTACTAGGTGAAAGGATTCGGAGGCTGGTGCTAGCCTGTCCCATTGCTGACCTCTCTACCACCCACCAGAGCTTCAGCAGAAAAGAAAAGCAACCCCCCTCTGTCTCCAGTGCCAAGGATGGCACAGAATTCAGCTCAGAAAGAGTATGCCCTCCCACTGCCTCAGAAACCATGGAGCCCATTCCCTTCTCCCAGTATGTCTTTAGAAACAAAGAGAAAGTTAGGTCCTCCACTCACTCCCAGTGACTCAGACAGCATTCACCACTTCGCCGCATTGCTCTGGAGCCCCTGTCGCCCTAGTCATTTCAGGGATTACCTGAGCATCCTAAGCATGCAGGGCGGAAGTGGGTGAGACCGGGCTCAGAGGAAGCTCCTTGAAACCAGTCACATTCCTTCAGTGAGCAAGGGGAGGCAAAAGGAACAGGAAATGGTCTTTTGATCCCCTTCTTTCCCTGCAGGTTCCCACTCATACTAATCATAAAATATGTAATACAATCATATAACAGCTACATCCAAGAGGATGGATGGTAAACAAACATCACAGGATCAAGTTCATGTGGGGTATGCATTTAATGTACAACAACCAACCGATCTTTAAGCAAGTTCAGACTAATTTAATGCAGGAAGAGGATGTAAATTTATAAAGCACATGCATGAAAAGCAATTAAACGCAATCCATACAGTAAATATGAGCACAAATATAAACAGGATTTGCATCTTAATTTGATAAGCAAACAAATCACAAGTGGTGAAAGGATCCATTAAGGCTCAACTGAGACATCACAAGCATCTCAGTTTGTTCATGACAGGCATAAACAAGGCTAAATGTGGGGCTCCTATGCTTCTTCCCTCCTCCCCTCAAGTGATGCACCAAGACTGAAGACTTCCGCTAACTCCAGTTTCTCATGATGCCCAAATATGGATAGATTCATTAACTGAGATTAGTTGCTTTCCTAATCCTAACTGGGATTGAAAACTGGGATTAAACTGTAGTTAAAAGTACTTTACTGGTAAAGAAACTACCTTTATTTAATGAAAGAACCTGCACCCAGAAGTCACAGATAGTTGAAGATTCCAGCTTCAATCATTACACCACATAACAGAATGACAGAGAGGTGACGAAGAATGAAAGCAGGAATAAGCCTGACATTTAATCAGGTATATACAGATTTCTTTCCAATATCTGAATGCATCCTCAGTGTACTAATAACCAGCAGTAGTAAAAAGAGAAGGGGAGAAAACCTAACTTACTTGAAATGAACGTTCCACTGCACTTTTGAACAAGGGTATTATAATACTCCTAATTAGATTACCAGGTAGACCAAAACTATTGTATTTAAAAATGGATTAAACTTCTTTTTTCAAAAGGGAAATCATTAAGTTAGATTCTAGCCATATTTCCACTTTTATTTAAGTCATGCCTTACTAGTTGATGTGTACTTTGGTGCTCCAGTGTAAGAGTTCTTTCTACTGCAAACAGCATTTCTCAAGACATACAGATGTGAATAGCAAGGTAATATAACCTGCTTAAAATTTGCCTGATTTGAACTTAAAAATTCAAGGCAGTCCAGTAATACTGAATCTGATGTTAACAGAATCACACTCTTCCTCAAGCCACATATACCCAATGAGTCAATGTGGTTAAGGTGTAAGACTATCCACAATATCAAAAGAGTCCATGACGGAAAGAATTATAGTTTGCGGATACAATCAAAGTCCTCTATACAAGCTCATCACTTGACCACATCGGTCAAAGTGATGAGCTGTATAGAGGCCTTTGATTGCCAGGCTCTTATAGAGATTATTCAATATCATATAAACAATAGAACAGAGATATTACAATAAAAGTAGAAAAGTTCATAATGTCAGAGCAATAGAAAAATGTGAGCTTAAAAATCCACAGGAAACTACTACAACCAGATTCATGTTCTCAGCTTCCTACACAGAGGTACCTCTTTACCTTCTGACTTTCCCATCTCTCTCACCGTGCTCATTCATTAGCCATCTAGTATTATCTTCCTGTTTAAACAATGAAAATCCTTTTATCTTGCATATCGAGCTTCTTTCATACAGCACTGAAAAGTCTCATATTACTAATTTTTAGTTTGGCAATATTTATTTATATCCAACTCTTTTCTAGACTAAACCTCATTATGAAAATGACATTACCTCCATTACTGTATTTCTATATCTAATCCAGTTTTGCCAGGTTTGTCACGGTGAGCCTCCTAATACCAAGTAACGGCTTTAATCTTCACAATATAATTAACCCAATTCACAAATTACATTCCGCTTTGTTCCCCCCAACTCATATAGAAGAATTTACTCACATAAGCAAAATGATGTGTGAGGAATTAATGTACTGTTCAATAAATAAAGCTCTATTGAATTCCTCAGAATATTGTGAATCCTTTTAACATAATACATTACCACTAGTTTAACGTTAAAATGCTTCATCTGGATTTCTTAACCCCAAACTAGGATCTGAGAGAGCCAGGTGTGAATCCTCACTCTGCCATGGAAGTTTGTTGGGTGACCTTCGGCCAGTCGCATACCACCTCTCACAGATGTCATGAGGATAAAATTGAGGAGAGGAGGCCAATGCAAGCCACTTTGGGTCCCCAGTGGGGAGAAAGACAGGGGATAAATGAAGTAAATAACTAAAACACATTTCAGTGTAAGTATCATGGAAAAGTACGATATACATTTCAAGGGAAAAGTTATAAAACTTCCATACTTTCGCAGATAATGAACAGTTGCTTATACTTGCGCACACTATGTAAGTATAAGCATGGATATAGAAGAAATCTTTCTGTGCATGAAGCAAATTTTGCCTTCCCACAAAGTGCTTTAGAGATGAAGCCGTTGGGATGCTGCTGTGTCCACAGTCAATTCTGTACCCCCACAGGGTCAGTGCCATCCAGCAGGGGTTGCATCAGACCACTGGAATGCTGAAGTCCACATATTTGCCATTCAGCATGAAAACTGCTTTTCAAGTTCAATCAGCTATAAATGTTGCTTTGTTTTAATTTTCCACTGAACTTCCTGGAACCTATTATCAGGCTGCCAGGGATGTATATTTAGCAATGGCAACATGGCCTTTTTGCCATTGCTCCACTGCTAATGTCACCTCCAATAAACAGGAACATATAACCCAGCCAGCAAAAGGCACTTGACTTCTGACAGTTGTTTACAGCCAATATGTGAAATTCTCCTTTTTATAGTCATTCAGTCTTAAGAGCAAGAAGAATGGTCTTCAGGCTTCACATCCATGATGTGGGAGGGGAAATTTTTCAATGTTGTATTTTTCCATGGAAAAATGTCTACTCCATATATGTTAATATAGTTTCTGTTTATCTGTAGTTGTAAGGACTGTTCTGCTGCAAATCCATCATGTTAAATGGGTTTAAATGTGGAATATGAAGCATGGACAAACCACAGTGTTTATACATGCTATAAATACCTTCTTTGTGCTAATATTATTTAAATATTGACATTGTTCATTAAATTTGAATTCATTCATTAAATTTGAATTAGAAAATTTCTAATTCAAATTTCCCCCCAAAACCCCTATCACTGCTCACACCCCAAGTTTACATGCCTAAAAATAATCGTCTTTACTTGTACAAATCGCTGCATTTCAAAGAATCTCTTCTATCCCCTATTCGTGCTTAAAACCTGCTTTTATTCAGCAGAAGCATTCAGATAATAAGCAGATTTTCTACTGAATATCTGCCTTTGTAGTAGAGAAGACAGGCTTACTAAGCTTTACTGTTAAAAAATCAGGAGTCACAGAATGAGCACAGAATGAGAGACTGAATAAATCCCACATTGTAAACCTAGATAGCATAGCGGTCTCCTCTTTTGCATTTTTAATAGTTCTAGAGCAATTCTATTGGATAAAGGATTTTAGAAATTCAGAAGGCAATAATCCTGACCAGAGTGTACCTAAATTTAATGGCACTGTGGTCACTGTTCCTAATCAATGCAACAACATCTACATCTTAGACCAGGTCTCAAGCCCCACTTAGGACCAAGTCCAGACTCTGCTCCATGACCAGCTGCTCCCATGAAGTCACTTATAATATCTAGAAGCTTCATTTCTACAGCATGAATCAAGCACATGTTTGCCCAATGTGAAGGCAGTTGAATTCAACCAGTATTACAACACTTTCCACTTTAGCCACTGGGGAGGGGGACACAGTACACTCTCAGATTTAATGAACTCTTAGAGCCCAGTATCTTATCCATACCAATTCTGTGGAAGAGTATATTCCCCTAAAGTTATCTAGCTTGTTTCACTCTGTGCCCACTGCTATACAGAACAATATCACCCCCAACACATCTCAGCCTGTCCTGTCTATAGAGTTTATATCCAGGGGTAACTGTGCCCCATTGATTTTCCCTATTCCATCAAGTTTCTAAAATACCCACTATATCTAAATTGTCATTTAGCTCCAAGCACTCTGGCTACCCTTTCGCGGTTCAGAGACTTCTAGCATTTACCTCATTTCTCTCTCTAAGGATCTCTGCCTCCATTGGTCCTTAGATTGCCTCATGTGGTTCTTCGTTACTGCCCACTCGTTCTCAAGTTTTGGTCCAGTCCAACCAATGTTTTCCCAAGAGTTAACAACACCATCCCTTTGAGATGGGTCATTCTGAACTGGAAGATCTCCATCTCCTGTTGGCTTTCCCCTAGTAATTCATTTAACAAAGAGTAGAGAAAAAAGGGACATACAGTGTGGTCAAGGGGGAAGGGACAGGAGACCAGATCAGGAGAACGAAAGACCAGGTGAGTAGCTGAGCAAGAGCATGTGGAGGGTGGGGAAAAAATCAGAAGGGTATAGAAGGACTAGGGAGAAAAAAATGGAAGGGGAAAGTGGTACAGACAGAACAGAGGGAAGACTAGGAGAGAAATGAGAACGTGGATGACTGCAGAATATGTAGTAGAGACTATGCAAAGAGATGGCAGACAAGTTAAGCTAAAAGAAGAGGAAGCAGGAGCAGGTATGGGATTTCTCCTCCCTTATAAATCTTTACAGATCTTTCTTGTAGCCTTTAAAGTGGAATGCAGCCCAAGCAGAATCCTAAGAAATTCTCCATTTGAAGAGACAGCAAAGCACTCCTCACCTACAGTTTTAGCTTGTTCTTCAACAACATGTTCCTAGTTTTTGCAAAACAGACAGAACTGCTTCAAAGAACGCAGACCAATACTATGGCATCAAAACCAAAAACATTTTCTATCAGCATTTTGCTGCCGTTTTGTCAATCTGCAGTCAGACAGAAGTGAATGCACCATCCCAGAACTGCTGAGCCTAGAACCCTTTTCTCTCTCCTCGAGTACACCATGGGATATCAGTCCATGAAACAAAAGAAAAGAAAAAAAGAGAAAAAAGTTGATCCTAATCATTTCCGACACCTGACCAGAATAAAGAAACACAAAGAGGCCTGGTGCTCTGTGCTTGTTTAACTTTGTGAGGCTCGGGGCTCCTCACCGCAACCCATTCGCTATGTTCCACATTCCATTCAACACATCACATGATTGGATTACTGACAGTTCCTGAAGGTTAGTTTAATCAGCATTTATATGCTACAGCCCATTTCTGAGGGGGGGGAAAAGTTACGAATGACAACTGTAAAGCCGTTGCTGACTTGCAGAAATGCAATTACGGAAGTCTCACCTGACATTTAGGTGCACACATTCTAGGAATTCACTCAAAAAAATTAAAGGGATAAGAAACTGTTTTAAGTCGTAGAATTTTTGCTCCCATTCTAAAGAATAATGGAGGGGGGGGGGAAGACAAAGGAAGCAATTTTCCTAAGAGATACAATGGAACATTATATGTTCAAAACTATGAGGCAACTATATCTGTGATTTTATGGTCATTTGAGGCACTGGTGGAATTAATACTGCTGAAGCAAGCTTACCCCTTTCAAAGATGTTACTCAAAGACATTTGAGTGACTGTATTGCATCCAAAGCTCTCTCGACATGAACAGAAGACTCTTCTGCAGGAGGGGAAAGGGGCCACGATTTCTATGGTTTATCCATTCATACAGTGCAGCCCCCTGCACTGCGTCCTGTGCTGTTTTTGAGGGTTCCCGGATCCTTGACCCTCCGAAGCATCCTTTTAGATGGTAGAAGACCTGAAGAAAACGGTGAAGGGGGACAAGACAGATCCATTTGGAGAACTAATCTGGGATGGGCGATACTGAGTGAGGTAAGGCTAATTAAATTTCTCTTTTATTCTTTTATATCTGGGCTGGATATCAGAGAGTTTAGAGCAGTGATACTCACTCAGAGGTTCTTCTATAGTCATAACAAGAACAACAGCAACAACAGAGTGCTTATATACTGCTCTTCTAGGCAGATTAGGACCCCACTCAGAGTGGAGAACAAAGTCAGCGTCACTACTATCCCCACAATACCACTTGAAGAGTGGCTACTCAAGGCCGCCAGCTGAGCTCATGGCAGTAGTGGGATTCGAACCAACAGAGTGCCGATTCGCAATCCAACCACTTACCAACTATGCTACAGCAGCTAAACATCACAACAATGGGGATAGCTGACAAAGCAAATTGAGAGAGCTTTCGTCTTTGAAACATCACATTTCTATTTCAGGGATTCCTGCCTTTTTAGACAGCAAATTAAAATAATAACAACATTGGGGACTGCGTTTGCACAGGGTGGCCACTCAGAACAGGATTCTCTAGTTTTTAGGCTGCTGAAGGGGTGACTCCTCCCCCTTGGACCTCTCCAGAGCGGTTTTGCCTGCCAAAATGGTCACCTGGCATGGAGAGGTCACCCCCTTCTTCCCTCAGTTCTCCTGTGCCGCTGCCACCCCTCCCCCCAAATCAACTTAGTGCAGAGAGCTCACAGCGGGTCAGGAGGGAGGGAATGTGTGCCTGCGCAAAGACCTAGATGAACAACAGTTACAGGTAAGTGCAACCCTGTCTTCATTGACGGTCATCAGTGCCCGTCAGCCCATCAGCAAGCTGCTCACCAAAGGAGGTGGGGTGATGCTCTTACATGAAGAGAGATTGTAAGACTGCTTGATCTACTGCCATTTCTCCTCTAGAGTTAACATCCACTGCATAGTGCTTGACGAAAGTATCTGCCAAAGACCACGTTGCCACTTGACAGATGCCCACCAGCAACACCCCACGAAGGAATGCAAAGGAGGCAGCCTGTGCTCTTGTTGAATGGGCACGGAGAGTAAACTGACAGGGGATTTGAACAGACTTATAACACATTTTAATAGCAAGTACCTCTCATCTAGATATTGTCCGAGAAGATGCAGCTTTGCCTTTATTGGGGCCAGAATGGCAAACAAAAAATGCAGAGTCCTTCCAAAAGGGTTGCATTCTGTTCAAATAAAATAAAATAGCTCTCCTTACAACCAAATTGGGTAACATACGTTCTTGAGAAGTTGTTGGGTTGGGGAAAAACACCAGGAGGGTTATGTTTTGAGACACATGAAATCTAGACACTACCTTGGGTCGGAATTGCAAACTAGTACGCAACACCACTTTGTTGGGATATACCTGAAGGAAGGGAGAGCCACTCTTAATGCTTGGAGCTCACTTACTCTCCTGGCCAATGTAATAGCTAGCTGGAAGGCCATGTTAGAGGAAAGGAGATGCAATGGGCATGTTGCTAATGGTTCAAAAGGCCTGCCGATGTCTGGCCTGTAATTCCTCTGCAATAAGTGAAGAAGCAAGTGGGTGAATAAACAGATAAGGGCATTGATCCTGTTTCACTTTGTAAAGTGCTTCCACCTTCTTGGAAGTTGCTGGAATAGATGCAGGTTTTTAGCATAAATTATCTATAATCTCCACAAATCCATCATGGGGAAGGCTACTGTATTAGGAGCATCCGAACAGATGGGCTATAGAATACTCTCCCTTGGTTTCTGTTGTGAAGCAGAGATATTTATGTTCAAAGATTTTGCCATGTGTAGCACTTGGTCAGCTTGGGCTACATTTAAAACCAATCAACTCCACATCAGATTCTGACTTGGATCTGTGTCCTGAAGCACTAGGATGGGGAGGAGGGATCCAACTTGGATCCAGAGACCAGTGTTTTTTCCTTGGATTTGATTAAGCCGGAGCCGAGTAAAAGTAGGTCAGATAAAACTCACCCATTGGTGGTGGACAGTGGAGATATCACGGAGCCGAGTGGCACAAGCATTGTGACTGCCCTGAACAGCATGAGTGAGATTCCCAGGGCAGACAGCTCCAACCTGTGCTTCCTCCGATTCCGGGGAAGCAGAGTGCAATTGTCTGCTCGTAGCTGAAGGCACTGGCATCTTCACCATGGGATCTGACATGCGGATTGGTTCTGAATGAAGAGTCGGTCGGTGAGCCTTATGTCAAGGCTTCGCCACATGCTTGGTCCTTGTGTTGATGGGGTGGAGGGTCAGCCGAACTCTCTCAGGGAGCACTCAGAGCCAGAAACCTGAAACCCCTGCTCTGGGATCTGGAAGGGGTGTCCTCCAGAACTAACACATTGGAAGCCAACTGTGCTGAAGCAGAGGACTCTCAGGACCAAGAACGCTGTTTGTGTCAGTTCCAAGCAGAAGCCATCAGATCCAATGGTACTATAGCAGACATCGGATCCAAGGCTTACATTAGTTCTGGGGAGCATTTGGACATCAAAGGATTTGAGCACTCTGCCAGGGCAGATTTCTTTGCTTGGGATGCTAGACATGGCTTTCTCCCAAAGCATAGCTGTTAACTGGGAAGCTCGATCTCCTCTTGCCTTAGGTATAAACATTTCACAATGCTTGCACTGGTCGACTATATGGCCTTCGTCCAAGCATGCAAGGCATAAAGAATGGCCGTTGTCTTAGCTATCGTGGTCCTGCACTCCTAGCAGTTTTTAAACAAAGACTTGTCCACCATAACTCCAGACAAAGGGCAAATGAAGACTGCTGATCAGGCAAAGTCGAAGCTGTACAAGAAGTATAACGTGATTCACCAACCCACTGGTAGATCAGATGAAACTGCAGTGGGAAGAAAAACTTTAACTTTAAACACTAACCTTAACTATAACTATTAAACTACAACTTTAAACTCTAACTGGTTTGGTGTAGTGATTAAGAGCGGCAGGACTCTGATTCGCCACTCCTCCACTTGAAGCCAGCTGAGTGACCTTGGGTCAGTCACAGCTCTCTCAGAGCTTTTTCAGCCTCACCCACCTCACAGGGTGATGGTTGTGAGGACAATAATAACATACTTTGTAAACCATTCTGAGTGGGTGTTAAAGTGTCCTGAAGGGCAGTATATAAATTGAATGTTGTTGCTGTTGTTGTCATCATTGTCACTAATATTAATTACAATCCAGCTAGGAGAAAAACATCTGTTCCTCATGGCCACAAAAACCAAACTGAGGGAAGAAGGGGGAGTGACCTCTTCATGCCATGTGACTGTTTTGGCAGGATAAACCACTCTGGAGTGGTCTAAAGTGGAGGGGTCGCCCCTTCAGCACCCTAAAAGTTAGAGAATCCTGTTCCGAGTGGCCAGCCTGTGCAAGCGCGGTCTCCAATGTGTGCCTGCACTGAAGACCGTAGTTGAACAAAATGGTTCCTTTAAAAGCTAGATGAAATTGCCACAACCACCATATCCCAGTCAATCATTGTAAAGGCTGAGTCAAACAAAGATAGGGGATACAAAAGAGGGTGCATTTAGTACCAGAGAAGGATGACAGTGGCTACAAAGTTTAATGAAATATTTTCATTCGATGTCCGCACTTCCGTACGACGGAAGGCTGGCGTGCAAAATATACACAAGCACGTTGCTGCCCAGATTAATGGAGGATGGTAGCAATGGTTAAATTTTAGAGAACTGCAGCTGTGTCAAGTTATTCGAAAAAGAGGTAAGACAACACAGTTTTGTGTGTTGACAGCCTGCCCACTATCAGGACTACATGCCTCCAAAAATATCATCCAGGGGCAAAAAGAAAAGGTAATAATGCGCACAGATTTCAGCTAAGAATTGCAATCCAACAGCCCTTATGGCTGTATAAATAGGCTATATAAGATGGTGAAGGCAGAGCCTGATGAAGTATCGGTTAGGTAGTTGAGTTAGGCCATTAGTTTCCCCATAACTAGCAGAAGCAGAAGCGTTCAGTCAGGTTTTTTTTTTAAAAAACCATTTCACTAAACTCTACACCTCCTATTTGCTAGCACATCAATTCTTTCCGAGGAATTAGATTTAATTAGGCTCTGAATAAAACTTGTAAAAAGATCCAGTTACACTTATAAGTAAACTAACATACAAGCTTCAGTTGAAAGTGCACAGTAAATGAAGGTTCGCAGTGTAGCTGTCCAGAATGTCAGACATATATCAGAGTTCAGGCTCTATTCTTCTCTTGGCAGAAGCACAACTGAGAAAGAATCTGTGGCTTCTTTTAATTTAAACTCTGGTTTTCGGAAAACTGATATGAATAAGTGACTGCTGCTTAGGGCTCACTGGAAGGATCCCTTGGTTGTGCAGCCAAGCATTAAAATTCAAAAGTGAATTAAATGTGAAAAGCAGACCGCTTTAGGTGCTTGCGTTCGGTCTGCCTCTGAACACCGAGGTGACTTCTACTCGCTAAACACCAATATTTGTATGAATGAAAAATGAAGGGATTTAACGAAATCTTCTTCTGGCACAACTGACCTTTGCAACAGAATGGGGAGGGGAGAAGAGGTGAATTGTATGCTTTAAAGGGATAGCAGGTTCCTTTTAAAAGACTCGCACAGATATCGTCAATGCTTTGTAATTAATGTGGCATTTAATTTTTCTACTTACAATTTTCATTTGCATGACAGCTTCTTGTGCCATCATGGAAAGGTTCACCTGCAGCATGAATGCCCTAGTAGCGGATTCAACTGATCTATCCCTAACACAACTTTTTCTAATCCACAGTAAATGGTATGCTCTGAATAAGGACATCCTCTCACCAACTTTAGCCTGTCCATCACAAGGAAGCTTTAAGTGCTTTTTCTTGCACCTCAGGAGTTGCTCTTTCAAATTCCACCAATCAGATAAACAGTCACTTCTGGCAAATAAATCAGCCGGAATCTTGAACTACTTAGAAGTATCAAGCCAGGAAGCAGCATTCTTGCAGGGATATTTCAAATGGATTTCAGCGTGACAAAGTGGGATCCATAAAGAACAAAAGAAAGGATGCAGCAGTTGGACGTGCAGAATTTAAAGAGGAATACTCAGCAGCATCAATAATTGTGATTCTGTAACAGATTTTTCCAGGGAAAGCTGCAAGGTATCTTACTTGCTCTTAGATTTTCCAGTACAGTATTCTATAGCGGGAATTAATTCATTCCAATATTCAAACCCGAATCAATTTCTAATTCAATAGCTTGAGTCCAAGCTACAGAAATCTAGCAAACTTATCCTTCTCAGGAAATATTTCCACTATGCAGATAGAGGTCCTATTGTTTGTACTCCCCATTGACATATACAAACAATAATGAAAAGATAGACTGCGGCACATGCAACAGCCGCTTGCCAACTTCTTCTATATTCAAAGTCCCAGAAGTGTAAGAAATTGTTTCAGTCAAAAGACAAGGCTTCCTTTCCCAGAACAATTTGTCTCTTGGTCTGACAGCCCCCTACTTCTGTTATATTGACCCAACCAAACTCGGTCAGTTATATATTTCCAGCTGTATTCAATGCATATGTTCCTGTCAGTCATCCTACACACACTGGAACTCCGGGGAAACAACTGTGCTTTTCGTTTAGGCTTCTTTCACTGCTCACCTTTAAAACAAGACAAAATATTCCCCAAACTTTCCCATTTATGTGAAAACCAGTTGTGTGGTTCTGAAAAGCTTTAATCTGATTCAGCTGTTTAAATCAGGTGCTGTGTTGGTGGCCCAAAACAAGCCCTGAAAGGGGGGGGGGGAATGTATGAAGTCTACCCTAAGAAAGACTCCTGAATCTGCTAATACCATTTCCTTAAGCCTCCTGAAATCTAAATACCTGTTATTCTAAAATATTTTTTAGAAAATTAGAACCCCACAGTCCACAACGTGAAGAAAGGTGATATGAATTCTAACATTAAACCCTAAAACTGGCTGGCAGAGGGTTAGAAATTTTGTCAATGATAACTAATTAATTCTTATATTTCTTAATTAATTGTTAATTCTTACATAACAACGAACCTAAGTGATAATGCCGAGATCAGCCTCTGAACACACTGTGAAGACTCCTTTTTTGAATCTGCAATTACGTTGCCATTCTTGATTATGAAGTCCCATTTTACAGTCTTACCATTAAGGAACAGCTCAGCATAGGCAGATTGCGTTTTCCCCAGGCAACTAAAGCCTGTCACCTACCTACACATATTTCCCATTCAGATAATCCACATCACCTCTGTAAGTAGTCAGTTCTGGCCTCCACCATATTTAATAGCTGTTTGATGGCTTCCTGTGATATAAAAACCACAGGGCCCCTGGATTAATGCAGCCTGATCTGCAGCAGGAGGCCAGAGTAGCTGAGTCCCACCTGGGAGATCAAGCATGAATAGGGCATTCATGCTAATGCAAAGTGACCGCAGTGATTGAATTTACTGCCTTCCCAGCTGCGGCATGAGCTGAGATAAGACAGGGTCTCATTGAGTCACTCCTCTTAGCACATTCCGATGCCCTCCTTCCGTGATGAAATCCCCACCCCAAAAATCGAGAGCAATCAATTAGCACTGATAAGTTTATAATTTGTTCCTGGGAAGATGCCGTCCCTATCTAAATCTATCAACTCAGCTCCGGGGAGATTCATTAGCAAACTGCCCCTTTTGTGAGGCAGTAGGAGAGACTTTGCATTTCCTTTCACACACCCCGGCAGCAAGTAATCAAGGTAATCAAACCTTTGTAATTCCCAGAGTCTGACATTTATGGTCTTTGTTCCAATGGCTGAGGGGGCTCCCCAGCCTCAGAACACGTTTTGCCCTATAAGAACCAGGGCTCTTGCCCCATTCAAACTGCACACGTTTACTGGATCCAAGCACTGCTCCCTTGGAGCCACTTCCCTAAGTCTCTCTCTGGTCGAGAACACTGGACGTTTGAAGCTCTCTTCCTCCGCAGACTACTCTACTCTCCAAGATTGGTAAATACACTTCCCCCCTCCCTCCCTCTATTCCAATTTCTGGCTAGCTTCCTAGGACTGTGTGCTTGTTTGTGCCAACCACTTTTAATTGTCTCTTGTGTGTGTTGGTTTTTCCTCTTTAAATAAAAATACTCTTTGACCTTAAAAGCACCAAGTCTCGTCTGCTACCTTGGGGAAAGGACCCTGGAAAAAAATGGTGGAGTTATCCTGTAGTTACCCCTCTGGTATAGCCTTGCTCCTTGCCACTAATTCCCCCCCACTTACTCACAAGGAGCCCTATTCCAGGTAACACCTCTGCCTTATGAAATGAACCACTACCCCACTTCTCTTGACAATTTCCCCCACTCTGTTTTCATGTCACACTCACTCATTATTAAGGAACTGTGAGTCTCTAAGCCAAGGATTTTTTTAAAAACTCGGAGCCCTGTCCACAGGCCTTCCACTCCATAAACAATTTGCTTCTGGTTTCCCCTGACTTTTTGCCATCATTCCAGTCCAGAGAAAGTCTATGCTGCCAAATCCCAGCAGGAAAATATGAATAAATGAGGCAATCAGGGGAGCAAATGTGACTGCGAAGAAAGGAGTGCAGCTTTGCATATGGACAGAGAAACTAAACAAAAAACTGAACATCCACAGACAGCAAAAATGGGGATGACACACACTGCTTGCTCAACCAGTCAGATGTGCAGTTCTGACTGAGAGGGGAAAGAAGACAGTCAGTCAGGTCAGTCACTGAATGACCAGTCAGTCCCAATATTGTGCCTGACTTTGACATTAATTTCAAAATATTACAACAAATATTTCATTGAACAAAGTTTGCAGGAAACAAACCCTTAAGCCAAGATAATCTTTAATAGATCTGCCTGTTTTCCTATTTCAGAATGTACCAGGAAAAACTAAGGAACTCTTTCTGTCACAGGCTGAGAAGAAAGCAAATAGCAAAAATTGTAAAAGCTTTTTTTAAAAGCAGGAACTTGCTTATATTTCTAGAAATCCCTTTCTTCCTCCGCCCCCCAACCACTTGCAGTCACTATGGTACAAGGTGCTGGCCATCACAAAGAAAGCCCTTCATGGTCTTGGACCCTCATATCCATAGGATTGCCTCTTCCGCTTTGCCCCACAACAACTTCACTCATCTGAATATGGCCTTCTACAACCCTGTAAGTGGGCAAGATCAACAACTGGCTGTACACCTGCACTCTCTGTAGTAGCTCCCAACCTATCGATGGCCTGCCTGAGGAGGTCAAGCTTTCTGAAATATATGTAAAACGAAATGTTCAGGAGGCATCTTTATAAAGAAATAGAGCTGCATTATAATTGCATTATAGCTCATGAAGATATTTCAATAGTGAGAACAGTACTAAGGGCTATGCCACTAATATGCACTATCTCTTGCATATGTTTTTATCTTGTTCTCACTGCATTATATTTCTACTCGACTTATACCATTTCTTGCATTGTTTAACGTCATGTTAAACAATGTCTTGTTATGCTTTGTTATGCCTTGTTAGCCCCAGCAGCAGCCCAACACCCAATGCCCCTACTCCCCAGGGAGATCTGTAGCCCTTCATCCAGCCTGTCACCCAGTGACCAGGGGCAGAAGGGGCTTACCGGGCCACTAAAAGGGCTTCTGGAGACAGCCACGGGCTGCAGCGAGGCCAGGGCAGCAGAGCTAGAGAGCAGAACAGCGAGAGCACTGGGAAGACACCAGAGACAACAGCGGCATCATCCCCGACCACCAGGAAGGGATGGGCAGGGCCAGGATTGGCCAGAGCAGGCTGGGCAGGCGCGGCTCCAAGAGCAGCATAGGGAGGCTGCAGGCTAGAGCTGGGGCACACAGCAATGGTTCACATGGGGCCAGGCAGAGCCCTGCAGCCAACCCGGGCTGGGGTGGGGCCACAGCCATCAAGGCAGAGAGCAGGGGAAGCTTCCCAGGGGGGAGGCAGTAACAGCACTGCAGCCAACAGCCAATCAGGGGAAGGAGTCAGGCAAGCTGGTGGCTGGCTGCTACTGGCACAAGCATTTGGTGGTGCCCTGGGGGTGGCATTGGTAACAGGTGGAGGGATAAAAGAAAGCTCCAGAACCTGGGCTGGGGTGGAGATGCTGGGGAAGTGTTGGCCTGCTGCCAGAAATGCCACACTCACTAGGAGGGGTTGGGTCATGCCAGTGAAGTAACCAGGGCTGCCCACCCCTATATCTGAGCCCCTGCAAAGGGAGATTAGCACTGCAACGGGACAGCAGAGGGCCAGCAGACAGCCCTGTGAAGGAGGGGTGCAACAACTAGAAATAAAAAGGAAGAAAAAAATAGGGATTAAAGGAAGTGATCTTTTCCTGAAATCATGAAATTTGCACAGTGGATGTCACACACACCCTTGGAACATCAAGTCCAGAGGAACCCCACTACTGCCCAAACCAACGCTAGCAAGCTTCTGTGTCCCCTCTCCTGAACATCAGACCCTTCAAACTTCAGCAGTTACAAAGCTCAAGCTACATTCACCTGGCCTGAGACATTAGGCATATTCCAAACACAGAGTGCTTCACAGAATGAGTAAGAATTAGACTGGGACAGATCTGAATATGATACTGGATGAACAAGACGAACTGAACCATACACTGTTACGTGCCCAGAAATTCAATTAAACTCGGCCTCAATTGTAGCGTGAGCATGCGGCACACCTGTAGCCCTACACAAGCAAACTGGCATTGTATGTGTAATAGCTGCGTAATCAAGTCACTGCAATCAAGATGTGAGACGCTGCAATATCTCAGATAATTTTTTTTCTTTCCTGACTGACAATATGTTTTAGTTGGGCTTTGAAAATGCCACCACCCTAGACAACTCCTGAACTAACCTGTCTGTATCAGTTCCTCACTCATTAACCGCAATACTTCAAGCCAACTTTAACTGAAAATAACTGGCTGCCGGGGGAGCAAAACAAATTAGGGATGACAGTGAAAAAATGAATTTCACTGTGAGTACAGGTTTCCCGCCCCCCAAACCCCGCCCCAAACTGCTCATTGAATGAGAACACAATTTATTGAAATTCCAGATGAGCAGTCTGAACAGATTTGTGCACAACTACCCCTTTTTCCCCTGGAGAAAACAGAAATCAAGTAGGAGGTGAAGGTGACCTGGGTGCAAACTTCCAGGATCCCACAGTTCAGGAAAACTGCATCATGATGTTCACCGTGGTTCACGTGGTCTGCCGAAAACATTTTTTCTAAGGTCCCTGTGTCCACACTGAAAAACTAAGATCAGTCAAAATCCAAAAACGAAAGCCGTAATACCCCTTTTTTAAGCAAAACAAATTATTTAACCTAGTATCATTTAACCACAATAACAGAACACAACATGCAAAACTTACTAGTTCTCCAGGATGGATAATTTAAAAAATAACAAAGGCTGGGGGAGGGGTCTCAAGTCAAGGTCCTCAGCATACTCTATAGAATGCTTTGCTAATTTCATTACATATAGAGTATGGTTAGTATAACAGTCTGCCATGTTGGGAACAAGAAACAAAAAATGAAAGGCATCCAATAGAATATGCTAACAATCAATATAAAATGAAATTATACACACATGCATGCAATACACAGTAATTAAATTTCTTCAACTAGCACTCAGATAAAACGTAAGTTTTTAATTCTTCAAGCGAAATATTAAGCAGCGTAGGAAAATATTACTTTTCTGCAACCTATTACCTAATGCACACTCAGAGACATTATAAATGTGAATAAAGTAATAGGAGACATTGCATGACACATCACATTTTCCTGTTCAAAATTCAAATAATATTCAAGCCCAATATTATTCAAATATTGGGACTGGAGAAGAACTCCCCTTTCCCTTTGTTGTGTCAAAAAGAGTGGACATGAATTATACAGGATAATTTCAGGTATGTTCATTATATACAGCTTAACAAAACTAGCAGCTAGTATGGCAAACTAGAACTTAGATCCATAGCTTCTGAAACGCTTGCTCAGAATCTAGCATATTTCTTCCTACGGCTAGAAGTCTATTCACACTGTCATTTTCAAATGAACACAAATCAAGCAATTTTCAGAAAGTGCATGATTGCTATTTTTCCGCTACAAGTGTAAAAATCCAAGTGTCCAATCAATACTACACAAACGGATTCTGGCAACTGCATTATTGAAGAGGACGAGAATATGGTTAACACTCACATATGGATACCAAGTATGGGACATGGTTGCCATCACCCTCAGATTTCTTTTAACTCCTAATAGCCATTCACTGGAGGAAACTGGAGGTTATTATTTCCAGGAATACTTCAAAACTGACATCGTTTAGCTATGTACTACTTGGAGAAAAGTGAAGGTAGAAGAAAATCCAAACCTACCAGCAAGACCAGTTTAGAACGAGGGGGAAATATGTTCCATGGAGCACAGCAGTTCAAAATGGAGAATATTAGATGCATAGCAATATCTTTTCAAGAAGGCTGAGTAAATTTAACCTTGCCCTATTAAAATGCTTTTCATAGTTCAAATGTTCAAATTATGCAGTATAAATACACAGCTATAGGCAGCTACTCCAGTGTAACCAACATTATCAAGCAAGATGGCAATTAAGGGCAAGAACTTGGAATGTTGCTGACTCTAGCTAAGAAACTGACCTATCGGTTTTCTGCACAGGATTTTTTGGTTCGTTCTGGCCCCAAATTACTAGCTGAGAATCTGCTATACCTATAATTACAATGGTTTATCAACAATATACTAGTACCATTTTTTAAAAAAAAACTGCAAAAGCCCTGATGACCTCAGGGAAGCGGGGAGCGGCCACTTCCAGCAGCAGGAAAATCAGCATGGTTTGAAAGGGGCCACTGTTGCTCCTGGCTCCCTCAAAGAGGTTGATTTGCCCCTCTGGTACCAGCCACCGCCTCGTCACTCTGTGTCAGTCAGCTTGGAAGGGCGCTCCTGTTTGGACTGGGGGGGGGGGTGGAATTAGAGATGGGAGGCAGAGTTGCTCCCCTTTTAGGCTTCCTCATGCAAAGACAGTTCATTTTCAATCTTCTTCTAACTTAGCCCTTATATTGATACACTGATATAAGCGTGTTCAAAAAATAGCGAGGGGAGGCCCACAATGCCAACCAATGACGACAGCTCTCTCGCTTGAAAATCCTGATTATTTAAAGCACATGAAGAAGAAAATAAATCGACAACAACACTGTAAAAAGGAAAAAAGGGAGGGCAAAGGTGCAGAAGAACTATACCCAACCCAATTCCTATGATTGCGGAGCAATTGCTAAGAAAAGCAGGGATGAGTTGAGCCTGCAAAAAAAAAAAATTCTATATAAAAGGCAAACCATGTCGCTGACGTACTTTTTATCCCGGTGCGCCTGCACAGGAGCACCAGGATAAAAAGTGCATCCTGGCCAACGTAGCCTCCAGAGGGCACTGCTGTGGCAGGACAGCTAGGCAAGCCGGCCCGCCCCTCTGGAGGGAGCCGCGGTAGTGGGAAGCCCAGAGTTCCTGGCTTTTCTAAGGCCCATTTTAAAAAAAAAATGGGCTCCCGTTGCTAGTACAGTATATTTGTTACTTCGGTTTCTCTAGATCTAAGAAAGAAACCCATATTTGCAAGGTATACAGCAACACTGATACCTATTCTTATCTACTTAATTAAGGTAGTAAGCGTGAGGGAGTTAGGTGTCTGAAAGCAACTTACATGAAGATTTCGCCCTACGTGGAAGCTGTCCCATGACAAAAGAGAAGTCCATAACAGAATGGCAGCAAGGAACAGTTCCTCTGCATTCCCACTCACATCTTCCCAACGAATTAGACACAAAGGTCAGATCTTACTTGATACTCTGAGGCCTACCTTTGAAACAAAACAAAAAAGCCCCTAGCTTGCCACCTCAGTACAGCACATAAATTAGTTTATTTTATAGCTGCACGTTGCAAAAAAGACCACGCTGAAGAAACCATTGCCTCGAAAGCACTGTAGCTCTCTGGGAAAGCATGGATGAGAAGTTCAGTTGAGTGTTATGAACATGTGGTTTCTTATAGGGGCTCAATTCCAAAGTAAAAACAAAAGCCTGGTATTAAAGACCAAATACAGGGTGGAATTCTGCCAAGAACAGCCAGGAGCGCTTGTCCGTCTAAATCTCAAGAATCCCCAAGGACTAAAAAGAAGGAAGCAATGTCTTCTGACCACCACACTCTCCTCTCAAGAACTAGCCCTGCTCAGACAAAGAAAGCTGACAGCAATACTACATTCCATCTAACGTGTTCAGGATAGAACAATATACATCTTTATCCTTCACATTTAAATATATCAACACAAACAACTTCCTCCTTTTCTATTGTCAATGACATTACTTGAAAGATGTTTTAATTTGAGCAGGGAGGTTCTAAAAACCCACACTTTAAAGCAAACGCCCCAAAACACATGCAATAAGAATGCGAAGATCAGCACGTTATCATTTTCAATATTTTAGGAGGCCAGTAAATGTCAGGAAAATCTCACATAAAGACCAAGCAAGGAACACATTTCACACTCGTATCTCCCCGTTACCAGTAAGACATGCTGGCAAGTTTCCAAGTGACATTTACACTCATTTAGTATAATAGCCAACAACATATCCCCACCTGCTGTATAACGGCAATTTTGAAGTTACAAGGGATGCAGCCAAAATTGAAGTAACCCCATTTTCACAACAAAGGAAGTTTAGAGTGAACAAGAGCAGAACGGGGAAAGGAGAACCTGCAGAGAGCAATACATCTCAAAGAACTCTCCGGAGGATTTTGTGGATGCTTATCTTCAGTTTATCAGTGCAGAAAGGGGAGGTTAAAATCTTGCACATAAATAAATATTAATAAATAAATAAAATAAATAATAAATAAATAAATAAATCTTTCTGAAGCAGTGCAATGTCACTAACAATCTCGCCTTAAACAGAATTATGCCCTTTTAAATCCACTGAAGTGCACGGGCTTATGTAACTCTTGCTTGAGATGCATAAAACAATGATAAACATTTACCCCAAAGTAACCAGGAAGGAAATTTAGACACCTTTCATATTCCATGATGTCATTTTAACGGTCCTCAGTACATATAACAATGCCACAGTTACAATAATGAATCCACTCACCCCTTCCAAAAAACTCATTATCTGTATAAACCCAAGACTCAGCTAAAGCTCTCTTACCCTGGCTCTTTATGGTTAAAGAACAATCCAAATGCTCTGTCAATGATGCTGTTCTAGCAATGTCAACTTTCTGAACTGTCCTATGGCCAAGCAAACATCAGATCTTCTCATGATTATGACTTAGGACAAAAAGAAACCACTACAACTCTTGAATCCCGGAGGAAATGTGTGTGGGGAAAGAAAATTAAGATGGTTTGTAACCGAGATCTGAATGGAGTACTTTTTTGTTTATATGGTACATACATAAATTGAGCTGAACTTACAATGCCACTAGCTGAGAAACTCTTCCACTAGAAAAATAATCTTAAGGTAAAAGAAAAAATACAGCAAAAAGTAAGGGTTCAGAAAATGGCTTGATGGGACTTTTCTAGATTTAGATTTCAACAGAAGATCTATGAGCCACCAGTGGAAACAAAGGAGCATTTTTTCTAATGAAGCAGCAAATGCGAGGATACATGGAAATCTTCCTTAATCAGAAGTACAGACCCAGTTTACTGCTGCTACCTCACTTCCTAGGAGACCATTTAGCTCAACTGTAAGAGACTTCCTTGCTTCCAGGTACAATGTGAAAATAAAGAAGTTTAGATTCTTTATCCATACCTTCCAGAAAACAAGTCTAGACTATTGTTGGTTTGGTAGGTATAAAATGACACTCTTCACTCCTGAAGGCAATACATCATCAGCAACATATCTAATTCTCAATGTGGCTCCACTGTGGATACTTAAATCCATAGACTGGGGCCAGGGACAAACAAGACAGATTTTTCTATAAACCCAAAGAAAAGCCCTAGGCTTGAAGAAAAATCTGAAATCTTTTTTTTTTAAAGTACATGGGGGAGAGTTTTAAAAAAACCTGAACATGATCAAAGGAGCACTTATGACATGGATGCCTACAGGGGCTATTACTATATCCATGACACGTTGCTACAATATTGCCAGACTTCAAGTCTTAGTTTTGTTAGGAAAAGGCAGGAGGTTAATTCAGTGCCCTTTCCAGGTTTTTTGGGGCCTTTGAGGGACGTCTCATCAGGGCCAAGCCTGGGAGCAACCACCGGGCAGGTTGATATCATTTGAGTTGCGTGACTCACACAGCACTGGCCCCTGGCTATTTTTCAACAGCAGCCACTCCAAAAAATACAGTGTCGTGTAATGGTTAGAATTTCAGACTAGGATCTGGGAGACCCAAGTTTGAATCCCCACCCTCTCATGGAAGTTCACTTGGTTGACCACGGGACAGTCACATACTCCCGGTCTCACAGGGTTATTTTAAGGATAAAATGGAGGAAAGGAGAACAATGTAGGCTGCTTTGGGTTCCTATCGTGAAGACGCGAAAGGTACAAATGAAATAAAGAAATAATAAATATTGCTTAAAACGTAGGATAGATAAAATGATGTTTGGTGAAGGGAAATGTAAAGAAGCAAGGAAAGGTGAGGATATGGATGGTGGACAGGAAGAGGAAATAGGGTGTGGTAGGGATACAGGGGGAAATGAAGTCCCTCTGCAAGTCTTTGTAGGTTCGCTGCAGTGCAACTGGGCCTGGCCCCATATAGAGTTTTTATGTAGAAAAGCTATCATGGGAAGGGAAGGGAAGAAAGCCAAAGACATGGGAGAAGATAAAAGCTGGCTTGGTGGGTAGAAAGAAGGATGTAGGAAAAGAGGAGAGGTTATGGGAGCTTTCAGGGGAGCGAAAGAAGAACATTCTTGAGGGTTTAGAAAACTATGTTTTCTAAAGCACTCCAATCCATTTCTGTTCAGTCAAAAATTAGGCATAGGTTTGGGAAGATGAGCTTGTTGCAACACATCTGGACTCAAATCTGGGAAGAAGTCTCACCCTCATTCCTGAGACATTGAAGAAACGTGGCATATGTGGCCAACAAAATGACACCAGTATTACTTAACAGATTTTCATCTGTACTTAAAAATGTTCCCACTTTCACATTGTACCTGGAAGCAAGGAGGTTTCTCGTGGAGGTTGGTAACCTGTCACCTGGATGCCAAGATCATTGTTATATGTATACAGCTATGGGGGACTGATATCCAAGAAAAGCTTCCATTTGCAGACCATGAGAACTGATTTCCAATCTATTGATATAAATCACTGTTATAATATTGTAGAAATGAACTAGAATGACCCCTTATCACTATTAATAATTATGCAACAGTATGTAGTACTGTTAAGTGGCCAGAGAATGGGAGCACACTTTAAAAGAAGCAAGGTCTCACAAAGCACTTTGCAATACTTTTAACAGCTATTGCCCCTTTTCAGTTTGTTGGCAGAGGGAGGGGTGGATTTCTTATCTAAGCTTCTTCAAGGTATCTTCTTCTCTGTTTCAGTTCAACCGACTGTACAAAGGAGAGACTGTTTATAAGTCTAGATAATGAAAATTTCATCTTCTCAATTGTAATGCTTTCTATTTTCAACATTAATAAACAAAGCTCAAAGTTCACAGATATGCAGGGGGGAAGCTCCAACATTAAAGTCCAAACTGGTAGGCACTTTAAAAAGAAACTCCAGTCCAGTATTTCTCCATATATAAAATTCATGGGCTCCTACATATCCATTCTCAGTTATTATAAAAACAGTACCGTCCGTAACATTTTCCTCCGCCCTTTCTTTCGACAGTCTTTGTCATTCCCTCCCAAAGTATGGTGCTCTCTCATTCATACAAGTGGCAAGAACTCTGGTGGGTGGGGGACAAGTAACTCTTTGGGTTCTTAGGTAATGATCGCTCACAATCTCACTCCATGGAAAGCAACCAATGATTTATTGTTTTTGTATCCTATTTAATTTTTAAGACGAGTATTCAAGTTTTAATATAAATAAGAACACTGACACAAATTTCTATTGCGTAAAAATTGCAAATAGTAACAGCTAATAACTTAGCCCCCATATGCTGCAAAATAAGAGTCCTAACTGGCTGCCTGTAACCAGGTCTTTGGGTAGCTGGAATCCTTAATATGTCATTCACGTGTGAATTGGTACTTGCACTCCTCTGTATGGCATATGTAGTGCAGCAGGTAATTGTAACCAGCTCTGCCACCTGGAGGAATCATTTTATAACTGGTTCTGCCTCTTGGGAGGACGCATTTTGCAAATAATCTCCCAAACCTCTGGCAAAGAGGTCTCTCAAGCTTTAAATCTATCTACCTCTGCATTAGATTACTCATACGTTTACAGAGCAATCCTAAAAGGAGAGGCTAAAAGTGCTCAGGGAGCTAATCAGCCCCTACGCCAATGTATCTGCCACTTTTGTCATCATAAACACAAGCTACGCTACTGCTACGCTGGTGGAGGGCTGCCATGGCCAGCTGCCCGTGGATCTCAAGTGTAAATTCCTGCACCGGGGTGTGGGATATTGGCTGATTCCGCACACGCTGGATAACGCACTTTCAATGCACATTATCAATCATTTGAGGTGGATTTTTTGTTCCGCACACAAAAAAATCCATTCCAAATGATCTATAAAGAGGATTGGAAGTGCATTATCCAACATGAGCGGAATCACTCGATGTTTAAAGGGCACCGCCACTGCTTGCAAGCAGCAGCGGGGCCCTTTAAACTCAGCCCCGAAGCTTTCTGAAGCTTTCTGAAAGCTTCAGAAAGCTTTGATTCGGGATTTCAGAATCGGGGCCAGCATATCCAGAATCTTTCCGGACTGGCTCCACTTCGGGTAGTTTTACCCGAAGCAAATACCGAAGCACACAGCCCTAGTCCTATCTCATCTGATAGAGAGGTATACTTCCTCTACACACAGTCCTCAATATATAACCTTTATGGACCTATATTTGGCTTTCAACAGTATTTCTAGAGTTAGGCAGTGGAAAAAACTGAAAGAGGGTACAATTAGTAGGTGTACATTCTGGCTACTGATTACACAGTAACAAGGCACTGAAGTTAAAATAAGATGAAATATAGAAGTCCAGACTATGGAACCTATCTCTACCTTTCAGGGTGTTTAACAGGGTTCTCTTTTATCTCCCTATCTTTTCAACTTGTATATTAATGTCATTGTTAAAGCTGTGTCTTCACAAACCTACTCTTAATCAACAAGACCTCTCTATTTTACTGTATGTTGATGATGTAGCATTAGTATACTGCACTACTGTAGGTAGGTAGCCAGTTCTGTCTCCTGTTGTATTGATTATGGTTTAATAATAAATGCAGAAAAATCTAAAATAGTTGTTTTTTCAAGAGGTTGTTGGCCAAAGGAAAAAAATGGAGCGTACCAATGGAGAATAATAAAAAACGTTAGTACAGATTTAAGGAGTTGATTTTAGAAGCACAAATCAATATGCTAGAAGTGCATGTTCTCTCATTATTATGGATTAAAAACCCCAGTAACTATCCCTGCATACTTAAAATCTTTGACTATCCCTAGATATTGTAAGATTTAGTGGGAGCTGCCAGATTAAATGTCATACCATTGCCTGAATTAAAGGTCCAATTTGCTGGAATTGTTTTTTTAGAACAGTGTTTTTGGAATATGGGGAAGATAGATACTTTGGCTCATTTAATCACTGAATACCCTGTATTTAGTGAAGATAGAGAGAGACAGATAACTCCATTTCTAGGGAAGGGCAGATTTATAAGTAACGATCAAAAACTCTCCTTTCTTCTTCATGTTAATGCTCAGAGTACTACTAAATCTTTGGCTTCTTTCCTGCTAGTAATCCAGCATAAAATTAAGACTAAAAAACTTCTATAATTAGAGTGGGCCTTGTAGTGCCCCCCGCAAATCAGCATGGTTAGACTTAAGACAATGACCAATAGAGCCATACCATTAAAGGAGATGGGAAAGGAAGTAGGTCTATGAGAGATTTTTGAACGTTCTCATTTGAGCCTTGTTAATACAGTTAAAATGATACTGCCAAAACTGACCTTTTAAAACCGGTAATCTACCTGTACTAATCCCAAGCAATCTTCTTTGTGTGGATTAGAAGAGCTATCAAAAGATACTATGGATTGAAGTCCAGGTGGACAGAGCATCTCAGAATGGCAGGAATGTCTAACTTCACAGAAGTGGAGATGTCATGACACTCCCCCCCACAACCCACTCAGTGACTCTGACTCAGAATCCCCAGTGGAGGAGCCACAGTCAGTGACTGCAGGGGACCAGGAAGGGCCTAGCACTGCAGGGACACCTGCGGCCATCTCATCAGTGCCAGAGGACAACCTGTCAAGAGTCTGTGGGGGGAAACCTCGCCATCAACCCCCAAGGCAGTCACCAGGCCTCTGCCAGACAGGACTCAAACTCGGACTTGTAGTTCCCCAGGACCCTCTCTCAGTCTGCAGGAACACTGGCAACAGAAGGCCCAGCCCAAGGTGGCACAGAGGCGGTGAAGTGCCAGACTGGCTGCAGGCAACTTCACGGTAGAGCTAGAGCAGTGCACTGAGGGTGGTCCCTTGCAGACCAGTGAACAAAGCAGCGTCAAGAACCCTAGCAACTGCCAGCAGTGCAGGTGGAGCTCAATTCCCTCCCAGCCTACTTAAAACAAGACTTAGGAAGACAGCCTTTGCTGAATTAACCAGTTTGCAAGGGCACATCCTTGAGTGCTAGATCCAGCTCCAGACCCTGCCTGCTCCTGTGCTCCAAGCCCTGCTCAGTGAACATCTGAAGGGTAAGTCCTGGCTCACAAGAAGTTTCAGAAGCCTGAGGCTAGAACAGGAGATATAATTCAAGGAGGGGTGTATTGGCTGAGGGCGAAAAGATATTTCTTCATATGAGTCACATTTAATGACTAATTTTACATAGACTTCTTAAATTTTAAAAGTAGCAAGAATGAACTAACAACTTTCATATACTTTAAGAAGATATCTCAAATACAGATAACTTTGTCTGGCATTGAAAGCTTTAAGATAAGTAGTTAGTCAAGAATGTAAGCCCTTATCAAGAGGGATAGTCCGTTACTGTTAGGAGATGGTTCTGAAACCCTATCAATATGAAAAGTTGAATTTTTGAACTTTTTTTCTCAGAAGGGGCTCCCTGCCTGAGACCTGCTTATTTTTGCATAAGATACTCCCTTGGACTCATGTCATTGCTCTCTTTTAATGATCTATGTAGTTATAATGGTCAGTATGATTTTCTGTTGATTAAGTTAAATTGAGAATCCTGAACAATCAAGTTTTAATAAAGACTTAGAATGGAGGCAGAGATTCTATAATTGTATTTACTTGTGTACAACATACGATAACTAACCTAAAACGTTATTGTGGTGTACCTCTTGCCAGGAGTTAAAGGATTTGATATAGGAAAGCTAACTAGATGCTTAGGGTTTCTTAAGTACACACCTATATCTGAATCAGACCTGACCCAAGTCATCCAGAACAGCAGTCTGTAATTCTAAGAACACAGTCTTCGAATACTTGCAGATAAGCAGTTCTCTTATCTCGAAATTCCATAACACAGCTCCTTTGAGGGAGCGTACTGAGTATGAGAAACCATTAACTCAAGGAGGCAGGCATCTTTCCAGCTATACAATCTTTTCTGTCTTCAGAAACTAAAGCAAAAAGGACATTTCAAGTTAAATGAGAAAACATCAGGGTTCTGAAGTCTCAAGTAAAGTCTGGAAGTCCACATTTTTTTTATGATTCTTTCTTTCTCTCTTTCAAACAGAACTCTTTGAGAATGGTGTATCAGAGAATATATCACACCTGAACAGAAGATGTTGATTCTGCAAGATTCCCCATGCAGACTTTCTTCGCTTGTAATGTTCCTGTCAGAAGGCCCACCATTTTGGGAAGACAACAGTTAATGTCCTTTAAAAAGGGATTAACATCTAAATAACTTTTAAGCCAGAAATGTTATTGAACTAAGTCACTATGATCCATAAGAAAGGTAGAGTTATTACTTTAAATTTAATCGCTGCTGCATGGTTAATACTTGCTGAGCACCAGAAGTCATATATTTCTACAATCCAGCAATGGTTTGTGAAAATTCAGGAAATGTTTGCATTGATCAGACCTGCTGCTTATCAACATTATGATGATGCTGTGATGTTGGATTTGCTATTAGGATTCCTTTTTGTCCTGGGCAGAGAACGACATATCTTAATTTATTCTTCCAAGGACATTTTTGGTTTTTTAAAAAGGAAAAATAAAAGAATTGGATTACAAAATTAGAGAATGAAAACCAAATCATGTTCCAATTAAGGATCAGTATTTCCATACCAAAGAGGAACCGCTCCACCTATCCCAGTATCAAATGCAGCTATTAACAGCACTCCAGATAAGAAATTAACAGGTTTTCACCATTGTTATAAATGTAACAACAGTAAACAAGAGGGTCATGGATGCTCATACTTGAAAATAACTATTTGCTGACCATCTTAGAACCTCCTCCCTGAAGACTCCCCCCCCCCCAACAAAGAGTCAATCCACTCTCTACTGTTACACACCTTCAGCTATCTGGTCACTTAAAAATAAAAACAAAAGTTCAGGCACATGCTCAGTACAGCAGCGAGTAATTTCAGCTCAGACCAGTAGCCACCAGCTAGTTTTACAAAGGAAATGTTGATGTATTTGCATGGTCATTTGAACTTAATTGAGGCTCACTAATTGCCACAGTGACTCACAGTCAGTATTAGCATTATCTTATATTTACTTTATCCTGCCCGAAGGCTGGATAATTGTGAGAAATGAAATGCAAAGGTTACTGAATCATTAGCTGTTTGTATTTGAAGAAAAAGCTACAGGTACTTCTGTTTTCAGAAGGAGCATTACTTTTGCATATATCTTATTCTCAAGTTCTCTCTGGTTTTCTTGTTCTTAGCTGGTTATAGTTACTCTACAAGTAGGTCACTTCCAGAACTATGATTCACACGGCCAAGACACTCCTCTGAATGCACCTTTAATAGACATTTTAAAGTTGTGTATCCAAATCATAACAACTTTGAAGACCAAGTTCCATACTTCAGTTCAACTCAAAACATAACATTCTGAGTTTGAAATTATCTTGGAAGCATCAAATTTAAATCCAAGGCCGTATATTAACCAGCCAGTTCGACATCTAATTAAAGTGACAGTAACACAATCCTATGAATACCAAGAAATAAGCATTTAAAATTACTGTTACACAAGAGCATCACAACCTGAGTTATTACACAAGCACTGCAAACTCATGCAAGACATTATTATTAATGTTGTCGTAGCGCTATGCCATTAGACATGGCATGGTATCAGCACACAAACCTGGGAGCACAGGAATGATACAAAGTGATATGTACATGACAGTGTTTTTGGAGTGAAAATTAGAGGCCAGTATTCAGTAGGAAATAAGGGCGGACAGATCGGGAAGGGACATCAGAGCAAACTCACTGAGATTTAAAGGAAAAGATAAGAAGCTTTTGCGCTTGATGCTGAAAGGGGATGTGAAATCACTATAGGGAGCCAAAGAAGGGCATGGTGTTCCGAATAACAGCAAATATAATGATTTGTTAGCAGGTTCCAGAATACAATTAGAAGACACTTGATACAGGAAACTTATTGAAGATAAACAGGCACAGGTCTGGTCAGTGCCCAGATGGGAAACTTTCTGAGAATGCTCTATATGCTTCAATCCACAATGGAAGAACAGCACAATATAAAATAGGAGCTGTACATCAGGGCAGATTAAAGTCAATTGTTTTGAAATGATTGTTAAGTCTTCTTAAATTTTTCAGCTGTTGTGAGTGCCTTTGTAAAAATGTGCTGGTATAAAATAAAACTTATGCATATCTTACAATGGGTGTAATCCCGTTTCCTTACATGAAACAGATTACCCTGATCCCTTTTTCAACCCAGTTTCTGAATTAGTAACAAACAGTTTTGGTCACTACTGGATGATCAACGCCAGTCTATTAATAGGGAGAGTGTCTCCCTGTTAGTCCTTTTAGTGATGTTCAGTACTATTAACTATAGGATACTTCTGGGCCACCTGGCCCTGAAGCTTAGGTTGGTTTGGTATATCCCACCTTTGTCATGATACATCCAGGTCCCAAGGGAGGTGGCAATAAATAAAATATAAAAACAATCATTAAAATCATTAAAACACATCATTTATTTTATTTACTTTATAGTCTGCCTTTCTCACTGAAATTCAAGGTGGGTTACACGTGCATTTTCAAGGACATTTCAATAAACGATATAACAGGATACATAAAAGCAACTTCACAAAGATTTAAGACCAACAGAAATCCAATACAGAGTTGAAGGGATGCTGAAACAGAGCATAAGCAATTC
This sequence comes from Eublepharis macularius, assembly GCF_028583425.1. Lineage (NCBI taxonomy): Eukaryota > Metazoa > Chordata > Lepidosauria > Squamata > Eublepharidae > Eublepharis > Eublepharis macularius. The sequence goes on along the minus strand of NC_072795.1, from coordinate 126,481,666 downwards.
TAATACTGACACATGAGACACAAAATTATTACCCAGTAGAATCATACCCAAACAACAGACAGTACACAGTTGTACAGTAGTAAAGTCTATGGTCCCTAACCCTTTACTGATGAATCCCTCTGAGACCAGTTCCTTACAGTACAGCCTTCCTATCTGAGTAAAAAGCTCTCATGAATAATTCAGTTTGCATTGCTTTTGGAAAGCCAGGACAATTGGAGCTTTCCTGTCCTCTTCAGGTATACGCAAGAGCCCATAGCTGCTCCATACGCTCTCTTATACACCTCCACTTTATAGCCTTGCTATATGGCCCCAAGAGTCTCACTGTAGCCATTACAGGGAAGGGTATAAAGTGATCTCTACTTGTTCATACCTACCACAGAAGCTGGCCTGAGACAGCCAGGAAACTACTTCTCTATAGAGGTTGATGGCTACACAATACTGCTTGTATTTCTTAAATGTTTTATTGATACTTTGTAAGCCCTCTTGGATCCACTTTTACAAGAAAAGAAGCATCAAAATTTGGTCAAAATAATTTTTTTCTTCATCAGCATCTATGAAAGAGAATGAACAACTAAAAGCTCATATGGAACCCCGGCCTTGACTTTTCTTTGTGTTTCTGTATGCTCTTTTGAATTTAAATCAAGGATTTTTTTAAATTCCCAATGAAGGGGGAGGGCTTTTATTTTGTTTTTAATTTGCGATCCCAAACCCACAGGGCTTCTTTATGCTATTTAAAGAACACATTTCTCACTGAGATTCACAATGTAGACCAATGCAATCAATAGGCTGAGACATCTAATAATCAATTTAATAGGATTACTAAAACTGAAACAAAGTATAACATATTAGTAATGATATGTTAAACCATGCAGAATATGGCATGACATAAGTAGAAAACAACACAATGAGAGCAGAACAGTTTACAGGACAAACAGACGATACATAGTATACACAGTGGGTCCACAGTCCCATTCCCCTTATCAGAGCACGGTCCTGAACCATTCCACTGTAATATTTATTTATAATTATAGTTTATAATTTTCTAATTCTGCTTATATATGGACTCAGAACTAGCACTGGGAAGGGAAAAGCTTCAAAAGGGTCTCATCCGGATACACTAAGCCTCTGAAATCCAGAGCTCGGAGGCTACGTCAGGGGGTGGGCCTGGGCCTCTTTTACCCTGTTTTCTCTAAAGACTGGACTTAAGTGTTTTCAGCTGGCTTTGGAATTCACAAATACATTGGTCGGTGGACTACTGAAATATTTTTGCAGGCTAATAAATTTTGGGAATGCATTTGGAAGCTGGGTTAGCAGCATCACATCATCCGACACCAAGACTCGGAGGCAACAAAACTAAAAGTCACGTTTAAACGAGCATACCTGCAAAGGTAAATTCCCCCCATCCATTCACGCAACCCCTTCTATATACAGACAGGAATCTGATGTTAAGACACCAAGAATTTCCTATAGCTACCAGGTAAAGAATCCATAATGAAGGTGAGCTATTCCTATTGCATATGTTCCTGTGCTCAGACTGACCCTGTGGCATACATCTTTCCATCCCAAATCCGGGCATCCATACATCCTTCCTAAATAGTTAAATAACCACAGGCTCCAAGGAGAACAAAGGTACTCTACTGCAACATGCCTAACATTTACATTGCCCCTCTCTGCTCATTAAACAGATTTTGGTTAAATAATGAACAAACTGTATTACAGACTCCAATGAGAATTCCAAAATTATAAGTCAACTGGTAAAGCTCAGAGGAGATGGAAGAGAATGGGAGGGAGGGAAGAGTAATATTGACTAATATAAAGGGCGCAGCTTGAGAAAGGATATTCCTGCCACACCTGATCAAACATAGTCCACAGAGGGGAGAGGAAAAGAGGAACATGAGGAGAAATGAGTCAAGGCAGTCAGAAATTTGCATCCAGAACAGATTAAAACAAATTCTGTAGGGACTGAGAAAATACAGAATATATATTACTATAAATGCAAAACTGTTCTAAAAGCTAACTCAAATGTCAAAGATTACTGCTTGAATAAATTTGAATATGAAAGTCATTGCTTCCATAACTTAATGAAGGAACACTGAGACCAAATCCAGGCAAATTCTGCTCTGATGTTGCCTCTTGAAAAAAATAGGATACTACCATGCAAGACTCTTAACTACTTGGCCAGGGTCAGTTGTATCCCCATGTTTCTAAGACCACGTAAGGCAAGTGTTCAGGCCACGGCTGATTAACAGTGTTAACTCACACAGAGAGAACATTAAGGCCAATATAGACTTTTCATGAGATACATGTGCAGCAGAAACATGAACCACTGATTCGAGAGACATCAGCTCAGAACAGAGCAAAGGAATGTCCCTAAACTAGACAACTAAAGTTTTCTAAAAGTTTCCAAGATACAGTGTATTTTCATTGCAAGGTTGATAAAAGCTGACTCCTAGGCTTTTGCCTGGGGAGGTGTCAAAGACAGCATTTTATCATCCATCACAGGCTATATGCAGTTGGTGCATACGAGTCCGCACCCTTTTCTCATCTCACTCATGTTCTGCACGTGTAACTGCATCATCACGTTTGTTATTGCTGCACCACAACCGATAACAGAAAAGAGTTCCAAAGAAAAATCAATGCCAATCAAATATTAATTAAAAGGACACCGCATGTAGTTTATATCTGGCAAAACCTGAAACTGAGTTTCTCTTGTCAGATCTTACCCTAGATAACCAAAACAAGTGAAGGAACTACTTTTCAGCAGACTGTCAACAGATCGGTGCATCCAACTCAGTGACCGTAACACACAGGATAATAATCAAATTTTATCTTTCAAAACATATTGGATTAAGATATGGCACAACAGGTCCCTAAGCAAGTAAGCGTCACAAAACATGAAATGCTTAAATGAATTTAGAAGGATTTGCTGTTCCGGTGGAACATGCATTTTTCAATGCTGGCCTTCCTGTTAAGCATCTGCACATAAGATGAACAACGGAGCACATTAACATGATAATTTTTCTTAATAAAAACCAGTGACATGGCTGATATATTAAAGTATTATATAGACTAGTATTAACAAGCTCACTTCAAATGACAATTTTTGAGTTTGAACAGCTGCTTTATTAAACAAAAAATTACATCCCTATAAATATCCTTCGCAAGAGTATCCATCTACCTAACCCATCTAAACTTCTAGCAGTTTGCAAAGAGACTCCCAAAGCATGACTTATAACTTTGTCTGCTTGTTTATTCCTACCGAGTGAAAGAACAGAACCAAGAATCAGACCATTCTATCCCAGTTTTACACAACAAGTTCCTACTCATTTACACAGTTTATCTTGGCATCTTAGTTACTAGCTGCCTAGGTGTGGCTTAGCAAGAATGTTTTTCTTTTCTATTTTTTTGAAGAAAGAACGCAGCAGGCAATAGTTTACCTGAGGGTTCTCCTTACCCAGTGGCTCCATTTTCCCATTTTTGCACATCAAGTTTATTTTCATTTTCTTGACTTACTTTAACTTTTAAAAATTCAAGAGAAGTATGGGTGAGCGGGTTGTGATCTTTGCACTTGTATACATCGATGGGAGATGCTGGGGAAAGGAAGGAATTCTATGGGAGAGGAGATTATGTTTCTGTGAATTTTCATGGATTTTCTAAGGATTTGTTAGAAATAAAGTAATGAATACTTACAAGAGCAGCACTGGTTTATGATGGCATGCATGGTTTTATTGCTGGGTGCTTTGTAGGTTGGGAGAACAGAAGATGATAAAGATGGAATAAGAGAATGTGAACCTGCCTAATCCAACAGAGGGCTAGACTTTAAAAAAAAAAATCTGCACTCCATGAAGGTGTACTGTGGACTCAATGAATGGCCTTGGGCAACTGCTGGAAATACTCAAATTAACAAAGCAAACAAATAAAATTTAGTTCCCAATCCACAAAGCAGATTATGCTCACACAGCCAACAAAGACAGTGTGTGTGGTGTAAATAAACTACTCCTAGTCCTCTACCTGCTCTGCACTTTTTCACATTTATGTCGCTGTGCTGAGCAGGTAGGTCACCTCCAGTGTAGAAGCACAGATGGTGTCTGATTACTACTTCAATTCTGTGTTTTGTGGCCAGTCCATGAGTATTTTGCAACACTTTGGGATTGTCGAAGGCTTTCACGGTCGGAGAACGATGGTTGTTGTAGATTTTCCGGGCTGTATAGCCGTGGTCTTGGCATTGTAGTTCCTGACGTTTCGCCAGCAGCCGTGACTGGCATCTTCAGAGGTGTAGCACCAAAAGACAGAGATCTCTCAGTGTCACAGTGTGGAAAAGATGTTGGCAGGTAATTTATATCTACTCAGGATGGTGGGGTTGGGCTGAGTCGTCCTGTAAGAGTTTCCCAGGGTGTGGAATGCTAACGGAGGGAGGCTTCACTGTATCCTGAGGAGGTTCTTTTGCATATGGATTGGTGCTTGATATGCTAATCTTCTCTGCAGGGCTATTGTCAGGTATAGAGTATTTTGTTAGCCTGGTGTTTTTCAGGACTGGAAACCATGCTCTATTCATTCTTAAAGTCTCTTCTTTCCTGTTGAAATTGTGCTTATGCTTATGAATTGCACAGGCTTCCCTGTGCAATCTGACAAAGTAGTTGGAAGTGTTGTCCAGTATTTTCCTAAACTGGCCAATCTTCTACAGGACCACATCGGAAAAACCACGTCTAACATCAAAGATTCAGCACACTTCATCAACAAAATCAGTTCTCTGAAACTCAATCCGCAGGACATACTCGTCAGTTTTGATATTGTATCCCTGTTTACTAAGGTTCCAGTAAAAGACACAATCGCACTTATTAATCAGATTTTTCCAGAGGATGTAACAGCCTTATTCCACCATTGTCTGACAACCAGTTACTTCCAATGGGATAACGAATTCTATGAACAGATGGATGGGGTGGCCATGAGGATCTCTCTCAGCCCAGTTTTAGCAAACTTCTACATGGAACATTTTGAAAAAACAACTCTAGAATCAGCACCCCACAAACCTACAGTCTGGTTCCGGTTCGTAGAGGATACCTTTATCATTCGGAGACACGGTGAGGAAGAATTGATGGAGTTTTTAAACCACCTCAACAATATCCACCTGAACATACAATTCACCATGGAGAAAGAAATCAGGGGGAAAGTTCCATTTCTAGATACCTTGGTCATCCGCAAAGCAAACTTTCAGTTGGGTCACAAGGTCTACAGGAAACCAACTCACACGGATCGGTACTTACACAAAAACTCCAATCACCACCCTCGACAGAAAAGAGGCATAATAAAAACATTAGTAGACCGTGCAAGACGGGTATGTGAACCGCACTTTCTCAATGAGGAAACTAATCATCTAAACCATGCACTTCAAGCAAATGGCTACTCCAGAAACGAAATCTGAAGAGCAATCAAACCCAGGATGAATCAAACAACCAAGGAAAAACAGTCTCCCACAGGAAAAGTGTTTTTGCCATATATCAAAGGAATCACTGATCAGATGGGAAAGCTTATGAAAAAGCATAACCTTTCAAGCAGTATTCAGACCCACCCGAAAAATACAACAGATGCTACGATCAGCAAAAGACAGTAGAAACCCCCTCACCTCTGCAGGAGTATACCGTATACCCTGCAGCTGTGGACAAGTTTACATCGGGACCACAAAGTGTAGCATCCAGACAAGAATAAAAGAACATGAAAGACACTGCAGACTTGGACAACCTGAAAAATCAGCAGTGGCTGAACATAGCCTAACTCAAACAGGGCACAGTATCTTATTCCAGGACACCAAAATACTGGACAACATTTCCAACTACTTTGTCAGATTGCACAGGGAAGCCATTGAAATTCATAAGCATAAGCACAATTTCAACAGGAAAGAAGAGACTTTAAGAATGAATAGAGCATGTTTTCCAGTCCTGAAAAACACCAGGTTAACAAAATACTCTATACCCGACAATAGCCCTGCAGAGAAGATTAGCATATCAAGCACCAATCCATATGCAAAAGAACCTCCTTAGGATACAGTGAAGCCTCCCTCCGTTAGCATTCCACACCCTGGGACGACTCAGCCCAACCCCACCATCCTGAGTAGATATAAATTACCTGTCAACATCTTTTCCACACTGTGACACTGAGAGATCTCTGTCTTTTGGTGCTACACCTCTGAAGATGCCAGTCACAGCTGCTGGCGAAACGTCAGGAACTACAATGCCAAGACCACAGCTATACAGCCCGGAAAATCCACAACCACCATTTTGGGATTGATTCTTTTATCTATGTCTCATCAGAGAAAAGAGCACTTGGAGCTGGGGGCAGATAGGAGGTACTGAAATGGATGAAGAAAAAACCCTGTGGCACCATAAAGACTAATGACATTTATTTCAACATGAGCTTTCACATGTCTCTGATTCACAAAGCTCACACTGAAATAAATGTTGTTAGCTTTTAAGGTGTCAGAGCTGTTGTTTCATTTTGCTACAGCAGACTAACGCAGCTACAGATTTGGAATCATCACGGAAGGCAATGCATGAGATGGAAGGCAATGCATGAATGGACAGAGCTGAGGTGGAGCTTTTGAGTATCATATTTTGAAAGGGAAGACAAAGAAAATGCCAGCTATACAGAAGCATGTACATATCACTTAAGGAACTAGAAATAACAGTATGCTGTTAAATACAGACACTGCTGAAGGAAGCTACTGCAAGGGGGAGGTGTAGATACCATGGACACGATACATTCAAGGATCTTCAAACATTTGATTAATTAGCACCCACTTTTGAAGGGTCCACTCCTCAAAGCAACATCGCACAAGATATATTGAAGCAATCATGCATCATTACCAAGAATGCAATGTTATTCTGCTACTAATACATCTTACAAGTTTATATACAGCACTATAGTAACTAACAGCCTGTATGCTGAATAAGCCCAGCTGCACTAGTAATGGTACTGATATTAAAGCTTACCTGTTATGTTATTGAGAACTTCTTTCAGGACACTGAAGCTGTGCAACAGGGGATCACGTTCTTCATCCTAAACACAAGAAAAGGTAATTGTTGAGCCAAGGTGAATGAATCCTCAGACCAAAGAATAACACATTTTCATCTGTTTTCAGTTAATGCCCAGTGGGGCATTTAAATTACATTACTCAGGAAGATTACCTACAATTAAAACTTACAGGTATAAAATAATTAAAGAAACCATTTTTTCCTTATACTACGCTGGCATTCCTAAATGCTAGCTTGCCAGTGAAATATTTTACCTCAGTTTTTAAACATGCTTTATGCTTATTGCCACCAGAGGAAAACCACACTGGGTTGTTATGGAAACACCAGTGAGACTATTTCCATAGTGTGTAATTCATGGCTCACTTCCAGCTGAAGGTTACTGGGAAACCTTTAGGCTAGTTACCTTCTCTCAGCCTGACCTACCTCAGAATTGCTGTGAGGTCAAAATAGGGAGGAGAACATGTATGCCATTCTGAGATCCCAGGAGAGAAAAGGTGGATCAGGCACATCATAAATTATGATGTTTCACTTGAGCATAGCACAATTTTGCAAATTAAAAGAAACAAATTAATTCCTGAAGTGCTCGGCTGAATTTCATTGCCCCCTGCTCCAGAACTCAGAGGCAGAATACATTCTTCATATGCAATTCAATCCTTGCTATCTCCAGTTGAAGAGAATATATACATAGCAGGCTAGTCAACAGACTAACCAATTTCACACAGTTGTAAGAATATATAAGGATTGTCTACAAACCACCCCAAAGCTCCACGGAGGAAGGGCAAGGCACAAATTGTAAATAAACAGATTAAGCATTTCCCACCTCTTTCACCAAGACAGAAAAAGAAAGCAAAGCACTTCGTAAGCCTCGATGGGCGAATTCAGCAGGGCGTCCTCAACTCTTATCTTCCTATTCATCACAGGCAACCAATTTACTTTTTGAAAGTCTTAATTAATATTCATATGGCCAGCGTTTTGTTTCTAGCATTTTGCTAGAGAGAAGTTTGCACTCTCATTTAGGATGGCTAGTGCCTCTGCAGGCTTTGCAACTGGCTGTTCAGATTGTTTTGCATAAATTTAATGCAGACTTGAAACAGTGCTTGCATAGGACATACAACAATTGCTTAAAAGCAACTGCTTAAGTGTTAAATTCCACCTGTACCGCTTGGTGCCACTCAATGTGTGCGCATATATCTGGCTTCTTCCATACCCAGCCTCAAGACTGCTGCCATTCCTCAGCTGGCAGAAGCAACAAATGCGGCATGCGCATTTAATGCAATGTGCTGAGTGCACATAAGGCACATTATTCCCATAAGGCACATTATTCCCATAAGGCACATTATCCCATCTTTACAGCCTTTTAACCCCAGGGGAAGGAGGGAAGTGTGAGGCATGCTCAAGGCTGTGACAACAGCAGAAAGGAGTGGCAGAATGAAGGAAATGTAACTGCCTCTTAACTATCTACAAGACTGATATGTTGCAATTACTATGGTATATAGCAGCAATACTTGTAAAAGTAAATATCAACTCTGTTTTAAGGTTTTTATAAACTGATTGCTTGCAATGGTTATACATAAATGCAAACATTCATTTGAAGTTCCATTATATTTCTGGGAGATATTACATAAATATTTCTTCATATCTAGATACTAGGCATTATCTTTTAAAACATTTATTGCAATATTTTTTGTTGTAAACCATTTTATATAACCATGTGTCACAATATTGGAATCAAAACAAGATATAAGTCACTAAATAAAGATTTAGCTAAAATAATGTTAAGGTTTTATTTGAAAAAAGCACATTTTCCCACAATATACTAATTATCTTTTCAGATTTTTCTGAAAAGTGTTTGAAATTCAAATAATAGTGCTGTTAGTGCTCAAGTATTTGTGTATCCATTCAATTTTCCACTTCAGTTTTTGCTTTGGAGATCAACATGGCTCTGAGTCCAACATCAGTGGAACACAGACACACACAACAAACACACAACAAACACACACAACAGCACCCTACATTTTATTTTCTAGCTCTCCAGTTTTAATCTTTTGCTCACCGCAGAACAAAAGCCGTGCCAAATAAAAATGCTGTGATTCCAATCTTATGCACACTAACTTTGAAATAAATCTTCTGATTAAGCATAGAGTGTTTTAAAGTATGGTGCTGGGGGACTGCTGCTCTGCCCCTTAGCCTCTGGCCTGTGGGGTGCCCCAAGGATCCATCTTGTCCCCAACGCTTTTCACCATCTACGTAAAGCCACTGGGAGAGGTCACCCAGAGATCTGGGCTGAGATGCCACCAATATGCAGATGATACACAACTCTATCTCATGCTACCTGCAGACCCCAGGAAAATTGAATTGGTACCTAGAGGCAGTTTGGGAGTGGAAGAGGGTCAAAAAGCTGAAACTTAATCCTTACAAAACAGAAGTATTACTGGTGAGGCGGAAGATCTGACCCAGGAAATAAGTTATCTCCTGTTCTAGATGCAGTGGCACTCCCCCTAAAGGAGCAGGCTCATAGCTTGGGGGTGTTGCTGGACCTTGGCCTCTTGAGGACAATCAGGTGTCAGTGATTGCCGGGGTGCCTTTCAGCAGCTTCAGCTGGTAAGCCAGCTGCCGCCCTTCCTAGATGGGGAAGATCTGGCCAATGTAGTATATGGCCTTAGTAATATCTAGATTATACTGCAATGCTTTCTACATAGGGCTGCCCTTGAAGACTACTGTTGGTACAAAATACTGCAGTCAGAATGCCGACTTGGGTGGATAGTAAAGACCATATCACTCCAGTCTTGTTCCATCTACATTCACACCCAGTTTGCTCCCGGGCCCAATTCAAAGTGCTGGTATTGATTTTGAAATCCCTGTATGGCTTTGGGCCAGCATACCTTAAAGTCTGCCTTCTCCCATATGAACCTACCCCTTAAGTCCTGTGACCCTGGAGGCCCTGCTTTGGATGCCCCTGCCATTTGAGCCTTGACAGGTGGAAACCAGAGAAAGAGGCCTTCTCAGTCATGGTGCCAAAACTTTGGAACTCCCTCCTCAAGGAGATTCATCTATCTCCCTTTACTGTTGTCTTCCACCAGTGAGTGAAGCCTTTTTTGTTTTGTTTGGTATACCCTCAATAACTCTTACTGGCCCTTCTCCCTGTTCTTGGTGTTCTGCGTTTGTTTGTGTGTGTTTACTGAATTATTTTTATAATATTTTTAATGTTTTAAGATTTAAATTTAAGTTGTTTGAAAAAAATAATGTTCGCTGTCTTGGAGTCCGTATTTGGGTAGAAAGGCAGCATACAAATGTTTTAATTAAATAAATAAATCTTTAATATTTTCTTTCACATTTTTATCCTGCCCTTCCTCTGAAGGGCTGGATAAACAGTTCACTAAATGTTCTGAGTTTCGGAGAGGCTTCACAAAACCCACAAACCACACAAATGTCCTCAATTTTAGACACCCTCTGAGATCTGATGCTACAAGGTGCTGTAGAAATTATCCATAAAGAATTCCATCTAAATAATGATGATGATGATGATGATGCTTATATACCGCTCTTCTAGACAGATTAGTGCCTCACCCACAGCGGTTAACCACTTAGTAGTAGTAGTATTCCCACAGTACAGCTGCGGGCTGAGAGGAGTGCCTTACCCAAGGCCAACTACTGAGCTCATGATAGTAGTGGGATTCGAACCAGTAGAGTGCTGATTTGCAGCTGAACCACTTAACCATTGTGCTACAGCAGCTCGTAATTTATGTGAGTAAGATATTTTTATCAGCCTCCCAAACCCTCCAAAACAGAGTCATAGCATCTACAATACGTTCCATTATTGGAGGGGAGGGGAGACCGCTCCGACAGATGCCACTTTCCAATTCCTGAAGATGCCTGCAAAGGTGCCTGTTTCCACCAGTGCAGCACTCTTCAAGAATTAAGGAGAGCAGATGGGACAGCCCTAGCAGTACCACTCTCTAAATCCTAGAGGATGGCTTAGATCTTACTCTGTACATTTGCAGGGAGTCACCAAAGAGGGAAAATCCCATCTCCCCTCCTGGCCGCTGCTTCCTTTCCTCTTGATCTCCTGGAGGAGAGCTGATACAGCCAGCCAGCCTCATCTCTACTCAGCTGATGGGGGGCTCGAAGCTGAAAGCATGCATGGCATACATTCAGTTCTGTCTCCCCCCTGATTAGCTGGCCAGCTAGGGGAAGAGGCTTAAGAGCAGGAAGCCAGTCCTGCATGCTTTGTGCTCACAACCTCATTCTCCAGTCACCACTGGCCAATTGATCAGAGAAGGCTTGGAGCTGAAAACTTGTTTGGTTTTTTGGGCAAATGTGGGGATTCCCCTAAGTTTGTAGGGAACCCGCCCCCACCCCCAGCTGTACATGGTTGCATTGTACTGAGTTTTTTTATCTACACTCTACAGACATGATCAAAGTCAAATATTAGCTACATTCCATTATGGATGAAAGAAGATCTATCAACTTAAATGTGTGGCTGAGGAGACACAATGGCAGTGTGATCCACAATGGATTACTGCTTTGACTCTTCAAAATTCTGTTGGAAAGTAAAACCTCTCTACCAGTCTTGTCACAATACAGAAAGGAGACAAACAACATTCACATGGATCTCATCTTTGTTCTGCTTTCTTCCTGCTACCACCTTTAATTCCAGAAGGGAATTTTCAGGCATTTGTTCATTATTTTCATTCCATGCTCAAACAAAGAGAAGTATTCCTCCCTCAGTTGGGCATCCATCCCAAACAGAGAACATCTAATATGTCATCTTGTGTGGTTCCTGAAGGCCATTTGAATTGGACTCCCCACCCATACCCTCTCCTGCTTATTCCCCTAGTGTTCAAGAATTTTCACTACTCCTCTTGGAGTTCATCTGGATTCTCAAAATGCCCTAGATAAAAGGGAACGTTTTTTGGAAGTTAGACACTTCCCTGAAAAGTACACTCAGCCAGCTTCTTAGTAGAAGAGATTGACTGAAATAAGGACAACTGTGATCCAGCCAAGTATATCAGCACAGGAAAAAGGGCAGATAGGTAGCCCATTGGCTAGAGAGAAATCCTACTTGAGGTCAGAACACGGCACTACATAGCTGGAGACCTTAGCTAGACATACCGCCCCAGAGAAACACAGTGGAGAGATCTGAGAAGGGGAACAACAGCAGACCCTTGAAAAGAATGGAGGACAAATCCTCCTCCCAAGCCTTCTAAAACATGAGCTAAAGGGGACCCAGGCATGCCCTGTAATTTAAGCATCGGTTTCACCACCATTTTATTCTCTCAACAAACCTGTGAAGTTAAGCTAAGAGAGAATAACTAGATCAAGTACACTGCATGGTTGAGCAGAATATAAATCTGTATCTCATCCTGACACTCCAGATACTGCACCACAATAGTTTTTGTTCAACAATACTTGTGATATGACCTGGAAATATTTTAGATAAGATTGAACTTTAGTTGCAGTGCTGTAATAGTCTACTACACACTAGTTGTCACCCTTCAAACCATTTTGTTAGCCAGATGCCTACCAGGAGAGCTGAAAGCTCCTACTGCGGTGGTGGCGAAGAGTGCCCTTAAGTCACAGCTGACTTATGTCAACCCCTGGCGGGGTTTTCATGGCAAGAGACTAACAGAGGTGGCTTCCCAGTGCTTGCCGCTGGAAAGCTCCTAGTAGCAGATAGTTATAAGAACTGGTAGCTTCCCCTCTTGAGAGGTGTCCTACAGCAACAAGCTATTTCAATTCCTCCAGCATGCTTGACATTGCAAGAAAAAAATCATCTCATAAAACAGGTTTAAGATTCACTTCTCCAACTACTTACCATGTGTGTATGAGTGCTCCATCTTGCGCTGCGCTTTATGGCTCCCACTACTGTATTGATTTCACCTTGTATGATGTAGATGTTCTTATCCACAATCCTGGCAGTCCTAAAATTGACAAGCTGAATTAGTACAAAACCACTGTGTTTTAATTATTCTTTTCCAGAAGAAAGGAATAAAGATTCCAGAACCACAAAAATATAAGGCATATTTCAGAACAAATAGTGGTCAGCTGAATTACTCTGGCACATTCGGTTTTATGTATGGTAGTTATTCTGAAGATAGAGAAGTTTTCAGATGTTTGTGTTTTAATTTCTCAAGCATTAAGTCTTTGGGTTCACAAGTCCTCAGAAACAATTCCAAAGCAAAACCTCTGTCAGACTCAAACCAAAACAGCCTCCCGCCTTCAGATGATTGGGGACAAGAGGAATTTTCAGCCAGTCTCTCGGAGCAGACAATTCTACATGCGCAACAACCAAGACGTCCCGACCACGATCATTCAGACAGGTGTAAAACGAAGAACAGGGCCTCTGAAAAAAACCTTAATGTGTGGGTAGGTTCATAAGAAACAGAGGTAGTACTTAAGATATCCAAGTGCCAAACCATTCAGGGAATTAAAGTTCAAGACCAGTATGCTGAACTGATCTTAAAAAATATATCAGCAGCCAGTATGCATGACAGACTGGCACAAGTGGAAAAACTGCCTCTGGCTAATGCTTCAGTTGCCATGTTTTGCAACCATTAAGAGTTCTGAACAATTTTCAGAGACATTCCCATACAGAGTGCATTATTGTAGTCTAGTCTGGATGAAACAAAGGTGTACATGACAGCAGCCATGTCAGCTTCCTCCAAGAAAGGGCAAAGCTGACACAACGGCCTAACTTGGACAAAGGCTCTCCTGGGAGACCAATACTATGCAGCAGCAATACTGCATTCGAAATCACTCCCAAGCAGCACATCTGATTCTTAGGGGATAAGCACAGCCCCATCCAAAATGAGATGACTAATCATTCTCAATCGCCTAGACTACTAACCAAGAATACCTCCACTTTGTCTGGATTAAATTTCAGTTTTTTAGTCCCCATCCATATCACCATAGACCTGACAATAGTTCAGTTCTTTCCTAAGATAAGGCAAAAAAGAGAGAGATTTGGGTATTATCAGCATACTGATGTTATATACTGCAAATCTCTGAACCTTTCAAGAAATTTCACAAATATATTGAATAGTATCTTACTATATAAAAGGCTAAGCGTATTCAAGACAACTCACTTCCTACCTGGTGCACCACCAGAGGGCGCTGCTGTGGAGGGAAGCCCAGATGAGGCAGCCAGACCTCCAGACAGCAAACCATGGCGGGAAGCCCAGGCCAGGAACAGGCATGGAGTAGGCAGCAATGCCCGCTCCCCGCCTTCACCCAGCTGGGATCAGAAGCAGAGCAGGTGGCAATGCCCATCCCCCACCTTCACTCAGCAGGAATCAGAAGCAGAGCAGGTGGCAATCCTGCCCTCCGCTTCCACCCAGCTGGGATCAGGAGCGGAGCAGGTGGCAATGCCCACCTGCCCTTCACCCACCTGGGATCAAGAGGAGAGCAGGTGGCAATGCTCGCCCCCTTCACCTGGCCGGGATCAGCTGTGGAGCAGGAGGAAATGCCTACCTCCCCTTTACCTAGCTGGGATCAGAAGTGGAGCAGGTGGCAATGCCCACCCTACTTCACCCAGCCGGAATCAGGAGCGGAGCATGAGGCAATGTCCATCTCCCTTCACACAGCCTGGATCAGGCGCAGAGCAGGAGGTAATGCCCGCCCCCAACTTCACCTGGCAGGGATCAGGAGTGGAGCAGGTGGCAATTCCCACCCACCCCTTTCACTTGGCCAGGATCAGGCGAGGAGAAGGTGACAATGCCCGCCCCCCTCACCCGGCCTGGATCAGGCATGGAACAGGAGGCAATGCTGCCCCCCCATTCAACCTGTTACCAGGCGACTTTAAAAAAAAACCTCTCCCACCTGCTCACACACATTCATAGTAATTGTCCATGGCACAGCGAGAGCCTGAACTCACCTACCCAAAACAAGAACGGTCTTTTTCTGAAAACTATTTTTATTCACCACAACCTAGTGGTAAAATGGATATTTACAAATATATGCTAGTTCTCTTACTGGCTGTTCAAGGGCGATTTAATTATTTAGAAGTATGGCTTTCTACCTAGATAAAACACAGTCTAAACAGAAAGCAGGTTAAAAATAAGTACTGAACTGAAATCTGGAGGTCATCTAATCCAACATAATCCATCTAAAGATGAGAATGAAAAACAATTTATTAAATAAAAATTACATTCTACTGAGGGAATTGTTTTGGTCTATAGCAAATTCCAAAATCTGGCAGTTTATTAGCTATCTTTGAGAATTTTATTTGACTGTGGGTAATATAGGAGGAAAAGCCACACAGCTAGGATATCCACTTACCATACCAGTTTTCTTTTTTTTTTTTTTTATAAATTTTTTATTTTTCATAACTACAAAACACTACACAGCACTACACAGGACTATCACAAGGAAAGGGGAGAGGGAAGGGACAAAGGGGGATGGAAAAAGAAAAGGGGGGGGAATGAACTACAAACACTAAACACTACACTTCAATGTTTTCCCTTCATACTGTCATAATACAAAAATAGCTCCATAGGATAATGATGGAGTGGTTAATCATACAGAGAATAAACATTTCAAATTCTGATTAAACTTTCCTCCCCCTTCTAGGTCCCGGACGCAATTCTCTCTGTGCAACCGCTGTTGCGGTGCTCTCCTCCTCCTCCCCCCCCTCCGGCTTCTCCTTTTCTTCGTTCTCGGTGCAGCAGAGTTCTGGGTTTTTATTCTCAAAATCCTTTAGTTGATCTTCTGATAGTATCTTATAGGCCTGATCTTTATATCTAAACCATATTCCTTCCGGGAATAACCATTTGTACTTTATTCCATGGTCTCTCAGAAGAGCTGCAAACTTTTTATACTTAAAACGCCTTTTCCGGACTAGAAATGGAACGTCCTTCAAAATCTTGACTTTCAAACCCAAAAAGTCCAAATCCGCATTGTATGAGTTATATAGGATGGTGTCCCGAATCTTTTTAAATGAAAAGTCAATAATGATCTCACGAGGCAACTGTCGCTTTGTTGCATATTTTGAAGAAGCCCGACGGACCTCCAAAATGGCGCTTTTAACCTCTTCTTTAGTCGTCCACTTACCATACCAGTTTTCAATAACATTACTCCAGAGCAAAAACTGCCCCATAAGCATTAGTATTCCCAAATTTTCACTCAGGGTCCAATGGCGCAATGAAAAGCCTTCCCTTATTTTTCCGTTCACCCTAATCCCACTGCATCTACTGCCATTTTATTTATTCCCCGCCTGATCAGCCTTCAGGTGATTCCCACAAAAGTTTCGCTCAACTACGAATAAAAACAACCGAAGACTAAAATAAAACCCAATTAGCAACCTCTGCTACACCAACTACTCTCTCCAGATATTTTCACTCTCAGTATGAACATGTTTGCCTGGAATTAGCAAAAAGTTTATTTATACCCAATGTTTCTCCCCAATTGGGACCCAAAGCAGCTTACACCAGAGCATTTTCCCTCCTCCATTTTATCCTCACAACACCAATCACGTGATGTTGGTTAGGCGGAGAAGTCATCCAGTTAGCTACCTTTGCAGACTGGGAATTTGAACCCTGGTCTTCCAGTTTTCAGTCCAGCACTCTCACCCTACAGGACGATGGGTTTGTCTACTATAAGTAATATACAGTTGGTGATACTTTCCAGCACAATGTGCTTCCCCCTTTTAGCCATCCGCACATACTGGGTTTAGAACGAAAAAGAAAGCTGATTTGGTCTGGGATGGATATTCTTCAACAAGTCAACATGATGTCTGGATCCTTTCACTAGGGAAAGATACAAAGTATATTTTATATATATTATATATGTTCCCCCCTACGCCAAGCCATAACACCATGCCACAAACGGCATGAGCAACAGTGGTTTGTAACATATCTTGATAGAAGTCAGAGGGCCTATTGGCCAGTCTGCAGCATAGAGCAAACTCCTGCCTGGTTGTCCTGTGATACAATCCTGCCTGCTGCCCAGCTGAAAAGTCAAAGCCCCACAAAGGCATGTATTGTAGGTGTGCATCAGAATGGAGTTCTATAATATTTTCAACCTCACAGAAATCGGGTTTGGGAAAACATTGTTGTTTTCCACCAACAGGGAATGAAGACCAGTTGTGTCCAATCCTTGAACTGATGACAAAATTGGCATCTTGCCATACAACCACCTACCACCAGACCAAAAGTTTGAAAGCCTGCAAGCATGAGGTCTGGATACCTCAGACTAAGGATAAAATCCGCATCTTCAGTGTCTCTCAGCAAGATTCGAGTCCAATAGCTCCTTAAAGACCAACAAGATTTTCAGGATGTTAGCTCAAAAGTTTATACCCTACAAATATGGTTGGTCTTTAAAGTACTATTGGACTCAAATCTTGCTGTTCTACAGCAGACCAACATGGCTACCCACCTGAAAGTCTCTCTCAGAAAACACTTCAGGGATCCATTCTTCCCACACCTTCTGACAGCATACATGGCCATATAGAAGTGTGTGTAAAATTGTAAGGAATTAATTTACATCCTCTTATAATGAAGAAGTTCAAGCTCAGGAACAACACTGAAGCTGTCAAGCCGGTATACAGACCATGAACACCGATTTCCTTGGGAACTCAGGAGTTGAGGATACATCATTGTGTGCTATGCCTATGAGGGGAGCCCACCTACTTGGGGGCAACATCATGACAGGCAGATGGCACTGACAACCCACTCCTGTGAGGTCACCCCATGCAGAACTCTAAGAACACCTTGAAGATTCCAAGATGGAAGCACAATATTCCAGTTCATACAAGGAGCCTACAGAGAAGGGAGACAACTCAAGAAGACACCACAGCTGCCTTGCCTTCCCATCTCTGAGTGAAAACAAAGATCCGAGATTCTCTCTTGGAGCCCTCTTGCACCAGCAGACCAGAGACCTTTCTACAGGGTGCCCCAAGGTGGCAGGCCTTCCCAGGCACCTAGCAGCTCCTCAAAAAAGCCCTCTGCAATACTCAAAGGGCTCCAGGATTGACGGATGGGAAACGTGCCCAAGACCCAATACCAAGGGTTGTGCTCACTTCCTCTCAATACTGCAGCAGATCCCAAGGTCGGGTTGACAGCCTCCAGGAGGTGGCTGGAGATCTCCCGGAATTATAACTGATCTCCAGGCCATAGAGATCAGTTCCCCTGGGGAAAACGGCAGCCTCAGAGGATGAACTCTATAGAATTATATTCCACTGAGGGATCTCCCTCCTCAAACCCCTCCATCTCCAAGCTCCACCTCCAAAATCTCCAGGAATTTCCCAACCTGCAGCTGGCAACCCTATTCCCAAGTAACACCCAAGCTCTCCCGCAGTGTTCCTGCTGCCCAAAACCGGAGGGACTAGGCTTAAAAAACTGTATGCTAGTTAGGCTCCTATTTTTTTGATATTTTGTCACTCTAGGTAAGGCCCCATTCAGACATGCGCTGGGAGCTCCGTGTCCGGAGTTGCCAACCTTTCCTTTTTTTAAGACACTCAATACTCGGGTGTGTTTTACGCGTCTGGTACGATTTTCTTCGTGGGCGCTCGAGACACGGAACTGCCTGCGCACGTCTGTACATTACACAACCCTGCGGAGTTGTGTACAGGGCCCGGCCGCAGAAGCCCAAGAGCTCAGCCCGTTCAGTCCCAGCAAGACACCGAGCAGGCGGCGGCATGGGAGACGGGCCGGCCCTTCCCTGGCCGGGAAGCACGGCCCCTTCGCTTCCTCCGGCCCGGCCGTTCTCGCCTCTCTGGCCCTGACGAGGCCTGTCGGGCCTTCTCCGGCCCGAATATTGGTTCTCCTTCCGCAGCCAAGGCGAAGGGCTCGACGAGCGTGGGGACCAACCGCTCACTCACCCCTCCATCCACCCGGCCTCCGAGACGGCGGCGCCTCCGGGGAGGGTCGGGGAGCCTCTCGGCATACCGGGGAGCCTGGCCGGCAGCGACACCACCGCGACGCCCTGAGGGAAGCTGCGCCGGCCACAGCGCGAACCGGCTCCTCTCCTCTCACTGACGTGGAGACAAGGCGCAACGCACCGCGCTGCTGGGAAGGGCGGGAGGGAGCGGAGCCAAACACCAACCGCGAACCCGCTTCCAAGTGACAGGAGCTCAAGCAGCCAATAGGGTTAGCCTCTGACTCCGGAGGCCGGTCCCACGCGCGGGATTCCAAAAGGGGCGGAACAGGAAAGAGCCAATCGCCTTTGGAGGCTGTGGACTGGGCAGCGGCGCGGGCCAATAGCAAAAGGGCTCCGTGGAAGAGCCGCTGAGGTTGGGCGAGTCAAGTACGGTTGAGCGACACGACCGGTTTGCTGAGCATTGTGGGAATCGACATGCCACTGCTGGGCAGCGTGTGGCCTCCTTGGTGGTGGTGGTGGTGGGGTGTTAGGTCAGCCGGGTCTTCCACACCCATCAAAGAAGTATCTGAAGAAGTCATGAAAGCTCATAGCCTACCACAACTTTTGTTAGTCTTGTAGGTGCTGCTGGTAGGGTTGCCAGCTCCAAGTTGGGAAATTCCTGGAGATCTGGGGGGGAGAAACCTGGAGAAAGCGGGTTTTGAGGAGGGAAAGGACCTTGGCATGGCATAATTCCATAGAGTCCGCCCCTCAAAGTAGCCATTTTCTCCAGGGGAACTGATCTCTGTGGCCTGGAGACCAGTTGTAATTCCAGGAGATCTCCAGCCACTACCTGGAGGCTAATACAACAATGGGGGACCGCAACTGATATGCGTAACAAGCCAGAACAACCGCAGACACAATCAATAATTGAAGTCTTTAAAGTGCACCGTGCAGTGATATATAACAATATCCTACTTTAATTAAAGAGCCAAAGGCTCACCATTAACACTTTAAAGGTGCACCGTGCAATTTACAAAAACAATTCAACAATTCATATACAGTCAGTTACAAGTACAATCTCACTTTGAAGTCCGTTAATTCATAAAGTCCCAATATATTTATCAAGCACACCTAGTCCTCTTGTGTTCTGTGTCTGAGGCGGGGAACACTCAATTTTAGTATAATGTCTCACGTATTTTGTTTTTCCAGGCGAACGCCCACAAATGGGAGTGGCTCCCGTGGATGCCGTCTCCGGAGCGGGGGACCCACTGAAACTCCCAGTCTCCAGAAAGGGAGAATCCACCATCCATCGCCGTCCAGGAACCCTCAACAGGACGCCAGCACCTTTCCTATTTCATGGGATCTGTGATTCCAGATGGATTGAGAGAAGTGATTAGTTACGAGATACAGGATATACTTGGAGTTGAGATATCTGCCAATAAGAATCCTCTTGACAAAGGAAACATCAAACCGGATCAGCTACCTTGCATCCTTTTTGGAAAAGGCAGGCTGAAAATGTTAAATAATTGCAAGAAAGCAAATTGAGCAAAATGCAGAGGATAAAACATCACCCATTATAACAAGACCTCAGTACTGATGGCTTTTGTGACAAATGTCTTTTATGCTGCTCATTTATTTTACACACTATTCATGTCCTGCCTTTCAATGTACAAGACAACGGTGGTTAACAGAGTTCTTTTAAATCCCCAAACAGATTTGGCCATCCTGAAAAATCAGCAGTGACTGAACATAGCCTAACTCAAACAGGACACAGTATCCTATTCCAGGACACTAAAATATTTAACAACACTTCCAACTACTTTGTCAGACTGCACAGCCATTGAAATTCATAAGCATAAGCACAATTTCAACAGGAAAGAAGAGACTTTAAGAATGAATAGAGCATGCTTTCCAGCCCTGAAAAACACCAGGCTAACAAATACTCTATACCCGACAATAGCCCTGCAGAGAAGATTAGCACATTAAGCATCAATCCATATGCAAAAGAACTTCCTCAGGATACAGTGAAGCCTCCCTCCATTAGCATTCCACACCCTGGGAAACTCTTACAGGATGACTCAGCTCAACCCCACCCCTCCTGAGTAGATATAAATGACTGCCAACATCTTTTCCACACTGTGACACTGAGAGATCTCTGTCTTTTGGTGCTACACCTCTGAAGATGCCAGCCACAGCTGCTGGCGAAACGTCAGGAACTACAATGCCAAGACCATGGCTATACAGCCCGGAAAATCCACAACAACCAGATTTAAAGTAGTACCAAAATAATGACACTAAAAAGATCAGCAGAAGTCAAACAAAACCAGAAACAGAGAGAAATAACAGCAGCATACTGCATGTGAGCTATTTCTTCCCTTGCTGCCTGAATTAGGATCTGGTTTGTCAGGGCCATGAGGCTGCCAGCTTCCAGGTGGGGCACTGAGTTCTCACTGAAGACAACTGATCTCCAGACTACAGAGATCAGCTGCCCTGGAGAAAATGGCTGCTTCTAAGGGTGGGCTCTATGGCATTATATCCCACTGAGGTCCCTCCCCAAAATCCCACAGTCCCCAGGATCTACCTACAAATCTCCAGGAATTTTCCAACCCAGAGGTGGCAACCCCGCTAAATTGTGGTTTTAAATTGTCTGCTGCAGGCTGCCATTGGCTGCTCCATAAAAAGACAGAGGATGGGGTTGAGTTTTACAAAAGTATTTTCAGTTTTTAAGTTTAAGTCTGAAGTTGAAAGGGAAGGCTAAATGCTATTTCTCATGCAAAAAAAAAACACAGGAAGGCACCCTGATAGGGTTCCCAGGTCAGGGTTGGGAAATTCCTGGAGATTTAGGGGGTGGAGCCTAGAGAGGGCAGGGTTTGGGGAGGGGAGGAGCCTCAGTGGGGTATAATGTCATAAAGTTCACCCTTCAGAGCAGCCATTTTCTCCAGGGGAAATGGCCTCTGTTGCCTGGAGAGCAGTTGTAATTCCGGGAGATCTCCAGCTACCGCCTGGAGGCTGGCAACCCTAAGCTTGAAAAAGAATGCTCTCTGCATACAACTAGCTTCCGGTGCACAGTTATCCTCATTTTTCGACATTGGTGCTTTTCAACGGATGATCGATTGAAAGGACTAGGTAGAAAAAAGAAACTAGCTGTAGCTCTTTCTTGGAAGAATGATCTCAGGGTCAATCTAACATCGCCTTTTCTTACTGTTCATTTTAAAAGACCTCTATTCTTCTGCAAAAGCCGTGGACAGAGCTGCGTTTTCAAGGTGGAGAATCTTGGGGAGTTCTCACCACGGAAGTATTCTATTCAAGAGCTCCATCATGCATAGACAAGGCTGAGAGAAGCCATCACTCGAAGGACACGGCCTGGGTTTTTCCTCTGCACAAGGACAACCTAAATACTGACCACTGTCACATCTGATGTCAGAAAGTGTATTCTTCAACAGCTGGCTGAAGCTCCAGGCTTAGGTTTCATTCACACTGACCACTAGCCACACTCCCTCCCCCAAAGATCTGAATAGCAAAACCACATGAGGTCAACTGCATGCCCCCCTCCCACCTGATTATCACCTGACAAGAGTGAGATTATCACCTGACACAACTGACCCCATTAGGATTGCCAGTCCAAGTTGGGAAATTCCTGGAGATCTGGGGGGGTGAAACCTGGAGAAACCGGGTTTTGGGGAGGGAAAGGACCTTGGCATGTCATAATTCCATAGAGTCCACCCCCCAAAGTAGCCCTTTTCTCCAGGTGAACTGATCTCTGTGGCCTGGAGACCACTTGTAATTCCGGGAGATCTCCAGCCACTACCTGGAGGCTAACAAGCAAGGAAAATCAAGACCACCTAACGACAAACCACTTCAACACAATCTTATATAAACATTCATATAATTAATACAATAGAAGTTAATTTCCAGTATTTGTACAATTCATACAGTATAATTATTCAATACCCATTCATTGCTAAATGCAGTTTCAATGCATTCATACAGTCTTCGTAGCAGGACCTCTAAAGTGCTGAGTGCTAAATGCAAAAGGATGTTAATTGTCCATGACCATATATCTGCCCGTCATAAATCAGTGAACAAAACAGTTCCGTCCAATAAGTCAATATAAATGGTCACAGAGGCACTATAGGTCAAGAGGCACGTAGAAAGAAATATCCATCTGACGGGAGGACCGGTTGGGGGTCCCTTTTCTGGATTCCCTTTTTCAAAGATGGTATATTAACTCCAACATTTCCTTCATTCAATTTAGACTATCACTTAAACCATCAATTATATAACGTCGGGTGCTGTTCAGAACGAAGGCTGCAAGTTGTTATTGTTGCTGTTGTAGGTCATCAAATACCAAACACAAAAGCATAAGAAGATGCCACACAGAAGTGGCATCCACACCACCAGCTGTGAATACACATTCATAGATCTTTTTTGTGACAATACAATAAAGCTTCTAGATCTCAAAATACTTTCAAATAGCATATATACTCACATATACTTTGCAACGGCAAACCACCTCTGTTAGTCTCTTGCCATGAAAACCCCACCAGGGGTCGCCATAAGTCAACTCTGACTTGAGGGCACTCTCTACCATACTTTTATATTTTAATTAATGTACTTAATTGATTGTGAGCCAGTGTGGTGTAATGGTTAAAGTGCTGCACTACAGAGATCCAGGTTCAAAACCCCTCGCTGCCATGAAAGCTCACAGGGTGCTCTTGAGCCAGTCACACATTCTCAGGCTAATCCACCTCACAGGGTTGTTGTAAGGTTAGAATGGAAGATAGGCGTCTGTTGTATTATCAGGAGCTAGGAGAAGCATGCATATTATTTCCCACTCTGCAATCATGCCATTAGCTAATTACTGGACCCAGTTTAAGATTTTGGCTGTCACGTACGAAGCCCTTCATACGTTATCTGAACAGGGCCTTCTGAAGTCCCTAAACATAGGCAAGATCAACAGCTGTCTGTACATGTGCATTCTCAGGGGTGGACTCCACCTCATAGAATACCCTGCCTGAGATTAAGAAAGCTTCTACTCTCCTGGCTTTTTGAAAACTATGCAAAACTGAATTATCCAGGAGGGAATTTTTACATCAGTAAGAGGACTGTGTAAGAAAATGGCTCAGAAAGAGCCACTGGAAAGAGACTGGGACTGTAGACTATTCTACTGCATACTGTCTGTTGCTGTCTGTTGTAGACTACTAGTTTCCACATCTTATAATACGTCATGCCAATATGCTTGTTTTGTTAGTGAGAACACCTTAAGAGGCTACCCAACAGGACTGCCAGCATGTGGGCAGTCCCAGCCTGGTTAAAATTGGCATGGGGCTATCTTGCTTGAGGGCGCTTTGCACAAAAATTAACCCTACATTTCATTTTTGTCTAAAGTACTGTCAAGAAAGATAATGTGACACTTGGGGCACTGGGAATAAGATGGTATCCCAGGCCTGCAATCTATGATTTGGGGCGGGGTTTTAGAACAAGTTTTAGAACTGAAATAATATTTGAACATCAGCCTCTCAAGAGCAGAGTGATTATAATCTGGGATGGCCTAAAGAAGGAGAGTGGGGAGGGGTGAGAGATTAATGTGCAAATTTCAGTTCTTTATTCAGGCTTCTTATGCCACTGAGAGTTGGAACAGTTGCAGGAAAAGTTTGTAACTCTTGCAGTGCATCTCTAAGAAGTTTTTTCCATGGTCATAGATCCAGAGGAGTTAGCAGTGTTAAGTCTGTAGTTGCAAAATAGTAGAGTCCAGTTGCACCTTTAAGACTAACCAACTTTATTGTAGCTTAAGTTTTCGAGAACCACAGCTGTGCTGTGCTGTGGTTCTCGAAAGCTTATGCTACAATAAGGTTGGTTAGTCTTAAAGGTGCAACTGGTCTCTTTACTATCTGAGCTGGTTAGTCTTATAGGTGCAACTGGACTCTTTACTATCTGAATTGGTTAGGCTTAAGGTGCAACTGGACTCTTTACTATCTGAGATGGTTAGTCCTAAAGGTGCAACTGGACTCTTTACTATCTGAGCTGGTTAGTCCTAAAGGTGCAACTGGACTCTTTACTATCTGAGCTGGTTAGTCCTAAAGGTGCAACTGGACTCTTTACTGTCTGAGCTGGTTAGTTTTAAAGGTGCAACTGGTCTCTTTACTATCTGAGCAGTTTGTGGTTCTCCTGGCAGGGCCACTGGGGAGATTCGTGAGATTAACTGGGGTCCGGTTCACACATGCAAGAAAAGCCAGGCTGTGAGGAGGTAACAGGCGCCTGAGGCGCTGGAATGGACTACAGAGTTTGAGAATGCAGAGATGCCATGGCCTTTTTTTGCAGGATTTTTGCCGCGTTTGGCTCCATACCTCTCAGGCTTTTCTTCCCAATTCCGGAGCATTAACTCCCCCTTCAGATTTCAATGCGGCCGTTTCAACGGTTCTCTTCCAAGTTTTCTGCCTGCGCTTTTCTGCACGGGGAAAACGCGGAAGAAACCCCTTGAAACGTCGCATTCAAATCTGAAGGGGGAGTCAGTCGTGGGGAATTCGGAAGAAAAACCTGAGGCCCGTGATCTGCACCTGTACACCGAAGTGGCGCCGCAGCTATTCCGCCCCTCGGTTCTCCTGCACGTGTCTCCAGCTTGATTTCTGTAAAACTTTCTATGCCGCCTTTCCATTCAGTTCAGGCCCCCCAGGCTTCAGCTGCAAGAGTTGGCGCGTTGCAGCCGCGCATGAAACAAGAAAGGGGGTCACCTCGACTCACGGCGTCGCCCGGCCTCCTCCCCGCGGGCTAGCGGGCCTGCCGCGCCTTGGCTGGTTCTTCCCTCCTCCTCCTCCCTCCCGGCGCCCTGCTCGCCCTCCCTCCGACGGGGCGGGCCTGGCGCTGCCAATCTCGGGCCGAGGCGGGGCGCGGGCAGGGGGCGTCGGGCCGGCCGGGCTGGGCGCGTGTGCTGGAGGGCAGCTGCCTGGGGGCGCCGATGGCCTCATCCATAAAGCCAATGGCCCCGGCGCGGGGGACGCACTCGGAGGCGGGATTCTCCTCCAGGCTGCGGCAGAGCGCAGCCAGCCCGGGAGAGCTCCGGCGGGACTGGGGCGCGGCGCCGAAGCCGAGAGGGCTGGAGGCTGGCGCGGAGGCGGCTCTTCCCAGCCGCGGGCGCTGCCCTCGCTCCCCGCTCTTGCCCAGCGGCGGTGACTTCCCAGGGTCGTTCTTGCGTTCTCGGAGTCCGAAGGAGCCGTCGGCTTTCCGCGGGCGGGGAGAGGAATCGGCGTCCCTGGCGCCGGGTGGCCTCGGCCGTCGAGGTTCAGCGCAGGTGGAGTCAACACGTGGCGGTGAGTGGGGCTTCGTCTGCCGGGGCCGTCGGGTGCAAGCTCCGAGGAGTTGCGGGGGGCCTCTCGGGAGCCGGAGGGTGCCAGGCAGGCTGGGATGCGACGCCCGATTCGCTGCCGTCTTGCTGGCGGAGAGACGGACGATCCCGGCCAGAACTGGGCGGCTTTCCCGAGGAGTGTAAATAACGGCCCTCGTGTGTGCCGAAAGCCGCCTTCTCGCGGGGCGTGTCCGTGGCGCCGGCCAAGGAAGCAGAAGCCCGACGGCTTGCAGGGCGAGCGGGCGGGCGGCTTTCACGTCCCGCCCGGGCGCGCTTGCCGGTCCTGGTGCCCAGAGGTGGGAGCTCGGCGAAGAAGCGACTAGATGCGTTCACTGCTGGCCAGGAGATGCTAATTTAGGTTTGAGGGTCGACTGTACAATTTAGTAAGGGGGGGGGAATTAAATTTGGATTTAGGCTGCACTGGCCTTGGAATGAATCGATTTAAAACGGGATAAAATTGACATGTAAACGGGATAAAATCGTCAAGCAAAGCCCCAAACCGGGGGGGGGGGGGGCGAGTGCTAAAAGACAGGCTATGGCGTGCCCTACTTAGAGATATTTGGTAGCTTTACTCGCATTCGAAACGAATTTCGAATTCACGTGTATTGCAATACAAACTTTCGTAAAAATGTATGGCCCGTCTATATTTTAAAATACATGTTCATAGAAAAGATTTGGCGTTGTCGAAAAGAACCCTTTTTGCGTATCTCGGTTGTTTAAAATAATTATGATCGAATAAGGGACATCAAAAAGAGGGTCTGGTGGGCGAGTGGTCTGTTTTGCGTGTTGCCTTGAGAATGAATTTCGCGGAAAGAGAGCGAGTCCCCACCCGAGGAATCTTTTTGCAAAAATCGCCTCCGCGTTTTGCTCGCTGTATTCTGAACTGGTTCTTCTTTGCCGCTCGAGACAGAATTTTGTTTTTCTGCTACTTTTCTGGCCTTTGAATTTAACCGCCCGCCCGGTTCTTCCTAGCCAGGAGCCCGTGTTAGCGGGGCAGGCGCTCAAGAGTCAAGGCCAGCCGAAGCCGGCGCTCCCCAGCCGGGCTTTGCCAGTCGCCGAAGGGCCGCTTGTGGCTCGGAGATCGGCGGGCGAAGAACTGCTCTTCCAACGGAGCGGGGCGGCTTTCTGCGGCTCAGGCTGGCCCCTCAAAACCGTGGCGGGAAGAAGAGCGGCCGCGCCCGTTCTTGCCCCTCCTCGGCGATCGCTCCGGGGATCGGCAGTCCGGCGGCGCCCAAGAGACTCGGCGAGTTGATGCGTCCGACGAAGTGCGCTGTGTGACCCGGGAAGGCGCCTGCAGGAATAAACTCCGTTCGCTCTCCCGGGCACCCCGGCGCCTCTTTCCTGTGGCCGCTTCAGGCTAGCCGAGGAAAAGGCCCGCTGCAGCGGCAGGCGCTCTTGCTTGGCCTGGGCCCCCCACGGGGCGAGGGCGGTGCTGGGCCCTGATCCGCCCGAGGCGCCGCCGACTCGTATGTGGCGCCTGCCCGCGCCTCCTCGCAGCGGCTGTGCTGCTGCACGAAGGCAGGACGCTCAGAGCCACGCTACAAGTGAGGAATGACAGTTGTCTGGCAAGTGATCAGACTCTTGTGTATTCCTCCCTGTTCACTTGCGCTCAGCTTGATCAAGTGGAGAGCAAGTGAATGGCAAGTGAACAGGGAGGAATACACGTGAGTCTGTTCACTTGCCAGGCAAGTGTCATTCCTCACTTGTAGCTTGGGTCTTAGACTCTCCTGCCCGACAGCCCTGTCGGAGAGGCAGGGCGGCCAGGCCGCCTCTCCCTCTCAGGGTAGTTAAGCCCTCGGGTATGGGCGGTCCAGTAGCCCAGGCTGCTCCTGGGAGGCAGTCAGACCTGGCCTCTCCAGGAGTCGTCCTCCCTGAAGACTGTGCAGGCGCAGCTCCGGGCCCAGCAGGCTGGACGTGGCCTTGTTTCTCTGAAGGGGCAGAAGTTACTTCTTGTCTCTCTGGAGAGATGGACTGAGGAGGCATTTGTGTGCTTGGCTTGGCCTTTTATGGCCCTTGAAGCAAGAACTTGAGGGGCAGGTGATGCACAACAAGATGTCCACCGATGGCTTTTCTCCCTGGGACAAAATTGCTCTTGTTCGTTGTCGCCTCTGGTTTTGCCAAGGCCTTTCACACTCACACCCTTCCCTTGGAGTCCACAGCAGTAGTGGCCTTGTTAAGCTAGAATGGAAAGCTTTGAAGGTTCAGGTTGTCCCTGGACTCGGTACTTCTGGGGTTTTGCGGGATGGCTTCACCCTGCTAATGCTCCAGGGCTTTAAGGAATTCTCCATGCCAAGAATGAACATTGGAGCTGGGTGGGACGGATCCAGCCCTTGTAACAATCGCTGGTGCCGACAGCTGCAGTGTGACCCATGTTGGCAGCAGCTAGTGAGCGCGTGCGGCACACCAAATCCTGACCGGTAGCATACATCAGCGCTTCCAGCCATTTACATTGTTGCGGTGCTGTTCCTACCCATGCAATTCTCAGTCCATCCTATCACCAAACCATCTTTAAGGTTGACTGAGAACCCCCTGGAGTTTAGTAAAGAGTCCAGCAGCACCTTTAAGACTAACCAACTTTATTGTAGCATAAACTTTCGAGAACCACAGCTCTCTTCATCAGATGCATGGCAAAGAGAGCCGTGGTTCTCGAAAGCTTATGCTACAATAAAGTTGGTTAGTCTTAAAGGTGCTGCTGGACTCTTAACTATTTTGCAACTACAGACTAACATGGCTAACTCTTCTGAATCTGGAACCTTGGAGTTTACTATCCAGGCACCACATGGGGGGCGCATAGGAGCAGGCTTCAATTCTGTTGTCCTCACAGGAGGGAGGAAGCAGATGAGTTATTTTGAGTGGGAAAGAGGTAAACACCTTATCCCCTTATCTGGTACTACATAAAGTTTACTGGAATCAGTAAAAGGTTTCATTCATTCACTCCGTTGCATCTTTCTGGGGTCAATTGAATGGCAGGTGCTTACCCTGATAATTCTGCCTCTTCTGGGGCAACAATGCCTTGTTTGGGGAAGGTTTGCAATTGCTTACATCTGTGTTGTCTTTATAATTTTATTTTATTTACTTATGTCCCAACTTTCTCCACAATGGGACCCATAGCAGCTTGCATCATTCTCACTTCCGTTTTATCTTCACAACAACCCTGTGAGGTAGGTTAGGCCGAGAGGGTGTGACTGGCCCAAGGTCACCCAGTGAGCTTCCCTGGCAGAGTGGAGATTTGAACCTGGGTCTCTCAGACACTACTAGGCCGGCGCTCTAACCACTGCGTCACACTGGCTCTCAGTGTCGACAACAATAAGATTATTGGATAAATATGAGTCAGTGAAGGTCCAAAAATTCCAGTCCAGACATCTGGTGGCTTATGGAAAATATGTTTATTATAATAATATAAAAATAAAGAAGCGTCTTAAGATATTTTAAAGGTGATGATGAATTTGCACATTATCACCATGCATTGGGAATGAATGAAAGCCAGAGAGATTTGAAAATGAAATGAAACAGATGAGTAGTTGATGGTTTCCTTGGTGCATATAAAGAGTGTGATGCATTAGTGTAGGGACTTAAACCAGTCCTATGTGTACAGTGAGGAGCCCCGTGGCACAGAGTGGTAAGCTGCAGTACTGTAGCTCAAGCTGTGCTCACGACCTGAGTTCGATCCCGGTGGAAGCCGGGTTCAGGTAGCCGGCTCAAGGTTCCATCCTTCTGAGGTAGGTAAAATGAGTATCCAGTTTCCCAGGAGTAAAGTGTAGATGACTGGGGAAGGCAATGGCAAACCACCCCGTAACAAAAGTCTGCCAAGAAAACGTCCTCTCATGGGTCAGTAATGACTGGGTGCTTGCACAGGGGAACTACCTTTACCTTTTTTAATGTATACAGCACCATTCTATGCAGAGATACACCCTCTTGTCCATTCAAGTCAATAGCTTTCAAAGGGTGAAACCATGCTTTGGACTGTGCTGCTCGTTTCAGTACGGTTTGTCCCAGAGATCTTTAAAGGTAAGTAGCCAGCGCCATAGTGAGTTTGGAAATCCTACCAAGTTCCGCTCCTGTGCCTGGCTGGTGTTCCTTCAGCCTAAATGTCAAGGCTGTCCACCTTTCTCTTTGCTGGATTTTTTTTAACCCATCGTTTCATGAAGCTGCTTGTTTCAATGCCAAGAAAGTGAGCTGAGGTTAAATGTTAGGGAATTCTTCCTCAGCATATTTTTTACTGCTGTTAAGCCAATGATGTTTTCTTGTCAGCGCTTAGGAAATGCAGTGAAGCATAATCTTTCAAGACTTCCTTCTGAACAGTTTTGGAAAATGAGATGCGTGGGAGTCCTGTATTCTGCTCGGTGGTGGTGAAGGAAAGTGCAATCAAGTCATAGCTGGCTTATGGCAACCCCTGCAGGGATTTTCAAGGCAAGGGACTAACCATCACCTGGCTCTATAACCCTGGTCTTTTTTGGAGGTCTCCCATCCAATTCCTAACCAAGGCCAACCCTGCTTAGCTTCTGAGATTTGATTAGATCATGCTTTCTTGGACTGTGCAGGTTGAGGCTTTCTGTTTGGTGCGCACGGGACTTCAGACATCCTTACAACCTGTCTTTGTTCTTCAGGCAAGCACTTCCTACATGCATGCCTCCCCAGGATTTAGTTCCTCGGTAGATCCTAGGAAAAAATAAGTAGAAATAAAGGCTCAAGGTTTTCTTGCTTTCGTCATGAAACACACAGGGGTGCAAGCCATCCTGACTTTCGACTAGATGCCTCTTGAGAGTGTGGTACTTAAAGTCTGGATCTAATGTTGCGTTCCCCTGCAGGAGAAAGTGTTGTGAAGGTAGTGGAGTGCTGGTGGTCATTCTTCCCAGGGTTTCCAGTCCATGTTCATGCTTTGCAGTTCTGTCCCGGAACTCACACACTTCTGCTGTCTGGCAGCTTCCTGTTCATCTGGGGAGGTGCCCTTGGGCACAGCGGTTTCAGTTCTCAACTGATGGTCCCTCACCTGCCCAACCAGTTGAGCCCCAGCATGCTGCTACCACAAGCAGAAGAATTTTGTCCCAGAACTATGTTTAAATCCACAGTTCAGATCTAAGGAAAACTAGGAGATGCTCAGTGTGGTTGCAGTCACGTGGCCTCAAATGTTCTGTGTTGCTTCCGTTGCCCCTGTGAATGCATCGGCAACAGACTCTCCACGTGCAGTAGTTTCCCTGGCAGTTTGCTTGCCCCAAGATGTGCACCTTCTTCTCATCCATGCAGCATGCAAACACAATTTATTTGGATCTTTCCTGAAATCAGATTTGGGAAATATTGCAGAAAATTGGGGGAGGGCAAGCAAGGAAAGAGGACAATTGGGGGATGAAGTTATATGGATGCTCTCCAAAACCCTGTGTGGCAGAACAGCTCCACTGACATGAGTACTACTCCATCCTGCCCTCCAAGGCATCTGGACATCACTGGCTATCTGAGAGCCAAGCTACAAGTGACACCTGACACAGGTTGGACACTTGTCAGTTTCCCTGAAGTTTTGATGGGAAATGTAGGCGTCCTGGTTTTACAGCTTGGCTCTCCATTACAGCTTCAATAGCAGGATGCCTACATTTCCCATCAAAACTTGAGGGAAACTGACAAGTGTCCAACCTGTGTAAGGCGTCACTTGTAGCTTGGCTCTGAGCCTCTGCCCACCCAGTACTGTGCCTGGTTTTCCCGACCCTCAGAGGGTTTTCCTCTCCCTCTTTCTCTACACCACTGCCACCAACTGGCCTTTCTTGGAATTACCCACTGAGAGGACCATGGCTCTCAGCTTCACTTCCCTGTGCGGTTGTTCTAAGGCCCCACCTCAGGCCTTCCTTTTCGGCTACCCAGTGTCTGGGTACCAAAAGGACACCTTATTATACTCGTACACCATTGGGAGATAGCAGTTTGCCCACTCACCCCCCCCCCTTTTTCTGTTTTAAATAGCGTGTTTGAATGGTGTGAGTCTGAGGGACAGAGAACAACCACCGGCATTAAAAGTGATAAAACATATATTAAAAAGAAAATGTCCACATACCTCCTGTCAGCGCAGCAAAAGATTGAGCAAGGAACACAAAATAAAGGCATGGACATGCAGTTCCTCTGCCCCTCACTCTGTACATGCCCTAGCTGCTCTTATTCTAAGGCATCCTCTTTAACGTAGAAGTTAAAATGGTCTAAAAGCTTTCCTTGGATTCTTTGTCCAGGCCTGCAGCCCTCCACATAGTGGAGGTCTGTCACATGATCACCTGCTACCTGGTCCCTTTATCTGGAGATACAGGGGATTGAACCTGGAACGTTCTGCATGCCAAGCAAGTGGCTCTGCCACTGAGCCACTGCCCCTTCCCGATGTATCAGAAGCAAGATTGAACTGCCCAAGCTGGTCTATGTGCTGAGTCTCATCCCAGCTTCCTTCTTGTGGCAATCTATCCACTCCCTGCTGTGACCAGAAGCTGACCTAACTTTTCCTGGCTAGTCTTAACCGACCATGACAGGAAGAGGTTCTGGGTTAATGTGGCTGCAGTATCCCATGTCTCTTGTAAACTTCCCTCCCATAACCGGGAACAAGATCCTAGCAAAAATAACAATGATGTGCCAACGACAGGACAGGCAGCGATTTCCAAATCCCACTGAGTGAGTGATTTTTATCAGCAGAGTGTTTAACAAACATGTTGAGTTGCCTATCCATCATCCTTTCTCCAAGCAGAAAGAGGGTATTTGGATCCCTTCCAGTGGAGGACAGTAGCGGTGGGAACAAACGATCCCTTTTCCACTATTGCAGTCTCCTCACTGGTCATTATGTGGGTCTGTGGTATGTTTGGTTAGGCCCCCCCATAATGTTCCACTGCTGCTCTTCACGGTCGATGATAAACAGAGCTGCAAGTTTGGAATTCTCAACACCCAATCTCAGACCAACTACCATCGGCTGAGCCCAGGAGTTTAACATGTCATGTTTAATACCTTTGTTCAGATGTCTGCCTGTTTCATATTTTTGCGATTTTTTTAGTCCTGTGTGTATAAAGTGGGGTCAAGTCTCAGTTGATTTATGGCGACCCCTGTTGGAGCTTTCAAGGCAAGTGAGAAGCAGAGGTGGTTTGTCATTGCTGTCCTTTGCAGAGTCTTCCTTGGTGGTCTCCCATCCAAGTACTGACCGTGCTTGGCCGCCGAGATCTGACAAGATCGGGCTACACCATGCTGCCTTCCCTCCTGATTTCTAGTCCTATTACCTTGCTTATTAGAGATGTCATTTTGTTGATTGTATTGCTTTACGTTGTGTAATCCACCTTGGGTCTCAGTGAGAAAGGCAGAAAATAAATAATGTAAAATAAATAAACCAACCACCTCTTCAGTCTATCCCTGGTTCCTCCAAAAGCCGAGCATCCTCATAGCTTATTTGTGCAGTAGATTTGTCCAGTTCATTTTGACAATGCGTGCCCAGTCCAGACCAAGCAATCAAGAACAGATTTCCTGGTGCCATTCAACGGGCACTGGAGATCAAATCTTGCATCTCAGGGCAGGATTAGCTGGGGAAGATATTTGGCCCGTAATAGTTCTGTAAAATAAAAAAAATCCAACTTAATCTTAAAGTAAGGGATCATGGTGAAATCCACGGATGAATCACTTATGGCTTCTCAGGGAAACTGTTAACTTAAGAATCCTTTCTCAGCTAGTTGTTGAATCTAATTCTTGCAGGATTCTTTAGAAGGGGACAATTCACAAAAATGGGATCATATGATTTAACCATTACAGAGATGTCAGAGGACCACAAAAGGAGAAAGAAATGAGCTCCATCCATAGACAAAATTTGGTTGAGGAAGACGAAAAATACTATTTGAATCTGATAAAATCTGTTTGTAATAGATATATGAGAAATACAGAAACGATATAAATCCATTATGTTTCTCTAAGCATGAAGCTAAAAAAGAAGACTCTGGAAACTTTAACATTAATATTAAAGTAAAGTTCCTAATTCATTCTTTGAGAAAGGCTTGGATCTGGTGCCAATATATCTAAAATGTAAATTTTGTATATTGATTAAAGTAAAATAATAAACACTAAGTTTCCGTCTTGTCCCTGATGATCAAAACCAATCTTAAGTACGAGTCTTTGTGACAAATCTGCCTTTCCACTGTGCCAGAATTGTTCTCATGAGTAAATTTACATGGTCCAAAAATGCACAAGGAAGAAATCTGAAAGCAAGTATTATATATTATGAGCTGCCACTATGGGAATTTTGACATTCTTGGTTATTCAGGATGTCTCCTGTAGACCGAGGTTGTGGGGAAATACATACCTAATTCTGTTGTTTCTCCGGTCCCATTAATGACCCCATTGAAAACAAAGGAGTTTCTCTTGAAATTGAGTATTTACTAATCAGAACAAAAGAAAATAAAACATTCACCAGAAAGAAAACTTAAAAACAGAGCGAGAATGTGTAGTTCTCCATGACTTGATACTTTAATGCAAACCTCTCAAACAGTTATAAAGTTGCAGTCTTATTATTCCAGTCATGTCTCCAGGCCTGGGCACAGCTGCAGATATCCCAAGTTCCTCTTGGCCCTAGATGAGATCCGAGTGAAGTTGGCCTAAGCATGTTAAGGGAAGTATCTGGGTGGCCAAATTTGACTTTGTGTAGCGCAAAACAGTCTCCTAGTGTTTATTTCTATATGAAAATCACCTGGCGGAGGCTGCCCGTTTGACTGAGGGAAGAACCTCCTTCTCACAGGGGGAATAACAGCGGGGCGGGGGGGTTCTGAGTTGGAAAATAAGATGGGAATGGGTTAAGCAGCCTCTTGCACTCTCTTTTCATTCTCTAAAATCGCCAGTCTGTTGCCATTTCTGTTCATTTGAAAAAACTGGTAGATTGTTATCGGTGCCTGACATACAATGTCTAGCTTGTCCATACCCCATCTCCATGGGTTCATGCTCGGAGTAAAGGATGATTTTCAGAGCAATCCAAAGCAGAGTAACGCCCTTCTAAAGCCCCTGTGTAATATTGCCCTCTTTAAGCAGTGAACGAAAGCGAACCGAGATGGGTGAGTCACAACTGTGCCCTGCAAAGGCCTGGAAATCCTGAATTCAAAATAGAGCCAACTCTACACTGTTAGCATACGGGCAGCCCATTGTGGCCAAAGGGGGTTACCCGTTTAGACCATGTTAGACCAATCCACACTTTTAGGTGGCTGTCTCTGATGACAGTTGCCTCTCAAATTGTCCCACTCTTTCAGTCTATCCACTTTCCCTTTGTTTTTCTCAGCCTTTTGCTTCTTGGTTCCTTATTGTTGTTGTTTGTAATCCAGAGGAGTTAGCCGTGTTAGTCTGTAGTAGCAAAAATGGAAGAAAGTCCAGTAGCTCTTTTAAGACTAACCAACTTTACTGTAGCATAAGCTTTCGAGAACCACAGTTCTCTTCTTCAGATGCATCTGACGAAGAGAACTATGATTCTCGAAAGCTTATGCTATGGTAAAGTTGGTTAGTCTTAAAGATGCGACTGGACTTTTCTATTTTTGTTATTATTAATGTCATTTATAGTCCGCCTTTCTCACTGACAATCAAGGTGGATTACACAATGTGATATTAGTACAGTGGGTATCAAGGACATTTCCATAAACAATGCCATAAGTTTACAAGACATAGCATTAGCATGCATCCACACTCTTTGTCTAAATCTTGCCCCTGTTCATTGTCCCTCCTTTTCTCTTTGGCTTCTAGAATTACCTTTCGACTGCCCCCTCACACACACACACACACACACTGCCTGTGTGCTTTTTGGATCCTGTCTTCACTGAGAAACAGATCCTTTTTGATGGACGATCAAGGTCTTTAGCATTTTATGCAATCTACCTTCTCCATACTCTATCTCTTGCTCCTTCCATGACCTACAATGCAGTAGCTTTCTCAGATTATTTATACCTCTTTTGTCTCTTGGTCACTTCTAATTACTGTTCCAACCTGATGGTTCTTCTCCAGACTGGTTAATCAGTCCTTCAGGGTTTACACAGGGGAAAGTGCTTCTTTGCTAATTTTGAAGCCATTAGTATAATAACATTTGTTTTTCCTCTTCATTTATATATATATATCCTGCCTTCAAGTTACAGTTGACTTATGGCGACCCCTGGTGGGGTTTTCATGACAAGAGAGTAACAGAAGTGGTTTGCCATTGCCTGCCTCTGCAACCCTGGACTTTGTTGGAAGTCTCCCATCCAATTACTAACCAAGACTGACCCTGCTTAGCTTCTGAGATCTGATGAGATCAGGCTCTCCTAGACTACAGTATTTTTAATCAAGTCTAAACATTTTACTGCTTTAACTACATAAAACACATCATTTATAACATAGCATAAACAATTGTAGTATTCAGCATTGTAAAAAGTATTTGTTATTTACAGTCTGCCTTTCTCCCTGAGACTCCGCACAGATAACAGAGTGTAAGATGATGATATAAGATGATGTAATCAGTTTGAGCCAGTTTGGTGCAGTGGTTAAGAGCACGGGACTCTAATCTGGAGAACCAGGTTTGATTCCCCACTCCACTTCAAGCCAGCTGGGTGACCTTGGGTCAGTCACAGCTTCTAGGAGCTCTCGCAGTGTCAGGCTATGGATGACAGGCTATGGCAGATAGACCCCTGTACCATTACAGCAAGAATCCTGGCTCTTGGTTAAAAGGAATCAGATCATTTCCATAGATATATCCATAGGATTGCTCAGAAGCAAGGTAAGCAACCAAGCAGTAAAAACAGGTTGACAGGAATGGCAACATGTGGAAAAACCATTCCTCTTAAAGAACACAGTAGCTGATTCCGCACACATTGGATAATGTACTTCCAATCCTCTTTAGAGATGATTTGGAACGGAATTTTTTGAGAGTGAAACAAAAAACCCACTTCCAAACAATAGTTAAAGTGCATTGAAGGTGCATTATCCAATGTGTGCGGAATCAGCCAATTACTCCTTTTCCTCCTCCTATCAGCAAAACTTAACTTTTGGCGCGAGCCCGTCTTGGGACCTTCTCACATATTTCAATTATTACATCTAGACATTGAGAAAGCAGAAGATCGAAGTTGAAACATAGCAGTGTATGGGAGTGAGCAGTGTACAAGGTCAGAAGCACCGAAAGCTTCAAAGCCGTTAGATAAGGCACCTGCAGTTTCAATAAGCCTGTGAAAGCAAAGCAGTTATGGCACTGGCAATATGGCATCAAGGTACAGCATGAAACACTGGTTCAGAATCACAGGTCAGCATCAAATAATGGCATGGATGGGGCACAGACATGACACTCAGCCCCACTTACCTCACAGGGTGTTTTGTTGTGGGGATAATAATGACATAGTTTGTAAGCCACTCTGAGTGGGCATTCAGTTGTCCTGAAGGGCTGTATATAAATCGAATGTTGTTATTATAATCAACAGGATGGGGCATTCAGTAGGAAATGTAATAGAATTATGTACATATGTGCCATCAAATCGCAACTGATTTACGGCAACCCAGCAAGGGGCTTTCAAGGCAAGTGTAGCACTGCCTTCCTCTGCGGGATCTTTCTCGGTGCTCTCTTTTGCAAGTACCAGCCTTGCTTAGCTTTAGATATCTGATGAGATCGGGCTGTATCATGCTGTGTTCGCTCCCTGTAATAGGATTAGGATTGCAGAAATCTGAAAGAAAGCATGCATATTAAATGATGGTAAACAATGCAAGTTCATAGTAGGATAATACATCCAGGAACAGATAATATGTATTATGCAAAGTAGTATAGCCCACAGACCCTTTCCAGTTTATAGCATTTTTCTTTCTAATATGGCCCGGTTACCGATGTAAAAGCGCCCTCTTGAAAATGCATCATTTATTACTTAGCACATACAATTGTACTATTCAGCATATTTCTGTAACTTTAAAGTTAAAATTTATAACATTGAAAATGGAGAACTCTTCAATCAGATATTATTAAACACATTCTCTTATATTAAATGTTTCTGCAATTATTCACATTTACACAATAAATATATTCTTAAAATATGTTATATATGGCTATCATATATACAGAAATTAATCATCTAATGCGGTTGTAGATTATGTTACATAAAATTTTCCATGGCATACGTTTGAGTGAGTAAAACCTCTTAAAAGAGTTCTGTGCTCATTCCAAGAGCAAAAGAAACGGCAAGAGTGTTTTCCAGTATCCCCCAAATCTTCCATATTGTCCATCAGGAAAACTGAGGGTGGGGGCTCCCTAAATTTTCCCCGAGTAACGTCGTCAAATCCTTGGCGCTGCCCATATGCTGATGACACCCAGCTCTGGACATTCTTCTCCATCCAGTCCTGCATCTCCAGTTGCTTGCTGGTATTTCTTCTTCAGTATCTCATTGCTGTCTCAGACTCAGAATGTCCAACATTGGTCATCTTTCCCCCAAACCTTACTCTCTTTGTATCCTCTCCATATCCTCTCCATATCCTCTCTTTGTATCCTCTCCATATACCATAACAGGCCTAGGACACCCTAGTGTTCGGTATCTGACCCCTTGTTTTTCTCTCCACGGTCAGTTGGTTGCTAACTCAAGTTGCCTATCCGTGACTGCACCCCATTGCATAACTCTAGCCATTCCTCTCTGGCCCCAAACAAAATTTTTGGGTCATCTCTTGCCTTGACTACTGCAGGTTCTTTCCCTTTTAGTGTTCTGTTGTCACGCCTTGGCCCCTTCCCCTTTGTCCAGTTCTCTGCCACCACTTGCAAACATGAAGGTGTTGCTCTCCAAAAATGTATTTCTTCCCACTTCGGAAGGCTGTGAGTGATTCCGCACACGTTGGATAATGCACTTCCAATCCTCTTTATAGATCATTTGGAACGGATTTTCTTGTGTGCGGAACAAAAAATCCACCTCAAACGATTGATAAAGTGCATTGAAAGTGCATTATCCAACATGTGCGAAATCAGTGTCAGATAAACTGTCTTAATTACATTATGACAGTTTTTTGTCCTAACACCAGGAAAGTTTGGGGTTATAAGGCCATGAAATGCAAGAGGCACAGTATGTGATGCTACTTTGCAAAGCTCAGATGTGTGCTACTTAGTGATAGGTAATAACAGAAGCCCTGTTCACATGTTACAGTAAACGCATGTACATCCTACCTATATACGTGCATTGCTGTTTATAAGAAAGAGCCCATACACATTCACTTTACAAATAAAACAAGGGATCAGTGCCTGAACAAGTGCGGTATCTGAATCCCAAGTTCAGCTGTAATGTATTGACTTGTATTGTAATGTATTGACAGCATTGGCTGTAACCTGAGAATTACTCAACGCACATATGAAGAACAATCAAGTGCAGGGCTTTTTTCTGGGAAAAGAGGTGGTGGAACTCAACTCAAGACTGCACAATGATGTCACTTTGGGTCAGCTGGAACAAGGGGGGAGTTTAAATTGCCCTTGGCAAAAATGGTCACGGAGGGCAATCTAAACTCCCCTCTGTCTCGAGATCAGGGGGCGGGGCCACCGGCCATGTGACCATTTTTAAGAGGTGCCGGAACTCCGTTCCACCGTGTTCCCACTGAAAAAAAGCCCTGATCAAGTGTACATTGTACACAGAAGCCCTGTTCACAAGTACATATTCTCTGTACAATTGATTATTCTTTGTATGTGTATAAAGTAATTCTCATGTTACAGTCAACATATATACATCTGAACATGTGATACAAGCACTGGTCCCTGGATTTATTCATTAAGTGAATAACATGTATTGCTCTTTCTTACGAACAGATGTACACATATAGAAGTAGGATGGACGTGCATTCACTGTTAACATATGAACAGAGCTACATCGGACATGCATTCGCTGTAATTTGCAGACCGGGCTACAGTGCCCTAGATCTGTTAAAATAATTTAACATGTCAACATGAGAGGAAACCACTGTCCCAACTAAACAAATAGAATCAGGCCTCTTGGTACGATCAAATTCAGCAATTTCTTGTAGGAGTCTCCCTTTGAATATTTTTTCTTGAATAATGTGACCTTGAGGTAAGCAGTCCAATGTCTTGGGAGAGTAAAATTTCTTAATTAACCAGAACAAAGTATACAAAACTCTAATACACATAATAGCATAAAGATTTAAAATTAAAAAGTTAGAATTAAGGACTTAATTATTTATAATCGTAGAGCGGCAAAGGGGAAATAACAAAATTTTAAATCAATTAATTCAGAAACACGGCATAGTCCTTCCTATTTGGGATAATATTAATAATAATAAAAAAGAGTAACATTTCTTTCCCGAGTTTTTGAATGTTGTCATTTTTAAAGTATGATTTGCAGTTCCTTTCTTCTTTCGTGCAGAGACCAAGCTGTTTGTCTTGTGTAGACAGTGGGGGGCTGTGTAATAGCTGTGTGCAGGCATATATTTTGTTGGAGTATAGGTAGATGAATGAGCTTCTGGTGGCTGCCATTATGAGACCTTGTACTATTATTGTCTGATGCTTAAAGGGGCAGAGGTGGCATCTGGGCTTCTTGTAGAGCCCAGTTCTTGGGCTTGTGTTACTATTACAACTCCCGTTGCTGCTGCATTTGCAAGCCACCGCTAATCCCACAGAGAATGCGATCCTGGCAACAATGGAGGTACACATTTTGTATACCAGCATGGCCCACAAAGATGTTGCAAGCCATCAAGAATATCCTTCCATTAACAAAACGGAAGCAACCGCCTTGTTGTTTAATACTGATGTTAAGAATAATCACTGTGATTATCTTATGTGTATTTGAGCTTTGCATAGAGATACCACCAAATGTACCTGTTGCATTTCATGATTTTTTTCACCCATTTGTTTATATTCATTCATTCATTCATTCTCTCTCTCTCTCTCTCTCTCTCTCTCTCTCTCTCTCTCTCTCTCTCTCTCTCTCTCTCTCTCTCTCTCTCTCTCTCTCTCCTATCCATCCATCCATCCATCCATCCAGGGGTCATTTTGTAGAAAAAGAGCTGCAGGAACTTATTAGCATAATTCATTAGCATCTGCCACACCCCTTGCCATCACCAGAAGTGTGTCATTAGCATAACTGATTTGCATATGCCGCACCCCCTGACCTCAACTATCCTGGCTGTTTTGGTCCCAATCCTGGCCATTCAGTGCCGAAATTGGCAGAAAGGGGCTGAAAATGGCTGAAAAGGGGACCAAAATGGTCAGAATTGGGCTGCTGCTGAGCGGGAGAGTTATCCATCACCCGTAAGAGGCCCAATCCAGGCCAAAATGGGCCCAAAATGGCCAAAAATCAGGTGGGCAGGGCCACCTGACGTGACCTTTTTGGAGAACTACCGGAACTGCGTTCCTGCGTGTTCCCCCTCAAAATGAGCCCCCCCTCTCTATCCATCTGCCACCTGAGGGCAACAGGTCATGCTTCTGATGAAATGGGCAGTAGGCTGGAGTCCACAATAGCTTATGTCACAGTTAATCTGTTCGTTTTTAAGGTGGTACAACATCTTTTTTTTTAATGTGACAAGGCTAACATGGCTGCCCTTGTGGATATTTATAACACAAATTTATTTTAAACAATGCTTGTCCTTTTAACAACCATCATGGACAAGGTTCAAGTCTCACTTTGATTATACAAGCTAGATGGAAAAAGGAATATTTATTAAAAATGACATCTTTCTGCCCTGTATAGGGAGCCCTTGCATATACCTTCAGTTCTGTTCAGCCAACCTATACTTATCCATATTTATGCTAGAGGATGGTCAGTGATAGCATTGTGTTTCATCAGATAAGTAATTGGGGAAATCTGTCCTTTCTGGAAATAGCTTCAAAGCTCATGTAGTCAATCTTTAATGCCAAGTTGTCATTTAAAAAAAACGTGTAAATACATTACATTTGCTGTTTAATGTAGTCAACGATGCATTGTAGAATGCAGAAACAAAATTTTTGCCCATTGCCCAAAATCAGTTACCTACCCATCCCACCACTGTCTGGCATTACATGACATGGCACTGAAACCTACAGGAATCAGAGGATGGGCGACAGGTGGGGAGAAAGAAAGAAAGAAAGAAAGAAAGAAAGAAAGAAAAAGAAAATTGAGCACCAAGAGGTACTAAAATGTACAACTGCAGATTTAAAACATCATGAATCAGAAGGTGTGTGGTATGTTGTTGAACTCCATGGCTGATAGGTTTTAAAATCCTTAAAAAGTGCTGCATGAACAACCAATGAGATTCCATAATTGAACATGAACCATTTCTCATGACAAAGGTCCTTCTTCCTTAATTGTGGATCTCATCCAGACAGGGAGAAACAGAAGAACTATACCCTAAGGGCCTTCTTAAGCCCATGATGTTTAGGGCTTTTAAATATGTGGCACCTTGAACTGAGCCGGAAGCAAATTGAAAACCAGTTGGATCAGAGGTGGAGGAGGAGGAGGGAGGCGGGTGATGTCAGAGGCTCACAGCTTGCCCTGCTGACAGACCCTTGGCTAGTTCTGAGTAATGGGCTTGCAGTGGCTGTTTATTTTGCCATGATTAATGGGCTCCCTTGGTTCCTGTTTTAGTTCCATTAAGATTACAAGTGCAGGAAAATTGCAGTGATGTTTTATGCATTCCCGCCCCCTTCTTATATACAAGAAATGCATGAACTTTGCATGAACTTAAGTCCCTTTTGTGTTTGTGGGCCAACATCTGAAATCAAAACTCCTCTGAATTTGCAGCCCCAGCTCTCATCGCATGTCACAGACAGACAAAAGCTGGTACGTTCAGGACAGGCACACTCCAGAATGATTAACTGCCTTCCCCAATGGCTGCATATACATGTTGAACAATATACTGAGGTGATACCCCTCAAGGTCAGTTTCCAAAGGGTTGAGTGGAAGTTCTTTCGTTCACCGCTCTGAGGCCACCACCTCAGGGAAGAGGCAAGATGGTGCCTGATAAGGGAAAATAAAGATGACACAGTAGGAAGCTGGTAATGTTTAAATGACTTAGATATAGCAACAAGTATCAGGAAAGCCAAAAAGGAGTATGAGTTGTCAAACTTACAAGAAATAGAAAGAACAAGATGCTTTGCATGAGAAAAAGGAGAGCCAATAAATGAAAAATCACAGTAGTCCAACCTAGAAATGTTGAAAGAATGCTCTAAAATATGAGTTGGGTCAACAACAAAAATGATGGTTTTTTAACAGTATCCAAATACTTAGAAGCATCCTACTACATAAAAGGCAAGCCATATTGGCGACGACTCACTTTTTATCCTTGCACAGGTGCATGCTGGCTTTCAGGCCGCTGCAAAGCGCTTGCTGCCAGGAGGAGTGCTCAGGCCATTGATTCTCTAGGCCCCTTTGCAGCAGCAAGCAGGTGCTTCGCCGTGGTCCCTGGGCCGGAGTAGGAGGGCACTGAGGGGAAGAAGAGCAGAATACAAATTAATCTTCATGCAGGTGCATAGCTGGGAGGGAGCTTGCCACAGCTCACTTCTTCAAGTAAGCTTCTACCCTACCACAAATTTTGTTAGTCTTATAGGTCCTACTGGACTCTTGCTCTTTTGTACTCTTAAAACGATTTTAAACTTTTAACAAATACGTTGATGTGTTCTAGTGGATGTGTTCTAATAGATCCTTCCACACATGTTTTTTGACGAAGTCCTGCACAAAAGGCTTTTGAATAAACTTAGCAGTGGATAAGAGAATGAGTATTCATATGGATCCATAGCTGATTAAGAGTACCATTTTAAGCAGAGTTAGAACCTTCTAACTGCGTTGAAGTCAATGAGCCTAGAAGGGGGCAATTTCAGAATGGTACTGTAAGAAACAAAAAACAGGTGGTATGAGTAAGCAGATGGTTCTCACAATGGAGGATAATAGTTGTGTGTGTGTGTGTGTGTGTGAGAGAGAGAGAGAGAGAGTATATGTGTGTACATACATAACCAGCATCGGTGCTATTTAAATTATTCCTAAATGATATGGAATCAAGGTGAGTGGTGCAGCGAGCAGCTTTGATACCAAGTTATTTAGGATACAGGATTAAACAGGCAATGAAGATCTCCAAACTCCCCAAAGTGCATGAATGGATATCAGAATGGCAAATGAGATTCCGTCTCCATAAACGTGGGCAGATCCCTTAATTTCACATACGTACTGATGGAGTCTAACTGGTGATGATTATCAGTGCAATCATACGAAGAGATACAACATTGAAGTCAGTGGGCCTCAAAGGTTGTGATTTGGCATACTGTATACTCTTCGTGCCACTTTTTCTCAAAAATTATATCATAGAGCTGGAAAAGGTACAAAATAAGACATCCAAAATAATCTTGAGGGCAGATTATTTTTTGTAAAAGGTAACACAAAATAGCGTTTGTGTTTTTAAAAAAGG
The DNA here is from genome assembly GCF_028583425.1 of Eublepharis macularius. Lineage (NCBI taxonomy): Eukaryota > Metazoa > Chordata > Lepidosauria > Squamata > Eublepharidae > Eublepharis > Eublepharis macularius. Next base: position 126,437,173 of record NC_072795.1, on the reverse strand, counting down.
TGGAAGAGGGGCTTGAACCTTCCCTCTGCCAGTTTCCTGATGAGAAAACTGCCTTGGGAGGTCTGCTGTTTGACCCCATTGAAGAAACTTGCGTGTAGCCCATCAACGCACATTTAATTTCTCTCTCTCGTTCTCTCTCCCAATCCAACTCCCTCTCCCAAATGCCTGAGAATTTTTATAAATGTTGGGAGCACCAAATGCCGAACTCCTAGCATGTCATCTGGTTCAGTCCTGAGGAGCAGTATGCCTTTGGAGTGACATAGCAAGTCAGTTTTCATAATCTTTATGTGTTGGCGGAGAGTGCCTTCAGGTCATAGCTGACTTATGGTAACCCCTGGTGAGGTTTTCATGGCAAGAGACTACCAGAGGTGGTTTGCCATTGCCTGCCTCTGCAACCCTGGTCTTCCTTGGAGGTCACCCATCCAATTCCTAACCAAGGCTGATCCTGCTTAGCTTCTGAAATCTGATGAGATCAGGCTCACCTGGGTTATCCAGGTCAGGGTCATAATCTTTATAAAGAGTGTAAATTAAGTGTCCACTTTTACAGAATTTTACTTCAGCCTGGAATTTGAGTTTTCTTGGCCACAGATATTGGGAGAGAGCAGGTACCATGTTTATACTTCTTTTGATATATGAGAACAAAAAGAGAGCCATCCATTTTCCATTCTTTCCCCTTTCCCACTTGACTTGAGGGGCGAAAAATGAGGAAAAACAGATTGTCTCTACAAAAGTGCCATTAAAGAAGCTTCAGTGTGTTTATCTCTGCTAAAAATAAAACCGCCCATGGGAAGGGAAGTGGAAGGAGCACAGGGGAGAACTGGGCAAAAACATTCACGTTATTCTAGAGTCAGTAAAGAGCCTCTCACATCCAGTTTGTTTGTAGGATGGAGGTTAAAAATGGATGAGGTGCACGTAGTTGACCCTGCTGTTTTAGAAAGAAAGGTATGTGGCTACAAGGAAAGATCTTCCATCCGCCTGTGGATCATTCTTGGCGTATTTTATTTCCACACATGCCTGAGAGCTGGTGTATGCCGACTTGACTTTTCACCTCAGCTACAAATTCCCTAACTGACAAGCCACTGTGGCAGCCAGTGAGAAATTCAGTTTACCTTTGGGTGCTTTCCAGTGATAAGAATCTGCTGTTCTGTTCATAGTCCAGCATATAGTTTCCTGTTGAGATTTTTATCCTGTTTTATCCAATGCATTTCCATGTTTAAAAACGCAAAAAAAAATGAAATTAGAAACTTTTAAATATGATGTTAAGATCAAAACATTAAATGTCAACATTTAGAGTAACATATTCTGAAGCCCGCTAACATTTTATTTATTTAATTTATTTTTAAAAATAATTTTTGTTTTCTTGTTTGAATTGTTATGGCCTATGGCTAAGACAATAAACACGAGTGTACCTCCTTGGCAAGCAATTTATTTTTAACGTATTTATAGTCTGCCTTTCTTAATGAGATTCAAGGCAGATTTCATAGTATAAGTAGGTTTGCCAGCTCCAGATTCCTGGAAATTTGGGGGGGGGGGGGTGGAACCTGGAGAGGGAGGGGTTGGGGGGAGAGGTACCTCAGCAGGGTATAGTACCATAGAGTCCCCTCTTTAAAGCCACCATTTCCACCATTTTTATGGCCTAGAGATCAGTTGCAATTCCTAGAGATCTCCCCCTAAGTATAAGTCAAATACAGGATGGGGCATCCAATAAACAATTCAATAGGATTTGGACTGTAGAAATCTGTAGCCAACCAGAAAGCGGAAACAAACTTGATAATAAAGCATAAGCATTTAAACATGACATGTTAAACAAGACAGAAATTACATAGTAGAAACCGACAGATCACAGTAGTATAGTCCTTAATCTATCCCTTTAACAATGCAGCTTTCTGAATCATTTCATTACAGTATAACCCTATTATCTGCGCAAAAAAAAAAAAGCCCTCCTGAACATAGCCTGTGGAAAGCTAGGAGAGTGGGAACTTTCCTAACCTTATCAGGCAGGCAGTTCCATCAGGAGGGAACCACAATAGAGAATGCTCGTATATGGGCAGCTGTTGACTTTGCCCATGTTTAGGGTGGCACCTGCAGATGGCCCTGTTCAGATGGGCAAATCCATCGTGGCGGATCATAGGGAGAAAGGTGGTCCTGGAGATATAAGGGGCCAAGGCAGTGAAGGGCTCTGTATGTGATAGCCGGTACTGAGCCAATGGAGTGGTTGCAGAATAGGAGTAATATGTAATATGATAATAACTGAACTGCAGTATTCTGTACCACTTGGATTTTCCAACTGACTTCAAGGGAGACCTATGTAGAGTGCTTGGTCTCATTGTTACCATGGTATGGATCCAGGTGGTCACAGCAGCTAAAGGGTCCCCAATTTTGAAAACCCACTGAGACTTTCACTATTCCATATAAAGCTCTGCTTCATCCTTTTGGAGGTTTTCAATGAAAAGAAATGCCAGAAATATGGAATAATCATCAAGCCAATAATCTGTATTCCTGTAACTGATTTTTTAAAAAATTATAAGAACTAAAGGAGTAACCCCCAAATAAACTAGCAAAAAGAGCCAAAAAGGCAGAGGGCAATACCAACAAATATGAAAAAGTAATAAAGATGTATTGTAATTATTTAAAGTGCAAGGTGTTACAGTATCATATAAGAAATCTCATACAGCCCTATATCAAGCCAAAGAATACAACTTATACATAAATGCTCATTGTCAGCGGCTAAGAAACAATACAAACAATGTCAGCCAGCAGCCGACATTTTCAGGTGCCTGATGTACCACTAAAGAATCCCAGAGTGATCTTCTTTCTTTTTAGGTGTAGTTGTTGGTGCGACTCCTGAGAAAGGTTCCATGAAACAAGCCACTTGCTGGCTTCTTCTCAAGTCACCGGGTCCTCTCATCCTCTCTGTTTCATTGCACCTGTGAAAAGAAACAACAAGAGAAAGAGAAAGATTCATTTGATTATTGTTGAATTGCTATACTTACCTGTTGTTGTGATGTTACCTCTTCATCCTTGCTCCTGTTTATAGCACCTGTCATAGAGAATTATATTTCTATAATTATGGCAGGACATATGGGAAAAGGCCATTTCTTCAACAGGCAGCCAGTGGATCAAAGGCACCTATGCACAAGCTTCCCTAATCCTGCTATGGCCTTAGGCAGGGCTTAACAGATTCCAGGCATTGGGGGGGGGGGTGGCTAGAAATTTCATTGTGGCATCTAGTATTTTCAGCAATGGTTCTATTGTGGCATCCCTCAGCAGTTCTCAGGGGAAGTAAAAAGGGTTGGATCCAACCAGTTTTTCCACTGGTGAAAAGCAGAGGAAGGGGTCCCTCTTGATAGCAAAAAGGGCATGTATCGGGTCATGGGACAAAACCCATGTATAACAGGACTTGTAATCGGGAGGAGGATTAGCTGAAATTGAGCAAAAAACCTGGCTGGATCAAACACAAAGCTGATTTTGCATCAGCATTTGTTGTACGACACAAAAATAAATGTGTATGAAGTTTTTGTTTATATGTAAACTTAATTGTATACCATTCAGTGGTGGTAGATTAATTCATTTCGTAACTGGTTGCTTTCTTTTCTATACTACCTCCAATATTTAATTAAATGGGGCTTTTTAAATGTAAGAAACAGAGAAATTGGGGAGGTTAGGTTAAGGTTAGAAGTTAGCTTTCTGTTGTGATGATGACCCCATATTTATATCCAGAGGAGTTAGCCGTGTTAGTCTGTAGTAGCAAAATCTGTTAGTCTGTAGTAGCATTTGAAGAGGAAGGGGCAGAAAAGGAGGTTTTGCATAGTTTCGATTTGTAGATGCTTAGAGGCAGGCAATATCTTCCCAGGCCGTTTTCACACATCTTAACCGGCTGCACAAAATTGCGCAAAACTCCCGGAATGACAGCATCTTCCTGGTGCGATTTCCCATCATGACTCCGGTTTGTGGCGCAATTTGCCACAAACCGGAGTCATGATGGGAAATTGCACCAGGAAGACGCCGTCATTCCGGGAGTTTTGCACATTTTTGCACGGCCAGTAAGACATGTGAAAACGGCCCAAATCTTCCTGTCCTCCTGCTAGAGGACCACCATGTGGTGTGTAGTATAAAACTGCAAGGGTTGAAGTAACAACAGGGTCCATTAATTTCTCTTCAAAGAAAAATGAACGTTAATCTCTGTTTTTAAAAAAAATAAGAGGAATCAGTGGCTATATTTTAAAAAGTGAATTTTAGAAGAAAGACTTCCCCTTCATAACAATGTTATTTCCAAAGCAGTTTTGGTCCTTGTGCTTGCAGACATCATGTGCCACAGGGCAGAGTCCAGTACTAAAAACTCTCTTTGCCAGCATGACTATGAGATTCTTTATTATGCCAACTTTTAATACTATATTGTCGCTCGTTCACAAACAGAAGATTAAGGCCGCAGCTCCATAAGGCGCTCACTTGCAAATGGGTTCCACTTCTATCAGTGCAACCTATTTCTGAGGAAACACAGATAAAGCCAGAATGTAGCATATTTTATGCTGTTTGTTTTGAAGCAAGGTGGCATCTTGTATGGGGGAGGGGGAAGCAAAATTATTCAAATGATCTTTTCCTAGTAGTGCTGTTTACTTGGGCAAAACATGTAGCATGTGTACTTCTTAAAGTGATCTAAATGATGCTCTTCTGCCAGAATGAGCGGAGAAGGTACCATTCTGCCCCCTACTGCAGGTCGCTGGGCTGCCTCATTTAGAGTCCTTCAAATCTAGGTGGCATGCAGTCAAAGCCCTGAAAGAGAGGAAATTGCGCTTGGCAGATGCAGTCGTATGCGGAGAGCTATCAAAGAGAGGACATTATCATCTACAAACATTTAAAAGAAATTCCATCTGCTGCTTCACCGAAAAGGGTGCTTAATAAATCCTGAGGCCACAAAGTGGCACACATCTTCATCAAATCTTAATCCAAGACATTAATGCGCCGCGTGTTTCTGCATAATTCCAGGATTGGTGCAAAAAACCATGCTAATGGCAAGAGGCACAGATGGACACTCCTTCAGGCATAAAACATTGCATGAAAAGGCACCAGCTAGACAAACACAGCTTCCACCGTGGCATTTCTTCTACACCACACCATTTCTTATATAGGCAGTCTGGCTAAAAGTCCCAGAGTTGTGTGTGTGTGTGCATGTATCAGGCCTTTGTGGTTGCCTTCGCGTACTCCCAGTCTGAATAAGAATGCTTTAAAAAAACTTAGCTTTTCTTTAGTAAGGAAAAAAATAGGAGAGCTGTGAATGTTCAATTTAATGATGACTTCAGTTATATCGAACTCCTTAATTCATAAAACCAACCTAATTTGTAAATATCACAATGTCAAAACCAATAAAACTAAAAAAGTTAAACACCGTTAAAGTTAGAAGAGTTTTATCTATATATATAGTTAAATCAAAGTTATTTACTGTGTAAGTTGTTTTCTAATGTGTTAATATAGTCATCGTATTTGAAAAATCTATTTAATAAAAATGAAAATTGCAAACTTGTATACCAGTATTTGTTAATGGAGACCATACCACTCCCTTGGAGGGACAATCTGCACATCCTTCGGGCATTCAGACCTTGGAGAGAGGTTATGATTTTAGGCATACCTTCCTCCCTTCACTTGCAGTACCTTTGATACCCAAAAGAAGAGAGTTAAATCCATACCCTAGATTTCTCTTCTGGGACCCTTCAGTAGCACACAGCAAATGGGAATCAGAGCGGAACTACAAGTGACAAAAGGCACAGATTGGACACTTGCCAGCTTCCCTCAAGTTTTGATGGGAAATGTAGGCAGCTTGGCGGAATATTGGACAAATGACAGTTGAAAAGTCCGTTGGACAGCAGTCGGAGAGCCAAGCTGCAAGACCAGGACGCCTACATTTCCCATCAAAACTTGAGGGAAGCAGACAAGTGTCCAATCTGTGCCTTTTGTCACTTGTAGTTCCGCTCTGAGACTCAACATGCAGGAATTGAATGCAGGCCATCAAGGCACAAAAGTTTTGCTGAATATATACCAGAGATCTGTGCACCTTGCCTCTATAAATAAAGTTCTTTTTCTGGAACGCTGTTGTTATGTCCTGATCTTTTACTTGTTATGATCCTAGTCACCATCTTCCATCTCCCCAAGGCGGCCTCCTGGTGGAGCCTTCCCTCTGAACTGATTTTCCACTGCTGCCATTGAATTCACAGAAACACTATCTCTTACACACACACACACAAATAAACACACACTTCAAGCTACAGTTTATAATTAGGAACTCTTTCACCTACTCCTCAGAGAAAATTGATGACCATACAGTCAACATTGTGTTCCTTATTTCCAGCTCACAAAATTTTGAACTAATCTGCATGTATGGGGATTTTTAAAGAAAAATTCTTTCAAATGTGCTAGGATTTTGCTCCCTGTGTGTTTGCCTGAGAGTAAACATCATAGAGCAAAGACCGCAGGCATCCTCCATGGTTCACAGAAAAAATCCAAAAGCAATAGTCCTCACGACCAACCAAAAAACAACTCAAAACACAGCTCACTGTTTTATGATTTTTTTTGTGGTATTATCCATCTGTTGTTTTCGGAATCATTGAATACAGTGGGATTTACTTCGGAGTAAACATGCATATGGTTGTGATAGTCATACTTGAAGATGAGCCCTACCAAGCAGGAGACCTCAAGTAAAGTAAGGGGACTGTCTCTCCCCATATATTCCCCAGAGGACACTCCGATCAGGGGACAAACAGCTGTTGGTTGTCCCTGGCCCCAAGGAGGCCTGCCTAGCCTCAACTAGAGCCAGGGCCTTTTCAGTCCTGGCTCCCGCCTGGTGGAACGCTCTGTCTGCTGAAATCAGGGCCTGGCAGGACCTGCTATCCTTCTGCTGGGCCTCCAAGACAGAGTTGTTCCGCCAGGCATATGGCTGAGGCTGGGCCTCCACCGGCCTGGAAAAAAGGGGTGTATAAAACCCTCCCTGTGAAGGCTGTCCACCATCCTGTTTTAAATGTGTTGTTTTTAATTAACATGAATTTTTAATTGTATTTTTAATATGTTGTCCTCCCTGAGCCCGCTCGCAGGGAGGGCGGAATACAAATTTGAAATAAATAAATAACCCCTCACTCATTCTTCCTCTGTCTCCTTCCCTGTAGCTGGACTTCTTTCCCAACCCCTATCCCAGACCAATGGAGTTCAACTTGCTGACTGACTCTGAAGCCCACAGTCCTGCTCTCTCCCTCTCCGAGGCGGGGACGCCGCAACATGAGCACAGCTGCAAGGGGCCAGAACAGAGTGGTAAGATCTTACACTCTAGATTGTCCTCCTTGTTGCCCATTTGCATCCATGGGAGAATAGCTTCTCACAGCGGGTGGAGAAGATACACAGGAGCAGATCTAGCAGACTGTATCTATAGGTTTTCATGATGGGCTCAATTCAAGATTTAGAGATCTTGAATTCATGACCCCAAAGATCTCATGCAGCCTAAAACGTACCTTTGTCTTCTCTTGGTTCTAATAATTTGTTAGTGTATACTGAATTCTGGAACTGAGAAGTGGTTTATTTATGAACTACAGTCATAGAGAGCACATACTGAGGTGTACAGAGTTTAAGAATCTAAGCACATAATCCAGTCATGAATGGTCCTATGCCTTGAGAAGCCTCTGACCTCTAGCCAAGCTAGACAGTCTTAACTTTCTACAGTGACAGCAACATAGATATCGCCCACTTTTCCAGAAGGTTGACAAGCGAGGCCAACTCTCCTCGTTGCTTCCCTTCTAAGCTTCCTTGCGGTGCTTTTTGTGGAGAGATCTGTGTAGGGGACATCTCCCTCAGCTGACTGGGATAAAAACAGATTCCGAACATTGTGAATTGTAACCATTTTTCTTGTGGGAGCATTTTAAAAGAGTTCATAGGGAATTTAGAGGACTTTGATGGCCAAATGAAAGTTGTAGGTTTCATTAAGCTTTAGAAAGAAGCCCTTAGACATCTCTGTAACTTCAGGGCACCTGAACTTTTTTGAGCTTGCGGGCGCCTTTGGAATTTTGACACAAAAGTGGTGGGCGCAACCACAAAATGGCTGCCACAAGCGGCAGAGGCAACCACAGAATGTCAGGGAGTGAAGTGTTGTCTAGCTCTAATAGTAATTCTTCAACATTTTAGGCAGAAGCTCTGTTAAACAGGATCCCTATTAATATGAACATATTGTTTAAAATATCAGAAAATATTCAGAAGTGGCTTCCCCTGGAATTAGGAGGGCACGTTGAAAAACCAGGGTGCATATATTCACACCGTCCCTATATCTATATTTTTATGAATATTATATATTTTTTAAAAATAGATCATCATAATAGCTGCAGTCGTGTTAAGAGAATGCATATATGCAAATTTATTCAGAAGTAAGTCTCCCCCCCCCCCCTGAGGTAAATGCAGTTTACTGTCATGAATGGTCTAAGAAATTAAAAAAGAGCACATTTTAAAGGGGATTCATTCCATCTTCAAGGGCCTTCCTATTCTCCCTTTGGGATAAACCATTTTTGTTCAGTGGTGCCACAGAAAGACTCCACTGTTTTGTCCACACCACTTGAGATTTTTATTTTCTTTTGCAGGAGGGGTGGGGAGTGCGTTTGCTGTGTCATGACGAAGATAGGCCCCATCTGTGTGCTGAGCTGCTGCACACAAGCATCTAACTCCAAGTTTACAATATTGTATGGATTCACATGCACACCCATTTCCTCACATTATTTGGGATGCTCAGGGCTCATTTTGAGGGGGAATGCACAGGAACGCAGTTCTGGCAATTCCCCAAAGAGGTTACATGTCAGCTGGCCCCGCCCACCTGACTCGGCCATTTGGGGCCCGTTTCAGCCTGGATTCGGTCCGAAACGGCCCAGATTGGGCCTCTGATGGGTGGTGGATCATTCTCCCACTCAGCGGCCCAATCCTGACCATTTTGGGGCCCCTTTCAGCCATTTTCAGTCCCTTTTTGCCATTTTGGGCCCAATTCCGGCCCTGAATGACCAGGATTGGGTCCAAAACAGCCAGAATAGGTGACGTCAGGGGGTGTGGCATATGCAAATCAGTTATACTAATGACACACTTCCGGTGATGGCAAGAGGCATGGCATATGCTAATGAGTTCCTCCAGGACTTTTTCTATGAAATGACCCCTGGGGATGCTCATGTGGAAGAGCCTGGATAGCTCAGGTGAGCCAATTCTTGTCAGATCTCAGAAGATAAGCAGGGTCAGTCTTGGTTAGTAATCGGATGGAAGACCTCCAACGAAGACTAGGGTTGCAGAGGCAGGCAATAGCAAACCACCTCGGTTAGTCTCTTGCCAGGAAATCCCCGCCAGGGGTCGCCGTAAGTCAGCTATGACTTGAGGGCCCTGTCCACACACATGTAGGAGAATGAGGGGCTGTTCCACCCAATCACACACACACACACATGGGCTTCTACGAAGATTGCGCCATTCTAAAGACATGACGGGTTCCTTCGCCTTTGCTTTTTGCAGACACGGAAAAGTCCCAGCAGAACCAGACGGACGATTCCAACCCTGAGGATGGCTCCCTGAAAAAGAAGCAGCGTCGGCAGAGGACTCATTTCACTAGCCAACAGCTCCAGGAACTTGAAGCCACTTTCCAAAGAAACCGTTACCCTGATATGAGCACCCGAGAGGAGATAGCAATCTGGACCAACTTGACTGAAGCCAGAGTCCGGGTATGTTGAATGCTTTTGCTAACTATGTCCAGAGCTTGAGAGAAAGGGTTGGAGGACAAGCTGCATAACAGACCAATCAGAAACCAATAGTCTTCTGCACATGACATATATACAGGGCTTTTTTTCAGCTGGAACGTGGTGGAATGGAGTTCCGGAACCTCTTGAAAATGGTCACATGGCTGGTGGCCCCGCCCCCTGATCTCCAGACAGAGGGGAGTTGAAATTGCCCTCTGCGCCACCGAGCGGCGCAAAGGGCAATCTGAACTCCCCTCTGTCTGGAGATCAGGAGGTGGGGCCACCAGCCATGTGACCATTTTCTCAGAGGGCAACCCACTGAGTTCCACCACCTCTTTTTCCCAGAAAAAAAGCCCTGCATATATATATATAAAGACAAGTGTCCTGACTGACTCAGCAATGCCCAGCCCAAACCCCTAGACCTATAAATAGGAAATTTGGGGAGAACATTCCTTTCATGATATAAACGCCCACTAAGAAGGGATTTTAAGAAATTCACCACCTAAGGGGGTAAAAAGGGGTAAAATGTGTTTTCCCAAAAGGATACAACATACCTGTGTGGCTGGCAGGTTGCTGCCTGCTTGCGCTGCCCACTGCCAGATCGACCACTACACTTCCCAGGTAAACTTGCATGAACACACCACATGTCAGGCATCTCGTGTAGTTTATCTCTGAGAGTGTTTAAAAGGAAATACTGGGAATTGGAATGTGGGTCCTTTCTGCACGCCACGCATGTGCTGTGAGCCTTCCCTTGTCTCAGTGCAGAAACTCATGAAGTTGTCACTCTGAGTAATGCAGATGCTGTCAAAATGCAAACATTACCGCAGCATCTGGGATTTGAGCAATGCCTCACAGGTTCGAGTTAGGAAGAGCACTCTCACTCCAGCCTGTTGCTGCTGAGCCATTGCAAGGTGACACTGAATGGGTTCCAGTACCCAGAACAAAACACACAAGGTTTTGTGCATTTTGATCAACATGTAATAAAAAAGTGTTATGTGAATTTTGTTTTGCATTTCATATAAGCCGATAAAGCTGCTTACAACTTCTTGGCAATATTTGGGAATGGCTGAGCAAAGCCATTTACATCGTTTCAGCATTGAATCAAGATTGGACGCCAGAAACTCACATTACTGTAAAATGTAGGGTGGGCCACCAGGCTAGTTTAGCCAGAGCTGGTAAGCACGTGGGAGTGCAGGGTACCAGGCCAGCTGCTGCTCCTCCAATGGCATCAGGGATTTGGAAGTGTGGAGAGTGAACTAGGATCCCTGGTTGGCTACCCTTCATGAATCTCCTCTTTTCAAGCTGCATCCAATGTGTATTCCATAGGTTAATTTTTGCCTGCATTAAAAAGTAATTAATACTCCATTTGTATTGTCAAAGGCTTTCACGGCCGGAGAACGATGGTTGTTGTGGGTTTTCCGGGCTGTATTGCCGTGGTCTTGGCATTGTAGTTCCTGACGTTTCGCCAGCAGCTGCTGGCGAAACGTCAGGAACTACAATGCCAAGACCACGGCAATACAGCCCGGAAAACCCACAACAACCATCAATACTCCATTTCCTTGGAGGCCTACAGGTTTTAGTGTTTTGAGCACCAAACTAGTCACGATGAAAGGTGGCCCATGTGTTTTAAACCTGCATTTTCTTTTGCAAGCACATAAAAAAGGTTTCTGTTTTAAGATCAAAGTGTACGCAGTAAGGAGTTTAATTACTGCCCCCCCCACACACACACGAGCTTTCTTCTCTACAGTCCCCTGGTGTCGCTTTTCACTCATTTGAGCTCCAGGCTTCCAGTTGGACTGAAAGTAAGTTCAGCTGGGAGAAAAGGTTCTATGAAGAAAGGCTAAGAGGAGTTAAGCAAGAAATCGTGGGAGGTTTACACATACTGCACTTCTGTCTTCCTTTTGCATCTTTCCCTGCTTTCCCTAGCTTTGTAACCGATCTTGGGTTAAACACACAAACCTGCCATTGCTAAATCTAGTTTAGCCCTGAGAAAGTTAGTACTTTTCCCCCCTAGGAGCCAGTGTGGTATAGTTAGAGTGTTGAACAAGAACTGTGGGGTCCTGTATTCAAACCCCACACACCTCTCATATTAACTTGCTACACAAGTTTGCCATAAGAATACAATATGGAAGGAGGGGACCACATTTGCTTCCATATGAGGATGACTCCCCATCCTTCTGTGATGGACAACCATGTGTCATTTGCATGGTGTGGGAAAGATTTGCAAATGGGTTTCTAGATTCCTGGATCCAGGAAGAGGACTGCAGGGTTGGCTGAGCACTCCTGGCTTGCTGGTGCCTCTCTGCTGCAAATGTGCCCTCCCCATTCCATTTCACAGCTGGTGGATGAGATACCCAGCCTAGCGTGTGGTCTTAGCCTAAGGATCCTGCCATTGAGAACTGACTAGATGATCCTTAGAGAACCCTTCCAACTGTTACATGAGCCACTTCAGGTGTACACCAAGAGGCTGTAATGGATTATGTGCAAGAGTCAACTCTTCTGTGTGTTATGTGCCGTCAAGTCGCCTCCAACCTCTGGCGACCCTATGAAGGAAAGGCCTCCAAAACATCCTATCATTAACAGACTTGCTCAGATCCTGCAAACTGGAGGACGTGGCTTCTTTTATTGAGTCCAGCCATCTCGTTTTAGGTCTTCCTCTTTTCCTGCTGCCTTCCACTTTTCCTAACATTATTGACTTTTCCAGAGACTCTTGTCTTCTCATGAAGTGGCCAAAGTATAATAGCCTCAGTTTTGTCATTTTAGCTTCTAGGGAGAATTCAGGCTTGATTTGATCTAGAACCCATTTATTTGACTTTTTGGCCATCCAAGGTATCTGCAAAACTCTCCTCCAGCACCACATTTCAAATGAATCAATTTTCTTCCAGTCAGCTTTCTTCACTGTCCAGCTTTCACATCCATACATAGTAATGGGGAATACCATCGTTTGGATTATCTTGATCTGGGTTCCCAGAGAGACATCTTTATCTTTAAGGATCTTATCTAGCTCCTTCACAGCTGCTAGATAAGATACACCTCTTCTGAGACCAGCCAAATGAAACAGCATTTCCTAGGAAATACTAATTGATTAGACAAAAGCTAAATAAACCCCCCTCAAACTCACCATTATTAAAATGTTATCCAAGTAAACCTACAGGTCATGTGCCAGCTCCTCCTGAGTTAATTAAATTTTAAAGGGTAATGGATACCTGATCACTTTCAATTTCCATGTTTTTATAGTAATATGCTTGTGCACCTCTGACAGACTCACACGAGGCTGGTGACTGTTCCAGCTTATTAAGACATATTGTGTGTCCCCACCAGTGAGCTCTCTGAGAGCCAAGCTACAAGTGACACCTGACACAGGTTGGACACTTGTCAGCTTCCCTCAAGTTTTGATGGGAAATGTAGGTGTCCTGGTTTTACAGCTTGGCTCTCCATTACAGCTGCAAGACCAGGATGCCTACATTTCCCATCAAAACTTGAGGGAAGCAGACATGTGTCCAACCTGTGTCAGGCGTCACTTGTAGCTTGGCTCTGATTCTCCATGCATCTCCAACCATCCAAGCTGCACTTGACCACTGCCTTTAGTGCTCTCCCCAACATCCAGACCCGCAGCATGGGTATCAAGCCTGACCCTATTTACAGAGCTGCTGCCTAGCCATCCCACACTGGCTCTGGGACTTGGCCTTCTTCGGCCCCACCTCCTTATCCATGCCTAGGGTCCATCTGCTCCCTGCCTCCTCTTAGCCACATGGGGAGTGCCTCCAAACTCTTCCACTTGTACCAGAGTTCCTCTCAAAACAGACCTGTGGTCTTTATCAGCTACAGCCAGAGCTGCAGTGCGGTCCCCTCGCCTGCTCTCCAACAAACCTCTTGGGAATGATTCCCCTTATTCTTTCTCTTGCAGGTGTGGTTTAAGAATCGCCGAGCCAAGTGGAGGAAGAGAGAAAGGAACCAGCAGGCAGAACTTTGCAAGAACAGCTTCGGAGCCCAGTTCAATGGACTGATGCAGCCCTACGAAGAGATGTACAGTGGCTACTCCTACAACAACTGGGCTACTAAAGGCTTGGCCACCAGCACCCTGTCAGCCAAGAGCTTCCCTTTCTTTAACTCGATGAATGTCAGCCCTCTCTCCTCACAGCCCATGTTCTCTGCACCTAGCTCCATCGGGTCTGTGCCCATGCCCTCCTCCATGGTGCCCTCGACAGTGACTGGTGTGCCTGGCTCCAGCCTCAACAACTTGGGGAGTCCCGGCCTTAGCTCCACCGTTTCCTCCAGCACATGCCCTTATGCTGCCTCCACTGCCAGCCCCTACATGTACAGGGACACATGTAACTCCAGTCTGGCTAGCCTGAGGCTGAAGGCGAAGCAGCATGCCAACTTCACCTACCCAGCGGTGCAGACAGCTGCCTCCAATCTCAGCCCTTGTCAGTATGCCGCTGTGGATAGGCCAGTATGAGGGACTGGACCCCCCCCCCCCTCCTCACCCAGGCTTATCCAGAACTTGGCCCGTAGCCCAGTGACCGCACTCGGACAGACATGCTAACTTACAGGAAGATGTTTTTAGTTATTATCATGTTACAAACTGTTGACTCCTTTTTGGTAAAGTAAATGCAGTTGTTCATTTAAAATCCATTTGGGAAAGAGAAAGTTTTTTTCTCCCAGGCACTGAACTCGTTTCCAGCCCAGCACCCTTAGCCCATAACCTTCGAACCCATACCAAAAGTTGCAGTGAAAAGGGTTCAGCAGCTGCCCTCTGTTCACCACCCATGCGTGTGTCCCAGGGCCGATCTCCTTTGCCATCATGAATCTCTTGGAGGAGAGCTAGAATTCTGTGCTGGAAGGAAGAGATTTGTGTGTTTGGAATTGTGCACATTTATCAGATGTTTACACTGCATTGTGCAGTGCCTGCAGGCACAATGTTTTGTTTTTTGTTGCAGAATTTGGCATTTTGTTATAAGGGATTGGCAAAGGGAGGGTTTCATCTCATGGAAAGCTGGAGGGGGGGGGTATGTAAAATGAGGGATACAGAAAACCAAGATGTTTTCTGAACGAGGATGGACTTGGTCTGGTATCCTCATTGGTGATGCTTCAGTGGGGCTTCTGCCTTTCAGGTCTCCCTGCCTCAGTCCCCAAACCCCACAGCAACCATTCCCTGGGCCCCCAGGGCTTTTCCAAGCTCAGGGCTTTTCCAAAATCAACAATTGACTATTGTTGTATCATCATAATATTCCAACTGTCTGTGTATCACATTCTGTGAATTCCCAGCTTTCAGTTTTTCTGGCCCTTTTCATTGTGGAGATAAAAAGGGGAAAGGCATAGTTCTGTAATACAAGAGGCTAGAAAAGAATTTTAAAATGACAGCTGGGAATTTAGAGAACCCGATACACAGATTGTTATAGTGATCCCCCCCCCCGCCCCAATTTCTTAAAAAGAAAAACCAAACTTCCCTGGGGTAGTGAGAGAATGGCCATTGTGGAGAAAAGTGGCTGCTGTATAAACGGGACTGGAAGAATCTGAGATTTCCCACCCAAATGGCAGCGATCCAGGCTTTTCTGCAGTCTTTCGAAAAACTTCACAGCAAAGCAGGTTTGGGAAAGGTAAGAGAAAAGCAGGTGAAGCCCCAAGGGGGTTCAAGAATGCACCACAATGCTGTGGGGAAGTAGGGGGGTGGGGAGGAACCCACTTCCCAACAGTATCAAACCTGGAGCAAATAACTTGTGTGGGAAAGATCAGAGTCTGAAGGAAGAGTTGAATGAAGCTCTGCATATGACCCACATTCACACTGGGCTCTAGGACCGCAGCAGAGGCTGCCTCCATGTGCCTGAGAGCCAAACTACACAATACAAACAACCCGACTTGCAGACAGACCTACATCGGAAGATCTCACCTTTACAGTGTATGTTCGCTCTGCAAAGCTCCTGGTGCCCAATCCTAGGGCACACGGAGCCAGAGAATAGGGGCAAAAAACCCTTCGCCACTGCCACTGTTGTTTCTGCTACTGAAAATGGGGCAGGAGGGAAACCAGAAGCTCGTCCTCTCCCCTCTGCAGTGCCAAGCAAACGAGTGCTGTTTAAGGTGAGTTCCCCCCGCCCCTGATTTACATTGGAGTATGAGTCTTGCTGTGCACCTGTGACCCAACACATGTTGGGGATATTGTGTATTTTACCCCTGAAAGGGGGAACTAATGAATTCAGAAAGTAGGCAAACAAACCTGGTAACCTTTAAGAGGCCTTGATTAAATCATCTGGGACATTTTCAGGCTCCTTGGCACCTGAGTACTGCCGTTTCTCCAACTTCAACCTAAGCCAGAAGATGTGCAGGAGATTCTTTAGCTTCTTGAAACAAATGGGTCACTTGCACCTCATTTCAAGGGATCTTGTGGATCTGGAGGGAACAGCTCATCGGGGTGACCCTGTCCTCACCGAAGCAGCATGAAACTCGGCATGAGAGCCATTTTCTAAATAACATTTTGAGCTTTCAACTATTAAGCTTTCCCACAGCTATGTCCATTTAAACACAGTCCCTTAACATGTTGGATGAAGCAGGCTAGCTAATGACTCCTTCCTGGATGGATGGTCCCAGGATATGAGATCCAGTTTGGTGTAGCGGTTAAGAGTGGCAGGGCCCCAATCTGAAGAGCCAGGTTTAATTCTCCACTTGAAGCCAGCTGGGTGACCTTGGATCAGTCACAGCTCTCTCAGAGCTCTCTCAGCCCCATCCACCTCACAGGGTGATTGTCGTGAGGTTACTAACATACTTTGTAAACCGCTCTGAGTGGGTGTCAAGTTGTCCTGAAGGGCAGTATATAAATTGAATGTTACCACTATATTACCTGCCAGCTAATTTTTAAAAAAATAACTTTGGGGGGGGGGGGTAATAAAAGCCCTCCAGAGCAGTGCAGAAACAGAGGAACACAGTCCATATGGAGGTAAGGCCTTGTCCCATTTCTTCCAGTTTCCTGAACAAGCGGAGAGAAGGCCACGTATGCATCCTTTGGCATTTCAGAGGCATGATGCCCCTGCTGGAAAGGTCCTGGTACAAAGCATGAGCCAGTTGGTGGCAGCAGTTCTGTCAGGAGAACCTCTTCTGACGGTACTAAGGGCTAGAGAGGAGGGGCAGTAAGGACATTCTTTCAATTCAGCAGCCTGTTTAAGGCTTTAAAAATAATAATACTTGATTTATTCACTTTCAAGATAGTATGCATGCCCTGAAATTGACTGTTATATAAGCTCACTTAATAATAGCAACAACAGTATGCTTATATACCGCCCTTCTGGACAGATTAGTACCCCCCACAGAGCAGTGAACAAAGTCAGTGTTATTATCTTCACAATACAACTGAGGAGCTGGGGCTAAGAGGAGTGACTTAACCAAGGCCGCCTGCCCAGCTCATGGCAGTAGTGGGAGTTGAACTAGCATATCCATTTACTATACTACAGTTCTGAAGGAGCTTTCTGGTGTCTTTCTGGTGTGTCCTAAATCATAGCCTACCTCTTGCATTTTGGGCTACTTAAACTAGAACCTTCAAAGGCAGCCCTGTTCAGGGGTTATCAAAGTATGTCTGATAGCTGGGTATAAAAACAGTGACAAGGAAAGCCCTCCACTAGTGCGTCATGTGAAACAGGGAAAAGGAGCTTCCGGCCCCAGCTGTCATCTGAAAGCCAAGCAAGAAAGCCAAATCAAAGAGCAGTGGGCACCCTAAGCTGTGAACCTGATTTCAGGTGGTGTGCTCCTGTCCAGAATAGTCAAATAAACCTATGAAGCTGCTTTATACTGAGTCCACTGGTAGTTCTCCAAGATCGCAGGCAGAAGTCATTCCCATCAAACACTACCTGATCCTTTTAACTGGATCTGCCAGAGATTGGATCAGAGACATTCTACATGCAAAGCAGATGTTTTGACGCTGAGTCATGACCCCCCTCTCCGCCTCTTCTCTAGTTCCCAGATCAACTGGCCTGCCTTACTAGCAATATCTCAGAGCCAAGCTACAAGAGACGAATTACTCAAGGAGGAGCATGTGAAGGGAGTCGCAACGTTAGCTGGGAAGCTGAGTTTCAAAAGAGAGGGGAAGGCTTTGTTAGTTTCCCCTCTCTCTACAGAGCCAGTGAGATCTCTGCTCAGAGGGTTTGTTAGTTTCCTTTTGTCTCAGGAAGGCTCTGTCAGTTTCACCTCCCCTTCTAGGAGGCAAAGAGGAAATAAACCTGAGCAGAGATCTCCTTGACTCCATACAGAGGGGAAATTGACAAAGCCTTCCAGTGGCGGGACATGGACTTTGCTTGCAGGATACTCAGAGCTTCATCCAACCTTACCTGCTGCCAATGCGTTGGCACAAAATGCTCCTGGCCAGGTCATGCCACCTTTCATCCCAGCCACTTTGATGAGATTTCCATCACTGCTGCGACAACAACTGCCACGCCTTGTTTCTAGTTTTCCCCATACTTGTTAAGTATGGTTAATGTAACATTTAGGCACACACTCAGTGGCAGTACCACCATCTAAGTATCTCCTTGTGGGCATCAGGGCTTTTTTTCAGCCAGAACTTGGTGGAACAGCGTTCCAGCACCTCTCCAAAATGATCACGTGCTTCAGGAAACCTGAAGCAGGAAAAAAGTTGGGGTTTAAATGCTCCTTTCTGTGTCGCTTCTGTGCCAAGCAGATGAATCTGGGGTTTAAAAGCTTCCATGCCACTATGCAGTGGCATGGAAAGGGGCATTTAAACTCCACCAGCTTGCCTCAGCTGCCTAACAGGGAAGTCCCTGCCAAGCCCCTGAAGAATGGGGTTTTTAAAACTTTTTAATTTAAAGAGCCTCTTACCATGGAGCCCTGTGTGACGATGTCACTTCCCGGAAGTGATATCATTGTGTGGTCCCAGGAGTGCATGTGTGCTTTCCATGCATGTGTGTATAGTGGCAGGGTAGCCACCTCCTGCAGGGAGTTACTCCAGGGGCTGGGAACTGCTACCCGCCACCTGTTTCCCCCCCCAAAAAAACTCTGGCAGTACCACTACCTGAGCAAGGCCAGAAGCATCCATGGAAGAGTGGCAAGGAGAGTCACTGGGAGTCTGCCTCATCTCCTTCCTGGTAAGCAGGAACTGCTCATAAGCAGGGCTTTTTTTCCAGCTGGAACGCGGTGGAACAGAGTTCTGGAACCTCTTGAAAATGGTCACATGGCTGGTGGCCCCGCCCCCTGATCTCCAGACAGAGGGGAGTTTAGATTGCCCTCCGCGCCACCAAACGGCGCGGAGGGCAACCTAAACTCCCCTCTGTCTGGAGATCAGGGGGCAGGGCCACCAGCCATGTGACCATTTTCAAGAGGTTCCAGAACTCCGTTCCACCACGTTCCAGCTGAAAAAAAGCCCTGACTAGATAGCATGTGGGAGACTGTTTCCATGGCCAGATGCCATGCCTTGCATTGAAGCACTTGTTTTCTTATTCGTTCCCTGGAACGTTCACCCACTCAAAACAACAGCGACATCAAGGGTTCGCATGCAGGGCAGTATATACAGGCCATGATCTCACCGAATTCAGCTCCTCGAAAAGCACAACATTCTTTTTCTTACTACTGTAAATCGGTTTGTTTCATTTTCGTTTTTTGCTCTTAGCTGAGAAGATATGCCTGAAAGCACACAGGTTGCTCCTCCTGGTATTCCACATAAATAGTTGCAATTTTCAGTGCAGAGGGAATGGATCTCAGTGTCCCATGAGTAGCGGACTAGAATAAATTATGCCAAGTATGAGACATTTGTATATTTGATCACCTTGTACAATTTATGCAGGTCATGGGCTTCAGATTTTCTTGGGGTTGCCTGGGAGTAGAATCTTAAATTTTTATGACGACTTTGAAGCACCTTTTGAATACAGGGTGTTGCCTTAGAACCTGTTTGATCCACTGCGTATCCTCTGGAAAGAGAGGAAAGAGAAAGAGATCGGAACATTTCACCAATAGAGCAAAGGAAATAACTGTTAGAAGTAAAAAAATAGATGATCTGTATATTACTATGTGTGCTCAAGAAGACATGCATCCACTAGTCATGTATCTGTATGAATGCCCACTTCTTGGCCCCAGATTCACTCTGTGAAAACCAGCTGGGGCTCACTCTAGCCATAAAGGAGCAGAAGATTTCAATTTTAACAACCAGCCCAGGGGGAATGACACACACATACTTCTAAGGTATCTCTAAAACAAAGGGATGAAGCTCCAAGTCTGGTGTAGAAGGAATACGGAAGCTGGAACTTTGCAGAATAATCAGGGATGTTTTCACACCGCTTACTGGCCACGGAACATCGCACCGAGCTCTCGGAACGACAGCATCTTTCTGGCGTGATTTCGCGCGAGAACTACCGTTCTCACACGAAATTGCATCAGGAAGACGCTGTCGTTCCGGGAGCTCGGCGCGATGTTCCGTAGCAGGTAAGCAGTGTGAAAATGGCCCAGGTTTCTTGAGGAGCACGGGGACAAGCATAGTCAAAGTAATATTTAAGTACATCACATTGCAGAACAAAAAATGCCCACAGTATCTTTACACAGTGCCAATTCACACACAAGTCCCTTGTGCAAAATGAACCTCAGTTAAGAGAGGATTAGAGGAGAAGGCAGCAAGATGAACAGAAATTTTAGCTGTTATCTTTTGCATGGGGTATCATCTGGGGGAGCTTGTGATCCAAGCAGACCTCAGAGCTACACACACTCAGAGGTTTGGGGTTCGAGGAAGGATTGCTTGCTGAGACAGGCAAGCAGGAGTCTGGCCAGCAATTATTAATCCGAGAAGCTCCAGAATGGAAAGCATGTGCTCTGTAACTAACAATGACGGAAGAGGATGGGTGAAAAGAGGGAAAGAGCCCTGGGATACTTTTCTCATTGAAAAAGCAGCCGCCAAATCCCTGGGCAACATCCCCCACCCACGCAGCTGGCTCACTTTTCTCCTGCAGTAGCCCAGGCAGCTCAACCCCAGCCAGGCCCACAGGAGATTGACAGTCTTGGCAGCCAGGGCAAGCACGGGCCCCAAGCTGCCAAGAGAGCCACTTCAGAAGCTCAAGAAGCAGCAGGAGCAAGCCTGGCAGAGAGCAGAGATGGGGTAGGAGGAGCCAGGGAACTACCGCGTCTTCCCAGCCATTCCATCCGATAGGCTGGGAGAAGGGTCGCTCAGATATGCTAGGCAGGGATTGGGAGGAAACCCAGGGAGGTGGGAAGGGGGAATCCTTTAAAAGCAGGTTCCTGGGAGGGCTGAGGAGGAAGGGAAGGGAGCGGCAGTTGGGGTGTGCTGGCACTTCCTGGGCAGGAGAAGGAATGAGGCGGGACAACCCCCTAAGAAAAGGAACAAGGTGGCACAAGAAAAAGTTGTATCCTTGAAGGGGGCTGTCAGCAGAATCCCTTGACTGGACTCTCCCCTGTCCCTTGGGCAGAGGTAGGGTTGCCAGGTCCCCATCCCCTGGGTGGGAGGTAGGAGGCCCTGCACCTATCTACTATCCTGTGGTCACGCATGTGCGAAATGTACATGTGTGCTCCTGGCTTGTGCAATGACATCACTTCCAGGAAGTGACATCATCATGCTGGCTGCAGGCCACCCTGGGAGCACTCCCATGTTCCACAGGGGCCCAAATCAGACTGATTCGGGCCCACTCCGGCTCGCATCGGGCCAATTCAGCCAGGATCGGGCCGCTGTGAAGCGCGGGAGCGCTGCTGGACAGTCCGGGAGCGCACCCCAGGAGTCGTGCCCCCCCCCCACTGGCCAGGTAAGCGAGGGCAGGGGATGGGGGTGGGAGCAGGGGATCCCCCACCCCCAGCGGGGGACTAGCAACCCCAGGCAGAGGACAGGGCCCAACTGGCGGTTGGGATGCTTGTGAGCGGCTCCTCTAAACTCCATTGATAAGGTGGCCAAACAACTTGCAGGGTCCTAGTCCAATGCAGCAGCCACCCACAGAGCACTCCTATGCTGGAGGAGTAAGTTGAATTTGGATGGCAGCATCTGTCTCAGTGGGTCTCCTGACACCCCCCCCCCCCAGGCATGGGCCTATAGATCCTCCTGTGGCATTGCAGACTTGGCTGTGGCTGGCGCTGAGGCAGCAGCCTTCGCCAGCGGGGCACATGGCCCTTTTTTCCTTCATGCAAACGGCAATCCTTCCCGGAGACCTGGGTGCATGGCGTTTCCAGCCTGGCTCCTGCAGCGTCTTTCCTCAGGCAGCAGGTTGACCTGGGAATCTGCCTTGCTTGCCAGCATGCAGCATCAGGGATGGCTCATTCTGCTTCCACAAGTCGCAGCCTGGGTCCTGGGACCTCCTTAATGATTTGCAGTTCAATAAAGTCTGGGTTGCTCCACAATTTTCTCCCTGTTTGTTAGCTTATTTTTTAATGTATATATTTCAAACAAAAAAACCAGGAAGCAAAAACAACCCAACATCTAAATTATAAACCTAGAAAACAAAATTACAAAAAAAGAACACGTTAAAAAAACCAAAACACGGATAGACAATGTTAAATCAAATTATTGACCGAGGGCTTAATACTCAACACGTTTTTCAAATTATCTTACAAGGTATAGCTAAGAGAGAAAATTATTAATGGTACAGAGAATTTTTTTAAAGTATTTCTTTGTATTCTTTATAGCGAATTCCTTTCCCATAATTTGAGGAAGGGCTTGTTGAATACCTTTCTGATTCATATATGAAATAAAATGTCATGTTTCATAGAAATCTGACATTTTAGCTTTACCTTTAATTACTCTGAGTTGATATGTCAGTTTTTCTGCCTTTGCTATTTGCCGTAGCTCAGAATACCAATAATGTAATGTTAAAAATTTTGCAGATTTCCAACACTTTGCTATTTCCCTATAGGTTGCCATCAACATAAACACTATTAATCCCTTGGATGTCATTTTTCCATTTCGTCCCCCCCAAATTGTTAACAAGGCCAGTGCTGGTGTGGCATAGATGATTTGATGCATAATATTTTCCATTTTTTCGCAAAACTGTGATACTACTGAACATGACCACCACATAGGGATGTAATTCTGTTTGTTTACTTGTGTGTGGATGACACGAGCTCCATGCCCCTCCCTGCCTCAACTCTTCCTTGTCATCTGTCACTTCTCCAGAGGGCTGCCCCTTCACACAGTCCATTGAGTGGGCTCTGGCTCATGGGTGGTAATGCTGTATTGGCAGGGCTTTTTTTCTGGGAAAAGAGGTGGTGGAACTCAGTGGGTTGTCCTCAGAGAAAATGGTCACACGGCTGGTGGCCCCGCCCCCTGATCTCCAGACAGAGGGGAGTTGAGATTGCCCTCCGTGCTGCTTGGTGGCACGGAGGGCAATCTAAACTCCCCTCTGTCTGAGATCAGGGGGCGGGGCCACCAGCCATGTGACCATTTTCAAGAGATTCCGGAACTCCGTTTCCCCACGTTCCCCCTGAAAAAAAGCCCTGTGTATTGGCTTCTGTAGGTTCTCCAGGTGGCTCCGGACCTCTGCTTTGTTCTGCTACACAACAGAGCAGAGGTCCTTTGTCATCTTGGAGGCTGAGACCACCCTGAGCTCCCCACCTTCTCCGGCTCACACACATTGCAATGGGCACGGTGCAACTTGGAGGGTTGTTTAAGACTCTTGAGGCTTTCTACACAAGTTGCCCGGGCGCATTTGTCAAGTGTCGGGAGACACAATGTTCGCCAGGAAGTGTAGTTTTGAAAGACAGAGCCAGCAGAGATCTCTCTGGAGGGGACATGTAGCTTAGAGCGGGGGTGTCGTGTGCCAGGCTAGCCCAAGTAGAGTAGTTAAAGTCCAGTCCAGGGTCAGAGCACAAGTCCAAAGTCCAAAGTTCAAGAGCCAAGTCAGGGGGTCTGTAGGTCAGTACCAGTAAAGTCAGGTCCAGATGTGAGCAGAGACAGGGCATAGTCCAAAGGCTACAGGATCAAGGCAAGGTTCAAGGGAGTGGCCACAGCAGTAGCAGAAATTCAACTCGTTGCTTCCACACCTGGCAGTTCCTCTAGACTGGCTTTTATAGCCAGGTGTGGTTTGCAGCCAGCTGCTTGGGCTCTATCCTGATGCTATTCATCATCACTATTGACAAGCAGCTGGCGTTGTCCCAGGAGGCGAGTACTGCGCCATCTCTCCTGCAGCAGGGCCGGATCGAGGATTGCCAGTGCCCGGTGAACCCTTGTCTGGCCCTCCGTGTGTGCGCTGTGCGCGCACACTCCCAGCACTGTGTGATGACATCACTTCCGTGATGTCATCATGCAGGGGTGGGAGGCGTGCCACCCACATGGCAAGCCAGCCGCCCCAGCACCTGGTGTGCCGTGGAGCTTGCAGTGATGGTGCGGGCGTGCACTGGGGCAGCCGGCTTGCCACGTGGGTGGCTGAGCACAGGGCTGGGAGGCACTCCGCACGGTTCAGCTGGCCCGCTGCCCCATGCCGCCCACGCGGCAAGCCAGCCACCCCATCAGCGGGGCAGGTGAGGGTCTCCCAACCCTGTGCTCAGCCTCCCACGCGGCAAGCCACCAGCTCTGGCACGCTCCCATTGGCTGGCAGCCACTCCCGGCGCCCCCTCTTTGGCGGCACTGGGAGCAGGCTACCCCACTGCCCCCCGTGATCTGGCCCTGTCCTGCAGCTCCCCTCTCTGCCTTTGTCTGCAATGTTCTTAGGGTGTGGGTGAACCTGGGGGGGGGGATGGAAGCCCCTGACTGGGCTTCACCTGTGGTGTAGGAGCTGGAGGGTGCTGGTAGCTCTGCCTCAGCTGCTGGCTGTGGACTCTGATTAGCCAGCAGCTGTTCTTCCTGATCACCAGTCGTGGCTGAGTCAGGGCTTGTTACATGAAGCTCCTGTTCTCCTGAGGAGTCCTCACTTTCACTGAGCCCAGACTGGCCCATGACAGGGGGTGTTTGTGAGTGAGTGGCCAGTCTGGCCCTCATAAGCAATGGAGTGGGTGCCCTGTCTGCCGCTAGGGGGTGACTGTCCCCTGTGGGCTGGGGGGGGCCCTCTCGGGCCAAGGGCCTCTGCTGGGTCTTCCCACCCTGTCTGCTGGCTCTGGAGGGGTGGGGATGCATTGAGGCTGAGGATTGGCTCTTCCTGCAGCTGCCACTCATGAAGCTATCAATAACAGGTGTTATGTGATTGATGGATGCTGCCGGTGTTTCTGGGGAGACTGGAGAGCTTGCTCTGCAGCCCGTGCCTGGCTGGGTTTGCTTGTCGACGCATCTCCCTGTGGACAGGGAGCAGACAAGCACCACGGAAATTAAGCAGGCAACTGTATGCCTCTGCCACAGCACTCCCTTTGGATTGCACTGCCCATTGTCTATTCGGTTATTTTTTTTCAGCATCTGCTTCGAGCCACCAAGTTCTCATAGGCATGATACTGGAACCTGGCAGCTGCCTCCATGAATTGCTAACGAAAGTTTTAGAGGTCACAGGAATCGAGAAGCTTACAGACAACCCATCACAGAACAGACTTTGGTGCTTCCCTTTGGAAAATGGATTCTTATTTTTCTCTATGTAGCATCACCTTTCTGAAAATTGCCAATCTTCTTCACTCACTCACAGAACAGGAGGTATTATTCTAGAGCCTTTTCACGCTGGTCTTCAGAAGCCTTAGTTAAGCACAAGGCTTTTTTTCAGCGGGAACACCGTGGAACGGAGTTCCAGAACCTCTTGAAAATGGTCACATGGTCTGGAGATCAGGGGGCGGGGCCACTGGCCATGTGACCATTTTCAAGAGGTTCTGGAACTCTGTTCCACCATGTTCCAGCTGGGAAAAAGCCCTGGTTAAGCATGATGGCATTATACAGTTTTTGTAACTGTTTAGCGATTGCACTCTTTTGCCATTCTCTGACTATCTTAGCTGTGCAGCAAATGAGAGTTAGAAGTGGCCCTTGCCTCAGAGCGGAACTACAAGTGACAAAAGGCACAGATTGAACACTTGTCAGCTTCCCTCAAGTTTTGATGGGAAATGTAGGCATCCTGGTCTTGCAGCTTGGCTCACTGACTGCTGTCCAACGGACTTTTCAACTGTCACTTGTCCAACATTCCGCCCAGCTGCCTACATTTCCCATCAAAACTTGAGGGAAGCTGACAAGTGTCCAACCTGTGCCTTTTGTCACTTGTGGTTCCGCTCTCAGGGCCAAGCTACAAGTGACGAATGACACTGGAATGGCAAGTGTATTTCTCCCTGTTCACTTGCCCTCCACTCAATCCACTTGCCGTTCAAGCGTCATTCGTCACTTGTAGCTTGGCCCTCAGACGGTCGTTTAGATCCAGCGCCCCAATGCCTGTTCAAGCCTCAAGTGCTCATTTGCAATGAGTACTACAAAAGCGCCATCTAGCGGCTTCCATCTGTCAATACTTTCTAGCAAGAAATTTACGGCCAAAGAGTAGTTCCACAGATTTGTTGTACGCTGGCCTTTTAGCCTGGGCCACTTGAACAGAGAATCCAGAGGACATCAGTGGCAACCTGCTGCATTCCAGAGTTTTCCCTATTGCCCCTCACCCCCCATCAGAAAGGCTGTCCGCAAAATACCCAGTGAGGAAGAGATACAAGCCAGCATCCCAAGCCCTGCCAAGAGGGAGTGCCCGGTTGGCCAAGCTCCTCGCTGCTCAAGCTGTGTGGGAAGGCAGACAGCCACCGCTAACCTGGCCATGCCCCAACCCACACCATGAGAAAGGCATCTGGTTCATGGCTGGCTGGACAAGTGGGTTGGGAGGGGGCTGGTTTTCTCCCTCCCTCATTCCCTCCCTCCTTTGGAAGGGTGGGGGTCACCTTCTGTGTCCCTATCCTACAATTTTGCCTGGGTCCCAGAATCACTGAAAAAGCCCCTGCCCCTTCTCTCTTCTCTCCTCTTCCCCTCCTCCTCTTATCCTTTGGGTTATGCATCATACCACGGGGGTAACTACTGTGCAGATGCCAGAATTAGAATCAGGTACTGGTACGGTATTTTGTGCTAAGTGTTTCTCTGACTGCTTGTCTGTGTAACCCTTTTATCCTAAAAAGGGCCAAGTTAATGGTCACAGAACTGCAGCTTAAACTAATATCTGTTATTTAAAGGTGAGGGAAACAATGGGTTTAGAACAGGGAGTTTTCAACAAAACAATGTGGATAACAAACGATATTGATTAATCCCAGAGTCAAGGTGAAAAGAGAAGGGAGGATCATGGGTGTCCTTACAAACTGAAGACGGGTTCCTTTGCATGTCTGGTGAGCTCTCTCTTTTTCACACGCTCTGATAGCTACTTTTCCTCAGTCACGGCAGGAGAAGTCCCACAAACCCTCAAGACTGGACCCTCACACCAGAAGATGGCCACTATTCTGCCAACTGCCTTGCTCCAGCTCCGCAGGCTTTGCTCCCTCTCACATGTCTTCTTCAGAGATTTCCCGCTCTCTCAGGAGAAAAACACCTCATCATTTTCTTCTGCTTTTCCCTTGGAATTCCACCCCCCCTGTCCCCATGTCCCCTCATCCATCCTCTCAGAAGAAATCACCTCCCTCTAAAAGTTCAGTTTTCCAGATCTGGGCCCACATATCACAAACCTTTTAATAATAAACAAATCGTTTTGCAAGGTTTACATCTGTAACCCTGGTTCTCCTCAATAAACTATATGATAGTTTAAACTTATTGTAGCAAGATCCAGAGGAGTTAGCCATGTTAGTCTGTAGCTACAAAATAGTAGAGAGTCTAGTAGCACTTTTAAGACTAACCAATTTTATTGTAAGCTTTCGAGAACCACAGCTCTCTTCATCAGATGCATCTGACGAAGAGAGCTGTGGTTCTCAAAAGCTAATGCTACAATAAAGTTGGTTAGTCTTAAAGGTGCTACTGGACTCTCTACTATTATTGTAGCAGCCTGGGTATAAATCCTTTCACCTCCACACCCAGTTGGTAACAGCTGCAGCAGAGAGGGGGAGGCAGGAAAGTCCTGTTCCCTGAGATTTGCTCTTCTCACACTACTTCAGAGCCAGGTTGCCCATTCACGGCATGCTGTTTTGGCTATCTAGCTCTTCTATCCTGACAGGTACCTTTGGTCCATATCCATTGAAGGTGGGTAAGCTTCATGACTGCATGTGGAATTTAACTGGTTTCTCTGCTTCCAGGAGAAACACTCCACCAGCTGCCAGGACTTGCCAAACATGCGGCCCTGCTAACATCCCACTCTTCCTCTTGCATGGAATATTGACTGGAGTGATGGAAGTAGCTGACGAAATGCTGCCACGGTGGCCAAAAGATTTCAAAACCATGCCTTAGTCATCCTCTGCAGGGGACTAGTGTTTTCTCTGCAACATCTTTGCAATATTTGAAAACGAAGAATAAAATGGGACACCGTGAGGCCTCCTAGGCAGAATAATTATTTTTACATGCCTCATTTTTCAGAATCTGCTGTCAGTGTTTGCAAATATCCATCTTTGCAGAAGATCTTTACACAAGGCCTTACTGGATATTGTTTTAGTCAGCGCTTCTGCTCACATCAGGAGAGGAAGAACAAAGAAAACAACTTTCTGGGCCAGCAGTGATTATCAGCCCACTCACACAGGTACTTTTTCACACAGAAGTAATTTGTGCTAATCCTCTATCATTCATTACATCTCTATAAAGTTTCTAGGGAAGGAGGAGGAGAAAGGATTTTCTATCTACCTGAGACTTCTTCAGATGTTCTGTGCGCATACACAGAATGTGCTCAAAGGAGAAAAAGACTGTGTCTTCAAGCCCCGTATTATCTGTTTGGAGAAGGTCTGAACTGAGCCCCGTACAAGTCCTTCTCAATATGACTAGGAAAGCAAAAAAAATCCCAATGTTCCCACTTACACAGGCAGAGCCTACCCATATGATCTACACTGAGGTTTCACCAGCTCAGACAGCAATTCTAGAAGTGGATTCTCTATATTGCAACTTGTGAGCCCTCTATGGCAAACATAGCTGAGATCTCTGAACACACGAAGCTGCCATACACCTTTTAGTCTACTGAGGACAGTATTGTTTGTTTGTCTGTTTGTTTGTAGTCCGCCTTTCTCACCAAGACTCAAGGTGAATTACTCAGTGTTGTTCAATAGAACAAACAGCTGAGGAATTCGATAAAACAATACAAGAGGGTATAAG
Source organism: Eublepharis macularius (assembly GCF_028583425.1). NCBI lineage: Eukaryota > Metazoa > Chordata > Lepidosauria > Squamata > Eublepharidae > Eublepharis > Eublepharis macularius. Next base: position 126,408,379 of record NC_072795.1, on the reverse strand, counting down.
ATTGCAGACATTTGAAAACAAACAGAAATTCAATACAGAGCTGAATCAATTTTGAAAGAAAACATGATGTAAAAAAACACAGTAACAGACAGTGCACAGTAATATAGTCTGCAGTCCCTTTATCTGCAGTCCCTTTATCGAAGCATCTCCTTGATTCATTTCCTTGCAGCGCAGCACCATTACCTGTACAAGAAAGCCCTCCTGAATAACTTTGTTTTGCGCAGTTTGTGGAAAATCAGGAGAGCAAGAGCTTTCCTGACCTCTTCAGGCAGGTCATTCCATAAGGTGGGAGACCATCTTTTCTGACAGGCGGTGGTTCTCCAGAATCTCAACCAGAGGTCTTTCACATAACCTACTACGTGGTTCATTTGACTAGTGATGCCAAGGTATGAACCTGGGAACTTCTGCAGCAAAGCTCATGCCACGTCCCCTTCCATGAACCACCCGAAGTAGATATTGTGCGCATAATACTCAGCACCTTGATGGAACTTCATGACACTTTATTCTACGGTAACAGGTAATTAAGTAAGGTAACAGCTGATTAAGTAATTTCATCCCTGATTCTTATCAAACATATCAGTGCTATTAGAATAAAGGACCGTGATGTACTTACTAAACTAATTAAAGATACAGTGCCATTGAGCAACCGGCCTTGTGCATGAAAATTTATATGCAACTGACCTTGATTCGTCTCTTTTGGTAACTGCCAGGAGGAAGGGGCATCGGAAATGGGACTCCTCGCTAGCAAACCCATTGCAGTTGCTACTCTTGAAATTCTTGATGTGTGAATTGTTGTAAGCCTTGCGCTATTGATGAAACTGATTTACGTTGTATGTCTTGGTTTGTTACTCATCAAGTTGGTATATACTGTGGTTTAGAAAGTGTGATTTGGTGAAGCCAGCTTTGGCACCTTATCGTTTTAAATCAAATAAGCACTTCTGCACTTTGTATACTGGTTTTGTATGATGCTGCTTGTGGCTTCATTTATCACGCTTCCTTCGTATTGACTGTTGCCAGCTACGTAACCATTTAGAGTTTGTTGTGAATTGATTTTGATTCTTGTATAAAGACTGCTTGATAATTTGTTACACTGTATCTTTGAGCCAAGCTACAAGTGACGCCTGACACAGGTTGGACGCTAGTCGGCTTCCCTCAAGTTTTGATGGGAAATGTAGGCGCCCTGGTTTTACAGCTTGGCTCTCCATTACAGCTGCAAGACCAGGATGTGCCTACATTTCCCATCAAAACTTGAGGGAAGCTGACTAGTGTCCAACCTGTGTAAGGCGTCACTTGTAGTTTGGCTCTTTAATTCATTTAGTAAGTACGTCACTGTTCTTTCTTGTTTCGGATACGCTTTGCCCGTGACTCTCTCTCTATTGTTGTGTTATTAGAATAAAGGAAACATAATACAGAGCAGAGAGTACTTGAGGGTCTGCAGAGGCCGTCCCCCCCCTCACCTTTTTTGCACATTCTGGCCACAGCGTACACCAGAGTGTCCCTCCAACTGATAAGGCAAAAAGAACAACATTCAGGTGTGTGTCCATACTATTCTGAGTGATGCCCATTTTACTCTGATATGGCAGATAGAACACACACCTGTCAGGAGATATGCTTGGGGGAAAGGCAAAGTGTTCGTCTAGCTTCGACCAGGGCCAAGGCCTTTTCAGCCCTGGCACCGGCCTGGTGGAACTCCCTTCCACAGGAGACCCAGGCCCTGTGGGATTTCTTACAGTTCTGCAGGGCCTGTAAAACAGAGATGTTCTGCCGGGCCTATGGTTGAAGCTTGACATCTGTCCCTCGCCTGACTGCATGAGCTCAGTCGTCCTACCCTGAAGATGGTTGTTGCTTTTTGTACTGTGGGCACTCTATGGTTCTATGGCAGGGAGGGCTGTGGTTATCGAAGGCTTGTGCTGCAGTGGAATTGTATGGTCTTGGTGGTGCTGCTGGACTCTTTTTGATTTTGCTACTACAGACTAACAGGGCAAACTCCTTTGAACCTTTACACAAACAAACTGATCCCCACATCAAAAGGAGCTGTTTGCATCTCCATATCAAAGGAGTTGTTTACATCCCCCCTCTCCTCCTTCCCCCCTTCCCCCCCCCGCTCTCCTCCTCTATATTTGACCAGTTTCTTTCTGCCCTCCATGCATCTGACGAAGAGAACTGTGATTCTCGAAAGCTTATGCTACAATAAAATTGGTTAGTCTTAAAGGTGCTACTGGACTCTTTTTGATTATGGTTCTAGCACAGTCTTTATATCTGAATGGGATGCCTCATGGAGTGATTGGTTTTATGTGCATTAACTGTATTTATTTATTTTATGTCATTTATAGTCTGTCTCACTGAGACTCAAGGCGGATTACACAGTGTGAGATTAGTACAGTCAGTTTCAAGGACATTTCCGTAAACGATGCCATAGGGTAGCATTAGTAAGAATCTATACAGAGTTGAAGAAATGTTTACACAGAACATAAGCAATGGGCTGACATTAGATCACATGAAGCACAAGCAGCTGATAGGAACACATATTTAAGACAACAGGTAGTACGTAAGGCAACATAGAGGTGAAGTCTATAGTCCTTAACTCATTAGCGAAGTGTCTGAAATTCCATCCCTACAGCACAAAAGCCTTTTTGAATAATTCGGTTTTGCATCATTTGCGGAAAGCTAGGCAAGTGGGGTCTCTCCTGACCTCCTCAGGCAGGCTGTTCTACAGGGCAGGGGCCACAAGAGAATTCCGTGTATGGGCTGCTGTTGATTTTGTCCATGTGCAGGGTGGCACCTGTAGGAGGGCCCTATTCAGATGAGCGAAGCTGCCGTGAAGGAACATAGGGAGGGAGGCAGTCCCATAGGTATGCTGGGCCAAAGCCGTGAAGAATTTTGTATGTAATAACCAATACCTTGAACTGAGCACGGTAGTACAAAGGGAGAGACAATCCTTCAGGTATCATGACCTCAAGCCATTTAGGGCCTTATAGGTAAGAGCCAGCACTTTAATTGTGCCTAGAAACAGCCAAGCAACCAGCACAGATTTTTGTGCAGCAAATCATATGAAGCATTATGGAAAATAGTCATATTTGATGGATATAGTGCTTCTAGTACGAAAGATATGCAACATCAATAGTGCGCAGAATAGAGTCATCAGCAACACAAATCCCCTGGTTCCTACCAACAGGAAAAACAAACAATGCTTTATAGAGATACTTAAGAACCATACACAGGGCAGATGTAATTTGCACTACAGCTAATACTCTCATGATGAAATTTGTTTCAAACTTGGCACAATACAGGCTGTTTCCTCGCATCCTTAAAGGGACGGCCCACTCACCGAACGCTGGTGGCTCTTCTCCTTCACTCCATATGTCTCCAATTTCAAAGTGATAGCAGGCTGTTTGGCTTCCGTTTTTTCAGTGCCTATTGGGGGACACAAGAAAGTGTGGACAATTGCGTTCTCATAAAAGGCGCCAAAAAACCAGAAGCCAAACAGCCTGCTACCGCATTGAAATCAGAGATGTGTGGAGTGAAGGAGAAAAGCCGCCAGCACTCAGTGAATGGGTCATCCCTTTAAGGCCACAGACACATCACAGGGGTTGCTAACGGCACTACCGTAATTGGTTAAAATACTGTATTGAAATAAATAGTTTGATGCAATGTGCCACGTACTGTGAAAAAAAATCAGTGGGTTTAGAAGGGTGGAAGTTGTGTTTATTGATTAGATTTATATCCCCTGCAATATTTTATAAGGACTTTATCCTCCATCCCCAATGTATTCACTTCCTGATGCTCTCTTTCAAATGTGATTTCATTGTTGGGTTTGGAATGGCTGTGGTGGAGTGGTGTGCTCTCTAGCTCCTCCTTCCTTAGATTAGAGGTCACATTACATATTTATAGTCAGACATTAATGGTAAGTTATAAGCTTTTTAACGTTACATACTTGAAAACTATTCTGCTGGCCACACACTTTTCTTTCCCATCATTATCTCAGTTGCCATCTGCATTCACAAGCCAGTCTTTCTTCATGATTAGGTGAGGTTCTTAATAAGCTGACATTACAAGTCAAACTTGAACGGCAAGTTGATTAACTTCCTACGGAAACTGCAGTCTATGAAGCCATTATCTACATGTGTTTTACGGGTGTCCTCTGCTTTTCATCAGACATGCCAAGAACTTGGATGCAAACATGATCTCCAAGTGAACTTACCTTCATCGAACGTTCTTGTTCACATGCAAAGTGAGATCCTAATCAGATCACCTTGATTGTTTCTGTTGAAATTCATCTCAAGAGGTATGCTGAGCAGCTTTGCACCTGGGCAGTAGCCGCTTATGTTAAAGGGCCAGATCCTACTTTGGTAACAGCCCTTTTCAGATGTTACATCCATACATAACAGGATCCCAGCAGCTCTGCATATAGATAATGCATTCTTCTTGCAACGCTTCTGATTAGAGATGGGCACGATCCGCATTATGATCGAAAAAACCCCACGATAATGGCGATCGCGCGATTGTGAACCGGCGGATCATGATCATCCGTGGCCAACGATCCAGCGATCAGGAGGGGCCCGGATCGAGGCAATCGGGCTCGTATCGGGAATCCAGACATTCAGGCGCAAGCAATCTATTCCCCTGGCAATGGAGCCAGGGGAATGCCTGAGCTGTGTTTGCCCTCTTTCTGTCGCCCTGGAAACCCGAATGGAAGCCTAGCTTTCCTTGATCAGCAGGGCTTCCTTCCAACCACGGAGCAGCAAAGCAGTCACCAGTTGGGAGAAGACACCCAGGGGAGAGAGGGGGAAGGGGGTGTTCTGTAGCCATGGGCACTCCAATCTCATCCCTGCAAACCCTGATAGGCAGCTCTGACGGCTAAACACAGACGAGCGGCCAGACCCCCCACCCCTTGAGGCGACTTGTCGCCGTCTCCCCGTGCCCGCTGGGCCCGGCGGCCACTGCCACCACCCACCTTCCCACATAGCTGGGAATAGCGGCGCGCCCCGCTTTGGCCTCCACGATCCACGGATTGGGCACGGGAGATGATCGGTGTGGATCGTCAATTTTTGGGGGGATCGTGCCCACCTCTCCTTCTGATACACAAGGTCCCCATATTGTCTGAACAGGGGAACACATGTATTTTGCTTATGCACACCGTTTCAGTATGTACTAACCAGAACTCTGAAAAATGTAGCAGTCAGTTTATGATAGCTGAAGCTGTATGTATATATGAAATAGCCAAATAGGCATGTTGCCCCTGTTCAGGCAATATTCTGACCATATGTATTATGACTCTCTAGGCACAGTTGGGAAGCTCCCAGCACATGTGGATACAAAATCTGAAAAGGGCTAACAAGCTTGACTAAAGTTTTGCAATTACCCGACCTATTCCTCAAGCATGGAATCATTTCCAGGTTCTCCCCTCTTTACTCCTGTACTACTGGATGCATCCTTTTAATGTCCGACAACAGATATGTTACACTGCCTACTTCTGACGCCTGCACAATCAGTGGCATCTATTTATGAAATGAGCTGAAAAACAGGAGGTGAAAGTAAGCTGGTACAATGTACAATGTATTGGTTGTTGTGGATTTTCTGGGCTGTATTGCAGCGGTCTTGGCATTGTAGTTCCTGACATTTCGCCAGCACCTGTGACTGGCATCTTCAGAGGTGTAGCACTGAAAGACAGAGATCTCTTAGTGTCAAACTGTGAAGAAGATGTTAGCAGGTAATTTATATCTACTCAGGAAGGTGGGTTTGGGTTGCATCATCCTGTAAGTGTTTCCCAGGGTGTGGAATGCTAATGCTTCACTGTATCCTGAGGAGGTTCTTTTGCATATGGATTGGTGCTTGATATGCTAATCTTATCTGCAGGGCTATTGTAAGATGTAGAGTATTTTGTTAGCAGTACAATGTATTGTTTCAACCCCCTTAAGAGAAACAGTACTGATAAGAAACAGAAATTGCTCTCCTGATGAAGAACTGATTGTCAAATTAGCTAGATTTATGGGCAGACACCAAAGACACACAGAGATATCCAAGCAGTAAGTCTCAGTTCAAAAATCTCAGTTGGATTTCCCCCCTCTTAATGACATGCTTTTAAATAATTCATACAAACAGACACATCCAAATTGATTTGGACATGTGTGAACAGCTTGGCAAACGACTTGGTCTCTAATCACAACTAGTAAACAGGACAAGAATTAATCCAGAGGGTGTCCGAACACCCCAGTTTTAAATGCGGCTGTTCATTTAAAATTGCATTTTTATAGAGGTATTGATATTAAAGTAGCCTCTAACCATGTTCCTGCTAGCAGAAGAGACTTCTACCAGTAGAAAAGAGAGGTCACTGTCATGGTCTCCTCCTCTCCTCTTTAGAAAATTAACACACCTCCTCTTCAAAGTCCTTCTCGAAGTTAAGCAAGGCCAAGAAACACTGTGGCCTCCAATTGCAGACTCCATTAAATCTCCTCCAATGCGTAGGATTACAGAGAATGGCAGTTCTTTGCTTCGACCCTAACCTCCCTCAACTATGTTGGTCCTTTCTCTGCTTTCCAGTCAAATACACAAGCACACTTGGTTGGCTCAGAGAAGCCCTCAGTTTCTCTCTGTTGTCACTTCTGCAACTTCATTTTTTCATCCTAGGCCGTTTTCACACTGCTTACCGGCCACGGAACATCGGGCCAAACTCCCGGAACGACAGCGTCTTCCTGGCACGATTTCACGCAAGAACGGCAGTTCTCGTGCAAAATCGCGCCAGGAAGATGCTGTCATTCCGGGAGTTTGGCCCGGTGTTCCGTGGCCGGTAAGCAGTGTGAAAACGGCCCTAATCTGTTCACTTGTTGGCATTTCCTATTTTCTTCACAGATGTGAAAATCTTAGCAGATTTTCTTCACTTATGTCCTGCTTATCTGTATGTCATTACTTATTATAGACTTTTCTTCAACAGAAGGATGACCAGTTTCTTCCACCTGGGAAGCCAGATTGTCTCCAATCAAGCAGCTAGTGGGGCTTCTCCAGAAGGAAGGGAACTCCCTACATTCTTGAGCAATAACAGTAAATATCAGGCCTTGCTTCTGTCAGCAGGCTCCCTGTACAAAATGAGAGAATACCTCAGAGGCCATTGTGATACACCAAGAGCCAAGCTACAAGTGACGCCTGACCCAGGTTGTACACTTGTCGGCTTCCCTCAAGTTTTGATGGGAAATGTAGGCATCCTGGTCTTGTAGCTGTAATGGAGCCAAGCTGTAAAACCAGGACGCCTACATTTCCCATCAAAACTTGAGGGAAGCTGACAAGTGTCCAACCTGTGTAAGGCGTCACTTGTAGCTTGGCTCTAAGACTGCTGGGTGTCATCTCCCATGAGCAGAAGATATTAGAAACTGCAGCTTATTAAGCACAGCAATAATTCCTCCTGTTGGAGGCAATGTGGATCGGTTGGAACTTAACTTTCATTGTTGGTGGTCTTGTCCCAAAATCCAAATTTATTGGAATAAGGTTGTTTCGCATATCCACAAAATCACCTGATTCAAGGTTCCCCTACAACCAGAAGCTGTGGGAAGACAATGCTATTCCAACCATCAGTAAAGAGTTAATTTTCTTCCTTCTTTCAGGTGCCAAACTACTTATAGCTTCTTCGTGGAATAAAGATAAACTTTCCCCATTGGTAGCCTAGTACAAAAAAATCTGGGATTTCTTTATAATGGAAAAAATTTCAGACCAGATTATATTCTTTAGAGAATGCAGCGGGGTAGGAGGGAGAGAATGTGTGCCTGCACAGAAGACCTTAATGAACAAGTTACAGGTAAGTGCAACCCTGTTTTCATTTTCAGTTTTCTATGCAGTCCCACATGGGAGATTAACAAGCCACTTACTCATGGAGGAGGGATGCACTCTTCACGAGAATAGTATTTGCAGGACCACTCGACCCACGGCTGCTTTCATCCTGTTATGCACATCCAAGGCATAATGCCTGATGAAGGTATTGGCTGATGTCCATGTAGTGGCTCTATAGATGTCTTGTAGAGGAACACCTTTCCTCAGGTCTGCCAAAGACACCTGTGACCTGGTGGAATGGGCACGGACTTCAGGTGGACAAGGTAAGCCAGTTTGCTCATAGCACATCTTGACAGCCTGAACTACTCATCTGGCAACGGTCTAAGAAGTAGCCTTTCCCCCTTTATTTGGGGCCTGCATAACAAACAAAAAGTTGAACCTCTGACCTGAATGGTGCTTTGGTAAAAAAGTATGGTCGTCCTTATGTCCAAGGTATAGAGTGTCCTTTCTGCCTCAGATGGGAAAATATAGGCAATATTCATTCCTGTGAGGTATGGAATTTGGAAACTATCTTTGGTAAACATTCCAAACTAAGTCTCAGCACCATTTTTTCCGCATGAATCTTAGGGAAAGGTGAAAGTGCGGCTATTTCTCTTATTCTCCTGGCAGAAGTAATAGCTACCAGGAATACCACTTTAATTGAAAGGCTCCTTAAGGAACAAGTGGCTAGAAGCAAAAGTGGTCTAACCATCAATCTAGCCAGAACTGGATGTAATGAGTCCATTGAGTAATACACCAATAAATAGCACTCTTCTAGAAGGGTTAAGGGTGGATTTCTTAAAATCAACCCCAAACACTGACATGTCTCTAAAATTATGTCTATGTATTTTTTAAGGCCTCCATAGAATGGGCAGAGATCAACCAATCGTTCAGATATGGGTAAACAGAACAGCCCCTAGTTCTTAGGTGTGCAACTATTACAGCCATGCACTTGGTGAATACTCTTGGAGGAACTGGTCGCAGGACCTTTTCCCTGGTTTAATGTTCCTATTGGGTGGCCTGTTACTGTTGGTAAATAGTGGTTTAAATTAGGAAGCTGTCTTGAAAGAAGTAAGGTTTAACTTAAAAGGTTTGTGAGAGAACAGTGACAGGCAGGCGCTGCAGACGATCAAGATTTGGGTCCTATCCCAGTAGTAGGCTACTTCTGGGTACCAATCTGGTCTTTGTTTCTTCATTTCAAGGGGTGGAGAGAGTAGCCAGTGTCAGTTCTTCCGATGTGTGTGCCTCACCACAGAACTGAAATAATAAGTTTGTACTAGTGGAGGGCTTAGCTTTACCCAATGGACCACACAGTATTCTCTGGGTGATCGCTAGAAGTGGTTAAAGAGTCCCTAGTATAAGATAGTACTTATATGCCCATTGTGTAGTTACACAATGGTGTTCAAGAAGGGAACTTGTTGTATAGATTGGCACAGGCTCAGATTGAGGGCTGGGTGGCAGTGCGGTAAACTCTCTGAACAGCTTCTCATGGATTTAGACCAGGGCTCATTTCGAGGGGGAACACACAAGAATGCAGTTCAGGCAGTTCCCCAAAGAGGTCACATGTCTGGTGGCCCCGCCCACCTGACTCTCGGCCATTTGGGGCTCGTTTCAGCCTGGATTGGGGTTGAAACAGCCTGGATCGGGCCTCTGACGGGTGGTGGATCACTTTCCCACTCAGCAGCAGCCCGATCCTGACCATTTTGGGCCTTTTCCCGGCCATTTTCAGCTCCTTTTTGCCATTTTGGGCCCAAAACAGCCAAGATAGGTGATGTCAGGGGGTGTGGCATATGCAAATCAGTTATGCGAATGAACCACTTCTGGTGATGGCAAGGGGCGTGGCATATGCAAATGAGTTATGCTAATAAATTGTGCTGATGAGTTCCTCCCGCTCTTGTTCTACGAGATGACCCCTGATCTAGACTATTTATTGAAAAGATTCTTACCCTTCCTCTCAACCAAAAAACTTCCAAGGTGGGATCCAGTAAAATCCACAAAGAGTGACAAAGTTAAATAAAATATTTTAATAAGTCTGTACCCCATAAAAACATTTAAAAAGAAATCACTGAGAAATATGTCATCAGCGCAGATCAGGAGAGCACGGCACTCCGTGTTTTTTCAAGTAACTCCAGCATACAGAGCTTTGTTCACTCCGTTCTCCATCGCTCCCGCCCACGATCTCCATACCCTGGATAAAACAAGGGATACGACTCGATGGCCTTCCTCTCCCTCCTAGCTAAACCCCAACTAGAAGCAAAACCTGAAGTCACACGTGTTATTGCTTTCAAATTCACGCGCAGGCTGGTTGAAGGTAACAACCAAAGGAAAGGAATATATTTTAAAAAATAATAATTTAGTATCATATAGTCAAGAGTTTAGAGTACCAAAGGAAAGTGAGATGTCGCCTGCCTGTGAAGTTCAAAACAGAAAACATTTGGGATGCTGTGCAGTATACAAAGCGGCTGAAAAGTCTTCCTGGTACCCTTGTTTGGAATGCTGGAAGGCCGTGGCCTTCCTCGCCTTCACTACTCACAGAGCCCCACCCCTGCCTCTTCTTGCCTTCAATCTCAATTGCCATGCCGAGGAAAGCAGGGGAGCAACTGTTCTCCCCCAACATTCCCCAGATTTAAATCTCATCTTGGTGCTCTCACCCCGTCTCGGCCAACAAGATCCACCCGTGTCCCAGTTGTCACCCCAGCCCATTCTATACAGAGGCACAGGCAGGACTAAGCACAGTTTACTCAGCCTGGCTCAGAGCTGGCCAAGCCCTACTGCACCTTCTTCTCCTCTAGGACGTGGCCATTCAAATAGTGACCGTTGACATGCACTGGGTTGACTTCCAAACTCCTGCGACTCCAGCACAGTCTGTACAAGACATAGCAGATGCCTACTTGAATCAGGAACAGAAGTGCCAAAATATCCAAGCAGTAATACTCATAGAAGGAAAGCCTGTAGAGGGATGGGCGGAGATATGCAGCTCCATCATACCGAAGGAGATACTCCAGCCAATAGACAGTGCGGTTGAGGGGATGCATGGGTGTGTCCAGGTACAGTTCTGAGATCTTCTGGGCTGCTCTGCGGAAACTGCAAGAGAGAGAGGCAACGGTCACACTCATAGCCCACCGAAGGAGAATGAAACGTCCTTCACTGATCACAATGTGCCCAAATCATGGCAGGGTACACTTTCCAAGGTTCAGTTGCAAACATTCAGCACTTCTCAGTAAAAGACCTAGGTGTCGTCTGAAACCTCCACAGATGATTGGCCAGTCTAGCAACACAGTTTTTATTCTAGGCCTACTGACTTGGATAGCCCAGGTGAGCTTGATCTCATCAGATCTCAGAAGCTAAGCAGGGTTGGCCTTGGTTAGTAATTGGATGGGAGACCTCCAATGAAGAAGACCAGGGTTGCAGAGGCAGGCAAAGGCAAACCACCAGTTCTGTTAGTCTTTTGCCATGAAAATCCCGCCATAAGTCAGCTATGACTTGAGGACACTCCACCACCACCACCACCAATGACATTAACTTGGCAACTTTAAAATCTGTAATGTGGGAGTCAATAATTACACTAGAGGACTCGTGTGAGGGGAGAGATGCTTAAACCCATCCAGCATTTACTAATTCTCTCCCGCAAAGGCAGCCCACCTTTCAGAGGCTATCCCTCCCCCACCCCCAGTAAAGTTCACTTCCAATTTTGGGGCTCTGCTGGAAGAAAAAAGGATAAAAATTGCTGAAGGGTATTTCCAGGGAGAAATGGCAAGTGAAGGAGTGGTTAAGCACCTGTTCCCACCTGCTAATTCCCACTTGACATCCCATTAGCATTACGAAGCTTGGAAATCTCTTGTTTCTCAACATGTAGATTCAGTTTTGGATAACTACCTGTACAGAGTGGCTTACAGACGCATCAGTTGAACTCACAGAAGCACCTGAAGGTCCTTTGCACCGAACTGTTCTTGGATCTATCTAATCCGGAACCTATCTAATCCAGTCTCTGTTGGCTGACAGCAGCGCTCCATGTTCCCAGCCAGGTAGGGTTGCCAACTCTGGCTTGGGAAATACCTGGAGATGTTAGGAACAGAGGCTGGTGAGGGCAGAATTTTTGACTGAAAGGGACTTCAGCGGTGCATAATGGCCATACAGTGCACCCTCCAAAGCAGCCATTTTTCCTCTGTAGTCTGGATATCCGTCGTAATTCCAGGAGCTCTCCAGGCCTCACCTGGAGATTAGAGCAAAAAGTGGGAACCCACAATTGGAGGGAAAATATAAGTAACCCACGAGAATTTTTTTTTTAGAATTTAATGAATAGTAAAGCGGCTAGTGCTCTAATAAGTTAAATACGTTAACAAGTATGAATATAGATATTTATTCATATTTGTTAACTTATTTATTAGAGCACTAGCCATTTTTACTATTCATTAAATTCTTTAAAAATTTTCTATTGGGTTACTTATATTTTCCCTCCAATTGTGGGTTCCCACTTTTTCTTCTAGTTTCATTTGGAGGGGTCTCTGTTTTTGTATCCCACCTGGAGACTGGCAATTCTACGGGGATCTCTCCACCTCAAGACTCCCTACTCAAGCCTTCTGACTGGAAATGCCAACGACTGAACCTGGGATGTTATGCGTGCAAAACGTACGTCTCTATACTTTCTCACGTGTAAGCAGAATCCATGTAATAGAGAAACAAAGAAACAGACCAGCATATCCCACAATACAGTTACTAGAGATTGGAGTCCTTGAATACCTCCCCCAGTTCACAGGCTTCTATGAAAGAAGATGGGTGATAATAAACAGTCATGAGCCTGACGATAGAACATATCTCACTTGACAAAAGAATAATTGCAAAGGATCATGGGAGGAATCGCACTCAGTTCGTTTAGAGAAACACACTAAAACTCCCAATTTGGATACCATAAAACCGTTAGAAAAGATTGGAATAACGCACTCATTCCTTTCTGCTTACAGTAACAGGAGTAAAGGTGGGGAATCGCCAAATGCTTAAAAGGCGAAGCAGAATGGCACGAATAGGCCCATGCAAGAGAGGACCAAACTCCGTGCATTTGATTTACACAGACCGCTTGGAGATCCTCAAAGAATTTCTGTGGTTCTGGGCCTTTAAGTAGAATCTGTTTTCATAAATTAAGCCTGTGACTTAAACAGTATGAGAGACGGAGACTTTTTTTCTTAACAACGTTCTGTCAGAAATCTCAGATAGCTAGATTGTGAAAATGATGGAGTTAGCGGAGATGGCTAAACCTTCAGCTCTGATCAAAGATAAAATATTGTCTACTTTTATAGTAAATTGGAAAACCCTTATTGACTTTCTGTGTAAGACGACAAAAAAGGAACTGATGATTTGTGGATATGATGTCTAAGAAGATAAATTTGGGAAAACTAAATAGAAGGGGGACATTACTGAAAAGGTAGATTTTGGAGGTATCAAAACTACAAGTGTTATGTTTGTAAAGATATGACAGGTGTTGCAGAGAAAATGGAAAATGATTTCTTATATATGTATTATTTTTCTTTGTTCTTTTTCTTTAATTTTTGTTCTCTTTTTTTAATCTCTTTTCTTTTCTTTCTTTTTTCTTCCCTTTTATTGGGATTTTAAACTTATCAACAGGGCTTTTTTTCAGCTGGAACATGGTGGAACGGAATTCCGGTACCTCTTGAAAATGGTCACATGGCTGGTGGCCCCGCCCCCTGATCTCCAGACAGAGGGGAGTTTAGATTGCCCTCCGTGCACCTCCCTCTGTGGAGCTGCAGAGGGCATTTAGGAAAGCAAGGGGAGCATGGTCCCGCTGGCTGCATTTAGGGGAGCCAAGTGCGCTGTTGGCAGCCAAAGGGAGTCGAGCAGACTATGCATTTGCTTGGTCCCTGAGTGGGAGCTGATGGCTGAGGCTGCCGCAAGCATTCCTGGCTGGGATGGGAGGAGGAGGGAGCGCTTGATACCACCGCCGCATGGTGAGGCAGGCATGAGGGGGCTGGCTGCTGGCTTCCTGGGCTGCCCTCCTCACTATGGTCCTTGAGCAGTGGGAGGGTTTCTCTCCCTCTTCCCCCTGGCGGAAAATCGCATTGAGCGGCCGTTCTTTCTCACTACACTTCCCAGCGAAGCTTGTGGGAGACATGCGAAGAACACATGTTGGGCATCTTGTGTAGTTTCCCTCTCAGAAGCAGTAATGGAGGGCAAACCAAATGAAAGTTTCCTGCATGCAACGGGACCGATCCACCTGACATTCATTTGCCGCAAGCCTATGCTGTGACACGGAATGCTGCTGCTTGAACTAAATGGAGAAAGGTGCAAAATCTTCCATTTATGGCCAATCCGAGAGAGAGAGAGACAGCAAAAACAGCCCCAAGCCACTCAACGCGTTCACCCTCTAAAGCCCACCCTCTTCATATTAGAAAAAATACAGTCAGTAAAGACTCATGTCCTCTCCCTTCTTTCAATAAGGCCGCCCTGAGGCTGATTCACCTGGGGTTCGAAATCACCGTGGTTAAGGCCTGGTAGAGACTTTCTTCAGTAATACGGCTCCAGTCAATGAGAATGCCCATCCCTTTCGCCTGGATGCGCGTCATGATGTCAAATTGGTCCCCATAGAAAGGGAAGCCTACCACTGGCACTCCGTGGTAGATGGCCTCATATATGCTGTTCAAGCCACAGTGGCTGACGAGAGCTGTCACACGGGGGTGACCTGCAGGAAAGCAAACAACGTTGAAGGTCACACTCATAGGAGTTACTTAACGTCACTCCTAAGCAGCAAGTACATACGACCCAGGCCTGGTTTAGACAGTGGATGTTTAGGCCACTACCTATCTCTGCAATTCCCAGTGGGGCAGTCAGGGGCGCCATGGTGCCCACCAATGTGTTTTCTGCCACCTGCTTGTTTCTTGAGCGCAGGGTATACAATCCAAAGGGTCTCCCAATGGAACATAAAACACAGGCAGCTTCAGATTGAAGCTATCAAGATTAGCAAAAACTCAGAGCTCACCCCACGGCTTTGAAATATCTCCCAGTGGCAGCACAGGGAAGGAAACTAGATTGCATCTCTCCCTCAAAGCAAAGAACCAATCCTGGATCTCCTCTCCCTCTTTTATGCATCAGGAGTTCAGAAAAACCCAGGAGGTGCTGCCATTACATCTGCAGGACGCACCTATTTGGATAACAGCTGACTCCATCCTGGGATGCGTGGATCCGTCCAGTATTTTGTGGAACTGGATGAACGTCCCTACCCTCATGGCAAATATTTGGTGGCTGGGTTTATCCCACCCTATTACCCTTACTCAAAATTGTGAAAACACTGGTGAGCCCAACAAGTTAAATATTCTCAGAGCTTTTTTTCAGCTGGAATGCGGTGGAACGGAGTTCCGGCACCTCTTGAAAATGTTCACATGGCCGGTGGCCCCTCCCCCTGATCTCCAGACAGAGGGGAGTTTAGATTGCCCTCCACGCCGCTGAGCGGTGCGGAGGGCAATCTAAACTCCTCTCTGTCTGGAGATCAGGGGGCGGGGCCACCGGCCATGTGACCATTTTCATTGAGGGCAAATTAAATTTTAAAAAACTCCCCTCTTGTTCCAGCTGACCCAAAGTGATGTCATTGTGTGGTCTTGAGTTCCACCACCTCTTTTCCCAGAAAAAAAGCCCTGAATATTCTTGCAATTATAAGCACAATATAGGGGTAAGATACCAAAAGCAGGATAACACAAAAAAATAGATAACAATTATTCAAAGGTAAATCAAAATATATTCATCATATATGGAGTAGAAGTACTCATCCAATTCAGCAGAATATCACAAAACAATCAAAGTAACAGTATATAAAGTCTTTCAGGCAGGAAGACAACCAACAGGTAAGTGAACAATATAGTTGGTGAAGTAAAGTTCCAATTCAGGAAGACATCCAACAGGTAAGCTTCCGTAATCTCATCAACACAGGTTAAGTACTGTATGAGTCCAATTATAATCTCTTTTTCTTTGTTGCAGGTGGAGATGATGAAAGTAGCGGGATACGGCATAAAAAACCCAGCAGCACAGGAGTTGGATGTCTTTTTGTGGAACTTTACTGTATCAAGTACTGAGTACTTCTACTCTGTATATGATGAATATGTTTTAATAATTATACTATTATGAATATATTTGAATAATTATTATTTTGTGTGTGTTTATCCTGCTTTTGGTATCTTACCCCTATATTGTGCTTATTGAGCGGGTACCTCTTTATTCTTTGGAGTTTTGCAATTATAAGCAAGCAGAAAGAGGGTCCAGGAACAACTCTCCATTAGCTGTCCCTGCTGCTGACAGCGAGGACACCATTTGCCTCAGCTCAGGGAGGGTCCTTTAGATGGCCCCCGGATTGTTCTCCTGCCTGCAACCAAAACGCCTTCCCCTTTTGTCAGTCCTGAACCCATTGCCCATCAACGACACTGGATGCTCGAGAGTTCTAGTACCCTCGGAGCAGGAGAAAATGTTCTCTCTATCCACTTTCTCCACGCCGTACAAAATTTTATGAATGTCTGTCACATCAAAGCAGCTTCCTCCCACACAAACAAAAGAAAGGAGGAGTAGCATCAGCAATTTTAACGAGAGCAAGAACAAAAAGAAAAAGAACATGTTGCAAACTTTTAGAGACTTCCTTCACCGAGCTCTCGGCTGCACACAGCATGCATTCAAGTGCGACATTTGATCATGGAGTACGGGAGACGGCTTCCTTCCCCTGCACAATCTACACGTTCTTGTGCTCTCCACTGGCCGCCAACTCACCTAGAAGATCGTTCAGAGGTAGCCAATCCATCATTAGCGTGTTCTCACCCATGTTATCCGGCTTCTGACCGGAGTATCTGCCATGGGACAGGAAACAAAACCCAAAGAAAGCATCACATAAAAGAAGGGATTTCTTTCTCTCTTCTTCCCCCCTGACTTTGAGGGAGAGAGGTGGGAAAAAAACATTTGACCACACACAACACCAACGTTATACATAATATTGAACACCTGGAAAAGCAGCTCTTACCGCCACACAACCTTCTGTGGAAGGCGAGCAAAGGCCCCAGCCATCTTCTCCACTAAGTCTTTCGGGAGCACTCGTATGCCAACACCGAAGGAGACCACAATGACACCAGCATCCGCGGCTTCCATCCAGAGGCCCAGGTCCTGCATATAAACATGCATCCAGAGTTGTACGTTAAAGCCAAGACTATTTGTGAGTCAAGCAAGAGAGGCTGGAAAGAAAGCTGTCTGCAAAGCTACCATGGAAGTGGCAGGTAAGCTGCGCACCACGGTGAAGCCAGAGAGAATGGGAAGGTCTGCTGAGAAATCTGGCCCCATGGACACCATTTTATGATTGGATAAAAAACAAATATAGCGACTTGAATGTAGTCACTATATGAAGACACTATTGTAATGTATTACTAATAATCACAGTTAAATGTTTGTTGAAATGTTATGATGAAAAGATACAGATAAGTAGAATTCTAACTCAAGCAGACTCTATGATATATATTGGATATTCCCCTCCTGTTCCCCTACTCCTATATGAGAAAACCAATAAAATCTATTTAAAAAAAGAGAACTCTGGCAACCAACAACAACAGCCTTCCCGAAGTACACAATAAAAAAATGTTAACAAATTTATGTATATAAAGTGCAAAAGTGCTTGATGAATATATACACTTTCATCCAAAATATAACTATAATCAATGTAACTAACAATGTCCAACTGGTGGGGCAAAGAACAATATCCAAGATCAATTTCTATACAAAATTATTCAATTTAGATTCAATACAAAAATACATATTCTGCATTCAATGCAATTTCTACACAAAAATATGCAATCCAGATTCAATACAAAATATATACTGAATTCGAAAATGCACACAGGCATTCAAACCAAGTCCATTTAATGAATCTCCGTTGTAAATCAGTTGCCTGCAGAAGTCTTGCAAATCTACCACACTCCAAAAAGCCACGCCTATGGGTTTTGCCGGCATATGCTGTCCAATCCCGTTTCATCCATTCACTTCTTCGTAGGCATTTATATAGCAATAGCTGCAGTCAATCATGTACCACCATGTTGGTTAACTCCAGACGGTCTAATGCTGTCTGGAGTTAACCAACAAGCACTTTTGCACTTTATATACATAAATTTGTTAACATTTTGTGATTGTGTACTTTCGGAAGGCTGTTGTTGTTGATTGTTCTTCATTTTTCCCAGAGCAGCTCCTTTTGTATTTGAGAATTCCGGCAAAGCAGAAACTCTTTCTCTGTCCACGTGACCACCAACCATACTTACACCAAATGCTATGAACTGGTGGTAACAACAACAACAACTGCACTTATATACCATTCTTCTAGACAGATTAGTGCCTCATCCAGAGCAGTGAACAAATTAGTGTTATTATCCCTACAATACAGCAGGGGAGCTGGGGCTGAGAGGAGTGGCTTACCCAAGACCACCTGCTGAGCTCATGGCAGTAGCGGGATTCAAACCAGTACAGCGCTGATTTGCAGCCCAACCACTTAACCACTGTGCTACAGCAGCTCTCTGACTGAATAATTGCTGGCTGTAATGAATTCTGAAACTAGCAAATGCAGATACCTCAGTACAGATAATGCAAATGTTTTGGAGAGGGGTGGCCCTACTCTAGTGAAAGATTTATAAAAATAAAAAACTTCAACGTGTATAATAATCCTGCAAAATTCCAACAAAACCTTTCACTGTGATCATGTCAACCCTCATATCCCAAATTTTGTTGATTTGGCATGGAATGACTGGCCCTAAATACCTCACTGATATATGTAGTTCACCTGGTTGAAGTACGACCGGATCAAAGTCTGTTTGGCCCATTTAAACTGATTTCTTGGGATACAGAGACTCCACCGCCCTTTAAAGTATGTAAAAAAACTATCAAAGCATCTCAGCATGTATAAAACATCTTTTAATTGTTCTGCAGATACCACTTGAACTGATTTTTAAATCACTTCATGCCTTGTATAAACATTAAGGAGCATAACATTACCATTAATCTGAGCCATAAAGGGTTGCTGTAACACCATTCACCTGACTACACCTCAATACTGTACCATGAATTTTCCAGAGACCCTCAATAGTTAGCAAAAAACCACTGAAAGAACAGTAAAAGTCAAAGGGCGGTATAGGGAAAGTAACACACGTATGTTAACACCTATTACTTAAGTGCAGATGAGCAGAAGACATTAATGTGGAACGCAGTTTCTTAAAGGCCAGCGAAAAACTTTACGAGGCACATGAGAATGCTATCTCTGCTGTCGTGTAGATTTTAAAGCCTGATTTTAAAGCATTGTAGCCTCAAGATGAAGGGATGCAACACTAATATAAATATAGGCTTGCGAATAATTGTTAGCTACCTTCTTGCCCCCACTTCCTTCCTCACACAACCACACTGTCTTCCTCCCGCTTCTGTCTTCACCAACTGGAAGAAGGGCTGCAGGCCTAAAAGCCTTGATTTTCCCAGAGCTTCACGGCGCAATTTTAAACAGAGTTTCAACCTTTAGTCCATTCTCAAGACATGTACTATTGAAGCTAGGGTTGCCAGCCTCCAGGTAGTGGCTGGAGATCTCCCGTAATTACAACTGGTCTCCAGGCCAGAGATCGTTCACTTGGAGAAAATGGCTACTCTGGAGGGTGGACTCTATGGAGTTATGCCATACCAAGGTCCTTTCCCTCCTCAAACCCCACTTTCTCCAGGTTTCACCCCCCAGATCTCCAGGAATTTCCCAACTTGGAGCTGGCAACCCTAACTGAAGCCAAGAAAGAATTGGGATACAACATTATAATGGGGAGGGAGGGGGAGGCAGAGGAATGAATATTTCCAGTAGTTATAGGTCTCTTTGTTTTTTTTATTGTTTAAATGAAAAGTACACGTGATTGAAAAGAGCATCAGGTACCAGGAGAAGAATTGGAAAACATTTACTAACTTACTATATTTCTGATTGCCTAAACTGCAATTTTATTTCAAGAATTTAAAACTTTAATCCAAAGTGAGGACAGAGAGTGAGATGTTAGGAAGCATCTAGGGAGAATGAGAGTCAGTACAGGTCAGGGACACTGAGAGTTAAGCTACAAGTGACGCCTGACACAGGTTGGACACTTGTCAGCTTCCCTCAAGTTTTGATGGGAAATGTAGGCATCCTGGTCTTGCAGCTGTACTGGAGAGCCAAGCTGTAAAACCAGGACGCCTACATTTCCCATCAAAACTTGAGAGAAGCTGACAAGTGTCCAACCTGTGTCAGGTGTCACTTGTACCTTGGCTCTGAGGGAAACTGTTCCCTGCCATTAACAGCTAGCAAAAACTGCCAATATGGTTCTTCGAAACAGCCCTGTAAAAGAAAATGCCCTGAAAGCTCAGGTTTGATAGTGGTCGTATTGCCTGCTGTTGCGAGTCACAACCACAGAAATTCTGCCTATTTCTCATCATGTTTTACCATAGATATGAACCCATCCCAACAATCTATGTCCAAATTTCTATCAACCACACCATATTGGCCAGACACTAAACTACTTACAGTTTATTCTGAAAGCAGAATTTGGGCTACCTCTACATGAAAGCCCGGCTGTCTCAAGTACAAATTAGGCTCTGCCCAGATAATATCAAAAGCAGTGTAATGGTATGGAAGGCCACACTTCCTCTATACAGAGGATTTGTGGGTGCTTATCGGCACTGGTAGTGAGTGGAACACAGTTAGAAACAAAGAAAACAAGTATTTATTTTCTTTCCCAACATGGAGGCACTATTGTGGGAGGCAGTCCTGAGAACTGCAGTATTGACAAATCTTCCCGGGGCATGTTCTGACTTGAGGGATGCTCTTCTCTGTTGCAGTTACGCACAAGATGTCTAGAGTAGATCCATCCTCTCAAAACGCTTTCTGGAAAGGAAGGAGAGGCTGGAGAGGCTTGTGTGTGGAGCTGTCCTCAAACACAACTCAGAAATTTCAACTGTGCTGAACGTCTCTGCTTACCTGATGGGTAACCAAAGCATACATAACCTTCTTGCCTTGTCTTCTGTGGTATTAGCTAGCGCTCACATGCTACTGTGGTGTAAGCTAGTGCTTACACCTACTGTGGTATTAGCCAGCGCTTACATGCTCTAGGATTTTCTTGTTTTATCACCACAGTCTGTCTTGTGTATTTTGAATAACTTTGCACCTTAAATAAATAATTTATATTTTTACTTCTGTTGTGGTTCTTGACTCTGAAACCTCCAAGTCACAATCCCTCTGCTGAACCCACTTGTGTACCTCTTGGACCACCTACTGAATTAAAACTTTGTGCTGGGAACTCTGTTTGCAAGCCAACCTTGCAAGGTAGACTTCTGTGTTGGTTCCCTGATAGGCTTGGAGAGTTGTCTCTTTACTCCTGTGCCTTGGGATAGACAAAGGAACTGGTGGCAGCTACCAGGGCAACTGTGAGACTTTTCTCTCAGTGCCGGTTTTGTAAGTTCTGTAAAACCAATTGCCAGGCACTGTGCGGGCTCTTCTCCTCAGCTGGGCAGAGACTAATTGTAAGCACCAAAGACCTCTCATACCATGCAGACTGCCTTTCCCTGTAAAAGCCCCACCTTCCTTTATGTCCTGGTTGGGTCCTTTGTGGACATCTGTAGTGGAGAACAGGGCTTTGGCTTCAATAGTCCCAAGGCTGTGGGATGACCACCTTAATGAGGCTCAGATGTTCAGCTTCTCTTCGAAGCCTTTCAAAGAGGTTTTACCCAACGGAAGGAAAAAAGAGGGGTGTGTGTGTTTCACTTCCACATAAAGTGTACAACAGGAGAAAAAGAAGTGAAAAAGGCACAGCCGTTGGAGTACTTATAAATTACATATATTCATAAGACATAAGTACAAAGTACAAAGTCAATATAATGATGACATTCAAGATCCAGCTCGTTTCCCTTGATTCCCAATTTTTCTATCAGACTAAGGGAGTCGCGATGGGGTGTCCAGTGGCTCCCAGCATTGCGGTTCTATATATGGCAAACCTAGAAGAACAGTTTATTTATAATAAAACATCTAATCCTTTTTACAGGGAGGTTATATGCTTTAGGAGATATATTGACGACATTTTTTGCATTCTTCGTCATATGGATCAGGTAGAGGGGTTTATGAGATGGATCAATGGGATCGACTTAAATATTACATTTACATATCAAAGTAGTTCGGAACATCTCCCTTTTTTAGATGTGGTTGTGTTCAAACAGTCGGTCTGTTCACTTGGGGTCAAACCCTATAGAAAACCTACAGATAGAGCTGCATACCTAGAATACACGTCCCACCGTAGATCAGTTTTGAAGAAAAACATACCGGTGGGACAGTTTCTTCATATTAAAAGGAACGCGACTGTCCAACAAGACTTCGTAAAGGAAGCAGCGTGGATGGGTGCAGCGTTCAGGGCACGCAATTACCCTAGTTGGGTTGTGAATCGGGCCATCAAAAAGGCTGAACTAACCCCTCGATCTCGTTTACTCACTTATAGAACCCGGGACAATAGTCAGAACAGGATCACCTGGGCCATTGATTTTTCTCCCGTATCAGGAGCCATCACTAATGCCATCAGGAGAAACTGGAACATACTTACTAACCTACCGGGGTGCGATGACACACCACAAATTGGCTACCGTAGAACAAAGAGCCTGAGGGACCTGTTGGTACATTCAGACTTTAGGGAAGTGACTGAGGAAAATGACCTCCCAACAGGCCATTTTCCTTGCGGTCATTGCAGTGTATGTAATCTTTGCATTGATTTGAGAGACATCCTTCATCCGTCCACTGGTAAACTGCTTTACTCTAGGTCATTCTCTACGTGTAGTACTCCCAACGTTATTTACCTCCTTAAATGCAATTGTGGTCTCCTGTATGTAGGGTGTACCACTCGCCCGGTCCGCCACCGTATTCAGGAACGTATCTCCAGAATTAAAAATCACAACCTGGACACACCCCTCTACCAACACTTCCATTCATTACATCCAAATGATAGAACCTTTAAATTTTCGGTCTTGGAGACTATATTAAAACCTGGTTACCACAATAAGTCTCTTTTTCAAGCCGAAATTAGATGGATCTTCCAATTAGACACTATGATCCCCTATGGTCTCAACCATGATATTGACTATTCGTCTTTCTTATGAAGTTTGTGAAATATACCTCTTCCGAGTATCTCAATTTCCCCTTTAAAATAACTCCTTCTCGCCCCCCCTCCTGGTTTCCCTCCCCCCTCCCCCCTCCCTTCTTCCAACCTTTTGTCCTCCCCGCTTAGGATAAAAAAAGACATTGTAATTTTATGGAAATTATTTATTATGAAGTTGGTTCTAATAATGTGACCATTAGTAATGTAATTGACAAGTTTTAAACGGGGATAAGTGCAATAGGGCTCTAATTGGTTTGACAGCCCTTATGTCTTGGGCATGTTCCATTTAATTAATTGGGTGGAACATTTAAACGAACAGGGAGGGACTGGGATTTTACTTGTAAACCAATGGAGCTATTGATGCGGAATGGTGATTGAATCGGAACAATTTACTTCTCGATGTAAGTAACTGAATGGCTTGTGGTTGTGTAATAATTTTGTGCTTTTGGTGTGATATCAGAAGTACTACTGTGAATTGTCAATTTCAGACATTGTGGCCTGAAGAAAGACACTTTGGTCTGAAACGAGCGAAGAGAAACTGCCGGCTCGTACTCGTTGCCACCTACCTGCTTTTGGCGTTGTCGTCCCCGACAACGCGTTCCGCCACGGCTTGAATTTCTTAGAACTGCGTATTTATCCATTGTGCTAGTGAAAGATCGAATACGGCTGGATCTTGAATGTCATCATTATATTGACTTTGTACTTTGTACTTATGTCTTATGAATATATGTAATTTATAAGTACTCCTACGGCTGTGCCTTTTTCACTTCTTTTTCTCCTGTTGTACGTTTTACCCAACGGGGCTGTGAGTTGCAGAGTGTTTCACAACTGCAGCTGATGGGCTTTGCAGAGTTTTACCATCATATTTCTATTTCACTGCTTTTCAGTCTTCATAGTGAACCCCTCTCCAAGCTTTGGAGAGGCAAAATATAAAGATTTTAAGCAAAGCAATGGAATAATGTGACTCACAGATTGAAGAGAATTCAGAGAGGAGATTTGTAAGGAAGAACTTTTCATTAAAGTTAATGTCCCATTCTAGGTTTTGCTTGGTTTTTAAACATTTCTTAACTATAGAAAACTATATATGTTTTGTGTTTTAAAGTACTGTAAACCACTTTGAGCATTTTTTTAAAGGAAAGGTATCAGACACATAGGCAAAATAAATAAATAAGGCAACATGGAAAAGCATGGAGCTGTTTGCAGACGTTCTGCATTATAAAATCAACATAGCAAAAGGAGAGAATCATGGAAAAGACCACTAAGTAACAAGCTCTCAGAGCACCATGACCAACTAACTAATGTCAATGAGAAAAGAACCAAAAAAAGTGAACACAGTCTCATATCTTCATTAAGTACACTTCAATAATCACATACTGAAAAAGCTGCCATCAAACACTCCAAGGCACAAATGGTCAACAAGCAATAAAGTCCTAAATTCACCATAAAGTGCACCATGCAAGAAGTAACCGTTGTACAGACACTTGAATACAGTTTAAAGTGACCGTGCCTAGAGCAGAAAAACATCTGCAATACAGTCAAATACGGAGATGTCCATAAATTCCAAATCTTAATGCAAGTGCAGTTCTGTTGATGAGTAGCTGAAGAAATCCATTGAAGAGTAACTGCGATGGAGGTACCAGTATGTCCACCCGTTTCCTTCTTCCAGGCAGTTACCACGCTACAAACAACAATAAATGAAATTGACAAAACATGCACTGCTCATGAAATATAAAGAAAAGAGTTAAAGAAAAAAAGTTATACAAACTTACAATGAATGGTTTCAGTCAAAAATTCAGAAAGTATCCCAATCATCTCCAATCAGTAAAGAGGCAGCTCCATGGAATACACAACGTAACAGCTTATAAAGACCAACAGCTGTGGAAACACTCAACAACAAATTCAAATGAAATTTAAAGTGAACTGCCAGCGGCCTGTCAAGTTACTGAATTCAAGTCAGGAAGCAAGACAAATCCATGTTCACATTCCGCCCTTTAGGAAAAACAGTATTCAGCTTGAAAATCCACCATGCTTCCTTCCTAAGTAAATCCCTCTTTATAAATTCAGGATTCGTGGCTCTACTAATATACAAAACAGTAAAAGACAGATCCCCTACGTCATGTCCTACTTGAGAAAAACGAGGCACTAGAGGCGCTTCAGTAACTCTCTGATGAATACAGGAGAGATGCTCCTGAATTCTCAACCTGATGACACGGGTGGTGCTCCCAACATAAAACAGGTTACACTGGCATTTAATCAAATAGACCAGCTTGTCTGTGTTGCATGTGGAAAACCCACTAGGTGGAATATCCAACTCTCTAACCCCTTGATTGTCCATAACCAAGGCCGTTTTCACACTGCTTACTTTCCCTTGGAACGACGAGCAAAAAAAGCGGAAGATAGTGTTTTCTCGCGCAAGATGAGTGTGACGTCGCGCAAATTTCACGTGAGAAAACGCGATCTTCCGCGGTTTTTGCGTGATGTTCTGGGTCGTTCCGAGGGAAGGTAAGCAGTGCGGAAACGGCCCAAATTACACACTGAGCAGTGGCCGCAGGGAAAACAACCCCATGGCAACGGAGCCACGGGAGGAGGTTCACGAATGTCTGTGAGTACTAACACGTCCTTCAGGTTGCGCGTCCTTCTGAATGCTATTCTAGGTCATAAAGTGCAACCCGGTGAATCCTGTAGTCATGGCCAATATTTCAAAACTGCCCTCTTGATCAAGTTGGATATAGGTGTGTAATCCAACGCAAAGGTGATCCTGTACAGTTGGTCCCTACGACCAGATGAAAATATATCTCCCCTATTTTTATTCACCGCTCTCTGTTTACATGTCGACATTATTCTATCAGGATAACCTCTCCTCTGCAGAGTTTGCGGGGCCAAAGGAGGAAGAAATCACGTGGACAGATTCTAGAGCTGCTGGAAAAGCATTCCGGAGAATTCCCCCCCCCCAAAGCCCTGGCTACACACGTATGTGTGTGTGAAAAGGTGGTATACCCTGCACCAGCTGAGTGATGGGATATTGCCCCACACTGAGGATTCACAGAGGGCCAAGCTACAAGTGACAAATGACACTTGAACAGCAAGTGAACACTCACATGTATTCCTCCTTGATCACTATGTGATCAAGTGGAGCGCAAGTGAACAGGGAGGAATACCAGTGAGTCTGTTCACTTGCCATTCAAGTGTCATTTGTCACTTGTAGCTTGTCCCAGAGATATTCACATATATATATATCTCCTCCCTCACAAGGCATTCGCGGCTGTTACAGTACAACTACAATCTATGATCTTTGTGAAACAACCTTGCATGCACATCACTGTGGCAGAGGTCATAAGCACTTCAAGCAGTTTTCCTGCAGAAGAACTTCTAAACGAATAAATGAAAATAAATCAGGACTGTTACCAAATCTTCTGCATTTCCTGGGGGCAACAGGGCCACTGTGTGACCTGGCACAGTACAATTCTGAGACAAACTGTTCTGAAGGTAGCACAAGCATCCATGTACTGTTCTACTAAATTAAGGCTTTGAATACAATATTAGATGAGTCAACCTTTTTTTGGGTTAGCATATGTACTAACAGCCCAAAGGAGAGATGGTGAGGACTGGAGAAGAGACGAAAAGAGCCTTCTGA
This sequence comes from Eublepharis macularius, assembly GCF_028583425.1. Taxonomy (NCBI): domain Eukaryota; kingdom Metazoa; phylum Chordata; class Lepidosauria; order Squamata; family Eublepharidae; genus Eublepharis; species Eublepharis macularius. The sequence goes on along the minus strand of NC_072795.1, from coordinate 126,381,802 downwards.
TAATCCTACATTAATACGCTAGAGAGGGTTACCAGGACAGCTAACAGCAAAGTGGGTGTCAAGACTAGCCTTTAAAATCCTATATAGCTAGCCTGTCTGTGTGACTTTGATCAAGATGGGTAGCCGTGATAGTCTGTCTGTAGCAGTAGAAAAGAGCAAGAGTCCAGTAGCACCTGTAAGACTAACAAAATGTGTGGTAGGGTATGAGCCTTTGTGAGTCACAGCTCACTTCTTCAAATACTTCTGGTATCGCGGCTGGTATCACAGCTCACTTCTGGTATCTGAAGAAGTGAGCTGTGGCTCATGAAAGCTCATACCCTACCACAAATTTTGTCAGTCTTATAGGCAGTGGCGTAGCATGGGGGGCCCAGGGGGTGTTGCCAAGTGGCCCCCCTCTCCTGCTCCAAGGCCTGCCATGAACTGTGTTTGTGTTTCCTGCGCTGCTGTTTTACTGCTACACCAGAGACAGCCCTGCACATGTGCACTTTAATACACGTGTCTGTTTCCTGCCTGTTTATTATCTACCACGGACTGTGCCTGTATCCTATTCCTGCTACGGACTGTGGTGAACATGCTGTTTCCTGCCTCCATGGAAGCCTGCCTCACCTGGGCCCAAGCCGCGCTGTTAGCAGCCAGGTGCCACCCAGGGAGACCTTCAGCGAGCCTGACCAGGCACCCCCTGGCCAGTCCCCGCCTGGAGCCTCCCCTCGCTACCAGGCAACCTGCTAGCAACCCCCAGCCATGCCCAGCCGGCAACCATGTTCCCAGGCAGCCTGCTGAGAGAAGCCATTTCGGAGAAGCGAGCAGACCACGTCCACAGAGGCGAGCCTCGCCTTGCTCTGCATATCTTAATAGCCGCCCTGGAGAAGGAGCTAAGTGCTGACCATCCCAAGCACTTAGGGAATGCATCTCAAAGCAGCCTCTGCATTCCAGAGATGATGATGACAGGACAAGCCCTGTCCGCTGGAACATCCATTCAACACGCCCGGATCTCCCCCTCCCTCCTTTGTCCCCTCTTCCCGAGGTGTCACAATAATATAATCAGATTCCTAAAGTGGCCCATCTAGGGTAGTTGTAGAGCCATTAAAGCCTTTGTTTCACCCCTGAGAACCACTGAGAACCGCACCGGTCCCAGGGTACGTTTTGGGGTATTTAAGCTGGCCTCCCAGGCCACATGGTGCGCGTGCCATTCCTCTCCTGATCCCAGCCAGGCGCGTACCATTCCTATCCAGACTCCTTGCTGTCACTCTATTGGATCTAGTGCAGGCATTAGACCTTCTCATCTCGCTGCTACGTCTTTGCTCCACGTCGGGATTGTGAGTATACCCAACTTCATCGATCTCAAGTGGGCTACCCCGCTAAAGCAACCATTTCTATTTTCCTACTCTGTGTTTCCTAGCTCTTGTGTGTAACCTTGTATGCGTGTGCTAGTTCAGGCATACGCCACATTATTTAGTAAAACACGTTGTACTGTTATTTAGTCTGCCTCTTTATTGCATGAGCTTCTGGAGAGGGACCCCGGTATATATTGGTTAAAAAGATCCGCACTAAATTTAGTTCCAGACTGCTGGAACTAATAGAGCATTTCTGGTAACAGGGGGCAGGCCCCCCAGGCACAAAATTTTGAGGGGGCCCCACGTCCATGGCCCCTCCCTGGGAGCGTTCCCGCTCCGCCCCCTTGATCCTTCACCGGAGCTGCCCACACCGACGCCACCAGCTTAGCACCCAGTGAGCTGGGCGCCCCAGCAGCATGGCAGGCAGCATGGCAGACAGCCTGCCTACCTGCCACCTCAAAAGAGCGCCCACAGTTCGGGCTGCTTGCCTCCCCTGCCCCTTACCTCTTCGACGCAGCTGCCCGCGCCACCGTCATCAGCTCGGCACCCAGCAGTGGTGCAGGCAGCTGTGGCGAAGAGGTAAGGGGCGGTGAAGCCAGCAGCCCGAACCGTGGGAGCGCTCTGGGGGGGCAGGGGCACACCCCTGCATGATGACATCACAGAAGTGACATCATTGTGCAGGGCCCAGAGCGCACGTACACACAGGGCAGGGGCACCTCCTCCTGCCCTGGGTGCCCCTAACCCATGCTACGCCGCTGCTTATAGGTACTACTGGACTCTTGCTCTTTTCTACTGTGTGATTTTGGTTCAGGAGTGTAAGTTTCCGCAGGCCCAAGTTGAGTCTGGTCTCTGAGAAAGAATGAGCAGATCTCCTGATTAGTTGCACCTGGAGCCTGCTTGTTCCCAAGGGAAATAGGTCCTTGGGTGTCCGGGAGAATCAACCTCCATCTATGCTCCCTGTTTTCTCATGCTAGCACTGCTAATTATCTAAGTGTGCCCTGACTGACTAACAGTCCTTGAAAAGATGGCTGCTCGCAGCACTGCAGAACCTCTCTATTCAGAATCATTTTACCAGCATGTGAGAGAGGTGCTTTTCTCCACGCCAGATACTGAGTTGACCAGAACTGCCTGGCGTGGTTTCAGACTAGGGTTGCCAGCCTCCAGGTGGTGGCTAGAGATCTCCTGGAATTACACTTGGTCTCCAGGCCATGGAGATCAGTTTTCCTGGAGAAAACAGCTGCTTTGGAGGATGGACTCTATGGGATTATACCCTGCTGAGGTTTCTCTCCTCCCCAAATCCTGCCTTCTCCAGGCTCCATCCCCCAAATCTCTAGAAATTTCCCAACCTGGAGCTGGCAACTTTATTTCAGACTTCCTTTCTAAGTCTGTGAGTATGAGCAACACGCCTGGAAGCTTCACCAGAGATGCAAGTTAGCAAGCCTTGTAATGTCTAGTTAGATGGCTTTAACCAGGGCTTTTTTTCAGCTGGAACGCAGTGGAACGGAGTTCCGGAACCTCTTGAAAATGGTCACACGGCTGGTGTCCCCACCTCCCGATCTCCAGACAGAGGGGAGTTTAGATTGCCCTCTTTCTGGAGATCAGGGGGCGGGGCCACCAGCCATGTGACCATTTTCTCCAAGGGCAACCTACTGAGTTCCACCACCTCTTTTCCCAGAAAAAAAGCCCTGGCTTTAGCCAGCACTGACAAGTATTATTTTTTCTGCCTATTGCTTCTGCAACAACAGAGTGGTTCCTGCCCTGCATACACTCTTCCTAATCTGAATTACTTAATAAAACAAAATATTTTACTTCTAGTGTCAGGAGTTACTGACTGAACGTGAGTCTGTACTCTCAAAAATGAACCCAGAGGTCGAAATGTCTCAACCTGAAAGCCAGACCCCGGTAACGCTGCTAGGAGTTTCATCAAGTGGCTGTCAGTTCAGCACTTGGGAACGGCAGCAGGGGTTCTTTAGGCGTAGACAGTGGCCCACAAACTTTACTACTAGCTGAGGGAACAATGGATAAACCTTAACCACTGGAGAAACAGAGAACTATGCATGGGTCAGCTCAGCAAGTCTGAGCACCTTTAACGGAGGAAACTGCTGATAGGCAGGAATAACATTTTTTCCAAGTAAATACCGTCCCACATGATAGGACAGAAATTACAAGACACCTGCCTCCTATGTCTGAAACCAGTCTGGCACAAGATGGAGTTGGTATACGAGAACAACATGGGGCACTGAAATCACCTCCCACCAGGGCCAAACAAAATGTGATTTTTTTAATGGTCGGGGTACCTCCTTGGCAGGCACAAGCCATGCCGGCTCGTAGGCAGGGGTTGGGACTGTGCCCATGTTGACGGTATTGTCATTTACAGCCCACATCTGATTCAAGCACCTGGACCACATGCGGAGGGTGCCGGACGGCCCTCTTGAGAGGCAGCTAACTACCTACCCTGCCCGATACTCTATTGCCTTGGTCAGCCACTTCAGGCCCACACTAGGGAGAAGGGTGTGGCATAAAGTAAAATTTAAAAAACTGAAAAAAGCAGGCACAAGTAGAAGAGAGGAGATGGGGGAGAGTTTAGAGTGAAGAGGCAGAGAGTGGTAAGGAAGAGAAGAAGGAAGAAAAGGCAACAGAGATCTGGCTTGGGAATTGGACACCTTAATGACTCTCTGGGATAGCCAAAGTTCAGGGAGCTTCTACCACGAGTCCTTGCCACGGGAAGAAATTAGGGTAGGGTGGATCTCACATTCAGCTAACGCTGAAGGAGATGTTGTTGTGTAACCACAACATGTCACCATCACACTGTCTATCATTTTATTTGGAGGAAATGGAATAGAACAGTTTTGATATTCTTTCCCCCCCCCACTAGATACGACAGTCACCCCAACCCATTGTCTAAAACTTGATTTAACACTTAAAATATCTCTACTGAAGCATCTACTAATGATCAAGCACTATGAAGAAAAACATGCAAGCATATTTGGTTCTGGCACTTACCGCTCGAAGGGGTTTTGCAGGCCCTGTAAGAACTCCTCCAGCAAAAATAATATGAGGAAGTGTGGGCCGGGGAAAGTCAATCACCACATCGTTGCTCAAGAAAAAGAGGCTGGTGCCATAGATAATCTCCAGCATGGATTTCTGGGGCTGCACATCATGTTTTGCCATTAAACGGTCAAATTTGGGCAAGATCAAGAACCTGGTACCTACACGAGTCATAAGAAAAACAAGGAGATTCCAAGTCCGGCCCACAAAGCCCATCTGATCGGTCATCTGGGAATTAAATTCTGGGACGTAGGCGATAGGCGAAGTGGCTCCGATCTCTGCTGGGAACCAAAAGCCAGTGGAGAAGACAGCGTATTTTACACCCAACACGTGGGCCACGATGAAGCCACACATTTCATTGGGATCAACAATGACCAGGTCAAACTCCTCGCTTCGAAGCTGCTCTAGAAGGGTAGCGTTTCCAAGAAGCATATCGCAGTTCTCCAGGTACTTCTCCAGGAGGGAAAACAGCTCGAAGGCAGTCATCTTCCCTTCAAATACTCGCTTCAGCTTCTCCTGTAGCCAATCGTCAACGCTTTCTACGCTGAAGATTCCTCTGTACCACTGTATTCTGTAGCTATGCGGAAAGGTATCCACGGTCCGGCCTTCGTTGAGGAGGAGGACCGCATTGTGACCTCTGCTGTCCAGTGCTTCCACCACCCGTGTAAAGATGTACAGGTGGCTGTCAAAGATTATGGTAGGTATTGCCAGCACTTTGGCACCATGGCAAGGATCCACGCAGATAGCTCCAACAGTAAAGAAGGCAGTAACAAGGTGCAGCCAATGCTTCATGTCAGCCACTGCAGAGAAACGAACAGTTATTCCTTGTTATTTCATGGCACAAATCAGAGGTTTTCATATAATACCAAGCAGCAAAGAGAAAACCACCACGGTCCACCGTGCAACCACGTCAATTCACCTGACGCAGTCACAGGTAGAGGACTGACGTCCTTTGCATCAGATAATTCTCTATCACAGAAACGACACTTCGAAGGAACAAACGGATTTTGCAAATGTACCATGCAATCCTATGCATAATTTCTCAGGGGTAACACTGAATTGGATTGCACTGTTAGACTCACGGCATTTAAGGTTTTCCACAATTAAAAACTTTTTGCCATGAAATGAGGATGGTAGTACTACAGAAAATTCTAACCAGGACAAAATCTGGAATGAGACTTTGGAACCGTGCCACATTCAGCAACAGCTCCCTCTAAGTAAGAGTGCCTCTTAAGTTTCATGTTTTCAAACTTCTCTGAAGTCATGACAGCTGGATACTTGGGGGAACAGCAACCAGTAATCTAAGATACACAACCAAATCTCTTCTTAAATCCTAGGGTGTACAATGGTTCCCTTGGCAGAAAAATCTCTCCTTGTAGGTTGAACATAGCTTTTGCTTCATGAATTACTTAACATGAATTACTTACTCTTCTGCTACATCATGGCTTCTGTCCAAACGGACACCACAAAAGCTACTGTTTTCACTTGTTTCCTAACAGCTGCTTTGGTGCTGCTCTTCCCTATCCACAATCTTTTTAATCGTTCCCCACTAGAAAAGAACTGGCCTGCAGCTCCCTATCAAGGGAAGAAATCATTCATGTAAAGCAGTTTCCTTCCCTTCCCTTATTTTTGCCATCAAGTTACGGCTGACTTACGGCAATCTCAAGGATTCTCAAGGGAAAGGACATTCAGCAATGGTTCGCTGTTGCTTGCTTCTGTGTAGCAATGCTGGATTTCCTTGGTGTTCTTTCACTCAAGTACCAATCAGGACCGAACCTGCTCAGCTTCCAATATCTGACAAGATCAGGCTAGCCTGGCCTATCCAGCTCAGGTAACCTCAGACAGGTGTTGAGAAGCACCACCACTTTTCACTGGCAGGGAAGCTCCATTGAGGATTGACAGAAGCAATAAATACCAAAGCCGGCATTTGCACAGAAGTGGAGGAATGTATTTCACAGAGCTGCATAACGTAACCACTGCAGCCAGGGCCAGTATGCTAGCCAAGCCGCACAAGTGGTTGCTTAAGGGAGTGCAAAGAGGAGGACCTGAATGCATTACTTGATTCTAGCTGCACAGGTGACCGACGTCTCCTCTGGGGGCTGCACCTCCAGCAGCTATATCCAGGAGGTGATGGGTGTACTTTGCATGGTGCAACTGAATATCCTAAACTTTCCCCAGGCAGCAATGGAATGAATGCCACTCAAACTTGCCACTCACCATCTTGCAGTCTCGCCCCTTAGGAGGGCAGTAACCCTGGCCTTACACACTTATGGAAATAACGCATAAAAAGCAACTTGAGCTCTTAAGGAAAGTGCCTGCGTAAGTATCCATTCCAGTGACTGCAGGGGCAGCCAAGAGAAAGAGAACTTATTGCTTGTGTCTGGAGGGGAAAACCACCTCCACCAACTCACTAGCCCAGAGGGCCGAAGCCGTAATGGTGCCTCCCTGTACTCTTGGCTCAAGGCTAATTCAGTGACTCTGTCATTGGCTGTGTTTGAGAATTCATTCCACCCTCCTCCTCCCACACACACACGGGCAGGGGATTATGGCACAGCGGTTTATGGCGCTACCGAAGACATCTAGCCTAACGTTCACCCTCACTAGTAGAGAGAACACCTCAGCCTAGAGGAGCATTCTCTGATGACAGCAACAAGATCCACTGGTCTTGGCAGGTTTTCCTCCTTAAGGCAGGAAAGCCCATAACAAGTCTAGCCAAGGCTGGGTCAAGTTCTCTTCAGCTGGCTGTGAGGCCACCCATCCCCTTCAGAAGAGGCCTGAAAGTTCTGAGAATGGGAGCCTCTTCTCTCTCTTGGCTGTAGGGCGGCCACCAGCATTCTGGGTAAGACGGTTCTCTCGATGCCAGTCAACTGAGATCAAGACGGCTTTCTGTGCCATCACAACAACTTGCAGCCACACGCGGTGCACTCTGTCATGATCGTTCTCCTCCTGGATTTTCCTTTGCGGACAAGATTGACAAGCGCACTGCCTAATGACACGCGGACCCAGTCCACACCAGCTTGAATCTGAGGCGGCTAGAAGAAAGTCCAGAACCGAAACATCTTCTGGAACAGTTTCAAAAAGCGATGTCCCTCTTTCAGTCTTTTATTTTTTAGAAGTATTTATAGGCTGTTCTTTATAAGCCAAGCCCATTTATATTTATATGCCACTTTTTATAAGCCAAGCTCAGGGCTTTTTTTCAGGGGGAACACGGGGGAACAGAGTTCCGAACCTCTTGAAAATGGTCACGTCTGGTGGCCCCGCCCCCTGATCTCCTGACAGAGGGGAGTTTAGATTGCCCTCTGTGCCATGGTGCGGAGGGCAATCTAAACTCCCCTCTGTCTGGAGATCAGGGGGCAGGGCCACAAGCCATGTGACCGTTTTCTCTGAGGGCAACCCACTGAGTTCCACCACCTCTTTTCCCAGAAAAAAAGCCCTGGCCAAGCCTATTTATAAGCCAAGGCAGGTGTGTGTTTATTATGTGCCGTCAAGTCGCCTCTGACCTAGGGCAAGGCCTCCAAAATGTCCTACCATTAAAGAAGGCATACAGTTCAACATTAACATCTTAACAATCAAATATTAAGACCGCAAACACAACCGACTCCCAGCTATCTCAGAGCCAAGCTACCAGTGATGCATTACAGTTGCCTGGCAAGTGAACAGACTCATGTGTATTCCTCCCTGTTGGCTCCGAGTTTAAGAAAAGAAAATCTTGCATCCCCTGTGTAATTATACTGAGGAGCCATTTCCACTGGGAACTATACAATTCTTGACTTGCCACTTGACTTGACAAAAAGGAACGATCAGAAACACACGTGGGCTGGACTGGAGCCAGCGCACGGGAGAGCTATGTGGTCATGAAGGTTTCGTGCCAGAACTCTGAATCTAGAAGTAAATCTTCAGTCGCAGAACCAGAGCACTGTGTGTGCAGATAAACACAGGCCGCTATTCATCTCCATCCATGCTAGCAAGGCATGTCCCAGAGACAGCAGCGCATATGCCCTGCACTGTCCCTTCCGCCCACACCACTGGCCCACCTTGATTGGCTTGCACCGAGATCCAGCACTGAGTGTCATCATGCAAAATAAAGCGGTGTGCTGTCGTCTGGCATGTGCGCGCTACACTTGTCACCCAGTTGGGCAAGATCCAGTCGATGCAACCAGCAAATTCAAGCCATCCAGGGCTTGCCACAGCCAGCACTGGGGACGCCTCGCCACGGTCCCTCTTCTTCTGCCATCCCAAGTCTCCTGCCCATCCCTGCCAGGGTACAATGCCTGGCTAACCCCACGCACCTGCTTATGGACTCACAAATGCAGACCACTGGTGGGTCAAATCCCTTCCCCTCTTTTTCAGAAATTCTCCCTAGAGGTGAAGCAAAAAGCGCAGAAAATGTTATCTCCGTGCAGGAGAAACAGAGAGGCAGAGGGTGAGGCCAGACCGGGAGATGCGCACTAGCAAAGGAGTTCCGTTCCCATCCCGTCCAGCCAAACGGGCCTCGCTTCTGGGACGGCACAAGGTAGGGGAAGACGACCGGCCCCTTGCGTGGCTGCACCGGAGGGTCTGCCAAGAGCCCCGATTCAGAGGCAGCCCCATCCGAGAGCTCCGCCGAACTCTCCAGCCGGGTGGCCAAGAGAGCGGGCGGGAGGCGCGCAGAAGGAAGCAGCCCTTCGGCCAGCCCGCCGGCAGCCCAGGACACCGCGGCGCGCCCCCGAAAAAGGGCTCCCCTAGAAAGCGAGCGAGCGAGCGAGCGAGGCAAAGCGGCTGGCCGGCCCCTCTCCGCACCTTGCGCGCCCGGGCAGGCGGGCTCAGCGTCTGCGTCCGACCGCCCAACCAGCCGAGCCCCGGAGCTTGGGCGCCGCGTCTGCCTCCGTCGCCTCCGCGGAGCAAAGTGGCGGCCTGCCGGCGCTCCGGGTCACTCCAGCTCCCCGCCCAGGGGCTGCGGCTAGAAGGGGCGCGGCGGCGCTCAGCCCACGCGCGGCGCTCCCCATTGGCGGAAGGCGCGGCGCCCAGGCCCCGAGCGCCTGTCCGGCCCCGGGCGAGCGGGTGGGCGGCCGCCCGTCGCCTCGCCTGCCCGCTTGCAAGCCAGCCCCGAGCCGATGCGCCTCCCGCGCGCCTGCCGAGGGGCCCGTCTGCGCCCAGTCACGTCGGCGCAAGCCCCGTGGACGCGGCGGGCTCAGCCTCTCGGGCCCGGAGCTCGGGGGCGAGCGAGCCCCGCACGGCGCTCCTCTGCGGCTGGCTGGCTGGTTCCCCGCTCGCCCGGGACCCCCCTGGGGCGGGAAAGGCCCGTCGCCGGAGCGGAGGGAGCGCCCCGGGCTTGTGCCTGCCGCGGCATCCCCCGCGCGGAGCTGCGCCGCCCCGAGCGCCGGCGGGCTGGGTCGCAGGGCGGGCCGGTGTCGCAACGAGGCCCGCCCACTCGCGCCGCGCGCCGGGATCGGGGCCGGGAGAGGAGCGCCTGGCGGAGGGAGGCTTGTGCTGGCCTCCTTCTCCTTCCGAGGCGGCCGTCGGGCAGGTGCGACGAGGCAGGAACAGACATGCCGGCCGGCTGCTCCTTCTGCAGCCCGCCCCAGGAGGGGCAGCCGTTTCGCACAGCGAGGCAGAAGCCCACGCAGCCGCGGCCCAACAGGTTCGGTAGTATCTGTCATCACTCACCCGAGGAGGTGGCACCGCGGGGCGGGGGGAGCGGGAGAAGGGAGCCGCGCTTCTTCGCGGGCAGGAGTTTCACCTCTCTCTGCAAAGGCCACGAACGTGACTTGCTGCCCGCGCAGGGGAAAGCCTGCGGCAGCCGAAGGGGCCACCTTCGATTGCACCCCTAGGCCAAGTAAGGGTGGCACCCTGGCATGGTTGGGTGCATGAATGGACTGGGTACTGCTGGCTGGGTGCTCGGAGAGTGGCAGGATGCTCGGATACGAACAGAGCTGTGTGTGTAAAGTGCTGTCGAGTCACAGCCCACGGAGGGTGGCCCCACAGGGTTCTCACGCCAAGAGCTGAAAGTGGTGGTTTGCTATCGCCTGCATCTGCAAAGCTGCCCTCGACGTCCTTCTTGGTGGTCTCCCATCCAAGCACTGATCAGGGCTGACCCCTGCTTGGCTTCTGAAAGCTGATGCGGTTAAGTTAGCCTGGGCCGTGCAGGTCAGGGTGTGAGCAGGCCTGCCTGTGATTTAGGTATTGCCCGCCCCGTGGGGGATCCCTAACCACTTCCATCCTTGCTCTCCCCCTCCTCCATCCTATCCCAACCACCCCCTTCAGGTAAGTTGGCTTGAGAGAGAGAGGGGCGGCCACGGGTCACCGAGCCAAGCACCTTGAGCAGAGTCAGGCGTTGATGGGACCTGCACCTCCCACAGCCAGGCCTGATACTCTCCCCGCTACCGTGTGCTGCCGCAGCCCTTCTGCGGACTCCTCCCACCAGATGGTGAGATGAGAATATTTTGTTTCCCTTTATGGTTAGGTAAGATTGCGATGTGCCTGGAGGGGGAAGTGTCCTGTCTCTTTAGTAGCAACTTAAAAGAGATGTTCTTGAACAGGTGATGTTTAGCTGCACGCCAGGAAAAGCTTCAGCTACCCATTTCAACATATTCAGTCGCTATTACAGAGGCAGGACATTTTTTCCCAGGAGTGTCACATTCCTGAGCCAACGTGATTGACACCCCCACCCCCACCCCCACCCCCAAGGCTGGAGGAGTTGGGGAGTATCCCCGACAACCAAGATTATCAAGATTTTGCCACATGTTTCAGCTACCACTCGCCCCTAGATATCCAACTCTGGCCCTCTCCTTCCTGCTCTGTCTACATAGGTGAGATCCATTTTACTGATAGATGGAATGACCAGGACAGAATTACAGCACAGGTGAGGAGGTAAATAATTCCCCAAATCAAAAAGTGGGGGGACCAGGACTGCTAGCTGCCACTGCCTTGGTCCTGATGCAACTGTAGACCGTTAAGGCAAATTCTGTAGAAACTGAGCCCTGCTTATTTTGTGTATATCCCATGCACACTTGCACAGTACTACACTATCTTATGGCTACAGGTTAGAACTAGTGAGTTTAAATAGGAGAACCAAAGAGCTTCCGATTAAATTTACAGAAGCTAACCAAATTCACCATCAATTGACACAGGAAAATGACAAGACTGCGCCTCTAATTCAAGCACTGAACTGGAAGAGGGAGGAAGTAGTTCAGTGCAAGTTCGGTAACGCAGAAAGCAGGCCGGAGGAACCGAAAGTCCTAACCTAATAATTAAGCAGCAAACTACAATAGAAGCCTATAAATTTAACCAAACAAAGCTAGCAAACGAGAGATGCAGATCTCTGAGCTAAGAGAGGGGGGAAACAAGGGTTTAAACAAGCTAAGACTCACTACTATGGGACCGACAGCAACAACAACAAAAGGAAGCAGCCCTCAGCAAAAAAAGGGAGGTGGGTGGGAGAAGCAGTATAGACAAACAGCATGGCTTCACGCCTTGTTTTCTTAACACCAGCGCTCCAGTCTCTGTGCCCTCTCACAGGGAGTGGGCTACAGCTCTACCTACTATTCACAGCCCACTGGTACTCATTCCCATTTGCTCTTTTAGTGCCACATCACTGGGGCCACACTACTAGTTGCAGTCCACTGGTTCTCAGCCCCACTGGCTCCTTTAGTGCCACATCGCTGGGGTCTCAGCCCATTCATTGCTGAATGAATCCCCCCCAGTCACCCTTGCACTGATATTGTAAGCCCAGATGAAGGAGAGTAAGCAAACCACTTCTGCATACGTCCCCCAGGTAAGTTTTGTCCTTCGTGGCCTGGGGTCCACTTAGGGTCCACTTGATTTATCCCACAATCTCTGCTGGGAACAGTAGTCTAAATCCCCCCCCCACCTCTGAGGGAAGTGGAATTTCTTGCAAAGAACAGCCGCTCAGCTGAAGAGAGTATCTTTCAAAGAGATTCGGAGAGAGACTAAATTCGCTTTCAAAAAACCAATCAGCTGATGGAGCGGGGGAATCCAAGTTGCAATTTCCTGCAGGGAGGGACGAATTTCTCTCTTGTTCACAAAACACCTCTGCTTTTTTCTGTCTCCTGTTACGCCTTTCCCCCATCTGCCCTCATCCCACGTTCTCAGAGGATTTTCGAAAAGTGTGTGTGTGCGCATGTGAAACTCCCCCATCCCTCCCCAGCTGAGAACCATGTTGAGCGGATGGTTTTTTAAACTACAATTCCCAGGGATCATTGCAGGATCCCACACTTGCCGATGGGTATCATGTGTTTTGACCCTTATTTGAAGGACTTTCTCCTCCTATATGTTTTCGTGTGCTGTGGCCTTCAAGCTGTCGCCTTTCCAAAAGGAAAGGCAGGGTATAAATGTTATAATAACAAATAAGCAGTGGAAGCTTACAGCTGTGCTCATTACTTACCAGGATGATATGGATATAAAAGAGATCATTTTTCAAATTTTTATCCTTCTTTCTCCAAACAAGGTCGAGGCAGCTTACAAAACTACTCAGTGGCGTCCACAGAACATTAAAATGGATCGAACCCCTGACATTACATGGACAGAGTTTACACCAGATATTTTAGTTCCTAAATTGCTAACAGACTCAAGAGCAGAAAATTTACTCATTTTAGCCATTTTTAAAGTTCAGGCCATGAGAATTCCAGCAACTTATAAGAAATCAGCCTTTTTGTAGTTTATGTACTAACTTTCTCTGGCCTGAATTCTTCCTTTCTTCCTCATATTACTACTTAGCACTTACAGGTCAGAAAAGTAGAAAGAGAAAGAAAGAAAAAACCAAACAATAAACCCTATTACAGAACCAAGTACTGCAGGAAAAAGTAAACCACCCACAGCCAAAAATCATAAATCAAACCAGAAAATTAAAACTGATAAGTGAGCCAAAACTGAAAGCATTAGAAAACTTGAGCAGGGGTCATTTAGTAGAGAAAGAGCTGGAGGGACTCATTAGCATAACTCATTTGCATATGCCACGCCTCTTGCCATCGCCAGAAGTGTGTCGTTAGTATAACTGATTTGCATATGCCACACCCTCTGACATCACCTATTCTGGCTGTTTTGGACCCAATCCTGGCCATTCAGGGCTGAAATTGGGCCCAACATGACAAAAAGGGGCTGAAAAGGGGCCCAAAATGGTCAGGATCAGGCCACTGATGAGCAGGAGAGTGATCCACCACCTGTCAGAGGCCCGATCCGGGCCGTTTCAGACCCAATCCGGGCCAAAATGGGCCCAAAATGGCTGAGAGGTGGACGGGGCTACCTGACATGTGACCTCATTGGGGAACTGCCAGAACTGCGTTCCTGTGCGTTCCCCCTTGAAATGAGCCCTGCCCTTGAGCATAGAACAGCTTTACACCTCTTTTGGACAATGAAGGGCCTTTGCTTGCTTGCTTTGGTTGGTCTTTTCAAAGAGTTGGCATCATAACTCAAAAGGGCATGGGTTCTGGCAGAACCCAGGTGGAAAAATTGCTAGTGGCTGGTTTGAATAACTATATTCTCTTACAGAGGCCTAATGCTAGAACAAACGATCTTGCATCCCTGTGGCCCTTTGGAAAAGTTGAGGATCCTCTTAATGCTAGAATTGCAATTGTTCAAGATCCTTGTGGTCACCTTTTAAAAAAACAGCAAGTTGCTTAGTTTGAAGTGTAATGCGATCAAACTTAGGTAATGCAATGCGGATTCTGCTACTCCTTGATAAGAGTGCCTTGGATCTAAATGCAGTTTCTAAACACAAATACCCTTACAGCTTGACTGTGTTCTCAGAGTGTGTACTAATTTGTAAGCAGGTGGCTGACCAGGAAAGAGATTTTTACAGTCTCGGATACCTTAATGAAAACATCAAGTCAGTACACTGTGATAAAGGCAAATTGTGCTAGAGATTATTCAGAAAGGCATTAAACACAAAACTGACCATATGTTATCATAATGCCCTCTGTATACATCAGTGCTGAGGCTACTTGTGGAATGCCTTGCGAAGTTCTGCCATATCTCAAAACAGATATTATAACATTGGAAAAGGTGCAGAAAAGGATGACCAAACTAATCAAAAGATTGGAGCAGCTTATTTACAGGGAAAGGCTAGGGTGTGTGCAGAGATGAGACAAAAATGACTAAGGGAGACCATGACGTTTATAAAACTATGGAGTGGCAAAGGAGGACAGAATTTTGCCTCCCCTCTCCCATGATGTTAGAATTTGCAGGCCTCCCATGAAGCCGATGGACCATATATTAATGATAGACAAAAAGGAGAGATACTTCTTCACAGAAAACATGGTTTGGCTTCTGGAACTGCTGCTGGAGAAGTGTGGAAACGGCTACTAACTTAACTGGCTTCTTCCAAGGGAAATTAGACTGCCAGTTAAGGTCCCAGAGTGTATTTACACATTGTTGGGGTTTTTTTACCCCAATGTGCATCACTTTACACTTACTTCATTTGCCACAGTATCAGACAGCTGCTGTAGCACAGTGGTTAAGAGGTTTGGCTGTGAATCAGCACTCGACTGGTTCGAATCCCTCTACTGCCATGAGCTCAGTAGAGGCCTTGGGTAAGCCTCTCAGCCTCAGCTCCCCAGCTGCATCGTAGAGATAATAGTAACAATAACTTGTTCACCATTCTGGGTGAGGCACTAATCTGTCTAGAAGAGTGGTATATAAGCACAGTTATTATTATTATTAACAGTATCTTCCCTTACCTACATGCTTGTTAAGGCATTTGAAAAACTGCAAAAAATTGGATTCTGTCTTTGGCAGAATTCATGTAGATGTTTCCTCAGTATTCTTGTTCTTCGATATGCTTAACCAGTCTATTTTTATTTCCACCAATCCACCCATGGAAGCCTTTACAAAATGTTTTATTATAATGTTCGTGCCCTGTTTTCCACTGAACAGTGGCCCCTGGTGTGGTAATGTTATCCAAGAGGAGGGGATTTCTAAACAGGTTGAATGACGGTGGCCGGGCAGCAGGACAGGAGACGGGGGGCAGGGGGTTTAAATCCATGAGAGACAAAAAATCTGAGTCCCCGCCCCCATGAGATAGGAGAGAATTTCTCTTTGGAAGGAGTTCCAAAGACAGCTGCCATCTTCTAGCACAGACCCTTTGCTCTGTCTGCAGCATTAATGAGTTTGCCAGAGCTGTGAGGAAGAGCCTGTGGAGACCTCACCGCACATCACCCCAACAATGATGGGCATCCTCTGCCCGCTCTAATCCAGAGAGGGTGTCCAGACCTTCCAGGAGTTCTCAAGTTAGAGCCCACTTACAAGAGAGGCGGACTTCTTCCTTTATCTTGGCTCTGGGCCCACACAGTATGTTTTATTCATCCAGCTTTGTTCAGAATGCCTGGTTCCAGGTCCCTTGGTTTCTGCACCTTTCAACAAAGCCTGCATTGAAGATGCAGTTCAGGTTCTGAATGGGGCGTCCAAAACACCATGATCAATAACCTGGCCGTATTGTCGAAGGCTTTCACGGCCGGAGAACGATGGTTGTTGTGGGTTTTCCGGGCTGTATTGCCGTGGTCTTGGCATTGTAGTTCCTGACGTTTCGCCAGCAGCTGTGACTGGCATCTTCAGAGGTGTAGCACCAAAAGACAGAGATCTCTGTCTGGCCCTTCTAAGGTTGGAAAAGGTTGCAACCCATAATTGACATCAGATTAACCCGTTCGCAATTTCTTGGATGCTTCTTTTAAAAGTCAGCATGATGCTTGCTACATTCTAATGCTTCGGAGAAGCCACAATAAAAAAACAAAGGAATATCCGCTGAGATTCCTTGCTCAAAGAGATGTCTGGCCTAAGACCATGCAGGAAAAGAATTATATTCTCCTACTTCATTTATACCCTGCTTTTCTCCACAATGGGGACCATAAAAAACTCACATCCTCCTCCTCCTCCATTTGATCCTCACAACAGCCCTGTGAGGTTGGGTAGGCTGAGGGGGTGCGGCTGGCCCAAGGTCACTCAGCAAGCCTCCGTGGCAAAGGGGCCTTAAACCTGGGTCTCTTGGATCATAGTCCAACACTGTACCACACTGGCTTTCAGTGCCAGCACAGAACATGTAGATTTGCGGAAAACAGGGGAAATAAGCACGGGTTGCAGACTATGAAGCCACCCAAACAACGAGGGTAAGAGCTCTGGCCAGCTCGCTCTTTCCCTGAATAACTGCTGTGGGCATGGTTTTATATTACTATTCTCTGCCTGCTTCCTCCCCTGCTAGCAACTCACTGATACTGGAATGAGAATGAATGCAGAGGTTGCAGGGAAAGAGGTGTGTGGGGTTGATGTTGGAAAGGACAAGCTCTTTATTTCCATCCCTGGCATGATACCCACACCTCAGGGAGGCTCTCCGTTTACCCATCCTCTGGTCCACCCAGTGGTGGCTGTTTCAAGGTGGGAACCGCCTGCCAACCATATAGGCAATGACCGTGCTTGCTTTTCTGGAACATGGGACAGGAGCCATACGGGGAAAGGGTTTCCAAAAGAGCCAAAGTTGGAATGTCAAAGAGCTACTGGTGGCTCCTGAGCCAGTATTACTGGTTTAAGTGTCACTGTGTGTATAAAGTGCTCTCAAATCATCACTGACTTAGGAAGACTCCATAGGAGTTTCAAGGCAAGACATGTTTAGAGCTAGTTTGCCATTGCCCGCCTCTGTGTAGCTACCCTGGGCTTCCATGGTGGTTTCTCACCCAAGTATTAGTTAGGGCCAGCCCTGCTTAGCATCCAAGATCAGGCTAGCCCAGGCCCATCAAGGTCAGAACAAGTGTTCCTGCACACACCAAGACATGGTAAATATGACAGTACCATGCAAAGCTGAACAGTAAAGCAAGGTCACTTGGTTCATTTCTGATAGCTCACTTTTTCCAGTTCTAAATGAGGCCCTTAGAGTCGAAGCGAAGCCCATCTGTTTTCCGAACATCTGGCTGCACAGAACAAATGCTTAGCAGTAGAAAGCACCACCTGCGAACACAACAGCAATAATGGACAGAGCTCTGAAAATACAGAACACACACGGTAGTGGGTAACCATAAACTGGAAACCAGAAACCACGACATAAGCAGCCAGCAGGCTCAAACCAAGTATTTTTAGCCCGGCATCCTGTTTCACAGGGGTCAGCCAGACATCTGTAGAAAACTTGTGAACAAAGCTGGAGGACAACGATCCTTGTTTGCCCCTCAGCTGTTGCTGTTTAGAGGTATACTGCTTCAGAACATGGAAGATCCTTTTACTGATCCTGGCTAATGGACTTTCTTTCATAGGCGTGATTTGTTATACCCCCTTTATAATAAGCATCTTAGGACTAAACTAGACAGGGGGAGGTTTGACTACATGGAGCATTCCCCAAACATTGTAGAGTTTTTACTCTTACCCATCTTAATGTCCTTCCATCTGCCCTTCTTGAAGGGAGATACACCTGTATCCTGAATGAGAAATGTCTCTGTCCATGTCATTCTAGTATGGTAGAAATAATTGGAGCACATCCTCTTATACTGTCAGTTTTACTGGAACATTCAGAATAATATACATCACTCCAATTATGTTCAATTATCCTGGCAGATCAATTTTATATCTCACTCCTCCTTAGCAATTGTAATGAAATTTCCTTTAGAGTAGCTAGATTTTATACCTTAGCAAGTTTAATTAGGCAGAAAAACACAGCTTTGTTTTCGCAAATTTAATTAGAATTGCATTTTATGTTTAGTATATCTTTATATATTTATGACATGTATTCAATGTATATGTTGATTCTGATTTCTGGTCTTGAATCATAATAAATACAGACTACCTGGAGAGGTTCAAGCACATTGTGTGCATCAGTGGAGTGGAACAAGCTGTTCTAGGGCCAAAGGATCCTTGATCTTTTGGCCTACTTCTGCTTTCCCAACACTCTTGGAAGCATTGTCTGCTTCTAACGATGGCTTAAGAAATTTCAGGCCAAAGCTGCCAAACAGGATAGTTCATGGACACAGTCTGCAAATCAGCTGTATTCTTGGGTCTTGAAGACTTAGCAGAGCAGACTGATGCAAGCATTTAATAACGCATAATAAAGTAACCAGCGTTAGACCACATCATGCACCGCTGCTGCTCTGCATTTCTCAAGAACAAAAGCACTACCACGCTTCTTTCTTTTCATGCAAGCTGAACAGGAAGGTGAGGTCACTCGGTGGGCAAGAGTCCCTCCGCGTTTCTAACCCTTGTTCCTTACTAGTGTGCCTCTTCGTGCCTGGCTTTTTTGCCTTTTCACAGCTTTTATTCAGCTGTTTGCTGTCTAGCTGTCACATCCTAGTCATAGTTCTGCCCCCTTACTGTCACATCACCATGCGATACAGCTGCAGCTTCATGGGGGCCCATGTTACCCCCTAGGAACTGAAGGTGAGTCTTGGCTTGGAAAAGTTTTAAAGGGCAGGGCCTCTGCTGGCTCTGGGCCCAGCAGAAAGCGAACCTGCAGGATCTCGGTGTGCAAGCTGAAGCCGAACTGTAGTTAAGCCACTGTGCTGCCCACTGCGGGTGGTTCAGGTTTTACATGCATGTACGCTCCAAGAGCCAGTGTGCTGCAGCGGTTAAGGTACTGGACTAGGAACTGGGAGACCCAGATTCGAATCCCCGTTCTACCATGGAAACACACTGGGTGTCCTCGAGTCACTCACACACTTTCAGTCTAACCTACCTCTCTGGATTTTTGCAAAGATCAAATAGAAGAGAACGATGCAATCTCCTTTGGGTCCCCATTGAGAAAGGCAGGTATAAATGAAGTCAAACAAAAAGGAGATAGGATCGATAGTTGGAGGAGGAGGAAACCAGTGTTTTCTCTTGCACCTGTTCATGGTATAAAACGAAATTCCAGTTTCATGAAGAGCGATGAGACTGCGGCAGCTGATAGAATTAGGTGATTTAGGAGGATTTCAAGACTTCTGGTCTCAAACCATGATATTGGGCACTCGCTATTTCTTTCATCACTCAGGTTTAAACGGAGACCCATCCTGCTGCTTAGCATTTTAAGGCAACTGTATCCGTTACTTAAATCAATAAAAGTGTTAGTGAATCGATGCTCATTGCTGTGGACTCGAGAGCCCAAATGCCACTGTCCAAAAATGTAAGCAAGCAGCAAAATATGTATGAGGAACCTGTCTTCTCATCCTCACCATTAAAGTAACATTTCCTCAATGAGAAGTGATTCTCCTCCCTTTTGAAAAGTATTGCTTGCATTCTTACTTCCCAAATCATCATCTTCTAGAAATATCATTGATTAAAAATGATCTGACCTAGTCTTCATATGGAGCAGAACAGAGAATTTGCTTACCTATGAATGCAACTACTTATTGGTCAGTCAGTCATTGGGTGACCGCTTCTGGATCCACAAATCAGCAGGTAGTTCAGGGAAAAGAAAATACTTGGCTGAGAGGCTAGACTAAACAATACGGACCATTTCCTTCTTAGGACCAGTTCCTGCTGATTTGACACTATTCCTAACTATTCCATAGCATTTCTTACAAATCTATCAGGTAGGTAAGCCTCTACGTAAAGGGCCGGCTGAAGAAGAGCCAGCACCCTCAGAGCTGGAGCCCGGAGTACTGTCTGGAGAGCACTTGGAAGGAGATGTCACAGATACACATTTCCTCCATTCTCCTTACTAGCTGGCATCCAGCGGTCGAGAGAATGGAACGTTCCCGAGCACTCCGTCTCTGCATCCTTACCATGCGGGCATGTTGTCCAGCTCCGTTGCTTCAGAATGCCCCGGAGCACAGCATCGTTCTGCTAAAAGCAACTTCAATAGAAATATTAATTCTGCAGTGATGGGTAGAGGCATGCAAGGAGGACCCGGTGACTGTAGGACTCACAATGTCTCAGAGAGAAGAAATATGTATTATTGTTTTATTTCTAAGTTCTGTTTCTTCTTCTTCTTCTTGTAAGCTTTTTACTATTCTTTATTTTTGCTTTCTGCCCTTTTTATTGGGCTTTTAGTTTTATGAATAAAATTAAAAAAATTTAAAAAAACAATGTCTCGAAGGGAAAGTGCCAGGTTTTCTCTTCAGGGGCTGTGGTGGTGGTATAGTCTTGTGCAAGGCAAAGCATGCGTTGAACTACCTCACAAAGGAGGATCTAGAAGTCTTTCTATGTTTCTCCTTGGCTCATAAGTTACAAGAAGAGAACAAGACAGCCAAAGGGGACACATCCTGTGTAGCCCAGCTGGTTCTATGTAAGGTGCCACTGGACTCCAATCCTGTTATCCTATGCCTTAAAAGCTTGCATTCAAGTATGGGCCTTTGGAATTATAGCCACAAGGAAAATAATGGACAAGTAGAGCAGTGAAATGTCTTCTAGTGTTTTAAAGGATTTCTTTACTTACAACCTGGGCTAAGTTCAGCTTCCAGTGGGGGGACCAAAGCACCACAGGAGGGGACATTTGTATGCCACCTTTCTACCCAAACAGTGCCTCCAAGGTGACAAAACACTAAAAAATAGTCACAACATTTCAAACTATTTCAAACATTTAAAATAGTATAAAATGATTCAATAAACATACGCATAAGCAACACCAAGAACGGGGAGGAGGGCCAGTAACCATTACTGGGGGTATGCCAAAAGAAATGAAGTCTTTACCCAGGGGCTGAAGACAATGCTAGAGGGAGACAGATGAATCTCCCTGGGAAGGGAGTTCCAAAGTTTTGGTGCCACAACCAAGAAGGTCCTTTCGTAGGTAGCCACCGATCTAGACTCAGACAGTGGTGGCACCTGAAGCACAGCCTCTGAAGATGACTGGGAGTAGGTAAGTAGGTTCATATGGGAGAAGACATTCATTCAGCTATGCTGGCCCCAAGCCATATGGGGCTTTAAAATTAATTGCTTAATTTGTGAGTGTCGACATAAGAAGGTCCCCTGCCTAGAACAGAATATAGCATAAGGCCACGTCCGCCTATGGAGAGGTGGTGGGCTTAAGGCTTATCTCCGGAGCATCCTGAAGAAAACCTCTAACTGCAGAGACTATAGCAGGGGACAGGTTAAGGTTCTTATTGCTGTACCAGCTATAGGACTGGACCCAAATTACCTCCCTGCCCCCTCCATCGACTCTGTGGACTCCCTTCTCCGAACTAAAAGGGCCAGCTGGGCTATGACAGCCAAATCAATTCTTTCCTTCCAAAGCATGACAGGGACCTTCATAAGTGGAAGGGCCGGAAGCCTGACAGCACCGTCCTCCAGCCACAGTAGGGCAGCACAATTCAGCCTGGCGGTTTCTTGGAATTAAGCAGGCGAAAGAGAAGGCAGCCATATCACCGTGAAGCCCGTTTTGCTTTTCTGAAGGTTCGATCACTAAGAGAAGGCAGCTCAGCCTGACCAATTAAAGCACTCTGGCTTCTTTCTTTTGTCTTCAGACTGACCACCGAACAAAGGCAAATGGGGCCACAGCTTGTTTAACCCGTCTCCTGGCTAATGAGGTGAGACTTAGGGTGAAGCTACAACTTGAATGGCAAGTGAACAGACTCACGTCACGTGTATTTACGTAATCAAGTGGAGCGCAAGTGAACGGGGAGGAATACACGCGAGTCTGTCCGCTTGCCGTTCCAATGTCATTCGTCACTTGTAGCTTGGCTCTTAGATCTCATGATCGCTCAAGGCAAGGGAAGAGGAGGAAGTGGGAGATGCTCCCAAGTCTAGACCCTCCACAAACTGTTTTCTTGAATTACCTGCCTCCTTCAGAGCGGACAGGAGACCTTCTAGTATCAGGACCATGGGATGGCAACGAGAATGAGGTGGTGGGTGGAGGGCTGAAGGGGCAGACGTCGTTTTGGAATGCCCCTCCCCAATACAGCGAAAGCTCTGTGCAAGCGGGAAAAAGCTGGGATATCAAAACCTAGTTTGAACTTACTATGCTCCCTACTCGGCAGTTTTAATACAGGAGAGCACTTTTTAAAAAAGCATGCTTCCTCTTTGTGTTCTGTCATTTGCTGCTGCCAGCAAAGAGGCTGGAGTGAGAAAGGCAGGCAAGGCCTGGATGGAGACCTTAGAAACACAATGTGTTCGTTTTTAATTGCTACAAGCGCTTCAGAAGCCATTATCTTTGGCTGAAGAGCATGGTAAAATACTGTAAATATACGGCTATAGTTTTACCAGTCCTAAGAAGACGAACAACCCTGAGCTGGAGGGTCCAGGCTAGCCCGATCTCGTCAGATCTTGGAAACTAAGTAGGGTCAGCCTTGGTTAGTATTTGGATGGGAGACCATCAAGGAAGTCCAGGAATGGAATGCAGAGGCAGGCAATGGGCAAACCTCTCTTGCCTCAGAAGCCTCACCATAAGCCAACTGCAATTTGATGGTACTTTCCACTATGGCCAAGCAGAGGCCACAAAACTGTCCAGCTAAGAATGCAACAGGATGCTTGATGAAGAAAATTATTCATTCCCTCCCCTTCTGCCTCATTACCAGTGTAAATCCGGACAAAATCATGTCAACATTTTATAAACATTTTTATTGTACTAGACACTTCGTCAATTCAAGTAAAATTTCCAACCTTCCTCATACAAGTCAGAAGTCTTCTTGATATGTGAAATCCTGTGAGAACAGTCCAAGGTACATACTACAGTTAAGAGCCAAGGTTGTAGAAAGAACAGCCTGTCAGGGTGTTAAGAAATGTCCCCTCTCAATGCGGCCAGCACAGTACTTAGTGTCACAAAGGGGGAAAGGATTTTGAACTGTTGTCAATGGCATCTTGAACATTCTCTAGAGGAACAGCTCACCAGAAATAAGAGCTGTGCCTGGATTTGTACCGTGCCAGACTTTAGGTAAGGGAATTGCTTGACTGTGTGCTCTCCCTTTACACACACACATAACCAGATGGATGAAACGTATAACTCCTGCCCCCCACCCTACCCTCAGCCCAGGAACACTATTACAATCGGAGATGTTCTATCCTCAATTATCAGCCAATACTCCTTGCTCAAGCCTCATTTCCCCTAGCCAGCTGGGTTCAACCCTCACATCTCTAGGCCCCACCTGCCAGGTTGTCTTCCTTTGGTACCCAAAGCAACGTCAGTCTAGATGTTCTTGTCTACATCTGGAAGTATCTCACAGCTGTCAGGGGAACTAACACTCTGGAAAAATGAAGTCGACACATTCACTAAAAGGAAAGTGGCCGTTGTGAACACGGCCTTCACTGGATGGAATCAGAAGCCTATAGGATGAAGAAGAGGCCACTGTGACGCACTGCCCACCGACAAGATGCTGATCATCTTTAGAGCTGCTACTCTGAGGCCTGTTTCTCCTCCTCTTTAGCTATGTCACATGGACAAAGACAAAGGCACAAGAACTGCACTTCACTCTGCAGCTATTTCACTCCGAGGTTTCTGATTTCCTCAGAGACAAAGACAACAGGTCTGAGTTTTTAACATCTGGTCTACTGAAAGAACGGAGCCAAGATCTAAACTTCAGGCAGTCAATGGCCCTGCATAGGCATGATTAAGTCTACTGAAGAAAAAGGGAGCGTTACCCTCAGGTTCTTCAAGCTGCTGTTGCTGACTTATTGGAGGGCAAGGGGGATGGTGTAAGAATGCCCCAAAATAAAGACAGGATCGCAAGAGAAGCAACAGGAACCAAACAGCTGCCTGTCTGCCTGCGCTGAGGCGCAATAAGGTATTCAGCATAATACCCTTTCCCCCCGTTTGCTAAGCCTATGGAAGCCCCCAAAGACCCTACACCCCTTGTGACTTGCGTGAGTCCCCAAGAGCCTTAGAGGAAGAGCAGAGACTTCCCGCCCCCCCCCCCTCAAGCCTGCATTCATTCTGTGCTCCGTTCTCAGAGTACCCTGCAAGAAATCTCAACTGAAGACGAAAGGGCAGCAAAACAGGCCATTTGAAAGGACAGAAAGACTTCATTCCCAGTCAAACGAGCGTTGAATAATGGGGAGTTGTACAGATCACGTGTTACTTTCAATCAATTATTTAAAATATTATATTTGTTGAAAATCAAAAAAGGGCGTTTCCTTCCGAAATAAAAAGGTACTAACTAAAAGTCGAGGAAACCAAACGGCACCACGAGGGGGTCTTCAATGAAGACCACGCTGCCAAGTTCTCTCTATATGTGAAGATGCAGCTGTCCTTCTGTGTTCCCTGTACAGGGGCCACGTAAATCAACACTTGGCAAGGGAGAGACCCCACTCTGCATTCAGCCTTTCCACATGGCTCAGGCCTGGGAGTCCACAGACATACGCGAACTTTAATCACTTTCAAATTTGATGGAGTTTATCTGCGTAGAGATGGTGCCACCGCAATAGCTTCCCCTCTTCTTCTTCGTCTTCTCGTGACGGAAGGATTTGCCTTTTGTAAACTTCAGGACTTCGTTCGCCTTTTCACCCCAGTCCCCAGCTGCTCCTTTCTGGGAAAGAGGAGAGAGTCAGCGGCCAGCAGCCAGGAGGACAACATTCTGCAAGTGTCCAGCAGCTACGGACAAGAACGGTTCCTGAGCCACAGCCTCCCTTATCCAAGCCGTTCCTGGACAGCCTCTTCATTCTCAAGCTTAGCACGGGCTCCTATACTCTCCTCTTCTTACCTTGGCGTCAAAGGAGTTGTTGGCTACCCGTTCATCCAATTCAACCTCCTCTGCTTTCACTCTCCGGAATGGACTTGACTGCTGTTGGAAAAAGAAAAATTATCACGATGTCAAATGAATGCAGAACACGAGCCCGAGGCATCTTGAATTCCTGTGTTTTCCCTCCCAGACAGCACTTCCAGGCCAGAAGTTTTTATTTATTTATTTTATTTATATTTAATTTATATGCCACCCTCCCCACATCAGCAGGCTCAGGGTGGATCACAACCAAGTTTAAAAACATATTTCATCATATGTACAATTTAAAATCATAAAACATCCTAATACATAAGATTAAAATACATGTGAACATATTCACGCACATATATATGTGTGTGTATGTATGTAAACACAGTGGCACATAATCCAGACGACCCCCTATTTAGCCATCTCCAGAGTATTTTGCCAGGGATGTATGAGAGATGGAGGTGTCACTAGTAGGGGGAGCATATACTGTGCTCCCCCGGCTAGGGGGGCACCGCCCGGCATCAACCATATGCCTGGCGGAACAGCTCCGTCTTACAGGCCCGGCAAAATGCTAACAAGTCTCTCCGTGTCCTGGTCTCATTGGACAGAGCGTTCCACCAGGCTGGGGCCAGGACTGAAAAAGCCCTAGCCCTGGTCAATGCCAGGCGGGCCTCCCTAGGGCCAGGAATCTTTAATAGATGCTTATTGTTAGATGTTGTTTCTTAACTGTCCCCCCATCCCACCCCAATAGGTTACAGGTTTTGCTTCCCAATGGGGGAGAAAGGCAGAGGAGAAAGTAAATAAATAGAAAGTCAGTTGGCCATACTCAATATGAAACCCTGGGCCAGTCACTCAGCTCTCAACCTCACAAGGTTGTTGTGAGGATAAAACTGAAAAGAGCACACTATCCTCAGTGACAGATCCTGGGTCAACCCCAACAACACCGAAGCAGTTTTATTTTGGTTAGATTAAGAAAACAATAGAGGTGAAAACTTATGCTGCTTCTGCAAGGAAGAGAAGTCAACACCCGACTCCCTTTCCTCATGACTCACCCGCTTCATCTTGGGGAACGAGTGGGGTGTCTTAGGTTTGGTTTTGCTCTTCTTGAGCTCCGGAGTCTCCAACGCCTGATCGTCTTCCCTTTTTCGCTTCTTCTTGGTCAGGCCTACCACGTTGCCCACATATAAAAATAAGCGTATCAGAATTGTACATTACCGTATCCCACTCTACCAGACAGACCCAATGTTGTGCCAAGTAGCAGCGGTAATCCACAGCCTAGATTACAGCTGAGGCAAATCTAGTATACTAGACTGCTCAATAATAACACCTCTCCCCAACACATATAGTCTTATTACTGGGGAAAAGACTAAACATAGTATTAACAGCGCAAGGCACCCCCCCCACCCTTGCACATCCAAATATTTTTCTCTGCTAGCAAAGTACCTCCGTTCACTGCCCCTTCATCCGAACTGCCGTCATGACTCTTTGTGGCACTAGCCACTTTGGAAGTCTTCGCTGTGGAACTTTTTCCTGTGGGTGTGGATGAAGCCTTTGATTTCTTCCTCTTAGCGCTATCACAGCTGCTCTTCGTTTCCTTTCCTGGTCTGTCTCCTTCCATTCTAAGCTCTTCCTCGCTGGAGCTATCTGAAGAGCTGCTACTGGCAACTGTTGCCTGTTTCCCATCAGCCACTTTGGGGCCTCTGGGTGATCTACCAGCCGAATTCAAGGCAGGCTTGCTCTGTTCCTCTTCACTGCTTGAACTCTCGGAGTCTGAACTGCTGGCTTTTGGAGCAGGGGCCTTAGACTTGGAGACTGCCTTGGGAGTCTTTGCACTAGGTTTGGATGGGGGCACCTTCTTGTCCTCGCTAGAGCGGCTGCTTGCTTTCTTTGCCTTTGGGGTTGGCTTCACTGCAGACTTCACTGGAACTTCATCCTCTGAACTGTCAGAATCTAGGGAGAAAGTTTTACATTTTAAAAAGGGGCTGATTCTCTTGAGAAAACACTCTGGAAACCACAAAATAAAGTGCCGTCCAAGCCGTGTCCACTGGTTTTATTTTGGGGGAGAAGATGTGCACGCAGAATGACAAACTTTAGCAATGGCTGCCGGCGAGGGTCTCAAATGAGTTTCAAGGTACTGTTTGCCAAGAGGGCATATTTCATTTACATTTTATTTTGAACTTTTGAATGCCACCTTTCCACCCAACCAGGAGACCTCAAGGCAGCAAATAATTAAAAACCGTCAAAACATGCTTTTAAAAAAATGTATATAAACAATCAAATCAACAATTAAACATAATGTATCAACAAGAAAGAGGGTCAGTGAGGGACCACCAACTGAAACAGAAAAGCCTTCATTCACTGGCAAACAGTAACAATACAGGCAGACGGACAAATCTAGGCTGGGAAGGAATTCCATCATTTTGGTGCCATGTCTTGAGAATGGAAGATTTGTATTCACCACCGGCAGGCTTCCTTTCTCGGTGGTCCAGGAGTGGGGCAGTCCGTACTTTGGGGATACTGCTCCTCCTATCCGAAGGCAGGGTCAGTCAACTGATCTTGATCCCGGAAGGGAGGGGCTTGTCCCTGGAATCGCCACTCCATTCCCAGGCCCCGACTCCCCATCACGATACAAGAGGGAAAAATAACTCCCCTCATGATCAAGATGTCTTTTGGATACAGGAAAGGAACAACTCTTCCCCAAAGGTGGGGAACCTCGGTGTTTTGCGGTTGCGGCCGTGGAACCTAGGAGAACCTAGGGACCTTCGGCTCTAACGCTTGCCATCGCTCCAAGCGAAATGGGGGGTGGGATAGGGTGGCAGGGCCTTTCCCTTCCCGTGCAAGCTCCACACTGCCTGTGGTCTCGGCCTCCCTGAGTACTGGGATTACAGACATGCACCACCAAGCCCGGCTCATCTCCGGCAGTTTCTTCTTCACCGGGATTGCTGTGCTCTACAGAGCATTGCCGAAGACATCCTGCTCAGATGGCAGGGCCAGAAAGATTGGCGATTCCAGGGACAAGCCCCTCCCCTCCTGGATCAAAATCAGCTGACTGACCCAGCCTTCGGAGAGGAGGAGCTATATCCCAAAAGTCTGCACTGCCCCACTCCTAGGACCACAGGAGAAGGCCCTTTCTTAGGTTGCCTGCTATCTCAGATTGTGGGGGCACCATAAGAAGTGAGAAAAACTGGTAGTTTTGAACTGATGGTTTACTGAATGTATGTCTTTTTGAAATGATCTATGCTTGATTTAATTATGCTTTCTTTTAATCAACATACAATGCTAGCCTGTGTTTCTTATTATTAGCTCATGTTTGTTTTACGGATTGCTAGACTGAAGGCATAAATGTGCAGGTAGTGAGCAAGGCTGGGTGTGCTTGTGTCCACCTGAAGGCCATGTAAAGACAAGCTACAACAAGCAGATGAGTCTGTTTCACTGTTTGCAGTTAATATAAACTGCAAACTTCTTCAGTTTGCAGGGAATTCAAAGGGGCATTGCTGTGTGTGACTCTCTCTTCCGTCTCAGCCCTTGTACAGTAATAGCTATTCTTTCTCCTCAGCATGTCCCCATGCCAGACCAACCAGGCATGGGAGGGGGCACGCAGTCTACCAGATGGGCAAGATAAGCAGCAAATGGATGCCAACTGGAGACGCTTAGACAGCAAGCTCTGAAGTCTTAGGCAGATTTTATGTAGCAACAGTAAGGTTTCTTTGTGTTCTTCCTGTTGCCTATGCGTGAGAACTTTATGCTTTGGCAAACTCTCCTTAAAATAATGAATTTGATTTATATTTTAAGCTGAGTCTGGAGTTCATGATTTCTGCGTGGGTGAACCCCAGAAGGAACCCAAAGATTGGAAAGCCAAAGTCTTTGGGAAAGATAGAGCTTTTGGTCTCACACGCAAAAAGGGAATCGTATCCCACCTGCCTGATCGCTGGAGTGGCAGTTTTCAGCGCCCAGAATTCGGAGGACTGGGGCAGCCTTCTCTATAGGATCTGAGCTCCCTTTCAGTTCATTTAAACTGGGCCTGGGCTTTTTTTGGTCTCATTTGTAGGATCCTCAAACACCACCATAATGGTGAGGCAGATATCTCGTACTCACAAATCAGGAATCAGAATGAGCCACAAACCAATTTCATAACCACCAAAACAGCCGGCATCAGAGGCTTTTATTGCCGTTACTGAATGCTGCAATTTGCAAATGTCAGTCAAGAAACGCGACTGCTGTGGTTTTAATCACCATTCCAAAAGGGGTTCTTCTTGCCTGCCAGCAACACATTGCCTTGGTAATTCTGTTACACTTGTTTCAAGATTTTTCTATTGTGGTAACCAAGAAAAAAAAAAGGGCGAGTTCTTTTGGATTCCCTTTCCGCATGTGATCCTCCTTATACACAGCCTCCTGTGTCCCTTTCCGTTCTGCCCCCAGCCATACCCACTGAAGAGGCCCAAAGTTCATTTTTCCTGCTCCACACCTGTTCGCCACATTTGCAGCAGACATCACCATTCTTCATAGGAAAATTCTTCATAGGATGATCCAACAAGTAAAATTCTATGTAAAGAGTAGTAACTGCGACGGGAAGCCAGCAAATTCACCCGTTTCAAATCTTCATCCTGGCAGTTATTAATGTAGTAATAATCAAGTACAAAGATAATCAAGAGCTTCAAAAAATTTCTCAATATGTTCCAACACCATCAGCAGCCATTCCATTTAAGGTGTGTGACACGCCTTATAATTTTACTTGTTGGATCATCCTATGAAGAATTTTGAACTTTGATATATATTGCATCATTCAGAAAGATTGTATTTGAATTATAAAATTGGTTACTTGTTTAGACATTAATTTGTCATCTATAGGCACAAGCACTTTATATTTATATAAGAAATGTTTTTAGATAAGAAAATTGTTATATACTTAGCACTTGGCACTTTGTTTGCCTATTGCAAAAGTGTTTTTGATGTGTTGCCTTTCAAACATGTAACCATAACGGAATACATGCTTTTAAAGAGATTAAAGAGATTTTTTATGAACTGTATTAAATTACTTTTATTGTGGCATAAAATATTCTATATAGTTAGCATATCATGGCAACAGTTGTTTTTTGCATTTTAGCTCTCTGGAGATATGCTTAATTGTATCTCAGTACGTTAAATTTCTGTTCTGTTGTGACCATGGTCCAGTCATCTTCTCTTAGCATAACCTACCTCAAAGGGCTGTTGTGTGAATAAAGGGGAAGCATTATCCACATCACCCTAAAGTCCTTGGAGGAAGGTAAGGATGGAAATAAAACACATTTTAAAGTTTGTTCATAACAACAGTGCATTACAAGGGCTTTTTTACTCCATGCCAAATTTGTATCGGCTTTGAAGGTTTGGTTGAGCCAAAACGCTAGATCTTTTTTTTTTTTTTTAGGATTCAGCAACACCCGTGACTTCAACCTCCCAGTTGCCATTTGTGACAATTATGATGCAAGAACAAACAGCAATTAAAACCTTCAAGATAAATTCGACAAATGTTCCAAAACCTGTGCATTTTGAGATGCTGTTTTCTTTTCTGGCTCGAAGAGGACTCCTGCCAGAGCTCCTGACTGTAGGCAACAGCAGACAGAATATTATTCACACTTTTAGGACACAGGCTGGAAGGAGCCTCCAGAGAATGGGGCCTGTCACTTGCAGACCACCAGTTACCTGAGCTATCAGAGGAGCTGTCCGCTTGCTTCAACTGCGATGGTTTAACAGCTCCTTTTGTTGCGGCAGGCCTGGCAGAGCGCTTGACTGGTACTTTCTCGTCTTCCTCCTCAGAGCTGGAATCTGTGCAAGGAAAAAGATGTAACCCACGTGTGCATCAGCGTCTCTGGTGTCACTTTGGAGGCTAACATCACAACCAGATGAGCACTTAAAAAGGTCCTGCGTCAGTAGAATGTGATGAACATGATTTCAAAAACTTGTACCTTGTGCTCTTCAGCCAACACAGGCTTTTGAGACAGCTTACAAAACACTATTATATTCATACACACACGCGCACACACGCATGCGCACCCCCCCCTTAAAATTGGCCAATACGATTTTCAAAAAAGACTTGAAGCACAATTTCAAAATGCCTGAGTAAACGAGCCTTCACCTAGTACCGAGAGCTCAATGATGTCTCTGAACACATTGCTACGGAAGGGTTTTTATGAAGATGCAAAGGAGGGGGGAAAGGCAAGCTGCTGCTACACAGAGGAAATTTTCCTGCATTCTTGTCTCCCCCAGTAATCCCACCTGACTCTGGTTCCAAGAAGATGACGGCAGGAGATTAGTCCTAGTAACCACCTTCCTGGCAGAACAAGGACAGTAACCATAGAAGCCTCTGCCCTCACCTTCTTTAGCTGTGCTGGGGGGTGACAGGGGGCGAGGGGCTGGGAGCAGGAGGTCATCTCCTCACAGTGGTCACAGGCAGGGCTTTTTTTCTGGGAAAAGAAGTGGTGGAACTCAGTGGGTTGCCCTCAGAGAAAATAATCACATGGCTGGTGGTCCCGGCCCCTGATCTCGACAGGGCCATCTAAACTCCCCTCTGTCTGGAGATCAGGGGGCAGGGGTCACCAGCCATGTGACCATTTTGAAGCGGTTCCGGAACTCTGTTCCACCACGTTCCAGCTGAAAAAAAAGCCCTGGACACAGGGTTATACAGCCACCACCTTACCATGGGCCTCAGCAAGGAAAGAGGCCGGCCAGCCAGAATGGCACTTCAGAATGCAAATTACCCAGTTGGTAATTCAGGGATGCAGTTAGTGGCACGGCAATATAGAGGCCTCTATGACAGAGAAAATGAAGTTCCACAGCGAGTCAGGATATAAATACATACTTAAGTGTGTTAAAGATGAAAATTTCTTAGTTCAAGCAAATTTAAAGCCCAAAGAGACTTCCATAAACAAAAGTTTTACACCGTCAGACAAGAAAGCTGTCTAGATTGCTGGATGTGTCTGGTTCATTCCATAAGATTAATACAGGTTATTTCAATAATGTAAAGAACGGATAATAGTTTTCCCAAAGAGTTATATCGAAGAATGCACCTGTGCACATATTTTCCAGAACAGCCATTAACAAGTATGGCCAATTTTTTTTTTGAACCCTTAGAAGCCTACAGCATGTTCTGGAATAATTGTGCACTAAGTCACAAATTTGCTGGCTTGCAAAAAGCCATCCCCTTTGCAAAATAATTCCACAGACACATCAAAAGGAGACACATCAAAAGCAAGCGGCAGGTGATCTCTATCCAGGCAGCAGTTGATCTCTATCCAGGCAGAAGATACTCCTCATTGCCTTGCATTTTGGGGTTTTTTGTGTGTGACGCAGCCAACTTATGGTGATCCCATAGAGTTTCCAAGGCAAGAGATGGCCAGAAGTGGTTCGCCATTGCCTGCCTCTGCATTGCAACTCTGGACTTCCTTGGTGGTCTCCCATCCAAGCGCTAACCGGGGCCGACCCTGCTTAGCTTCTAAGATAGGACAAGACAGGCCTAGCCTGGGCCATCCAGGTCAAGGCATTACCTATGAACAAACATTCTTTCCTAAGGAGGTTATATTGAGACCCAGCATCCAGAGCTCCCTGACTGCAGCCAAGGTACTCACCCGATTCACTCTCTGAGGACGACTCTCCTTTTTGAGTAACAGTGACAGCAGATTTGGAGCCAAGTGTCTGTTTAGCTACAGGCTGTTCAGCTTCAAGAGAAAAAAAAAAACAACTTCATTGCACCTTCTTTTCAACGGCATCAAACGACCAAGTCCCAAGATAACAAACTGGTCAAAAAAAGCATTAAAATGCTACAAAACGGCACGAGGTAGTCTTGTATTCAGTGGTAAACAGCACAGACCGTGACAGCAGCCAATTGGCAAAGGAACCTGGAATGTCAGCCCAGTATTTTATACATAGTTCTTTTAAAACCCGTTTTTTTTCCTCTAAACACACCAGCCCATGATGGGTCACGGGCATAACACTTAATTACAGGCAAAGCCTCAAACTCTTACCACAAGTGTAGGAATTTCATTTATCACACTGGTAATGGTATAAGGTCTACACAATCTTGACATGGAAAAGGATTTGCTTTCTCAGGATGGAATGGAAGATTTGTATTCACCACTGCGAAGCTTTCTTTCTCGGTGGTCCAGGAGTGGGGCAGTCCATCCTCTCTGAAGGCAGGGTCAGTCAACTGAGTTTGATCCCAGAAGGGAGGGGCTTGTCCCTGGAATCGCCACTCCATTCCCAATCCCTGACTCCCCATCACGATACCAAGAGGGAAAAATAACTTCCCTCCATTTTAAAAAAAATAAATAGAAAGGTCCAACAAGAAATATGTGAGGTTATGTTGGAAATGTAAAGAAGCAGACAGTTCCTTTTATCACATGTGGTGGACATGCCACAAAAGCAAAAATTTCTGGAAAGAAATACATGCCGAGATGCAAACGATTTTAAAATTTGATTTCGCCATGAAACCACAAACTATGCTGTTGGGAATACTACCAGAAAACGTAGACAGAAAATTACACGAACTATTTAGATATTTACTGACGGTGGCAAGGGTGGTATTTGCAACCAGATGGAAGGAAGAAGAATGCCCAACTAGGGAAATCTGGAAAGATAAGATGGCAAAATATGCAGCGATGGCAAAACTGACAAGCTACTTAAACAAGATTCTGAGTAGGAAAAAGAACGTAGATATAATCTTCACTTTAATATTGATGAACTCTGATTAAGATGTTTTGTGTACTCTGTATTTTAATAACTCTTGTAGTGCAAAATCGTACTGTTCCTTTGACCCCGTTATCCCCCCCTCTTTTTTCTGTACCCCTCTTTGTTCTGAAAAAATAAAATAAATA
Source organism: Eublepharis macularius (assembly GCF_028583425.1). Lineage (NCBI taxonomy): Eukaryota > Metazoa > Chordata > Lepidosauria > Squamata > Eublepharidae > Eublepharis > Eublepharis macularius. The sequence goes on along the minus strand of NC_072795.1, from coordinate 126,348,061 downwards.
AAAATAAATAAATAGAAAGGTCCCTCACTTGAGTCTAGTGGGAGGAAGACTATCGTCCTAACTCTTCATCCAGTCCTAGAAGCTGCCTCCCAAGAAACTCAGATAGGTAGGACTGACCCGCTCCTGGACCACCAAGAAAGGAAGCTTCATGGTAAGTGAATACAAATATTCCATTCTCCAGAGGTTCTAGGGATGCCCGTTTTGTCCATCTGAGGGTCTAGCCGCTAGACTATTTGTTGGTGTGCCTTCAGGATCTCTTTGAATTCCTTCTTATTTCTGTCCTGGGTCACACCAGTGCATTTGTTAAATAATAACTACAGCTGCAACTATGTAAATCTAACTTCTTTCCCCTTGGTGGTGGAAATGCAACACTGGTCTTTTTTGGAGATCTCCCATCCAACTGCTAACCCAAGGCCAACCCTGCTGAGCTACTGAGATCTGATGAGATCTGGTTTGCCTGAAATAACCAGATCAGGGGCTGTGATAAGGTCAGAATTATCATTATTCCCCCAGAACTGCTGGGTAATTGAGACTGGTTTACCCAGGGTCAGCTACTGAGCTCAAGCAATTATGGGACTTGAACCAGCCGAGTGCTGATTTGTGGCACAGTCACTTCAGGCGCCCTCGCCTGATGGGTCCAGATCTTGGACCTTCTCCCTTTCATCACTAGTCTGGCAAGTCTAGGCCGCAGGCTTGCGCTCTCTGAGGCCTGGGAAGCGGCTAGGCCTGCCTTTGCTGACATTCTGCCAACAGAAATTTCCAGGCGTTCTTGCCTGACGCCTCCAAGCCCTTGGGTGCCTTCTCTTTCCCTGGTCTGTTCAAAGGCCCAGGAGGGGGCCGAGGCCTGGGAATTTGGAAAGTCTTGGCTGCAGGCTTGCACCTCTCTGAGGCCTGGAAGGTGGCTACGTCTGCCTTTACAGACATTCTGCCATCCAGGCCCTTGGGCCTGTTCTCTTTCACTGGCCTGTTGAGAGACCCAGGAGGGAGCCGAGGCCTGGGAGTCTGGCATCACGAGGCTGCAGCTTTGCACCCTCTTAGGCCTGGGAGGTGACTAGGGCCTGTTGTTACTGACATTCCAGCCAGCAGAAATTTTCCTGCTAAAGGGAGAAAGAGCAGAAAACCTCAGAAAACCCCGGCTGAAAGGAGAAATAAAACAGCTCCCTTTTATTTGGAGCGAGCTGGCTCCAAGGCTTCTGCTACTCTCTTCTCCCTCCTTCCTTCTGTGGCCCCCGTTTCCTGCTGGATCAGTCTTACCATGGTTCAGTCAGGGCTGCTGGGACTGGAGCAATTCCTCTGCTGCTGCTGGAGTCTGCTCCTTCCAAGCCTGAGGGAGTTCCCGATAATATCGGTCTCCATGACAGGCTACCGCGGACTCAAACACAGCACCCTCTGGCTGTCTGGGGGGAGGGGGGTTTTTCCTCCCAGCACAGAGGTGGGGAACCTCGATGGAGTTTTGCAGCTGTGGCCATGGAACCTAGGGACCTCCGGCTCTAACACTCACTGTCGCTCCAAGGGGGTGGGGTAGGGCAGAAGGTCCTTTCCCTTTCTGTGTGAGCTCTGCACTGCCTGTGGCCTCGGTCTTCCTGAGTACTGAGATGACAGGCGTGCATCACCACACCTGGCTCATCCCTGGCAATTTCTTCTTCACTGGGATCGCTACGCTTTACAGAGCGTTGCGGAAGACGTCCTGCTCAGGTGGCAGGGCCAGAAAGACTGGCGATTCCAGGGACAAGCCCCTGCCCTCCAGGATTAAAATCAGCTGACTGGTCATGCCTTCAGAGAGGAGCTATAGCCCAAAAGTATGGACTGCCCCACCCCTAGGACCACTGGAGAATCATGCTTTTCTTGAAGAACGTCACAGCCTGGGAATGTTCATTCTCAACAGGCACAGCCAGAGGGGACCTTTTATCAGTTAAATCTTAAATAGTGACTGCAGCCTTTTCTTGAGAATGAAGACACTGTGGCTGTCACATATGCCTTGGTACTTTCTAGGAACATTAAAAGCCAGTGCTCATCAGGATCTTTGCCTCTACACAGCATCTTGCACCAAGGTCCCATCACAGAATGAAGCTTGACAGTGTTCTACAAACTGCCTTCCCCTCCCCGCCCTAACCATTCCCAGTGCAAAGATCTTTAGGGCAACAGTAAAAGAGTTAGAGAACATCCTGTCCCGGAAAGTTTGCTGCTTATTCAGCAGGTGTGTCCCCCATATAAACAGAAGACAAACAAAGGCAGCCAGAGCCACGATCAATATCTGCTAACGGTAAAGGTGTGTGTACTAATTTCTCCCTCCTCTGGTAAACCTGTTATTTGCCCTTAATGCAGCTCCTGAGGGTTCCATGTCTTCCAGGAGGAGCATTTGGGGGAGGTCAGGAGGCAGAAGCAGGAAGGAAAAGGGGAGAGGAAGTTATGTTTCCTGGATGGATCAAAAAATCTTCACATTGGAGCTGGAGATAGATAGCAATGTCTTGTTTGGCAAGCCCGGTGGAAGAGTCAGGTTTGCAGAAAAAGCATGAAACATCCCTTCTTGAGGGTCCCCCACCTGCATGCAGTACAACTCCTTGCTCAAAATCCAGCTATTTCTTTCCATATACATTACTTCAGTACTGGGCATATTAAGGGCACTTTTATACCCCCCACACACCCACCTGCTGTTTTCTTCTTTGACAACTGCTCCTTTTTGGCTCTGCTGTCAATCTTCTTAGAAGCAACACCTGGTTCTTTGCCTTTCTTTGGCTCTAAGGCCAGTGGGGGTGGCACAGCACTGTACTGGCCTGTAAACAAATATAGTTTGAACTTTAATCAACCATGGTGAGTTGTGGAGGGCTTTGCCACCATAGGAAGGTTTGGAATAATAAAAGGGTTCCATATGAAATATTATTATTGCACTGGTGCCAGAAGAAGACTGGGAGAAACGAGCTAGATCAGAAAAAGGCCACATTGGAAGCTCGGGGCTCATCGCAACTAGAGATGGGCACGAACCGAAATACAAATCAAGGCTCGTCACGAACCGGGCCGTTTTTTGGGTTCGCGAAACAGCAGTTCATCAGAGTGCAATTCTGACGAACCATGACGAACCACTATGATTTTTTAGGGCAGTTCAATTGGTTTATTTTTCGGTTCATGACTGCAGTCTGGCACTGATCAATCTATTCCCTAGGTGACGTGGGGGATGGACTTCTGCAGGCCTTCTGCAGCCCTGGGAACACCAATGAGAGATGGCTAAATTTAGAGCTTTGATCAGCGATAAAACATGGTCTACATTTCTGTATGAGACAGGAAAAAATGAACCGATGATTTGAGGATTTGATTTCCAAGAAGATAAATTTGGTAAAATTAAATAAAGGGGGACAATACTGAAAAGGTAAATTTTGTAAGTATTAAGGCTATAAAGTATAATGTTTGTAAAGATATGATAGGTGCTGTAGAGAAAACCGAAAAGTATTTCTTATATATGTGTTCTTTTTCTTAAATTTCTTTTTCTTTTTCTCCCTCATTATTTCTCTTTTGTTTCTTTCTTTTCCCTTTTTAATGGGATTTTAAACTTATTAATAAAATAAAAAAGTATTATAAACAAAGATATTATTTCTGTTTCCTTGTAAATCTATAAAAAGATATTCCTAGCCCTTGCTGGAATCCTTCCCCTCCCCCCGCCCCTGCAACCTAAAGTTATTTTCTTATTTAAAAGCCTACCGAGACAACTTTAGAATATGATAGAACTAAACCATCACGAGAGTTTTCCTGAAGAGCATAGAACAGTCACATAAGGAGGATTTGAGTTTCTAAGGAACAAAGCTCTAGACCGCCACCTACTGGTCTGGAAGTCAACATGCCTCCAACCTAAAATATCCTTCCATCACTCACCAGATTTGGGTTTTGAGGCTTGCTTTTCATCTTCTGAACTGTCAGAGGAATCCTCGCTGCTGCTACTGCTGCTCTTTTTGCTCACAGCTTTAGGTTTGGGCAGTGGCGCTTTCTTCGGGGCACTCTAACAGGGAAAAAAATCCCAACCCATTCAATAAAGATGAAGTTTCTAAAGAGTGATCACTGTCCCATGCAACTCTGCTCAAACACTAAGCAACAAACCAGAGACAGGGAGGGTTATTTAAAGAATACCATGTTTTTGGACGGGGCAGCCATGTTAGACACAGAAAGACAAAGTAATACAACGTTTTACATAAGCTTCTGTGGATCACAGCACTCTTTGTCAGAAACCATGTGAACACACGCTTAATACAGAGATTTTTTTAATTAAAGTGCCACCAAAAGCTCAAGCAAGGCAAAGGACAACTGTAGATGAGCCCCAGCACAATAACACTTTAAAGTTCCCCAGCGGCATTTCTGTAGCATTCTAGAACAACAACATTTGATTTATATACTGCCCTTCGGGACAACTTAACAGCCACTCAGAGTGGTTTACAAAGTATGTCATTATTATCCCCGCAACAATCACCCTGTGAGGTGGGTGGGGCTGAGAGAACTCCGTGAGAGCTGTGACTGACCCAAGGTCACCAGCTGGCTTCAAGCGGAGGAGTGGAGATTCAAACCTGGTTCTCCAGAGTAGAGTCCCACCACTCTTAACCACTACACCAAACTGGCTCTCAGGTTCAAAGAGCTCCATATACCTAGACTCACGGCTGGGCCGGCCTCAGCAGAGTTATGAGGCTAATTAAAGTATGGGAGAATTATGTATGTCAGCTAGAGCTCCATGGAGAAAGGAACCGGTTAAAAACATGCTATGCTTTTTCCTTATCCTAGAATACATCCATCTTTAGGAAGGTTATCGTTCCCAAATTGCTCACTGGAATTCCCTCCTCTCCTACATGTGATCCAGTGACCAGAGTTTTTGCACAAACAAAAAGCATTTCAGAATTTTTCGAATTTCTGAAGCCGCTTGGCAACCATAGGACAGACCATTTTATGGTAGGAGCTTTGTTTTTTTTAAAAAAGTAGGAAACTAAAAATGGAACAAGATAAGCCACTGGGATTTTAGTGCTTTCTAATTTGATCAAATAATCGAGAAAGATATGATCACTGTGAAGTTCAGGCTTGCAAATGACTTTGTAGGGTTAATAAGACCTTAAAAATTAAGGGGAAAAGGCTACAAATCTGTCCACAGTCCAGGGGAGTGCCAAAAAGATCTTGCATTAGACTTTTTCCAAAATTGTCTATTCAAACACGTGGCACCAGAGAAGAGATCAACACAAGCTCGGTAATGATAAAATCTCCCCAAGTTGGAGGAGGAGCTTAATTAGAGAAAGGGTCTATACAGGATTGACAAGCCAGGTGGGAACCAAAGAATTAAGAATAACGGTACTTCTGGGAATAATGTTAGCTTCCACACTAAGGCCTATGGCTTACCTTTGCAGGTGTACCTTTTTCAGTATCAGAATCTTCACTGCTGCTGCTGCTGCTGCTGCTGCTGACCTCTGCTGTGCCGTTGGTAATTTTGGGCACCCCCTTGGCAACTTTTGCTGATAATTAGGATAAAGCAAAAAGTATTCTATGTGCAGAATCTGACGAGTCTCAGAGCAGAACCACAAGTGACAAAAGGCACAGATTGGACACTTGTCAGCTTCCCTCAAGTTTTGGCGGGAAATGTAGGCAGCTTGGCGGAATGTTGGACAAGTGACAGTTGAAAAGTCCATTGGACAGCAGACGGAGAGCCAAGCTGCAAGACGAGGATGCCTACATTTCCCATCAAAACTTGAGGGAAGCTGACAAGTGTCCAACCTGTGCCTTTTGTCACTTGTGGTTCTGCTCTTACTCTACAAACAGTGCAGGTATTGTCTTTTCCCCGGGGTTGGTCTACTACACCACGCAGAACATTAATTGTACCTTCAGACAACATCACAACTACCTCTTCAGCACAATCATTTATTTTACTTTAGACAAAACTAAAAGTGTACTATATTTGATTCAGGAATAGGCCTGCGGCCGCCAGAACAACACTTCGACTCACTGTCAATAAGCTAGAGGAAAGGCATATATTTCTGTGTGCCCATGTCCTACAATTGACTTTGTGGACTTTTCTTTTAAAAACCTGACAAGTGTCACTTGTGTGTCCCCCTTCCAATGCATTCGGGCAAGACAAGCCAAATGAAAAGTTTTTTCCAGAATTCCAAGTGCTGTGCGCCTTGAGAGAATAGAAGTGGCTTTGAAGGGCAGCAATCTACATTAACTGCCAGCTTCTCCAACCCAGAAGCCAGATCTTCCCCCACCAAGCTTACTAGGGATGAGACACCTCTGGACCTGCAGGATTTGAGCCCAGTGGCACCTTAGAGACAAACAAGAATTTCAGAGTGTAAGCTTTTGAGAGTCAGAGATCCTCTCTTCAGACACCAGAGCTCTGACTCTCAAAACTTTATGCTCCGAAAAAACCAGGAAAAGGCAGGAGGAAGGGCAGGGCCCTCCCCAGGGCTGTTTTGGCCTTTGAGGAAGGACCCATTGCAGCCAAACCCAGAAGCAACCACTGGGTAACATGATACCACATGACTTGCATGAGTGACCCAGGCCTGGTTGCTTGCTACTGTTCAACAGCAGCCCCTCCTACAAAAACCAGCGTAGTGCAGTGGTTAGAGTTTCAGAATAGGATGTGGGAGACCCAGGCTGAAATCAGGATTCTGCCATGGAAGCTCACTGGGAAACTTTGATCCAGTTACACACTCAGCCTAACCTACCTTGCAAGGTTGTTGTGAAGATAACACAACAGCAAAGAGAAATATGTAAGCTGCTCTGGGTCCCCATTGTGGAGAAACACAGTATATAAATGAAGTAAATTATTAAATACAGATGAAAGTGGGAGGGCAGATAAAAAGTAAGTTGTTTAGTGGTTTGAAGGAGAGAAGGATGTAGGGAAAGGTGAGCCTATGGAGGCTGCCAGGAGGAGGGAAAGAAGAAATAGTGTGGGGAAAGAGATACAGGAAAAAGTAAAGTACCTCCTGTTTCAGAAACAAGGCTTTGCATTGGAGAACTAGTATGGTATAGCGCAGGGGTGGCCAAACTGCGGCTCAGGAGCCACATGTGGCTCTTCTAGATATACTGTGTGGCTCCCAGAGGTCTCTGAGTATCTCCGTGGCCATACAATTTATTTTAGTCTAGTTTATTTCCCTCCCTTCTTTCCATGTCTTTCCCACCCTTTTCCTTTTTTCTTTCTTTCCATGTCTTTCATATTTTCAATAAAAATGTCAGGGTTGCCAGATCCGACTCAGAAAATATCTGGGGACTTTGGGGGCGAAGCCTAGCACTTTGTGCTGTCACAGTCAAAAGTCAGGTGATGGCTCTTCCCAAGCTCCACCTCTTCCAATGATGTCACTTCCAGCATACTGCACCAAAACCCCACCCCTTCCTCCGACGTCACTTTTAGGACATTCTCCCAAACCCACCTCCTCATCTGAAGTCACTTCAATGCATCCTGTCTTCTGGCTCTCAAACATCTGACGCTAATTCTATGTGGCTCTTACGTTAAGCAAGTTTGGCCACGCCTGGTATAGTGATTAAACTATCAAACGAAGTCCATGGAGATCTGGGTTTAATACCTTGCTTGGCCTTCAAGCTTACTAGGAAACTTTTGAGTCGCTCCCAGATACCCTACCTCACAGGGTTGTTGTGAGGATAAAATGCAGAGATGGGAACACCTTATGCTACCTTGAGGCTCCTTAGGGGAAAGGCAGAATAAAAATGTGACAGATTTTAAACTTCTCAAAGCTGAAAATGAGGAGACTACAATACATTATGTAACTACAGAGATAGCCCAAGAAACGTTAACGGGAAAAAAAACCCAGTTGTACCCCCATGGTAGCCAAATACAAGAGAGTACACTCCCAAGTCCTTGCAGGTTCCCCACCATGCAACTGTGCCATATAGGAGAGGCTGCTCGGGGGGGGGGGGCTGCAGGAAAGGTGAATACGGGCAGGAAGGGCAGACAAAGGTGAGTGGGAAGGAGAAAAGGAAGCAGGGAAAGGGGGCGAGGCTATGGGGGCAGGGATAGAGGACATGGTGGGGGAGGGGGAAATGAAATGCCCCCTTCAAGTCCTTGTGGGTCCCCCACTTGCAGATTATAACATCTGGGTCCCCCCCCCCGACACACACAGTGACCTTTACTCCATGCTCAGAAGATGGCAAAATACCATCAGGATCCCTAGCCAAATTTGCCTGGGGAGAACTGCTACCTGACCCCAAGGTGGCGATCGGCCTTATCCTGGGCAAGTAAGAACGGGCCACAAGAACTAAGCACGGATGTAACCCTTCCCGCCCTCCCTCTCATGATCTGCTGAGGTTCACAGAATCAGCATTGCTGTCAGATGGCCATCTAGCCTCTGCTTAAAAACCTCCAAAGGAGGAGAGCCCACCACCTCTCGAGGAAGCCCGTTCCACTGAGGGACTGCTCTAACTCTCAGGAAATTCTTCCTAATGTTTAGCCGAAAACTCTTTTGATTTAATTTCAACCTGTTGGTTTTGGTCCAATTCTCTTGGGCAGCGGAAAACAACTGTACCTGGTTTAGAAACTAGCTTTACTGCCTTTTTGACTGGTTTTGGTTTCGGTGTCTGCTTCTTTGGTGCTTCATCTTCTGAACTACTGGAATCTGAACTGGAACTCGATGACTTTTTCTTCTGGGGCTTTGCTTTCACGGTACCTTTCTTCACTTGAGGAGCCATTCCTTTCTAACACCACCACAAACGACAAAACAAAATACGTTATGTAAAAACTGCCTGAAGTGAACTGCAACTCTGCCCAGGTTGAAAACTGGCCCACGGCTGCATAGCCTGCTTGGCTGCCCCCAAATGCTCGGCGCTAACGGTTCCACCACACTCTATTTATCTCAAAATTTGTATTGTTCCAGGGAACCTGGACAGAGGAATGTTACCTCTACTTCCTTCTTTTCCAGTTTGATGTTGTGTAAAACCAGGCGAGCAAAGAACAAAAGTGATACTCTCCGGGAACTTATTAAAAGGGACAACTGCAACCTAGTTTGTATGACTGAGACCTGGCTGAGTGAGGAGGATGTGGTCCTTCACACGCACTTACCACCACCAGGTTACTCGGTCTTTCATCAACCTTGAGCAGAAGGTTGGGGTGAGGTAGCGATGTTTCTCTGTGACATTTCCCTTCTAAGGAGTCCCTCTGCCAAAGATTTCTGGCACTGAATGTATAGGCTTGGCATGGGAAACTTGGGAGAGAAGGGGTGTTTTGCTGGTATGGTCTGACTGTCCAGTTGACACTGTGCTAAGGCTGTCAGAGGCTGTTGCTGATTGGGTAATGGGGTTCCCCAGGACAGCAGTCCTCGGAGACTTCAACATCCACTCAGAGGCACCACACTCTTGTCAGGGGCAGCCTCAGATTTTATGGACACCACAGCGATACTGAGTCTCTCTCACGCATGAGGCTGGCCACACGCTAGATTTGATCTTTTGCGCAGGGTTTGATCTGGAGTCTGCGGTTGTTTGTGAGCTAATGCCACGGTCAGATCATTTCCTCATTAGGGCGGGATTGAAGTTAGCTGCCCCCCTCCCATGTGGGCAATGAGTTGATATATGCTTGCCTGTAAAGGCTTATGGATCCTAATGAATTCCAGAATGTTTTGCGGGATTTCTTTGGGCCTGCGGGCAGCTACGACCAAACTGTTTTTCTCCCTTATCTCCTTGAAATCTTTCTCTAAACTCCAAGTGTCTCCTTTCCTGCCTGTTGTTACTATCACAGGCCTCACTCCCACAGCTCATGTATCAATCCTTGGCCACTCCAATATTTCCTGTGAACTAGGGTTGCCAGGTCTCTATACCCTCCCGGTGGGATGGGGGGAACCCGATACTTACCTTGGTCCTCCCAGGAGAGTTTTCCTCATGTGTGCGCAGGCTCACACAACGTCACTTCCTGGAAATGACATCATCATGCCAGCCACAGGCATGCCCTTGCTCTTCCCGTGGGGCAAATTCATCTCATTTGGGGCCAAAATTGGCCCCAGTGAAGCACAGGAACATGCCTCTGGCCAGCACAATGATGTCACTTCAGGAAGTGACATCGTTGTGCTCTACCAGGGTCATGGCTCACTGAGAGTGCACCTGGTGCGCATTTTCCCGGGTTGCCTGTCGATAACAGGCAATCACTAGGGAAGTTTCCAACCTCCCACCAATTGCTGGGGCAAGGGGGCAAACTTCCCGGGAGAGTGCCCACCACCGGCAGGCAACTGGGTAGCCGATATCCAAAATCCTCTCATCACGCTTTACATTTTGGACGTAGGTTAGTAAGTGCCCCATAAAAACCTGATCATGAATAAAACTAGTGTTGAAGAGTGAAGTAGAAATTCCTTGCCCACGTAATACTTTCTATCCTGGAAATGAACCATCACAAAGCCCTTAAGACGAAGAATCAAGGCACACCACATGCTGCCGGACAGCCCACCCAAGACAAGGCAAGAGGTCCTCTTTGCGGAACAGGACTTGGGATAAGGCAAGGCACTAACCTTTGCTGGCTTCTTCTTCTCTTGCTCCGAGTCTGAAGAGTCACTGGAGTCATCGCTGCTGCTTTCTGCCTTGACAGGAGCTGCCTTTACCACTGCTTTAGGAGCAGAGGCTGGCTTCGTCCCTGCAGCTAGAAAAAGAAGATATTGAGGCACTGAATTAAGAACCAAGAGGCCATTCCTGTATCTTAGTGGCAGATCTTGATGGTACCAGTGGTCAGCCCAAATTTAAACAGAATATGGTGGTAAAGTAGCATCTCAATGCTTAACACACTGCTTAAGTTGCAGGTACTATAGGTCTGACTTTAAAACTTGGAATCTATAACATATATGCAATAACTAAAACTGTAGGAGCTTAATCAGGAAGGTCTGGTCCATTTCTGAATCCTTTTGACCAAGTTAATCGATGGATATCAACAGAATTCTAGCAGTGAAGGCCACGACTTGTACTCTAGATCCTTGCCCATCCTGGCTCCTAAAGTCTTGTAAAGACCACAAAAAGGAGCCCTTGATATCTATCATAAATCGATCACTAACTCAGGGCACCTTCCCTCAACCTCTCAAAGAGGCAGTTATCTGCCCACTACTTAAAAAACCATCCTTAGACAAAAAATGATGTAGCCGATTAGCCAGGTCAACTCATCTAAACAAGAACCGTAAGTGACAACTGTGAGATAAAGCCACTTCATACTGTGGCCGAGTTAGCCCTTCTTCAGACCGGAAGATTACTGCCTCCCATCCCCCCTGCTTGACCATATCAGTACAATTTTCCAAGCTTTCTTCTACTGTACGTTGTAGTACTTAAAAAACCATCCTTAGACAAAAAATGATGTAGCCGATTATCACCCAGTTTCCAATCTGCCCTTTCTGGGCAAAGTGGTAGAGACAGCAGTACATGACCAACTCCAGGCTTTTGGGACCACTCTCATGCCTTGGACCCTTTTCAGTCTGGTTTTAAGCTAGATTACGGGGTGGAGATGGCTCTGGTGGGTCTAATTAATGACCTCCGTCTGGATGTAGACAAAGGCTATGCTTCATTGTTACATCTCCTGGATTTATCTGCAGTCTTCAATACAGTAGACGCCACCGTCCTGTTGAAGCGTTCGGAGGCAGAAGCGGACATCAGGTGATGTGCTTCGGAGTGGTTTAAATCGTTCCTCATGAGACAGACTCAAAGGGTTGCTACTGGAGACCAGCTATCCTCAGTTCGGAAATTATCTTGTGGGTTTCCACAAGGTGCGATGTTATCCCCCATGTTATTCAACCGCTATGTAAAGCCTTTACGAGCATTCATCCATAGCTATGGAGTTGGATGCCATCAATATGTAGATGACACCCAGCTCTATATCTCGCTATCCAAATCCCATGGCGATGCTGTAGAGTCGCTGCTTCACAGCTGTTCTCAATTGACTGAAAGCAAACAAACGGAAACTGAACCCAGACAAGACAGAAGTGATGCTGACTGGAAAAGCAGAGATCTTGAAGGATACTGTGCTTCCAACCTTTGATGGGGCTCAGTTGATCCTGACTGACTCAGTTAAGAGCCTAGAGGTTATCCTAGACCCAGCACTGCTGCTAGAGAAGCAATAAAAGCTGCTGCTAAAAAGGCCTTCTCCCAACTCAGACTAGACTGGAAGATGGCCCCCTAACTTGACACAGCCGATGTGGCCACCTGGATTCATGCCACTGAGACTAGACTACTGTAATGCACTCTACATAGGTCTCCCCTCAAAAGCTAATTTGGCGACTCCAGCTGGTGCAGAACCCTGCCTCTCATTTACTCTCAGGAACTAGAGGGAGCATGTATATCACTCCTATTTTGCAGTCATTCCATTGGCTTCCCATCAGTTACCAGGCTCAATTCAAGGTCATGGCTATCACATTCAAAGCCCTTCATGGCCTCAGCCTCTCATATCTGTGTGACCATCTCTCCCCCTATGTTCTGCCATGGCAACTTTGTTCATCCAAACAAGGCCTTCTGCAGATACCACCCTGCAGTTAGGCAAAATCAACAACGGCCCACACACGTGTGGTAGCCTCCACCTTATGGAATGGGCTGCCTGAGGACGGTAGGAAAGCTCCCCCTCTCCTGGCCTTCTGCAAACTATGTAATACTGAATTATTCGGGAGGGCTTTCTACCCAGACTATAGGTGTGTGTCATAAGAAATAGCTCAAAGGGATACTTTTGTAAGACTATATGCTATGCTACTGGATACTGTGAGTTGCTGCAGATATGTGCCACTGGAGCTTGACATGCCATGTGGATTGGTTGTGGATTGTTTTGGAGGGATTTCATTTCTGTGCTTGACTTTATGCTTATCTTCAAAAATTTCTGCCATTGTGTCTGTTTTCAATGGAAGTGCTAGCTGTTGTTCATTATTTACTTGCTCCGTGAACATCCTACCAGCTGATTGTATTGTATTTCACTTTGTATTGCAAAGTATTGCACTGTGTAATCCTCCTTGGATCTCAGCGAGAAAGACAATCAATCAATCAATCAATCAATCAATCAATCAATGGATGGCTGTTTTGTTTCACTACACATCTGAGTGTCCTGACCTTTAGTTAATTCAGGGAAACTCACTGTGACCAGTGACCCCTTTCCCCATGTTCTCAGACTTCCAACAATTTTGATGCACAACTACAATTCGCATTATGATTCCTATTGTTTCTACTAGTGTCTCCTTTCTGACTACTTACTATATTACTGCAAGTTGCAAGCACTATAGGTCTGACTTAAAAACTTGGAATCTATAACATACATGCAATAATCAAGTCTTAACATACAGCTCCTATCCAATCTAGATGGTTCAACTTTTAAAAATCCATTCGCATATCACAGGCATCTGCGTTCGCCAATAAAAATTAAACTTAGCAAGCAGCAGAAAACAGCCGGTAATAATAATAATATGGCATACATATCATCATCATCATCATCATCATCATCATCATCATTATTATTATTATAAAGCTCACCCATTTTTTTGGGTGGTGGCACCTCGTCTTCGCTGGAGCTCTCAGAACTGGATGAAGATTCTTTTTTTGCTTTCTTTGCAGGTGGGCCATTGGGAAAAGCTTTCCGTTTTTTGGCTTCAGGAGACCTAAAAAAAAATATTTAGGTTACTATTCTGTATTCTGTGGTCCCCAGCTGAAGAAGTTATATAAGCTAGCAGCAGATACATGTGGACTTTTTATTCAGCATTTGTAGACAGCGTCCCTTCATCCTAGTTACTGCAGAGGAACAGCAAAGAGATATCCAACTGGAAAGAGCAGATAGGTCCAGCGTACAGAGGAACAACTGGGTGTTATCCGTATATAAGTGTTATCATTAGATTGCAACCCTTCTCCCCTCGCCCACCTTTTAGTGATTTCCCCCACAACAGGAGTAATAGATGGCACTATATTAATAAAGCCCAGATCTTTGGAGATGCAAAGGCATGGTAATCAGGCAGGAGATCAGATGTAAGAATTCAGCAAGCGGCAGGAACTATAAGGCAGGCCTATATCATTCCCAAATTCCAGAGAGCAGATGGAGCTAAAATAATAGTGGCTTACACTCAGCGATAAAGCATATACTTCACATGAAGAGAGCCCCAACTCAAACCCTGGTGTTTCCAGTAAAAAAAGACTGCTAGTAATAGTTTTGGGGAAAACTTTGAGAAGGCACTGCCAGTCATGGCAGGAGGCAATGCTCAGCAACAACTAACAGCTGGCAAAGCAAGACAGCTTAGGGCAAAAAGAGAACATACGGTGGCTGGCACATTTTCCTTCAACATGCAATGATCAAACAGGCTGATTTACAAGGGCGAACTAACAGGCAAGCAAGGAACGTTTAACCCTCCTTTTGTTTTTCCCCTGATTAATTTTGTTACATCTATTTAGAGCTGAGCTTCCTCTGTAAAGTGGGATGTAGTGGTTAAGAGGAAGGTGTTGTTGTAGTTAAGCTTCTCGTCTTCCTGCCAAACACAAAAGTCCACTGTACATAACTTTCTCCTCCCCCTTCTTTCCATGTTAGAATCAAGCAGAGGACTGAGGATCGTGTGTCTGCTGCCCTATAATCTAACTTGTTTTAATCAATATATTTTTGAAAATCACATGGTAAGAAGGCAGAGCAACGTCACTTACTTCAGCCAGTAATTGAAGACATCTAACAGAGAAGCAGCATTGGGGTCTTGCTCTGTCTAAAATGCAAGCATAAAACAGAACTTTAACACATTGGCTTGTAACTGATACTCCACAAGAACTGCAGGGGCTGTTTGGAAACATACAGCTTACAGAAAATTAAGACTTTCCCTCTTGTACAGTGTACATATAGCATATCACAAATATAGAGCTGCTAAACAGATCTTTCCCCACAAAATAAAAAATGCTAACACAGCTATACCTTGTTTTCAGATATCAGGTTTTGATAGTTTAAAAACAGTAACAATTACATGCAATTGAAATAGCCAAATTACTGTTTGGCTTAACTGAACAAATGCCACAACCACATCAATAAAGTGTACAAGATTTACTCAAATTCAAGGCTGGTCCCCCCCCCCCCCAGATACACCAACAAAAGGTGGTGCGGGCAGTCATCTTACCTTTGCATACAAGTTAGTTATATCCAATAATAATATTTTTGATGTCTGTATAACACTTTTAAGGGGAGCTGTCTTACATTCAAGGTTACCTTCCTTTTCTGTCAATATGGTAATGCTAGTGTATTTACTACTACTGATATAGAACTTATCTAGCAATATAATTCTTACAAAAACAAGCTTAAAAGAGGGAGACTTCCATAAAGCTTTCTTCCTCTTATGTCAAAATGCAATGTTAAAGTCATCCCACTATTTTGTTGCTTACAGCCCCTTACAAAATCCTGACAGCACTATGGCAGAAACAAAAACAAGGATGAGAAGAATGCAACATAAAAACACTAATACTTAGTGTATGCTATTAAATGACATATTCAGATATGGACATGTTGCTGCATGGTTCAGTCACAGATCTGTGATTTTCCTGGCTTTCAGGTGCCAAATAGGTTTCTCTCTCTCTGCTTCCTCTTCCACTGGAAAATCTTCCCAGTTATATGGGCAGCTCCTAGTCTCCGTGCAATGAGCAACAGAACAAGGATCCATTGGCTTTGTCTGTGGCCCAGTTCTAGCTAAAAACAAAGATGATCTGGGGGAATCTGCTGCAGATAGTCAGCATCCAGGCTAATACTACACACTTGAGTGAAAAAGAGCAGGCATAGAGAGGAGGCTGCAACAAAAACACAGAAAAAAGGCTGAAGAAGTGATGCTGCTGTTCTCTGGACCAGAAAAAGTGCCCCAGCAGAAAGGGAATTGTTGTTCTCTGTGTCTCTCACAAAGAAAGAAGACATTATAGACTGTATTCACAATCCACTGTCAATGAGCCAGGACAACCCTGAACCCACAGAACATATGTGGACTTGAACAAATCCAGTCTTGTACACATGAAGCTGCTTCACACCACACTGCGAATTCAATTTTATTGAGCCCCAATGATGCCGCAGATCAGCTTCTTCTCAAATCTCTGCAAATTTACATTTGCATACCCAACTGCATTTTTCTGAAATATCCCTGCTCTTGATTGTACTGACTTACATTGCATAATATGCCTTGAGTCTCAGTTACAAAGGCAGACTATAGGTCATTTTTTTTAAAAAAGAGTCCATAGTCCCTCAAGATCTTTTTTGGCATTTTAAAACTCTCTCTGTTTTTTCCTAATACATTTCAGTGTAGGTTTTATCTCACTGCTTCACATCAAAGATACAGCTTGATCCTGGCTTCCCAAAAGCGTGAAATATTTCCACTGCATTTCAACTTATTTTGATTTTTACTTAAGTGTTCTTTTCTGCCTTTATCTCAGACTCAGACCACTCCTCACATACAACTGTGCTTCCACTGCCCCTCTCACCCCCACCCACAATTCTCTTGACTCCACACCAGCCTGCAGGAATGGCACAGGTGGCAGTTTTCCACTCTCTCAGGCCCAGTAACTGGGGTATTGCTCCTTTTCCGTGAGCTTTAATGCTGCGTCCCAGCAATTCAAAACTCTCCTTTGTGTCTTCTGCATTGTTACCCCCATCTTTCCTCCAAGGAGCCCAGGTCAATTACAACACCAGAGATGCCATGGGAATGGATTCCTCCAGTTAAAGCAGTATGCAAAATTTAATCTCCGTTTTAAGAGCTGTCTTCCTTCCTCCCACAGGGCGACATGCAGGATCCCCCTTCCAATGTTATCCTCACAACATCCAGGCAAGAAAAGAGAAAGACTGTCCCAAGAGGTCACAGAGCGGAGCTCTTCACAGCTGGTGGAGGGATTCGAACCCGAGTCTCCCAAGTCCTGGCCCGTCGCTATAACCGCTACACTACACTGCCTCCACCCACCCCGGCATCCCTTCCCTTGGTAGTTCTGGAGAGCGCAGCGCAGCCGCCTAGGCGCAGTTTTCGGCGAAGGACCTGGCAGCGAACCAGCCCCCTTGGCAGCCGCGGGCAGGCACGTGGCCGCGGCCGCCGGTCCCTGCTCCACTCTCCCGGCCCCGAGCCCCAGGCCAGGCCCCGCTCCGGCCTCACCACGCCAGCCGCCTTCCCGAAAGCCCGCGCCGCCCCCTCGAAGTGGTTCTCCTTCAGGAAGGAGAAGACGAGCGGGAACAAGTCGCTCGGCACCACGCGCGCCTCAGCCATCTTGCGGGAAGGAAAGGAAGTGACCTCACGACCATAGAGGAGGAAGAAACCGGAAGCGGGGACATAGAGCGGTGCGGGGGTCGCAACCCCTTGGCTCCCCCGCCGGGTGGAACAGAGCAAAGGCCAGCGGCGAGCGCCCCCTAGTGTGGCAGCGACCGAAAGCGACAGGTGCGAACGGAGCGCAGGTAGATGCGGTGCCGCCCTCGCTTGGCTTTTTTTGCTCGCTTGCCCTGCTCCGCTCGCACTTATCGAGAAAAACTAGGAGTCGTGCCAAATAATGAGGTGTATTGGGATTAGGGTTGCCAGCCTCCAGGTAGCGGCTGGAGATCTCCCGGAATTACAACGGGTCTCCAGGCCACAGGGATCAGGTCACCTAGAGAAAAGGGCTACTTTGGGGGGGGGTGGACTCTATGGAATTATGCCATGCCAAGGTCCTTTCCCTCCCCAAACCCCGCTTTCTCCAGGTTTCAACCCCCAGATCTCCAGGAATTTCCCAACTTGGAGCTGGCAACCCTAATTGGAATTCACCACTTTGGACTACCCGAGACGGGTGACAGACGTTCTGAATGTCCCGTTGCATAAATTGATTTTAAAATCCCCAGCAGATCAGGGGGAAAGCTCTCTCTTTGCTTTTGGTCCTGTTTTTCTGTTTGCAGGGGGGAGCACTTCGAAATGTCATCATCTATGCTCTAAAATGATGCAGCTTGTTTTGTTTCCTCACTATTCTGCAAGATGGATGTGTGGATTAGGATTTACTGGGCACGCAGGACAGGTTTCTTTTTTCTGCTACAATTAGAATTCTCTTTCCCTGGAGTCCCCCCTGGTCCTTTGCTCCTGGTATTCCGAGTTTAAGAGGTTTTTAAAAAATTATGTTGCAAGTTTGTGGATAATTTTGATTTCCTGATACTGTTTTGCAAACATCTGACATTACTGCAATAACAAATGTGCCAACTAACTGAAAAGAGGTTTGGTTTGCTGTTTAAGATACCAAGAAACATGGTTTAAAGTATAAAGAGAATAAGCTCCAGAAAACTTGGCCTTTGGATTTTCAGAATATATATTAAAGGTAAACTGGAAAAACTGTGTTGAACCCAGAGATGTTAACAAGCAAGAATGCACAAAGACTGTTCCTGTGGCCAAAAGAAAAGCCTCAGTGGATGATGGATGAAATTCTTAACATTGCTAAGCAAAAGTAAAAAGTGACAGAAATAGAATCAGAACTCTAAATGCAGCTTTTGAGCACACAAACACGGGCAGCATAATCCTAAAGCCTGAGCCAGCGCCCCCGCCTGTGTGGTGACATAAAAGCAGCGCTGTTCCACTACTCCCTATGGATTTTTGCAGGAGAACCACGCCAGCTCCAGAGCTCAGCAAGGCGAAGTGCAGCTGCCACCAAGAGCACCTGCCCACCATTCCCGACAACCCTGCCCACATCAGCCAATGGCTGCACCACTCCCCTGACAGATGGGCAAGCCCTCCCCCCATCAGGGAGCAGGCATCCCTGCACAGGTAACACTGAAGGTATGGATCAGGCAGCCACCCTCTCACCCATCCAACCCCCATTTCCAATAAGGGCCAGGCTGGTGGCTGCAGCCCTCTGCACGACTGCAAATCTCCCTGTCGCCGCCATTGCCACCTTAAGAAACAGGTTCCCCCTCCCTGAAAAGTGGGACCAGAAAGGCGGCAGGACCCAGCAAGGGTTGCACTTGTAGCCTGCAGCACTTGGGATCAGCCCCCAGGTTCCGGAGAGGCGGGAGGGTGGGTTATTCAATGAGTGACAGGAATGCCCATTGGAAACCACATGAGAGGCAAGAAGGCCCATTGGAGGTGATGGGAGTGAAATGCACACACAGACTTGTGGCAGCACCATTTGAACACATCACTAAGATTTGAGAAAATGAGTTGGCCCATAAGAGCTATGCTGCAGTCCTGGGGTGATGCCCCCCCCAAGTGAACTGACGGCCTGAAGGAGCAGAGAAACTGCTCCGGGGCTGTCATCCAACCCCTCCCTGTGCCAGATGTCCCAAGCCTATCCCTGCCACCGCAGACAGCAAAAAGGAGGGTGGTCCACCTTCCCAGAGGAGGAGCCCCAGAGATCCCAAGATGTCGCTCCACATCCCCCACCTCCCTCAGCAACCTCCCCCTCCCCCTGCATGCAGCGGTCACCTGCCTGGTTTATCAGATGCCAGCAGCTCTGTCAGAGAATGGAAGCCCTCCGTGGTGCCCCCCCAGACACTTCAATTCCCACCCCACTTCCTGAAGCTATATTGAGGAGGGGGAAGGGGGCAGGGAAGCTGGACGGGGCCCCAAGGCACCACTTGACACCTGCTCCTTGTGGAAGCAGAGCCCACCCCTTCCATCCCAGCTCTGAGCCAGGAAGCATTTGTGGGGATGTGTGAAAAGACATCCCGAAGGAGAGTTGGGGAAGGGGGCTACTGTCATCGTCAGGAAGCAAACTAAACTTAAGGTGGATAACCAGAACCAAGGGCCTAGAAACAATCTAATAATAGAGCATAAATAGAAGTCTAGTGTAAATTTATATATAAAGTTAATTAGTGTAGAGTGACAAAGTGCTATATAAGTTATTCTATCAAACACATTTCACAATAAATACCACAATGAATACAAAATTGTCAAAACAGCCAAAGTAGTCCAAATCTTATACTACAATATTTAAAGTCCAATTGCTCATATGAGAATCCTTTAAGAGTTTTTTTCTTTTCTTCTGCAGCTTTGGAAGCTAGCTAACTCGCGGCCTGCCCCTCCACCGCCGGGGCAGGACCTTGTGCCACATTTAAGCCTCCACCCAGCCACCAAGCATGCCCACTGGCAGTGACCAGTTTACGGTAGTGCACCTCAGGTGGCCACCAGTGGAGGGGGGGTTACGCCCACTTAAGTGCCATTTATGCCCTTGCAAGCCTTAGTTCTCTCCCTGTGCACTTTCCACACCTCCTCTTAGGATTGCACAGTAAGAATGCTATTATAATATTCCTGCATTGTGCAGGGAGTTGGACTAGATGAGCCATCGGGTCCTTTCCAGTTCTATGTTTCTATGTTAATAACCAGTGCAAAGAAAGAGAAGGGAGCAATGAAAAAGGAAGAACGAAAGATCCAGCAAATCAAAAGGAAATTCAAATCATGGCTAGGGATGTTGAAAGATCAACATGAAAATACATTACACAATCACAATAAAATTAAGAAAACATGAAACAATACACTGAAGAACTACACAGAAGAGATGGAAGGATGCCAGATTCCTTCAAAGAAAAATCTTTTGATGAACTGCCTGCAATTTTAGAAAGGGAAGGGAAAGCCGCACTCGAAACAAAGCACCAGGAGTAGAATAGAGCTTTTTCAAGCAACAGAAACTGAGTCCATCAAAAGCTTAACAAGAATATGGGGTGGGTGGGGACAACAGCCCACAGACTGGAAACAGTCTACATTCCAATTGCAAAAAAAGGGAGATGTCAAAGATTGTAGCAAATATCTGGTCATCATATTAATTTCCCATGCAAGCAAAGTGAAGCTCAAAACTTTACAACAAAGACTGTTCTGCGGAACGAAAAATGGCAGATGTTCAAGTTGGATTCAGAAAAGGAAGAGGCATTAGATTACTAGACCATACCAGAGAATTTCAGAAGAAAATCAGTTGCGCTTTGCAAAGCCTTTGATGGAGTGGATCATGAAAAGCTATGGATGGTTTTAACAGAAATGGGTGTGCCACAACAGCTGGTTGTGGTGATGTGCAATCTGTACTCCAGACAAGAGGATACTGTTAGGACACAATATGGGGAAACAGAATAGTTTCCAGTCGGCAAAGGTGTCAGACAAAGGTGTGTGTCATCTCCTTGTCAATTCAGTATATATGGGCAGAACTTGTCATAAAATAAACTAGATTAGATTTAGATGAAGGTGGAGTGAAAATTGGTGGAAAGAACATTAACCATTTTTGATATGCTCATTACACCTCATTACTGGCAGAAAACAGAAGACTTTGAACAATTACTAATGAAGGTTAAAGGAGAAAATGCCAAAAGCAGGATTACAGCCTGAATATCAAGAAGGCAATGTAATTACTACTGAGGAATTACATCATGTTAACCTTGACAATGAAGAAATCAAAATTAGTGAAGATTTTCTATTCCTTGACTCAATCATCAACCAAAAGGAAGACTGCAACCAAGAACCAGAAGGAGGCTGAGACTTGACAGGGCAGCCATAAAGATTTAGAAAAGGTTCTTAAGTGTAAGGAAGTGTTGCTGGACACCAAGATCAAGATAATTATTATGGTAAACACTAGACTAGATGGTCTGTATGGCCCCTTCCAACTCTATGATTCTATGTATGGATGTAAAAGTTGGACAATGAAGAAAGCGGACAGGAAGAAAATATATTAATTTGAAATGTGGTATTGGCTACTGTGGGCAGCCAAAAAGACAAATTAGTGGGTTCTAGATCAAATCAAGTCTGAACTCCCTCTAGAAGCTAAACTGACGCTATGATATTTTGGGCACATCATGAGAAGACAAGAGTCACTGGAAAAGTTGAAGGCAGTAGGAAAAGAAAGGAAGGCACAACATGAGATGGATTGACTCAGTACAGGAAGCCACAGTCTTCAATTTGCAAGGCCTGAGCAAGTAAATTATAGGATGTTTTGGGAGGTCATTCATTCATAGGATTGCCATAAGTCAGAAGCAACTTAATGGCACACAACACATACAAATAAACACAATCCATGAAGAAAGAGAAAATAACTATGAAACTGTCATGGACTGGTACAGCCCAAGCAGAGTTGTCCAAGTCCGGTCTGAGGTCAGAGCACAAGTCCAAAGCCAGGAGTGAGTCCAAAGTCCAGAATCCAAAAGCCAAGTCAGGAGGTCTGTAGGTTAGTTACCAGTCAGAGTAAGGGCACTCCCGAAACAAGGTCAAGGCACAGTCCAGGGATCACACAGCAAGGCAAGATCCAGCAGCTTAGCCATAGTCAGAGCAGGATTCTGACGTGTTGCTTCCACACCTCCTGGTCCTCTGTGGCTGGGTTTTATAGACAGGCTGAGCTTGCAGCCAGCTGCTTGGGAGCTATCCTGTGCTCACTCCTCATCACTCTCAACAATCAGCTGGCGTCTGGCCAGGAGGCGTGCACTTTGCCGCCTCTCCTGCAGCTCCACACGCTGCTTTTGTCTGCGGCACTCTCTGGGTGAGGCTGGAGGTGTGGGCGTCCTTGGCTGTGCTTCACCAGAGGTGTTGGAGCTGGAGGGCATTGGTGCCTCTGACTCAGCTGCTGGCTGAGGACTTTGGTCAACTGGCGGCTGGGCTTCACCGGTGGTGTTGGAGCTGGAGGGTAGTGGTGTTGGAGCTGGCTCAGCTGCTGGCTGTGGACTCTGATTAGCCAGCAGCTGTTCTTCCCAATTGCTGGCTTCTGCTGAGTCAGGGCTGGCTACACAGAGCTCCTCTTCTCCTGAGGAGTCAGGGCTGGCTACACAAGGCTCCTTTCAGCGAGCCCAGACTGGCCCATGACAGAAACCTTATGATGTTCCCTATTAGATGAACAGCATGCAACCTAACAGAATCTGCAGTGACTAACCCCATGGAGGTTGTTGCATGAAATTTTTTTAGATTCGGCACGTTGCATCAACTGTCAGTGTTGCAGATCAGTGATTAAAAACAAAACGCTTTCTGGACCAGTTTTAAGTTCAAGCATGGAATTCACCTTTCCTTTTTTTTTATTGATACCTGTACATCCCGATTAATTCATTTCAAACTTACAAACATGCCAAACATTTTTTATAAACACTTAATATGTTGATATTATATATTTTCTTCTAAGTTCAGAATTTCTCACCGAAAAGAAAATGAACTGGAAAAAATGAACCTTACTCTTGAGTCTCTCATAATGGAAGTTAAAGACGGGGAAATTGGTAACCAGACTGCCGCGAGGAAGGCCGAGCCAAAATTATGACAGTCGTAAGAGAGAGCCAGTGCCCCAGATAACACCAGGGGTGGCGTGGCCTGTGTGCTTACCCTGATGTTGGGCTAAGTCAACAACCATGCGCTTTCTCTGTGGTGGCCCCCACCTTGTAGAATGGCCTGCCTGAGGAGGTCGGGAAGTCTCCCACTCTCCTGAGGCAATTTCGCGCAAAACTCCCAGATAACAGCGTCTTCCCGGCGCGATTTCACGCGAGAAGATGGTGTCTTCCGGGTCTTTCGTGTGATGTTCCACAGGCAGGTAAGACGTGTGGAAACGGCCCTGGTTTTCCACAAATGTAATCTGCCTCGGACCTCAGTGAGAAAGGTGAACAACAACGACAAAATAATTTTAGTAACTTTGCAAATATATTATACAGTGGAAAGAATACATCTGGATTGGTTAAAAAAATTCAGAGCATTTTAAAAATTATGTTTTTAAAAGAAATCACAAGATAAAATGATGTTCAAATTTTATTTTTTATAGATGCTTAGGTTTTCCAAAAACAAGACCTATAAACTATATATTTGATTTATAAAATTTATTTGCTGTATTTTCACCTCAAATAGGGTCTCAAGCCAGCAAGTAACAAATAATTAAAATCTTTAAAACATTAAAATAAAATTTTAAATTTATACAAAAATACAATAAAATACAATAAAAGCAAACAAACAAACAGACATACACACAAGCATATATTGGTTTATAACCTTGATATTTTACTATATATGTGTATGTACATTTATAAATCAATACCATTTTTAGAGACCGCTGCAAAAAGCCTATTTACTTAAAATGAATTTGGTCTATATGATTTTTATCAATATAATTTCTTACTTGGCTCTTTTATGTTTAACATATATAGTGTGTATTTATTAAAGAATTGTTTTATGAGGATTATATAGCTTTTGTAATGAATTTGATCTGTTTCTCAGCCTACTTTAGTTTATTGTCAACAACAACAACAACAAAAATTAGCCACACTCAATACTTGCTGGCAAAACTGTCACAGAATGATACAGTGATTAGTACTTCGGTGATTTGGAAAACTTGTGTATTTAAGCTGAAAGGCAAATTCTGAACAGTGTTTCCAAACAGCCTCTTCCGTCTACCAGAAATAGGAACTCGGCATTTTCAAGCTTCAACAAAAGTCAGCAGAGAACCTGTCACACATTCCCAAGCTTGAGAAGGGTGAGCTTATGTATACATTTCTATTCAGGCCATAATAGGAAGCCACCCCGAACTTGCGTCAGCCACAGATCATTGTAGATGCCCCACCTTCAATATTATCTCTGACTGTGAAGGAGAATAATTATATTGTTTTCCCTGACGTGACGTTTTTTAATTCCCAAGCCTGGGTTCCAGTTCAGGGGCCCTGGAGTGTGCTGCAAGCAGGGCCGGTGACAGAGTTTCTGGCGCCTGAGGCCGGGGGCAGCTTCAGGGCTGTTGCCGCCCCCACACGCACGTGCAAAGCACGTGCGCACTTGGGCTGTGTGATGATGTCTGTATGTGACATCATCACGCAGCATGCCGCTGTGAGCCAGCCCCATTGGCGCAGCAGGGACGGCACATGGGTGGCCTCCCAGCCAGTGGCCCCGCGCTGCCCTGGCCGCTTGCCGTGCCTGGCCCGCAGCTGTGTGCAGGCAGCAGCAGCATGGGGCAACTGAGGGGGAGAGCTGGGAGGCTGCCCGCTCAAACTGCCCCGCACTGCCGCCTCCAGTACGTGCTCCCGCCCAGGCACGGCAGCTGCGGGCCAGGTGCGGCAGGTGGCTGGGGCAGCACATGGGCAGCTTCCCAGCTCTCCCACTCAGTCGCCAGTGCTGCTGCCGCCAGCTCCGCGGCACGCTCCCCCCTCCCCCAGCGCCCTCTCCGGCTCCTCAGCGCTCGAGGTAGCAGCCATACCTGCCTCCATGGACGCGCCAGCCCTGGCTGCAAGACTGAAAGGCTTTTGCTGTCCTCAGAAGTCTTCCGTGGACTCATGAACAGATCAGTGATGGTTGTTTAGACAGTTGGAAAGGTCTCCCCACCGCATCTTATGAATCATTGGGCCAGTCCAAGACGAACAGGATGGATTGCTATATGTGCAATTCCCCAGCCGGGCAAAGAGTGCCCCCAGGGCCCTGTAAGGCAGGGAGTTGAAGCCCCTTCTTTCTCTTGCCACAGTCCTGATCTGAATTGGGGCCCCACACACATACACGGGAGATGTGTTCCCGGCATCATGACATGAGGCTGTTGGAACAAAAGATGGGTAATGGAGAATCCAGGTCCTACTCTCAAAAAACTCCTATTTCTAGCTTGCACAGGTGAGAGGTGATATTTTGAGCCTCCTGAAAGGCTAATAATTCCCTGTAAGATGGAAACTAGCATAGTGTGGTAGGAAATTTCCCTCCTGACTAGGGTTGCCAACTGTGGGCTGTGAAATTCCTGGAGATTTGGGGGTGGAGCCTGGGTAAGGTGAGGTTTGGGGAAGGCAGGGTCCTCAGGGATTATATAATGCCATAGAGTCCACCCTCCAAAGCAATCATTTTCTCCAAGGGAACTGATCTCTGTCATCTGGAGATCAGTTGTAATTCCAGGAGATCTCCAGGCCCCACCTGGAGATTGGCAACCCTACTCCTGACTATGAAAGAATTCTGATTTTTTTATTTTTTACATGGAGGAATTCTACAATTTTGACTCTTTCCACTCATAGTGGCCCCACCCTTGTCTAACGGGACAGTTTGTAGCACTCAGCACCAGTGGCACTCTCATTCAAAAACAAGCCCTGCCAAGTTCTAGGAGATTTACTTGCAAGTAAACCTGGGTAGGCTCCATTGGTTCGAAGCCCCACTCTTTCAGGGCAACTTGCTGGGTGACCTTGGACAGGAAAGAGAGCAGGACTTCTGAAGGAATCCATTGTCACGGGGCCCAGCATCCTTTTTGCAGGCAGCCTACTCACGCCTATTTGCTCAACATCTTTTGCTAGCTGCCGTTTTTATTGTTTTAATTGGCCTAATATGTTGCACTGCCTTGTCTGGTCAAACCGTCTGGCCACATTTCTTCCAGGATCACAGATCCAGAGGAGTTAGCCATGTAGTAGCAAAATAGAAAAGAGTCCAGTCGCACCTTTTAAGACTAACCAACTTTACTGTAGCATAAGCTTTCGAGAACCACAGTTCTCTTCGTCACATGCATCTGAAGAAGAGAGCTGTGGTTCTCGAAAGCTTATGCTACAGTAAAGTTAGTTAGTCTTAAAAGTGCCACTGGACTCTTTTCTATTTCTTCCAAGGAGGCTATCGCAACAATGCTCTCACAATGTTCTATGCAAACAAGCAGCCGCAGTGAGCTGCTTGGCCAGAGATGAGAGGAACAGCTTCCAACCTCCCAGGCACCAGCTGCCGCTGGGTCAGCTTGCCCCAGTCATTGTCCTCGGCTGCCTTGGGCTGGGCCAAACCACTCGAGCATCCGCTTAGGATGGCACAATGAAGAGGGCACCAATGTAGTGCAAGAGACTCGCTTTCTCCCAGGTGTAATGACCATCAGAGGAGGTTGGCATCCCCTCCTAGGTCTGCACCACTACTTGTCAGCTGTGTGCAAGAGGTCTCGAAGCGGCAGGGACAGGCATACCTCATTTGGGTTGGCAAAATATCTTGCGGCAAGTCAAAGGATGGAGATCACAAGTGCCCAGTCATTTTCCCACAGGAATTCTCTATGGCTTTAGGTTTCTAGCTTGCTCTTGCTGCATTATTTAGAGAGGCCAACCTCCAGGCGTGGCCTGGAGCTCTCCCAGAATTATACAAGAGCCTGCGTGGTGAAGAGGTTAGTGTCAGACTAGGATCTGAAGGCCCAGGTTCGAATCCCCACTCTGCTATGGAAATTTTGCTGAGTACCTTGGCCGGTTGCATCCTTTCAGCCCAACCAACCTCACAGGAATAAAATGGAGGAGAGGAAAACAGTGTGAGCTGCTTTGGGTCCCCACTTGGAAGAAAGTTGGGGTATAAATAAATAAACACAGAACGCAGCGGCACGCGTCCTTACTGGAACGCCAATCCGAGCGCGCATTCATCCTGTGCTGTGCCAGCTGCACTGGCTCCCAGTGAAGTTCCAGATCCAGTTCGAGGTGTTAACCTTGGTGTTTAAAGCCCTTCACGGACTGGGACCTGCATGCCTGCGGGACCGCCTCTCCCATTACGTCCCCTGCAGGGCGTTGCGTTCTGCATTCAAGCAACTCCTGGTGGTCCCCGGCCCAAGGGACATCCGTCTGGCCTCAACCAGGGCCAGGGCTCTTTCTGCCCTGGCCCCAGCCTGGTGGAACTCTCTCCCGCTGGAGATCCGGGCCCTGCGGGCCCTGCTACAGTTCCGCAGGGCCTGTAAAACAGAGATGTTCTGCCAGGCCTTTGGCTGAGTGCCAGCAGGTGTCCTCCTTCCTCCACCTAAGACCACCGCTTCTTCTGGGACTGCCCTCCGCCATGTGCTATGCTCATATACAGACTCCCAAATATTTATTTAAATAGCCTGCGCCTGGACTATTTTAATTACTCTTTTAAGATTATTATTGATTTTATGGTTTTGTGATTGATTGACTGTGTTTTGCGACTGCTGTTAGCTGCCCTCAGCCCATTTGTGGGGAGCATGGGGTATAAATCGAATCGAATCGAATCGAATCAAATACATACATACTTACCTACCTACCAGGGATCAGTTCCGTTGCAGAAAATGGAAGGTGAACTCTGTACCTTTATACCCCGCTGAGGTCCCTCCTCTCCCCAGATCCCGCCCTCCCCAGGTTCCACCCACAAATCTCCAGGAATTTCCCAGCCCAGAGTTGGCAACCCTGTACCGTTTCTCGGATTGTTACCATAGCCGTTTCATGTTTCTGCCTTGTTTCACATTTCTGCTATCCTTGCTTCTTGGCTGTCTCTGCATTGACTTCTAGTCTCGGTGAAAAAAGGCGGACTACAAAACACACCCGGCCGCGAAGCAAACACCCCCTCGCAGTCAGAACGGGCCCGGCTGGCGCCGCGTCCCCGATTGTTTTTGGGCAGCCGGCCGCATCTCCAGGAGTGGGCGGCGTTCCCAAAGTCCCCGGCGGGCCCGGCGCCAGCTGCCCTCGCCCGGACGCGCCGCGCCTCGACGCCGCTTTCCCGGGCGGCCGGAGCAGCCGCGAGCAACCCCGAGGGGAAGGAAGTGCTCGCCGCCCTGGGCTGGCCTCTCGCAGGGCTGGGGTGAGCCGGCTCTCGCGGCGGCAGGCCTCCAACAGGGCGCCCCGTCGGCGGCCGAGCTTGCCAAAGGCTCGGATCGGCATGGCGGCAGCAGCCTCAGGTAGGGGATCGCACGGGCGCCGACCGGCAAAGCCAGAGCAGGAGCCGCCTGGTTGGGACGGGGGGCTGCGGACAACCGGTGCGTAATTCAGGCTTATTTGGGAGGTTCGACAGGGGAGCACTGTTGGATTGGATTTTTTTCTTAAAAAACGCGCGATCTACAAACTTTCATAACTTGGTTCAGCGTGGACCCTAACTCTGCAGTTACTCCGGTGTCATCATTCTATGGGAGTCAGTGGGTTGGAGTAACTCTGTGTAAAATTATGCTGTGAGTCACACAACACGGGGGACTGCAGTATAACAAGATAGGTGGGATAGATTGGGGTGGGGGCTCAGGAGGATTGGAGTTGATCAAATGATGCCTGGGAAAGAGAAAGTGAATACAGAGAACTTCTTCCTCCTCCCTTACAGTACTAGAATTGGATGGGGGGGGCATCCAGGGGAGCTGAAAGGCAGTATTTAGATATATATTTGATTATTTGTTGCTGCTGCTGTTACTTACAACTTTCTCTTTGAGATTCAAGGCAGATTGCAAGACTGATAAACTTTTCAGTCAGTCGTTTATATGTTTATATTCCACTCCCTCCCCCCCACACACACACCCAATGGAGTCCCAAAGTGACTTACAACTTCGTTCTGTTCTCCATTCAGATCAGTTTTGGACCAGTGTAGGACAAACAAAAATAAATACTTTTGGAAGCACCTCTTTACTCGACAAGTAATTAAATTGCGGAATCCACACATGATGGTCATCATGAGTGTAGATGGCTTGAGTGAGACGGATTCATGGAAGAGAGATCTATGGTTGACTACAAGACATACAGTGAAATCCTAAACAGAGTTACTCCAGTCTAAATCCATTGAAATCAGCGGGCTTAGACTGGAGTAACTCTGTTTAGGATTTTTCTGAAAGTGTCTGAAGGAAGCCTCCATATCTAGAGGCAGTAAACCTTTGAATACCACTGCTGGAAGGCTTTGCCAGGAATGTTTTGGCCTCTGTTTTATTTCTTTTATTTATGTTGTTGATAGACTGCCTTTCTCATGAGACTCAAGACTCAGGGTAAATCAATGCAATCCATAGGATTAGACATCTCATAAGCAATATAAAAGGACTAGATGGCAGTTTGAAAATAAAGGATTAGACATGATATTTAATACACTGCCCAAAATGGACTGCAAAATGTGTATAATATGCATATTCTGCTGAGCTCCTGGAAATTACTGAGCTGCAGTGGTCTGCACAACTGGAGTCTCTGAGCTGACTTCAAGGAGAGACCCTTGTGGACTTCATTGCAGTAATCTAGTCTTGATGTCACTGTGGCATGGATCCTGGTGGCCAGAATGGGACAGGCTTATACCCTGGTTGTTTGGCCTTCCGGGGCTACTGGCTGGCCACTGAGTAGAACAGGGTGCTGGAATAAATGGACCAGTGGTCCGATCCAGCAGGGCTTATGTGTTCTTATGAAGCATGAGATGAAGAATTTCAGCAAATAGAACATTTAGCACATGCCCTGCAAGACTGAGATGGATCATCTAGCTGTTTATTAATGGTAAGCACTAGCAGTCTTTTAGTCTTCATAAAAGGTTTATTTAAAAATCTCATAAATAATACTCTGTATGAGCCAGTTCTCACTACGTTTGACTGACCTGGGGGTAGCTGATTGACAAGAGTATGGCAGCATTTTTTATTTATTGGAGGGGTGGAATTGGCTGCAGTTTAACCATATCTGGTCCCCAAAGTGATTCAGAGTACAATTTAAAAACCTAAAATAAGAAACCTTTAAAATGGTTCATGATATGTAAAGGGGGAAACCATTTTTCCCCACCCTAAAGATAAGTAGGATTTGATTCCAGCAGGTGCTTTTGTGTCCTAGAAACTACTTCACCAGACGCAGTGATCTAGTGTGGTGTAGCGGTTAGAATGTCAGGCTAGGACGTGGGAGACCTGGGTTCGAATCTCCCCACTGCCATGGAAGCTTCCTGGGTGAGCGTGGGCCAGTCACAGACCCTCAGTCTAGACAGCCTCACAGGGTTTTTGTGAGGATAAAATGGAGGACTCGCTTTGGGTAGAGAGGCGGGATATAAATGAACTAAGTAACCGATTAAATGTTGATGCCTCACTTGGAAGTAATTTAATAAGTGAAATGATGAAGAAAAAAATATTAACAGCGGGACCAAAGGGCCACAAAATGCAGGAAGTATATGGCGAGATGCAATTACATCAACTGCAGATATAACCTAGGAAAGTACAGAGGCTATTCACAATAGCAGGAACTGGCAAATCCCCTGGTTTTGCTAAGCTAGTTGACACCTGTGGTGGCTGCGAAGTCCCCGCTGTTTTTTCTCTCCTCTTATGAATGTCTGCCTAGTGAGAACATACAACTTACAAAGCAGCTCTTGTATGCTATGAAATCTGATGGCCTTGTTCGTCTTTATAGTTTCTTGTTCATTTTGGTTGCAATGAACGAACCCCTCTGCAATTACCATCAGATCAGAGAGTCCCTTTGCCAACATCAGTTTAGTGGGGAAGCAACGAATCCATCTCTTGTGGCGTCACAGCTCCAAGGAACTCTCAAACTCTTACCTCCACATTTCCTTTGCCAAGCATACCACTACACTGAACAGTGCATTTGCCCTCGCTCTTTAGATTTGACAAGGGGTGCAAATAACATGTACTTTTGTGGGATGGGGGTGGAACAACTGATTTTCCCCACTTCACCGTTGGCCAGTTTGCACAAAGTAGTAAAGATACAGCTTACATCTTTGCCAACTCTTTACATTCCAGTCCAATGAGGGTTTACTCAGAAGTAACAGAAGAAAAGAGCAAGAATCCAGTAACACCTATAAGACTAACAACATTTGTGGTAGGGTATGAGCTTTCGTGAGTCACAGCTCACTTCTTCAGATACCTCCTGTTACAGACAGACGAACTCATCTTGATCTTACTCAGAAGAAAGTTATGTTTTTTTCATGGCATGTTAATATTCATAGCCTAGGTCTATGTGTGTTAGTTCAGAGTTCATTCAATTAAACTTATTTCCGGGTAACAACAGAAAATTACGGGCAGTGTTGCCTAGGGCACACTTTTCCCAGTTAGGTGTTCGGAAAGCCAATGAAATCAACGGAGATACGTGTGCTGTCTCTACATAAGAGTGCAGTCTTGCATCCTGATCCTAAGTTTATTTACTCAGATATAAACCCACTAATTTCCATGTAACTTTTGTAGCTTTAATCTCTCATTTCTGATGTTACCATTTATTTTACCTAGGTCATCACAGATCAGCAGGGAATTGAAAGACAGTTACGTCTTTGCCTCACCACCAGGGCCTTCAAAACTGTGGTTTTAGTATAGCCTTGCCAAACTGGGGTTGGCCGCTTATGTCTGGATGTACAAGAATCCAACTTGGCTTTTGTGCTTGTCTGTGGACTATATGCTTTCCTTACCTATTGTTTTATTTTTTATTTTGCTTCATTTATATCTTACCTTTCTCCTCATGGGGGACCCAAAATGCCGTCTGTTGTTCTCTTGTCCTCCATTTCCCCCCCTCACATCAGCTCTGTGAGGTGGGTTAGATTGAGACTCTGTGACTGGCCCTGGGTCACCCAGTGAGCTTCCACGGCAGAGTGGAGAATTGAACCTGTGTTGCCCAGATCCTAGTCTGTTACTCTAGCCACTACCCCATGCTGACTCTCTTTGTTGTCATAGCCAAATGTCAGCGAAACTCTGTTTTGCCTAGAATTCAGCATCACCCCAAGATGGGCTTTACATGCTCGCAGGAAAGTATGTGGTTGGATTGTGTGTAGCATTAGGTGCATCAAAGCCCAATGAAATCAGTAGGCATAGGCCTACAGTATTTTCTTAGGCTCTGAGGGTAAGAGTGAAAACACAACTGAGTTTCTCTTCCCTTTTCATGCCTCTTGTTAGCTCACCAATGTAGGGTGGCGGGGGACTTGCTCATGTTCCTTATGGGGAGGTGCATGAGCTGTTCTCACATGAGGAGCCCACCCACGTTACCCACAACAGAGGAAATGTAACAAAGTGGTGTGTGATGCCCCTCCCAGGCGACTGTTATTTTTACATTCATATTTATTAATGTATATCCTGATTTCAGGGTATCGAAAGCCTCAAGGGATCTCACATGTCACATAAAATAACAATAGAACTTTTATCTTCCTCTCCAAGTGAAAATATTTTAACAGAGCTATGAGGTAGCACCTGATTCAAACATTATGTTGTATTGCCTGGTCTGGGGAAGAGTATCTGCTTCTACCCACAAAATGAATTTTTTTTACGGGCACGCTTGCAGGTAATGTGTTTGGTAGAGGAACCCACAGTAGTCTTCAGTGAAGCATGATGGTTTGTAGTGTTCACAGTACATTTGGGATAGTTAGTGATAAAATTCAGGGGTTAATGATTGGTCAAAGGAGAGAAAGCCCCAATGACTGTTATCCTTGAGTGTTAAGAAATATGTGCTCAACAGGTAAGATTTGGCAACTGGGGAACACTAAATGAACTGTTGTATGCCACAGAGGTGAAAGGTTTAAACACTGTTTTCCCTGTCCTTCTTCCCAGATCAATTCACACACACACCCCTTAGTTGCTTTGAAGTTTACAAAAGCCTGGAAGATCCAGTCATGGATTTCCCACATCAGGTCAAGCATTGCCCGACCTTTTGAGATCAGTGGACTTCAGCTTGCATCGGATTGTTTCCTCAAACATAGAAAAGAGTCCAGTAGCACCTTCAAGACTAACCAACTTTACTGTAGCATAAGCTTTCGAGAATCACAGTTCTTCAGATGCCTCTGAAGAAGAGAACTTTGATTCTCGAAAGCTTATGCTCCAGTAAAGTTGGTTAGTCTTAAAGGTGATTCTGGACTCTTTTCTATTTTTGCTACTACAGACCAACACGGCGAACTCCTCTGGATCTATATTTCCTCAAACAGGATCTCCCTTGACTTTAAGCCAGATTACAAACTCTTTTCCTAAACTCAGGCCCTTAAGCCTGCATGCAGATCTCTTCCCCAGTGTGGTTTTCCGGAAGAAGACAAGCTGAGAGGGAATGATAAAATGTTTGTTAATAATTGCAGTGAGTAATTAGCTCTATCAATGGCTTTGTTATGCATTCTGGTCGAAGGACTATGGAATAGCCATACCCCATGAACTGCTGAGCTACTGTTCAATCTCAGGAGTGCCTGGAAGCATGTCTTGGATGACCGCTCACGATCTGCTTATTGCGACTTGAGAAGAGAAAACGGGAGCAAATTGGGGTGGCTGGGCTGTATGTTTGATTTGTGTTGCATTCACATGCTCTCTGCTGCATTTAGGGTTGCCAGCTCCAAGATGGGAAATTCCTGGAGATCCGGAGGGTGAAACCTGAAGAAAGTGGGGTTTGGGGAGGCAAAAGACCTCGGCATGGCATAAATCCATAGAGCCCCCCCCCCAAAGTAGCCATTTTCTCCAGGTGAACTGATCTCTGTGGCCTACACTGTTGCAATTCCGGGAGACCAGTTGCAATTCCGGGAGATCTCCAGCCACTACCTGGAGGCTGGCAACCCTAGCTGCATCTCCTGAATTTTTTTCATTGACAGTGTATGCCTCTGTGTGTTTACTCAGAAGTAAACCTCACGGAGATCAATGGGGCTTTACCATTGGGGGAAATGCCTAGAGCCTGAGTTATTTTGCAGCGTCAGTCCTATGATTAAAACGGTGCGATCTTAAAAAGAGTTACCCCTCTCCGAGGCCACTGACTTCAATGGATTTAGAAGGGCATAATCCCATTTAGGATTACACCATGAATGTGTTAAGACGGGTAAAGAAACAATTCAGTGTATGCAAAAATGAGGAAATGAAATCGCTTCCTGATTTCGCAAGGCTGATCGCATAACTGCTAGTCATACGCTTGCCTTAGCAATGGTCTGGTAACAGTACCCATTCTCACGAAAGCAGAAGCTCAGATATTTTCATTGGGAAATGGATGGATTCTTTCATGGACAACTTCTTAGAATAACCCCATTAGAGTGGTCTTTATTCTTTTAAAAGAACGTAGCGTACATGCTGAATCAATAAGGGAAGCCACAGCTTTCAATTTGCAAGATCTGAGCAACTTGACAGCACATACACTCATACCTTGCCAGCAAAGAACAGCAATAATTTGAGCAAAATGTGTCTTATTTACCCTTTGATTGCAGATCCTACAAGAATTGCCACATTTTACTTGTAGCTTGAGGCAAGCTTGCAGATAGAATAGAAATAATTCACAAAGAAGTATTATTTTATTTATTTACTTACTTTATTTATAGCCCACCTTTCTCACGGAGGAAGCAAGCCTAATTAGGTCTACTCAGATGAAAGTTTCGTTTTATTCAATGGGGCTTATTTCCAGGAAAGAGTTCTTAAGATTACTGCTTGATACTCAAGGCAGATTACATAGGGTGAAACAATGCAGTCCAATAGCATGAGACGTATAATAAGCAGTGCAATAGGACTAGGATTGCGAATTGGAAACAATACAAAAAACTATTGGATATGATATATCAAACCATGCACAAAATGGAATTTCAAGAGGTGATGACAAAGTGGTAAGAGCTGTATAATTTATTCAATAAACCAGTTTGGTGTAGTGGTTAAGAGCGCGGGACTCTAATCTGGAGAACCAGGTTGGATTCCCCACTCCTCTGCTTGAAGCCAGCTGGGTGACCTTGGGCTAGTCACAGCTCTCTCAGAGCTTTCTCAGCCTTACCCACCTCACAGGGTGTTTGTTGTCGGGAAATTAATAACATACTTAGTAAACCACTCTGTATAGGTGTTAAGTCACCCTGAAGGGTGGTATATAAATTGAATGTTGTTGTTATTATTATTATGATGATGTTATTATTATTATTATGATTATTATATATACTATAAACAGCAGCATAGATTACAGTCCTGTTCCTTTTATAAAAATGTCTTCCTGAACCATTCCGTTATACTATAGCCCTATTACCTTATAAAAATGCCCTATTGAACAATACTGTTTTTCATCGTTTGTGGGATGACTGAAGTGCGGGAGCCTTCCTGACCTCCTCAGAATGACCGTACCCCAAGGTGGGGGGCCACAGCTGAGAAAGTACATGTACAGGCAGCTGTTGGTTTTACCGCTTTGCAGGGTGATACCGTCAAGAACGAGGCCTGTTTTTCTTGGCCAAACTTACGCTAAGGCAAGTGTAAAGCAATACCCAAAGAGATAAGCCTAGACATATTTTGCAGAACACGGGTGCAAGTGAAATCATAGAAGCATCAAGGCTGAGGGCTGGTTACAGCATTCTATTCAGATTCTGCCATGGAGGGGAGGGGTCACACCCATCCTGGATTGGGCATTCCACCTCTTTCATGACTTCTTGTAACTTATTTACATTTACATGACCCTTACTCCCTGCACCCTCTCCCCCCTTCCTTCACCACCTATATATCTCTGGCCAGTTTCTTCATACCCTCCATGCATCTGACGAAGAGAGCTGTGGCTCTCGAAATCTTATGCTACAATAAAGTTGGTTAGTCTTAAAGGTGCTACTGGACTCTTTACCATCTGGTTAAGCTATCAGACCCCAGGCTGGGCATAATAGGTTTGCAGAGGCTCATTTCTATGGTGACTAGTTGAATGATGGATCCTAGTCTGTGGCAGCCTGTAGCCTTAGGCAGGTCCACTGTTGTGAAATGTGGCATTACAAATGGTGCAATTCAAATTTCTGCTTGTAAAACTTTTTTTTACCTTGTTTCGCTTCTGCACAGAAGAGCCCCCCAATGCACATGATGTGCTGATTATGTACGGGAAAGACGCTAGAGAGTGGTGCCAGTACCTTCAGAGCCTCTTCCATTCATGCCGAGACCTCCAGACCTACCTCGTGGAGAGCGGGACTCCTATTCCTCCTGAAAAGTTGGAGCTCTTCAAGAGCAGCCGGTGCACCATTGTATTGCTCTCCTGTGACCTGGTGAAGACCTTCCAGGCCCCGGCGGTCCTGAAGAGCCTGCAGGAAGTGCTCCAGCCGCCTCATAAAATCGTGAAACTGTTCTGTGGTGTGGCAGAATGTGAGGATTACCAAGAGTGCTTCGAAGACTGGTCCCGGTGGAAACTGTTGACCTATGATGACGACCCCGAGACCTACGTCGCAGCTGTCATGAAGGCAATTTCAGAAGGAGGTAAGCCGACCGCATCTTAGGTCAGAAACGGGAGGCAGTTCATGTTCCAGCCACTCGTTCCAGGTTCTCAGTGCTTGGCAGATCCTGTGCATAAAAGGGCTGCGTTTACCAATTGCGCTGTCCAAACAGCTTGTAAGGAGCATTGATTTTTCACACCAGTTTGGTGTAGCGGTTAAGAGCGTGGGACTCTAATTGGGAGAGCTGGGTTTGATCCCCCACTCCTCCACTTGAAGCCAGCTGGGTGACCTTGGGTCAGTCACAGCTCTTTCAGAGCTCTCTCAGCCTCACCCACCTCACAGAGTGTTTTGTTGTGGGGATAATAATGACATACTTTGTAAACTGCTCTGAGTGGGCATTAAGTTGTCCTGAAGGGCGGTGTATAAATCTATTATTATTATTATTATTATTATTATTATTATTATTATTATTATTATTATTATAGGGGTCATTTCGTAGAAAAAGAGCAGGAGGAACTCATTAGCACAATTCATTAGCATAATTCATCAGCATATGCCACACCCCTTGACATCACCAGAAGTGTGTCATTAGCATAACTGATTTGCATATGCCACGCCCCGTGACATCACCTATCCTGGCTGTTTTGGACCCAATTCTGGCCATTCAGGGCCAAAATTGGGCCCAAAATGGCAAAAGGGGCTGAAAATGGCCAAAAGGGGGCATAAAATGGTCAGGATTGGGCTGCTGCTGAGTGGGAGAGTGATCCACCACCTGTCAGAGGCCCGATTCGGGCCATTTCGGCCCCAATGCAGGCTGAAACGGGCCTGAAATGGCTGAGGGTCAGGTGGGCGGGGCCACCTGACATGTGACCTCTTTGGGGAACTGCTGGAACTGCTACTACTACTATTCCTATGACGATGTTGAGCCATTCTACTTCAGTTTCACTTTCTCTTTTTTGATGTGAGCATCAGGTGAATCTGTCAATTCTTTATCCTGCCCTCCCACAAAGGAGTATGTTGTGGCATACATGGTGTTCTCCCTTCCCTCTTTGTCCTCACAACAAGCTGAGAGAGATTAAGCTGCTAGTATATGATCCGCAGGTCTCCCAGTGAGCCTCATAGCTGAGGGCCAGACTAGACATGATGGGATCTTCATTGTTATCACAAGGATGCTGTCTCCATTTGAAAGTAATTGTAAAATGCTGTGAGGGCCTAATTGGTTAATAAGGTGTGGGGTTTGTGTGTTCTGCTTCAGGCAGGCGCCGATGTACACAGAGTTAACACGGGCAGAGAACAGGAGCTGGTTATCAGAGGCAGGTTGCCAGAGTTTAATAAGCAGCGTCCGTAATTGTGCAGGAGTTGCCTGTACATGGTCGGTCTTCTGGAAAGCAAGTCTGATACAGCCACAGCAGATCAGCATCTAAGAGCCAAAACAGACAAGATGCCTGATGCGTAGAGGACATGCATCGGTTTCCCGCAAGGTTCCATGGGAAATGTAGTGAAAAAGAACCTCTGCCAGGGAGAAGAGGGAAAGAATCCCTCTTCTCCCTGGCAGAGGTTTTTTCTCTAGGCATCTTGTCTAGTCCACTCGGCTCCCTATTGCTGCTGCCAGTGTGCGCCTGTTGCTCCCCTAAAAGCACTCCATAGCCAGAGAGAGGCGAACGCGCTGGTGGCGGCGAGAGGGAGCTGATTGTGCTGGTGGTGGTCAGAGGGAGCTGGCAGCGGCAATTGGTCCCTTGTCCCTCTCGCCACTGCCACCATGCTCGCCTCCCTCTGGCTGCTAAGTACATTTAGGGGAGCAAGAGGAGTGCGCTGGCAGTGGCGAGAGGAAGCCGAGCATGCCAGCGGCAATAAGAGGGAGCTGGCAGCGGCGATCGGCTCCTTGTCCCTCTCGCCGCTGCCGGTGAGAATCCCTCTTCTCCCTGGCAGAGGTTCTTTCTCACTACATTTCCAATGGAACCTTGTGGGAAACCAACGTGTGTCCTCCACGCATCAGGAGTCTCATATGTTTTGGCTCTAAAATAACATGTTGAAGTCATTCTGAAGGACCCTCTCCTATACTTTTATGCACTTTGATCCCTACATCACGACTGTGACACGTCTCCTCTGGTGATATTTCTCCTTCCTCTGTAACTGATTACTGGTGCTGAGCTTTGAGGCGTAGTGACGTGCGTTGGGACTGTAAATCCCATCTACATCTGCGCCAACATTAATCTTGCGGGTCTGGGGATCCTGGAGGAGACAGGGCAGCTAGCCATATTGTAGCTGAGTTCCCAGTAGCAGCTCCATTTAGAAGCATTGTAAGGATTCAGTTTGGGTTGGGATAATGGCATATGAATGGGGGAGGTAGGAGATAATTAACAATAGTTTCCTTTTTAAGGATTTGAGTCCAGTGGCATCTTAGAGACCAAGTAGGTTTTCAGGGTAAAAGCTTTTGAGAGTAAGAGCTCCCTTCTTCTATAAGATCCAGAGGAGTTAGCTGTGTTAGTCTATAGTTGCAAAGTAGTAAAGAGTCGAGTAGCACCTTTAAGACTAATCAATTTTATTGTAGCATAAGCTTTCGAGAACCACAGCTCTCTTCATCAGATGCATCTGACGAAGAGAGCTGTGGTTCTCGAAAGCTTATGCTACAATAAAGTTGGTTAGTCTCAAAGGTGCTACTGGACTCTTTACTCTTCTTCTCTAAGGGTCGCACAACCTGGGTTTGTGCAGACAGAAAGCAGCTTTGGGGAACGGTGTGCATTAAAAAAGAGAGAATCCAAATGGGCTTGGAAAGCTGCTGTGGGGATAAGAAGAGCTCCAGCCTTTCTCCCAAGCTTCCACCACCACCACCTCCCCCTGTGCAAAAACAATGCAGGGGAAAAGTTTTCCCATTTCTGTTTCCTCATGTGCCCAAAATATCTCCACGTGGAGCAAAAGAAATGGGAAATCCTCTCCTTCCCACTCTTTTAGCACAGGGGAACTTACTAAATGCAGTAGCAAATGATGTTGCCATACCATATGAGCCATTCCATATGAACATATGAAGCTGGCCTTATATGGAGTCTGGCAGTATCTTACCTGAGTTCCTTTTAACTTGAGCCACAGGAGATTGAACCTCGGACCTTTTACAAACCCAGCATGCACTCTACCAACAATCTTCATTCAAGATCTTATTCATTTCAGAAAATAAAAAGTGTTATCCCTAATCAGGGCTTTTTTTCAGCAGGAACGTGGTGGAACGGAGTTCCGGACCCTCTTGAAAATGGTCACATGGCTGGTGGCTCCGCCCCCTGATCTCCAGACAGAGGGGAGTTGAGATTGCCCTCCGCGCCACGTGCAATCTCAACTCCCCTCTGTCTGGAGATCAGGGGGCGGGGCCACCAGCCATGTGACCATTTCCAAGAGGTTCTGGAACTCCGTTCCACCACGTTCCCGCTGAAAAAAAGCCCTGTGGCAAATGCTGATTAATAAATATCTGTGGGGAAGGAGAGAGTAAAAAACAGTATTTTCTCAAAAAATTACAGAGAAGGAAAGGTATCGTTTGAGAACGCCAAATAAGCCCCAGACAGCAAAAGTATCACCTTTGATACTAGTGATATTCCATTCCAAGTTTAACTGAGATAAAATTGTCCAATGGGTACGACAGTTTTACCTAATGGACAGTGCAATTCTGTGCAGTGTCAAGCCCAGTCTACATAGCAGTATCACATAATGATATAATGATATCACGTAGGAATATCACCTAAAGAACAGGGTCATGTTATGGGCCTCAAAGATGAAGGAAAAAACACAATAAAATAATGTATGTATAATATAATTTCTAGTCAGATAAATCATATTAATAAGCCAATTTTAGATGCTGGAAATATCAGTTGCAAAATAAAAATGATTTCCACGGTTAATGGAGATTGGAGTGGTTAGGTGGATGAAGGCTTTAAAATTAATTGCTGAGTTCATAAATGATAATACTGTTTATTAATCCTAAGGTGATTCTGTTCAGTGACAATGATGAATTCATTATGAAAACCTTCTGTTACTTAGTGGGAAATGTCAGAAAGAGCCATCCAAAACTGAAATTGTGACCCGAGCCATAATATTCCAAGTTTTCCATATGTTGTAAGGGGATATATATCTAAGAGACCATAGTTCTAAATATGCTTACTGGCGGGTCATTTTGAAGAAAAAGAGCTGGAGGAACTCATTAGCATAACTCATCGGCATATGCCATGCCCCTTGCCATCACCAGAAGTGTGTCATTAGCATAACTGATTTGCATATGCCACATCCCCTTACATCACCTATCCTGGCTGTTTTGGACCCAATCCTGGCCATTCAGGGCCAAAATTGGGCCCAAAATGACCAAAAAGGGGCCCAAAATGGTCAGGATCGGGCTGCTGCTGAGTGGGAGAGTGATCCGCCACCCGTCAGAGGCCCAATTCGGGCCGCTTTGGCCCCAATCCGGGATAAAATGGGCCCAAAATGGCCGAGTCAGCTGGGCAGGGCCACCTGATGTGACCTCTTTGGGGAACTGCCAGAACTGCATTCCTGCGCGTTCCCCCTTGAAATGAGCCTTGCTTACTGGGAAGTGAACTCCGTGTCACTTATTTTCAAGTAAATGTCTTTATAATCTGGCAGTAACACTGAGAAGATTCTTTCTTATAGAAGTTAAAAATGAATCTTAACCAAGACGAGAGCCGCGCAAATGCTAAAATTAAACCAGTGCTGTACGTTTGTGGGTTTTTTGTGGAAGAGGTTTTTAAAAAAAGAATAGAAATGGCATCATCAAAAGGACATTTTGTGTATGATAAGATAATCAGTGCGGACATGTAACGGACAGAGAAGAAAATGGCACGGCTTTGGCTGCATTTGGAGGCTGTCTGGTGCATTTGTCCACGGTTATACTTTTAATTCTCTAAGACTCAATAGGGACAAGTTGGGATGCTATAAGATGGGTTTGAGGCAGTTGTGTTTCTGTGCTCTGGAGCCTTCTTTGGTAGGTCAATGGATAGCAGGGATTTCAGGGCATTGAAGAGACTTTGAACCTCTGCCCTAGCCGAAGTGAAGGACAAATGTGTGCTCATGTGGAAAGAAAGAATAGAGTTAGATTCTTAAAGAGACAAGGCAGGCGCTAATTTGAGTAGGTTGCGGCCCCCCTGGGGGATCTGATGTGGGGTAGCTTATCTGGTGCCTTGGTGGCCTCAAATCACATGTAATTTCTTTCCTCGTGATCTCTTGAAGAAGCAGTCGTTTCTTTCTGTGCACTGAATTTTACTCATTCCCACTTGCATCACCTGAGACATTGACATTATGGTTCCTAAGGTTCCTATTGTGAACCAGATCCCTCATCCGCCTGAAATCACTTTAAAACCTGATCTGTGACTTTTTTCACATTAAGGCCAGCAGTCTGATCCCAGTGGGATTCAAATGAAGCCTGTCCCTTTTGTGCAAGTTCAGTTACCCTAAAACGTTCCCCTCCTGCCATGACGACCTGGTAAGATTTCAGAGGTTTGCAGGCTTCGCCCGGTTGCTGGTCAGATCCCCTGGAAACAGACTTAAATTTTAAATAGGGAAAAAGTATATATTTATTTGGAAACAACTGCAAATCAAATGTATACTCTGTCCTGCAGTAAAATCCTGTCACTGGGATAGCTCTAACAATCACTTTCCCTACATGAATGAAAAGCCTGGATTTCCTTATTTCCTTCTGCCCAGCCCGAACTTCATAGGCTTACTGCTGGGCAGCTCCTTGTTGATGTTGGTAGAGGCTGCTTCACACAGTCTCCCCCCCCCCCCGCCCTGCATTGAAGCACTCCTCCCATCTTATAACTTCTCTCCCCCTCCTGCCCCCACTTTCAGATACTTACCAGGGGATCTTTCAGCAACTGACTCCATCTAGTTCTTGACCATAACTTAGCAACTTCAGGACACATGTTACAAACTGTGTCCAGAAAGAGTTGGGTGGCCTGTAGATCCCATCTTGTCTGAAAGACTCAGCCGCAGATCTTCTAGCCTCTTTCCTAGGTTATTTGTGCTCTTTCTCCTGCCTTCGCCTTGTTGATGAATTCTCCTTGCCTTCAGCGTCTCACTTACCCAGCTTTTGGAAGGCCTCCGCTGGTAGCTTTCTTCTCTTTGCTGAAGATCTGCCTTCCACCTTTCCCCCTACTTTTTTGCTGTTTCAGCTGCCACTTACTTACCCTCTTAAGAAGGGTATCCACCTATCAGCTGCTGACACTGGATCAATCCTTGTTCTTTTTGGCTCTGGAATCCAGACTTTAGGAGCCCCCTCCAAACATCCTTCCTCACTGAAAACCTGTTCTGAGCTTGAACGTTCCTCTTTAGCCAGTTTGGTGTAGTGGTTAAGAGCGCAGGACTCTAATCTGGAGAACCAGGTTTGATTCCCCACTCCTCCACTTGAAGCCAGCTGGGTGACTTTGGGTCAGTCACAGCTCTCTCAGAGCTCTCTCAGCCCCACCCACCTCATGAGGTGATTGTTGTTGTAGGGATAATAATAACATACTTTGTAAACTGCTCTGAGTGGGTGTTAAGTCATCCTGAAGGGTGGTATATAAATCGAATGTTATTATTATATAAATCAAATATTATTATTATTTAGTGCTTCAACAACTGAAAAACCCATTGTAACAATTTGAAACCCTTCTGCTGCCCCTCCTTGCAGAACTTTCTATCCATAAACAAAACAACATAACATGTACAAACAGTATTGATTTTTCTTGGAGGAGAACCCATTTCTCCACAGCGTCTAACTGTAGGTCTAATTTCAGTTTCGATTAGCAGAGGAGCAGATAAGCATATTGGATATGTAGCCTATGGATAAGGCGCCTGGACTATTTTAATGATTGTTTTAAGATTGTTACTGATTTTATAGTTTTATGATTAATTTATTGTATTTTATGGATGTTGTGAGCTGCCCTGAGCCCATTCGTGGGGAGGGCAGGGTATAAATCCAATCAATCAATCAATATAATGAGAACACAAACACTCCAATTTAGCTCTATAAAATAGTTTACTACATAAAGGATAAAAGGTTACATTGGAATAAAATGAGAAATGCCTAACTAGGCTACATCTTTGCTAGCTAGAGAGACTGCTATATCCTAAGGTTTATAGGTGTTGACCTATAAAGCCCTATGCGGACTGGGCCCAGCATACCTTCAGGACTGCCTCTCCCCATATGTTCCCCG
Organism: Eublepharis macularius; assembly: GCF_028583425.1. Taxonomy (NCBI): domain Eukaryota; kingdom Metazoa; phylum Chordata; class Lepidosauria; order Squamata; family Eublepharidae; genus Eublepharis; species Eublepharis macularius. The sequence goes on along the minus strand of NC_072795.1, from coordinate 126,304,332 downwards.
GAGGTCGCTTCAATCAGCCACTAAGAACTTGCTGATGGTCCCTGGCCCCAGGGAGGTCCGCCTGGCCTCTACCAGAGCCAGGGCCTTCTCAGTTCTGGCTCCGACCTGGTGGAACTCTCTGTCTGAGGAAACTAAGGCCCGGCAGGATTTGTTATCTTTCCGCTGGGCCTGCAAGATGGAGATGTTCCACCGGGCATTTGGTGGGGGCTAGGCTGTCCTCTCGCTGGCCATACCACTGAAGACCCTCCACCACCCATGCAGGACAATGCTGCATTTTAATATTTAATATTCTACACCCGCCAATTTTAATGGTTTTCTATACGATGTTTTAATGTTTTTATAATGTTTTTACTGTTTTTCGTTTGTTGTCAAACCGTCCTGAGCCCGTCTGACGGGGAGGGCGGTCTAAAAATGTAATTAAATAAATAAATAAATAAGAGTGAGTTTAGACTGAATAAAGAGCAATAAAACTTCAGTATATCTTTCTACTTAATTGCCCCTCCCCAATAAACTGGTTGCCCAATAGAGAATCCTAATTCTACTTCATTAAGAATAGAGACTCTTTTCTGTGGTGGGAATCCTCACTCGAAGCCTAAGTGGTTACATGCAAATAGGTTAACTAACTAACATGAACAGTTTACATTCAGTCATGAAAGAGTTAAACACTTGCCAATTCCCAGCAAACAAATCTAAATGTCTCTTCTCCATAGTACTGTCATCGCACCCACACGCTGAGACTGTATAGCTGGTCCAGCATGCAGAATCAATAGCATTTCAGAACACATTTCCTCGAAGGTCTATAACTTTAGCCTCTGGTGTACCTGCAGCCTCCCGACTGAGTTTCCTAGTGCTGTTGCTGTCAACCTGTAGAATGACCGTTGCCTTTCCTTCTTCTGCACTATCTAGCAGCCTGTTTACACAGTACAAACTTCACGTCGAGTGAGCGAGTCGTGCGGGCAATGTGTCCATCCCAAATCCTTCTAGGTGTAAACACGGGTGTTTCATAGCCTATTGGCGATGCAGTGAACTGGGGCTGAGCATAGCCAAGCTGGAGGCATTTGCTTATTCAGGGAAATCCCCAACTGTATAGAAAATAACTCATTTGGAAATTAACCCACCACCCCAATGGCTCAACAATGAACGATTATGTGCGTTGCCCTTTAAGAGTCACATAATGTTGATGGCAGCTGTTTACAATGGGGGGAAGGAAACGGGGGAAGCATAGCCCATTCCCTAGTAGGTAGGCATGACTTTCATTTCTGACTCTGATTACTGATTAATCAATGTTTGCTGTTAGTAGCAAAGCCACTAAAATGGTTAGCAGTGTCGTGAGTGCATTTGCCAGGTTTCAGATAGTAGCACAATTATGTTGGTCGTTGTTATCTGTGATAGCCGTTTTCTCCAGGATTTTATTGTTTGCTCACTCAAGTAAATCAATAGACACTGTGGCGTCCTTCCTCCGATTTGTTTCCTGGTGCCCACATGCTCTTTTCCTGAAGTATTTATTTCCCATAGCCAGTCCTGGCTTTTCGCTGCCTTTTTGGAGAAGGAAGTGGAAGAATTTTTGTGTGTGTAGGAAGCAACCCCCTCACAAACAGCTGCTTCCATTATTGAAAGATGCTTATTTATTTTATTAAAATAAAATTAGACTGCTCTCCTCACAAGTGGGCTCAGAGCAGAGCATAATAATATACACAGAAAGATAAAAACAATGGTAGCAATTACATTATATAAAAGCATCATAGTACAGTGCACATAATGTATCCCCGTTTTTCTAAACAGTAGGGCCCGCAGGGAAGAGTGACCAGCCATCTGATAGCAACCTAAGTCAGGAGGCCACATGTTCCCCCCAGCCACCTCACCCTACTGGCAGAAGGCCTGTTGGCGAACTGCCTGCCTCAACTCCCATAAGCCTGGTGGAACATCTCTGTCTTACAAGCTTGGTGGAACAACAACAGGTCCCGCTGGGTTTGCATCTCCAAAGACAGAGAGTTCCACCAGGTGGGTGCCAGGGCTGACCGGAGCATTCTCCGGGGAACATAAGGTGAGAGATGGTACACTTAGCTTGCAGCTTCACAACCTTCTGTAACTGGCCACAGAACCCCATGGCAGCCGTTTTTGTCATGGTACCCACTCCCTGTTCTCAACATTTCCAACATGCCCACCTGCCTACCAAGACTGGGAACCCCTGATCTAGATAGCACTGCTTCCAAACAATTGCTTTCAAGTATTCCCCACATTCTAAAGCCTGCATTAATTGCTAGGGGCTCTGTTGTCCTGCAGTAGGGGTCCCTTTGTACATTATGTTTTAATTGCCTCTTTCCTTTTTAAAAAGATGTTTTCTCTGCTTAAGCATAAGTGCACAAATGATTCTTTTTTAAAAAAAGAAGCAGATGTTCAAACTTATTTGCTTGGAGTTGCCATCCTTGTGTGATTTTTTGGCAGAAATAGGCATAGCAAGGTTGTAACATGGCAGGTAGCACTGTATTAAATGCTGTCCAGAACCAGGGTCATTTACTCGTTCCAGCTGACTGCAGAAAAGTGATACTTGAGCGGTATTAAAGGGCCATAATGTGGAAGGGACCCTAGATGTAGGCTTACCAGTCCCTCAGTGATAATGGGGGATCCCCCACTCCCACCTCTACCCCTACCCACTCACCTGTCTGTTGGTGGGGAATGGCGCAAGAATGGGCCTCCTGGGCATGCTCCAAGGGCGGTGCGATGATGTCACTTCCCAAGAGTGACGTCATCGTGCTGCTCTGAGATTGCTCCCGCGCTTTGCAGTTGGCTGATTTGGGCCCCAGATGGGCCGGATTGGGCGCATTTGAGGCCCAAATCGGCCTGCTGTGAAGCATGTGAGTGCTCCTGCACCTGCACAATGACGCCACCTGGAAGTGACGACACCACAAGTGACGTCATGGGACACAGAGAAGGCTACCTGCCCTCCTGCCAGGAGGGTAAGGGAACCTGGCAACCCTACCTGGGCATCTTCACGAAGGGTTCTTCTGTCAGTGAATCTCATGTTCTCTGCACTCACATTGCAAAAAGAAAAGACTTTTAAACCCCAACTAGAGGTATTTTTGCAATTTAGAATGCTGTTTGGATCTTGGATTGCATGAGTGTGATGAGTACTTTGGGGGATAGGGCCCGTTATATTGTGAATAATAGCCCAGGTGAACCTGTTATTGTCAGATCTCATGAAGCTAAGCAGGGTCGGCCTTGGTTACTAATCTGATGGGAGACCTCCAACAAAGACCAGGGCTGCAGAGGCAGGCAATGGCAAATCACCTCTGTTTGTCTCTTGCCATGAAAACCCCACCAGGGGTCACCATAAGTCAGCTATGACTTGAGGGCACTCTCCACCGGAAAACCCTTCCTCTACTTTTGCTAGGTCATTAACGGAGGCTTCCCCCACCTGGCACCGACCTGATCTGGACAGTTTCGGCCCCAATCGAGGCCTAAATGGCCCCAAATTTTTCAAAGTCAGGTGGACCGGGCCACCTGACTGTTGGGGGAACTACCGGAACGGCGTTCCAGTGCATTCCCCCTCCAAATGAGCCCTGCGTTAACCTAAAGGGAAATGGACTTTGTGGACCTTTTTGAGCTTGTGAGCACCTTTGGAACTCTCTTACACAGCATGGTGGTCACAGCCGCAAAGTGGGTGCCACAAAATGGCTGTTGCAGGCACAACTCCTCTATAGTTTGATTAGGAAACATCGTGAATAGGAGCTTGGAATGATGCTCAAAAGTTCCATCCTTGACCATTTCTAGTCATTCTCATGAAAGGAAATGCTTTGTTCTCATAGGCAGGCTGGGCATTTGGAAACCAAAGTGTACCTTTCCCAGTGAGAATAAAGCCCTTGAGTCATACAGTGGATTCTTAGGGTCAAGTTAGACGGGGAGGTTTTTAAAGGGGTTGGGTACAGGCTTCCTATATCCAACTTTGGATTCCTGCAGCCGCACAGCATAACAAATGGCCTCAGAACACCACTAAGGGAAGATGAAGGGCTCCTGCCTCCCTCCTCAAACTGTTTTCCAAAATTGTGTGTGTGTGTAGGTGTCTCTGTTTTTGCTGCTCCATGTGATGTATTTTGTGTAAGAAAAACAGGAAAAGGCCCTCCCCTGTGCTCTTTTATTATTTTTTTATTATTTATTTAATTAATTAATTTATAGCCTGCTTTCCCCACATGCAGGATCAAAGCAGATTTATAACATAATACATAAACAATTAAAACAGTTAACTACATTGATAACAATCATAAAATACACTATTAGACGTAACAAGTCCAATATGAGAAACAGCTGTGGGGGAGGCGGGAGTGCTTCCTCCCCCCGTGGAGGCATTCGGAGGCTATTTGGGCTCTCTTTTATTTTTAACAGCCATTTCCCACAGCTGCTTTGTGGCTGCAGGGAACTCGAGTTGGGTCTGGGAAACCTGCACCCAACGCTTTAATAACCTCCCCATCTAGTCTGACCCTTAGCAATGTCTGTGTCTAGATACTGTTGCTAGACACTGTCCAGGGGGGTCTTTTTTTATTCCAGTATAGAGACTGATGCAGAATCTCTGATTCCACACATGTTGGATAATGCACTTTCAATGCACTTTATCAGTCGTTTGAGGTGGATTTTTTGTTCCGCACACAAAAAAAATCCGTTCCAAATGATCTATAAAGAGGATTGGAAGTGCATTATCCAACGTGTGTGGAATCAGCCCTTGTTTGGACAGAACACATGTATCATATCTCATTTCTGGCACGTTCTTTTCCAAACACCTAAACCACATTAATAACTAACTAACTAGTTATTTATAATAAATAAATAACTAGTTGCTGAAGTAACAGAAATAATGTTATTCTTTGTACTCTCACTTAGATTCTGGTTGTGATTCGGTGACTGATGCAGACGGGGAGGATGTCAGCGATCGACGTGACTCCTGTAATACGTCAACGCAGCGGCAGCGTGGGATGTCAGGGACCAAAATGGGAAACCTAATTGCTGTACAGCCGAATCGCATACGCTGTGGGGTACAGTATGTCTCAGCTCCCTCAAAAGGATCGTGAGAGATGGCATAGTGGCAAAATGTGACCGCTCTGGGAACGGCGACCTGGTTCTGTTGCCACCCTTGGCATTCCAGGCTTCTTGTTACATGGCTAACAAAACCCAACAGCCTTGTGGTGATCTTGGTCATGGGTGCAAATAACCAAGCTTCACTTTGTAAAACAAAACGATACCAATGCAAAACCGAAACATAAGAACATAAGCCCTGTTGGATCAGACCAGTGGTCTAGCTACTCCAGCATCCTATCTCATACAGTTGCCCTGGATGGCCAAACAAACGGTATAGAAGCCAAGGCTTTCCCCCAGTCTTACTTCCTGGCACTGTTGTTCAGAGGTTGTTTGCCTATGGAAGTGGAGGTTCCCTTTAGTCACCATGGCTAGTAGCCACTGATACTAATAAAATGTCAGTAAGAACATGAAAATCACTTCACGTGTCTGCAGTGTGAGTCAGAAGTGCCCATAAAATTTTGTAGGTATTTATTTTGATATTTATACTCTGCTTTTCTCCCTGATGGGGACCTTACAAAATATAATATAGTGAACAAACAAATAATAAGCTGCATCTTGGGCTGTTCCTAGATCCAGTGTCCTGGCTCATGTATAGGCACTGGCTATGAGCCACAGGTTAAAAGGCAAGGGATAACAGCCTTTTAGCTCTTGCGCTTTGGTGTATGCCTTTGGCCATCCCCAAGCTTTATATCTGGAACAGGAAAGGAAAACTCAGGCTCAGCTAAAATCTTACACAGCTGCCAGAGGTTATTCTCCTAAAGCTGTTTCTTGAAGTCTTCTATAACCGTGGTTTGTCGATGTTTGATCTGGATTTTTCTTAGGTAGTAGATTTGGATTTCTATCCTGGGCAACTTTCCAAGGGCAACTTTATCATACCTGATGAGTATATTCCCAGCTGAAGTAAAAAAAAAAAAGAATAGGAAATGTTTTCTTTAGAAGCAGGTTTTGCTTTCTCAAAGGGTCACGTACCTTCCTCAAGGTATTTCCTCAATCTTGGGTTTTTTTAAATGAATAGGCCGCTAGCTTCATCACTGTTCCCGTGTTGTTGATACAAGACTCAGTCAGATCTACAGATATCAGAAAGAATGGATGGATCCAATTATTTAATTTCCTCTTTCTCTGAGGCTAAGACAAATTGTTCACAGCAGCCACCACATTAGGAAAGACGAGTGTAGGATTGAGGCTTTTCAGTATCCTGAGGTTTTGATACAGCATTGTACTATATTCTCCCTTTCCTTGGGTCTTTGCCTATGTAGGCCTTCCCACCTTTTGTGTGACGACCTGCAGTAGTTTTGCTCTGAGCTTCCTCATTCCCTTGTTTTCCGTCTGTTACCTTTTGGTGTTTTCTCAAACGGACTTGAAAAAGCTCAGAGAAACGAGGAAAACATAAAGAACAAATACAAACTGAGAACATGCAGAAGCTCTGAGAGAAAACATTGGCACCCAAAGTGTGGGAAAACCTGTGTGGGAAAGACTCATTATGAGTGGTCGTGGGTTTTAGGCGTGACTAAACCCAAGACTGGAGGCATGACTAAAACCAAGATTGGACTAAAGATCCAATCTTCTTGGATTGAATGGGATTAGCAATATTCAGTTGACTGGTTGTTTTTAGACCAGCCATTTGGTCTGGAATTGACAACATTTGTTTACTCTGTTATAAAGAATTGAAAGCCAGTGTGATATAGTGGTTAGTGTGTTAGACTAAGATATGGTGGATCAAATCCGTATTCTGCCATGGAAGCTACCTGGGTTACCTTGGGCCAATCTCACACTCTCAGCTGAACCCTACCTGCCAAGGTAGTTGTGAGGATAAAATGGAGAAGAGGAAAATAAGTTAAGCTGCTTTGAGTCCCCATCAGGAAGAAAGGCAGTGTGTAAAAGAAAGAAAGAAAGAATCCAGATGATATTGTTGTCAGAGTGTTACATTTTCAGCAGAGAGATAGCTGCTGTAGCATAGTGGTTAAGTGGTTGGGTTACAAATCAGCACTCTGCTGGTTCGAATCCCACTATGGCCTTGAGCTAAGCAAGTGGCCTTGGGGAAGCCAATCCTCTCAGCTCCGGCTCCCAAGCTATATTGTGGGAATAATAACAACACTGACTTTGTTCATTGTTCTGAGTGGGGCACTAATCTGTCTAGAAGAGCAGTATATAAGCACAGTTACTAGTTTCCCTGTTATTCTGCTATCTTTTTTTAAAAAAAACCAACTGATTTGTGGCTATGTTTTCTCCATGTAAGGCACTTGCGTCCCCAGCCTTTCACATGTACCCAGGCAAAGTACCATAGAGGTGGCTGACCAGAGGCATGGCCTGAGGGGTAGTTGGTGGCAGAGTTGGCAATGCCTGACAATGCTGCCAATGAGCTCGTGTCCCCATCTACTTTAGCCTTCCTTCCTTCCCTCTACATTAGCTTTTGTTTCTGTGAGAAGAATAAAGGGAGGGAAGCTGCAGAAGTTCCACAGGGCCTGAACGCATTTCAAGTTCCAAAAGGAGCCGAGGCTGCCTATAGCGTGGAGACTGCAGAAAACTTTCCGTCCTCTAGTGTCTGATGACTACCTCACCAAACTCCCTTTTCCGCCTGTCCTAGGCAACCATCTTGGACATTCACACACAGTAACCACCTGAGGAGGGCCTGCCTTCCCTCAGCGTCTGCCTGGGAATGGAGGAGTGGAGCCAGGAGGAAAGAGATATAGGAACTAAATACAGGATAGACATTTTGGTTTCTTTCATAAGAGGCCAGGATCACTGGTTAGACTAGTAGTATCTGGGAGATCCAGGTTGGAAATCCCCCTTTACCGTGGAAGCTTCTCTAAGTGATCTTGGGCCTGTCACACCTCTAGGCTTAACCTGCCTAACAAGGAGAGTTTTCTGAGGATAAAATATAGGACAGGAGAATTATGTAGGCTAGTGTGAGTTCCCATTGTGGAGAAATGTGGAAATATCTAAAATAAATAAATAATTTGAGCCATAAATATACTCTGCTCTTAATTTCCTATAAAAAAGAGACCCTTTTGCCTGTCTTCCTCAAGTTTGGTAGGCAGAATCCCATCAAGTGTTCTTTCTGTGAGGATTTTGTAGCAAGTGCCTGTGTCCTTCAGTGTACTTAAAATATAAGAAGATCCTGTCTGGGCCAGATCCCAAGGTCCATCTAGGTTAGCTAGTCAGATGCCCCTGTAGTTAGTGTTCAGTTTCTTTTGGCCATCACAGTTTATAATTCTTGGCCATGTATTTGTCTTTCAAAAAGCCCCTCAAGGACTAAATAGAGAAGATGCTGGGAGAGCCATAGTTTTCGCATGAGATATTCACGCAAAATAAATTAATTCCCAATCCCAGAGTCCTGAAATACCCACACAAACCCTGTCAGTTTATTTTGACAAAAACTGGCAATGCTGTTGATATTTCCCCCCCTACAATAAAGGAAAAAAACATGAAATCTGGAGGCGTCTGTTCAAGATACTCCCCCATGTTCTGCTGAAGAACTGTGTGCTTTTGTGTTTGTTTTTGGGCTAAGTTTTGGGTTTGTTCTGCTGAAGGACTGTGTACTTTTGTATTTGTTTTTGGACTGATAAGCAGGGCTTTTTTTCAGGGGGAACACGGGGGAACGGAGTTCCGGCTCCTCTTGAAAATACTTGGCAGTGCTTGAAAATAATATGATTTCCAAGAATCCCATGTGTTTCTTCCTCATTTTCCTCTTGAGTTCCACCACCTCTTTTCCCAGAAAAAAACCCCTGCTGATAAGTTTTGGGTTTGTTTATTCTGGCTGTGAATAGATGTTGAATTTTTATCCCTCAGTTGTTTATAGTGCATTTTTGTTGTAATGCAATATGGTTTATGTTTTTAATATTACGCTTTACTTGAGCCCAACATTTTATGGAGAATGGGGGTTATTAAGCTGACTGTGCCCCTGGATATTATTGGATTATAAATCAAGATGTTCTACTTCTAGGTGCGGACAACAATGTACATCATTCTAAAATGTAAGCTGGATAGCCAAGTAAAAATTGAAGTGGAATTTTCTTCTGAGCATTGTCAGTCCGTGCGAGTCCCTTCCAGGTTGGAGAATGAGTATACAGTGTCAGTTTGTACACCTGGTAGGTAAAAAACTTTCCCTCTGTTGCTAACATGCATCTCTGTGGAGGAAATTTGTTTCAAACCTTGCTCCTCATTGCAAAAAGGTGAATTAGCCTCAGGTCTTTTGTAAACGGAAGCTGCTGCCTCGTCTCATGCAAGTGTGGAAGGCTAAAATTAAGTCTGTGTAAGCCCAAAATAGGTCACTATTAGATTGCTTAGAGCTAAGGCCACGGTTCTTGTTTTTTTTTCTCTCTCTATATTTTTGCCTTTGTGTGTAATGTCTGAAGTTGAGCCTTCCATGTCTTATGAGCTGTTGCATGCTCTCCAGGCGTAGGGAGAGCAGCCTTTACAGGAAGCAGAAGTTGACTTGTGTTTCCTGCTGCCTTCACTTTTGAAAGAATGTGAGAAACCACTGTTCGTTTTCATTGTGTGGTGTTTTAAAATAATGTATGGGGGCTTTTATTCAAATATGAAAGGTTATTTAGCTTCAGTGGAAATACTTCACATCAGAATAGCCATGCTAAATTGTACTCACATGACATTACAATCTGATGAGCATATCTTTGACTCTTGAACCTTCAGAGGAGTATTTGGACCCCTTGTGTCCATATGTTTGGGAGAGAACACCGAGAAAAGCAGTTTTGTATATTTTACATGATACACAAACATACAAACATTCCCTAAGTATGTTGCTACACTCAGACATGATCCCAAGTTATACTCTAACAGAGCACCGACTGTTTGTTTGACCTGTCTGAGTATACTTCTCTGGCCCCTCTGCCCTGCGCGTGGCATGCAATTAAAACTTCCAGGTTTAACAAATCTTGAAATAAACTCCAGTTTCCTCAGATATCTGAATACAGGTGCCAAGGTGAACTTGAGCTTTTTTGCATTTCACAGATTTGAAATTCTCAATTTCAGTTTAATCTCTGTTTAATGACACCATGCTTAGCCTCACAAATCTTGGATTAATTTCACTGGGTTCTGTTGCCTGAATGCCGCTCCCATGTCAACAGCGTAGGCTTTGTGGCAATTGCTGTTGCCGTTCATCCACATGATAGCTATGCACAGAATTGGGGAGAGGCTGTGGCTCAGCAGCAGAGCATCTGTTTGACATGCAGAAGGTCCCAGATTCAATGTCTGGCATCCACAGTTAAAAGATGTGAAAGATCTTGACCTAAGACCCTAGAGCAGTGGTGGCCAAACTGCAGCTCTGGAGCCACATGTGGCTCTTCTAGACGTACTGTCTGGCTCCCAGAGGTCTCTGAGTATCACCGTGGCCATACATTTTATTTTAGTCTAGTTTATTTCCCTCCCTTCTTTCCATGTCTTTCCCTCCTTTTTCCTTTTTTCTTTCCTTCTTTCTTTCCATGTCTTTCATATTTTCAATAAAAATGTCAGGGTCGCCAAGTCCGACCGACTCAGAAAATATCTGGGGACTTTGGGGGCGAAGCTTAGCACTTTGTGATGTCACAGCCAAAAGTCAGGTGATGACTCTTCCCAAGCTCCGCCTCTTCCAATGATGTCACTTCCAGCATACTGCACCAAAACCCTGTAACGAGACAGTTCCCGTGTCTAAAACCAAGTTTCAACTTGCCAAGAGAAAGATGGATCTCTCTCCGGGGAAGCCGAAAACAGTTAGTCTTTAGACCTGTCAAACAGATAAGTTCTTTGAACCAGCTGTTTATCAGTACATTTATTTATATAGGGTTCAATATTGCTTTGCAACTCCCCATCAAACACACAGACACCAATCTAGAGTTTATTTCACTTTATTGAAAATACACCCTAGTTTTTTAATGAAGCAAGCAATCAAAATATAAATGGCTATTAATATGAATCCTATAACAATAGAACATAGAAAGGCAATAAGAAATAAGTTCACTAACATTTCTCAATAAATCCTAAGTTTACATTGCTCAAAGTTTCTATGAAATACATAGGTAGAGATGGTTTCTCACCTAGATTCTCCCAAGAGATCTCTTCCATCAGTACCCTGCTTATTCTTTCTGTGTTTGCAATGATATACCTAATCATATGCAAATATTTAGGGTCTATTCACATGATAGCACAAACAAATATTGATTGGTTTGACACTTCACTGAATATTCATAATTTCATAGTACAGCCTTCCAATTAGTTAAAAAATTATGTCATAATCTGTACTGCAGGAAAATACTATAAATCTCTGACAAGTGTCAAGAAAAGTTAAGTTGAACGATCACCATTGGTTGAATCTCTGATAGAGGAACATCAATCTCGGTAGAGTCCACTATTTTAATTAATTGTCAAAGGATGAAAGCACACCTGTTGAATTACCTTATACATAGAAAAAATACACTGAAAGTTCATGTAAAGTTTAAAAGTTCATCTAGAGAGTATACAAGCTAGGCCTAGTATTGTTCAGTATTGATTATTGGCATATGATCTTAATCTATATTGGCATAACAACCCCACCCCTTCCTGTGATGTCACTTTCAGGACATTACCTCAAACCCACCTCCTCATCTGAAGTCATTTCAATGCATCATGTCTTGTGGCTCTCAAACATCTGACGTTTATTCTATGTGGCTCTTAAATTAAGCAAGTTTGGCCACCCCGGCTCTAGAGAGCTGCTGCCATTCTGAGTAGACAATACTGATGGACTGAGAGTCCGACTCAGTAAGGGACAGCTTCATGTGTGTTCAACTTGCCTTTTGTGTCATTGTAAAGAAGGACTCTATAACCAGGTACTCCATGAAATAAAGACCAGTCATGTTTCAAAAGACAATCTTAATATAAGTATATTTGACAGAACCACAGACTGGTCCTAAACGTCAAGCCGTTTTGGATGAAATGCTTTCTCATTTGCAAGATGCATTTTGTTCTTGGCTGGAATTTAGATAAATGTCATCTCACCTTATAAACATTTGCTCACATTTTTCTCCATGGCTTCTTCTAGCATAGTAAGTTTCCATTTGGGTCTTGTGTGATGGGTCTGAATCTTTTTTCCCTTTCTCAGACTTATCACCTGGCACAGTATGTCTGCGATTGTATGCTGGGGATTTAATGGTAGCTGAAGCAGACATTAGCTATTATACTGACATGGAAGAAATCAGCGACTTGCTGACTTCTGCAGCAAATCCAGTGGAATTCATGTGCCAGGTAAAATGTTTAAGTGGGTTTTGATGGGGTGGGAGAGAGGGAGTGATTATTAAATCTCTGAGCTAAAAACCCGTAATGCTAGAATAACGGCTGATTCCGCACACGTTGGATAATGCACTTTCAATGCACTTCATCAATCATTTGAGGTGGATTTTTTGTTCCGCACACAAAAAAAATCCATTCCAAATGATCTATAAAGCGGATTGGAAGTGCATTATCCAACGTGTGCGGAATCAGCCAACATTGGAATACTTCACCTTAAATACAAGGGCTGTGATCGGTTGTTCTTGCGCAATATCATGGCAGTAGAAATAATGGCTTTGGAGGTGATCTCTGAAGTAATACAGTTTGTATGTAAGGTTGGCTACAGAGATATTTGTGCAATCATATGGAAATCGAAGTGCCTAGTTCCAAACTTGACGAGATTTTTTTTAGCGTAGAAATCAGCCAGAGTGCAGCTATTTGGCATGCACTTACTCGGATGGTGAACTATAGTGTAGATATGAGATTGCCCATGTTTTAAAAAGGAAAGAAATGGCTCCTCAACAAATGATAGATTTTGCTGATCAGGGAAAGGCAGACTCCAATAGAATTGGTTCGATGTGCCATGAGAAGCGTGGAGGCTTAATGGGTGGATGGTGATACTACTTGCAAGGGCCAGGAAAGATGGGGAGTTGGAGGAAGGCTGTTCAAGCTCTGATGAACTTGTGGCATAAGACAGAATGAGGACTGCAGAGTTTTCTAGATTAAAGATGTGTTTCAGCTCAGAGCATCTGCATAGTGATATCCTGGGAGGTCTTGAGAGCTCCCCACAATGGAGGTGTTACCTGGACCTTGTGAAAAGAAGGCTACTTCTAAATGGAAGCTATTCTCCATAGTCCTTGAATTAAATTTCCTAAATGGAAAGAATGGCACCAGAATCAACCCACCCGTTGTCGCTATTCGTTCCAACAGAATCATGTAGCTTGAAATAAACAGTGAGTAAAAAAGAACTGTTGACATAGCCACAATCCCTGCGCTTGTGTGTTTAGAAGCTGTGTAACAGAAGCAAGTTGCCTCCTCCACATGATCATTCCATGGATTCTAAGGGCTTGTTTTCTAATCCTATATCCAAAATGTTCATACATCCCGCCAAATACAAGCCAATAACCCTCACTTTGCAACAGTGCAGTCCCCGTTGCATCACTCTGGTTTACATTTATGATGCCTAGTGATTCATTGAGGAATCTTGATCCATTGAAACTTTCATAATAGTTCCTCTGCAAGGAACAATCTTTTCTTTCTTGTACAATCTTGAGGTTTCATGGTAATGGAAAAATGTGAATACTATCTGGCGTAAATATTTCTGGTATAAATAAAGGACCGTCTCTCCCGATATTCCCCACTTTGACAGCGGCACTCATCTGAGCCAAGTCTGAAGATGGGACCCAACAAATGGGTAGGATCAGCAGCTGTCCTCCTTACCCAAACATTCTTTGTTGTGGCTCCCACTTGGTAGAATGGCCAACCTGACGGGGTCAGGAAGTTTACAGCACTTCTGTTGTTTTGCAGAATATATAAAATTGAATTGTTAGGGAGGACATGTTTATAAAGGGACAAGGGTTGTAGTTTAGGATACTGTTTATTGTATAGTAAAGAGTCCAGTAGCACCTTTAAGACTAACCAACTTTATTGTAGCATAAGCTTTCGAGTGCCACAGCTGTCTTCGTCAGATGCATCGTCTACTGTACTCTTTACTATTTTGCTGCTATAGACTAACAAGGCTAACTCCTCTGGATCTATGTTTATTGTATGAATTTCTTGTTTTTACTACATTGTCTTCTAATTTCTGTAATCCAGTTTTTGCATTTCTACTGTCATGCCCGATAATGTTTCTGTGGCTTGGTTTTCTCCACCTCTTATTGCAATGTTTATTATATGCCTTACACCGTTCCTATTGTGTTGCTTGGTTTTGTAATCCTCCTTGAGTCTTAGCTAGAAAGGTGGACTACAAGTAAATAAAATAAACAAATGCTTGCCTTTTTGTATCCAGGCATTTAAAGTAGTTCCTTACAACACAGAAGCTCTGGACAAGATCCTGACGGAGTCATTGAAGAAGAATCTTCCTGCAAGCGGTTTGCACCTCTTAGGAATAAACCAGCTAGAAGAAGAAGACATAAGTACAAGTGGGTGTTGGTGGCAATAGGAAAAATACCATGCGTGTGTTTCCTTCTGTTTGGAAGTCTTTTTGTACTAAAGATACTTCTGCATTCTGTGAAAAAGGCTTAATAGAGTTTTAGGAATGAAAGGCGGGGGGGGGGGGGGCGCGGAGAATAAGTATTGGACAGGCTTTGCCATCCCATGCAACACAAGCCAAAAGGTGATTTGTCCAAGGTTGTTTTTTTAAACTCCAAAGTATTTTCTAGTACGATTTGAGGAGCGGATGTACACAAACTTGCTTTGCTCTTCAGCTTTTGCTTTGAGATGGAGCTCAGCTTGGAAAACTCTCTCATTGTTAGCCTTGCACAATGAAATAGGCATGCTACAAGTGGGGACCTGCAAGGACTTGTGGGGGGCATCTCATCTTCCCCACTTATACCGTGTCCTCTTTCCTTTCCCCCCCCTTTTCCTGTTTTCTTGTCTCCTTCCTACCCACCGTTGTCTGCCCCCATCTTCACCTCCCACCTGGTGGCCTCTCCTCTGTGACCCAGTTGCATGGTGGGGAACCTTCAAGGACTTGCAGGATGTACTTTACTTTTCCCTGTATCCCCTACTACTACTACTACTACTACTACTACTACTACTACTACTACTACTACTACTACTACTACTACTACTACTACTTATTTCTCTCTTCCTGGCAGTCTCCATATGCTCAGCTTTCTCTGTGTCCTCCTCCTCTTCAAACTCACTAAAAACCTTACCTTTTATCTCCCCCCATTCACTTATATTTCTTGATTTGCTTCATTTATATACTGCCTTTCTCCATAACGGAGACCCAAAGCAGCTTACATCCTTCCCTTACCTTCATATTATCCTCATAGCAATCCTGAGAGGTAAGTTAGCCTGAGAGTGTCTGGATCAAAGCCACCCAGTGAGCTTCCGCAGCAGAGAGGAAATTTGAACCTGAGTCACTTAGATTCTACTCTGGAGCTCTAACATTATTGTGGTGTTGGAGAGGCTGCTGTTGAATACTAGCAGGCAACCAGGCCTGAGTTGTTCATGCAAGTCATGTGGTATCAAGTCACCCAGTGGTTGCTTCTGGGCTTGCCCCCAAGCCCTCCCTCAAAGACCCAAAAGCCGTTGAAAGGCCGTCCCCCTGTCTTTTCCTGACAGAAGCCAAGGCTGGAATAATGGCTAAACTGTTATGGTAGACTAGCAACAACCATTGACGGCATCTGGTTAAAGCCACAGATGCTCCTTTTATCTTTGTGTGTGTGTGTTTTAGCCCCCAATGTGTTTTTTTAGATTTCAGATTTTTCTGCAAACCTGGAGCATTTTTCAGGTGAAAAGGAAGATCTATCTTATCTATTCATGACTCCAATCTCCAGTTTTAAGTATCCTCAGATCAGGGCCACTTGGTTATTGGTATATATAGTAATGTGCTGCATTGACATTAGGGTTACCAGTTGGAGACTAAGGCGTTCCCTTTCCCAGACAATGTGGCCAGGGGTGGTGGAGGAGACCCCGTCAGTGTCTGTGCCTTGAAAATAATTTCAGGTGGGTAGCCATGTTGGTCTGCAATAGAAGAGCAAGATTTGAGTCCAATAGTTCTTTGAAGACCAGCAAGATTTTCCGGGTGTAAGCTTTCAAGAGTCAAAGCTCCCTGAAGACCCAATACATCAAAGCATATATCAAGACCCAATATAACAGACGTTAAATTGAGTCTGTCAAGACCCAATATAACATCTGTTGTTCTGGTTTCTAGGAAAGTGCACTTTAGGGCATCATAAGTTTCTCAGGAGAAGTTAGTGAGGATCCTGTAACAGAAGAGGTAGAGTTAATGGCAGACCAGCTACAGAAGGAATTAACAGAAGAACTGCCTGTTGTCTGTAGCCAGGGTTTTCATTTCTTCCTTTTGTGAATTGTGGCTGCTTATGCTTTTCTTGTAACTGCTTCATCCCTGCAAATAGGTGGTTTTAATGCTGACCTCACAGAGGTGTGTGAGAATTTGATCCATGTTAATATTGGTCCTCTGTATGCGCATGTGTGTGTATGTGGTATATCTAGATTGCATTCTCTATTGGTGCTTTTCTACTAAAAAATTTTCCTTGCCTCAGCCCCTGCAGCTGCCATTTCCTCCCTCCAGCAGAGGACTTAAAAAGAAAAACCAGGAATTGCTAGATCCCCATAGCATTAGAATGTTATAATGATCTGTTGCCAGAACAAGCTAATTCTTAGCTTTCATTTTTAGCATAGTCTTTTTTAAAAAAGTAAGCACTTAAAGCAGATGGACAAAATTACCTGCTCTACCCCCTGGTGAAATCAGTACTGATTATGAGATGGCAGTTGGGTAGGGTTCGTGTCTTTATACATTTTGTGAATTGTGGACCCAAAGCAACTGCTGTCTTTGTGAGGGAGGCCTCCCTAGTGAGATAACAAACACCAGATTGAATTCCTGTTAGATCCTGTCCAGAGTGTGTTCTCAGTTCACACAGGGTGACTGAAATGAAAGGCCAGGATTTTTCTCTGTGTGAAGAGAATCCTTTTCAATATGGCAGTATTCTGTGGCAGATGTTCTCTTTCCCTTCAGAAAAGTTCCTTCAGAGTTGAAGGTCTGAAAGCTATGGATGGAGACTGTGAAGAACGGTCTCACAAGCCTCGTTATCTTGGGTTCTAGGAGATCGGAAAGGCCCTCGCTGCCGTTCTGGGTCTCCACCCGGTGAGGCAACCGTTCATCTTACCCCTGGTGGTTATCCGCTTCTCTCTGGGTAATAACTACTGCCACCAACAAATCTGAAAGAGTATCTCCAGCTAGATGGGTTTGTACTTCTAGCACTCTGAATATGTGTTGCGGTTCAAAAGGCTCCGCTTAGCTGCTGCTGCTTCCGCTTTGCTTGTACTGTCTAGTGTGGAGATAACCTGTCGCACCTTTGCACTTTCCCTGCTCCTGGAATGGTGCTCTAGGAATGGTGAGTTCACTGCCTGCCCCTTCCTTTTACTGCAGCTTAGATAACAAGACCAAATAGGCCTGGTGTGTTCACAGACTTTGAAATCCCACATATAAGCAAGTTTAATAAACAGAAATAAAAAGGAGTACATATGATCTGTACAAACTTCAGGCTGAGCAAGGATAAAAAGAAAAGCGAAAACACAATCCTCTAAGCCCTGAACTTACCCTAAACAATGTTAAAATTAGATTAGGAGAGTAATCAGGATTGGGTCCTTTGCTAAAGGTTTAGTCCTTCATAGCTTGTACCTCCCTGGCCAAAAAACAAAAAAGTGAAAAAGAGCTTCTTCTACATGTCCTAAGAATTTACAATCTTCCCTTTGGGAGTCTTACCCTCCCCTTCTGCAATCAGTTCTGAGCTTCCTGCCTGAAGAAGAAGAAAAATTATTTAGCTGTTTGGTTTTCCTATGTCCTTTTAGTTGTGACAATCTAGCAAGGTGTTAAATGGTAAATTTTTTGTCTTACTTCAGCCAGAACTATTTGCATAACTAGCCCTGAAGTGCTTGGGAGAGACAGGACTCATCTCCTGTAGTTTACCTTTTGCCAGGTATGAGCTTGCAGCCAGGTTCCCGAGTGCACTCTAGTCCCAACAGTTGAATTATTGAGGCAAATTCTAGGGAGGAGGGCATTTCTCCTGAGATGATTTCGTCTCTTGTGTGATTTTTCCTAGTTTTGACCAGCCTGAGGTGATGTGCACTCTCTCTCTCTCTTCCCCCCCCCCCCCAGGTCAGAGAGATGAAGAGCTGCCCACTCTGTTGCATTTTGCTGCAAAATACGGACTGAAGAACCTCACAGCCCTGCTGCTTACATGCCCAGGAGCCCTGCAAGCCTACAGTGTTGCCAACAAGTATGGTCTCTACCCCAACAACATTGCAGAGAAACAGGGCTTCAAAGATCTCCGGCAGTTCATTGATGAATATGTGGTAAGAAGGATAGTTAGCTTTCTGTTTTCCCTTAACTTGCCCCTCTTGGTAGCAGGTTGCCGAACAGCAAAAGGAATGCTTATTAGCAGGGCTTTTTTTCAGCTGGAACGCGGTGGGATGGAGTTCCGGAACCTCTTGAAAATGGTCCCAAGGCTGGTGGCCCCACCCCCTGATCTCCAGACAGAGGGGAGTTTAGATTGCCCTCCACACCAAGCGGCACGGAGGGCAATTTAAACTTCCCTCTGTCTGGGGATCAGGAGGCGAGGCCACCAGCCATGTGACCATTTCCTCCGACGGCAACCCACTGAGTTCCACCACCTCTTTTCCCAGAAAAAAAAGCCCTGTTTATCAGCATAGAAGGGAGCCTCGCATAGTAGTGTGAAGGTTGTTGAGCTGGTTCCAGTGTTACATTTTACAGGTTTATCCCGCAGAAAGTGATAACAGCATATGGATGAATAAGACAATGTGATTTCTTGTTCCAGGCCTAGGTCATATGCATGCCATTTGTTAGGCTCCATCTACACATTACGAAGGCCATATGTTTGTTGGGAAACAACATGCAGACTTTGCATCAGACACAGAAAAGGAGTTTTATGCCTCCAGATGCACACCATCATTTTTCCGTTTGCGACTCGAGTAGGCAGGGAGAAGCTGCTGTTGTCTGTTCCAGAGCCCATGAGCTGCTGAGCCACTGAGCTGCTGTTGGCTCTGTTGTGAAATGTATGTAGTCATGTAAGGAAACCACGTGAAAATAGCCTCCAGATTTCTTCTCAGAATTAGGGCTTGGAGACATCTGTGGATGAGTGTTCGATGTATTTCAGTTTTCATCTGAGAAAAATAATATCTCTCGCAAGTGATGTTAGGTATATGCCAAGAATGAGATTTGAGAGTGGGTTGGTGTCTTCACAAGTCACGGGCAGAGGCTAAGCTGCGTCTTCTGTTGTGTTTTCTTGGGATTCTGCAACCAAAGTTCTTCAGTGATGTAATATATGTTGTAGACTTTGGCAGGCAACTTCCTTTCCACTGCCACCCCATCTCAAATACTGGTTTCCACATACCCACATGGTCCGGCATTTCTGCTGTGGCATGGCTTCCCCTAATTAATGGATGGTGAAGAAGGGCAGAGTCACCTTGCAGGATTGGGGAAGTGATATGCGGGGAAGAACAGGATTGCCGAGGCTTCTTTGACTCAGGACAGCTATGTACTCCAATGGAACATGGAGCGTGCTGAAAGTGAAATAATTATTTTTAAACGTTGGTGTTTAAAACAATCCAAAAATGAATGAGCTATAGAGATGCTGTCTTTAGAAAGGGAAGAAGAAGCTTGGCTTGTGTGCATGAAGGCTGAAGCGAGCACTCCCTTACTGGTGAGGGTTCAGTAACTATAGTAAAAAATTAAGAGTGGTTCCAAAATGGTATAGGTGTTGTGTGAATGGTGGTGCTGGGACAAACAAGCCACGCATGAGTGGCAATCGTGTTCTGAAATGACAGAGGACAAGCACTCTGGATCCCCCTGCTGTGTCCAGAGCCTACTGACCTGTGTGGATTTTATAACACACTCACTGTTGTGGCTTTCTTCAAAGGGCACTTCAGATTGTAGTTTGCTGAGACTCTGCTGTTGAAGAATCCCTGTCTGCTTTGCAAAAGTGATGTTCCCTGGGGAAATAGAAAGACTGTTAAAGGAACTGAAATGGACTAACCTAAGAGCACATGTGTGGAGAAACTCTTCTTTTAACCATAGGCATGGCAGATGAACCTCCACCCTTGAGAAATTGAGGAGCAGGACAAAAAAAAAATGGCCAGAAAACAGCCTCCATAGTGACGCTCTAGGAATGCCCCCTGCCTCTATGGTCTTTATCATAGAAGTTAAGGGAAGTTCATGAAGTGTCACTCAGAAGTGACATATCCTTTCCAAACTCAGTCTACTCTTCCCAGGCACTGCCCTCAAAATCGCTCAGCATTTGCTGAGGCAGTGCTGGCAACATAGGCATAATGTTCACAGCACCCCATAGTACTATTGATATGGCAAGTTCACAGAATCTAATCATGGATGCCTTCCCTCCCTCCAACATACCAAGCCAACTTTTTCCTTTTTATTGTTGGTAGGCACAGGATTTCCCAGCATGTTGGTCAACTAGAAATCAGTGGGTTTCTCAAATGGAACTGGAAACCAAGGAGTGAATGTTTGTTACGCTGGTATTTCTCTCTCCATGCTCGTTCCCCCACACTGCATCATCACCCCCATCCTCAAAGCTGTCTCTCATTGGTGGTAGCCAAGTCAGTAGGTGTGGTCACTAGCGGCTCCTCCTAGGGAACTACATGTCCATGTTGTGCTGTGCAGGTGTCAGCTAGTTAAGCCATCCCTCTGATTAAATAAAGGTTGTTTCCAAACAGGTTATTTTTCTCGGGCGCTATGCTGTGGGGAATAGTCTTGCCTGGTTGTCTGCAGCTGCCCTTGCTCAGTGGAGTTGCAGGAGCAAAATGGGAGAAGAAACAGCATTGTAAAAACCTTAGAAATTTGGGGAATTCTTAGAGCATTGCACGACACTGTTTTCCCTCCTCTACTCCCATCCTGTATGTTCCCATCTTATTATCCTAGTTGAGGAACTATTTCCTGCTTCCTTGGAGCATTTTGGTGCATTCATGCACTTCCCAAAATTTCCCCAGCTTTTCAAAGATCTTTCCCAAATTGCTGCAGAGTTTTGGGAAAGATCACAGCAAAGCTTGGATGGCTGTCATGTGGATAAGAAGGTTTATATTTCCTGGTTCTTACAAGCAGCATTTTCCCCTACTCCTATCCCCACAGCAGCCATTTCCTCTGCCAACCACCCAGGAACTTTTTAAAAACTGACAGTTGAATATCATTATAATAATCTGTTATATCAGGTTCTATAAATTGCCAGCTTTCATTAAAAAAACTACCTCTAGCCTCTTTCAGTGTGGAGATATAAAGGGAAAGATATATCTCTGCAAGGAAAGGGACTTGAGATTTACTTTTATATCTCTGCAATGAAAGGGACTTGAGATTTACTATTAGAGAACCTAATACACAGATTGTTGTAATGATATAACCATATTTAATTACCATTAAAAAACAACAACCTGGAAAAGCCCCTGGTGGCATGGGGGTGTTGGTGTTGGTGGCGAGAAAACTGCAGGAAAACATGCCAAGTAGAAGCCCTGCTGCTACTATACTGTGTCAGCAGCTATAGCAGCACTGGGGGAAACTACACAAGCCTCTTGCCGTGTGGAAGGCACTGAGATAAAGCAATCACTTCTAGAGCAGAGGCATATTTACAAGGATTAGTATCAGCTCCTACTGGCAGGGAAGGGTGAAGTGAACCTGGAACATAGTGCAGAGTCAGAACATAGTGCAGAGTTTGTTTTTATGCTGTTAAACCTGGCTTTTATCATTATTTAATGTACCGTTTTATCAACGTGTTTTTATCAGTAGGTTGTAATCTGCCCCGAGCCCGTCCACAGGGAGGGTGGACTATAAATTTAATAAATAATAATAATACTGTATGTGCACCATCTTATTATCTAGTATACATTTTCCTAGGATGCATAAAATAGTTTCCCATTCACATTTTAAATAGGAGAGAGTGTCAATATAGCTTTGGGCACGTCTCCTTTTTTTGTTTATTTGTATTTGAGCCATGCTGCAGCAGAAAAAATTCTGCTTTGCCGCCATCTTCAGCAGCCTCTACACCCGTGTTTCTATGGGTGTGTGCACATGCAGCCATGAGTTTTCTTGAGGCTATTTACTTACTGGGGTGGATCCTTCCCCTTATTACTGCCTCCCTGAGCAAAGTTTATTTATTTAAGTAGTTATACCCTAACTTCCCTTATGGCTCCAGTTTGAAGCTTTCTTCCCACTGGAGTGATGCTTGTTGATGGAGAACGAGCCACTGAAGTTGGATTTTTTATTTAAAATCTGCTTTTTCATTATACCATGACTGAAGTGGTTAAAAATAAAAATCTATTTCGGCTCCTGTGCCTCTTTGCGTACTGCTCGTTCCTTCTGTTGTGCACAACACCCAGCTTTTGTCGAAAAAGGTTCCCCCAGCAAAATTTTGCTCTCAATGTTCAAGGCTATCTCTTTTCCAATTTTCCTTCCCTTTCCTCCTTCATCACATGTGGACTGGGTTAGAGATGGGCACGATCCGCATTACGATAGAAAAACCCCCACGATAATGGCGATCGCGCGATCGCGATCCGGCGGATCGTGATCGGCCACGGCCAATGATCCAGCGATCGGGAGAGGCCTGGATCGGGGCGTTCGGGCTCGGATCGGGAATCTAGACACTCAGGCGCCAGCAATCTATTCCCCTGGCAATGGAGCCAGGGGAAAGCCTGAGCTCTGTCTGCCCTCCTTCTGTCGCTCTGGAAACCCGAATGGAAGCCCAGCTTTCCTTGATCAGCAGGGCTTCCTTCCAACCACGGAGCAGCAAAGCAGTCACAAGTTGGGAGAAGACAGCCAGGGGAGGGAGGGGGAAGGGGGTGTTCTGTAGCCATGGACACTCCAATCTCATCCCTGCAAACCCTGATAGGCAGCTCTGATGGCCAAACACAGACCTTGTTGCTGCCTCCTCGTGCCCGCCAGGCCCGACGGCCGCCGGCACCACCCACCTTCCCACATAATACCAGTGTGCTCCGCTTTGGCCTCCACGATCCGCGATGCACGGCTCGGGAATGGGAGATGATAATTGGGGATCGTTAATTTGGGATCGTTGTCGGCGCCGATCCACAATCCGCTGGATCGTTAAAAATTTTTGGATCGTGCCCATCTCTAGGCTGGATATCACTTCACTGCCTTTAAACCCGGACTTGCAGGATTATTCTGCAAAGGCTAAACTTTGCTTGAGTGCACTTTGAACTGACTGTGGGTAATTTTTTTGTCTGGTGCCGCGGCAGTCACTGCTGCCTCAAAGCGGATTCTCCTGGTTTTCTTCCCTTCCCAGGAGACAGCAGACATGTTGAAGAGCCACATAAAGGAGCAGCTGATGGAGGGGAAAGAAGATGATTCCGTTTATGAGTCCATGGCTTACCGCTCCACTGACCTGCTGATGAAATGTTCTCTGAATCCTGCCTGTGACGAGGATCTGTATGAATCCATGGCTGGCTTGGTTCCTGGGGCCACAGAAGACTTGTGTATGTATGGAGTTCGACTCATTGCTGGGAAATTCCATATCTGCAATATTCCCTGCCATAGAAGAAGTTGTGTGCATGAGCAGAGCATTGCTATGGCTTGCCACCAAAGATAAAATGGCAGCATGGCAGGTGAAAGGAAACTGATTTACCTCCTGGTACTGCCACGGGGAGAGCAGAGTGGTAAGTGGCAGTACTGCAACCCAAGCTCTGCTCACGACCTGAGTTTGATCCCGGCGGAAGCTAGGTTCAGGGAGCTGGCTCAAGGTTGACTCAGCCTTCCATCCTTCCGAGGTCGGCAAAACGAGTACCCAGTTTCCTGGGGGTAAAGTGTAGATGACTGGGGAAGGCAATGGCAAACCACCCCGTAAAAAGTCTGCCAAGAAAACGTCATGATGCGACACCCCCCCCCATGGGTCAGTAATGACTCGGTGCTTGCCCAGGGGACCACCTTTACCTTTTTACTGCCACGGGGTGGTGGTGTCATATAGCCCAATTTCATCAGAACTTGGAAGCTAAGCAGGATCAGTATTGGGATGGGAGACCATCAAGGAAAACTCTGCCGAGGAAGGCAATGGCAGCCCCCCTCTGCTTCTCACTTGCCTTGAAAGTCCCTTACTGGAGCTGCCATAAATCCATTGGGACTTGATAGCACCTATGTACTGCCACAGGGCTACAGACCAAAAATCTTCATAGCTGCCCTCCTGGTACATAGTCCTTTTGCCTCCATGGCAAGTTTCATGCTTCTGATACATTTGTTTTTATAGAATTCATAATTTGCTCCTCAGGTGTCTGTGTTGACATTTGGCTTGCTACAGTCCATGTTCTTACCTCATTTACATGAAAAGAAAGTTACACTGCTGCTTATAATCTTCTTGACTTCATTAGATAGCCACGTTGGCATCTCCAGGGACTTGTTTGTGCCCTTTATAGGGCATGACGTGACAGTGGATTTCAGTGACCTACAAGATTCCTGAAAGCATGTGAGCTTTTCTGTTCATCCACTTCTTTTGAAGTGGTGTATAACCATGTTGGAACCACGTTGGACTTTTTGAGTAGTTTTTCTTCTGCATGTTTGTTAAATTTGACATGGTGTCAAATTTACAGTAACAGACAGTACACAGTAATAATAGTAATAATAACAACAACATTTGATTTATATACTGCCCTTCAGGATGACTTAATGCCCACTCAGAGTGGTTTACAAAGTGTGTTGTTATTATCCCCACAATAACAATCACCCTGTGAGGTGGGTGGGGCTGAGAGAGCTCTGAGAGAGCTGCGATTGACCCAAGGTCGCCCAGCTGGCTTCAAGCAGAGGAATGAGGAATGAAACCTGGCTCTCCAGATTAGAGTTCTGTCGCTCTTAACCACTACCCCAACTGGCTCTATATAGTCTACTGTCCCCAACCTTGTACCAACACATCTTTCTGAACCATTCTTTATTTGGGGGGGGGGCGGTCCTTAGGCAAGTTGTCCCCTATGACGCCCCTCATTCAGACAGGTGGAGAAGAAGAGAGCAACTGGCCATGATGTTGGCCTGCTCACCACTGCTGTGCTCCCTGGGCAAGCCATCAGCAACTTAGCAAAGATGCTACTGCAGTGGAGAGAGAAGGGTTGGGCAACGGAGTGGTGATGGCGGATTTTCTATTCCTACTCTTGGGTGCCATCCCTGTATGCTTGTCTGCTTAGTGGGACGAGTGGAGAGCATTCTTAAGGAGCAGTAGCAGAGCTCCCCACCCCCTTCCCTGTCTGGCAGCTGCCTGAGAGCCAAGCTACAAGAGATGAATTACACAAGGAGGTGTATGTGAAGGGAGTCGCAATGTTAGCCGGGAAGCTGAGTTTTAAAAGAGATCAGAAGGCTTTGTCAATTTCCCCTCTTTATAGAGCCAGGGAGATCCCTGCTCAGGGAGTTTGTTAATTTCCTCTTTGCCTCAGAAGGCTCTGTCAGTTTCACCTCCCCTTCTAGGAGGCAAAGAGGAAATTGACAAACCCTCTCTCCCTGGCTCTGTAGAGAGGGGAAATTGACAAAGCTTTCCGCTCTCTTTTAAAACTCAGCTTCCCAGCTAACTTAGTGACTCCCTTCACGTGCTCCTCCTTGTGTAATTCGTCTCTTGTAGCTTAGCTCTGAGGATGGCAACCCTCAAGACTTGCCTGGCGACAATTTCTTTCTTATTGCCTACCCCCTCCCTTTCATTTTTAAAACTGGATTGACACTGGGCCCATGCTCACGATACAAAGGCAGGGAAAACCGCAGTGGCAGGGGGAAAGCAAATCCCCCAAGCACTCAATATTGCACATGTTTACAATTTATTCATTGAGTTAGACTATTCTGCTGCTTTTTAGGCTCCAGGATGGAGCCGGTACCACCCAAAGGGTTTTCCGGGTTTACTCCCTGCCTGCCTGTCCAAGCAAAGTCTTGAGTGCCTGCCGTGTGATTCACAAACAGCAGAAGCCCGGTCAGGTTGGTCCTGGCGGCTGGCTGCTGACTGAACAACAGAGCCCCTTTTCACTTGCATATGTTTGTTTTCCCATTGTTGTTCAAGAAGAGGTAAAGCAGAAGAATAGCTTGGGCTGCATGTGGGCGGGATGGGAGGGGAGAGGAGAGCCAGCTGAGCCTATCATTGATCTGGGGAGTCTTTGGCTGCATGGTTTGTAAAAAGCAGAACGGTCCCCCCCACTAGCCATTTTTAATGGAATGTATTCATTTACTGAGTTCCTGTAGAAAATCTGCAAAATGTTGCTTTGTTCTAGTATTTTCCCTGTTGTCCACTCATCTTTTCTAGATCTTGGTTCATGGCTATTTTTCTGGCTTCATAGTTGCATGGCAAATTTGCTCATTATGCACCGGAAAAGTGATGCTGGTGCACCTGGCAGAATGACTATCCCTTGTGGGAATTGGTGATGTGGTGGGGATATGTCCATTTTTCTGCATTGCTTGGCCCAGTTACGCTACTTTGGTTACTCTGCCATTACAATATCCTGCTAGGTAGTCCATTCTCCCCGCAGCCATTTTTTTGCTTTTTTTTTCAAATCCGATTTCATTTTTGGACAAGTGCCTTAATAAAAACGTGGGCTTCCTTTTCCAATACTGTTGTTTCTTGATTCCTCCATTCAGTCAGCGAAGGTTACCCTGTTCGTTGCATTTCCAAGTAGTTCCTATTCTAAGCAGCTGCTGACCCTTAACTCATTGCTTCCTCTTTGCACCTTGCGTTGACTCATTCTTTTTTTGCACTTTCAGAACTGCAGCTTGTTAATAATAAACAAAATAAACGAACAAGCAGGCAGCTGCTGTATAAAGGAAATGGCTAGCTAAAGGTCTGGCACAGCTGCAAGGAGACCTTTGCTAATTAATAAAGTCAGTCCCTAAACAAATTTTCTAGGGAGTATGTCCCACTGAGTGCTTCTTAGTGAACATACCTAGGATTCTTGCATTGGGGGAGTGTTATGGAGATTAGAGCACTGTGTGAACTTTGCTCTTTGTGGAATCTCAGTTTTAATTCAACTTTCAGCAAATAGAGGAAGAACAGTGCTAGGGCAAGTGTGGGAAAGACCCTACTTTGTATAAACGGGGGAAGACTGAATGTTTCTCCTCTCTTTTCAAAGGGGAAAAAAGAGTGGGGAATCAGGAGGGAATCTTGTGTAGTGAAGGCTGAATATTTTGGTGGTTTGATGCTTGGGGGAATAGGTTCCGAAGAAGTTAGATCTGATTGAACAGACACGGGATGTCTTAAAAAGCTTGGGCAGGTCTCCTTGTCCTCCTCTTACAGGTGAGCTATAGTGTCTCCCCACAGAAGAAATGTATGTGCCCTGGCACAGAGTGGGCAACAATTGACTTCCACTTCCTTTTCTCCATTGAGAAAAGTCTCCTGTGCTGATTAGCAGGGAGATCCCTCTGTCTCCAGGAGTGACCCATCCTAGTCAACCCTTCCCATCGCTACAGAGGTTTCAAGCACCTATAAGTCACACCTCACGACCTAATTGTTTTACCATGACAAGTGATTCTTAGAGATTTCCCCCATTCCTGAATGACATTGTACTTGACTGATACAGAAAAACAAATTGAACACACCACCTGCCATATGAATGAAGTGTAAGATATTCCGGGACAGTCCCAAGGTAGCTAACATGTCCCAAGTCATACTTACCTGAGGTGTTTCGGCATGGATATTGAAGTCTCCAAGGACTAAAAATCTCAGGAACTTCAGTCCAAGACCACCTCTAGGGGTCCAAGGATAGGCAGCAAAGCGGACAAGACACTGACATAACCCATATCTGTGGTGTTTCCCAAAGTAACCCAACAATATTCCGCACGCGTTGGATAATGCACTTTCAATGCACTTTATCAATCGTTTGAGGTGGATTTTTTGTTCCGCACACAAAAAAATCCGTTCAAATGAGCTATAAAGAGGATTGGAAGTGCATTATCCAACATGTGCGGAATCACTCTATAATAGCTCCCCTCCATAACATTTAAGTCTAGGCTCCTTGCTATATGGTTTGCTCTGACCGTGTAGAGAGTCTCCATACAACTATCAAGACTATGTAACACTCATGTGGAGGTCTTCCATATGGGTAGTGTGGTCCACGTGGGGAGGGCAGCCGTTTTCAAGTGTTATGCCTCCATGTGACGTGCTGCCATTCTTCCCGGTGGTCTTCCACGATGATCAGCCCTCTAGAAACCAATGGGGCTTTTAAAGAATGCCATGAAATATGACAAAGAGCAGAACCACAAGTGACAAAAGGCACATATTGGACACTTGTCTGCTTCCCTCAAGTTTTGATGGGAAATGTAAGCATCCTGGTCTCGCAGCTTCGCTCTCTGACTGCTGTCCAATGGACTTTTCAACTGTCACTTGTCCAACAATCCGCCAAGCTGCCTACATTTCCCATCAAAACTTGAGGGAAGCAGACAAGTGTCCAATCTGTGCCTTTTGTCACTTGTGGTTCTGCTCAAAGATGAGGTCAATCTTGTTTGTTACTGGATCTTCTCTTAAAGTAAAACCAGGAGCACTGATTCCAATTGCTAAATTACTGGTGTGGGGAGTTCTGGTTCAGATTAAAAATGTATGGATTAAAATTCTTACAACTTTTATGCCATACACTGCAGAGACATAATTGAATTTAGGGAGCTTTCTAAATTGAATCACTATACGAGAAGAGCCTGATTAGTGGGTCAGACTAGAATCTGGGAAACCCAGGGTCCAATTCCCGCTCTGTTATGAAAGGTTGCTGGGTGACATTGAGCCAGTTGCACACTCTCAGCCTAAACTCCCTCACAGGGTTGTTGTGAGGATAAAGTGGATAAGAGCAGGGCTTTTTTTCTGGAAAAAGGTCGTGGAACTCAGTGGGTTGCCCTCAGAGAAAATGGTCACATGGCTGGTGGCTCCGCCCCCTGATCGCCAGACAGCCCTCTGGCAATCTGTCTGGAGATCAGAGGGCGGGGCCACCAGCCATGTGACCATTTTCAAGAGGTTCTGGAACTCCATTCCACCGCGTTCCAGCTGAAAAAAACCCCTGGATAAGAGAATGTTGGAAGCTGCTTTGGGTCCCTGTTGGAGAGAATAGTTGGGATATAAATCAACTAAATAAAGTAAGCATTTATCTAATATAATGTGGAATGTAATGATGCAAAAATTATAATCCTAGGCCACTCTTTGTATAGTAACAATTGGTTACTATATTTATAATTTAACATTGGTTAACACGCTTATTAATTTCAACTGCCATTAAAGGGGATTTTGAAATTTAAAAAGATTAAAATTTTTGAAAGAGTGCAGTGAATGTATTTCAATTTTCCAGATGTAGAAATGCTTCAGTCGGATACTAGCAGCTCCCGGACAACAAAGGACTACATGATGCGCAGATTCTTAGAAGGTGAGCACATGTGGGGAAAGAAAAGGTTTTGAATTGCCTGGCTTGAACACCCTCTTATCTGATCCCAGCCAAAGAGCTCCTACCTGATATGTATCAGATCCATAGTATACATAAATATGTGGCCATTTTCCAGCATTTTATATGTGCTGTCTCTGTACAAAAAAGGAACATGGTAATCAGACTGTTTCATTTCATTTCAATTATTTGTTTTTAAAATATCTCACTCACCTTTCTCTGCTAAAACAATGCAGGCCTAAAGTAGTTTACAATAAATAAAGATGGTGTACAACAAAATCTGAATTTAAAGTGTTTTCAATCCAGAACCTCAAAATAAAATAATGCATTTGCGTGTCACCCGCTCAGATACGTCTTTGCCATTTTAAAAATTGCTTTATTTCTCTCCCACTCCTCTCAAGTCCCTACTTTTATTGCTCATGGTAGACCGAGACTGAGTACAAGTAAGTCAATGCATCTGTTTTGCAACCAATTTTTATTAACAATTCCATTTCAGCTTCCAATGCTGGACCAATAAAATGGTGCTAGAAATACAACAACAGTGTAACAAAAGCATGCATTTGGATTCTGTCACTGGCACAGATTTCTAGATTGTAGTTTCAGCTGTTGGAAGCTCAGCTGTTTTTGTCCAGTAATATATTTATTTATGCTCTTCAGTTAAAAAAAAAATCTGATTTTCTGTTGAATAGTCCAAAAGTCTTGCTAATTATTGGTTGCCTCGTCCTGAATCCAATAATAGCAATCCCCCACAAAGAGGGGTAAATCTCAGCAGCTGCTCTATGAGCCCTGGTTCAGACTGCCTGGGATTCTTCAAGAATGTGAATTTGAGGAGGAGAAACTACATAGTCAGTGCAATCTTGAACAGTTACTTTAGTTAAGGCAGCTGATTCCAATGGGCATAGAATAAAGTAACTTTGGCTACGATTGCACTGCTAGTATGCAAACGTGTGTAATGAAACCCAGTTCCTTTGGTTTAAATTAATATATCACTTTCTGGAGGGGATGTTGTTGAATTAAGAAGTAGCAACCTTTTCTCTGCTGGCCGTTTTTCCTACTCCAAAGGCCCGCGGGCGGAGCTGTCCGCACTCCTCCAGACCCCAGGAGTCTAGAGAGTTCTTGCGGTTTATGGGATAATTTGGCTTCCAAGGAAAAAAATTGGGCACCCAGCCTGCCCCGTTCCTATGCTCAAAATTGCCTCTTGCAGCAACTGCCTTTCGTTAAATAATCTGCCAGAGGTTAATTACATATATTTACATATAGCAAGTAGTTAAATTACTGTAATTTGACCCTGAAAACATGCAGCTGCGGAGACAAATGTGAGCTCTTTACAAGCCACAAATGCGTTCAGTCCTTGCTGCCTGGTTTTAACCGCTGTTGGGCTTTCCTGCTTGCTTGACTTGCTCCTAATTTTCATGGCACGTGCTCCACAAGCGTTGGAATTAGTTTTGTTACCGTTCTTCCCTCCCTCTACATTTGGACAGTTGTGGGGTCAGTTTATTTTCTTCCTCATGTGTCTTAAATAATAATGATTTTCATGGGGAGGGTCAGCCTCATCAGTGTTGTTATCAGTGGTGTCACAGCACCTGCCCCCCTTTATTTTTGTGCATGCTTATATTGATACCGTGATACACACTGCAATCCTAAGCAGAGTTACCCCAGTCTAAGCCCATTGACTTCAGTGGGCTTAGTCTGCAGTAACACTTCTTTGGATTGCACTGATAATGGCTGAATTTTTTTAAAAGATTGAAAATGAACACTTGCACAGGGGGGTTCAATGACAGATGCAAGGCTTTGGAGTGGGGGGAGGATGGCATCTTTGGGGAGGCTGCAAGTAGCAAATTGGGAGGGGGAAAATGAGCTGTCCTCCATTTTTCTGGGGGTTTCTTTCACTCAACATCCCCCTCCCCACCGCCTGCCTTTGCACAGGGGAACACAGAGTGTTAAGAGCTGTTCATAATAATGTCTAGGAGGTTTAAAGGCCTATAATTTTAGGCTTATCTCTAGAGACTTTTTTGAATTAAAAGGTGTAAGAATGGCGATATCCCAGGCTTGGAGAAAACACCCCAAAAGGTTTATGTGATCAAAGAATGTAATTAGAATAGAATTTAAATAATTCAGTCTCTGCACATGGTAGTCCCGGAGCTTTGATGTTACTGATGGAGAAAGTTATCCTTTTAATCTTCCCTTCTGACACAGGAGCCTGTTAGCACTCCTTCGATATTAAACATGCCTCCAGAGTTGGCATTATCTGTAATTACAGCAGCTAGCATAATTGAAAAGCCTTACAGAAAATTGCTACATGGTTTGTGGTCACCATTCACTGGCTTCCAAATCGTCATGGTGCTCACTTCTGAATATAGCACTTTCCAGGGGTCATTTCATAGAAAAAGAGCTGGAGGAACTCATTAGCATAACTCATTAGCATATGCCATGCCCCTTGTCATCACCAGGAGTGTGTCATTAGCATAGCTGATTTACATATGCCACACTCCCTGACATCACCTATCCTGGCTGTTTTGGACCCAATCCTGGCCATTCACAGCCGAAATTGGGCCCAAAATGGCAAAAAGGGGATGAAAATGGCCGAAAAGGGGCCCAAAATGGTTAGGATTGGGCCGCTGCTGAGTAGGAGAGTGATCCACCACCCATCAGAGGCCCGATCCAGGCCATTTCGGCCCCAATCCAGGCCAAACCGGGCCCAAAATGGCCGAGATTCGGGTGGGCGGGGCCACCTGACATGTGACCTCTTTGGGGAACTGCCGGAACTGCGTTCCTGTGTGTTCCCCCTCAAAAATGAGCTCTAGCACTTTCTGAATTTACTTTCTATAAATACTTATAAGTGTTTTTTCAAGCAGTGAAAATCTAACCAGCTGCATCTGCATCATTGGTCTAGAATTTCCTCTGTTCTCTTCCAGAAATTCTGAATTGTCAGAGCGCTCCTTATTTACTCTGCTTTAATGCTGATATTAGCAGAAGTTTACGGTTATGCACAGTATTACTGAAAACCGCAGACATACTGCATTTTTATTTCTCCAGTTACATGAGCTCTGAAGATTTTAATTTATTACTGATGTTTCCTGTTAATTTTTACCTGCATTATTCAGTTCAGGCTGGTTATCTGAAGGATTAATAAAAGTGCTGTTGAACTGCTAATAAAATCTTATTCTTACATGTAGGGACAAAAACATTTTAATGCATCTCTAGTTGCATGCTTGCCCTAGTCCTGGATAGCCCAGGTGAGCCTGATCACATCATATATCGGAAGCTAAGCAGGGTCAGCCTTGGTTAGTAATTGGATGGGAGATCTCCGATGAACACCAGGATTGCAGAGGCAGGCACTGGTAAACTAACTCTTAGTTTCTTGCCATGAAAACATTGCCAAGGTCACCATAACAATAACAACAGTACAGAAAAAAATTCTAAACAACAAAGGAGATAAAGAGACAAAAGATAAGGAAAAGCAGAAATACCCATTACACAGGGGGGAAATTAAGATACACTTTACACAGATTATCTAGAACACGATCACTATACATCATTTGAATATTATCTTAAAGCCCACAGGAAACCATTCTCAGAGACATTTCCTCTCTCTTCCACTGTCTTGCTATTAAACCAAAAATATTATTATAAAGTATTTAACAATATTTACCGCTACACCCCTTCCACATCCAAATCAATAGCTCAGAACACACAACATTTGATTTATATATCGCTCATCAGGACAACTTAACGCCCACTCAGAGCGGTTTACGAAGTGTATTATCATTATCATTACAACAATCACCCTTTGAGGTGGGTGGGGCTGAGAGAGCTCTGAGAGAGCTGTGACTGACCCAAGGTCACCCAGTGGCTTCAAGTGGAGGAGTGGGGAATCAAACCCACCTCTCCAGATTAGAGTCCTGCCGCTCTTAAGTACGACACCATAAGTCACCTATGAGTTGAGTGCACTTTCCACCTCCACAGTTGCATGCTTGCAATTTTAGGATTACAACACAGCTTTTGAAAACTTGTGCGGACTCATGTATAGTCAGCCATATCTGTACCATCAAATCATATATCTGAATGGAAAAGTTATTTATTTATTTATTTGAAACATTTATAAACCTGCCTTTCTCCCAGATAACTGGGATGCAAGGTGGGTGACATCAGTAAAAACAGTATAGGGCATAATACTTATAAATACCAAAATTAAAACAGCTATCAAGAAAAAAAAATTAAAACTTAAGGGGCACACAGGATTTCTGTATAACCTCCCCCCCCCCCATTTTAGCTTCCTAGTTTCATTCTCTTTATTTTGCTGCTTCTTCTGGTGATTTTTTCCAATTTCTCCCCTTCGTTTTTCATTCAGTGGGTTGGGATATTCAGGCAGACCAGCTGATACAACGAACTCCCCTGCCATTTTGCAAAAATGAAGTGCATACAGTTGTTCAGCTCTGCAGGGATTTTCTTCTACTGTTAATTTGCTTTCTAGGTGTGAGCATGACTGTGCCAGAATTCAAAGACAATACATACCACCTGTGTGAAGATGAAGAAGTGTATCACACTGTGGAGCAAGACAACTTTCCTCTAGAACTGATCAACAGACCCCCGGTTCCTGTGCCGAGACCTGACCCTCCAAGGCAACAGGACAAAGAACCCTACATTTATAAAGGTGACTGCACAAGAATTATCTGGCTGCTATTTTCCAAACACGAAATAGAAACGGCTGGGATGGAAACTCTTGTGACTTGAATGCTCCCAGGCTGCAGCCTCCTCTGGCTGTATGTAGGGCCACAGTCTGTGTCATTTGCTGGGGACTCTCTCATGCAGGGGCAATATTTGTATAACACAGCATCCCCACGTGGGGAATGAATGCCCACGCAATGATTTGCACAATTGTGGCAGCCATTTTCTTGCTGTCCCAGGTGTGACAATCACAGAAGCTGTCCGTGCGGGTATGCCCAATGGGGAGGCCTTTGCCCCTCCAAGCAAGTGCCTGCAAATGGACACTTCCTGGCCATGAACATGAAGGTGGGCCTGGTGTACTCCAAGAGGCAACTTCACAGTAGTTGCCATGTGTACAAACCCGCCTCTGGTTCACAGCTTTCAGGATTTTCAAGACTAGACCACAAAGGCGATGCTCGCATTTCAGGGAGGAATAACACTTGATTGTGCAGTCTGCCTGCGCAAATGCTAAGGTGGCTTTATTTTGATATCCTCCAAATGTATGAAAATGATGCACAGAGTATGGAAATTAGCGCAGCCCTTTCAGCTGTGATTTATATCGGAGGTGGACTTAAGTGCATAAGAAGTGGCTTGCGCCTGCTGCACCTTGTACATCTGGCAAGGCTTGGGTAGGTCCTAGTCAACCATTGTTTGAAGTCAGCATCTCAGTCCTGATGATGCTGAGTTTGGGCAGGTTGATTATTGACGGTCTCGTTATCTCGCATGATTTGCTAGGTGGGATCCTTCCAGACCCAGGGCCAAATACAAGTTTCTTTTCTGCTGTAAACCCTTCAGCATTCCACATGTTCTGCAATTTAGATTTCCATTGGCTGCAGTGGTGATCAACTTTACCCTAGTTCTGGCTGTCAGACTGTGATGACAGTGATAAGTCCATCTGTCTTGCTCTTCGATTCATTGGTTGGCCAGTGGGGGGTTGAAGTTGACCAACAGGTTTCCACTGGTCCACCACAAGCCAGATAGTTCAGCCACATGTTTTGCTTAGCAAGGGAGTTTGCTGACTTCCCCTGGGTTGTGTGGTCCCAACTCCTGAATGCTGTTTCGATTCTGCGGCATTGTCTCATATCTTGAATAGCTTGTCTTTGTCTAGTATTTTCAGGAAAAGACTATGAGAGCTCTGGGAATCTCTATGTGTCTTCAGAGAACCTTAGGAAAGGTGAGTCAGAAGGACACCCTTCTTTGCATGGTCCAACAGCTTGGTTGGGGGCATGTTCTGACTTCCATGAACAGTTAATATAATCCATCATTGTGAAAACTGTTCTGACTGTAAAAGCAACTGTGTGCTTCAGGGGTTGCTGAATAGTAGCAAGATTGTCCTCTTTCCTCCTTGCACATGCAATGTAGTCCCTGTCCATCGTCATGATAATTTTAGCGGCTTGACAAAACTTCCTCCTCACTCATCTTCCTTCTGGGTTCTGTGCTTGGATTAAGGAAGTTTTTGTTCCTTTTCATTATCTTATCCATGAATCCCCGTGAGAGTGAGGAAGATTCCCTTTGACCAGCTCAATGTTGTAGGCTAATCCTACCTTGGCTTCTACTCCTACTATTAGCTTTACTTGGGATCTTCCATGCAAAGCTGTGTAGAGACAGAAGGCCAACAATAGGAGGTTAAACTGTATACATTTCAAAGTTAAATATCTAGATAGAAAACAGTGCATGTTTGCTACTGGCCGGGCCATGTTAGCAAGAAATGACAGGGGTTGGAAGAGAGACTGGGGTATAAGCTGATCAAAAAGTAATTTTTAACTGCTAGGACAATGCATCAGCAGATGCTAATAGTTAAGGTTTTAAATGCCTCTTGGCATGGTATGATCTACCTCACAGGGTTGTTGTGAGAATGAAATGGAGGAGGGGAGAATATTGGAAGCCAAACTGGGTCCCCATTGGGAAGAAATTTGGGATATAAATGAGGTAAATAAAATATTTATAATTCTTGTTTGCAGAACATGTGTTAAAACGTTCTTAGAGGAAGCTTCACACAAGTTCTTACAGCCTTGAAAAGCAATGTTACTACTTCCATGTTGGGAAGAGTGTTAAAGCTGAGAGTTCATGGTTTGTGCTAGGATTTGGGTTTCGGAATTCCCCAATTTCTGCTTTGAACCTCAACACTTACATTGGTTCCTTCATCAAGCGATAGTCAGTTTTGGTTAAGCCATGTGCTTGAACCGAAGGTTCATTTCAGTTTCTTTGTTACAATCGTTGATCAGCAGAGCATAACAAATAAGTCATCAGTGCACAAAACAAGTATATGAAGATTTCATAGCCTCTTTAATAATAAGATATTAAAATATTAAACCAACTGTTTCCTTACATGTCCAGTTGGCAAGGGCAAATATGTTGGGAGTAAGATATATGTGAATATCTCCCTTCCAGAAGAGCTGATGGTAATACATTAAAATGGGCCCAAGTAAATACTCTTCAGTATTTAGAGATTTCTGAGAAAGGTAGTCCGCTGGGGCATAATTTTTGCCACAATTCCCAACCAACAAAGCAGGTTGATCCCATGCTCCATGAACGTAAACAGCTGTATCCCATATTCATTGTTTAATTATTTCTTTAGCTTCCAAAGCCCAAGGTGCATTAGCACTAAGAGGTCTTGAACCAGATGAGAGCCAGTTTGGTGTAGTGGTTAAGAGCAGCAGGACTCTAATCTGGAAAGCCAGGTTTGATTCCCCACTCCTCTGCTTGAAGCCAGCTGGGTGACCTTGGGCTACTCACAGCTCTCTCAGAGCTCTCTCAGCCCCACCCACCTCACAGGGTGATTGTCGTGGGGATAATAATAACACACTTTGTAAACCACTGCGTAGGTGTTAAGTTGTCCTGAAGGGCAATATATAAATTGAATGTGGTGGTGGTGGTGGTGGTGATGATGATGCCTAGAAGTATTAAATGAAGATGGAATGGTCCAAGTGTTTTTTCTTTTTTTTCAGAGGCAGCAGACAAAGCTTTGAGGGTCCGTTCCCAATCCAGTATATATGATCCATTTGCTGGGATGAAAACCCCCGGGCAAAGGCAGCTGATAACTTTACAGGAGCAAGTGAAGCTGGGGATGCTCACCGTGGACGAAGCTGTCCTGCATTTCAAAGAGTGGCAGCTCAATCAGAAAAAGAGATCGGACTCATTTCGTTTTCAGCAGGTGTGTGGTTCAGAAAGCGCTTTCACGGGTAAAAGGGAAGCAGCGGCAGCATTAAATCTTCCCCACCACATACAGGTTTTTATCTACCATTCTGGTGACTATGAGCAAAGCTACAAGAGACGAATTACACGAGGAGGACACGTGAAGGGAGTTGCAGTGTTGGCCGGGAAGCTGAGTTTTAAAAGAGATCAGAAGGCTTTGTCAGTTTCCCCTCTCTACAGAGCAAAGATCCAGTTAATAAAAACCAAAAACATTTGATTTTGAATATAATCACAACAGCCAGGATACTATATGCGAAACTCTGAAAAACGACAGCCATCCCAACGCAAGTAAATCTGATTGAAAGGATTTTTGAGACAGCTGAAATGGATAAATTGTCGACTTTATTGAAAGAGATGGACAATACAATATATAATGACATTTGGGACTTATTTTATAGCTAGATACAGAGGAAATCTGAAGAAAACTAACTCTTAGTTAGGATGAAGACTTTTATGGACATTATTTAAAATGAATGGAAAAATTTGCAAATAAGTGGCTGATCTGCAGAACAGATTGATGTGACAAGAAATATATTAGATTGAATGGTGCAATGTATTAGAGTGATATAACATGAACTTCTTTTCCCCATCCCTCTTTATTCTGTATTCCCCTTTTCTTAGTAAAAAAAATAAAAAACTTATTATACAGAGCCAAGATAGCTGCTC
Organism: Eublepharis macularius; assembly: GCF_028583425.1. Lineage (NCBI taxonomy): Eukaryota > Metazoa > Chordata > Lepidosauria > Squamata > Eublepharidae > Eublepharis > Eublepharis macularius. The sequence continues at coordinate 126,266,370 of NC_072795.1, read as the reverse complement.
AGAGGGTTTGTTAATTTCCTCTTCGCCTCCTAGAAGGGGAGGTGAAACTGACAGAGCCTTTGGGAGGCAAAGAGGAAATTTCCAAACCCTCTGAGCAGCGATCTTGGCTCTGTAGAGAGGGGAAATTGACAAAGCCTTCTGATCTCTTTTAAAACTCAGCTTCCCAGCCAACATTGCAACTCCCTTCACGTGTTCCATGTTGGAAATAGGTTCAGTATCAGTACTTAGAAGAGACTGGGAGAACAGTGAGGACTCATGGACTGATTCCGCACACATTGAAGAATGCACTTTCAATGCACTTTATCAGTCATTTGAGGTGGATTATTTGTTCCGCACACAAAAAAATCCATTCCAAATGATCTATAAAGAGGATTGGAAGTGCATTATCCAACATGTGCTGAATCACTCATGATGTGTTTTATAAGTTTTCTTTAATTGTTGTTCGTAGTATGTACAGTATGTATTTTTAAAAGTGTTTTAACGTTTTCAATTGTTCACCTTCTCGGGGACCCTAAATTGGATGGAAAGGTGACATTAAAATGTTATAAGTAAATTTAAAAGTGTAGGGACAGGGATAGGTTTCTAAGTTTAGAGAAACTGCCTTAAACCAAAAGGAAAGGTGGGGCGGGGGGGGGGTAAATATTTAAATAAATAAAAACATGGATTGGGAGCCATGGGAAACAGCTGATCACTTGCTAAGTCTTGCTACTTGACCACCAGAATTGTTCTTTAAAAACATGCATAGTGCTGTGATCCCATTTATCTTGTCTGAAGCTCGATCTTGCCCGTTTGGTAAGTACTTATGAATAAGATACATGTATTTATCCAAGTTTTTGCATTTTCAGGAAAACTTGAAAAAACTACGTGACAGCATCACACGACGACAACTTGAGAAGCAAAAGGCGGGCAAACATTCAGGTGCGTGCGTATGTGTCATCAATTCACAATCGACTTATGACAACCCCAGCAAAGCTTTCAAGGCAAGTGAGAAACAGAGGTAGTTTGCCAGTGCCTTCCTCTGCAGAATCTTCCGTGTTGGTCCCTCATCCAAGTACTGGCCCTGTTGAACTTCCAAGATCTGATGATATCGGGCTATACCATGCTGCCTTCTTTCCCAACCATTCTGGTAAAAGACTTTAAATAGTCCTGAGTCTATGATCAAAACAAGAGCAGTTAGAAGGCAATCTGCTATACAAAAGACATGGGTGCTGGTAGGTAAGACTACCTGTGTATAGCCATATAGTGGGGGACTCGCAAGGACTTCCTTTGCTCACCCTTATCCCAACTTTCTCATTGTCAGAGGAGTGCATTAATAATTGCTTGCAGATTGCTGAATGGTTGTATGGTTGTATGTTGTATGTCATGTGCTTGTATGTCATGTGGTTGTATGTCATGTGCTAAAAAGGTCTGGAGTAGACCAGGTCTTTGCATAGATCCTTTCCTAATCTCTTGCACAAAGAATTATTGTCATGCAGTGGTGCAAAAGATGCAGCTCACAGGAGTGCCGGATTTGTGACTGGAGTTCACTTCTCCACGATGACCAGTGCCCCCATTGGCCCATCACAAGTAGACTTAGCAAAGAAGGTTACCATCCCCAAAGCACAGCCTCAAGATTTGTGCAGGGCAGGAACATCTTGCTCTGGCAACACTAACCTGTCAAGACTGCCCACAAGTGACTTGAAGTAGCTTTCTGCCAGTGCCTTGCTGGCACTGTCGCTGTTCATACAGGGAACTGTCCGTCTAAGCTGGTAGCAGTGCAATAGGCAAAGGGGAAGTAAGCTCAGGAAAGGATATTTGTGCAGTAAGTGGCTATTGTCAGAAGGTCCTGGGGGCAACTCTCATCCTGTGCTTACACAGCATCAGCAAATGCAGAGAGGAGGCTAGCACGGTCAAGAGAACCCAAAGCAACTCTGCACATTGTTTCTCGTGGAGCAGGAGAACCGCTTTGTGTGGGGCAGTCAAACAATCCTGCCTGGTTGCAATTATAGCTGCAGACACCAAGGGATTTGCTAACGGGGCACTTGTCCCAAACTTTAAATGTCTATGATCTCAAATGGTTTTTTCCAGCATGTAGTTACTGTCAGATACGCCTCCAGCATATCTGTCATGAGTTATGGATTTCTTACTGCAGTGTGTAGTGTACCTCTGAGAACATGCAGAGGGAACCTGTTTTGCTGGCTGGTTGCTAGCTGTTTATCTTGCAGGTGTTTTGGTTTCCATTTCCTGGCTGGCCTGAGAATGTGGCCTTGAAGTTCCAGCAGAGACTGCACCAACCTCCTAAGAGACTGAGCAGAGCTCATCCTTTCCCTCCTCCCCTCTCTCCTGGCTCCCTGGCTCAGCGTGCCAAAATCCTAACTAACTTTCTTTCCCACTGGGGGCATGGACTTTGTCCTATAATTAACCTTGCTTTGCTACCTTGAGTCTCTTCAGCCAATGATCCTGTCTGACCATCTTGATACTGGTATTCTTCTTTAATAAAGTAACTTTAACTCATACACCTGAGTGATGCAGCGAAGTGCTTGGGGAAAATACCTGCCAAGACCTGACAGTTGCAAGATCACTGCCATCCCCATAAATGACTCTTGAATTGATCTGTTTTCTCCCTAGACTTGGAAATCACTGTGCCTGTGGGACATTCCCAGAATACCCCCAAGAAACCGGAATGTGGCATATATGAATTTAGCCCCCGGAAAAATATCTTCCCACCAAGTAAAGAGATTAAGCGAGGGGACTGGAAAACAGAAAGCTCATCTAGCTCTACAAGTAAGTGTGCAAGCAGAAAGCCAGCCCAAGAGGCTTGAGGGTGGTTTGGAAATGGTATTTCATTTAGAACTGCATTAAGTTAATGTTAATATTTATTGATAGGCTTATACAGTGATTTTGAAATGTAGGTTTTTATATATTTCTCTATCTGCTATAAGCCGCTTTGAGTGCTGTATGGTAGAAAGGTGGCTAGCAAATGTTTTAAATAAATAGAGTGATGTACAATAAGGTTGATTCGGTTCAAGAGGGGTCTCCAGTTATTAAGGTCGGTGGCATTTATCAAATTTGCCACTCCCATCCTGCATTTCACTCTGGTTCACTGTATATTCTACTATTCTGAGCACTGTTCCCCAATGTGGCACCCAGCCCATGCTCCAAGAAAGCGGGCAAGCTTGTTGCCCAGTGAAGCTTACTGCTGACGGGTGGTTCCTACCTGTGAAATCACCAGAGGGATGGAAGGATGGTTGAGCTGCAGACCTCATTCGAGAGATAGAAACCGAGAGTCCAGAAAAACATGTTGATGCAGCCGTGGTTATAGTTAAATATATAATAGCTTTATCTCCTGTTATTGTCTGTGTGTGTTGGGTAGGGTGGCGTACAGGGCATACCGTAGTCACATGGCTCTTTCGGTTTCTCATCGTTGCCAGTGTGGGTCTCTGTAAGCGACAGACTGAGAGCAGAACCACAAGTGACAAAAGGCACAGATTGGACACTTGTCTGCTTCTCTCAAGTTTTGATGGGAAATTTAGGCATCCAGGTCTTGCAGCTTGGCTCTCTGACTGCCGTCCAATGGACTTTTCAACTGTCACTTGTCCAACATTCCGCCAAGCTGCCTACATTTCCCATCAAAACTTGAGGGAAGCAGACAAGTGTCCAATCTGTGCCTTTTGTCACTTGTGGTTCTGCTCTATGCACTGCTGGTATAGAATGTTCAGTGACCAGGAGAGGTTTCAGAATCCTGTAGAGTTCCTTGCAGCCCTCCCCAAGCAAGCACAAATAATTTACCCAGAATTCATCTTTTCTTGATGCACGGGTTGGATTATTCTTGCACCGTTTGGCATGTTTTAGTAGTGTAAGCACTTCCTTCCTCTCTTCCCCCATAATGTATCAGAAGACTTCATACTTCTCCAAAAATGATTAACATTTTCACAGTTCAGTTCAGTAACCGAATTTGTTTCTTTCTGACAGAGAAGTCCTCACCTCTGTGGGAGAGAAATGCCACCCTCCTCACTCTTGGGGAAGTGAATAGTGGCAAAGTTGAGTGAGTGGTGCAAAGTTATGGCCGTATCTACTTAGAGGAGATTGTTCTTCTAATACGGGTCTAAGAGGAGCGGGGTCTTCAGGGCTACAGGATGGAACTGACATGTGGTTTCTCAAAAGTAAAACTGAGTCAGTGGGTCTTGTTTGTTAAAATGCTTAACAACCAACAGCTGTCGCTGGGTTTATTCTCCAACCAGGTAGTTCAAGTAACCGATCCAGTACTCGAAGTTTACTGAGTGTCAGCAGTGGGATGGATGGAGACAATGAGGTAATTTTTTTTCTTAACACAATTTTTTCTTCAGCAAATTTAGAGAAAAGATGACTAATACTGAGATTTATAAACTGAAAGTGTGGAGAAAGTAAATAGAGAAATCTTTTTCTTTTCCATAACACTAGATCTTAGTGGTTGCCAATGGGCGTCAGATTTATAACAGGTAAAAGAAAGTATTTAATCGCACACTGTATAAATTACCTTATGGATTTAGATACACCCACTAATACAGAGGGGTTTGAAAAGGATTAGACAGCACGAATGCCAGAGTGGTGTAGGGATTAGAATGTCAGATTGGGATCTGTGAGAACAAGGTTCTAATCCCATTTCTACCAGGGAAGCTTGTTTTGTGACCTTGGGCCAGTTATGCACTCTGAGCCTAACCTACCTCACAGAGTTATTGTGAGGAGATGAAAATGACATAGGTCACATTGGATCCCCATTGGGGAGAAAGGCTGGGTACAAATAAAGTAAGTAAATAAATTGTCCAGGAACCAGCCCAAACTTGGTGCGGCACCCGGGGGTGCAACCCCCTCCCCAGCGGCAACAGCAAAATGTCCCCCCACTCTCTGGGCACCAGAGGGAGGCCCAGCTTACCTCTGGGGCCATGCAGGGATAAGGACAGGTCCAGCGAGCTCCCAGAAAGAAGCTTCACTGGGTGAGAATCCTCCTTCTGCTTGGCGGCAAGGCCAGAGGCCTACGGGAAGGCCAGGCGGCTGCTGCCACAGCCAAGTTCGCCCTCCCCCTGTCCATCTCCTGGCACAAGTTATCCACCAGGGCAACTAAGGCCATTTCAGTCCCACAACCAGGCCTGAAAACAGATTGGAATGGATCCAAACAAACCACTTAATTAAGGAATCCCTGAAGTATCCCAGCCGCTTCTAGTTCAATCACCTTGCTCACAAATGTATATTTAACACTGGCCATTAGTTATTCAGATCTCCTGGGTCAAGAGCAGGTTTCTTTAGGAATAGATGCACCACTGCCTGCTCCAAGGCAGGAGCGACCAACCCCTTTCTCAGCGAAGCATTTATTTACTGTGTCCCGGACTCAGCCTGCCAACCCCCCCCCCCCAGATTTAAGCAGCTAGGAGAGCACGGGTTGTACAAGCAGGTGGTAGGTTCCAAACGTCCAAAAATCTTGTCCACATCCTCAGACTGGACCAGCTGAAAGGTATCCCACACAACTAGATAACTTGGAACCCTGAGATCATCTGATCCGGACACTGCTAATGGAGAGTCCAAGCTGAAGCAGCTGCAAGAGATTTGATCTGCAAAGTGTGGAACAAAATTGTTGTGGGGATAATAATAACATACTTCGTAAACCACTTTGAGTGGACGTTAAGTTGTCCTGAAAGGGGGAGGGGTATATAAATTGAATGTTGTTGTTGTTGCTAAAATGATTGAAAGAGGCTGCAGAGCAGTCCACCTCCTCCTGTAGGCCAGAACCTGACCACCCAGAAGAGATCTGCAGGTTTGCAGTGTGTGGATGCCGTGGTGGTGGAGAAATGTTTTTTCTTCGCTCTGTCACAGAGCAAATGAGCTCAAGACCATATCTTGTTGCTTTTGTCCTTTCTCCACTGTCACTCCATTGTCTTTTCATTGTCCACAGCCCCTCAGTAAACCAAGGTGCTGCCTGGCCTCTTAGATCTGAAAGAGGGCACCTAGTAGTGATCATGTTAATTTCCTGGATCATTTCCTCTTTCCAGAGGTCAACCATGGCATCAGCAGGTGTGCTGATCATATCAACAGAAAATTCCCTTAATACCATCTAAAAACCAGTTTGATCCCTCAGGCTTTGGGGGCAAATCATCTTAATCAATCTCCCACCCTCACAGAGTCTTGGCATTCCTGTAAACATAACCCCAGCAAGTAGTAATCTGTCCATGACATGGGGACCATCTTCAGTTTGGTGTAGTGGTTAAGAGCAGCAGGACTCTAATCTGGAGAGCCAGGTTTGATTCCCCACTCTTCCGCTTGAAGCCAGCTGGGTGACCTTGGGTCAGTCACAGCTCTCTTAGAGCTCTCTCAGCCCTACCCACCTCACAGGGTGTTTGTTGTGGGGATAATAACAACATACTTTGTAAACCACTGAGTGGGTGTTAAGTTGTCCTGAAGGGCAGTATATAAATCAAATGTTATTATTATTATTCGATCCCCTACCTTCGGATCATCGTTTTCCTGCCCAGAGCAGAAGAGCAGGTCAAGAGTGGCCTGCACAGGCCCATGGTTGTCATGGAGACCATGAATCCCTGAGCTGCTCCTGAAAAGTTAGCCTCAGCAAGGATGTTGAAATCTCTTAAAACAACCATCCTAGGAGTCTTCCACACCACCTCTGAGACCCCCCTCACTAGCTCAGGCAGGAAGATGACTGGGCAGTACAACAACAGAATTCCAGTCCTGTTGTGCAGACCCAACTCTAAGCACACACTCTCAAAACCAGAAGAGTCAGGGACCACAGCGTCAAGGCAAGGGGATAAAATCCCAATAGACTGCAGAGCACAAGTAGCTGTCCTGTTCTCTGGGCCTGGAATTCAAGATAGACTGTCCATGACTATCCAAGATAGTTGAGTGGCAGCAGCAACTCAAAGGAAGCCTTCACCATAGAGTTTGAGGAGAACCGAGATGAAACAAAGACATGAGATGTTGGTTCCAAGCTTAATCAATTGCGATCCCTTTAGAAGAACAGGTTTAAGGTGGTGCAGTGAATGCTGGGCAAAAACTCACTTCCATGTTCTTGATGTAGGATAACGAGATGCCAGAAGTGAAGAGAAATTTTAGCCCTATGACACATCAAGGGAACAAGCCACACTTCACGACATCTGGAAGGACTCCAAGAATACCTCCTCGTACTGCTAGCAGGTTTAGTATAGTAATACATACCTTTGTTTAGTCAGCACAAAGAACTAGGACCTGATTTAAACATGGGGCAGAAGAAGTTAGTCTGTGTGGTGCTTCAGGATTTCGTTTAAACTGGACTCTTTAGTGCGATGCATGCAGTGATAACCAGACAGGGATCTGTAACCTGGGCAGGCATTCCACCGATGTGCTAATTTTGCACATGTAACAGCCCACTTTAAATAAATCCTTGAGCGTTTGTGAGACTGCGTTCTTTTGCCCCACAGTGTCATGGTTAAATCATGCCCAAGGCAATTAATGCAATATTTGTTGATAACATCATTATTATAGTATTGACTAGAGATGGGCACGATCTGAATTACGATTTCAAAAATGCCCCGATTTTGGCATTTTCACCATTGTGACTCAGCTGATCGGTTCTGCCCATGGCAACCGATCCAGCCGTCGGGAGTTTGCTAGTTCGGAACTTGATCGGATGGGTCAGTTTCAGTTCGCAATTGCAGACTTTCTGGCGCTAGTAATTAATTCCCAGGGCAACGGAGTCAGGGAAATGAGCTGTGTTTGCCCTCCTTCTGTCGCCCTCGAAACACGAATGGAAGCCCAGCTTTCCTTGATTAGCAGGCTTCCTTCCAAACACGGAGCAGCAACCCAGGGGAGGGAGGGGAAAGGGGGTGGGCACAAAGGAAAGGCAAAAGGCAGCGCGGGAGGCTGGGAGGCCGCCCGTGCCGTTCGCCTTTCCCCAGGACAAGGGGCGTGTGGGCAAGCCAGCTGCCCCTTGTCCTGGGGAAAGGCAAAAGGCAGCGCGGGAGGCTGAGAGGCCACCTGCGCCATTCGTCTTTCCCCAGGACAAGTGGTGCATGGACAAGCCAGCTGCCCCTTGTCCTGGGGAAAGGCAGGAGGCAGCGCGGGAGGCTGGGAGGCCACCTGCGCCATTCGCCTTTCCCCAGGACAAGGGGCGTGCGGACAAGCCGGCCGCCCCTTGTCTTGCGGGGCAGGTGAACGGCGCGGGCAGCCTCCGAGCCACTCGCGCTGCTGCCAGCTCCGCAGCGGACGGGGACGAATGGCTTGCTGCATGGGCAAGGGCGACTCAGGAGCGCGCACGCGCGCACAACAGCCTGACTACGGTTGCTCTGGGTGCTGGCCTCCCCGATTTCCGATTTTGGACCGGAAATGAGACTTGATCGGTTAGAATCGGGAACCTGCGTTCGGCAGCAGCCCTGATCCACGACTGGCTTGATCGGGATTTATTTTTGGATCGTGCCCATGTCTAGTATTGACTAATAAGGTTGCTACTCTAAAGATGCTTTTGTACTAGAAACCAGTACTTGCCATACTATAACCTTCTCTTTTAAAAACAAGCTGGTTTAAAATGAAAACTGCACTTAATGCAAAAAAATTTCGACCAATGGGAATGGCTACTTCGTAATGAAGGAATGGTAAGGAAAATATCTCTCTAAATCATCATAAAGGAAATAGTTCATGTACATATATTATGGCTTGCAACTGGGGACTGGGAGGTCACTGCAGATTACTCACTGACCCATCTTTTACTCCTATTTTAGGCATGATAACCAGCTGATTTTTGCAATTGGCTCAGTACTCTTTGTAAATATGTGTGGCTACTTAGCATTCAAAGAATATTACTTTCCATCTCATGGTGAACTTGGATCTACCTGGTAACTTGCTACCAGCCTTGCTCCTAGTTGAGATCATTTGAACTGGTTGAGACTGAAAGGGAGAGAGACTTCGGGTTTGTAGTGGATAGCGTAATGAAAGCGTTGACCCAGTGTGCCACAGTGGTGAAAAAGGCAAACTCTACGCTGGGGATTATTAGAAAAGGGATTGAAAAGTAAAACAGCCAGTATTATAAGGCCTCTGTATAGATCTGTGGTGCAGGCTCACTTGGAATATTGTGTGCAGCTCTGGTCACCGTATCTCAAAAAGGACATTGCGGAGCTGGAAAAACTACAGAAGATTAGAACTTGACGGCATTTAGTGAAGCTGACGGGCAGCAGATTCAGGACAGACAAAAAGAATATTTCTTTACACAACAAGTGATTTAAGATGTGGAATTCATTGCCAGAAGATATAGTGAAAACCACAGGATTCGATAGTCTTAGAAGAGGATTAGAGAAATTCATGGAGGCCAGGTCTATCAGCGACTATTAGCCATAGTGACAAAAGGGAACCTCCCCATTCAAAGGCTGCAGATCTCTGAATACTGGTGCCAGGAGGCAGCATCAGGGGAAGGCTTTGGTCTTGATGCCCTGTTTGTTTGGACGTCCAGGGCTACTGGTTGGCCACCGTGTGAGACAAGATGCTGGAACAGAGGAATCACTGGTCTGATCCAGCAGGGCTCTTCTTGTGTTATTGAGCGGCGCAAAGGGCAATCTAAACTCCCCTCTGTCTGGAGATCAGGGGGCGGGGCCACCAGCCATGTGACCATTTTCAAGAGATTCCGGAACTCCGTTCCACCACGTTCCCGCTGAAAAAAAGCCCTGGTTGATTCCAACTAGCAGTTGTCTATAAAAACCTGTCATGGAAGCAGATAGTCAAAGAAATGCTATGGTGGTGGTGCGGTGGGTGGGTGTTATCTAAAAATACAGTATTTGTAACTATAGTCTGTTTGTGAAACCAGGATTTGACTTGCTGCAAGGCCTAAACACTGAGGTACCAAAATGGCTCATTTTTAAAATTTCTGTTTTGTTGCAGGCCGTTGAGCAGCGACAGCATCCGCCCACCTCCGGTGCCCCCAAGAGGCCGTGAAATGCTGCACTAAAATCCTTAGAACAGTGAATTGTGGAGACCTGGAGTTTCATTCTTAAGACTGACTTTTTCATGGTAACAAGCTTTAAGTATTGCCAGGATAAGTTTTCCCCTCTTTCTCCCCATTAATGGAATAATTTTGGCACAGACGTTTACCTCAGAAACAGAGCTGAGAACAAGAAGTTGGATTCTTCCCTGTAGTGGCTTTTCAGAGCTGGTCAGAAAAGAACTGCAGAGATTTCTCGGAAGCATCTGATTCATCTAACTTAATCACAGCAGACCCGCAGGGACCCAATCGTCTTCTCAAAACCTCTCAATTTATTAAAATATATCTTCAAGCAGAAACTTTTCTTTGTTTATCCACAAATGAGATAGTCTGCACTACTTCTTCATGCCGTCTGACAATAGAAATGTTCACTGAAAAGGCAGGCAGACCAGTGCCTTTTATGGTCCATGATCTTGCAGACACTCAAGTGAAATCAGTGATACCTTTGAAATCTTCCCCGGTGCTTACAGATTTTGTAATGGCTCTGTATTTCAGGCCACCAAACCAGTACATAGACAAAACAGCAATACAGAAATGCTGAGCCGCAATTCCTGATTTAAGTACCAGAAGGAATTTCCGTGGAACTCTGTGCTTGCCTTGCCAGTATGGTACTTCTGTGACGATTTATCAAAAGCCAGCTATCCAGCTATGGATGTAAAAAAGAGGCAGATTCTTTCTAGTTCATGAACATCAATAAAACATGCATAGAAGTGTTCAGTTTAGTTTGTGTTCAAGTGTTGCTTACTTTCTTTTTTGCAAATGGGGGGGGTATGAAGGAAAGGAGAGCCAACGTTCTGAAAATGTGGGAAAACGCTAAAGGAGGTGCGTGGCTCTTAGAGATAAGGCAGATTAGATTGAAAAAGTGACAGTTCAGCAAACAGACCTTCTCTCTCTGTCCCTTTCAGGTGACACATTCTTCGTGTTCTACTATGATAGTAAATTCCTGAGTTTAGGTGAAAGCAAAGCTATACTTGTCAATAAACTTCCTGGAGGAAGAATACACATGGACAAGTAAATTAATCTTGGCTTGTTGGAACAGTAGGTAAAGGTGCAAGCACCAAGTCATTACTGACCCATGGGGGGACGTCGCATCACATTTTCTTGGCAGACTGGAACAGTAGGTGGATGGAATGTTCTATGGCGGAGGACCCTCGTTCCATTAATTTGGGATAGGATGGAAACACTGCATGCCCCTGTTTCCATGGTGTCTAACAAGTTCAACCTCTTCCAAGAGAAAGATGTAAAGCCACCATGCTCCTCATGGAGCCCTTCTCTTTGTCCACAAACCTGCACCTACAACCTCGCAGCCTAGTTTCAGGCCGTGGTATTAGCCTAGAGAATGTAACTCTTTAGATAGGTTCTTTCCCTTGTTATTACCAGAAGATATTGCTATGGAGAAATCTGCTACAATAAACTGTAAGTTCTATCTTTCTATGAATTTTGTCTGAGGATTAATTAATGCACGTTTGTGAGGGTTTAAACGCTTCTGACTAAATTACTCTGCTATGTTACTCTGCTAAGTTACTAAACTAAATATATAAAATACCATAAATCTCTAACAGCCCCATCATCTTATACTGCTTTGTTCCAGTTATGATTTGGCCAACTGTCAGAGATAGCCCATCCAGTTTCTCTTCTAATGCTAGAATCAGATTAATATCTCAGTTCCTCATGTGGAAGCCCCGCCTCCCCACCTTGGCTGTTTGTGAGAACTGCCATGTGGTCACGCAAATAGGTCGCTGATGGTGGGTTAGGAAGGCCAGAAGTTAGAATGTATTTTAGAGGCAGTCTTGAGTTGAAAAAGTTTGACAAACTCTAACAGAAAGGCTAGGCAAGCGTGGTGAGAGACAAGTGGAGGAATTCAACACCTCTGCCCTTTATATGCAGGGTGCATTTGCAGAAGTTGTGTATACGTTTTCAAGCATCGTTTCCCTTTAGAAACTCCTATGATGTTTCAAATACTATTCAGTTCAAATGCCTGTGGTATATGTAGGGCTTCCAAGTCTGGCTTGGGAAATTTCTCGAAATTTGAGGATGATGCCTGGAGAGGGCAGAGTTTGGGGAGGGCCCAGTAGGAATGTGCCCTCCGAAGCTGCCCCTTCAGTGGAACCAATCCCTGAGGTCTGGAGATCAGTAATAATTCTTAGAGCTCCAGGTCCCTACTGGAGGTTGGCAACTCAAGGTATAAGGAAGTTTTGTATTTTTAAGAACTTCCTGGTTGTCCGTTATATAAGCTTTGCATGTACTGTAGGCTGATCTTATAATGGTGTTCTTTCTGTTTGTGTTGTGACTGTATTTTTGCTCTGGTCTTCACATACAATTTACTGGTGATATCATGTTGGCTGTATCAAGCCTATACAAAACAAACCCTACAGTTAGACTTCGAAAGGCCATTGCCAGCAATCTGTACATGGCTACGTAGCAAAAGCCACGGTCATCTTCAGAAAGTATGTAGCTGCTGTATAGGAGTTTCTGGAAAGACGGCATAATACTGAATTTAGGCTGATCCCTGCGTGAAGCACTATTTAAAACATTTTGTCTAGGGCAATGCATTTCCCTCTTTGAGGGAATAGTTTATTATGCGCTTTTCACAAAAAGGCTCTTCAGAAAAATCCATTGGCCTAACTGAACCCATCTTGTGCTGTGAGCAGTTTAGAAGACATCTCCTGAACACCCACAGACACACGTATGTCTTTGACTTCAAACTGTGGCAGCCCCAGACATGTTCTGGTGACCACATACAACCCCAATACAGTTGGGACTTAAAATAATTTCCTCACAATTAATGCTATTGGGTCATCCATCCCTTTCCCCAATACCACCCCATCTGGAGCTTGCTATTGAAAGGCATACATACATAGTGTTAGGAAAACAGCCCACACATCCCAGAATCATTTCATGTTGATGGAGACTTTATGCAGGAGTACTGCCGCTAGAACCAACAGGTTGGTACCAATTTTAATTCCACCGCAGAGTGGCAGGCAGGCCATCTCCCTGAATGGAAATAAGCAACCTGTGGAGAGATTTGGTGACTTTGCTGTGCCTTGTGACTTATCACCCACTCAGAGCAGTTTACAAACTATGTCATTATTATCCCCACAACAAAACACCCTGTGAGGTGGGTGGGGCTGAGAGAGCTCTGAGAGAGCTGTGACTAGCCAAAGGTCACCCAGCTAGCTTCAAGTGGAGGAGTGGGGAATCAAACCTGGTTCTCCAGATTAGAGTCCCACGCTCTTAACCACTACACCAAACTGGCTCTCAGTTTGTTCCCTGATTCTGATTAGGATTCATTTGGGGGGGGGGGATATCAATGATAAAGAAATATCCTCTTTTCTGTAAGATTGCTTGGCTGAGATACCACTCCAGTCAGTGTCTGAGCCATCGTTCCATGGCTGTGAGAAATAACAGTGAGGGGAGAGGGTGGCCAGCAGTATGAGTGAGCAGAGCACCTTCTACAGCCAGACTAGAAGAACTCAAGCTCCCAGCCTGCCAGAGATTCCAGCTTCAAAGACATGCAGTGCAGCTTACTCGGTTTTTCTTCCCAATGGGAACCCTAAGCGGTTTACATTGTTCTTCTCTGTTGTAATCCTGGGGAAACTGACTACATTCAAGAGGCTGAAAGACAACACTTGTTTTCTACAAATGCAGGGCTTCCCTTGAGTATGACCTGGAAATTACAGCGGGTCCAGAAACCCTGCTGCCCGTGTCTTGATGGGTGTGCCTTTCAGAACACATGTAACTCCAGTTCTGCAGCAGCTACACTGGCTTCCCGTGGAATTCCGGATCAGGTTCAAGGTTTTGGTATTAACCTATAAAGCCCTAAACAGACTGGGACCAGCATACCCGAGGGGACCGTCTCTTCTCATATACTCCCTGGAGGGTGCTGAGATCAGCCGGTAAGCACCTACTGGTGGTCCCTGGCCCCAGGGAGGCTCGATTGGCCAGGTCCTGGCCCTGACCTGGTGGAACTCTCTGTCTGAGGACTCCCAGGCCCGCCAAGATCTTGTCTCCTTCAGACAGGCCTGTAAGACGGAGATGTTCTGCCAGGTGTATGATTGAGGCCATCAGGTTTCCACCAAATGAGGCTCTCTCCCGGTCTCCTCTATGTCTGTAGGGGGTATTGACCATCTACCCCCCATATATGAGCGACCACGCATGGTTAAGCCGCACCTCCACCTCCGTCAGATGTTATATAGTTTTTATACGGTAAGCAGGTGTTTTATTAGAAAGCTGTGTTAATTGATTGTGATTTTATTTTGTATGTTTTATCTTCTGTTGTGACCCACCCTGAGCCCACTTGCAGGGAGGGCGGGATATAAATATAATAAATAATAATTTTAAAAAATACATCTGACCTTGCTGCCAAGCTTGGCCGGTTTGTCCTCACCTGCAACTACTTCAAATTTGGTAATGATTTACTTCTTCAGATTAATGGCACAGCCATGAGAACCCACCTGGCACCACAATATGCCAACATTTTCATGACCGACTTGGACCAGCACTTCCTTAGCTCCCACCTCTCTTGTATCTGAAAATCACTGATGACATTTTTATCATCTGGACACACGGAAAAGAAGTACTGGAGAAATTTCACCAGTCTTGCAGCAACTTCCACCTCACCATAAACCTGATCATGAATCAACCCTCACAAGAAGTACATTTTCTAGACACGACTGTACAAATAGGTGATGGAAGCATAAAGGCCATAATAAAATAAACAGAATAAAAAATTGTTCAACTTTGATGCACCAGAAGTCCTCTGCTTGCTTTTTGCTGCAACAGCACCATAAGCCTGTGAATTTATCATCCACCCAACATACAGTACACACTGAGGGGTGGGGCATGGCAATCTCCTGGAATTAAAACCGATCTCCAGATGACTGAGATCAGTCCCCCTGGAGGAAATGGCAGATCTGGAGAGTGGCCTGTGTGGCATCACCTCTCCGCTAAGCTCCCTCTCACCCCTAAATTGCTGCACCCCCAAACCTCCAGGAATTTCCCCACCTGAAGCTGGCAACCCTAACTTGCTCATTGCAGTGAATAAGCACACATTTTCTAGGAATGTTTATTTTATTTATGTCATTTATAGTTCGCCTTTCTCACTGAGACTCAGGGTAGATTACACAATGTGAGATTAGTACAATCAATATCTAGGGCATTTCCATAAACAATGTCATAGGGTAAATAAATGCAAGTTTACAAAGACACAGAATTAGCAAGAATCCATTACAAGTTGAAGAAATGCTGAAACAGAGCATAAGCAATTCTAGGGCTGACATTAGACAACATAGCCATTCTAGGACTGATAACAGACAACAACTGCTGTAGCTATAGGGTTGCCAGCCTCCAGGTAGTGGCTGGAGATCTCCCAGAATTACAACTAGTGTCTAGGCCACAGAGATCAGTTCACCTGGAGAAAATAGCTCCTCGGGGGTGGGGGGTGGGGGGGTGGAGGATTCTATGGAATTATGCCATGTCAAGGTCCTTTCCCTCCCCAAACCCCACTTTCTCCAGGTTTCATCCCCCAGATCTCCAGGAATTTCCCAACTTGGAGCTGGCAACCCTGTGTAGCTATCATTTATTTATTTGTGTCATTTATAGTCTGCCATTCTCACTGAGACTCAAGCCGGATTACATAGTGTGAGATTAGTACAATCAATGTCTAGGTAGGGTTACCAGCCTCTAGGTAGTGGCTGGACATCTCCTGGAATTACAACTGATTTTCAGGTGACAGAGATTTATTCACCTGGAGAAAATGGCTGCTTTTGCAGGGTAGACTATATGGCATTATACCATTCTGAGGCCCCTCCACTCCCCAAACCCCACCCTCTCCAGGCTCTACCCCCAAAAAAATCCCCAGGAATTTCCCAGCCTGGACCTGGCATCCCTAAGTCTAGGCTATTTCCATAAACAATGCCATAGGTTTACAAAGATATAGCATGAGCAAGAATCCAGTACAAAGATGAAGAAATGCTGAAACAGAGCACAAGTAATTCTGGGATTAACATTAGACATCGAATGCGGTAGCTATCGTTTATTTATTTGCATCATTTATAGCCCGCCTTTCTCACTGACTCAAGGCGGATTACATAGTGCGAAATTAGTACAGTCGCCGTCAAGGAACAATGCCATACGGTAAATAAAGACAAGTTTGCAAAGACCTAGCATTAGCAAGAATCCAATACAAAGTTGAAGAAATGCTGAAACAGAGCATAAGCAATTCTAGGACTAAGCGTAAAAGAGAGAAGGCAGCACTTTACTGAACTGCTGCAAGAATCCAGGCGCCGGTGAGAATTCCGCGCCCGACAGCCGACCTTTAGACGCCGCCAGGGGCCACCGGCACCCCCGCGAGTCCGAGCCCAGCCTCTGCCCACCCGTCCGCCGGCGTCACTGCACCGCGCCCCTCCTTCCGCCCTGCGACGTTCGCGGCATTTTGGCCCGCGCCGGCCGCCGTAAGGAGCGGCGGTTCCGGCGTGCGCCCGGATGACGTGGCGGGAACGGCGGAAGCGGCGCCTCCTTTTCCTCGGCGGCGGCGGGTGGCGACGGGGATGGCGCCGGCCGGGCTCGTGTGGTGCGTGGCGGCCTTGCTGGTGGCGCGCGGCCGGGCCGACGAGCACGAGCACACGGTGAGGGCCGCGGAGGGTGGGCCGGGCCTGAGGGGCGGGCCCTGGGCCTGTCAGGGCCTCGCGCGTCTTCCAGCCCCGAGGGCCGGGGCGGAATTCTGGCTGGGGCGGGTGGGCGCCTGGGGCCTGCCTCGAGCGGGCCGGCCCCGCAGCCCCGACGGGGTGAGCCTTCGGCGGCGCATGCCGTCGAGCCCCGGCCCGCGTAACTGTGCCCGGCAGTGGCGCTTGGAACTTCCCCGGCGGCCGCTTTTCGGGAACGAGTTGCTGGGGCTTGGGTGAAATCTGGATTCAAGTCTCCGCAATGAAGCTTGCTGGGTGACCTTGGTCCAGTCGGGCTGTCTTCGTTCTCGCCTACCTCACGGGGTGGTTGTGAGGATAAATTAGGAGAAAGGGGTATGTGATGATGTACGCTTAGAGGAAGCTTTCCATGGTCATAGATCCAGAGGATCTCGCATCTGACGAAGAGGATTGTGTTTCTCGAAAGCTTTATGCTACAGTAAAGTTGTTTAGTCTTAAAGGTGCTACTGGACTCTTTTCGATTTTCCTAGATCTAGATCCAGAGGAGTTAGCCATGTTAGTCAGTAGTAGCAAAATAGAAAAGAGTCCAGTAGCACCTTTAAGACTAACCAACTTTACTGTAGCATAAGCTTTTAAAAATCACAGATCTCTCTGTCAGATGCAAATCAGATTGCATCTGACGAAGAGAACTGTGATTCTTGAAAGCTTATGCTACAGTAAAGTTGGTTAGTCTTAAGGGTGCTACTGGACTCTTCTGTTTTGCTTAGAGGAAGGGGGGTTAAAATCTCCTGGCAAAATAAGCCTGAAGAGCAGCACCCGCTAATAAATGCAGGCGCTTTGCTGGAAAGCGTTTCACTTAACGTTCCTCCGACTTGCAAGGTATAATAGCCATACTGAATAAGTAAACTGAGTAAGTAAACAGAGAGCCACGTCTATTAGTAATGACTGCTGAAAGCAACGTATTAATACTTATAGCTGACTTACAAGTAGGCCAGTGATTCTTTGCATTACCGCTGGGGAGCTTATTGAGAGGCAGCAGGATGTAATCACCATGTGATTTTTGTTATGGTCAGGTCTTGGACCCCTGTCCTGGATATGTACTGTGTAGTTTTGGTTGTGCTGTCGTTCAAATACAGTCTTATCTTTAAATTATAGGAAGAGCCCTCTGTGCAAGTACAGAATGGTCCAGAGGATCAACTTACTAACCTTATTCATCTTGCAAAAGGAGTAAAACAAGGTTGTTTATTGGCCGCCATGCTTTTTACTTTTTATGTGAACGATATGGTTCCCCTTATTAAAAAAGCATGCCTATTGTGCACCCATATTAGCAGGACAGGAATTACCTGTGCTACTATATGCAGATAATACAGTCTTATTATTGAAATCAGCTGTAGGCCTCTGGAAAACAATCAATGCCTTTACTAAGTACTGCAAACAAGAGGGGCTCTTGGTAAACTAAAACAAA
Organism: Eublepharis macularius; assembly: GCF_028583425.1. Taxonomy (NCBI): domain Eukaryota; kingdom Metazoa; phylum Chordata; class Lepidosauria; order Squamata; family Eublepharidae; genus Eublepharis; species Eublepharis macularius. The sequence continues at coordinate 126,248,300 of NC_072795.1, read as the reverse complement.
TGGAAAGTTATGGTTTGTTTTAAAAAGTTAGACCACAGCCAGAAAATATGGAAAATTGAAGTTGTTGAAATCAAACTAATGGCCCAATATAAATACCTGGGAGTGCCTTTTAGCCAAAAATTAGCTTAGAAATCACATTTCAAACTACCTAGGGCTATAGCTAGACCAAACTCAAATGCTTTCTCATTAGGTTTTATTTTTCAATGGGTGAACAGTATATTCCGATAGCCATCAGAGCTTTTAATGCAAATTCAGGAGACTTGGGTCACATTAAAGACCAACACAATTTTAATCCAGTTTATGTGAACTACTGTTCACTTCTGCATAAATGCCTAAGTAGTGAAGTTACATTGCTGAAAGCATAGTGGCTTGTATAAGCCTTGCTTAGAGAATTCGTGGTTATGATGAGATCTGAATCAAGGACTTCATTGTTTACATTCTTAGCCTCTGTGTGTGGTGCAGACGAAGGCAGCCTAGTGGGTTTATGGAAAAGCTAAGATGGTCCAGGAGAGTTACATAGCTGAACATCTTCACTTCCTGTTGTGCTGCACCAGTTGAGCACACACATGAATACTTGCTTAGGAAGATCATTGGTATGTCAAAGTTACTATTGCCTACTCTGACTGGCAGTGGCTCTCTAGGGTCTTTCACTTCAGCTGCTACCGGACACTTTTACCTGGAGATACCAAAAATCGAACCTGGGAGTTTGTGTATATGCAAAGCAAATGCAGTGTCATGGCTAGGGTCTTATAACCACACCCCAGTGACTTCAGCACTAGTGGCTTTAGTATTTGTATAGCCTCAGCTATGTGTTTGGGGCTTTGTAGAGTAATATCTGTAAAAGAGAGGTCCCTGCTTTGAGGAACTTACAATCTAACTTTCCACAGAAGGGAATTAGCAGGGATGGAAAGAGGAAAAGTAAGTGGGCAGTTGGTAATTAGAGACGAATGTATGCTTATATTTACTCTATGTTTCCATTGGGGGTTAAGAGTTTGGGTTGCAGGGGCAAGAAGCCAAATCACTTCAAGAACTAACATGGCATGCAAATGTCCAAGCGGCGTCTGCAGCTCATAGTGCTGTTCAGCAACTTTGGATGGTGTGCCAGACTTTCCTGTCGCAGACTGGATCTGCAAGAACTGATCACATCTAATCAGCATTGAAACAGATTCACTGCTTAATCTGTTCTCTTAAAGCTTGAAGCATTTGATTATGGAATGCAAGGGAGATGGAGGAATCCAGGGGAAAGCCAAACGTACAGCCCATCTGTCAGCGTGATTCATAACATGTTAAGGGATACAGAAAACAGATGAGGAGATGGACTTGGGGAAAGGGAATGAGGTTTGATTTGAGGTTTCATTGAGTTTGAAATAGGAATTGAGGTTTGAGGTTTCATTGAGTTTGAAATAGTGGAGCAGTGGATGGACACTGAAAATGTGTTACTGGGTGGAAGAAATAATTCCAGAGGAGCAGCTGTGTAAGTATACTCTTTTCAGTAAAATAGTAAGTATACACTGAAAACTAACACAGGAACAACATAAGAGCCGGGTGTAGTGGTTAAGAGCGCGGGACTCTAATCTGGATTGATTCCCCACTCCTCCACTTGAAGCCAGCTGGGTGACCTTGGGCTAGTCACAGCTTTCTGGAGCTCTCTCAGCCCCACCCACCTCACAGGGTGTTTTGTTGTGGGGATAATAATGACATACTTTGTAAACTGCTCTGAGTGGGCATTAAGTTGTCCTGAAGGGCGGTATATAAATAAAATGTTGTTGTTATTATGACTTTTGTAATTTAAAACAAATGTTTTCCTGCTTCCAACTTTTAGGAGCTTAGGCAATTTTGTGAGGGACAGATCTGTTGGTGGCTACCAGCCGTGGGGAAGAAAGGGAACCTCCATTTTCAGAGGCAGTGAATCTCCGAATATTAGTGCCAGGAGGTCACATCAGGGGAAGGCCGTGGCCTCTTTGCCCTGTTGTTGGCCTTCCCTGACAACAGATTAGCTGCTTTTTGAGACGGGGTGCTGGATTGATACACCACAGGTCTGATCCAACAGGCCTGCTCTTAGGTTCTTAAAGCAGTGAATTATGTTTAAGTTTGATACGGAAGTATTGCATATATTTAACTTCTCCGCTGCCCTTCACAATGGATACTCGAAGTGTCTTACAGCATCATTCTTCCTTCTTCTATCTTACCCTAATTGCAATGCCCCTCTGAGTTAGGTTAGGATGAGAGTTACTGATCCAAGGTCACCCAGCAAGCTTCAGTGACAGTGGGGATTTGAACCCGGGTCTCTCAGGTCCTGGTCCTAACATTAACCACCTTGCCATGCCAACTTGTGCAAGACTACAGCTGGTGTTGTGCGGAATAATTTTATGTACACTTCGACTGAAATTTCTCAGAAGGGGGGCATTTTTACTAAAGCTTGTCAGATCTCCTATTGTTTTGAGAACTTTGCAAAATCAGGCGTGAACACATTTTTCAGACATCTTTATTTTGAAATTACAATTAGACCCCAAGAATCTTGCTTGGTGGAAAACAGAAGTACAAGATAACACCATGCTATGGATTTATAAAAAGCCCCACCAAGTTTATTTTTAACAGTTTTTAAGTGTCTAATACATAAATATACATGTACAGACAGATATGACCACAAAAAAGAATGTATAATACACACACGTGCATGACCAACGCACGTCCGGTATTCCATGCATTTCAATCACTTCATCAGAGTTGCATTTCACAAGTTGCCTGCACACAGCAAACCTACGACTTCTTAACCTGCTTGTAAATTATTCAGAGCTAGTTAGCTTCTCCTTTCAAGTGGCACAATCGATAACGCCAGAAATCTGCATGTGTTGTTTTTTATAAATCCATAGCATGGTGCTATCTTGTACTTCTAACGCTCACACTGTGGTCCAATTGTTCTGTATTTGGTGGAAAACAGTGGCATTCTCATCTATATTCAGCATGGCTTTTATAGGAATAGTTCATCGTAGATCATGTCGTGTTTCTGGAAATTCAGACCCAGTGTGGTATAGTTGTTAGAGTCTTGCATTAGAATCTTGGAGACTGAGGTCGTGACACCCACTCAGCCATCAAAACTTGCTGGATGACTGTTGACCGCCCAGCCTAACTTACCTCACAGGGTTGTTTTGAGGATAAAATGGAGGAGAATGATGTTGAGCCCCCTTTGGGTCCTCATGGGGAGAAAGGCAGGGTATAAAGGGAATAAATAAATGTGACAGGACATGGTTACTGTAAGCATTTTCTTTATTTGTATTCATTTATAGTCCACTTTTCTCACTGGGACTAGAGGCTGATGCTTGGATTATTGGTTTTCAACCTTGAAGCATGGCTGGCTTGTAGCAGCCTTGCAAAACTGGTCTTCTGGAATTGGTTATTCTTGCTTTGATCAGGATGCAAGCTTTCCACAACAGTGATTTTAACGGCAGTGATTTTTTTCCCCAATCAAAGTATTGAAGTTGGTCTCAGCTATAACTACTGGTAGTTTGTTTTCAGCTCTGTTGTAAGCAATCAACACACACATTTTTTTAAAACAGATTTTATTAAAAAAATTTCAAAGACGTAACAGAAATCCAATTGTTGTAATTTCAATGTTAGCTATACAATCACTTATAAACTATATTTACTATGGATATGCTTAACAGTATCTTCTTTCTTGTTGCTTATTCTAATCAGAAATTAGTTACATATCTATAGCGTTCTATAGATTTTTACTTATGTTATAGATAAGAAGTGATATATTTTAAATGTTCTCTTATTGTTCTCTTCTTGATTAGGTATTTAATATTGACTGGTAATGTGTGTTTATTGGGTATATGTCATTCTTGTGATGAACTCAATAAAGGGCTGCCATTTCTCATTAAAACCTGTTGTTTTGTTGTTTTCAGTCTATCATTGGAGTCCTTCTGTGATCTTTTCCATGATAATCTGATTGCAGATTTTCGTGATCCATTGGTTTATAGTTAGTGTTTCTCTAGCATTCCACTTTACTGTAATCACTGTTTTTGCTGCTACAAGGAGGCTACTGATGAGTTCTTTTCTGATTATAGGAATATTTGTGTATTGCCATAAGTCAATAAAGATTATTGTCGGTTGTAACAGTATTGAATAGTTAGTAATTTTATATATATAATCTAGTACTTCCTTCCAGGTAGTGATTATTTTTTTACATTTCCACCAGCCACCAGCAGCGGACATATGTACACCCATTTCCCCACATTCCCACCAGCGAAGCAGTGAATATTTTGCAGTTATTTTTTGCTAATTTCTTTGGCGTGTAATACCAATGGGTTATGACTTTAAAGGTTTGTAATTTGGTATTTATTATTGATGAGTTAAATATTTTTGATGCCCAAATTTTTTCCCCATTGCTCTGGCATGATTGTTATTTCCCAGTCTTGTTCCCAGTTTGATCGATATGAATGATTTTTTTGTTTTTCCTGCTTGTAAGAGGATAGTATACATCTTGGATATAAGCCCTTTCTGTTTATAATCATCCTATTCTAAATTTTTTTCAAATTCTGTCTTGGGTTTCTTGAGAATATTTGTTAGATATATTTGTGATGCCATATGATTGGTGTAAAGGTATGAAAACCAAGGAATATGTTGAGTAGTCTTCTTTTCCAATTCTGCTTTCGTTAATATTCTTTTATTTGATGATATATCAATCAGGTGTGTTAATTTAGTTTGTTTCCAAAATTTGCTTGTTTGCTGTGTTTTGCCTGGGGGAAACCAGTCTTGCATTATAAATGATGAATAATGGGAGATTTTAGGAAGTAGTATTTCTCTATGAGTGTCCCATGTTTTTAGTATGTCCGCTAAAAAACTATTTTGTCTTATTTTTGGCAATTGGCTTCTTTTGTTATTCCACATTATCTCTTGAATAGTATATGGGCGATATAGTGGGGTTAGCGTTTGAATCCAGTCAAGATTTTTTCCGTTCTGCAGCATCTGTAAAATACTGACCAGTCGAGATGCAATCGCACATGTTTTTAAGTCCGGATAGTTGAAACCCCCTTGAAGGCTTTTCAGTCTTAGGGTGTTAAATGAAATTCTTGATTTCTTGTTATTCCATAGGAATTTATTAAGCATAGCTTGCCATTGTTTTATAATGGCTGATGTTAATATTATTGGGATTGCTCAATAAAGAAATAATATTTTTGGAAGTATAAAATATTTTATAAGATGAAATCTGTCCATCCAGATATATTGATGTTTGTTTCTTTCTGTTAATTCTTGTTTGATTTATTTGATTTTTTGGAAGTGATTATACTTAATTAGTTAGTCTAAATCTGTTGGAATGTTGATGCTAATACTTGATCTTCCCACTGATATTTAAACTTATTGAGCAGTTGTTTTTTGTTTTTGTTGAGATACTTAATGGTAATATACTTGATTTGGATGAATTTATTGTTAGTCCAGTCACTTGTGCAAATACATGTAGTATTTCTTGTAGTTGAGTTAAAGAGCTTTCTTGATTGGTGATGAACATTAACATATCATCTGCAAACTCATTTAATTTGTAAGTTTTTGATGCTATTTTTAATCCTTGTACTTTGTCATTATGTCGGATTGAGATTGCAAGAGGTTCCAGTGCTATTGCAAAAAGTGTGGATGATAGAGGGCATCCCTCTCTTGTTCCTCTTGACAATAAGAACATCTCCGATGACATTCCATTTATCTTTATTTGAGCTGTAGCTTGTGTATAGATCGTTTTTATTGAGTTTATAAACTTTGTTTCAAACCTCATAACCTTTAATAATTCAAGTAAATATGTTGTTTCTAAAGAGTCAAAAGCTTTTTCAATATCAAGTCATAACAATAGTGCTTCAGAACTTTGATGTTTACTAGCTGATATTATGTTGAGTGTTTTATATATATTTTCTGTCAGATCTCTTCCTGGGATAAATCCAGTCTGGTCTTGATGTATGTAGTCCTTAATGAATGAATTTATTCTTGCAGTAATTGAGGTGCAAATTTTGTAATCTCGATTTAGTAACAAAATTGGACGATATGAAGCTGGATCTTTTGGATTTCTTCCTGTAACCATGACGGGAGTTGTTGTCTAAAGTTTAGAAGTGCATACATGCATAAGTTAATGAATGAACAATAATGAATGAATGAACAATACTGTGGATGAATTTCTTATAAAATTCTGGAGGGTACCCATCCAGTCTGGCTGCTTTATTATTTTTCAACTTTTGAATAATTTCTCGTATTTCTTAAAGCATGCAATTTGTACAAAGGTTGTGAACATACTGGAACTGCATTTGAGCAGATCACTGCAGACAAGGTGGACTGATTTAAATCAATGTTTCCGTTATGTAGTTCCCAAGTAAATGAATACTAATTTGTTGCTGTTATAATAAAAACATACTGGTGCAAAACTGAATCATCTTTATTACAGCCTCATAGGAGCTACTGTGACTGTGTCACCAAGTTCAGTTTTAAGAGATTATATATTTGTATTCTGATACAGGTTTTTTATTTTGATTACTGGATGGTGAAGAAGGCAGACCCCAGGCATACTTCACCATTGTCCCAAGCATTAACTAACACAGAGTGAACAGCATTCCTACTAAAATCCTGACAATGCTTATTCCTCCACATCTGTTTGGATAAAGATATATCTATTCCAAATGGTTTAATTGCTCAAATGTTTCATTTTTCCTGATCCATTAAGTAGCTGTCATGATTCTAGAAGCAGACTAATATCTTTCAGTGGTGTCTGAAGAAGGAAGCTCTGATTCTCAAAAGCTCATACCCTAAAAATCTTGTTGGTCTCTAAAGTGCCACTGGACTCAAATCCTGCTTCCATGTTGGGTGGTTAAGCAACGTTATGCCAAGATTTCGGCATTCTTATGTTTTGGATCCTGGGTTTTTTTTTCTTAACTGTGTATGAATTTATAAAACATTGACTGAATCTTATTTTAATAACAAAAGATTAACCAGTAAGGGAAAAATGACCATAAAGTAGAACAGGATTCTAGGTAGTATTTTAGTCTTTAACACAGAAACACATCCTAACCACGACATGTTATATTTGCTCCAATTGTACAGGTCTTTTTTTGGTTTAAATATCACATCCAGGATTTGCTGTATCGTGGTTTCTAAATTGCCTGAGTACTGAGCACCCAAGCATTTGATATTTTCATTTTGCCATGAGGAGTTTTAAAGTAAAACAATATCTGTTTTACCTTCTTTTACTCCCAGCCCCGGCAAAACCAATTTGAAGTTCTATCCACATTTAACTTTAAACCAGGTTATTTGAAAGAGAGACTTATTATAGTAAAAATTTCAAACACAGTTTTTCACTTTAAAAAAATAGTTTTTTAAATCCACCTTGACTGCAAATTTCGGTGGATTTTTATCCATCTGTTCTTCCAAAATAATTAAAGCTAAACTTGCTGACTTGCAGAATCTCCGAAGGATTGCGTTGGTTTGTGCAAAGCATTTAAATAGAAATCAGCTATAAAAGACAAGGTGGCTTCTTTTATAAAGTGGAAATCCTTTCTCAAAGATAAAAATGAGACTCCGCAAACTGACAAAACAAATGTAAATTGATAGACAAGCAGAGGAAGAATTTGAGGAGTAAATTGCTGTATCGGCAGCACCTTAGATAATTTATTTTTAATATATCGGAGGCAGAAAGGTTTTTAGAGGAAACAAGTTTGAAATGATCCCTAAAAGAAGGTAAGGAAACTCTGAAAGAGCTGCTGAGTTTCCATTAGTCTGTGCTGCAGAAGATGTGAGCACAAACAACTAGCTGTGATTGGGCCTGTTGCTGGATTGAAGGGACTCTAGGGGGTTGGTTAAGCTTGCCTGTTGGTTAAATTATGAATACATTCATATGCTTATGCAGGGAGTGATTTTGCCTGGTTTTCCATCCTCTCTGCAGCTTCCTGACCTGTGAGGCTGACGAACCCGTGTATTCATACTCTTTTACCCCTTCTAGTGGCTGGCAGGTTGATTTGTTTTGAAAAAAAGGGTGCATGGGGACATTTTAAATCTCTCATGTTATTTTCTCAGCTTTCTTACTTTTAACAGTCTTTCTCTTCTTGTTTCCGTGGACGCATTCTGTTTTGCCATTTCTGTACTCTTCAAAGTCTGCCTTATGTTGTCTCTGTGTTAGTCCTGTCCCCAAGTGTTCATATCCATTCTAGGATGGCCTTTGGTGGGGATTTTATTCTTGACTTGCTCTCTTTGGGGCACTCATGTGTTAAGGGGTACAGTTGGTTAAGCATTGACGCCCAGAGGAAGATGACATTCTCAGGATTTCTTTCAAATTGAATCAGCAGCACAAATTGTATGACAAGCCTGGTAGTGCAGTTTGGTTCTCTGAAGCGGGTAGCAGGTGCTGTTGTGAGAGTGAACGAATGGCAAACTGCCCCTGCATCTCTCCATCTGCCTGCTGGGCCCCCTTGTTGCTTCAGTGCAGTCCTAGAGAGTGCCATGGCTGTGTGCCTCTGGATTCTTTTGTGCGAGAGCATACACGCCCAGTGATTAGAACTTTATTTATTTACAAGATTTTTACCCCATCTTTCCACGCTCATGGGATCACCAAGGCAGCTAACAAATGTATTCGTGTACTGATTTTAAAGGTTCTTAAGATGAGACATACATCATTAAAAAAAATTAAAGCCAGAGCTTAAAATGAATACAAAAAATAAAAATAACAATTAAACATTGTGGAAGGAGGAGGAATCATTGAGGGAATGCCAAGTGAAACGAAGTCTTCATTTGATGGTGGAAGATGGTGTCAGGACTTGCCAGGTAGAATTCCAAACACTTCACTGTATCACTCAGGTGAAAGAGTTAAAGTTGTTTTTATTAAGGACTAATACCAGTATCAAGCAGCTCAGACAGTAACATTGGCTGGAATGCCTAAAGGTAAGAGAATACAGATAGATATAGGGTGTGACTTTAAATATCAGTACTAGCACCTTGAATTGCACCCAGAAACAAATTGGAAGCCAGTGTAAATGAGCTAAGACTGGAGTGAAGTCCCCACCCCCAATGGGTAAACAGTTCATGAGGAATTTCGGCAGGCAAGGTCTGAGAAGCAGGCCTGGGAAGAAGAGAGGAGGGGAAAGGGAGCTTTGCTTCTCTAAGGTCAAATTCTTAGCTTGGCAGGAACTCAGTATGAGAACATCTCTCCTGTAACGTAGACAATCAGTATCAGCACAGTCAGCACAATAGAAATCAGACTCCACTCTGTATGTACTCAGAAACCCACTTCAGAGACAGAGGCAAGCAAATGCAACAAACACATGACAGATATGCAATGTTATCTGACAGATGGCAACAGAAGGGGACAGGCAAAACTTCTTGTAAAGAGTTCCAGTGTCTTTGGTGCCACTACTGAGAAGGCCTCTTCTGGGTTACTTCCTGCCCGATCTCAGCAGGTGGGGCACCTGAAACAGGGCCTCCAAAGATGACTGGAGTGGTCAGGTGGGTTCATAAGGAAGTAGGTGGTCCTTCAGGTATGTTGGTCCCAAACTATATGGGACTTTAAATATCAGTACTAGCACCTTGAATTGCACCCAGAAACAAATTGGAAGCCAGTGTAAATGAGCTAAGACTGGAGTGATATGATCACTATGACCTACTCCAGTCAGCGTCCTGGCTGCAGCATTTTGCACCAATTGAAGTTTCTAAACTCTTCTCAAGGGCAGGCCGACGTAGAGTGCATTGCAGTAATCTAATCTAGATGTAACCAGGGCAAGTGCCACACTGGCTGGATCTTTCCTGGCCAGGAAAGACTGTAGCTGGCTAACCAGTTGAAGCTGATAAAAGGTACTCCTAGCCACAGCTGCCAGCTGTTTTTCCAGCAGTAAGTCTGACTCCAAGAGCACTCCCAAACTGTTCCATCAAGAGGAGCGCAACACCATCCAGAAAGGGTGACACCTTAAATCCTGAGTCAGACCTTCTGCTCTCCAGTAGCATCTCTGTCTTGGGATTAAGCTTCAGTTTTATTAGCTTGCACGCCTTCCAAAACTGCCATCAGGCATCAGTTTAGGGTTTCTGCAGCCTTCCTGGGATCAGCTGGGAGTGTGAGATAGAGCAGAGCGTCATCTGCATATTGGTGACTGCCCACTCCAAATCTCTGGATGACCTCACTCAGTGGTTTCATATAGGTGTTAAAAAAACATAGGATAGAAATGTGTGGAACTCCACAGACTAAAGGCCAAGAGGTAGCAGGAGTTCCTCAACACCGCCTGCTGAAACCTGCCCTCTAGGTAGGACTGGAACCACCGTAAAACTATGCCTCCCAGTCCCAGTCCAGAAAGGCCAGAAGATGAGAAAGTAGAAGCCAGTTGAGTTAGTGGTCTTTTCTGAGAAGTGTTGTTCATTATTGTGGTACCTGCCCATTCGGATGGCATGTCGCTAGCAGCAGAAAAGGTGTGGGAAGGAGGAGAGTGGAGAGGGCAACCCGAGATGAGAGTAGGCAGCCAGCCCCCCTTCCCCAGCTGTTTGCAAGGCTGCTCTTCATTGGGAATATGTTTTAATGTCAAAGTAGTTGACAGCATGGGGGTTAAAAGTACTAGATGAAGGTGTGGGTGGGCTTTTAAATAAGGAGAAGCAGAATGTGCTTGTGGGGCAGGTTCGGTACCCCTACCACTCTTGACTGCTGAAGGTAGAAGATAAAGTAAAGACTACTCAGGTCTTTATCAGTATTCAGTTTATCTTTTAAGTTAAAGCCAGTTTCTCCGAGCTTGAAGGAAGGCAGGATAAAGATGGATGGATAGATGATATGCAGCAAGAAAGGACAACCATCCTATGGTTACTTTGCTCATCCTGTCCTTTGCAACCCATGGCAAATAGGCAGGGCTTTTTTTCAGTGGGAACGCGGAGGAACGGAGTTCTGGCACCGCTTTAAAATGGTCACATGGCCGGTGGCCCCGCCCCCTGATCTCCAGACAGAGGGGAGTTTAGATTGCCGTCCATGCCGCTGAGCAGAGCGGAGGGCAATCTAAACTCCCCACTGTCTGGAGATCAGGGGGCGGGGCCACCGGCCATGTGACCATTTTCACCTAGGGTAATTTAAACTTCAAAAAACTCCTCCCTTCTTCCAGCTGTCCCAAAGTGACGTCATTGTGCGGTCCTGAGTTCCACCACCTCTTTTCCCAGAAAAAAAGCCCTGCAAATAGGTAAATTGTAGAAAGCAGTTGTGCTATTCTGACTTTGAAGCGTCTGTTGTATATTTTCTCATGAGCACCTGTTCGGCTCTAATGAATGCCTCATTCTTCTAAATATGCTTGCTTTTCAGTACCAAGACAAAGAAGAGGTTGTCCTGTGGATGAATACTGTCGGACCATACCATAACCGCCAAGAAACCTACAAATATTTCTCTCTCCCTTTTTGTGGTGGATCAAAAAAGAGCATTGATCATTACCATGAAACACTGGGAGAAGCTCTTCAAGGTGTTGAATTGGAATTTAGTGGTTTGGACATTAAGTTTAAAGGTAAAAACCAATCTAAATCTCTTTTATCAGTACTTTCTGAAATTGCATGCAACTATCCCAATCTTAAACTCTTGAAGAAAGAAAAAAAGACCTATCTTATTTTCAGAAACTTGTAAGCAAATGTGCTCAGGATTGTAGAACGGAGTTCCTGCCAGATAGTGATAATAGTATAATATTACATCTGTTTCTTGAAACACGTGTGCACTTGTTCCTGGTTAAGGGTTCGGGAGCAGACATTTCTTCCTGTTTTGCATGAATTCTTCCCTCCTGCCTTCACTGTGATTAAAGGTTACATCGGCACTAGCCTTAAGAAAGGTTAATGCTTGCCAGGGTATGCCAACCAATGTTCTAAATTGGTTAACATGAATTGTCCCTGGAACTTGCACAGGAGGAACAGTGTCTGACATTCCTAGTGGAATCCCTTAATTGCAGGAAGAAAAATTGAGTGGTGAGAGTACTGATTTACTTTACTCTAAACAAATACATTCTTTAGAATCTCTACCCATAATCTGTATATGATGTAGACTTTATGAAGCTAGGATGAATTTGTGTGTGTAGGGCAGGGGTTGGATTATCAGAGTGCAAAGGTATGTTAAACGTATCACAACAGCAAATCCTTCAATAAATTGGTAGCAGTGATACTGAATTTTACAGAAGTATTTTTGTATTATAAAGACGAACCAGCTTTTTTAGCATAAAATGCAATGGATTAGAGCTGGCCATCAGAGTATCTGGCTGTGGAGACTATTGTAGCTATCCTGTAAAAGGAATGTTTTAGCCTGGCACCTAAAAGAAAGCAAGGTAGGCGCCAGGTGAATCTCCCAGGGAAAGGCATTCCAGATGCAAGGCCTTTAAAATATACTCATGTTTTGTTATCTCTGTTCTCATTCCATCCTGGTAGAACAGCTGCAATGCAGTCCATGTGAGGCTACCTATGAAGACAGTTCAGAAGATTAAACTGGCCCCAAATGGTGGCAGCTGCATGGCTTGCAGGTGTACTTTTAGAGAATATACCTTGCCAGTATTGGAAGCTCTACAATGGCTGCCAGTTTGCTTCTGAACTAAACTCAAACTGGCTCATTTGGCCTCAACCAGGGCCAGGGCTTTTTCGGTCCTGGCCCCAACCTGGTGGAACTCTCTGTCTGAAGACACTCGGGCTCGCCAAGATCTGGTATTATTTTGGCAGGCCTGCAAGACGGAGGTGTTTGAGGCCAATATTAGGGCCATAATTGAGCCTCCCTTCGCCTTTTCCTATCCAATGACATCCCTTCCAGCCGGGATACCAAATAAAGTAATTTTGACCTATAAAAGCCCTGGACTACATATCCAAAGAACTGCATCCCAGCCCTCCAACTGAGGTCATCATCTTCAGAGACCGTATTCTGTGTGTCCCACATTCTGAAGATAGATGTGAGTGTTTCAGTAATGGCACCTGTGTTGTAGAACTTCTTCCCTCCAGTGGCTCACCTGGAGCCAAGTTTACATCCTTGTAGACTCCTGGCAAAAATACGTTTCTATTCTCCCAAGTGTTTTAGCTCCCCTGTGGTTGATTTTAACTGCCATACATTTTTATTATGCTGCTGTTATACCTATGTCAATTTTTAACGCTGAATTTAGTTTGTTTTTTGATTATTTGGATGGTCTTTTTTAAGGTTTCTCTTAGTTACTTATGTGTTACTTTTAGGGGTTAATGTTTACGATTTTAATTGAATATTGTAATTGTAATACATTGTGAGCTGCGTTGTTCACAGTTTCGTAGACAAGTGAGGTGTTGATGTTTTAAATAACACACCCATGGTTCCATTATGGTTGTGTGAGAATATCTGTAGCGGGTGAGCAAACTGTCTGTAAGAGAAGCATTTCCTCCACAAATGAGCATTTCGTTTAGGAATATAACCTTCATAAGAATCTAGCATTCCCTGGAATACAGTTTTTAAAACACTGCCATAGTTTAATTCTTTTTAAAAAAAGAATCAGTATCTGAAGGTTTGTGTAACCTGAGCCTTCTGAGAAGTACAAAGAGCCTCTCCTTGTTTTGCCTTTGTTCTGGCCTTTCAGTTTCTTGGGGCTAAAGCAACATATATGAAGTCAGGAGCCAATTTGGCATGTAACATTTCTTCTGAACTGAAGACACCATTCCAAGCTCACCTGTATTGAAAAGAGAGCCTAGCTCAGTAGCAGGCATCACCTTGTCTGCTCAGTTGCTCTTTAGTTGGGAGCACACAGTTTGGAAAGCATCTTTTAAAAAGCCTGATAAACATGTGGCTAGTGGCACTGGCTACTACTAAACCTTTTCCTCTAGGCAATTTTTTTTTGTTGCACCTAATTCTTCCCTTAATAAGGATCTCACTCAGGGATTATAATGCATCAGCCTAAGCATTTTCTTTGGATGAAATCTTGCTCTGTAACAGACAGATTTGTGTGTAGCAATAAAGCTTCTGAACTGTCCAGTTTGCAAAATTTATTTATTTAGGTTTTTGCAAATTTATTTTGCAAAACCTAAATAAGCATTAGAACTTCAGATGTCTGAAAACAAGGATCACTTTTGAGAGCCTGATCCTCAGTACAAATTATTTAAGTGGGTTCTTCTTGTTTAACTTTTTCCCATCAAGGTGCACAGAAACTTCCTTAAAGTTTAAATCTTCGTTCTTTATTGAAATAAACCCTAATCCTTTTAATTAAGCAAGAAAATAGAATATAAATGCATATTAAAATAAATCCAATTAGTAATGAAACATATACATGCAATAAAATTAAATCTTTTAAGATTTCTCAAAACCATAAGTTTTCAAATCAGATCATACTTAGTCTACTATGAAATGCATTGGAATTTCATAAATGCACGGATGCATACTTTTTTCACCTAAAATATTCTGGTTGAAATTTCCTTCATCAAATCCCCAGTTTCTTATCTTGGTGATATCCTTTTATACTGAATGATTTTTATGGTCTATAGAGACGTTTCTAAGATCTTTTACATGTGGAAAATAACATAAAAATGTGATTGATCCTAAATTCTGCTGGTTCTTCATATTTTTAATTATGTGACATTTTGTTAAAACCAACTTACAATGCCACTGTGCACCTGCATAGTCTATAAATCTTTGAAGATATAAAAAACCCGGCTAGATTAACAGATTACACTGTTAATTACACTGTTTCTAGCAATTAAAATATCATGTATCTTCTTTTTTTCCAACTACTTTTAATTGGCTGTCATAGATAAAGGAGCATCTGTGGTTTTCCCCAACATACTTAAGAGCTGCATCAAAGTTCATACAAAGTTTTCTGAACTACTTGTGTATAACTGGAGTATATATATAAAATCTGTGACAGCTGTGTTCTCAAGGGCTGAACTTAGAACGTCAGTGCGCTGGCCCGCAAGGAGACTTTCTCTTTTCATTGCTGCTCCTCCCTCTGCTACTTGGCAGTGGTGGCCCCCATTTTGAAATGAAGGAGAAGGGGAGCAGAAGGCCAGTGTTGTATATAACATTTTCCCCACCTGATTTGGCTAGCTAGCCATGCAGAGCACAGGCCCACCACATCATACTCTCTGCTTCTGATAATGTTACATGACCCTCATTGGGAGGAGCAAAGCACACATAGTCAAGAGTCACTTCGCTGCATTGACAACTCTGTTGTACCCTCTGTAGCCTGCCCTTTTATGACAGTCGAAGCACCTCTAGTAATAGCAGGCTTTTACTGCAGCATTTTTCCCATTGTCCCAGTGTATTTGCATGAGAGTTTAAACGCAGTATGTCGTCTTTCTGTGTATTTCTTTCCTCTTGTGCTCTTTCCCCAAGCTTCTGCACAATGCACTTAAGGAAACAAAGGCCATCGCAAGTCAACAAATTATAACTGTTAGGCTTAAAGACCTTGTGGGAGCTCAAACTTTGATAAGTTAGCCATTCTTACTTGTTTGATTCCCTCACTGCCTAAGATTCCTGTGACTTCATTCTTGCTTCTTAACCGTTCCAGTGTCTTCACTGGGAGATTCTCCTTTTTGTCCTTCTTCTTCTGCTGGGAGTTCTTGGCACTTTATTCTTGGTCCCATGCAGTATTCCCTGCATCCGTTGTCTTAATGACCTCAACAAACCCCATTTTTTTTGTTTTTAGGACATCCAGCTATACCTTTCCATCCAGACCTTTCTGTCTGTGCCTGCCTTCATACATCTCCTTGTCTTAACTCAGCCTGCCCAAGACAGAACTGCTTCCCTTTCCTCAGCTGCTCTCAATATATCAATATCACTACTGTCCAGGGCTCATTTTGAGGGGGAACGCACAGGAACGCAGTTCCGGTAGTTCCCCAAAGAGGTCACATCTGCTGTCCCTGCCTACGTGACTCTCGGCCATTTTGGGCCCGTTTCAGCCTGGATTGAGGCCACATTGGGCCTCTGACGGGTGGTGAATCACTCTCCTGCTCAGCAGCAATCCAGTCCTGACCATTTTAGGCCCATTTTGGGCCATTTTCAGCCCCCTTTTGCCATTTTGGGCCCAATTTTGGCCCTGAATGGCCAGTATTGGGTCCAAAACAGCCAGGATAGGTGATGTCAGGGGGTGTGGCATATGCAAATCAGTTATGCTAATGTCACATTTCCGGTGATGTCAAGGGGCGTGGCATATGCTAATGAGTTATACTAATGAGTTCCTCCTGCTCTTTTTCTACGAAATGACCCCTGCTACTGTCCATGTTGTTGGCAAGACATGTAGCCTTGGCAGCATCTTTGACTGTGTGGGAGCACCGAGAGGGAAGAATTAATCTGTTGACAAAGTCATTTTGCTTCTTCCAAGTGCTTTGCACTGTTCCCCTTGGTTAAACTAGAGTGTGTTTTGGTTATCATCTGCCTTGGGTGTTGTAACCCTCTCCTCCGGGGCCTTTCCTTGTTGTATTTCACCCCCTCTCACCTTGACCCAAATTTTTACTGCCAGATTCCATCCTCTTCTCCTGTTATGTAGATCTTAATGCCATGCCTCAAATTTATATACCGCTGTTCCTTAAAGCTCACTGCAGATTACAATAGAAGAAAAATTTTCACAGGAAACATACAGCAATGAAACGGAACAACACAGCTGTTGGCAAGCAATTATAAACTAATGGGCACAGAGCTTCCAGTCTCCATCTAGCCTTACCTTTAAAGATCTCCACAGCTGTGGTGCACTGTTTTTGTGCCCTTATTTATTGCTCTGTACCTGTGTAACATCCCCTTCTGTTCTTGACACACACACCCTTGACTCCTGGAACTCTTTCCTACAGTGCCTGCCCAGTGTCATTCTCTTTCTCCCTTTCTCCCTTTTAGGGGATGCCTTTGACTTAGTTCCGTGATTTGGGGGTTTTTTTTGTCCTTTGGGTTTTTTTGTCCTTTGTGGCGTAGATCCCCTGGGGTTTTCTGCCGGCACAAGGATTTCTGCTCATGGAGTACAACTTTCTCACCTTCCCCCTCCCTTGGCAGCCTGCAGTGCTGCCCCTGTGGGACACGGGACTCCAAGGAACAGGATTTTGAGGGCTATTTAGGGCTGCTGCAGGAGGTGAGAAAATCCTGATCACAAATCCAAAGTTAGAACCTGTGAAAAATATGCCTGAAGATGTGTAAGCGGTGCTGGCTGAAATTTTAAAAATGGAGTTTCTCAGGTCGCTGAATTCTGCGTCCACTCCGGACTTTTCGTGTACTTTTTAGCAAATGGATCTTGCTGCAAATAAAACTGTCATGCTGTGCAACCGAGTGCCATCCGACGTAAGATAATCTCGCCTGCAAAAGCTCATGTCACACGTGTTGGCCTGTCATACTGCAAGGCTCTTTTTTTTTTTTGCTTGCTGCAGCAAATGGAAATGGGTACATTTTTGATCAGGCTAAGGAACAAGGTGTTCTCTTAAGTACTGAAGAGTACCTTGTTTGTAACTGATGTGCCAACTCTGACTGTCCCTGGAAATGAGCTTTCAGGGAGCAGTGAACATATTTAAGTGGCCACATCTAATATGTACTATTGAGCGTCTTCCCTTCGCTGGCATTAAACAAGGACTTTAAATAAATAATGCATCTCTTTTATAAACTGCATATGCCTTTTGAATGGACAGGAGCCTGCCTATTCAACTACACAAGGCTTCACAGCATTCTTGCTGACCCAGACCACAAACATGGCCCAAGGGAACATAATGATTGCCGTCCCGGGTGGTTCTAGAGCAAGCCCACTTTGTAGTGCTCCAGGGAGAGGCAGCCATTTGCCTTTACCACAGTATCTTGCCCGTTAACTTGGGCAGCAAGAGAGAAATGATTCGCTATAAGAAACGTGCTTCAGTTTGCCTCCTGTGTACTTAAGGGGATAGAGTAATAAGGAACTCAGGCTCATAAAACAGAAGATCAAAAATGTTTCTGGCTTCTCTGTGGCATCTTGGGATTGAAGATGGGAAATCAGTACAGTGAATGTAACTAATCAACCAAATGTAGAGCTAAGATCTGCTACATTTGTATATTTATCTCAAAACTGTTTAGCCAGATCTCAAATGAAAGAATCTGTTCCCAGCACTAGAATCTCACTGTTCTGAGCAGTAGGGGAAGGTTTCCTGTTATTTTTTTTCTTCCGTATTTCTGTGTTTTCTATCTAACTGGTCAAATGCAATGGTTCTGTCTGAGGAGGAGGAAAATGCAGGGTAAAGGTCTGTGTAGATCTGCTGGGGGGGTGGGGAGTTGGGTTGTTATGGCGGTTCAAAGAAAAAGTTGTGTGAAATGAAATGTGCCCGAGCATCTGAGACCGATCTGGGGATTTTTGAAGTTTTGTTGGTGGAAGTAGAGCAACATAAAAAGAACAGCTGGTCTTAGACTGAAACAGGCAATGGCCGTATTTGGCTGGTGGATTCCTGCTACAATGATCCTAGGGTGGATCTAATGTAGGATCAATTATAGCTTGTTCCATAAATGTCCTGTAACACACTGTGTTAATTTCTACAGATGATGTGATGCAGACCACCTACTGTGAAAGAGAGTTAGACAAGCCAACAAGGGATGCATTTGTATATGCCATCAAAAATCACTACTGGTACCAGATGTACATAGATGACTTGCCAATATGGGGTAAGACCTGTTTGCTTTACAGAATAATAATATAAAACTGGAGTCCTCATCGCTATGCAGCTTCTTTTCTGTCCCTACTTCAGCTCTTCAGCTGTTCAGGTCTTGCACCCTGCCTCGTGCTCTGCCCGGCTGTGGCAGTTGGCATGAGCCTTTTAGAATTTAAGGAGCAAGATAGGCAGTTGTGCAGTTTGCTGCTGGACTGGAGTATCCAACAATTCAGAATGAACACAGTGGAAACTTTTCAGAGTTGTGGTGAAGATTCCATAGCAAGTCCGTCATGCTTTGGGCAGAAGCCCCCTTAATTACAGACCATTAAATAGCTGGCTGTTGCTAAATATGGCCATGCACTGGTTTCATGAAGTCAAGATCCAGTTCTTCCCCTATCAGCAAAGCAAAAGTAACAGTAGCAGCAGAAACAAGAGCTACCATAGCAACAACGGTCATTTTCATGGAGTTCCTGGTAGCTAGGGTTGCTTCCACTGGCAGCTCCACAAACCCTGCTGCTGCCTGGTGGGGTGGCAGGGAAAAATTAAAACAGAAACCACCACCACATTAATGGCATGACATTGTTTCTGGGGCAAACCAGGTAGTGAAGTCATGCCACACTAGGGTTCTGAAGAAACTCTATGATAAAACCTTAGAGTTTCTGGTGAATTTTAGTGCAGTATGATGTCACTTCTGGGTTCACCCTGGAAATGATGTCATACCATTGATGTGATGCTCCCACCCCCCAGTCTCCTGACTGGTGCCAGTCTGTGGCTGGCAACCCTACTGGCAGCTTGCTACTTATAACATTAATTGGCAATAGTACCTTTCATATTAGTCATTTATGGAAGGCTCCAATCAGTAAGAACCTGGAGAATGTTGCAGAACCTAACGCACACTATGTAAGAAGCCCCCAAGGGCAATGCTTCTTCCTCATCTTTGTAATTGAGGGGAGAGGCCAAAGGAGAGCTTGGGGAAGAGGGAAGAACAAGCAGGATGAATGGCTAAGGGAAGGGAGGACCCAGGTAGGCAAGACAAAGGTGGGAGAAAACAGCAAGCAAATGGGGTTCGAGTGGGGAAGCATAGGCTGGCAGAGGAAAAGGAGAACAGCTGGTGGGGCAAATACATTTCCCTACCCCATGCATGAGTCCTCATGGGTCCTCTTGTTGTATCATTAGATTTCTGCTACTCTGAAAACATCTCAGAAAATTTCTTTCCTATTTTTGAAAATTGCTTATGTAGAATACGGGTGACTTTTCAACAGCTGTTATAAATAACAGTCTCGTTTCCCATCCATCTCTCTGCTAACCCAGCCTTGCTGTTATGTGGTGCTTTGGGGCTCATTTTGAATTGAGGATCCATTCTCTGTTACGGTGACTTTTCACTCTGGGATCCCAACACTCTAAAACGTCACAGTTAGGAGAATAAGGTGGTTCCAGGCAGCCAGTTGCATGCTGCTGCCTGCAATACATAGCTCTAAGATCTGCTGCTGTGACCCCTTGCTGGACAACCAATTGTCGGGGGACACCAATTAGCTCTCCTGCCGCAGAGACCATCTGCTTGCCTGCCTCCCAGTCCACATATTCAACACTGGAGCTGACTGCCCTAAAGATGTGCATTTTGCAAATGGGGATTGGAAAGTTGCAGGCTGTTTGCTTGTTGTACCCGTTGGACTGTTTAAATAATGTGAATAAAGTGTACGCTGTTGATATTGTGTGCCCCGTCTATAAAACTACATTACAGAGCTGTTGTAGCAGGTAAGAAAAGACGCATGATGTAGAACTGAGTTTCTTTATTTTTACTAACTGGATACTGTTATCTTTTTAAAAAAACTACTTGCAAGAAAGCTTGATTATGGGGTGGCAAGCGTTAGTAATTTTATCATTACTGAACTATACGTCCACTTTTGTGCCAAGTAATAAGCCTGCAAGCAGTCATTATGCAAACCTCAGAATGTTTATAAACCAGCCTGTGACAATATCAAAAGGAGCTACAGGAAAGAAGTTCAAAATTGTAGCAGAGAGTTCTTCAAACTGAGGAAGGATGTGGGAATATTCAAGGGTGTGGGTTGGTGGTTTGGTGTCAACACCTCTGTGGTTGCTAATTCAAGGTGGTCGTAGGCATCTTGGTGGCAGGTTTTATCATGGGGTATAATTGTATCGCTAGGGAGAATTCATATGAGATTGGATCCCAAAAAGTACTTGTGCGTTTTTCCTGCTGTCTGCTTCACCCATCTGCCCCCTTACCTTGGTGTGAAAAAACTAGTGTTGGAGGTTGTAGGACCCATATAGATCAAAAGTGACAAGACCTGAGCACTGCTGAGGGTTGGGGGAGTGGGGGCGGGGGAGTGGTACTAGGCAAAACCTGCCAGTGGTGCTTCTGACAGTGCCAGAATAAAGGGGAGGGGGCAAATGACTTTCCCTGTCTCCTTCTGTTCACTCCATGTGGCTCCTGCAACCTCTAGCACCAGGTCTTTGGCGATCTCTGATTGCTGAGAGAAGGGGCAGCGCAGGAAATAGCCACGTTGGCAGGAGTCTTCTGTGGGTGCTTCAGTGGATTGCGCTCAATAACGTTTCAACCACTGGCAAACTCCTTCATTCAGATGCAGTTTTGCAGCTGAACTGTGTGCTTGGGAACTTTCTGTGTAGGTCTGTTTGTGAACATCTCCTTCATACTGCAGAGTTTGTTACACCGTTTCTCAGATATTGTTATAAAATGTGCCTGCCTTAATGTAACAGACAAAATATGAGATGGCTAGACCAGATGGTAAAGCTTACTGTGGCATCTTATCAGGTTTTTTACCCTCCAGTACTTAAAATCAGGATCTCTCAATGAAGTTAGCTGCCACTAGTTTCAGGATTGACAAAAGGAAGTTCTTCACACAGTGGTGTAATTACCTTTCCCCCCAAATCTCCAAGTATTTCCTGAAAATAAAGTAGGATGAATTCAAAGCAGTTTATCCTCCTTTGGAGAGCCAGCCCCCGTAGCCCGGCTTTTGCGCGCGCGCGCTCTCGCTCTCCCTCTTTCTCTCTCTCTCTCTCTCTCTCTCGCTCGCGCGCACTTTCGCTCTCGCTCTCTCACTCACTCACTCACTCACTCACGAGTCACAAATGAAAATAAAGCAGATTCATAATGAATTCAAAGCTGCTTACCCTCCTTTGGAGAGCCCTCACCATTTGCAGGCCTGAAGGATGGGCCATGCGGCCACCCCCTCTCCTGTGGCTGGGCCCCCCCCCCAGCCACACCAACCTCGAGTTCCTACCAGGGAATCCAGGAGGTGGTGTTGGGGGTGGGTGGGTGCTGCAGCTGCTGCCGCCTCCGCCACGGCCTGCTGCTAAAGACATGGGCAGCGGGGACAAAAAGGAATCACGTGGGCGGGGCCAAATCCCACGTGACTTCTTTTCAGATGTTCTGTAATGCCATTCCAGTGCATTCCCCCTCCAAATGAGTCCTGCTTACCACAGTTATCAACCAATCAGTGACCAATTTTGTATCATCTATTCGTACAATGTTTTCTACAAACCATAAAAAAAAATTCTGGATCCAACAATTCATATCCAAAAATACCTCTGAATTTGTTTCCCAAAGGGTACCGCTGTTGGACAATTCCAAACCACATTCAATAAATCTGTACTGGGTGTTCAGTAATAGCAACAATCTGCAGTATCTAAGTGGCGGTGGTGGTGGAGAGTGCCATCAGGTCATAGCCAACTTACGACGACCCCCTGCTGGGGTTTTCAAGGCAAGAGGCTAACAGAGGCAGTTTGCCCTTGCTTGCCTCCGTATAGCAACCCTAGTTGTCCCATTCAGTTATCAACCAAGGCCAACCCTACTTAGCTTTTAAGGTTTGATGAGATCAGGCTTGCCTGGGCCATCAGGGTCAGGGCATCTTAGTTGCAAACATATTTAAATCTCCGAGGTGTTAAAGACCAACTGAATTGAAATTTATTAAAAATATTTTATTTACTTTATTCATACCTCGCCTTTCTCCCCAGTGGGGACCCAAGGTGGCTTACATCATTCTCCTTTCCTCCATTTTTTCCTCACAAAAACTCTGTAAGGTAGGCTAGGCCGTGTGTGTGTGTGTGTGTGTATGATGTAACTAACTGGACCAACGTCATCCAGCAAGCTTCCATGGCAGAGCAGGGATTTGAACCTGAGTCTTCCAGACCTAGTCTGACACTCTGACCACCACACCGCACTGACTCTCATATTATTTACCACGTTGTTAGATACATTATCCCTGATATAGTCCTGGCGTTTGCATGCAGTAGATCCTCCTATATCCTTTCCTCTTAAATTCTTCCCCTTTATTCTGAAGACTAAGCAACGTGTATATTCCTCCAACTCCATCCTTTCCTCTCTGCCATTTCTAATAATAGTTTGTTTATAATGTAAACGAGAAACCAAAGAAGAAAAATCACTCTCGAAAACTTATACCTTTGGGAACCTTGTTGGTCTTAAGGGTGCTACTGCACCTGTTCTCCTGATCTACATGACTACCCACCTGAAATTATTCCAAGAGAGTTTAATGGAGAAATGGGCACAATTAAGGCATCTAAAATAGTTGGTTTATGAAGTATTGAAAAATTTGTTTACAGGAAATAATGGATGACTGAATGTCCTATAATGCTCTTTGTAGAAATTACAAACTTTTCCTCATGTTTCTAGAAATCCTATTCAGTTTTATTATATGCCTTATATACATTATGGAAGTTGGATCCTGAAATACTGAATTTTAGATTCATGCATAACTTGCATGAATCCTGTGTAATTTAGGGGATACAAAAAAGGCAGACCGACTGTAACAATTTGACAATTTAAATCTGCTGTTGGAAGATGGTTGTTATTGTTGAATATATCATAAATGGTGAAGTGTCACTGTTGCCACCAACAAAAAGTAACAGGCTTGCGAATAATTGCTTAACTGGGAGGAGTAGAAGTTGACTGCGAGTGAGGCAGCTACGTAGGTGTGACGGGCTCTCCCTGCTAGGAAGAGGGAAGAAAACTCTTTGGAGCAGAGCTAGGTCAGATAGTTACCTGGTGAGAGAGATCACTAGCCCCCCATGGGTAGAAGGATCAATTAAGGTTAAACGCCCTCAAAGGCTGCTGCACCCTGTGGGTGTTTTTTTAGAAAAACTAGCATGAATGACACTGGGTAGAAATAATGCAATATTATTAACAACTTTTAAAAAATTCTTCATAGCTGCAGAGGCTGCAGTAATCCCCTCCCCTCTGTCTAAAAAACGAACAATTCTTTTCTTGTCGTGCTTAGTGTTGCCAAGATCTGGCTCTTCGCAGTCTTTAACAACTGAAAAGAGTAATTGATGAGTAATTTATTAGGTCTTCACGGAATTGTGCTGTTTCTTCTTGAGACACAACTGCTTGTGCGGATAGTGTCCTGCCCAGGAAAGACTTTTTTTTAACAAGTTTAAAATAAAGGTGTTGGTGGGGTGGCGGTGAAAAGAACAGGATTTTAACAGTCTTTGCTCAAATAGAGACCAACATCATGTGGGAACATGGATGAGGAACCATTCAAGTGGCTGAAATGTTAGAAATCCTTGCTGTGAAAACATCCCTGGAAGAGTTTCCAGTTTAACAAACTTTCCTGTCAATGCCTTTGTTGATTTCTGGTATAGGGAATCGATCTGGGTGCTTGATGTGACTGATTCAAGATCCAAAATGATCAAGATCCGTTAAGGAGTGAGAGGGGGGAGCCTGGTATACAAGAGAATTGAAAGTAAATATGCTGAAATAAGGAACAAAAATGTTCCACAAAGATCTAAAAAGTCTTAACAGGTATAAGGATCAAGGTTTTATCAGCAACAAGAAGACTAAGCACTAAATCAACAATGACAGTTTGGGTAAACAAAGGTCTGGCAGATTTGACATCAAATGGAGGGTTGGGCCATTTGACAAATGAGATACGGCATCTGAGATAAATAATATACACATGACAGGAGAGATTATCCAGAGAAAGATATCATTAGTATGCTGATAACTAGTTGTGGTTCTCCTTTTCATCAGATCCAGTTTTTTAGAGTGAATGAATATAGTGGTGGGGGGTAGCATTTTGGGCTAGGAGCGGGAGGTGGGTTAAAATCCCCATTCTGTTAATGAAACTCATTGAGTGATCTTGAACTGTTCACGACCTCTCAGGCTAATCTACCACACAGGATTGTTGTGAGGATAAAAAATGGAGGAGAGGGAGGAGTGTGTACCTTCCACCCTGAACTTGATGGAAGAAGGGTAGGATAAAAACGGATGGATAGGTGGAAATCATTGAGCCAGTTGCCTGGAATCCATAATGGGCTGGAATGAGATTAGGAGAGAAAAGAGTGTGGTGTAGTGTCTAGAGTGACGTTCTAGGATCTGGGAGACCGTGGTTTGATTCCCCATTCTGTCATGGAAGCTAGGTGGGAGACCTCGAGCCAGTCACTCACTCTCTGCCTAACCTACCTCACCAGGTTGTTATGAGGAAAAAATAGAAGAAAGGAGAATGATGTAAGACAGATTGGGTCCCCATTGGGAAGAAAGGCGGAGTTTAAATGAAGTAAAATAATAAACAAACAAAATGGAGGACTTCAAGGACATACTTGTGTTCTTATTTTCAGGGTATTTGAGTTCTGATAATTGGTAGGAAAGAATGAAAAAAGATGGCCTTCTAGTTTAACTGTGAATGGTAGCTTTTCTTTACTAAACTTTGAATTTTCACTTCCTTCAGTATCTCAGAGGTTGGTAACCTGCAGGTTTACTTATTGATCAATTAACTAGCAAGCTTTTCATATCTTTAGATTACTTATAGGCTGCACTTTCCATAAAAATCTCAAGGTAGCATATGAAATTAAACCATAAATCAGTTTTTTAAAAGTATCAGTACAGCAATGTAAGCAACAACAAAACAGTTTAAAAGCAGGAGATAATTCAGTACAGCAGATGAGAAGACTTATAAAACCCCACTGTATGGACAAAATAAATACCACAGCACTGAACATAATGTGTTGGAAAATAAGCTTTTACTGGGGCCCCAGTTAAGTCTTGCTGATTCATTTTCACCAGTTGAAGTTTATGTATATTTTGCAAAAGGTAGCCCCAGGTGCAGCATATTAACCTAAATCTGGTTGGAGCATGGGTTACTATGGGTGGATTTAACTTCTCTGGGAATGGCTCCAACTGGCAAACACACCAAAGGCACTATGCATCATAGATTAAAACACTGACTTTGGAGAAGCCGCAGAAACTCAGAATGAGGAATTTGAATAGGCTTCCCAGTCATCAGAAGAATGCTTCTAAATGGCTCCTTGCCCTTCCTCATGATCAGTAGAAACAGCACAAGAGCTTTGGGTAAATGTGTTTATTTTTGTGCAGAATTTGAGTTACTTTAGGTCAGATTTCTGCATGCATGATTTAAATGCAGAATACACGGGTGGTTCTATCCTTGCAACCGCTGAGTTCATCTCTGAGCACCTAGCTGACTGTGCTTCTTTTTGTAATACACTAGTTTGGATGACTTGAACTGAAAGTAACAAATACACTGGAGTTGTGCATCTTAATTTATTACATTCTATTCTCCTTCCTCCGCCCAGGTATTGTTGGTGAAGCAGATGAAAATGGAGAAGATTACTATCTCTGGACCTACAAGAAACTTGAAATAGGTTATAATGGAAACAGAATTGTGGATGTGAATCTGACTAGTGAAGGAAAAGTTAAACTGGTTCCTAATACCAAAATCCAGATGTCTTACTCTGTAAGTAATTTAAATTCATATGCAACTTTAACTTATTTTGGTAAAAGCAGGCATAAATGGGCAAATTCTTAAATGGAAGGAGGATAGTTTAATTCTGTCATCATTCAGAACCAGCTGCTGTGTACTTCAGAGCAGTAGATGAAATTCATCTCTCCTTGCTGTGCATTTATAAGCATTACTTTCTAAATTGGTAATCCAGTTTTATTGTATTTTAATATGTAATCCAGTTTTATTGCATTTTAGTTTGTAATCCCCTTGAGTCTCAGTGAGAAAAGCAGACTATAAATTAAGTAAATAAATGCCTGCTTAGGATTTGTGATACTTGACAGTGTGAGGGTTATACATAACCAAAAATCTCACCAGGTGTGGCTTTTTTATCATAGTATTAAAATCATTGGGCAAGCTGTACCTTGGCAGAATTTTCGAGAGGTTTTTATGGCCCACGGTCTTCTAGTCTCCGCAGTTCTCCTGCCTGATAGGGTTGCTTCCTTCTTGGCTGCTTTTTCCTAAGATGGACATGAAGAAAATGGAGGCGGTTTTACTTGTCAGACCACAGTTTGTGGCTCTTGGTGGTCACTGGCCATGAGATGGTTGCCTTTAGCCTCTCAAAGTTCCATGATCGGCAGTCTAGAGAGAGATGTAGCGGTAGGAGAAAATGGCACCTGTTGTTTTAATGCTAGTCATGAAGATTTAAAAACATGGGACTGATGCTAGGAAGAAAAGGTGGCAGTCCTTACCCTTTATGATGCATGTAGAATGAGGCTTATGGGGAGAGGGGTTATACTTTAGGCCGGTTTCCTTTCTTGGTCAGTTGGAAGTGATGACCTTAAAGTGGGCTCCTGTGGATTTGCACCTGAATATTCTCCATTTTTCAAGTATATTTCTCTGTTTCTGTCTCTCTCACGCTCCAGGTGAAATGGAAAAAGTCAGATGTGAAATTTGAAGATAGGTTTGACAAGTACCTGGACCCATCTTTCTTTCAACACAGGGTATTTTTTTCTTAATTCAGTTGCATTTAAAGTTTATATACATTATTGCTAATAATAATTTAACTAATTCCACTGCTGGTTATAATCTGAAGAGAAGTTGTCTTTGTGGATTTTGGATACTGCGTGTTCAGGTTTTAACTAAACCCAAGTGAATTGAGAACAGCAATACAAGAATATATCCAAACAGGGCTTTTTTTTCTGGGAAAAGAGGTGGTGGAACTCAGTGGGTTGCCAGCACAGGGGGCAACTCTTGGCAGGAGGTGGGGCCCCTGGTACCACATGTGCGACTGCAAAATGCGCGCATGTCCCAGGGCCAATGACGTCACTTTGGGTCAGCTGGAACAAGGGGGCAGTTTTTAAAAGCTTAAATCGTCCTCGGCAAAAATGGTCACATGGCTGGTGGCCCTGCCCCCTGATCTCTAGACAGAGGGGAGTTTAGATTGCCCTCCGCGCCGCTGGAGCAGTGCAGAGGGCAATCTAAACTCCCCTCTGGCTGGAGATCAGGGGGCGGGGCCACCAGCCATGTGACCATTTTCAAGAGGTTCCGGAACTCCGTTCCCCCATGTTCCAGCTGAAAAAAAGCCCTGTATCCAAATTAGATGAGTTGGGTAGCACCATGGCAGATGAAGTACCATGTTGGTAAGTGTAAGATGATGCACGTTGGAAGAAAAAAATCCGAACTTTAAATATATGCTGGTGAGTTCTGAACTGGCTGAGACTAAGATTGAAAGAGATGTCGCAGTTATATACCTTAATGAAAACGTCGACTTGGAATGCTGCTGCTTGAAAAAAGCAAATTCCATGTTGGGGATTTTTAGGAGGGATTGACAATAAAATGGCCAGTAATGCAATGCCCTTGTGCGGCCTCATTTGGAAATCAGTGTGCAGTTCTGGTCGCTGTATCTTGAAAAAGATATTTCAGAACAAGGAAAATACAAGAGAGGAGAAGGCTTCACATAGATGGCAACGGAGGAAGCAATGACGAATGACTGTGAATGGAGCAGAGTCATCGAAGCATTCCCCCCTCGATTTCCTTCATCCCTGGTTCAAGTCAGGAACTGAAGGAGGTGGACTAGGTGATCTACAGGGACATATGGTGAGGGAGCACCACTCACTCAATATCACTTATAAACCGCATCAGGCAGTCTGCAGCTGTGCCACAGGCACCACCTAAGGGCAGTGGCAGAAGGGCGGCAACCCTCTGGAGGGGGCAGGACAAGCCAAGAAGCTCTGCCAGCATACAGTAAGCAATTTTAAACAGAAATAGCATATATGAGCATATGAGTGAGCATTTATTCTATATTTAAACTGCACAAAAACCATGAAGATGAAAACAAGGTTGCACTTACCTGTAATGGTTGTTCATCAAAGGGTCTTCTGTGCAGGTGCACATCCGTCCCTCTTGCCGCTCTGTGAACTCTCTGGAACCTTTGTTTCTGGGGGCGTCTCTAGTGGCGGCATGGAGAGAACAGGGAATAGCGCCCCTCCTCTTGTTCATGTGATGATTTTGGCAGGAAAGCATCCAAGGGAGGAGGGTGCTCCTAGTCTAGAAAGCTCTGGAAATGTTCTCTGTGGCTGGCTTGTGCACATGCAGTCCCAAGTGTGTGCCTGCACAGAAGACCACTTGATGAACAACAGAAGTGCAATCGTGTTTATTAACCCTGTGTGTGCACCACTCTGAGTTCCTTGGAAGTAGAAGGGCATACAGATCTGCTTTAATATGCTGGGGAGTTACAGTATTATCTACAAGGCTGTGAAACCTAGCACATAGTTCACGTTTGTTTGCTTTGGATTTTAAAAGCTGGCTTTAAAGGTGTTTCAACAAAATCTTGATCTCTATACGTGGCGTTTGTGTGCCTAATGAGGATTACTTAGCCTGAAGTTTATTTTGATTGCTCTTTTTGCCGTTTGATTAGAAAGCGGACATATTAACAAAATAAATGCCTCTTTTTGATTGTAGATTCACTGGTTTTCCATCTTCAATTCCTTCATGATGGTTATCTTCCTGGTGGGCTTGGTGTCTATGATTTTAATGAGGACGTTGAGGAAAGATTACGCTCGCTACAGCAAAGAAGAAGAAATGGACGACATGGTGAGGAAAATCTCGTTAGCTAATTTTTAAAGTGTTTATGGAGCTCTGCGTACGTCACAGTTTAGTTCTCTCTCCCCAGCTGGCGGAATAGATTTGCTGTCACTTCTGAGTGTCAAAGCAGTCCGTGAGGACACTCCGTTGCAGAAAGCTGTATATGCTAATTGTGGGCCTGACTGTGAAGCAAAGGCTCTGAGGTGGTCGCGTTAGGGAAGGCTTTCCTGCTTATTCCATGTTTCCCTGGCTTCAGTTTGACTAGTGAGGCAGTCGCCTACATACTTCTTTCCTTCTGTGGTCTGCCCCTTCTGTTAGGGGCTGCCTGCTCAGTGGGCAGCCCCTAACAGAAGGGGACTTTGTTGTGTAGCGCAGAGGGAATGCCCTCTCTAGTGGAATACCATTGTGCCTTTTGCCTAGGAGAGCCGCCTGACATTCACATGTGCAAGGCCAGCGAAACGCTTAGAAAAGGTGCTTGCCGTCACACTCTTTTCGCTGGAGCAAGGTCCTCTGGAGCCTTCGGTCATGCGGTTAATCGAACAAACACCTTAAAATCCATATGCCCAATAAAAAACAAATAGCCATCATTCAAAACACATTCTTGCCAGGAAGGAGGAGGACGGTCTTGCAGCAAGCCCACAGTTCTTTGGCTGGAGACTGAGACCAGCCCGTACCTTCCCCTTTGCCTCGGACGGCCAGAGTAACTGAGAAGGGAGAGAGAAGCAAGCTCCCACCAACTCTTTTCTATTCTGAGCAATGGCCTGGGCCGGGCTGATCTTCTTTGCTGATATGTTTGCTGAGGGTGAGGTTGCAATCTGTCAGGAGTCCCTGGTTCTCTGATGGAAGCAAGAGTGTAACGCTCAAATGTAGGAACTTTCTGCATTTAGGCTTGTGCTGATGCTCTCCCAATGGCGTGGCTACTCCAAAGCCTATCAAAGAGCAATAGCCAGGCATGTATGTATGTATTTTATTGTAACAGTCATTAGACCAGCTATACATCATAAAATCAGAGCGTAAAGCAAGATAAAATACGTTGTTTAGAATTCATATACTTCAAATAAAATATCCAAACACATATCCTAATACACCAATATAGAGGTAAGCTTAACAAAATCCTGAATGAATTTTATTTCACTGTATTCCCCTGATATAAAAGCGGTATTAGGCAGAAGTCTTTAAAACTTAATCAGGGTGAGGGGACTCCCTCGTGGCCATTCCAGTATTTGATGGTCTGTTTTGTTGCGCAATCACCTGGGCGCAAAACTTAGCTGTCTTCCTAGCGACAGCTGGATTTTTGTCAGCCAATAGCTTTGCCAAGGATATGTTATCTGGTATCCCCGCCGATCCAGATAAGAAAGGAAGAATTGTCAAGTCTCTAATCGAAAAAACATGTGTTCCAGTGTTTCCACCTCTTCAAGGGGACACCCGCAAATCCTTTGAGCATACAGTAACTTCTTATATCTCCCTTCCGTTACCTTGGATGGCGTGGCATCACATCTCGCTAGAATGAAAGCCCTCCTATAGGGAGGGAATAGCCAGGCATAAGCAGTTGTATGAAGAACTACACGATGAAGTTAAAATGGCTTGGTTAGAGCTGCTAAACACAAGGGATTGTGGCTAGGAACTGAATTTTTACAAATAGGCTGAACTTTGGGAAATGAGGCTTGTAGTACGCATTTTTGGGAGCTGTGTGGTTTGATACAGGCCAACATTCTGCTTGGGGAAGCCTTGAAATCTACTTGACACAGCTATCCATTTTCTTCTTTGGGAGCAGCTCTCGATTTAAAACCATTTTCTTCTTGTGCAGGACAGAGATTTAGGGGACGAATATGGTTGGAAACAAGTTCACGGAGATGTCTTCAGGCCATCCAGCCACCCGTTAATATTTTCATCGCTGATTGGGTCCGGCTGCCAAATCTTTGCGGTTTCTTTCATAGTGATTATTGTGGCGATGCTGGAGGATTTATACACGGAGTGAGTACTGCTTTGCGCCTTTGTCATATTTCAAAAGGTCCTGCACCTTATCCAGCAAGCCCACTTCCATGCATTTGAAACTGAATTTTCCAAGACTGAGGCACTAGGGAGAGGAGGGCAGTTGCTCCTAGAGCCTGTCCCCCCACCCCCCTCCCCAACATACACATTGTGAGCACAGTTCTTACACACTTTCCAGGCACAGGGCCCTTAAGAATAATTTTGAAAAGCCCCAAGGTTTCAGTTGAATTGGGACAGTGTCTGGTGGGGAGTATTTGTGTGGACAGTTGTGTTTGCTGGGCCTGGGATCCAAATTCAGGATCCTCCTCTGCCACGGAATCATTGTGTGATCTGGGACAAGTTACTGCTGATTGGTCTTTGTTCCTCTCCTACTAAAATGGGAATGATACTTGCCTTAGAGGGCAGTAGTGAGGGTGCATAAAGAGGGTACAATCCCAGTTCTATATAAAGTGTTACTCGTAGGAGCAGTAAGTACAGATGCAGTTAATATTTTTCTGTTAATCACTCAGATTTGGTCTGGTGTCTGTGGCGCATTGGGAATGAGACAAAATTCCCCGTCTCTCTCCCAGTATAACCAGCTGTACCCCCTGCAGTCTGCCTCCAGGGGATTGGTAGCCCCTAGAAAAAGCATAGGGACCAAGTAGGGCCTGCACTGGGGAAGGAGAATTGATGAAAATCCCCCATTCCCTTTTCTGCTGGCAAATATGTCTTTCACAAGTGGAAAACAAGGCTATAGCATTAAGCCAGCATGTTTCAGAGGACTGATAAAACCTCTTTGGATAAATGTGGACTCTGCCCCCTCCTCCCTGCGCGCTCACACACACACACACACACACACGCTGGTCTTTCTAGAGTGTAATGTGGAAGACGGTCTTGTTTTTCTTGACCCACAGTATCAAAAACATGTTCTGATTTAGGGTTTGGAGTGTGGCTCTACTTACTTTCTACATTTGCACATTAAAACACCGGCCAGCAATTTTCACTAAGGAGATGTCACGATGGAGGGCAATGTATGTTCGGCTTGCGTGTAATTTGATTGTAACTTGGGAGACGCTTTCAGTTTCAGCATGGGAGGTAGATGCCCTTTGAGGCAGTTACCTTCTTGTGTATGTGCCTGGAACGCAACATTTTCAGCGCTCTCCTAAGCAGACTTACATTTCTCTAATTACATTGAAATCATTGCTCTTCATGGGGCCGCCAGTTGCCTTCGGCACTTAACAAGTAATAAGGATGGCCTGCAAGTGATTGGGCACTGATGCTTTACGAAACTCGATTCTCCTTTTATTTTAGGACACCCAAGTGTCTAAAATAGGCATGCGTGAGTAGATAGGCTAGTAATTTTGGGGGATCCAGCATCTCTAGTCGGAATTAATCAAAAGCTAGTGAGAAGCAAACATGCATTTCCCTCCCAATTAAAAAGACCATGTAGCAAATGTCTGAGTCACTTGGGGGAGGGGAAGTTCTTTTGCAGTTGCCTGACAGTTGTGCCGGATCACGCACATTTCGTGCGTCTGCCTTTTTCATTACTTTATTTGGCATATAATAATGATCTGAACTGTTCTTATTTTGTCAGGCATCTATGAAATACATTTTCTGAAATAAAATGCATGCAGAGGTATAATTCTCCTCCTATCATGCAGCAGTGGAATTCAGCTCAGGTTAAGCATGAGTGTGTGTGTGTGTTTGGCTGTGTATGTTAGGTAAATTCCTGTATATTCTTGTATTTTCTTGGATGCTGATGATTGGGCTTCAGATGAAACAGGCTACCTACACCTGTTGCGTTATGTTCATGAGATGCTGCGACTTCTGTCATCTTGATCTTTGGGATCATGACTTGGGTATCTACAGACAGGAAAGAGGCTAAGGAACGTTTTCTGAGAGATGAGACCTCCCTCCCTCTGGTTCCCGGTTGTCTTCCTGCCATGGAACAGAAGGGAGGGTTTCTGAATGAGTTAGGAGTTCATCAAAAGGTTCCCCCCCACCCCAAAAGAAAGCAAGCAAGAATACTGGATGTTTTCTCCTAGCCAGGCAAGGAGAAGGATGCCCCGTTTCTCAAATCTCCCTTTCCCTTGTTTCGTCCAAGCCTGTTTAAAGATCTGCAACTGCTAAGAGATGCCAATCCACCAGCCACAAGGAACATGGAAGAGATTACAAGGCGAGGGGAGAATAGAACGGTTTCTTGGCAGCCCATTTGTCCCATAAGGCAGTTCCCACGCTTGTCAGTCTCAGCAGAGCCACAACACTCCATAGAGCCGCACGGGAAGGGGGCTGGCTGCTGCTCCATGGCATGTAGATGGTCCCAGGTTCCATCCCCGACACCTCCAGTGAAAAGGATCAGTTAGTAGATGATGTGAAAGACTTCTACCTAAGATTCTGAAGAGCTGCTGCCAGTCAGAGTAGACAGCACTGACCTTGATAGATCAAGGCTCACGATAAGGCTATTCATATGTTCATGTGTGTTCAGCACTGCCCCAGACCACATCTGGTCTTCGTTGAAGCCTGCTCAGGCCCAGCTATGTGACTCACAGTTGTGTCTTTGCGCTCTGCTGAAA
This sequence comes from Eublepharis macularius, assembly GCF_028583425.1. Classification (NCBI taxonomy): domain Eukaryota; kingdom Metazoa; phylum Chordata; class Lepidosauria; order Squamata; family Eublepharidae; genus Eublepharis; species Eublepharis macularius. The sequence goes on along the minus strand of NC_072795.1, from coordinate 126,214,399 downwards.
GCTGAGTACGTAGGGATGCTCTCTAGGGGTGGGAATCCAGAACTGAAGGAGGTAAAGACAAAGAGCCCTCTCAGCTAATGAGGAAAACTCTGAACTAGTTGTTTGAATGGAAAAGCTAGATTTCTGGTAAAGATGGGTAATAGAGAAATAATAATAGTAATAGAGAGCTGCTGTAGCACAGTGGTTAAGTGGTTCAGCTGAGAATCAGCACTCTGCTGGTTTGAATCCCACGACTGCCATGAGCTCAGCAGGTGGCCTTGGGTCAGCCACTCCTCTCAGCCCCAGCTACCCCAGCTGTATTGTGGGGGTGATGATAACACTAATTTGTTCACTGCTCTGAGTGAGGCACTAATCTGTTTAGAAGTGCGGTATATAAGCGCTGTTGTTGTTGTTGTTACTACTAGTGCTACTAGTACTGCTACCTAAATGGCAGACAAAGTGTGTGAAAACTGAACAGTCCTAAAAATAAGGAGGGGGGAGAGTTGGTCAGCTTAAAACAAAATAAATTCTCTTATAAAATTTAGATCTAAAAAATCTGAACTTTACACCAACCTCGTCATACTTAGGGTCCAGCCAATTCTCAGTGGAAGGCATGAAGCTTCCCCCCCTGTGTACCCCGCCCTTCCTTTAAGGTCCCCTCCCCCAAGAATTCTTGCAGTTATGTGACTTGCATGGCAATAAAGGAGAGGTTGGAGGGCTGCAACTAGAAAGAGAAGGGAGCAAAATCACCTCTTTTCCATCAGCAGGGTGATTTTATAGAGCTGTTTCTGAATTTCCAAACATACGTGTAAGATATACTACTCAGATGAATGCCCCACCCAGTGTTGAATTCCTCCATGTCCAGTTATGGAACGTGCCTGTTGGCCTAAATCTGCTACCAGCAGAATCAGTTTAGTCTTGTTTAATGTTTAACTTTGATTCTTGTTAACAGTAGCAAATCAGCCCTATTTTAACTGATCTAGTTAGCCAACAGTTTCCCTGTGCTGGTCTCTGAGCCAATCACTTCATCTTCTATTATTAAACATGAACAGTGTTAAAAAGCTTTTCTGTAGAAAATCTGGATAATCGTTTAAAAGAAAGAGAGGGGGCCAGTGTTATCAAACAGAGCAGCCCAGATACAGTTATGATTCCCCCATCCCACCCACCACAATGTCGTAAGAGAAAGTAGCAAAGACTTTTTAAACACCGCTATTTTGAAAAAAACTGACCCCCAGAATTTTGGACTCTTGGGGGCTGTCATCTTGACGATCTTAACATGTGCACAAAACTAAAGATCCAAAGGATGGATTCATTTAATAATAAAACACTTTGAAGCTGTTTCAGCCACTGTGGACCCACTGCATGCCCCAGATAACAGCCGGCTCGCATTTCTGAAGCAGACTCTGGATATGGCAGCTTATTTCCAAGAAAGATATGTAATATTTGGTGGGGGGGGGGTCAGGGGCTAACCTTAACATGGTTTTGAACTCCAGCATTTAAAGGAATAACTTACCCAATAGCAAATACCTAGATGACCATCCAATAACAATCACAGCCCTCCATAATAATTGACACTTGATGACAGCTAAATTTAAATGCCAGGAGACTCCTCCCCCCCCCCCCCCCCTGTCCGACATGACTCCTCTTTAAGATTGGATTGCATCCTATCAGGGCTTTTTTTCTGGGAAAAGAGGTGGTGGAACTCCGTGGGTTGCCCTCGGAGAAAATGGTCACATGGCTGGTGGCCCCGCCCCTTGATCTCCAGACAGAGGGGAGTTTAGATTGCCCTCCATGCCACTCGGTGCGGAGGGCAATCTAAACTCCCCTCTGCCTGGAGATCAAGGGGCGGGGCCACCAGCCATGTGACCATTTTCAAGCAGTTCCAGAACTCCGTTCCACCGCGTTCCAGCTGAAAAAAAGCCCTGCATCCTGTTATCAAGGCATTGGTCACAGATAGTTCTAGACTTCACACCTGGCTCCGCCACAACAGTGCTTGAGCTACATATCTTTCTCCTAGGTCGCTGCTAGCCCTTCATGGCAGCATTTCAGTAGGAACTTCCTTAGTAAGTTAAAGTTAATCTTAGCATATGCTTGGTATGTAAGCTTTTTATAGTGGGCAGTTATCTGTGTAGACAAAAATACATGTCTTTCATTTTAGGAGAGGATCAATGCTAAGTACCGCTATTTTTGTTTATGCTGCAACATCCCCAGTGAATGGCTACTTTGGAGGAAGTCTTTATGCCAGACAAGGAGGTAAGCATTTTTTTTTACTACTACTTTTGTAGCTGCATCATATTAAAGGTAATTTGGGGAGGAGTTTAATCTTGCTCCCCAGTGCTGCTGCTGACTTTTTGGGATTATCCGTACCAGTAAACATTTCTGGGGTTCTTGGTTCCCCCCCCCCCCCCCCCCGCCACCAACCAAACCTGTTCCTCTTCTTTCCTAACGTGATTGTTTGTTTTAGAGGTATCTAAAATGCTGCTTGTCTCAGGACGTTCCCTTCCAATATCGGGATATGAAATTATTGAAAGCCTGGAGCATTTTTTTTCCTCTAGACTCAGAAGCTGATTTTGAGCGTTCTAGCTTGATAGAGAAGCTGTTCATGAAACTAAAGCTGTCACTTCTATTGTTTATCTTTCCAAATATTAACTTCTTGCGAGTATAATGTTTATTAGGTGAGGAACAGTGCCGCATTAACATGGGGGTTCTCAGGGTTTTTTTTCTGGGAAAAGAGGTGGTGGAACTCAGGACCATGGAACTCAGGACCGCACAATGACGTCGCTTTGGGTCAGCTGGAACAAGGGGGGAGTTTTTTAAAGTTTAAATCGCCCTTGGTGAAAATGGTCACATGGCCGGTGGCCCCGCCCCCTGATCTCCAGACAGAGGGGAGTTTAGATTGCCCTCCGCGCCACTCTGTGCCGGAACTCCGTTCCACCGCGTTCCTGCTGAAAAAAAGCCCTGGGGGTCCTCTGTTTTCATTCTACAAGGAAAAGTGGTTCACAGATCCAGTCTTCAGCTCAAGACTTTCTGGCTGAGTCTCGTGAGCTGAAAAGTGAGCATGCTCTAGCTGTACACGCGCTGAATGCTCGCACAACACTTGTGAATTCACTGATTTTTTTTTTTAAAAAAACAGTATTTAACTCTCTTCCCTTTGTAGTCCAGCTATGTCCATTCCTGCTGATCCTTTGATTGCGCTGCTGCAGCCACACCACGGGCAGCATCCAGCTAGCGTGTTCCTGTGTCCATTTGCCGGGCCCTTGCTACTTCTCACTAATCCCACCCAGCCAGTGTGGTTTTTGAGTTAAGATGGGAAACGGGCCCCGTAGTTCTGAGCCTCAAATGCACTGGAATATTTCTGCCTGCAGGAAGGCGGTGGATAAAGCAGATGTTCACCGGAGCCTTCCTGATCCCTGCGATGGTGTGCGGCACGGCCTTCTTCATTAACTTCATTGCCATCTATTACCATGCATCCAGAGCGATCCCTTTTGGGACAATGGTGAGTAGTTCAACAGCCCCACGGGTTCCAGCTGCGAAACTGCAAAGACTGGGATGCTTTCCCTTTAACACACCAATTTCTAAGAGTTGGTAGAAGCTTGCTTGCAGAGATTTTAATTTTGTCAGGTTAACAGTGGAAACAGGAAAATAATGTTTAGCAATCTGTTCGGAGGATTGAGGTCTAAAGGTATTTCTTTTTACACAGTCAAGATGAATTCACTATTTTTATTGTGGGTTATGCTGCTTTTGTGATTTAGCTGTGATAAATTACAAGCGAACAAGTCGTTTAGCTTAGTTTTATGGGGTTTTTTTTACCACAGTGGGATTACATTTTGCTGTGCTCTTGTCCGTTTAAAATGCATTGTTACACCTAAATTTATTTTTACCCGCAAAGTAATAATATAATAAATGTGCTTAATCTTGGATGCATTTTATATCCTCTCGTCTTTGTGACTGTGAGTTTACAGGTGGCCGTATGTTGCATATGCTTCTTTGTTATTCTTCCCTTGAACCTCGTTGGCACAATACTCGGGCGAAATTTGTCAGGCCAGCCCAATTTTCCTTGTCGAGTCAATGCTGTTCCTCGTCCAATCCCAGAAAAAAAATGGTAAAGTATGAATGCCGTTTCTTTTTCTTTTTTAATGTGGTGTGATGTTTATTGTATTTCCTTGAGGTTTTTTTATAACATTTATTTGTGGAAAAACATTAAAAAAATAAAAAAGCAAACAGGAGAGGTAAAAAAGAAAGAAAACTGTGCTGGCTGCAAAAACACAATTGGCAAATCTATACGTAGATATCTATAAAAGATTTCCAAGTATCTAAATATAAGCCCATATGCACAGTTACCTTCTATATGCAATACATTCAAATGTTAAGTTTATAAGGTCTTCAATCCAGTGCTTTACAAGAGGTTTGCTTTTGTCTTTCCAACGCTGAAGTATAAGTCTTTTAGCAACTGTAAGGGCACGGAGGGTCCATTTCTGTTGAACATCGGTTCGATTCCAAAAGACAGACAAGTAATTTAACAGTGCATTAACATTCTCACAAATAAATGACTTTTCTCAGGGCTTTTTTTCTGGGAAAAGAGGTGGTAGAACTCAGGATTGCACAATGATATCACTTTGGGTCATCTGGAACAAGAGGGGTTTAAATTGCCCTCGGCGAAAATGGTCACATGGCCGGTGGCTCCGTCTCCTGATCTCCAGACAGGGGAGAGTTTAGATTGCCCTTTCTGAGAAAAGAGGTGGTGGAACTCAGTGGGTTGCCCTCGGAGAAAATGGTCACATGGCTGGTGGCCCCGCCCCCTGATCTCCAGACAGAGGGGAGTTAAGATTGCCCTCCGTGCCACGTGGCACGGAGGGCAATCTCAACTCCCCTCTGTCTGGAGATCAGGGGGCGGGGCCACCAGCCATGTGACCATTTTCAAGAGGGTCCGGAACTCCGTTCCACCACGTTCCTGCTGAAAAAAAGCCCTGATTAGGGATAACACTTTTTATTTTCTGAAATGAATAAGATCTTGAATGAAGATTGTAAAAAGCCCTGAGTTTTCTAACACAAAATTAATATGACTAATAACTTCCTCCCCTAAAAACAGAATGACTAAACATGCCCAAAGCACATGCTTAAGAGATGCAGTTTGAGAATTACATCGCCAGCAGTTAGACACTGTGCTTAAACCTTTAGTTGAAAGACGCTGTGGTGTCCAATATACTCTAAACGTAATTTTTACATAAACTAGTCTTTCATATGCCAGAGAGCTTTGGTTTTTCGCTGCAGCAGGTGTCCTGCTGAGCAAGGAACAGGAGGCAAAGAGCAGCGTTAGAGCTAACATCATGCTTTGAGTTTAGCAGAAATTGCCTCCTTAGGTGAGTGGATTTCCCAACGGACTGGCACTCAGATCCTGCTTACCTGCAAGACGCCGGAACCCTGGAATTCATCTTCAATTGAAACTTTCCGCTGGCAGATTTCCGAAGAAAGTACCTGGAGCCCCACCTTCTGGGTTTCAATGAAGCGCTCAGAGACCTTTTAGTACTTGGTGTGAATGTCTTCTCAAGTCAGCCATGATCTTCCCTTTGATTTCGTTGTGTTATGGAAGAACGCTATGATTAAGCGTCTTGCTCCATTAGTTTTTCTCTAATGACGTCAATTCTGCTTGTTTTTCAGGTTTATGGAACCAGCTGTTATTGTTTGCCTGGGCGGGATTCTCCCATTTGGATCCATTTTCATTGAAATGTGAGTTGCCTTTGCCTAAAAATAAGCAAACTGTTTATTGGTAAACTTATATGATGCTTATGTGTTCTAGTTAAATAATGAATGTCTGTACAATGAAATCTTTGTCTTTAGGTATTTTATCTTCACCTCCTTCTGGGCTTACAAAATCTACTATGTCTATGGCTTCATGATGTTAGTGTTGGTTATCCTCTGCATCGTGACAGTTTGTGTGACAATTGTATGTACGTACTTCCTACTAAATGCAGAGGACTATAGGTGGTAAGTGTGTGTTGTTTATTTTTTTTAAATTGCCCAATCTTAACCAACACGAAAGGCTAGGTAAAAATGTTGGCCTATTTAAGTGAAGAATCTCCAACATTAGTATTTTTTAAAAGTTCTTGCCCATTTAGATGTGAAAGGGACAGAACTGGGGGAAAGGAATTGGCCAAAAGCAGTTTACAAAACGGTGCTATTCCTGTTAAATTTTTTTTTTCATACAAGTCTGCAAATGCCTTAATTTTAACGACATTTTAATCACAATTTACAGTGATTCTTGTCGAGGAGGGGGGTACTGTGTTGTTTCCAAACTGTTCTCTGCATGATTGAGAGATTTGGGTTTGTTTTGTTTTTTTTCCTTCAGGCAATGGACGAGTTTTCTGTCCGCTGCTTCGACTGCAATCTATGTTTACATGTATTCCTTTTATTACTACTTTTTCAAGACAAAGTAAGTAGTCTTTGATGTTTATGTGTTCCATTTTTAAATAATAAAACTTTCATTCAGCTAAACTTCTAATTATTGGCTTCAGTATCTTTTTTATTTAACACAGAAAATAGCAGGCTTCAGAAGTATCTTGAGAAAAGCTTGATGATGAAAACTTTTTTTTCTTCTTTCTCTCTCAGAATGTATGGCTTGTTTCAGACATCATTTTACTTTGGTTATATGGCAGTATTTAGCACAGCCTTGGGAATAATGTGTGGTAAGTTCAGAATGTATTCATAATCTCAGACTATATCTTTGTTCATTCCTATCCTTTATTTTTAAACAATTGAATTTTGTGTTTTCTGTCCCAGTTAAATTTCTGTCCCAGTTAAATTAAATTACTTTTGTTATGTTAACATGCTTGATTACAGTGAACAAAACTAAGAAGTCTGCAGATTTTGGTTATTGTCCCCACATAGGAATTTGCCCAAATATGTGAATGAATGGATAGAATTAGATGCAGAGGAGTTAGCCGTGTTAGTCTGTGGTAGCAAAATCAAAAAGAGTCCAGTAGCACCTTTAAGACTAACCAATTTTATTGTAGCATAAGCTTTTGGGAACCACAGCTCTCTTAGTCAGATGCATGGTACAGAAACCAGTTTCTGTACTATGCATCTGACAAAGAGAACTTGATTCTCAAAAGCTTATGCTACAATAAAATTGGTTAATCTTAAAGGTGCTACTGGACTCTTTTGGATAGGATTAGTTTCTCTCGATGCTTCCTGGCAGTCATTCACTCCTCTCTGCTCCAGTGCTGCAGATCTTCTACTTCCTTCTAATAGCTTTCCTTTCTCCCGTCAAAGCTCTTTGAGACAATATTCTTGAGCATCAGAAATATTTATGACTTAAAGGATGAAAGGACTGAAAAAAATTCATTACAGCTAAGATGATTTTAGGATCTTTTATCACAAAATAAAAAGAACAAAGCACCTGGGATCAAGAATTCAAAGTAGCAAGCTGAAAAGGGAGTAAAAAAGATGCTTTAAGATCTTCATAGTTGGTCCAGCTAGGTTGCTGGTAATAATAACAACATTTGATTTATATACTGCCCTTCGGGACAACTTAACATCCACTCAGAGCAGTTTACAAAGTATGTAATTATTATCCCCACAACAATAATCACCTTGTGAGGTGGGTGGGGCTGAGAGAGCTCCAGAGAGCTGTGACTGACCCAAGGTCACCCAGCTGGCTTCAAGCAGAGGAGTGGGGAATCAAACATGGTTCTCCGGATTAGAGTCCTGCCGCTCTTAACAACTACACCAAACTGACTCTAGCCAGCCAGGTTGTGGAGGAAGTGCTCGGGATTGTGGGTGGGTACCCCAACCAGCTCCTTGGTAATGTCAATAGTAGGTCCAGTGCTGATATGGTGGTTAGAACATCTAAGGCCAACATGGGTCCTGATACTAGCCAGCCATACATCACTGTGCTAATTTTAACGAAGAACAAGGATGTCCCTTCTCTTGAATCCCCCCACAGAGGGAAAAGGACAAGTATGACTTACCTGGCTTTTTTCTTCTAAGTTTTCCTCCTCAGCCCATTTCTCTCCTCTACCACTGCCCCCCCCCAAAATTATGCCCTAAATACTCCTCCCTGTATCCCAGGAGCATAATTAACTCAGGACAGGTTCAAGGGCTTTTGTGTGTGTATCATGCTTGGGACCTCACATGCCAGCTGGGTGCTGCAGTGCATGTTTTCAGTCACTTCCAGGAAGCTGCAGCCTCCATGTTGACCGTGTGTGACGGTAAAGTACAGCTGCTGGAAATGAGTAGAAATGCTTACTTCATGCCGACCAGAATCCGTGCCAAGCACGGTGGGTCTCATGTGGTCAATATGGCTCCTAAGCTGCCCTAAGGAATCAATAAGTTAGGTAGATAATTTCCTTCTTGCAGGCCAGCTTGCAAAACATTGAGCCTGATGATGTGTATAGTCCAATAGTACTTTCAGATAAATTGCACATTGGATTGTGGCCATTGTTAAACTTCAGTTCTCTTATCTGATACATGTATTTTTGTCTCGTTTTTGCAGGAGCTATTGGCTATATGGGAACAAGTGCCTTTGTTCGCAAAATCTACACTAATGTGAAAATTGACTAAGAAACTGAACTCTGAAACAGTCAACATTTTAGGGGTGGGGTGGGGAGGGAACAGAGTATATAAACTTGCACACCAAAAAGCGCAAGAAGAAAATCGTGTGTGTAACACTGGGCACTCTGTGGGTCTCTGTTTTGTGGATCATTTAAAGCAACATCTGTTTTCATTGATCCTGCATTCTTACTGACTTTCTCCAACTGTACTCAGCAAATGCTTGGATTTGTATTCCGTAGGCATTACCACAGTGCAGGCTAATCTTCCCAAAAAGTAGCGCATTAAAGATGAAATAGACTAGCTCTCTTCAGTGAAGAGGACAAAACTGTATTTAAGCATTTGTTCCATTCAATTAAAAAGGAAAGTGAGAAGGCGGCTCCTTAAACTAAGTAGTTACTAGTACTTAAAACAACACTCTTCCAGAAAGATTTGTTCCCTCCAACTTTAATGCTATTTGACAGGGTAAAGTAACGCTGGGTGCTACCAGGTGTCATTTGCAGTATCAGCGTATACACATAACACACGTTTATTCGAACATGGCAAATAATTTGCATGCAATGTCAACTTACGACTCTTAATTGGGCCAGTTTCCCATCCATTCATCTTTAAAGGAATATCCAGCTATATCTGAGATCCATCCATCCAAAGAAACTTTGAATACTAAAGGTGGAGTTCTCTGCACTGTAATTTGTTTGTACAGTTAGGAAGCAAAAATGTTTAAACGAAGACGATGCAATCTGTTTTTATTAAACACTTGGAGGTCTAGATTAAAGAAGAAATAACTGAATGTCTGTAATTTCTCTATTTCTTTTTCTTTTCTTTTTTTTTTGGTTCCAAGCTGGTTCTCCTTTTTCTGTCCCCCAAGGTTGGAGTGTTTCATTGATGATTTAAAAGGAGTAATAAGTGTATAAAACATTAAATAATGTAACTTAGATGTAGCTCCCAAATGTATTTGGATGTACAGATTTACTAAAGAATACTTTTTTCTGATGATTCAGTGTACAAATGTGTGAATTTAGGTGGCTTTTTACATCTTGCCTGCTGTTGCATGAAATGATTTGGGGGGGGGGGGTGTTCCTCGCAATCTGTGTGTGTCTTGTTTTCTGTTTACAGACGCTCTTTCAGAAGCAAACACTTGTAATTTATAAGTTTAATTTTGTTAGTTCTTGCTGGAGACTGGTGTAACCTCTCAAGCAGAGCTGCTTTTAAGTGTTCAGGAAATGAAAATAAACTTTTCAGACAAATGTTCTGATTGTGGAGGGGGCGGGGGATAGATAAACTTACGCGCAGCAATACTTGTTTTTAAAAGCACTGCGGCAGAAAATCTATTTCTGTATGAAGTGCTAATGTACCAGAAGCCTGAGGATTTGTCGCAAACCTGTTGAAGGGGTTTCTTTCTTCCATCTAGAAAGAACTACCCCGATGCACGAGAAGAGGGTTCTGACGAAGAGTTTTGAAGATGTAGGGGAGAGAGAGAGAAGGGTTGGCAAATAAAGGTTCTAGTTTTATGGATGTTTATTTGTAACAAGGCCTTTGGAGTTCCTTGTTTCTAGAGAAGGCTTGGGATGAATTTGGCTTGTGACTGCTTGGCAAGGCTGATACCAAAAACTGAAGGTGTTCCTAAAAGACAAAATTGCTGTGAGCAGCAATTGTTCATCCTAAATTGCTTATGTATACAACAAACCGGTATTCCACGCCTCCCCCCCCCAGATAATTTTACTTGGAGATTTATTTTAATTTGCAGATATTTGTGCAAGAGGAGAAATAAATACAATTTACAGTGAGCAAGTTGTAGTTGGAAATGTTACCTGTGTGATGCATTTTCAGATTTGATTCTGCAGTTCTTTGTATAGAGAGTAGATACTAAATGATCTGGGGCCCCTGGTTTGTTAGTCTTCCCTGACCATTCTCTGAACGTAACTATCGATTTCCTTCTAAATTGTAATATAGTGAGGGGAAGCTGCCAAATGCTGCTCCTTTGGTTTCAGCGTGATTTGCACACAAGCCCCGTGGAAACAGTCTAAAGCTGCTGTGTAGTGATGTGACTGTCAGGAACGCCTTGTGATGCAGGCTAGACAGTATCTCACTCTGCAATTTGGAAATGTCCGAATGGGTTAGGCATCGCTTGGCCTCATTAATAATTGTTTTCTGTTTCTCCATTATTGGGTTTGTGTTTTCTGTGCCCCAAAAGATCCTAATTCTGTACCAAGGGGTAAAACAAATTTTATTACCTGAATAAAATAGGTAATTAAGCAATATGCTTACTTTATATAATTGTTCTTCTAGTATGCTTTTTTTTTAAAAAAAAAGACCAGGATTGAAAGATGGGAATCGTACGCAGATCCGGCATCTGTTGTGAGTCAACCCATGGGAAGATGGGTAGGAGACCCCTGGGGGGAAGAATGTATAAAAAGTATTTACGGCAGCCTGTGCCTGATACTCCTGTGGGTTTTCATCTTTTCACCATATCCTGTTCACACTTCCAAGGTGTTTCTGCAGTTGCATGGCAATACATGCCTAAAACAGTGGGTTGATGTAGGAGGCAGACTTGCAAAACATCTGTAAGCTGAATTGTGAAATTCCTGTCTGTCTGAGTGTCCTCATTCTAAAAGGATACCTAATGTTGCAGAGCACACATGCACACCCAGACATTTTATACGCTTATGCAACATAGCCCCTGCCACACAGTCATGGAAGCTTACTTGGATTTCAGAATATTTGATCACCGCGAGCATGTTAGAGGTGATCAGCCAGTGTGGTGTGGCAAGAATGATGGACTAGGATCTGGGCGACGAGTTCGATTCCCCCTTTGGATCCCCCTTGGGTAGAAAGGTGGGGTATAAATGAAGTATAATAAAAATAAAATAGGTGTTAGAAGCACAATGCTGTCTAGATGCTGCAGAACATTCTGGGCTTGTGTAACAGTGTTCTTCCTTGCCATACTGCTTGCTTTCATTAGCCAGGGTGCCTCAAGCACCATCTCCAAAGTGGCCACTACTCTCTTCAGAAGCACATTGGCATCTCTTGGGCCCGTTTACTTCTGAAGCTCAGGATGAAGGCAGCCTTTTTTGAACATCTCAGAGACGGCATTAGAAAAAAAAGTCCAGGAAAGTGCACATTGGTGCTTTGTTTGGTCTGGCAAAAGATCGGCAGGGGGGTCTTTTCTGACCCTGCACTGGGCCTTGGAAACCGTCAGAAATGGGTAAGGAGGTCTCCCTGCTTTCTGAGTGCCTCCAAATCCAAGTGTGTCATCAGGAAGGAGATTCTTCCCTATCTCTCTCCTTCATGTCCCAGTATGAGTGGTCCAAATCTATGGGGCTTTGATTAGAAAAGAGATGAAGGCCTTCATGGTTTTCTTCTGTTGGCTGAGAAGGGCCCCCATCTTAGAAGCGTGGCATCCGCCAAATCACTTGATCCTGTCGTCTTCAGGAGGAGATGTGCTACTACCCACTGCTCAGGTCAATAGGTTGGATCTGCAAAGCGTGTGAACACCGGTGATGCCCAGCAGAAGGCTGGAGGTAAAGTGCTCCTCCTCAGCTGCTGTAGCCCTCCAAAATAGCTTTGACTAAGAGGCCATCCCTACAATCTCAGCTCAGTTTGCTGGGTTTTCCTTCAGAAGAGCTTTCGTGGCTGCCGTAAGGTCAGCTTACCATGAAAAAGATACTCCGAAGAACACAGACCTGCCGTGACGCTCACTGAAACGATGTTTATAGCTGAAGCAACCCAGGTGAGCTGCTGACCAAAGGACCGTCTTCATCCCGAAGGATTCAGTGGTGGCAGAATGTGCAGCAAACTTGGACATGCAGCCCCTGGATCAAGCAGAAGGAAAGGACTCAAATTAGTTTTGGCAAGCTTGAACCCTCACAAACTAGTTTAAACTTGAAGATCCTTTGAAGCCGTCCAAGCAGTCTCTCCAGACTCTTGGTCAGGGCTTTTTTTCTGGGAAAAGGGGTGGTGGAACTCAGTGGGTTGCCCTCAGAGAAAATGGTCACATGGCTGGTGGCCCTGCCCCCTGATCTCAGCTGCGCGGAGGGCAATCTAAACTGCCCTCTGTCTGGAGATCAGGGGGCGGGGCCACCAGCCATGTGACCATTTTCAAGAGGTTCCGGAACTCCATTCCACCGCGTTCCAGCTGAAAAAAAGCCCTGGTCTTGGTTCTAAACATACGAATTTGAAACCAGGGAGTGTCCAGATACAGTAGTACTGAAGAATCATTTGAAGCTCTCTGTCATTAAAAACATACTGTATGGCTGTGCAGAAAAAGGTCCACCCCTTTGGAAGTGGCATATCTGGCATATTTTCTCATGACTAAGGTTCACCACCACTTCCAATTTACAGTAATATCAATTCCAACAGACCTAGTTTCTAACTCTACCCTAGGATTTTTTTTTTTAAAGTTACGGTATCTAACCCCTAAACATTGCCCTTCCTACATTTTTTTCCAGCCACCTCAATACATTTTTAAAATCTGTCCTTGGTGCTATCAAGAGGGTGAATACTCTTGGCTTCTTTATTTGGAGCTTATAGACATGAATATTTGACTATTGGGGTTGCCAAAAATCGGGTTAATAGGCCTTCCTAGTTCACGAGAGGACCTTAGTCTTGGGCAGTGGGTGAGAACCTAGGGTCAAACAACCTCTGCCCCTCTGGTTCAGAAAGGCTGGGTGCCAGTCTAGGACTGGGTGCCTTGCCTGTCCCCAGCGATTTTTTAAATCTTTGAAAGCAAGGCAGGTTCACTGCCAAGCAAGATGCACCCATCTATTTCTAAGCCTGTACCCCCACAAGCTAGTCCATGCCAAGTCTCAGCTTGGCTCAGACCTGGCTGGCAAAGGTGGTGTAGTGCAGGTCCAAGGGGGGAATGCCAGTCATGAGAGAGCAAGCAAAGCATCTGGAGAATGGGTACCCTCGTGGTGCTGCTCCAACTGGCAGGACATATTCACACACACACACATCCAAGAGTACCCATCTTTTCTTTTGGAGGGAAGGGCTCAAAGGGGCAAAGCCAGCAACAGAACGCCTCCTGGCCTGTGCAAAAAGTAGGAATGGCACTTGCATAATGACTGCCAGGTCAGGGCTGGTACAAGCTTGGTTCCGCAGTTCATTAGCTGGACTGAGGCATTAAGACTCCCGGAGGAGCATTATCTGTAGTTTGTGTTGCTGTTGCTTTTGTCTGGTGCTGGAATTCTCTGTTCTAGGTTCGTGCCAAGCTTCGAGAATGGGTTAATGGATTCCTGTAAACTCTGTTAATCCTATTGTCTTGATTTGATCCAAGGTGCCTTGTTTGTTTTTCAGTTGTCATGGTACCAAAATGGCAAAGAAGAATTGCGCTGATGGCCAGAACCTGCTGTCTATGCCAGGCAGTGTTTCTCAGTCATTCTTTTGCAATGCAGAGGCCTCACACTGCGTCAACTAATAATTCTGTGAGGAAGATTCCCTTTGTCTCTGTCTGGCCTTTTTGATCCTAATCTTAGAGCCACTGGGGAAGGGGCAAACATTTAAAATACGAGACCTTAAAGCAATTGGAACTCTTTCCCCCCCTCAAAAATATAAAGTACAAACATCTCTGTGGAGTGTTAGTTGTAACATGCCTTTCTAGAGATACTTTCTGCTTCAAAATGAACAGAATATTAAGCAGGGGGATTCAAACCAAACTGCAAAGACTGTAATCCCCCAATGGGGTGCTTGTGGGCACCATGGTACTGACCAATGGGTTTTCTGGCACTCATTTGCTTCTTTCCCAAGCCATTCAAAAACAGCTTCCTCCATTTTAAGAAGATTGGCTCACAACATCCCAGCATCTTGTGACTGACCACAGTGCCCTATGGCCACCATTTTGTGGTGGCACCCACTCCTATTCCCAAAATTCCCGAAGAGCCCATGGGCTGAATGAAACTGGGATCTTTCTGCCAAGGTAGAATCCTTGATATTCCTTCTATATCCATCAGCCACAAGTACTATAGGGCAGAATGTAGTTAGGACTACTGTCTTTCAGTCATCTAAAACTGCAGTATTTTAACGTGTGGGTGTATTTAAGTGGTTTCGTTTTTCTGAAAGATGGAGTTGCATCCAAATCTCTCTGAACGGGACTTTTCTGATGCCCCCTTATGGTCCACTGAGACACACACACCCTTTCTGCTGGGGTTCAAGGGATAATTGCAAACATGGAGGCAAAGTCGGGTGTCTTCAATGGAATTGGCAAAAACCTCCTCAGTCAACATTTTAGGAGACTTTAAAAGGTACACGTTTCAGAAAAATGATTTTTTAAAAAATGATATCCTTATTAACTCTCCCAAAGAATGTTATGTTTATGTTGGATTATTTTAAAAAAACAACCTGGCTCATTAGGTGAGTGGCTTCTTTTGCAATCGCACCATGTACACCGAAATTGCCTAAGCCCAAATGAGGATAATTGAAATAAAGCTATTGCTGTTTGTTGAAGTTATCGGAACTGAATGCAATTTTTAATAATTGGTTATATTGCTTGTTTATGTTGGACTCTTCTTTTCTTATGTGAGTGAATTATCCTGTACTTTTTTGGGGCTGAAGCACTTGTTATATAAAATAAAAATCATGCACAGAGAGCTGCTGTACCAATGAGGAGGGAGCAACTTTCTTAGTTGTGAGAAAGCACATGTTTCTATGTAACTGCAAGATAAGCAGGTGGTGTATGGAAAACTATACCGGGTGTGAGGGGAAAATGTGACGAAAACGAAGTAATCTGAAAAGCCCTTTCTCTGCAAATTCAAAATGTGATCTAGTTATTATGGGGAAAGCTGATAGTGTGAACAGCATCTTGAATTCCACTATTTTAAAAAAACTCATTGGTATCCTGTCTTTCTGCCATAATGGAGCTCAAGGTCAGATACACACACACACACACACACACAGCCCAGCTTAATAAAAAATCAATGGAACTTGCTCCCGGCAAATTCATACACAAGAAAATGGGGAGCCAATCCCAGTTAAATATGTTCTAGGACTGGATGTTGTAGAAAAGTTTACGAACACATCAAATAGCTATCAATAGAGAGCATTTAAAAATATCAAGGCCTTGGTTTTGAAAAAGAGAGATTTCTGTGTATATATTATTTGGTTCACTACTTATGAGAAAAGGGCCCTAGAGTAAGTTTTCTAGCTTATTGGAGCTGGAGATGAAAAGTTTGAACTTGTAGCGTCAAAAAGGTAGAGTTCTGCTGCCACCTGCTGGTGTAAAATCCCCCCTATGCAGAATATTACTTTCATGTCTAATCTCTCTCATTTGATTTGTATGAAATGCCTTGTTCAGCATAGATGAATAGTTTAATTCCCAGATTGATTTTTAGCTCCCAGAATGCAAGAAGCTTCTCACGCCATTCCCCCTTCCCCTAGTCATCCTCATTTTCTGCTCTACTTGTTTCTCCCTTATATGAATGCGAGTTAGCCGTGTTAGTCTGTAGTAGCAAAATAGAAGAGTCCAGTAGCACCTTTAAGACTAACCAACTTTACTGCAGCATAAGCTTTCGAGAACCACATCTGACGAATTGCATCTGATGAAGAGCGCTGTGATTCTCGAAAGCCTATGCTACAGTAAAGTTGGTTAGTCTTAAAAGTGCTACTGGACTTTTTCTGTAAGGATATCTCCAATCCACACACACAAATAAATGTAAACGATGGTTCTTCAAAGCCTTTTGGCATTGTTTAAACTTAAATTCCCTTCAGAAATAGAGCTCATCATAACCATGGAAGCCCTATCCAGAGCTGCAAAGAGCATTTACTGGGAATTAACAGGAGTTTCTCAAGCCACTCTTTCTCCAGTATGCAATGTGGGGATTATAATCCTGGACTGCGTTGCAGGGCAGTTCTAATCTACTATTTCAGTCTCTCCAGTTGCAGTACCCAGGGCTGCCAACCTCTGAAGAAGGGAGCTCTGTCTCTCGAAAGCTTACGCCCTGGGGATCTTGTTGGTATCCAAGGTGCCACTATAGACTCACATCCTGCTTTTCTACTGCAGACCAACACGGCAACCCACCTGACACTGATCTCCAGACTCCCAAGGATAATTTCCCCTGTAGAAACAGGAAGATTTGGAGATATGGCATCATATCCATGCTGAAGACCCTCCCTTCCAAACTCCTCTCCCAAATCTCCAGGGATTTCCCAACCTGGAGTTGGCAACCTTTGGTCCAATCTAACCAGGCTACCTAAAACGACTGGGAAATCAACTCCGAAGCCAAAGAAGCACGTTCTATGTCTATGGGAGGAGTTAAAAAAGAATGGACTTTCAGTCAATGGGAAAGCTCCAAATAACCGAGTGGGCGGGAATTTGAAAAAAAAAAATCAGGGGACGGGACCTCCCTGGAAAGAAAATCCTCAACGTCTGACGCACGAGGTTCTCTCAGCCAATCGGCAGCCTCGCCTTTCTCTCCGCTGCCTCCTGTTTGGCTACCGAGAAGTCGGGACCGGCAGGGCGGGTCCTCCTCGAGGGAAGTTCGTGTCACGTGAGAGACTGACGCCCGGCTTAGCCTATTAGCGGCGTCTGTCGCTCCGCTCGCTCTTTTGCCGACAAGATGGCGGCCACGACGGCGACTGTTCCTCAGGCTGTGGTGGCGGCGGCGGCGGCGGCGGCGGCGGCGCCGCTTCCTCCTCCCGCCTCGCCCGCCGTCGCCTCCCCGCCCGCCCCCGCTCAGGTTCCCGCCCCGACGGTGGTACCGCTTCCTGCGGTCACCCCCGCTCCGGCCCCGGCCCCGGCCCCGGCCGGGCCCCAGCCTACCGCGCTGTCGGCGCCTTTCCCCGGGGGCCGCGCGGTCCGGCTCCACCCGGTAGTGGTCGCCTCCATCGTCGACAGCTTCGAGCGGCGCAACGAAGGCGCGGCCAGGGTCATCGGCACGCTGCTCGGTAAGGCCCCGCAGCTTCGGGCGCTCTTCCCCCGGGCCCTTGTGGCTAAGGGGCTGGAGGGGAGGGATGCCTGTCCGTGCTCAGGCGCCCTCCTTTGGAGTTTCCTGACAGCGGGTGCAGGCTTGCCTGATCGTTCCAATCTGTATAGTTTATACAAGCATGTAATTTGAATTTTTATTGTGTGAATGTTTAAAACACACGCAAATATTTATGTGCCCAGAGAGGCTTGTCTCCCCGGAGCTCAAGGCAAAGTGTAGGATTCTTCCTCGCCCACTTTATCCTTTATCTGACGAAGAGAGCTGTGGCTCTGGAAAGCTTATGCTGCAATAAAGTTGGTGAGTCTTAAAGGTGCTGCTGGACTCTACTATTTTATCCTCACAACAACCTTGTGAGGTGGGTCACAGCGAAAGAGTAGATCTGAACTCTGTCTGAATGGGGATTTGAGCCCTGGTTTCCCAGGTCTTACTTATGTATTCATTTACACTTTTTCTTTCCAGTGGGGACCCAAAGTGGCTTTCATCTTTCTTCTCTACTTTATATTATCCTCCCAAGAACCCTGTGAGGCAGGTTAGGCAAAGAGCATGTGACTTACCTAAGGTTACCCAGAGAGCTTCCATGGTGGAAAAACTGGAAATGATAGATAAAAGTATGGGTGTTAATAGGTGTTTCTAACTACTGGTAAGACCATATAGTATAGTGGGGTCACTAAGATCTGGAAGACCCAGGTTCAATTTCCTGCTTGGGTTAGCCACACCTCAGCCTAACCTACCTTCCAGGGTTGTTGTGAAGATAAACTGTAGGAGAGGAGAACCATGTAAGCCACTTTGGGTCCCCATTGGGGAGACAGGCAAGGAATAAATGAAGCAAATAATAAATAAATATAAAGCTCCAACTTTAAAAAAAAACCCATGTGGGCTTGAAGAAAGATTAAGTGTTGAATCCTGACATCTGGTAAATTTTTACTGTCCCCTCCCATGTGGTTTTATGTTATTTCTTTAAGTTTTTAGTCAAAAGCTTCTCTCTTTAAAAAAAACACACTATAACTAGAGGAAGAAAATTGATTAATTTGAAATGTGGTGCTGGAGGAGAGTTTTGCATTATGATGCAGGGCCCAAAAGACAAATAAATGGGTTCTAGATCAAATCCAGCCTGAACTCACCCTAGAAGCTAAAATGACAAAACTGATGCTATTCTACTTTGGTCACATCATGAGAAGACAAGATTCTCTGGAAAAGTCAATAATGCTAGGAAAAGTGGAAGGCAATAGGAAAAGAGGAAACTCAAAATGAGATGGTTTGACTCAAAAAAGGAAGCCAAGTCCTCTAGTTTGCAAGATCTGAGCAAGTCTCTTAATGATAGGGCGTTTGGGAGGTCTTTCGTTCATAGGGTCGCCATAAGTTGGAGGGAACTTGATGGCACATAATGTACACTTAACATTTGTAAAGTCTTTTAGTGTTCAAAATGCTCATCTTGTGATGCTTCTAACAGTCATCATTATTATAATTATGAGTGTCTATGCTGAGGATGAGAAGGAGGTTGCTTAAGGCCACTGAGTGAGTCTGTTGGACAGGAGGTTTTAGACTAGCTGCATCATGTTTTGGAGCTAACCTTTGTTACTGCTCTGCTGCAACAGCTGTTTCATGACACTTTCTTTACTGTGGTTCTTTTCCACTAACTCCAAGGAGCTCTGAGTGGCATATGGAGGGGGGGGGGGTACTATCCTGTTCATATCTTTACAGTACTCCTGTGGAAAAGGCTAAGACGCAGTGGTATTACGCCAAGCCAGTTATGGCTGGGCAGGGCTGTTTAAACCTTAGTTCTTATTTCATCCACCCAATACACATTCTACCAAACCTGATACAACATAACTGTAAGGTAGGGCAGTATTTTTGTCCCTAAGGATGCCTGGTGTGTCCATGGCGGAAGCAGGATTATAGCCAGGGGCTTCCTGATTGAATTAAGAATCTTGGCCACTGTGAGAGGGTGCCTGATGCCAAGGAGGGGAATGACTCCGCCCTCCTCTTGTTCTTTTGCTGTATTGAAGCAGATGGGTGGCCTCACTGCAGCCAAGTGCAGTAGTGGGGACAGCCGCTGCCTGATCCTAACACACTCTAATTCTCTTTATAGGGAGGGCGGAGCCGGTCCCTTTGCAACTGAGTGTATTAGAAGAACAATTAGGAAAGGACCGCCTCTGTTCCTTTTTAATGCAAAATATGTTTTTAGTTGGTAAAGTGGCCGTCCTCTTTGCCGTGTAAGTGAGCCAGAATTGGAGGCGGAGGTGAAAATCATGGGTGGTTAGCAAATGTGCCTACTTGATCTCAGAACTTCACTTCCCAGCACCACACATGCTAGTCTTGGGGTGGGGTGGGGTGGGGGTCCTCACCTTTGAAATAGCCAATTTGAACAAAATTTGAGTCCACTAGCACCTTAAGAGAGTACTAATTTTTTTTTCAAAAGTATAATCTTTTATGGCCCAGAGCTCACTTCATCATATGCCTTGAACAAGTATTTTTCTGTGTTTCTGGGACTCCCTGGCATGCAGTGGTTTCCTTGATAGTGGTAGGTAAGTGATCAGTACAGGCCCACTCACATTAGTAGCAAGGGAACACACTGGGGGACCAGTAAGAAATTGCTGAGAAACGATAAATGAGTGAATTCTCTTCTCCCTAATATTGTTAAGCTCTCAGAGGCAAGATTCCTCACTTCTCTTTTTTTTAAGTGACTCTTCTGAGGACAGTGGATATGCTCAGTCCTCCTCAAGTGGTGTGTTGGGTGTTGCTTTTATTTTTTAATTTACAAATTCACATTTTAAAATTCCACAGGCATGGTTGACAAACATTCAGTGGAAGTCACTAACTGCTTCTCAGTCCCTCATAATGAGTCAGAAGATGAGGTGAGTGCCTCTTGGTCTCCAAGCTCTCTGATATCCCTGCTCTTGTTTGCTCAGTGATGATCAGACTGGAAACACGTGTTGTGAGTATCTGGTAGGTCAAGCGGTGCTGGCCTTTTTGTTAGCAAAGGACTTAGCAGTATTATAATGCTTAGAACAGCCTTATGCCAGGGAGTGTGTACTCATTGCTATAGACCACAGTATTGTGTTGACGTTGCTGGAATTTAACACCCCCCAAAGTAGCACTACAGATGTTGAAAGTGAGGTGATGGGGCTTGATGCATGCTATCTGAACAGCTCTGCCAAGGGGGTGTTGTGAATCTTTTTATAAACATTTTTATTAGTTTTATAAACACATTTGACCACTGTCCCGCAGCAACTTTTGGGCTCTGCTTAATGGAAGCCATGCTGTTGTGGGCAGAATGCTTGCCAGATGATCTGGAATGGCTCCATTAGCACTGTCTACTCCATGGAGAGAATAGTGCATGGACTGCTCTTTGACAAATTTAAAAAAAGGATGCTGTTGTGAGTGATCAGAGAGGGCAGGTGTAGATTGAACCTCCTTTTATCCATCTGACTCTGCTGGCACCTGTTCTCCTGCAAAGGGCAAAGCAAGGCAGAATGCTTGTTCTCCTCTTTCTGGGGTTTGCTGGTTTCCCAATCCTTTATATGCACAAAGCCCAAAGTCCAGTCCTTGGGATCTCCAGTTAAAATTTTTACTGCTGGGAAGGACTTCCATCTGAGTCCCAAAGAGGTGCTACCAGTCAGCCATCTAGTCTGGATCAAATGGAACAAGTGAATTTGTTGCTGTGGGTTCTTATGTGGGGAGTTTTTTGGCTATTTTTTCAGGTGGCAGTTGACATGGAATTTGCCAAGAATATGTATGAACTGCACAAGAAGGTTTCCCCAAGTGAGATTATTCTTGGATGGTAAGTTGTTGATCTTTGCTGCTTCAGAGACAGGATGATGTACAGCAGTGAGGCCAGCTTAATTGTCTTTCTGCGCTGTGCAAGTGATGCTTTTCTCTGCTCAGTAGCAACAGAAAATTCCTCTGGCAGTTCAACACAGCTCAGTTTTCTAGGGTTCTGGTTCACATCTGTGGAAGCTGTGCTTACATGAAAAATCTACGTGCTGCCCAGTTCACACAAAATGGCATTTGTACATACTGGGTGCATTGCAAGAACCATGCTTACTCCCAGTGTGCATAGTCAGCAGGCTTCCAGTTTGTGTGGCCATAATGCCTGAAGAAGCCTTGTGTTGGTGCCGTTTTCATGAAATGTCAAATGTGTGTGTTGTTGTTCTGTTTGTGGCTTTGGTGAGAATAGATGTTTGTCCATAACCATAAGCAAATTATGTGAGCCAGACTAACAAAATACTCTACATCTTACAATAGCCCTGCAGATAAGATTAGCATATCAACCACCAATCCATATGCAAAAGAACTTCCTCAGGATACAGTGAAGCTTCCCCACCTTAGCATTCCACACCCTGGGAAACTCTTACAGGATGACTCAGCCCAAACCCACCTTCCTGAGTAGATATAAATGACCTGCTAACATCTTCTCCACACATTGACACTGAGAGATCTCTGTCTTTTGGTGCTACACCTCTGAAGATGTCAGTCACAGCTGCTGGCAAAACGTCAGGAACTGCAATGCCAAGACCACGGCTATACAGCTTGGAAAATCTACAACAACTAATGTTCTCCGGCTGTGAAAGCCTTTGACAATATATGTGAGCCTTGTTTCTATAAAATATAAAATTCTATAAAAATAACTTGATGCTGCTATCCCATCACCCACAATGGAAAATGAACCTTTAAAAAAAACTGCTACTTTTTTTGATCTGCAAAGATGTATCTTTAACAAATCTACTTTAGGATGAAAATACAGAACATAGTTTTAAGTGGGTAGCTGTGTTGATCTATATAGAACAGCAGGATTTGCGTCCACTGACACCTTATAAACCAACAAGGTTTTCAGGGAAGGAGTTTTCAATCCTTTATATCTCAGCCAGAAGGTGGGAGGGGTGTTATAAGGAAGGGATGTCACTCCAACAGCACAATTACTGGACCCAGCAACACCAGTTATATACCATCTCAGGTTCATTCACTTATGTTATATATGCTATCAAATGTCAGGCATGCTCTTCCACTCTCTACTTTGGACAAATAGGTCAGTCTTTACATAAAAGAGTAAATAGACATAAATCTGATATTAAAAATCACAACACTCAAAAACCAGTGTGTCAAGACCAGAGACCCTCTGCTTCCGCTGCCAAGCGCTGACCATAGCCACTTAGGACCCCTAGAAGCGTCCTGTAGGGCTCTGTCTGTTTATCTGAGACTATTCAGCCCTGGGTTCGTGTACAAGTAGCAAGCACTCTTGACACAGGCTGGTAAAAGTATATTAAAGTATATTCAAAGACAGATTCAAGGAGTGAATGCAAGGCAGATACCACTCCACACAAGCATAGACAAGCATAAACAAATAACAACTAACCTTTGCTGACTAAGTTCTGATTAACTAACTTTACTTATACTGTCTTGTTTCTCTTGTTGGCAGAGGTTCTCACCGTAAGTCCAGAAAGTCCAGTTCATGCCAGACATAATGCTGGAAGCCTCGGGCAGGAAAGCTAAAGTCTCTTCTCTCACACACTGATGGAAAATAGTGAACAGAGAGCATCCTGTTCAAGACCTCTCAGCCAGTCAGGGCATACCTGTCTAATTAACTGCTAGCATGAGAACATTAGGGAGGATGGGTGGTGACCATTCTCAGCAGTCTCCCAAGGTCAGTGGCCTGGTTACGAGAGACTGCAGGTGCAAATAATTAAGCGAGACCACACATGCCTGCCGAAATCAGGCTTGCACTGACTCGCAACTTAAACCAGAGCGTTAATCCAAATACATTGCAGGTATGTTTGCACGTTTTCCTGACACAGTGGGAGAACATTTCAATCTTCAGGATGTTCCACTGCTGACCTAAAAGTGGCTGTCCTCAAACAGAGAAATGTCAAGGGGAGATTACAACCTGAGATTGCTGAAATTAAGTTCATTCATAAATACAGAGCAATGGAACACACACACCCTCCCCAGGTTGAATAGAGATAGTTGATTCTTATCTCACTGCAGATGCTAATTTCTGCTCTAATCAAGCTGCACTGTACCTTTGCATCCTGGTGTCCTTCCTTGTAACACCCCTCCCAGCTTCTGGCTAGGATTTAAAACTCAGGGTTCTCCATTACTACTTGTATCTGAAGAAGGGAGCTCTGACTCTTGAAAGCTCATATCTGTTGGTTTCTAAGGTGCCACTGGACTCAAATACAGAACATGACATTGTTGCTTAAGGTTAAACAGAATATGCCAGGTCGCATTACTGGATATCAAATTCAGGTGTAGGAAACCGCTGAAACTCATACCAACAGTGGCATGTCCAACCATTTTGCTTGGTTCTCAGGGCCAGATCTCTACCCAGACAACTGAGGCAGTGGCAGCTCTGTTGGGAACGGGGGCACAGGAGAAGGCAGGAGGGATTCTTGCGGTTCTAACTTTTTTGGTGGTTTATGGAAAACAGTTTGTTAACAAGAAAGTTCTAATAGACAAATTTATCATTACTCCATATGAGTGCAAAGTTTACGGATATTTGTAAGTCCTGAATTGTCAGGACATTGTTAATACCGCTGGCAAAACATTTTCTTACGTTACAGTGTAGTTGTCATTGAAAGATCCATGTTGATAGAATAAAATTTAGGTTGTAAGAGTTCATAATGATCTCAGCTGTATTTTTGAAGGTATGCAACAGGACATGACATCACAGAGCACTCTGTTTTGATCCATGAATACTACAGCCGAGAAGCTCACAATCCAATTCACCTCACTGTGGACAGCAGTCTACAAAATGGGCGCATGAGCATTAAGGCGTATGTCAGGTATGGATCCGCAAAGGCAAACTCAGCATTGCATTAAATACGAGATAACCAAAGCTTCACTTGCAGTACTTGGACATTCTAGGGCTCACATCCCCAATAGATGCAGATTAACGAGTGATTCAGAGAACCTCTCTATAAACATGCATAGGAGGACTAGAAGAAATCACCTTTCAGCCCTTCTCGGTAATGATTCAAGCTGTGTCGATGAAAAGCATCTTCTGGGAAGGTTTGCTCTGCTTTCCCTCACCTGCTGTTCGTATCAAGAGAGGAGTGAGTGGGCTTTAAGGCTGGCCTCTGTCTTCCTCTTGCCTTTCTCTTGAAGCAGGTGTCCATGCATGTGAAATGTTAGTGCGCACAGGTTAAACTGATTGGCAAGTAGTTCCTATGTTGTTTAATATGCCAGTGTTAGACTTACGTTCTGTATCAGCTTTATCAGATTTATGCTGGTTTTAAATCTTTGCAAAGTTTCATGAGTATACCCTATTATATGCTTATTGAAATGTCTTTGAAATTGACTGTATTGACTTACACTGTGTAATCTGCCTTGAGTATCAGTGAGAAAGGTGGTAATGTAATTAAGTAATAAATAAAAATATTAAGCTAAAATTTGTAACATTGGAAACACTGAAATTTTTAATGTATTATCATTGAACGCATATGTACTAATCGTTGCTAAGATATTTATACTTAGACAAAAAAAACTTAAATATTTCATGTCTATAGTGTAAGAGGGTTATTTTTCAGTGCTCCTCCAAATTTTCCGGTATTTCCACTGGAAAAACTGAGTAATTCCACAGACTTTATCATGGCTACACTTTTTGAGTGTGAAAAAACTTACCTTAAGATGCATTTTTCTCAATATGAAAAGGAAAATATTTCATGGGAGTTCTTTTCCTATGTTTTCCCTAAATTTTCCATGTTTTTCCATCAGAAAAACTGGGAGAAAGAACGGCCTGGAGGGAGTGAGGGAGGTTTTTTTTTTCTCCTCCTTGGTTTTTTTCCCCCAGGCCCTCACATCTCTTAAGTTGTTAGCAGCCTTGTGCCCGTTCGCGGGGAGGGGAGGATATACATTTGATAAAATAAATAAAATAAATAAAGTGTGACTGACTTTGCGGGTACTTTTTGTGATCATTGTGAGAAATGTGGAAGCTTTGGGCTTATGAGCCTGGCTGTATCAAATTTGCTCTGACTCTTCCCTGGAAGTGTTTTGCTAAGAACCTTTCTTTCCTCTAGTACTGCCATGGGGGTGCCTGGTAAGACGATGGGAGTGATGTTCACGCCCCTCACAGTGAAGTATGCCTACTATGACACAGAACGGATAGGAGGTGAGCACTTTTAAGAAATTGAATAGGCAATTACAGTGTCTTTGTGAGGCTCTCCAGTGTATCCAAGAAACAGAACACACTGAGGGGCTATGCAGGTGACCTGGTCTGGATGTGTTGTAGTTATTTATTCTTGGTGGTATAGTAAATGGGCTGGAATCTACAAAACAAGTGCTAAGCCTGCCCTTTGTGTCAGATAATGTTCTTGACAAAGGAAAGAAGGCATTTTTCCTTGTTGCCTGTGGTATTCCCATAATTCACTTCCTTCCATATGATTGAACAGCAATCTCTTCCATGAGTGAGAAAGAGAAATACTGGATTTTGGGGGCGCTGTAGTGGAAGCAAAATCGCTTCTTGTCTCAGGCAATGAGTGGCCAAGCCTCTGCCAGCCGTGTGCATGTGCGTGCATGCATGCACACTGCAAAACACAAGCCAGTTTTGTCCCTTGTCATTAAATGGGGGCTTCACTGAGTTCTCATGGAAAACTAGCCAAGCTGAATTTAGAGCTGTGTTAATCTAGCAAAGGGATATAAAGCATCAGAAAATGAAGAGATGGGTGTTGTTAATCAGACTGCTTAGGTATAAAAATAAAGCTGCTGTGACCACTTCTGGTTCTGAGGGTGGTCAAAGTAAGATAAAAAGGAGTGGTCCAGTCTGTCCAGTCGAATTCTTTGTAACGCAGAACAGTCATCTGACTTGCCAGGGACCAGTCATTCAGAATCTTGACTCAAAAGGAGAAAATGCAATTTAGTCTTCTGGCTTTCCTAGTCTCTCTCCTCTAGCTGAGGAGAGAGCTGAGCTGAGGTGTCAGCTGATAAACCTTTTGCCTCACGCTGGCCAGCGTCTTGCATCTCTCAGCTCTGAAGTGCTCTGTACTTGGGAAGTGATGACTCACCCCCACCCTGTACTTCCCATCTTGCCAGCTGTTAACTTGCAGCCAATCTCCGCTTGCCCATTTTGCTAAACATCCATCTTCCAGTGCCATTAATCTTGAGCTATTTTTTTTAGGGTTGTATTGTATCCCATAATTCTGTGAATTATGGAACCATTATACCAATAAAGTTCCCAACTCTAGAAGTTATCACACAGTAACTTGGGTAAAAGTAGTGGCTGGGGTGGGGGAAAATGAGCAGTGAAGCTGCTTCATTATCTCTAAAGCTCTGGCCCTTAATCTTCTTTTATGGAATGACTGATAGCCGCTGTTCATCCATTGTTTTTTTTCCCCCCTGCACCTCATGGTCTTGCTAGTTGATCTCGTCATGAAGACTTGCTTTAGCCCAAATCGAGTGATCAGTTTGTCTAGCGATCTGCAGCAGGTGGGGACAGCTTCTGCTCGGATTCAGGATACCTTGAGCACAGTGCTGCAGTACGCAGAAGATGTGCTGGTAAGGCCAGTATCATTGGTTCAGAAACAAGGGGCACCGTAACTGCTTTATATACGTGTTAAATATTATCTCTTCTTCTTTCTGTAGTCCGGTAAAGTGGCTGCTGACAACACAGTTGGCCGTTTTCTGATGGATCTCATCACCCAGGTTCCAAAGATCTCACCGGAGGACTTCGAAACCATGCTGAACAGCAATATCAATGTAAGTCCTTAGAGCAAGCTTGAAATCGCCACTTACTTAGTTGCCTGCAAAAGTATCATTTCCAAGCCACCAGCCAGCGGCGCTTTTGTAAATGTATTCTTTTTGAGCCCTTAATGTGCCTCTAATGTGGCCCAGGAACCTTTGTGGATTAACTTGCAAGGTTGCCTTGAAATTCTGGTTGACCTGTTCCTAAATAATAAGAGGCACCTTCGAGGGGCTGACTTTATTGAGGCAACCTTCTTTCCTGTACAGTACTCTCTATTAGATCATGTTGATCTGGAAAGTCGCCCACCTGGAGTGACAGGACAGGCTCTGAACAGTTACCGTGTTTTCTGTAGGAGCAGCTGTGCATTTAAACCCTGTAATTTAATGTGTACTATGTAAGAGCAGCTTTCCCTCAAGCTCCTAGGAACACTGTTTTCTCGCATTTATGTAGTATCAGAGAATTCTGACTGCAAACAGAAGCTTAAAAACTCTGCTGTCTCTTGGACTCCTATGTGAAATGTGCCCCCAGTTGCTGCTTCATCTGTTGCTGTTTTATATCTAATCTGGCATTCATTCTTTTCCTCTTCTCAGGACCTGTTGATGGTAACTTACTTGGCAAACCTCACACAGTCACAGATTGCGCTCAATGAAAAAATCCTAAACCTGTAGTGTAACTCCGAACCATCTTGTAAGAAGACAGTATGAAGAAAATTGGATCTGTGCCCCTGTAATCCAAAACTTTAGCTGGACTGTCATTTTGAAAAAAGACTGCTCACTAAACCTTCCTTTCCCCCAACCCTCCGAAAACAAATGGGATCACAAAGATGAAGGCCATTTATTAAGAATGAGCTGGCAACTCAGAAACTGTTTGGTTACTCTTACTATAAGTACCACACCATTTCTGTTTTGGAAGGATATTTGGATTTAAATAAGTAAAAATTCAATTCACAGATGTATTGGTCATTTTTTAAAATGCATAATTTGCGGGTGGTGGGGGGGGGGGACGTCCTAAAACGTTCCATTAACCTTGAATCCTGTGATTGAATGCCCCCACAATACTAGAATGTGTTTTCTCAAATCGGGGGCAGAAGAGAGCCCGGAACTGCAGAGTACAGGAATCCAATGAAGGACGTGGCCATCGTTTGACGTAGAGGTTCTCACACCTTAATAGAAACGGGCACAGACAAGGGGATCTTTCGGTATCTTTACAAAAGAGTACAAATTGTTTTCAGTTTCGAAGGGAAAGATTAATCTGATGGGTTAGATTCAGTGCAAAATTTCTGCTGGTACTATCCCTGTTGGAGGAGCAACATGTAGCAGTGCATGGTGGCCTCCATTTGTATCACACTTAAATCTTCCCATCACACAAGTTGCGCAACATTAAGTAACACAAGCAACCACTTAATGTCTCTTTCTATAATGGTGTCTGTTGTGCAAGCTATGACTACAGTTTCTGATGCACAAAAATCAACTGCACGGTTATTCTATATTTAGCAAAAATAAGGTAGAGCATTGGCAGGGCTGTAGGTCAGAGGTAGTGGGCGGACAGAAATTTCTGTGTTTGATCCCTAGCATCTCCAGTCTAAAGTAGATAGTGGCCATTTCCACACAGGTTATCTGCCCCAGGTTTAATGCTGTTGGGAAGCTGATTTGTGTGTGTGTGTGGTGCATTCATGCACCTCCTGATGTTTCCCTGGCTTTTCTTTCTCAAACTTTTTTTTGCTCCAAAGTTTTGGGAGAAAACACAGTAAAGCCTGGATGGATGTTGTGTGGGTGTAAAAACTCAGAGTTTTCCACTCACATGGTGACCATTTTCCTGACTATGTCCTCAAGGTGACCATTCCCCCCAGCACCATCAGTGAAGCTTTAATTTTTTTTTAATCAGCACTAGAATATCATATTGATATATCTTTATAACAATCTGATTAACAGGCTCTGTGAATTCCTAACGTTCATTCTAAAAAAGTAGGTCTCTATCCCTTTCCCCTGAAGAGATATAAAGGGAAAGACATTTGCAATAGAAGGGGCTAGAGACTTTTAAAAAAAATGAAAATGGTAATTTGCAGCACATACACCTATTGTGACCATTGTATATTGATATAATGGTTTTATAGTGCTGATGTTTTAACAATTGGAAAAGCCCTGGTAGTTCAGGGGAGGGAGGGCAGCCATGGCTGGGGGGACTGGGGTAGGGAAACTGCAGAGAAACCTGCCATGTAGAAGCTGCATAGCTGCTGTGCTTTACCTGCAGCCACACCAACAATGGGGAATCCACTGGTGCGTCTGAGACCCTGAAGAGTTGCTATCAGTTGGAGTAAACAGTGCTGAACTAGCTGGCCCAGTGGTCTGAACTCACAATAACAGTGTGCCATCAAGTTGCAGCCGCCTCTTATCAACTCCCTAGGGGTTGATAATGGGGTTTTCAAGGCAAGAGATGACTGGAGGTGGGTTTTGGCTTTCCTTAGCGGTCTCCTATCTCAGTATTAACTATGGCCAACCCTGCTTAGCCTCCAAACTCTTTAAGATGGAGTTGGTCTGGGCTATTAGGTTGCTGTTCTGACTCATACAGACACTTTGTCATGAACCTGGGTCTGCAGGCCTCAATGAAGGCTCTCTTCTGTGGAGGCTGGGGTCCTTTGTGTAATTTCCCAGTATGCCTGGCTGTCAGTTTCCCATCTCCCAGGCACCTTCCAAGTTTTAGGGTTGGACTGGGGAAGTATGGAAAAGGAAGGCAAGGGGGCTGAGTCTTGAGAGAAATAATATATGCCCCCGCCACCTGAAAGTGGTCATCTTGCAGGAGCAGAGTGGTAGAGAAGCAGCTACTAGCAGGAGAGGATCCTTCCCCCAGGGAGGGTGGGTTAGACCCGGGAAGGGCCAGGTACAGCAGGAACCAGTCAGGTAGCTGGGTTAGGAGCCTTTATTGAATACCAGCCATTCAGTATTAATCTTGCCCTGCTTTTTGAAAATGTATACCCTGTTAAAACTGTTGCTCTCAACTATTTTCCCCTCACCTGTTTGGTGATTGTCCAGCCTGTTCAATAAAACAGATTGTCTTACTTTGCTGGGGTCCTCACGTCTCAAGTCCGGTCAGTCACCTGGCAGCATTTTCACAAGTAGAGGGGGGCTGCCTTGAGGTGTGAAGAATGGGGGTGGGGCCCCCCATGGTTGACCTCCCAGGTCAGAGTGGAGGCAGCCAATAAGGCCCTTTCCTGCTCCAAGATTGAAGGGGGCAAGAGGGGAAGGGGAGGGTATGGGGCCACAGGGCTCTTGGGAGGGGACGCCTGTGGTAGACAAGTCTCCACATGGGCCCTCTTACCTGTGACATTGCATTACATTTAAAAGAAAGGCCAGCCTGTTTGCATTTTCCAAGCTCTTGATGGCTGCACATCTATTTAAGCAACATTTATCCCACAAACCGTAGTTGGACAGGGCTGCTGAGGTGCCTTACTATGTCAATATAAAAATAGTAACTAATCAACAATAGCAATGAATAGCGAAACAGGGATAAAACCATTAAATTATACCAATATTGAATGTACCTTTGAATGAAATAAGAGAGAAGTATTGCTATTTCCATGGTGAATTTCCCATCCCACCTGTAGCAGCAGTCAGTGTGTGAACTGGGTCAAGTATGTGAGGAAATATGCTATCTGGTAGCTCAAGATTCTTCCAGTAGTTACAGAATTGTGTTTTCCCACAGCAGCGATAGCCTGTAGCCTGACTCTGAATGTGTTAACTTACACAATTGAAAATATTATTTTAAAGTGACATCCTGAAATTAATGTAGCTTAAGTTTGAACTCATGGATCACTTGCACATTTCATTTAAGCGGTGAGAACTAGCTTTAAGTAGCATTACTTTATTCTCTTTCTGAAATGTACATCCACTTACCACAATAAGCCAAACTGCTGGTATAATCTTCATTGTCGGGTAATTTTGCTAGTGAACATGGGAGCAAAGTATTTTTGAGAGACCTGTTGTGGCTTAATGGAGACAAGCAACAACTTGGCCTCTTGTTAAATCTACTTTTGAGTTAAATTTGCTTAATCTTTAACTTAGTTGTCTGTGTTACAGTGCATACCCCAGGCACAATCTGTGACTAGCACTTTGCCACTTAAACATTTCACTGTTTGTGTAAATAACATGCCCAGACTCTGGTTCTGCTATTGTATGTCTCTGTACCTACACACGTGTTGCTTCCGTATCAAGGACATGCTAGTCCATTGTATAGAGTTCATTAGATTATTTTGCACATGAACTGATCTGCAGAAAAAAACTACTTTTTAGATGATGCACGTGCTTCTTGTAGCAGATGAATTTTTACATGAGCTATTCCGAGGAAGAATGTTTTTCTTTTAAATGATGCCTGCCACTGTTTTATCCTCTTGGGATAAAGGTACCTCTGTACTAAAAATAATTTGCTCAACTTTTAATTGTCAAAAGGTTTTTAATTAATTAAATGTTGTAGTCAATACTAAAGCTCACTATTTTATGAAGTATGCTGTAGTCTTTTTATGGTAGTGATGATTTCGAAAAATACTCTTCCTTCAGTTGCTTAAATATCAAGTCCTATAGCTTTACAATAGCCATCAGGGGAGATTTTAAATTGTTGTGCTTAATGACTATTTCAATAAATCTTACGTCTTTCTTTTGTAAACTGATTTCAGTGAAGGTCTATCTACTTTAAATAGTTATTGGCAGGTGGTGCTGCTGGGCTGAGTAAAAGAGAACAAAAAAGAAAAGAGGACAGAAAGGCAGCATGAAGTCAAGGTACAAGTCAAAAGGAAATAAAAGGATGGGGTTGCTAACTGCAGTGGGGCTAGAACATGGAAGACAATAAGAGGAAAGAAAGGTCTGTCTGATTTTGAGCACTGAGCAGAGTTTTGTGTGTTCCAAGCTGTAGCAGAGAGAACTTCTGCTAGGTTGTGTAGATACTGCAGAAAGTATAGGGAAGACCGAACGTAAACGAGAATCAACTCTGCTCATCACACATGGACAGGTACCTTTTTCAGAGGCAAGCAAACTACAAAACTATAACAATCGTTTACAACTGAATGCAGACAAGCCAAATGAAGTTGAGCATGACTTCTGTAGTGCAACCATGGTACAATTCCCAGTGATGTCTGGATACGTCCCTTCTGAAAGTCTGTTTTCTACCTTGCCCTCTCCTGCGTAGAACCACCCTAAACAGGCACCACCTCACCACTACTCCACTGCCCTAGTGCCAGTAGGTCGAAGAGAGAATCTGCTGGGCCTGTGAGATGGGTTATTCCACATGGAAGGTGCTGATGCACCCCAGGGTCTCGGCTTGCTTCCACCCATCAGTGACACGGGAGAAGACTAGCACTACTGCCGGTCTGGGTCCAAGCCTTGGACGCCAAGGCCAGCCTGCACTGAGGCAGTCTGGGTTGTGGGCACGGGAGAGGAGGGATGCGGATGCATCTTACTCTGGGCAACAAAATAGCTTGACCTGGCCATGGAGGAGGGAGGGAGGGCTGCAACTGGTGATTCAGAGGGGCAGCTGCTTTAGTCTCTTGCCGCAAAACAAACAGAAGGTCCAGGGGCACCTTGGAAAAAAGTATTTATTCCAGCATGCACTTTCACCAGTCAGAGATTTGTAGTCCTCTCTCCTCGCATGTGGGCTCAAAGCAGATTCACAACATATGAATATGTATACAATAAAACAAGTAAGCAATTTAAACAATTGAAATAGTATATTTAAAACAGTCATATAGGTCTCAGGAAAATATATAAAGACAGCCCACGTTTCTTCAGATGCAAGGAAATAAAGACAATTTTGGGCAGAAAAATAGAGAAGGAGGGGGCACTGTTGGTGCTTTCTGGTGCCCCCACTGTCCCTGGGTGCTTGCCCCATACGCCGTTGCATCGTTGCCTCGTATGGAAAGCAGCCGTGCGGATGCAGCCCCGCTTTCTCCTTTTCTGCAGCGGGGGGCTCCGACCCACCAGGACAGGTTCTGGCGGGATGAAAATGGGTCGCCTCCAGCCGGTCCCTGTTTTGGCAGCGCCAGCCGGGCGGCCTCGGCTGAGGGAGGGTCCCCCAGGGCCTCCCGTCTTGGGCGGCCTCGGCTCGGCTCCGAAGCGAGGCTCCTTCAGGGCGGCCCTCGCTCACTCCCCCGGCAGCCAGCCCGGGCGAGGCGGAAGCCTGCCGGCTCGGGCCGGGGCTCGGGGGCGGGCCAGGCGAGGCCTTGCCCTGACGACGCCTCCATTTTGCAGGCTGTGCTGCGGGGCGAGCGGGCGGCGGCGGCCGTGATTGAGGTGAGGGGAAGGCGCGACTTCTGAGGGGATTCTCTGCAGCCCTTTTCCTCTTCAGCCGGTCGGTCTCTTTCGCCCTCGGCGGGCCTTCTCGTCTCTCTCAGAGACGGTCGAACCGCCGAGCTCTTCCTTCTCTCCCCACCTTCCCTTCGGGTTGTGTAATTTTTCCGTCTTTTCCCGCGCCCCCGGCCACAAACGCAGCGCCCTTGGCGCGACCTTCCTCGCTCTAGGAGAGCCCGGGGAGCCCTTTCTGGTGGAAAACAGCCCTCGTCCTAGGCTAGGTCGGGCATCCCTTTTCGCTCAATCTCCTGCCCCGTGTACGGTGCAGCCCTATACACACTTGCTTTGACTTCTAGCACACTCTGCATCAAAGGATTGCACCGAAGCCCCGTTGAAGTCAAGGGCTTTAGACTGGAGTAACTACACAGGACCGCACTGGCGACACAACAGCTCTTGCAGATGAATCACTTGAGAGAGAGAGAAAAAAGGGTCCCTGTCTCCAATATAGGATAGCGCTGCTAGGAAACCGAATCTCCTTATGAGTAGGTTGCTAAGGCCAGCCAGTTTTTTGTGCGTGTGTTTTGTTTCTGCTGCTTTAGGCAGCGAAAGCCTCTTTCGGTTCTCCCTCCCTGTTCCTTATTTCGCTCTGAGTATCAAAACAAGCGTATTAAAGAGTCCACAGACGTCCCAGATCATTTTACTTTAATTTCTTTCTCCCTTATGCAAAGGCAATCCGAGGGGATCCAGTGTTGGCACCGCAGGGTGTTGCTTGTATTTCTCACTGCAAAATGGGCAGATCCCGTATTCGTTGCAAGTGTGGACACATCCCTGGCTTTCCCCTTTCTGATTATAAAAGATGATGAAATGTTAAGTCTTTCCGCAGGGAGTAGCAGCGTTTGTCTGTTGCAGCAATAACAAACAGGAGTCTGTGGCAATTTAAAGACTAAGCTGATATTATTTCAGAATAAACTTTCGTGGACTAGAGAATCTGAAGAGGTGGGTTCTGATCCACAAAGAGTTTACACTGGAATAAAATATTGCAAGTCTTCAAGGTGCTCTAAAACAAACAGGAGTTTATGTTGATTTGTGGTTATTGGAGAATTTATCTGTGAGTGTATGCTAAAGAGAGGCTTGCTAGTGGAATTTTGTTTCCAAATGGTAAAGATTAGTCAGCATTAGCTGCCACTTTCATGTTTAGTTCTACTTTATGGAAAGTTTTCTGGATTAATTTATTACCTTCTGTACTGCAGATCTGTTTAATATTTTCTTGTTGTTCATGTATGTGTATCTCATGACTGAGGCAAGTGAATTTATTATACATTCAGGGAGCAAGATTAGCCATGGCAGCGAACCAAGGGCTTGCCTTCTTTTAAATTCAACAGGTCCTATTCCTACCTGTGAGCGTTGAGTTATTATTAGAGGTCTCTTAAATGAGATTGAGTCTTTTCTCAGAATTCACCATTTGCCCTTTATACATACTTGCAATCAGGGCGGCTAAAGGAAAGAGGAAGGTGTGGCATTTCCATATTTTGTTTATAGATGGGGTGGTGGCTTCTGTGATCCTTAAGTGCAGAACCTGTATGATTTTGCACTCCTTAATCAAATTACCTGAACTTGCAGTTTATTAATATTAATAATATATAGACCATCTTCCCTCAAAGATTTTGTGCTTAACATCTTAAAGGAACAGGAATTAAACAAAGACTCAATACCTGTTGAAAACCAAGTTCTTATAGCTGGTGTACAAACTGGGCCTCTGTGTATTGGAATTGATGGGGGATTTCTAAGATCATGGCGACAGGTGATTTTCTACTATTCCCTCTTCCTGCTGCAGACCTTGGGGGTCCCCTGTCCCCCATGAGCAGCATTTCAGGGGGCATTTTGAGCTGTGGTGAGAGAGGGGGAGTCAAGAAAGTCAAGCTCTGTTGATGGAGAATCCCTTCCATCTGCAGAAATTTTGGGTGGATCTAAGTCTGTGAACTTGCAGGAGAAAGGACGTCACCAATAAGAGGAATATCTGTATGTGCTCTTGATCCCACACCTGCGGTATTGTATAGCAGCAATCACTAGTGTAAGTTTTGACTATCTTATGCAAAATTATTGATTGTGTTGAAAAAATGTACTCTTCAACGTATGCAAAAGGTAAAAGAGAGTTATCTTCTTTGAAGTAAACTTCCTTAGTGAAGATTGTCGCTTTCACTGACAACCTGTACAGAAGCTTGATATTAATTTTGACCTGCCATTTGGGGATCATTGCTTTAAAGAATTGTCTCTTTGAGCTGATTACAGTTTCAAAGTATGTTAATTTCCTTTATTTTAAAACAAAAACACAAAATAAAAATCTCTGCTGTTCAGTAATCAGTAAAAGCTGTTCAGCTTTTAAGAATCATAGTTGAGTAATCCTGGAAGCCATTTCAAATATAGATCTCCTAGACACTTGGAAGAAGGAAATTGCATGGAAACCAGGGTATAATTGTTCTATATTTTTTTATACACCCATACATATGTATGTAGGATCATCACATGTGAGAATCTAGACCTGGGTTTCTTGTAGTTCTGACATAGGAGTGTTTGTCAGAGTTCTATCCAAATAGTACCCCCCCCCCCCATTATTAGCTCTCTAACTGGTTCTTCCCTAAGCATATGGAAGCAAGTTCATAATATAAACATACAGAATTTCCTATTGTCTTGTAATGAAGCTTTTGTTGAGGATTTTTATCAGCCAGATGGTCACCTGGCCAATTAGCTGAAAAATCTGTTTAGGTAACAACCCCCCTGCCTGTCTTTCAGAGGCTTCACCTATTTTTAAACCTTTTATCAGTCCTATTTAAAGCCACTTCTCTGGTCCTCCTACATTCCTCCCTTCCTCCCTCATCTTGTTAGTTCTGATCTTCTTGTTATGATCTTCCCTGTTGTTTCCCTGGCCTGTTGCATTTCCCATTTCAGTATTGTACTAAGGAAATCCCCTTTTCTTTCTTTTGGTTCCTTTCTTCCCTCTCATGACTCTCCACATTTTCTGTTTCTGTCTCCCTGTGTTGTGTTACTCAGCATGAATAGAAAAGAGCAAGAATCTAGTAGCACCTATAAGACTAACAAAATTTGCTATAGGGTATGAGCTTTTGTGAATCACAGCTCACTTCTTCAGAACCTCAGAGCTGTGTCTCAAAAAAGCTCATACCCTACCACAAATTTTGTTAGTCTTATAGGTACTACTAAAGCGCTGGGGGAAAGGGTGTCCAGTCACTGGTATGGGGCGTCCCGCAGGGGGCGATACTCTCCCTCCTGTTGTCCAATCTTTATATGCACCCCTCGCCCAGCTGGTGTGGCGTTTCGGACTGGGTTGTCACCAGTATGCAGATGACACCCAGTTGTATCTGTTGATGGGCGGCCGACCTGGCTCTGCCCCGGATGCCCTTCTGAGAGCTTTGGAGGCCATGTCTGGTTGGATGAAGCAGAGCAGACTGAAGTTGAACCCTGTGAAGACGGAGGTCCTGTACTTGGGCCTTGGGCTGTCAGATGCAAGGTTCCATCTCCCAGTCTTTGGGGGGGCCCCGTTGGTGCCCGTCTCATTGGTTAAAAGTCTTGGCGTGATCTTGGATTCCTCCCTGTCTATGGAGACCCAAGTCGCATCTGTTGCCCGGACTGCTTTTTTCCATCTGCGGCAAGCCAGGCAACTTGCCCCCTATCTCTCAGCCCAGGACTTAACGACAGTGATCCATGCAATGGTCACCTCCAGGCTGGACTACTGTAACTCACTCTATGCAGGGCTTCCCTTGGTTCCGATCCAAAAACTACAACGGGTCCAGAACGCTGCTGCTTGTGTCCTGATGGGTGTTCCATACAGGACACATATTACACCAATCCTACAGCAGCTTCACTGGCTCCCCGTGGAATTCCGGATCCGTTTCAAGGTGTTGGTTTTAACCTTTAAAGCCCTAAACAGATTGTGACCAGCATACCTGAGGGACCGTCTCTCCTAGTATGTGCCCCGGAGAGTACTTCGTTCAGCGGGTAAGAACTTACTGGTGATCCCTAGCCCTAGGGAGGCTCGTTTGGCCTGAGCCAGGGCCTTTTCGGTCCTGGCCCCGACCTGGTGGAACTCTCTGTCTGAGGACACTCAGGCCCACAAGGATCTTGTATCATTTCGGCGGACCTGCAAGACGGGGATGTTCCACCAGGCTTACGGTTGAGGCCAGTGTCAGGACCATCATTCAGCCTCCCACCGGTCTCTGGTATTCGAGTACAGCTCGTGTGTCTGTCTACCTTCTCTTGTATGCTGGGGGCAGGAATGTGTAGCCAACTATATCAGGTTTTTGTATATATATAATTTTAATTGCTGAATTTTATTGTAGAATTTGCTATGCAGTTGTATTTTATGACTGTTGACCTGAGCCCACTTGTGGGGAGGGCGGGTTAGACACCGAATAAACTAAACTAAACTAAACTTTTCTGCTGCTACAGACAAACACGGCTACCCATCTTGATCTATCTGCATGAATACTATTGTATGTTCTCTCCAGGAATTAGGTTGCTTGTGGACACTTTTGTGAGATTCGCTAGGAGGGGGAAACCATTCAGTTTTCTGAGTGCCAGAAATGTAATTC
Organism: Eublepharis macularius; assembly: GCF_028583425.1. Lineage (NCBI taxonomy): Eukaryota > Metazoa > Chordata > Lepidosauria > Squamata > Eublepharidae > Eublepharis > Eublepharis macularius. The sequence goes on along the minus strand of NC_072795.1, from coordinate 126,176,409 downwards.
TTTAAAATGAAAGTGAAATATCTTCTGCCCCCTTCCCTCCCAATAAGGTAGGTAAAGATAGTTCCCTGTGCAAGCACCAAGTCATTACTGACCCATGGGTTTTCTTGGCAGACTTTTTGTTATGGGGTGCGTTGCCAGTGCCTTCCCTGGTCATCTGCACTTTGCCCCAAGGAAACTGGGTGCTCATTTTACTGACCACGGAAGGATGGAAGGCTGAGTCAACCCTGAGCTGGCTATTTGAACCTGGCTTCCGCCAGGATTGAACTCAAGTCGTGAGCAGAGCTTGGGCTGCCCCTCCCTTTCCCCCTCCCTCCCAATAAAAAGTCACCTTAAAAAGGGTTGTTAATGTTATATTGATCATCCGAAAGAGTCTTTGCTCCTCTGCGATTTGTAGTTTGTTTTGGAATACAGCATATGCTGTTCTGGTTTGCCATGGGGTGTGCATACTTTTCCTGGTCTCTGTTCCTGTCCCAGCAACAGGGCGTTGACTTGGTATGATGCTGCTTTGCATTATTCCTGGCTCAGACACAGTTTATTTTTTTCCTTTTCAGCAGAGAATAGTCTTTAAAAATCATACTTGTTGACCAAGTTGCCTGTTTCTCGCAGCTGCTTGTCTTGAGTGCTGGGATTAAAAATCTGGCTGTACTATACCCTTTCTAGTGAGAGTTCTCGGTGTCATTATCTCTTTTTAAAAAACCTTTCTTTTGTAAGTAGTGATTAAGATGCAAAAATGGTGGCAAAGCAGAAATACCCTTAAGGCTCCTGAAATAATTTTTAACCGGACTAAATGCACTCTGCTATGATGAGTCATAGAAAGGATGAGAACTTGCGAAAATATGCAAAAGGATTTTTCCTTTATTGAAAGTGATCTAGGCAGAAGTCAAAGTGAGAAACTACATGTTTTCTGTCTCTGTATTCCCCCCCCCCCTAATAGACTTTGGAAAGAATTTTTTAAAATGTTTAATTTTCTGTAGTTTGAGAATATTTAAAAATGAAGATATCTCAACAGAGGAATTACATTCTTTTTCCATTCTAGTTTTAAAAATCAACTTTGGGTTTTATTTTATTGCTGCATAGTTTACCTAGGGAGGAAACTGTAAAGGAGACTGTGCAGAGAGAATCTGTTAATAAATAAACAGCTAACTAATGTGGAGTGGCAGAAGTCTGCATTGGTACTTGGGGCCAAAATAAGCCTGCCCAGTATGGATAAGGTAGCAATATAGGAGAGGCGGTCCCTCACGTAAGGTGAAACAAACAAGAGCTGTAACCAGCAGGGGAACCAATGCAATAAATTCAAATACCGAAATCACTTAAAGGTATTCCTCATTGATACTCATTGAAAAACATTACAATAAATAACATTGTGTTATTTATTTGTTTGGAGTGTTTCATTTTTGCATGTATAATTTATTAGAAAGTATCGCTTCAAAGTGTTTTTGATATTGTTCATACACGATGTTATGTATTGTAATGTTTTTCAATGTGGATCGATGAGGAATACCTTTAAGTGATTTCGGTATTTGAATTTATTGCATTGGTTCCCCTGCTGGTTACAGCTCTTGTTTGTTTCGCAATATGGATAAGGGACAATGAAGGGGGTGTCACATGGGAAGCATGGGGCTAGCCATCTGTAGTTCTCATAATTTTATTAAGCAGAAGCAACACTAAAAAGATAGCTCATTCTCTTGCCTGTGGCCTCTTTCAGGCTGAGCAGTGTTGTCACTGGACAAGTTGTAGTGTCACTTTCAGAAATAATTCAGGTAGCAGGCTACACTTTATGGCTGCTGCCGTAGAGCTCTCTCTTGTGTGTCTTCTGCCTGCATGAGCAAACTCTGGGAAGGGTTTGTGTGAGTTCCGCCTGCTCCATAGTTCTGCATAATGAGAAACCCCTCTCCTTTCCTTGAAAGGGCAAGAGAGGCCTTTTGAACATCCAGGTGTCCCTGTAATGCCTAAAGTTATTCAAAACGATGTACAACAGCAGGCAGCCACTGGAACATGATGCATGCTTAAAAGGGTTAGTGGAGTATGAGATTGCTGCTCCTGAATCAGAAGAAAGGGGTCTTTTCTTATACTTAGGAAGAGCCAGGGGCCTTTTTCAGAGGTCAAAGGACAATGCTGATGAGTGGATTTTTGGCAGTCTGGTGCTTCTTTAATAGTGGTGCGGGTATAAACACATGACATGCAGCACCTCTGGCAGGATTCTGAGAGCTAAATTTTCACTTCTTTTTTTGTTGTTGTTGGGGGCAGGCTGTGAATAGTTAGGACAAAACATCCCTACATAAATTTATATGTTCTTGCGAGTAGAATTAGTGGAAGTGATGTCTGTGAATTTCAGTATGGTTTTCTATGCATTGTAGTGCAGTTTCCCTGGGCCTGGAAACTCCCAGTCATTGCAGTCTAGCAAGAAGGAACCTCTGACAACCTGTAGCATGTCATGGGGCAGGGAAGGGGAGAAGCACACTTCAGTGGAAGGGTTTGTTCCATGCAACCTGTGGACCGAGTGTCCCTCAGCCGATCAATAAGAGACACACGGAGAGTCCTGTGAAGGACATGCTAAGACAATTAAATGTAGAAGAAGATGTACACAGAAAGTAAAAGCCCCTCTGCGCCTGTCGTTCTTCAGGGCTCCGAGTGAATGACAAGAGATTTTGTACCCTCTGGTTAATTACAATATTGGCATTTGCGTTGGTCAATCTTAATGAGCATACAAGTGACCTGGCGACACTCCATTGGTTGATTACCTTTTTGGTCATAATTAGCTATGCCCAGTCTCAAATTAACAATGTTTATCCATTTCAAAGGATAGCACCTCACCAGTCATACAGTTGCCATAAAGTTCCTTCTCAGCGGAAATGTAACACTTTCCAAGGACACTTCGAATGCCTTGTTTATCAATTCCCAGTGCCTTCAAATTGTTTTATTTATTTATTTACGTTATTTATAGGCGGCCTTTCTCACTGAGACTCAAGGCGGATTACACAGTATGAGGTTAATACAATCAGTATCAAGTACATTTCAATACAATACCATAAGGTAAACAGATACAAGTTTAAAAGACATAGCATTAGCAAGGATCCAAGACAGAGTTGAAAAAATACTGGAGCAAAAGTTAATCAATTCTAGGACTAACATTAGACAACATGGCGCGCTGGTTGTATATAGGAGTACATATTTAAAGCAGCAGATAATATATAAGGCAAAAATAGTGATGACGTCTATGATCCCCTACTTGTTAGTGAAGCATCTAGATCCCATCCCTACAATACAGCCCTCCCATTTGAGTAAAAAGCCTTTTTGAATAGTTCGGTTTTGCATCGTTTACAGAAAGCCAGGAGAGTGGGGGCTCTTCTGACTTCCTCAGGCAGGTCATTCCACAGGATAGGGGCCACCACAGAGAAAGCCCTTGTACGGGCTGCTGCTGACTTCACCTGTCTGCAGCCTGGCACCTGCAGGAGGCCCTGTTCAGATGAGTGAAGCTGCCGTGGAGGAACATAGGGAGGGAGGCGGTCCCGTAGGTATGCCGGACCAAAGCCATGCAGAGCTTTGTATGTAATAACCAGTACCTTGAACTGAGCATGGTAAATGATGGGTAGCCAGTGGAGCGACTGTAGGATGGGAGTGATGTTCATGCTCCTGCTCACTCCTGATAACAGACAGCCAGCTATTGTAAATCCAACCATACCCCAATGTGGGAGTGATCTCTCTTCCTTTGGGCTGCTTTGATGCCATCCATGTACCCCAACCCTGGTGCCCTGTTGTCATGAGAAAGCACCCAGGGGCCTTGAGTCTTCTGCTGATATTGAAGAAAACTGCTTCGCCCTGTTCAGCCTTAGCATCCAAGCGGCGTTTTATGGCAGCGCCATCACCGTCCCCCCCTCTGCATTCCACTGGCTTGCTAGTTTCTGTTACTTCCTTTCACATCTCCCCTGCATCAAGTATCAGAGCATATGTTACTTCTATTTCTAAAATCCTTCTAGGTTACCTATGGATTTCTTCTATCTAAATCAAAAAGAGTCCAGTAGCACCTTTAAGACTAACCAACTTTATTGTAGCATAAGCTTTCGAGAATCACAGTCCTCTTCGTCAGATGCATGTTACAGAAACTGGTCAAATATAGAAGAGGAGGGGGGAGGAGAGAGAAGATGCAATTAGGGGGGGAAAGGGAGGATGCAACCAAAACATTATCTAAAGTTACATTTAGGCTACATTCATGCACCATCTACTATATGATATGAATAGACTCTATGAAGTAAAGCCTCTCTCCTTGCATAGATTGATCATTTCTCCCACTTCTACATATATCGTATGATAATAGGGATTAATGGATTAATGAATCATTCCCATTGATTCCATATCTTTCAGCACATGACATTGCATATGAATTTCTAGTCCATTTCATCCATATCCTCTGATTTTCATAGTGGGTTGTAACTGGGAAGACCTGCATGGAGAAACCACAGGATAAGCAAGACAGGTCTTGATCTGTCTGGAGGGAACTTCTCAGGGACATAGGAAAAATCTCCCTACGTGCAGTGAAAGCATACTTGCCACAGGTGTATATTACAGACCGATCCATTTTCCTCTGAGTCAGGCCCGTGAGTCTTTTGTTTAACAGGATAATCTCTTTTTTTGTATAGTAATGACACATCAATACCTTAATTAAATTTATTCCCTTAAGATACATTGAATGGCGTTAGAAAGATGATCCTTGGCATATTCTATCAGTAGAAAATGATTTGTTTTGAAACAGGAGAACAAAAAAGACTCTGGAAAATCCTGAAACTTGTTTAGCTAATTTAACAGAACAAAGGGGTTTGCTGTAAATTGATTTGCCTGGCACTTCAGTTAAAATAAGTAAGCTCTTTTAAATGTCCTGGAAAGCTTTTTAGCTTTAGTAGTGGTTCCCTTAAAAGCCATTTAAACTTTCTCGCAGTCAAATATCCTATTAAATTAATCTGTTTCCTGCTTGGTGCTATGATCCGGCCTTCATGAAGGGTGCGGTTCCGTTTCACTGCAAAATACTGTAAAGCATGCAAAGATTAGTGACTCAGCGTGCTGCAGAAGCCCAGCTGGCTAATCTTTGCTCAACATAGTTCTTTCCTCCCTCTGCTGAAGAGAGAATGGCCCAGTGGGGCTGAACATCTCTACTCCTGGAGACTTCTGCCCTCACACCTTTACACAAGCAAACTGATCCCCACACCAAAAGGAGCTGTCTGCATCTCCATATCAAAGGAGTTGTTTACATCCCCCCTCTCCTCCTCCCCCGCTCCCCTCTCCTCCTCTATATTTGACCAGTTTCCTTCTGCCCTCCATGCATCTGATGAAGAGAACGTGATTCTCAAAAGCTTATGCTACAATAAAATTGGTTAGTCTTAAAGGTGCTACTGGACTCTTTTTAATTTTGCTACTACAGATTGACACGGCTAACTCCTCTGGATCTTCTGCCCTCAGTTTCCAAATTTCCTTTTTTCAAAAGCATGTTGCCAGCCCGCTGCCTTACGAATATAAAAGGGAGGAAATGTAAGCAGCGTTGTACCCAACTGCTCAGCAAGAAAGAAGAAAACCTGCTCCTGTCTTCTAGAGCCAAATTATTTGTTGAGTGTCTATGGCCAGATCTTCCGAAGTGTGTTACAGCCTTAAAAAGAAGATGCAGAGTGGTAGCAATTTGTATCCGGGCTCTGGTGCTGGGGTATTGGTGGTCTTTAACTCTTTTCTCTTTTTGCTGGTTCCCTGACTGAAATCACCCCCTCCAGCTGATGTTGGGTAAATGGTGCTGGTGGGAGGGATGAACCCCCTGCTTCCGCCCCCGCCCCTCTGCCTGCTTTTAAAGGACAAAATACACATTGGGAGGTATCATGGATTCCCAACATAAGGTGAAGTTTGGCCTTCAATATTTTGATTAATGAATACATAATTAAAATAAACAGGCAATCCATAGTTAGGTCTTCAGCGGTTTTTTATTGATATTTTATTTGTTCATATACGTTTTTTTACCCTATTTTTCTCACCAGTGGGGGCCCAAGTAAAATTTAAATGGCAGGGGTGAGTGGGCACTGAACAGCACACTACAGCACATCTTGGTGTCGTCCTGGATCTACTGGCCAGGCTTACTTAGGGCCACAAGCAGCAGTCCACAGGCTAAAGGCCAAGAGCTGATCATTGCTTGCTTTTAGGCTTGTCTCTCTGGCTTAATACCTGCAGCAGAGGAGGAAACAAAGCTCAGCCAAGATGTCCTTGGGCTGCCATAAAGATGTTCTCCTCTGTCTCCAGTGGTACCCTCAGCTGTCATCTCATGTGGGCAGTTAGCTCACTAAAATGTTATAAACCAGCTGTATGACCTTTTTGCAACGCTGTCAATTTCACCTCTCTACAGGGAGCAGGCAGAGCTTTTTACTTAGAGGGTTTGTTGTCAAATGGACAGATCCTTTGGGGCAGGTGAAGATGAAATTAACAAACTCTCTGAAGAGCTCTCTCTGCCAGCCCTATGTAGAGAGGTGAAATTGACAGAGCCGTTAGCTCTGTCTTTTTAAACTACACTTCCCAGCAAACATTGCATCTCCCTACACTTGAGCGTCTTTGTGTAAGATATCTCGTGTAGAGAGTCTCCCCATATAGGGGTTGTTGGCTAATATAAGGCAAATGACTGACTGTCCTAATATCCACATTATCTACTGCCATTTGCTTATTATGTTGTATTGGTGTGTGCTCCTGAGAGCTAGTCCACTTGTAGAAGCTCAACAAACTTACCTGTGCTCCTCTTCTCTTACAGAATGTCGTACCCAGGATATCCTCCCTCAGGCTACCCTGCTTTTCCTGGTTATCCTGTAAGAATTAATTCACTTATATTTTAAGCTACTTTCTGGTTTCTGCCTCTCTGTCATGCTCTAGTGTGACAATTAAGTATTCCATAGTTTTCATTTCATTGTGTATAGTTTATATTCTGCAGTATGATTTCATTGGCTTCTAATTCTGTAATCTGCCTTGAGTCTTAGCGAGAAAGGCGGACTATAAAAGAAGTCAATAAATACATGGCGCTCAGTGAGGGGCTGTGTAGTTGAACGCTAGCTTGGTTCTTGGTCCTTCCATTGAGTTGTATGGGATGTGTTAAAGAGACTTCAGGCTGAAACAATGAATTATAGTTCTCTTGTGTGATGCAGTTAAATGGAATTGTTCAAGAGGGTGCTTTTATAAATGGACTAGGGCTGTAGTTTGAGGCGCTGTTTATTGTATGCATTATCTTGTTCTTATTACATTGTTCTGTAATCCAGTGTGACAACAGTTCCATGTTTCAATTAAGTTAGCAACGTCATTGTCCTGTAGGACTCGTGGGCGGCATGTGGTTTCTGCCTTGAAACAGCTGCTGCCACAGGGACTAGAGAATAAGTGGTGAACTTCTCTGAGGTGCAGGTGAGAAAGGAGCCCTTCCCCTCACTCCAGATACACAAGGTCTGGCTAAGGTTCAGCAGTGGTGGGAGACATAACCCTACATGCTCAGAAGTAGTCTGGCCGTTTAAAAGATTATGGTTATATATTTAACATCAATATATCTAATTCTCAGTGTGGCACCTCTGTGAATACTTAAATCCAGAGACTGAGGCACATGGACAGGCAAGACAAGTCTTTCTGTGTACCTGAGAAAAGCCCCAGGTTTGCAGAAAAATCTGAAATCTTAAAAAAAAAAACATTGGAGGGTTAAAGGCTGCCAAAAGGATAGAAGCAATGCCTGTAGCTTTAAAAAACAAATGCCCTCAGTAGCCATTGCTAGGCAACCGCAACAGTATTGCTAGCCGTTATGCCTTGGTTTCTGTCAGTAAGAGGCAAGGGGAGGGGGCAGGGTCCTTTCTAGAACTGTTTTGGGCTTTGAGGAAGGACTCATTGGGGCCAGGCCTGGCACCGGCTGACTTGCTGCCACACAACTTGCATAACTCTCCCAGGTCCAGTGGCTTGTTACTGTTCAACATCAGCCATCTTACAAAAGCCACTGTTGTGTAGTGGTTAGAGTTTCAAGCTATGATCTGGGAGATCCAGATCTGAGTTCCCACTCTGCCAGAAGTGGCTTCAAATAGGCAAGATGATGCCTGTGCCACATCTGGTCCTTGTATAGTGGTGCTTCTCAAATGTTTTGAAGTGAGACCCACTTCTGAACTTATTCCACTTGTTTGGGTCAACTGGCAAAATAATTCCACGCTAATTTCCCCCTCCCAAACATAAGACACAAGGAATGTGCATCAGTTAACATAGAATAACTTTGTTTTTTCCCATGTTTTGTGTTTATAAATATATAGTATTATTGAGCATTAGTTCACGTTCATTTTACACATTGTGCAGAAGCAAAATTCCCATCAAGCCTCTTGGCGCCTCCTTTCCCAGTTCACTGTCCCTCCTCCCCCCTCCTCGCCTCACCACCCATCTGGGAAGAAGTCACGACCCACAGTTTGAAAACCGCTAGATCCATTTTGTTTGAAGCGTAGTGTGAGTGTATAACTGTTAAAATGTTGGTTGATTTCTCAGAAACTCCATTTAGAACCCCCCGGATTATCAGGGGAAGTGAGGCCTCAACCGAGGCTGTCAGTTGGGCAGGTAGGCAAAGGTTATTTCGAATGGCCATTTGAGATGCAAGTCAGACAAAGCAAAGTTACGTGAGGAAACAAAGAAAGGCCATGTCTCACATTTTATGCATTGTATCAAGGCATCAAAGGACTCTGGGGCCCCTAGTGATGGGAGCCATCAAGCCACATGAGAGTAAAGCATCCAAACATCCAAGCAGGTGAAAAGGTCACTGAAGCCAGTCTTAGCTCACCCCATAAATCTTTGCTGCGGAAGAAAGGCAGAAGGATAGTTTGGCTAACCTAAGATATGTAAATCCTAAATCTCCTCTAACAATAACATTGATCTAGCCAGCTGGTTAACTGGTTACACAAAACGCCCCTCTAGGGCTGCCGGGCACGGCCCAAGAGTTGCCAGACCATGCTAGGCATGGCAGGAAACGTCTCTTCAAGGATACCTACCCCAAGCAGATCCAGAGGAGTTAGCCGTGTTAGTCTGTAGTTGCAAAATAGTAAAAAGTCCAGTAGCACCTTTAAGACTATCCAACTTTATTGAGGCATAAGCTTTTGAGAACCACAGCTCTCCAACGCATCTGACGAAGAGAGCTGTGGTTCTCGAAAGCTTGTGCCTCAATAAAGTTGGTTAGTCTTAAAAGTGCTACTGGACTTTTTACTACCCCAAGCAGAGTGCATTGCAATAGTCTGGTTGAGATGAAACTAAGGTATGGATAACTGTGGCTAGATCTGACTGAACCAGGGATGAGTATAGCTGACGTGCCAACGGAAGCTGGGCAAATGCACTCTGAGCCACCGCAGCCACCTTGTCGGAGAGCCCACGTGGTGTAATGGTCAGAGTGTTGGACTAGGATCTGGGAGGCCTGTGTTCAAATCCCTGTATTCCCATGAAAGCTCATTGGGTGACCTTGGGCCAAGTCTCATTCTCGCAGCCTAACCTACCTTACAGGGTTATTGAAAGGATAATATGGAGGAGGGGAGAATGATGTAAGCCACTTTAGGCCCCTATTAGGCAGAAAGGTGGGATATAAATGAAGTAAGTAAGTAAATAAGTAAATAAATAAACCGTGTTGAAAGTCAGCATGGAGCAGTAGCTAGAGTGTCAAACTAGGAGAGTCAGATTTGAATCCCCATTCTGGAAGCGTGGGTAACCGTGGGCCAGTCACACCCTCTCAGCCTTACCTACCTTGAAGGGTGGTTATGAGGCTGAAATGGAGAAGGGGAGAATGTTGTAAGCCTCTTTGGATCCCCATTGGGGAGAAATGTAGAATATAAATGTAGTAAAAAAAATTTAAAAATATTTTACAACGAACTCTTCATAGGAAAGCCTGCTCTCCCCCCCCCCCCCCAAATATGGCAAATCTCCAAGATTATCTTCTTGGCTGGGGGTTGGATCCAGAACACCATCAGCAGAGTGATGCTTGCAGAGCAAAACATCCCTGCTTCCCTTCTCCTGTGGCATCCCTGCTGAGACACCGCTCCTGGGGGTCAAGAGCCTCTCAGGAACAGTTGGGGGGAGTGGGATCATTGGAAATTTCCCTCCCCTCCTCCACCTACACAAGTGCCGTCTCACCAGCATGAATGCCACTACGCCAGCAGAACAGGAGTCGGGGGTCCAGCCCTGGAGTAACCCTGTAAATATCTCTGTTTCAAACTGACTTTGTGTTTTTCATTTAAAAAAATAATCAGACTGCTCATCAAGTGGCACAGAAGAGCTGTCTGGCCGTATACAATACCGGCAGAAGTTTGTGAACTGGAGCATATGCAGTCCCTGTTCTAACACATTGGTTGCCTCTAAAAGTACTTGAGACTTTATTCTGGAGTCTCTGCTTCTGCAACTGAATGCTGCATTTGCTTATATCAAAACCTGTTCTACGTTTATTTATATGAATTGTTTTAATTAGGTTTGCAGCTGACACATTAGTTTGTTGCAGGACTTGGATTTTGTTTTACCTTTACCTGACTGCAGGAAAAGCTAGGAGAATTTCAACTCCCCCCCCCCCAATGCATTTGTTCAGTTTAATGTCTTCAGCACCAAAACTTGATATTGTTTTAGTAAATGAGTAACGATAGGTGCGTGGGTGCTTGTGTGGTGTGGGAGGTAATCCAGGATCTCTTTCTCATTGTGCAATCTCTGTGTTTACTTCTGTGTTTAGCCTACAGGGCAAGAATCTGTTTATCCACCTGCCGGGCAGTATCCTTACCCTGCGGTGCCCGGAGGTTTCCCACCTACTGGAAGTGGAGGGTACCCTCCTGCTCCACAAGTAGGTGGATTCCCGGGGGCTGCGGGTTACCCTGCACCTGGTGGGTATCCACCTGCACCTGGTGGCTACCCTGGAGCTCCTCAGCCTGGTGGGATGCCAACTTACCCTGCAGGTAATGTGCCAAGACAGTGTGTTGCTCCACTGTAACTGAATGTATGTATCTAGTGGTAAAAGAAGGAAGGAAATGTGGCCATACCGTTAATGGTTTTTTATTTACGTCCTGCACTTTGGAAAACTCGGAGCTTTGATGGGCAAAATTCAGCACCTGGCTCCTGGAGGACTTCCTACAAGGTCTATAAATTATGATGAGGGCTGGATACTGTATAACCAAGTTCTGTTTCCACTGTGCTGCCGACATGCACCGCAGTCCCATCTTTGGCCCTTGATCAGTAAAAGGGGCCAGTGTATTCAGGGATACTTTTCCATGGTCATCGCTGGAAAGTTTCCCAGGGCCTCTGGCTTCTCAGAAATGGCAACAGCAGAATTTGGCCGAGTATTTAATCTCTTCTGATCAAAGAGAACTTTCGTTAAGGAAATAAATGGTCGATAGTGAAGTCCCTGTAGGTTAGCACTCATTTATCCATCATATTCCAGATTTTGTTGGAGATTCTTCTTCTGCCCGGGCTGGTTTATTACATATGTTGGATCATAGGAAGGGATACAAATGCCTAGTAAAATGTAGTGTTACATTTCAACATTGATTTCTGAGCAGACACGTTTTAACTTGCCCATGGGACCTGGTCATCTGGTGGTTGTGTTATTTAAAAGATAATACCTGTTTAACAAACATGTTAAGTAATGTTTGCTTTATTAACAGCAGCAAAGCAATGTTTTGCACCACATTGGAAACAACCAGTGCCCACCTTGAAAAACGGTTAGCTTGAATATGGCTAATTTCAAGTCTTAAGAACTCTCATACACAACCGAATAAATTTATTGAAAGATGGTCCATTTTTGTCACAGCACAGAATGATACAGCAAATGATGGAATAAGACCACATTTGTTTCTTAATTCTTTATGTTACTTGGAATTGTATCTGTAAGTATTGTATATATGAATGATGCTGATTTTTTTCTTTTTTGATATTTGTGGTACATGACTGATTATACCTCTTTTGTACTTTTGTATGTAAAACGTTTTTTTAAAAATTGTCAGTGGCAACTTAGTGGACATAGGGACCTCTTGATCATGGCCACTTAAGAGCAGATTTTCAAAAGTTGCAAGGAATATGAATTGTTGGCTGTTGCAAGACTGTTGACAGGGAAGCAGTGTTGGTGCCACCTCTTCTGGAGGTGATTTGGATAGAAGCAGCAGCAGCGACGGGGGAAGGCAACAGAGACGGTGGGGAAATGGTAGAAGCTGTAGCCCTTGTCCATACGAAGACGTCTGCATATTGCTGTTAAGCTTATGGATTTGGGCTCTTCCTGCAGTAAAAGGAAGATTTATTGAATATTTTGTAGACAGCCAGTGTGGTGGAGTAGTTAAGAGTCTCAGACTAGGATTTGAGGCCCCAGGTTCAAATCTCCACTTTGCTGTGTAAGCTTGCTGGATGAACTTGAACAATCACGCATGCTCAGTCTAATCTATCACAAGGTTGTTGTGATAAAATGGAGGAGTGGGGAATAGTGCAGGCTTTATGGGGGGTGGGGAAAGGTGGGGTATAATTAAGCAATATAAAGCAATTTAGTTTTTTTATTTAATGTTTTTAATACTCTTTTGGCTACCATGGCATTATTCATCTCTCCCTGCTTTATTGCAGGTCCTGGGTTTGGAGTACCTTCTAATGGATCCAGCTTTGGCTATCCCCAGCCTCCATCCCAAAGCTATGGAGGAGGTGGACCAGCACAAATGCCAGGTATATGAAGTTACCTTGTCAGTTATTGTGCTTCTGCCAGTGGTCAAGCACGTCCGATAAAATATTTAATACAAACAAAAATTTTGATAAACATCTCATCTCTCACTGATCAAATTTAGATGCTGCTCTGTTTAGTTTCTAAACCAGTGTGTGAAAATATGGTTAGGAACTAGCTGTCATTAACTGGGCTAGTGCCAATTCCGATTTAACACCATGCCTTAGTTAATATTAACCAAGAGGGGAAATGACATGGGGAAGGGGAAGAGGGAAGGAAATAGAGTGTGTAAATTTATGGCAACTGCCTGGGCCTTAATTGCTTAGGAGGCTGCTGGTGTCAAGTCTGAAATGAGCCTGTTTCCTTAGAAGAACATAAAGAGCCCAGGTCACCATCCTGTTTCCCATCGGATCCTCAGAACGAGCACAGAGGCCAAAATGTCTGCTTACTGCTGTCCGCCAACATTCAGAAGTGTAATGCCTCTTAACATAGAAGTCCCATTTGTCACACTGTGCAGTGGTCTAACCTGTAGTAGATGGCCTGGGAGTAGGGGTGTGCGCTTTGGATTTCCTGTTTGGGTTATTAACCCGAATAGGGCCTGATTTGTATAGATTCGAGGGTTCCCGAATCGGCCCCAGCATTGCTGAGCCGATTAGGGAAGCCCGAAGCAAAGCTTTCCGAAGCATTTCAGAACACTTCTTTGTGTAGAGCAGCAGCAGCACTTTCCATGCCCTTTGCAAATGCAAGAAAAGTGCTGCTGCTGCTTTCAAAGCTCCCGACATCTTTTTCACCTGATGGGAGGGGGGAAGAGGGAACTCACTCTTCCCCCCTCCCATCCAATGAAAAAGCCTGCTTTGATCTTCGGTGTGCTCAGAATATTTACGGAGCATTCCGAAGCAGCTTAAATACCCGAACCTGAAGCAGCTTGCCGCTTCAGGTTTAGGGGTATTCCGGATTTTCCTGCTTCGGGTAAACCTCTACCTGGGAGTTCCAGTTAGTTTGGGAGGGGACCTTCCCTTGTAAGCCACTTTGGGTACCTATTGGGGAGAAAAGCGAGATATAAATCAATCGTGACTGCTGGCGGGAGTTCCATCACCCGTTGGTGAACGAGTAGGTTTTTCCACAAGCAGGAGGGGATGGAAGGAGAGAGGCAGGATCTCAGAGCGGCACAGAAAATGTCCCTATCTGGAAGGTGCCCGTGGTGTTGTGCGGCCTGTAGAAGTTTGACTGGTTCTCAGTGTGGCTGCGCTTGCCTTGAAGGATCAGGGCCGTTGCTTAGGGGTGCTGCTTGACTCAGTCCTCTAATATGATCTCTCGTTAGCTGTTAATTAGAATAGCTGAATGGGGTCTCTAGATTCAGATGGGCTATTTATCTGTGCTTATGGTCTCACGTCCCTTCACAAATGCAGAGGGTGTTACATGGTTTGCATGCCGCTGTAGGGATTTATTCAGAGGGGAACTTTTAGTTGAAGACTAATTGAAGACTGATCCTTCAGTTGATGATCAACTGAATGTATTGCCCTAATGCTGTCTTCTTTTCTTAAGTCGGATATCCTGGTGGGCAAACACCTAGTCCAGTACCTCCTCAGGTAAGTTGTTTATATTTCTATAATGAAATATGTTGTTGTTTTTGTTGGGAAAGAATGTGAACTGTTTTGATAAACAGAAAAGTAACCGGGGCTGCTTCCACACCAGGGTCATTTCCCATGGTAGTCTGGTTGCTGATGCGATTCTGTGTGGAATCGCCCTTGCACAAAAGATTCCAGACAGCCCAGATTAATCCGTTTTCTGCTGTGGTTTTCCTTTCACACCTGATATGAATTGAAGCCCCCGCCCACATTGTGTTCTCGCTTGACCCTCAGGAACCTCTGCCCTCCCTATTTTAATTTTCTTTATTTTGAGGAGCATGAGAAACACAGTGCCACATAGAAATCTCGCGATGCCTTTTATTAAAAAGCTCCATGTATATGCCGATACCTCAGGCAATCCCCTACCGCTTGCTAAAAGGCAGATCAAGCTATGGTGATTCTCTGCTGTGTTTTTAAACATGAGTATGATAACCAGATGGCAGCCGAGACGAACCACTGGGGGCTGCAGCAGCCATGCTCCTTGTCCTACCTGACAGGTTGCAGCCTGTCTGAAAGGGAAACAGACACGTGTGTGATGAGGGGCCTGGCCTCATGCAAGCCACAGCCTGGTCTGCCACACCCTGCGACGGTGTCCATTGCTGAGCCAGGACTCAGGAGACGGGTAACCTGTAAGGCAACTTGCGCAGTAGGTGTTAGTCTGATATTCTGGACTTAGCTCTCCTCTTGTGTGAGAGTGCAAGGTAAACCCCAATTTTCACCAATTTCCTCCTGCGCACTCTTGCCTCATCACTGTGTGCACTCTCGACCACCTCGCGCTCTAAGTCCCCACGGCCGAGGGCTCTTGGGCTGTGTCCCTGCTTACCTGGGTTCATTGATGCTGGTCAGAGGTTATGTTGGGAGGGAAGGGGACTGATTGGCCACTGGGGAGGGGGCTTGGGCACAAGCGGATAGGATGCTGTGGCAGTTGGCATTCTGTGCTCTGCTGGGCTGCTTGGGTGGGGCTGGGCACGGGGGGGGGGGGAGCAACTTTTCCCCTACAATGGGCATCTATGGGCTACGCCGTCTTTTCTTGTAGCGTAACTTCCCACCATTACAGAAGGTATTCCTGTGCCTGGAATGGCTTACGGAGTGGACCCACTTGAGCCCTGGCTCGCTGGCCCAAGGATTTATGCCCTGGTTATGCCTGTGCCCAGCCTCCATGGCTGGCTGCTGGTGGAGGCCCCTGGTGGTGTGGTGCTGAGCTGCTTCACCATCATAGGGGGGGATTACAACAGCGTACGTCCAGGATATGCCACTGTAACTCCTAGTTGGCTTCCAGGACGCTTTCAACTCCCCCCCCCCCCCCCGAATTGCACTGCCCTTATGTTTTTTATTTTAAGAGATGTTGAAAGCTACAACTATAAGGCAGGATATAAAAGGTTTAAATACATCTTGGGAACATGCTTGCTTCTCCTAAATTCCAATGAACTTCCACAGGTCTTAGTAGTCTGTCACATTCTGGCATTCCCTTGGAGTTAAATGCATAGAAATCAAGAAAAACTTGCCATACTTTTATTTTTGGCAATCTAAAGAAAGAAACCTGTAAATATGTTATGTGTAATATTGTAAGGGCTTGGGGTGGCTAAGTTCAAACCTCAAGAAAGTAGGTTTGGGTTAAAATTAAAGGGAACTTTCTAAATCTAAGAGTAGTACAGGAATGCAATCAATGGTAGAAGTTCTGGATCTCCCTCTTTTCACGCAGAGGCGGATTCCTCTCACCCAAGCCAATAAAATCTGTCAGTTCTACTCTGCCTTCCTCTGCAATCCTCCAGCAATGAACTTGAGTTAAGGGCTTCTTTTTTACATGAAAGAGGATGAAAATATCGACCTTGTGTGACATCAAAATACAAACAAAATCTTTAAAACATTTTTATCACCTTGGAAACAGATCTGGGATCCCATAGCAACTTGGGAGGCTTTCTTTACTTTTTGAGGACTGTGGCCACCAGTGATTCTAGGCTTTGTCAAAGTATCTGGCTTATGGGGCTTGTGTTTATAATTCAATGAAGATTTTGTGCAGTAACACACAGGTTTCTTATTCTCAGCCTGCAGCACTGGTTCAAAGTATGCAAGGCACAATTCGACCAGCTCCCAATTTTGATGCAGGGAGGGATGCAGAAGTTCTGCGCAAAGCTATGAAGGGTTTTGGTAAGAGCCATTGCGTTCTGTCAGTTGTGTTTATTCATGCTTGAATTTGCTGAAGCCTAGAAGCGCAAGACTTTTTCTCTACCTCTTCTTTATACTTCACTGGGTATCTTTAATATTAGTAAATTGGCATATTGGCATATCCCCTCTAAGAGTGTAGGATCTGAATAAATTCTGCAATGCAATGGGGGGAGTGTATTTGCAACTTCCCCCCAGCCACCAGGGGTCAAATGTTTAGCTAGGTGGGCATTTTTTGTGGAATACTGGCGACAGAAAGGTTAGTGTTGGATACAGTTATGATGGAGGTTGGGGAACAGTAAATATGAGAAGGCATTACATAAAGGATGTTTAATGTGAAAAAGAATGTGGTTTGGTGGTTACAGTGTTGGACTAGGATCTGGGAGACCACGGCTCAAATCTCCACTGTGCCGTGGAAGCTCGCTGGGAGACCTTGGGCCAGTCACCCACTCTCAGCCTACCCTACCTCACAGGGTTGTTGTGAGGATAAAATATAGGAGAGGAGAATGATGGAAGTCCCTTCTGGTCCCCGGTGGGGAGAAAGGCGGAGTGTAAATGAAGTAAATTAATTAATAACTTAATGCACCCCGCTGCACCACACCCAACCAAGGTAAAAACTCATTTTGTTATTGACCACTCTGCAGATATTGCTCCCATGTTTGAAGTTTTTTCCCCCAAAGCCCAGGGTGTTAAAAACTTGCTATATGTGTGACAGCATGGACTTCACATTTTAAGTAGTAAACCGCAGGGACATGCGGCATTTATGAACCCCCAGCTGCAGCATTCTCTGTGTCCCCAAAAGTGTTTTTTGCAGGGTGGGGGGAGGTCAACTAAGGGAATGAGGTTAAAATCGGCCTCTGTGGGACTAGACCAAGAAGGAAATTTAGAGCATTTGCCTTTATACTTCCTAGGGACGGATGAACAGGCCATCATTGATGTGGTGTCCAGCCGCTCGAACAGTCAAAGGCAACAAATCAAAGCTGCTTTCAAGACCATGTATGGCAAGGTATGATCGCTGGTGATCAAAAAGAATCCTTAGAAAGAAAGATGGAGGGTTTGTGTGTTCAACTGGCTGAACAAACTGAGGCCTGAGGCTTTGGCATAACTGCCCACTCTTCCTATCAAGTCTGTGGAAGGTTGAGACGCTGGAATGAAATTTAGTGCACAGATTTAGGACTCAGTTCTGTGTTTTAAGGATAACTTGCGGCTGTCCCCCTGCATCTGTTTTCAGGCGAGACATGAGTTGGGGTGGATATTGACAGGATCTTGGCATCTGTGAAGGTGACCATTTGTCCACTGGATCCTTGCCCATCCTGGCTGCTAAAATCGTGAAAGGACCATATAAATGAGCCCTTGACGTATGTCATGCATAAGTCACTAAATCATGGCACCTTCCCTTGGCCACTCAAAGGGGCGGGTATCTACTTTAAAAAAAAATCCCTACAGAAAAGTCATGTGACCAATTGTCACCCAGTCTGTAGTCTGCTAGTCCTGGGGAAAATGATTAAGAGAGCAGTCATGGATCAGCTCCAGATCTTCTTGGATAACTCATGTGCTCTAGCAGTAGAAAAGAGCAAGAGTCCAGTAGCACCTATAAGACAAACAAAATTTATGGTTGGGTGTGAGCTTTTGTGAGTCACAGCTCACTTCTTCAGAAATCAGATATCCATTCATCAGGTATCTGAAGAAGTGCGCTATGACTCTCGAAAGCTCACACCCAGCCACCAGTTTTGTTCGTCTTATAGGTGCTACTGGACTCTTGCTCTTCTCTGCTGCTACAGGCAGACTAGCACGGCTACCCATCGTGATCTATATTCACGTGATTTAGATTCTTTTCAGACTGGTTTCTGGCCAGGCTATGGAACAGGGATGACCTGGTGGCCTTAGCTGATGACCTCGATATGAATGTAGACAAAAGGCCGTTGTCCGACTCCTCCCAGCGTTAAGCCAAGGAGTGGGCTTCAGAATCGGGCGAGGAGGAGGGTTGCTTCCGCAGCCTGGTCCCTCTCTGACTCCCTTAGCTGGCCTTCCCAGTCATGGTCCCCTGTTGGGCTGCTGCTCATCCACTGGGGATGGCTCTGACGTGCTGGCCACTGCCTGTGAGGAACTCTAGTAAGTGTGGGGGCGGGGTGTGCAGCCTCAGAAAGCCATGCTTCTTTTGTTGCTCCTTCTGAATCCATCTGCAGCCTTTGATAAGTAGATCATGCCATCTTATGGAAGCATTTCGAGGCAGGATAAGTCTCAGAGGATGTGCCTTGAACAGATTCTTCACAGACTGGACGTAAAGGGTTGCCACTGGAGACCAGGTGTCTTGTGGGGTTCCATAGGGTGCAGTCAGAATGGGTGCCTGAGACAGAACCCAGAATGTTGGCTAACTATAGAATGCCTCTCTTTCTGATGCTTGTTTTTCTAACTGGGCAGGATTTAATTAAAGACTTGAAGTCAGAGCTAAGTGGAAATATGGAGGAGCTGATCCTTGCGTTGTTCATGCCAAGCACTTACTATGATGCGTGGAGTTTAAGGCATGCAATGAAGGTATGGTTTTTCGTTGGGAAAATCTACATGTTGAAAACTGTAAGACCGGAATAAGCAGAAACGATTTTAAACTCTCGCCTAGATCAAAGCATTCAAACTTTATTTGCAGTAACAAAGTTGTCTGCATGAGTGGAAACCTTGTTGATTTGGGGCCGCTGACAATAAGCATGTTTGATAAATCCTCCTTTAGTGCACATTTCTTCCAACAGCCACACTGTTTGCAATCCAAAAGAAATTTATTTCAGAGTAGGCAGAGGTTGCAAGTTTTTACTGCAACATTGTCACTAAGTGTAGCGCTTTTTTCTTCTTCAGTGGAATGGGATAAATCCAACCATCCTCCACATATCCTTGATCCAACCTAAGTGGCTCTTTTTCTAATGGAAGAACCATTTAATTTGGAGGAAGGTTCCTTACTTTCTAAGAGGGTGTCAAACTTGACCCAGAAGGAAAGGTGGGGTATACATTTTTTAATAACTCTACAAACTTTGCTCAGTGGAGTGGTAGGACAGGGGTGCACTACACCCCATTGAATGACAAACATCCCCTTATAGGAGAAGTTAAAGGAAGTTCTGGGGAACACCACTGAGGTGGGGGGGGGGGGCTTTTGCACATGGGGATACCTGCCTGTGAGAACCAGGCCACCCTTTTGCACGTCTACATTTTCGGCACCAGTTTCTCAGTCCCTGTGGCAGTGAAGGTGCTTCTTCCTTCTTCCCTCAGGGCGCAGGCACCCAGGAGAATGTGCTGATCGAGATCCTTTGCACAAGGACAAACCAGGAGATTAAAGAAATAGTCCGGTGTTACAAGACTGAATTTGGAAGAGACATTGAGCACGATATTCGGGCGGATACTTCGGGACACTTTGAACGGTTACTTGTATCCATGTGCCAGGTGAGAGGGCCTTCTGTAATAACCCTCTGCACGGGGGTATTTAGGGTGACGGGTTTATCACGGTAGTCCACTTTCTCCTTCGGTCATAGTGAGATTTTTAAGACGTTAATCGGAATAGTCAGGCTTGTAGACCTATTTCCAGTAAAGAGATGACCTGCGGAGTAATTGATGCGGGTTTGAAAGCAGTGCCGCCGAGTGCTACAGCATCTTAACAGGCGAGAGGCCTTCCAGTTGTGTAACGCTTTTCTTGTGTATGCCTGTGTAGATATTTCTTGGAAGAATAATGGTGATCTGTGTCTGAATTATGCCTGTTATTTAGGTTAAGACACGACCAAAGTGAAGGGGAGCAGTAGTCTTTGAGCAAGAGGGGACAGTTAACTCGGTGGAACACAGCGCCATGTAGGAAGGCTCTGGTACAGAAATGATTGAGAAGCAGCTGCCAGTGTTGGGAGGAAGAGCATTTGTTCAGTCTCTGGAGTTGTGGCAAAGGGGAGTTGGGTTGCCAGCAGCTAGTGTAGTGGCTGAGAGACTGAGGCATGAATTGGGAAATCCCTCATTCAGATCTTGCCACTGCTATAAACTCACTCGGTGGACTCAGGTAACTGATGCCTCCTAATACTGCTGATTTTACAAGGGGAGAGAAAGGTAGGTGAAACACGAGGATGTTGTAAATGTTGGCTTATTTATTACTAATTTAATTATTCACGTTTGTGTTTTCTTTGCAGTGATCAAACATGAATCTTCTATGATGTAAATGGAGGCCATGATTTTAGCTCTTTAATTTAAACCAAAGGGGGGAAAGTGCGCTGTTTTTCTACTCATGTAATACTGTTTACTACCTGCTTAACATGTCATGCTTATTACTTACATTTATTTCAGATTTCTGTGATCTCAGTCCTATCACATCGCTTATTAGATATTTCCCCTTTGATTGCATCGACTTATACTGTGTAATCTGCCTTGAGTCTTAGTGAGAAAGGTGGACTACAGAGAGCATAAATAAATACTAATAAACGAAACGGAGACCAGAGCTAGACCTCCTTTGGTGGGGTCTGGTTTGTGCCCCCGTAGCTTGCTGTAGCTTCCCTAATTCACGCCAGGAACCTCCTGATCACCTTGAGTGGCACGAGATTAAACATCAGGATTAAAGGGCACAGAGTGAACCTGCCAAACTCTGCACTCCCAATGCTCCTTTCAAATGACCGAGGACAACTTGCAGCAAGGGAATCTGTTGTGCGCTGGGTGTTACGGATACGTTTTGTTTTCCTTTGCAGGGTAATCGGGATGAAAATCAAACGGCAGACTTCCAGAAGGCCCAGCAGGATGCTCAGCGCCTTTACCAAGCTGGCGAAGGAAAACTGGGCACGGACGAGTCTTGCTTCAACATGATCCTGGCCACAAGGAGCTTCCCCCAGTTGAAAGCAACCGTCGAAGCTTACTCTCAGGTCATGTTCTGGAGAGGAAGCTGGCCGCGGTTTGGGTGGCGGTGAGGTGCCACCCTCAGCAGGAATTGCACCCTTTTAGGCCCGCGGTTGTCTTCCAAGGGTGTAACTCTGCTTGGAAAGGCACCTCAGATCAGTGACGGCTGGAAAGAATGGGGCTGGAATCGGCCTTTGCCGAGTCCCTCATCTCTTCCCTGCCTTCTCTTTGCAGATTGCTAACCGTGACCTACTAAGCAGCGTGGGCCGGGAGTTTTCAGGAAATGTAGAGCGTGGCTTGAAGGCGATTGGTAAGTCTCTTCCTGCTTTAGCCTGTTCAAAGAGGATTTTTTGTGTGTGTGCCTGGATGGTTCATCTCAATAATTATTAAGCACTTGAGGAGGACAGGGATTTCCAAAGAAAATTCCCCATGACGACAGAGCAGGATTTTACTGCCCTCTTGTATAACTAGCAGTAGAAGGCTGCAACTGAATAACATTTTCCAGAGAGTAACTTCCCTGGAATACAGTGGCATTTAATTGTGGGTAGACCTGCTTAGGATTGCCATTATATTATGCAAAACAAGAGATCACATGCAAATTGGCTTAAGTTGCATAGTAAACATGCACATTTCAGGATGAACTTATTTGTATGCTCGCTTTCAACTTGTTCCCCCAGCAGCAGCCCAGAAGATGGAGTTCCTTTGAGGAACACCTCGGTCAGAGGCTGGGCTATCAGGCCCCGCCCACTTTCTTCCTGAAAGCCGTTACTATGGAGGTGCGAACCTCTATGACTTCCTAGCGATATTTAACAAAATAGAATCGAGGCTTTAATATGTGAGAAACACTACAGTCTGGAAAACAGAAAACCAGTTGCTTAGTGAGCAAAGAGAATTCACAGGCAGGCTAAATTCTCCATGCTTATTTCTTGTGTCCAGGCACAGACGTGCGCGAAGGCTAGACCATTTCATGGAGGATAGGTCCATCAATGGCTGCTAGCACGCTGAATTAAGGGAACTTCCATATACAGAAGCAGTAAATCTTTGAAATCCAGTGTCAGGAGGCAGCATGAGAGGAAGACCTTGGCCTCTATGCCCTCTCTTTGTTGGCCCTCCAGGGCAACTGGTTGACCTCGGTGTGAGGCAAGATGCCGCACTAGGTGGTCTGATCCAGCAGGGTTCTTCTTACGTGGGAAAATTTTGCCTTAGTTCCAGGACACCCCAAAACATCCTGTCTTTCAATGCTGCCTTTCAGCGTAAGCAAACACAAGAGTTTCTGTAGAGGGTATCATCGTAATGAGGCTAATATTAACCAGGTTACAGTGGAAGTCCAGCTAGTGTCTTCCAAACTAGAATACTAGCCCTTCTGCACACTCTTATCTCCAGATACTTCTCTCTCTCTCCCTCTTTGCCCCCATAATAAATCCTCCTGTTACCTTTGTTAATGCCCCAGAGCTGCTTATTCCCCACCCCTCCTGCACCCTGATGTGCCCTAAAATCCTGATGTAGAGACCCCAGAGGACCAACAGATCCAACAGCTGGGCTCCCCATCCTCCTCCCACTATCCATTATTACAGCATCTCCTTCCTTTTGTCTACAACCCTTAAAATGCATTGCACCAACGTTAGGGGTTAGGAGCAGAGAGAAGTCCCCATATAAATATTTAGATACACTGAAGGTAAAAAGCAAAGCCATCTGGGATTGAAAGTGGTTCCCGATACTGGAAATGACACTGTGGCCGGATGCTGTTGATGATGAGCCATGTTTTGAAAATGACCTTGGGGCAACTTCCTTGCAGTGCAATGTGCCCTGAACCGCCCAGCCTTCTTTGCGGAGAGACTTTATCATGCCATGAAAGGAGCCGGCACAGACGACTCTGCACTTGTGAGAATTGTCGTCACTCGTAGCGAGGTGAGCACTTCCAAAGTACTACTGTCTGCATCTCAAGGTGAAACAAAAGATCTCCCCACACTCATGCCAACTGAGGTGTCCAAACTGGGCATCTGCTTTAATTAGCTTGGTTTCCATTGGGGCGCTTACTTTTCAACACTTTTATCTCCAACTGCAGTTAAGAAATGAGTAGCAAAAACAGTTGTTTCAGAGTGCACTTTTGACACATCAAGACTGGTTGTACGGTTGTCTTTTTCATTTATAAGCCCCTTTTTTCTATTGGGCTAATGTAAGTAGTACACTGCCTAGGTTCAGGTCCATTTCTAGTATTGAAATATGATAAAATCAGCTACCCGAGCAAGGTCAGGCTAGGAAAGCAAAATGGAGTCCTCCCTCTTCGTTCAGCATCCTGGTCTCTAACCCTTTAAAAGCCTCACCCCTGGTGGCGTTCTGGCAGTCACGGCTGTCCCTGCTTCTGTACTCTGTTTTGCAGCTTCCTGTACACTAGAGGATTTCCAGCCAAAAAGCAAGTGTGTTGATGTGTTAGTTTCTTATTTTTGAAAAGTATTTTATTCTGGATAGCTTGCCAAACTTAGGTAGTCCTTCCTTAGCATTATGGTGACAAAGAAAGACATTTTTTTTCCATGAGCCAAGCTGGCCCCAAAGAATAGTTGCCAATTCGCCAAGTTTTGGGTGACAAGCCAAGCAATTTACCTTAAAATGGAAGCTGAGGAATAAATCATTAGTGGGCTTTTTGTAGACTTTTTAAAAAAATCAGTAATTCACAAGTTGCTAAAGTTAAAATAATGTTCTGCAACAATGTACTTCCCAGTTGGTTTGTATTTAAGAACACCTATAGCTTTTTTCATTGTAAGATTATGAGAGAAAAGGAGCAGGCTATGCATTTCCCCTTATATCTCTGAAACCAAAAGGACAAGAGATTTCCTTTTTTAAAATGAAAGCAGGGAACTAATCCATTGTCACAGTAGATTGCTGTAGCATAATGCTATAGCAATCTTAGCTATTAGAGTGTATATATAAAAATAAAAACTAAAAGCCCTCTGGTGGTGCAGGAGGGAATAGCAGCCAGAGGGAGTTGAAGCAAAGAAAACTTCTGTGTGGGTGGCGCTGGTGTCCGGTTTCACAGCAGCAATGAGAGCTCCCTGGAGATTAATCTCCCTGTAGGAACGGCTATGCTCTCTTCTCCCTCACCGCCCCACCTCACACACGCTTAGCCAAGAAGCTTGCTGCTATATGGTATGTGAGTGACGTTTGTTTTATTAATATCCATGCCTCATGATCATCAGTTCCTGGTTAGCGGAAGTTGCTCTCGCGAGAGACTTGCGCAAAAGCTTCCCTTCCTTCCCCCAAGAGGATTTCTGCTGTAGTCTGTACAGAACTTTTCTTTCTTTCTTTTTGGTACAGATTGATCTTGTACAAATCAAGCAGCTGTTCACCCAGATGTACCAAAAGACTTTGGGAACTATGATATCCAGCGACACCAGTGGGGACTACAGGCGCTTGCTCCTGGCAATTGTGGGTCAATAGTGAGCACTGCCACTCTCTCAGAGGAAATGAGCCAACGATCCCTACATGTATGCGTATGACAATGTAAACCAATATCTGCTTCTAATGGATGACTTGAGGGGGCCTTTATTTTGCACATATAAATTGCCTTAATTTAGCATGCCATGTACTTTAATAATGTAAAATAAGACACTTGCGGTTTATAACTTGTCCAGTGTATTTTTTGGATATTTGCAGAACAACACTATAAACCTTATTTCTTAGAAAAGCACATGCCGGAGAAGAGACTTTCTGTAGGGAACGTCTTGCTAGACAAGGGATGCTTTAGAAGGCTGCAAGCGACAGCCCCAAAATGTCCACTTCCTACTTTCTCTTACATGAACACCAGCTGAAGAAGTGAGCTGTGGCTGAAATATCTGAAGAAGTGAGCTGTGGCTCACGAAAGCTCATACCCTACCACTAATTTTCTTAGTCTTATAGGTGCTACTGGACTCCTGCTCTTTTCCAATGCTACAGACAAACACGACTACTAATCTTGATTGAACGCCTGCTGTTCAAGTCAGAGCCCATGGAACTTTTCCACTAACATACTTCTTTTGGCCTAAGGTGCCATCGTTACTGCAACAGATCCATGGAATCTGATTCAAAGAGTGCAGTAATATTTAGTGCAGGAAAGCAAGCATCTCTATCCTGGGTTCTCTTCCCTCCTCTTCCCAAGGTGAGCAGACAGGGAACTTAAAACAAGGTGGAGCATATGATTATAAATGGGAGGAGTTAAGCTCAAGCACTGAAAACTAGGGGTGTGCACCCGAAAAATATACAGGGAAAAGCTTCGGAAAAACCTGAAATGCAAAGCGGCACGCCGCTTCAGTTTTCTAAGTCGCTTCGGTATGCTCCGTAAAGAGCATACTGAAGTGACGGGGAGAGGAGAGGCCCGGCCCACCCCCAGCCTTAAACTCCCCCCCCCCAGCCTTTAACCTCACCCCCCCCCACCCCACTTACCTCGTCAGGCGGAAGGCTGGAGCCAATGCTGCACCGGGCAGCAGAGAAGGCCTTCCCTGCTGCCATCGCTGTGCAGCTGCAGCCGTCGCGGCTGGCCAGCAGAGGGGGCCTTCCCTGCTGTGCCAGCTGGCTGGCAGAGAGACCCTTTAGTCTTCCTTCAAGGTAATCCTGAATTAATTCCATATGTAGCTCAATTCCTTTATCTATTCTAAACTTTTAACATGTTGGGGTCCCTTTCATACAGGCTTTTAAACCCATGTGGGTTCTGAAGGTAAACTATTTTTAGGGGTTCGCACACCCAAAGATAAAACGCTGTCCTCACACAGGTAATGGTGGTTTCTGTATGGGAAGCGGGCTTGTGTGATTTCCTCATTGCAGCAGCAGCAGCAGCAGCAGCAACAGGACTTTCACATGGCAGGTCTCCTTGCTCCAGTCCTCTAGCAGCAGCCACCACCATCACCCCTGAGCCACGAGGGCTTTTGTAATTAAAAAAATCAGCACTATTATCATTATATTAATATACCATTATTAACAGGTTCTGTGAACCCAGTTTTCTTTAAACAGAAAAAGCCTCTAGCCCCTTCTGCTGAGAAGACATACCTTTCTCCTTATATCTGCAACGCAAGGGGCTTGAGATTTTTTAAAAATGCAATCTAAGAATTCAGAGAACCTTTTACACCTATTGACAATGAGAGTCAGTTTGGTGTAGTGGTTAAGAGCGGCAGGACTCTGATCTAGAGAACCGGGTTTGATTCCCCACTCCTCCACTTGAAGCCTGCTGAGTGACTTTGGGTCAGTCACAGCTCTCTTAGAGCTCTCTCAGCCCCACCCACCTCACAGGGTGATTGTTGTGAAGATAATAACATACTTTGTAAACTGCTCTGAGTGAGCATTAAATGGTCCTGAGGGTGGTATATAAACTGAATGTTATTATGTTACTATATAACAATCATATAGTGCTAATTTTTGGAGAATAAAGAAGCCCCTCTGCGCAGTTGCGGGGAGGGAAAATCCAAACTTTCCCATCCACACAGCAGCCATTGAGGCTTTACTGCACACTTTCCCAAAACTTTGGAGCAAAGGAGGCTTGAGATCAGAGAAAAGCCGAGGAAACCTTGGAGGTGTGTGAATGCATCACAATGCTGTGGGAAACAGGAAAAATAAGACTTCCCCAAAGCATTGAGCCTGAGACAGATAATGGCCAATGAAGCCTTAATCTGTTTTTTCCAAAACCTGTTTCAGTCTTCTTGCTGTACTTTATCCTTTAGATGTACAAATTTTTTAAAGAAATTTCTTCCCTTCAAAGACCAGAGAGTTTTAAAAGCCCGCTTGAAAGGGACCAGATTCCCTGCCATAAGCATCTGGAATTTTATGTTATCAATAAGCAAAAGTTAATTATCAACCAGCAAAAATTACAGTCATCAATATTAAAAGAAAAGACATCACCAACTGCAGCTGTGGCCCATGCACAAAATTTATTGTGCGCTTCTTGTTAAAAAATACTTTAAAAGGTTTAAAACATGCATCAGGTCTCCAATTCAGACAAAGGGTTATGAACAAGTCCTAGTTTGTGGCAAACCAATGTGAGATGAAATCAGTGGACATTAGATTCAAACTGTTTTCCACACAGGACAAGAAAAGTAAGTAGCAAAATTTCAGAAGATTTAAAGTAAATAGTACTTGGCTACATTTATGAAATCAGCACATGGTTTCCATTTTATTTTACCAAACATTCCATTAGCTATAAAAAAAAAACATTGCATGCATCCTGATTTTATATTTTCATTAACATCTTAAGGTTGAACAAACAATTATGCATTGTATGGCAAAAAAAATCCCCCATTATAATAATCACACTTGTGACCACTATTTCAATGATCATTAGCTATTTCAGCAATTTAATACAAAGAAATAAAATATCCATAACATATACAGACCCCATAAGATGTTTTTTCTGTACATCATAGTTCCATATATTAAATATTTGCAAAATGAAAGCATGCAATACACAAAATACAAAGCCAAGCTTTAGAGATTTGATATGAATAAAAAATTTACTTTAAATGTCATGTATAAACTTTAATTAGAAGTACCTTAAAATTAACTATTTTTACTGTTAGACATTCAAGTTTGGGGAAAGTCTCAAAAAGTTGGGCAAAAATAAGGGTTCTCAATTAAATAGTTTTCAAAACCTATGTTCAAGTAATAAACATTTCTATATAGAAATTGTCTGATAATGTCAACTAAAAAATTATGTTGAACAGTGTACAGAATCAACAATAGGAGTACACCTGAGGTCAGCATTACACATAATTACTAAATTTTTGGCATTCCACCCCCACCCCCCCGCACCTTAAAGCACAATTTGTTTGCAGCCTCAGATTTCTATTTTAAGACCTTTGCAAAACTATCAGTGAAACACATTTCATAAGACCATTAAATAAATAGGGGTGCATCTTCATGATTGATTAAAAAATAAAACACACAACCCAACCACCCACCTAGCTTTATTTTGAAAAGACAATCCCGTTCTGTAAACGTAAGAAGTGCTGACTGATTTAAAAAGGTAACATGCTTGTCTATATGGTGCTTTTGTGACAATGTCTGAATCTCGGCCCCAGATCTTAGTTCCGCCGCTGAGCTCTTTATCCAAGTTGATGCCTGCAAAGCAGAGTGGCTTCTCACCTGTAAGACCAAACTGCATTTTCCACTTGGAGCCATGCAAGGTGAATTTCCCTGGGCTGATTTGGCTACTGCCTTGTCAAGAAGCAGTTCCTAGGAATTCTCAGGCAAGACAAACAGTAAGAAAGGAAAACGGGTGCTGACCTGGGCAGGGGTGAGGGTTGTATCACTGTGCGTTATTGTTGCCTGTCCCAGTGTTTCCATTGGCATTAGTTGTGTTCACAGACTTAATGCCATCTTGCTGAAGAGCATCTTTTCTTGGTGGCATGCGCTCATTGATCCTATCCAGACCTTTGGCCTCTTCAAAACTGCAGATTTTATGTTGCGGAGAGAATCCTCGTATTGCTTAACAAAATGCAAATTTGACAAGTCAGTAATGGGAGGGGAAAAAACCAAGTAAGCTGTGCATTCTATAATATTTTACAATGAATACTATTTAAGAGAGAAGTGACCACTATCGAGGTGGCGTAAACACTAGTATGCCTTAACAGTGCTTTCATCAGACATGCAAGATTCAGGTCCAGCCAACTAGATTTCCAGGGTATGAACTTTTGAGAGTCAAAGCTCCTCTTTAAGGTGCCACTGGGCCCCAGCCTTCTCTTCTTCTTTCCACGTGAAACTATATTCGTCAGATGCGAACCCTTTCCCCCAGCGGAAGTTTCATGGAAAACAGAGGGAATTGAAAGAGGAGAGGGAATCATTAACACCTCGAACTCCCCCCTTCTACAGAATTCAGTATCAATACTAGGGCTTTTTTTCTGGGAAAAGAGGTGGTGGAACTCAGTGGGTTGTCCTGGGGGAAAATGGTCACATGGCTGGTGGCCCCACCCCCTGATCTCCAGACAGAGGGGAGTTGAGATTGCCCTCCGCGCCGCTGAGCGGCGCATAGGGCAATCTCAACTCCCCTCTGTCTGGAGATCAGGGGGCGGGGCCACCAGCCATGTGACCATTTTCAAGAGGTTCCGGAACTCCGTTCCCCCGCGTTCCCTCTGAAAAAAAGCCTTGATCAATACTAATAGGAAACCCACTTGGGCTCTTGCTGAGCATTCATAAAACACTAACTAATGACATTTCACTACCAACTGGAAGGCACATCAATAAAAGGGGAGCAGCTGGCTTTCTACAGATCATCTGAAAGAGCAGGTTACACACAATTTTATTTTAAACATGAATAAAACTGTTTGGTTCCAAAGAAAAACTGTGTGTAAACACAATTACAGAAGTTGTAGCAGATTTTGGAGATTAAGATGCTGCACCAAGTACTTGGTTTCATTTCCCAAAAGCGCAGCAAAAGAATGCCGAGCAGGCAAATTTCTGTTTTAAACGAGACGTTGGATGGGCAAGTCGCCATCCGGTGTGAATCAAGGCTTCAGTGTGCTTCACAGACTACAGTCAGGTACACAGGGGGAAAGTACTACATCCTTAAACCATGCATAGGAGTTCACAAAAGTTACTAGCTGACAGCATTGTTTACATTCAAGTATACTTGTCATTTGCACAGTATACAAGAGGGCAGGGGAGACACTTGGGCATTAAATGCCCTGCCAAGATACACTGCAACTGCCAGGCAGACTTTTTCTTTGTAAATTACTTTGGTGGGAATTGTTATGGCTGCAAGGCACCCTATCAACACAGCAATCAACTCTCTTCCGGTATATAAAAGTTGATCACTTGGGAGGCAATTCACACACACCATGGGTGACTAGAATAGATATTTACAACCCAATCTACCCCCTCCCACCCATTGCACATACCCTTTCCCACCTTGAAACATGTTGAGGACCTACAGCCATGCAAGCATTCTCCAGGTGCATACTTCCAGGCTAGACGTGGTTGAAAACGTGCACAGTAAAACAGAAATGGGCACATGCTATTTTCAAAATGTACACCTGCTTCTACTCTAACATGTGAAGTAGCCTTAAGAGTTGAATTATACCTTATAGGGGTCACTGAGCCTGACTGGAAATGTCAGAAAACCTTCCCAGGGTGATCCTCTTTGCCCTTACATTCTTGGGAAATGGAACAAGTTATCCAGAACAGCTGCAGCAAGTGAGCCAGCTCTTTATGGAGCACTACAATTGCACCACACTAGAGTTTGTACTGCATAAACTGAGAGCCAAAGCATCTGCCTTTATCTTCTATCCATTTTATCACTCGTGCAGGCTAGTGACCCTTTTCTACAACGGGAGTGTTGTTAAACTGTCCCCTCCAAACCTGACCTCTGATCTCGCTTCCTCTCTCTCAGTGGTTGCATCTGCTCTGATGTCACAGTGGATCTGGCCTGGACTACCACCTCCATCCCAGCTGCTTGGCTATCACAGCTGCAGCCTCCACTTTTAACTCTTGGGCTAACAGCTTAAGAGCAGTAGGGAAACAGAGGGATAAAAGCCCACCGATGCACACCAGGGACTTCTGAGTAACACCTTATGGAACGCAAATTGGTTGAGCAGACCTGGACTTTTGAGGGCCAGTCACCCACTTGTCCTATAATTCGTTATGACTGCAGGGAGGGTAGATCAAAATGCAGAAAAATATATCTGATTACTGCACTGCTATCGGAGTATTTCGCATAGCCAATGAGAAATGACTTTAATAGCAATGCTAAGAGGGGAAGAATATAAAGCAGTGGTTAAACACCACAGCAGCACTGGTCGTCCCAATTATTGCCAGAGAAGCATTCCAGAGGCCCAAGGATTCTTAACTGAATGGTGTTAAGTGGTCTGGCATGGGAGGCTGTGGTCTCAAGGAAAGTGCCCCAAGGCGCACACAAGCCTTTGGGATTTCCGCCACTGTACAAGTTAACTGCTCAGCCAGATCCTGGAACATGTTACACACAAACCAAGGTCACGTGACAAAAGAACATTTTCTATTTCAAGAAGAATAAATCTTGCACTACCCGATGTTATGGAAAGCAATGAAGAGAGACAGGCTCCAATTCAGAAAAGCACGTGGAGATTCGTATGTACAGCAGGGGTTTGTTTGTTTGCTTGGGCGCTGTTTCCTTTCTAAGAGCAGCAGCTTCCCCTGCATGACGCTGGAAGTGGCTCATGGAACTTGGGGGCTGCTGCTGGCCCAGAAACTCTGCTTTGGGCACTCCAGCCTGTGCCTGTGTTCGAAAAGGAGCCCGCTGGATCAAGCCACACTGATCAGCAGAAACGTGCCAAACACAGTACATATATACAGCATGCTGCGACACAAGGAAAACAATACCAACTCTACTCCACTCTCAGAAAAGAAAATCCCTCAGATAATAAAGGCAAGACTCATCCTTTGGACAAGAGGAGATGTTACGCAGAACCAATGAATCAACGCTCTGGTTCATCTCAGGGGTGTGCAAGCTGAACTGAAAGCACACCACCCTTCCCCACCCCACCCCAGTGCAGCCTTTGACATTCCCTCCCAGACCAAACCAATCTCTGTCAGTAGCAAAGATGCTGAGACCCTACCTTTTTCGGCCTCAATTGCCTCTACTGTGGCTGTACAGAAGTGAGCAGATGCGTGCAAAACGAATGAAAAAGATGAAAAGTGTAATATCACACAGAAGGAGAGATTATATTATAACAGCTCGATTTATGAAGTTCCCTTTAAAGTCCAACTTTGTCTTGCTTGTTTCTTGTCTTTTATACTAGCATTTATCAATTTTTAAAAATTCAGTTAACGCAAGTTCCCAGGGATACTTCAAAGGTGCTATGCTTACTGAAGGTCTTCTCAACTTTATTATAGTCCACACAACACTATTGAGTAAGGTGCTGCAGAGTTTTTACTGCTGAGATAAAATTTTAAGAGAATTTTTTTCTTATCATCATGGATAGCTGCTTCTTTAACCATTTCCCACACAAGCCAGCAAGACAATACTTCATGCATTTGTAGCTGCAAGTATAGAAGTAACATTGGGGGGGGGGCAGGGGAGATAAAAGTCCAGATTTTTTAATCTGGGGGAAGGAGTAAGGGAAACCCCACTTAAATTTCAAATAATGTTTGCTCTTCAACTGATTTTCAGTAACCTCTGGGAAGGGCAGGGGTAGTAGGAAGAGACAGCTGCACTGCAGCCAACTTCCGTGAATACAAATCTAGGAGAATATTTTGGATTTCCAAAGAAGTTGAGGGATATTTTGTCCCTTCAAAAATTCCAGACGTTACATTCCAATGCCGGAAAGCAAATTGACTAATACACGTCTTTGATATAATCACTCTTTCACTCAAGTGATGTGCTGCCTAAATGAGCTGGATCTCATACATCTGTTCTGCTAACAATGGTGCTTTTCTCTGGTGTAAGGAGCCCTCCTCTGATACAAGAAACTCATTAGTGTAACAAATCCACATGATGTTTGTGCTGCATTCTTTGTTAAGAGGGAATAGGGAGTTTAACTTTGAAGTTACACAGAAGGTTGCACAACCCTAAAAGAGTGCAGAGATGTTGGATGGAGAATAATCAGCAAAACTGTCCAAATGGTACTTGGGCATCCAGAAACAATCGAGTTCTGGATAAATGTGTACATTAGAACACTGGGATTGAACGGGCTCTCTTCTGACTGGCTGTCCTATTTAATGTAGTCGTGGAAACCAGTGCATGTTCTTCAGTACATCTTTCTTACGTTCATTATTACACTAACATTATTTCAAGTGAGAAGATTAGCCTCATTGTAGATCCCTTAAATATCTACAAGTGAAAACAGGAAATTACTTGCCAGAAAATTCTGCAGCACAAATCTAATCTGAAGGGAATGTGACTGCGAGGAGAAGGTCAGCTACACCGTCATTCCCTTACCTGCCTTTCTTCTAATAGAGATTGCAAAAGAAAAGTCCCTGAGGAGGTGCGACCAAGAGCATTTTAGACTTCTTTTGGCTAAGAGCACCTGCAGGTATTGCAACGGCCAAACATTCTTCGCTAAGGGAGCACAGCTAACTTGGAACA
Organism: Eublepharis macularius; assembly: GCF_028583425.1. NCBI lineage: Eukaryota > Metazoa > Chordata > Lepidosauria > Squamata > Eublepharidae > Eublepharis > Eublepharis macularius. Next base: position 126,143,084 of record NC_072795.1, on the reverse strand, counting down.
AGTTTTATGACAAATGCAAGTATACTGTGGCCTGATCCTAGGCAGCTACTGTGCCAGCAGACACCTACTTAAAACTGAGCACAATAACAGTCATCAAATTAATCTGTTGTACGTACACAAGGTATTTTCAGACATCATAATCAGGCCAATACCCTAAATCCTCTGAGGTCATTTTGTGATGTACAAAAGCACCACCGCATATTTAGTGCAAGAAAAGAAATTTTACATGAAGATAAGCTGAAGCAGATCCCATCTATGAAGCTGTTAAAATTGGGAATATTTTTTTAAAAAAATACTTCATTTCTCAGTGCGAATCATAAACAGTTCTTGCCCTTCTATGGCACCCGGAAAACTGTGCTGGGACAACATTGGGTTGTTTGCCACTATAATGGTTCCAGCTCTGCAGTTCACAAAATTAGATGCTCACTTCCTTTCAAAATATTTCTTATTTAAATAAGCAATTGTCCACCATATCAAATCAAAATAACTTTTAGAAATATTCGAAAACTCTGAAATCAACCTATAATTCCTGTAAAGGTTTAGACTGCCAATGACCCCTATAATGAGATCCTTGCTTTTACGTGAAAAATCCTAAGTAACATAGCATGATTTTTTCAGGGTATGGGGGCAGCCAGAATGCCCCGAGATACTGCAGGTACCACTATTGACTGAAATAAAAACTACATTTTAAAACATTGTCTTATTTAAATCAGATGACAGCCTCCGAGACAGAGGATTCAAACTGCTTTAACAAGCCGCTACAATCCAGCCAGCCCAAACCCAAGTCCCAGAGTGACTCTTCTGACTTTTTTCCAACATTTTGGACCCACAAACAGTTCATGATTATCCCCAGCATCTCGAGAACAGATGCTATGTATGAAACGGAGCGTTTCAAGGGCCAAATGGAGTCACAGGGATCCCTAGTTGGTGGACAAAACCAGGATTAGTTTTACAGGGCGTGACTTTGTCCTACATCGACAGTATCTAAACCTCCTCTTTTTCCCACCTGGGCCAGTGAGAAGCCAGTAACACGGACAGCAAGGGCTTTCCTTTGCAACTCAATAAGCCACTCCAGCAACTCTACCTCCCCCAGCAAATGCTACCTGAGATCATGTGACTTCTTCAAAAAAGCACAAATGCTTTGAGTGGAGGGCTGGAAATGGAATGACTGGCTCACAGCGCTCCCTTTCAGCCATCTTCTTCTCATGCAGGAGGCAAGAGCAATCTGCCTACAAGTTTCTTAAGATGGTCACATCTGGAGGCTCCCACAGAGGGAGCACAAAGGAAGTCCTTGTGCAATGCGAGAATATGTAAAGACACACACGGGCTGCCCATGTGATTACCAGTATTAATCACGCATCTATTTTAAGCACGGGATGACTCCAACTGATTGCAATGAAATTGCATCAAATTAAACACAATCTAAAGTACTGAATTAAGTTCACTGGGAAAATGCCAACCCCGTATATATAGCATTGGTTGTTTTAGCAAAAAAGTATCCAAACTAAAATATCTTGAGGTAGTATTTCATTTACACCTCATCCTTCTGGGGGGGGAAACCCACCCTGAATTGAAATACCCGTCTACCAAGGGCTGAATGCCGATTCCCAACAGCCTCACCCAGATGATGTAGCTGCTCTTACCAAAAAAAATGGGACAAAAAGCAACGGCGCTCAATAACTCTTCCACCACGAGAAGCCATTTGATTTATCTTGATGTCGCATTTAATTCTAGACAACGTCCTGCCATTACTTCTCTGGAAAACAAAATGTCTCCTGAATGATCGTTTGGCTATTTGCCCAATTAACTCTTATTGTTATAACGTTCGTTTGTTATTAGTGATAAATGTGCATCTGCTGCGTGCTTTTAATCTTCTATCGAACATCAGAGACTGACTGACCAGGAGAGTTACCTGGTTTACTCTGCCAGCGATATTACCAATGGTAAGCATACCCTAAATCCTATGGTTTCTCAGAACATATCCAATTCAAATACTGCCACCTGAGGCTCCTCTACTTACATTGGAAATTTTTAATATGTTCTATTTCATATTGTGGAAATACGTTTTAAAATTCTGAAAGATGCTGTCATGTTGAAGAAAATGTTTTTATCTGCGTGCCTATCAACATAGTCCCGTTAACTTGTTTTAAAATAAACCCAAGACATCATTATTAAGAGTCTGATGCAATCCTCTGCAGTTTTTACAGTTTGGGGTGGGGGCTGCAACAGGCGAAATAGAGCAGTGAAAATACAAACTGAAACTAACATTTTAGAGAAAAATGGAGGACACGAGAAACAGACAGATCACTGGTTGTTACAGACATTCACAGATCACAAACACGTACAAGGACATATAAAAACTTAACTTGTAGACATTATATGTCCCAAAGAGGGTAACGATAGTTTGAAAAGAAAATACAACAGTTTAAAAGGCAAAGGAACAAGACGTTTCAACATTTTGTAAGAACCATTCTGATTATCTTTTTAAAAAGTTATTCGTATTAAGTGGCAGAAGCAGCTATTTTTGGCAGACTGAGGAAAAATAGTAGTTAACTAAATATCTGCCAAACAAAAGCACTCACATTTTACAGAGGCTGGGCAATATATCAATAAAGAAAGCCAGAATGTTTTCTTGTAAAGCTCAAGAACACCACGAAGTCCACTTTCTGCCTGAACAATCACCATAAAAAGGGGGGAAAGTGAACTTCATCTTCAGAATGCATATTTATGAAATCTCGCAATATTCTTCTGGTAACAATCATTCTCCAAAGTATCCACTTTTATAAAACATTCAATGAGCCAGATTACAGATATATTTTTGTGTATAGTTCTTTTTATTTTCATGCAAAAAATATAAGCACACTTAATGAACACCCCTTCAGTCTTGTCTTATTTACAACGTTTTCATTCAGTCCTTTTATTGACTTTTTAAAAAAAAAAACAATTACTGGATATTTTCAACTACATTAGCATTCAAAATGCAGTGTGCAGGAGCAAATGCAGCCAGCCTCAAAAACAAGGTGCCGCAATCTTGCTTGTACAATCAAAAGAAGTGATTTAATTTATACACACTTATACAGACATACAGCTATACCTAGAGAAAGACAGACAGATCTAAGAAAGCAGCCACACCTGCAGAGGAAGGAAACAATAATTTACAAGGACAATTCAGGGAGGTCAGTAGCATTACACAGAACATCTGACAAACAACACAGAGGAACAAACTTTGGCATCAATCACCAGGGTACAAAACGTAGCACATTTTCTGTCAAAGGAATGTAGGACTGAATTTGGAAGCCTACAACTATCATCCAGAAAGCACCTGACATTTACTTGTGAAGTCCTGCAATAAAATTCTTTGCAGGACAACAAGGGAAGCGTCGCAGTCTGCATCGGATGGGGCGATAAAGGCTCTCCCGTCTTCTGATCTACACCGCCCATGCAATTCCAGCTCAGAGACAATTCATGCCACCTGGAAAATTCTGCCTGGGAAACCTCCAAGACTGAGGAGGACTAGGCTAACACAACTAAAATGACTCGCTTTTTGTTTTATACCCTGGTTAAATAAGGATTTTTACATTGTCCGATTAACACGCAATGTTATGCTTTCGTCTTCAGCCACTGAGACAGGAACTGAAAAGCATAAGGAATTCCCTGCATGCACCGTGAGTGGTGTTAACAAAAGAGTGAGATGAGCCCCAGTCCGTCTGAGGCACAGCAAGTTGCGTAACATCATTACCACTTTGCAAGGTCTGGCGTCCTCCGGCCAACACTCCGCTAGGTAACATTCCAGTGGGAGTCAAACCCTTGAGCGTCAGCACACTTTCACTCTCCTCTCTAGAGAAGGGAGACAAGAAGGGGCGGGGGGGGGGAGAATCCTTACAATTTCGCCACAGAGAACTTGAGCACAGACAATTCCCACACTTTCACCCAGTTGCCGCAAGTGCGTATCTGGGAAGGGGCAAAGCATCCCAGGGGGAAAAAAGGAGTATCTTCTCTTTCCCTGGACAATCCCACCATGCTTGTTGCACATGGCATAGCTTGCACTTGCAGTCATTAGAGATGTGGGCCTCAAAGGGCTGCAGCACCTTGACCACAGGTACCACAGAGACTGGATGTGCTTGAAGCACTACAGCCGAACTCTTGGATCGGAAAGCAGCTTGCACATGCTCTTGAATGGCTACTAGGTAACGGCTTTCCCTACAGCCATTCATGGCCAAGACTGCAAAAAACCGGATTGTGTCATTATCCCTTCCTTCCACTCCTGCCACTGCCTCCTGCTCTCTCTCCCCACTGCCTCCACCACATGATCTCCCTTCTCTCCTTTACAGTTCCATTTTGGGAACCACCTCTCCTCTGGAGCCCTTCCCGGTCTTGTTTTCTGCGCCTTCAGATTCCTGCTATCCATTCTCATTACTGCTTTCACCTTACTTCTTTTTCTAGGTTACCCAGACAACTCAGAAGTGGAACTTCAACATTCTGTGGGCAACGTGTCCAGCTAAATGAATCATTTAACAGTAGGTCAGTAATTAAAACAAACAGCGCTTAATGGAGGTTGGGTGAAAGGTACACATTCACAGCCTCTCCACGTGAACTGGTCAGGGCGAGGTGAGAACCGTGATTACCTGAGAACAGAGAAAACTCTTGCCATCTTGCCGATTGCCCGGATCTTGTTCCTGATTATTTCTTTTCTTGCTGCAGCTGTACCTACTTTCAATGGAATAAGAGCATCTCAAGCCATGAGGCAGAAAATAAGAAGTATAAACAACGCAACATTCAATATAGCTTGAAAATGCCACCGATCTCCTTCCTTCGCTGCAGACTGTAAGAGGACTTAGTGTACAACTGTTTTTTAAAGATGCTTTCTTTTTAAATCCTTGTTCATTGAACTAAAGAAATACCCCAAAAGAGTTTTCAGACAATTCTAACCACTGCACAATAACCTTTACTAATTTGGGGGGGAGGGGGTGCTGTGATTTGTTTTAAGGACTTTTCCCTAATGACCTCTGAATCAAGGTATGAAGCCAATCCAACCCCCAATGGACGACGTGTAAACAGGGTCGCGGGGCACAGACAACAGCTGGCGTTTAAATTATTCAAACAGGTGCTGTAAATATGCTCCCAAAAGAAAAACTTAAGAGCACTATACAGCATAGCTGTTTACATGTCTGGAATTTGACTAGCGCCCCCCACCCCCAAAGTTTAGTTGCTCAACTAGTCAGATATTGGTTGCATTTTTAAAGCATTAACTTTATTAAAACCAAGAAGTAGTTTAAATGTTAGCAGGTTTGATACTCAAGCTTCTTACAAAAACAAATTAGGCAATTATTACTGTGAAACAACTAGATAAAATTAAAATAATTCTTTAAAGTTAAATAATTTTAATTATGGTTTGTATAAATGTAAACAATTCACTGAGCAGCTCTCTTTCTTGATTTTTTAACCCTGGAACACTAGAGTCCACCTAGGGTTAATTTTTCTTTTAATGAAACTGAAATAAATAAAAAGCAAAACAGCAGCAAAAGGGATTCTAAGGCAAGAAGGGATAAGGTGGTGCTCGGCTCTTGGTGCCCTTTTTTATATGCTCAGGGTAATGCTGCCAGTTGCCACTTTGAGGTCAGGAGGAATTTTCCTCTGGGCCAGACCCCTGGAGGTTCTCTGCCTCCCTCTGGGAACTGAGCAGGGGTCACTTGGGGGGTGGCTGTGAATTTCCTGCGTTGTGCAGGAAGTTGGACTCGATGACCCTTAGGTGCCTTCCAGCATTATGCTTCTAAGCAGATAGACAGCCGGATCATAGGGAGGGAGTGAACTACCAGGTCGCTGCAGCACTCCACTGAAGATATGGGATGCTCTATGCAACTTCTGTCCTAATGGCTATTTATCTGGGGACACTTCCCCTTACAGCAGGAGAGGCTTTGCTCTGTGAAGGGCTGCAGTGCCAGGGGGGCCATCAGGCCACACCCTGGCACTCTCCCATAGATGGCATTCTAAGGAAACAGAGAACGAGACGCTGCCACCTCTACGCAGCTGTTACCTTGACTTCATGGAATATTTGGCAATATTTGATGGTGATCAATCAAGAAGTGATCAAGGGACAATAGATGACTAGCCAATCCCACAAATGTTTAGAGAGGAATGTTTCCCGTCATGCCAAAGGGCTCCTTCGTGCATATGTATTTTCCATTTAAATGTTAAATCTATAGTGGACTCCACGCACACCATCACGCTTGAGCTGCGCATGCTTTACCACCATGGAAGCACTAAACTGTGTAAGACTGTAGGAAATTCTCACAAGAAGCTGCCTCTTCCCTGTTTGCAGAGTGTGTGTGTGCGCGTGCATGTGTGCAGATCATCTCAGACTATAATGTGCATAAACTAACTACGGTGCTCAGCTGCAGGATTCTTGTCCTCGATGGCTTATTTTGGTTTTTAATAAAATCAGCAACCCCTTCCCTTCCTGCCATTTGTTGATTTAAAAAGGCCACTCCCAAGATGCCTATCTCCCTTTACAGGGATAACATAAAGGATCCCAGCAGTTTTTCGTTTCCCACCCACTTCCCACCTACTTGGGAGAAGTATGCAATTTGGTGTGGAAAAGCAGACGGAAAGGGAACAGTTAACAATAAGCACCAAGGATGCTTTGCTTTAAAGAAAGGAACTGTTAGGAGGTTAAAAAAAAATAACTGAGCTCTGTGGAGCTTTATATGCCAAGGGCTGTGTTGGTTCACAATCTGACAAACAGTCTGGTTAGTAAACTAAGCCCCAACAACAAAACAATAGGAAAGCAGAAACAGGTAAGGGATAGAGAAGGAAGAGCAAAGGAGGGAAGAGAAGACTACACAGATGGCAAAATCTGGCCCTTCGCCCAATCTGTTGAAAGACTGCTCTAGCAGAGTGGAGAACAGTTGAGAGAGTCATGTAAGGAACACAAAAAGCAGGCGTTCAATACAGCATTTAGAAGATGCGTTAGAGGCATTTGTGGAACATTACTTGTCCCTATTTATAGTGTATACTTAAGGGACAACTTAACATGCAACAACTTATGTTTTTAAAATTCACGTTACAGTAAAATGTTGGTTTTCTGGCACTCATGGGAAACAGGGGTTGCAGGTTAATCAAACTTGCTACAGAGCCAAGCTTATAGCTCTATTTCACACCCTGCTGCCCACTGGAATCCACACTGCCCAAACTTCACTCCACCGGGAATGCCATGGCAGTAGCCCTCACATGGGGTAGGACCCTTCCTCCTGAGAGACACAGCCATCCTCAGAGCAGAAAGATAAAGGGGCCAGCAGCCCAGGAGACGCCCCTCCCTACCGAGCTGACTCCCAACGGCTCACAGCAGAGGAGAAAGGGCCACCCAAAGATGGTATCAGCTGGCAGTGCCAGCTTACAGAGGCCCAGCAACAGCTGGAGGCATCAAGCTGGTTGGCTGGAGAGGAAGACATGGGGCGCGTGCTATCCTTAGGATGCAGAGGGTATGGTGGCTGAGTGTTATGGATAACCAAGCACTGGATAACAAAGCTTTTACTGTAGTTTCCCAATGCCTGGTAAAACATGGCTGTGCTACTTGATGTGCACCCCAAAGCCTGGAAATGTCTAACAGATTTTGTTTTCTTTTGAACAGGAGATTAATCCCCCCCCCCTTTCCCTGCCATGAAAAATCACAAACACTTTTAAAGTTCCTGTTGGTTTTTACAGGGCTTCGCATGAGGGTGGGGGCCTTCTGTTCATGGAACACAAATCCAAAGTTCCTTTGGGTGTGTTGAGTTAGTTGCATGCTTCCTCTGAACTAAGGCCAACTGCTAAGCAGCAACACTTGAATATGCTTTCATAGTGACTGCTGTACAGTCTATTAAAATATATTTCTGCCTGTTATGTAAATGCTGTTTCCGTAAGTTAAACTGTAGAATAAGTCATCGTATCAACTGAAGTCATTTTCAGTGAAGGAGTAAATGCATTAATTGGAAACTGATACAACAGAGATACAAGAATCATATATATATACTGGCTGGAAGAAAACAGTACACGCAGAAACTGGGACATAGAGATCACATTTCATGCACCATTTTAAGTATAAAATCATAAACAAGACAAACAATTGAAAACTCCCCTATACATGCAGGACCATATATATATATATATATATATATATATATATATATATATATATATATATATATATATATATATATATATATATATATATATTAGAAATAGGAAAACTATGAAATTCTACCAAAAAGGGTGGGGGGAAATGGAAAGGAGGAGAAAACTCTTCATGCACAGAAAGACAGATGATGTAAAATATGACTTCTGATTATACCAGGAACACGTTTTTGTACTTGCTATTGTGAGAAAGACCGGCAATAAAACAAATACTACACGTTTATATGACCACAACATATAAATGTGTTCTGTACTTTGAGACCTGTGATCAAGGAAGTCATATTTCAAAACAATGTGACTCTGTCTGGTCTGTACCTTTTTTATTGCCATATATGAGTCGCTCTTCAGATGGAGAGTCCAGAAAAAAAGGAAGTGAATGATGGAGAAAAAGGTGAGTGAGGCAAACTAAAAGAAAGATCTTTTATACTGGTAGAGATAATAAAAGAATGAATGTGGAAAAGAAAAGTGAGAAAAAATGGGAAACTACCACTTTCATAAAACTGCATTATGTGGAATGTATTTTTTTTTAATTTTGAAAACATTTGGGAGATTTGTCCGATACTCAGTGACCTTTCTGAAATGATGATGTAAAGTGTAGATAGGACACAAATTCCATTAACACATTATACAAACAAAAACTCTTTAAAAGAAGCTAGAATAAAATAGTATCAAAAACACTGTGTAATCTGCCGAGTCTCAGGGAGAAAGGCAGATTATAAATAACGTGAAATGAGGATGAGCTACTAAACTGGAAAGAAAGTGTAAATTCAACTATAGGTTTAATCTGATTTGCAAATGGTTTTATATGTACTGGTCACAGACTGTAATAATAAACTTGAGACTATAGGTTTAAAAAAAAAACTTCAAGACTCTTCTTGGGTTATGAATAATAATTACTTATACATATAATGAAGCAATCACATGAAACACAACCTCATGTCGAATATTCAATGTCTTGTAAATCTATTAGCAACGTAATCGGGCATGTAATGGAAGAATATAATGCAGAAAATACTAGCACACTGATTCTTAATGTATTAGAATCCTGCATTTTAAAAAGCTTCTCTTGGTTAAAATATCTGAATTGGAACAAAAAAAATGATACTCTTATTGCCTACAAATTACAAGTAGATTAATAATGTGAAATATCCACAAGAAAAATGGCTCTTTTCACAAAATCTTCCATGAAAACATAATATAAAATTCTAACGCTCAGGTGCAGGCCTACCGTCAAATTGGTCTTCTCCCTCTGTCATTAACTCATCATCAGAACAAATACTCAGAACGTTGACCAGCATTTCTGTCACTAAATTAAAAAAAAAAATTATAGGCTACATAATTTAAACAGCTATTCTACCTAAGATCAAGTAGGGGTGAACCTAGAACTCTACATTTAAAATAATACTTGCCAAAATGCAAGAAAAACAGGGTTTTTAAAAAAAAATTAGCTGGTGGTACACAACTCTTATTCAGTTACACAGAATTTCCTTGCAGTTCCACCCTAAATGCTGAAAGAAGAGACGTATATATAGGCACCTTCTTCCAAACATGGTGGGAAATACCTGGCAGCCTCATAAACAGCTTGAGACACTGGGAAGAAAACTGAATGCCTGCTTAAGACAGATGCATTCTTTGCTTGGAACCAGCTGAAACCTCATAAGCTTTCCTGCTCTTCTGTATCTACACATTGCTTAGCTAAAGTTCTGAGAACCATTAAAGGATCACATTTGTTTCTATACTACCAATTTTATCGTAATTGTGTCGCACCCTCATGTTCCCCCCTTTTTTGCTTCCCATCTCCACCCCTCTTCCCTGTTCCTTTTTATAATGACCTCGCATTAAGGATTATTCATTGTATTTGATCCCTTTTCTAAAACAATTGATAAAACTGAGTTACTAAAAACTGCAACAAAAACAACATTTTTAAAAAGTAACGTGGTGGTGATGGAGAGTGCCGTCAAATCATAGCTGATCTATGGCAACCCCTGCTGGGGTTTTCAAGGGAAGAGACTATCAGAGGTGGTTTGCTGTTGCCTGCCTCTATATAGCAACTCTGCTCTTCCTTGGAGGTCTCCCATCCAATTATTAACCAAGGCCCATCCCGCTTAGTGTCCAAGATCTGACGAGACTGGGCTTGCCTAGACTATACTGGTCAAGACAGAAATTAACACATATGCTGTCAATAAAGAGGAGTGGTGTATGAATATGAAAAAAATGTGCCAAAAGATCATTGGTGAATTATTGGCATACTTGTTAATTTAAGAACCTAAGAGCGGTGGAAAGTGGTGACCTAGTAGGGTTTTCAAGGCAAGAGATGAACAGAGGTGATTTGCCCATTGCCTGCCTCTGTATAGAGACCCTGGTCTTCCTTGGTGGTTCCCATCCAGGTACTAACCAGGGCCAACCCTACTTAGCCTCCCGAGATCTGATGAGACTGGCTGGCCTGGGCTACCCAGGTCAAATCATGGGCCTCTAGACCACACTCAAGATCCATCTAGTCTACAATATGTTTCAGTCATCAGCTAGCTGGGAACTCTCAGATAATAGAGGCCACAGCCCCCCCCCCCCGCCCTCAGCATTTTCTAACCAAAGACCTGCTGCTTCTGTCTAGTCTGCACAGCTAACAGCTACTGAAAAGCCTACCCTCTATCAATTTGCCTATTTTTAAAAAATGTGCTCTCATGATTAACTGTGCTTTAAACCCAAATGTAATGATTACAGTCACAAGGAGCCAATCACTACACAAAAACATTTCAGTTCTGTTGACAAATTTTAATGTATGAATGACTGCTGCTTATGATAGCATGCAGATCTACATCTCAGGAAATGTTTGCCTGTATGTAAGCTGGCGCCCCAGCAATGCAAACAGAGCTATAGGTCTGCACAACGTGTGATCTACCAAGCCAAGTGCAACTCCCCATCTGTACATGCCATCGAACAGGGGTCTGCTCCATATCCGGCACTGCAAAAATAAGAGGGCTCTCAAGCACTTTGCAGGCTAAAATGCACTGAAGGTAAGCTACATTTCGTTAGGTTGTAGGTAATTCCAACATGAAAGAGTAGATGATCAACTGACATTGCACAGTTACATTTTTATGCAACTGCAGGCACCTTATTCTCAGCAAAATGGCTAAGCTTTAAGCTTTCATGATCTTAACATACCTTTTTCTCCAACAAATGGCAACGACCATGTGAAGACATCCATAAAATTTGGCAACCAGTAAGGATGTGGTGAACAGTTGAACTGCCGAATATTCATCACGTTATTTTCATATTTTAATACAGCAGCTGTAAAACAGATTTAGGGAATAGCTGAAGTTTTATCCCCATCAGTAACAATTGCAAACCTGCTATCAAGCGCGTTCACACGAACAGCCTACCAGTGTGACATTCTCTCTTTAAACATGAAAAATGGTTTTGTTTTAAGCCGTACTAAAGGCAAAAACTAGTTCAGTTATATCAACAAGTTGTGGAAAAGAAAAGCAACAACAAATGGGGAGAGTATGGATAAATTAAAAAGGGCAAGAAAATTAAAAATCAGTGGACTCCCTAGAGAGGGCTATTAAATAAGAGCAAAGGAGGCGTAAAATGAAGTGGGGCATGCACAGTGGGAGCCCGTTTACATTAGAATGTGCTATTTCCATCTAGCCTATATGAAACCTGAAAGCAATTTTTGCCATCTGGCAAGAGTCGAGGGCAAGGAATATAATGGGCTTGCATAAAACAGGAACAGGATTCTAGGCAAGACATTTATGAACACTGTGCCTGCAACTAGCAGGCCATGAAAATCGTCCATCCTTTGTTTCGGGATATCTGATTGAATGTGTATGTAGAAGAGCTGGTAGTTAAATTTTTATGAAGTTTAGAAATGAGGGTGAGAACAGGACTGCCAAGTTTCTCCAGGGCATGCTGACCATCTTTTGCTTGCAACAATCAGCTTTGTAGCACGAGGCTCTGCCAGATCCACAGCGTGCTCATTTCTGGCAGAGCTGAAACAGGGTCAGCTACAAAGTGGGCTGGATTCCGTCAAAAACTTTCATGTACTGAAGCACAACTTTCCCCCTCCCTCCTTCCACCGCAGCCCAGGATGTCCACAGAAATGCTGCCCCTGGGGAGCAGAGGACCCCAGGAGTCGCAAGAGTGGGGGAATGGTGAATCCCCCCAACATACACGGATCCAACCCATAAAGTCGTGTAATCAGCAGGAAAACCCACTGTGTTCCACATGGCTCATTCATACATTGTACAGGTTTTGAATGGAATATCAAGAAATAGGCGGCAGGACAGGGAAAGATGGTATTCCGGACTTTCCCTGTCTGAAAGGTTCAGAATCAGTATTTTTAATTAAGGCTAAAGCTTGTGAGTTCTGGCAACTGGCCTTAAGGAAATGTGATCTGAAACTCTTATTCTGGAACAGGCAGTTGGGGTACAGCCACTGAACTCGATCCAGTGTTTTTTGGCACCTAGTAGAAGAATTTCTAGAAGGAACTTGTCTCCCTGTGATGTGTGTGAAGTCAGTCTGTGGTACATTTTATATTGCCAACCAGATCTCTGCATGTATAAAAGCGGTTTGATCAAGTTGCGTAAACTATATTTACCCAAAAGGAAGACTGACCCTGAATGAAACATGACGCTTCCTAAAAAACATTACACACAAAGCGTTGTTTATTACTGTACATCCTTCATGTATAAGATAACACTCTCTTTTCCTAAAAGCACACTGGAAAAAGAAAACTTGCCTTCCTTTTGGGTAAAATGCAATTAACTCAGTACTAGGCGACAATTGCGCTGAAAAGTTGATAGGAAGTTCAAATTAAGTCAAGCTGCGCTCTGGCTCAAATGAAGCTCTGATACCAGCTGATACAAATTCTAATAGAAAAAAAGAAAGAGATCAAACGTAACTAGGAAATCTCATGGCCAGACCAAGAACTGCCACATAGTATTTTTGTGTTTATGGCTCTGATTAGTCTAAATTACATGACTGGAGACATCACCTTCCAATGCCATGACCCTTGAACAGTTTCCTTCTGAGGGGAAGCAGGGTAGGATGTATGACTGCACAAAAAAACCAACTGAAGAACAAACATTTACAGTAAGCCACACTTTGTTTTCTTCTTCATAGGTTTTGTGCAGTCTCACATACAGATTAGTAAGCTCACTTACCAGAAACCTGGAGTAGGAACCACTCATGAGACAAGTCCATGGAGGACAGCTCTCTTGAAGCTTGCATCTCTCTCGAATTGTAGATCAAGGATGTTACGCTTCACAAATGCAAATGGTAAAGCCCAAGTCAATGCTTTGCAGATGTCAAGTAAGACAACGTCAGAAGTAGACTGTACATAAGTGAGCAGAGAGAGATCCCCCGGGGCAACAGTATGAAACAACCTAACTATCTGCTGGGCAAGAGACTGGATCACCTTTACTATTGCCCCAATATGCAACAGAGAATCAGACTTGTGGAATTACTTGGCTCTGTCTTCCTAGGAGGCTCAAGCACAATAAACATAAATGGACTGCGCAGTCCTTCCTCCTTGAATAACTGTGAATGGGAAACAAACAGGACAAGCCAGGAGACCAAGAGAACATTTTTCGTATGATAGTGAAATATAGGGGCAGAATACCGTGGCCCTTTAGGGCACACAGTTCGCTAATGTGGGGATCTGAAATAATTGCAACGAGCACGATCACCATCTAGGCAAGCCAGTGAAGGAAACAGGTTGCAAGGAATTCAAACAGTTTTCCCATGAGAGAGGCTAGAACTAAGGGCAGGTTCCACGCAGGACTCTTTTAATTGCCATCTGGCAATTCTGGAGCACAATCTGGAGCACAATCATAAGTCGTCTCAGGAAGGACTCCAACTTGGAGAACAAGACTACTTTCCACCAGAGCGTGATAAGCTTGAGTGTGCCGCTGCACATACTTTGATAGAAAACCACAATAGATCTTTATCCATGAAAGATCAGATACTTTGAACTGGAACCATTATCACAGATCTACAGTGAATGCTTCTTCCATCAGTGTTAAGATTTCCGAGCAGCTTACCTGAGCTTGGACTTAATAAGGGTGAAGGAAAAGTCAAAGGTCAGGAGGAAGAGATGCTTCAGTTTCAATCAGGTTTAATCTCTTTTGCCTTAACAAAGACTAGAAACTTGGGAAATGATACAGCCAGTAAGGGATGAGGGAATACAAAGTGTTTTTTGTCAACTATTTTCCTCAGACCACTTTAAATTAATGGAGAAAAAAGTATACACCACCCAGTAACAGGATGGAATGGAGAACACTTCCAACAAAGAGGCAAGGCTGTTGCATACTTTGGTACAAAACACAGTGTATTAGGCGTTTTCTAAAATTGTGAAAAGAACTGGAGTCAACTCTTCAAAGATGGAAGAGACCACATCTTGCTGATGGAGAAACCACTTGTGAAGGAGATGCTCTTGACCAACTGTAAGTCTCCCAGAAAGTCATCCACTCAAAGGTGTAAACAACTTCAACCTTCATATGGTGATGGATACTCAGTGTCATATTTCTATGGTGAGCCTGAAGAGAAGGGGTGAATGAACTCTTCACTTCATGAGATACATTTTTGTTTCAATATTGTTGTTGGTGTTCTGAGAAAGGATGGAAAGTTTTCAGAGACTTCAGTGTTCTCAGCTGTTATATGATGAACTAGAATCCCTGAGCAGACAAGCCATTTGAAATGCCAGCTTTAGCCTAGGTTTGAGGCATCCATGGATAAGAGATTTCAGTCTGAAAGAGCGTGCTGACCTCATGATGTGGCTTGAACTACCAATGGAGGGAAGTTAGTTTTTTAGAAAGAATTAACAGCCTGCTTTGGGTGCCAGACAATTATTACGGAGTATTGTCGAAGGCTTTCACGGCCAGAGAACGATGGTTGTTGTGGGTTTTCCGGGCTGTATTGCCGTGGTCTTGGCATTGTAGTTCCTTGTTGTAGTTCCTAGTTGTAGTAGGAACTACAATGCCAAGACCACGGCAATACAGCCTGGAAAACCCACAACAACCAATTATTATGGAGTTGGTTGGTGGTCAAACTAGATATAAGATGGGGGAATCCTATAAATGTTGTCACCACATTCATCATCAGTTTAATTCAGCAAAATCCTTCTCTCTTCCTCCATCCCCCATCTCCCAGGCTTCTGCAGCTACACATAAAGAGCTGCTATTGGCTCTTCCTTCCTTCCTCTCTTTTTCTCCTCACCACCACCCCAGAATAAGAAAGAACAACCTTCGCAACCTTTACACAAGGTAGCTTTAAATGTCTAGTTTGTGAAGAACAAAAGGGATGTTTGGAAGAGGTTGGCAAAAAAAGAAGGTAGGTATTTAAGAGGGTTTGAGCCAAATTACATTGATCCATGAAACTTTCGATACAAACCTGGATCAAACTATAATCTGTAAATGTTCAATGCGGCTCCCAACAATTTAAGTCATGGAACTTGAGCCATACAGATAGTCTGTTCTGTACGCATATCATTTCCTGCAGAAAGGACATGTGGTGGAGGGTGCCTGACAGTATCATCCTAGGATAGTTCCAAGGATGCATTGTAATCATAGTGCGAGGCAAAAATGCCAATGTGAAATTCCTCATCCAAATCTGAAAGAGCAATGGGAAAGTCAAGATTCTGGAGAAGAGAAACCCCTAACTCTCTTGTATGGGACACCTTAGAACATAAAAATGAACCAATTACAGCACAAATTAAGGAGTCAGACGAGCCAGGCAATTTACTGGGTGTAAGATCAAAACTTAATAGGAAGCAGGGACAGCATGCTGGTGATACGGCCACTTGGCAGAGGTAACAAAAGTACCCAAGTAGTGGTATCCCCATATGCGAATCAGATACAGTTAAGTAAAGATCCTTCACAATGTTCTGGAACAAAGGAGGGCAATACCCACCTGAGGGTAGGCACTAAGCATCAGAGAGTCTAATGACGCAAACCTGAAAGAGCAGCAGGACCTCTAACGCTTTGGTCATATCATCAAGTATCAGTTTGTAAGAATCGGGCCAAGACAGCAGTAGCCTAGTTGTCGAGCGAATCTGTCTTACCAACAAATCTGGTAACAGAATTATGGTGAGAGAACTTTGGTGATGGTATCATGGGATGACCTGGATCTTCAGCAGATGATCAGCTGCTTCATAGATGGAGACTTTACACATTTCTGTTCCTTACATTTCTTTTGGCAGGGGGGGCCATCTCTTGAAACGGAGGCGGAGGATGTATATGGCGAATGGTACCACATGCACTAATACTTAAGTGCAGGTTAGGAGAGGAGGAGGATGGGTAGGATGTAATAAATCTTCTGTGGTATGAAGAACCAACTATCAAATGGGTTGGATCCAGACTGAATTTTCCATCCCCTCCTTCCCACTGTAAACCCATCAATCTTCATGAAATGCTGCAGCTAGGCACGGGTTTTTTTCTGGGAAAAGAGGTGGTGGAACTCAGTGGGTTGCCCTCGGAGAAAATGGTCACATGGCTGGTGGCCCCGCCCCCTGATCTCCAGACAGAGGGGAGTTGAGATTGCCCTTCGCACGGAGGGCAATCTAAACTCCTCTCTGTCTGGAGATCATTTTCAAGAGGTTCCGGAACTCCATTCCACTGCGTTCCCGCTGAAAAAAAGCCCCGCTGCTAGGGGACAGGGGACCCTGACAAAAGACATGAAGGGGGTCTGCAGGGCGAAGGGGGGATACACCAATTTAGTCTGGATCCAATCCAATGATTAGAAACTTTGAGCTCTTAACTGCAAAGTTTTTCAGTGAGTTTCTAACAACATTTGCATGTTTCCACAACGTAGCCATCAACTGAGCAGATCTGCGAAGGCCCAGGAAAAAAAAATAACCCAGAAAAATGGGGGAAGAGTTCCGTCTCTTCCCTTTCCACCCCGGGCAAGGACTTCCTCTCAGTTTTCCCAATGGAAAACTGGAAATGCCGTTTACGAAGTAATTTTTCTTTTAGAATTACGAGTGGTTCACATGGGGGTTTTAAATACTGTTCTAGATGCCCTTTATTGCGAGATGACAGTGTGCACAGCGACGGGGGTCGTGAAAGTCCAACTCAGGAATTTTAGCACTATACACGCACCCTTTCAAATTCATTCACCTGCATCAATGATGCAACTTGCCATGAAGCAAAATGTAACAAAGTCTTGATTAAAGGCAAATCTCTTTGAAAGTGACAAAATCTGCCTAGAGAGCTCTCCAGAGAGAGAGAGAGAGAGAGAGAGAGAGATCCCTTCCTGCATCTGAAAGGAACTGACAGGGAAAGTGATTGCTCTATATCCTCTTCCTCCTGTCATGGCATGGACTGCGCTCTTAGTCTTCCAGAGTTTTCCAGAAGGCAGCATCTAATCATATGCACTTGCACAGACCACATGTGAGACTGTATCAGACACATGAAGAAGAGTGGTCTTCAAAAAAACCTACCAGACGCCAGGCTACTGGTGCATTTATGTTTTCAAACCACCTGGTTCAATGATCTGTGATTTTATTTATGCCGACGTTTTCTAAGGATGGAACAATTTAATTGAAGAAAGTTTACCAACTCCTCTTACCTTTATTATTGTAGACATCCAAGTAGTTAGGTGCCGAAAAAATTGTTATTAATGATGGGAACCCTGTTGTTTGACTTTTCCGGTACATTCTGTAACTGTAAAATTAAAAACAGCTGACTTTCCATCTCAAAGCAACTGCTAGTTCTTAAATTTTGAAATACTGAATATTTCTGTCACAGGAGGCTTACCCAGCATCTTGTGCTTCGTGAGCTCTGATAATAGACAACAAATTATTATTCTGCAAAAATTCACAAACTGCAGGGTAGCTGTAAAGTAAAACAACTACGAGTCAGGCTGAGGGATTTCATATAATACTTGGTCAACATAATCCTAATTGATTTGTTACCTATAAAAATAGGAGCAGCCTCTGACTGTGTTGTGACTGAAATGCTCTTGTGAGTTTTCATTTCCAAAGTCTTCAGACGGATCTGACCACAATAAGTCACACATTGGTCCGAATGCTGGTGGTTCTTTGAATCTGTCTAACTGTTTAAAAGAAAACACCAAGGGGGTTATTAATTTGTGAAATGTCCATTTGTTTTCCCTCCAGTGATACGCCCAATTGCTGCAATCCTTCATCTCAAAAACAGATTGCACAAATTTGAAGTAAACATTCAAAGACAACTGATTACTTCTTATAACCTGTGGAAAGTCTAAGTGTATGTCCACTCCCTTGACGTACAGGATCTGCATTCTGTGAGAGGCGCAAATTGATCCTAAGACCTTCTGGACAGCCAGGTGTATTAGACCTGATTAACGCTACAGAGATTATTCAGAAGAAAGGTTTAGATAAATTGACCAAAATGGAATAAAATGGATGGATGGATGGATGTCAGAGATGGTACAACATTTTCCATTTGGAAAACCAACAGGCTAAGAAGCCCTTTCAATATTACCAGGCGCGTGCGGACGATGCTGTTCTAGCAGCAGTTCCCTTGTGACTGGGTTAAGGTTGGAACGACCCAACCATGGAGGGAGGAATCACATGGGTCACTGTTCAAGTAGGATGCCGTCCCCCCCACCCCCCTCTGGGTCATTTTAAAAATGACTCCAGCCAGAGGGAGATGCTTGCAAAAAAGGGGCTCCTAATCTCCCAGGGCAATGTTTGAAGTGCTCCTAATTGTAGCTCCATTGTGTTCAATGGAAGGTCTACAGACCTTGTTGAACAAGGGCAACAGGTCACAGAAGGTCACAAGATCATGTTCTAATATTCCAGTCTCTCAATATATTTGGCCCAGCATGTGCCTATCTTTTATTTAAACTGAACTGTTATGCATCGTCGTAAGATACAATGTTAGCAGTGAGCATGACAAGTAAATAATGACTTTGGACTTAATCTTGGACCAGGGACATAAAACTGGATGATTTTGTATGAAAATATTTAAAACACCTGATTTGTAAACATTTAAATCAGATTATTTTAATCATTTCAACTATATAAACAGAACCCAGTTTAAAATAAAATTTGCAAGTAAACAACCACATTCAATTCTATGCTCCTGAACAGAGTGTATGACCTTCTATAATAGGACTACCTAGAGTATTCATGGAATTCCCATTGAACAGTGCAGCTCATATAAGTATTTGGGAGTGACCTTTAGCGAGACCCTAAGTTGGAATATACATCTGGATATTGTCAAATCTTCCACTTTAAAAATAATAGGGGCAATTCTGAGGTTTTATTATACCAAGGGTGGATCTCTTGTTAGACCCTGCAATAAAACTGTATTTAAGTAAGGCAATCCCCCACCTCCTTTATGGTATAGAGGTCTGGGGTTGGAAAGAACGTATCATAACCCGTCTGGAATCAATTCAAAATCTTTTCATTAGACGACTGCTTGCACTACCCAGGGGGACCCCTGCAGCCCTAACGAGGGCGGCACTTGGCCTGCCTTCAGTTAGAGCCCGGGTTCATTTGGCCATACTTAAATTCTGGAGCAAGGGCAATACTGTTACCTTCTATAAAACACTGAATGAAAAATTGACTTTTTAATGGAAAAGGCAGGAGAGGGGAGAGAATTTCTGATGTAAAACATTACAAATAATGTCTCAAATGTATCATAGGCTGCATGCATTATTGTGAACTTTCTACAAGACGTAAGAACAGGCATGTTCCCAAGAAGTAGGATCCAGAAGACACAATTCTGTATTTTATCAGCATCACCCATTAAGACCACCTGGTTGATCCTATACTCCTCGTTTATGTCCTCCAAATACATGAGCCCTGCAATATGTTCATTTCTAATATATGACAACATGATTCTACTAACGTATCTTTTCACAGAGAAAGGCTTTCCTGCCCAGTAACTGTAACACCTTTAGTTTTGGATAATGCTTGTGCTCAGGCTGGCATAAAAAGAGACCAGCGCACAATACAAGTGCCGGGAACGGATCCCACTGATCTCCCCCACTTGTATCAGCCGATACACACATGGATTCTCTAGAAGGTCTTCCAACCATCAAAAGCATCATTTTGGAAAATGCAAGACGCAGCGCTCAGAAGGAGAGCCCAAAAAAACCACTGGAGTGCACACAGAACGTTCCCCCCACGCCCCACAAAGCCCTTTGGACCTTATCTTACCCTTCAAGTGATCTTGTTTAATGTGGAGAAATCCATTAATTTCAAAATTGTACCATCATTTTCAGCAGATATAATGCCGTAGTTCACAAAACATCATGGTTTCAAAGGCTTTGAAAAATGGCCGGAGCCATTCACAAAATGCTATTTGGTACACACGAGTACATTTTCATTGGCTCATTTCATGATGATTCAAATAATTATGTGCCCCAGTATACTGAATGCTATCATCACCATTCATCTATTGCCGTCTGCCTACATGCTGCTTTTACAAGCAAAAGTATTAAATTAAAATGAGCAAGATCTGAAGGAAAAGGACAGCGCAAGAATGAATGAATGCAAGGAAATGCTGATTATCATGCACCAGAAAATGAGAATAATAAAAAAACCTCTTTTCCAAATATTACATCTCTATACCTAAGCCTCTCCTTCTTGGATACATACCTTAACGCGATAAGGGAGTTTGAGTGTGTCGGTGATGCTGAGAGCAACACTGTCAGGAGCGCAGGCTTGGTCAAGAGTCTAAATTCTTGGAAGAGTCACTCAAGGCAGAATGGTCAAACCTGAGACACCAGCCCAAGAGGCATCTACCGCCTTCAGGAATCAATGGTCACATTAGTAGAAGAGAACTGACTGTTCCAATGGTGATGGGAGTGGAGGAATTCCTAAAGGCTAGCTACTGGGCAGCAGCAGTAGTGGAAGGTGACACCGGCAGAGGATCTTTCACAGATAACGGCAGTGTCACTTCAGCTAACCCTGATTAGTACTGCGCAGAAGGCGGCAATGGTAAACCACTTCTGCTAATCTCTTACCTTGAAAACCCTATGATGAGACAATCCAAAATGAAAGAAGATGTAGTGCTGGAAGACAGGACCTCCAGGTCAGGTGGCACGCAATTGGCTACTGGGGAAGAGCCGAGGGCAAGTACAAATGGTGCTGTTCTTAATGATGGGACTGGATTAAAACCGAAAGGACGTCCATTTGAGGATGTGAATAGATGCAAAAGGAACATCCATAGCTGGGCAACACACATAATAGGAACATGGAACGTGAGAAATATGAAGCCAGGTAATTTACAAATCATAAAACAAGAAATGGAACATTTAAACACTGCAGTCCTGGATGTAAGTGACCTAATGTGGACTGACTCAGGACATTTTCAGTCAGAAAATCACAAAGTGTTTTACTGTGGAATTGACAAACTCTAAAGAAATAGTGTTGCTCTAATAGTGAGGTGAGACATAACACAAGCAGTCAAGATCTGCAAAGTCGATTAATATCAATCAGACTTCATGGAAGGCCTGTTAATATAACCATCATTCAAGTTTATGCCCCAACTACAGATGCTGAAGAGGAAGAAATTAAAAACTTTTACACGAGTGTCCAAGAAGAAATTGATTGTACACCTAAACAAGATAAGCTGATAATCATAGGTGACTGGAATGGAAAAGTAGGAGACAAAGCAGAATCAAACGTTGGAAAATTTGGACTAGGATCACAAAATGAGAGTGACTCACAGAATTTTGTGAAGCCAACAACCTGTTCATGCTAACACATGCCTCAGGCAAAGAAAAAGACAATTGTATATGTGGTAATCACTGGGTGACCAATACAGAAACCAAAGATATTACATAATTGGAAGCAGAAGATGGAGAAGCTCTATTCTCTCTGCTAAAACAAGACCAGGAGCTGATTGTGATACAGATCATGAGTTGCTAATATCAAAAATTAGAATACAGCTGAAGAGAAACACTAAAAGAATCATAGTGCCAGAATACAATCTAAATAATATTCCTGAAGAATTTAAAGACCATGTGAAGAACAGATTTGCAATGCTAAGTTTAATTGATTGTGAACCAGAAGAACTATGGGCTGAAACCAGATATTATCAAGGAAAAATCTGCAAAAGCAAAAGGTGACAGTAATAGAGGCAGAATCGTAAATACAGCTTTTCAGCTACTTGCACAAAAAGACAAAGGAATCTATTATAATAACCAGTGCAAAGAAATAGAAGACAACAACAAAAAAGGAAGAACAAGAGATCTGTTCCACAAGATCTGGGAAATCAAAAGGAAATTCAAGCCACAGCTTGGGATGCTGAAAGATCAACACAGAAATACAATATCTGATCAGGACAAAATAAAGGAAAGATGGAAACAATACACTAAAGAACTATACGGAAGAGATGGAAGGATGACAGATATCTTCAAAGAAGAATCTTTCGATGAAGAACCAGAAATCTTAGAAAGTGAAGTAACAACTGCACTCAAAGCAATTAGGAGAAACAAAGCACCTGGAGTAGATGGGATACCAGTAGAGCTATTTCAAGCTACAGAATCGGAGTCCATCAGAATCTTAACAAGAATCTGTCAACAAAACAATGACCTGCAGACTGGAAACACTCAGTCTACATTCCAATTCCCCAAAAAGGGGATGGCCAAAGGGTGCAGCAACTATGATTGCGTTAATTTCCCTTGCAAGCAAAGTGATGCTCAAAATTCTACAGCAAAGACTCTTACCTTATGTGGAATGAGAAATGCCAGATGTTTAAGCTGTATTCAAAAAAGGAAGAGGTACTTGAGATCACACTGCAAATTTACAATGGCTAACAGAACATACCAGGGAATTTCAGAAGAAAATCATCCTGTGTTATATAGATTACAGCAAAGCTTTTGACTGTATGGATCATGAAAAGCTATGGATGGCGTTAAAAGAAACGGAGGTGCCACAACAGCTGACTGCTTTGATGTGCAACCTGTACTCTGGACAAGAGGCTACTGTCAGAACAGAATATGGGGAAACAGAATGGTTTCCAATTGGCAAAGGTGTCAGACGAGGATTCATATCATCTCCCTACCTGTTCAACTTCTATGCAGAGCATATCATAAGGAAAACTGGATTAGATCTAGAAGAAGGTGGAGTGAAAATTGGTGGAAGGAACATTAATAATTTGAGATATACAGATGACACCATGTTACTGGCAGAAAACAGTGAAGACTTGAAATGACTACTGATGAAGGTTAAAGGAGAAAGTGCCAAAGCAGGATTACAGCTGAACATCAAGAAGACAAAATTAATCTACTGAGGAATTACACAATTTTAAAGTTTACAATGAGGAAACTGAAATTGTTCAAGATTACCTTGGCTCAACCAAAAGGGAGATTGCAATGAAGAAATCAGAAGAAGATAGAGACTTGGAAGAACAGCTGTGAGGGAGCTAGAAAAGATCCTTAAAGATCAAGATTGGGGAACAAGATCAAAATAATCCAAACTACAGTATTCCCCATTACTATGTATGGATGTGAAAAGTCAGACAGTAAAGAAAGCTGACAGAAAGAAAATTGATTCATTTGAAATGTGGCACTGGAGGAGAGTTTTGTGGATACCATGGACGGCCAAAAAGACAAATAAATGGGTTCTAGATTAAATCAATCCTGAATTCTCCCTAGAAGCCAAAATGACAGAACTGAGGCTATTGTAATTTGGTCACATCATGAGAAGACAAGATTCTCTAAAAAAAGTCAATTATGCTAGGAAAAGTGGAAGAAAGTAGGAAAAAAGGAAGACATAAAACAAGATGGCTTGACCCATTAAAAGAAGCCACATCCTCCAGTTTGCAAGACCTAAGCAAGTCAATTAATGACAGGACGTTTTGGAGGTCTTTCATTCACAGGGTCACCATAGGTTGGAGGCAACTTGATGGCACATAACACACACACACAACTAAGCCTGAGCAGATAGTTATCTCCCGTGTACAGAAATTCACTTCTGTTATCCCAAAGATAACAAAAAAGTAAAACTATTTATCTCCTCATTCCATCTTTTTACGGGGGGGCACTAAAAGTCCTATCGTCAGCTAAATACAAACCCTATCTTTGCGTGCACATTGCATGAGGTAACAGCTGGCATTTTGCTAACATTGGGTCTTTGGATCCAGAAAGGAAACTGATCTACCATCTCATTGCTCTAAAACTCTACAGTGAAATCTATCACATTGAGACAATTTTACCGAAAGTGGAAAAGGTTATCTCTTTCCTTTGGGACATTTAACACTTTTATATCCCCCTTCTTAAATCTGGACAGAAAGCTCAACAATATGCAGCATTCCACTGGCATTCCCAATCATCAAGAGGTCTATGTGCACCACAGTTTTGTTCTTCACTTTTATAGTGATTTTAACTGACAGTGAATTTTTTTTGCCCTTCATGTCTTTTCACAGCTTTTAAAAGTAAAAAATAGTCGTATTTGGAATAATTTACACAATGCTGAGCATAAGCTGTCTATCCACCAGCACACAGACACATGTTTATCATATTCATATATGAATCACATGGAATGTACACTGGTATATAATGGCAGGTTTATGTTGAACAGGCAAACTCAGAATTTCCCCCCCCCCAAATATTTTTCACTATGTGAGAAAACTCACTTTCAAATCAGAGGGTTAATAGGGCGGGCTGGATCCCGCAGATCTATTCCGGGAGCAGAGGTGCTTTGCTCCTGTGGAAGGAGTCTTTTATACCTCTTAAGTCAGGGGAAAAGAGACTTCCTCTGGAAGAAAGCACCTCTGCAGGACCCAGCCCAATATCTACCACAGAAAAAAAATGACCCTGACCCATCAAGAGTCAGAAACCTTCAACATTCCTGTCACACTAGAAATACTCACCCTCCTAATTTCATCTATTGTATTGATTTCTGGCGAGAGACCACCATGGACACAAAGAAACTGTTGGTTTAAAAGTGCAGCAAGAGGGAGGCAATCAAAAGCTTCCATGCAAGCATCATAGACTCTTTCAGAATACTTTATTTTACCTGTGGAGGAGGGGAAGAAACCTTGAATCATACTGAATATACATTGGTATATAATGGCAGGTTTACACTGAACAGGCAAACGAGATTATTAAGCTTGCCTGGTGCAAATCTGATGAATAAGCCTCATTGTTTAAAAATTAAATATATAATAACTACTCTTTAACAACGTTTTTCTTTCTAGATGAATATATGAGGCCAGCAATGAGATATGGGAAAATGTCAAAAGGAAGACGTTACTCTTTTTCTTTAATGATATTGCTCATTTCGCCAACAGGCCTTGTGCAATGCCACATTAAATAATAATTTTAAAATGACCTAACATTTCTTGCACTTAAAATCCTTTAAATTTCATTACATAGGCAAAAAAAATGGCAATAGCCAGTGTAACAAAAGGAAGATGCTACTCATGTACACTACGAAGCTTGACACATAAATAAATCCGTATGTTACTAGTTCACCCACCCACAATCCCATTCACTTTAAATTCCAATGATGGAGCGGTGCCTAAGAATCCAAAACATTTCTTTCATACTTTTTTGCTATTACTTTGCTATCACATTTAGGTGTATGTTTCTTGTTTCTAAGATCTGTCCCTTTTTTGCATTTCTCCCACAGTGATAATTCTGAAAAGTCCCCCCCGCCCCGCCTCCATGTGCCCGCTTCCAAGAGGGAACAGTACTGAGATTTATTTGAAAAGAAGCCCAAATTGTATTAGGATCATAGTGCACGGGGAAGAGAAGGTTAATCCTTCCTCCACATTTTTCCTGATGTGAAACAGCCCTACAGAATTGCTATTCGTCTACGGGAGAAACATCGAGGTCAGGTAAACTGTAGCATTTCAGGAAGGAACAACAGTGTTGATGGGAGATTTCATATACACACTCCGTGATGTGGTCCTGATCCTGAGTCCCTGCTGTCTAAAAACAGATGCCAGAAGCTCCACTCACAGACCTTCCACAGTCCCATTTAGTACGCCCCCCCGCCGTCTCCCCAGGCAGGAGAAGTCCTAAGCAGTGAATAGTTCTGACAACCCACTCAGACCATATAATGTACATTTTGCAAGATCTAGAATTTTAGGACATCTATTCAAATCATAATGCAAGCAACTTGTGCTCCTTTTTTCTTGTAAAGGAATATGTAAGCAACTACTTGGCTTTTAGATTAGAAGTCTCTTTCACAACTGCCATAAAAAGTCAAAATATATTTTATGGGCAACAGCCCTGCAAATCTTTCCTTATAAGCAAGGCCATTTGCCGGTTCACATCTCTGAAAGTGCTCAACAAATGTCAACCACAAGCCATAATTTAATAGCTATGTGTTTGCACAGAAGTCAATCACAGACCTTTGAGTTCAAGTCTTCCTGGCCTACCCAAACCCATTACACTAAGACGCCTATTGTGGCATCAAAACAGATCAACGAAGACAGAACAGGCAGGGAAGACAGCAGTGGGGTGGTGGGTTGATTAGGGTATTTAAGTCACACCAGTAGCGACAAATTGGGTCAAATGCTGGACTATGCTGCACGCTGTTGTCTCTAATTTTCTATCCTGTTTGAAAAATAGGTTTTCTTCTGTCAGCCAGCAATCAGATCTCAGTAATTCCCATCATCTTAAAGGAGGACAGCCAGTACATCAGTCTTAAAACCCTGAAGACAGCATACAGATTAATGTCTTCACCAAGAAACAAAGCTGGGCCCATTTTGTCACAGAACATATGAGAACATTTTTTTAAAAATTGGTAAGCCTTTAAATACATGAGCATTCAAACAGCAGATGTTTAAAGGTGAGAAGAACATAGCAAAGTATGCAACCACATGGGAACCATAAGTACATACTAGTCTGAGTTTATGACAACTTTGCACCTACAGTTCTTGAGGGATTGAAATACAGGTTTAGGGTCCAATAATGTATTGTTATCTGGCCTTTTGACAACTCTTGCCACTCTTTAAGTCTGATTTGAAGATGGGCCAAATTTTTAAATGGGATCTCTGCACACCCAATGACAAGGCAGAGGAAGCAAGTGGATATGGTTAGAGAAAAAACATTCTGCCCACCATGTGAGTGTACCCTTCACTATTTCTTCACATGTAAAAATACAGCCTAATTCTAACTGAGAGTGTGCCTGCACCAGGTCCTAACAGCATTCAGACACACTCAGAGCAAAGCAAAAACATGTAGAAAAGAGCAGCTGATAACTATGTATTTGGGAAGCAAGCAAAGATTTCCAGTATTAATACTTACATTCTTGTTTAAAAGTAAAATATTCTGTCAGGTGTCTGCATTCATGGTTACCTCTCAAAAGAAATAATGTGTTCGGATACAGTATCTTCAGGACCCACAAATAGAGCACACACTGTTGAAAAACAAAGACACCTCATCAAAGTTATTTTTTCTTAGATATTTATATAATTAACAAACAGTGTTTATGGAACTGGTATAGAAAAGCAACACTGTTCATTTATTTCATTTATAAACCACCCTTCTCCCAAAGCAGCTCACATCATTCTTTTCTCCTCCCTTTTATCCTGACAACCCCCATGAGAGCACGTGCCTGCCCCAAGATCACCCAGCAAACTTCCATGGCAGCGTGGAGATTCAAACACAGGTCTCCCAGATCTTAGTCTAACCAGTATGCCACGTTTGCACATTAACAGCTATTTCACGTGACAATCAAGTTCCAATTTTAAGGAGTACAGCACTATGTTCATTCAATTTCATTTATCACATTTATATTCCGCCCTTCCTCCAAAGTGCTCAGAAAGGAATTACACAATAAACCAAACTTGAGTTCCAGAATCCACATAGGGAATGCTAGGAGGTAAGGACATCTTATAGGGAGGAATCAGCAGGTGGTAGCTGGTACTCAATCCTTCCTTCACCTGCCAGTTCTTTTCCTGCAAGCCTTCCCCCCAAAGCAATTTTTCACCCACATTTCTCTTACTCAAACATAAGCCCAGCTTGGGGTGGGAGGGGGGTGGAGGACCCCAGAGATAGTAGCAGGAGAAAATCTGTGCACCTGTGGGAGAAACATGCCATCTACTTGATTCTCTTCTGCAGCTGCCCCATTCATACGTAATTCTACCCTTGGACAAGTAGTCTACGCTACAGGAAAGTGACAAGCATTGGCAAACCATTTGCCTGCTGGTATCTGAGAGTTGTCCCAAATTTGTCTGTTTCTGTGGGAACAATACCCTAGTGCCAAATGCTGTGCAAAAATGGATAATATCAGATTTTGGTTGGACTCCTTGCAATGTTATCAAGGAAACAACCATACTAATCTTGAGAACCGTAAGGCAGTAGGCTGTTAGCAGTGTTAGCAAGGGAACCTTGGACCAGGAGTCCACAAGACTTAGAGCCCACCTGCTTTTCCAATTACTCTGCCCCAAAAGTTCATCATTCTGCTTGGAATGGTGTACAGAAAGCAACTGTGTTCCGTGTTCTAAGAAAAGCAACTGATCATGATGGAAAGAAGCAACTTTCTTTAACGCAGCCTCACATAAATGATAAAAGTGTAATATACACACACAAATTTAACACTACCAAGATTAACACACACATTCAATTACCTCTATGCTAAAATATCCCCTGTCAACATAGTCACCAAGGAAGAGGTATCTTGTGTTAGCAGGTGATCCTCCCACTTCAAATAGTTTCATGAGGTCAAAGAATTGGCCATGAATGTCACCACACACTGAAACAAAAATACTGTGGATTATCTATTTATTTATTTAAAATATCAATATCCCACCTTTCCAAAATGCCCCAAGTGGATTACAAAATATGTAACACAGAGAGATGAAACATAAAATAACATACATCAAATTAAAACTCCAGCTCCTGCAACAAGTATCACCACCTTTTGCCAATCAGAGACATTAATTAGTTACTTCTGCCAGAGCTGCATCAAAATACTTCTGCTTTGCACATTTTATGGAAGACAAACATACAACTATGCATTTCTTTTTCAGCCAATGATCACACTGTGAAAAGGATTGGAAAAACATTTCCAAGTGCCAAATGTCAGCAAACTGTTTGTTAGGTTACCGGCAGTGTCCAAGCGTGCTCTCAGAACTTTTCGTAAGAAGCAATGTTACAGGGAATTGAGTATTTTAGAACCACTGTTGAATTTTATACTGTCTGTTTACCATGCTGCACAGTGCATGGTGGATCAAAACACAACTCTCAGGAAGCAACCCTAAGCAGATCTACTCAGAACCCCACTCAGGTCTACTCAACGGGGCTTACTCCCAGGACAGTGCTCTTTCGATTGCACTGTCAACCAACTAATAATTCTTTTTTGCCTCCAAGCAGCTTAAGATGTGTTTTCCCAAATCAATTCATCTTCTGAAGCCCACATATTGCTTATTTTCTCTTTTCATCAAACCAAATAAAAAAGCTCAATATGCATAATTTATTGAGGTTGCAGAATTTGGATCTACTACGGGCACAGTTTTGTTTTATTTTTTTAAATACAAAGGTAAATACAGTCATGACGAAAGGCAAAGCAAAAAATTCTACACAATATCCATCCCAGGTGGAACGTAGAATGAGAAGCCCCCTTCCAGAGCCCAAGATCTCCCGGAAAAAATCCCAATGGGTGATTAAATTGGGGAATTCCCTGTCAGTGGACATAGTGAGGGCCATCAGCAAAGATGACTTTAAAAGGGGATTAGACAGTGTGGTAGCGCTATGCAATGGCCTCAGACCTAGGGCAAATGTGTCACCACAGCCAGCAATACTTGTGGTTGATCCTCGGCCTTATCAGCCAATGCACTCCCTGCCCAGGACTTTCCCCGCGCCACCTTTCACAACCCTCTGCTGGCTGGCATGGCCTTCTCTCTTGGGCCCTCTCTCTCACCACCTGGGAAGCATAGGTAGAATGGAGTGATTGTCTTCTGTCCCATCCCCGCCTCATTCTCAGGGCCCACCTAAGCACCTGTCCAGGCCTCTCTGGCCTCCTGGCCCCACAAGCCTGTGTCTCCAGCTGCTGCTTCCCTCTGGCAGCCTCCACCAAATCATCAGGGCAGTCTCCTGGCCCCTGACTTCCAGCTACTCTCACTGTCCCCTCCTTGGACCACTGGCCTCCTTTTGAGGCATGCATCTCCCCTGATGCATTCCGCTCTTCTGGTGGCGTCCCAACGCCTCTTCCTACCCAGCTGAGTTTACATCTGGCCGAGCCATCACAGGAGCGGCAATGCCATTTGTGGACTCTCCCCCAAGGGCTGCACCACCACAGACAGATTCATGAAGGATATGCCTGTCAATGGCTATTAACCATAGTGGCTTAAAGGGAACCTCCACATACAGAAGCAAGCCTCTCATCACCAGAGCTAGAAGGCAACATTTACAATTTATTTACAAAAATTTTACACTGCCTTTCTGCCCGCCTAGGCCCACAGATCTCTATGCCCTTTTTGGTCTCCAGGGCAACTGGTTGGCCACTGTGTGAAAGAGGATGTTGGACTAGATGGACCACTTGTCTGACCTAGCAGGGCATTTATTGGGTTTTTATGCCACAATAAAGTAGTTCATTTTCAAGGTGTCACGGTACACTGTAATATTTTCAGAAAAGTGGTAGGCATTTATGTCTAGAAAAAGGGGGTGCAGCATCTAACAAAAAATCAAAACGTAAGAATCTAACAACAATTATAAAGAGCCCAACATCTATATGAGATCAACCTTTACCAGGTTAATTCTACAACTAGACACACAGCCAAACTAATACCACACAATCAAGCCTTAGAGAAAATGTGAACATTCAATTTTAAAAGCGTAAACGGTATGACAGTTTCAGAAAGTTTTGTTCTAGATTCTACTAGTCTATTAACAGTGAAATTCTAAGCAGAGTCACTCCAGTCTGAAATCAATGGGCTTAGACTGAAGTAGTAACTCTGTTTAGAATTTCACTGTAAATGGCCTTTTTTGCTTAGACCCCCCCAAAAAAGATACTCCGTCCAAGCGACAATAAACTGCTGCTTATACGCAACGCCCCAGAAAGTAACTTCAGTTCTATTTCATTATACCCCAAACACCAAGACCTGAATTATTAAGTTATTCAGTTTCAAAGGGCTTCTACTGAAATTCACCCCTCCCACTAATATTTGCAGCATTGAACACAGCATAAGGTTATGCAGAACATGCACCTGTTATAGGAGCTTCAACTTCTATCATGGTTTTCTCTCTTCTTAAAATTGCAGCACCCTCATTGATTATTCTAAGTGCAATTTCTTCATCTACTCGGCCTTCTTTTATTAAGTGGGTCTTCAAAATATCAACTCGAGGCTTTCCATCTGAATCAAATACTTCTTCCGACGTTAATCGATGAGTTGGTGGGAAAGGAACAGCTGGAATGTAAAGAAAACCACCAGTATTATTTAAAATGTTCTACTGTGTGTGTGTGTGGGGGGGGAGAATCTGAACATGAACACAGTTTTGCCCCAAAGGGAGGGGGGAGTGTTTAGGAAAGAAAAGGAATTGGATTGTCCAAAGGTTTGTCGCAGCGGCAGCAAAAATGAGAAGGATAAGAGTGGAAGGAACATACATTTATTATACTATCTGCACAATTTGTGTCAATGAGAGCCAGGCCATCCACTCTCAGGGATGCATTGTCTTGCTTTTTTCACAGGAATGAACAACAGCCATTGGTTTGAGAAAAATTAAAGGTGATACCACAGATGCTGGAGTTAAATATTCCCTGACCTAGTGATGGCCACAAATGGAAAAAGAAATCAAACCTACGCCTATTTCCCTACATCTCTCCTAGTTTCTTAGTTGGGACTACAATGTGACATGTAGGGAGAGTGGAATATGATGTTGGCAACTGAACATTAGACAGATATAATGTGTGCTGCCACAATATAGCAAAATTTGCTACTGACAAAGGGTAGACTATTAAAAGCCAAAAAACCTCTACAGATCTCAGAAGGATCTAACCATATGAAGCAATGGGGGTGGGGGGGTGAGATGAGAGAGAAAATGAAAGATTAAGCTAAATGCTGACATTAAGTAAAACAGAATGTATTAAAAAACATTTTGGGTCAGAAACATGTCATTTAACCACAATGAATTTAATGCATGTGTTTTTAAGCATAAGTGAAATCACATGTAAAGTTAAAAAAATATTTAAAATTAATAGTAGGAACTCTACAGAAACAACAGATTCTGAAGAGTATCTTGCTATCAGTCAGTGTTTGCAGTGCTGTTAAACACCTGCTTCCGTACCGTTTTCTAACAGCCAAGGAGAACCATCAGTCAGTTAAATCTGGTAGGGCAGACTACGGATTTGCTAAAATCTAACATTGCAAACAGACAAAAAATTAGTTGACCATGCGAGCCTTGACTGTGACTCTCTCTTTTAAGGACTCCACATGCAATTCTAAGTGCAGAAGGGAAAGAACAGACTGGAGTAGGAACCCTTTGGGGGCATCAAGCTCTCTTCCTCTCACTTCGCTCCTCCTATAGCACCAAAGGTAAAGCACTTAAAGGCAGGCCAATACTAAACTGGGGATTAAGAAGAGATTACCAAACGATGATTGGGGCCGTTACAATCACAACCCAACACTAGACCTATCCAGAGAAAGCAGAAGGGGGCTGCAATTTCAGCAGACTCTTAGCTGGGCTGGTATTTTTTTAACTAGCTCCCTAAGTCATATCTGAGCTCAAACTTAAGTGGACTCCTGCCCTCAACTACATAAATAAAGCAGACCCTTCCAGTTTAAAGATATTAATAC
Source organism: Eublepharis macularius (assembly GCF_028583425.1). NCBI lineage: Eukaryota > Metazoa > Chordata > Lepidosauria > Squamata > Eublepharidae > Eublepharis > Eublepharis macularius. Next base: position 126,110,232 of record NC_072795.1, on the reverse strand, counting down.
ATACAAAAAATAATTCCAGTTTCCAAAAGATTTTGGACCATTTTATTTGAACCAAGAACTAGTCTTTCTGGGTCGCCACAACACTCTAGAAAATAAGCATCTATGAAAAACTTATTTGAAGAGAACTTTGATTCACAAAAGCTTATACCCTGAAAATCTTGTTGGTCTCTATGGAGCAACAAGACTCAAATCCTGCTTTTCCAGCCACCTTCCCACCGCAAATTACCTTTTCCCAAGATGGAGTTGGTCCAAAACACAAGCACATACAACTACTTATGTGTAGTTTGGTCCAGAAACCAACCCCCTGAAAGTTTACAATGCCACAATAATTTCTCAGTTTCCCTGTATTAAAAAATAAACACTAAATCATGGTCATTGTATTAAAACTGTAATTCAAAACATGTGCTTTTAGAATAAAAGAGTTAAAAGGCCCGTTCTTACAAGCCACAAAAAAGCAACAAATCTTAAATTACATGGAAACTCTACAAACACAACAGAACATGCCATTTCATATCAATAACCAACAAACACAAGCAAATAGAATGTAATTCCAAGCCTAAAAGAAAACAAAGGAGAAACATTGCCGCCAGCCATTCCCATACAAGAGAAAAAGACTTGAACATCTTTGACAGGTCATTCTTCAGTGAGTCTCTTAGTATCTGGTAATAATTTTAAATGATAGCAATGTTTTCACTAAAGAGATTATGAAAGTAAAGCATATAAAACTTCTAAACACTAAACCAAGAATCTCCATGTTCCACAGGATTTTAGATGTGATCTGGCCAAATAACTTCTACTCATGTAAAAATAAAGATTATTGTTCTATGCACACTTATGTGGGAGTAAGCCTTCTGAATAAAGTCAGACTTATATCTGAGTAAACATGTATAGGTATAAGCTGAGGGGGGGGCGAGATTAAGGTGACATTTGCTTAGCTACCACATACAGAAGTCAATGGGGAGTGATGTGTACAGCTGTAAGAATCCAACACTGTGGTTTCACTATTCAATAACAGGAATATAATCACACATAAAACTTGTAAAAAGGCAGAGCAGGGAACTTTTTGAACATGAAATTCTATTCAGACTTGCCTGAAAAAACGAAATTGAAGAACAAATTGCAATTTTAAGTTTAAAAAATAAGGAAGACGGGTGCAGAGAAAACGAGAGACTGAATGCTAAAAAATTGTTTTTTAAACTGTAGAACTACTAAGACTTTTGAAAACTTGTATTACTGTTAACTTTTCAGTAATGTTTATTATTGTATTCAGGAAACCCCTTCAAGTTCTGATGCAAAGTAATGAAAGCCAGTTTTCACAGATCAGGTAGTAAACCTATAGTAAATTCACTTTGGACCATCTGTGACAGAAACCCCCTCCACTCCCAAAACAGATCCTTAAACGCAGAAAGCTAGCATGCCAGAAGAATGTTAGGCTAGAACTCCTCTCCTTGCCATCTACCTTTCTATGAGAAAAAAAAGTATGGAAAGCGTAAATCAGTCTCAAGTGGGACAGTTCAGACTATCTGATCTGCTGCCTGCGAGACCTAAACCTGAATCTAAAGCTGATTTTACTCTCATCCACAGAAGCTATATAAAATTGGGATAACATAAACAAAGAGGTTCATGGCTCCAAAGTGACAAGTACTGCATTATTTTGCAGTATAGCAATAGTGCAAACTGGGAGTTCTGCATGTTAACACCTTTGAGACTGTTCTCACACTATCTCCTGAAACAACATTACCACTATTTATTTATTTTATTTACAGCCCGCCTTTCTCTCTGGGGCCCAAGGCAGATTACACAGTGCAAATCAATAGCTAGGACATTCACTGCACAAAACACAATACGATCAACAAAATAAACTTAAATCTGAACACAGAGACAAAACCTCTTTGAAACAAAGCTTAACTAATTCACGTAACATCTTTAACAATGTGGAATCTACCCAGTAGGAGCATATTTGTATCAACAGACTGTACCCAATAGACAGTCTTTCCCTTACCAAGGCATCTCTCTGAGCTATTTCTTATGACACATCCCTATAATCTGAGTAGAAAGCTCTCCTGAATAATACAGTTCTGCATCGTTTGCAGAAGGCCAGGAGAGTGGGAACTTTCTTGACCTTCTCAGGCAGGCCATTTCATAAAGTGGGGTCTACCACAGAGAAAGCACATGTATGCGCAACTGTTGATTTTACCCAACTGTAGGGTGGTGTCTGGAGAAAGCCCTGACCAGATGAGCAAAGCTGCTGTGACAAAACATAGGGAAGGTGGTGGTTATACAGATATGAGGAGCCAAGGCCATGAAGGGCTTTGAAAGTGACAGCCAAAACCTTGAATTGAGCTTGGTAACTGATGAGCAGCCAACAGAGTGACTGCAGAATGGGAGTGATATACGTGCTCCGTCTAGCTCCTGAAAGTAAATGATATGCAGCATTCTGCACCAGCTGGAGTCTCTGAGTCAGCTTTGTGAAGAGTGCGTTACAGTAGTCTAGTCTCAATGTTACCGTGGCATGAATCCAAGTGGCCAGGTCAGCTATGTCCAGGTAGAGGACCATCTTCCTGGCTAGCCTGAGTTGTGAGAAGGCCTTTTTGCAGCTGCATTGACTTACTTCTCTAGCGGCAGCGCTGGATCCAGTATAACCCATAAGCTCTTAAGTGAATCAGCCAGAAGTCAACTGAACCCCATCAAAGGTTGGCAGCACAAGGTCCTTCAAGATCTCTGCTTTTCCAACCAGCATCACTTCCTTCTTGTTCGATTTCTTTTGCTCTCAGCCACTGGACAACAGCTGTCAAGCAGCAACTCAGTACCTCTACTGCATTACCAGGGGATTGGTCAGCAGGAAGGAGCAAGGCAAGGAGTCTAAAAACAGCATCCATAAAGAGGAGCACCAAAACACGGGCAGATGAAGCCTTAGAACAGACGACCTTTTTGGACCAAGTGCTGGGAAAGAAGTCTACTCAGGAAGATGTTGGTGGGCCAGCAAAAAAAAAAGAAGAAGAAGAAGATGAGAGACAAGTGTTGTATTTCCCAGACACAGGGGAACAAACTAAGGTGTAGCACTGCTACAAGCGGCTAAGGGACAAGCCAGAGACACAAGTGGGAGCTGTAGCACTCTGGGGAGGTAACAACAGGCATCAACAATGCCTACTGACCTCTCCCACCCCGTGGCTCTTTCCAAGTGGGTGGATACTAACAGGAGTGCCTAGAGTCAGAGATGACAGGTGACGTGCGTAAAGCAATTAATCAAGAAGACTGAAACAGGGCACAGGTATAAATACTGGGTACCTGTAAGGCCTTCCACAGACCCATGCAGCATAACATTTTAAAATGCTGTTAAAGCCTTGATGGTGGCTCTTTGGATCCTATTTGGACCTGTAGGATCCTATTTGGGTGGAAAGGTGACCTATAAATGTATTAAATAAATACATAAGCAGCTCAACCAAGTAAACAACCTTTGTATTGTGGCTTTGTCAAATCTGGCTCATAGCAGGATTCCTTATATTAACCTGGATATCTTTGAAAGACTTTTTCTGAAACTTGATAAAAGGTGATTCCCCTAAATGGAAAAGGGCAGGGGCGCATAAAAGTAAACTGTACACCGATTCCTAACCTTTCCCAAAATATCAATAAGACATATTTGTTGAACACATTTCCTTAGTGCCCCCCAATCCTCTGTATATACACTGAGAATGAAGAGCATCACCTCATTCAAACTCTCTTTGCCGTTATATGAGAAATGCGGGAAAGCGCCATAAACACAAGGGAGAGCTGTGAAAATGAAATTCGTCAATACTTCTAGATTTGGACCAGAAAAACACAGGACAACCAGAAGCCCAGAAATACATCTTTGCTTTCAGTGAGTACTGTTGATAGTTGCTACTTTTGTAAAGGAAAATTTGCAACTATAAGACGTATGTGATACAATCAGGTAATTCATGCACGCAGCATGCATTAACATCAGACACTAGTGCACTTCGTGTGCATACTCTTATTTTGTGGCTACATAAAGCCGCCTTCTACTAAGTAAAACACTTGATCTATTTTGTGTAATACAACCAGGCGTGGCCCTCCAACGTTTCAAGTAGAGGACTTTCACATTTTTTACTACCTGATCTTTTAAACTGGAGATGCTGGGAAGTAAACCAGGGATTTCTTGCATTTTGTAATTTGCTGATTTACTGAACAGCTTTGTTTTACTAGCAATCTTTGCTGTTAAATCCAAAAATTGTTATTGTTCAAAGGTTACAATATTTTGCCACCAACATTAAGTGACTGAATAGTTCTATCATATTTGTAATTCAGCTTGAGACCCAGTGAGAACGGAGGACTAAAAATGAAAATAAATAAACACCCCAAAGTTGCTGTATCCCTGAGCCACAACCCAACCCTCACCTGTACCATAACACAACTTTTTGCACAATTTTGGACCTACACAAATGTTCTCTTGGAACTGCACACTGTGCATCTGGTTGCATTTTTTAAAGGGGTTGAACTGTGCAGATGGGAGTCTGACAGGTAGGGCTTTTTTGCCTGTCTGCCTAACATGAAAGCAAATAAGCGAACCACTGGGGGAGACTTAAACCCTTCCTCTCCAAAGCTGCAGGACAGTAACCTGATATGGTGACCGGGAGATGGTCCGCAAGCCCCTTCCCTTCGCAATCAACCTCACAAGATGGGTAGCTGTGTTAGTTTGCAGCAACAGAGAAGAGCAAGAGTCCAGTAGCGCCTCTAAGATTAACAAAAATTGTGGTAGGGTAGTTTTCGTGAGTCACAGGTCACTTCTTCAGACACCCTACCACAAAACTTGTTAAGTCTTACAGGCGCGACTGGACTCTTGCTCTTCTCTGTTGCTACCTCACAAGGTTGTTGTGAAATTTTTAAACAAAAGTTCCTCCCTGGACAGCGTCTGTCACGCATATTCTCTGCTCCACGAGCTGCCCCACTGAAAGGTCATCCTTCCCCTTCGGCCCAAGCACGCCTGAACCCTCCAGCCCGGGGAGCGTGGCTCAGCCCACGCCGGGAGGGAGGCGGGCCCAGGCCAGGAGGCCCGGCCGCTCACTCACCCTTGACGGCCCGTTCGTAGGTGCCGTGAGGCGGCGGCGGCGGCGCCCCCACCGGCGCCCGCGTCCCCTCCTTGCCGGACATGGCCGAGGCGGCGGGCGGAGCCTCCCCCTTTCGCCTCGGCAGGCTCGCGAGAGAAGGAAGCGGCCGGCCGGGCCGGGCCTAGGGGCGGCCGCCAGGAGCCGGGGCCCGAAGCAACATGGCGGCGGCGAGGGGGACAGGCAGGGCGCCTCGGGACCGGCGTGCACTGCGCACGCGCCCCCGCCGCCAGGAGGCGTCCCAGCCCGCCGCGCAGCTCCCCGCCCGGCTGGGGCGGCCGCCGCGCCCCGGCGAGCCCGCCCACCTTCGCCGGTGGCCAACCTCCAGGTGCGGCCCGGAGTTCTCCCGGAATAGCCGCTGGTCTCCAGGAAGGTTGCCAACGCAGGGCTGGGAAATTCTTGGAGGTGTGGGGAGAAGAACCTGGGGAGGGGAAGGTTTAGGAGGGAGAGATACCTCAGCGGGGTGTAATGTAGAATTGCCAGGGGTATAACGTAGGGTTGCCAGCTCCACGTTGGGAAATTCCTGGAGATCTGGGGGTTGAAACCTGGAGAAAGTGGGGTTTGGGGAGGGAAAAGACCTTGGCATGGCATAATTCCACAGAGTCCACTCCCCAAAGGAGCCATTTTCTCCAGGGTCATAGATGCAGAGGAATTAGCCGTGTTAGTCTGTAGTAGCAAAATCAAAAAGAGTCCAGTAGCACCTTTAAGACTAACCAACTTTATTGTAGCTTAAGCTTTCGAGAATCACAGATGCAGTCAGATGCATCTGACGAAGAGAACTGTGATTCTCGAAAGCTTATGCTACAATAAAGTTGGTTAGTCTTAAAGATGCTACTGGACTGTTTTTGATTTTCTCCAGGTGAATTGATCTCTGTGGCCTGGAGACCAGTTGAAATTCTGGGAGATCTCCAGCCACTACCTTGAGGCTGGCAACCCTAGTATAACGCCATGGTGTTCACCCTCCAAGGCAGGCTTGTTCTCCAGGGGAACCGATCTCTCTAGTCAGTTGTAATTCTGGGAGTTCTCCAGGCTCCACCTGGAGGGTCATCACCACACACAAACAGAGGCCGCCGCCTCAGTCCACGGACAAAGCTACCGACAAGAGAAAATCTCACTGGGGAATGGATTCAATAAATACAATGTACAAAATAATTAAACAATGTAGAGATCTCATATATTGAAAGTGTGTTTATTAACATGTAATATTTTACATAGTTAATGATATTTATGGTAGGCGTAGAGTAGATAGCTTAGGCTTCACGTCGCGTTGAGCAATTTTGCACTTTCAGTATATGTGATCTCTGCATTATTTAATTATTTTGTACATTGTATTTATTGAAGCCATTCCTTGGTGAGATTTCCACCTGGAGGTTGGCAATCCCAGATCACAGAGATCAGGTTCCCTGGAGAAAATGGCAATTTCAGAGGGCAACTTCTAGGGTAGACCTTAGATTCTAGGTGAAACCCCTCCCCAAATTCCTTCCACAGGAATTTCCCAGGTTGGAGTTGGCAGCCATAGGGACCACCTAAGTCTTCCCCCCACCTTCCTATTTCTCTTGTCCACCCACCCATCTAAAACCAATTAATATATTTTACACAAATATAGAAGATCACATCTACTAGCATGAAGAGAGGAGCCCGAGGACACCTTAAAGGCTTGTTCTCAAGTTACAGTGAACATTACAATCTGTGTCCACAGTACACTTGATCATTCTTTATACACACATTGAGTAATTCTCACATTACGTTCAACACGTGTATGGCTGAAGGTGTAGTTTAAATCACACATTTAGTCTGGGTACTAGTCCGGGTACTAGTCCTCTGGTTTCATTTCTAAAATGAGTGCTCGTTGGGTTTATCTACACACAAACGTGCAGGTTATGAGCGCGCTCACTGTAACGTGAACAGGGCCTAACAAAAAAAAATTTAGACATCCAATGAAGTGAGATCTGATTCATGAAAGCCCTGGCTTGAATACATTTTGTTAGTTCCTCAATTGTTACTGGCTAAACAGTTTCATTTTGCTGCCAGAGGCAGCCATCTCTAATTCAACACATGAAGATGCCTTAAATGGGTGCACTTACCTGTAACTGTGGCTCAGTGAGTGGGCTTCTATGCAGGCACAAATTGGGACAGCGCATGTGCAGGCCAGCCACAGAGAAGATTTCCAGAGTTTTCTAGAAGACTAGGAGTGCCCCTCCTCCCTTTGGCGTTTTCCAAACATCTCATGACCAGGAGGAGGGGTGCTATTCCCTCAGTTCTCTCCATGAGATTTATTATTCCTATTATGTTAAAAGAAAAGCTTCCCTTCGTTCCTTGGGCAATCTCAGTGTTATTGTCTGATAACTTTCCTGACAATCAAACCTCTGCTATAGTGGCTTCCTTTTTAGCCACGGTGATAAAGAAACAAAATCTTCATGAGTTTAGATAGTTTAAAGTGATAATGACGAGTTATGTCTGTGTGAATTGGGTATGTTCAAGTGTACAGTTCATATTTTGTTGGTGTTTGTATGGCTTATGGCTTCGGCCGGAAAAGCAATAAACATATTATTATTATTATTAGTTCTCTCCATGCCACCGCCAGAGACCCCCCAGAAATGAAGGTTCTAGAGAATTCACAGCGAGGCAGGAGGGAGAGATGTTACAGGTAACAACAGTTACAGGTAAGTGCAACCGTGTTTTCATCTTCGTGGCATCTGTGGAGTTCCACATTGGAAGAGTAGTAAGCTCACTTACTGAAGGAAGTGGAGGGGCGCTCCTAGTCTAGAAAACTGGAAATCTTCTCCGTGGCTGGTTTTAACTGGTGATGCCTGGATCAACCCTGGGACTATCTGCATCAGCATATCCTCAGGTGGGGCAGCTCCTGGGGCCCAGGGCTTTGGGCAGGACTCACTGCTTCTGTGCCAACTGCCCCGACATGCTCTTTCCCTGGGAGCTCCACCACCCATGCTCCCAGCCCCATACACTGTCCAGGGCCATCAGGGAAAGGGCTTCAGACAGTGCAGATAGCTGTAAGCATGGTCAGTGGGAGGGCTTGCGAACTGGGCAGGGGAAGGATGGACAGGCAGGGGGTGAGACACATGGGCGAGATGGGTACCGCCCAAATCTGGAACTGGTCTTGGCCTTCTGCATGCAAAGCAGATGCTGTACCACTGAGCCACAGCCAAAGCTACAGCCCTATCTCCAGTAGAACTCATTGAAAATATGCCTGTAACCTGAATATCATATGCATATGAATAAATGAATAAAGTTGTTTTTATGTTCTAATCTCCAGTATGTGGGCCAGTCACAGCATTCTTGTGACGATAAAATGGAGAAGAGAATGGTGTAAGCTGCTTTGGACCCCCTTTGGGGAGAAAGGTTGAAATCAGTAAAAGAAAAATATCTGACTAAAACTTGGGACTCATCAGCTATTACTGAGGATAACTGTTTAGCAAACTTAGGGAACTTGCCAGCTACTGCTAGCTTGTTCTTCCCTTGATTATATTTGAATTTGAGATAATTACATTGTGCATTTTATTTTTATCTTCATATACAAATGTCTGCCCTATGAAGACCCATGACAAGCATACCTCTGACAAAGCAGATTCTAGGCCAAAAACAATTTATGCCAGAATGAAATCTTGTTAATTATTAAGATAGTCAAGTCAATAACTTTTATTAGGCATTGATTACAATCATGTTTTTTTAAATCCAATTATTACATGACTGACCCCAAGGGGGTAAGCTACAAATCTTGAGGCACATTTAGAAGCACATCACAATTTGTCCCATTTTTAGACTTATGGACACTGTGCTTTGGACTCCACTTGTGCCAAAGGCCAACTTTATAGGAACTCAGTCAATCATTGGGGGTATCCTTAAGATCTCATTACAAGGTAGGTGGAGTCATACAGAGAGTTTTAACTCTCAAAAGCTCATTTCTTGGAAATCTAGCTGGACTAGGTACTATTAGACCCAGATGTGGTTTCCAGATTTCTTTTTAGTAATAAGATTCTCTTGGCTTGTTTGCGCAATTTCAATTAACTGGTGGGCAATCATCCTAACATGCTGAGAGACCCAAACATCTTTAGTATTTTGCAAGGGTCGATACACAGGTCTGGCTCTCCCTCCCTCTCCCCGTAGGTCCAAGACTGACTGGGTTGTGGGAAGATGCCGTGAACACCCACCACCCAAAGTTTTACTGGTTCGACTTGTTTGGAATTACAAAGCAAACTTCACAGCCCAGTCTGGTCAATTGGGGTCCAGCTCGCAGAATTTTTCTTTATCCCTGCACTATATTGACTTTTTCTGGTACAGGGGGAAATAGCATAGCAATCTTGATACCCCATGATTCGATCAGTCCCATGTGGCCAAATACATTGTTTGCCTTTTGCAAATGACACGCATGCAGGGGTGGGGTAGATTTTCAATAGGAACCTGGGAATTGTTAAAATATAAGACTTGGAATCTCCTGCCCTCTTCCATGCTGTTGCGTAGTTCATTTTGTCCCATTTGCAGACTTGTGTTCACTTACAGCTAATACAAGACAATTTCTGGTCGTGACGTAAGAATCCATCTCTGGTTTGAATACTTCTGACCTGGCCAAAGGAGATTTATGAGCAAAAGAAAAAAATGTTCATTATGCTTTAAGCTTCTTCATGGGAGAATTTGAACGTATTGACTCCAAGTCTGTTTCATATAACATCTTTCATTTTGTGCAGGGTCAGTCTTTTTGGATTTATTAGTTATATTGGAGTGCTTTGTATGAATATATCCTATTGAGGAAGGCCCTTAGAATGAAACACACCTTGTTCTGGTTCTATACATATGGAGATAAAATGTACTAACATACCTGCATATTGGTAAGTTTATTGTGTTTGCATACAAGGGTACGGTACTTATATGTTAAACCACACTTTTGCTTTTTGACTCATACAAGGCAGGTTTAAGACAAAAACATTACAGCAACATTTTGAAGTTCACATTCTTCCTCACGCTACCCTATTACTGGCTTTCATTTGAGTCAGAGCTGCCATTCTGTGACTATTTCCTTCTATCTGTTTTAATTTGTAATTAATATAGTGCCTACTTTTTGCCCCTCAAAGCAGAGGTCCCTAATGTAGTGCCCATGGGCATCACGGTGCCCACTGACGCCTTTCCTGTCATCCACCAAGTGTTGTTAGAGAGCAGATGGGGCTTATGCCCAGCAAGGTTTCTGACTGGCCGTTGGGAGATTTGATTGGCTGTGCAAATTTTTAAAAATGTTGCTTTAGCAGCTGCTGCCACAACAGCATAAAGATCTTCACTGGGTGACTGAAGGTAAACAATGGCTGGTGATACTTTCTTTGCAGTGGTAAACATATGTACATAATCAGAACACTAGAAGCTTTAAGGCAAGGATCCCCAACCTTTTTGAACTGGCAGGTGCCTTTGGGATTCTGATAGAGGATGGTGGGCACAGCCACAAATGCAGGAAATGAAGCCAGGCGCAAAAAGTCTGTTACAGCTCACCCGCAGCCACACAGTGAAGATACTTGTGCTGTGGAAGCAGCTTCTGCCAAAGCAATTTTTTAAAAAATCTGCACAGCCAATCAAACTTCCTATGACCTATCAGAAGCCCTGCCTGGCCCCACCCACTTTCTAAAAATGCTTGGTGGGCACAAGGGAAGATGTTGGCAGGCACAACTGTGCCCATGGGCACTATATTGGGGACTCCTGTTATGTGATTATGATGACGTAACCCGCCCTGAGCCTGCTTGTGGGGAGGGCAGGCTAGAAATCGAATCAATCAAATCACTAGAGGAAGACAACTTGCCTGTTTCCTCCTCTTCACTGCAGCCTTTTGTATATCCTCCCCCCCACCTCTAGTTGCAATGCTGTGGGACCGTGGACCCCTACAAATAATGTGGGGAGCAAAATGAGAATCTGCAGTCTGGGGAGGGGAATCGGTAAAAAATTCCCTCCCCTCTTCCGTTGACTGATAGTTTCAGGTAGGTGGCCATGTCGATCTGCAGTCGAACAGCAAGATTTGAGTTCCGTGGGACCTTAAAAAACCAACAAGATTTTCAGGGCATAAGCTTTTGAGAGTCAAAACTCTGAGTCTTGAAAACTGGAAATCTTGTTGGTCTTGACGGTCCCACTGGACTCACATCTTGCCATTCCAGCTGAGGAGTTGCTGCTTTGCCAACGGACTAGCGTCATAGAATCCTAAGTATTTTATTTTGCTTCATTTATACCCTGTCGTTCTCCCCAACAGGGACCCAAAGTGGCTTACATCATTCACCTTTCTTCCTCTTCCATTTTTTCCTCCCAACAAACTCCAGGGTAGATTAGGCTGAGTGTGTGTGACTGGCCCAAGGTCACCTAGCGAGCTTCCATGGCAGAGCAGGGAATTGAATCTGGGTCTCACACACGGCTTTTTTTCAGCTGGAACGTGGTGGAATGGAGTTCTGGAACCTCTTGAAAATGGTCACATGGCTGGTGGCCCCGCCCCCTGATCTCCAGACAGAGGGGAGTTTAGATTGCCCTCTGCACCAAGCGGCATGGAGGGCAATCTCAACTCCCCTCTGTCTGGAGATCAGGCGGCGGGGCCACCAGCCATGCGACCATTTTCTCCGACGGAAACCCACTGAGTTCCACCACCTCTTTTCCCAGAAAAAAGCCCCGATCACACAGATCCTAGTCTGTCCCTCTAGCCCCTACACCACATTGTTCACCAATTCAAGGGCTTCCTTACATTTCATACAAAGTTTCAATGTTTCTTCCCAGTCAAGGTTCTTTGAAGTCCCTAATGTTGAACGTATCCCAGGCCACATAGTCTTCTTCCTGCAAAATTATATTTCTCTTTACACTCAGCTCCTCCCTCCTCCCCCTCCCCAACAGCAACATCTTCCTCACATTGGCTATTTTTTGACCCTTGTGAATTTTGCTTTCTTTAGAATACCAAAGTTTAAATGTATTGACTGAATTCAGGCAGAATAGATCTGTATACCAGGTTACTACTAGACTGACATGATTTTAGGAGTTTTCTTCTGGGATTAAAAAATGTTTAGTGTTTGTGTAAACTCTGACACTGTCACGTCAGATTTTCAATTTGGAGGGAGCTTTCATACCACCACGATGACTTAAATAAAGGTGAGCCTTTTTCTCTTTGGTTGTTGGGGGTTTTCCGGGCTGTATTGCCGTGGTCTTGGCATTGTGCCAAGACCACGGCAATACAGCCCGGAAAACCCCCAACAACCATCGTTCTCCGGCCGTGAAAGCCTTCGACAATACATCGAACACCTTTTTCTCTTTGTCTATTAGCTAGAATTTCCTTAATTGCATGTGGGAAAATTCCTATTGTCAGTTATAGAAGTGGAAGGTAAGGTAAAGGTAGTCCCCTGTGCAAGCACCAAGTCATTACTGACCCACGGGGGGACGTCGCATCACGACGTTTTCTTGGCAGACTTTTGTAATGGGGTGGTTTGCCATTGCCTTCCTTAGTCATCTACACTTTACCCCCAGGAAACTGGGTGCTCATTTTACCGACCTCGGAAGGATAGAAGGCTGAGTCAACCTTGAGCCGGCTACCTGAACCCGGCTTCCTCCGGGATCGAACTCAGGTCGTGAGCAGAGTTTGGGCTGCAATACTGCCGCTTACCACTCTGTGCCACGGGACCCTTATAGAAGTGGAAGAGGTATAGTGTTTAGATGTTAAACATTAAACAACACATTCACGTTTCTTTTAAATTATTGCCTGCTGAGAACTTCCCATCCTCAGCAAAAGCTTGAGGCCCAGTCATTGCGGATCTAGCCCTGCTATGTGAACATCAGTCCCTTTTTCTTATCACCTGTTTGTTTTTCACTTATTTGACTATTGTAAACTTTTAGGGATGTCAGTTTCTTTGCCCATCACATCTAGCTGATGAAGCAACTGGCATTTTCATCTCATGCTCAGCTAAGCATATTTCCCCCCAGGAATGTAGGCACATCTATAACCAACGTTCAAGATTTATTGAACTTACTGATACTTGCATATCTGCAATGTGTATCTTCAAGCTTTCAACTTCCTGCCCCAGAAAGAACTTTGTCAAAACTGTGCCCTGTGAAACTTTTATCCATCATGTTAACTGACTGCTCAAATGACATGAGAGTTCTGAAAGGAGTAAGATTTTTTTTAAAAAAAATTCTTAGCAGTCAATCCCCATGCATTAGAATCAGTTTGGGTACAGGTCTTCCACATGCCTGCCTTCCCTCAGCATTTTTTCAGCTGTGGAGCTGGTTTATTTTGTTCTGCAGGTGTCTTAAATAATCAGGATTTTCAAGAGAGGGTGGCATCATTGGTGACATCATTGCCATCATCGGTGGCATCATTTTATTTTTTGTGCGTGTTTATATTGATAGAAGGGTTGAATTTTTCCAAAAACATCGACATGAACACATGGGGAAGTGTTCGCATGGGGAAGCCTGAAAGGGGAGCAGCTCCGCCGTCCATTTCTAAGCCCCCCCGCCACAGACCAAACCAGAGAGTCTTGCCTGAGCTTACTCAGAGCCAGGAGGGCTGGCACTGGCGGGGCAAACCAAGGTCTGTTGGGATGGAGCCTGCAGCAACAGCAGCTATGCACTTTCAAACTGAGCTGCTGAGTGGCCACCACCATCACTCCAACTTTAAAAAAATCATTATATCGCTATATCAACCTACTGTTGTAATAAATGATGCACCAGAGTCTCTGAATCCACAGCTTTTTTTTTTTTAAAGAAGTAAGTTTCTAGACCCTTCCTTTGCAGGGACATAAGGAATATAAACAGATGTCAAGAAAATGACGTATCTCCAATAGCGTTACTTGATGAGTGTGAAGTTCAGGTTCCAAAACATAACAGAACCGTCAGGGTTTATTGCCTTGAAGTGCAGCACGGGCAAGCAGCAAAAAGCTGTCACTGAGGAGACAAAGCATGCTTTAGATGGAGGTGCTCTTCTGCACGGCACTGCAGAAAGACTGAAAAGCACTGTGTCCTTATCAATGGCTGTGCAATTTCCGTAGCCCAAACAACCCCAATGTGTGTAACTGCTGTATTTGAATATAAAAATAACGTGGTTGGATTAGGCCAGTGGTACATCTAGCCCAGCAGCCTGCTTCATGCAGAGGCCGACCAGTTGTCCCGGAGAGCTTCCCCTGATGTTGCCTCTTAGCACCGACATTCACAGGTTTATTACCTTTGAACATGGAGGTGGCTCGTAGCCACAGATGGGCCTATCCTCCATGAAGCTGTCTTATCCCACATGAAATGGGTAAGGTATACAGCTATTTTCCCCATCAGACATGCAACTGAAACTCAAGGCTTCTCCTCCCACCCCAAACCCAACAAAAGGTGATGAAAAGTGCCAGGGAGAAAGTACTACTTCTATGGCATATTGAAAAATAGGGTTGCACGTAGCTGTTACTGGTGTTCATCGAGTGGTCTTCTGTGCAGGAATGGGGATTACACATGTGCAGGCCAGCCACAGAGAAGATTTCCAGAGCTTTCTAGTAGGAGCGCCCCTCCTCCCTTTGGCGTTTTCTTGCCAAAAACATCACATGACCAGGAGGAGGGGCGCTCAGTTCTCTCTGTGCTACCACCAGAGACCCCCTCAGAAACGAAGGCTCCAAAGTATTCACAACAAAGCAACGATGCGGAAGAAGGCGCAATGAGGAGGGTAATCGTGGGGTTGTGGACAGGCGATTCATTGCGCCTAACTCGCGGGATTTTTGTCCATGTGGAAACGGCCCAGGAGGGAGGGATGTGTGCCTGCACAGAAGGCCACTCAATGAACAACAGTTACAGGTAAGTGCAACCCCGTTTTCTTCTTTGTGGCTTCTGTGCAGTCCCACATTGGTAGAGAAGCAAGCTCACTTACTGAAGAAGGTGGATGTGAAGCTCTTAGAGACTAAGAGACTATGGAGGACCACCTTCTCAGCAGATGCTTAGTGCGCCTCATTGACATTAACACGGAGGTGCTTCTAAAGAAGCTGGGAGCTCTCTAAAAGTGTCCCTGCCAAAGTACAAGCAGCAATGAAGGAATAAACAGCACTCTGGTGGGGAGAGCCATGCTAGGTAAAGGGCATTGAACAGTCATGCACTCAAGGGACAGCGTGATGGTCTCTACCAACTCACAACAATGGGTTGTATGAGGATACTGCCAGGTGTCTCTTGGAGCCTAAACTACTATTCACTATTCACAGCCAAAGGTGTTGTGAGATATGAGGGCTGAAAACCAGTCCCTGGTAGAGAATCTCAGCCAGAGCATTGGACACATTAATGTTGTGAAACTCTCATGAATTGTGGGGGGGGGGGGGGGAAGGAATAGGTTAGAAACTCATTCCACAGGTGGAAGTGCTGTACACGAAAAATGAAGTTCAAGGGAAGTGCAAAAGTTAAATTGGAGATCAAATAAGGAAGAGGAAAGTCCCAAACACTGTAAATAACACATCAAGAAGGGTCCAAGTCCCTCTATAGCCTCAGTAGAGACTTTTACCCACTTAGAGGTGTAAGATATGGTAGTCAAGGAGCAGAAATTGCCACTCAGGAAAAAAAAAAAGAACCCCGAGGCTGCTGCTATAGTGCAGGACAAGGAGCTAAAACTGCCAAAGCCATCAGCAGGAGTGAAAACACAGAAGATCCACACTAGAATAATGAAAATAGTGAAGCAGGCGTGATGGGGCCAAAGAAAGGAAAGACCGTATGTATCATCAATGGACCTTGTGCTGCCAGCAGAACAATCTGTGCAGCACAAAACACTCAAGAAACATAAACACAGATTACTTTGCCACTGGATTAGCAAGGGCATTCCCCAATTATGGGGGTCCCTGGCAGCAAACAGCGGCGGATCTAGGGTTGCTGGCACCCGGTGCAACCCTTGTTCAGCCCTCTGTGCACACACATTGTGCGCATGCTCCCACTGCTGCATGATGTCACTTCTGTAACATCATCATGCAGGGGTGGGAGGCGTGCCACCCACGCAGCAAGCCGGCCGCCCCAGGGCCCAGTGCGCTGTGGAGCTGGTGGCGGTGGCGCGGGCATGCACTGGGGCGGCCAGCTTGCTGCATGGGCGGCTGAATGCAGGGCTAGGAGGCCCTCCGTATGGTTCGCCTGCCCCACTGACCCATGCCGCCCGCACGGCAAGCTGGCCGCCCCAGCACACAGTGCGCCACGGAGCTGGCAGTGGCGACGCATGCGTGCGCTGGGGCGGCTGAGCACAGGACTGGGAGGTCCTGCACACACAGCAAGCCAGCCGCCCCATCGGCAGGGTAGGCGAGGGCCTCCCAACCCTGCACTCAGCCTCCCGCGTGGCAAGCCGCTGCGCGCTCCTGGCAGCTGGCAGCCATGCCTGGTGCCCCCTCTTTGGCGGTGCTGGGGGCAGGCTACCCCCCCCCCCTTTTGCAGCCCTGGCAGCAAAGGACCTCCATAGTGTGTTGCAAGGCCAAACAACCCATGCCTCCAATCAGAGTATACAGGCGTTGGAGCCAGATAGTTGAGGAAACAATATTGCAGCATATTACAATGACATGGAACATTTGCAGTAAAACAAAAGACAAAGGAAGGCAAGGTATGTTTAGTACTCTTGGTGAAAGCAGTAGTAGTATGACAAAGTCATTTTGCAGAAGACCATGAGGCACACCCTCATAGCAGGGCCCCCACACCACACGGGCAACCCCTGAAAGGGCACTAAATCTCAGAGTCAGAGCATCACGAGAATGCCCTGGGAAGGACAGAGCACTGAAAGCATGAGAATGGTGCACGTATGCTCTGTCTAGAAAAGAAGAAAACAATTTTGGGTATCCCATGAAATGTGAAACAAACTGAAGACCACATTCAGCCAAGGTGACACATACAGGTATATAAGAACACAGAACTGCACTGCGAAAGTGAAAACACTGAACAATCTTAGTAAAATGTGGATCAACTAAGACTGAAAAGGCAAAGGGTTGCTCTGGAAAGGGTCTGTAACCAACTATCAACAGACCAGAGGAAAAAACTATATTGCAACCTCAAGAAGGATACCCTAGTTGTCATGCATTTTATAAACATCCAAAGTGTTGGAATTCTGCCACTAGAAGTCTGCACCCGCAACAGCAGAGAGATTCTCTGCAGGAAGGGTAGAGATATATGTGAATAGCCAAGCACAATTGTAAAGACTACAAGACACAAAATTAGATGACCTGGATCAAAAATCAGCTTTCCCATCTGTTCTCCTTAACAAATACAGAGCACTAAAAATAACACCCTTTTTCAGTCTCGGGGAGAATGCTGAATTGAATAGTTCCATTAATGAGAGGACAAGCAACCTCCACGAGAGGAGTGGTGGGGAAGACCTTGGGTCTTTTGAGTCCATAAAGCAACACTGAGTGGTGGACAAGGCAGCAGACCACAGAATTTTTACTTCCTCTTATAGAGTAAGTCATCAATAAAGATGGACAAATGAATTTAAAGGATGTGAAAGCAAGCCTGTTCCTCCCCATGGAGTGTTGTCTATCTGGACTGAAGAATTCAGAGTCTCTGTGTGAAGTCTCAGTAACAACCACTACTTTTTTTTTAAGTCCTAGGATGGGACTTAAGTCCAGCTCCAGATTAAAGGAATAGACTCGTCACATGCGCTAGAGTTATAGGCTGTGAAACACAGATATCCTTCAGAGTACGCTGAACTCAGAAAATAAATGTTTTGTGTAGTGCTTAAGAGCAGCAGGACTCTAATCTGGAGAACTGGGTTTGATTCCCCGCTCCTCCACTTGAAGCCAGCTGGGTGACCTTGGGTAGGCCACAGCTCTTCCAGAGCTCTCTCAGCCCCACCCACTTCACAGGGTGCAGATAATAATTACATACTTTGTAACCCACAGAGTGGGTGTTAAGTTGTCCTGAAGGGTGGTATATAAATCAAATATTATTATTAGTCCTTAGGGTGTCACTGGGATTTTATCTTATTCTACAAAGATGCTATCTGCTATTGGAGATGTTCAATGGTCTCAATTTATAACACTTTGGCCAATACCCTTTATGCCCTAGGATGGGATTAAAACGTGTTTCATGACCCCTTCCAAGGGAATGGTAAAAGGATCATAATGACCTGTTGATTAGCAGCTTGAAGGAAAATTTGCAGCACAGTCTACAGTGACTGAACTAGAGACGAAGTGCTATTTAATCTGCAGGCCATCAACAACAATAATGACGACCACTGGAATGAAGTATAAATTTGCTAAAGGCTGCCTTGACAGCAGCCAATTCATTGAAAGTTTGTCTGTCAAAGACTTCTTGCCCTAGGGAACCTTTTCTGAGTAGAAGCATAAGATATCCTTTAAAAAGATGGGCATGGGGTTTATCTAAACCTCAGTTTTCAGCCACAATGGGGACACAAAGCAGTTATAACATTTTATGCTTTTGTATTTCATCCACACAACCATCCTGCAAAGCAAGACAGGCCAAGAGAAAGCGACAGGCCCAAGGTCACAGACAAGCCTTTCAGGTAGAACGGCATTTGAATCCAGATGTCGCAGATCCCAGCCCAACGCTCTAACGGACTCTTGTTAGAAATAGTGTCACATAGGAATTATTCCAGAGAAAGGATGAACTCAATTGCAACGAGAACTCTCTCCTAACAGTGGTAATTGTGGAGTCTGTTTTATGTTAGTCCCAGGATACTAAAATCTGGAGCAGTTCCAATCCAGGTTTTACTCATGTCTGTGTAAACTGGCTGAAGGGTGGCTAGGGAAGGCCTCATCTAGGCCTTGTGTTCATTTCCTCGTTTCTGCTGAATAAAGCTACTGTGTTGACTAAGAGAGACCCTCAGCACATTCCTAAATGACTGATGAATCTTACAGCAATAAATATCATGTACAACTCTGGACCGGAGAGAAACCAGTCAGTTTTTCAACACTAAATAATGGGGATGCAGAACCTGAGCAAGAATAATGGGAAGCGATTTACCTCCAGGACCACGATCAGCTTCATGTGCTAGCACAGAGAACTGTGAAGACTCAAGGTGCAGGTGAAATGGACCTGTGCATGTCAACCTTGTAGTAGACGCTCATTGTTGGGGGGGAAGGGACGGGGAGACACAGAAGCGTGATGTCAAACCGATATTGTGCTAACCTTTTCAAAAGAAATAACCTTTGGACCAAGGTGTTGTTTTTACATTGTTTGAAGAAACAAAATCCTTTCTTTGACTTTAAACAAAAAAACTCTTTGAACTGTTTTTTTAAAAATCTGTAATGTGTCAAAAAGTCTGTACGTTTATGAAGATTTTCCTTGCTGAATAAAAATAAAAGATTTTCCTTTCTGCAATTTGTTCCTGGTCACTCTAGATGCAGAATGTACTAAAAGAAACAAATGATAAAGCATTCAGTGCCGGAAGACAAGGAAAATGATGTGTCTGCAGATAAGGAGGATGCAAACCCCCCCCCCTCCCTTGCCCACCTGTGGTTTTGGATCACTTGTTGTTTGAGCAACAGGAAAGCCATTCATACACCACCCAATAAATATAACTATTGGATCGATTTATTTGAAAAATACTTACAAAGGCAAGTATGTTTGCCCCTAAAATAGTTAAAGTGATTCTGTGTTTACAAGGTTATACTTAAGCAAGCAGCTTTAACAGTCTTTGCTATTTGAAGCACTGTTAGTTTGCCATGAGGACACGGGAGAAATCCTGGCTGACGTTTGAGCTACATCCTTTTCCTCTTCCTCACTAGCACCTACAGCTGTCATTTGTGCCTGACATCACAGTCCAAAGAACCATCCAACTGGCTCGTTAACACACAAATACTGCCTCGTTTTTGGAAGCCTGGAAAGCTTCTTCTGCCTCCCCACCCCACCCCTATCTAACAGAGAACAACTCAGAACCAATGGGCAGGTAAGCTGGCAGGGCTTACTAGCACTAAAGGTGGCCCTTGAAGAGACTGTCTATGGCTGACAACCGCAGATTGCATTGCCAACCTGTTTGCGAATCTTGCTCTCTTGTTCTTGCCAGTGAGGCGGACCTGTGAAGAGAATCTGAGCATGGAGTCATCAAACAGTTTCCCCACACCGCAACAGAAACACAGTGCAGTTTGCTTCCACTTAATGTGTAGATACTTTTTAAGACAAGATTGGCACAGACACTGACTGGGGCGAGGGGACACACAACTCGCTGTCCTGTTACCAACTGCGCTTCAGTAGCTACAAGTCAGGCAACCCATTTTGCAATCCTATGCTGAGGTTTCACCAGCCACTGCCGTGCATGGAGGCAGCCGCCGCGTGGACCAGCATCTTGCGGTGTGCCTCCGAAGTGGACGAGTAAGTTGCATCAGTCATGTGCACTGGCAACATTCGCCGGGTTCCAGGCTGAGGGGTGTAGCTATTCTGCCGCCAGTCTTCATCCGGCGGCATGTCTACTCTTCGTGGACCTGGAGCCTTAGCGTGAGGGGGAGGCACAGGGCAAGCCTCAAAACCAGCCGCATCCCTTGAGGGTCCACACACTATTCTCAAGGGGCCATAACTTGTGCCAAGAGGTGGTCTATAGTTAATGGCATAAAACTCATGGTTTCCTTGCTGGAGCAAATGTTCTTGTGGGCCCTTCTTTGGCTGGGTAGTAGAAGCCCAGTGGACGGTTCGTTTATCTGGCAGTGTTGCTGTTTGTCTGGCAGTGCGACTCATCTGCAGCCAGTGGCCAAGAGCAGTGGATGCTTCTTCCCCTCTTAAATGCTGACTGAGAAGAGGCCTTGGCCCCTGTGAAGAAGAGGCCTGCTGTTTGGAAGGGAGGCTCCTGTAGCTCAATGCCACACTCGGGTTGTCTTCATCTCGGAAAGTTTCACTCCGGTCAAGCACAGCCAGAATTTTCTGGATGTTCTTTTGATTTCCTGAGGGGAAAAAAGTAAAAAAATAAACATGTAATAGGGTTTTCCTCTCCCAAAGCTTCACAATAAAAGTAATAGATTACCAATGGTGTGTCTCCAATGATTACTCACAAAGCCGTCTAAGTGTCTGAGGATGATATGCCACCAAAACTCATATTCATTCTCTTTGCATGCTCTCACCATTGCTAAATGCGATCTGAGAATGTTACTTACAGGGGCTGTGAATGTAAAGGCATTCATTTTACTTCTTTTTTTAGTTTAAACATCTTGGTTAGGCTTTTGAGACTTTTTTTTCCTTGGGGTGACTGGTGCTGGCTGGCACTGCCTGTTCCAGCCAAACAGGAGGCCTTGAGCCAGAGGCGCAAACCTGAAACAGCTTTCAAGGACAAAGCTTGACAGAGGCTGGCACCACCCTCCTGGTTTGTTAGCACGTAGCATTGTGGGGGTGGGATGATGAGTTCTTTCTCCCCTCCCTTACCTGTGAGGGCAGGCTATAGCCGGGCTTGTCGTCAGAGGTTTCTGGCCCTTTTGATTGGCTAAGTGTTTAGACCAGCTGCAGGCAGCTGGTCTTGAAAGGAGTTGTGTCCCAGTCTATCCCTGCCCCGTTCTTGCTCTTGCACCACATACGGGCACTTGCTCCTGTTCCTGCCCTTGGAAACGCACCTTTCTGGAGGGCCGTTTTGCTCCTGCTCCTGAATGCTTTGCAGCTGGTGGGTTCCTGTGCCAGCAACTATTGTGCTTTTGTCTTTGAGACCTCTGGACTTATGAGTTAAAGCTCCCATTTGGACTTAGAAACTTACTGGAACAAGTTCAGGGATTTCTACTGTATGTAGCCTATGTTAAATAGCCTGTTGTTTTCTGTGCTTCTCCACATACTTCTACGTTAATTTTTGTTTGCCTTTGCAGTTTTCTTTAATAAATTACTTTTTCTTATATTGGTGTGGAGTTGTAAGTTACAGCTTCAATCCAAATCCAGTTCTTTGTCCACTTTGCCAAATGCCACCCAGTTAATTGGTTTTAGAACTCAGTCTTCTGGGTGCCTACCTCGCAGGGCTGACTTTTGTTTGCTTAGTGCCCTGAGGGCTGGAGGCTTGCCTTTCATTCTCTAGCCGTGGGGTCAGTCAGAGAGGATGGTGGCCACTCGCTACCCTGGCAGTGAGTCTTTTCACTTTGGGAACTTTGCCTTCTGACACCACTGAAGGTGACTGGCAGCCCCCTGGGAATCCAGGCAGACTCGCCAGGAACCTCTACCGGGAGCAGGAGAATTGTGGTTGACTAGGCTCAGCCTGTCATTTCTGCTTTTACTGCCTGCTGGCAAGTCTAGGGGCTGGGAAAGTCTAGGGGCTGCTTACATGTAGAAAAAAAGGCATTGCACAAAGTGACTTAACTCATTCATCTGACTGAGACTTTGAACGTGCCAAAGCTGATATTAATTAGTGCTTTGGACATCAGGTGGCCTCAAGTTAGTGCTGGTCGATATAGGAAGGGAAAAATCCTCTAAAATAATATCCCCTTGTCTCAAGTAAGTGCCCCTTGGACAATCTTCTAATCAACTGCTAATTTCTACCCAGTGACACATACCAGAATGTCAACCTAGGTTTGGTCACAATGAATGAGTAGCGCCCCTTGCCTCCAACAAACTTGTCATGGCAGAATTATGGTTGCTACGTTGGTTGCTACTACAGAAAGATAATCAAGGCATACCCCATGCATTATATCTGCCAAGACTAAAAAGCAAATTACAGTAATTTCAGCTTTCACAAGTGACCTCTAATGACACAGCCACATGCTCATCATGACAGGTGCTGCACATTTCGGGAAGGCTGAGGACTCACACAGCTGTTTTACAAAGTTTACACTAGGAAAATGAGTCAGAGACATTTAGGGCTTGTATATATCATGAGTGGTCAAGTGTTGCTGAAGCAGATTTTGACCAGCTGCTGCAGACCCTACAGAACCAAATGCTGAAGAATTTGGGAACTGACATAAGCACAAGAAAAGCAGATATTGATGCAACAAGTAAGGATTCAAAAGAATGCACATATGTACATCCTGAGTTTGCTGCCCTAAGCCATCAAGATTGTAGTGCATTACATAACATAGTTTCTCTTTACATTCTACTTTGTCTTTTTCCCAGCTGCTGTTCTGCTGTCTTCCATTTGACAAAAACCGTTTGCCACTTAAGCCTAGGTTTGCGGTTTAAACTGTTGATTTTTCCAATAGATTTTCCCATGAGTTGGGTGCAAAAGGAAAGTCGCACTTACTGTACAGCTTCTTGCTATTCAGTAGGAAGGAAATCTGGTGATGCTGGGGGGGGGGGGATGTTCAAGGTATTCTCTGCTAAATGAAGGAAGCACACAACTTTAGCCGGGAGGGCAGGAAAGCTCACGCTCCATCCTCCCTCTCCAGTTCACTCTGGCAAGAATGAACCACGAGGGACTCTTCAAATTACTTGTGATACTGTGCAGTCTCTGGTACCAAGCTTCCTCTCTAATTTGGCTGCCCAAACTGGGTCTGGAAGGATAACTCCCGGTTACTGCATTCTTGTAGGCATAAACCTGGCACAGAATGAGGCCAAAGATGGGTCTTCCTCTGGGATATACATCTGCCACAGACAGAGTATCTAATGGCAAGAGAGTGAACTATGGGGTCATAGATTTGTGTATTTGGGGAATGGCTGGGTTAGTGGCTACTTTATGTGGCATCTTTGACGCTGAGGCCACCTCTCAACACATTGGGTTCCAGCACTTCGTACATTTCTTCCTCTCTTGCTGTCAGGGCTGCCAGACTTGCAGATCCAGCTTTCCTAGTCTTTATTGTTTGCTCCCTTATCAGCTGAATAAGAATGTCCATCTCTCCATAACAAACAGACCCAGTGATGTGGGACAACCCATTATTAGGAGAACACAGGGCTTTCTTATGTTACAGCAGCAACATGAAAAAAAGAGAGAGCAGACTGAAAAAGACAAGGAGGGGACAAGTCCCATGAACCAAATTGTATGTCTGTGTTGTGGTAAGCAGCAATATAAACTAGACTGGGGCAGTGCATACAGATATTGAACATATCGCTCCACCAACAAACTAAGATCCTAAGGGCCAGGGCTTTTTTCCAGCTGGAACGCGATGGAGCAGAGTTCCAGCACCTTTCAAAAATGGGTCACATGGCTGGTGGCCCGCCCCCTGATCTCCAGACAGAGGGGAGTTGCACTACAGCAGCACTTGGTGTGTTGTGCCAAATGTTCAAAGACCCGCAAAAAGGGATTTGGTTCTTAAGGGGTGACTTTTAAAAGTTGAGATGGCAGCAGCATCTCAATTACTGAACTGCTGCCACTAAAGCTACTATCTTGAGCACAGTGGGACTCATGCCTCTATAAACATGCACAGAATCAAGCTGCAGAGGATAAAGACAAAGAACAGGAAACCAGAGACACGGGCAGTAGTTGATAAAACATACACCAGCAGGGCTCATTTCGAGGGGGAACGCACAGGAACGCAGTTCCAGCAGTTCCCCAAAGAGGTCACATGTCAGGTGGCCCCGCCCACCTGACTCTTGGCCATTTTGGGCCCGTTTTGGCCCCGAAACAGCCTGGATTGGGCCTCTGACAAGTGGTGGATCACTCTCCTGCTCATCAGTGGCCCGATGCTGACCATTTTGGGCCCCTTTTCAGCCATTTTCAACCCCTTTTTGCCATTTTGGGCCCAATTTCGGCCCTGAATGGCCAGGATCGGGTCCAAAACAGCCAGAATAGGTGATGTCAGGGGGTGGGGCATATGCAAATCAGTTATACTAATGACACACTTCCAGTGATGGCAAGAGGTGTGGCATATGCTAATGAGTTATGCTAATGAGTTCCTCCATCTCTTTTTCTACGAAATGACCCCTGTACACCAGTAATACACATTTGAGATGCAATCTACAAGGTAGCCTACTGCCAGCATTGCTGCAATTTATGCAACTTCATCAGCGCAGTTAACTGGCAATTCAATTGCCAACATACTCAAACAGTGAAAGATCAGACATGCATTTGGCAACTTTAAGAGACATGCCATCTCCCCAAAACTCCATCAAACACTTGCATGCGTAGAAGACAGAACACAGACCAGCATATGAAAGGGAACAGGTCCTGCAGATCAGGGCCAGTGGTTCTGACATCCTACTCCCCCAAAAAATGGCCTGGCACCACCTCTTCCTCCACTGCAGTGATGGCCTCTATGGGATGGGAGGGTGGGGTGTGGTGGTGGTAAGTGGGTGAGGTGTGCGGGAGGGAGGGAAAAAATTGGGGAAAGGACTCAAACTCTTCATCTCTCCCCCATCAATACAACATCGTGGGCCTTTACCGAAAACATAAAAGAAAGAAAAAAGCATCATTTTCTCTCACACAGTCCACACAAATGGACAGCCATACCTAAAGTGTCTATGGCACAACTAACCAACAAACGCTGCTAACTGAACAAGCGCTGAAAAGTGGGCCTCCTGGATTTTCACGTCATGTGTGTTGACCGGGTTACTTGAGCGGCATCAACTTCTCAGAAGATGCTATCCTGATCCGCTATTGTTCTAGCAGACTCTAGACTTTATTTGATATGTCCCCATATTAAGTGTCAGCCAAATCAAGTGGGCCCTGACCCAGATGGCCCAGCCTAGCTCGATCTCATCAGTTCTTGGAAGCTAAGCAGCCTTGGCCTTGGTTAGTTACTTAAATGGGAGACCACCAAGGAAGTCCAGGGTTGCTGGGCAGAGGCAGGCAATGGCAAACCACCTTTGTTTGTCTCTTACCTTGAAAACCCTGTGGGTTGGGCCACCAGTTGGCTAGGATTTGATGGCACTTTCCACCACTAAGTAAAGTGGCGTCCAAGATGGTGTATGGGGGGAAAGAGGCATTTATCATTACAGACAGCTGAAGGGTTCAGAACATTGCTATGACAGATAAGCACAGCCCAGAGAGTTGTGCTACAGAAGGAGGAAGAACCACATCTCTTATCTCCCATCACAGGTACCAGCGATTACCTGATTGTCTATGTGTCTTGCCCACCATGCTAGGCACTGGTGCATCATGGGAGAGGTGCTGCAGTTGGGCTGAATAGTGCTGGGGATCAAAGGGTAAGACAGGAGGAGAATCGTGAGGGAAAGTGAGGGAATTGGTGCTGGAAGAACGGTGCCTGGCTTCCATTGGCATTTTCCTCTCATTGGACACTTCCTTTTGACAAAAGGAAAATAGAACAGAAAAGATGATGATTAAACACAGAACTGGGATCAACCGGGCAAGCACAGAGCTGGGCAGGCAGGCAGGGGAGGGCAGGGAAAAGAACCAACATGGTCACTAGAACAAGGGCACTCCTCTGCCTAGGAACGAGAGATGTACAGGAGGCCGTCACACTTCCTAGAAATTCTTTTAAAAACCCTTTCATTTAAACATATAAAAATCATACTTTTAAAACAGACATTTGCAAGACCCATTACAATATAACTTACAACTTGACAAGGATGTGATCAAAATAACTGAAACCAATTAGTAAGTTTTTTCTTAATTAAAAATGAAAACACAAGATCTTCATCAAAAACTACAAAATCAGAGTCCAGCTGTAAATAAAACAGGTTAGAGACTGAGAACAAATGAAAAACAGCGTGGCAAATGCTCTGGTATATTGAAATGAACCTCAAATTCAGTCAAGAATGAGGCATGATACATCACATTTTAAATTTTTCAAGTTGTAATGGTGCTCTATCAAGATCTCTGGCGTGAGCAACGGCAAAGCAAAAAGGAAAACTTCTGGCTTAGCTCTACCAATACGATCGTGGGCATGGCACATGATCTCAGCAAGGAGAAAATCCCAGTTTGTCAAAATATTAAGGATTAGACAGATGGGAGGAATCCCACTGAACTCTAATTTGCTAAATGAAAAATAAACATTAATTGAGCAAGATTTGGGTTCAGTGGCACCTTAGAGACTAACTAGATTCCCGGGTGTGAGCTTCTGAGAGACAAAGTTCCCTTTGTCAGACATATACGGGTTAGTTGTGATGCTGGAATCAGCCCATGGATAATTGGATCATTGTAAATGCATTTATTAAAATTAATTAATAATTAAAAGCATTTACAGATCTCCTTTCTTAATGCTCAAGGCAGTCTGCATAAGACAATCATAGACGCTGCTATCAGAAAACTAAATTAAAATCTGCTGCTGGAGTTGGTAAGGAAAGAGGCTGTCCATCCTGTAAAGAAGCTGAAAATACATTCAAAGAGGTTTTTTTAAAACGCTCAAAGAAAAAACAGTAAGTCTAATGAACGGTCAGTAATTATATCCACTACAAGATTAATACCGTAAGTTTGTACATATAAAATAGTTGTCTATTGGCTACTTGCTTACATTGGGTTTGATCCAGCTGAACAGTTCACAAAGGAATTGGAGGAACAGCTCTTGCAATTTGCTCTGAAAATAGTCATGGAGGGTCAGGCGAGCCTCATGAACAAAATGTACTACGTTGTAGGGTGCTGCAGTGATAAGGGGGGGGGATCAGGGGCCATCACCCAGTGTCCGAGCACGTGCATGGCATGCAGAAGGTCCCCAGTTCAATCCCCAGCATCTCCAGTTAAAAAGATCAGGCCGTAGGTGATGTGAAAGGCTAAGGCTCTGGACAGCTGCTGCCAGCCTGAGCAGACAACACCAACCTTGATAAGACCAAGAGTCTCACAGAATGGCGGCAGCAGCAGCTTCATGCATTCACGCGTGCTTCCTTCTCCCTCGTCTGCTGACAGTTTGGGGGAAGGAGAAGATTTGTTCCACTGTCTCATTCATGAACTTTTCCACTGGATCCAACCAAGTAATTTTACCATAAACCCACCAGAATGTCCTTTCTGATATCACAGATCTGAATAGCACTCAAATAAAACAAACGACCAAATGGCAAATTAGACAGGACATATACAAATTCACTAAATAAAGTATAGCGAGGAAGGTTAAGGTGAGTAGCAGTGGGTTGATTTAACAGTAATGGCCAGTTCCTTCTGATCATCCTCATTGTGACCAGGACTACCTGTTATTAATGAAAGCTAATCAGCTGGCCTGGCACTGCGGAAACGGCCGCCGATATCCCGTCTGATTACCTATTGTGTTCATCATTGTAAAGCACTCTATACAGAAGCTTCTGCTAAAGCAGAATATTGCTGTTTGATTCTGAATGAATTGTTTTCCGTGTACTTCTAACTTGACTCAAGGTGCTGCTTATTACCGAACAATTTCCTAAACGTCTTGGGTTAAGTGCATCCACAGGGGCATGTTCATGCAACTTTTCCAGTCCCAATGGATGACTTTTTTTGTATGTCCCAGCACTTTTGTAAGCAAGATCTTGCAATGCCTCGTGGCATGGCTTTCCTAGCAGTGGTACTGTAATTATAAAATGCCCTTCCCAGAGAGGTGCTCCAACCAATTTCAACCAGGATGAGAACTAACACTTAACCTAACTTGGTTTATGAAGCTTGGCCTTGGCTTAGTGCTGGATTCAAACAAACAAACCACAGTTTGTGACTGGCTGCAAACAAGAATCATGATTAGAAGCGGACTTGCAAACCCATTATTGCACTATTGCTAGTAAGTATGTCTGCAATCAGGGCACGTGTATTATGTGCCATCAAGTCTTCCGACTCACAACCACCCTATGAATGAAAGAAATGGCCTATCCGACTATTTCCCAGCAGACCAGACACAGACAGAGGGAGAAGGCAAACTGACGAGTCATTCTGGTTGGCAATTTCCTAAACGTACAGCAAAAATACTGTAATGAGAAGCAAAGCTTTACAACATTATGGCATGAGCAGGAAGGCGTTTTTCACTAAAGGACAGGGGAAGCCAAGCATTTCTCTCCAGACAAGCTTTTTAATGAATGTTTATGCCGTTGCCGAAGGAAGGAAGGAGGGGAGACAACCCGAGCACACTGCTCCTTGACCCCTGGACTTACAAAGCTGTGGGAAGAGGCAAGTGTTTCTTCCCTGTTAGTAATGACCGTTCCACTGAGACTACGGGCAATGCGACGAAAGTTTTCTGCACTGTACATCTCCTCCTCTTCCAGCTCCTTGCCACGGTTTCTGGTATATGGCACCTGCAGAGAAAGTGCCTCATTCAGGAAGACCTCCTCATGGGAAACAGGTCTGCAGAACTCTCAGCCAAACGAGGCCACAGCAACACAACAGAAAATATCAGCATAAACACCAGGGCTTCTTTTAAGTACCTTCATTTGTGTTCAACCTCACATTAAAGATCTTAATTGAGCACCACTAACAAGCACCTCAGAATCTGCTTTGTGCTTTGAAACATTTATTATATTTGCAGAGTTAGTGTGTACTTTGAGTGAGTTAGGTACTTTGACTAGATTTGACCCACCAGACTCTAAATATTGTCTCTTCTAAGCAGAGGAGAAAAATTATCACCAAAGAGTTATCCAGGCAGAATCCAAATCGATCCTTATGTGATCCTTACAAAAGTTGTTCTTTCTAGGCAGGCTCCACAGTTCTTCCTATATATAGGGAGTCTGAAATATGGTAAGCAGAAAATGGCACAACTGGGTGGATTTCTAATAATTTCTCCCCTTCTGATCGCAGTTTAATTATCATATCAAACAGAGCCATATTTTTGCTGAAGACTTTTTCAGAAATGGACAATTATATGAGTAATTAATTTTTCCAGTTCAGAAATTGCATACCATATGGCAGGAGTCCCCGATCTTTTTTAGCCTGCGGGCTCCTTTGGAATTCTGACTCACAAAATGGCTGCTGCAGGAGGTGGAGCCAACCACAAAATGTCAGGAAGTAAGGTTAGGCATTACTCCTATAGTAACTCTTCCAACATTTCAGGCAAAAGCTATGCTTAAAAGCAGGGCTTTTTTTCTGGGAAAAGAGGTGGTGGAACTCAGTGGGTTGCCCTCAGAGAAAATGGTCACATGGCTGGTGGCCCTGCTCCCTGATCTCCAGACAGAGGGGAGTTTAGATTGCCCTCCGCGCCGCTTGGCGGCGCGGAGGGCAATCTAAACTCCCCTCTGTCTGGAGATCAGGGGGCGGGGCCACCAGCCATGTGACCATTTTCAAGAGGTTCCGGAACTCCGTTCCCGCGCGTTCCTCCTGAAAAAAAGCCCTGCTTAAAAGAATACCTTTTAAAATGAAAACAGGGTTGCGCTTAACTATAACTGTTGTTCATTGAGGTTTTCTATGTAGGAACACATGGGACTATGCATGTGCAGGCCTGCCAACCAGGAGGTTTTATAGCTTTAAATATGTAAAGGGGGTGTCCCTCTCTCCCAGAGTGCATGAATGACCACTTCGCACCCAAGCAGCCCACCACTCTGGAAGAGGAGAAACCCCACCCTCAGTTTCTCCTAAGCTGCCGTGCCCCAAGATAAGTATCAAAAAGCACAGTGGGTAAGAGGAAGGATATATGTGCCTGCACATAAAACCCCAATGAACAACAGTTACAGGTAAGTGCAACTCTGTTTTCATTGTCAGTCTTCTGTGCAGTCCCACATGGGACTTTAGCAAGCCACTTACCATAGGGAATGGGAGATGCTCTTCACATGACCAGAACAGCTTGTCCCGCAGCATTGTCTCTCCTGGTGTTGACATCCAGGGAGTCACGTCTTATGAATGTATCTGCAGAAGACCAAGTTGCAGACTTGTAAATGCCCTGCAAAGGGACTCCCCTAATGAAGGCCACAGAAGATGCCTGGGACCTCGTTGAACGAGCATGTATCCTTCACGGACAAGGTAAGTAGGCCAAATTGTAGCATCATTTGATTGTCTGGACTATCCAGCGGCAGATTGTTTGGGACAAGGCAATAAATCACTTCCTTTTTTCCAGCAAAGCACATAAACAGTTGAACTTCTGATCCAAGTGGTGTGGTGTGATCTATACAGAATAGTATTCCTCTACGCACATTCAGAGTATCTGCTTTTCTGCATCCAATGCAGGTGAGGGAAAGAATACTGACAACCCCACCTCTTGGAATGCGTGGAATTTAGAAGCTACTTTAGGAAGGAATTGTAAACCAGTTCTGAGTATTACTTTCTCAGGATGTATTTTCAGAAGTGGAGGGTCTATCATCAATGCGGCCAGTTCACTGACTTGCCTTGCCCAAGGTGATGGCCGCTAAAAAGGCTGCCTTCAGGGATAGAAGTCTTAGGGAGCAAGTAGTCAAGGGTTAGGATGATTTTGACATTAACTTGGAAAGCACTACCAACAGTGACCACTGTGGCTCTATCTGAGATGCTGGTGGGAGCATGTTATTGAGACCCTTCATGAATAACTTGGAGGTATAATGTAAAAACAGGGTTTTCGTATCCATTAATGCATAGAATGCTGAAAAGGTAGCCAAATGGGCCTTGATCGATTATGTAGATAGTCCGTTTAAGTTTCAACAAGAATTTTAACACTGCAGGTAAGGGGCATGAACATGGTGGTATAAGGCCTCTTAATGTGCCCATGGTTCAAACCTATACCATTTTCTTGTGTAAGATAGTCTAGACATTTAACTTTCTCGCCTTCAGGAGGACTTATACTATTCTCTCTGAAAACCCTGTTTCTAGGGGGGAAAACTAACCTCACTGTGAATTTCAGTTTGGATACACCATGATGCCTCAAAGCAAGAGATCCAGGAGTACAGATAGGTGAATAAAACAGTAGCAGTTGATGGAACCATGGCTGGTGGGGCCAAAAAAGGTGCTATTACTATGTACGTGGTCATTTCCCTCTGCATCTTGCTGATCACTTGAGGGACCAGGAGAAGGGGCGGGAGAGTGCAAAATAGATACCCTGACCATCTGACCTGGAACACCTCCCCTATAGATCCTTGGTCTGTGCCTCCTCGGGAGCAAAATACAGAGCATGTTTTCTCTTGGGGTGAAGAGGTCCACCTCTGGAGATTCCTACTGCCTGAAAACGGATAGGATATAACATTTTCTCAAGGATCGGTCGGTCTACTATGATACTGGATGATCCAGCAATGTGGACTGTCTGAAGGGACACACCATGTTGAACAGCCCAATCCCATATGAGCTTGGATTCTCTACACAGTGTTCGTGATGCAGTGCCCCCCTTTTTGTTTAGGCAAAACATGGCCATGCGATTGTCGGTGAGCACTTGGACCATTTTGTTGCATACCAAATCTGAAAAGGAGGAAAGGGCATAACGTATGGTTTGTAATTCAAGTACATCGATGTGCAAATCTCTTTCTCTCCTCAAGCAGGTGCTGTGTGTCAGGAAGGCTGCCTCCCCTCCTCCTGATCACAGCCATTTCACCAATCAGGCAGGTGGGACGTGTTCCCTTTTGTTTGTGGGACTGAAAGCTCTCCCTTTCCCAAAGGCCTTGGCTTTCCAACCGCCGAGTTCATTCTGGGGTGTACCCGTGCCCAAGTCATGAATTCCACACTCCGCTTAAATAAAAGTTAAGTTTATTAGCTTAAAGACTGTTTGCAAAAAGCATAGGACTCTCCTACAAAGGCAACGGGCATTAATATAAGAAAACCTTACTGTTGCTACATAAAATCTGCCTATTTAGATTTTAGATGCCTACCTAGGCATCTCAGTTTGGCATCCATTTGTAGTTTATCTCATCCGTCCATTAGAGTGTGAGCCCTTTCCCAAGCCTAGCTGATTTGGCATAGGGACATGCTGAGGCGATGAACAGCATGCACCTTTTAGTTTCTCTCTGGCCTACTTGCATCATGATCTGAGCTTGGTTGAAGAAAGCTAGCTCAGAGAGGAAAAGAATGGGGGTAGGTCAGCTGAGAAGCCATCTTTTCCAGGACTCAGTGCATCACCTGGCAACTCAAGAGCCAATCAGGGCTGAGCTGTTAAATAGTGTTCCAGTGATGTGAAAATCTACGGACTGAACACTGAGAACAGTCTCCCAAGGTTGAATCAATGGGGAACTCGAGAGACTGCTCCACAGGTATTACTAATCAGCCTAGCCACTGCATATCTGAACTAAGCCAGAGCCTGACAACATTTACAATTCTGAACCTGAGTTCAGTTATTTTTACCAAAAACCTGGCTTTGGGCTGACAATTTCCTTGTGTTGACATGTGCTGACAATGTGCCCCCCTCCATCCCTATAACAATGCATCAGTGACAACTGTTACATCAATGTTTGCGGAACCAAAAGCAGCTCCTCTCATCAGGTGCATGTCATTCAGCCACCCCCACAGGGATCTTATTATTGCCCTTAGAACCAAATATTTTCTGGAGGGAGAGTGCACTGTGGGGTTGGGGACATTAAGAACCAAATTTGCAACTGTCTCATATTTAATCTTGCCAGAGGTAGAAGTGCTGTAGGTGCGGCCATAAGACACAGTAAAGCCTGTATCAGTAAAATCTGTTGAAACCTTTTGTGAGATAGTGATGAGTGACATGACTGGGAAGAAAGGCTTTGTTCCATGTAGAATCAAGCACAGCCCCTATGAACGGCACTCTCCTGGAAGGTCTCAACTTTGATTTCTTTAGACTGATTAACCAGTTGCATGACTTAGTTATCATGGCTATTTGGTCTTCTAACAATTCCTTAGATTCCTGGCTGATTCCTTCTGATATCAGCCAGTCATCCAAATAAGGATGAATAGAAGAGCCCAAAGTTTGTAAGTATGCGACCATAGCAGCTACCCATGGCCTTGGGGACGTGGCTAGTCTGAATGGTAACCCTTGGTACTGATATATTTGTCCCTCAAACAATAACCTCTGAAATTTCCTATGTGACTGGTGAACGGATGCATGGAAGAACACGTCCTGTGGATCTAGGACTGTGAACCAGGACCCTGGAGGTAATAGTTGTAAGACCTGGAGAAGTATGACCATTCTAATTTTCCACACCCTCACAAAATCATTGAGCTTCCTAGGTTCAGCCTGAATCCTCCATCTTTTTGATCTATGAGAAAAAAATCTTGAATAAAACCTGAACTGAGATTCATTCTCAGGAACGCATTGAATAGCCCTTTTTTGAGTAATGCCAGGAATTCCCTGGCTAGTTCCAGTGAGCTGATACCTTTAACTCTATTAGGGAGACTCAGACATGGAAATTCTTCAAATGCAATTTTATAGCCATTTTTACCTATGTTCAAAACCCAAGCATCTGAAGTAATGGATTCGCACACAGGTACAAAATGCGACAGCCTATTTCCAAACACCACCTTGCTGTCCCTCTCT
Organism: Eublepharis macularius; assembly: GCF_028583425.1. Classification (NCBI taxonomy): domain Eukaryota; kingdom Metazoa; phylum Chordata; class Lepidosauria; order Squamata; family Eublepharidae; genus Eublepharis; species Eublepharis macularius. The sequence goes on along the minus strand of NC_072795.1, from coordinate 126,076,121 downwards.
TAGTCAGAAGGGCTGCTTCTGATTCTGGGACTGATCCTTAGATGTGTAGGTCTGTGAGCCTGGCCTTGGCTTATGAGAAGATTTCTTTCTCTGATTCTGGACTGACATTGCCTGAAACAGACACTGTGGAATATATGGATGTTGCGGATAGTAAGGTTGGTAACAGAACTGCTGCCCTCTATATGGTTGTTGTTTGTCATGTGACCTGAAAATTGTAAGCTGTGTAGAGGATAGAATCCCATAGGATCTTGCCATCTGGTGAACCTTGCGCTTTTGTGACAGATAGAAAACAGAGTCTGGCCTTCAAAAGTCATGTCCTTAATTTTTTTCTCTACAGATAGTGCAGCAGAGCACAACCAGATGTGTCTCCTGAGGGTGACAGCAGACGTAAGGCAGATAGATGAATCTGCCAGGTTTCAGCCAGCATTGATTTGTTGTTTGAAAAGGCATGATACCTCCTCCTGCATAACTCTGAATACCTTCGTGTTCCAGTAGGTATTCATTATATGTGAACATTTTATTCCATAGGAAACTCTGGTATGCACCCTTAATGGCTACATAAGTAGCATTTTTGATATTCAATGTAGAGGAGATATAGATCTTCCTACCCACTGCATCTAGTTTCTTGATGTCTCTGTCTGCTGGTATACAATGCGCTCCCTGGCGATGCTCAGATTGCATTTCCTCTTTTACTGATGAGGATGGAAGGGTGGAGTGCATGAACAAAAAGGTACAGTTGTCATCTTTACTCTTGTAAAGTCCCTCTGCTTTCTTGGAAGTTGCTGGGATCAATGCCAGTCTCTCACAGAGGGGAGACATTAACTCAATAAATCCCTCAGTTGTAGGTAATGTGATGGAAGAAGGCTTTCTTGAATACAGGTGTGTTAAAGGATTTTATCCTTCAGTTTGGGCTCTGTCGAAGAGACATTGATATCAAGCGATTTCACTATCCGCAACATCTGCTCGGTGTAAACTCAGAAATCATCAGTGGGTGAGACATGCTCCCTGTCACCAACCAGCTCATCAGGAGACAAATCTGATGTGATGCTTGGGCTCTGTTCTGGGGTGCCCATGTCCATTTCTGACTCCAAAAGATGGAAAGCCATGGAGGAGACTGTAGGAATTCCACTAGTATGGTGTTAATGGTCCCTTGACTACGTCAGAACTGGCATGGATCCAACGGATTCCAAGCAGCAAACTTCTCCCAGTCCACTCGTCAGAGGGGGTATGCCATGAAGATACTACACTGGACACCTATGTGCACAGCAGCCCTGGTAGAATTGCCTGTGGGTCCAATGAGTCAACTCCAACTGAACGTGAACCAGTTTACCTTCCTCCTTTGAAGAATATAGTGAGGGCAACCTGGAAAGGGCCAAAGACACGTGAGGAACATCAATAATTTGGAATTTTTTTTGTGCCTTTCTTGTGGGAGGTTCTGAGTTGCTATGAGCCTGCTCGCAAGTCTCCAGGGATATAGATCTCACCTGCTGTGATCTGAGTGTGGTCCACTCGGTGTTGGGGTTGAAGACCCTGGATCCAGGGGTCCCTGGATCCAGATCACTGTTGGATCCAGCCTGGGGGTGTTGGATCTAATGAGATGGATACTAATGAGATGGTCTTTCAGCTCTGCCAGGGTGGAGGACTTAGCAGCCGGGCTGTCAGAACTGGAGAGGCCTCTTTTCCATAAGACATCTTTCAGCCATGTGGCTTTCTTCACAAACCTTGGGCATAAACACCTGGTAGTGCTTAAACGCCCCAACATTGTGCCCTTCTTCCAGACAACTTAGGTGAAGGGAACGTCCGCCTGTCTTTGCCATTTTAGTGCTGCACTGCATGCCCTTTTTGAACAAGGCTTTATCAGCCATGATCCAATCATTCTTCTCTTTCTATCCTTTACAGACCTGCCTCAGAGAAAAGCGGGAAGGCTTACGATTGAAGAGCTTACTGATAATGTTCCTCTCTGGTTAGCCGCAGAAGAGAAATAGAGGGTAGGGGCATCTCTTCTTCCAGAGCACAGGCTGCCCGGGGGGGGGGGGGGAAAGCATCCACACATGCACTCTGGGAGAGAGGGACGCCCCTTTACAGACGTAAAGCTATAGAACCTCCCAGTCAGCAGGCTTTGCACATGCATAGTCCCACGTGTAGTCCCATAGTCCCTTTTTATCAAGGACTGCACAGAAGACCAATAAGGAACATATTGTCTTAAAATATTTCCGTTTATTATCTCCAGACATGCAGTGAATATCCCTACACTGTGTTGGCAACTGCTGCCAAAGCAATGTGTTTTTTTTTAATCTAGGCAGTCAGTCAGATCTCCAGTGGCCAGTTGCTAATGAAATCTTTTCTTGTATCCTACAGCAGAAGAATAAAAGGTAATTAGTCTTCTAACTATGTAGCTGAAAAGCTTAGGATATGCAGTAAGGATACTTACTTACTTTCATTCCTAATGCTGTATTTTAAACAACACTCAATCTAAAAACAAGTGTTTATTACTGCTTTTTCATTTCCACACATCTTCTGTTAGTGCATGAATTAGGTGTCCGACTAACGCCTTCCAGGACATCCCGAGAACCTTACCTTGGATACTGGAGATGTGGTAGTTCTGCAGAGGTTACGTTCAATCTCTGCTGTTGGAGTTTTGGAGAGACCCAGGCCAACTGTACTGGGAAATTTCCTCATAGTTAAATTTCCAGATGCTACAGGGGGGAAAAGTAGTAGAAATAAACGGAAGCACTAGCTTTTCATTTATGAATCATTTAGGCTTTTCTGGCCTTCCCTTGGTTACGAGCAGGGCTTTTTTTCAGCTGGAACACGGTGGAACAGAGTTCTGGAACCTCTTGAAGATGGTCACATGGCTGGTGGCCCCGCCCCCTGATCTCCAGACAGAGGGGAGATCAGGGGCCGTGGCCACCGGCCAGGTGACCATTTTCTTCAAGGGCAACCCACTGAGTTCAACCACCTCTTTTCCCAGAAAAAAAGCCCTGGTTATGAGCATAGTAGCCTAAACGAGAAAGAACAAAAGTTCCTTATAACTAGTCCCAGGAATTGTTCCTTTGCTGGATGATAAAGTAATTTTTTTATTGTATGTTAGTTTACACTCCTACACTTCTCACAACTGTTGGATTAGTACCCTTTTATCAAGGTTCCCCTCCCGCCCAATTTCTCAAAGGAGAGTCAGTGTTCCCAGGCTGGTAACTAGCTTTCATTTGCATCCGGGCGTTTAAATGGTCATATCCAGCTGCAACTTGACCATGACCAGCTTTGTTATCGCTAAAGTAGTCAGATGCTAAACACACAATGGAACACAGTATAGCCAAAGTGCCTCTAAGTCAGGTTGAGCAGACACTGCCTGATGACAGCCATGCTCTGCCTCATTCCCTTTGCGCCATTAATGAACACATCAATCTGCCTTATACTGAACTGCACTCTCGGAGCATCGAGGTCAGTAAATCTCACTCTCTGTAATCCGCCCTGAGTCGTCTACTCAGACTGACAGCAGCTCTCCAGGGTTTCAGGCAGAAGTCTTTCACATCGCCCAGTGTCTGATCTTTTTAATTGAAAATGCCCAGGATTGAAACCTCGGACCTTCTGGCATGCCAAGCAGTTGCTCAACGATTGACCCATGGTCCCTCTCCCATTTTTACTTCCCTCTCCTATAGTGGCCAACCAGAAAAATCCACTGAGAGCTGGGCCTTTATAGGACATCTCCCTTGAGCCATAATCAGTGATGCCTACCAGAGCACCTTGGGCTGAAGCCATTCTCCCTTGTACCCTACAGTACATGCAGCCTTCAGAAGCAGAACCAGCCTCCAATAAGATTCAGTTCCCTACTCTATCTAAGAATTAAAATCTCTATATACGAAAGCCATCTTGTCACTTCTCTATTAGGCTGGTCTTCAGCAGGGCAGAAGTCAAGGACAATGTGTGGGGGAGCTGCTCTGGTGGCTTCCTTTCCCAGACCTGTGTCAGGTTTGCTACACTCTTGAGGACGCCACTGGCAGAGCACGGACTGGACAACAATGACAGCTCCAATGACTGCCTACCTCGGTGCCTTTGTAGTTATCTATGCACTGGCATTGCTGGGCTAGGAGCCCAGTAGAAACAAGCAAGGCTAGCCCGACCACTAAGTAACTGACTACGGCATCAGATTTTGAGGGGTGCCGAAAAAAGCGAGAGGAGCCTCCTTTGCTGGCTTGGAGGGAGGCTTGACATTAATCGGCTTCCAGAAGTGTGCCCCCCCCCCAAATATGCTAACGCTGGTGTTGCCAGGATGTCACATGAAGGACTTCTGAAGAGCTCATCTATTTTTTATTTTTGCATTGTTTCAGGTGAGTAGCTGTGTTGTTCAGCTGTAGAACAGCAAGATTCAAGTCCAGTAGTACCTTAAAGACCAGCAAGATTTTCAGCATATAAGCTTTTGAGAATCTCTCCGACGAAGGGAGCATTGACTTTCAAAAACGTACACCCTGAAAATCTTGCTGGTCTTTAAGGTGCTAATGGACTTGAATCTTATTTTTACATTGTTCATTTTGAGGGCCCGGTAAGTAAAACGATCATTCTAGACTTCTCATTTTTCTCTTTATTGAATTAGGGTGAGGGGTGGGCAAAGTCACAGTTTCGCTAGGAGGCTAAAAAAAAACTTAGGCCAGCCCTGGAGGCAGGAGGCAATAAATTAAAAAAAGGATGGAATAAAGCAGCAACATGTGTGTGTATAGTGCACAGAAGTTCAGCTCCATCCTAGTGAACCCAAATGGATGGCAGTTATCCTGTTTCAAAGAAAAGGCCAGCCTGGATTGCCGGGTCAATAAAGTAATCTCAGCACATTCCCATTTTTGGAATTGAAGTTGCCAAGGCGAGAGAACACTCTCTATTGAAGAGATGTCATGGTTAGTAAGAACTGCTATAGATCCTTTTGAATAAGAACATGAGCAAGTTAATAGCAGTCATAACTTTTTTTAATGATCCGCATTCCAAACAGTGGTATGAGAACTGTATTTGCATCAACAGAATCTTAGAAGTCTGTTACGTAACACTGAGAAAACACCACACTAAAGTTTAAGTGATGGTGAAGGAATTAACAAGTTGATGATGAAGGAATTAACGACTTCTATTTTTTAAAAAAATACAATGGGCTGCATCTACAAATGGATCTTCCTTGCGTTCTCTTTCCACCAGCAGTCTAAAAATCTGGTGCAGGAGGCAACAGGATCTGTACAGACAAAAAGCCACGTCTTGCAGTAAGGAGGGGGAAATCAAGAAAAGCTGCCTCTCCTCCCTCTTCTCCTCATGGAGCTTTTGAGGATCCATGGGCAGAAGAGGGAGGGCAGTTTTTTCCAATTCTCCTTACTCCAGCTCCCTGAAACATGTAGCTTTTTGAGCACGTGAGTCCTTTGGCTTCCAGCACCAGCTATCAGGGATCAAAAGTGGCAACTGTCAGAAGATAGATGGCTGTCAGTTGGTAGAATACAATGCATTGCATTGCATTGCCCAATGGTCCACAAGTCCATTAAGCTTCCAAACCGAAATAATCTATTAACGTAATCTGAATCTTTTTCAAGAAGGCTACAAAGAAATATATAAAAAAATGACTAACTGCAGCCTTTCTGAAATTGAGATTTAAATTCTAAAACAAGTTTTGTTCATGGGGAGCCAGTTTGATGTATTGGTTAACAGCAGCAGGACACTAATCTGGAGAGATTAATGGTCCGTCTTTCTCATTGAGACTCAAGGCGGATTACACAGTGTGAGATTAGTACATTAAGTTTCAAGGACATTTCCATAAACAATGCCATAAGGTAAATAAGCACAATTCACAAAGACACAGCATTAGTAAGAAGCCATACAGAGTTGAAGAAATGTTGAAACAGAACATAAGCAATTCTAGGGCTGACATTAGACCACATGAAGCCCAAGTAGCTCATAGGAGCATATGTTTAAGACAACAGGTAGTATGTAAGGCAATGTAGTGGTGAAGTCTATGGTCCTTAACTCATTAGCAAAGCATCTGAGAGCCCCGCCCTTCAGTATAAAATCCTTTTTGAATATTTAGGTTTTGCATCATTTCCGGAAAGCTAGGAGAGTGGGGGCTCTCCTGACCTCTGCAGGCAGGCTATTGATTTCATCATGTGACCTTTGGTCAGTCACAGCTCTCTTAGAGCTCTCTCAGCCCCACCTACCTCACAGGGTGTCTGTTTGTGGGTATAATAATGATACTGACTTTGTAAACCACTCTGAGTGTGACATTAAGTTGTCCTGAAGGGCAGTGTATAAACAGAATATTATTGTTGTTTTATTGTTACTGTTGCTGTTATTTGTATACAACAGTAAATAGGAAAAGACAATTATCAGCAGTTAAGTTAAATTCTCTGCCTAACCTCCCTGGATCCTTTGGAATTGCTTGTAGGCAATAGTGGTATCCTCCTTTTTTGATTTTTAAGCCGTATTTGTAAGCAAAAAAGCCTTAGCTCTAACACTCAACACAGCATTCATGACTGAATGTGTCAATCATCAAGCATGTAAGCTACCAACTGCTCCAGAACTTAACTCACATTTAAATAGGGTAAGGGTTAGAATGTCAACTACAACTGGGGAGATCTGAATTCCCCGCACAGCCATAAAGCTTGTTGGGCGACCTTAAGCCAGCTACTTTTTCTCAGCCTGGTATACTTCACAGGGTTGCTGTAAAGTTAAAATTGGAAAAGCGGCTCCTTGGAAGAAGGACAAGATAAAATTCTATTAGACAGACAGGCAGATGCCTGACATTAGCATGGCACATGAGAAGATGGAAGTGTGTGCAGAATGTCACTTTCTTATGTTTACGTTTAGTATTGTTCCTGCAACGACCTGAATTAATGGTTCGTATTCAGAATGTATTACTAGTTGCTAGTTCCCTGTAAGAGTCCTAGAGAGATACCCAATTAAAACAAAACAGAAACAAAATAGACTACTCAAAAGCAGTGTTAGGCTTGGTACATCCCAGATGGAAAACCAAACAGAGGAAGAGGCCTACTACAGGCCCACAAAACAGGCACCCATCACAGCAGGCCAACAAGAGCACAAGGGAGCTTTGTGAAGCTTACAAAGCACTTACATACACACACGAGCCTCTGCTATTCACTTTAGTGTTGGGAACAACTCCACACACACACTCCAACACTGAAATAAACTGGGGTTGGTATGTATGTAGGAGCAATGCGTAAGTATCATGCTCCTCCAGAGATTTGGATAAAAGCTGAAAGAGACCTTTATGGTGCAAGTGTAAATACTAAACTGCACTTATATATCACTCTTCTAGACAGATTGGTGCTTTGGTGAACAAAGTCAGTGTTATTATTATCCCCACAATATGTTTCTTGCCCAACATGACAGTTAAAATGCTCTCTGTGCTCCCACCTTCAGAGGTGAAGCAGATGGCAAGTAGAGATGGGGGTTGTCAGTAGGGGCACCATGCTTATGGGACGCCTCTCCCCTTGAAGCTCACCTGGCAGCTATGTTACTTTCTTTTAAGTGCCAGGCCAAAGCGTTTCTGTTTACCCGGGCATTTAATTAAGGGGGTTGATCTTTTAACACTATTATAGTTTGGAAACTGTCATTTTAAGCCACCAAGTGGTTTTTGTTTTCATACTGGGTCAGGTTTTTAAACACAGGATTTTAATTCATATCATTTATTGCTTTGTTTTTATTGTTTTTATTTTGTAAGCTGCCTCAGGCAGGTTCTGGGAGAGAAGGCATAATTTTTTTCTAAACAAATAAATAAAAATTCCCCAAAGGCAGGGCTTTTTTTTCAGCGGGAACACGGTGGACCGGAGTTCCGGCACCTCTTGAAAATGGTCACATGGCCGGTGGCCCTGCCCCCTGATCTCCAGACAGAGGAGAGTTTAGATTGCCCTCCGCATCGCAGCAGCGCAGAGGGCAATCTAAACTCCCCTCTATCTGGAGATCAGGGGGCAGGGCCACCGGCCATGTGACCATTTTTGCCGAAGGTGATTTAAACTTTAAAAAACTCCCCCCTTGTTCCAGCTAACCCAAAGTGACATCATTGTGCAGCCCTGAGTTCCACCACCTCTTTTCCCAGAAAAAAAGCCCTGCCCAAAGGTAAACCTTAATGTTCCAAGACTACCTGTAAACGAAGCCACAGTAGTTCAGCTAAGTGGGATTAAAGTCCACCTTCGTACACAAGATTCCATAACTGGCAGCAATCTTACCTGTCTTGCCCAATGGTTGCCAGGAATTGTCCAGCTTTCCCAAGACAGACCGGCTTGTCTTAGGTGCCTGTAAGCTAGCCTGATACAGAGATTCCAGCTCAGATATCTCCTGCTCTGTGTCTTGATTCCACTGTGGATGTTTCTGAATGGGGTCTTCCATGAAGGCTTTCGGGTGGGGTGCCGTTGGCTCATTCCCAGACATCATCTTGCAGTCCTGTTGAGAACTGTAATACCTTTTGACGTTGTCTATCCAGTAGTCCACCGACACAGATGCAACAAAACCAGCAGGATTTCTCTCTTTCACCTGTCTCACTTCTCCCTCGCGGTCGAACCTTCCTTGGTGAAAATCAGGATCCACGGCACTAGGCTTCCCTCTGCTGCACCGCTCTTCATGGTATGAGCCAGAATTCTTAGAAATTATATTGTGATCAGTAAAACAATCCACAGAACTCAACTCATCTCTAGAATCCTGGCATGTGTTTGAATTTTCAGCAGGCCATAGTCTATTCCCTAGGCTTCCAGTCAGTGGCTGCCTACATCCCAAGGATGGAGGATTGCTGAAAGATTCCTGCAATAACTTTGGGGCCTTCTGATCCTGAGTGAGAGCCACTGTCCTTTCTTCCTCATGAGCACCTTCCCTTTCCTGTAACCGCTGAAACTGTTCTGCAAGGGAACGAACATGCCCCTTGGCAGTGATCATCTCAGAATTCAGAGTCTCCCCATTGACTAATTCTTCCTGTAAGTGATGTAAACTCTCATGGCTTTTTGCTCTGAGGTACCTACTTGCAGTCTGTAATGGATCTGCAGGACAAGGAGGCAAAGGTGAGAGAGAAGCTGGGGTTATGGTAGGAGAGGCCCCTTCTTGAACGGCACTGAGCTGCTCTGGAAAGCTTGATGGTTTGAAGCGTGGACTATGGAGGCCTTTTTTATCCGATGGGACTTGCACTGGATGTGAAGGAAAGAAGAGAACAGGCAAAGATCCCGAGTTTACCATGTTAAATTTTGTTTTGCAATGAGGAGTGAGAGAGGCTGTTATGTCATGAGCTTCTTCGAACTTACTGCTACTACTGCAATCTTTATTGTCTTTTAGACTATTGGTGGAAACTCCCTCTGGCTCCATGTCACGGGGGGCTTCGTTCTCAGTCCGTCTGGATCTGTCACTTACCCCACGTCTACAGGGAAACGGAGTCACTTGGTCACTGAAACCAGCAGAAGCAGCCTGAAAACTTAGAGTGGCCTTGGGTGAGGGGCTACTTTCGGGAGGGGGTGGGTGGAAAGACTCTGGATAGGATGACTGCAATTCATGATGGGAAGCAGGTGGATGGAAGTAAGAACTGGACCCAAGTTCTGCTTCTCTGCTGGGTTCCAGTAGCATCTTCTGGCTCAGCAGTATTTGGAGCGGGCCAGCCTGTTCACTGGAACACACACAAAATCATAATCAATTATAGGACAATCCCTAAAAGGGAAAAAGGTAGCGAAGTTTGAAACCCGATCCATACCCATTACTTCGACCCTAATTCAGCTTTAGCAAAGTACTTATTCATTCTTTGCTATTTTCTTTTTTAAATGGAGGGTACCCGTTCAGGAAATACTTTCCACTCTTTTAGACCCAAGTGCCACTGGAGGGTGATTCACATCAGTTCCTAGCAAGGAACTCTCCATGCGAGGTCTGTCAGCACGCTCTTAGTCAAGATGCAAACGAAACACTGGTCTAAGAAATATAATATGTATAATATAGTCTGCTGGGGGGTTGGTGTATTTTTAAACTCTGTCAGAATATTACTTTCGGAATATGAGTTTCTCTTCATAGCATGCATCTAAAAGGTATCAGCGTTTTAAAAATATGAGCTCCCACCTGTTTAAATAAGAGGTCACAGTTCCCATGGGAGAGCACAGGAGGAGAGGGGGGGAGGAAATTGGGCAGACTTTAATGTAACGCTTTTCCTGCACAGACAAGTGCAGGGCAACAAAAACCATTATCGTAATTACCACCTGAAGCAAAACCGGTATGAATTGCACAAGAAGGAACTAAGAATTGGGTCTTTTTGCTTCTTCCTCCTTCTCCAGAAATGGAATTTGACTTTTAAGGTACCTTTCACCTGAATTTCAAACGGGATGATAATAGGATTAGCAACAATCGGGACAAAAACGCAGTGCCCCTTTAACAGAGGCTTATAATGGGATGTTGTTGACCAGGTGATGTGATTTACTTCCATGCCATGAAATGCTTTCCCTGCCTGTTTTTATACATGGAGCCACTATTGTAAGGACACAGGTGAGAAAGAGATTATATGAAGCTTTAGGAAAGTCTGAGCACTGTCCTCTTCTCAGACGGCACCAGAGCAAAGAGGAGTTGTGTGACTAAACTTCTCCTTTCTTACTTGGTAGATTTTCTGCTATCAAAACACCAATCTACAATAATCCTCCCAGCATAAAAAAAACAACGAAGGGCAGCCCAGAACTCTGCAGAGATAACAATACTCGGAGGAGAAAGATGGCAAACATTAAGGAATACAGTGCCACTGAATACTAATTTGTAACTGTTTTCACAGTTTATCTGTTGGTTTGCATTGACTATTTGGAAGTTAACATTTGCTCCATGGTCTGATGTAAATATATATCTCAGCTGCATTCTGGGGAGCAGAATGCATAGAGAAGTAGCTCTACAACATTGTAACCTGCATGTTACTAAACAATGTCCCCAAAGAAAAGCCACTGACCAATTTTTTTTCTCGTACACACCAACACACACACACACACACAAAATCTGGGGTACAAAACTTGAAATATACTGGTTTTGATCATTTTCTTTTACTCCAAACCATTAAATGTGTTTGGGGTAAAAAAAAATACCCTATGTTTCTCCCCCAGGAGAAACACTACTCCACTATATATATCTGGCAGTATCTCGCCATGACAACTGATGACCCTTCCTGATAATCCAGAGAACATTTTCCTCACCATAAAGAGGTATGTTCTTGGAGTACAAAAATACCCCGGACCAACAATGTTCATAATTTTGAATGTTATTGTTATGGTAATTATTTTCCACCTTATGTGAAACTGTGTTTTCAGGCTCTGGGAGGTTTATGTATTATAAATCACAATGTCTTCTACCACCACACACAATTTTTGAGTATGTGTGTGTGGGGGGGAGCCTGTTTGTCTTTTTCCAGGATACATTGGAATTTGGCCTGGAGCAGAAATGTACTGTAGAATACAATTAGCATACGTTTTCTTTTCAGAGTGCTGCCAAAATTGGACACATTTCAGAACAACGCTGTGTTGCCAGACAATTGCTCTTCAATTGGAGGGAGATTGTTAAAGGACCACTCTCTTGCTGCTGATTGATGTTCCTCTACATATTCTAAGAGCCCACCTAAAGTCCTGTTATGGGTAAAGGGTAGGTTAAAAATATCACAAATGTATGCTATTCAGTAAAATACGAACTTTACAAAATGAAGGCTGTAGGTTCCACCTCTCCTGCAGCATCTGCCCAGCTGTCCCCACTAGCAAGGCAGCAACGTGGTTGCTCATCGGGTTCCTGTTGGTTTTGGGGGCAGCCATGGTAGGCCTTTACTGGTTGTTGTCAGTGTGGCTGCCTGGACAGCCACACATGGGGAACAGGCCATTAAATTCCCTTCAGACCGGGAGAGACTGCAAGAGTGTGCAGAATTTCTGCAATATGTTAACAGAGAGCACCATGCATATGTGCTGATGCTGTTCTGCAGTGCCTACCTGTATAAACAGTGCTTTGCCATCCCTGATTCAAGCATTTTAAACATCCTTGCTGGAGCTCTCTTTGGACCATGGATGGGTCTCCTGTTGTGTCCTGCCTTGACTTCGGTGGGTGCTATTGGCGGCTATGGACTATCCAACATCTTTGGAAAATAATTTGTCACCTACTGTTTTCCTGATAAAGTAGCTATGCTTCAAAGTAAGGTTTCATGACACACCACTTGTGTCCAGACAGGTTCAATCCTTTCACAGATCACCTCCCTCAATGCCATTTTCTTCTGGACCACTTTACTCAAAATGCTGGCTATGGACATGGGAGCATTAATTCCTAGGACTATCATTAAGAAATATAGTTAAAAGCATCTGAACTTGGACAAAAGTGACAACTGCTCTTTTCTGGTGCGGAACCTGTAATTCAATGAGTGGCAGTTCAGCACTGAGAGCTGGTCTGCCGACCATAAGGACTAGAAATTTATACCTACTTTCTTTTTTAAGTGGAAGAGTAAGGTTTTCCCGATTCTAATTAGAACGGACAGGGTGGCAGCTGCTGGGGGAGTTGCAGGGCCACAGGCCTCCCATGGGGGCAACTGCAGGGAGGGCATTATGATTATTTCAGATTTTGCTTCCAGATTTCATCAACAGGAGGTCTTTCTTCACTTTACATGACAGATACAATTTTGGGATTGTCAAAGCAATTCTTAATCCCACTTCTACTGCCAACTTCCTCTTTTTGTCCACTCTTTATAAACTGCAGCATAATCTATTGCTTCTTCTTTGCCCTAAAGAAAACCTGCTTGGATCGGCAAATCAGGATTAAATTCAACAGCAGCTTTTGCAAACAGTCATTTCTCTGCAAAATATGCACAGCTGTTGTTTCTCTCCAAGTTATCATGGTGGATCTAGCAGTATCTCTTCCAACTAGTGGATCAGTTGAAGGGAAACAGTGCTTTTCCAGTACTGAAATTCTTGTTTTGGAGAAAATGTAACCCCCTCTTCTCCTATCAGTGCCTATTAGTTCTTCGCGTGCTGGAGCTGTGGGAGTTCCACGAGCACTTACCAGATAATGCCCATGACATAACTGGTAGGAATTTTTTTTGCCATCAAGTCACAGCCAACTTTTTTGCAACCCTACAGAGTTTTCAAGGAAAGGGATGAGATGAATGCTTCGCCACTGCCCGCCTCTGAGTAGCAACCCTGGACTTTCTTGGTAGTCTTTCCAGCCAAGTACTAAGCGGCTAAGTTGACCCTGCTTAGCTTCCAAAATATGTTAGAGATTCGGCTAGCCTGGGAAATCCAGATCAGGGAAATATATGACATTTATCCTGCCCCTATGTCCACACCATTTTGAGCCAAGACAGAGAGAGAAAATGAAGGCATGCTCCCCTTCTGGGCCAATGCAGGAAGGGGTGCTCATGTTGCCTTTACAAATTGTCCAAAACCCTCTGGAAAGCATTGGCAAGATTCCTTGTTCTCTTGCAGAATTACCCGAGTATTTTATGTTATTTTAGGGGGCTTTTTAAAATCTCAGCCAAGGCTGTGCACTCCACCTCTCCAGCATTCAAATGCACCCATACACACACTTGGAACAGGTAACCCCTCTGCAATAAGGGTCATCCAGTCCACAGAGCTGTGATTCATGCAATGGTTTGTGCTACTAGCACGAGACTGTGGCTAGAACTATTGTACAGCAAACAACAGAATCAAATTGCTTGTATTGTTTGGAGAGACCCACAACATCCTACATTAAGAGAATAATCATACAAGTCATGTTGTACAAACAGAGGAACACGCAGCTCACTCCTTCTTTCCAGATCAGGCCTAATTCAGATCCGGACCACTGCAAATACTCTTAGTCTACCTTGTAGATTGGGTCTCGTTGCCCCCCTGTGGTGGGTGGCACATGGGCGGCGGCTGTGCTGGCTGCGGATGCGGCATGCGATCCTGGAGGCTCCGTGCTTTTCGGATACAGATTTGCAGCTTCTTATCGACTAGGGCTCTGCTGTGAGTGCTAGAGCTGGCACCATGCATGGCAAGTCTTAGTTTAGCTAAAAAAGCAAAAGAAAACATTGCAGAAACAAAAACAAAACTGGAGGGAAGGGGGAGAGAAAAACCAAAAGATGCAGCGAGAACGTAAAAAAAATGGAACATGCAAAGGCTGCCACAGAAAAGTTCACAAGGATGCATCTGTTCCCATTAATGCACATTCAGGTTAGCTATGTGTCCAAACAGGTTAATTGGAACTGAAACAAAGTGAAGTTGAACACAAATTTTAATTCTTTTTTTTCCCAGCACCCTCCCCTTCCTCTGTAGCATGGGTTCATCCAACCCTCACGCAACTAGTCATTTCCAATGGTCATCTTTATCCCCAAATAATGTAGCTATATTCTAGAGAGTGAGAAATCTGATTGGGAAAAGTAGTCTACAAAGCCAGTTGGGACACTTGCTAGCAGAGCCTTTGATGAAGTCTGTGCTTCGCTTTCTGGTTTGCTTTAATTTGTAACAGCAGACTTCTACAGACAAAATGCCTTCAACCTCTCCAAGCCATAAAGCTGTGATGTTAGACCAGTTTGTCTGCAACCTTGCTAACTAGCAAGAAGAGAATGGAAGGTGGGGAGGGAGAGCCAGCCAATCAAAAAGATAAATATCAAAATAAAGAAATGCAGCAGCACATATTCCCAAAAGTCACAGCACACATTTTAAGCTTCTCAAAAAGCTGGTGGCTCCTCTTCTTTCCCCCCCTAGAGACTTCTATGAGTATAGCAAATGTGCTTTTTTCTTTTGTAGGCCAGCTTTCCTTTCCTATATGTTGAACTTTGGGAGTTTTTAATCCTTTGGCAGACGAGTCTCTGAACCAGGAAAATTGTTTGCAAGGAAGGCAGAGGGAAAGAAAATTTAACAGGGAGAAGAGCTGACAAGAGGAACACAGCAGTCCTTCATTGTTTGTGGCCATGTAACGCAGAAGGAGAGCCGAAAATGGTGGTGCTCAGAAAGAAGTTGCCTCCTCAACACTTTGAGGCCAGAAACGTTGAATCTGCGTCGGCCAGTCCAGTGCTATAACCTTGCATGGGTAATATTAGTCAACTGTAAAAAGTGCAGGAAGCGGAAGCGGTTAAGGGGTTACTTACATATAGCTTCGTTACAGAGAGCCAAAGCTGCAGCACAGTCTCCCTTCTGCTCCTGATGCAGTGACTCTTCCAAGACAGAATCTGCCTCCTGCACAGACTGCTCAAGGCCATTCGTCCTCCCTGCAAGGGGGCAGCACTCTTCATTTCACTGGCAATCCTTTGGGGCCTCCTGCCCCCTTCGCCTCAGCACAAAGCCTCCCTAGTCCACAGCTGCTTTAGTTCTGCAGCACTCAAAAGCAGCAGCCCCCAAATCCTGAATCCAACTTGGCACAAAAGCCACAGACTGAGAGATGGCCAGAGATCACAGCCACAGAGGCTACAAGTAGAGATCTCTCAGCACAAAAACAGGTTGCTTCTCTCATTTATACCATCAGAAACTGCAAAATACAGCATTTCCATTGGTGTTCCGTTCTGGTATTTGATCAGTGACCTCACAAGAGCCAATGGTTAGTTAAGGTCAAATTAACAGTGAAGAGTCATAAATTATTGCTCACTGTGTTGCTATGAAACCTTTTCCAGGGCTTTTTTTCTGGGAAAAGAGGTGGTGGAACTCAGTGGTGGAACTCAGGACCGCACAATGACATCACTTTGGGTCAGGTGGAACAAGGGGGGAGTTTTTTAAAGTTTAAATCACCTTCGGCGAAAATGGTCACATGGCCTGTAGCCCCGCCCCTTGATCTCCAGACAGAGGGGAGTTTAGATTGCCCTCTGTGCTGCCGAACAGCGCAGAGATCAGGGGGCGAGGCCCCCGGCCATGTGACCATTTTCAAGAGGTTCCGAAACTCTGTTCCACCGCGTCCCCACTGAAAAAAAGCCCTGCCTTTGGGGAAATATTTATTTATGTAGAAAAATTTTATGCTTTCTTTCCCAGAACCTGCCTGAGGCAGGTTCACATGGTCACATGGCCGGTAGCTCCATCCCCTGATCAAGCGGTGCGGAGGGCAAACTAAACTCCCCTCTGTCTGGAGATCAGGGGGCGGGGCCACCGGCCATGTGACCATTTTTAAGAGGTGCCAGAACTTCGTTCCCGCGTTCCAGCGGGAAAAAAGCCCTGGTTATTTCTTAGAGAGGAAAATCCTCAAAATAACTTCCATGGGAGACAGGGAAAGTCTCAGGATCCACCAACACCCCCCCCCACACACACAACAGGGCCGTTTCCAGACGGCTTACCTGCCTCCGGAACGTCGCGCCATCTTGCGGGGAAAACGCGTTTTCCCCGCAAGATGGTGCGACGTTCCGGAGGCAGGTAAGCCGTCTGGAAATGGCCCAGGTCTCACAAATTACACCATAACCGAAGCACCAACATCCTATGAACATTATCTTTAGAAGCATTTTTAGATTTTTCACCCTCACACAGCTTAAATAGTTTGTTCTCTACTACATTTAGATTCTGGAGCATTTCAAGTTCAAGGTTTCCTTTTTTTTTTTGGTAAGCAGAACTAACAGAGTCTGGAATAAGGTAATCTGCTACAGAGGGTACCACTATAGCTAAAAAACCAAATGGGAGAATAGTAGGAAAAAAGTCGCCCATCATAGGTCACATCTGCCTTAGATCAGTCAATTCCAGTCCTACATTCTTCACACAAGAAAGGCACCCTGCCTGCTCATGTTACCCTGGTTCTGCAGCTCATCCAGGTCCATGAACCTGCTGGGGTGGGGATTAAACCCCATGGCTGCCTCGAGCTCCTTCTCTCGCTTACGTCGAAGTTCCTGCTCCAGGGCCCTCCTGGACACTTCTTCTTGCAATTCATCTAGTTCGCTCTTGGAAGAGACAAGCATCTCCCCACCTTTAAAAAACAAATGTTTTGAAACCACCATATGATTTTTATTAGAACTGTTTTTGTTTCTAGATTCCCCACCTCCAGTATTAGATTAGATATCTGATACTGATGTTTGACAAAACTATCAAAGAGGTGTAAAGATCTGTTACTACTAGTAATCTGACGGCTTCCATCTGCTATGTATACATCTTTACCATAATCCCATTTGTTCTCCATACAATCCCAGCCCTTATCTCATGCAAAACAGGGTTGCACTTGCCTGTAACTGTTATTTGTTGAGTGTCTTCTGTGCAGGCACATCTTGGGACTGCCCAGGTGTAGGTTGGCCACAAAAAGAGATTTTCTAGCACTAAAATCTGTAAGGGGGTGCGCCACCTCAAAAACGCATGCATGGACCTTTTCTTGCAGAAAAGATGGGTTGTGAGATGGAGTGCCCCTGTGTCCCTCAGTTCTCCTGAGCAGCCAGAGTCATTGGAAATGAGTAAAACTCACTCACAGTGGGGCAGGAGAGAGGAAATGCCTGCCTGCACAGAAGAGACTAGACAAAAAACAGTTACAGGGAAGTGCAACCTTTCATCATTGTTCTTCTGTGCAGTCCCACATTGGGAGTATTGCAAGATACTCACCAATGCAGGAGGAGGTAAGTGGATCAGTTGAATAAGTAATGCAATACCACCATTCCTACCGTTGACTTTTTCTTTAATTGGTGTTAACAGAGTAATGTCTCATAAAAGTATCAGCCAACAACCAGGTGGTGGCTTGGCAAAGGTTTCACAGAGTCAACCCTTGGAGGAATGCAGCAGATGATGCTCACGCTTTGGTAGACCCCTTTGGCTCTGACCCTCACTGGACAGGGTACCCCTAACAGTTTGTAGCGAACTCTAGTAATGGCTGCTGCTATCCATCTAGACAATACTTAGAAAAATATGGCGAGGCCTTTGCGAGGTCCAAAATAACAGACAAAAAGAGCTTTTTATTTTCGAATACTCTTCATTCTGTGTAGATAATACAATAAAGTAGGGATATGCAATTTGGGTTCGGTATTCGATAAAAACGACCTAATTTTACCTGATTCAGTAAAATTCAGTGTTACTGAACTTAAATCTGTATTCGCGAATAAGATAGACTATTACCAAATGAGACAGAAAAGACCACCTTACCATTGGAGTGCTTGTTCTTTGCCCAACAACTAGGAGAGGAAGCTGACTCTACTTCCAAGATGCTGCTGCTGTGTGATTTAGGGATATTACGCCATGCAGGAACAAATGCTCCAGGTCGCTTCATATGAGAATCCCTTTTTAAAAAGAAGAAAAATGTTATTCCAGTATAAAAACACCTTTCTCTCTTTGTTTCAGTTTGAAGATGTAGAAATAATATCCTTGTCATTTTTCTAGATACGATTGAAACATGCTGGCCTACATTGCTGATGTATGTTGAATACTCTTAATTCTTTATCCATACTTACGGAATTGTTATACAAGATTATGAACTCACTCTCCTCTTGCATTCAAATTCACACACACCCTGCTCAGTCCTTAATGCTTATATCTGCACCAATCTCAACTATAGTTAATGCTAAGCAAGGTTCCGGTGTAAAAATAGTTTTGAACCAACTTCAAGTTCTAGTTTCAAATCCTTCTGGAAAAGCAAACTCCGGATAATGTTAATTGTGGTTACAAGTCTACATTTAAGAGTGGTAGGAGGAATTTTGTGTCAGAGAAGAGAGTTAGCATGCTATCCCACAAAGGTTACCCAGTCCCTTTAAGAGGTCAGTAACATGATGAGTTGCAGTCCAGTAATCTGTTCCACTAGCTGGAGAGTCTTCCTACAGTGAAATAAGCTTGTTCCAGTTGGAAAGGCTCTTGTGTTAGAAGAAGGCTCCTCTACTAGGGAAAATGATTCACTGGATCCAACCATTTGTCTGTCCTGACCTTCAGTCTTATACATCAAATGACTTCCCTAAAATATGTAGTGTTAAGATAGAGAATAGCATCCTAACATGCAACATGCTTATGGTTCATAGGGCAGCAATCCCATTCATTTATCATGGCTAATGTTAGCTCATATGGGTGGCCATGCAGCTCACAGTTACAAACATTTCTATCAGCTGCATCTAGTTTTCCCACTCTCTTTTTTCTTAGACTCAACCAATCTGGCCACATTGATTCTCACCGCTGGATTATGTTCACCTGCCCTTGAAGACACCCAGAAACTGCAAAATGTTCAGAATGTGACAGCGCAACTGTTGTCAGGGGCTAGCCAAAGGGAGCACGTGTTGCCCATTTTGAAACAACTATACTGCTTGTCAGTTTGCATTCAAGTCCAGTTCATGATGCTGGCGGTTAAATTTTAAAGTCTTCATGGCCTGAAGCCCACCTATCTGAAGGGTTATTTCTTCTCATATGTTCCTGTGTGCCAGCTATGGTCTTCAGGCTGCCACCTGTTGGCTCTTCCCACACTTAAGAGTGGCCTGCCTGGCTTCAACCAGAACCCTGGCCTTTTCCATTGTCTCGCACTCTATTGAATGGGCTTTCTGAAGAAGTCAGGGAGCCTTCTTGCCAGAGGTCTTAAGGAGGTGCTGCAAGGCCTCTTTATTTTCTGGGGCTTTTGGCAGGCTATGAACAACAGGCATCATATATGCAATAGAAAACTAAAAACTGCTAGGCCAATTTTATAAATAAATGATGTCTGAATTACAGACTGAAGCACAAGCGGAGTACCAAGAACTTGTTGTCTAAGCGTACAGCTTGAGAACTAGGAATTTAGCTACAACAGCAAAACTAGTTTGTACCATTTCTCTTGCTTGATGGGTTACATTAATTTGGAAGGTAAAATAGGTAATGACGGTGCAAGCACTGAGTCATTACTGACCCATAGGGGGATGTTGCATTTCGACATTTTCTTGGCAGACTTTTTGTTACGGGGTGGTTTGCCATTGCCTTCCCCAGTCATCTACACGTTACCCCCAGGAAACTGGGTACTCATTTTACTGATCTCGGAAGGACAGAACGCTGAGTCAACCTTGAGCTGGCTACCTGAACCTGGCTTCCGCCAGGATTGAACTCAGGTCATGAGCAGAGCTTGGGCCGCAGTACTGCAGCTTACCACTCTGCACCACAGGGCTCCTAATTTGGAAGGTATGCAGGCATTAAAAAGTAGTACAAGAAGAAACATTAGGATGTCAAAAATCTTCATTGAATCCTTCAGTGTGCCTCTTAGTTATAAGTCTGAAAATGGTAAGTCTTCTAGTTCCAGTTCTTTTGTAGTTCATTGTCTTGAACGCTATGGATTTAAGTAGTGGTTAAGAGCGCTGGGTGTAATGGTTAAGAGTGTCGGGACTCTAATCTGGAGAACCAGGTTTGATTCCCCACTCCTCCGCTTGAAGCCAGCTGGGTGACCTTGGGTCAGTTACAGCTTCTAGGAGCTCTCTCAGCCCCAACCACCTCACAGGGTGTTTATTGTGGGTATAATAATAACATAATTTGTAAACCGCTCTGAATGGGTGTTAAGTTGCCCTGAAGGGCAGTATATAAATTGAATGTTGTTGTTATTATTATGTTATTTAAAACTTGCATAGAGTCACAAATAGAGTGAGTGATTAGTGTCAGTGACTACTCTCTCCTTGCTTAGATAATGAAGTAAAGCAAGACTTGAAAAGCAGCCATGAAACTACAGATGCCTGTAGCAGCTGTTTAGTTTGATAGCCACTGCAGTTGTTAGAAGGCTTCTGTACATCATTTAGAGATTACTGAAATCTAAAGGCTGTCTCCTAACGTAAGTTCTTAAAGCAGTTCACAATTAGCTCATGCACTGCTTCATCAGGAGGACAACACATGAAGCAACCTTTCGAGTGTTGTAACAGGAGCTAAAATGTACATGTCTGAAGCCTACCTGGAAGTGCTTGAGCTCTCCGACAAAGGCATGTCCAGACTAACTGGGCTGTTGCTGTTGCGTTCACTGCTTTCATAGCCAGACTCCATCCTTTGGATCAGACGAGGATGTTGATCTGTCATATAGTGCATACCCCGACCTACAGTCCAGTGCTTGTACCTGTTTAGTTGGTTTGGTCTTATTTCTTGAGTAACTGACTCCTTTAACGCATCTTCAGTAAATTCTTTAGCTGACAAAATTAAGAGAGAAGGGTCACATTTTAATGCTAGCAGCCTCTAAACACATTTTTTCACCAGTTTCCTAACTGTCCCTTGACAACAGGCCTTCTTGGGGTCGAAATGAAAGTTTAAAGCAGTGCAGAAAATACGTTTGTGGATAGACAGTAGTAAACTATTAGTCAGGATTTAGGAAAATAAAATAAATAAAAGCAGAGAGAAAAGTAGAGGTGTGTGGGCTTCTTGCAAAGAAAGGCTTCGCAATGGCTGTCTCAGAACAAGCCTCTGCAGTGAGGAGTCTGAGCACCCTTTACTTCTCCGCTCACTGTCTTCTTGCTGCCTCTCAGGCATGAGGCAGAGTAGCCTGGACCATCTTCCTCTCATCTGAGCCAGAAGCTTCATGCCAGGAAGAGAGCAAGTAGAAAGTGAGAGAAGTAAAGGGCACACAGGCTTCCCACCACAGCAGACTTACCCTGAGACAGCCAGCATGTAGCCTCCCTTCGGATGACCCAACTTAGGCTCCAGCTATGGGAAGCCTTGAGCACCCTTTGCTTCTGCCTCTGTCTTCTTATTCTCTGCTTCTGCAGCCGGTAGTCAGATCCAAGCAACAGGCCCTGTAGAGAAAAGACAGCCGTGTTGCCTGTCCTTCCTCTGCAGACAGAGCCCATTGGACACGTAGCTGGCCAGTAGAGCTGAGAGCTCTACTGGCAGTAGAGCTGAGAGGTCTCCTAAGTCCCAACACATTTGCAAGTGTGTTACTTGGCCTTCAATCCTATGCACACTTAAACAATGTGGGACTTATTTTTGAGTAAACATGCATAAGATGACTCTGTTATTGTCTTCATAGTTGCTGGGTTGGGGGGGGTTGAATTTGGTAGCTCTATCTTGAACGATGAAGAGCCAAAGGAAAGGCAGGAGAAGGTGGTTTCATCATTAATATGAGCCCCAGATAAAACTAACAGTTTTTATTTTCCCCAACACAACACAACTTCTCCATAAGAATTATATCAAGACTGTGGAGTCATAGAAGTTCTGTGCATGAGGCTGAATCAAACTATGAGGTGGTGGAATGAGGCATACTGCTGCTGAATGAAACAAAAAATTCCTTAGTTTTAAGAGCTATCATACGTACCTTTGCACTGTACTGGAGATGCCATAGGAATCAACATTTGAATTGGCTACGGAAGATGCAGCTTTAAACTGCTTTTGTATGGAGTTTATTTGATAACCAGGCAAGGCTGTTTTGAGTATAAAGGGGACTTTATAAATGCTCAGGTACCATCCATCAACCGCCATTTTTTGGGCTAAGCCCTGGCAGTAAAAACAAGTTCTGGCACAGCAAACACCGTCTCTAATTAATTGGGAGAGAGAGACAGAAGGTACGGATGCTCACCTACACAGCCTGGCTCTGCACAGTCTTGATGTAAATCAGGGCCAGTTTGAGCACAACATTTTTGGTCGACCCTTCATCAATTAAAATCAGAAAGGGAATCAAAAAATTTACAAAGCAATGGGGTTCATGATTAGGGGTGTGCAACTTCATTTCTCTAGTCTGAAAATATGCCCCCAAAGTACTGTATCAGCATTTTTCAGGTATATTCCAGAATCCTAGTCAATATTCAGATTACTGGATAAACTGATATTGCTTGTTCGGATTAATCCCAAAGATACTTGGAAATTACCAGGACTGGCATTTTAAAGGTCACAGGGCTTTTGTTTTACCATCTGCAGCTTTTCACAGGCAAAAAGAGGGAGGGGGCAGGCGATTCTCACTGATGAATGGATTCACACATTAGAGGAAGTTCAACTATCAGTCCAATCACAACGATTCTCTCATCTAATCTATATTCTCTCATAGGAACTATGAGGAAATTGTGATTGGACAGACAGTTGAGCTCTCCCTACCATGCAATTCCATTCACTTGTGAGCATCACTTCCCTCCCAGCTTTTGCCTGGGGAAGATGTGCAAACAGTAAAAGGGTGTGTGCCTTCTGTTGCTAGGTTGATTCTGCTGGGATTCTCTGGTTTGGCATTGATTCTGCTGGGCTTTGTTGGTTCTATTTATTTTGCTTGTTTGGCTCACTGTGCTGCAGTTTTGGTGCAATTTGCTCCTGAAACAGTCCCTCCAGCCCCTTGGAAAGATTCCCTCAAAGGGAACGATGAACCCGGCTAATTTTGGAATCCTGAAAAAAAACCTGTATCCAAATACAAAACCATCATTTTTGTTCCTGTAATATCAGTATTTATGGATATCAGTACTGGATATTAGTAATACTGATACTGGATATCAGTAATACCAGTATTTATGGCCTTTCCAGTTCCTGAATCCAAAAAATACTGATTTGTTTTAGTGCACATCCCTGTCTATGATTTTTCTATACCGTCCTTTGATGTTACTTCTAGTTCAACTTAAAAAAAAAACCTCCCCCCCCCCCCAGTTTTCAGTGAAAATTCAAACCACAGTTTGATTTGGATGTAACGGCAAAACGCTGCTTGTCACAGAAGAATATAAATTGCTATGAATGGAGGAAGAAAGCAACCAATTCCCTTAGGCTTATTCACATTGAAGTAAAGGTTACGTTTCTAAGTACAAGAATGAATGGGGGGGGGACACAACTGACTTCCAAGGTTATTCATAAATAGGATGCAGTAGATGTTTCTGGCAATTAATTATATCTATCACCAAGGAACTAATAGCACAGAGGACAGACATTAAACAATTTTAAGTTGCATAGACTTCAAACGGAGTAAGTTAATCTCATGGTTTATTGTTCCATAGAAGACAGAGTTGAAATACCCATTTGGAACAGATTGTGCCCTTATTTTGGATTCTGGAGAATTTTCAGCATCAAGTTGTCAAATAAGTAACCTTGCTTAGTGTTTTGCATGTGTAACAGGGAGAGCCAAACAAAGCCAATCAGTTTCATAACTGCCCACCTTGACTCCAAGCGTATAATTCTATAGCTCAAGAGATATGCAGGCTACATGGCATTATTCTCAAAGGATGTATAAGGACTCAGTTTAGTTGTAAACCTGTATGTCTTCATTGCTATAGCAACTGATTGCTGCACATGCTTATTCAGGAGGACATATATGAACAGAAATGGTGACTTACACGATTTTCTATTAGACCTTTAAAACTGTCTTATTTCAGTTAGCTCACTTTGAGATTAATAATTATATATAATCACCACATCTAAATAAAAACCTGTTTTGCTCCTGGCACTACCGATACAGAAGCAAAAAAGAAAAATTGTTGTTTTTCCACAGAGGTAGAAACTTTTTTCATATTCCTTTGCTTCTGAGGATCAACATATTGATTCTCAATGATTCATTGAAATGTATAGCTTCTATCAAGTGAAAGAGAAATGGCATGGGATGCTATTATTCAGTTCTCAGTAATAACAACAACTCTAACTCACCATCTGATTTGCCTTGCTTCTCCCATTCCGTTCTTACTCCTGTTTGCCTCACTGTTCAGCTTTTGATTTTAGTATTCTTTATTCCTGCCAGATAGCCCTCCATTTATGTTCATCCTTCTAACTCAATAGGCTTTCAGTGCTTTCTAGTCCTCTTACTTGTAGGGCTTTCAAGTGCTTCCTTCCTCCCATCTGATTACCACTCCATTAATCAGTTTCATCCCATTCCTAGGCACTGATTGCACAGATGCCTTGTTTCACAATAGGAAGGGGAATGCTTTTGCAGAGGGGAGCAGAGTTAGAGGGACATTTGTCTTCACTATTCCTTATGCAGGAGTCTGATTAAACTTTTTCACCCCTTCCTCCTAACAGAATATGGTAAGGAGCTGGATTATATTGCTCTTCCACTCTCACAAAAAAAGAACAGGGAACACCAGGATTTGTTTATTAAAGACTGGATCCTGGCCTACTAGTACTATGCCGTTCTTCTGCAAGAGGCAAACCCTGATTTTAAGTAACTTAAACTCTGATTTAAGTTACTTGATTCTCTACCTGTCTACCTCGTTATTAGCCATTCTCAAGCGCAGTTGTAACACTTGCTGCTCTTCCTCTAGCCCTAAGACATCGTGCTGTAGAAGACAGAAATATGTGACAGTACAGAAGTACCGTATTTTGCATAGTTCTGTAAACAGGAAGACCAAGAAGTTTTCACACTGCTCCAAAGCACTGAACATCAATTGCAGCAAATGCTTCTTTTGCCATATCCACAGGGCCAGAATTGCCATTCAGAGGGCAGCAGAGTACAGCCCACAAAAAACAGCACAAAGGAAAAACGCACAGTTGCCTCACAGGTATTCCAGCATAGCCTCAATAACTCTAAATAGAGTAGACATGCATATTAGGCAGCCACGTAAATGAAATCTCTTGCAGACATTTCTAGACAGCTATTAATTATGAACAAATAACGCATTTCAAATTCCACCCCACACTCACATCTCTCCCACATTTATACCTGCATCTTCAGAGAAAGGGCTGAGCTGGGTGTAGCCGCACTGTTTTCTCTTTTCTTTACTGAAGATGCTATCTATGTTCAGTGACTCCCTCTTAGGTCTCCAGGACGGCCGGTACTTGCTTGACGAACTAGATTTGGATTCGCTGCTCGTGCTCTCCATCTCCCAGTCTCGAGACTGAGATGGCACAGCTCTGGGCAGCGGCTGTGTCTCAGCCTGATCCTTCCCTCTACGCGGAGAGCCCTGGCTTGTCTGCGACGGTCTGTTGTGGATCATATTGCTGACTGTCTCTTTAAATTCCCGCAGTCTGCTGGTGCTGCTGGATGTCTTGGGGGCAGTTCGGGGAGCCTGTTTCTCCTTCAGCGTTTCCCCTGCAGTTTAAGAGAAGGAGAAGGCAGCGTGAAGGGTGCAAATAGTTTCCTTTTAAAAATCAACGGTACTATTAACATCACTTTCCTGAAGTCCCAAAGCCAAAAAGGAGACCTAGTCCATCCCCGAAACTGGAGAGACAGATACACAGATGAAAGAATTAAGCCATTTCCTCCCCTTGCCTTCACTATGATATCCTGATGGCTGCGACTCATCCCCCTTTCTCCGAGACCTGCTGGAACTCCTCTTACGGTCTGTCAGTGAGCCCTTTTTGGAAATATGTCTTTGATTACATTCACTGTCAGTCAGGTGTCCTGAAAGAACAGAATAGACTTCAGATGGACACAGCATTCTGATCGGCTGTTCAGCATTCTAAGAATAGCAGACTTCGCTCATTTCCCGCGAATGGTACATATATTAAAAACTGCCAGTTAATACTCAAGCAGAAACAAAAATCGCTGACTTTAGATAAGCTGGACCTAGTTCTGAAAAGTTATAGAACAGCAATGAAACAATTAACCCGCTAGAGGCGAGATTCCGTAGGAAGTTAATCCACAGGGTTTGAAAACAATGCATTTTGCCTTGGATCGGGGCTACTGGCATCTCATAGTACCAATACTTCAAAAAGCTGAATGCACATCCTCCCCTCCCAGAATGAGAACAACTTCTCCTGTTTTACTCTCTCCTCTGCTCCTGTAGATTATGTTGCCCTTTGTGCCGCAGCTTAAGGAAATACTTGCATATGAGCACCATTTCTCTATGGGCAGACGTTATCCACGGGTAGGAGTGCCTCACAAGAAATGCAGCATATTATGAAAAATTCAACTTTTTTGGAAGAAACCCACCCACCCCTTGAAATGGTTGAAAGTATATGTAACAAGACAGGTAACAAGGTATAAGGGGGTGGAGATGTCCTAGATAGCCAGTTCTCTCCCATGCCATGTCAGAAATCTTCCATGACAACCATGCTTATTCTTCTCATGTTGCATGTGCGACAAGTAGCTGACATTTCTTTACACCTCCAGAGGCAGCTTCTGTTCCTTCCTCCTATGGCCATTATGTGTGCTTGCTTTACAATTTACAGAGCTAGCACAGAAGCCCTGTTCTCTGAACAGACACTCTGAGAGCTAAGGTACAAGAGACGAATTACACGAGAACGTGCATGTGAAGGGATTCGCGTGAATGTCCTCGTGTAATTCGTCTCTTGTAGTTTCACTCTCAGATATATCCACTAGATTATATGGGAGGTGCACCTGTTTTCTGGGACTCCGCTCTATGACACAACATACTGCTCCATGCAGCAAGGCAACTGCATTAAAGTCAAGAAAATATGCACGGACAAAAGCTTTTAGCATTCTAAAATCCTAAATGATCTTTCTACAAAATCAACAAATAAGAACGAGTAGATTTTTCTTTAAAAAAAACCAAGATACAGGAAGGTACAGGGAAAGGGGGGGGGGACCACTATGAGATTAGCCAGGCAAGGTGCAATTTACTGATGATAGAATACCAGATTTTGCATGGAACAGGCTCTGAGAAGCAGTCCTTAAACATTAATCATTTGAAAGAAAAATGCTTCATGCTTGCTGTCAACAAGTCCCCAGAGATACCTGCTATCCTGTATGGTTCCCATGGTGATCAAAAGCGTTTATAGTTACAGAGATCATAAGCTGGATCCAGCGTGAATTCTTTTGAGCACCCTGAGAACCATACCGGATACTAGGTATCTCTGCAGGGGAGAAGGTCAATTAGTTGATTATACATTGTTCTGCTTTTTAAATAGTGGTGATAGACTGGGTTGTTGCATTGCTGAAGCACATAATAATAGCATTCAACTCCAAGCATCCAACAAAACTACTTGATGAAAAAGATCCCCCCCCCAACAACAGTCTCCAAAATGGTGTCGTTATAAAAATTAAAACCAACAACAACAACATAATAAAATTCAGTAAACTAAATTCAACGGCAGAACAGCATCAGTCTTGCACAGCATTTGGACTTCACCTGCGAGCACATTTAAGGAAAAACGGACACGAGCTCAGCTTGTAGCTGGGCTCATACAGGTACACCTCATTTCTCCTGCATTCATGGTCACAGAGAAGCAGAGTTAATGTTTAGCCACATTTCAGGATGTGAGAAAAGTTGGGAGAAGCGCATGAATAAATCTGGCAACTCCTTTCCTTACACCTCTTCCACTCAGAGATTTTGCTCCCCTCTTCTCTACCCACTGGAGCAACTAGGGTTTTTCCCATATCATGCTCATTCTGAGCACAGGGCCGTTTCCAGACGGCTTACCTTCTGCCGCTCCATGCCGCAACATCGCAACTCGTGCAGGAGAAAACACAAAATAGCACGTTTTCTCGCACGAGTTTTGCGCAACATCGCGCAAAACTCGCGTGAGAAAACGCGATTATTTCGCGTTCGCCACAGCACGAGCCGCGGCGTTGCGGCATGGAGCGGCAGAAGGTAAGCCGTCTGGAAACGGCCCATCTTGTGGGGCTCCCAGGGCTTTCTCCTTTAAGCAAGAGTAAAACAATTACCCTCTCTCAGGGCTTTTTTCCAGCAGGAACACTGTGGAACAGAGTTCCAGCACCTCCTGAAAATGGTCACATGGCCGGTGGCCCCGCCCCCTGATCTCTAGACAGAGGGGAGTTTAGATTGCCCTCCGTGCCAAGCAGCGTGGAGGGCAATCTAAACTCCTCTCTGTCTGGAGATCAGGGGGTGGGGCCACCGGCCATGTGACTATTTTTGCCAAAGGTGATTTAAACTTTAAAAAACTCCCCCCCCTGTTCCAGCTAACCCAAAGTGACATCATTGTGCGGTCCTGAGTTCCACCACTGAGTTCCACCACCTCTTTTCCCAGAAAAAAAGCCCTGCCCTCTCTGGTCTGGCTCAAAGGAGAATAGGGGCGGGGCTGAACCTTCCAAATGGTAGCGCTATGCTCTATTCTCCTGCCTCCTACACTTCATCGTTTTATAGTTTTTTCCCCTGTTAACAGCTGTGAACTGCAACTCAGCTTTTCTGGGGTAGAAAGGGGTTGGGAGGCTGCAGTGGTAAGATTCCAACCCCCTGCCCCCATGACGATGCTCCTGCACTGATGCAACAGAGCGGAAGAGGGCAGAATGGTGCCAGCAGCAAGTGGCATGGAAATATGGAGCAGAGAAGCTACCCCCATGCACTCCAGCCTCCACAGGGTAGGGTAGGTTTTCCCATTCCCATGTGTAATTACCCTTTAACTGTGGTCACATGCAGCATCAAAATGCAGCTAACAACAGATAACAACCACAAACAGTACAGTAATTACATCATACTAAAAATCTAGAAAAAAACAGCTTTTAACTGATGCCTAAATAAGTTTTTAAAAAGTGATCTTGCAGGGCCCTGATAGAAAAGGCCCTTGCTCTTGTTAGTCACTGATCTAATCTCCAAAAGTGGGGATATGTCTAGCAGGGCCCCAACTGATGATCTCTGCAGTCCTTCAAGTACACTGACCCCAAGTTCTTTGGGGCTTTGTAAATCAAAACCAGCACTCTGAACTGCACTTGGAAGCAAACTTGAAGACAGTGGAGATCTTTTAACATTGGCAGAAGGTATTCAGCGATGCAGATCTCAGTTAAAAACCTCATTGCTGTGTTCTGAACAGCTGAAGTTTCCAAATGCTTTTTATAAGCAGCCCCGTACATGATACATTGCAGTAATTTAACCTAGATGTTAGCGAGGCCTGGGTAACTGTGTCAAGATTACTTTTTTTCGAGGAAAGGCAGCAAGTGCCATACCAGCTGAAGTTGGTGAAAGGTACAAGCTATGGATGTCATTTAGGTGTCTATAAGCAGGGCAGGCTCTGCAGGCATGTCTGAGCTATTTAAATCTCCATCCTTTTATTCGGCTGCAGATGTGAGCGCACCAACATCACATGCCACACCCTGTCCTACAAGATCCTCATTCATTTCAATGAAAATGAATGTCTGAGGACACCCGGGCCCGTCAGGATCTTCTATCATTTCGGCGGGCCTGTAAGATGGAGATGTTCCACCAGGTGCATGGTTGAGGCCAGCATGAGATCCTCACTGAGCCTCCCACCAGCCTCCCACGAAGTGTGGGGTTATACAGTGTCCACCAGCCGGCTGCCTAACATATGGGTACAGCACGGGGCTATTCAGTGCCCATTCGTTTGCTGACCCACGTATGGGTTTGCAGTACATTATCTGTCCGCTTCCCTCCCCCTGTATGTTGATGGGCAGGAATCTGGAATGGACCCCATCTTGGGACAGTTATTATCTGTTTGTTGATTTTATGATGAACTGTTGTTTTATGAATTGTTTTAATATTTGTATTATATTTTTACAACTGCTATACCTCGCCCTGAGCCCTCTTGAGGGAAGGGCGGGTTAGAAATGTAAATCATCATCATCATTTTTTAAAAAAGAGGGAGATTTTCTTTTATTCATACACTATCCGTGGCTGAATTCTTGGCTTATGTGTGAAAGTCAAGGGTAATATTTTATAAAGCCTCCTACGACTGTGCTGTATCTCGAGATAATGTTGCTGTCTGGGGACACGATTGTGCTGCCCTATGAACTTATTCTACAACATTTCTTCTGTTCCGTCTGTATTATTTATGCTAATAAAAGCCATTGCTGTGTGTATTCATACACATGCCAGGAATGCCACACTTTTTCTAAAGCATAAGTCTCAGAGAAATCAACAGCACAGTTTAATGAAATCCATAACCTTGCAAGATTGTAAACCTTTCTTCTTAAGCTAAAACATGGCGGTGCTTTGCATACCAGTGTTACAAAAAAGAACATGGAAGACACATGATGGAAATGATAACAATAGGAAAGAAAGGATAGGGTCAAAAGAAAGAAAAAGGGAAGGAGAGACTCAGAGCCAAACTAGAGAATACATGTGACACAAGTTGGGACATGGGTGCCTGGCCCAACGTGCTGTCATGTAGCAGAACTGGAGAGCTTATCTTGAAAGTGCTCTGTTGCTCCAGCTTCATTACCGTGTCATTTTCACTAGTGAAAACACCTGCAGGATGAGGGCAATTTGCCATAAGCAGTGCCCCCCACAGTTGCTTCCACTAGCAAAAATGATATAGAGCAACAGAGCACTTTCAAGGCAAGTTCCCCTGCTCTTCTATGCGACAGCATAGAGGAACAGTCGGGTCAGGCATCCATGCTCCAACTCGTGTCACATGTAACTTCTAGTATGGATTTAAATGTCCGGCCAGCATCCTTCAATGACCTGATGATTCCTTACTAGATAGCCCAGATAGAGGTGTGTGTTAATACATTTAGGTTGCAGTTAAGAGCATATGAAGATCCTATTGGATCAGACCAGCAGTCCCATCTAGTCCAGCATCCTGTCTCACACACTGGCCTACCTGGAGGACAAACAATGGGAACAGAAGCCAAGGCTGTCCCCTGATGCTGCCTCCTGGCACTGGGATTCAGAGATTTACTGCCTCTGAATGTGAAGGTTCCCTTTAGTCACCACAGCTAGTAGCCACTGATAGATCTTTCCTCCATGAGTCTGTCTAATCCCCTTTTAAAGTAGTCTATGCCTGTTGTCATCACACTACATCTTCTGATACTGAATTCTACATTAATCACTCATTATGTAAAGAAGTATCTCCTTTTGTCCATTTTGAATCTACTGCCCATTAACTTTACTGGATGCCCTCAAGATCTGGTATTTTGAGAGAGAAAGAAAACGTTCTCTCTGTTCAGTCTCTCACATGGTGGAAAGTGCCATCAAGTTGCAGCCAACTTATGGTAACCCCCCCCCCAAAGGGTTTTCAAAGCAAGAGACGTTCAGAGGCGGTTTGTCATCGCCTGCCACTGCATAGTGACCTGGAACTTCCTTGGTGGTCTCCCATACAAGTACTAATCAGTGCTGACCCAGCTTCTGAGATCGGACAAGATTGGGCTAGACTGGGCTGTTGAGGTCAGGGTAGTTATTTAGGTGGGCAGACTCACAGGGATCCAACTTGAATCAGGGCTGCAACATGAACTCTTCTGCTCTGCACTTTGTCCCCAACCTGATACAGCCTTCCACAGCTATTTGTCTCATTGAGGAAACATGCATGTACTGGTACAGGTACCTGTATGTTTGCCTCATGGTACAATATCTGTTCCAAGAGGCCATCTTGGGTCAGGAAAACAGTGCAACAGGAAAGGCTGAAGCCCCCTCCCTCATGTTGTGTCCTGATCCAAGTCAGACCCATCTGCACCTGCTCTTCCCCCCTCTCCCATAATACTAAAACTCGGGGGTACACATTTAAGTGGATAGGCAATAATGGACAAAAAGAAGAATGCCTCTGCTCAAAGAGTAACTGAAAGCCAGTGTAGAACCCACTAAGAAAAAAAGAGGGTAGAAACCCTTCAAACAGACAAAACAAAAAGTACAGAAGTAACATATAGATGGAATGAAATCTGCAATAAACTACCTTGAGCCCACTGACTGAGAAGAATATATTCAAATAATATGTCCAATAGAAGATAATATTAATTATCACAGCTTTCACATAAGTAGTATAAGGTGCATAAAAAGCATACAAGATGAATAAATAATCAAAACGTGATTCAAATACAACTCCTCCAAACATCCAGAGGACAAAAGCAACTCTACTTCAAATACACATACTGATTCCTTTTAAAATGCCGTATTTATCCATAAAGAATAGAGCAGTGAATCACGGGCTTTATTCTCTTACCAAGAAAGAATTCTAGTTTTCAGCCATCATACTGCATACATACTCAAGCCAGTGTCCTGGTGTTTGTATGCCTTTATTATTATACCAATGTCTTTACCACCACCATACTCAGCAGTTTGGAAGTCCGAAGAAAATGTTGGGGGAGCTGGCACTTTTTTCTCACTGAACTACCTGTCAGTAGGGTGGCTAGCTGGTTGCTGTTATCCGGTGGAAGACTGGGGAGGTAGGGGGTGCCACTGTGTCAACAGCATGATATCATTTCCATAGTGACATCATGCTACTCTAGGGTTCAGCGTAAACTCTATGGGTTTTCTCAGAAATAACACTGATGCAACACGGATTTTTGTATTATTCCCACCTGCAATCCTATCAAAAAGCAAGGGGTGCAGGGCTACCAGTGGGAGCAACCCTACCTGTCAGGGCAGTTTGGGCTTTACCCCTAAGCATTCACAGCAGGGGCCCCCAACCATGGGTGCCATGGTGCCCACTTACACCTTTCCAGGCTTCCATCAAATGTTAGAATAGGGTAGCAAAATGAAACAGGGAAACAATATTTATTCCAGCATGAAGTTTTGGGAGTCAGAGCTCACATCTTCAATACTCTGACTCACAAAAACTCATGCTGGAATAAATGTTGTTAGTCTTCAAGGAACCACCAGGATTCTGTTTTATTTTGATTTCCTAAGACAGTGGATTCCCCCTTTTTTCTACATTCACCCTACACTAAGGAAAATATTACCTGTATCCCTGCTGCTTTGTGATGCTGCATCATTTTCCATGTTGTAAATAACAGTTCCCTGAGAGTCAGAGGAGAAATGACTGACCACAGATGCATGGTGTGAGTGCTTAATGGGATAACTGTCTGTAGAGGAGTCTGTCCTACTATCACTTGCGATGGAAGGCTCCCGCCCTGTTAATGGAAATCACATGAAAGCCACAGATCAGAAAAGGGCTGCAAATAGTCAACACGTGACTGAACAAAGATAAAAGCAAAGAAACCAAGGATAAGAATCCCACAGAAAAACCAGTCATTTTTTGAACCGATCCAATCTCTTTTCCTCAAAAAGTACAGGAAAAAATACTTATTCATATTACGCATTCACTTACTTGAAGAAATTCTTCCTCTAGCCACTTAACCCAGGCCTCTAAAAGCTTGTCCAACAGAAAGCTCTCCCAGCATGTCTGTAAGATGTTCTGACACCCAAGAGTCCATTGCCAAAGGTTGACCATAAGTATAATTCACTTTGAACCTCTGCTGCATAAATAGGATTCATTGATGATAGCAACTGCAGTGACTGAGGAAAGACGAAATCAAAATTGGATCTTGAACTGCCCCCCAAAGAGGGCAGTGCAAGCATCAGAACATGATTCTAATGTGTTTCTAGAATCCCACTCCCAGCAAGAGAGGAGCAGCTACATCCTTCAAGGGCCATCCTCACTTGTATGTCAGAGCATCTTATCAGAGCTTTCCGCTGGACAAGCTTTTAGGAGCCTGGGTTAAGATGACATAAGTGCATCAACTTTAATGAAGAGACCTGGAAATGTGAATAAACAGCCTCATCTTTGCAGTCTCAAGGCATTAATGACACTTTCTAGGTGATATGACAAACAAGGGTCACATTTAGAGAAGTGACAGCTTAGGAAAAATCGTGTTTTCCTATCATCCTCACCTCTCAGGCATGTTTTTTCCAGTTTGTCCAAACAGAAAAACTAGAAATTTGGGGGGAATGCTGAAAAACAATCCTATTAAATATTTTTTGGAACGAGTGAAATGCTTTCCAGAAAGGCAAGGTGTTACTCACTCAAAAATAGTGTGAAGATAGTTATGTAAGATAACCTGCAGCATTAGATGATAATTCCTAGGTACACTGTAGACATATACAACATATTTTCACAAAAAGATGTTCACTGTATAAATTTTATTCATTTTGTCCACAAGTCCATACATCATAATGTGTATGATGATAATATGCTGGGGAAGAGTTCGATGTTACAAAATTTAACTCGATATCCAAATATCCTGTTATGACTGTATGAGACTGTTTCTGTCTTATTTACCACAAAAATCTGTATCTAACCCCCAGATATAAGAACTTAAAAACAGTTAATTCTACGGCTCCGTGATTCAATCAGAATGGATGTAAAGCAGGGCCGATTCCAGATGGCCAGAAATTGCGGTTTTTCTGCGGAAATAATCGCTTACCGGCCACACGTTCAGTTTCGTCTCCATCCGCTTTGTCTCGCAGCGTGCCGTGCCATCCCACTTCCGGATGTTCGCACGGCCAACTGAGGTACCCGGGATTGGTTGTTTCCTCCCCGTCACAGTTGACATCGGCGGCCTTCATTGGTTCGCATTTCAGTTTTTTTTAAAAAAAAAAATTACGTGTTTTGCGCAAATGCGCAAATGTGCAGGTATGCGAATATGCAGCGTCAACTTTTGTGCATTTGTGCATTTGCGCATTTGTGCGCATTTGCGCAGTTCGATGTGCGCAAACGTGCAACTGCGCAAATGGTGGCCGGTTTTAAAAAAAAACTAAGGGAATATTGTTGCCGGCCAGCCGGCAAAGGAAGGAGGTAAAGTGGAGGGCCTCTCCATGGCGATGAAGCGTCCAGAAGTGTGCAAACCCGCAATACGGCGTTCACACCGTCCGCTTTTGGAGCGCAACACAGCGCCATGAACTGGAGGTAAGCAGGGACGGGACGTTACGTGTTTTAACGAGTGAGGTCGCTGGAAAAGCGAAAGCACTCGGTTTATTTGTGCCCGTCTGGAATCGGCCCAGGACTGGGGCTGGTCACTGCTTGCTTACTGATGGCATACTGAACTCTGTATCCTGATTCAAGTCTCCCTAGCAGCTTCACTAGTTAAGATCCATTCAAAATTATCCAAGTAAAGAGGCCCATGGAACCTCTGAAACCTTAAACTCTGTCCAGGTGGCCTCTGCACCTCCCCACCTGGAAATCTGCAGACAGCTGAAAGATGAACTTAACCACCCACCACCACTTTCTGGGACATCCATATTAAAAGGCTGGTCAACTCCATAGTCACCTTCCTGACATCTCATGATTAAAGGGTGTCAAAAGGAACACAGGGGTTCAACAAGATTAACAAGGTGCCAGTGACCTAGTTACCGCTGCCTAGGTGGGCAGACTATAAAGCTGATTGGCAGGAGTCCCCACAGTCACCTTCCCTCAAAGAGTCCTGTCCACACAGTAATTTACCTAACACAGCACAACTTCTCCCAAGATATAAAGAATTCTGAAATTCCACCAGGCAGCTCACAGACATCTTAATCTGGCCTGTCTATAAAAAAGGAGCAGGTTGGATAGCCACAGACCAATCCAGAAGACTGGTGGTTGATCAAACCTCTTCTCTTAAAGCTAAAATAGGAGTTTATATTCCTGCTTCTCAAGGCCAGACACCTTCAGTCTAATAGTCTCCTGACTCGGCCTGACAAACACTGCCCAAAAATTGGGTAGCCTTGTTTAACATCCCTCCTGCTATTTACTCTCATCTTTAATGGTGCCAGTGTGATAATTAAGCACTTATTTCCTGCCTGACTGGGAGAGGTTCATAACAGCTTGAAGTAATTTCCTCAAGAGCAATCTCATCAATATTCTGACTTCCAACTCCAACCCCCCTCCTTTTTTATAAAAAGGAACAGCCAACAAATCTTCAGGTTTTTCCTAAGCAAATGTGAAGGCTAAAACATTGTTTTTTTCTACCTACCATTGTTTTTCCTTCGATGATGTCTGCTTGCTGCCTAAGTGGAGGGAGAAAGGATCTCTACAGTGCTACGGACCATGTCACCCAGCAGAAGAGCATTGCATATGTGGGGGGGGGGAGGGGGGCAGCACACTCTGTTGCCTCTCCCCAATCCCCAAAACCATCCAAGGCAAAGCCTAGTATGTCACGGAATCAGAGTCGGAAGGGATCTTCAGGGTCATCTAGTCCAATCCACTACACAACACAGGAAATTCAAAACTAACCACCACCACCCACACACACACCCAGTGACCCCTGCTCCAGGCCCAGAAGATGGCAAAAGATGGCCATCAAAAGATGTGGTTGATTCACACCTCCTGGGAATATCTCTAACAGCAGAGGGCAGTAAACAGGCTCTAGCCCTATTCCTAAGGGAGTAAGGGAGTTGGATGTGTAGGAAGCAAGGACAACTGTATTCCTACTTAGCCATTACAATTAGACAGGATGCTGTTATTGTGCGCAAAAACTCTTGAACCACAGCACCAGCTCTCCTAAAGTCTTTACTTGCACTATGAGGAAAGGCAAGATATAAATATTTTAATTAATAAATATAAATATAATTTCTACCCACTCCATGGTTTTTTTGAAGCAAAAGGAAGCATAATCTCCCTCCTATAATGGTGGTGGGTCAAGAACTGGACTCAGAAGAGGGGTGCAAACACACTTTTGAACCCAGAATGGTTGCTTTAAGGAAAGAGGAAGGGTTTGGGACTGAAGTGATCGCTAAAGAGAAAGGTGAGTGTTAAAAGAAGCTTCTCCCAGGCCTGATCCATCTCTCAATAATCAGCTTATTCTGGAGAAAATAAAGACGGGCAAAGGAATAAAGAGAACGTCTTGTTTTCCCCTTCCGTTTCCCTCTCCATCAGAACCTTGCTGTTTCCGCCTTGTATTTAACCAAATACAAAAACTGAGGTGGAGGACCCAGAGAGAACTCCAGGAGTCCACAAAGAAGTTCTAGCATGCCTGTGCAAGAATAAACATCACATAGAATCCCAAGTCCATCATTAATTAAGGAAGAAAGAGTCTTCTGAACACAACTTGTCTATGTAAATTCTGTGTTAGGAATTTTTGGCACTCTTAAGCACATTGGCCCTTATCTGTTTTGCATAATTTAAGCTACTTTTGTTAGGCACAAGGAAGAGGAAAGCGCTATGCAGGATAT
Source organism: Eublepharis macularius (assembly GCF_028583425.1). Classification (NCBI taxonomy): domain Eukaryota; kingdom Metazoa; phylum Chordata; class Lepidosauria; order Squamata; family Eublepharidae; genus Eublepharis; species Eublepharis macularius. Next base: position 126,038,722 of record NC_072795.1, on the reverse strand, counting down.
GGCACCCTGTCCTCCAGAATTTGTCTGCCATGCTTTTGGCTTCTGCCATTTCACCAGGGAATTGCTCGCGGTGGGCTATCTGGAGCCTAAAAAGACAGAAACACGACCACATACCATCCCCTTCTCAGGAACTGGCAAAGAGACAGAAATACCTCCAATACAGAAGAGTTCAAAAAAGTCACCTGAGTCTTCACTGTCATAGTAAGTCCGGCTATATTGCTGTAGATCCACCTGTGTAGGCATCTCCTGCGTTGATACTGGGGTGCCTCTAGGGTCTGCATAAAGTAGCAGCAGGGGCTGATAATGGCCCTTAATGCACTTGGTCACAACATCTTTCCACCTGGGACCTATCTGGAAATTTATAAAAAACCCAAATACGTATTAGCAGCTCTCACCTGTTCTCAGTCTGTGCTTCACTTTACACGTCATCATTCATTCTAGAGTCAAGGTTTTTTAAAAATGATGTTCCACTGTAGCATTTAAAACAATGCTATTTTTATCCCTCTCGAAGAATTTCATTTAATTCTCAAGGATATACTAAGAGGATGAAAATCAAATCTGAATGTGTAGCATTGTTTATGAGCAAGCAGTTTACTCTTGCTGGGTATTTTAAAGATGCCCTGTGATTGCAAATAAAAGATCTGAAAGATAATTACTATTTCTCTGTTTCCTTTAGGCTGCTTCCACATCATTGAAACTTGGCCCTGTCATCTAGTCAAGCCAAATGTTGACAATGGAAAACAGTTTGCGTCTTACAAACACAATCAGATGTTCCAATGTATGAACAAAATAATACTTAGAAAGTAAAGTTATAAGCCTCAGGAAATGGTTATGTGCTAATGAATATTTATGAGCAACCAAAACTTTTAAAGATTCAATGTGTACTGTTCAACTTGTATATGAACTGCTCATTACTATTTCAAATTAATCTACCTGCGGTCGTCCCTCCTCACACACTTTAAAACGACCCAGGCCTACAGAAAAAGGTCACATGCTTCTAAGATCAAAGCGTCAAGATGTATCGAAAATAATATATAGAAAGGAATTTGTACAGCATGTAGCTGGTTTCTATCAGTTAAAAAACTGGTATTTTTTTCTGCTTCATCCCTCTTATCGCACTCCACAACAAGGTGCTCATAGAACCTCTCAGATGGACTTGCTCCTTATTTTTAAAAACCATTTAAGATATGGAAGTGGTTTTAACAAAAAGTTAAAACTCTTAAAGGTTATCCCATAAGGGCTATAAAACCTGTAACAGAAAACTTCCTTTTGTTATTTTTGTATCTTTTAACAAGGAAGAATAAGAGAAGATGAGAATTACTCTACACTGTCACAGTTGTGCACTCCATCTAATCCACTGTAGGGCAGCAAAGAAACTTTAAGGGGAAAGCTTTTAAGTACAAATCTGAATGCCTAAACTGGCACCAGCTCATATTCATTTTACTCTGTTACATTTTGCTTTCTAAAACACACGAATAGAGCACTGCCTGGGGCAAGACACACGTTGATATGTGAACTGCACTAGCTATTTACAATATATTCAGGCAAAAGCTATGCCCCCCCCCCGCCCCTACTAAGCTGGGACCAATACACCTTTGAAGGAAAGAAGAAAGCATGAAAGTGAGCAGTTGAAGGGTTCCACACCATGCGAAAAGACAACCCTCTCAGCCTTGCATCTACCGGTGTCTGCATACCAGGCACCAGTGGCTGTGCTAATAAGGTGCTTCATCAGTAGAAAAAAACCCGCAAAGTTAAGGGAGGTCAAGGGGATGTAAAAGAAACAAAAAAATACTGACACACACACACTTGCTTTAGGGTGACACGATTATAAACAAGAAAAGACTCGCATTTGCTCCCCAAAGAAAGGTAAGATAAGGAAGTTACCCTCTCTGTGGCCCTTCTTCAAGTTCTGCATTCTTGTTCCATTCCTAGCACTTGCCTACCTTCTAATAGGATTCTGTCTTTGCTCTGGACATTCCTTCCTCAACCTCATCAGGGTTCACTTTAAAGCCACTACACAGAGGCAGCCCTATCTGCTTTCCATAAATCTCCTGTTCATGAGAATCATTTAAGCATAGTGGCTCACCATACTGACAGGATGAATCCCTACATACCGTTTCAAACAGTCGCAACACACAAATCCGCCCTGAGCCTGCTGGAAATGTGGGGAGGGCGGAATAAAAATCGAAAATAAATAAATAAATAAAAATGCAAAAAAAGTTTCTCAGCCTGATCCGCTTGGTGACGCTGCTTCACACAAGGCAGCTGGCACATGGAGAGAGCCAGATTTGAGATGGTCTCTGTAGGGCAACCATCCATACATGAAGTGCCTTCCTACCTTACTGAGTGACACTTTTAGGAGCCAGGGCACAACTGGCCAGGAAATTAATGCAAGTGGCACAAGTGGAAAAAGCTTTATGAGCCAACAGAATGTGATCTGATGCTCAAATGATTGGAAAACCTTTGGGAAAGTGGTATGAATTTACATATTCACTCTATGCCCAAGCACTTCTACAAATCCCCCTCAAATCTCTTCAATTTCCTTACCTCTTTGACATGTGCATCGTCGAAGTACATCCACTTGCGGATCTTTGTTTGGAAGAAGAAGGTGGAGTAATGTTTTCCATAGTAACAGATCATTCCAACCAAGTACAGTTCACACAGTTTTGCTCTGTCATCTGTCACTCGGAAGAAAAGCTTTGCAAAATGAAAAGGAGGAGAGAATCATCATATTTTTATATATATATATATATTTGCATTTAAACATTTAAATTTATTCTGTAGAAATTTATCATGAGCCCTTATTTCTAATTAAACCAGTTGAAAGAGATATTTTGGGTTAGGAGCCAGTTTGGTGTAGTGGTTAAGAGCGTGAGACTCTAACCTGGAGAACCGGGTTTGATTCCCAACTCCTCCACTTGAAGCCAGCTGGGTGACCTTGGGCTAGTCACAGCTCTTTGGAGCTCTCTCAGCCCCACCCACTTCACAGGGTGTTTTGTTGTGGGAATAATAATGACATACTTAGTAAACCGCTCTGAGTGGGCATTAAGTTGTCCTGAAGGGCGGTATATAAATCGAATGTTGTTGTTGTTTTTATAGCAAAATGTGTGACTATTGCCCTGACTGTAAACAGTTCCCCATGAACAGAAGGTGTTTCAAGAGAGAATCAAATATTGAAAGCCATCTATGAAGCTCCCACTTTAAACTGTGCTCTGCAGTCCCTTCTATAGTCCAAGAAAATACATGAGCAACAGTATTAGTTTGGTATATTGGTTAAGAGCAGCAGGACTCTAATCTGGAGATCCAGGTTTGATTCCCTACTCCTCTGCTTGAAGCCAGCTGGGTGACCCTGGGTCAGTCACGGCTCTCTGGAGCTCTCTCAGCCCCACCCACCTCACAGGGTGATTGTTATGAGGATAATACTGTCATACTTTGCAAACTACGCTGAGTGGGCATTAAGTTGTCCTGAAGGGCAGTATATGAATTGGTTGTTGTTTTTGTTATTGTTGTTGTTGTTACTGCAGCAGGATGCCAGCCATGAGTTCAGAAGCCAGCAGGATGCCAGCCATGAGTTCAGAATGTTATTATTATGTTATTATAAACAAATGCATACGGCAGAGCAAACAGATGGTCATAAAGTGTAATGCACTCACATCTCCCAGTTTAAGGCAGGTGCCCAGGCTGTGAATGACATCCTCTGCCAGGTCCGAGTGATCCGAGTCCCACACCAGTCCAATGGTGATGATCTGGGGGGAGTTCATCAGCACACGACGGATGCGAATCTTTTCTCCACAGTTGCTCTGAAGAGACATAAAAGACAGCTTTGATTTGTTTAACTAAAATTAAATTTAACACAGATTCTGGCTGGATAACACCTTCCCACTTCCAGATTTTTCAAACACTTCCAAACATCTTGCTTTCGCAGAAAAAGGACTTGAAACGTAGCAGATCATGCAGTAGAGATAATCGTGAGTGCAGAAGGCGATGAATTCTTCGAAGACGGAGTACATTCTTCCAAATGAACATAAGCACTGAAGGCAATATCCTGAAATATCAACTTTTTTAAAAAAAGACATCAAGAGCAGGGGAGTTGGAACCAAATTATAAGGTTCAAAAAAGCCATTTGAAAGCTTTCTTTGAAGGACATGAAGCTTATTCTGTATTAGCCTTAGTAAAATATATTTCTATACTTTAAGAATAATTTCTTACTTTTGAAATTTAGGGAGCATGCACAGCCTCTGACAGTTATTCTCAGACATACTTATGCTCAGGGCCCCCAGGAAGATATTTTAAAAAATCGCACACACAAAAATTCTCAAATTGAGTAAGTATAACAAAGACAACAGGAAGGGATTTTTTAAAAGATTAACTTGCATCTCTCCATACTTTAAAAGCTTTTTCCTCCACCTAAGAATTGGGAGTCTTGCAGGGTAAAAGCCGTTGCAAAAAAGGCCTCTTTTATAGAGAGGCCCATTTTACAATAGGACCTAATCAGTCATGACACCTCGTCCAGCAAACGTCTCTCTTATTCAACCTCTCCTCTCCGTAACAGCCAGCTTACGAAAACTAATTAACTGGGATTCTTTTTTGAAGCTTTACCGCAGCCACTTGCAAGCCACGCATTCCGAGAACAGAACATTTTTAGAACTATGCCTATATGTCAAGTCAGGAAGGAAGAGAGCTATTGGACAAATTCCTTTTTTAAAAGTGATGGAAGGGCGAGGATATAAACACAACACACACAGCTCACAAATAAGATACAGAGGCTTTGTCAGAAACAGACCATACAGACAATTATTTTATCTCTGAACTCTCTCTTGTGCCTGTGCAAACTGAATGCTGTGTTGAAATGCTTGAGACCGGTACACAAAATTTGATTTAGAAAGCAAAATTTCCAGAAGATCACGCTTCTTTCTTCCCATGATGCTAGCTCCTAAAAGAGCATGTCAGGGAAGGAAGAAAAGACTGGGGCAGGGTGGGTTGTTGTTGTTGTTTTGCAAGAAAGGGGGGAAGATCTTCTCCTGAAAAGCTGCAAAGAGGAATTAAAAAGGGGATTTCCATTTTCTTTAGCAATGCATATTGCTGATTTCAGAGAAAATATCCTACAGTTAAATGTTGCCAGCAGTTTAAAATTTACCCAGGAAATGTTATTATACAGTGCTCAGGGTAGAAAAGATGGCACTTTATTAGCTACAATTAGCCTACAGAAGATTTCTGAAACAGTGCTTGAGAGTGTCCTTCTCAACAACACCCAGCCCTTTTCCTAGTAAGGAATAATAACCTTTCTTAATCGTGCCTCTGTTGCCACTCGCTAAACTGGAACTTCTGGGGCAGCAGCAGTGAATTAAAGCGCAGTAAGGAAAGTAAGTTGATCAGAAAGAATCATCACCAAAAGGAGCGGTCTGAGGAGCGAAAATGGCCCTGGAGCAAGCCCCCCTGAGTGGCCCCATTGGTGCCACAAGCCAGCACTTCAGGGACCATCGAACCCCATGGCGCCAATGATGGCAACTGGCTCACCCTTTGCCTCATCCCACAAAATGGCAGCTATTCAGGAGGAGACAACCAATGACCAATGAAGGGTCTGAGAGAAGTGGCACCTGAGGTGTTGGCAGAGTTGCTGAGGTTTGACTACCAGCCACTCTCTGGGGCAGCGGTCTACCAGGAAATTTCCCTGAAAGTCTAACGGCTTCTGGACCCCAAGTATAGCATTAACAATTCTGACCATTCTTAGAGCCCTACTGGGTAGGACTGGCACTCAGGCTGGTTACATTTCCCCTGGGGGCTAAGAGAACAACTCCAGCATCTCTCCAAGGATTGCTCTAGTTCAGACACTTCTAGCATACCAAAGAACTAGATTCTCTAGTTCAGACACCTCTGGGCTGCTATTAGATACAGACTGCAGTAGGTAATGTTACTTGCTATTCAATCTACTGCTTTCATGACAAAGCAAATAAAATATACTAACCGGACAATTTCTCAAGTCTCCCATCGTGCTGGCATTTTGAAGCAGTTCTCCAAACATATCTGGAGTGGGTTTCTCTCGTCTTTCTAGCATGGAAATTGCCTGATTGCTTCCATTAGAAGAAAGAAAATAAGTACACAGAGAAAATGTAAAAACACATCTTAGTTTTGGCAATCAATTGGTCAAACCAAGTCGGGGCATCTATGAGTAATATCTGGTGAAAACAGAGACTCTAAAAGGGCATCTGAGCAGGGTCCTCCAGTACCAAGGGCACAGAACTTAGTCCCTGCACTTCTATATGTTGCCTTCCCCACCCTGGAAAAAAAGTGTATAAAAGGAGCAGATGACTGCTGCAGTGGTTTTACATAATATGCTGTTTCATTCGTGTAGATTTGGGTTTCTTGTGTTTGGTAAGGGCATGGCTCCACAGGTTAAAGCATCTTGGTCTTGTTGTATTTTGCCATTATGAAATATGACAAAAGTTTGTCAAAAGATCTAGACATGTCCTAGGTTTGAAATTTAGTATGAAAAGTTTGCTTGGCTACAATCTGGCCACATTTTGGAAAACCGTAGTGAAGAATTGCTGAATGAAAGCTATTTTAAAAGTTTGCATTGAGATGTCAGGGTTAATTCTTGTAACTTTTTTCTTTTGTACCTTAATCTTTTTGTCCCTCTGGGTGGGTCACCTAACATCTACACATTCCAGTCTGCTGCCAGGATCTTCCTGTCACTGAGTCAGTGAAAATGCATTGTGTATTCCTAAACAAAACGGGGTTTCAAAAGTTCTCATTTTACGAGAGGCAGTATCAGAGGGGAAATTATGCAAAGCAAATCTGATTGCCAGACTGAGGCCAAGTGTGTATAGCCTAGCTAGTAGGTCACAGAACTAGCAGTACCTGGGGAAAGAGGGAGCATCCTGAACTCATGGGTATGTGTGCACGTGTAAGGCAGTTGAATGTGTGTGAGGAAACTGAAGGAAGCTTCATGTGAAAGGCATTATCGCAAGCATATGGGAAAGATGCAAGGTAAGAGGCGTCTTAGGGTAAGAGTGACCCTTATGTGTTCCTGTAAGGAAAGCAAAAGAGTTGCTGCATCAGTGTGAAGAGAATACTGATACAGGACATGGGGAGGAGTGCTTGGACCACCCTACAGCACTAAGCATCTGAATAAGAGAGAGAGAGTATACATGAGAGTCAAGCAAAAAGCACAACCTGCCTTTAAGGGACTTACAGTCTAGATATGGTAGTTGTGTGAAATACACTCATAAAAAGGAGGTGCGATTAAGTCAAACTTGCTAGGTGTGTATATGCAGAGTACTGGATTTTTGATGGATTTAACTCTCTGCAAAATTGCATTTATTTATCTATTACATAGTTTATTGAAATGTCCTTGAAACTGACTGTACTAACTCACACTGTGTAATCTGCCTTGAGTCTCAGTGAGAAAGGGGGACTATAAACAATTTAAGTACTGTAAATAAAAAAATAACAAACTCCCCCTTAAAACTTGATGTTTGTTATTTTTTTTTTGTTCTTCCTATGTCCTCTGATCATATTGTAACCACTTCAACTGTTTATTCAATTTCTCTTTCTGGCTTGGCTTCTTCTGTTTTCACAGAACAGGTTCTTGCGCTTAAGAAAATATGTCTTTATTGGCAGGCAACTGATTTCTCAGGCCAGAATCCATAGAGTTTATAATTGGCCAGTCACCTGCTGCCTTTGAACAAGTAGCAACAGGATCTTCCCTATGTATGTTGTTCTCGCTTCCTCTCCCTAGCAGGTGAGCCGCATGTGCCTCTGTCTCACTGATGCATGGCACGGGTTTGAAGAGCTGCATCTCAGCTGCTTGTTGCTGCATTCGATTGTGTGATAATGGAGTGACAAGACTGAACTGGGGAGGTGATGCGGGTGGATTCTTCCATTTTCAGTGCAAAGTACAGACTCACCAGAGAGAAGTGGTTGAGATGTAATGCACCATCTGGATAAAGGGCAGAGGGTCAGAGGTAGCACCACAGCTGGTACAGACACACTAAACCAGAGAGAGAGAAATTTGGTTGACCAAACAGAAGAGCGCTGCCTACATGCAAATCTGTGCTAATCATGATAAAATGAGTTCCGAATGCATGTTTCATCATCATACCTGTTCAAATAAGGTCATGGCAAACTTCTGGTGTGAAATGCAGTGTGGGGCAGTGCAGATATCTTCTTTAGATTCATCTGCAATATGGAAGTGAATCCTCATCAAGAGATTCTCCTGCACACAGGAGGAAAGGAAGTGAAAACAAGAGTTAAAACCACTGCCGACCCTCCCCTGAAAACATCCCTCCACAAAAGCTAGTAATAGATAAAAGAGTGAAAGTGGCATCTTACGGTAGGATGGAATCTTAATTCTAGATGTAACAGATTTTTATCCGCATCTAACTACAGCTTACACTGTCTCAGGTTAAAGATTTATCTTTACTTCTGGACAGCTTTCAGCACTTAGTTAAGGTCAGCAAAACAGAACTTGCTTTCTATACAAGACTGCTTTTCAGTACAAAATTATTTATTGAGTTCTTCTGGCAAAACTTTTCCCCATCAAGTCACACAAACTCTTTCTAGAGTTTATTTCTTTTTATTGGAATACACTCTAGTCTTTTTTAAAGCAAGGTATCAACATATACATGATTATTAATATAAACCCTACAAAGATGAAATACAGAAAAGCAATAAGAATTAGATTTGCTAACATTTCCTAATTAATTCTAAGGCTGATTCCACACACGTTGGATAATGCACTTCCAATCCTCTTTATAGCTCATTTGGAACAGATTTTTTCGTGTGCAGAACAAAAAATCCACCTCAAACGATTGATAAAGTGCATTATCCAACGTGTGCAGAATCAGCCTAAGTTGAAAACAACCAAAGTTTCTATGAAATGCATTAAGATTGCCATAGCAACGACAAGATTCTCACCTAGGTCCTCATGAGATTTTCATTCAAAACTCCTGACATATTATCTGAGTTGGCACTTTTATAGGTTGTCTTATACAAAAATCTAAGATCTTTTTCATGTGATAGCATAGAAAAACTATGATTGGTTTAATGCTCAATTAAAAATTCATATTTAAATATTCTAATTAGCTAAAAACTGACATAATATCCAACCTGGAAAATAAAACTATAAATCTGTAAAAAATGACAGGAAGTGTTAAGTGAGTAGATCATTATTGGTCCAGTCTGTGATTAGAGGACATTAATCTAGATACTGTCCACTATTTTAATTAGCTGTCAAAGATGAAAGTATACCAGAAAAAACTACAGAGTTCATGCAGAGTTCAGAAAGTTCACTAGAATACATCTGTATTGCTCAGTATAAGGTGCTATAATCCTTATATCTGTGACATGGAGGTCTAAAATTCATTTTAGAACTAAGGAGAACGACAACGCTTGATATGAACACAAATAGCTATTTCGGTACACCTCCTTTACTAGTTGTTATATTAGTTAACTTTTTATACATCTGCTAGCACTCCTTGTTCTGACAAATATTCAGATATCTATGGAATCTGCTCAAGTGCAAAGCAGCATCTCCTCTGCCATAAACTCCTCTGTCTCAAAATTCACTGACTACTTTACCTAGCGTTGCTAATGCAAATCCATTTTTATTTTGAAGCTTTATATATCTCCAGACAATTTTGCTTGGCATCCAGGGTCACATCGCTGTCAAGCAACCAAAACCATAGCAGCATTGCTAAGGCCAGTGGTGCAAGAGAAGGAAGCAGGCATGACTTATGCGCTGTAGCTCGATTTAGTTGGCAGATCCACTTGATGCCAACTTGATGGCATCTTGAAGGCAAATGGCATCCATTTGATGCCAACTTGATGGCAAGTGGCATCAAGTGATGCCACTTGACAAACATGTTCACTTACATCAGGTACGACAAATGTTTCTTCCCAATAACCTGAGCACAATGATTTGCTCGGCAAGACCTTAATATTTTATCTGCATTCAAAGGAAAAGATCAATCTATTACTATGCAAGAGAGTCTCTTGCTCTCTAAAGAATTTCCACACATCTCCAAATGTTAGAACCAAATTTCAGCTCAAGTGCTCAAAATAAAATTCTTTCTACCTGAACTTTATACTATGGCTCTTAAGTTCAAAGGGATAGCCTTTTCATATATACCCTTTTTTCAGCGATTAGAAGCATGTGTAAAACTTCTAATAAAAAAGGGAAACTTCTCCACTCTATACTCTTATCAAGTACATTACCACAAATACAGCTTAGCATTCTCCTATATGAGAATCACCTACTCACGTATGAACCTATGTGACTACTCCAGTCATCTGCAGAGGCCCTGCTTCTTGGTCAGGGCAGCAAGATTATGGAATTCCCTCCCTCTATTGTTGCCCTCTGCTAGTGGGTGAAGACTTTTCTGTTCTGTATTTATGGTAATGTATTTGATAGACTATAGAGTGGAGGTGTTCCCTCACTGATCCACCTCCCTGTTTGTGTTTTGGTAAACTCTTCTCCTCCATTTGTGTAATTTATTTATTTGTTTTTAGAGCTTGTTTTCAATGCTTCTGGACTGTTGGCCGCCTTCACAACCCTAAGTCTGGTGGAAAGGTGGCATAAAAACATTTTGAATAAAATGAAAACAAAATATTCCTTCCTGATATCTATTTTAAGTTGTATTTTAATCAATGTTGTACCTCGCCCTGAGCCCGCTTGCAGGGAGGGCGGGTTGAAAATAAAATACATACATACATACATACAATTTATTATCATTATCATCATCATCATCATTATTGAAAAGAGGCTGCCGTTTATGAGACGTCAGGTCTTGTTTTAGTTAATTCCTATTTGGCAAGGCAAGGAATTCTTTTCTGCAAGGACTTGTAGCAATTCCACAGATGTCACTACTCACAAAGCACTCTGCAGCGTCATCCATGATGCCCAGCTGGAAGCGCTGCTCATCTTGAAAAGTCTTTGCAAGAGCGCTGCGAAGAGCATCCGACGGCAACACTTTCTCATTGCTACACTGAAACTGGTTAAAGATACCCTGGATGGGGGAAACAGAAAAATTAGACTCGATAGGTAAAAACACCTACGTGCTCTCAGTTTCTTCAATGCAATTAAAATGTGTCATTGTTTCTATAGTGAACTAGGTATTTAATAAAGTGTATATTGGGGGCAGTTAAATCTTGATAGTCCAGGTAAGCCCAGTCTTGTCAGATCTCAGAAGCTAAGCAGGGTCGGCCATCGTTAGTACCAGGATGAGAGACCACCAAAGATGATCGGGGTCGCTATAGGGAGACAGGCACTGCAGACCAGCTCCGAATGCCTCTTGCCTTGAAAACCTCAGCAGGTGTCACCATAAGTCAGCTGAGACTTGACAGCACTTTACATGCATACCTTGTTTGAAAATCAGCATATCTAGACTCTTACCACAGCCTTATCTGCAAAGCATGCTACATGGTTTGAAATAGTCTGAGTTCACATGTTTAAGTGTCTATGCTGAACGTCCTGCCCTAAGGCCTGAAAAGGGAGGATTAGGGCTGGGGACTGTTGTACACTTTTGCACATTTGATTGGCAATAGCCCTATAAACCCATCTTATATTCTTTTCTGGTCTGCCTTCCATTGTTAGCAAAATAAAAGTCCAGCAGTACTTATACAAATCTGACTTTTGTATGTGTGTTCATGAGATGCTCACTTCTTCAAATATAAGATCTGACATATGAAAACGCATATAGAAATAAATGTTGTTAGTCTTACATTGTTTTATCCAACTCTGAACTTCAGTAGTATTATATTCCTTTCCTCTTTCCACCAAGTTAATGCTCAACTGCCATGGATATTTTGTATCTTCTAGATTGGAATGAACATGCTTAATACTGAGTGGACTATTGGAGGTTGGGGAGGGGAGGCTGTCTTTTCTCATTTTATAGTAATTTTCTTCTGCGCACCTGGGAACTCTCTTATGCATGCAGACATCCTAGCATGTCCATAGATGCCCCCTTTCATTTATAGGCACAAGACCATCAAGTTTGTAATAGTGATGAAGATGGCCTTAAAACCTAACATATTTAATACGGCATATTATGGGAGGAAAGAACTGATTTAGTATGAATCTACTATTTGTGTGCTGAAGACTCTGACCAACAATTTGATATTATATTGTTCATTCTTACATAAATCAGCTGTCTGGAACAAGAAAGATAATGGGCCTGGTCCAACGTGATGAAATCTAGTAAACAGCTTCTAGAGGGAAGAAATCAAACTTGATCTCTAGCCTGATAGGCTTGGTTATGACTTTTGTCAGACTTGGAAATACTTTGCTTTCTAAGGTCTTCTGTGGCAGGGTTCCCCAAAAATTTTGAGCCTGCAGGCACATCTGGAATTCTGATAGTGTGGTGGGCGCAGCCACAAAATGGGCTACCATACAATGGCTGCTGCATGACACAGAGCAAGCCAAAAAATGCTTGCTACAGCTGAGCATACCTCCAGTCACATAGTGAGATCTTTGTGCTGTGGAAGCAACTTCTGCCAAATCAATGTATTTAAAATTTTGCACATCCGATCAAATCTCCAATAGCCAATCAGAAGCCTTCTTTGGCAAAAAAAAAAAAAAACCCTTGGTGAACACCAGGAAAGGTGTTGGCGGGCACAATGTTGCCCATGTACACCATGTTGGGAACCCCTGTTCTATAGCAAAATGTTCAATGCTACTATGTAAGGACTAGAACAAGGAACTGAGGGGGAAGAGAGATCAGTGATTTAGTCAAGGTTGCCCCTTGTACATTCACGGCTGGAAAAACGATTTATGCTCAAAGTTTCCACAGCTCAGGTTCAAATTGCACATCACACCTCTCACATGATTGCCACAGGGACAATGACACCCAGGAGTTCCCCATGGCATTGGCAGTGGTATTGAGTGTCTTGTAGGCAGGGCTTTTTTCTGGAAAAAGAGGTGGTGGAACTCAGTGGGTGCGCCCTTGGAGAAAATGGTCACGTGGCTGGTGGCCCCGCCCCCTGATCTCCAGACAGAGGGGAGTTGAGATTGCCCTCCACGCCACTCGGCGACGCGGAGGGCAATCTAAACTCCCCTCTGTCTGGCGATCAGGGGCGGGGCCACCAGCCATGTGACCATTTTCAAGAGGTTCCGGAACTCCGTTCCACCACGTTCCAGCTGAAAAAAAGCCCTGCTTGTAGGGATCAAACAACAAAAGGTTTGGTTGTTGTGGGTTTTCCGGGCTGTATTGCCGTGGTCTTGGCATTGTAGTTCCTGACGTTTCGCCAGCAGCTGTGGCTGGCATCTTCAGAGGTGTAGCACCAAAAGACAATGCCAAGACCACGGCAATACAGCCCGGAAAACCCACAACAACCATCGTTCTCCAGCCGTGAAAGCCTTCAACAATACAACAAAAGGTTTGTTTTGTGCCAGGGAGGGGAGCAGCAGCTGGCATGGCACCACTGGCACCATCACTATCCATTTCTGTGCATTTTTACACACATGGCAAGGAAAGGCCAGCAACATCCACACAAGCGTGAACACGTGGATTTAAGGAGGGAGGGGTCTCCTTCAGCCTCTGAGCCTCCAGCTGCCATAGAGGCTCAAGGTATGTAGATTAGGGTGAAAAATGAAAAGAAAAAGCAATTATTAAAGAAAAGCTGCGCTGAGGAGGCCCCGTGCATGTGGAGCTGGGTCATGCCCGTTCAGTGGCCTTCTGCTGCTGCTGCCCTTCACTTAGGTGCCATAGTGCCAGGGCCACCACTGTGACTGAAGAAGTCCTCCAAAGAGAGGGGGTCAAGGAGCACCAGGAGGAATTCCATCTTGCCCAGAAAGCTTTCTGGCTTTGAGGGCTTTTCTGATTAAAACCGTTAACCCAGCGTTAAGGGACACAGAGGTAGCAGGCATGTGCACTGCACCCTCACACCCGCAGGCATACCCAAGTCTCTCCAGATCAGCAGGCCTGGTCAGATTTTCTATTTGCAGAGTTAATGGTTTTAGTAGGAAAGGGAGACTGGCAGCCAGCAACCTGTCCAGTCTCCCACTTTTACTAGGAAAAATAAGGGGGAAAGAGGGCCATTCTTCCTCCCTCTCCTTCCTTTCCTGTGAAGAAAAACACATAACTAACCAACATTGAGCCCTCCCTTTCTGTGTGTTTTATGCATAATGCAAGGAAAAGCAGGCCCAGCAACATCTATGCAGCATACACACCGATGGGACTCTTGTTCAGCTGTGCTCACCACTGTTACTTCTTTGTTTTCATTGAACTCTGCATTAGTGGTTTTAGTTGGAAAGGGAGACTAGCAGCAGGCAGCCTGTCTGGTCTAGGGTTGCCAGCTCCGGGTTAGGAAATTCCTGGAGATCTGGGGGGTGAAACCTGGAGAAAGTGGGGTTTGGGGAGGGAAAGGACCTTGGCATGGCATGATTCCACAGAGTCCACCCCCCAAAGTAGCCATTTTCTCCAGGTGAACTGATCTCTGTGGCCTGGAGACCAGTTGTAATTCCGGGAGAACTCCAGCCACTACATGGAGGCTGGCAACCCTAGTCTGGTCTCCGACTTTTACTAAGAAAAAATAGGGAAAAAGAGGGCCATCCTCCCTCTACTTCCTTTCCCATGAAGGAAAAACCAACATCCAGTGTTCCTTTTCTGTGCACTTTTATGCACAAGGCAAGGACAGGGCGGAGGCGTGTCTAAACAGGGAGTCCTGGGCTGCTGCAAAGCAGATTAAAGTGAGGAGGATTTGGCCCTCATCATGGGAATGAAACTACAAGATGCAGGGAAACATGGCATGACAGCAGGACTCAAAGGTAGTAATGTATTGGCTTTGCCACTAAAATAGGATTTTTTAAAATGTTCCCTGTGCTGTGCTGGTTGGGAATGCGGAGCTCTCCTGCTTGTGTGCTATGCCGGTGTGATTGTGGTGCCACTGCATGCAAAAACAGCCACCCCAGAGCCTTGTTTCCCCACCACCCTTGAAAAGAACAGCGTGTGTCTGCGCATGTGCACCCAATGACCACCTTGCGCATGCACAATGGGCCAAAACTCATGAAAATGAAAACGGATCAGATCCAAGCCAGCACCAGTCCATGCGGAACAAACCAGTAATGGAATGGAATTAATCTGGAACCCCCAGAACCAAAACTGAAACAGACATTTTCTCAGTGCACACCCCTAGGCATGAGCCAAATGCCATGGTCCCAATCTGAACCAGGCCTCTGTGAGGCTTCTGAACTCATGGCTGGCATCCTGCTGCAGTAACGATAACAACAACAACAACAACAACAACAACAACAACAACAACAACAACATTCAATTTATACACCGCCCTCCAGGACAACTTAACACCCACTCAAAGTAGTTTACAAAGTATGTCAGTATTATCCTCATGTCAGGTGGGTGAGGCTGAGAATGCTCTGAGAGTGCTGTGACTGACTCAAGGTCACCCAGCTGGCTTCAAGCAGAGGAGTGGAGAATCAAACCTGGCTCTCCATATTAGAGTCCTGCTGCTCTTAACCAGTACACCAAACTGTAAGACCCTGTGCAGACCATGTAGTAGATGGACTGGGCCGCTTGCCCCAATTAGCATGACCCATGATTCTGCTTCATTTCTGCATTGGCAAATACTAAAGAGAAAAAAGTGTAATGATCCAAGACTAAAAATTGCTAATAATCACTGCTGTGGTGCACAACAGTTTTCCTTGTCACATTGGGCCATAGTCAAATGTCATGACGAACTTCTGTTTTGTCTGCGATGGGGACAAAACAGTTTGTCTTTTGGCTCATGCACTGCTTCTCTCCTTCTTTGCACACAGAGTGGGACTGAACACTTTCTGATTTCAGGGGATAGGGCCATGGCTCAGCAACTGTACACTGAAGGTCCCAGGTTCAATCCATGGCATTTCCAATAAAAAAGCTCAGGTAAAAGGTGATGTGAAAACCTTCCACTCAAGACCCTGGGGAGCTGCTGCTAGTCAGAATAGACAATATTGACCTTGACAGACTAATGGTCCATCACCACATAAAGCAACTTCAGGTGTTCACTGCCGTGATGTTACAAATCAGGCACTTGGGCAAACTGGAATTTGCTTCTTCTTGACAACATGGGATGCTAACTTGGGACCAAAAGGAGGAGGGAAGGTGGGAGGAAGAGCACGAGAAGAAGATGTATCTGTGGTTATCACAGACAGAAGTTTGTCATGATGACATCTGAATGTGGCCATCATCCTATTTTGTAACAACAGCTATTCCTGCTACAGCAAGTGTCTGGCGTAAGCTGTTCTGACAAGTATCTAATTAAATTATACACAGTGCTGGGTCTTATGTTGTTTTAACTAATATTTTCTAGGAAAGCGTCTGATCTGTCTTACTTACAATCCCTATGTCTAGAGGCAGCGCATAAACATTTATTTACAGCCAGAAGTGTTGGTGCCTTTAGAAGATGGAATCTGATGTCATGCAAGTTTTCAGGGCAGATGACACTCGCAAGCTGCTGAACACTGCCAAGGAGGCCTCCTAACAGGCACACATGGCAGATTGGCTACTGTTGCTCAAAAGAAGAAAAGATTTTTTCACGCCTCTCTTATCTACTCTCCTGCCTAATATCAGTACATGATGTTACAGCTGAAACCCCCTTTCCATTTATACTGCTAACACAAGAAAGTTGGGAACTTTTTAAAAAGTGACATTTTCCCCTCTGTAACAATACACCATCAGATTTCAAAGTATCAGGTAGACTCTCAAGGGAAGCCAAGAACAATAAAAGAGAACAGCAAGCATCTTCCTTATTCCTCCTACTCAAGAGCAGATCTGGAAGCTGGGTGTGTATTTTGAAGGAGTTTTTTTTTTTTAATTCACTCTTGATCCACCCTATAACCTGTTTTTCCTCCTAATGAAATAAAAAAAATGAGCTTTGTCTTTCATTACATTTGCATATTCATGAACAATTGTTTGTTCAAATCTGACTACAACAAAGTTTGAGAATTTCTATTCTAAATATTTGGAAACGGACGGTGCGACTTAAGGTCTTTCCTGCACGGTTTTTACAGTTTGTATATATTTCTCCATTTTTGCCCAAAGAAACGGCCAAACTTCCGTTAAGAGATTTGTCTGTTTGCATACCTGGCTACCAAAGTTGATTTCCTAGGAAAGGTGTGCAAACTGCTCATGGTATATATTATACAATGGTAAAAACAATAGATATTAATCCAAAATAATCAATGAGGGAGGGCCAGAAGCATCACTCTCTCTTTGGTGAGGCATAGTTTCACCTCTTTTCTTTCTTTTTGGACACCAAGTCGCAGCCAACTTATGTTGACCTTGTGAGGTTTTCAAGGTAAGAGATGCTCAGAGGTGGTCTGCCATTGCCTGCCTCTGTGTAACAATCCTAAACTTCCTTGGTGGTCTCTTTCCAAGTACTAACCAGGGCCTACACCCTGCTTTAGTTTCCAAGATCTTGCTAGATCGGGCAAGACTGGACCGTCCAGGTCAGGAAGGAGAGGGCGCTGTTGAGTTGCAACCAACTCATGGCAACTGTTGCCCATGGGGCATTCCAGGCAAGAGATCAGTAGAGACGGTTTTTCATTGTCTTCCTTAATGGTCTCCCATACAAGTACTAACCAGGGCTAACCCTGCTTGGCTTCTGAGATATGAAGAGGACAGGCTATCCTGGGCAGGGCAGTTTCTCTTCCAAGAATCAGTAGTTGGCTGATTTTGGACCAGTCAGACACTCTCAGCCTAACCTACCACACAGGGATGTTGTGAGGATAAAATGGAGAAGAGAATGACGTAAGCTGCTTTGGGTCCCCAATGGGGGGAAAGGTGGGGTAAACAGGGTTGCACTTACTTATAACTGTTGTTCATTGAATGGTTTGCAGGCATATGTTAGGAACCATGGAAAAGATTTCCAAAGCTTTCTAGTAGGAGCACCTCTCCTCCTCTTGGCGCTTTCTTGCCAAAAACATCACATGACCAGGAGGAAAGGTGCTTTTCCCTCAGCTCTCTCCATGCCACCACTGGAGACCCCCCAGAAACTAAGGTGCCGGAGAGTTCACAATGGGGCAGGAGGGAGGGATGTGTGCCTGCACAGAAGACTCCTTGATGAACAACAATTACAAGTAAGAGCCAAAACACATGAGAAGAAATACCTAGGTTCAGCACGTGTTCTCTTACCTCAAGGTTTGCCAGGATCTGTAGGCGTCCTGGAAGCTTAAAGTTTAGCATTTACAGAGCAGCAGGAAGGGGAAGGGAAATTCAGGCGCCTGTATTTCCCTTCCTGCTGCTCTGTAAATGCTAAACTTTAAGCTTCCAGGACGCCTACAGATCCCGGCAAACCTTGAGGTAAGAGAACACGTGCTGAACCTGGGTATTTCTTCTCGTGTGTTTTGGCTCTAAGTGCAACCCTGTTTTCATTTTCGTGGTTTCTGAGCAGTCCCGCATGGGGAAGTGGCAAGCTCACTTAGGTGGGTGTGAAGCTCTCAAAGTAAGAGACTATGGAGGACCATCTTCCCAACAGATGCCTAGTGTCTCCCTAGAAGCTAAAATGACAAAGCTGAGGCTATCGTACTTTGGTCTCATCATGAGAAGACAAGACTCAGTGGAAAAGGCAATAATGCTACAAGTGGAAGGCAGTAGGAAAAGAGGAAGACCTAAAACGAGATGGCTTGACTCAATAAAGGAAGCCACGTCCATCAAGATTTGCAAGATCTGAGCAGGTCTGTTAACGATAAGATGTTCTGGAGGTCTTTCATTCATAGGGTTGCCATAGGTGAGACGTGACTTGATGGCATATAACATGTACACGCGATTCTATGAGTTTTTCAAGGAACAACTACCAGCAAAATCCTGCACCTTTACAGAACCCTGAAGACCGGAAACTTCATTTTTCAGTCCCTTAAAGCCTTTGGAGAGAGGGCTGAAGTGACAATTTATAATTTTTAAAAATCCTATACCAAAAGAAGGAAAGGTTGTTAGAAACACTTCTTGGACAGTTCCACTTTGAGGACAAGTGTGTGCAATGAACAGAAACGTAGAACACCTTCTGGATCAAATAAAGTCTTTAAAAATCCATCACTCCTGTTTTTAATGGCTAACTATAGAAAATACATATAGTAATAATATAAAGCATGATGATTTTGTTTGCTCTTTATCTCAATGGCAAGTTTTTTACTTGCCAACACAGATGCAGACAACAAGAATTACGGGAGGGCAGAAGATGTAGAGAGAAAGAGAGAGAGATGTCAGATCTTAAATGTGCCCTTGTACTGAAGAAAAGGCTATTTATTAATCCGGCAACCTGAGTAGTAGCTGCTTCCATAATGTGATTTATATTGCACCCACTTTCATCAATGGGAACAGATGAACCAGTCTGTGGTTTAAATGGCCCAAACATGGAATGGACCAACTACCAGAGGATTTGAAACCCTGAATGATATTAAAACTTCACAGGTGATAGAGAAAGCACCTAGACCTCGTGGAGGACATTTTGGGGTAACATAAGAAGTTGGCTGTGATTGCTGGCGAGCTTCAGAAACCAAAGCAGAACATTGGCTGTGTGTCTCAATGCACATCGTTCATTCTGGCTACACAATATTGACTCGCCGACCAAAACCAGAACAATCACACTACGTTTCTGTCCCTGACCTCAATCCAAACATTGTGTACCTTGGCTTTCACCTAAGAAAACACCCTTTCTGCCCAGAAAGTTATTTTTTCCTGTCTTTGTTGCATATGAAAAACTCCTAATACAGAAGCTCTAAGAGAATCTACAAATCAATGCTTCATTCTTCTCCACAAACAACAAAACACCCTCTGTCTTACATCCTGGCACTCTAATCCCTGGAAGGCAAACGAGTTCTTTGTGGCATACTTAAAACTGTGGACCGATCTCCCCCTCCTTTTCCCTTAGCAGAGATAAACACCAAACTGAAGTCATGCCTCGGATGAATAAAGAAAGCAAGGACTGTGCGCTGCAGACTTCAACATGAATAATAGATCAGAAAACTGTTCCAGTGTCACAGTAGCTTTGCTGGATCCTGCAGTCACTAAGGCAGCAGGGATGACAGAAAGAAGGAACGTTGAGCCACATGCATCTCCCAACCGCTTACAGTTGTTTTCCAAGGCAAAGATTTAGGGCTACACCCAAGCACACATGTTAATTAGGCTTGTGAAAAGGTATGACAGATTGAACCTAGCATTTTATACACTGACATGAGCAGGGCTTTTTTTCAGCAGGAACGCGGTGGAACGGAGTTCCGGCACCTCTTGAAAATGGTCATATGGCCGGTGGCTGCTGCACGGAGGGCAATCTAAACTCCCCTCTCTGTCTGGAGATCAGGGGGCGGGGCCACTGGCCATGTGACCATTTTCACCAAGGGCGATTTAAACTTTAAAAATCTCCCCCCCCTCCGTTCCAGCTGACCCAAAGTGACATCATTGTGCGGTACTGAGTTCCACCACCTCTTTTCCCAGAAAAAAAGCCCTAGACATGAGATTTCTTTATGAAGAAGCCTTGACTTTAGTCCACAAGTGGAAGCGGTACACCAAGCTTTATCTTACATCTATTTTGCTTTAAATCATCACCGTGCCCTGCTTTTATTTTAACATGAATTCACTGGTTCACTCTACATTTGCCCACCTAGTGAAGCTACTGAAACTCATCTTTTATGACTGTTAGTAATTCTCCTCAGAGCAAAACTCTGCTTGCCACAGTAACCTGCTATCACATCACATTACATGCAAACTGCTGAAATGTGTTCAGTACTTGTGTTTGAGGGTTTGTTTCCACTATGAAATTACTGGGTAATTTTTGCTGACTAATCATCTTCCAGTGGAACATACATGAATTTGCCTTATGCTGCATCTGTTAACCAGCTCACGGTATCTTTTGCATATAATATCAACCCAAGCATTTTTGTGAGATTTTTAAAAAGTGAGAGAGAATTTTTCAGCAGACCAAAAAAAAAGTTACTACGCCTTGACAAAGAAAGAAATCACCTTCTCATATTTTCTTTTTCATGTTACAGTAACACAACAGAGCAAAAAAGGCTTTAAAATAAACAAGTGTACCTCTCAGTGCCTCTGCCAGCAGTTAGAATTTACCGCTATTATGAAAAATTTGACTCTACAAATCGGACCCTCTATAAGACAAGCTACTGCTACTTTCTAGTTTCATACTGTGCTGTTCAACCATACCTCATCGCCTCAAATGTCTTTTTCAAAGGCTAGAGGCAAAGCATTACGGCTTGTCCATCTCTGTACCTGACAATTTGGGATGCTCTTAATTCCCACCCCCTAGTTCTACCATGTGTGCACACTGTTTGAGGTTAGGCACACCATGAAACTGTCAAATGCTGCTGCTATAATATTGTTCTCTCTCTCCTAGAATCATCTAACATGGGCTTCTTTTTTGATACAGTACTTTGAACTATTCCCATAGCGGCCGTTACACACAAATATCAACTGATGTATTTGCGGAGCTTCAGTACCTGAAGACTTTCCACACTATATTTTGTTCTGCTCATGTATTCAGATCCCAGAAATAAATTCCTTAGTGAAATCTTCAAAACTCTGATTCTTCCCCATGGTGGAAAAATTAACCCTCCTCCTTTCCAGCAGCACAGTTCGCTCTGGCAGATAAGAAAATCAGGGCTCGAGCTGTGCTTAATGGTTGAGACACCTTCACCTATGTATATTGAAGGTGCTTATGTGTTTTATTGTATTTTTATGTGTTTTTAACATCATAGTTTTATTGTTTGATGTTTATGTTTTGCTTATGTGTTTTATTTGCTTGATTGTGATGGCTTTTGGCCGCCTACCATGAATATTCTGATTCTGAACTATTCAATGTGGACTTAAGAGAATTTCTCCCACATTCATTGTGTTGCTTACTTTGAGGGCACAAAATATACAGGAATCTCCCATGCATTTGTGGGTTGTCAATTGTCGGAAACTGCGTCGAAAAATATCAAGATGCCAGAGAACCTAAAAAAGCAAAGCAGAACATAGTTTATTGGTTTGTTTTTAAATTAATGAAAGAATGTTTTGACAAAAAGGTTTGGCTACAATTAGACAAATAAATGCATTTAAAGTATTTAAGTGACTTGATATCATCTCACAGATAATGGGCATCCATCTTTTATGCATTAACTAGGGGATGATGGATCCTGTTTGCATTTGGAACTTCATGGGCCCTTTAGTTTGGACAGGACCATCGATCCGGCACTACTGTCATCTCTTAGTATTGGTACTAATCCCCCTCCCTTTGTTACCCATTTATTTTAAGAAGTCTTAAATCTTTTAGAATATGAAATATTCAGTAATTACAAAGAAGTGACTTTTGAGTACCCCATATGAGCAAAGCTCTATTGACCAGGGATCGAGAGTTGAGCAGGATCTCAAGAGCTGATCGTACTAATAAACCTCGCCCATTAAAAACGAACACCAGACTTCTTTAATAATTTCATAAATTTTAAGATCAGCTCTTACTTAATTTTAATTTCAGGGAGAAAAAAGAAGAGCTATGAAGTAGTTATGAATTAGATCCAGAAAAATCTGCCCAACTTCAAAGTTGCTTTATTGAATATGATCACAAATGGGTCTATAGCTTTCTAATGTCAAGATTCGAGCTTATGAATAAAACCATAATATATTCACAAGGCTAGAGTTCAAGACTGGGCACTCAATGAATCATTCCTTTGTCTCCAACTTCTTGTGCAACAGTTTCTTCCATGAAACATAAACCCTTGGATGTTTCCTAATAGTGACATAACAAAAGTTACACGGCTCTATCTACAAGACTAATGCAAACGGGGGCAATTTCCAGACTCAAATATGATATCCCTCTTACTACACTTCTGTCCCCAACTAACATGAGTATAATAGTAAAGAGTCCAGTAGCACCTTTAAGACTAACCAACTTCATTGCATCTGATGAAGAGAGCTGTGGCTCTCGAAAGCTTATGCTACAATAAAGTTGGTTAGTCTTAAAGATGCTACTGGACTCTTTACTATTTTGCTGCTACAGACTAACATGGCTAACTCCTCTGGATCTACAACATGAGTATATTTCTCTTGTAGTCACTCTACTAGCTGTCTCTGGCTTCTGCTCAAGTACTAAGACTAGAATAAGCATCTATTCAGGTTCTACCACTGAGGTAGATACTCTTTATCCCACACTTTCTCCATGGTGCTCAGGGTAGCGTGCACTGGCTCCTCACAACAATACTGTGATGTAGGTAAGGCAGAAAGAGAATGGCTGGCCCAAGGTCACCCACGGAGTTTCATGGTACCCTGGAGATTCGAATCTGGGTCTCCCCAGTCTAAATGCAACATTCTAGCACCGATACTATACTAGCTAGTGTTCCTGAACAAATCATTTGATCGTATAATTTAGCATCCCTTCCTATAAAGCCAGAATAGCAGCTACCAATGGACAAACACACTGTTCAGCTAATTTATTCTTTCTTTCTTTAAAACATTTCTATGCTACCTTTCCACCCAAATAGGGTCTCCCAAGGCAGGATGTAGGTTTGTCAGCCCCACTTATCTGAAAAGTGGGATACTGGGGCTCATAGGAGGCAAAGGGTTCTGATTCACCCTCCTTGCACGCACGTAGAGTGTGAGGCATGTTCCAGAGGTCCTAATGACATTAATTCCAGTTGAAAACTGGTCTCAGCAAGGCAAAAAAGGCCTCATTTTCACTACATTTGGGGCCAACTTGTCAATTCTGAGTCCCCACAGCTTCAATTTTTAATTGGAAGTACATCATCAGGACCTCCGGACCATATGCTCTGGATGCTACTTGCCTGCCTCCCCCTCTTCCCCCGCTCCAGAAGGTAAGTGGGGACAGCAGCAAAAGGTGGGTGTGGGGATGCCCCACCCCACCAGGGGTCGGGCATCCCTAACAGGGCCCTTAATCCAAAGAACTATTAACAAGTAAATATTTGTTATCATGCAATAAACTTTCAAATTATATTGGTGGGAGTGTAATACATGGCCCAGCCCTCCTTACTAAGCACAGTTCTCACAAGGCAATTTGTTTAAAAAAGCAACACATCAACAGGTCTCGGAGTCCATTTCAATTCAAATCTCTCCGTCATAAGCAATCCCTAAATATTTGCCAACTCTTGAAAAATACTTTTGAAACTGTACTCAATGAACATGCACAAAACAATTAGCTTTTTTTTTTTTTTTACAAAACAGTGTTGTAAAATGCATAAAATAATAGAAAATACAGAGTAAGAGAGCAGGTTTCCATGTGCTATTTAGTCTGATTGATCCTACCCTACCTAAAAATTCCAGAGACAGGTACGTTTTAAAAGAAAGTACGAGTCTAGTAGCACATTCAAGCCTAATAACATTTTCCAGATTATAAGCTTTTATGAGTCGATGCTCATTTTGACAAATACCCCACAAAAGCTTACAGCCTGGGAAATGTTGTTAGTCTTTAAGGTGCTACTGGATATTTTGTTCTACTACTACAGACTAACACAGCCACCCCTTGGAACTATGTACATTTTAAAATATGTACTTTTAAAATAGTAGCAAAGTACCATACCAAGACTAGATCTAAAATCCAAGATGAAAACATTTCATCATACAGGGAGGATCTTGTGAATGGATTAATAGGGAATGGGTTGTAACAGAGTCTGATGGTTTTTTTTGCATTGATGCTCTCAAGCAGTATTGTAGGCACAGCTGAGGAACACAAATGAAAGAGAAAACATGCCTAAAACACTAGCAGACGTTCATCCACACAACTTACCTGTAATGCACTATTCAGAAAGCAGCTATTCTGTCCTGGTTCGTTGCTGAGACCTTTACTAGGTGCTATGGATGTTGTATTGCGTGGAGTGAACATTCCTTGCACGCCACCCCGTCCCACAGAAAAATAATTCCTCTTCCAAGACATCTTTCACATTTAGCTCTGCGGCATACAGGTGCTTTTATTCCTGGATATTATTCCGATCAGGTCCTTACTTTGATTCAGCATAGGAACTATGCTGCGTAACGTTAAAACAAAACTTTGTTATCCAGATTGTTCACTTACGCTTCAATGAGGCTATATATATATTGTATTTTTCCCCCTATAAATCAGCCAATGCTACTAGAACAGGGCATCTCCTGTAGAGAAACACCTGCCTTCACGTTTAAATAGGAGAAAAACAATCTCAATAATCCACGGTCTTTCAAGGACAGTCGCACCATCCTTCAGTCTTAAAAAAAACACACCCCAAAATTCAGGAACACTTCTATAAACAGCATGATCACTGGACTTCCAAGAGGGATAGTAAGCAACGAGTAAAAATGTCTTCTTGTCGTTCTTCTGTAATTTCTTCTCAGGCCAACGAACACAATCCAACCAGGGAAAGAACACACAAGCCAAAATCAAAGCCCTTGTTGCTTCTTGTCAGTCGTTCCTCACTAGAATCCTGATACAGGCAATTTGGCTTTGTATAAACCAAGAAAGGAAAGGCTCCAGAATGACGTCCTTCAATCCGAGCAGAAAAAGCCCTCCTCCTCTTCTGAAGTTCTTTTAACTTCCCGCACAGAACTTGAGCGACTTCTTTTACTGCTCCTCTTCTTAAAAGTGAAATGCCTAGCTGTGCCAGAAAGGGGGGGGGAAGGGAGAGAGAGAGAAATAATCAAAGGCTTGCGTCATTTAATTACTCACTTGGTTTTGTTCTCTTCTGCCAAGATCGGTGTCACCTCACCTCCTACCAGAAACTCAGGAGCCGAGTCAACATGCTATAAAACAAAAACCAATGGCAGCCCAAGGGAACCATCATCATTTTATTCGGCAGATGTTTCTCAAGGTAAGCTTAGGCTTCCTTCGATAATTGAAAAATATAAATATTTTAAGAAGGCACACAGGGCTGAACTAGGTTACCGTATCTCTCTCAATACACAAGCTCGTCTGAAAGTTTCTGAGTAGCCACTCGTGGCACAACACTTTGCAAGAAGAAATATTTTTGTGTAAATCAGCTCACGTAGATTTATGTCAGAACAAAACATATACTATGAACAATCTACTTTGGATTCTCATTTGCGAACTTTCTTGGTTCTGGCCTGCTAGCGTAATGCATATAACCCAGAAACTGACAGCATAAATGGATGCTTATCAGCAAGAGTACATGTATTAAATTTTACAGCAAGGTGATATATGGCTAATAAATATCAAACAGCAATGGAACAGAGGACAGAAAATGTAAAAGTGAAATTCTGATCAGTCAGTTGCTGACTGGGAAAAGAAAAAAGAAGAAAAAAAGACTTTAGCAGCTAAACTCTGGGCAGATAGTTTTTAACAGGGGTCATTTCATAGAAAAAGAGCTGGAGGAACTCATTAGCATAACTCATTAGCATATGCCACGCCCTTGACATCACCGGAAATGTGTCATTAGCATAACTGATTTGCATATGCCACAACCCCTGACATCACCTATCCTGGCTGTTTTGGACCCAATCCTGGCCATTCAGGGCCGAAATTGGGCCCAAAATGGCAAAAAGGGGCTGCTGCCGAGTGGGAGAGTGATCCACCACCTGTCAGAGGCCTGATCCGAGCTGTTTTGGCCCCAATCCAGGCTGAAACAGGCCCAACATGGCCAAGGGTCAGGTGGGCAGGGCCACCTGACATGTGACCTCTTTGGGGAACTGCCGGAACTGCGTTCCTACGCGTTCCCCCTCGAAATGAGCCCTGGTTTTTAATAGGGGCCATGTTTTGAATTTGGTAAGAGTTAAAGGGCCATCAACACTGGCTCCATCCACTAATTCCCTGAGACCTAGGTTCCAGGCTCAGAAGTGCCTAGAGATTCTGGAGATGGAGCTTGGAGACGGTGGGGTTTGGGGAGGGGAGAGACCTCACTGGAGTATAATACCATAGAGTTCAGCCTCCAAAGCAACCATTTTCTCCAGGGGAAATGATCTCTGTTGCCTGTAGATCAGTTGTAATTCCAGGAGATCTCCAGCCACCACCTGGAAGTTGAGCCTAGGGCTCTTTAACCCTCTCTCTCCCAAACGAGGCTTTGGCAGAACTCTTTCTAGGTAGACAGCTCAGCTGCTTGCTGCCTTGTGCATAGGAATGAACAGCTGAGGTGTAGCCACAGGGGAGGACTCTGCCATAGCCTCTTTTGCTGTTTTCACTGGGGGAGAGGGAGTTAATAAGAGCCCTGCCTGAGCTTCAGCTTAGGGAATTGTCTGAAGTGTGTAATAACAAGAATGCTCCTTGGAAGCCACAGGAAAAAATTAGACTTGGGCCCCACATGGATCACTAGTCACAAACCCAACATTATAATAAAGGCAGAAAAAACAAGGGTGCAAGATCAATGTAAACTTCAATCTAGGGTTGCCAACTCTGGTTTGGGATATTCCTGCAGATTTGGGGGCAGTTCTAGGTAGAGTGAAGTTTGGGAAGGAGAGGGAGCTCAGTAAGGTTGAAGCCACTTTAGGATTATGTTTCTCCCAGGGCTTTTTTCAGCAGGAACGCGGTGGAACGGAGTTCTGGAACCTCTTGAAAATGGTCACATGGCTGGTGGCCCCGCCCCCTGATCTCCAGACAGAAGGGAGTTTAGATTGCCCTCCGTGCTGCTGGAGCGGTGCATAGGGCAATCTAAACTCCCCTCTGTCTGGAGATCAGGGGGCGGGGACACCAGCCATGTGACCATTTCCTCCGAGGGCAACCCACTGAGTTCCACCCCCTTTTTTCCCAGAGAAAAAGCCCTGGTTTCTCCTATGCTCTATGGTACATCAGAAAGTTTGCCCCCGCAAAGCTGCCATTTCCTCCAAGGGAGCTGATCTCTGTAGTCTGAAGATCAGTTGTATTTCCAGGAGAACTACAGGCTCCAGCTTGAGGTTGGTAACACATCAAGTGCCATCATTTAATGGGTACTTTGCACTTTCATTTCACTTATCTAAGAATCAAATTATATATATATATTAAGTCTCAAGGATTGCAATCCTAAGAACATTTTCCTGGAAGTAAGCTCCAGTGAATAAAATGGGACTTACTTCTGAGTAGATCAGCTCAGGATTGCTCCTGCTGTTCCTGTGTAGCAGACAAGTGAAAATTCACATTTTAGATGAACTGTTCCTAGTTCTTACTGTTGCTTCCTAACTACTTATCAACACTCTTTTAGGAAATGTCAGTATAAAGACTCAGAACAAACCAGTTCTACAGCGTTCCTGAATGCTGAATGATATACATTTCAAAGCAAATACCAACCCTACTCTTTGCTCAAGACTCAAAGCCATCTCAAGCAGCAGTTGATGAATTCAATGATTGCTATTCATTAAAATATACCCCTGATAATTATAGGTATGCTGAAGGGGGGAGAGAAGCATTAAACCCACAAAAATGATACTCAAGCGAGGACACTGTAATTAGACACGAAAGGTGTGTGCGCGCATGTGTGGGAATGTCTACCTCACTACTGCTCCACGCTGTATTTCACAAGATTTCACCTTGCAACTTTGTATCGTTTTGAAATAGAAAGAGAACAAAGAACATGGTTAATCTCTAAAATTATTCTGTATTCTTTTCAGAACAAGTTTTTACTCTGAAAAAATACATAATCAGGATCACACTGTAGCCCATGGTTATCCAGTGAGTGCATTTTAGAACTGATGTTTCCAGTTTCACATAGAAGCAAATCAAATTCTTTCACAGCAATATCTTAGGACCAAGTCAGCAAAACTCACCAGAACTAGGTATACAGCCAGTATAACATGGGGTGTTAGGTATGAATGACAGAAATTCAAGTTAAAATCCTTTTTGAACTGTGAAGCCTATTGCATGGACCTAGGCTATCCAATCTACCTTCTAAAGCTATTATCGGAATAAAATGCTCTTTTATACACTCTTGAGAAACAGCAGGATTCAAATAAAATTAAACAAAATGCCTGATTTTGTGTGCACACACATGTACTTGCACACTTCATTGAAAAAATGTTATTAATAAGATGAACAAAAGCTAGCATATTTTACATATTTCTACATATTATAATTGCATTCTAACAATAAAGCCATTCATTCATTTGGGATTTTAGTGAAATTCATAATTTTCACCAGTTTTCAGTGAACAAAAGACCTTAAAGGTTTTTAATCTCTGATGTGATCTTACTATTACAGTATTTAACTAATTCGTTTATAAAGTTTTGCATTTGCAGTGGTAATGAAGAAGAATAGGAAATGAGAAGTAGTGAGGCAGAGGGCAAAGAGCAAGTAACATCATTGCAAGTATGGACCCATGTTTTCAAAACAAAAACCAAGCTTTTCTTCCCTTATTGTAGGTAATATAATGTGATTTCTTTCTGGACCCACAGGTTGTTACATGCAGGGCTTTTTTTCAGCAGGAACGCGGTGGAACAGAGTTCCGGAACCTCTTGAAAATGGTCACATGGCCAGTGGCCCCGCCCCCTGATCTCCAGACAGAGGGGAGTTCAGATTGCCCTCCGCGCCGCTGAGCGGCGCGGAGGGCAATCTCAACTCCCCTCTGTCTGGAGATCAGGGGGCAGGGCCACCGGCCACGTGACCATTTTCTCCGAGGGCAACCCACTGAGTTCCGCCACCTCTTTTCCCAGAAAAAAGCCCTGGTTACATGTAACTGACGAAGAGAACTTGATTCTCGAAAGCTTATGCTACAATAAGATTGGTTAGTCTTAAAGGTGCTACTGGACTCTTTTTGATTTTGCTACTACAGACTAACACGGCTAACTCCTGTGCATCTATGAAATTTATTCTTCATATAACTATGATCAGGAATTCCAATTATTATGAGAACCACATATAATAATGGCAAACTTTGGGGGAATAATAGTGAGAAGAATGTCAATTGAAATCTACAATAGCTAACAGTATATAAAAACTCAACTACAAAAATCCATAGACGGTGCAGGGGGTCAAATTTGGAGCTCTTTTGGGACAGGGGCTTATGTTTTTGCATATGATAGTATGAAAAGCTATCATGTATACCAATGATAGTACATTATATTAATCATTGTTTAGGACATGGCAAAAATCAGATGAGACAAGGCTACAAAATATCTGATAATGTACTACAAAGAAGTTATTACAAAAAAACATCAATTATTATGAAAAACAAAATGTTAACTATAATTTTCAGTGGACCGCATATGGATCACTTTGAAACTGACTGATCTACCACCTTTGGAGGAATTACATACAAAACACAGTTTAAAGAAATGGTCTTGAAGGACACTGTGCTTCCCATTTTTGATGGAATTCAACTGAATTCAGCCCTTGCTGCCTTGGTCCAGAACTTAGGGGCTATACTGGATCCAGAGTTGCTGTTGGAGAAGCTGCAAAAAATACTTTCTTTCAACTGCATTTAGTCTGGAAGGCGGCCCCTACCTTAATTCAGCTATCTGGCTACCTGGATCCATGGCATGGTAACAGACGACTGTAACGCACTTTGCACAGGTCTGCCCTTGAAGTCAACTTGGAAACTCCAGGTGGTACAGAATGCAGCAGCTTGGTTATTATCGGAAGCTAGGCAGAACAAGCATATTACATCCATTCTGCAGGTACTCCCCCAGTTGTCCATCAGTTTAAAGGTTCAATTGAAGGTACTGGCTATCACACACAAAGTCCTTTGTGGCCATGGACCCTCCTAACTGCAGGAGCACCCCTCCTGCTATGCTCCACCTCAGCCATTTCACTTATCTGAGCAGGGCCTTCTGCAGGTGGCATCTGGCAAATGAACAAAGGTCAATTATGGCCTGTGGCACAAACATTCACTGCTATGGCCTTCAGCTTGTGGAACAGCCTGCTTGAGGTAAGCAAGAAGGCTCCCTTGCTTCTGCCATTCCTCAAGCTATATAAAACAGAATCGTTTGAAGGCATTTTAATGAAGGCAATAAGGCTCTATTACAATAAACTGGTTCAGGAAGGTACATTTATAAAGGGAATGCGACTGTAAACTATACTACTGGGTACAGTAAATATTATCTGCTTGCTGTATGTATTACCTTGCTCTCACTGCACTGATTTGTACTTATGTAATAACCTTTTCTGCTTTGTGTAGCATGTCTAATACTTTATGCTTTGTTTCAGATTTATGTAATCCAAGTCCTATTACATTGCTTACCTCATCCTATTGATTGTATTCACTTACACAGTGTAATCAGCCTTGAATCTTAGCAAGAAAGATGGATGATAAATAAAAGTGAATAAATAAATACATAAAAAGACTTCTCCCACAACCAACAAGTACCAGAAGATGCCACATGTAGAAGACAGAGGGTCTCCCTCTCTTCTGTTTAGACAGCAGGCAGACTCTACACAAGAAGGTAGAAGGAATTCTGACTATTTGTCTCAAGCCACCACAAGACAATTCTGTCCTCTTCTGTAAGCACGTTCACACACAATCATACTTATAGGAGGGGAGATCAAATACACAACCCCCAAGTTCTTGGAAGGGCATGATAAAAATGTGATAGGCAGATAACTAAATCAGTCTTTAGAAGGACCTGTATGCCCTACAATATATTTCCCATCAAGCTCTTCCCACAATGAATAAATCTATCAAAAGAGAAGATCTGGGGAGTGGGGAGAGGAACCACGAGTCTTCATGAAGCATCCCACTGGTTCCATTAAAGAAGAAGCATCTCCCCTCCCACACACACACACACACACCAAGAGCCAAACTTGATTTAGGCTCATAGCTTTGACATAGTTTCTTGAAAATGGGCCACCTAGTTGGACACTCAGAGGATAAAATCCTCAGCCGAAAAATATCGCAACATCGACTTTGACTGCCCTATTCAGAAATGGTTATTCATCCACTAACTTCATGAAAGGAGATGTAGTTCTGTCTTGACCTACCTGTTACGTTGTCCGAAACGCCACCAGCACCCTGCTGCGGCAAGCAGAGCTCCAGAGGTACCAAAGGGCAAGAGAGAAGGGGTGAATGATTGGACCAAGGAGTAAACAGATGCAGCAGGGCGGGGCAGTACAGTTGCCACATATTCATGGTAACCGATGAAAAATCCTAGTTAAAGGTAGTGGTAGTGAGCCAGTCCTCGCATAAAACTTCCATAAGCTAGCCTCCCTTCTCTTCATGTTCTCAAAGATATTCAAAGAGAACACAATGCCTGGACAGTCCTCAGACAGTCAGTGGGTCCACACAAAGCTAACAGATATAAAAAACACACCTTGAAGTAAAATGAAAGGAGACCAACAAAGCACTGATAGATGCGCAGGAACGGTAACTTGGGTTTCACAGACATCCCACCCAGTAACCACTGCTGAAGAATAAAATATTTATCAGAAATTATAACATTGTACACAGAACTTAGAGTATGCCCTATAGTGGTTTCCCTACTAGAGACCAAACTAAAGATGGTGACGTAATCTGAGGCCATAAATGAGTGCCCAGGGAGACATGAACTTCTTACTCAGTTCTATCAGAAGAACTCTATCCTGATGTAGAATCCGAGGCCTGCAGCCTGAGAGTCGTGTTAAAAAAGAAAACAAGAACATCATGAACTCTACAGTATGGAAAATAAATGGGGATGATGAGGTGTATATTTATATGATCAGTAGTGGGCAAAAAGGAAAACAGATGTCACTTTTCAAGAAATCTGCACAACATCCAGCAGAACAGATTGTTTTAAATCAAGCAGGAAAGAGATGTTTTCTGCGATACACAGTGAACCTCAGTGAGCCTGATTATACGGAAAGTCAAATTTACAACTATTTCATCAAAGAAAGGTTTGTCAACAACTAATTGTTCAGGACTGTCAATAATCCAGACAATTTTTAATAAGCCAAAGAGAACCGAAGAGGTTCTGGCTGGGTTCTGGTTCACTGACCCAAAGAGGTTAACTCAAGACTGAGGTCTGGTCTACATATGCATTCTAAATACTCCCTGCACAAAAACTCCTTGCAAATAAAAAGCTCCTAAGGGAGAAATTTCTATATCAGCCTTCCACATTTTATGCTAGTTTTCCACTTACAGATAATTATTAACATAGGAGAACTTTGAAACATGTAATAGCTCATCTACAATCAGTCATGTGTTGTTCTACCATCTCAGCCCTCTATTCCCTCATTGCCACCTCATTCAGTTACACATCTAGAGTCTAGACCAGCTCTAAGTAGGACTTCAATGAAACAGCCTGGGCACGATTTACACTGTCCATTATAGAATGAAACACGTAAACATTTAATTCTTCAGCATGGAATATATTATCCTAAGAGCCCACCCTTAGATGCTAGTATCCAGAGTCAGCATAACAAGTAGGAAACAACTGGACTTCTTTGCAACGGAGATCAGGACAGCCTAGTATTGTTGGTAGTTATCATCAAACCACCCAGTAAGAACCGTGGTAGCAAGAACCAGAATGTTTTTAGGGGCAGCCCCTTCTTCTAGCGCCTCTTCCCTGAAGAGAAACAGAAAGCCACATTCCTTTTGATATTTCACAGTGAGTGTAAGCCATTTTTATTTTGTCTGCCATTTGAAAATAAGGGGATGCTTTGGAAATGTTTTATTGAACCATTTACTGTTACAACTGTCCATGTGGTTTTATTATGTGGATAATATTTGAAGGATTTTTATGGTCTGAATGCAGGAAAGGTGAGATACAATTTTAAAAAAAATGCATTCTGAATACAATAATAAATGTTCATATTTGTTGTCAAGAACCAAGGGAGGTGGCTGCTTTCGGTTAAAGAGCAAGGTACAAGCATACTCTAATGGGACCCCTGACGACCACAGCTTCTAGTGACAAACGGAAAAAAGGTGAAAAGAAACAAACAGGAACTCATGCTGAGAAACAACGTGATATTCCAAAAACGATCTAGATCTGCTCACATAGGGTTCATCAATGCAACGTAGTTAAGTACTCTCCACAGGAACGTGTAGTCTGAATCACAAAGACAGGCTCAATGAGCAAGAAGATGACTCTATTCATGTAACACCTCAGGTTGTTTCATCCACAAAGGGATGCTGGCTTCAGTTCAGCATGTTCTTCTGGTCTGAAGAAATAAGATACAGAGATAACCAAGCCACCAGCACAAGAAGAGTACACTGGGTGCTCTAAAAGGTAATTGTACCGAAGATAAAAAGTCGGTTTCTATTCATTCACTGCCTAACTGGTTGGTTACTGACACGACCAAAACAGCAATACTGTATAAGCAGGCCTCTTGCAGCTTCTATTGGGGGTTGGTGGGCGTGGTGCAGAATCAGCAGCAAATGGCCCAAGAGATTAATGTTTAGTTTTCTCTTTGGAATTTTCACACCCCACTCCGTCCCATGAAATTTCAGGTAGATACATATTTTATCACACCTCTGCAGCTGATGTGTTAGAATACTCCTTACTCCTTGGCAGCATGTTCTTGACAACCAAAGTACACAAGAGGCAGAGAGTTCACCTTAATATAGTTTTATCATATCACAGGACTCTGACAAAACATAAAAAGCAAGCATAAACCAAATGTGGATGCTGAATCATCCATTAGCCCAGCTAGTCTCTGTCATGGTGATGCATACCAGGGATGGCATAAAGGACCCCTGTGCACAGAAAACTCACTTCCCTGCAATCCAACATCAAATATCTAGTGAGGGGTCATATAGATGCTTAAGTCTAAGGAATATTCCAACCCCATGATCAGAACTCACATATATCCCATTCATTATCCAGAAGATTTTGATGAAGTCGATCCTGTTCGTACAGGTCTAGATCACAGCATCCATCTTCCAGATTTAATTCCAAGGGACCCATAACCCAAAGGCCCATTATTCATCTCATGGGTGAGACAGCCCCATGGAGTAACATTCCACCTACAATGTTTTTGAAAGGGAAAGTCCTTTAAAAAGAAAGCACCCTTTAAATGATGGGGCAATTTCCTAGAAAGAAGAACTACGGTGGCAGTGGATCCATCAACACCCCCAAGAAGAAGGAAGACCAGACACTCAATATTCCCTTCCTTACATCCATTGGTCCATATCCTCCCAAACATGAGACTACCAATTTTATATTCATCAGAGCTCTAATTTTTTGTCTGAAGAGCTATTATCTGCAGTCATGGCAGCGGGCAAAACATTCCATAATGGTTGTGTAAATTTATGGTCATGGCAGTACAATTAGCTAATTCCTCGCAGAATGTGTGAAGCATGATCGCTTGCCATCAAATGTACTTGCATGGAATGCAGATCTGAATCCTAAAGATGGACATGAGCCCATAGGTCCAAAGCTGTTTGTCCCTCCCTGTGAAAAATAACACGTTAACTACAGGAAAGAACAACAGCAAGTTGACCATGCTCTCTCATGTTCCTTTTGTCTCTCAAAACAAGAACCCTAAGTTCCAGAGGTCACAGGATTACCAAGCCTTTCTGAAATATTCAGTTCCTTCAAGAACTCGTCCTCCAACTTTATCCCTTCCTCTTCCAGCTCTGCACGACCAACTAGGCACTCTCTGGGCTGCCAGGAAGACGCCCATAAGTTCCAGCCAGTTAATGCTTTCGCCTTGTTTTTATGAGGGCCAAAGGCCTTGGACTACGGGTTCCATATGGAGCTTTCTGCAGCTGGAAAGGCTGGCATCTGTCGTCAGAATTCTCAGGGGCTTCTTTAGCAGAATGTGCAGCCGTAACAGGTCTTCTTTGCCTAGATGTTTAAATACATTGACAGAGTATGCCATGTTGAGATGTGCTCATTATCTCAGACTGGATTCACAGAATTAGAAGGGCAGAACTGGGCTGTGGCCCAGGAAAGGCCATTCAAGTTACAGGGAAATGTCTTGGTGGACCTCTGCTCTAGAAGGCCATATGATGCCAGGAGAAAAAGATGCCATTCCCCAGCAATTCAGCCAGCACCTCAGGAGACACTCCGCTTGGACTCTTTGGTAGCAATGATAATCAGTGTCAGCTCGCCAACTGTTTCCTCCGGCACTGTTACCAGTTTGTCCAGGGGGCGGAGAGTAAGGTAAAAGTGTTTATACAAACCTCTCCAATGCATTCAGATGCGCTCTCTCCTGCATTAAGGCCCATTCCCCTCCTGCCCCAAAGCAGCAGAGGTCTGGTATTGTCTGGACAGCAACTGTTGTAAACAGTCATATTGTCGATGTATTGTCGAAGCCTTTCCCGGCCGGAGAACGATGGTTGTTGTGGGTTTTCCGGGCTGTATTGCCATGGTCTTGGCACTGTAGTTCTTGACATTTCGCCAGCAGCTGTGGCTGGCATCTTCAGAGGTGTAGCACCAAAAGACAGAGATCTCTCAGTGACACTGTGACACTGAGAGATCTCTGTCTTTTGGTGCTACACCTCTGAAGATGCCAGCCACAGCTGCTGGCGAAATGTCAGGAACTACAATGCCAAGACCACGGCAATACAGCCCGGAAAACCCACAACAACCAGTCATATTGTCCATACAAAACCCACAAACAAGAACAAAATCCTTGCTATGCCTTTTATTAGGGCCAACCAAATTGACACAAAACATTGTGCAAGCTTTCAGACTCACCAGAACTCTTCACTAGGCAGGATTTTACAAAATTTTTAAAAAGACAGAGGGTGGGAAGCAGATTTTTGATGCCACGATGTTACATGATCTTAATCCCATGAACAGCCTAGCCGTAGCTGTGGTAGGTTATTGAGCTGGCATCATTTAAAAAAAAGAAAAGAAAAACTCTTTTTTCCTTGTAGACAATGAAATTGTCAGGAAGACAATGAGATATGACTATATGACTGCATCACTGAGGGCAAATGAAATTAATGGCAGACACACTACATGGCCGTGACCTGGGCTATGGAGACAGGCCTCTGTGTGGTTGCAGAAGCTAGGTAATCCTTAGGAGCCTATTACTGCCAGGGTAGATCTAAGCATCTCCATGCAGAACTTCAGGTGAGCCATTTGTGGTTGGAAATGGCTCAAGTTTCCCCATTCTCTTTTTGGCACTACAAGGAAAATAAAAGATCACTCTTTAGCAGGATGTTGATCAGATAATAGTACTTTCTAGTATGTCTTTGCCTTTCCGGCTCACTGATCTTAATTTTGTGTTTAGTTAATGTAGAAAAATCCATCACCTACCACATCTGTACTAACCTACCCATGTAGATAAGATCCAAAAGACATGGCAGGAACCGGGTGCATTGGCCCTGCACTCACTTGCAGTGGCAAGATGCATCTACCTTGGATCTGCAGCCCCTTGCCAAAGGGGGAAGCTCCAGAGTAGGTAGAGAGGCAGTGATGGTGGGCCCCCAAAGACTGGGCCCAGGAACACTCCAGGAACCACAGAGCAGCTGGTCACATTGGGGCCGGCAGGCAGGGTGCTGCCAATCAGCTGGGCTGTACCTCCCTCCTCACTGAAAGAGAATTTAATTTAGCTGGCCGCCCACGTGTGTGGCCAGCTGAGAGCAGCCAATAGAGCCACAGGGCCAGGGCAGGGGAACAGGAGGAGTTAAGCTCCCCAATGGGGAAGCAATAAGTCCCTCAATCAGGAGGGAGGGCTCTGATTGGGGCTTAGGTGGGGCCAACCCCAGCGTGGCCTTTTAAAAGGCTGTCAGGTGGAAGGGGCAGACCTCTCAGGATTGGCCAGGGGAGGGGTACCTGGACATAAACACATGCAGGGATGCAGAGGGGCGCTGCCTAAGCCACCTCCTCCCCTTTAGAAGGA
Organism: Eublepharis macularius; assembly: GCF_028583425.1. Taxonomy (NCBI): domain Eukaryota; kingdom Metazoa; phylum Chordata; class Lepidosauria; order Squamata; family Eublepharidae; genus Eublepharis; species Eublepharis macularius. The sequence continues at coordinate 126,001,141 of NC_072795.1, read as the reverse complement.
TTAAGGCTGGAGATGGCAGACACCCCAAGATCAGACCCCACCTAGGGAGAGCCTGGCATTTGATTACTTCTTAGAGCATCGACAGAGAGAAAGGTTATTTTCCCCCTTTCCTTCCCTCCTCATGCATTTAAAAAGTGGATTTGAATGAGAATCATTTTTTCAGAAAGAGAAAAAAGGGGAGAAATACCTCTGAGGCTGACAGAGATACTAGACAAGGATGGGAGATCTCATGTACCTTGGAGAGGGCTGGAAATGGAAAGTCCCTCCATCTAGGAGTCATCAAAAAGGTTAACACCCCTGAGTGCCTGGAGGGAGGAGCTTTTTCCCCATTGGTTGTGCCTGCCCCACCTTAGACCACCAGAGAATCAGTGTGATATTTTCCTGCTTTCAGAGTCCCTCCAACTCTCAATGTGCCAGGGAAGAGCCTCCCCTAACTCGCAGCCTGCCTCCACAGTTACACAGAGTCTCTAAGGCTTCCACAAGAATCTCCAGCACCCAGTCCAGACTCACAGACAACATTCTGTTTCTACGCTCAGATGAGGACCAGAGTTAATGCTGCTGACTACAAATGAATACAATTTCTAGGACACTATACTCCTGTAACCAAACAAGTACGTTGCCAACTGTGCAGTGAGCAAAAAAGGTATACGCCGTGTCCATATATTGCTCTGGAATATGAGCCCAAATAACTCACAAATTGGACTACACTCAGTTTCGTCTCTCCTCTGCATTATTATAAATGAATTCTACTGCCCCGGTATGGCAAACATCATGAGGAGAATGTTAATCATCTAGTAAACAAAACATGTTTTGTAAAATACAGGATGTGTTAAGAAGCAGAACAGATGTAAGGCAAGCAACATAATAGCATAAATAAATCTGCCGTTTTACTGAATGCATCCTTATGCTTGATGAAAAGACAAGCGTATTACTTAACCATTTAAAGCCTTGTAGCCAAGCAGCGACTACAACTTGTTTTTAGGAACATACGCTGAAAGCACCATTTAAAAAAACCCAGAGACTTAAACAGCAATTAAAACTCAGGATTACAAATTAAATTTATATTACGTGTTTCAAGATTTTTATTTTGCTGGTCCCGCAGAGTGCTCAGAAAGAGGCCTTATTATTTACTGACAGCACAGAAAGACTTGCAGTCGACCTTGAAGATTGTTCTGGTGGCACCAAAGTCCTATTTTCTAGCAATTTTCTAGCATCCTTTATGCACGCTTGAGGAAGGGGCTAGCAGTAGACCCCTCATGCCTCACCACTCTAATACAGCCCCTCCTTCTTTAGATATGCTCAGGGCTCAGTTCGAGGGGGAATGCACAGCAACGCAGTTCCAGCAGTTTCCCAAAGAGGTCACATGTCAGCTGGCCCCGCCCACCTGACTCTCGGCCATTTTGGGCCCGTTTCAGCCTGGATTGGGGCCGAAATGGCCCAGATCGGGCTTCTGACGGGTGGTGGATCACTCTCCTGCTCATCAGCAGCCGATCCTGACCATTTTGTGCCCCTTTTTGGCCATTTTCAGCCCCTTTTTGCCATTTTGGGCCCAATTTCGGTCATGAATGGCCAGGATTGGGTCCAAAACAGCCAGAGTAGGTGGTCAAGGGGTGTGGCACATGCACATCAGTTATGCTAATGACACACTTCCGGTGATGGCAGGAGGCGTGGCATAGGCTAATGAGTTATGCTAATGAGTTCCTCCAGCTCTTTTTCTACGAAATGACCCCTGGATATGCTCATTGAGCTACAACTTCCTTTGGTCTCAATCCCTTCCTCCTTTAATCATCCAGTAAAAAGTTTCTGTAACATCCTGCCATAAACAAAAGAAGGTACCGTTAAAAGCCTGATCATGCTTTCCCCCAAAACTGCCCTTAGTTTTCTGAGGCAATAGAAATATTGAAAAATCAATATTAAATGTATTAAAAAGTTGGCCATTCTAGACTGCAGGGCTGCTGCTCTGCAGAGTGCTGTATAATTCTTATCTCTGCACTCTTGTGACTAACACAGCTTTAGGAAGGTATAAAATGAAATTGTCTATGGAAAAAACTCTCACTGGACTACAGAAACCTGAGCACTGTTACCTTGATATCATGCAATATTTATTGGCATGAATATCCTTCCTGGACCAGAAGGAAAAAAAACACACTAGAAGAACAAAACCAGGCCAAGCCAAACTGCACTGGGATGAGAAAAAGGGAAGAGCTAGATTTTCTAGCTTGCTCAGCAACCTTACAGCAATTCTATCCATTTAATATTTTTCAAATTCACTTTTCTCTATGAGTCTCTCTATACAAGATGCCACAGTGCGTGTTCATCAAGTGTAGGAGGGTGCAATGTTACCCGGGAAGCGTAGTTTAAAAAGACAGAGCAGGCAGAGATCACTCATCAGAGGGTTTGTTAATTTCATCTTTTCCTCCCCTAAGGCTCTGTCAATTTCACCTCTCCAGTCTAAAACTATGTGGGACCGCAAGCAAGGAATGAAAATGGGCTGGAGTTGTCTTCCAGAGCCGGGCTTGGACCTGGTGAGGTTATAATGGGCTAAAATTTCCCTTCAGGCATTTCACTGCCCCTTCACACAGCTCCAGTGTATAGCAAAGCCTTTGTCCTGCCACAGGCTCTGTCTTTTTAAACTACCCTTCCCAGTTAACACTGCATCTCCCAACACATGTTCTTCATGCGTCAGATGTCTCGTGTAGACAGACTTTATGTTTTGAGCACTTCTTGTACAGCTAGATTGGTGCAAAAGCAGTTAGGGAATTCTCCTTGCAGAGTCAAAGGGCAGGGGAAGCCCTTCCCCCCAAGGTGTGGATCTTGTGGTGTATAAAGACTCTCAAGGCAAGGAGAGTGGCAAAACAGAACACAGTTTATTACAATGGCCACCCAATACAAATCAAACAGGTTTGAATTCATGAGTGAGGCCATTTCAGCTTCAGCTTTTATACAGTTCAGTATGATAAGAAGCATTATCAGCTTACATGCCACCGTGTTGTAAGTCTGAGGTCACTAAAAGTTATCAGATGTAACCATACAACAGCTTCAGGTTTCATAATGCACATCAACATTGGTCAAGCAGAAGAACAGAACATGTGTAAGCATCTTACGTGAGAGATACGGTAAGGCTATGTTCAAGAGTGGACCGTCCCTTCTAAGAAGAGGCTATCTGGTAATATACTAGTTATCACACACTAAGCATAGAACAAGCTTGGTCAGCAGAAGCACATAACAAGAAAGGTCAAATAAGGGGAGAATCATCATAAGGGCAACATTGATATTCAATATTCCCTAACAAAAGCACTAAAATTATTGTATGAGTAACTGACTCAGGTTTGAGTGCCAGTTTGACTCCGTGGCCATTTTCGGAATGTTGTGGTGTAATCCTTAAAATAAATATGGTATGTACAGTCAAGATTCCATTTCGGGGTGGAACCCCAGCTCCATGCTCACACTCACTTTCAGGGAGGTAGGAAAAGGCACACTTCAGTGTGATAGCTGCCTTCAAGAGAACAGAATGAAAAACAATAAAAAACACATGCAGGGCAACATTCTACATTTCAGGTTGAGCTTGACTTCTGCCACTGCTTCTGAGGCAGGAAAAATGCAACAAAGCCTGAAACCAGATCTTTCAAACACTGGGCTCAACTCATTTATGGACTTTTTTTTTAATGTCATGGGAATATTTCTAAAACATTCCCATGGAAAACTGACCTGGAAAGAGCTTCTTCCAAGACAGGCATAAGTATTAACTAGCTGCTCCTGCCATGTAATGCATACATTCAATACTCCCTGCATTTTTATCCATAACAGCGAAGCTCCAGGTGGGATCTGGAGACCTCCCAGAATTCAACTAATCTCCAGGCTACAGAAATTTGCCCTCCTGGGAAAAAAATGGCAGCTTTGGAGTGTGCACTTTATGGCATCATACCCCACTGAGGTTCCTCACCTCCCTAACCTCCAACCCTCCCCACGTTCCACCCCCCAAATCTCCAGGCATTTCCCAACCCAGAGTTGGCAACTCTAGTTTTATCTGAAACACACAATAACTTGCTGGCATAGCTAAGAGACACATGACATGTTACTATATAAAAGGTGAGCTGTATTGGTGACGACTCTCTTTTTATTCTTGCACAGGCGCAAGTGGCGGCAAAGCCCGGCATGCCTGCACTGCCCTCCCCCACCCGATCAGGCTGAGCCAGGGACAGAAGCGGGAATGCCTGGCCCGGCCGCCCTGCCCTCCTCCCCCTGCCCCGATCGGGGCACTAGGGAGGGGGCAATGCCCACCCTGCCCTCCCTCCCCCTGCCCAAATTGGGGTGTGGGGGAGGGGCAATGCCTGCCCCGCCCACCCTGCCCTTTCTAGAGCCCGTTGTATTTATTCCCACAAAGAGCTTTGTCACTAGTGAGAAATAATCCTCATATGTCTCACATCAGGCCCTTGGGCCATAATGCTGGTCCCTAAGGTTTGGGCAGGGGAAGCAGGTTGAGTAAGAAAATACAGGATTTCTGGGGAGGGAAGAGAAATGTTCACCTAGTTGTGACAACAGCCAGTTTCTTGTTTTATATTATTACATTACAACATTTCTAAATAAGCCACAGAATTGTTTCCAGCAAGCAACTTTTTCAGCCTTTGATTTCTACTGAACATTTTTAAAGGGGTTACAAAAACCAGGAACATGCTCCAAACCTCATCACAATGATTAAAAACAAGGATGGCTTACAAATGTACCCTTGCAGTTTATATGTATGCAGTTCAGAGCTTGATGCTCTCACTTTTCTAGTTTCAGGTGGGTAGCCATGCTGGTCTGCAGCAGAAGAGCAAGATTCAAGCTCAGTAGCAGGTAAATCTAGTTGGTCTTTAAGGTGTTACTGGATTTGAATCTTGCGCTCTCACTTTTCTAGGACGCTGCTTGAGGGGGAAACAATTGCTGGTTCAGGGGACGCTAACAATTGGGTTGACTACAATGCTTCAGTTTTATTTTGTGGCTGCAATCAGATCACTGTTTAAAAGCTACAATAAAGGTGGGGGGGGGACTCGATTTCTTGCCAAGATTGCATTTTTCTTGATAGCAATCCACTCTCTGTCCGCCTTCTCCTCCTGAACCACTCTGCTGATCCAGATAGGAGAGGTATTGGTACAAAGCTGAAAGGGAAGGGAGAGTAACGGGGACGGTATTTGTGGAATCTGTTCTCCACTCAGAGTACTTCCAAATGCTTCTTTGACCTAGGAACATTACTACAAGAACCTTGCTGCCGGCTTTCCCAAAGTGCAACGCTGAGTGTGCTTTTGACAACACCTCGCAGACCAACTTCCTTCCCTCTGCCTACATTTCAAAACCCTTAGCTGCACTTGGCAAACTAATGCTGGACCGTGTTACTGACTCAAAAGGTTGCTAAGCAAGCAACAAGGGAGAAGGAGTCAGGAAACAAGTAACAATGCTTGGACTGAAGACAAGGACCCATGATTGTCATGCACAGCAAGCCTGGAAATGAATCATCTGCTACAAAGGTGGGCAGTTGTAATAAAGCTCCTCCTATTGTCTGGATACACAATTGGTTGATAATGAAAGACTTAAGAAAGCAGGGGAATGTTATTCAAGGGTTGTATGCACTCCTAAATTCTGCCCTTGATGAAAGACCTTACTTAGGTCACTGTTCCGGAAACAATCCAAAACTGGTGGGCATTTCACCATGATCATTGCAAGAATGTGCTTTAGCTCATAGGGCCTGAGGAAGGGGCAGCAGGCATTCCAGGCAGAGGACAGAAGAGGTCCGGTGTTGGAGGAAGCAGGGGCCAGGAACAGAAACCCCCATTTCCATTTGCTGGCCATCACACAGGGCAAATCCTGGAAACAGAGGCCAAGAAATGTGGGGGTAGAAGTAGCTGGGGAAAAATATGGAAGCTAGAGCAGGAATTTCCACACCCGGAAAGCTACAGCCCAACTTCACGGCCACGCCTGCCTACACATACCATTGCACGAGTATTTTAGACAATAGAAGGATCAATGAGCGGGGGTGGGGGGGAGCCTAAAATCTAGAAAGCCTGAGGAAAGGTTTCCATCAGAGTGTTATATTTTTCAATAGAAAATTTTCTATTTCTAAAAATACATTGTTTTATAAAATCAATAAGAAACAAAATGAAAAGATACCATGCCAGACAACTAGGGCAGTTTCAAGCTGTAAACTTTTTTTTTTGGCTCTATCTAGGAAGCATGCCTATATAAATCAATTACAAACACATACACAGAGTCTACTTACTATTTAAAATATTTATACTCTGCCTTGTCTCCTTAGCCTCCAAGACAGCTAACCAAGCAACAAGTTCCGCCAGCAAGATTAAAACAGCTTAGCCAGAGTCTAGCATGTGGTAGCAAACTAAATCAAACGTGCACGTTATCATGAACAATAGCTCTTTCAGAAAGCTAAAATTAGTGTGTTAATAGTTTTCACTATTACATTTAAATAATTCAACATTTAAATAATTCAAAGGAAGTGTCTGCTAGTGAACTGTCTTAAAATATTCATAAATATGCCATTAAAATAACATTGAAAGCACATTACATATGCTTTACTGGGATTCCCCCGCAATTCGTAACACATGTAAAATTCATATGGAGTATTTAAAAAGATTTATTTACTAAATATCAGTGAAATAAACATTCTCACATCAAATCCTAACTGATTTATAGTATCAGGAAAACGTCCTGAAAACTTTCCAATTAAAACTTGCCTTAGATTGGAAGGGCTGTGGAAGGGGCTAAATGACATCAGCGCGTTCCCACTATTGACAGACTGATGCCTTCCACACAGTCAATGCCGGGGCATCATGAGGAGTGATGCTGTAACCAATGGGCAGGTGCTCTTTTTAGGAATTCTACAGGAGTGAGTATCATCATAATTAATCATTATTATTTTCAGCAGCGGCAGCAACAGCAGCTTCATTTATAGACCACCTTTCTCACTGGGAATCAAGGCCGATTACAAATATGGTAAGAACTATTTAGTTGTTCAGCAAGCACATTACAAAGTATGATAAAAATATCTGAGACAGAGTAATTCAGTGGGGTTGGGCAGATTACAATTATGAGAAAGCCTTTAAAATCAGTAAAGAGTCCAGTAGCAGCTTTAAGACTAACCAACTTTACTGTAGCCCAGGGGTCATTTCGCAGAAAAAGAGCTGGAGGAACTCATTAGCATAGCTCATTAGCATATGCCATGCCTCTTGCCATCACCGGAATTGTGTCATTAGTATAACTGATTTGCATATGCCACACCCCCAGAGAGCACCTATTCTGGCTGTTTTGGACCCAATCCTGGCCATTCATGGCCAAAATTGGGCCCAAAATAGCAAAAAGGGGCTGAAAATAGCTGAAGAGGGGACCAAAATGATTAGGATCGGGCCGCTGATGAGCAGGAGAGTGATCCACCACCCGTCAGAGGACCGATCCAGGCCTTTTCGGCCCCAATCCAGGCCAAAACGGGCGGGGCCACCTGACATGTGACCTCTTTGGGGAACTCCCGGAACTGCGTTCCTGTGCATTCCCCCTCGGAATGAGCCCTGCTGTAGCCTAAGCTTTCGAGAACCACAGCTCTCTTCGTCAGATGCATCCGATGAAGAGAGCTGTGGCTCTCGGAAGCTTATGCTACAATAAAGTTGGTTAGTCTTAAAGGTGCTACTGGCCTCAGTCTTTACTATTTTGCTACTACAGACTAACACGGCTAACTCCTCTGGATTTAAAATAAGTGAATGGAGTAAAACTGTGACTCACGAAAACTCACAAGGAAATAAATGTTAGTCTTTTAAGGTGCCGCGGGACTTTTCTTTGGTGAGGAAGAGCTGTCCTGGCTCTCTGGCTTGATCAGACCGGCCACTGCCAGCCTAGCTGTTTGCCCACTCCTGCCTTAGGAATAATCAGTGACAATGGGAGAACACAGTTTGAGCTTGGAAAGCAGCTAGCCAGAGCGGAACAGAGGCAGCAGGGTATGCGAGAGAGCGAGGGTGGGGGCTATCTCAATCTATATCATCTTGGTCTAAATAGCTGTGCTGTGTGCACATGCATGATATGAGACCATGTGAGAGAAAATTCTGGGAGCTTCTTGACCACACAATATATGATGTGGCATGATCTTCTCCTTCCAAGTATGGGGCTTGCATGCACGCACGCACGCACACACACACACACACACACACACACCTTTTTTAATTATTTGTTCTTCATGCATATTTTTGCTGTTCTGTGATTATGGCCTGATAGTGTTGTGACCTCTTGTGACCTGGTGGGGGGTGGTTCACATATCATGTTGTTTGGTGGTATTTTTATTTCAAGCACTGGCAATCCTATTCACTATCCTATGGTATTTTCAACTTATATTTATCATACTGATATGGGGAGTGCATACACAAGTTTGCACAACTTTATAGAACAACTTTATGTGAGAAACAGCCTTATTAAAACAGCTTGCATTGTTAGCAATCATTAATATGTCAAGTTATATTATCTTCACTTGAAACACAATAGATGTCTGTGTTCGAGTTGCTTTCACATCCTGCTTAGCATGACCTTGAAAAACATGGCAAGATGACACCTGCAATATTAATTACAAATGGACTCTGCCTGTGAGTGGGTCATGAAATAAGAATTCAACTTCACGCAGGCACAACAGACTAGGGATAAAGAAAACAAAAACTACATACTCATAATGCTTTTGTGCAAATCTTCTAATTCACTGGAAGATACAAATGCTCAACCAAAATCAGGTGCTTTTCAAGAAACAACATGGGCATAAAAGATAATTTACACTCAGTTGCATCAGTTTAATAACTCATAACATGATTCAGTTCTTCTTTACTTCTTCTGGTAGAATTTGTTTATGGGAATGTTGAGAACAGTAACTGGCAGAATACTCCGTGCATATTTCAGTACACAAAGAGTACATAGAAAGTACCAGGGCTTTTTTTCTGGGAAAAGAGGTGGTGGAACTCAGTGGGTTGCCCTCAGAGAAAATGGTCACATGGCTGGTGGCCCCACCCCCTGATCTCCAGACAGAGGGGAGTTTAGATTGCCCTCCGCACTGGAGCGGCGCTGAGGGCAATCTCAACTCCCCACTGTCTGGCTATCAGGGGCGGGGCCACCAGCCATGTGACCGTTTTCAAGAGGTTCCGGAACTCCGTTCCACCGTGTTCCTGCTGAAAAAAAGCCCTGGAAAGTACCAAAATTAACATATTTTCTCCTTAATGCTTCAAAAAAAGTAACTGCAGGTTTTTTTCCTCCAACAGAGACAATTTTTAAAAATTCAAACACAAGCTGAAGCAACAATTTTTAAATCATCAAAATATTGCAAGAAAGTAAGCATTTACAAATAGGGGGTGTAGTTTAGTCCTGCTCTCCTACATATTAAAAAGAGAGGGTGAATGAGGAAAAAAAGGACCAGCCATGCCTGATGCATGTTTTACAGAAGAGTGGCATCGTTTTCTTCTGGCATTCCCCCTAGAAACACTCACTATCTAAAACAGCCATAATCTAGCCAACAAAATATCAACTTTCCCCAGAAAAGACATGGAGAGTACTGACGTTATACATGATAGGCAGTATCATGTATAACTTCAGTACTCTCCATAATACACAAGAACCATAACTGTCTTTAACAAAAGATGGGCATACACACATTAGAGAACTAAAACTGATCTTGGCCTTTACAGCTTCTCTGCACACCATGGGTGCAACTAGCACACTGACATAATGTTTCCAGGGTATGAGCTTTCGAAAGACAATGCTCTCTTCATCAGATCCGATGAAGGGAGCTTTGACTCTCTAAAGCTCATACCCTGGAAATCTAGTTGGTCTTTAACATGCTACTGGACGTGAATCTTGCTCTTCTACTACAGACCGACACAGCTACCCGCCTGAAACTGATGTAACTGGCAACCTACAACACTTTTTTAGAAGAGTGAATATTGAAGAAGACTAAAAAGAGTAGCTTATAAAAAGCTGTATATAAATGTACGTATTTTTATTGTGTGGGATGGGGAAAGGACAGGAAGAAGAGTTACCTGCTGTGCTATTAATTATCATGTGATTGGGTAGCATCAACGTACTGTATGTTTGAAAGAAATGCCCAGCAGGTGTCCCTTCCAGTAACTAAGAAACAAATCTCTTAGGGCCTTTCAAGGTAATGGCTTAGAGGAGCAGCCATTTCCTCATGTGTTTTGTTTTATTCAAACCCTGGCCATCTGCTCAGTCCCCACTTCCAGAATGTGGGAAAATCTGCCAACATTTCACTACTTTCAACTTTTTATTCAGAGATGATAAACTTCCTGATAAGCAGCACAACAATAATGTTTCATAGAAGGAACTCTCTCTATGTGAGTTTACCAAGTCGTAGCTGAGGGAAAAAGAGTTTCACAATTGTAATTTATTTCAGGAACATCTCTTACAGGAGAAAAGACACACAAATACATGCAGAAAATCTGTCAGTGCCACAGTAAAATTTAATTTATCAAAAAAAATGTACAGTTGCAAAGAACTCATTATTAGTTCCTATCTCATCAACAGACATTGATTCAGTCAAACATCAATTTGCCGCTTGTTTGTCATTCTCAGGGGCCAATACAGCAGCTGCCTATACAGAACGAGCAGGAAAAACTATTCTTCTACCTCAACCTTGACCACAAAAGGAATAGATACTATTTAGGCAGATCTGAAGTTTTTAGAAACAGCTTGTCAAAAAAACCCAAACAAACTAAAACTAAGATTTGTTAAGAGAGAAAGCAGCAACTTGGTTTACAAGCCCTGACTTGCAAAGCCAGGAAATCTGGTGTTTAAATTTGAAACTGTAGGCATCAGAGCTGCTGGTGACTGAACCCAAATAAACCACGAACGCAACCCAGCCAAGTTTGTGTGTGGGGTGGGAGATTTACAGGGGGAAATACAGGGGTGCGAGAGAGGAGGAGAAAGAAACAACCTACATATATGAAGAACAGAAAGTGTTAAAGCAGAAAATAAAAACAAGAGGAGGAGGGGGGAAGAGAGAAAGGGGACTGGAAGACTGAATCCAATTGTTACAAATGCAGCCCATCCCACCACCCCAGCTCTGCTGGAAAGAACAGGGAAGTTCTACTTGTTTAACCAGGAAAGTGATTTCTTAGCTACCAAGATAGATGCAACTAGACAGCTTTTCACTGCAGCACTTTCTCTAACAGGGTTTCATGCAGTGGATCTTAACAGCAGAACTAAATACTTGCACTGATAAGAATTTAACTCAGTTGACAGGGATACCACTGTTGCAAACTCTTTACATTTAATCTGAAAAATTAGTACAATTCCTCAGGTCATCATGCATCTTCCAAAGTCCGCCACTCATCAACAGAACCACGCTGAAATTGAATGATCTTGGTGCAGTACGTGCTTTACAAGCTGGCCTCTATCTGAGTTCATGTAACGATGCTTTTGAATTTATATACACCGTGGCCGTGTAATTAAAATTAAATTGGCAGAAGAAAAAGCAAACTTAGCCATTATTGAGTTTTCTAAGCTGTGCAAGCATAAAGTACCATTGGGAATCTGAGCTATCTTTTTGCTGTTGATCAACCTATGACTATCTGCATGATGCTCAATGGCTATATACCATCAGAAAAAACTGGAATACATTATTAAATAATATGTTAAAGTTCGGTCTTCGACTCTTGAACGCTCGAGGCAGGGCTGAGCACAAATACTTAAATATACACACCTAACATTCACTTATTTTTATCTCAACATTCATCTAAAGGATTGTTCAAGAGATTCCAATGCACACTCCTTTCATTCTCACAGCAGTTCTTTGTGTTAGATTACAGAAACAGTGACTTGCCAAAGGTTATCCTGCTGACTTTATAGCTGGGCATATATTTGAACCCAGGACCCACGTTCTAACTACCACACCAACTGCAAATATAAATATGCCTACTTATTGGGTTTGGGAGAAAATATGGAAGGAAGTATAAAGAAGACAAAACAATAGATCAGAGCCAATTAACATTTCCATCAAATCACCACCATCATGAAACAGAGGAAGAAAGTCCAAGATTTATTTATTTATTTTGCTTACAGGCTGCCTTTCTGATTGAGGCTCGAGGAGGATTCCAAAATATAGCAAACAATTTAGTCAGACAGTATACAACATCCAATAAACAATGCGAGAGTACTATGATTACATGTAGGATGACAAATGGTCTAGGCAAAATATCAGGCCTGTTTGTGTGGTGATGAGCATTTTGATCAACCTGTATTTTGCTTTCACAATTAAAATGTGGCAGCGTGCTTTGAAAAGGCAGCAATTTAGAATGGGTTTACAACAGCTAAGGATCTGAAATTCTGTCTCAATGAAATTTTAGCTGGGCGTTCAGTTGAAAATACTTGTAACCACATTCTGTTGTTAAAAAATTGACACAAAATATGCTTCTAACCTAGGAACACCTCGTCCTAAATTAGATTAGAAACTCCCCAAACAGCTTTCTTAAAAACTGCAGCACATGAGCACTGGAACTGACAGCTATGCTAATGATTACACATCCGTTCATACAACTGCCGAAGACAAAAAGAAGCTAGACAAATCCCGGAAGATGAACATTCAGAAGTGAGCTTGCAGTGGTCTTCACTTACTTCACTGAAAGACTTAGCAACAGGACTCTCTCTCTCTCTGACTTCCGGCTTGGGGATTCATGGAGGTCTAACGCAGCTCCATTTGTGGAGCTGACCGGACTGCCGTTTTAAGCGGCCGGCGGGGTGAAAATAGCCCGCGGCCGACTGCTCTCAGGCGGAGAGCAGGCAAAGAACGCTCAAGACCCTAGGGTGAGTTAGATCTCGGACGAGGGGGGGCTCTACATAACGGGTCCCCTCCCGATCCTTGAGGTCCCACCTTGCGACGGGTCGGCTACAATCTCTGCGGCAGTTTTGGGGCCAATTCGGCTGGCATAAGACCTACATACCCAAGCTTCGATTGGGGGAAGAAGTGGAAAGGAGAACTTGAAATCGAAACAGCGATTACAACCGGAGGAAAGTGAAGGGAAGGTAAAGATCACTATCTTCCGATACGGGACAGATTGATAAAAACAGAGAGGAAAAAAAGTAGACTTTTAAACTGCAACAGACTAGCGAAAAGGAGGGGAAGCTCCGGCAGGAGTTGTATTAGAAAAGAGACTAAGTTTAAACAAGTTATTAAAGAAATCGGATTATTGTTTTGAATACCTGTGGCTTTGGAGCTGTGAGAAAAAGACACCATCGCGAGACCTGCTGTGGGAAGACGGGAGACAGGAAGTGCGTAACAACAATAGAGCGGCTGGAGAGAAGCGGCCCTTGCTGGAGGGCAGGAAGAAGGGAATCGCCATCTTTGAGAGGGGAAGGGTCGCGGCTTCAGCGGAAAAGGAAGTAGGCCATATTGGATTATAAAATCATAGAGAGACCATAGAGAAAAGACGCCCGACATTTTGGACCCTTTAAAATTAATTTATGCAAGAAGACCGGGACATTTGAAATAAAAAAGGTACTAAATTTAACGCCACGGAGCTAAGGAAGAGAGCGGATTCGTGGGAGCGAGCTAAAGCAAGCCCCACGATGTCGAAGAAAGAGTGGCAATCGGCAATAGAAAACCTGGATAAAAAACTTTTGGAGGTGATTAAAGAATTTAAAGACATGAAATTGGAGCTGATCAAAGAGGTTAAACAGACAGTAAAATCGGAGCTGTCAGAAGTAAAATCGGAGCTGTCAGAAGTGAAGAAAGGTATGGAAACAATACAAAGTGAATTACAAGGGACGCAGCAGAGAGTTAAAACAGTAGAAGGAGCGATGGAGAACTTAGCAGATACGCAACAAACAGAGATGAGGTTGATGAGGGGAAGGATGGCGGTTGCGGAAAGTAGACATATGGAGAAGCAGCTCAGATTTCGCGGCCTGCCGGAAATGGAAGGAAAGACAGCGCAAGAGCAGATGACGGAGGTGTTAGCTGAATACCTGGGGAAGGAGGAGGAGGATGTTGTGGCTATCCTAGATGTGGCATATCGTGTGAACTCGAGAATTGCAACCCAGAGAAAAGTACCAAGAGACGTGATTGTACAATTTACAACAAGAAATATGAAAGAGAAGATTGTGACTAAACAGTTTCAAGATCCATTGGAGATCGATGGCAAGACAATCATTATAATGAAGGAACTACCCAGATCAGTGTTACTAGATCGGAAAAAATATAAAGCGCTAATCCAGATGCTGAAGGACATGAAAATCAGGTACAGATGGGAGCTCCCAGAGGGTTTGTCCTTCGAATTTGGAGGCGCCAAAAAGCGTATCAGATCTGAGCGGGAGATGGAGCGATTTATAAGGGACAATGAAAAAGACTTACCAACAAGATTATGAATATGGAGTGTAAAGTGTTATCTTGGAATGTAAATGGACTAAATTCACCGAATAAGAGAAAAAATATTTTTCACTGGCTACTAAAACAAAAATGTGATATTGTTTGTTTGCAAGAGACTCATATTCGAAAACAGGATGTAAAATATATAAAACTGGGAAAATTGGGCAAAGACTTTGTAGCGGCCTCAAGTAAGAAAAAAAGAGGAGTGGTGTTGTATGTAAAAGAGGAGCTGCAACCAAAATTCATAATGAAAGATGTGGAAGCCAGATTTGTAGCAGTGGAATGTACTTGGAATTTAAAGAGAGTGTTGGTAGTCGGAATCTATGCACCCAACGGTGCAAAAGAGAGCTTCTTTGAGGATTTGAGGAAGCATTTAGATGATCTTTCATATGACCAGATAATTCTTGCCGGAGACTTCAATGGAGTGACAGATTTGGAACTGGATAAAAAGACTACAATGGCACAAAAGAAAAGAGGACTATTACCAAAGCTTTTTTTTGAGCTGATTCAACAAGAGACTCTTGAAGATGTATGGAGGAGAGAGTATCCTAAAAGCAGACAGTTTACTTTTTATTCTGCAAGGCACTCCACATTATCAAGAATTGACATGATCTGGGCCTCAAAAGATTTGGCGTTATGGACTAAAGATGTAGAAATAATGCCGATGGTAGGCTCAGATCACAACCCAATTATGTGGAAGCTGGGGAAAAGGAGGAAAAGGAAAGCATGGAGAATAAATGAGGATTTGTTACAGGAAAAAGAGAATATGGAAATATTGAGAAGAGAGACAAAGTTTTTCATACAATATAACGTGAATAAAGAAGTACCAACTGATAAAGTTTGGGATGCTTATAAGGCGGTTATAAGGGGTATACTAATGGACTTAAATGGTAAAGCAAGAAAGAAGAAAGAGGAGAAGAGACAAGAGATTGAGGAGAAAATAAAAGCTAAGGAAATACAGTTAAAAAAGAGACCAGGGAAAAAGAAATTATACCAGGAAATTAAAATATTGCAAGAACAGCTAACAGCAATGAGTAATAAAGAATTGGAGTGGAATCTCAAAAGGCTGAATCAGAAAGCATTTGAGGGTGCAAATAAACCTGGGAAGTACCTGGCATGGCAACTGAAGAAGAGAAGGGAAAAGAAAACAATAAATAAAATTTGTGAAGATGATAAAACGTATTTGGAACAGAATACCATTAGTAGAGCCTTTTATAAATTCTACGCTAAACTGTATAATAAGAAAGAAGTAAATAAAGATTCAATAGCGTCATATCTGGAGAAAATGACACTTCCAGAAATCTCGGACGCTTGGAGAAATAAACTGAACAGTGAAGTAACGGATGAGGAAATAAGTAAGGCAATACAATCTGCAAATTTAGGAAAGGCGCCAGGGCCAGACGGACTTACAGCTAAATTTTATAAGACTATGGCCAATGAGCTGGCACCATTCCTAAAGGAGGTGATCAATGGAGTTTTAAGGGATCAAAGGATTCCAGACACTTGGTCTGAAGCGAACATATCATTGATCCCAAAAGAGGGCCAAGACTTGACTAGTGTGAAAAATTACAGACCTATATCGTTACTCAACAATGATTATAAAATCTTTGCGAAGATACTGGCGGAGAGACTGAAGGGGTGGCTTTCGGAAGTTATAGAGGAGGAGCAAGCAGGCTTTCTGCCAGACAGACAAATAAGAGATAATTTAAGGACAGTGATTGATGCTATTGAATATTATGATAAGCGTTGTGATAAAGAGGTTGGTTTCTTCTTTGTTGACGCTGAAAAGGCATTTGACAACTTAAACTGGGACTTTATGTTTGCCACTATGGAAAAGCTACAATTAGGAGAAAGATTCATCAGAGCAATTAAGGAAATTTACAGAGACCAGACTGCAGCAATTGTGGTGAATGATGAATTGACCAAGAAATTGACTATAAGCAAAGGAACAAGACAAGGTTGCCCGTTGTCTCCACTGTTGTTCATTTTAGTATTGGAGATTCTGATGATACAAATACGACAAGACGAGGAAATTCGAGGAATAAAAATAAAGGACTATTCATACAAGGTCAGAGCATTTGCGGATGACATAATGTTAATTGTAGAGGACCCACTGGAGAACATGCCAAAAGTGATAGATAAGATCAAGGAGTTTGGAGACTTGGCAGGTTTCTTCATTAACAAAAAGAAGTCAAAGATACTATGCAAAAACATGACTAAGCAGAAACAACAATTGTTAATGGAAACAACGGATTGTGAAGTAACAAGTAAGGTGAAATATTTGGGAATTGAACTGACTGCAAAGAATATAGATTTGTTCAAGAATAATTATGAAAAATTGTGGATTCAGATTGAGAGAGACTTGATTAAATGGAATAGGCTCAATCTGTCATGGTTGGGTAGGATTGCAGCGGTTAAAATGAATGTGTTACCAAGAGTGATGTTTTTGCTACAGACAATACCAATCATCAGAGACTCTAAACAATTTGAAAAATGGCAGAGGAAAATATCAGATTTTGTATGGGCAGGCAAGAAGCCTCGAGTGAAAATGAAAGTTTTACAAGAGGCAAAGGAAAGAGGCGGAATGCAACTGCCCAACCTGAGACTTTACCATGATGCAATCTGCCTAGTTTGGTTGAAAGAGTGGATGACATTAAAGAACAAGAAACTATTAGCCCTAGAGGGATATAAAAAAATATTTGGATGGCATGCATACCTATGGCATGACAAAGTAAAGGTCAACTCGATGTTCCTGCACCATTTTGTACGGAGAAGTCTATACACAATCTGGAAGAAGTACAGAATTTATCTACAAGAAGGAACTCCTTGGTGGGTGGTTCCATATGAGGTGATAGACCCGAGAGCTGTTGATAACGAAAGACAATGTTTGACTTATAAAGAAATAACTAAAATAGAAGCATCTAAACTTAGAATAAAGACGCAAGAGGAACTATCACCGAATTACGACTGGTTCCAGTATAGACAGATCAGAGATTTGTATAACTCGGACTCTGTAAAGGGAGGTATACGAATAGAGAATTCGGAACTAGAGCAGACCCTTCTTAAAGAGGACAAGAAAAGAATATCCAAGGTATATCAAGTACTGTTGAAATGGTATACTGAGGATGAGACAGTTAAAACACAAATGGTGAAATGGGCTATAAATTTTAACAAAGAGATAACAATGGAGGCATGGGAATACTTGTGGAAGATTACAATGAAGACAACGACATGTACAAATATTAAAGAGAATATCTATAAAATGATTTATCGTTGGTACATGACACCAAAGAAGATTGCGCTAGGGAATTTGAACACTTCTAATAAATGCTGGAAATGTAGGAAGCATGAGGGCTCCCTCTATCATATGTGGTGGTCGTGTGAGGTAGCTAGGCAGTACTGGGGGGAAATAATAAGAGAAATGAGTGAAATTTTACAATTTCAAATAAATAAGAACCCAGAACTCCTGCTACTAAACTTGGGAATGGAGGGAATTCCAGCCCATCATAGGACGTTGATATTTTATATGACAGCAGCAGCTAGACTTTTGTATGCACAAAAATGGAAAGTACAAGAAGTGCCAACTATTGAAGATTGGACCTACAAATTGCTGTACATGGCAGAAATGGACAAGATGACAAGAAAACTGAGAAATCTGGACTCAGGGCAGTTTAACACAGATTGGGAGAAGCTGAAACAATATCTGGAGAAGAAATGGGAGGTGGGAGGAAAACTGTGGCAGTTTGAGAACTACTGAAGTATAATAAAATGTAGAGGGGGGTGACTTTACCGGGGGGGGAAGAGATAAATGTGAATTTATAAGCAGTTAGATTAACAGATTGATATATATATAGATATATATTGGTTAATAAATAGAATATTGATAGAAAATAATTAAGGATAAGGATTAAATATACGGATTGAGTAATCAACAATATTTTCTTTCTTTGATAAGATTTGTATAATGCACCAAACTGAATGTATAGACGAGTCAAATTGATTGACTATGTGACGAGAGTTATACAGAATTACCATAAAAAGATAGAATGAGTAATACATAGAGAATAAGTCAAATTGTTTGATTTAAATGTGTAAGATTTTTATGGTTTATGATATATAGGTTTATGATATATAGAAATATTCAAAATTGGAAAATGGGATAAATTGTTTATCCAAGATGGAAACAAAGACTTACAGTTTGAGTATACAATAAGAAAAGTAGTTAAGGATGTACTGCTTAGTATAATGGAGAATATGTATTTGTTTTAGATAGAGAAATTTAATAGAAGTAAGGGAAAAGGGACAAAGGGTTGGAAAACTGTTGGAAGTCAACAAAAGGGGGGGAAAGGGAGGGGGTTAGAAATGAAAAATTTGGGGAAAATTGAATGTAAATGTAAAAATAACGGATTCTAACCCAATAAAAATTTTTTCAAAAAAAAAAAAAGGACTCTCTCTCTCTCTCATACACACACACACACACAAAGAGGGAGTATACATTTGAAGAAGTTCTGATGCCCAATATCCATCTCAGCTCCTTTGATCTCTAGTAAAACCCAGGGCTCATTTCGAGGGGGAACGTGCAGGAACATAGTTCCAGCAGTTCTCCAAAGAGGTCACATGTCAGGTGGCCCCGCCCACCTGACTCTCAGCCATTTGGGGCCTGTTTCGGCCTGGATTTGGGCCCAAACGGCCCAAATCGGGCCTCTGATGGGTGGTGGCTCACTCTCCTGCTCAGCAGCGGCCCAAACCTGACCATTTTGGGCCCCTTTTCAGCAATTTTCAGCCCCTTTTTGCCCAAGTTGGGCCCCATTTCAGCCCTGAATGGTTCGGATTGGGTCCAAAACAGCCAGGGTAGGTGATGTCAGGGGGTGCGGCATATGCAAATCAGTTATGCTAATGACACACTTCTGGTGCTGTCAAGGGGTGTGGCATATGCTAATGAGTTATGCTAATAAGTTATGCTAATGAGTTCCTCCAGCTCTTTTTCTACGAAATGACCCCTGGTAAAAACTATACTTGGGGAAAAAATTATTTGCAACACAGCCTGATTTTCCACCAAAAGCTCAGAGCTATGACAGATTGAAAAGGATTGTCCCACTGGGTAAAAACTACCCTTCCTACTTTGGGGGAAGAAAGCCGCTTTCTAGAGGCCCTGCTACATTTCTTCATTGTAATGTAGCCTCACAGAACCTGGCAATACGACAAGGGAGCACCTTTTCAGTTCCTTTCCTATAAAAAGGAGGAACTCGGAGGCCAGATGCAATTTAAAAATTTAAAATGTATGAGCTCATCTATAACACTGAGGGAGTAGGAGACAAAATCTACACATCACAGACTGCCCTCACAAATTAAACATGACGCAACTTCACTACTGATTCTGCATACACATGAAAATTTGCATGTTTTAATCTCAACCTAATATTTGAGTTTGTGCAACAGAAGGCATATTTTTCTTTTGATTTTAAACTAGAATGGCGGCAGCACAAAAGGTTGCGAATGCATATGCCAGTGTGGTGTATGTGGGGCTAGCAGGGAAATAGGAGGGTGGAGCTCAGAGGCAGAGAGGTGGATATGGGATAACTTCCTACATCTCAAACCCTCCATCCAATGTCTCTGGCAACCAGCTCCCTGGTGCTGCCTCATCTCATAACAGGACACAACTGCAGGGAGTCAACCTTTGACACCGTTGCTGCTCCAGCCCATAGGTTAGAAAGGTATAGTGAAGGGAAGCCATAAAAGGCTCCCTCGCCCCGCTCAGCTCCTCTGTCAATCACAGTCATCATCTGCATTTTCAAAAATTATACCCACTAAAGCTGATTTTGTTTTTAAAAGAATGCATTAAACCTTCAGAAATCTGCAACAAAAATCTTTAATTTATAAGAAACGGTAAAAAGCAGCACTGCAAAGCCTTGAAGAGGTCTGCAGTATTCTCTCAAACCTCAAATTCAGAAGGTATTTTCAAAATCCAGATGAGCCCTTTTTAAATCCTGAACCAGGTCTGTCTGGTCCTAAACCCCAGAAGATGCATGCCCTCCAGAACTGACACCCCTGTAAGATACACACCAGCACAGAGGGAAGTCACAGTATACTGTCACGTACCTTCACTGGGCAGATGAGGTCATCAGTGAACAGCCGAACCTTGACCAAGGAGCCGCAAACTGACTCACTATGCCTGCCGTGTCAAGAATCCCTCAAGCTATCAGAACAGAGGGACTCTGTCACATCCCAAGCCTCTTCCATCACTACCCTCCGCAGCTTTCAACCCACATCTCTATCAAGTATAAATGCTCCTGGCCAGCCTTCTACTGCCCTTATTTTGGTTGCAGTTACTCCTTCAGAAAACGAGTGGCAGCAACAATGTGGGGAAATCATGGGTTCCCCATCACACACCTCCAGTGCGATCTTGTTCAGACACACAGAAGATTGGCCTATTGTAATTTTTCTAACTATGGCCCTCATCACAAAGCTGAATACAACCAGGACTCCTCGACTGTATCACTTAAAGCTGCTTCCACAAAAATTCCAAGTCAAAAACAGCGAGATTTTTCTGCATAACCACCAGAACCACATCACTTTCTAACAGTTGGATCAAACGGTAAGAATTTAGTTAAGCATCGAGATGTATTTAGCTACAGTTTAACCCTTTTGCCAAAGGCTGTAGGGGCATTTTATAACAACAACAACAACTGATTTATATACCGCCCTTCAGGACAACTTAACACCCACTCAGAGCGGTTTACAAAGTATGTTATTATTACCCCCACAACAATCACCCTATGATGGGGCTGAGAGAGCTCTGGAGAGCTGTGACTAGGGTTGCCAGGTCCCCTTGCACTCCCAGCGGGAGGTGGGGGACCAGCACCTACCTTCTTGGTGTCCTCTTTGTGCGTGCATGCGCGCCCCCCCCCCAAGCCCACTCAATGACATCACTTCCGGGATGTCACTTCATCACTTCATGTCACTTCATCACACACACACCCGCACTCCATGGGGGGCCCAATACAGGCCTGAATCTACCCGGATCAGGCCCGAAATAGTCCGGATTGGACCCAAATCAACCTGAAACAGGCTGCTGCTGCACAGAGGAATACTTCTTCGCCTGGCAGCAGCCTGATCCTGGCTGTTTCAGGCCAGAATTGGGCCAAATAAGGCCCAAAATGGCCTGGATCAAGCCCGGATTGGCCTGGAACAGGCTGCTGCTAAGCAGAGGAGTATTCCCTCGCCTGGCAGTGGCCCAATTCTGGCCATTTTGGGCCCGATCCAGGGCATTTCAGGGCTGTGGAAGCATGCCACACCGCCCGGGAGCATGCCCCCCGCTGGCTAGGTAAACAGTGGCAGGGGGTGGAGCGGGGGACTGGCAACCCTAGCTGTGACTGACCCAAGGCCACCCAGCTGGCTTCAAGTGGAGGAGTGGGGAATCAAAGCAGGCATAACAAACAGTTTCTGGTTATTGGGGCAAGACCCAAACTAGAAATATGTTTTAAAATCCTTTTGTTATCCTTCACCATTTATTTATTTTTAAGTACATTTCTATGCCACCTTTCTACCCAATTAAGGTTAAGACAGTACTTTGGGGCCTCACTTTGTCTTGGGTTCAGAGAATGGCTGGACTGTATGAACAACCTTCCGAACTTGCAAAAAAAAAAGTTGCAATAATGAGTTTTAACTGGTTGAGACTGAATTTAAGGTGCCAATCACATATGGTATTTGTGACAGAATGTTTTCCAAGCAAAAAAACTGAAATGCACCAAAACACAGATGCAGTTATCCCTGACACATATGAAACTGTATAACGTACAATTCCACAGTCCAGACAGCTATCTCAATATGCTAATTCAGGGATTCCTAAACTATTTAATTTAATTTATTAGATTTGTATTCCGCCCTCCGCATGCCAGCAGGCTCAGGGTGGATCACAATTTGCACACAAAGTTAAAAGTACATCAGATACCATTTAAAACCAAAGTTAAAAACATCACACAGTGGCACAGTAAAATATACTATACATAGGCCCAGGGCATAACCCTTTAGTCAGCACCAGAGCATTTGGAAGTATTCAAGAGATGGAGATGTCGCCAGTGGGGAGGGCACAGTTCAAAACAAAACAAAAAACCGAATGTGGTCTTCCCAATATCCAAAGTGTTTCATCTATCTTCATTTTTCTAAGACTCCTTCAAACTTACCTTTTCACCCATACTTTTTCCTACTTAATTTTTTCTCCCTTCTCACAACTCAACCTCGCAACAACTACTTTCAGCTTTCCTCCCCTAAACTCACCTTTACTTTCCCAATTTGTCAGATTACAACAAACGGTAGCATGCGTTGGGTACCGTAATTAATATCTCGCCTGTTTAATGTCCACTTCAAAAAAGTACTACGCTTGGGGGGCGTGGCTTCGCAGCAAAAGCAAATGGCCGCCTAAAGCTGAGCTCTGTCTCACCCTGAGCCCTTTAAACAACCTAACAACTGTAAAATGAATGCTATGAACAAACAAACAACAGAAAAGAAGAAAGCAAACAGTAAGGCTGCTAAAAAGCTTCAAGATTTTTTCCTGGTCTCCCAAACACCAGCAGCAGAAATCAGAGCTGAAAAAGACACACTCAAAATGGCTGCCGAGGAAAGCAGAGTAAGTAACTCTTCATCAGACTTAAGCTTACCAGCCTTACTTCAAGCTATGGAGTCTAATATCCTTCAAAAAATTTCCAATTTAACAGAGCAAATTGCAGAAATTAAAATAGACATTAACAAAGCAGTGCTAAAAGCTGAAAATGCAATGGATCTTAGCATTGCCTTGCAAAGAGATGTGCAAGACTTACAAAAAGAGAATGACTACATGCAAAATAGAATTCAAACCCTTGAACTTGCAAACCGTCAGCAGAACTTAAAATTTAGAGGGATTGAAGAATCTGAAATAATAAATGCAGATTTAATCTCTTTCCTCTCTAACTGGCTAGCCACATGCCTTCAATTAGAAGAGGGCATCAGCCCTCTAATTTCCAAAGCGTATCGCCTTGGCTACCCTAATCATCCCAAAAGGAGAAGTCCCAGGGATGTTGTAGCAACATTTGTCGATTGGAGAACAAGAAAAAAAATCTTGGAGGTGGCAAGATCACAAAACACCTTTACATACAAAGGAGCTTCTATCCTGGTGTTAACTGATCTGCCAAAGGACATTTTAAATAAAAGAAAGGAACTTAAACCAGTAACAGAAGCCTTAAGGAAAGCTAAAATCAACTATAGATGGATAAACTTTACTAAACTCCAAGTAAAACAACAAGGAGAGACCTACACAGCAGAAGACCAAGAAACTGGATTATGCCTGTTACAGAGCATTAACCTGGAACTGCCTATGGAGTTAGACAACATATCTAACAAAAGAAAGAGATCATATCCTTCAACTCCACAAAAAGGAAGCAAGATACCGATTAGGCACAACTGAAGTCTCAAACTCTGCATTAGAAATAATAGAAGCTCTAATTCCAATGACTGAAACAAATGCCATTCATAGCATCAAAATATCAACAAAGGGTTCGGGGGGGCAGATTATAAGATACAGTAATTTAATTAGCTTCCAAATTAGAATTACCCAGATATTCTGGAATTTTCCAGTAATTCAGGAGAGAAGTTTATCTCTTGAATTATAGAGGGTTATATAGGATAAGTTTCAGTTTCTTCCATTATTTTTTCATTTTTTTTTTAAATTTTATTTTTTTCCCCTTTTGGCTTATTAATCGAATTCAAGTTAAACAGAAATTTATTGATAATAGGGATTGTTATTGTTCCTATATTATAGAGTGTTACTATTTTATATCAAATAATTAGTTATAAACAAAGTTGAGAGTTATAGAAGAGTTTTACTGTTATTAGAAAGTTATATTACTACTTCAAGTTTATATTGTTACTTTACGGATATTAGAAGTATTACTGTTTATAATACACAGTTAAGTATAATCAAAATGTAAAGTTATAACAAGTGCTGTATTGTCATCAGAAAATTGTCTTATCGTTCAGATTTTATATACTAAATAGCATTACTGTTACCAAATAAGTTGTTTAAAAGCTATTTCTTTAACACAAAAAATAATTTATTTCTAAGAAGAAATTGGAGGGAGAAGTTACAATATGTGTTCTGAACTAAAAGTAATTTCTTATAATGTTCGAGGCTTGGGGAATCCAATTAAGAGAAAACGCATACTTACACATATAGCTAAACTTAAACCAGATATCACTCTACTTCAAGAAACACACATTCGTGCTGGTAATCCTTTAACACTGAAAGACAGATGGATTCAGACACAATACCATGCATATGGCACTTCTAAAGCACGTGGGGTTGCAATTATAGTATCCAAAAATACTCCTTTTTTTCATAAAGCTACAAAGGTTGATCCTCTGGGTAGATATATATTTGTAAAAGGAACTGTAGGCAATCACCTTCTTACAGTGGCA
Organism: Eublepharis macularius; assembly: GCF_028583425.1. Lineage (NCBI taxonomy): Eukaryota > Metazoa > Chordata > Lepidosauria > Squamata > Eublepharidae > Eublepharis > Eublepharis macularius. The sequence goes on along the minus strand of NC_072795.1, from coordinate 125,976,309 downwards.
TCCATCTATGCACCTAACCAAAGGCAAATAACCTTTATAGAAGAACTATTAATTAATCTAGAAAAATTTCAGGAAGGCGAACTGATTGTGGGTGGAGACTTTAATTTCATAATGAATCACAAATTAGATAGGTCAGACTATAAAAAATCCAATAAGAAATGTCACAATACTAAATTGGCAACATTGATTAAAAATCACAATCTGATTGATGTATGGAGACAAACTCATGCTACAGAAAAAGACTTTACTTACTACTCACCTAGACATCACATTTACACCAGAATTGACCTTATTTTAATTTCAGAAAAATTAATTAATCAGGTAAACTCAACCGAAATTGGTAACATAATCCACTCAGATCATGCTTGGACTACTTGCACCATTTCATTTAAGTCAGAAACAAAAACTGAAAAACACTGGACATTTAGTAAATCACTGCTGTACCATTCAAATCATGTTAAGGAAATTGAGAATATCATCAAACAATACATGAAAGAAAATACAACACCAGAAACAAAACCACATATTTTTTGGGACGCTTTAAAAGCTGTCACTAGAGGACATCTAATAGCATTAACATCACGAATTCACAAGGATAAGAAAGCTCAAAAACAAGAAATTACAGGGAAAATTAAACACTTGGAATTCCTACATAAACAGAATGGTAGTAAAAAAGTATACCAGAAACTAATAAATGAACGCAAACTTTTAGAAACCATAGAATCAGATAATATTCAAAAAAATCTCATATATTTAAAACAGAAACATTGGTTCAATACACCAAAGACTTTACGTATTCTCTCTTGGAGAATAAAAGAAAAGAAGGTAGCAAAATTAATCAGGGTAATCCAAGACAAAAAAGGACAAATATACACTAAATCAAAAGACATAATTAATATCTTCAGAGATTACTATAATCAACTATATACATCAAAAAAACCAAAAATAGAAAACATATCCCATTTTTTGCAATCACTTAAAAATCTTAAAAAATTAGAAAAAGCACATCAGTCAAAACTGGAGAATCCAATCACCACACAAGAAATTGCAGCAGTCATACAAAAATCAAAAAACAACAAAACATCAGGACCAGACGGATTTCCTGCAGAATTTTATAAAAAATTTGCCCCACTTCTGTTACAACCCCTTACTGAAACTTGTAACATGTTACTAACAACAGGAATACAGCCTCCTTCATGGTCGACTGCTTCTATTATAGTAATTCCGAAGCAAGGCAAAGATCATAAAACCCCAGCCTCATTTCGCCCAATTTCTCTCTTAAATCAAGATTACAAGATATTTACTTCAGTTATAGCCGAACGTCTTAATTCATTTATCACTCACTATATACACAAGGACCAAACCGGCTTCATGCCCGGCAGGGATTTAACACACAATATTTATAAAACTTTAAATTTAATGTCTATATGCAAAAATCAACATACTGAAGCTCTATTCTTATCATTAGATATCGAAAAAGCCTTCGATTCCTTAGAAATATGTTATTTAGATGAAACACTATACCATATGGGCTTTGGAGAAAATTTCCGACGTATAATAAAGACAATCTATTCACAACCCACAGCGCATGTCAAAATAAATGGAAACACTTCAGACAAAATCTATCTACATAGAGGAACAAGACAAGGCTGCCCTTTGTCACCTGCTTTATTTGCAATTGCCTTAGAACCACTGACAATAGCAATCAGGGAGAACACCCAAATTCAAGGAATCGCAGTTAACTCTAAAACATATAAACTCAGTGCTTTTGCAGATGATATGCTGCTATACCTCACAAACCCAATCCTATCGCTTCAACACTTATCAAATCTTTTAAGTTTATTTGGTCAAATTTCAGGATTAGAAGTAAACTACACCAAGTCGAACATACTTCCTTTAAACACAACAACTACAACTCAATTGAATATTAAACACATATATAAATTCCAGTGGGAACCAAAAAAACTACCATATCTGGGTATAATCCTACCATCTGACCTCAACCAGTTACTAAAGTTAAATCACATAGATAAAATGGCTAAAATAAGAGCAGAATTAAGTGACTGGAATAAAAAACAATTATCATGGTATGATAGATACCATCTAATTAAATCATTTGCACTTCCCAAGTTAATTTTTCTCTTTCGAACAATTCCAATATTAATCCCACCAAAACTTTTAAAACAATGGCAAACCTTCTTCAATAAATTTTTGTGGCAAGATAAACATCCAAGAATTGCATTTACAACACTAAGATTAAAAAACACACAAGGAGGCTTTAATTTCCCAGATATTGATCTCTATCAAAAAGCTGCACGATTAAAAGATGTAATTTCTATAATACAGAAGGAAGATCATATGGATTGGATCAACTTTTTACAAAACACACAACAAAATGAATCCATTCAGGATCTTCTATGGAATAAACAACACGTCCGCCCAACAAACTCTAAACAAAACATCTTTTTTACAGCTATCCTAAAAGTATGGGATGCTTATAGAAATAAAATCACCCCCAAATATTCCAGGTTCTCTTCTTTTCTTTTTCAGGATTGGTTTCCACCGGGTCTCTCACCCGCATTCACTAAAAAATGGAGCCAAAACAACATAACAAGGCTAACTGATATTGCCTCCCGAGAAGGCTTACTAGATAAACCGGAATTGGAGCAAAAAATTAATAGTAATATATCATGGTTTATTTATTTTCAATTAAAGAATCTAGCCTCTTCTATAAACTTAAAGGACATTATGAAACAACCAAAGACTGCATTTGAACAAATTATAGATAGGAAAGGCCTTTCAAATAAAGGAGTAATCTCCAAAATTTATAATATTTTGCTACAAAACCTTAAACTTAAAACCTTAACATATCAGTCAAAATGGCACCAAGACTGTGACAAAATATTATCAAAAGAACAATGGGAAATATTATGGTCCTCTAAAATATTTAATTCATCAACAATTAGTATTAAACTACAGTCCTATAAGATATTAACAAGATGGTATCTTACACCCAAAAAATTAGCAGCTATTTATTCTCACAGTTCATCTTTATGTTGGAAAGGATGTGGGGATACAGGATCATATATACATTGCTGGTGGAAATGTCATTACATAGAAGAATTCTGGAATACAATCTTGCACCAAATCTTTTTGTTAACTGGCTACAAAATACCAAAGAAACCTGAGCTGATATTTCTGAATCAATGGGATGATATAGAGATCCCACCAATTCGACGAGACCTCATCAATGTCTTCTTAATGGCAGCAAAAAATTTAATTGCTTTAAAATGGAAATCACATACTGTACCAACAATTACCAGTTGGTATTCTAAAATATGGGACCATTTTTTATTTGAAAAAATCAATGATGGAATCTATCAAGCTGAAAATTTCCCCCAAACAACAAATTTTATGGAAAAATGGTTCCCTTTTTTTGAATACATTTCTAAAGAAAATCTATATCCTCCCAATAAAATATACCAAACAATCCTGAATCTATAATCCAAAATATATCAGATCATTCAACTTGAATTTGTCTTTCCATGTTTTACCCTTCTCTGTTATGTAGTTTTTAACAATTTACCCATGTTGTATTTCATATTGTAAACAGTTTTGTTAATAATTGAAATAAAAATATATATATAAAAAAAAAAAAAAAAAAAAAAAAAGTACTACGCTTCATTTTGAGATACAATTAAGCTCTGAAACTCTTTCAGTCCTAATCGTTAAGTGAGTATGTTTCATTCTTTGCCTCTAACCTGGTTTGCTCTATGTAGAGCTACTGGTCACTCACATCTTATTCCAAACAAACCTTCCAAGTCTGAGCAGTCTATCTGCCCTGACTCTCTCTAGTAGGTTCCTCAATTAAAATGTCAATAGCTTTTGGGACCTGGAGAAGGAATAGTTACTGAGCTCTGGTGCCTGATGTCATTAGTGATTCCCATGTCTATATAACCTGTGGTACTGGAGGCATGCTGGTCTATCTTGTTTATGGAGGCAGGAAGCTAGCAATTTTATGAAAAGAGAGATGGGACTGTTTGAAAGATCTAGTGTGCCAGTTGTGCTTAATATAAGCATGGCTGAAACGGGGGTTTGCTGGAGCTGCGCCAGGAATTCACATCCTAGAAACTTAGTCAGCACCATCTGGGACTTTTTAAAGCTGTTTTAAACAAAATACTTCATGGAACTAAACTTTGGAAATTTGCCCTACTATGCATTTTCTTGCTGTTCAGTTTGTATGTTAGTTTCTATTGCTGTTTCAATATAGACATTCATTTTGAATCTGTGACTTTAAGATGTGTTATTTGAATGTAGTGACAAAGAGAATAGGCTGTGATCTGGGAGGTCCCAGGTTCAAATTTTGCCTCTGATATGAACTCACTAGGCAACTTTTAGGCAAGCCGCTTTCTCTCTGAGCCTCAGTTCACCAACTGCAATACCAGTCTAAAGAGCTGCTAGAAGGACTACAGGAGGATAATGTATGATTATATACATACTCTCATGTAATTTACATGGTCTCTAGCTATGCACTGGTAGATACAAAACTTAAAGCTGAAGGGTTTTTAAATTTTTATTTATTTATGCAAAGCAAAAACAGAAAAAAATAAAAACAATAAAATGGTGATAAATCTCTATATAAGCTTCTATAAAAGGTCTCCAAATATCTACAATTATGTCCATACACAGTTGAGATATGTTCAAATGTTGATAACTTCATAAAGCCCTCAATCTAATGAGTTACGGGAAGTGCTTTTGTCGTTCCAATGCTGAAGTATAAATCTTTTAGTGACTGTATGGGCATAGTGGGTTCATTCCCGTTGACCATCAGTTAGGTCCCATGAGACGGGAAGTTTAAAAGTACATAAGCATTCTCAAAAATAAGTATTCCAATACAAAATTAATATGACTAATGACTTCCTCCCACTAAGACCAAATAACTAGACACGTCCAAAGCATATGCTCAAGAAATGCATTTTCTAAGTTACAATGCCAGCAACTGGACACGGTACTTAATCCTTTACTAAAAAGGAGCTGTGGTGTCCAATACACCTTATACATAATTTTTTGATGAATAAGTCACAGCTTAAGAGCCATAGAAGAAACAGGTGTAAGGCTTAAAGCCATGTTCCATTGTTTTGGCAGAACTGGATGATCTAGTTCATTATTCCATTCATCTCTGAGACCCTGCATATCATATATATTAACTGACATCAAGTATTTATAAACCAATATTGTAAGCTTTGTTTTCTGTGTTGATTCAATAATAGTTTCTAGAAGTAGGGGAGATTCTGAAACACTCAGAGCTGCAGGGCCATATTTAAATACCAACAAATATTGCAATTGTAAATATTACCATTCAGCAAAAGTTGACAAATCATATCTAGACCTCAGCTGAGAAAATGACAATTTAATTTACATGACTCTCTCTATGCATTGGCAACAAAGAATCTTAAAGCTAAAGTTGTGTTGGATTAGATAGCATATTGCACTGTTTGTCAGAATTTAAAATTTGTTTTTATGGAAGGAAATCTGAATTTTATTATAAGTCTCTATGCTTTGGGATTTGTATGCCTTTGTATATTCATATTTTTCTTTTAATTCTGTATCTTAAATGTGAAGGCAGCAACAGCCTTTGGCCATCAGCAATAAATAATTTGATAATGATAGTATGTGATGAGCTTTGATCACTGAAATCATCATCATCATCTATAATCTGCCTTTCTTACTGGGACAAAAAACTTTTCTGTCAGTCAGTAAGTAGATAACAAGATACGATAACATTTGAACCTAACAGCAAAGATTCAGCCTAACAGCAAAGATAGCAGAACAAAATAATGCAGTTGAGCTGTGATTCTAGAACATGTTTGAAGGGGGGGGAAGCAAACATATTTAAGGCAACAGGTCAATCAGTACAGGAAAAACTTTATCTCTAACAAAAGTCACCTCCTGAGCTGATCTATTACACCACAGCTTTGCTCCCTCTACAAGAATGCCCTCCTGAACAGTTGCATATTTTGCAAAATGGCAGAAGTCCGAGGGCCTTCCCAACAGCCTCAGACTGTTGCATAGTACATACACCTCCACAGAGAATGCGCATGAATAGTTGCTGATTTTGCAGGATGGCATCTTCAGAAGGCTTTGCTGAGATGAGTGGAACTGTCACAGCAGAGCAGAGCAGAGAAGGGGACCCTGCAAGTTATAGTCCCAAGGCCTTTAAAGGTCGTGTAGATGATAGGTGGAAATCTTGAATTAAACCTGGTCACTGACTGATGACCAATGCAGTGTCTGCAGGAAGGGAATGATGTGCCAGTTCTGTTTAGCCACCGATAGTAGCTGGGCAATAGCTACTATCAGTGGCTAAACTGATAACAGCAACTGCTGAAAAGCAGTTTTAAAACTCCTGTAAATCTATAAACAAACAAAGAAAAATAGTACGCCTGGTGTTACTGATGAAGATCAATACTCTGTTTCTGCACACACTTGAAGATTTTACACAATTGTTAGCAGGTAAAGGCTGTTTTTAACACGCAGTTCTTTTCAAAGTAAAACAGTTCCCCAAATAATGCAAGGCCAACTGCTCTAAGATAGCAATAGCCTAAAATTTCAAAAATAATTTTTCATGAGTAATTCTGCTTCTATCAATCTTATCCAAGAACAATTTGGGGGGGAGGGTATTCTAGTGTTCCTTTGAAGTGAAATTTACTAGGTCAGATACTGCATACCGTCTGGGCAAGTAAAATTAACTTCTTAATTTGATTGTCTGGATCTTAGGCAGCTGATGATTACAAAATAAATCAGCTGCCCCAATGAACTAACAGGACTCTCAGCAGTTAGAATGTATGACTGCTTGAAACATTGTGCCCCTGGAAGAGACCTTGAAACTTATTTAACAAATGTCTATTCTTTCTCTACGAGGATCAATATCCAACTGGCATCAGTGTATCTAAATTAGTTAGTTTTACTAGAAACTTTGCAGATTAGTCTTGACAGCTGTGTATTGACTTGCTCATAATTAAACATCTGGATGTTTTTTAATTAGCTGCTAAATTTGTTTTAAAATACAATGAATCGTGATATCATATAGAGCTGCAGGAGAATGCTTGTATCTTAACTGTTGTTTTGACATAGGGGTCCCAATCCAAATGTAGTCATTAGCAACTGTAATGACAGGCAAAGAAACTGGGTGCTTTCTGTCATCTGTAAGACTGGCCGCGCAGGCCCTTGAGGAGAGCAGAGGTTCATGCTCTGTCTCGCTGCCTCCTCGGCAGCCGACACAGCCAAGCTTTTCACTGAGGAGGCTGGCTGCTAGAAGCACGTGGGGGGGGGGGGGGAGTGGAGAGCCAAACATGTTCAGTATTTTAATTCCTTTCCACTTGGAGAGTCCAAGGAAATACCGGACTGTCCAGGTGAACCCTGGACCCTTGGCAACCCTACTGAAAACAGAGACTGCTTTAAAGGTGATACATAAATGAAATCTCCCACCTCTGAAAATCAGCAGTATGTGTAATATTTCACCTTTACAAACTTCTTATCTATCTGTGGTGGCTGTGCAAAATAGCTCCTATATTCTACAGAGAAAGATTCTAAGAGTTGGGTAAAAATCACCAAACAAAATATTGGCCCTGATCCCTGGCTAGCATTTGTGAGTATTTTTGAGGGCTGCCTCAGTAATCTTAGCCATAAAACCTCTTCCTAGCTATTCTGTATGGAGCTAGAATGTAGCTATATTTTGGAAATCTGACCCCCACCCACTCCCTCTCCAAATCTCTGCAGTATGGGATGAGAGAATTAAGAAAAATTATACCAAAAATTTTTAATAGATGCTGTTAAAAAATAATGTAGCAGATTACAGCTCCCAACAAAAAAATTATCTCTTTTGACCATCTTAGCAAATCTCTCCTCAGTCATATATTCCTAACTTAATTCTAAAAACAACACCATGTAGTAAAACACTCTTCTTTTACTATTTTTTCAGATTTTAAATCATAACTTTACATAAGTTAATTTTTTAAAAATTATAAATGTAAAGTGACAAAAAAGCTGAGCTGGATGAGAGAAAGGCACGTGCGCAGCTCTACACAGACCTCACAGAAAACTCTGGAGAAGGCCTAAAAAACTGCAGGGTCGGAAAATGCTAAACATACTGTACTTCCTTACTTGCATGGCATCAGAGACTTGGTTTGGTAGCTGTGGAATCTTGGGCTTTAAATCAAACAACACCAAAGGGTGGAGCTAGGTATGACAAGATATTACCAGATATTACATTTTCCCCAAATGCTAATGTGAGAGGAGAAGAAAGGGAACCACACCAGGGCAACAACAAACTGCATTCAGATGCCTCCTTGCTCCAGTTTGGCTTTGAACCAGGAGCCCTGGAATTCTGACAATCAAGCAGTTGCCTAAGTTTGCCTCTAGTTTAACAGGCCCTGTGCCAGCTTAACTGTACTAGCACAAAGCCAAAAGCAGTTAGAGAAGAGAACATGATGGGTAGGTGGAATCCAGGAAGGAAAGTTTAGTTGCACCCTGTTCATCCTCACTGAGCTGTCACCTCTATGCTTGCTCTAGCACAAAGCTACATCTAGAAAACATATGATCAGTGGCATATACCACTACAGCTGCAAGACAGTTCAAGATATCCTCGTCTTATCCCATGAATTAAGCAAGCGGAGGAAAGGGATTTTAAGTAGTAGCTTTGTCCTGTCCAAGGAACATCTGCATTGTATTTAATCACATCACCAAGCATGTGTATATTGTTGACAAGAGCATAAATGGAAAAGAAGGGAAATCAGTAAAAGGACACACCACACAAAGTAAGCAAGACAGGGCCCATGGCTCAGTGGCGTATCATGCAGAAGGTCTTAAGCTCAGTCCCTGCCATCTCCAGTTTAAAATATCATGTAGTAGGTGATGAGAAAGACCTCTGCCTTAGACTCTAGAGAGATGCTGCCAGTCAGAGAAGTCAATACTGACCTTGATAGACTCGGTATAAGGCAGATTTACAAGTTGTACAAATCACAAATGCTCAACTCACAACTCACAATGGAGGCCTGCAGAAGAGAAAAGAATCTGAGTAACACTTAGTTTCTCAAGCTCCTCACAGGTACACTGCCTCACATCTCTGAACACAACCTTCTGCCCTGAAGCTCAATTCTGCAGCTACCATAGGGAGTTCAAGGACAAAGCCAGGTCATCATGTGTGGCCCACAAATCAAATCCAAGGCAAAAAAAGTAGAAAATTCGGGTACTGATGACTGTGAATACCCCCTCACACACACACTTTTGACATTGTTGGGCTAGCACTGTTCCTCTTAGCAAGCAAGCAATCTGGAAAATAAGCAAAGTCACAAGTCCTGGGGCAAAATGCATCAGTGTAAAGGAGACGATGGCCTTCCTGACACTGTTATTGCCTCAGACAAAAGTGAGCTTTCCATGCAGGGAGAAGGCACAAGCAAGAGCATGCTTGCTGGGAAATGGAGTGGACTGGGAAAGTGAGCTGGGTCTTGTGGCACAGGGAGACGAATGTTTAGATGGAGCCAGTGGCACTCAGGCTAGGGTTGCCAGCCTCCAGGTGGTAGCTGGAGATCTCCCGGAATTATAACTCATCTCCAGGCCATAGAGCTCAGTTGCCCTGGAGAAAATGGCTGCTTTGGAGGGTAGATGGTATGACACTATACCCTGCTAAGGTCCCTTCCCTCCCAACCCCCTGCCTTCTCCAGGCTCCACTCCAAAAATCTCCAGGAATTTCTCAACCTGGACCTGGCAACCCTAACTCAGGCACTCTCTGCCACTAAAGGGTCAGCTGCTAATTGCCCCCCTTCTTTTGTTGCCTTATATGTCACACATATATAAGAAACAATGATACTGTAAACACATCCCAGTTAGAACCAGTGTTCTCAATGCCTCTTATACAGTTGTTTCACTTAGCACTCTGAATTTTTGTTTTGTTTTGCTCATTTAAAGTATTGCTGTTTAATTTTTAAAGTACAATACTTCCTTTGATGCTATTATTAAGTTCCTGAAGACAAACTCAATGTGTCTGGGTCAGAAAATCAATCTTCACCTTGTGCCAAAAGCAGATAGATAAAAGAAAGGCATTTTGTGATTAGGGTGCCACAACCGAAAAGGCCTTTTCTCTCAGAACACTTGTATAAGCTTTCTTATATTGAATCAGACAATAAGTCCACAATAGGTCCATCACAGTCAGTACTATCTAGTTAGACAGGCAGCTGCTCTCAAGGGTCTCAGTGAGAGGTCTTTCACATCACCTACTACCTGATCCTTTTAACTGGATATGCTGGGGATTGAACCTGGAACCTTCTGCTTGCCAAGGGGATGCTCTATCACTGAGCCACAGCCCTTCTTGTTATTGGTAATTACACCCCCTAGCAGCGGAATACCAAGACAGGCCTCCATTCTACAATGAACCTTTAGCCAGTGTAAACATTTCATTTCTTCCTGTAGTTTACAAGTATACAAGTCAGTAAAAATCTACTGTAACCACACAGTTTCATGGCAATATTTATAAATTACCTGCTATGTTAATTTAAGTTTTACCATTACAGCTCTAGTATAAAGTACAGAGTGAGATCTCTATAAGCATTCTTAATTTCTCCACAGATCCAAGCCCCTCAAATACAAGAATGTTATTCTTGTATATTGGCACATTGAGGGTCTGTTTATTTGTGAAAGGGAAGCAAAGGAATGGTGAGGAAAATGGCAAAGGAATGGTGAGTAAAAAGGGCTAAAAATTCCAATGAAATTCATTACCTTTCTCCCTTTTCTCATGATGATCGCTGTGGCATTATACCACAGAAACTCAGCACGGCCCAACAACTGTATCGCTGTCCATAAAGCAGCCTTGTAGCGATCAAAAAGCACAAAACGGAAGGTACGGTTCCCAACTTTCTCTCTCTCCTCTCCTATCTTGCTTGCCGCAAGTAAATGTGAAACCTAGAAACGGAAACTGGTTCCAGCAAAGAGTGCCTGCCCTGACCTGGACGCCCCAGGCTAGCCCAGTCTTGTCAGACGTGGAAGTTACTTGGATAGGAGACAACCAAGGGAATCCAAGGTTGCTATGCAGAGGCAGGCGATGATGTCTCTTGCCTTGAAACCCTTACGAGGACACCGTAAGTTGGTTACAACTTGATGGCACTTTACACACATAAGGAGAGCCTGGAGTCTTCTCATATTTCAAATGAAAGAACATTTTTCATCACATACACAGTCCCATTATACCAAGAGTGAGCGTTCTAGGACTAGCTGTTAAAGTATGAAGAAGCAGGCAGGATTTGTCAATGAGTCAGACAGCATGCTGTTTTCTAGGAAGGAAGCGTGCTAGACTTGCTGTCATTTGGAAGCAACCTTTAAAATATTACCTTGTAGCACAGGACACTAGCATTTTTTTTAAAAAAAGCAAACAACGCCCCCTTTTCAAACCTGCCTCTATATTCTTTCCATAGCCCCACATTAAGAATCCTGCAGTTCGTGTCACCTTCACGTTGCAATTCATTTCTGAAGACTGCAGATGACCTCAGCAATATTTTTAATACTTACAAACTCCCTGTGTTCTGTCCATTTCTTAATCCTCACAGCTGGAGATCCGCTGTTAGGAAATCATGATTCCCTCCTCTGCATCCGTCTCCTCCAGCAGGTCTAGTTAGAAAGATGACATCATCGCTACAGACATGCACCTGATTCTCAGGAAGCTTCCCCTCCTCCAACAAGCAGGTCATTTTTTTTTAAAGTGACAGCCGGAGACCGCCTTGCCAGCGTGTTCTCAGCACTGCAGAATGTACTCCCCACAATCATTCCATTTTTGCGTTTTCCCTGCTCTGCTTCACTCAGCCAGGATGCAAATTGCTCCCTTGGAAAAACCACAGCAAAGAAATCTCATTACAGCCGAAATGCAGGTCATATCATTCATAACTGCTGCACGCCAAGTAATATACCAAGACAGTACAGTCGGAGCTCATCATTCTGCCTCCAACGTATGAAGGCAGAAGGGAGGGATCTCTACCTACTTTACATCAAGGGATGAAATATGATGTAGCTTCAAGTAGTTGTGCTCTCTACTTCTTCCACTGCACAGCCATTCTGAAACTGCCCTTTTCACTCCCCCACTCCCCCCCACCCCTGCTATCGCTGGCATATTTACCAAATATATTATGCAGTCACAATCCAGGAAACAAATACAACAAAGAGAGGCAAACTTATTTTACTGCCCATTACGGACTGTTTTCTGGGGCCATAATTTGCTGCGCACAAAACCCTTCCTTTAAGGGAAAACAGCACTTATAAACTCACTGCGTTTTAAACTCATTTTAAGTTGTTTTAATTGTAATCTCTGTTAACGCACACATTTATGTTCCTCTGATGCATATTACACACATACCTCCCCATGTTTAGACAATAATGTTGTACCTAGGAGATTACCACCAGTAGATAATGTACCAGGTCCTTAATCAAACAGCAATACTTTAGCATAGGGGCTGGCAACCTACGGCTGAGCGAAATGTTTTTCAGTACTGAACCAAATATGGTTCTTTAAGAAACTAAAATGTCATCTTTAAGCTAATATATTGTTCTGGATGACTGTGGTCAGGCTTGATTTAAATATAGGTGTGCAATTAAGAAGCCCTGAGCGTCCAGTTATTTTTCCTGTATCAAATCATTTACCTCCTGGCTAGAGGTACATCATAGATAATGTTTTAGGTTCATGAACGAGTATTGTACACAAGTAATACAATTATGGAGTCTCTGCTTCCATTTTAAGCCTTTATTATTACAAAATAATTATTCAGTATTCTTGATATCAAATCAATCAACAGAAAATCATACTACCTATGACCCGAGAAATAGTACTATTGAACTACTGGAACGATCAAACAATCCCAAAGGTTAGGAAAAATCTTATTACAATTCTGCTTTCAATATCTAAGTCTGTTATCACTTTCAATTGGAAATCTAACAAATATCCGCCATCAATCACAACATGGTACAGTCACTTATAGGATTATTTTATTCTGGAAAAGCTAGCTAACCATATTATACAACTAGAAACTTCAAGATATAATTCATTTTTCTTTGAACAGCTACCAATCCTTGAATTCCTTACTGAAAATGAACCAATGAACCAAACAATACCAAATATGGAATACTATAAAGCAGCTATTACTGAAACCATCAAAAGGCAAATACAGCTATTATTGCGAATCATGATAACAATACGCATACTATGATTGTCTGCTCCAAATGTTTAACGTTACAGTTATAAGTTGTTGTTCAAAGGTTGTTTGTTTGTAATATAAAAATATATTGAAACAATAAAAAATTGTAAATGTTTAAAAACCCAGAAAATCATACCATTCATTATAACTACATATATCATTAAAGGAGAACAATTACATGAGTCTGAACTGGTGGCGACTGACTAGGAAACAGATCTTAGGGTCCTGGTGCAAAGTACAGTAAAAATATGGCTGTGCTGTGTGGCTGTGCTGAAATTTTGCACAAGGGATTATTTATTGAAAACAAAATGGCCAGACATCAATATACCCTCAGACCCTAAATACAGTCAGGCAGGAATAACCTACCTTCTCACTCCTAGTGCAGCCTGCTGAGTCCCCCAAATTCTGCTCCTGGGGCTCAAGGAACAGCATGGGAGGGGAGGTCTGCAGTGGAAAAAAGAGATCTGTAGGACGTGCTGCCCCTCCTCCACCAGCAGAAGTGCCATTACATTGGTAGAACAGCAACACCGGATCAAACCTCTTGGACTGATTGACAGTAGGGTTACATTTGAACACTGTGTGCAGTTTTCGGTGCTGTATCTCAAAACTGACACTGAACCACTAGAAGAGATTCAGAAAAAGGCAACCCAAATAATCAAGTGGCTGAAGCACCTTCTTTTTGATTAAAGGCTCAACTAAAGTATAGGATTTGTTAGTTCAGAGAAAACATGACTCCAGGCCAGACAAACATGACAGCGGTTTATGAAATTATGTATGGTGGGGGAAAAGTGGAGAGATTTTTTTATCCCTCTGCCATAATACAAGGACTCACACGCAGGCAGTATTTGATGGGCAGTAGATTCGGGTCGGATCAAGCAAGTATTACTTCATGAGTAATTAACTTGCAGAATTCACTGCCACAGGGTTTTATTTATTTATTTATGTACGTACTTCATTTAAAACCCACCTTTCCTCCCAGTGGGGACCCAAAGTGGCTTAACATCATTCTCTTCTCCTGCACTTTATCCTCACAACAATCCTGTGAGGTAGGTTAGACTGAAATAGTGTGACTGGCCCAAGGTCACTCAGCAAGCTTCCATGGCAGAATGGGGATTTTAACCTTGGTAGTCTACCAGAACCTTGTCCGACACTCTATCCATTATACCACACTGGATGTAGTAATATGTACCTCGGAGAGCTCTTAGATCTGCAAGTAAACATCTACTGGTGGTCCCTGGCCCCAGGGAGGCTTGGCTGGCCTCGACCAGGGCCAGGGCATTTTCTGTCCTGGCCCCAACCTGGTGGAACTCTCTGTCGGAAGACACTTGGGCCTGCCAAGATCTTGTATCTTTTCGGCGGGCCTGTAAGACAGAGATGTTCTACCAGGCATATGGTTGAGGCCAGCACTGGATCCATCTAATTAGCCTCCCTGCCGGTCTCCTGACAGTGGGGGGAGCATATGGTCCATCTGCCTCCTCATGCTTGAGGAGTTAGAGGTTCACCAAGCCCCACACCTCCACCCTTTTCTTCCCTTGTGTATGGTGGGCAGGGCAAGGGGGAAGGGTGTCCCATCTGGAATGCGGATATCCATGTTTGTACTGAGATGCTATTTTATTGGTTTTACCTATTGTACCTTATTCATGATTGTAACCCACCCTGAGCCTGCTTGCGGGGAGGGAGGGCTAAAACTCCAATAAACAAACAAACAAACAAACAAACAAATAAATAAAGGCCACTAGTCTACTTAGCTTTAAAAAGGGATTTGAAACATTCATGGAAGATACATCCACCAATGGCTATTATGCTCCTAAAATAAAAGAAACCTCCATATTGAGAGGCAGTAACCCTCTAAATACAGTGCAGGAGGGCAATGACTGGAGGAAACCTTGACCTTTATGCACCGCCTGTAGGCCTTCCAGAGGCAGCTAATTGGTCACTGAGTGAACTGAAATGCTAGGCTAAATGGACCATTGGTCTGAACCAGCATAGCTGTTCTTATGACAGCAAAGGTTCGGCATCTCAACTGAGCCACAAACTCCCTGCTGAAGAGGAAGCCAGAAAGAATGCAGTGCAAAACTGGCAGTGGGCTTTTGGCTCAAGTTCTCAGCTCGGAATGAGCAGATCCCTCCAGTTCTGCTCCTTAAGTCTTCTAGATTCTACTTCAATTGCTTTTCAACAGAAAAGAAAACTTTGAGTTGTTGATAATGGTATTTTGTGCATATCACCTCATATGCTGCTTGGTGCCCATTTTCCCTTTGAAATTTCATATGGACGCAATAGGCAAAATAAAAATGATGTATATGCATAAACTGAAAATGTTTGTTCCAGCGGAGCACAGTGATTTTACTTTGTATCTGTATATTTTTAATGCTTCTTTCAGGACAAGCACTCGAGCAGAATTGAAGCTTAAATATATATATCCATTTAGGTCTCCTAGTCCTGGATGACCTCACAATAGGCATCCCTTTACTAAAAGAGTGAGGGATACAATGGCCCCTCACACCTGAAGCCCAAAATATGAAGTAATTTAACTACAACCTGTTTATTCTTGAGTCTAAAAGGGGTTAAAAGAGAAACTGCAATTGTTTATACTGAACACTAATTGAACTATCCTATTAAAGCACTTCAAATAAGCTGATATGTCAATTCTTTTCACTTCAGTACATTTGAGATCATGGTGACATTTTGCACTAGTTTTTGCCCCAAATATCTAAATATATTACTAATATCTAAATATATCTAAATATATGTTACTTCCCATCACAAGAATTATGAATACCTGCGACACTGCAGAAGATATTAGAACTTCATAAAATGATCTAAACTTTGTAACTATGAGAAACTGGAGGGTCAATCTACACATTTTGTGGGAGATCTATCGTTAGATCCCCCGATATTTTCTTTAACATTAAAAAGCAGCCACAGAGAGGGGATAGGAGAGTGGCTGATTTAAAGCAAGGCCCATCACTTAACTCTCCCCATTGAGCCATTTATCCAACAGAAACTGCCTTTATTAAAGGGAGGAAAGAGATACTTTTCTAATGCTAATGGATAAGCAGACATCCAACTATAAAATGGCTTCTTTTAAGTGATAATCCATAACCCAGTTCAACAAGAATCCTTACATTTTAAAAATTTAGACCAGCATCCTAATCCTAAAGAGTTTTCTCATATATATATATAAGGTAGCCAACTCTGGGTTGGGAAATTCCTGTAGATTTGAGGGTGGAGCCTGGGGAAAGTGGTGTTTAGAGAGGGGAGGGAGCTCAGCGGGGATATGATGCTATACCGTCCCCCTCCAAAGCTGCCATTTTCTCCAGGGGTACTGATCTCTGTAGTCTGGAGATCAGTTGTAATCCCAGAACTCTAGCCCCCACCCAGAGGTTGGCAACCATCTACCTTCACTATCATTTTAACATCCTGCTCTGCAACTTGTACTGGCAGCATGAATCGAATAAACAGGACAAATAACATGCCCTATGAGGACCATGCTGCAAGTTCCCAAATCAGTTTCTTATTTGGCTAACATGAATCATACAGATTTCTGTATTAGATTTCTGCTGTTTTCAAATTTCTGTAATCTATACACCCTCTTGTATTGGTTATTAATGTTCCAGCTGTGAATCATATTGAATTACACTGTGTAATCTGCCTTGAGTCTCAGTGAGAATGGCCGACTATTAAATAAACAAATAAATAAATTAAATGCGACCTGCCTAAATCCAAGCAAATACACCAAATCAACTGCTTTGTGCACTGAGCTACTGGATATCAGAACTTTTTCCAGTGCAACAAAAGTGTAACTTTTAAATCAAGTTGTATAATAAGACTCAATTAAAAGGCTGCCAACTTTGCACCAGCCAGATCCATCAAGCAAGCACTCCAATGCCAGGCAGAGAAACTTTCCTCCTCCAAGGTTTCATGATGTTTATATTGTCATTTTTCCCTGATGTTATTCCAAGACCTCGAAGTATATCCAAAAGAAAAAGACAGTCTGACCATTAAATGGAAGAAGCACTCCCAGCATGAGATCTGTTGCAAAAATAAAAGACATGCAAGAACTCTCTGGAGCAGACAGAACACAGAGGCGGCAATACTGGTCACCACTCCCAACATATGCATCCAACTGTCCCCAACACACATCTTCCTCAGGTATTTCCACAATGGAAAACATTTACAAACTGCCCCTCAGCAGTAGCTCCCAGCATGATGAAAACACAGTAATTTAACATACACTCAGTGTCAGAAATTTGCTTCTCCAGGGACAGAGGGAAAACAATACTGAGGCATTTAGGCATGAACCTCAAAAATTTAGGTATCTGGGATCCTTTCAGCTCTTCCCACTTTTCCCCAGAGATGCCTGTGTTCCAGTAACATGCTCCATATGCAGGTCCATCCCCAGGAATTGTTGTGATCTCTGCAAAAGCTGTAGAAGGTTTACTGAGACCTCAAAGTATAACTCTCTATTGGCAATTTGTACAAAGCTAAACACTTAATGCAAAATATTATCGATATAAGAGCAATTCACCTTTGGTCTATTAACTAAATTGTAGCTGTTGCTCTTTATTACAACATACTATAAACATATGCTAAGTCCATAATTCCACCAGCTTTCAGCTTTGAAGAGTTCTCTTATGATTAAATTGGCTAAATATCAAGTCACAGTCACATCCTTCAGAACAATAGACTGCCTTTTGACACTGGCTTCCTAACCACAGTCAGCAGCTAAACATTTCAATCAATATTTTTAACACCCTACTTGGCAGAAACAAAGGTCTTGCTCTTGACAGATGACAACCACAGAGAAACCTGGGACCTTTGATACTGCTACAGAATGGCAATCATCATAGCCCATGTCCACAGCCGCCACTAATCTACCCCAAGCTTTAATGCCTGTCCGAACACAAAGGTTCAGCTGGCTAACGGGCACAGAAAGAAGTAGAAAAGGTGAAAAACGTGGTTGGAGCCTTCTTTCAGTCCAAAGTATAATACAATTTTAACTCTATATATACATAATTTAATAGTCCTATATCAAAAAGTGCCCCAATCTCACAGCCAAATGTAGTCTCAGGACTGCTTATAAAATTCTCAAATTGTATTTAGTATTTCCCCAAGAAGAATGGGTTTCTTTAAAAAACTGTAAACTTTGTAATATTTGGATTTCTATTAACTTTTTTAAAGGCCTTGTTACAGGTCAAAGGCACTTTAGACTGCATAGAACAATACGATGAACACGCTGCAACATTAACAAGATTTCAGGAAAGCTTGGGGTTCAGCAATTAACGTTTTACAGAGATATCAAAGACAAAAATTTCCATAAATGATCTGAAGTCTCAGAGAGCGAAATTTGCAGATGACACTACACTCTTAGTGAAACTCCAAACAAATTGTGAGAAGTTCCAAAAGGATTTCTCTGAACTGTAAGTGCACACTGGAGCAAAATATTCCAAATTTACAAATGCACTGATAAGGTATAATTGGGTTATTATGAGTACTGCGATCTCATGGTCTTGGTAGACAGCTCATTAAAAACATCTAGTCAGTGTGCATTAGCATCAAAAGAAGTCACATTCTATATTAGGGACTATTAGGAAAGGTATGAAAATGGCCAGAACCATAATGCTGCTATATAAACCTACAATGCAGCCATGTTTCAAATCTGTGAACTGTTCTGGTTACCATATCTCAAAAAGGATATGGTAGAGCACAAAGGTAAAGAAGAGGCAACCAGAACAATCAAGAGCATTTCTCTTCAAGGACACTGAGCAGTCATGGACAACGTTTTGGGCTCAAGCATGAGCACACGTGCACACACATATACACAAAAAAAAACCCCAACACTGTAGTGTCTACCTGCGATGATGCCAGCAAACAAATGAGGGTGGGAGGTTAAAGCTAGCTTTAAGAAATGAATGTCCTCAGTGGCTATTTTATGTGTTGTTAGGTGACTACAACATTGCTAGCCTTCAAGCCTTGGTTTCTATCCCTAAGCAGGGGGAGGGGGACAGAGCCCTTTCCAGAGCTGTGTTGGTTACAAATTGCTGAGAGACCATTAATGCTCCTGGCACATCACTGGGGGCCACTGAGGAGAAAAATAGTGATAAGAGTAAGATTTTTGCCAGCATCTTTGCTGCTGTCACCACCACAGACAAAGCTTCAAGATGAACTCTCAAATTGTTGTCAACACAAGATTTCTTCCACTGTCAGTCTAGTTGTTATTACTGATGTTTTATCAACCTAACTCTCCAGAAAAATCACAGGGCTAAAATTAGCTCTTACATGCAGGAGAGGGGCTCTTAGGAATATTTGTACCTACTACACAGATTGTCTCTTCATTTCAAATGTCAACCAAAGTTTAAACAGAACCACCAGCTTCTCAATATTCTGTCAGAAAGCCAGCTGGAACCATCATTTTCTGCTGGCTGACCATTTTAATAACCCTCACAACATCTCCACAGAGATTCTGGGTCTCCATTAGTTTAACCCTCACCAGGTAGTACCCCTCGATAAGTAGATCATCTTCTCATACAGTACATAATATCAGACCACATTTTTACCTGCCACATGTAGGAACAAATATTGACTGAGATGGCTTCACCACTTTTTATAGTTCCTGTGAAGTCCTAAGTCTTTTCTGACACAGCATGAACGTTGAAATCCCCCCAAACCATAAGTCTTTGCACCTCCAACATTGAAGTCAGCTGTGACAGTACAGCTAGGGAAACTGTTGGGCAGTGGGACGAATGGTACATAAAATACTTATCTTGTAAGACCAACACTTACACTAGAGGGCACCTGATGAGAGAAGCAGAAATTGAAAAGATTTCAACAGGGAGTGGAGTCTGCAATCTACGATTCATTGAAGATCATGAGGTGGTGGTGGTTCTTGAGCGAGACGGAGCCCTTGCCTAGTTCCAGGTTGATGTCTGAGTCCCAAGGTCGTGGCTGAATCCCAATTGCTGGGTGAAAGAGCCTTTTTAATACTTTTTGTCTGTTGGATGGCTGAGATTTGAATTTGGGATGGGGGGGTAGTAGTTTTTGGTAGCAGGATTGACTGTGAGGGTGTGCCAGAGAACTGACTGAGTTAAGATGAAAAAACAAAGGACTACTTGGTGGGGCGGGAGGCTGGTAGAAGTCAACCTAGTTAATGTCCTGCTTCTCTGGGCAAGGCAGGATACCTGCTTTCATTCTAGGGGCAATTTAGTCTACTATTCTGGAGGGAATAGCAGCTGAGTGGAGTTAAAGTAATCACCAGGCTTCCAAGACAGGCCCCTAATAAAAGATGCCTTGAGGCTCTTCTGGGATTGGCTGGCATTTTATTTCCCCTATATGTATGGGTAGTTTTAAAGTTCTCTTTAATGGTAGAAAATATGCTATCCAAAATAGGAGAGGGACCCTAGTGGCCATTTTCTCTTGTTTAATACATCAGAGGTAAAAGAATTCAAGGGTGGGGACCTCCTAGGTAGCTGCTCCCCGTGGAGGGTGCTTTCTTGGCAAAAAGCAGTACAGCATCATTGGCAGTGCAGATCTCCAAGTTATACTTAGCCACTATCCTAAGCAGTTCGCACACTGCCTCTAGGAACATACCCATAATCTGCTTGTGAATCCATTGTCCTTTTAAAGCAGATTGGTCACCTTTGCAAAGAGTTTCTTAGGAAAGTTAGCAATCACTTAAGAATTCCATAATCCAAATGTAGTTTATGGAGAGAGTTTATTAACTCTTGAGATTTTTCAACTGAAGATTACATGACGTAAAGAATGTGATGAAAATTTACTGCATTCGATGGACAGCATCTCTTATGACATATTAATGTTGTTGTTTTTACAAGACAATTTACAAGACAATGAGAGGCCTACAACAGTCACCCAATGGAACTATAGCTACATATGTGAGTGACAGCACCAAAAGACTGTCTTAACATGAGAACGTAACAGTAGAGAATATCTGGGGTTTGGGAGATATCAGGGCTTGCACATAAAACACAGGGAAAAAAATCCCCAAACTATGATGAAAGACTGAAATTGAGGCCTCATTTCGTAGCATATTGTGCAGTAAACATATATTTGAACTAAAACTCCAGCACAATAATATTGTGCAGTACATACGTAATATTTTCAGAGTGATGAGCATATATTAATGTCACCATCGCATGTAGTACATGCATACGTTTCTTCTGTCCCACTGCGCTCTCAGATCAAACTATGCAGGTTTTCATCGGGCTTCAAGTGAAACCCAATTCCTGCATCCTTAGGGAAGGCAGAGTACAGAGATGTATATACAAATGTTGGGTGCCTCTGTGACGTAACTGGATCCAAGTAATATGGTCGCTTCACTCCCCAAGGAATACTGCAACTGTACAAAAATTTTTAATAATGCTTTAAGGAAGGTGAATGATGAATGGCATATTCATATAAATACATGTGTTGCTTCAAAAAGAAACAAAATAGCGCAAATAGGCATAATATTCACACAATTTCAACATCAGTTTATACCAAAATGTATATTTAGAAACCATCAAACGGTATATATATCATTATCCAGCGCTGTCATTTTAAGAATTTCAAATTACAGTGCATATAAGCAAAACTGTTAATAACAGCTCCACATAGCATTGTGCCAATCTGACCATCTTGATGGATAAGTTGTCTTTTTTAAAACAGAAATTTAAGTAGACAAAGCTGAGGTATTGTCTATTGAACTTTCAAATTTGGCTTGGGAAAAAATTATAATCTAACATTTTCTACCGAACTCTTGGTGCTGGTGGGAAGTGCCTCAAATCACAGCCAACTTATGGGACCCTGTAGGGTTTTCAAGTCGAGAGACATTCAGAGGTGGTTTGCCATTCCCTGTCTCTGCACAGCAACCCTGGACTTCCTGAGTGGTCTCCAATTACTAATCCGGGCTGACCCCGCTTAGATGTGATGAGACTGGTCTAGTCTGGGGTCAAATCCACATTACTCATTCTAAGTCGCATGTTCCCCGCATTCCCCACGCAATCCCGAGTGCCGGTCACATTACCTCATTAAACAGACGCATTTCATTCGCATTTCTCCCAAATATGTGGTCACAGGTTTTCAACAGGAGTTTCACGTTGGCCGTGAACGGGCCAATGCGCAATTTACACGTTTTTTTAAAAAACCACCCCCCCCTTCCTGTCTCTCCGGCCGTTCCGAGAGTTCCTATTGGCTGATTCAACTTGCAAGTGCTCCGTAGTCTGCAAAAGACTGTTTTTTACTTCATAGCATTGGATTTATTGATTATGCTGTTTCTGAATCAAATCTGGTAGTTTGAAAAATCATTTTGGGGTGAATCCATCCTCAGAACAGACTCGCGAAACTTCCTTTTTAACTGTTTTTTATTTTTTTTATTTTATATTACTGTAATATCGAAATTATGAAATATCGAAATAATGACACTCCAAGGAAGTGAAACTGGCAGCGTTCTTGTTGTCAAGGAGAATGAGGATCTTGTGGAATCAGGGCACCGTATTGAGGATAAGGGGAACATGCCCTCAGAAGGGACCTCTTCTTCAGTTGGTGAGCAGGTTTCCTTTCGCATCAAGGAACCATCCCTGGGTGGGGCGGGAGGGAGGCTCTTGGTAGTTGGTGATTCGATCCTTAGACAAGTAGATAGCTGGGTGGCACAACCGCGTTCTGACCGTATGGTGACTTGCCTGCCTGGTGCGAAGGTAGCGGACATTACGCGTGTTATAGATAGGCTGGTAGATAGTGCTGGGGAAGAGTCAGCGGTCGTGGTCCATGTTGGAACCAACGATGTTGGGAAATGCAGTCGCGAGGTCTTGGAACAAAAATTTAGGCTGTTAGGCAGGAGACTCAAGGCCAGGACCTCCAAGGTAGCCTTCTCAGAAGTGCTACCTGTTCCACGCGCAGGGCCAGAGAGACAAACGCAGATCAGAAGTCTCAATGCGTGGATGAGACGATGGTGTAGGGAGGAAGGGTTCAAGTTTGTTAGGCACTGGGATTCTTTTTGGGACAAGCGGGAGCTGTACAAGAGAGACGGTCTCCACTTGTCCCGAGAAGGAACCCGGCTGCTGGCACTTAAAATCAAAAAGGTGGCAGAGCAGTTTTTAAACTAAATGCTAGGGGAAAGCCGACAAGAGATAAAGTGTCTCTGGTTCAGGATGGTTCATCTCAGAGAGATGAAGGGCTAGGTATAACACTTCTACAGGGAGATAGATTAGAGTTGTCAACTGAGATGGAGACAAACAGTGCAGATGACCTAACTACGTCTCGAGGCAAAGTGTGCCGGGGAAGTTACAGGTGTTTATATACAAATGCTAGAAGTGTCCGAGGTAAAATTGGGGAGCTGGAATGTTTAGTGTTGGGCGAATCCATAGACATTGTGGGCATATCAGAAACTTGGTGGGATGAGGAAAATCAGTGGGACACGGTGATTCCTGGATATAAATTATATCGGAAGGATAGGGAGGGAAGGGTTGGTGGTGGGGTGGCTCTATATGTCAGAGAAGGTATACATTCCAGTAAGATTGAGAAGGTAACTGAATTAGATTCGCTTCTGGAAATGCTATGGGTTGAAATTACGGGCCCAAATGGAAACTTAACTGTGGGAGTTTGTTATCGCCCTCCAGATCAGAAAATAGAGGAGGATTATAAAATGATGACAGGATTAAAGATGGCTGCTAAACAAAAAAACTGTGTTGTAATGGGTGATTTTAACTACCCACACATTGACTGGGCCAATGGGTGTTCGAATCGGGGGAGAGAAAGTGAGTTTCTAGACTGTCTCAATGACTGTGCTATGGAACAGATGGTTACAGAACCTACTAGGGGAGAGGTGATCCTGGATTTGGTCCTCAGTAATGCTGAAGACCTGGTGAGAGATGTAAATGTGATTGCACCACTTGGGAACAGTGACCATAATGTTATTGAGTACAACATATGTATAAATAGGAAATTGCCAAATAAGACCAACACAGCCATGTTTAACTTCAAAAGGGGTAACTTTTCTGAGATGAGGGGGTACGTGAAGAAGAAACTGAAAGGGAAAGTAAAAAAGGTCAAAACACTTGGGGAATCTTGGAGACTATTTAAAACTACAATCCTGGAAGCTCAAATTAAATATATACCGCTGGTTAGGAAAGGCACAAATAGGTTTAGGAAAAGGCCAGCATGGTTAACAAGCAATGTAATAGAAGCTGTAAAAGGTAAAAAGGATTCTTTTAGGCAGTGGAAAACTAGTCGGAGTGAGGTTGATAAAAAGGAGCATAAGCTGTGGCAAAAAAAGTGCAAGTCTGTGATCAGACAGGCAAAAAGGGAATATGAGGAGCATATTGCAAAGAACATAAAGAAAAACAATAAACAATTCTTTAAATATATTAGGAGTAGGAAACCAGCTAGGGAGGCCGTGGGGCCCTTGGATGACCAAGGCGTAAAAGGATTACTAAAGGGTGATACGGAAATGGCCGAGAAGCTGAATGCGTTCTTTGCTTCTGTCTTCACTGTGGAAGATAAGAAGTGCATGCCCACTCCGGAAGCACTGACTTTGGGAGGGGTTTTGAAAGACCTGAGTCACATTGAGGTGACGAGAGAGGAGGTTATGCGACTGCTAGATAATTTAAAAACTGATAAATCACCGGGCCCAGATGGCATACATCCAAGAGTTCTGAAAGAACTCAAGTGTGAACTTGTAGATCTCCTCACAAAAATATGTAATCTGTCATTAAACTCTGCATCTGTTCCTGAGGACTGGAAGGTAGCTAATGTTGTCCCCATCTTTAAAAAAGGTTCCAGGGGAGATCCGGGAAATTACAGGCCAGTCAGCCTGACGTCAATACCGGGTAAGTTGGTGGAAACTATTATCAAAAATAAAATTAGTGGGCACATTGATGACCAAAAGCTGATGAGGAAAACTCAGCATGGGTTCTGTAAGGGAAGATCTTGTCTCACCAATCTGTTAGAGTTCTTTGAGGGAGTGAACAAACAAGTGGACAAGGGAGACCCGATAGATATTGTTTATCTTGACTTCCAGAAAGCTTTTGACAAAGTTCCTCATCAAAGGCTCCTAAGTAAGCTCAGTAGCTATGGGATAAAGGGCCAAGTCCTCTTGTGGATTGAAAACTGGCTAATTAATAGGAAACAGAGAGTGAGCATAAACGGGCACTTCTCACAGTGGAGGGTGGTGAGCAGTGGGGTGCCACAGGGGTCGGTATTGGGTCCAATGCTTTTTAACTTGTTTATTAATGATTTGGAATTGGGATTAAGCAGTGAAGTGGCTAAATTTGCAGATGACACGAAATTGTTCAGGGTGGTGAAAGCCAGAGAGGATTGTGAGGCACTCCAAAGGGATCTGTCGAGGCTAGAAGAGTGGGCATCCATGTGGCAAATGAGGTTCAATGTAGCCAAGTGCAAAGTAATGCACATTGGAACCAAAAATCCAAAATATAAATACAAGTTGATGGGGTCTGAACTGGCGGAGACTGACCAAGAGAGAGATCTTGGAGTCATGATAGATAACTCACTAAAAACGTCAGCACAGTGTGCGACTGCCATAAAAAAAGCTAATGCTATGCTAGGGGTTATTAGGAAAGGGATTGAAAACAAATCAGCCGGTATCATAATGCCTCTGTATAAATCGATGGTGAGGCCTCATTTGGAGTACTGTGTACAGTTCTGGTCGCCACACCTTAAAAAAGATATCATAGCACTGGAAAAAGTACAGAGAAGGGCAACTAAAATGATTAAAGGGTTGGAACACTTTCCCTATGAGGAAAGATTGAGGCGCTTGGGGCTCTTTAGCCTGGAGAAAAGACGACTGAGGGGAGACATGATAGAGGTTTACAAGATAATGCACGGGTTAGAGAAGGTCGAGAAAGATGTGTTTTTCTCCCTTTCTCACAATACAAGAACTCGTGGGCACTCTATGAAATTATTGAGCAGTCGGGTTAGAACAGATAGAAGAAAATACTACTTTACACAAAGGGTGATAAACACATGGAATTCGTTGCCACAGGAGGTGGTGGCAGCTACAAGCATTGCCAGCTTCAAGAGGGGACTGGACAAATATATGGAGCAGAGGTCCATCAGTGGCTATTAGCCACAGGAGATAGATGGTATTCTCTTTGTGGGGAGGTGGTGCTCTGTTGTCTTGGTGCTGGAAGGAAGGCAGTGGGAGGGCTTCTGGTGTCCTGGCCTCACTGACAGTCCTTTAGATGGCACTGGATTTCTAGCCACTGTGTGTGACAGAATGTTGGACTGGATGGGCCACTGGCCTGATCCAACATGGCTTTGCTTATGTTCTTATGTTCTTATGTTCTTAAACTTCAGTAAAATTCAGGCACTGAACTGTCCTGCATAGGAAATGCCCACGAAAGCTTCCCATATGCTTCCAAATTTCCAAAAAAGAAACGGGAGAGAGCCATCAGTGCTGTCAGTGGGGGAAAGAGAGGCATCATTATCTTCAATGATGTTTCTTCATAAGGCAAGATCGAAATAACGGAAAAGTGCGCTCAAAAAAATAAAAAAAAATGGGCGGGAAAAAAGGTCCCGCCCAAAAAAGCGGTTTTCGAGCGGTCGTGTGATCGGAGGGACGCGCAAGAAAGACGGATTGGAAGCAGGAATGTGAACGAAGTGGAAAAAATCGTGGATTGGAGGCAAACAGACGATATTCGATAAACATGCGGGTAATGGGTGAATGTGGATTTGACCTGGGTCATCTAGGTCAGGTTCCAATAAACATTTCAAATGAATACTAAATAAAATATAATTTTTAAGATTTCCTGGATCACATAAGAATGTATTTCTGAGATACTGAACCTAATATTATTTTATTCAAGCTTGCAATAATTTTCTACTTATAATTATCAATAGCTTGACACAAGTCCATCGCAAAAGCTGTGAATTCATTTTCCATTTAGTCATAGCAGCAAGTTCCTAAAGGTTTTAAGATAATGCTGGGACTGGCCATATGGTTGGGTTTATAAAGTGATCACGGAGGATTGCTCCTGGGAAGCTTCTCTGCATAAGGAACTGTTGCTATATTTAACATTAATCTACTCATATCCAGAGCAGAGTAGACAATTGGTATAGGCAGTCTTAAAAGTGTTGTTAAATGTGTGTGATACCTGATCTTTACCCCACGCTCTATTGAAAAAGACTGTAAGGATTTGGGGATGAAGTGGCATCTGGATAGCTCAAGGGATTGGTAATAGGATACACGGCTTTGCAATGCTGGGCTGCTGGTTTAACTCCAGACCAGGCCTGTAGTCATGAAAAATTAGTGCCTAACAGCTGTGGTCTCAGAGAAATGAACTGGTGACCTCAGCAAAAGTTTACAGAAACAATCACATTTTACATTGCTGATCATTTCATCAGTCATTACTTTTATAGAGAAAACTATATGGTTATAGAGTGTTATAAATATATTCTAGATCTTTTTTCCTCAGACAAAATACAGTCAAAAGACCTGACTGGTTTAAAATATGCTTTGTACAATCTCTCATTCTAAAGAAACAGAATGCCATCCAAAAGGAGTATGGAAGTTTGGTTGTTGTGGATTTTCTGGGCTGTATAGCCGTGGTCTTGGCATTGTAGTTCCTGACGTTTCGCCAGCAGCTATGACTGGCATCTTCAGAGGTGTAGCACCAAAAGGCAGAGGTCTCTCAGTGTCACAGTGTGGAAAGGATGTGGGCGGTTAATTTATATCTACTCAGGAAGGTGGGGTTGGGCTGGGTCATCCTGTAAGAGTTTCCCAGGGTGTGGAATGCTAACGGAGGGAGGCTTCACTGTATCCTGAGGTTCTTTTGCATATGGATTGGTGCTTGATATGCTAATCTTCTCTGCCGGGCTATTGTCGGGTATAGAGTATTTTGTTAGCCTGGTGTTTTTCAGGACTGGAAACCATGCTCTATTCATTCTTAAGGTCTCTTCTTTCCTGTTGAAATTGTGTTTATGCTTATGAATTTCAATGGCTTCCCTGTGCAATCTGACAAAGTAGTTGGAAGTGTTGTCCAGTATTTGAGTGTCCTGGAAGTTTAATTCATTATCCTTCTCTCTTGCATTTTTTCCCTATGGAATTCAAAGTGTTATACAAAGAGTTCCCAGGCAGTCTATAAGGGCCTAACCAAACCCAAACCTGATTTAGCCTAGTTGTTGTACCATTGCCTAGGTGAAAGATACAGCATAGCCACCTTACGTGACCAAACAACCACTGCATGATGTGGTTATGACAGACCAGCTGCAGTTCAGACAGGAGGAAATGCATAGTACAGAGGTTAGAATGGTCGGGACTTCAGAGATTTCAGTTCAAATCCTCACTGAGTCATGGCATTTATGAGATGATCTAGGTTGATCACACTCTTTTAGACAAACCTACCTCACAGGGCTGTTGAGAGAATGAGAGAGAGAAAAAATCATGTATGCTGTACTAAGTTCCTTACAAGAACACTGGATTAAAATGTATAGATTTACATCGCAGTATCTTATAGATATAAGAATCTCAGGGAGTAATTGTGCAAATTTTTGTTTATTAAATTTGCAATCAACCTGAATATGCATAAAACAATATGGCTTTCTGGACTGAGTTACTCAGACTTCCAGCTGATTTCAATGGTGCCTACTCACAAGGAAAATTGCAGAACTGAAGCCTTCTCTAAAATAGCTTTATGAGGTCTTGCCTTGGTGATGAGAGGCTAATATTATATTTTTGCTTAGCTGACTCCTGCAAGAAGCAAGTCAAAGACCAATAACGGCACCAACATCCAAGAGAACACCAAACCTCTTTCATACATTTAAGAGGAAGCATGAAGAGGGAATGGCAGCCATCATGATAGAAGGGGGAGAGAGAAAGGGAGACCACCTCTAAAATGGCAGCCACTGGGGACACTTTTTTTAATGAGGGTGGTTTCTAATAGCGCTAATATAAAAGTGATGCAGGAGGTCCTCCAACCGGACCTACTCTAACAGGAGTTAACAATTCAGATGGTATATAATACTAAAGTAATCATGTCTGAGTTCTATGCCATCTAGGTTGCCAACTTCCAGGTGGGGCCTGGAGTTGCCCCAGAATTATAACTCGGCTCCAGACCACAGACGTCAATTCCCCTGGAGAGAATGGCAGCTTTGTACAGTGGACTCTAAGGCATCACATTCCTGCTGAACTTCCTCCCCTCCCAAGCTCCACTCTCCCAAGGCTCCACCTCCAAATCTTCAAACATTTCTGTACACAGAGCTGGCAACCCTAATACCAATCAGAGGGAAGAGACAGCGGCCTCCTGCCTACCCCAATTCCAACTGTGTTAAGGTCAGTGTATAGCTGCAGTGATCCCACCCGCACCTCACCCATTTGCACTTCTAGCCTTTCTTTGAAAAGGGAATGTATCTCTGTATAATTCCACCCCTAATATATTCACCACTGTTATCTTACAAACAGCAGACACTACCAAAGATGAAAGGGGTCACATTTTACCAAAATGATAGAATGGAAAATAGTAGTTTGCTTGGCAATGAAAATGTACGTCTTAAGTCCTTTACTGTACTGTTTAAAGGGATGATTCAGACAAGGTGGGGTGGATCCTATATCTACCCCCCCCCCGCAATGTCTGAAGCCTTCCTCTAGCTCAAGGAACTTTTGTCCAACTTCCATTGGAAGAAGAAACACTTCAGATGGAGGAAGCCTCCTTAGGCTGGAGGAAAACTACTTGCAGGGTAGCTGGATGCAGTCCAGTGTTTTAACTGGAAACCCGGGCCCAGCGGGACATATTATCGTTCCGCCGGGCCTGTAAGACAGAGCTGTTCCGCCAGGCGTTTGGTGATTGAAGGGGGCGGTGCCATGTCGGCCTCCCACCTTTGGGGTGGGGAAGGTTCTCCCCACCACTGCACCTTGTTAATTTGTTTTATTATTTGTATATTGATTTTAGTTTTTGTTTTTATCAATTTTAACTGTTCACCGCCCAGAGCCCCTGGGATGGGCGGTATATAAATTGAATAAATAAATAAATAAATGTTAATTTTCACCTTTATATTCCTAAACATCATAAGCCCTTAAAGACTGCCTTGCTCCTTACATCCAACTGTGATCTCTATATTCACCCCAGAGTAGGCCTGATGGTATCCCTGGTATAGAATTCGAACTACGAAGGACAATCAGAAGCACTACAAGGTGTAAAATGCTCTTCCTCCTAAGAAACAGCACATCTAGAAGCAAGGCAGGAGTTTTTGGGGGGATGGAGTAATGATTTTATGGTGGGTACTAATCAGGAGATCTTTTGTTTTTTTAGTTACAGTGTTTTTAACTAATAGTTGCAAAATGTTACCTATTCTGAAGATTCAGGGATATACACAGTTCATTGCATTATTTTTCCAATTTTGTAAACCATCTTGTGTCTCATTGAGAAAGGAGGACCACGCTTAAAGACATAAAGTTTATGTATATT
This sequence comes from Eublepharis macularius, assembly GCF_028583425.1. Lineage (NCBI taxonomy): Eukaryota > Metazoa > Chordata > Lepidosauria > Squamata > Eublepharidae > Eublepharis > Eublepharis macularius. The sequence continues at coordinate 125,945,669 of NC_072795.1, read as the reverse complement.
TAATTTTGTTGTAACCTTATTGAGCTATCAATAGTTCAATTTATTGGTATGCTATAACAGCTAGACATAACCATAAACTTTCGAGCCTTTTAGCCCCTTATTCACTGAGAAAGCCAAAGAAGATAGTGCTCACAAAATTTCAAGAGCATTGATTTTGGTTTATTTTTAGTTCTCTCATCCTTGATTACAGAACAGCAGACATAATCATTGACCAGAGAGGGTAAGTAAGGTATAACAAACCTACAAGTAAGAAAACCAGATGGGTATATTCTAAAAGGCACAAAAATGGCCTATTACTGAGACTGTAGAATAACTAGCCTGTTTTTACCAAGACTGGTTATTGAAATGCAGAGATGAATATTCATTTATCAGTGCTCTATTTTTAAAACATGCTTTTTGGTACTGAGGACTTGGTGCTATACTGACTTTCCGTCCTGGGGTTGAAGCTGGGTTTTTACCCCATCCCACCTAAAGCACACTGAACCTGGGTCAAGCCTGTGCAAGGGAATTGTGGCATACAGAAGACAAAAGGCAGAGATTGCAGGAAATGCTCCTAATTCAATCACATGGACTGGAAGTAAATAGGCAGCCTGGAGAGAAACTGGAAGAAAAAAAACCTGAGACAATGCTCCACTCAAATGCCCCGCAGAAGTGAGGAAACCACGGTTAAGAACCTCTAGAGACCTTCAGACCAAAAACATTGCTGATTTCCAGAGTCATCCAAATACTGGCCGTTTCCACACGTCTTGCCTGCCTGCAGAACATTGCGCAAAAGACCCGGAAGACACCATCTTCTCGTGCAAAATCACACCAGGAAGACACTGTTATCCGGGAGTTTTGCACGATGTTCCGCAGACAGGCAAGACGTGTGGAAACGGCCACTGTCTCAATGAATCCAATGCTATCTTGTTGAATTTTGCTCAAAGTAACTACCCATCTTTTCCCCATCCCCGACTGTGTACCTTGGCTCAACATGCTGCAAGTTTAATACTATGGAGTGCATTCCCTTCTCCTTTTGTTTTCAAACACAGAAAGAAAAATAATTATTCTATACTACTATTATCCCTACAACTAGGAAAGAATCTTTCCTGAACAGTGTGCTTGTGTTTGCTCTCCTGGATATAACCTTGTCTCGAGAGCTGATCTGGTGAATTATTTGTTTTTTAAAAGATTTATATCTCATCTTGATTTGTGGTTCAAAACAGCTTACAATTAAAAGTTTAAGCCAACAAAATAACACAGAACCCTGTTTCTCCTTCCCCTTAGATATGATGCCTACTCAAGTACCAAATCTTCATCAGCAGCGATAGATTTTCTGATGGTCTTGGGATTCGTGTCTCTCATAGCTTCCTGAATCATCTCCCCACCCCACCCCCGACTTTCCCACTTCATTCTTCCATTTGAGTGGGATGATTTGTTCATACTCTTGGTGATTGGAATCATTTTCTCATCCAGATCTGTTAATTCCCACCTCAGTGTTTTGCATGATTCCTCTTTAATCAAACCCCATTTCCTATTTTAATTCTGTATCTTCCTTTATCATTTCCAACCTTGCAGTAGTTCTCCATCATCCAGTCAGAGATCATTAATGCTGGTACTTTGAGTCACTGCTATAAATGGGTGTTTTTCGGGGTTACTGGATCCCGTGCAGAGTGTTTAAGCGTATCAGTTCTGGGAATATTAGGCCATGCCTTTGCCAATGATAAAAACACAGACAGCAACTCAACAGTTAAGAGAGGACAGAGATGCTGCAGAGTAGTAGAAGCTTCTCCAGTCTGGGACTCCAAGGCTATATATGTGGACATGGTCTCTATTCATGGAACACATGGCTATATTGACATTGACACATCTCTAGAAAACATATGGTAACATTTAGATACTAATAGTATTTACACAGAGGTCCCAAATGGAAACTCTTCTGTTATAATCTAGTCATACCCTAATATTCTAATTTTTTAGATACTGAAACATTCATACATCGCCTTTCCACATGGTTCAAGATAGGTTACAATAATCGCTTTTTTTAAAATCCAGTTAAAACCAGAATAACAAACCTCAAGCATCTCCCTCCCCACTTAAAAAATGCCCACCCTTCACAGCCCCTCAAAAGTCCTAGTAAACATGCAAACCTTGCAGCGTCTCCTGAAGATCTCCATGGAAGAGACCCCCTCTCTTCTTCAGGAAACCCATTCCACAGAGCAGGAGCCACAGTGGAAAAGGGCCAGGCTCTGATCGATGCCTGGAGGGCCACCCTAAGTTGTAAGTGGCCGACTCAAACCCCCACACCTATCTTCATATGTTGCAAACACACACTGCCTAGCAAAGCAGGAATATGGTTGCCACCTTCTGCCCCGGAGCTGGAAAAGTACTGAAATGTGGGGGCCGTGGGAAAGGCTAGCTAACAACCTCACAACCCCCCTGGAGGTGTGCAAAATCTACAAATCAAAGTAGTATCTTTCCAGAGTTCCTGAGTTCATCCTTTTGATCTTCACTTCCTCCCTAATTGCTGGCACCCAGAAATCTGAGTGGTCTTCCTGTCCCACATTCACGAGTCATCAATCAGCCTTCTGGCAGCAATAGTTTTCTCTGATCTGCCTGATCAAACCTTCTCCGTTTTACTGACAGGAGACAACCCTTTTGAATTATTGTAATGGGCAAAAGGTGCCATCCTGGCAAAAGGATAGGGCTTTACCTTATAAAAAGCCCTGCTTTCCAGCCCAAAGTGTATGTGCTTTTGGATCCGACACCCACCCTTGGATGCAAGTCTGAGTCTCTCTACTTGTTAGTTCTGTATGTGAGATAAGAACTGTGTGGAGTTGCTTTATTACTTACTTAATAAAAACCTGTTGAACATCTGCCTGCTTATTAAAGAGTTCTCTAGAGGAAGCAGTCCTCATATACATTGGTTAAAAGATTCTTTTACAGCCATCCCTTGCTTATTCCCCTAACTCACAAGGAGACCATCAATTTGGGTAACAAAGCGGCAAGATAGCCTGGGGGCCATATTTGGTGCCCAGGGACATACGGAAGGTGATGGTCCTTCAGATACGTGGGTTCCAGGTTGTGAAGGGCTGTAAAGGTCATAATCAGCACCTTGAATTGAACTTGGAAACAGCCTGGCAACCATTATTTCAAAATGGGCAAAATATGTTCCCAATAGCTAGCCCCTGACAGTAGTTGGACTGCTGCATTCCGGACCAGTTGTAGTACTCGGGGTGTCTTCAGGGGCAGTGCATTGCAGTAATCCAGCTGTGAGGTTTTAGAAGCATGGATCAGTGTGTCCAGATTGAACAAGTCAACAAGAGTTAGCCAGACATAGCTGATAGAAGAAACTTCTGGCCACCATGCCAATCTGCTTTTTCACAGAGCCATGCATATTTTATGTCCCAATAGCAACAAATACTTGAGTATCTGACTGGGGGAAAAAACAAGTGGAGTTGAAATGTTATATTCAAATATATCACTGACTCAAATATATAATTCAAAGCTTTAGATGAAAATTACAGTACTTCTAAGAAGTTAATGACTATATAGCATGTAGTTCCCTTATATTGTTTAAATTTAAGGGGGGGAAACCAAAGCCACTGAAATACGTTAACACAGAAACACAAAGAATTGTGTGTGACATGCCATGAAAATGGTTGCCCACTCATCTATAGCAACAAAATTTAACTCTCTTCCATGGAGATCACAAGGGCACCTCAGTTTGCTCTCTCTGGCATTATTTGTTAGTTCCTATCAGATTGGTGATTACAATGTTCCATTTACCAGGTAAGAGGAGACACATAAATAAGCACATTTATATCCTGATTTTGTATTTGGCTTATTATAGATACTTGTGGCTTTATTACGCCCTCTCCTCATTTACGAATTAATAAAACATATGTGTACTTCTCACACAATTCCTAGGGACAATCATCTAAAAAACATTAATTACAATTCTGAAACTGCCCAGTTTGTCTAATATTGCATTGGCAATAGGAATTCAATCATTGTTATTAGCTTCATGAAACAATGAATCCTTAGAAATGGAACATTTTCTACCCCACATTTCTGCATAGTATTCAGAGTGCAGTTTTACTTCTTCTGATGCAGTGGGATTAATTACTGTCTATAAAGTTTACTGCAGCAACTCAAAATTCTTTTCCAGTAGTGAACATCCTTAGCAGCTGTTAATCACATAAAAGCAGCACAAAGTTTTTTCTTAACAAATAAAATATAATGCCCTCAGCAGTAGTATGCTGGATTTAACAGGGTTGTACATACCTGTAACTTGTTCATCAAGTTCTTCTGTGCAGACACACACTGGGACTGCACACGCGTAGGCCTGCCAACCAGAGAAACTTATTAGCTTCATTAGAGCTCCATTAGGGGCCACTTCTCCTCAGTCATGTCGATTAACCGTTTTCCCCACCTAAAATGGACACGTGACCTAGGAGGGGGCGACACCCCCCCCTCAGTTTTCCTGAGCCGCTGCGAACCCAAACTAGTTACCATGAGAGAGTTCACAGCGGGGCAGGAGGATGTGTGTCTGCACAGAAGAACAATAGTTACAGGTATGTACAACCCTGTTTTCATCTTCGTTCTTCTGTGCATCCCCACACTGGGAAGATTACCAAGCTACACACAATAAGGAGGCAGGGTGAATCTCTCCAACTCAATTTTATTTGTTTACAACACAAGAGTATCACTGAAGCACATCTTCAGCACCCCAAGTATGAACAAACAGTTCAACTTTTTTTTTTAGTTTGTTCAACATCAACAATAAGCAGTATTAAACACGTACAAATATATAGCTGTCTTGTAAATGTAAGCATAATAAACTATACAAAGGTAACTCAAACATTTTTGTGGTTGGTTGTTGTGGATTTTCCAGGCTGTATAGCCATGGTCTTGGCATTGTAGTTCCTGACGTCTCGCCAGCAGCTGTGACTGGGATCTTCAGAGGTGTAGCACCAAAAGACAGAGATCTCTCAGTGTCACAGGTGACACTGTGACACTGAGAGATCTCTGTCTTTTGGTGCTACACCTCCGAAGATGCCAGCCACAGCTGCTGGTGAAACGTCAGGAACTACAATGCCAAGACCACGGCTATACAGCCCAGAAAATCCACAACAACCATCGTTCTCCGGCCATGAAAGCCTTTGACAATATATTTTTGTGGTCATTTGATTGATAACATGACCCAACTAACTGGGTCTTCTAACTTTACAAGATTCATCTTACAACATCTATACATCTATACACACACACACACACACATTCACTGGTCAATGCTTCACACAAATAAGGAATGTAAAACTACCCTTGCCACAGCAACATCACGTGTGACATCTACATCTATTGCATAATGTTTAACAAAAGTATCTGAAGAGGACCAGGTTGCGATCCTACAGATATGGGCTACTGGCACTTCCCTCAGAAAAGTAGATGATGATGCTTGCGCCCTGGTAGAATGGGCTCTGATTTGCAACGGGCATTCTACATCTGCTTGCTGGTATGCTCTCTGACTTTCTGATACAATCCACCTTGATATAGTTTGGGCCAAAGCCCACTTCCCCTTATTGGGTCCCCCAAAACAGATGAAGAGGTGTTTGTCTGTGTGAAATTCCTTTGTCCTATCCAAATAAAAAGAGAAGGCCCTCTTCCAATCTCAGGAGCACAATGCTCTTTCCGTTCCAGACTGAGGAGAGGGGTAGAACACAGGGAGGACAATATCCTGAGAAACATGGAATGGTGACACCACTTTAGGTAGGAACTGCAGACTAGGGCTGATTCTGCACACGTTGGATAACGCACTTTCAATGCACTTTATCAATCGTTTGAGGTGGATTTTTTGTTCCGCGTACAAAAAAATCAATTCCAAATGATCTATACAGAGGATTGGAAATGCATTATCCAACGTGTGCGGAATCACCCTAGGTCTGAGCACCACCCTGTCAGAATGGATTCTTAGGAAGGGAGGGTTTGCCCTGAGTGCAGAGAGTTCACTTACTCTCCATGCAGAAGTTATTGCTACAAAGAAACACACTTTCCAGGAAAGCAACTCCAAGGGACATGTAGCCAAAGGCTCAAAAGACTTTTAAGCTGTGAGAGCAGTAATGATAGTGATCATTGGGGAATAGGAGGTATGACAGGCGGATGAAGGTTAAACATCCCTTTCAGGAATTTTTTAGACGTCAGGTGAGAAAACACTGTATGCCCTCCAACCTGTTCATGACAGGCTGAAATCACTGTTAAGTGTACTTTCAAAAAAGCTGTGGCCAGGCACTTTGACTTTAATGAACACAAATAATCCAAGATGTCATATAATGAACATTTAGATGGGGACACGCCCTTGCTGTCAGCCCAATGCACAAACCGTGTCCACTTTGATGTATAGAACTTTCTAGAAGAAGGTCTCCTGGCATTCAAGATCACACGCTGTACCTCTTGAGAACAACCTATGGATTGGAGAGTATACACCAGGCTGTCAGACACAATTTCTCTGGATCGTGGTGAAACAGATCTCCTCATATCAAAATGTCTGCGACCACAGGTAGTGTAATGTAGGTCTAAGGTCTAATACTACAAACCAAACATCCTTGTCTAACAAAGGGAGTATAGCAGAGAGGGTTACCATTTTAAATTTAGATACCCTAAGAAACCAGTTAAGGCCTCTAAGTTCCAAGATAGGTCGCAGGCCACTATCTTTTTTGGGGACCAAGAAAAACCCTCAGAAGCCTTCAACCTCAAGGATCTCTTGGATCACCCTTCTTCTAACAATGAAGCAATTTCAGCCTCAAGTTCCTGTAAAGTATTGTTCACAGTCAAAGAAGGCACAATGCAATCAGGAGTAGCCAAAAACTCCAACCCATAGCCACATTTAATAATGGCTAAGACCCAAGAGTTGGATGTTACTGACTCCCACTGAGAATAGTAGGCTGACAGTCTCTCAGTGAAACACGGGTTCAGGTTGGGTGTGGCTGGAACACGTCAGAACTGCTTTGCACACCCTTTGGTGTCCTTGCACAGATGTCTGTTGTGAAGGTTTCTGTTTGTACTGTCCCTTCTCTCCTGTACTGTTTGGACAATTGGTAAGATCATTGCAACTGGCCTTGTGGTTGTTGGTATTGCCCATATGGCCTGTCATCTTTGGTATGGGTATTGATGCCTACGAAAGTACCTGGGCTTGTATGCCCACTGTTCCTGCACAACGCCCACGGATTTTTGCCGTTTAGTGGTTTTTCTTCTTTTGAGACAGTCTCATCTGTGGCCGCAGTAAACAAGGCTGGCCCTTCAAAGGGCATCTCCTTGACCCTGATTCTGGTCTCAGGTGGTAAGGCGGTAGATCTGAGCCACAAGTGACGCTGGATTAATATGGCACCAGCCATACCCTTTGCTGATGTTTCCACTGCGTGACAGCCAGCATTTATTTGCTGCTTGGATACTCTTATGGCTTCAGTCTGCAGCAAATCGAACATTGCTTTGTTGTCCTCTGGGACAGTAGTGACATAGTCCGAAAGCTTCTCCCACAAGTATAATTGGTAGCCACCTATAATCACTTGATGGTTACCTATCCACAGGTTAAGAGCCAAGATTGAATATTGTCTTCTTCCATAGGCATCTATTTTCTTGCCTTCTTTATCTGCTGGAACCGAATGGGAGCCTTGTTTCTGTTTTTGAAATTCTTCTGCAATTAGAGAAGAGGGAACTGGATGTTTGAAGAGGAGGACCATGTATCATGCTTCACCTTATGCATGGCCTTTACCCTCTCTGAAGTAGCATGGAGTTCAGCTGGCTCTCCCATGTCTTTAGAATCACTTCGTCCAATCCCTCTACAATAGGGAATCTGACAGTGGCTGGGGCATCACTGTAAAGCCTGCCCAATAGCTTACCAGATGTCTTAGGGGCAGATAAAAACACATCTAGATCCAGAGCCTCAGCCATCCTAGCCATTTGCTATGCATACAAGCGTAGATCTTCATATGGAGAGCCCAAGGATGGCGCCACATTTTCGTCCGGAGATGGTTCTGATACCTTGGACCCGCTGTCAGACAGCTCTGGGCGATAATCCAAATCCTGTTCCTCAGAGTCGTAAGAGAGATGGAGTTGGCTAGGAGATGGGGGTGGAAGCCAAGCTTTCCTGGACAACATGGATGGTCTCAGATCTGGCGCGTTGAACCCATGAGGACCTCCAGTCCAATGGCAGTCATATGAGGGAGAAATACAACACAACAAATGGTGCTCATGCTGAACTGACCCTTTCAGCTCTGAGGACTGAACCTGCTAGGATCCACGCTCATTGTGTTGACTCGGAGTCGGCAACCGTCCTCTGGGAGTAGCCCCTTGGATCCGACTTGATGTTTCATCCATCAGAGGTGGATTCAAAGCCATGTTCAGTGGTCCACAAGCCGGGGTCAGTCCCTAACGAAGTTGGATCCAGCCCTCACAGCTCGCCCTCTGACACCAAGCGCCCTGAAGAATGAAGGTGAGGCGACAGAGTCCTAGGAAGAAGCAGAATAACATAGTCCTCCAAGTAATGTTCCCTGGATTGGCTTCAATGCTCTTGGCTCCATTCTCAGCTCCAGGCAGACTCAGATGAGTGTTTCGCCTTCTTAGGTCTCTTCACAGGTGGTTCCAAAGAAGGCCTCGGTTCCAGGGAAGTATGTGGAGCCGAAGCTTTCAATACAGTCAGATCCGATGCTGGCATCAACCGTACAGAGGCCATGGATCCCGCCCTGGAGCACCAATCCAGAGTGGCTGCAGGCTTGTCAGCTCTCTTAGAAGAACCAGCCAAGTGCCCTTTAGAACCTGATTTCTGACCTATGGGGTCAGCTCTGGCAAAGACTTTATTCCACAATGTAGCCTTGAAGCATTGGGCTTAGTGGTAAATTGCTGGCAAAAGGACCACACACTCACCTTATGCCCCTCTCCCAGGGGCATAAGGTCTGGTCAGACTCAGTCATCTTAGTACTGCACTGGCTACATTGTTTAAACAGAGCTTTCGCCAACATAATGGAGAACTCACCACAACCACTCTTGACTTGTTCAGCTCAAGAAAAACGGGGTCCAAAGTCACCAAGGTAGAATTGGGGACCTCAAACAACATCAAAAGTCCAGTCCAAAGGTCAAGTACCGAAAATATCCGTAGAACTATCAATTAGAAAAATGTACAAATGAGCTCGAAGCTAAGTTCCTCTCTTCACAGCGGCTAAGAGAGAACTGAGGGGGGGGGTCACTCCTCCTAGGTCATGAGTCCATTTTAGGCAGGAAAAACGGTTAATCTATGTGACCAGGGAGAAGTAGCCCCTAACAGAGCTCTAACAAAGCTAATAAGTTTCTCCGGTTGGCAGGCCTGTGCGTGTGCAGTCCCAATGTGGGGATGCACAAAAGAACTAAGATGAACACCAGTGTTCACACATACACAAGAACCACAATGTCATAATCCTTCTTAAATCATCACAACAGGCTTGCAAATCAAGTCCTACACATATCTATGTTAGTCATTTGAAACACACGGAAGGGAAATGTATGAAAAAGCCAACTGTACCCTTAGTTTCATACAGATAACTATGTTAGTCTTATGCAGTAAGAAGAGTCTCTGCCACCTTAAAGCAAGCTTCCCCCGCCCCCCTCCATTTAGCTTCTCTGCTTGGTCACCTGGAAGCAATACTTATTTGTTACTACCAATCAGATGAGTGAATGTTTTAAAGCCTGAGGTGTTTAGCCTCTAATTATATGAAGTGGGTCACATTTGTACCAGTGAAAACTGGTGACATTTTTAGGTCAGATACGACACGACTAGCCTTTGTAATCCTGCTATGCCAAGAGTTAGCTGTGCACTGGAGCACGGTAATAAATAATTAACCCACATGATCTTCCCTACAGATTAGTAAACTGTGATGCCATGTTTTTGCACAATTTTGGGAGCACTGTTCCTAAAAGCTTGTGCATACCAACCAAGTTGCTAGTGGGAGAAGGAGGGGCAAACCTTTTCAAGTTTCCCCTCGCCTTTTGCGGTAAACTCCTGTCCTGTACTTTGCACATGTCAACTACAGTAACGGAATTATTTAGTAGACTTGCTGGTGAGGAAGGGATCCAATCAGCCGCTGCGTCATTCAGCAAATTCCAGCCCTTGCTTGCAAGTGAACTAATTAAACGAGAAACAAATTGGAAGGGGTGAGTCTTCTCCTCCCCTCGGCCTCAAGTCAACGGATCTACTTGTAGGAAAGGGATACAGCCTGCTGTATCAAACAGCTGGAGCTGGAGCCATTTCAGCTACTGTTTGCATTTTGAAAGCCGGGCTCTGCCATCCTTTCTCAGTAATAAGCCTGCCAGAAACGAACACCTCAAGAAACACTGTGGAGAAAGAAAGAATGTGCTTTCCCGCAGCCAAACCTAGAAGAGGAGCATTACTCAGTGACTGAACCTGAAATTTGGACACATCTCAGCAAAAATGGTGGTAGAAATACTTACTTAAAGACACAGTGTGTGCCACAACACCTCCTCCTTGGTAGAACCTGTGGGAGCTGCTAGAGCAGACATAGCCTCAGACAGAGTTGAATCCACCTACACCAAGGCTGCTTTCATTCTGAAGCTATTCTATAAAAGGATGTTTTACTGTCAGTTTATTTAGCAGCTTTTCAAGTTCTATACAAAAATGTTTTGACACTTGTAAATCAAAATTTTTCACACACCTAACATTTCACTTCCTTCCAATGGCTGCGCCTTGATCCTGTTTGTTACATGCTTCTTTCATGTGATTTTATGCATGCCCCACGTTTCCCTACCCTTTTAGCCTTATTATAAAGGATTCTCTCTCCCATGTGCCTCTTATCATTCACTACTACTCACAGTGTTCAGTTACATTAAGGCCACATACCTCCCCAAAACTTACAGCTTTTCCCAAGACACCTCTGGGATGTACAATGTCTCAAGAAAGCATGCTGACCTAACATCTACACAGAGAAGCAGTTTTCAGGGAACCCTTTCCACATCAATCTGCCTACAGAGAAATCCCTGCTCATTGCAGAGAACTCTAGAACATGTTGTTGGGTTATACACACAACTCATGCTGTGTGTATAACCCAGCTCACCCTTTGGTCTTAGTAAAAACACAGCTCACCCTTTGGTCTTAGTAAAAACACATACACAAAACTGAAAGCTAAGCATAAAGCCAAGGTATTTAATACAACAAATTAATCTGGTGCAAATTCCAATGGCAGAAAAATACATACGCAATATAAAAAGGAGACTACCATCTAAAACTGCAATTCCATGCACACTTACTTGGGCACAGTCCCTCTTAAAATCACCAAGACATTCCATCCACAGCTTTAATCCATGATTCATAAATGTTAATGCTTCTCTAAAGGATACCTAACTTTTAAAATACAGCAAGAAGGAATAGAAGTCAGAAAGTGAGAGGAAATGAAAGAAGACTGATCCTTCTGGATACAGCAAGAAAAAAAGCCTCTTAGACAGACTTGTGTCACCTTAAATTCAAACAGATTTATTTTGGTTTAAGGGTTTATGGATTATAGCTGACTTCATCAGATGTTTGAAGTGTATATGCATTGTATCAACCCAAACTCAATATACATGCAAAAAAGTATAGAGGAAGAAAATTGTAAATTATGGTACCAAACAGCCATAAAATGTAAGAAGCTGCAGTAGATCTGCAAAACCCAAATGTATACAAGACAAGACCCTTTCACAACAACAGTAATTGGCAACAGCAAATATACATACATATGTGGTTGCTAAATGATGACAGCTTGTCATGATTCTGACAACTCTATTACAGTTTGGTGTAGCAGTTACAGCTTTGGACTAGAATCTGGGAGACCAAGTTCAAAACTCCACTTTGCAATAGAAGCTGGCAAGTGATCTTGGAGTAGTCATCCACTCTCAGCCTAACCTACCTCACAGGGATGTTGTGAGAATAAAGCAGAGGCGATGAGAATGACATCAGCTACTTTAGGTCCCCACTGGAGAAATGTACATAATAAACGAAGCAAAAATAAATAAATAGCCCACTCATGGTTATTTACACTACGAATTTTTACTCTTTTTAGGAGCCACGTCAAGACTCTTGGTTCTTTGATGGTGACCGTTCTGTCTTTTAAGTGAGGCTGTGCTAGTTTAACAATGTGTAAAACATGAGCCTGTGGGCACTTTGAAAGACTAACACACTAATTTCAACATAAACCTTCATGAGCCATGTCATTTATTTAAAACATTTGTACGCAGCCTTACCACTCAGAGTCCCCAAAACATGCAAATATTTGAGACATTAAAACAACATTTAAAATAAAACCTATACAAAATAATTTAGTAAAAACATATAAACACATAGTAGAAAAGAGCAAGAGTCCAGTAGCACCTATAAAACTAACAAAATTTGTGGTAGGGTATGAGCTTTCGAGAGTCACAGCTCTGAAGAAGTGAGCTGTGGCTCACCAAAGCTCCTGCCCTGCCACAAATTTTGTTAAGTCTTACAGGTGCAACTGGACTCTTGCTCTTTTCTACGGCTGCCCATCTTGCTCTAGAAACGTGTTATGGCCGGAATAAAGGCAGTGCTAGTCTTTGCAGGTGCCGCTGGACTCCTGGGTTATTCTGCTGCTGCACGCAGCCACGCTGCCGTGTGAAATAAACCCCCCATCTCGATTAAGCCCGCAGTGAGCAGAATCGCATTTCATGGCAGACCCAATACATGAAATCAAGGCCAGCGAGGAGGAGGAGGAGGGACGTCCTAAAACGACCGAGGCGGTGACAGGGAGGAAGAAATTCCTATTCAAAATGTGGCTTGGGGGGCACTCCACAAGCCCCCCCCCTCCACACGGCGGGGAGTTGGGCGTCCCTCCCCCTCAGAAGCCCTTTCTCCTCACGGCAAGGTCGACCGCTCCTCCCGGCGGGACGACCGCGCTGCGGGTCGCCTCCCTTCCGCGGGGACAAGCGGCAGCCCTCTGCCGGCTGGACACTGACGCCCGGGAAGGACCCAGCCCCGAGCCCGCCGCCCCGGCTCGGCCTGCCGCCATCGTGAACGGGCCGCCAACTTACTCACCAGCCAGCCCGAGCCGCGCAATTCCCCTCGGGAGAAGCCCGCCACGGCAGCGCATCCTTCATGGTTCCCCCCTCCCCCCTCCCGCATCGTGCTACTATAGCTACGGGGAGCCAAGGCAACCGCTTCTCGCGAGAGTTGAGGCCCGAGAACACCCTTGCGGACCGGCGAGAAGAAGACGAAATCTCGCGATAGATAACTAGAGGGCGAGGAGTCCGTCTTCGTTGGAGAGGAATGTGGTTGGGTTGAGGGAATGAAAGATTTCAGGGTTTATATGGAAGCGCTAAGTTCTTTTTTTAACTTTTTATTTTCGTATTATTCTATTTCTGTATAGGATAGGAAAAGGTAAATACATCCTTTAGTCCCGATAGGTGTGGGTTATGGGACGTCCAGTAACCACTTCCAAAACTCCTATCATGAACAGCCCTGCTCAGGTCTTGCAAACTGGAGGATGTGGCTTCTTTTATTGGGTCAAGCCATCTCATTTTAGGGCTTCAATTTTTCCTACTGCCTTCCACTTTTCCTAGCATTAGTGACATTTCCAGAGAATCTTGTCTTCTCACGATATGACAAATTCAATCTTGTCATTTTAGCTTCTAAAGAGAATTCAGGCTTGATTCGATCTAGAACCCACTTATTTGTCTTTTTGGCTGTCCATGGTATCTGCAAAACTCTCCTCCAGCACCACATTTCAAATTAATCTTCTTCCTCTCGGCTTTCTTCAATGTCCAACTTTCACATCTATACGTGGTAACGGAATACTGCAATGTGGATTATCTTGATCTTGTTCCCCAATCTTGATCTTTAAGGATCTTTTCTAGTTTCCTCACAGCTGCTCTTCCAAGTCTCAATCGTCTTCTGATTTCTTGGTTGCAGTCTCTTTTGGTTGATGATTGAGCCAAGGAATAGAAAATCTTGAACAATTTCAATTTCCCCATTGTCAACTTTAAAATTGTGTAATTCCTCAGTAGTCATTACTTTTGTCTTCTTGATATTCAGCTGTAATCCTGCTTTGGCGTGTTATCCTTTAACTATCAGTAGTCGTTTCAAGTCTTCATTATTTTCTGACAGTAATATGGTGTCATCTGCATATCTCAAATTGTTAATGTCCCTCACACCAATTTTCACTCCTCCTTTATCCATCTCCTTTACTTTTGCTTCTCATGTATCTTTAGAAATTTTCAGAGTTTTATCAGTCATCGCTGAAAGCTTCTCCTTTCTTTTGGCTGCAGAAATAGTCTTTGTGCATTCTTTTTGAATAATATTTCTGGTTTCAGCCCACAGTTCTTCTGGTTCACGATCAATTAAATTTAATAATGCAAATTTGTTCTTTACATGATCTTTAAATTCTTCAGGAAAGTCATTTATATTATATGTTGGCGCTATGATTATTTTAGTATTTCTCTGCAGCTTTGTTCTAATTTTTGTTATTAACAATTCCTGATCTGTGCCACAATCAGCTTTTGGTTTTGGTTTTTTAGCAGAGAGAATACAGCGTCATCTTCTGCCTCTGATTATGTAATATTTTTGGTTCCTGTATTGATCATCCAGTGATTTCCACATATACCATCATCTGTTTCGTTGGCTGAAGCATGGGTTTGCAACAAACAGGTTGCTGGTTTCACAGATTTCTAGGAGTCGCATTCCTGCTTCATTTTGTGATCTTACTCCAAATTTTCCAACAATGTTTGATTCTGCTTTGTCTCCTACTTTTGCATTCCATTCACCTGTGATTATCAATACATCGTGTTTAGGCGTATGATCAATTTCTTCTTGGACACTTGCATAAAAATTTTCAATTTCTTCAGCATTTATAGTGGGGAATGTAAACCTGAACGACAGTAATATTGTTAGGCTTTCCATGAAGTCTGAGTGATATTTAGTCAAACTTTGCATTATAGCTCTTGATGGCTTGGCTGTATCTTGCCTCACTATTAGAGCAACACTGGCCATTTTCACATGTCCAAATATTCCACTAATTTTGCGCTATGATTCCATTAGCTGCAATCCCGCTATCATGATGCACCATTAAGATTGCCCTGACTTGTTATGCTTAGTTGTGCTTTGTTGCGCTTCCAGAAGTTCACATTCTGCAGAAAAAGCACAATAGTGGGCGGTGGATGTGCTTGTGTCACAGTTGACGAAAGCACATTCCCACCCATTTTCCCTTTTATTTAAAACGGGCACCAAGATTTGCGC
This sequence comes from Eublepharis macularius, assembly GCF_028583425.1. Taxonomy (NCBI): domain Eukaryota; kingdom Metazoa; phylum Chordata; class Lepidosauria; order Squamata; family Eublepharidae; genus Eublepharis; species Eublepharis macularius. The sequence continues at coordinate 125,930,425 of NC_072795.1, read as the reverse complement.
TATATCGCTGTTTCAATATGCAAGGTTCCTCCCCCATGGTGGCCTGCAATAGACCAAATTTTTAGCCTACCAATTTACTTTAAAAGACATTGGTTGAACTTCTTGGATACCAAATTTGAAAACCTGTAAATAGCAAGTGTGCCTCTGAAATCACTTTGTCTGAGGAGATCATCCACTCGGAAGACTCTGTGCTATGGCCCCACAAAGTGCACTTATGCTTCTGATGGCGCAATTGGTGGTTTATCTGCCCCAGACCTCAATAGCTCTGTGTCAGGCACACCTTCAGCACATCGTCAGGAGAAGGACGGCTTCTGCTCTAATCTTCCACTTTTCCCGACCGAGAGCTGCTTCAAACAACACGCTAGCCAAGTTGTGCAGGAATAGGCTTCATGAACAGTGGCATGCCTTGGCAGAGATGAGAGAACCAAGGAAATCCTGGATCTACCCGCGCAGCTGAGACGGGTGGGAGAGGATAGTTCTGCGTACATGGGTTGATCCAGTGCACTGGATCCAGTGTTTCCAAATGAGCAGGGAGAACTTCAGTGAACTTGTTGCGGTGCATTGACCACATCTGCAGTGCCAGAGAATGTCCATGAGAGAGCACCTTGTCGGGGGAAAGGACGCCTCTGTCCTTAGATGTGAGTTCGCTCAGTGTAACACAGTTTATGGTGCAGAGACAGTAAACCAAGGCACACAGAAGGAAAAATATTTTTTATTCTAAGGAACTCAAACTTTGCAAGTGTCTATAAAATAACAAATCCTCACTAAAAGGCTAATTAGGGCTAACATAACTGAAACACTTAGATTAGCTGACTAATACTCCCACAGGTCGGCCTCACCAACGGACTCCACAGCGTGATAACAGGTCTTGCGACGTTCAGATCAAAGCAGTGGTCCAGCAGCGTCGAAAGCAGGGAAAGCTGCACCCCTCCCCATGGCTAGAAACAGGCCCACCTTAAAGCGAATCCAGCCAATCAAGGCAAACCTCCACTAAACAATTGCTGCCCTGAGAAACTTGTGAGAGGAGATAAGGCATGACGACACACCAGTCATGCCAGATTCATGCAGGTGCAGGCAATTAGCCTGCTAACCCCTCTCAGGCCTGTAGCACTACTTTTTAACAGCTCTTAAAGTCAACTCACACCAATATATTCTTTCAGGCTCAAGTTCTTTTCCTGACACTCCTCTCCATGGAGAAGAGAGTGGCTGTGGCACTGTGGTGTCTAGCCACTGGTGCCAATTACCAGATTGCAAGCAACCACTTTGGCGTGGGGCTGTCCACTGTCTTTTCGACAGTTATGGAGACCTGCTTTGTCCTTGAGCAGGGCTGGATCGAGGGGGGGTAGCCTGCCCCCGACACCACTAAAGAGGGGGCACCAGGCACAGCTGCCAGTAGCTAGGAGTGCGCCTCAGCTTGCCGCGCAGGAGGCTGAGCACAGGGTTGGGAGGCCCTCGCCTGCCCCACTGATGGGCATGCCTCCTGGCCTGGGAGCGTGCATGTGTGCTGTGCGCGCACACAGAGGGCCGGACAAGGGTTGCACCGGGCACCGGCAACCCTAGATTCGGCCCTGCCCTTGAGGTCGAACTACTGGCAAAGACAGTGTGCCATGGAACAGAGGTTGGAAAGGTGAGCTTCCCTGTTTGTTTGTTTTTTAATTATTTGATCTGATTATCAATATAGCACAATTTTGTTATGCTAAAACTATTGATTATATGCAGAACCGCCCCTGCTGAATCACTGATGGTTTTAAAGCTTGAACGCTTAAACGATTACAGATCCTTTTTTTCAATGGCATTATTCAAAAAGGCTTTTTACTCAAATGGGAGGGCTGTATCGTAGGGATAGGGTCTTACATGCTTTGCTAATGAGTTGGGTTGGGGACCATAGACTTCACCACTATGTTGCCTTACATATTATCTGTTGCTTTAAATATGTACTCTGTGTACTACTTGTGCTTCATGTTGTCTCATGTTAGTCCTAGAATTGATTATGTTTCAGTATTTCTTCTACTCTGTATCGGATTCTTGCTAATATTATGTCTTTTTAAACTTGTATCTATTTACCCTATGGCATTGTTTATGGAAGTGTCCTTGATACTATATGGAAATATACTTGATACTGATTGTACTAACATCATGCTGTGTAATCTGCCTTGAGTCTCAGTGAGAAAGGTGGACTATAAATGACATAAACAAACAAACAAACAAACAAATAAATATCCTTTGCAAAAGACTTACTGATTTTTTCTGTCATGCAGATTATGGATGGTTTCGCCGCTTTGGGGTTCCCACATTGCATCAGGGCGATCAATGGGACACACATTCCAATCAGCGCGCCTAGGGGAAGACATGACTAGTACAGCAACAGAAAGAACTTCTCCTGCATTCTACTTCATGGCACCGTTGACTATTCTGGACGTTTTGTGGATGCAGAGGTGGGCTGGAGTGGCAAGAACTACAACACCTTTGTATTCCAGAATTTCACAATACGTACCGCCATGGATGCTGGCTTCATTATTCCAGGGAATCCCACACTAAATCTGAATGGCGTGTTGGTGCCACCAATAATCATTTCAGATGAGGCTTATCCCGTGAGACGGTGGCTCATGAAGCCCTACAGAAAGAACGCAGTAACACCCAGTCAACATCACTTGGACCGCTGCCTTTCTCGGGGAAGAAATGAAGTTGAATGCACTTTTGGTCATCTGAAGAGCCACTGGTGTTGCCTCTTCCACTGCTTGAAGGCCAGTGAAGTAAATGTTGTATCCATTGTCATGGCATGCATGATTCTTCATAACTTGTGTGAGGCCAAGGGGACACATCATCTTGGGAGACCTCAGAGATCCCACACCAGTGATCTTGCCTGCAGATGAGGTTGAGTTCATAGAAAACGATAGGACACTTCTCGCGGAAGGAAAGAAAGTCCGTGATGCCTTGGCAACAAACAATGGATGGCCATGACTGGTTGCTAAATGTAAATAGTTCCAGTGTGTTTTTATAATGTATATGGTTCTGAGCTTCTGTATGTATATAGTTCTCATTCTACAAGACATTTATCAGAACATTTCCCAGTTCTCCTTGGGAACTGTTGTTTTCAAGTAGTTTCCTATTCTGCAAATCACAGTGTTTGATGGCTTCCAATAACAAAAACACAATAATACATGTCACACTCACTTTCTTTAGTATAACTGAAATGCAATCTAACAGTAAGGGAGACTCCAGTTACTTTTGATGGCTGGGTGTCCCTTGTGAGTAATAGCAGGCTTACAACATTTGTGGTGAGGGGTGGCTGGAGTGACCCTTCCATAATAATTTAGAAAATCTGTGGGCTCTAAGAAATCTCTGCTGGGTGTTCCATGTCCCTCCTTGCTGCGCTTCATCCCCTAACCACAGTGGATCACTTATTTCTATTATGAGGCGGGTAATCATCAACTAGGAATATCAACCAGCCAATGCAACATACTAATTTTAAATCAGTTTAGTACATCTATCTTAATAATATGCCAGCACCAAGTTATTTCTGTGAATCATCTATAATAAAAAGATCCACCTGTCTACCTCTATGACCCTCTCTCCATCTTTAGCAAGCATAGTTCATCAGAAAATGAAGCTAGCATTCTCAAAATTGGTCACCAGCATCAAGATGATTGAGTGTTGCAGTACCAAAAATAAAAGGAACTGTACCAGGCTGGCCCATGTCAAGTCCAAAACCCCCACTCTCCAACCCCCCGCTGTTACTTCTAAATTCTAAACTTGTAATTTTCTGACTGAAAATGCCCCAGTCCAGTCCACTTTAGTTCACTTACATCCAGGATTACAATGTTTAAATGTTCCATTTACAATGTCAAGCTTATCTTGAGTCCTACTTCTCACATTCTATGTTCCTATTATATGTGTTGCACAGCTTTGGACTTTGCTTTTGCATCTACTCACATCAGTAATTGTTTGTCCCTTTGGCTTTAATCCAGTCCCGTCATTAAGAACAGCTCTATTCATACTTGTCTTCTGCTTTTCTGCAGTAGCCAATTGTGTGCCATCTAAACTGGGAGCCCTGCACTGTATCTTATTTTGGATAGTCTCATTATAGGTTTTGTTTTTTAAAAAATAAGAAATTATCAGAAGCGCTTTACCATTGCCTTCTTATGTGCAGTACTAAGATTAGTTGAAGTGTCCCTACCGTTTATTTATTTTATTTATTTATTATTTTGTTTACGTCATTTATAGTCCACCTTTCTCACTGAGACTCAAGGTGCATTACACAGTATGAGGTTAATACAATCAGTATCAAGTAAGTACATTTCAATACAATACCATAAGGTAAACCTATACAAGTTTAAAGACATAGCATTAGCAAGGATCCAAGACATAGTAGAGATACTGAAGCAAAACATAATCAATTCTAGGACTAACATTAGACAGCATGGAGTGATGGTTGTACATAGGAGTACATTTTTAAAGCAGCAGATAATATATGAGACAAAAATGGTGATGAAGTCTATGATCCTCAACTTGTTGGTGAAGCACCTGAGATCCCATCCCTACAATACAGCCCTCCCATTTGAGTAAAAAGCCTTTTTGAATAGTTCAGTTTTGCATCGTTTATGGAAAGCCAGGAGAGTGGGGGCTCTTCTGACTTCCTCAGGCAGGTCATTCCACAGGATAGGGGCCACCACAGAGAAAGCCCTTGTACGGGCTGCTGCTGACTTCACTTGACTGCAGCCTGGCACCTGCAGGAGACCCTGTTCAGATGAGCGAAGCTGCCGTGGAGGAACATAGGGAGGGAGGCGGTCCCGTAGGTATGCTGAACTAAAGCTGTGAAGAACTTAATGTAATAACTAACACTTTGAACTGAGCACGGTAAACGATGGGTAGCCAGTGGAGCAACTGTAGGATGAGAGTGATGCTCCTGCTCCTGCTTGCTCCTGATAACAATCGAGCTGCAGCATTTTGCACTAATTGGAGCCTCCTAGTTAACTTAGATGGGAGGCCAATGTATAGAGCATTACAATAGTCAAGCCTTGATGTTACCATAGCATGGATCCAAGTGGCCAGGTCAGCCGTGTCAAGATAAGAAGCCATCTTTCAGGCTAGAGTGAGGTTGCAGAAAGCATTTTTTGCTGCTGCCTTAACTTGTTTATCTTCTGCCAGTGTTACACTATTGCTGCTATTCTGTAGCTACCCTTCAAAGATTCCCCCCATTGGGTGGAATTTGGATTGGGGGTGGGATCTATACACAGCTCCATGGAGTGCTTGGAAAGAGAGGTGTGTGAGAGAGCGCAGTATAGATCACCTTGAAGACCAACATTTTATTCAATGACCTAACTGGAATTATTGATGAAGTGCAGCTATGAAGAGGTTCATGGTGATCTGAATTTAACTCTTGGCTCTGTACTTTGCTTTTGTTAGGATTTTATTTGTACGATGCTTGCTAAACTTGCCTTGGAGGATTAATGGGTGGTGGGACTGCGATCTATTCTGTTGTTTATGTTAGGGTTCTCCAGCCTTTTTGAATCTGTAGGCACCTTTGGGGTTCAACAAAGGCACAACAACAAAATGGCCCTGGGGAGGCAGGCCACAAAATGGGCCAACATGGGTTGTGGAGCCAGCCACACACAGAGAGAAAACCCAAGTACTGGGACAAGAGAAGTAATTTTTAGAAATACTCTGGGAAAGAGGAGAGAGAGAGAGAGAACAAAACAAACGCTGTAGTGGCAGTTGTGCCAAAATAATGTTATTTTAATCTGCACAGCCAATCAGCTCTGCTGGTCATGAGCCCCATCTAGACCCACCTACTTTCTAAAAATACTCGGCAGGCACCAGGAAAGTGTCAGCAGTCAGATCCCTTCCCCACGCTAAAAGGGCAGAATGTGGATATGGAATATCATAAACCACTTACAATAAGTCCTAGATACTGCCTGGCCCCAGGCAGAGAAGATGCCAGCCAACCTGGAGACTGGAAAGTTACCAATCCATGAGTCATAGGGGGAATGACTGATTGATGGCCCTCCACGTCCCAGAGAGCAGCAGAGATAAGGAGACTTCCTGAGAAGACATAATGGGCTCGGCTAGCCCAAACAGAGTAGTCCAAGTCCAGTCCACAATAAACACACTAGTTCAAAGCCAGGGGAGAATTCAGAATCAAAAAGTCCAGGCCAGTCCGAAATCAGAGCACAAATGCAACACCAACTGTGTCTCCAGAATCAAAAAAGCCAAGTCAAGTCCATTCCGAGGTCAGTTTCCGATACCATCAGGTCGAGGTGCAGGCAAGGGCAGGGTACAAGGTTCATGGAAGCGGTTGCAGGCATTCTACACATTGCTTCCACACCTGGCAGTTCTTCCAGGCTGGTTTTTATAGCCAGATGTGGATTGCAGCTGCTGGGGCCCACTCCTGATGCTACTCATCATCGCTCTCCAGCAGCTGGTGTTGGCTCAGAAGGCAAGCAGTGCGCCGTCTCTCCTGCAGCTCTAACCTCTGCTTATGTCTGCAGCGCTCTTTAGGGGTGGGTGAACCTGGGGGTTGGAAACCCCTGGATGGGCTTCCCCGGTGATGATGGAAGCCCCTGGCTGAGCTTCCCCTGTAGTATTGGGGCTGGAGAGTGCTGGTGGCCCTGTCTCTGCTGCTGGCTGTGAACTCTGATTAGCTAGCAGCTGTGGTTCCTGATCCCTGGCTTCTGCTGAGTCAGAGCTAGGGCTGGCTACACGGAGCTCCTCTTCTCCTGAGGAGTCATGGCTGTCTACAAGAGGCTCCTCTCCTCCGGAGGAGTCTCCACTCTCAATGAGCCCAGACAGGGCCATGACAACTCCCCGCATAATCCCATCAACACCTTTCTCCACCTCCCCTCTCCCATTTATCTAATCAAAGCTGTTCAGCTCATCTGATAGCCTCCCTGTCTGGTACTTACCCAGTCATCAAGCAATATTTTAACCTATAGTCCATCCCAGATAGTCATATCAGACCTTTCCCAAGTTATTGTCCTACCTCCAGACAATATAGGGTACATTTTGCCCTATAACTGGGCTGCCCAGCCATATGCTCGCTGTGTGTGTGCCTTGGTACCCGTCCATGCACCCCCAATCCATTTGGGCTTCTTCTCTCCATGAAACTCTGGTTGTTTTGCTGCTCCTCCGTGGACCTTCCCCTCCTCTTCAAGGCAGGTAATTATTCCTCTTCCCTCGAACCTACTTTCCCATTTCCTCACTGTCCTCTTAGTTAGCTCTGTGTGTACGCTGTGTATGTGTTCTGTATGCTTGTCTTTTATTTCTCTTTTAACAAAAAAACCCTTCCTGTTGAACATCTGACTGTTTATTTCAGAGATCTCTAAGGAAACAATCCCTGTGTACGTAGATGGAGACTCCCAGCTACCCCCTCTCGTTGGTCTACTGCTAATTCCCCCAACTAATTAAGGAGACCTCCTATTTGGGTAACAAAAGGTGTCAGTGAGCTCCAGCGTTTATGTTGTTATAGTTATCCATGTAACCTACAGGGGGCAATCCAAGCCTCATTCAGACACCTTTTGCATCAACTGTCTATCCAGTTCTACCTGTGCAATTATAGTTTAAAAGTTGAAGTAAACTGGCGTTACAAAAAATTGAAAGAAAAATACACACCTGCAAAATTCCAGGAAAAGATGCACATATTTTCAAAAGACATTTGTTTTCATCATAACACTTGTGTGCTTTTCTCAATGCTGTTCAATTGTAAACAGAGCCATCCAGGTTGCAGAACAGAAGGTGCTGGGGAGGGGGTGCCTCCGGGTTCTCTGGGGGACCCAATATAATTAAGGCAGAGATTGATAGAGAGGAAACACAAGGAAGCATTGAGTTTGTACTTGCTTTAGGATCTTAGAAAGATGTTTGTGTGTTTATACTAGAATGTGGAAGCAATTACTCATCCAACAGGCCCTTTGGATCTTGACTCTGGCACAATGTTAATATTCAGTGTAATTAAATTTGTGTAGCATCTGTGAGCCATCTCACTTGTTCTGCTAAAATCCCTGCAGAAGAGCTTGTGGGCTGTTATTTTATTTTTTTGTCAAAAGAAGGATGACTTTGCTTCTTTCCCCCATTCCTACTCCTTCCTCCTATTAATAGCCCTTTCCCACGCAATCAATAAGAAGGATGCATTTGATTGCCAGAAAGACAGAAGCCCAAATCCTAATATGCCCTTATGTGGGGGATGCTGATCTTTATAATTCTCAGAAATTTGCAGCTCTTCAGAGTGTACCCATCACTACAATTCTGCCTTTTCAGTGTTTTTTTAAAATAGTTTAGCTTTCAACATTTTTGTAGTGAAAGCAAAACTCAAGACGATGTCTTCCTGCTTTGGACTTTTTATTGAGCCAGTTTGGTGTAATGGTTAAGAGCGCAGGACTCTAATCTGATGATTTCTTCCTGCTTTGGACTTTTTATTGAGCCAGTTTGGTGTAGTGGTTAAGAGCGCGGGACTTTTATCTGGAGAGCTGGGTTTGATTCCCCACTCCTCCGCTTGAAGCCAGCTGGGTGACCTTGGGCTAGTCACAGTTCTCCGGAGCTCTCTCAGCCCCACCCACCTCACAGGGTGTTTTGTTGTAGGGATAATAATAACATACTTTGTAAACCGCTTTTAGTGGGCTTTAAGTTGTCCTGAAGGGCAGTATATAAATTGAATTTTATTATTGTTATTATTCAATATAAACTTGAGTATTAAACCCTGAAAGGCGTTTAAATGTAGTTCCGTCAGGCAATCTTTATGAAGCTTGAACTATTTGTGTGATTCTGGTCAAAATGAACAAGTTGTGTGATCCTGAGAGTGTCTAGGTGTTTTTGAGAGTAATTTATTCTGCCAAGTTCAATGAAACTGCGTGTTTCTGAAAGAGTCTGAATCTATGTGGTATTCAGAGAAATTCTAAGTCAGGCTAACTGTATGTGTGCCTGGGGCAGTGAGAGAAATTATTCTGTCTAAGGCAAATTGTGGCATGCTTGGGGCAGTCTATGTATATCTGAGTGATTACTCTATCTAAGTCAGGCAAACTGTGTGTGCGCCTGAGAAAGTTTGTGCATATCTGAGTGAGGGGTTGATAAGCTATGTCAAAAGGTCTGAGTGAATCTAAATCTGTGTGACATTTATTCTATTAGGGAAGACCTATGTGTAAAAGTACTTTGTGTGATTGAGTCTGTGTAAATACCTAAAGGAGAGATAACTGCTAAGCTTAAGAATTATTCTGAAACCAACACACTTATCAGAACTTTGCAACCATCCAGCTCAAATCAGAACATTTTCTTACCGATGTTTTCCCCTACTCCTACAACTGTCACAGAGAGACTTTTGCACATCCTTGATGTTAAATGGGCTTTGTGCTTCTACTTGGACAGGACAGCTGCTTTCCGAAAGGACTCTAATCTTTTTGTCTTGTTTAAAGGGCCCCAAAAGGGCCTGAAGGTCACCATACAGACCATTTCAAATTGGATAGTTTTGTTCATTAAAGATTGTTATAAACAGTCTAAACAACTATACCCATTGCACGTAAGTGCTCACTCTACAAGGGCTCAATCCACCTTGTCAGCCTTGAACTTAGGCATCCTTCTAGTGGACTTGTGTAATGTGGACACCTGGTCTACGCTGTCCAGTTTCATCAAGCATTACTCCAGAAGGGACGCAGCTGTGAGCAAAGAGTCTTTTCTGTTAAAGAGCTTCACTCCCACCTCCTGGGTAGGTTAGCTCTTTAATCAACCATGTGGGACTACACAAAAGATACAACAATGAAAATAAGAGTTGCACTGTTGTTCATCAAGTGTTCTGTGCAGGCACACATCCCTCCCTTCATCCCTGCCATGTGCTCTTTTTATTACAGTTCTTCTACACCAGAAGCTTAGATAACTGAGGGAGGGAGCTGCTTGCTCCACCTTTTATAGCTGCGCCTGGCTGGGGGGAAAGGCTGGGCAAGTGTCTTGTGCCTTTAGGTGCTTTAGAATGTCTGCAACTGGCCTGCATACTCACAGTTCCCATGTGGGCCTGCACATAAGAACACTTGATAAACAACAGTTACAGGTAAATGCAACTCTGTTTTAAATCCCTGTGGAGCTGGCAGTAGAATTAATCTTTAGAAATGTTGGTTATTCTGGTGCCTTGCTGCCTGCTTTTCAAAGTTGCTGAAGACAAGTGCAGCAGGAGGGATAGAGAGAGTTGAGATGGATTCAGATTCTGCCCCTTGCCCCGCCTGCCCCCACATCATGGCCAGAACAGGCAAGATGTGAGAGATCTATGACGAACAATCTTTGTGTGAGAAATCCCTGATGAGGATCGAATTTCAGAGGTCCCACAACATCTGTAATTTTATTAAAAGAATCTGTAGGGGGGCTTTGCTCCCTTACCTAGATGAGTGGTGGGTTTCGGCATTTTTCTCCCAACTCAGCTCTGATGCCTGAAGTCAGCCAGGTTGGAAGAAAAAAGCTGACATTAACCAAGTGCAGCAGGGTAAGGTGAGGTGATTTAGCTCCCCTTGCTTGCCTGCTCCAATCAGTTTTAAAATAGGCCCGTCCCATCTTACCCAACCCCCTGCTTGAGAAAAGTAGGAAAGGTTCACTCACACCAGAGTTGCCAGTCCACGCTTCCCCCTGCTTGTTCTACAAGCTAAATTGCCATGAAATGGGGACACTTGATTATATCTGTCTGAAATTTGATAGACAGAAGTAGGGCTCATTTTGAGGGGGAATGTGCAGGAACGTAGTTCTGGCAGTTCCCCAAAGAGATCACATGACAGGTGGCCCCGCCCACCTGACTCTCAGCCATTTGGGGCTTGTTTCAGCCTAGATTGGGTCTGAAATGGCCTGGATCGGGCCTCTGATGGGTGGTGGATCACTCTCCCGCTCAGCAGCGGCCCGATCCTGACCATTTTGGGCCCCTTTTCGGCTATTTTCAGCCCCTTTTTGCCATTTTGGGCCCAATTTTGGCCCTGAATGGCCAGGATTGGGTCCAAAACAGCCAGGATATGTGATGTCAGGGGGTGTGGCATATGCAAATCAGTTATGCCAATGACACACTTCCAGTGATGGCAAGGGGTGTGGCATATGCTAATGAGGCATGCTAATGAGTTCCTCCAGCTCTTTTTCTATGAAATGACCCCTGGGCAGAAGTATTCCTTGGGTGAGAGAAGTATCAATGAAATGGGGAGGGGGGGATAATATGCCAAAAAATGGCTTTCCATCTAAACAAATGAATAAAGGATAGCATAAGGAAATGGGGATGGTAACAGTAACGAAGATTAGGAATAAAAATTGTTCAATTAAAATGAACTGAAAATAAACCCAAATTATTTTTGGTTTTCATCCCTATTCTGCTTACGGCATGGTACAGTAAACAGAAGAGCATGTGGCTAATGCAGCAAAGATGGTCAAAACCACCACGGGCACAAGTGGCACCTGAGCCTCCAGAACCACCACAAACTATTCGTGGATTCTTAAGAAGATTATAATTGAGAGCTGGCAAATCTCCTACACAGGCTCGGCTGGGTCCCCCATCATCATCATCATCATCATCATCATCATCATCATCATCATCATCATCATCATCATCATCATCATCATCATCATCATCATCATCATCATCATCATCATCTTATCTGAGCAGTTTTTTTAAAATGCTCCTCCATTCCGTAACAGTCTCCAAAACTTGTTCAGAGAATCATCTGTCACACCCAAGTCTAAAGACAAAGAAAGACAGGAAAGAAGTTTCACCATGCCCCAAGCCTTTAGGCTGAACAAGCAGTTTAATGAGGTTGTTTAATAGCTTTGAGAGAGAGACAAAACCATGTTGAGTAATATAGCACAGTTCTCATAGGGAACTCTCAGAACCACCTTCGGACATTTTCTCATGAGCTAAACCATTGCAGAACGGTACCTCCCTAACCCATGCAACTGATGAAGAAAGATATTGTGGATAAGCGTATCACAAACTGCAGAACGGTCCAGGAGAATTAGAAGACAGAGATGTGCTTCCTCTGACCTCCTGTTGCAGGTCATTCATCAGGGTGGCCAAGGCAGTTTCAAAAGCGGGATTGATTGAGGTGTAGATAATCTGCTTTCGCCAGAGGTACATTGGTCAGCTTGCCTCCACAGAAATGTATGGAAGGCTGAACTGCCGTTCCCCAGGTCAAAAGAGTGTTTCTTCAATACAAGTCTAACTAATGGCATCTTTCCAAACAAGACCCACTTCCCTGAGAAGTAAAGGTGAAATAAATTGGGGGTTCCAGCTGTTGTGTATTCTTCCCTTTAAGGAGGTGAGGTCTACAAGTGTGCAGAGCAGAACTTTCTCTATGGTGTCACCCAGGGCCTTTTTTCTAGGAAAAGCGGTGGTGGAACTCATTGGTGGAACTCAAGACCGCACAATGATGTCACTTTGGGTCAGCTGGAACAAGGGGGGAGTTTTTTAAAGTTTAAATTGCCCTTGGTGAAAATGGTCACATGGCCGGTGGCCCCGCCCCCTGATCTCCAGACAGAGGGGAGTTTAGATTGCCCTCCATGTGGCGCAGAGAGCAGTCTAAACTCCCCTCTGTCTGGAGATCAGGGGGGCGGGGCCACCGGCCATGTGACCATTTTTAAGAGGTGCCGGAACTCCGTTCCACCGTGTTCCTGCTGAAAAAAAGCCCTGGTGTCACCATTGTTATGGAACTCTTCCCCATAAAGATCTACTGTGCCTTTTTAAATCATTAAAGAGGAAGATTCCTTAGCAACTTTTGTTACCTGCCTTGGTTCCTGGCTAAATCAGGAGAAAGATGGTATGTATAAATACTCTGCATAAATTGTCTCATCCCTTTATAGTTTTAGAAGGGCGGCAACAACTTTTCTGTTTCGCCACATGTAAAAGTTTTTAAGATTTATGATTGTTCTCTGTAGTCTGTTTTCCGGATTTTTAAAAAATATTACCATTTCAAAACTTTATTTCTAAGCTATTTTAAGTATAGCACGACAGCAAGATTGCCTAGAAAATAAATTAATAAACTGTAACAGCTTTGGGTTCCTGATAACAGGTAAAGGTGGAATGTGGACGCTGAATTATTTTATGCTGATCTCTGTCCTTTTCTTTTTCTGAGATAGTAGTTTCTGTGATCAACTGAGACTGCCTCTTGATCCAGAGTCGCATGGGTCTTAGGTCTGCATAGCTATTTTTCACACGGGGTGTGTGTATGTATAAAACCTGTTCTTGTGCAGATGAGGCTGATTCCGCACGCGTTGGATAATGCACTTCCAATCCTCTTTAGAGATCATTTGGAATGGAATTTTTCGAGTGTGAAACAAAAAATCCACTTCCAAATGATAGCTAAAGTGCATTGAAAGTGCATTATCCAACGTGTGCGGAATCAGCTGAAGGTTAAACTTCATTCTCAAGCTGGGTTTTCAAGGTTTCAACAAGAGCAGGAGCAGATTTGTAGTACCCTGAAGGAATACCCCTTTAATTGCTCCCATATCCATTCATTTTCATTTACTTCTGAGGGGGTACAGTAAGGCGCTGATGTATCTACCTGGATTTCACTGACAAGGTATGTAAAAAATATTTTTGTCTACAGACCAGATACAGTGTACTGCACCCCACTGACCCCGAATTTTGCTGCATAATACTTTTCCATCAAACCCACAGCTAGTTCGTTTGTATGTTGCTTTGTTCCTTGCCCAAGGATCATATGTTGAACGCCTTGCCCATAATTTTATGTAGGACTACATAAGTGTGCTGCACATTAGTACAGGGAAAATATTTCCTTCTCATGCAGACAACTCCAATACTTGCCTTCTCAGGTGGTAGGTAAAGGTAACGGTAGTCCCCTGTGCAAGCCCCGAGTCATTACTGACCCATATCACGATGTTTTCTTGGCAGACTTTTTACGGGGTGGTTTGCCATTGCCTTCCCCAGTCATCTACACTTGACCCCCAGGAAACTGGGTACTCATTTTACTGACCTCTGAAGGATGGAAAGCTGTGTCAACCTTGAGCCGGCTACCTGAACCCAGCTTCCGCCGGGATCAAACTCAGGTCGTGAGCAGAGCTTGGACAGTAGCACTGCAACTTCCCACTCTGCGCCACGGGGCTCTGAGCTTCTCAGGTGACCAGGACGCAAAACAGAGAGTAGTTACAAATAGAGGCTATTACCCACATGGCAAGCTGTTTCACTTCTGTGGTGTTTGGAATAGAGGTATCGGTGGCTGGCACTGGGTTGCATTGTGTTGGAAAGAGGTATGGCTTCATGGGCATCCACTAAATAAGCTGCCTTCTGCCTTAGGAGAAAATGTTTATTACAGGGAACTGCCCTGCCACAAGGCTCATGTTACAAAGATTTACATGTTCAGTTCTTGATGAAGTGATGTTTTTGCATCTGTAACACAACACTAACTGAAGCATTTTATCTCTGAAGAACACTCTGAGCTTTTTTCCCCTTTGGCTGAACCCTTGGGGCCCATTTTGTTGGGCCCTTCTGGTGCCTGTCAAGTCTTTTCAATGATGTCATCTTCTTATTTACTTTGCAGCAAAACAATATTAATCCAGAGGCACGTGTTTATGTGACGTTCTTAATATATTGATCTATGGAACGTGTTTATTTAAAGACATCTTAGTTCATGTTTCTGAAATATCAGTGTTGCAAAAATTAAAGAAAGAAAGAAAACTCAATGGAATACAGTAAAATGCAAAGTTTAAAAAAGCCAGTGTGGTATAGCAATTAAGAGCGTCAGACTAGGGTCTGGGCGACCCAGGTTTGAATCCCCGCTTTGCCATGGAAGCTTGCTGGGTAACCTTGGGCCAATCACACACTCTCAGCATAACCTACCTCTAAGGGTTATTATTATAAAATGGAAGAATGGTGTAAGCCACTTTGGGTTCTCATTGGGGAGAAACACAGGGTATAGTTGAAACCAGGGCTTTTTTCTGGGAAAAGAGGTGGCGGAACTCAGTGGGTTGCCCTCAGAGAAAATAGTCACATGGCTGGTGGCCCCGCCCCCTGATCTCCAGACAGAGGGGAGTTTAGATTGCCCTCTGTGCCGCTAAGCGGCGCGGAGGTCAATCTAAACTCCCCTTTGTCTGGAGATCAGGGGGCGGGGCCACCAGCCATGTGACCATTTTCAAGAGGTTCCGGAACTCCGTTCCCCTGCATTCCCCCTGAAAAAAAGCCCTGGTTGAAACAAATAACTGTGAGTTCATTACAGTAAGACTAACAACATAAAATAGTCCTCTACTGCGTTGCACTAATTGAAAATCCTGCGACAATAAATGGAATTTTTTTTAAAAAAGCATTAATTGTGATATGCAAGCATGTGCCTCTTCAGCAAGTAAATTCCAAAGCTGCACAGTGTAGCCTCCATGAAGGCCCAGTTCTGCTCCACTGTTAAGCTGATTTCTTTTCAATGTGGAGCCAGCAGATTTCAGTAAGCACTTGTGTTTGAGGATACATGGATGGAGGTGCTCTCAGAGGCAGTAAGCTGCACGACTTGGAGTGATTCAGGGGCCAATATCGATATCTTGAGTTGAGCCCCGAAGCAAACTGGAAGCTTGTCTGCAGTTCTTGGGTTGACTATGCTCCCTTTCTCTCTGCCCTAGCTGAGAGTTAGGCTGTACCAACTGGAATTTCCGACATGTCTTCAAAGGCACATGGAGAACATTAAGATAGTTGATCTTTGAGGTTGCCAAGACATGGAAGATGGGAGCTAAATTCCTGTTTTTGAGGAAGGGCTACTGCAAGTGCAACTGATAAAACACGGTAAAGAGTCCAGTAGCACCTTTAATACTAACCAACTTAATACTTTAATATTAACCAATAACCACAGTTCTCCTTGTCAAATGCAAGAGATCTGTGGTTCTCGAAAGCTTATGCTACAATATAGTTGGTTAGTCTTAAAAACGCTACTGTTTTGTGACTGCAGACTAATACGGCTAACTCCTCTGGATCTGATGAAAGATGGATTCCCCAAAAAACTTTTTCATGCTGCAAAGCTGATGTAAAAGCACCCCCAGGCAGTTTACCTGTTTTGACAAGACCACTATTACCCCATTGATATTAGGCAACATTATGCAGATTAATCAACTCCTTTAGAAAAAACAAAGATAAGCATTCTCCGATTCATATTCTATTTCTCCTAAATAAGCTCAGTTTAAGGACTGTGCTAAGTTTTCTTGCTCTATTTCCCAGCACAGATTGTCTCCATCTATCTGTTTCTGCTAAACTTAGCACAAAGCTGCTGGTACCTGTGGGTAATAGATATTAAATATCTATGGCCTTGTGGGGGAAACAGGCTGTCTTCTTTCTTATGCGCCCATGTTTCTCTGCTGCTTTGTTTAGCTCTGAAATGCAGACGGACTTGCTAAGCCCTGCTGCTCTGGGCAGCAACTGATAATGCCAGCCCTCTCCTGTGCCCCTGATGGCCGGGAGCGAGCTGAGTCCCTGCAGTAAATCAGCACCCTTGGCACTTTGCCACACCAAGGGATCACTGAGGTATCTTAGCAGAGAGCTGGTCTTGCTTGGTATGAATTTTGCCCATGTAACATCCCAAGTTTGAGGCAAAGTAAGAACAGAACTGGTTTTACTTTCTAGATGCTTTATTTGTTTTTTGCTGAATGACAGAAGAAGATCGATACAGAGCAGGCAGGCAGCGTTTAGTATCTTTGGACACCCTAAAACTGTCTTTTTGTCTTGGTGGGCAAATATAGATGGCATTTCTCTTGCATTCATTCATTCACTCATTCTTTCCTTCCTTCTCACACTAGCACTCTCCTTCGTCTACCTCTGATACAGATAAATACCACAGCAAAGTTATGTTAGAACCTACTGGGAACTCAGCTGTTCTAAGGGCAAAGATGAGGAGGAATCTCAGGACCGGGAAGTGTATATGTCAATTCCTTGTCACAGACTTGTAAGTGAGCAGATTAGGTAGAAAGGTGTCGAGGGGGAGGTCTTATAACTCTTCTGTTTCACCTGCCAGCGGCACGTTCACCTCAATGCTGTATTCTGCAGGTTCTCCTGACGCCAGCCAAGGGACTGGGGTTCTGTTGAAAGAAGGTCTGTTGGAGACTTCTTGATTATACACAATGACAGGCTCGGGCACCAAGGGGCCAGCATCAAACTCAGGCATTTGGAAGGTCATCAGCTTGGCTGCCTTCTCGTATCCCCCATAAGGAACTGCAGTCCTACGGTAAAGTGAGAAGTACAATCAGCGAACAAGGGTTTTGGCAATGATACCCCAAGGTAATTGTCTCAACAATTCCTTGCAAGGATAGGCAAGCCCCTAGCTATAGCAGTCCTTGTGACAAAACCAGACAACCCAAATAGCGCATGTTCCTTCTTTTCTAACACCAAGGTTTTATTTTTTCTTTCCGAGTAAGTTATTGTAAGATGCAGAATCAATCAGTATGCTATGTAAGGGCTGATTCACACATTACAAAGTCCACATGCTGGACTCTTGGACTGATGGCGGAACATGAACTGAAAATTCCATGCTGAAAACTTATTTCCCCAGCACATGCAGTTTGAATTAGACATGGGCATCAATGGAAAAAAAACAAACGAACAAGCTGTTCGTTGTTCGTTGCCATCCACGAACAATGAACAGTAACCAACATGACCCTGTTCACAAACATGTTCGTTGTTCGTGGCCCCTTAAAGATCCCTTTAAACTATCAGCTGGCAGGTGGCAGGGGGAATTCCCCCCTGCCACCTGCCAGCTGATAGTTTAAAGGGCCCTCTCCTGCCACGTGCAAGGAGCAGGGCCCTTTAAACACCCCACAAACTGGCCTTCCCAATGTCCAATACCCACCAAATTTGCAGGGGACATAGTCCTCACTGTCCTCCGAAGACCCCCCAAGTTTCAGAGAGATTGCATCTCGGGAAAGGCATGATCCATGGGTCCTTCCCTTTGTTGTCATTTTCTCTTCGCAGTGGCAAAAACGGGACTCTCTGCTGGAAGTACTTTGAAGGGTTAAAGCCAGAAGGAAAGCCAGAAGGAGTTCAGACAGAGTTCAGTCCCTGCCGTTGCCAGGAGAATTGATTGAAAGGCCCCAGACTATCTGGCTTGACGAACGGCTGACGAAGGCAACAAACAAGGCTTGCAACGATCACTTGTTCGTTTAGAATGGAGCCTCATGAACGGCTTGTTCGCGAACAGACAAACGGGCTGTTCGTGGTTTTTTTCCGTTCGTAATGCTGCTCGTGCCCATGTCTAGTTTGAATCATAACTGAAGCATACCAAGGGGAGTGCGTAAGCCTCCCCTCTCATGGTTTTATGGCCCCCTGGAGAAAGTTACACATAGAGATGGCTACACACAAATTCTCCCAACACAGGGCAAATAGCAACTTGGGGTGGGGTGGGGGGCGTTTCAGATCCAAAAAATAGTGCAAACCCAGTGCTTTTTTTCAGCTGGAATGCGGTGGAACGGAGTTCCGGAACCTCTTGAAAATGGTCACATGGCTGGTGGCCCCGCCCCCTGATCTCCAGACAGAGGGGAGTTTAGATTGACCTCCGCGCCACTGGCACGGAGGGCAATCTAAACTTCCCTCTGTCTGGAGATCAGGGGGCAGGGCCACCAGCCCTGTGACCATTTTCACCGAGGGCAACCCACTGAGTTCCACCACCTCTTTTCCCAGAAAAAAAGCCCTGTGCGAACCCTTTTACCCTGATTTGAACCAGTCCTATGCATGCTTGGGAATGAAGTTCCCAGCAAAGAATGCCCGCGACCTGTCAACATTTCACATACTCATCTCCTGGACTTGGTAACATGAGAATTGACCCTCTCACAACAACGGCACTTTCTCTTTCATCTTGCCCTTCCTCAAAAGAACTATAAAGCCTCTTCTCACTTCTTCTCCATTTTATACTCATAACAACCATGTGAGCTAAGTTAGGCAAAGAGAGAGCAGCCAGTTCAAAGTCACCATATGAATTTCATAGTTGAGTGGAGACTTGAACCCAGGTCTCCCCAGCCCACAAGTTCAACTAATCTGTCCATTATGTTTCCTTACCTGTTAAAAGATTTGTAATGGCAGAGATCTCCTTTGGTGCCATAAGACAAGAGGTCAATAATGAATTGACTTTTCTCTTGAGGGGTGAGGCCAAGCGCTCTTTCCCATGGAGAGATATAGGTCTTGAAAATGGTGATGTGTTTCCCACTCCCAGCCTTATTGTCATCTATTTTACAAGGACATCAAATAAAAATAAGGTTAAGTGAAGCAAATACATTAAAAGAAGACTCTTGGGGACAAAGGCCATGAACAATCAAGGGAAAGAGAGCAGGGAATTTCTTCTAACGAAACCCCACTTTTGTACCCCTCACACCAAAAGCCTCAAACTCTGTGCTCAGAATAAATTATCCAGTTCCAGTTATTTTCACACATGTAAATCATTCATTCACAGCAATATAGTGGGTTTTTCATAATTTAGAACATTTCAGCAAATGCCAGAGTAACATGAGACAAGGAAGGTCTGAGAAAGAATGGAAATATGTCTATTAAACACAGGGAAAGAGAGGCAACAGACATCAAGAAACATTTATTTTATTACCCTGAAAGCTTTTATGCTGCCTTTCTCCCAATAGGAACGTGGAGGTCACAAAAAATAGCCAGGAGTTTTGTGGCAGTTTAAAGATGAACCTCTTTATTGAAGCTAGAGCCCGCTTCATCAGATAGTGAAGTGAAACCTCGTTCGGCAGAAAAATAGAGAGAGAGATAGAGCAGACTGTGTGCGTTTGTGTGTGCATGTGTAAGGGAGAAAGTGGGTTAAAAGGCCATTAATTCTGTGGCAAAATTCAGAGTATACAAAGTGAGCACATCTTAATCTTGTATTTCACTTTCCCCCCATCTTTGCTTCTTCCCACCCCTCTGCTACACATATTTCTAAAGAATGAGCTTTTACTTCAGAATCTGAACAAGCCAATGAAAGCTCCAACCTCTTAGTCTTTAGAGTGCCACAAATAAACTTTTTGGGGTTTTTTTGCTGTAACAGACTACACTATCCAACGTGATTTGTAATCCTGCAGAGTGCAGGTTTCAACCCCCCTCCCATCGTTACTTTCCTTTAAGTCACTTAAGACAGGGCCTGACAAATTTCAGGCACCAGGACACCATGGCGCTTAGAAATTTAATTGTGGCATCTAGTATATTCATCAACAATTTTATCATATTCTCAGTGAAGCGCCATGTTTATTTATCATTTCACATCCAAATTACGTTTTGTTGTAAAATTGAAGTGCATGAAGTTTTTGTCATTGCTTATTTATGTGTTAATTTTGCACAATTCTGTGGTGGGGAATGAATTCATTTCTTAACCCATTGCTTCCTATACTGGTTCCAATTGAATTGAATGGAGCATTTTAAAGTAATAACGGAATTATGAGGAATTGGGGAGAAATTAGGTTAAGGTTAGAAGTTAGCTTTTTGCTGTGGTGATGATAACCACGCTAACCCCATATTTATTTGTTTATATACTACAACACATTTGAATCCAATTACAAAAAAAGTGAAGAGTTCAGCATTAAGTTTTGTGGTAGCATAATAGCATTGATCAGAAAATTTGATCATTAAAATCTGAAACCCTGAAAAGCTGAAAAATTAGTATGGCACCCACATTCCTAGAGCCAAATAAAATTCGTCAGGGCTTGACTTCTCCAGAATTATGGTTGTAAACATTTTAGAATTGTCTGCTTCATATGGATTCGTTTCTTTTGATTTCCAGTAGCCCGTATTGAGCAAGACAGTTTCTCATGAAGTTTTGAGAATTATTATTTGGACATAGGATGATTTTTGTCTGCAAAGCCAGATAGTATCGACAATTGAATGAGTCTATCACAGGTATCCACATTTTGAGAAAAGATCTTGGGGTGAGGGAAAGGATTCAAGTTCTTTGACACTCATTTGGAACCCATCTGTTGATGGCCAGTCCTCCTGACCGCCTTCCTTCCTGAATCATTTATTGATGTACATGCATAGATACTTGCCTTTTCCGCCAGTGCTCTGACTTCCTCCGCCATCTATTCCTCCCCCTGTGCCTGCAGTGCCATCAGGGTGCCCGGCTCCAGTTCCTCCAGCTCCCGTTCCTCCAGCTCCCGTTCCTCCAGCTCCACCTTTGCTCCCCGGTTTTGGAGGAGGGATGGGAGGGAACTGCAGTTTACTGGATCCATACGGCCCTACAGTTACGCCGCTCACCATCCTCCCACCACTGTGGGAGTAACTGTGAGCATCAACTCCATAATGTCCCCCGACAGATGGGATGAACCTCTGAAAATTATCCTGTGTGCAGAAGGGATGAGAGAGAGAGAGAGAGAGAGAGAGAGAGAGAATGAAGTGATTTGTGACTATGAAATGTTATATATATATATATATATATATAATGCACTTGTGCACGCCGAAAGACAGGCATGACAAAGTATATTGGCTGTGCTGTTGCCTCTTTGAAGGTGGCAGGGCAGCTGATATTCTCTGTTTTGCCCACTGATATCATCTCTCCAGTCAAGGTAGTTTGCACTTTTCTCTGGCTGAAATCCTTCACGGGCAGCACCATGTTGTATAGATAGACAGTAATATCATAGCTTCAAATGTACTGGCAGACTTGATGGAGTAGTCTCAGGGAGCCACAGGGAAATGTGCCATTGATCAGAGTAGTAAAGAGTCCAGTAGCACCTTTAAGACTGACCAACTGTATTGTAGCATATGCTTTTGAGAACCACAGCTCTCTTTGTCAGATGCATCATCAGCTTTCAAGAACCACAGCTCTCTTCGTCAGATGCATCATCAGCTTTCGAGAACCACAGCTCTCAGATGCATGCATCTGACAAAGAGAGCCGTGGTTCTCGGAAGCTGACAGTGCATCTGACGAAGAGAGCTGTGGTTCCCGAAAGCTTATGCTGCAATAAAGTTGGTTAGTCTTAAAGGTGCTACTGGACTCTTTACTATTTTGCAACTATAGACTAACACGGCTGACTCCTCTGGATCTATTGATCAGAGTGTCAACTATTTTGGAATGGTTTCTGAGAACTGCATGAGTATCGGGGGTAGCAGTGATGGAGATAAGTGTCAAAGCATGGAGGGGGGCGGCGGTTAGAGCAAAAGGGGTATAAGGTGATATGAACCATTCCTCGCACCTACATTTCACACTGTTGGACTCCATCACCAGAATTGCTTCCCCCTCTTTTACTCTGAAATCCCCCCACACCCATCCTTGATATGTGAGTGGTGTTGCCCATGTATTATGTCACATGTCGTTTAAGCCTAAGGATGCATTAGTCTCGCTCTTTTTTCCCTTTGAATTCATGGGGGAATTAAATTCCTTTGCTTCTGTTTATTCTGTAAGCGTGGTTGGATTATCCCCGGTTGTCTTGCAATCAACACAAACTGCATTTGATATGGACGTGTCTTGCTATTTCCTTCTTGTACACATCTTAACATGTCCCGCAGCTGTTCATGTCATGATGACTCTTCTAAAATGCCCAGGTCCCCAAACAGACCGAACTGCTTGGAAAGGTGGCATGGCACCCAGTATGGCCACATTCAAAGCTGAGTAACTGTATTGTTGCCAGTGACCCTCTCTGTTATGGAGTCTGTTATGGACTATGCCAGCTTCCTGCTCCATTGTTCTAAGACTCTGGCAAGAACTCTGTTAGGGGCAGTGTTGCCTATGCCTGCTTCCTGCCTCTCTGCTGTTATGGACTATGTCACCAACACCTGTTTCCTGCCTCCTGGAACATGAACCCCACATGGGCCCGGAGCGATGCCACTAGCAGCACAGTGCCATCTGGGAGGACCCTCCGCGAGCCTGGCCAGGCACCCCCTGGCCAGTTCCTGCAGGGAGCTCCTTGCAGGACGGCCACTGGGTCTGGCCCCGTCATTGGGCAGCCTGCTAGCCAGCCCATGATGAGTGCCAGGGGAGAAGCCATGTTCCCAGGCAGCGGAAAGTCACCATGGACAGTTTGTTCTGAGGCTGCCATTCCAAGACCAGGCTCCTGTCACGTTCACGGAGTCCAGCCTCGCCCTGATATGCATATTGCTGGAAGCCGCCCTGAGATGGGAACTACGTGCCAAATGTCCAGAACACCTAATGGACGCATATCAGTACAGCCATCACATTCCAGGCAGATCCCATCAAGACAACTCCAGCTTCCTGACAGATCCGATCAACCCGCCCGGCACTCCCTCTCCTCCTTTGTCCCCTCTTCCCGAAGTGTCACAACCATACATTCAGACCCTAAAGTGGCCCATTAGCTGTAGTTATAGAGCCATCAAGCTTTTGTTTCCCCACCTGAGAACCACCTGGAAGGCCCCCACCTCAGGGTTCATTTTTGGGTACTTAAGCAGGCTCTGCCTGCCATGAGGTGCGCACCATTCCTCTCCCAACCCCACCCGTCACTCCAAGTATCTAGTGCAGGCATTGGATATCGCCCCACTTCGCTGCTAACATCTCTGCTTCTTGCCATGATCAGGTGAAATATCACCCCATTCCATCGATCTCAAGTGGGTACCTGCAAATGCAAACGGCTCTATTTTTCTAATCTTTATTCCTTAGCCCTTGTATGTCTCTTGTATGTTTGTGTTATTGCAGGCTTACGCAACATCTTAGTCAACACAATTTGTATTGATTAGTCGCCGCTTCTTTATTGCATGAGCAATCCGGAAGTCGGACTCTGGTATACACTGGTAAATATCCGCACTAACTTAAGCCAAACTGCTTGCTAATTTCCCCCTTGAAATAGCAGTTCTGGTAACAGTATACATGCTTTGTGTGCACAAAATTCCTTCTTTTGGTCCCTGGTGTCTCTGTTTAAGGCGAGTGATACTCTCAGGCAGCAGGGATAGGAAAGCCCGCTGCATGAAATCTTGGGCAGCTACTGCCACAATTGTGTTCTCTAATGTTCTCTAGATGTAGCATTTTCCTTCTTTAAAACATTTATTAGCCTCCTTTCTACCATTCAGGAACTCAAGACTGGTTACAAGGTAAATAAAATAATAATAAAAACACACTACCCCCGCCCCAGAATTTAAAAACACAGTTTAAGGCTGCCAGTAAGGAGAGCTAAGTGACTTAAAGGTAGTCCTAAATAAAATTGAAAAGAGTCCAGTAGCACCTTTAAGACTAACCAACTTCACTGTAGCATACGCTTTCGAGAATCACAGTTCTTTTTGTCAGATGCATGATGTATCTGACGAAGAGAACTGTGATTCTCGAAAGCTTATGCTACAGTAAAGTTGGTTAGTCTTAAAGGTGCTACTGGACTCTCTTCGATTTTGCTACTACAGAATAACATGGCTAACTCCTCTGGATCTAGTCCTAAATAATACTGTCTTCAGCTGCCTCCTAAAGATCAACAGAGAGGGGCCTGAGCCCATTTTCCTAGGGAGGCTGTTCCATCATCACGGGGCTGCCACCAAAAAAGACTGCTCTTGTGTATCCACCAGGTGAGCTTGTGTAGCTGATGAAGCAGTCAAAAGGGTCTTTCCCTGTGAGCATATCTCTTGGGCAGGAATGTATGGGAGAAGACAGTCCTTCATATATCTCAATCCTAAGCCATGTAGGCCTTTAAAAGACAAAACCAACACCTTGAATTGGGCTCGGAAGCAGCTCCATAGCCAGTGTAGTTGCTGTAGTACTAGAGTCACATGTTCCCAATATCAGACCCCGACCAGCAGTCTAGTTGTAGCATTCTGCACTAGCTGCAGCTCCCAAACGCTCTTCAAGGGTAGCCCCAGGTAGAGGGTATTGTAGTAGTCCAGTCTAGATATAACTAATGTGTGGATCACTGTGGAGAGATCTGACTGAACTGGGTACACCTGGTGCACCAACCGAAGTTGGGCAAAAGCACTCCAAACCACTGCAGCCACCTGGTTTTCAAAGGTGACTGCTGTGTCAAGCAGCACTCCCAAGTTGCAAACGTGGCTTTTCAAGGGAAGTATAACCCTGTCCAAGACAGGAAAGATCTCACGTCTCTGGTCTACTAATGATCTGACTCACTTTAAAGTAGCTTCCTATGTTAATATCTCCTCAAATGTTTGGGAGGGACTGTGGCTCACAGGAAGAGCCATTGTTTTGCATGCATAATATTCCAAGTTCTGTTCCTGGCATCTCCTGTTACAGGCTCTAGGAGTTGCAGGGTTGAAAAGGGGGCCTCTGCCTAAGAGCTTGGAGACCATCTGCCAGCCCAAACAATCAGTATTTAGCTAGATGCTCCCCGGGCTTTTTTTCTGGGAAAAGAGGTGGTGGAACTCAGTAGGTTGCCCTTGGAGAAAATGGTCACATGGCTGGTGGCCCCGCCCCCTGATCTCCAGACAGAGGGGAGTTTAGATTGCCCTCCGCGCCGCTGCGGCGCGGAGGGAAATCTCAACTCCCCTCTGTCTGGAGATCAGGGGGTGGGGCCACCAGCCATGTGACCATTTTCAAGAGGTTCCGGAACTCCGTTCCCCCGCGTTCCTGCTGAAAAAAAGCCCTGGATGCACCAAAGGTAGATTCATAACTTCATGTTTGTTTGGGCTGAGCCTATGAATGCCACGCTTCAGCCAACCTCACACTTATAGTGTGGCATTCATGTGTTTTCTTGTGAGGTCCAGATCTTAGTGTCCAGAGGTTGTTGGGGGCAGCTATACAACCACTTAAGGAAATTAAAGAAGAAGTTGGCACCAGCGAGCCTTTGGAAACTGCTCATGACTCTGGCATATAAAAAGAGCTAGTAATGTTTCTGTTCAACTTCAGCATATGCTCCAACTGCCCCTCTTTTCCAATCTAGTTTCCACTGACTTGTACCCCGGTCCTATTTGACCCCTGTGTTTGCCTTTTGGGTATGTGTGCAACCTTCCATTTCACCAGTTGTAACATTCTGAACTGTTAGCTAAAACTTCCGGAAAATAATGCAAAACTCACAGCACATAGTGCGATTTCCCGTTTAATGGCACGATTTCTGACGTCACTGCGCCATTAAATAGGAAATCTTGCTACGAAGACGTCATCATGCCGCGAGTTTTGAGCAATTTTCTGGAAGCATTAACAGGCGTGAGAAAACAGCCTATGATAACATTTAGGATACAATTATGTTTCTTCCTGTAAAGCACCTTTTTTGTTTTAAATCATAGGTTGAGACTTCGGCTGTGGCCACTAATTCTTTCTTGGTTCCATTGTTGTCTCATCGAGGGGTGCTACCTAAGAGTGCCTTGCCTATATGACACCTTTTGCCACTATTTTCTCTATCCCCTCTCTCTGTCTCTGCCTAGGAGCTAGAGCAGCTGGCCTACGGGTTCCCCATCATGTTGAGCCTATGGACACTTTTGGAATTTTAGGGACGGAGAGCGGATGCCACTATAAAATGGATACCAGGTGGGGAAGACACGGCCAACCACAAACTGGTGACAAAAATGTTACAAGTTTCCAGTCTAAGCAGCTGATTCTGAATCGGTGCTTCCTGCAGGCACAGTAGTAAGGCCTCTTGGCTTCTTCTGAAGCACCTCCTGCTCTCATCAAGTGAAGAAAAGCCTGTACTGGCTGTTTGCTTTTGGGGTGAATACTTTGGAGAATAAGGAAGTGGACATCAGAAAACATTTCAATGGATACCATGGCACCCATGGATGCTATGTTGGAGATCACTGAGCTAGTGGTCCTTCTCTCCTCTCATAAGAGTTCAGAAGCCCTATAGGGCTTTGATGGCTACCTCTTGTATAGCTCTAGGATTCTTTGGAAACTCTATGGTAAAACCATAGCAATTCCTAGAGCTGCCTACGTCACTTCCATTTTTTTTACCAGTAGTGATGTGATGCCGCAACTGGCATTGTATTGCCCATATCCCCCCCACATCCTTCCTGCTGGTTGCCAGGCACTGCCCAGTAACCCTAGCATTAACTGTCCTGGCTCTGTCCTGAGTTGAGACAGAGCAGATGATGGGGTGTTTGGGCAAGGAGCCTGATAGCAAAAGTGATAGTAGTGAGGGGTCAGAAGTTGCTGCCTCCTTTTGCTTCCATCTGCAGCCATCTGAGCCAGTTTGGTGTAGTGGTTAAGAGCACGGGACTCTAATCTGGAGAGCTGGGTTTGATTCCCCACTCCTCCACTTGAAGCCAGCTGGGTGACCTTGGGCTAGCCATGGCTCTCTCAGAGCTCTCTCAGCTCCACCCACCTCTCAGGATGTTTTGTTGTGAGGCTAAATAATAACATACTTTGTAAACTGCTCTGAGTGGGCATTAAGTTGTCCTGAAGGGCGGTATATAAATCGAATGTTATTATTATATTAGGCTTATCTTGCTTTACCATAGAACTGGCCACAGTTGTTTCTCACTGCCACATGCTGTTATACAACTTCCTCTCAATCTCTGCCGTGAGTGTCCTTCAAAGTGCTAAAAACTGTTGTTAGAGTTGTCATTATTCTATAGTAAGCACGACATTGCTCACTGTGAGATTAATGCCATCCGAAACAGAGTTACACCCTTCTAAATCCATTTCAATCAATGGGCTTGAGAAGGGTGTCGGTCTGCTTTAACTGGCTGTGGGTTGCATTAATTATCTTTAATTTTTGTTTAAAGAAATCGACCCTGTTGTTATTGGTTTCCTAATTTGTTCCAGAAGCTGATGCAGGGCAGGGTACTTTACATTCAATTAATAGAGCACACAACAGGAAGGACGATATTTAGAAACGTTTTTAGGGTGTACATATAAATGTATAAGAGCAGCTATTTTTGTGGGAACAGGGAGGACACAAGAATTCAAGGGTGCATCTGTTTTCTTCCATGCTTAAAGGATTAGTCATTCAACGTAGCTGTGGATGCTCTGGAGGCCTTTGAAGTGGTCAGGGCAGCCAAGATTGTAGGAAATGTTTAACAGCGCCTGGGTGAGGTCTGAGCCAGGCGGTCCAAGGCAGAACAAGCCAGGCGACAACAACATGCATGTCTAAGCTCACACTGGAGTGAGCAATGGGGCGAAAGTAGGACGAATAGTGCTTGTGCCAAAAGCAGACCATCCCTGTCTGCCATTTCAGTGGTTTGGGGGCTGTGATGTTCTATTGGGGCAACCCAGCCTTCTGTCTGAGGTCCAAACTACAAGTGACGAATGACACAGGTTGGACCCTTGTCAGCTTCCCTCAAGTTTTGGCGGGAAATGTAGGCCGCTTGGCGGAATGTTGGACAAGTGACAGTTGAAAAGTCCATTGGGCAGCAGTCGGAGAGCCAAGCTGCAAGACCAGGACGCCTACATTTCCCATCAAAACTTGAGGGAAGCTGACAAGGGTCCAACCTGTGTCATTCGTCACTTGTAGCTTGGCCCTGAGACTCAAAAGTGAATGAAGACTTTTCATCATCCAACCGGGAAGCAAGCACAAGTAGAAACTTGCCTTTGCTGTCTGGCTTGGAAGATGAAGACACCGTTTTATGAGAGACAGCAGAGAGTTTGGCTTGCGCAGAAGAGAGCCAGGTTAATATTCCAGCTCAGCTGTGAAGCTCATTAAAGACCCGTGGGAAAGTTGGTATATTTTAGCTTTATCTCCAGTGACAGTCTATTCCGCAGCCTGTTTGCAACAGCAGCTGGCCTGTTTGTGTGGAAAGGTCGCCGTTTCTGACTAATCCCAAGAGGAATCAGAAAATGTTGGCATTTACTGGTAATTCTCAGTTACCCATCTTCAGTGCTCCAGGTGTGCATCCCGATATATCCAAGCTGGAAATATACCCAGACGTCGTCATTTTGCTCCAAATGCCCCAGGAATTCCAGAAGTAGTGAATAGTTGTCTCCAGGAATTTTGTGAGTCTTTCTGGGTTTCAGGGAGCATGCTGCTCCCAGCGGTCCCCTAAAAAGGGAAGGAAGGCATGGCTTGCAGCTCTCTGGAGCTGCATCGCAGCTGCTGGCCCTTGCTTCTCGGCTGTCAAGCCTATCTGGGCCCTGAAAGCCAGAGAATGGCTGATGGGCCTCCGAGCCAGTGCATGGGCTCATGGCGTCAAAGGACAGCAGGCCACGGCTTCATGAAGCCTTTGCAAGGTTCTGGAGATGCACAAAGGCTTCCAGAGACTTGTGAAGACTTTGCAAAGTCCTGACCAGCTGCAGTTTGCAACCAGGAACCTGTACACTGGCACAGTGCCTGGCAGCTATTCTCTGGCTGCCTGGGACTGCAGGCTCAGCTTTAGAGCAGGAAGGGCCAGCAGCTACAATGCAGCTCCAGAAAGCCAGTAAGTCATGCCTTCCTTCCCTTTTTTTTTCTTTAAAAAATTTAAAGGGCCACTGAGGATGTTTGCTTTTAAATTACAGAATGGGCTTTTCTACAAGGCATGCTTTTTGGGTGTGGAAATTCTGGAACCCCCCCAAAAGTGCCTGAAAATAATTCCAAAAATGAACCCACCCACCCCCATATTCTGGCATTCTGAGAGGCATGCTCAGTAGAAACCCTGAATCTGAAATGAAAATAGAAATGTTTACAGTGCACAGGCCCAAATTTTGCAATCTCAGGGGAGACTAGATAATCCAGAGGCAATTTATACATGGCAGAGAATGGGCGTGCCTGCCTCATCCTCCCACTCAGTTCACTTGTCCTAGCACTGCACATTTGTGCAGATGTTTAATGTTGAATTGGGTGTATGTACCCACAGATTGCTCGGTCAACTTCACCCCAAAAATCTGAGACTTAACCATGCAATCTATATGCCTGATTTTAACATTAACATTATACTTCTGCTGAGAAATCTGGACTCAGGGCAGTTTAACACAGATTGGGAGAAGCTGAAACAATATCTGGAGAAGAAATGGGAGGTGGGAGGAAAACTGTGGCAGTTTGAGAACTACTGAAGTATAATAAAATGTAGAGGGGGGTGACTTTACCGGGGGGGGAAGAGATAAATGTGAATTTATAAGCAGTTAGATTAACAGATTGATATATATATAGATATATATTGGTTAATAAATAGAATATTGATAGAAAATAATTAAGGATAAGGATTAAATATACGGATTGAGTAATCAACAATATTTTCTTTCTTTGATAAGATTTGTATAATGCACCAAACTGAATGTATAGACGAGTCAAATTGATTGACTATGTGACGAGAGTTATATAGAATTACCATAAAAAGATAGAATGAGTAATACATAGAGAATAAGTCAAATTGTTTGATTTAAATGTGTAAGATTTTTATGGTTTATGATATATAGGTTTATGATATATAGAAATATTCAAAATTGGAAAATGGGATAAATTGTTTATCCAAGATGGAAACAAAGACTTACAGTTTGGGTATACAATAAGAAAAGTAGTTAAGGATGTACTGCTTAGTATAATGGAGAATATGTATTTGTTTTAGATAGAGAAATTTAATAGAAGTAAGGGAAAAGGGACAAAGGGTTGGAAAACTGTTGGAAGTCAACAAAAGGGGGGGAAAGGGAGGGGGTTAGAAATGAAAAATTTGGGGAAAATTGAATGTAAATGTAAAAATAACGGATTCTAACCCAATAAAAAATTTTTCAAAAAAAAAAAAAACATTATACTTCTGCATGGTTACTGAAAGGAGCAAGAAGAGTGAAGAGGCATCATATAACAACAACAACAACAACATTCAATTTATATACTGCCCTTCAGGACAACTTAACGCCCACTCAGAGTGGTTTACAAAGTATGTTATTATTATCCCCACAACAGTCACCCTGTGAGGTGGGTGGGGCTGAGAGAGCTCTGAGAGAGCTGTGACTGACCCATGGGCACCCAGCTGGCTTCAAGCGGAGGAGTGGGGAATCAAACCCAGTTCTCCAGATTAGAGACCCGTGCTCTTATCCACTACACCAAACTGGCTCTCCTTGTATCCTTGTATTATGTGCTCCTATCCAATATTGGATACCTTGAGGGAGACAGGGATTTCATGTTGCTATTATTATTATACCCTGCTCTTTAGGAGGCTGAGAAAATTCTATGACATCCAATGTATATGTAAGTTGACAACTGGCTGGAAAACCAACATGGTCACATTTGATTTCAAAAATAACTTCTTAAATAAAAGAGGAAATTAGAAGGAAGCAAAAAGAGAGGGCCATGACAGTCAAAGCTCGAATTTTGGAAATGGTTTACAGCTACTATAGTAGAAGCTCAGGTGGAATGTGTACCAATCAATTATGAAAGGTTCAGGTAAGTCAAAGAGCTGGCAGGATTAACTAGCAGAGTTAAAGCAGTTTCAAAAAGCTAGAAGGCATCCTTTTCACAGTGAAAGTGTTATTCAAAGGAGGAAAGAAAAAAGTACAGTGAGCTATTGAAAACAAATGTAAGTTGACAATGACAAGCAAAAAAAACATTTGAGGATCAGATAGCTAAGATCTCTGAGGCAAAAGCAATCTCTAAATACATAGGAAGCAGGAAGCAAGCTAGGGAAGCAGTTGGATCATTAGAAGATAAAGGAGCATTAAAAGAAGACAGAAAGTTTGTGGAGAAGCTAAATGAAGTCTGCATTGGTCTTAACTGTGCAAGACTTGGAACAGATGCACGGGCCTGCCCTGCTGGTCTTGCCCAATGGAACGGGGTATTTCTGAAGGTGATGTCTCGGAGATCCTGGCCTTCAGCTTACATTTTTATGCCACAACCTCATTTCCCAACTTATTTATTTACAACATTTATACCCCATCTTTCTACTCTGATCAGGGCCACCAAGATGGCTAACACCGTGCATAATAAAAACACATTTTAAAAACCTTTAAGCCAAACAAAAACGCACCATTAAAGCCATTAAAACCATTAAAACCAATTAAATCCATTAAAACAATTAAAACCGTACGCTTACAGCGCAATAAAATGTGCATGCATAAAAACCACAATTAAAACATAGGGCAGGAAAGAGGGAGCATCGGGGGAACATGAGATGAAACAAAAATGTCTTCACCTGCTGGCAAAAGAAGGGGACAGGAGAGTCTCTCTCTCTGGGGAGAAGGTTCCAGAGTTTGGTGCTGATTTTGGTGCAGAATTTGGATGCTATAATTTTGGGTATCATTATTTTGGTGCTGATGTGCACTGTGACTACCCATTTCTCCCCCATACTATTGACCAGCCCATCTACATGCCATGTGAGCTCTAGAATGTTTGCACTGGATAGAGACACCATCAGGTTATCAAAATTCTGCTTTAAAATACCCCACTCTAATTATAAAAATTTCTCTGCGCCCTGTGGTGCAGAGTGGTAAGCCACAGTACTTCAGTCCAAGCTCTGTTCACGACCTGAGTTCGATCCTGGCGGAAGCCAGGTTCAGATAGCCAGCTCAAGGTTGACTCAGCCTTCCATCCTTCCGAGGTCAGTAAAATGAGTACCCAATTTCCTGGGAGTAAAGTGTAGATGACTGGGGAAGGCAATGGCAAACCACCCTGTAACAAAAGTCTGCCAAGAAAACGTTGTGATGCGACGTCCTCTCATGGGTCAGTAATGACTCAGTGCTTGCACAGGGTACTCATTTTACCAACCTCAGAAGGATGGAAGGCTGAGTCAACCTTGAGCCGGCTATCTGAACCTGGCTTCCACTAGGGTCGAGCTCAGGTTGTGAGCAGAGCTTGGGCTGCGGTACTACAGTTTACCACTCTGTACCACAGGGCTCCAGTTACCAAGAGGGACTGTTTTTGTTTTTAAAAGCCAGAACTAGAAATCCATGTGCCACCTCATGTTTTCCCTTTTATTTAGGTTTCGCCAGAGGCCTGTGTAGGAAACATATGAAGCACAGAGAGCCTAAAGCCCATGATGCTGTCGATGCCATTTTGTATTTTTTGACATGGTGTAAACAATGGACTTTGGAACTGTAATTTCTAAGCCCTGTTTGGTCATCCCTCTGCCCCTCAACAGCTTAAGTAAGCCATTGTTTTGCATGAGGGCAAGAGTAAGCTGAGCTCCAGTAGAACCTTATGGGTTAGGAGGGTGGAATTTGGAAGAACCTTTTAAGTAAAGGACAGAGTCTGACAGATACTTGGGTGAAGGTATGAGTAGCCTGAGGCACAGAGTATCAGGGTCCCAGCTCTGGGTTGTGAAATTCCTGGAAATGTTGGGGGTGGAGCCAGTGGAGGGCAGAGTTTGGGGAGGGGAGGAACCTCAGCAGTGTATAAAGCCAGAGAGTCCACCTTCCAAAATAGCCATTTCCTCCTGGGGAACTGCTCTTCCTATGGCCTGGAAATTAGTTGTAATTCTGGGAGAATGCCAGCCACCACTTGGAGGTTGGCAACTCTAACAAAGTGGCAGGTCATGGGTGGAGCCTGGACTAGGACTGTCAACCTTCAGATGTGTCTTGGAGTTGTCCTGGAATTACAACTGATGTCTAGATGACAGAGATCAGTCTCTCTGGAGAAAATGGATGCTTTGGAGGGGATTATGAGGATGCCTTATGCCCCATTGAGGTCCCTGCCCTCCCCAGGCTCTACCCTTAAATAATCCAAGAATTTCCCAGCTCAAGAGTTGGCAGATTAAAGCCTGGCAGAACTTGAAGCATATTATTCTGGTGCCCTTAGCAGGACTCTACAACAGTCCTTCTGGTTCTGTGAAACAATATTATGCACTTACAGAAATGCTGTCCTCAGAGGGCCCATCTTGACTATTGCACTTTGCATAAATTCCTCTACAGGAACTTAGTGGAACCCCTTGATTTTTGTTGTTTTTTTAAAAAAACGGGGTAAGGAAATTCTGCCTGTTCTATGTAGTAATAAGAAGCTTTCTAGGCTGTAAACAGGGCTTCCAAGCCCAGCTGTTCGGTCAGCTAAATATAGCAGAGAAGTGAAAACCCCACCAGGCTAAGTGTAGAATTATCTAACACTCCACTCCATGTATTCAGCGGCAGTAGCCAGGGCTTCACAGCAGGTCATCCAATCTGCAGTCTGGGCACGCAGCCATTGGCCAGCTCAACCAAGAGAGCTCTGGATTCTTTGGGGAATGTCCTTTCCCCAGCATGTATGAGTTCCCCATTTTAAGAACAAGGAGGATAAAGTTCCCTTGAATGTCAGGAAACATGGGGGAGGGGGCAGGGACTGGCAGACCAAGAGAATCCCGGTCATGAAGGTTTCAACTCCAGTGCCTGAAGCTGCGCTCTGAGGTTGGCCAGGCTGCCTGCTCTGATACTGAGCAGGGGAAATCACAGAGCGGCGCAAACGGAAATCAGGGTGTGGGAGGCAGGTTATCTTAAAGGGTGTGCGAGGCTGCAGCTGCTGGGGGAGAACCCAACAACACAGTGTTTCCCAGATAGGCTACACAGCTGTGGCTCTTCCTGCCCCAGCAACCTTCCAGGCTTCACAGCTGTGGCTCTTCCAGCCCCAGCAACCTTCCCAGAATGGGTCGTTCGGTCACTCCCATCTGCTTCCTGCACTGTCGGATTGATCCCTGCAGCAGTCACATGGCCAGGCTGTAGCGACAGCCCTAGGTGTGTTTTGCAGTCTGGTGCAGGAATTTGTCAAAACGTGAAGCATCCAGTTACTAAAGAAATGCAGCCGGCAACTGCAAAATGATTCCTGAATCACTGAGCTGTTCGAAGCATGGCTACGTCCACAAAATAACTTGCAAGAGTTCAGTGAGGATTCCCACCCTCACTCCCAAGTCAATTGCATTTAAATTTCTGTTCCATAACGACATTCAGTGAAATGTATTCATCACCTTTCCAGTACTACAACCAGGGCTTTTTTTCAGCTGGAACGCAGTGGAACGGAGTTCCGGAACCTCTTGAAAATGGTCACATGGCTGGTGGCCCCGCCCCCTGATCTCCAGACAGAGGGGAGTTTAGATTGCCCTCCGCACTGCTCAGCAATCTAAACTCCCCTCTGTCTGGAGATCAGGGGGCGGGGCTACCAGCCATGTGACCATTTTCTCCGAGGGCAACCCACTGAGTTCCACCGCCTCTTTTCCCAGAAAAAAGGCCCTGACTACAACCCAGGAGAAAGTCATCCACCTGAATTTCCCGAAGACTCAGGTGTGGAGTTTGTCGTCTTTCGTCACATAGAAATCTGGATGTGCCAAGGATGTCTACAGGGTCCAGATTAAGGTACTGAAGTGGAAACTTCCTCCCTGGACTAATCAAATATATTCTCACAGTATCCTTATTCAAATCTAGGCATCACACTTATCCTGAAGCTGATTATCTTGATTCCTAGGCATGTGTTGCTAGGAAGCCTCTTCCCCCACAAAAAAACTTTAGAGAGATAATTGTAGAGGTTCCAAAGAGATGGAGAAATGGAACTGATCGGATGAATGGAGCAGTCAAAACATGTTAGCTTGTCAGTTTGATGGGGCTATGGATTCCGTATCGATTTGAAGGATATTTACAGTATATTTAACGAGAGTATGGTTCGAGTGCTGTCAGCAGAAGTCCTATTATAGAGGATTAGATTCTCCTCTTAAGTTTGTCTCTGCTTTTTTGCCCTGCCAATACCCTGCTCCGGGTCCTGTCATAGAAGCCCACAGGGTTCGTTTGTCCTTGAAACATATCAAATCACAGCTCGGGAGCGCAGATGCCAGGCATGGCTGCCGTAAAGAACATCAGTGCAAAAAGGAGGTAACCTTGGTCTCAGATAAGACTACAATGAGAAAAAACCCCTACTGAGGAAATGCCACAATTAAAGCATGTACAATTCATCATGGAATTGTATAGACTTCATGTGCTACTAAAGTGCTCTTAGTGCAAACCCTCAATGTTTTTTCAAATACAATAAATACCCCAATAAATACCTATAGCTATTCCAATTTACAAAAATATCATTCAATAAATAAATAGACAATGGTGAAAACCAGGACCCACCTAAGCAAATTAGAAGGCACACACCTAACACAAATCAGAAAAAAATGTTGGTGTTTGAGGCAGACAGTCTTAAGTGTTGCTTCTCCTCCCACCCCAGGGTTTAAAAAAAAAAAAACAGTATTAAAACCAAAATTGTATGTGCATTGAGAAGCACAGGAAGAATGGAAAGCAATTTTAAATCCATTGTACAGTATGGTCATTAGTCGATTCAGAAACCTGGTTCAAGCGTTTTATGATTTTTTCCCTACCAGACCACACCCACAGCAGAAGACAAAATAAAACATGTTACATATGAATCCAGCTTAAATAATTGGCAATTGTTTTCTTTTTAATGCCCCCCACCACCAATCTGGCTGAGTCAGAGCACCCACCCCTCCTTTGTACAGCAGTGGCAGCGAAGGTCATTATACGCATTATATGACATATGACAAAGTACTAATTTTGGAGTGCCATGAACCAGTGAGCCTGAGTTCTATTATTATGTCGAAACGGGGAAGAATCCTTGGTTGTTTCCACGTGACCTTAATGGGATGGCCTGCTTATGGAACTTCGGCGGGTTATTTCACTCATTACATACGTCATCATTTCCCATGCATGAGTGGGTCGTGATGGTCTTGGTTTTTAAGCGTTTTTGTGAAACTTGTTTTGTTCCATTTTCATTTTTTATGCCGTTTTTTTCACGTAATTCTCTGCTTTTTTTCGTTTCAGAAGAGCCCTCCCACAAATCTCCAACCCATCCTCCCCCCATTACCCCTCCTACCCCCAGACGCATGTGAGCATCTGTCTTGCATGCACAATCGTATAATCTCCTCCTCCCTCTTTTACAACTTTTAAAAACGGTCCTTGCACTATTACGAAAAAAGGGAATCACACTGCAGTGCTTGCTACATTGAATCACTTAGCAATCAAACTGTCAATCACAATGGGCCCTAGCAGGACTCCCCCCCCCCC
The DNA here is from genome assembly GCF_028583425.1 of Eublepharis macularius. NCBI lineage: Eukaryota > Metazoa > Chordata > Lepidosauria > Squamata > Eublepharidae > Eublepharis > Eublepharis macularius. The sequence goes on along the minus strand of NC_072795.1, from coordinate 125,893,799 downwards.
CCCGTGCCTCCCCTGGCAGCATCAGTCGAAGGGGCGATTGGGGAAGAGAGCAGAGGCTCCTCTTCCTCTGGTCCCTCAGCCACCACTCAGCTTGTGCACAGCCCTCCCAAGGCCCTGTGGAGGCAGCAGGGAGCCCCATCCCCGGCTGCTGCAGGACCTTGGGAGGGCCTTGCCACCACGCCGAGCCTTTCCATGTCTCTGGAAGCCTGAGGAGGCAGCAGGGAGGCAAACTGTTTTGCCCCCAATTTGCTTTTTGTCCCTGTGTAATACACCTGCAGGTGGATAAGGAGAGAGTGGTTGGAAAACAGTTTGCCTTTTACACAGTAGGATATGGAATCGTGCGATCACGCTACTCTACTGTTCGCATATTTATGAAACACTTTTGCATTTAAAACTTTGAGTAGGAAATCAACGGTAGAGAAGGCTGTACTACGCGTGCCCAGTTTCTACAGAAGCTGAAAGACGGGGCAATGCTATAGTGCAATCCCACATGTGCTCAAAAAAAAAAAAAGGAAGGTTGGGCGGGAATGCGCCAACGTCATTTGTGACAAGGCGCAGATAAAGAATGCATTTTCTGCTTTGGGATCTTTTTTTCTGCAACACCCACAAAACGTGCATGAGGATGATGCATGTGGAAGGTGAGTTCTTGAAGCAGATTGGGAAGACACGGCTTTGGGACAGGGAAACCTGCCCAAAATTGGAGCATATGGAAGTGACTTTTGTTTGTTCTCTCCATGTGTCCCCATCTCAGTTGTGCTTCCCAGGCACTTATCTTTGAGCCGACAGATAAGAGAACACCATATGCCTTTGCTTTCCTCCAGAGCTACATCCACACTTCTGGTCACTTCTGCCTCGGAGGGCAATCTAAACTCCCCTCTGTCTGGAGATCAGGGGGCGGGGCCACCAGCCATGTGACCATTTTCACCGAGGGCAACCCACTGAGTTCCACCACCTCTTTTCCCAGAAAAAAAGCCCTGCATGCATGCACGCATGGGATAACACTGAGAGAGACCGATGGATATTGACCATTCTATACCACCTAAGTACAGGCACCTGGTAGGCTCTCAGACATGCCAGCTAGGGTTGCTAAATAAGGTTGAAGAAATTCTTGGAAATTTGAAGGCAGTGCTTGGGGAAGACGGAGAGCTCATTGGAGATGTGATAGCATAGATTGTCCTCCAAACCTGGGAGAACTCCAGACCCCACCGGGAGGTCAACCACCTTGACAGCAGATGGGTCTCCCCCTCCTCCTCCTCCTCCTCCTCCTCCTCCTCCTCCTCCTCCTCTGTAGGAGGTCACGATCTAAAGCAAAATCAGGAATAAACTTTTGCCACATCTGAAGCAACATCTGTGAGCAAAGCAGCATGGCTGGACAACTCAGAGGTAAGGAGGGGAAAAGTCGATATTAAGTATCTGGTTTAAAAGAGATGACTTGGTAGATGTCTGTGTAGTTCTTTTTAAGTTGAAAGAGAAAAGGTCAGATAAAGGTAGAGGACAGGGTGAAATTTCTGGAGCAAGGCACTGCAAAATGTTTGCCAAAGAAACCACAAGGGATAATGTGGCGTAGTGAATGTTTGTTTTAGGAAGCAGTAACTCCAAACGTAACTGGCTGTGCAATAAGGCAAGGTGAGGCAGTGACCTCAGGTGGTGGATTTGCGGTGGTGGCAGCAGCCATAACCCCCAATGCTGTTGCATCCTGCCCTGCCTCCTGACATTGAGAGCCAAGCTACAAGTGACGAATGACACTTGCCTGGCAAGGGAACAGACTCACGTGTATTCCTCCCTGTTCACTTGCCATTCACTTGCTCTCCACTTGAGCCTGTTCACTTGCCAGGCAAGTGTCATTCGTCTCTTGTAGCTTGGCTCTGACTCTTTCCCCTGACCCTGCTGGGCTTTTGCGTGCAGGAAATAGTTCTGTACGGAGGTACATTTAATTATGCGAGCCCCTGCTTGCTGCTTGGAATGGTACAGCCAGCCCAGACACTGGTTTAAGCATTAGGTCAGAGCTACTCTAAGACATAGGAGCTGGATATGACCTGTAAGCCATGCAGAAGTCTGGCTTTTACCATGAATATTTTGTTTGTTTGCTTTAGCATTCTAAAGTTGATTGTAGATCCAGAGGAGTTAGCCGTGTTAGTCTGTCATTGCAAAACAGTAAAGGAGTCTGGTAGCACCTTTAAGACTAGCCAACTTTTTGTAGCATAAGCTTTTGAGAACCACAGCTCTCCTTGTCAGATGCATTTTTAAATTTATTTTATTTTCGATTTTTATTCCGCCCTCCCCACATTTCCAGCAGGCTCAGGGCAGATTACAAAATACATAAAGGTTAAAATATATAAAACAGTTATTATAGTTAACAATTCTAAAAACATCCAATTTACAGTTAAAATACAATCTGACAATGCATCTGATGAACAGAGCCGTGGTCCGCAAAAGCTTATGCTACAAAAAGCCAGTTAGTCTTAAAGGTGCTACAGGACTCCTTTACTAAAGTTGATTGGAAAGTTTTAATTAAGTGTGGTTAACATATAAATATATTCACTAACAAAATAAATATAGTTGATTTGCTAAAAACAAACCCAGTCCCAAGTCCACTGAGCTAGCCAACAGATAGGTTGGCTGAAGGGCACCTTCATCTTTGGCACACACCTTTGGTGCCAGCAAGAGGGCTGAACTTATGCCCTCTTCAGCAGTCCTGCCCTGAAGTCCTAGCAGTGGCAATGTCCCTGACACTGCAAGGCACTTTGGCTCTCTTCAGTTCCAGAGTTGCTATATGTGCTTCAGGAGAAACAAGCCATGAAAACTGATCCGTCCCAGGGAGAGGGAATTGCTTGGCACTGCAACGCCCAGACGTCACTGGGGGAGGGGGCCTTCTTGGCTGGGGGGTGTCCACCATGAGCTCCTTTTGGTGTGCTCTGAAGGGAATGATTGAGATGATCAAGTGTGTTTCTATTTCCACCTCCCCGATGAAGAGCTTCCCAAAATGCTTGCCGTCTATGCTGCGAACAACACTTTTGGAGTTGCAGTCACTCCAGAAGTTGCAGTTGCAAAAAAATGTGTCTTTCTCGCTTGAAACAGGAAGTTAACGCTCTTCTCCAGATGGTACATTGTGCACGAAGCGCTCTTTACATATTCAGCTGGAGCAAGAGACCAAAATGTCTTTCCCCCCTAGCATGTCTAATTCTGTAGAAGTCACATTCTCCAAGCAATTTGCACCCACCACTCATATTTCTGTGGTAAACACTGTTGTATGGTTGCCGAAACGCCATAGAATAGCATCTGAGACGTTACTGATAATCTTTAGCAGCCCTTGTGTAGCACCCTTTAAAATCTTTCTTTTTAATTAACAAAAAGTTTTGCTTTTGGAAGCTAAGTATTCCCCTCGGTAGCCATCCAGTGGCAGTGATCTAGCTTTTTAATATTTGTAAATGGCAAACACTAGCCAGACTTTCCTCTGCAACATCATTTGGTAAGCCTTTTAACTCTTTAACATTCATATTCAAGGTGTGTCCTCTATAATCCTGAAGCTTCCACACTCTGTTTTCAAGTCCATCCAGCACAGGTATGATGCAGGTCAGACTGTAGGGTTGCCAGCTCCAGGTTAGGAAATTCCTGGAAATTTGGGAGGTAGACCCTAGAGAGGGTGAGTTTGGAGATGGGAGAGAGCAGAGTATAATCCCATATAGTGCACCTTCCAAAGCAGCCATTTTCTCCCGGGGAACTGCTCTTTGTGGCATGGAGATCAGTTGTAATTCTGGGGGATCTCCAGCCACTACCCGGAGGTTGGCAAACCTAGGGCCGTTTCCACATGACTTACCTTCCTCCAGAACGTCGCAGAACATCACGAAAAACACGCAGAAGATAGCGTCTTCTCGCGCGAAATTGCGCCAGGAAGACGCAATCATCTGGGAGTTTTGTGCGACATCGCGTCTTCCTGTCGCAATTTCACACGAGAAGACGCTATCTTCCATGTGTTTTTCATGATGTTCCAGAGGAAGGTAAGTCGTGAGGAAAAGGCCTAGGTTAGAGTCAAGCTAGCACTACATTATACTCAGGAATGGGTTGCAGTACAATAGCTGCTGCACCTCACATAATCTGAAAAGATCAAACCAGGGAACAGCTCGTGGTCCCCAAAGGAAAAGAAAGACTTTCTAGAAACTTCTAGAGTTCTAGAACATGCAAAATGCATATGTGGTTAGTTCTTGGTGTTCAGACGATACAAGCGAGTTTGTTAAGATAATTTCATTCTCCCTTGGGAAAGTTACTTTTGGCCTTCTAGGTAGAGCTGCCAACTTTCTCAAGGCTGAAGATAGGGTACCAAGATGAGCCTTTGGGACCTTTATTTGTTAAGAAAATACCCACGTTTATCTAGGGAGGGAGAAGTGCACTTTCGCCTCCCTCTGTATAACAAGTGAAAGCACTGTTGCAAACTGCCTTCCTCCATATAGTCACAGAGGACTTTGGAGACAGTTCTTTGTATGAGAGGCATATGAATACAGCGACTACATCTTTCCAAGCGATTTCAAGTCAATGGACTGGCAAGGGCTTAACTGTGCTTAAGATTGCACTGTGAGCCACTGTGTAGCTGAGCGCATCCTATTCCCATCTCATGTACAATGTTCCCCGCAGGATGGTGCTAAGGAGGAACTACATTGTGCCAGTTCGGAGGGAGCTGGCTTTGCAGGGCACAGACTGGTTGGCTATTGCAACATCACAAAGCCGCCTCTCACCCAGCAGGAAGTTTCATAGTTTAAAAAAAAATATTCCAAACAAATGTTTAACCCAGAAAACCTGCAAAGTGCTTAAAACTGTGTAATAAAAAGGTGGACAGGTGGAGGTGCGGGGGTCAAGAGAATACCAAGATTTGGAGGCAAGTACTGAACGTTTTTTTAAAGTGAAGGCAGGAGCAACTGGGCTATCACTGCAGTGTTAAAAATACCAATCGCTAGAACATACATCTGTGTGTGCATCTGAAGTTAGCATCGGTTAGGGTATGTGGCAGACGATGGGCAAAAGCATGAACTTTCCCAACAACTCTGCCATGCCTCCCTCCCTGTGGAAACACAAGGACTTTCTACCAGAGGCCCTGCATAGGACCCACAGCGGCTTCTGAGGGCATGTTCCCATTTCACTTCCTTAGCCGGTTGCAAGCATCTGTCTTCAGACCCGGGGGAAGCAATTCTAGCTGCCCTGCTCTCTGTTCAGCCTTTTATGTTGGTCTCAGATAATAAAGTACATTTGAAGCTACCTAATATTGAATCAGTCCATTGGTCCATCAAGGTCAGTATTGTCCTTTCATATCACCTACTGCCTGGTCCTTTTAACAGGAGATGCCAGATTCCGCATTCCAAGCAATTGCTCTTCCTCCAAGCCACAGCCTGTCCCCAAAAGTGGTTTCAAGGTAGGGATTATTTTCAGATCACAAGGGTCCTAATTCTATATACCTTGTAGCTCTCAAAAACACCCAAACTGCCAGCCCAGAACTGTTATTACTGGGGTTAAATATGGAAAACGTGAATGTTAAGGATAGAGTCCTGGTTTATTACATGACGGTGGTGGCAAGACTACTGTATGCTCAACACTGGAGACAGGAGGAGCTACCAGAAATTCAAGATTGGATTCAGAAATTGTTGCACATGGCGGAAACGGACAAATCAACAAGGAAATTGAAAGAACAAAATCCAAGGGAATTTGTGGAAGATTGGGGTAAATTTAAAAAATATTTAGGAAAGAAATGGGACGTGAAAGATCAGTTGTGGTCTCTTGATAACTACTGAGAGATTTAGAAATATAAGATAAAACTTTGCCTTAAACAATAGGGGGAAAGCAACTCTGGGCCAAGCTACACATGACGAATGACACTTGAACGGCAAGTGGATTGAGTGGAGGGCAAGTGAACAGGGACAAATACACTTGCCGTTCAAGTGTCATTCGTCATGTGTAGCTTGGCCCTCTGACTAGAGTTAGTTATTAGGGGACAAGGGGTCAGAGTGCTGTTGGGAGTCAACAAGGGAAAGGGGGAGGGGGTGGGTGGGATAACATATATTAAAAAAAGGGGTATATTTGTTGTAAAATGTTTTTGAAATGTATGTGAACCCATCCAATAAAAAAATTCAAAAAAACAAAACAAAACACCCAAACTGCCCAAGCAAAAGATCATTGTTCAAGCCTTGTATGCAACTACATACCTTTCTCTTCTCTGTTTTGCTTTTGCTAAACCAACCTACTAACGGTGCCTGTCTGGAGACTTGCTAAGGAGGCTTCAGAGAGAGAAATCTCGGGCAGATAAATCTTTTGACAGGTCGTGGGGGTATCTTGCCACTCCACTGAACAGCCTTCCTCCGCCTTAAATGACTCTTCCTCCAATGGGCAGAGTAGCTGGATGATCCGCCCCAGGATCTAGTTTGGAAGTTTTGAGACTTCCTAGGGGCGGCAGGGCGGGGGGCACTGTCAATGTTTGTGTAACAACTAAAAATGACTGGCGGTGACCATAGCAATCTGTGGGTGGAAAGCCACCGAATCTGCCCATCGCGTCTGCTGTCTGGTAATGCCTATAAGGTGACAGGGCTCTCAACGACCGAAGAGGTGGGCTGATCCTGATTCCTTGCTATCTGTGCCATCACTGTGGCTTGCCAGAGGAGGGAGCTGCCGGACTGCTTTCTGCTATGTGGTAGTAATGGGGCCACTACAATGGCCAGAGGGTAGAATTGTGGCCATTACCTCAGGATCAGGCACCAAGGGTGTCTCAGCAGATCCCTAAAAGTCTGGTGGTTCTGGCCTAGCTTCTCAGCTTGAGCCCAAACTTTCTTGATGGTCCATTTCCCTCAAATTTGGTAACAGAATCATAGAATCATAGAGTTGGAAGGGGCCACACAGACCATCTAGTCAACCCCCTGCCCAGTGCAGGATCAGCCTGAAGCATCCCTGACAAAGATTCATCCAGCCTCTTCTTGAAAACTGCCAGTGAGGGGGAGCTCACCACCTCCCTAGGCAGCTGATTCCACTTTTGAACTACTCTGACCATGAAAAAGTTCTTCCTAATATCCAGCCGGTACCTTTGTGCATGTAATTTAAGCCCATTGTTTCAGGTCCTACCCTCTGCTGCCAACTGGAACAGCTCCCTGCCCTCCTCCAAATGACAGCCTTTCAAATACTTAAAGAGAGCGATCATGTCCCCCCTCCATCTCTTCTCCAAACTAAACATTCCCAAGGCCCTCAGCCTTTCCTCGTAGGGCTCAGTCTCCAGACCCCTGATCATCCTCGTCACTCTCCTCTGCACCCTCTCGATTTTGTCCACATCCTTTTTGAAGTGAGGCCTCCAGAACTGCACACAATACTCCAGGTGCAGCCTGACCAAGGCAGTATAGAGAGGGGCTATGATGACCTCCTGCGATTTCGATGCTATGGCCCCTTTGATACAACCCAGGATTGAATTGGCCTTTTTTGCCACCGCATCACACTGACTGCTCATATTTAGTTTGAGCATCCTCAAATCCTTAATATCCTCCCTTGATTCTGGCTTTTCTGTTCTGCAAGACTGAGGTTGGGGTTTTTTTTTGTTGCAGTAACAGAAGAACGAGGAGAAATTAAAAATAATGAAAGACAGCCTACAGCAATCTAGGAGAATGATAAGCCAGTACTATTCTAGGAAGGAAAGGAAGTGAGGAACTCGCAACCCAATCCTGCAGTATAATGGGGTGAAGCTACAGGGCTGGTGCTCATACCCCTAGATCAGCATCATAGAATACAACCAGGACTGCAGGCAGTGTCCATGACCACTAGTGGTTTTTCTCCCTGGACTACAACACCGATGAAGAGGTGGCTTTCTACACAGTACAACGTGGAGGTTCCACAACGGTCTCTATCAATGCCTTGTACCAGCAAGGACACGTATAGCCTCAAGGCTGGGCCATTGGCAGGCACCTCAGGAGCGCACTCCCACCCGCCCACGGCAACGTCACTTCCGTTAACTGATTTTCGAGATCACCTGGTGGGCCTGTGCTCTTGGAACCCTGCAAGGAATTTCTTGACAGCTGCCCATAAACTGTGGAACTCCCTTCCACAGGAAGTGGGCTGTCATCATGACTACAGGCCTTCTGTTATGATCAGAAGTTGCCATTATTCTAGAATGCCTTTACAGGAATGTGATTGCTATGCCTGGGGCTTTACATATTGTACATTTCTTAATATTTTGTTTCTAGTTGTTGTTCTATTGCTGTGAATTTACAATAAATGGTTTTATCTTGTGGGCTTGACCTAAAGAGAAATACATCAGGGGAGCCAAGGCATATGACAAGAAAACAATAATGTTTTGTAGATATCTCTTGAATGGTCCTTAAGTGTTGGGAAATGGCTGGTCAGAGAACCCATCTAAGCATGGAGGGTGTGACTGTATGCCTGTGTGTGATAAAAGAGCAGTTTAAAATTGAGATGAGATAGAAGCAGCCAGACATTGGCCATTTTCACACATCTGGATCTGGATCATCATCATCATCATCATCATCATCATCATCATCAACAACAACAACAACAACAACAACATTCAATTTATATACCACCCTTCAGGACAACTTAATGCCCACTCAGAGTGGTTTACAAAGTATGTTATTATTATCCCCACAACAATCAACCTGTGAGGTAGGTGGGGCTGAGAGAGCTCCAGAGAGCTGTGACTGACCCAAGGTCACCTAGCTGGCTCTCCAGATTAGAGTCCTGTGCTCTTAACCACTACACCAAACTGGCATCGCACAAAACACCCGAAAGACAGTGTCTTCTTGCACGAAATCGCACCAGGAAGATGCAATTTCGCACAAAACTTCTGGATGACAGTGTCTTCCTGGAACGATTTTGTGCCAGAAGATGCTGTCTTCCAGATGTTTTGCACGATGTTCTGGCAGCAAGTAAGACATGTGAAAATGGCCATTGTTAAAAGCTGGCTAAAGTATTTAAAGACCTAGGATCTCTTTAGGCACTGGTGTGGGGTAGCGAATATGCTGCCCTGTTGGCATGCCTCTGTGCGAACACATATGTTCTGCTTATACATTAGTAAATATTACGAACTTCCCAAAGCTCCCCAGTGCACTCTAAAGGAGACAAACCTTGGTGAGTGCTGCCTGTGGAAGTTCTCACCACGCAAAGAAGTGGGCAATGATATTTTATATTCTAATTATTTGTAGACGACCTGGAATGTTTTTCAAATTGAAAAACAACATGTACGTATGTATTAAAGAACAGCTGAACAGAATATGATCGCTCTTCATGCAAATAAGGTCCAAGTTAATGATATTCACTTTAGCACGTACAGTTGTCATAGTGATTACTGTTGATGTCCCAGAGCTGGAAATGGTGATGATCCTTATATTTTTATCTCTCACTTCCATTCAGGAGCTCAGGGCGATGTACATGGTTCCCATCTCTTCCAGTTTATCCTCATAACAACCCTATGAGGTAGGTAAGGCTGAGTGAGCGTGACTGACCCAAGGCCACCCTGTGAGCTTTGTGGCTGAGACGGGATTTAAGCCTCGGTCTCCCAAGCCCAACACTGTAAACAGTCACCACGGTGGAAGAGTCAGCTATATCAATGCTGTGCAATTTATATGATTAATGAATCTGCCAGTTTGATGTAGTGGTTAAGAGCACGGGACTCTAATCTGGAGAGCCGGGTTTGATTCCCCACTCCTCCACTTGAAGCCAGCTGGGTGACCTTGGGCTAGTCACGAGTCTCTGGAGCTCTCTCAGCCCCACCCACCTCACAGGGTGTTTTGTTGTGGAGATAATAATGACATACTTTGTAAACCGCTCTGAGTGGGTGTTAAGTTGTCCTGAAGGGCGGTATATAAATCGAATGTTGTTGTTATTGTTAACCTTTTTCACTTTTTCACCTCTGTGCTGAGGGTGAGAATGGAGTTTTCCTGCCTGTCCAGTTCTCGGAAAGGGCATTGAAAAGCAATCTGCACATGGATATTGTAGAGATTCGTTTCCGCACCAAGAAAGATGTGTGTGGGCTGAAAAAGGCAGCGCATCTCCACAGTCTCTTAAGGTGGACCCAGGTTAGAACAGGGCTTTCTAACGCATCACATACCCAACAGATTGAAGGAAGGGGAAATGAAGAAATGGACTCCTCTTGGCTCACCAAATTTTCTCTCAACGTATAACCTCTGATCTTTAGAGCCCGCCTCTTCACTAGTCATACCTAGGTGGTTGCTTGAGGCACCAGAGATGAAGGGGCATCAAGCAGCCCAGGTGCTGGCCCACCTCCCGCAAAGTTGGGGGTCTGCTTCAGCAAGCAGAGGTGCCCTGGTGGGCTCTCTTCTCCTTCCCTCCCCTTCCTTCCCTTCCCTTTCCTCCTCTGCACAGCATGGCGGGGGTTGGGGGAAGAAAGGTGGGAGGTATCTTTCCGCCTCCCCAGCACCATTTTTGTTTTTCCTGGCAGTTCTTCATCAGTAGATCTGAAACATGTCCTTGGTATGAGGGGGGAATCCTCTTGTTTCTTGGGTTGACCCCACATAACCTTCTGAGCTGCCCATGTTTCGTAGGGTCAGAGTAGACATGAGATGCCAACTACAACTACGTAGCCCATTTCTGTGCATGCGCTACCTACCACAGAATTGTCAATGAAGGCATCTGGGTTATTTTCATATATGAATTTCTCCACCCTCATCTGGCGAAGTTTGAACATCTTGGATCCCTTGTTGGTGAGGAGGGAGAGCTCTTCTAGCATCACATCCTTGGGGATGCTGATCTTCTTCCCCAGGTTCAGCTTGGACCCTTCTTGTGGCATGACTGAAGAGGTAAAATAAGAAGGGGGTTAGAACGGCAGACACCCGAACTTCCATCCCTTAATTCCTCAACACTAGTAGCAAATAGCTCAAGGGACTTCCTGCCTAGTAAAGCATTAGTGGTAGAAATTGCCTTCTCTGTCTGAGGGCCAAGCTAGAAGTGATGAATGACACTTGAACAGCAAGTGAACAGACTCACATGTATTCCTCCCTGTTCACTTGCCCTTCACTTGCACTCCACTCAATCACTACGAGTGGAGTGCAAGTGAACAGGGAGGAATACCTGTGAGTCTGTTCACTTGCCCTTCAAGTGTCATTCATCTCTAGCTTGGCCCCCCTGAGTCGTTGATAATTCTACTATTGAAGAAGAACAAAGGGACTCAGGAACAATTGGCATATGCGAAAGGGGGAAAGTATCTCTGCCTCCTGCCTGCCAAACATCCCCATTATCTTGCTAAACAGGTTTGGGAGCAGTGATTTGTCCCATGAATGTCTCATTCCACCCATAGTGTCCCCGTACAACTTTGGAAATCTGTACAGGCAGGGCTTTTTTTCTGGGGAAAGAGGTGGTGGAACTCAGTGGGTTGCCCTCGGAGAAAATGGTCACATGGCTGGTGGCCCCGCCCCCTGATCTCCAGACAGAGGGGAGTTGAGATTGCCCTCCACGCTGCTTGGCCACGCTGCTTGGCGGCACGGAGTGCAATCTCAACTCCCCTCTGTCTGGAGATCAGGGGGCAGGGCCACCAGCCATGTGACCATTTTCAAGAGGTTCCGGAACTCCATTCCACCGCGTTCCAGCTGCTATTTCTAAGGTAACTGAAAGAATCTAATTGATCTAGTATGCACACACACAAATGGCAGGTATGTTTTCCTGCCTATGCTCTGACGTCCAAGAATCTCAAACAACCCTCTTGGAGAGGGACTAGGGGGCAAGGAGAATAAAACAAGGCATGACCATGGTTTCAGGTCCACGAAGAAAATGTGGAAATAGAAGATACATCTAGCTTGTTGAAAGGTTGGCTTGTTTACAGAGATTCCTTTCAAACAGCAGGCTGACTTCCCTAGATCTGGAGACTGATATCATGGTCCGGAGTGAATCATATCACAAAATCACTAATTGGGTCTCCAAACCTCAGGCCATATGAAAATCACAAGCTTTATCAACAATGTCACAGCGTTGTTTGCATGTCCTTGAAAAATCTTTATTGCGGTGTCATATGTGTTGCATGTAAGGAGCAAGACGGAGAAAGCCACGACTACCATCTCAAAAGCAAGCTTTGTTATCTTCCCACAATTTTGTGCAAAGGCAAAAAAACAAAAAGGTATTCCGCTACATGCTCTTTCCTTGGCAACTGTGCATTATTTTCTCATGCTTCTGAAAACATTTAGCTGCTTGTATGATCTGCTCAGGTAGCGCCATCCGGTTCTTAAGAAGCCCAAGCCTTTTGGACCCTGCCACATTGCGCACACTTACAGTAAGCAATACACCACCCGCGGTCACAGACAAACCGCTCTCCCTACAGTATCATTCAGATTATATCAGCTGAATGGGCAGTGGTTTGGGCAAGGAGGAAGACTGGGAAGGAGGAAGACGGGCAGGAGCAGCAAACTAGAATTACTGTATAGTGGCCTGTTGCCCTCACTGCCTTACTGTATACAGTGGAGATTTATATACTGGATACATCCACTGGTGTAGTTCATACTGTACAACAGGTGTCCAAAGGCAGAACAAAAGACTGATTCCTAGGACTCAGTGTTGGAAAAGATGCTTGTGATTTTTAAAATCAGGACTCTTCAATCTGGAAAGCCCTAAAACTCATGCAGAGTTCAAACCTGATGGTCTGGTATATGGACTGGACTCTTCCCGGTGCTCTACCATAGAAACTGCATTGAAATCCCTGGAGTTACTATATCACAGGATCATTATTGTTGGCATTATAATGGATTTCTCAGCATCATCTGAGTTCCCTGAGGGTGCATATGCGGTTATCTGGGTGGAGAGTGCCCTCAAGTCACAGATGACCTATGGCAACTTCTAGCAGGGTTTTCATGGCAAGAGGCTAGGATTGTTTTCACACTGCTTACTGGCCACGGAACATCGCGCCAAGCTCTCGGAATGACAGCATCTTCCTGGTGTGATTTCACGCGAGAAATCGCGCCTGGAAGATGCTGTCATTCCGGGAGCTTGGCGCGATGTTCCGTGGCTGGTGAGCAGTGTGAAAACAGCCTGACAGAAGTCGTTTGCCTTTTCTCTCTGTAAGCCCTGGTCTTCCTTGGAGGTCTCCCATCCAATTACTAACCAAGGCTGACCCTGCTTAGCTTCTGATATCTAATGAGATCAGGCTCACCTGAGCTATTCAGGTGAGGGTATGCAGCTATCTATTCTATGCTATTCTAACCTAAGATGCTGGGAGAGGCAGCAAGATGTGCTGGCTTGAAAGGAAGAGGTTAAAAGGGGCTTGGGTGGAGTTCTGCTGGCAGCTGTAAGTTGCTGGACGCCAGTATCTTCATTTTTCCAGATTTTCCTAGCGTGCAAAATGTTCTTTGCACCCACTGTTGAACAAATGAGAATGGGCAGCCACTATCAAAGGCTAAATATTCTGCCACCCAATGTGCCTACCCATCGTGGCATAGTTGTCATGGCTAACATAGCTGGTGGCACTTGCGTGGCCACAGCTTATTATGTCCTCACTTAGTAAGCACTTCTGTCCTGGTTCTGTTAGGTGGCAGTCGTTGTCCATGTGTGTGCAAGTACCACTGAAGACAACGTGATCATGCCGCAAGCGCTCTTGCCGGCTGTATTTTATCAAGAGTGCCCCCATTAATTTGCCACACTAAATCATGACCCTAAGAAGGGTTTGTGTGGGTTGCTGCCACTGGATGGTATGTTGGTTCAAGTTCCTGCATCTCCTAGCAATATATCAAGGAGCTACATATTCAGTGCGTGGCCACACCCTGTTTTCTGGCTACAGCAAAAAGGATTAAATTATTCCCTTCTTGTTGGACCGTTTGTGGGTTGGTGTCAAAAGACATGGGCCTGTATCTGCACAAAACGCACTTTTCCTGTGTTCACGGTCACGGGGCCCACATGGAGGAATGGCCATGGTGATTGGAGGGGGTGGAGTGAGGAGGGAAAACAGCTCCACTGAGAGCCAAGCTACAAGTGACGCCTTACACAGGTTGGACACTTGTCAGCTTCCCTCAAGTGTTGATGGGAAATGTAGGCATCCTGGTTTTACAGCTTGGCTCTCCATTACAGCTGCAAGACCAGGACGCCTACATTTCCCATCAAAACTTGAGGGAAGCTGACAAGTGTCCAACCTGTGTCAGGCGTCACTTGTAGCTTGGCTCTGAGAAGATTTCATCCCCTGATCCCTCCCCATCCCACATAGTTGTTCCTCCACACAGGTGGAAGGATTATCTTTCCAGAGACCAGAATGAGCTTTAGGGATGGAGAGGAAGATGGGAAAAGAAAGGTAGGAAGGTGCGAGTTCTGTGTGCAGATGGTTGGATAAAAGCTGTAATTTCTATTGCTGTCATTTACAACCATTTCTGCACAACAGTGGCTGTTTCCACATGGCTTACCTTGTTCCGGAAAACAGCGAAATCGTGCACAAATTGTGCGAGAAGACGCTGTTATCGTGTGAAATCGTGCGAGAAGATGTAATAACAGCGTCTTCCCGTGAGATTTCACACGAGATTTCGCTGTTTTCTGGAACAAGATAAGCCACGTGGAAACAGCCAGTGATTATCAATGGTTTCCCCCATTACTGTTGCACTTCACCACAACAGCAATGGACTGTTCTCCTATATCCCTAGGATCTTAAAAAGATATAATGTTATGGTTAATTACCAATTTTAAAAAGAAACAAAGCCCTCCTGGTAGGTTGGGGTAGGGAATAGCCACTGAAGTCAACGGGGACATGAAAAGTGATACTAATGTGAGCAGGATCTAGGAAGATTTGACCTTTCCTGATCACATGCCAGCCCCCCTGCCTTTGCTGCAATCTTTCAAAAAAAAAATCTTCATAAAGCAAGTTTTGGGAAGTTGGGAAAAAAGCCAGGAGGTGCACGAGGGCACCATAATGCTATAAGAAAACGAAGGAAGAAAAACTGCTTCCAAGGAGCTTTCAACTAAGGGCAAACAACCTGTGTGGAAGGCCCTCCAGGTGAAAATGATGGATTTATCTGCCACTGCATTTTTTCAATATAAAGCGGCGGGGGGGGGGGGTGGAGATTGTCAGGGACAAACTACACATGTCGTTAGGGCCAGCCCTAGCTTTTTCAACGCCCTTGAAAGTAGCTGCATGATAAGGTCTTGGACTGATCTCCATCTTCTGCCCTGTGCCTTGTGCTCATTTCCCACTATAACCTCAATGAACATTGTAGAAATCTGTGCCTGGAGCTGGTCTGTCCAGTTCTAAGGGTGTAAGGACAGGGCTTCTTTTCAGCAGGAACTCGGTGGAACGGAGTTCCGGAACCTCTTGAAAATGGTCACATGGCTGGTGGCCCCACCCCCTGATCTCCAGACAGAGGGGAGTTGAGATTGCCCTCCGCACCGCTCAGCAGCACAGAGGGCAATCTAAACTCCCCTCTGTCTGGATATCAGGGGGCGGGGCCACCAGCCATGTGACCATTTTCTCTGAGGGCAACCCATTGAGTTCCGCCACCTCTTTTCCCAGAAAAAAAGCCCTGGGTAAGGATAAGAAGTAACTCCAAAGCTCCAGTAATCTCTTGCAGTGAGTCGGAACACGGCATTCTCCCTACTTGTTGCTTGGAACAACAATTCTGATCCGTGGCTCAGCCATGAGACAGGCATTCTCTTTTTTCCACCTGTGGTTCTCCCCTTGGAGAAGGACTCCTGATTGTCCTCTACATGACAATCTGCAGACAATACAGACATGCAGGGGAGGAACTGCTGAGCGATGTGCGTGTGAATCGGCATGTTTCTATGTACACATGAGCGTACATCTTACCTTCTTGGGTTAATTCTAAAATAAGCTTAGTAGGCTTTCTCTTCTTGTTGGGAGCCGGGGTTCCTGCAAGAGGCATGCTGTGCAAGGGATTTTCTGTATGAGAATGGAACAGTGGAAATGAATGCTTGTTCACATAACACATGAAGCTGATGCCTGCCTCTTGCACAACGGGACAGACATGTTTTCATTGCATACTTTCCCACTCTATGTTTCCTTTGTATTTAGAAGATCTGCCAACCAACTCCATCTCCCAAGACAAGGCCACACAGTCTACAATGATTCAACCCGTCCCTCTTTCCTTCCCTCCAGTACAGACAAACTGTAGGCATCCCAAAAAAACAACCTTGTAAACAGTGTCTAAGTGGGGCATCTATACCAGGGCCGTTTCCAGATGGCTTACCTGAAGCCGCTCCATGCCGCAATGTTGTGGATCGTGCCAGAGAAAGTGCAAAATATCACATTTTCTCGCGCGAGTTTTGCGCGATGTCGCGCAAAACTCACGCGAGAAAACGTGATATTTCGCGTTTTCCCTGGCACAATCCACAACATTGCAGCATGGAGCGGCTTCAGGTAAGCCATCTGGAAACGGCCCAGGGCTCCTCTATTCCTGGTAGGACGTTTTGTGGTGGTTCTGGCCAGTTTCAGACTGTTCCCCACCGGTGGAAGTTGCATAACCTGTGGGCTATGCAGTCCCCAGTGGCCAAGTATGCTTGGAGTTTAGCAGAGTTCACCTGCCTGTGCTGAGGATGAGCAGGGCTGTTTCCAAATGGCTTACCTTGTTCCAGAAAACAGCGAAATCTCGCCTGAAATCGCACGAGAAGACACTGTTATCGCGTCTTCTCGTGCAATAACAGCATCTCTCGTGCGATTTCGTGAAATAACAGCATCTTCTTGCGCAATTTCGTGCAATAACAGCATCTTCTCGCGCAATTTCGTGCGAGATTTCTCTGTTTTCCGGAACAAGGAAAGCTGTGTGGAAACAGCCCAGGTCTCCACCATTCCATCTCTTCTCTGTTGCTCTCTGTACTGTACTCCATTCTTCCATAGCTTTTATTTTCTTCATTATCATATTTTTTCTTCCTCTCCCTTAATGAGCATATTCTTGCACATTGTTAAAATGCTGCATATGATTTTTATCACAAGTCTGTGTTTCACTGATACTCAGATGCTCTCTTGCACACTGGTAAAACACTGCATGATTCATTTTGTTACATTTCTATCCCGAGACTTTCTAACATCCCAGAACTCAGAACATTATACTTTCTCACATCCCAGAACTCAGAACATTGCTGCCAATAGATCTGCCATTGAGCTACTGACCAGACCTAGACCCGCTGAGCTTTTCTGAAGTGTTTTGTCTCGCAGGCGTGCCCCTCCCCACCCACACATTGTGTTGTTGTAGCCAATTATGCTTTTATACAGATGATCGCATCAAGACTGGGTTTTTTGCAGTGCTTTATCAGTGCCCACATGCACATCTGTGGTGGAGAGGTGGGTAAAAAATGGGAAGGGACCGACATAACTAAGTACTGGAATTAACAATGCAATGCAGAGTTACTTCAGTCTAAGCTCATTTAGACTGCATAGGATTGTGCTATTAATTTTGTTATTGTGAAACGTATTTGAATAGTGCTGATGCTAAATACATGGATACATTTCAAGAAGATGTGTCAGCTGGGTAATGCATGTGTTTTCATGCTGTTTCCAATTGCATGTACTGAAGCTGAAAATGATGTGCGTTACAATCAGGGGTCATTTCGTAGAAAAAGAGCTGGAGGAACTTATTGGCATAACTCGTTAGCATATGCCACTCTCCTTGACAGCACCAGAAATGTGTCATTAGCATAACTGATTTGCATATGCCACACCCCCTGACATCACCTATCCTGGCTGTTTTGGACCCAATCCTGGCCATTCAGGGTGGAAATTGGGCCCAAAATGGCAAAAAGGGGCTGAAAATGGTCAAAAAGGGGCCCAAAATACTCAGGATTGGGCTGCTGCTGAGCAGGAGAGTGATCCACCACCCATCAGAGGCCCGATCCGAGCCCTTTTGGCCCCAATCCAGGATGAAATGGGCCCAAAATGGCCGAGAGTCAGGTGGGTGGGGCTACCTGACATGTGACCTCTTTAGGGAACTACCAGAACTGCATTCCTGCGTGTTCCCCCTCGAAATGAGCCCTGATTACAATAATCATACAAAATGGCAACCATGTGTAACATGGGGATTGGGTGAAGCACACTTTGCTAGTATGCAAGGCAAAAATGTAGCAGGGCTGAATAGGGTTCTTGGAGAACATGGATTAGGGCGCATTCACAGTGAAACCAATAGAAAATCCTATTTCAGTGCTCAGATAACAGAGGAAAGTGCCGCCAGTGCCTAGTGTTTGGGATTTCCATCTCTCCAATCAGCAGGGCTTTTTTTCTGGGAAAAGAGGTGGTGGAACTCAGTGGGTTGCCCTCGGAGAAAATGGTCACATGGCTGGTGGCCCCGCCCCTGATCTCTAAACTCCCCTCTGTCTGGAGATCAGGGGGCGGGGCTACCAGCCATGTGACCATTTTCAAGAGGTTCTGGAACTCCGTTCCATCACGTTCCAGCTGAAAAAAAAAAAAGCCCTGCCAATCAATGATTTATGTTAGCCTATTTCCCCCCCTCTGCATGTGTAAACTACCTGGAAATGAGAGTTTCTTTAAGAGTGGCGTGCAGGCGTGGGTCTTTTTTTCACCACTGAGTCATTCCAACCAACTTGCATTGCTTCCAGGATGACTTGATACCTGGCACTTCTCTCATTAGAACATATGAAGAGCCCTACTGGACCAGACCAGTAGTCTTTCTAGTTCAGCATCGTGTCCCTTAGTGGCCAACCAGTTACTCTGGAGAGCCCACAACAGGGCATAGAAGCTGAGACCTTCCCTGACCTTGCCTCCTAGCACTGAGAATCCGGGGATTTCTGCCTCTGGATGTGGAGGTTCCCTTTAGGCACCATGGCTAGCAGCCACAGATAGAGCTTTCCTCCATGAATTTGTCTAATCCCCTTTTAAAGCCCTTCATTGGATGCCCCCAAGTTCTAGTATTTGGGGAGAGGAAGGAAAGGTTCTTTCTGTCCACTCTCACCACAACGTGCATAATTTTATCAGCCTCTATCATGTCCCCCCTTAGCTATCTCTTTTCTAAACTGAAAAGTCCCGCTCTTCCTTTTCTGCCGGAGCCAGATGTTTCCGAGACAAGGTCTACGCAACGTGGCACTTATAGGATGAGTAATTCATCCCAGCCATTATTGGCCAGCTCCCATCCATCAGATTTTTAAGGGCAATCCAAGCATAAAGTTACATCCTGGCCCACAGATCATGTCCTCCATTGATTCATGTAATTAGGCTTGTCTGCTTCATTTGCAGTTTAGTCTGACATTTGCCTCAACATGTGGCATGTACACTGCTCCTTCCGCAGTTAGTTTCATGCATCTGATGAAGGAAACTGGTTATTGAATATGAAAAATTGAGGTTTGTCCATCTGTAAAGTGCCTCAGCTCTGGTCTATTTTTCAGCTACTGCAGTTCAAACCAGCATTTCTTTATTTAGTATTTCTTTTAGAGCCTTATTAGTTGTATATTCCATAACAGTAACGCCCACAGCAATCTACAGAAATAGTTGGATTTTTTTTTCAGCTTGTCACTATTAATTTGTCTAATTCTTGATAGATGCTTCACCCACACTCCAGCTGTAAGTACTGGCCTTAGCAATACCCTGCGCCAATGCAGAAAATCTATTTATTTTACACAGGGCTTTTTTTCTGGGAAAGAGTTGCCCTTGGAGAAAATGGTCACATGGCTGGTGGCCCCGCCCCCTGATCTCCAGACAGAGGGGAGTTCTGCGGCGACGCAGAAGGCAATCTAAGCTCCCCTCTGTCTGGAGATCAGGGGGCGGGGCCACCAGCCATGTGACCATTTTCAAGAGGTTCCGGAACTCCGTTCCACCACATTCCTGCTGAAAAAAAGCCTTGATTTTACATTTTCTGTCTATTTGTTCACTAGGGCACAATCCCCTGGGAAGATGTGCACAAACCCCATTGAATAATGTTTTCTTCTATAAATCTCCTCATTGATTTCAGATAAGTTTGTACAAGAGAACTTCCTTGTCAGTTTTCTCTTTAGTTATATGATAGGATATAAAAAGGCTTCCCTATTCACTTTTACCAGGCTGCACATGATCTGTTTAAATGTGTGCACACGTGTTCTCTCTCAATTTTTTCTGCTCTTTTCTACATCTTTCTCAGTTCAGCCATAAGTGATCCTACTATATTTTCTGTTGGAGCAGCACATAATCTGTATTTTTCCAACAGTGGCTAGAATGAAACAAAATCAAGATGCCATAACAGTTTTGTATTTGTAAACATAACATTTGAGTCTGTATGGGTGCAAGAATTTTATTGCATAAACTCTTCATAATGCGGGGCTGATGTGCAGATTCATAAATAATAGCGTGTATACAGCTGTTCTGCTAGTTTAGGGTGAAAGGGTAGTTTCCTTCAGTTAAGAAACATTCATAGTTTAATTTAGAATAACAAGTCATTCAAGGCATAATCAAATCTCCAGTATGGCTTAACCAGAGGAGGAAGAAAGAGACGTTGTTGGTTAAAATAATACATTATCAATTAATGAAATCTTGGGTTAAAGACAATGGTGTTCTTAGCCCAGGCTAAGCCCAACCCCCCTTAGTTTTTGTCACATTGCTCTGGATTTAATCATGATACATTTGCAGGAACATTCAAAACATGGGGTAGGTATGGGAATACAAATTTACAGTCCAGTGCTAAACAGAGTTACACCCTTCTAAACCCATTGGCATTGTTCACTGAGAGCCAAACTACAAGTGATGTCTTACACAGGTTGGACACTAGTCGGCTTCCCTCAAGTTTTGATGGGAAATGTAGGCACCCTGGTTTTACAGCTTGGCTCTCCATTACAGCTGCAAGACCAGGATGCCTACATTTCCCATCAAAACTTGAGGGAAGCCGACTAGTGTCCAACCTGTGTAAGACGTCACTTGTAGTTTGGCTCTGAGCAAGTATCCAAAGAATATTTGGGCATTTTATAATGGAAGCAATTCAGCAAAACAATGGCTTGGGGTAATTGTTAAAACTGAAACGTTGTTGAAAAGATCGTGTCTTGGGTATATGAGATATTAGAAACAACTTACAGTGGAATAGACCAGTAGCACACGGCAATTGGTCAAGAACTGGGAACACGATGATGGGAACTGGTACAGCAAATGGGAGATAAATTCTCATAGAAAATTGTATTTAGATAGCTTATGATGTCTCAAAGATCTTAATCTTTGCTTATTACTCGTACCATCAACACCAATCGTGTTGATGGTATATTGAGTAATCCGCCTTGAGTCTCAGTGGGAAAGACGGTCTATAAATAATGTGAATAAATAATGTAAATAAAAGTGAAGAGAGAAAACATGTTTCTGGTGCTAGATGTATATAGTGATCAATGCTGGAAGGCAGCTACAGAAATGATTGATGTGATAATAAAAAAAAGATAATTATGTTGGGACTAATGTAAGAGAATAGCCGCGGAGAAGGAATTTGCTGCCAGGTGCAAAGGTTGTTTATTCCAGATAGCAGAAAGTACACAAGGATTGGAATACAAAAAATATTTAATCAAATGATGGCAGATTGCTGAGATGGAGAACCTGCCCTGTAGAAGGTGTGCTCTCACATCAGGAAGGAAATATAATGATTTACTGAATAAAGATTGCGATGTACTAGATATCATTAAAAAGATACAGAAAATAGTAAGGATATACGTAATAGTTACACTCCAGAGGAGTTAGCCGTGTTAGTCTGTAGTAGCAAAATCGAAAAGAGTCCAGTAGCACCTTTAAGACTAACCAACTTTACTGTAGCCTAAGCTTTCGAGAATCACAGTTCTCTTCGTCAGATGCATGCATGCATCTGATGAAGAGAACTGTGATTCTCGAAAGCTTAGGCTACAGTAAAGTTGGTTAGTCTTAAAGGTGCTACTGGACTCTTTTTGAATAGTTACACTGGAAGGATTCAAGGATGTAACCATAGTCAGAAATGCAATACTTAATCTGAAACTTGCAAGTTGGAATTCCCTGATGCTAAAATGACTGATAATCAGATAAGCAAACTGATGATGGAAAGACAGTAGTGGTAACTTCCTCGAGGTGCTATCAGACCCATGTTGTCTCATCTATTGCCTGTATGTTCTCTTTAAGTAGAGTCCAAATCACTGAGGGCTCAGAGCATAGGTTAGGTTTGTCCCACTGCAAGGGTATAGTGCTTTATATTTTAACATTGGACTGGGTAACACCCAATCATTTACATAGGCAAAGTACAGAGACACAGCGTGGGTGGGAGTCAAATCTGTTCTGACCCTGATGAGCCCAGTTTCCTATATGTGAAGGCACGCTTTGCACTC
This sequence comes from Eublepharis macularius, assembly GCF_028583425.1. NCBI lineage: Eukaryota > Metazoa > Chordata > Lepidosauria > Squamata > Eublepharidae > Eublepharis > Eublepharis macularius. The sequence goes on along the minus strand of NC_072795.1, from coordinate 125,871,596 downwards.
CTACAATAGTTGTGCAGATTTATTATAAAAAATTCTAATATTATTTATTATTTGTTATTTACTCTTCATGAACTCTGAGAACTGAGCCCTACTCCTATCCACGTAATATAGTTTCTTGGTCATAGTGATCAAAAGACAGAACCTAGAAACTAGCTTTTTTGTATAAGGTCTACCAGTTTGAAAACCATGGAGTTTCTTGCAGGGACCTATGTGGAAAATTCCAAACCGATTCGTAAATGATCCATTCTCATTAACAATAAAATAAACTCATCGATAAATAGAGAAATGCTTTCCAACTTAATTATACATTCAGTAATGAGAACTGATGTTCTGTGATGGGCCGTTTCCACACTACTCACCTTCATCCGGAACGCTGCGGAAGATAGCGTCTTCTCGTGCGAGTTTTGCCCGCGAGAAGACGCTATCTTCCGCGCTTTTTTCGTGACGTTCCGCAGCGTTCCGGATGAAGGTGAGTAGCATGGAAACAGCCATGGTCTCTCCTATAGGTGCAAAGTTCTTTGAAAGATAGTCAACAAACTTCATACATGGTCCAGTTCAGATGGGTTTTCCTCACCTGTTAGTTACATTGATAGGGTGGATTGAGCTTTTCTGAGGTGTATCTGTTCAGCACCAACTCCTCACCAATATTTGGATATATTTGCTTTTTCTGTCAATTATTATTTCCTGAGATAGTTTTGCCTCAGTTTGAGGGCAAATTCTGCATTGAATTTGGCAGGATTTATGCAATTTATGCTCCTTTAGAGAATTTTTAGTTTATATTACATTTGTATCTAGTGACAGTCTCAGGTTTTAATACATGAGGAGGGGGCCATGCCATTTTTATTACCACCTCAAGGTTAGGAGAAAGACCAGGGATTTGTTCAGAGCTTCTAGTGAAGTTCACTGCCAGGTGGGGATTTGAAACCAGGTCTTCCCAGTCTGTGGCTTGTGTTTACACACAAATCCTGAGGAATGGATCTACCACAGATAGGCCAGGATGGATCAATTCATTGACTACCTTTCTTCTTACCCAGAAGTAGCCTCTGTGAAGAGAATACCATGTCACTTGCGGTCCGTCTACACATTACTTCTTTTATGAGTTCTCCACAGAGCCTTACAGACGCACATCATCTCGGAGATTGGCTTCTATTTAAAAAAGGAGAGTGCAAATGGGCTCGGAAAGCTGCCGCCAGAAGTGAGACAACGCCCACCTTTCTTCCAAGCTTTTTTCCTCATGAAAAACAGTGCGGAGAAGGAGAGTTTTCAACTTTCTACTTTCGTACGTGCACAAAATACTTCCACGTGGAGCAGCAGAAATGGGGAAATGTCTCCCTTCTACAATGTTTTTGCCTGGGGGGTGGGGAGTTTGGGAGAAAGGCATGAGCTCTCCCTCTCTTGGCAGCAGCTTTCTGAGCTTGTTTGGTTAGCTCCGAAGAGAATTTCTAAAAGAGTGACTGCAAGTGACATAGTAGGTAAAGGTAAAGGTGTGCAAGCAGGCTTGGCAGACTTTTTACGGGGTGGTTTGCCATTGCCTTCCCCAGTCATCTACACTTTACCCCCAGGAAACTGGGTACTCATTTTACCAACCTCAGAAGGATGGAAGGCTCAGTCAACCTTGAGCCGGCTACCTGAACCCAGTTTCCACCGGGATCGAACTCAGGTCATGAGCAGAGCTTGGGCTGCAGTACTGCTGCTTACCTCTCTGCGCCACGGGGCTCACTTTAAGTGACATAGTAAAGTGTAGGAAAGTGTAATATATTTCTGGGTTGGAAAGCTAAAGGTAGTCCCCTGTGCAAGCACCGAGTCATTACTGACCCATGGGGGGACGTCGCACCATGACGTTTTCTTGGCAGACTTTTTGTTACGGGGTGGTTTGCCATTGCCTTCCCCAGTCATCCACACTTTCCCCCCAGGAATCAGAGTACTCATTTTACCGACCTCGGAAGGATGGAAGGCTGAGTCAATCTTGAGCTGGCTACCTGAACCCGGCTTACGCTGGGATCAAACTCAGGTCGTAAGCAGAGCTTAGGCTGCAGTACTGCCGCTTACCACTCTGCGGCACAGGGCTCGCTTTGAGTGACATAGTAAAGTGTAGGACAGTGTAATATATTTCTGGGTTGGAAAGCTAATCTGTTATTTCAGGTTTTCTCAGTGAAATATGTAAGCAATCATGCCACGCTTCAGCAGTTACAAAGTATATGTCTTAAAATTTTGTTTTATTTTTATTTGTAAATGCCCCGTGGTGCAGGCCCCGTGGTGCAGAGTGGTAAGGCCCCATGGTGCAGGCCCCGTGGTGCAGAGTGGTAAGCGGCAGTACTGCAGCCCAAGCTCTGCTCATGACCTGAGTTCGATCCCAGCGGAAGCCGGGTTCAGGTAGCCGGCTCAAGGTTGACTCAGCCTTCCATCCTTCCGAGGTCGGTAAAATGAGTACCCAGTTTCCTGGGGGTGGAGTGTAGATGACTGGGGAAGGCAATGGCAAACCACCCCGTAACAAAAGTCTGCCAAGAAAACGTCGTGGTGCGATGCCCCCCCCCATGGGTCAGTAATGACTCGGTGCTTGCACAGGGGACTACCTTTACCTTTAAACCAGGCCAGAATTCTGTGCCTGACTGAAGGAGATGGAACTTCATAGAATTTTAGAACTGGCTCTGAAGCAAGGCAACCAGCTTTGTAGCAAAGCTCATGCCGAGAAAAGATCTGATCACGGGTGCAAAGAAACCCCCTTCCATCTCCGGCATTTGTATGGCTGCTCCTAATATGTGCCGATAGACTGGCAATTCCTTTCACGGTTTTCTCTGCAAAAACTGTTCATTCCTCTCTTTTTTTTATGCACTTCCCCAAGTTTTCAAACATAACACTTGGTTCTGTTTCTAATTAAAACTCATTGATGGCTTTTCTTTCCTCGCAGAAGATGCCTTCGTTAACATTAAACAAAACTTTTTGTTGTTGTTTAATACAGTTTTCTGATTAATACTTCGCAAATCAGTCCCTTTGCTTGCCTAACTGGTCTTTATCTGAAACTGGGAGGTATATTTAGAGAAAGCTGCCTCGGAGGTCCCAACTTTACTTTCTTACCTAACAGCCTAAATTTAGCCTCCAGGACGTCTTGCTGACATTTTCCTATGTCACTGGTACCCACTCTACGGGCCCAATAGCTCCGTTCCCTATAAGGTTGCCTAGATGTCTGAATACACTGATCTGCATCTCAGACATCACAAATAATATTTTACATATTTTTCCCATACCCACTTCCTGTCAAAGATTGGGTCCTCTTCCCTGGAGAGCAAAAACTTGCAATGACATCAACCGTATCTGTTTCCTCCCCTTCAAATAGGTGATTTACTTCCCCAGATCTCTAAACATCACAAAAGCTTGTTAAAAGTGGAAACTTCACATTGGATCCCACAGATCCATTCATTTAAAACCAGGAGTTTTATGTGTTACACTGATCCTTGCTTTCCTTGCTTTTTCTGTCTCTCTGACATCAATTTGCTGCATTTTGTCTCTGAGGATCATAAAGTGCTTTCAACAGCAGATGAATATTGATATATCTACAACACGTACCACATTCAGACGTCTTTAAATTTACTTACTACAGTAAGTTGAGAATTGCCCAACATGCAGCTGTAGTTTGTTGCATATATTAAGGACAGGATCTTCAAAATTAGGAAGTTTTTTGTTTTCAACAACTTTTGTATAGGCATGATCCATTTCTTTGTTTTTACGGTACAGAATGAGGAAAGTACTCTTTGGCTAAGGAATTCACTTAATGTTTGTTAAGCTTATGAAGTTTCAGAATTTTATTAAGATTTTTCCTCTAACCTGCCTTAGAACGCGGTCAATGGATCCCTCATTCTCCTTTTTGCCTTCACCCCTTGACAAGCTGAAGTCTGTGGGCTAAAGTCTGAGAGGACTTCAACAGACCGACTTATTACTCTTGCTTGCTATCCAGAATAAAAACAGTGATTACGTTTAAGAAAAGCTATTGAATGTCTGCTTTGGCACCCATAATGAAGTATGTGTAAGAGATCCACATGCCAAATTTTCAACCGGGGACAAATAGGTAGAGCTTCTCTGACAGATGGTACAACTGATAGCCAGAGAGCCGATTGCTCCTTCTATTTAGAGCAGAAGGAGAAATCAGCAAGCCAGGAAGCTAAATTCTGTTGCTTCTCGCTGCCATCTGCTCTCCACTCTCTGATTAGAAGTACAGAAGTTCAAGCATTACACTGAGAGGATTTGAGGAGTGTGTCAATTGCAAACGAGACTTTCGTTTCATTATTCCTCGGTCTCGAGGGCAGAGGACTGTATTACCGTTGTCTGGTTTAAGACAAACGTAAGATGGCTCCAAGTCATTCCCAATTCAATCCCAAGGGTTTAGTTGCGTTAGAACACTTCCATCCAAAATCTGAAATGCATTCAGGACTTTTGTGCCGTTTCAAGCCACTTAAGAGTTGTGAAGGCATTGTCCGTGCTGTTAACACCTTGGCCAGGGAAAACAAGTTCCCCACAGGTTAACAAACGGTAACCTCAAGTGGGCTCAATGATCAGTTCTGGAGTTTCATTCTTTTCTGAGGTTTATGCAATACAGAAAGACCTGCCAAGAGTCAGAGGTGGCAGCAGGTGCGCTGAGAAAATGTATGGCATCCTCGGGGAACTGTGAACTATAAACTAAAGAAGGGGATAGGCTGACAAGGGAGGTGTACTGGTAGAGGACCGCGAAGGGAAGGTCACTTCTACTGTATTCATAGCTTCAGTTAGCAACTGGGAAAACATCAGGGAATGGGCATCCCACTCACTGTGATATATTGAGGGAATTATTTGGGGGAAGAGCTGGTCTGTTGGCATCTAGTCAGGCCAAGGAAGGGATAGAGGAGAGCTGGCAGTCATTCGGGATATTCTGGGCAGCCACTGAAGAATGTTGTAGCTTTTGGTGCTGATAGCAAGATTTCGGAGGGGAATCATGTCAAGATCAAGGGATTTCAGGGGATCCCTGTAGCACTCATTGATGTTTGTTTCCCTAATGTAGGAATAAGCCCGGCGCCATAGAACTGTGCAAGGGTAAGAGTATTTGGCAATCCTCAGGAGGAAAAGATCCTAGGACAAGTCCATAGAGTTTAGCCCCTGCCTTCTCTGAGCCAGCTCTGTCTTTTAGTCTTCCACCCCAACACCAGGCTGAAATGCAAGGCAGACTTTCTACAGTTTCTTCTTTTCTCTTTCTCTCTCATTCCAAACTAATCTTTCCTGGCTCAGCAACACTCGGAGAGACTCACCTTAGCCTCAGATACACATACACAGACCACTCCACGGAGCCTCCAGGAGCAAGAGCAAGGGCCGGGGTCTCTGGCGTTCCTTGTTTGGGTGGTTTTGCAGGAGACTCGGCAGGTTCTTGATCCCCCCTCCCCTGGTTATTCCAGGGCCCACACCCTCCCAGATCAGGGTCTGCACAGCACAAAGTGCTGATGCGGAGTGCTGTGAATTTGACTCTTGGAGACTGCTCGCACAGGCATCCTGCAGTTATTAATAGTCAATGGGATCTCGGAGTGCGAGGTCTCAGATGGCACCAGCACAGGCAAGAGTGGGAAGAAGGGGGGAAGAGTACCTCAGCAGAACTCCCAAACCAGCCACCTCAACCTGGAGCCAGCTACTGAGATACATACCATCCTTCTCCTGCCACATATGCCAAATTGTGGTCGCCGAGTGCTGGAGGCTACATACACGTGATGTGAATTGTATATGCTTGCATTTAAGGCCCTTCTGCTCTGAAATTTGTACTGGAGGAGTGGTGGGACAAAGGCAGGGGAGGCACACAAAACTTTGCAGCTGTGCCAAGTAAATAGGCACAGGAAGGCCCTGGTGTCTGAGGGGAACATAGCAGAGCATTCCTATCTTAGGTCTCTAAGGTGCCTTGTGTATTACTGTTGTGGCCCCAGGGCTGATTTGAGACATCTGTCAACTCCAAGCAAAGCATTTCTCACCCCCTGTGCCACTGCTGACCAGTTCCAAACCAAGCCCAGAAGGCAACACCTCAGGGAGCTGCACAGGCCCAGGAGGGGATAACAATCACTTCCTATGCCAGAAACAACTGGAAATGAGTCTGTATGGTATATTGGCAGCTGTGCTTCTGTTAGAAATAGCAATGTCTGGTGTACTGCAGCAGCAAGAAGTAAGAAGAGCCTACCATGCAGGGGGCAGCAAGGATCACTTAGTTAGGACAGTGAGAGTAGCACCTCTCTTGTTTCCTGGGGGTCATTTCCTTGTCTTGTCTCCTATTGTGTTAACCAGGGCAATATCCTGCTTCTTCTCTCTCTCTGCCACACTTCTTCTCTCTCTCTGCAAGATGTAGTCAGATAGCTAGGATCTCTCTCCCTCTTTCCCTCAAGTATGTAACTTCCTCAAATAAAGCTTTTGCCTCTCTAACCAGCTCGGCGTTTATTCCACAGCGTTGTTTTACACTCGCTCTAACAGCTTCTTCTTCTGCAGGAGTTGTGTCCAGTAACTCTGCCCTGTGTGATCATGGGACCAGGGCTTTTTTTCAGCTTGAACGTGGTGGAACGGAGTTCCGGCACCTCTTGAAAACGGTCACATAGCTGACGGCATGGAGGGCAATCTAAACTCCCCTCTGTCTGGAGATCAGGGGGCGGGGCTACCAGCCATGTGACCATTTTCACCAAGGGCGATTTAAACTTTTAAAAACTCCCCCCTTGTTCCAGGTGACCCAAAGTGACATCATTGGTCCTGGGAGTGTGCGCACACTTTGCACGTGCACATGTGGTACCAGGGCCACCACCTCCCGCCAAGAGTTGCCCCCTGTGCTGGCAACCCACTGAGTTCCACCACTTCTTTTCCCAGAAAAAAAAGCCCTGATGGGGACTAATGTTCATGCTGTATGCTTGGACTCCCCGCTAAGTGAAATGGGAAGAAAATAAATGCCCTCATGTTATTGTTTACAAACCATTACCAATATGTATGGCTGTTTTGGTGGACAAAAGTATTTTTTCACTAGGACAAAAAATAAAATGCAAAACAGTTCTGAAAGGAATATGTGAGAGAAGAGGGCTGAAGGAAATAATATTTGAATGATCCCCAGGGAAGAAGGAACTGTAAAAATTGAGAGAAGCCTAAGGCTGCGGAGAACTCAAGGCCCTAGATAATATCATAACAACAAGAGCCAGAAGTGTGAAAGTCACAAAGCTGTAGGGGGAAATTTAGCTGTTTGGGCAGCAGCCAGAGAAGGAGGCAGTAAGGCAAAGCGGTCATATTTAAGGATTTTGATAAGGTTGTTGTTCACAACTCGTAGAATTCTAGCTTGGGTTACGGGCACTGAGAAGTTTTTTGTTGTTTACACGCCAATTTTGTGATCAAGCTCTGCCCCCTCTGATAATGGCCTCAGGCTTAATAATGTTTCAAGATCCCCAAACTTCTCTGAAACTGAGTCTGAGGGAGAACACACCTATCTAAAGACAACCGTGAGGAGTAACTGGCAGTTCAGACCTTTTGGGTGAGGAGTCTGAAACAAGCCCCCAACTACCCATTCTGTTAAAAGTCTTCCCCTTCTGGAGAAGGCAACCTGAGGCCAGCAAACAAGCACCACAATTGACAGACCCAGGCCAGGGCTCTGTTACTTTTCTATTCGGGAATTGGGGCTGTGGCTTCCCAAAGGAGTTCTCTGGGACTTTTCCCAGATGTTGTGGTGTCTACGCTGACCAATTCTCAAAGCCTCAACTCACATAGTCATGATCCAGCAGTGCCTCCATTGTTGCATCCATATAATAATAACAATAACATTCGATTTATATACTGCCCTTCAGGACAACTTAGCGCCCACTCAGAGCGGTTTACAAAGTGTGTTATTATTATCCTCACAACAATCACCCTGTGAGGTGGGTAGGGCTGAGAGAGCTCTGAGAGAGCTGTGACTGACCCAAGATCACCCAGCTGGGTTCAAGTAGAGGAGTGGGGAATCACACCCGGTTCTCCAGATTAGAGTCCTGCTGCTCTTAACCACTATACCAAACTGGCTCTCAGTGGAAACTGAGGGCAGGAAGTTCTTGATTAATTCTCCGAAAGTCAGGTCAATGCAGTGTACTTTAGAGCTGAGAATTCAGATAATAAATTCACTGAAGGCAGTTTGTCTCCTTTCCTAGCATCTTATTACACGATAACCATCTGTCTCAGGGCCAAACTACAAGTGACGAATGACACAGGTTGGACACTTGTCAGCTTCCCTCAAGTTTTGATGGGAAATGTAGGCAGCTTGGCGGAATGTTGGACAAGTGACAGTTGAAAAGTCCATTGGACAGCAGTCAGAGAGCCAAGCTGCAAGAACAGGATGCCTACATTTCCCATCAAAACTTGAGGGAAGCTGACAAGTGTCCAACCAGTGTCATTTGCCACTTGTAGCTTGGCCCTCAGACAGGGCTTTTTTTCTGGGAAAAGAGGTGGTGGAACTCAGTGGGTTGCCCTCAGAGAAAATGGTCACATGGCTGGTGGCCCCGCCCCCTGATCTCCAGACAGAGGGGAGTTTAGATTGCCTTCTGCACCGTGGCGCAGAGGACAATCTAAACTCCCCTCTGTCTGGAGATCAGGGGGCGGGGCCACCAGCCATGTGACCATTTTCAAGAGGTGCCGGAATTCCGTTCCACCGCGTTCCAGCTGAAAAAAAAACCTGGTCTCAGAGCTGACTCTCTGTGGGGCCATCCAATCATGCAGTTACTCTCTTCGCATAATTCACCTCCTAGTTTGGTTTGTGTTTTAGAGGAGGAGGGTTCACATAAGAGGGGACTTCTTGAAATAAGGCTCTGAATACTCATCTTGTACATTATTCCCAAGGTCCCTCTTTATGGGTGTTAAGAGACACTGGGGGTTGTTAGGAAGTGAATTCTCAGATTGCCGCCCTTGTGGTGATCTAAGAGGCCTGCAGGTCAGATGGTTCCCTGAGCTGTGATGTGCCTTCAGGCTCCAGGGTGACTCCTCTTGGGGAAGGATTCCAAGCAGGCCGAGCCTGCAGTCTCTACAATGGCTGTCTGACCAAAAAGTGGAGTTTCTGGCTCCTCCATTCCCTGACAGGGAGGTAATTTTCAATGTGTGAAACAAGGTCTTAGATATATTGTGCCTGTGTTTTTTGCTACCATGTGCATTCTATAGTTATTTTGTTTTATTACATTCTGTAATTATTTTATTTTTATTTTACATCATTTATACTCTGCCTTTCTCCCCAAAGGGAGCCCAAAGTTGCTTACATCATTCTCCTCTCCTCCATATTATCCTCACAACAGCCCTGTGAGGTAGCTTAGGCGGAGAGTATATGACTGGCCCAAGTTCACCCAGTGAGATTCCATGGCAGAATGGGGATTCAAATCCCAGATCCCAGTGTGTCACTCTAACCACTATGCATCACTGGCTTTCTATACCATACTGGTAGTGAGTGCCCAGGAGAAGGAGCAAGAACTCCTCTGAGGACTGGAAAGAACTAAGTGAGTGGCAGTGCCAAGTGGAGATGTAGACTGCCGCTGGTTAATCCCCAGACACCTTAGAGGGCAAGAAGGGGCAGTGCTCACAGATCAGTTATTACAGTTTTTAAAGTTTAGAGGGGAAAGATGCTGAATTTTGAGAGTGATACCAGAATAAAACCTTTAAAAGAACTGGGGGGAAACGAGTTTTCAGAAATAAACATGTTTTGGGGGGGAGATATATGTGAAGGTGTGTTTCTTCCAAGAATGATGTGTGTGGTGAGCTATTTAACACCAAGGAGCTTTGCTTTCCCATAAGCTTTGACTTGATGTAAAGTAGTAGAGCTAAGCTAATAGACAGCATCGGCCTTTCTGGGATTGTTTTTTGTTCTCACTGAACACTCATTTCTCTTCACTACAGCTGTAAGGGAGTCTCTCCTAGTTCAGATCTCCACACATTGCAGAAGTGTCACATTCATGTCCCTGACACCGCTTTCTGAGTTCAGCTTAGAGCTTCCCTCATTATGAAAAGTGATACGGGAACGCTCTTGCTCCGCCTATGAATTTCTCTGCTCTTCAGTCCAGCAGAAGCTATTTTCATTCTCCTTGTCTATATATACAAACCTTGAGGGAACACACGTTGTGGGGCGAGTGTGGCGCTCCCCTTGTAAGTTTACAGCACTTAGTATTGTGCGTGCGTATTCAGAAGCCACAACCTGCTTAAATATTTACACTGAACCACTGAGGAGCGAGCAGCTTTATGGAAAGTTATAAAATGGAAGATCGTTAGAGTGTAGTGGTCAGAGTGGTTAGTATAGTGGTTAGGATCGAAGAGACCCAGTTCAAATCCTCACCATGCCATGGAAGTCCAGTGGGTGGCTATGGGTCAGACAATCTCTCTCTCAGCCTAATGAATATTTTTAATGCCATAGAGTTCTAATGTTCGTAGTGTTCTAATGTCTGTGGAAAGGCGGTGCGTGTTTTATTTGTTTCAAACAAATAAACAAACTTACCTCGCAGAGTGATTGTGAGGGTAAAATGAAGGAAGGGAGAATGCTGTACGTTGCATTAGGCCCTCTATTGGGGAGAAGAGTGAGGTATACGTAGCAAGATAAATCAGTAAATTTCCTTTCCTTATACATCCAAAGGCATTCATATCACACTGGCATTCTTGGTCCTAAACAATTCTCTTGGTTTACCTTCTGACTGTATTGGCATAATGCTCCAACTCACACTACTGCATTTGCTGAAAAGTTGTTGATGCTTCCCACCCTAATTATTTCCTTGCTGCTGTCACTTCTCACAAGGCTGCCAGCCAGGTCAAATACGTCAAAGAGAGGTTCTATCACTGCAGCTCGCAAAGGAAACAGTATATTTACACACAAACAACGACATCTTGGTTATTAAAGTCAGTGGGTTGGATCCTACCCCTAACATACTGCCCCACTGAACAAAATGTATTTATACCCCACCTTTCCTTTTGACTCAAGTTTGAATTCTTCCTCCAGTCTAAGGAGCCTTCCTCCAACTTGTGGTGCTTCCATTGGAGGAAGAGCCATTTAAGTTGGAGCAAGACTATAGAGCAGGGCTTTTTTTTCCTGGGAAAAGAGGTGGTGGAACTCAGTGGGTTGCCAGCACAGGGGGCAACTCTTGGCAGGAGGTGGTGCCCCTGGTACCACATGCGTGTGCGTCCTTTGAGAAAATGGTCACATGGCTGGTGCCCCCCCCCCCCAGATCTCCAGACAGAGGGGAGTTTAGATTGCAATCTAAGAGCGGAATTACAAGTGACAAAAGGCACAGGTTGGACACTTATCAGCTCCCCTCAAGTTTTGATGGGAAATGTAGGCAGCTTGGCGGAATGTTAGACAAGTGACAGTTGAAAAGTCCATTGGACAGCAGTCAGAGAGCCAAGCTGCAAGACTAGGATGCCTACATTTCCCATCAAAACTTGAGGGAAGCTGACAAGTGTCCAACCTGTGCCTTTTGTCACTTGTGGTTCCGCTCTAAACTCCCCTCTGTCTGGAGATCAGGGGGCGGGGCCACCAGCCATGTGACCACTTTCAAGCGGTGCGGGAACTCCGTTCTGCCGCGTTCCAGCTGAAAAAAAGTCCTGCTATAGAAGAGGGTTGGATCCATTCCAGTAACTCAGGTCAGAACACTGTGTGAAACCATGGTTTAATTAAAGTAAATGTGGTTAGTGTGATTTTCTGAACATGAGCCAGTCTTCCAACTGTGGGTTGCTAGGGTCCATCAGCCTTGAAACCTTGGCTTGAAAATGGTTCATTAACCACAGCTTGTCTTAACTCTGGGTTTGTGTGTGACACGTCTGGGCTTAATCCTGACCTGTTCCCTGATCCTTGGCTCTTGACCTCCAGAGTGAAAGTGATGAAAGCAGCATTTGCTAAGACAAACCAGGATTTGAACTTTAATCTTTAAATTGAATCCTGGCTTTACAAGCCAACCCATTGTTTCACGTCATGTCTGAACCGAACCAAAGTATATTAATAGCAAACAGCGATAATATGATGAGCAGATGATGTATCATATCTCCAAGACTCTGCCATATGGCCATCATTCTCTGAATTTTGCTGGTAGATATGGCTATGGGGGAGGGGGCTTTATTCACTGTGCGGTAGTCTTTTCCTCAACTGTATTAGGACAATTACATGATGCAGTTCCTCCTGATCCATTTGTTGGGTGATTAGATCTCCTTGACAAGACAGATATCTCTATGTCAAGCAAGGGTCTAATTACTGTTGTTGAGACTGTGGCCAAATCACAGACCAATGCACAATGGAAAGCAAACGTTTGCCAGAACCTGGGACGCTGTGTCAATAGACCACAGCACTCATGATGTTGCATGGATCAGGTGCTGCAGGGTATTTCATCCTCTGATGCTAACCTTGGTTGTGCTCTGTAATTTTATCTTTAGAAACAGACCAGTTTCTCTTAGGAAGGCCGTTTCCACACTACTCGCCTTCATCCAGAACCCTGAGGAACGTCGCGAAAAAAACGTGGAAGAGAGTGTCTTAATACCATAGAATACTATTTTAATTGATGTCCAGTTCTCATTTGGTCCCTTGATTAATGTACATGGCTTTTTTTTTAAACCTAGTTTTTCTTCTCTCTGTGATTATACTGGCTTTATCCATCATCAGTCTAATCCTTTGGATTGCCCCCTACTTTTAACATGTATTTTCTTCATCTTGATTTCTTCATTCTTAACATTGTGATATACTAAATATTGTTGTATTTGTTTATTTCGTTGCAGTGATGTTTTTTTTTAATTCTTAAAAGTATAAATACAGAGTAATTTGGGGTAATTATGGCCACTGCCTTCTTGGGTGAACCCGGGAATATTTTGAAGTTATTCTGTTTTGGAGGCTAAGCCATCTAAATTTGAGCAGCAGCTGGACTGGAGACACCAAACAATCCCATGTATGTCCCCTAAATTCCTGGACACAAAGGGTTGCATCTTGCAGATGCATGATCCAGTCATCAATACATTGGGATATATTTGCAGCTGCCGTTTATGATGTGATCCAAAGCCACAAGAGTCTGAGCATCCTTACCTCATGTTGAACTCCTACTAAGCTTTGGCTTTGATAGGCTTTGATACCCGTATCTTTAGGGTATGCTGTAGAGCAGCAGTCTCCAACCTTTTTGGCACCAGGGACCAGTTTTCTGGAAGACAATTTTTCCATGGACCGGGGGCGGGGTAGGGGGAATAGTTTCGGAATGATACAATTGTGCACTTTATTTCTATTATTACATTATAATATATAATGAAATAATTATACAACTCACCACAATGCAGAATCAGTAGGACCCCTGAGTTTGTTTTCCTGCAACTAGACGGTCCCATCGGGGGGTGATAGGTGACCACTTACCTCGCCTGCTCCCTAGAGCCAGCCCTGCGCTCGCCCGCCACTCACCTCCTGTGCAGTCCAGTTGCTAACAGGCCATGGACCGGTATCGGTCCACAGACCAAGAGTTGGGGACCTCTGGTGTAGAGTTAGTGCTAGAAAACTGTGTGTTTCTGCCTTTTCTTTTTAACTTTACTCAGTCTGAGGCGTGTACAGATCATGCACACACTTTTTGTTTATCAAATCTTCATACGATTTGAATGCTAGAAGCCTGATCTCTTTCCCCATACAATATCTGATTAAGTCATGCTTCTAGAGAGCAGAAAAGGGGAGGAGATATGGGTGAGGGCACTATCCCCAAAATGCAAAAGATTGTCCCTGCACTAGCTAGAACGAGCAAGTGAGAAACGTGGCATCTGAGTGGAGCTTTTAAACAGCAATACAGTGTAGAGCTGTGGAAAAATGAATCCTTCCAGTGGCAGAAACTTATATATTTGTTGGTGGCAGCAGTTACTACCCAATGAGGAGTGGAATACCCCTCTGGGAGTAAGAGTGGAAGGAAAAACAGTAGCATTGCCAGGGAAGAGCCAGGGTGGCTGTGGACCTCTCTGAGTTCCTAGAGCCCAAGGGAATGGGCCTTGCTAGCGTATTTTCTCCCAGTGCACATGGAATTTTCCTTGCTAGTGTTGCCAGGATACATGCATATGATTTAGCCTCATAGTTTTGAGACATCATCTTGAAAAGATGTGCTGTGGTGGTCGTGTTCTTTCTCCTAGCAAAGCCTTTTTGACTAGCCGCCTTCATGAGCAATGGAGGCATTTTGTCCTAAAATCAAAGCAGCCAGAGAGGTGAACTGAAAGAATTGCTGCGCAGCCTATGAGCCAGAGAGTGTCTGAGCGGCAAAACTGATGGCCAGCTGGCACAGACAAGTCTCAGGGATCAGTTTGCAACCCTGCAGATATGTGGCACAGAGTAATTACCAGATGTGATTCTCTGTGAAGGCCAAAGGCCAAAAGATTAGAAGGAGAGGATTTAGTAAGTCAGCCATAAGATTTTTAAATCCTCCCAACTTATCACTATCGCAGGTGAATGCTGAAGTCACGCTAGGATAGGGAGGTACAGTGGTGCCATCTAGTGGCTGTATTACGGTGTGCCTTCTCTTTACTGTTGGAGGCTGTTCTTATCATTTTGCAAGGAAGAGAGTCAGCTTTGCAAACTGCCAGATCAGCACAGGAAAAGACGCTTCAAGAAAATGATGCTTCCAGCTTTGCAAGCTGCTGGTGTAAGAGTCAAGGAAGACCCACGACTCACGCTGCCAGGTTTTTAATCTTCTAAATCTTAACCAGAAAGTTGCAGCCCTGGAGGGACTCTTGGACTCTGTTCAGATTAGAGAATTTGTCGAGAGCTCTGATTGTGGAGGCAAGTTTGCTGGGAATAAGAATTGTTCCTTTCAATAACAGCATAGATGAACTATTTATAATATACTAACTCTTCTTTCACAAACTTATCATGTCAGTTTCTTTTGTTTTCAGCTAACATCACAGAAATGTTTGATTCTGCACTCATGTGCTCAACGCCAGACAAATGTTCATCTTCAAACAGGCTACTGAAATAATGGAATAGTAATAATATAGGGAGTGCAATCATATGCAGAATTACTACAGATTATTTATTTAACAGGGCTGAGACAGGAGTAACTCCGCATAGGATTGCACTGTTAGTCTATAGCTCCACAGACTGTGTCTGCAGCAGCAACAATAAACAGAAGTCTAGTGGCATCTTGAATAATAATAATTAAAAAATAAAATAATTGTGCTTATATACCGCTCTTCTAGACAGATTAGTGCCCCACCCAGAGTGCTGAACAAAGTCAGTGTTATTATTATCCCCACAATACAGCTGAGGAGCTGGGCTGGGCAGAATGGCTTACCAAGGACCACTTACTAAGCTCATGGCAGTAGTGGGATTCGAACTGTCAGAGTGCTGATTCACAGTCCAACCACTTAAACTCTATACTACAGCAGTTCCAAGAAGTTTTATTCCACTATAAACCTTCATGAATCGCAGCAGATTTCCTCAGTTGGCTGTTGGGGATCTTCACCGGGTCAGTATTTATATATGAAGTAATGAATTTTTTAAAAAAGAAGGGTCAAAGGGCAATGAAATGTTAGACGCGCAGCGTGTGATATTATGTAAAATCAATTATAATCAAGAAAAGTACAAAGGCCATTCACAACAGCAGCAATGCAACTGGTTATCTGGGGAACAACAAAAACCATCTTTGTAATTTCCTACTGCTAAAGGGTCCATAAAGCTTTAAAAAGGAATTTCTGCCACTCAGCCAGGGTTGGTGACATTTATCTTTGCCACAGGTTCATTCCAACTACTTCCTGTCAGCCACAGACTCTGATAACAACATCAGAGCATCTCACTGATAACATCTCCCTGTTCAATGTTCAGCCAACATTGTTAGAATCTTGTTTTTTACCATACTGTTCCGAATAGTTCCATTGCATTTATTTAACAGTGGCGTACACCGACTGATCCACAGCTGGATGACAGAACCTGTCAGGTACACTTCCTTGGTATGGTGCATTATTTGGACTGAACCAGGGGCCATTTCGTAGAAAAAGAGCGGGAGGAACTCATTAGCATAACTCATTAGCATATGCCACGCCCCTTGCCATCACTGGAAATGTGTCATTAGCATAACTCATTAGCATATGCCGCAACCCTTGCCATCACCGGAAGTGTGTTATTAGCATGACTGATTTGCATATGCCACACCCCCTGACATTACCTATCCTGGAGTTTTGGACCCAATCCTGGCCATTCACAGCCGAAATTGGGCCCAAAATGGCAAAAAGGGGCTGAAAATGGCCAAAAAGGGGCCCAAAATGCTGCTGAATGGGAGAGTGACCCATCACCCGTCAGAGGCCCGATCCCGGCCGTTTCAGCCCCAATCCAGGCTGAAACGGGCCCCAAATGGCTGAGAGTCAGGTGGGTGGGGCCACCTGACTTGTGACCTCTTTGGGGAACTGCTGGAACTGCGTTCCTGCACATTCCCCCTTGAAATGAGCCCTGCATATCTTACACATCACATATTTCTCTCCTGTCCCCTATCAGGAATTTCTGGATTTGCTGTTCCCTGAGTGAGCAGTCATTCAAAACACCAACTGAAAATCTGTTCCACTTCATAAGACTTTTAATTTGAGACAAGTGAAAGAGCCTTCTAACAAAAGGTCTCCATGTGGGGATTTAGAAGGTGTGCATCAGAGATCTATCGCTGCCTGTCATCTAATGCCAGTGCTGGACTGCCCTTTCAGGCCACAGACCTTCCCGTGCGGCAGCACAAGGAGAATGTATTCACTTATTTATTTACTTCATTTACCTTTCTTCCCAATGGGGACCCAAACCAGCTTGCATCATTCTCTTCCCCTCCATTTTATCCACACAACAACCCTGTGAGGTAGGTTTTTGCTGAGAGTATGACTTGACCCAAGGTTACCCAGCAAATTTTCATGGCAGAGAGCAGATTCGAATCTAGGTCTTTCAGATTCTAGTCTGACAGTAGCTACTATACTACACTGTACCTGGATTCTCCATATCCAACCCATGCCAGCATCCCACACGAATTCCCAGTGCCCACTTTGTTCCACCGCTGAAGAGGCATGAAGAAGGTGTGGGGAAGGGGTCAGGAAGCAGAGCAGCAAGTGCCAGGAAATAGATTGGCAAGTGCCATGTCACCAGCGAGTACCATATTGGGGGATCATTGATGTATGTTTTCTGGAGGAAGTTCCAGGTACAAAGGACAGTAAGAGAGAAGAGAGTAAAAGATGAGAGAAAGGACAGTAAGAGAGAAGGCAACGAATCATTTAAAGGAACAGGAGGCTTTTCTGGAGGCTGAAGTTGGTGCCTTCAGATGAGAAAAGGGTTGGATATATCGGCATATGAAGGCAGAAGGATACGAAGAGGAAAGGTTCTGAAGAGCTCTGAAAGTAAGGATGAGCAGTTTGTGCTGTATCATAGGGCCAAGCTACAAGTGACGATTGACACAGGTTGGACACTTGTCAGCTTCCCTCAAGTTTTGATGGGAAATGTAGGCATCGTGGTCTAGCAGCTTGGCTCTCCAACTGCCGTCCAATGGACTTTTCAAATGTCACTTGTCCAACATTCCGCCAAGCTGCCTACATTTCCCGCCAAAACTTGAGGGAAGCTGACAAGTGTCCAATCTGTGTCAATCGTCACTTGTAGCTTGGCCCTCAGAATAGGACAAAAAGTCATAACAGGGCTTTAATGAGGCGTGTCGCAGATGGGTGTCACATGGTTAGAGTGATGAGATAAATTTATTTTGACAAGAGTTCTGCATAGAGGCAAGAGGACTGAAATGTAGAGTGCCAACTTTGGGTTGGGAAATTCTTGGAGTTTTGGGGTGGAGCTTGTGGAGGGTGGGGTTGGGGGCGGGACCTCAGTGAGCTATAAAGTCATAGAGTCCACCCTCCAAAGGAGCTATTTTTCTCCAGCGGAACTTATCTCTGTAGTCTGGAGATCAGTTGTAATTCCAGGAGGTCTCAAAGCCCCAAGTGAAGGTTGTTAACTATATACTTTTGACAACAGGAGGCAATAGAAGAGAAGCCTTCAGTAATGGTAGAAAATTACTAGTTAAAGAAAATTTTACTAGTAATATCTTTTGATATAAAGGTCAGGTGAGATGAGTTTGCAGCTTGAGTAATGCATGTAGGGTTGCCAACTTCTAGGCAATTCCTGGAGATCTCCTGGAATTACAACTGATCTCCAAGCTACAGAGATCAGTTCCTACTGAGAACAATGGCTGCTTTGGAGGGTGACTCTATGGCATTATACCCTGCTAAGGACTCTCCCCTGTCCAAATTCAGCCCTCCCCAGGCTCCACCCCCAAATCTTCAGGAATTTCCCAATCCAGCACTGGTAAGCTTAATAATATACCTCAGGGAAAGTCTTTCTTACACTGTCCCTGATTGGGTTCTTGACTATGAAGAGCTTGTAGAGCAGTTGAGGCCTAGCTCATTTGCCTTCAGTGTAAATTGAGGGCCAAGCTACAAGTGACGCCTGACACAGGTTGGACACTTGTTAGCTTCCCTCAAGTTTTGATGGGAAATGTAGGCAGCTTGGCGGAATGTTGGACAAGTGACAGTTGAAAAGTCCATTGGACAGCAGTCAGAGAGCCAAGCTGCTAGACCAGGATGCCTACATTTCCCATCAAAACTTGAGGGAAGCTGACAAGTGTCCAACCTGTGTCAGGCGTCACTTGTAGCTTGGCCCTCAGAACCAGGTTAAGAGTAGTAGGACTCTAATCTGGAGAACCAGGTTTGATTCCCCACTCCTCCACTTGAAGCCAGCTGGGTGACCTTGGGTCAGTCACAACTTCTCAGAGCTCTCTCAGCCCCACTCACAGGGTGATTGTTGCGGCGACAAACTTTGTAAACCGTTCTGAGTGGGCATTAAGTTGTCCTAAAGAGTGGTATATAAATCAAATGTTATTATTGTTGTTGTTATTAAACCGTATCTCTGATTATTTTCAATTGGCAGTTTTGCTGATAAAGCAAGCATGTCTTTCAGTTTTAAAAATCAGTAAAAATACAGAGTCAGTTTGTTTGAATATAAACGGCATCAGTCAAGATGTCTAAGCACAAAAATGGTGGGGATCAGAAAGTGTGAGAACTTGACAGTGAAAAAGCAATCAAAGCAGCTGGTAAAGTGCATTTCAGACGTTTATTCCTCAGCACAAGCAGTTGTAAAATGACTTAACTTCAAAAGAAAAAAAAAATTTTTTTTGAAACGACAGAGCAAGTTCTATAATTACTCCAGTTTAATGGCCTTGCTTGAGCGAAGCTGTTGTGGGCACATTCCTCTCTTCGGTTAGTGATGTGTGTTCTGGCAAACTACAGGTGGAAAATGTTCATTTCTTGCAGAGAAGTGCCAGTTCTAGACAACAAATGGCTTACAAGAGAATCTATGAGAAACACAATGGAGAGTTCTCTGGTGTGAGTTCCAAATGGGTCTAGATGCGAGAAAATGATGGAAACCCCAAGAGATTCTCACCCGGTACAAGCATTGAAGTATTATTTCCTGCATTACTAGTTCAGGTTGTGAATTTTTCCAGGGTACAAGGTGCCTTATTCTCTCTTTCCTTCTCCCCCCACCCCCAGTCTGCCTTTCGCACTGAGACTCAAAGCGGATTACACAATGTAAGTTAATACCTTGGGACTGGATTCCTCCTTCGGCTTTTTCCAGCCTGCTGTTCTCTTTTATTTTCAGGCTCCTCTTTAAGATTCTGGCTATGTGGTCATCTCCCCTCCACAACATCCTACTTGCCTTCAAACTAGAGGAAACTGTGGAGTAGGGAGAACGGGATTGCCTCTCCCCCACGTTTCCCCTAGTTCCAGCAGCCAGTTTTAGTGTTCACACCATCACATCTCACCCCAAAATATAGCTCTGGTATCAGCATGTTTCCTGCCAGTCAAGAGCATTTCCAAGAGGGGTGTCAGTGCCATGGCATGAAGGGTGCCCCCAGCCGCTCCACAGCACTCTGGGCATCTGTAGTCAATGGCAGCCTTGGGGTGTAGATGTGAAAGAGAGCAGTTCCCCAGGAGAAAAGGGCTGCTTTAGAAAGTGGAATCTATGGCCTTGTATCTCACGGAGGCCCCTCCCCTCCTCAACCCTCATCCACCTCAGGCTCCACCCCCACAAATCTCCAGGAATTTCCCAACCCGGACTTGGTAACCTACGCGGTACATAGATTTGGGATGGCATATGTGCTTTTGTCTGTGATATAAAATGATCAGAAAAGCATGAGTCCGGCTTCCCTGGATATAGGAGAGTGGCCAAACGCACAGGCACTGTTCAAATCAGTGTTACATTATACATACATGTATTTTTCCTTGGGAATCCTAACCTTAACCCAGCTAGGCTGCGTTGTATCAGGATGACTTTACTGCTCCCTGCTCAACAAATCTCCCTACCATAGTATTTTAACTGATCGATAAATATTGGGGAGAAAGGGGCATTGTTTGCTTGAGATTTTACAGATTCTTAATGCATATAAGCTCCTAATAGAGAGGCCACATTCAGGCACCACATGATACTGACAGAAAGCCAAGATATTACAGGGGTTAATCCCGTCTCTTTTTGCACAGCCAGCAGCTTCTTCCAAGGATGAAAGGAAACTCCACACATGTCCACAATGGTCCTTCGAGAAACTCGCATCGAACTCTTTATCTTCCCAGCCCCGATACTCCAGCCATGCATGGATGTGAAATACTTGGCCTATGCTGCTCCCTTCTGCTCTAGGGGAAGGGGGCCCTGTACTGCTACGGGTGGTCAGTAGGGCCCATTGTCATATGTTGTACCAAGGAGCCAGGGTAGGATTGCAAATCCTGTTGCACAAACCATGAACGTTCAGACATTCCTCCCTCCCTTTAACAATGTCCGACTCCAGCGAGGGATCCGTGCCGTTCCCAACATTCCAAAATCCACAAGACCACGACTGGTCTTCCTTTCGTGTGACGGCTCTCCAAAATCCAGTCTCTCCTTCTGTGATTCCTCCACAAAAGTTCTTTCTACTTCTGCCCAAGGGGAAATAGTTGTGACGTGAGGACGTATTAGAATATCCCCCGTGTGTTAATACTTCTCTTGAAGCCAGAAATGGTAGAATAAAGAATTCTTCTTTCTGTGAGGAGAAGCAGGGGCTCTCAGGGGTCTTTTCTACCTCTGATTCTTGCATCCCATTTCTTCTTGGCCCTAGCAATCTTTGTGATGCTTGTATGAAGGGGGAGGGGGGGAGGGAACAGAGCATTCTGCCTGCAAAGGAAGAAATTTGGGCCTCCTGTCCCATTTCATTTAATCATTTACTACTTCGTGCATCATTTGTGTAAATCAGGAGTTGTGTCTGTCTTGTCCATTGAGGAGACTGTGTGTGTGCGCATGCATGCGAGCGCATGTGCATGTGTGTTGCAGATAATTCTGGGGCATGATCTAAGGAAAACCACAGGAGAACTACATCTTATGAGGCCAATGGGAGGTGGGAAACTATCTTTGCCACTTAATGAGGAGGAGGCAGGGATATAACCTGGAGGCAATGCAGGGGTGACACTGATTCTCCCAAACAAATGCTCTCCATAGCCATTTTAATCTTCCCCCCCTCCAAACTCCAAAATTGACCTTCGGGGAAGGCATTGCAGTGGAGAACTGGCAGGTACAGGGCAGGTTCTGCACCGTTCTCCCTGCAGATACACCTGTGTCAAATATCTCCTGCATTCCCATTATTGTGACAAATGTAGGCCTCAAAGGCCAGTGTGAGCTGAGACCACACCACCCAATGCAGCCCAAACTCCCATCAGCTGCACATTTCAGTAGTGGTGGGCAAGCTGCCCTTCAGGGACACTTGCCCTCCATTACTTTACTGCACCAAGGACCCACAACAAACTCCAGGACACCCCAGATTCTCTTGGTATACTATATGAAAGCCACTAGTGTAAGCCACAGCGGCTACATCTCACTGTTATTTGTTTTTGAAGGGTTATCGGCTCTCAGCTGGGCCCATGTGACACTGGATTTTACTGCATGGGGAGTGTTGCTCTCAGCTTCTGCCGTATGCTTATATTTTTCACTGCTTTTCTCCCTACTTTATGAAATCTCTTGGAAACGTTGCAAGTAAAAAAAAATGGAGGGACCAGAGAATGAGGAATTCTGGAAGGGAAGCCGCTTCCCTCCCCATTTGCCTTAGATTAATTACCCTGATTCACAGAAATTCAGCTTAGGAAGGTAGGGAAAAGATTTTGTTCAGGAGAATTTGAATCCGGCCAGTTCACACATTACACAGAAGCAAACCTGGGTTTGCCACAAACAGAGGGATCCTAAGCAGAGTTACTCCAGTCTAAGCCCGCTGAAATCAATGGGCTTAGCCTGGAGTAACTTTGCTTAGGATTTCACTGAAAATGTATGCTCCAGTGAGCCACAGCCAATCCTATGATACAGCATTTCAACCACCCATTTGTTCTGCTTAAATTTTTCATTTTTAGATGTACACTTAAATCTTGGGTATACACCTAAAAAAATACAATGTGTGAATGTGATAGGGACACCTGGTTTCATTTATGACCAGAGCCTGGTCTCCAGACATGCGCCTGCATCCCAGTCTGGGCAGCTGAGAACCTGGGCCTAGCAACTTGGAAACCAGAAGGCAACGAGGGTGGATTTGGCGACGCCCCTCTGCCTGCCTTGTTGAGTTCAGGAGAGCTTTGATATTGGGCAGGAGCCGTCTGGAAGGGCCCGGGAGAAACAGGTGCAGAAGCGGAGGTCATTTCTACCCTCCATATTGGCTCATCTAATGTGGTAGCAGAGCGGGGAGCCAATACTGTAGGAGCCAAGCTGCCTGAAGTGGGCACGGGGGCAGGTGTGGAGAAGCGACGGATCTCGTAGGTCCTGGCGGTTTTGATGGGTGCTTGTTTGGCTGGGGTGAAGGATAGACTGGACTGTTGGGCTGGCTGTGCTGCAGAGGTCTGGACAGCAGAGCCTGGTGTCTCCCCGAAACAGAACATGGCAGACTTGAGCTGGTACGGCTGGTGCCGTAGGAAATCAATGGCCTTGATCCCTGATTTCTGGCTGGGGGCCTTTTTCACTTTGCTCTCTGCTTTGGCAGCCTGAGACTTGTTGGCTGCCAAGGGATAAAACGGGGAATGCAGTGGGTTATAAGCAATGGGAGGTGGGGCACGGATGTTTGGGGAATACTTCCAAGAGGAAGGCAGGGAAGGAGTGGGGGATGGGGTCCGGGGCTTTAGGGCTGGTGTTGGCGCTGCTTCCACCACATACTTGTCCATGCGGCTCTGTCGCTTGGCAAAAAGCTCTGCCCCTTTCCCCTTCAAATGTGGTATGTCATGTGAAGGAGACGACCCGTTCACAAGTCCACCGGGGCCTTTTCCTTGCTGGGGTTTAGGGGCTACTGGGGGCGGGGTCTTGAACTTGCGGGCAGAAGACTGCATGAAATTGCAGGCTTCTGCCCCTAGACTGAGGAAGTCTTCCTCTGGCCCAGACTCAAAGCCGGCCCCGTGTTGATCGCCTTTGGGCTTTTCATCCAGGTTCTGCACTAGAGAGAGCAACTCTGGGTTAGGCGAATTCTTTTTCTTCTCCTCTACAGACTTGAACATGGGCTTCTTGCTGCTCCGTCGACGGGCTTCCTGCAAGATGCCCGTTCTGGGGCCTGGCACGGCAATCCTCTGCTCCCTGGAGCTGGGAGGCTCAGAAGCAGGCCGTGGAGTGGCTGGGGCCACACCAGTGGCTGGCTGGATTGGAGGCTGGCTGGGCTGTGCTGGGACTGGGCTGATGTTCAGAGAGGAAGAAGTTGTCCCTTGAGCTAATTGTGAAGACAACGATGGTGCCAAAGACTTACTAGCGACCGCATCTCCAGCTGGTCTGGAGGGATTCGACAGGTATATGGAAGCAGTGGAGGTTCTTGCCGTGCTGGAAGATGGCTTGGCCTCTGCTGAGTTTCCAGTTCGTAAGTTGCTTGCTGATGATTGCAGAGAAGTTGGTGTGGTTGGGATGTACAGAGACACCGAGGTGCTTGCCAGGCCGGGAGGCTGCGTCGCCGATGGAGTGGAAGGAAGCACAGAGGTCCCTGGTGAGGCAGGGGAGAAAGGAGCCACAGCAGTTCTCTGTCCACCTTGGCCCTCGTGGTTTTTCCTTGGCACGGAGGGCCTGAACACAACAGAGGAAGTCACAGGCCGCTGCCCTGAGAAACCAGGAGCGAAGGGCCGGGCAGATCTGTTGAAGAGACCCGTGGTACTTGGAGGTACCTGAGAACCACCTCCTCCTCCAAAGATGGCAGTGGGAGACTGGAGCTGAGCAGGGCTAGGGGACGGCAGTTGGCTGGAGACTTGTACAGCTTCAACTTGGATGTTCAGCGGGGCCTTCTCTGCCTTCTGTGGAGTAAGTGTTTCACGATGCCCCACGCTGGGGGTGAGCAGGAGAACTGGTGGCGGGAGCTGTTCCTCTGACTTTTGGGGAGGGACGTTCTCCAAAGTGTGTCTACCAGCCTTCTGTCTTTGCTGCTCAAATAACTGTGCCCCCCTGCCTGAGGCATCAGTGAGGCCTTGTTGAGGCTGCTCTTGTGCAGCCTGTTCCTTGGGCTTCTCCATATCGAGGTAGGTGTTGTCCCAGTCAGAGTGATTGGTTAAACTCCTAGCATCGGAGAAGCCTTCCTCGTCAAACTCAGACTCACTGGTTGGGAAGACGCCGTCTTCTTCATCATAGCAACGGTCTTCGTCAACACTCCCAAAACTGACCAGGGTGTACTTCTTGGCCCTCTGCCTACGCTTTTTGAACATCAGGACTCCCTTGGAATGAGGGTTGGGTGCATCTGTCAGCAGGGATGCGATGGTTCGGCATTTTGTTTTGGCTTCTTTCACATTCTTCTCCTGCATGCTCTCGCTGCGGTGAAGCTCTGCAAGGGATGGAAAAAGGGACACGGTCAGAGCTCTGCAGGGAATCGTGTTTTAAATCGTGGGGGGGGGGGGGCCCTGCAGATATGATTCCAGAATTTACAAAAACATTCCACCTCTTTAAAGAAGAAAATTATGGGGTTATGTACCAAAATTGTATTTACGTTTTAGCCTGTATTACTTGTCTTCAGATTTTTCTATTCTTTAACCATTTCTATTGGTTTTAATGTGAAACTCACGAAATCCTCAAGTATTGTACCTTACCCCGTAGGATCCATCTTGCCAAATTATAGGCAGAATGGAGAAAGTGTCCCTATCTTTATTTCTTAAAGACACTTCTGGACTTTTATTTTCTTGTCTAACTGGTATGAAAAACTCAGGGATTATAGTCTTCCTCACCCCAAGGGATTACTTTTACTAAATATCGGCCAAATAAAAGAATGAGCCTCTGTTTGACAGGTAATGATATTTCTAACAGAAAGAATAGGCATGGGGGCGGTAACTGGAACCTTAGAAAGGCAAGGACTTAAAATCGTATCATCTCATGCACAGTTGAGCAATTGCAATGCAAAGTAAACATAAGAGAGCCTGTAAATGTAAAGTTCCTTATTGAGAACTTAATGAACATATACAAGTTAATAGCAAATATGGGATCCAGGGCTTTTTTTCAGCTGGAACACGGTGGAACCGAGTTCCAGAACCTCTTGAAAATGGTCACATGGCTGGTGGCCCCGCCCCCTGATCTTCAGACAGAGGGGAGCTTAGATTGCCCTCCGTGCTGCTGGAGTGGCGCGGAGAGCAATCTAAACTCCTCTCTGTCTGGAGATCAGGGGGGCGGGGCCACCAGCCATGTGACCATTTTCACCGAGGGCGATTTAAACTTTTAAAAACTCCCCCCTTGTTCCACTGACCCAAAGTGACGTCATTGGCCCTGGGAGCATGCATGCACTTTGCCCGCGCAGATGTGGTACCAGGGCCACCACCTCCCGCCAAGAGTTGCCCCCTGTGCTGGCAACCCACTGAGTTCCACCATCTCTTGATGGGATCCAAAACAGACCAATGACTGGCAGAAACACTGGATGCAGAAACCTACTGGAATAATCCTGTTTGGTGGAAAGATGGGAAAATTAACCGCTGGTTGATCAGCATCTCTGTCACTTCCATTTTCAGTTGTTTTTCTCTCTTCCCTCTCCCTCCACCATCTTGCTGCTCTTTGTCCAACCCCGATTGTGGCCAGTTCACATTACAAAGTCCTGGTAACCTCCACCCCCCATGTCTGGAAGTTCCATGCTAGGAAATTAATTCCTAGGGATGTGCCGATTCCTAGGTGGCCTATTCACATGTGGACCATGGAGCACAGGGAGAGGTGGCTGAACACACCTGCTATGCCATTTCCTGACCTGAAATGCCCCCAGGGATCTGCTATTTGCCCTACTGAGGGAAACCATTAGTATAGTAGTCTTCAGTACATGCAAGTTCTCCCAGCGGGGAAAAGAGCAGGTCCCCAGGACCATTCTGGGTCAGGAAAATGGAATGGGGGTACTCCAAGCATCCGTTCCTTGCATTGGGTCCCCACTTGCCCAAGTTTTGAAGGAGCACACAACTCCCGGTGCGTGTCTGACCAGCAGCACCCATGGTGGCCACATGGGGGGCGGGGGAACACAAGAACTTTGTAATGTGTGAATTGGCCTTCATGAAACAGCATCAGCAAGGCAGTAGAATATAGAGAATGAACTGCCCCCCCCTCATTATATCTAAGTAATGTATATAATCCTATTTTAATTGCTTCCAGTGTTTGTATTCAAGAGGCACAGATTTTGATTGGTTTATATCCGAAGTCAGACCTCTAGAAAACAGTCCACATTGAATTCAGTAGGGAGCCTTCTTTTTGTTCGGTTTGTTCCTGAGCACTCCATTCAAGGAGTCTTCCTCACTTCCTCAGCCTTAGCTTCTGTAAAACTACAGAAGAGGAAGCAATTCTATCAAGTGCCTCCTTCTCCTCTGCTTTTCTCGAAGAGTTCCCCCTCCCCACTACAGTCGCCCTTCAAGATCCATATTCAAGTATGCAAATGAAAGGTCACATGGTAGCCCTTATTTGCATATCAGAGTGCAGAATGTTTGCAGAATTTTCCTTCAGGCTTCTGTTCCAAATGAGAAACAGGTCTTAAAGAAATGGAGTTACTCTAGAGGTGAACCAAAATTGGGGCAAGGGGGAAGGAAGCTGTTTTGTGAGCATTTTCATTGTGCTATGAAATAAAGTTGCCCCTCTTTTGGGCAATTTTTGACATCTCTTGGCAAAGGATGTAAAACTATTTGTGAGAGGTGGGGGAAGGGAAAAGAAGAGGAAATGCATTCCCTATTGCCAAGTAGTAAAGAGTCCAGGAGCACCTTTAAGACTAAGCAACTTTATTGTAGCATAAGCTTTCGAGGACTACAGCTCTCTTTGTCAGATTCCTCGCATCTGACGAAGAGAGCTGTGGTTCTCGAAAGCTTATGCTACAATCAAGTTGGTTAGTCTTAAAGGTGCTCCTGGACTCTTTACTATTTTGCAACTCCACGGCTAACTCCTCTGGACCTATGGCCAAGGCAACCAGATTTGCCCTCCTGTGCATTGTCACCCACAGAGTAATGGGATGTGCATATAGGTTCAGGTTCTGTCCAAGGCTAGCCCCGTCATTGCCTTAATACTGGGGAATGTGTGCCCTCTTCCCCCACTGCCATACAGCAGAGGCACTGAGAGGGGGAGTAGATGGTGGGCTGAAGCGGCTGCAGACCTTTCTCCCTTCTCCCCCGAAGGCAGCCTTCTGCAGTGAAAATAAAGCATCTTTAGCAGGGCTTTTTTTCAGGGGGAACGCGGGGGAATGGAGTTTCGGAACCTCTTGAAAATGGTCACATGGCTGGTGGCCCCACCCCGATCTCCAGACAGAGGGGAGTTGAGATTGACCTCCACGGGCAATCTAAACTCCCCTCTGTCTGGAGATCAGGGGGCAGGGCCACCAGCCATGTGACCATTTTCTCTGAGGGCAACCCACTGAGTTCCACCACCTCTTTTCCCAGAAAAAAAGCCCTTATCTTTAGAATCTAGAGCAGCACTTGTTTATTTGGTTACCATATTTCTTTTAAATGTGTGTCTTTCTTTGCTTCCTTAACCACCTTTAGGTTTGTTGTGTCCTTCAAATAAATTTAACACCCTGTCACAATTCCGCTTAATTTCACTGAAGACTTATTGCCCATTTTGATTTCTCTGCTGGAAAAAAAAAAAGCAAAACAGAACAAAACATTCACTAGTATCTGAGAGGCTATCTTAATAGAAACCATTTTTTAAAAGGCAAGGAATAAAATCTCCAATGGAAACGTTTCAGGGATTTCACAGGGATGACTTAATCAGTTTTATTTTAAACTTTGGCCGATTCCAGACGGGCACAAATAAAGCGAGTGCTTTCGCTTTTCCAGCGACCTCACTCGTAAAAACCTGTAATGTCCCGTCCCTGCTTACCTCTGGATCATGGTGCTGTGTAGCGCTCCAGAAGCGGACGGTGTGAATGCCGTATTGCGTGTTTGCACACTTCTGGACGCTTCATCGCCATGGAGAGGCCCTCCCCTTTCCTTCCTTCCTTTGCCGGCTGGCCGGCAACAATATTCCCTTAATTTTTTTTTAAAAACCAGGTGCCATTTGCGCAGTCGCACGTTTGCGCACATCGAACTGCGCAAATGCGCACAAATGCACAAATGCACAAAAGTTGACGCTGCATATTCGCATATCTGCACATTTGCATTTGCGCAAAACACATAAAAATTTTTTTTAAAAAAAACTGAAATGCGAACCAATGAAGGCCCCCGACGTCAACTGTGACGGGGAGGAAACAACCAATCCCGGGTACCTCCGGAAGCGGGATGGCACAGCACGCTGCGAGACAAAGCGGATGGGGACGAAAGTGAACGTGTGGCCGGTAAGCGATTATTTCCTCAGAGAAACCGCAATTTCTGGCCATCTGGAATCGGCCTTTATTTGTAATGCAAAGGTAAAACCTACGTTAGCTGCAGTATGTATTTTATTTACCTTTTCTGCTTCCTCCTACATGAACAGCATTCATACTTGATATACATCCTTCCAAAATAACCAAACTGCAATAGCCAGATGTCTGATAAATGTTGGAAATGTAAACAGCATGAAGGTTCATTTTATCATATGTGGTGGACTTGTGATAAGGCTAAGCAGTTCCGGGGGGATATAATTAAAGTTATGTCAGATATTTTACAAAGGAATATAAATAAAACCCCGGAATTGCTATTACTATGTATGAACCTAGAAGATTTTGATAAAATGGACAGAGTTATGGTGTTTTACATGATTACGGCGGCCAGAATGTGTTATGCACAGCTGTGGAAGACTCAGGAGATACCATCTATGGAAGACTGGATTCTGAAAGTTTTGAATATGGCAGAAATGGACAAATTAACAAGGAAATTGAAAGAACAAGAAGAATTGGACTATACATTAAGCTGGGAAAAATTTAAGAAATATGTGGAGAAAAAGTGGGACATGAAGGGAAAATTGTGGTCTTTGGAGAATTGAAGGGGAGATAGAAACTTACTTAAGTTTAAAAGGGTATATTTTACTGTATTTTATTGGATTAGTATAGTATATTTACAGGGGAGTATAAGTTTGAGTAATAAGGTTATAGGGAATATATGTGAAATACAGATTATATAGATAATTGGTATGTAAGGAATAGTATGTTACACATATATATGTATTTTTTAGTTAGTATATGTACCTATTATTACTTATATAATTTTTATATTTTTAATTAAGATAAGTAATATAGTAAGTGTAGATAGTTAAGATAAATAAAGAGATTTGATTAGTATGTATAATATAGATATACATTATAGACTTTAAGAATTTATATGATATACTTTTTAGATTAAGTTGGGTATGGAAAACTGCTGGGAGTCACCAGAAAAGGGGGGGGAAGGATGGGGAAAATGTTATAGGGTAGAAAATGATAATGATTCTTGTGTATGTTTGTGAACCCATCCAATAAAAATTTATTAAAAAAAAACAAAATAACCAAACTGCAAGACAAACCCAAGGCCCTGAAATCATCAAACTTTTTCGGAGACTGGTTCAGCTCATGAAAGCTCTGTCCACAGAAGACGAAAGCAAGGCCTTGTCCAATTTTCCATCCATTTCAGAATGACACCCATTAAGATACAATCTGGTTAAAAAATGTTATCAGTTCCACTGTCCAGTGCAAGGGCAGACAACCAGCTCTAAATTCCACAGGCCTTTTTTGGGTAGTGCTGCGAAAGGGAATGCTGAAAATACCACAGAAGCTCTATAGACCTTGTTAAATTACTTCAGTCAAGCAGGAGGTCAACCAAGGCCAGTAACTGTCAATAGTCATCTTCTTCGGCCATGGGCTACAGTGGCTTGCCGTTTTATTAAATGTTACTGGTAATTTGCCCTACCCCAAGAGCTCAGGGCAAAGCGTGGCATTGGTAATAAAAGAAATGGATCCCTAACCTCCAGAGGACTCGTTTTCTGAATGCGACGAGGAAAGAAAAGAAGACAGAATTGAGAGCTCAGCTGAGGTATGAAATGGAGGGAGGGACAATTCCATCAGCACCAGCCAACAGTCCACAATATAACTCTTAATCGCTCCAAAAAACGAAGATGAAAAGGTTCAGCAGACCAACCCCCTTTTGCTTCCCTTTTCTAGCTGGGCAGTAACACGATTACCATCATCAGAAGGGAAGCAGGAAGTGGAAAGGAGACAGATCAGTGGAAATTCCAAGGGGAACTCAACCTTGTACTTTTAATCAGAACAGAAGCCAATCTCTGCTGTATCAGATCAAAAGTCTGTCCTGTTTCTAATAGCAGCCAACCAAACCCACGAGCAGGGCATGAAAGGCCCTGTTCCCCTTCCCCCTTGCAGCCACAGATATTCAGAGTTACTCTACCTCTGAACCTCCATTTAGTTATCACGGCTGAGGATCCTTGATATTCTGGATGAATTAGTCTAACCCTTTAAAAAAAATCACCTGAGCTTGGGACCATCCGCCTTTTATGACAGCGAGTCCCATCAGGTCATTACACAGTGCGCGAAGAAGTTACTTCCTTTTGTCTGTCCTGGAGCTACTGCCCATCAGTTTCACTGGCAGGCAATTTGGTGGCGCCAAGAGGTTCAAAGAAGAAGATATATGGCTCCTTGACATTTCCACTTTGTTCCCCTCCCAGTCCCATGTTCCAAAATGTCAAAAGCAAGCCATCTGAGAACACCACAAAACACACCATGACAGAGGAAGGGGGAAAGGCTCCTCGCTTTCTGAAGTTGGGCAGAGGAAGGAAACTAGTACCTGCATATGGTTGGTCCAAGCTCTTGAAAGCAGCATCCAGGCTGGGAGAGGAGGGCATGTCACATACCCTTTTTAACTTGCAGCTCTCCATAAAGAGAAAGAGCAAAGCGGAGCAGCTCCCTTCTGGAGCTGAACCAAAACTGAAAAAGATCCCGAGCCCTTTGATTGCGACTCCGCTGGCCTTTTAAAGCTTCCCCTTTGTCTCCCTGGCATTGCTGCTGAAAGCCATGAGGTAACCCTATCTATTTTTACCCCCCTGAGCATGGCCACTAAGCAGCCTGATGGACATTGTCAACTGTCAAACACTCTCTCCAGGCCTTGTCCTCCTTCCATAACAGGGTTTTAAAAATAAGATGTGTCCCTCACCACAAATGTTTCGATGCTTAGGAGCATTGGACAATGGGAGCAGGGAAGTCCGACCCTAGCAGTCACTGAGGATCATGACACCACATAGAAAGTCCGATCATCTGTTCCATGATGCTTTACGTATGACTTCTTTGGACATGAAGTTTTTTGGATTCCATTCTTCGTAACGCATGGCACAAATACTTATTGTCCCCGAGTGATTGCAATGCCACTAGATCTTTAAAGACCCTGGTTCTGTGTATCTGTGCAAAATTAACAAACACTTTTATATCTCAAAAGATGGTGGACATTCTGGTTTTTTTCCCTATATGGAATGCATGGATCTAATTTTTACAAAATGTGTATGTGAAAGAGCTGGAACTCTCTCTTTTGTTTCCTCACTTTATCTCTCCAGGGCTTCAGTACTGGCTGAGGAGAAAAGAGCTTCAGACAACAGAATGAACAGTAAGGTAAATCTGGGAAGGTTAATTTCCCCTTCTCCACCCCCCTTATGATGTTAAAATTGAGCCCCCCTTCCTTTAGATGTGAATGGGGTATATATGTGAGTAAACTAAAAACATGTCTGACTCTCTCAGGCCTAGTTGGGCTCCTCAGTAAGTGGTGCCCTGGAGTTACGAAGAGAATGGTGCCCCATTTGGGGGTTCTGTTTTCTTTGTTCAAGAACATCAGATGTGGCACATGGGGCTACTGCTAAAATATTCTCTGATAGGACTTCAGGATTGAGATCACCCCTCCCCTCAACTCTAAAACTCATGAGGAAAAAATTTGCCTAAAGGTTTAATTTAAATTGATCCAATGCTAAAGACTGACACGGCTAGGGTCACCATGAGTTGGTTGCGACTTAATGGCACGTTTTTCTTATCAGCAAAACTACCCTGATATCGCAGGAGTGTTCCACAATTGTCTTTCCACTACAGTACTAGGTCTCCTTTTACAGACAGGATAAGGATTATTTATTTATTTACTAACTTCAGTGGGGACACAAAGCGGCTTACTTTGTTCTCCTGTCCTCCTTTTATCATCATAACAACCCGGTGACGTAGGTGAGGCTGAGGGTGGTTAACGGACCCAAGGTCATCCAGCAAGCTTCCACGTCCGAATGAGGATTTGAACCTTGGTCTCCCGGATCCTAATCTGACACTCTAACCACTACACCGTGCTGACTCTCAGAAGGTGAAATGGGTATTTTTCTGTAGCCGGACCAATTCGTTCCTTGCCTGATCGTTCTTGGGAGCTTTGAAAGTTACTGCTCCCAAGTAGTTTGTGCCTGGTAGGATGTAATCATGTAACTTGCTGAGATGTACAGTATACCACATCAGCAGAAAGTGGTGAGGGCTGTTGAGTCAAAAAGCAAGGCAAAAGTATTTTAATAAATGCTAAATCTGCAAAATGCACTAACTTCTTCTTAGTAGTGGTGCTGTTGCTTTAAATTTTGCTCCTTTGTGGTACAGCTGCCTCCACTTGGTTGCTTTATAAATTACTTCCTGATTACCATGTTTACTTTGGTTTTCCTTAATTATCAGCTGTGGTTCAGGGAGGGGGCTTTAATTACTGCTTTTCTTTGGCACCAAAAGCAACTGCTTATATATATTTAAAAATATGATCATAGTTGTGCAATTACAACATTGTGTTTAGTAAAGTCCCATCAAGTCACATTTAACTTATGGTGGTCCCTCAGGGGGTTTTCAAGGCAAAAGACTAACAGAGGTGGTTTGCCATTGCCTGCCTCCGAGTTTCAACCCTGGCCTTTCTTGTTGGTCTCCATCCAAGTACTAACCAGGGCCGACCCTGCTTAGCTTCCAAGATCTGACAAGATCAGGCTATCCTGGGCCATCTAAATCAGGGTAATTATAACATTACAACAATTATTTAAGCCACAGAATAAGGATAGATAATTAAGGACTGATGCAGGAACGCTGCACCCTCTGCAAGGAAACAAGAAGCTAGTAACTAATCAGGCAGAGAATAAATTTATATATATAAAACAAACAGGTGAAGTCAGCAGCAGCCTGTACAAGAGCTTTCTCTGTGGTGGCCCCTATCCTGTGGAATGACCTGCCTGAGGAAGTCAGAAGAGCCCCCACTCTCCTGGCTTTCTGTAAACGATGCAAAACCGAACTATTCAAAAAGGCTTTTTACTCAAATGGGAGGGCTGTATTGTAGGGATGGGGTCTCAGGTGCTTCACTAACAAGTTGGGGATCATAGACTTCATCACCATTTTTGCCTCATATATTATCTGCTGCTTTAAATATGTACTCCTATGTACAACCATCATTCCATGCTGTCTAATGTTAGTCCTAGAACTGATTATGTTTTGCTTCAGTATCTCTACTCTGTCTTGGATCCTTGCTAATGCTATGTCTTTAAATTTGTATAGGTTTACCTTATGGTATTGTATTGAAATGTACTTACTTGATACTGATTGTATTAACCTCATACTGTGTAATCCGCCTTGAGTCTCAGTGAGAAAGGCGGACTATAAATGACATAAGTAAATAATACAATCCGGCCTGCCCTCTCTAGAAGAAAAAAGCATTTGAGGTCTGAGCCCCAATGGTACAGAGCAAGCAGAGGGGTTGGTATCTGAGTTCTTCCTCCATTGTCTTTACTTTCATGATCAGTATGCTCCGTCTGTGGCACTGTCTGGCATCCAGAGAGCCCAAGCCACACCTTTACCCCTCTGCCCCCCTCAGCCTGCAGTGTCCTCTGGTGTCCAGAGATACAAACCAAACCTTTATATCTGTTCCCCCTCATTTGCTGCCTCTGGGGCAGCTTAGCACTAACCACCAAGAGAAAGAGAACAGAGAGAAAACCTCACTCTAGCAAAATACCAAAATGTGAGAGAATGTAATAGGTGTGGCAAGCAGGAACCACTGCTGGGGTGAAATAGCAAAGAGTCCAGGAGCACCTTTACGACTAACCAACTTTATTGTAGCATAAGCTTTTGAGAACCACAGCTCTCTTCATCAGATGCATCTGATGAAGTGAGCTGTGGCTCTCGAAAGCTTATGCTACAATAAAGTTGGTTAGTCTTAAAGGTGCTACTGGACTCTTTGCTATTTTGCAACTACAGACTAACACAGCTAACTCCTCTGGATTTATGACTGTTGGTGTGGAATCAGGAAAGTCTTTGCAAAGCCACTAGTAGATGGAAACACTGTTGAAAGAAAGGCCAATCTTGTAAAAATCTATTATGTTCGAAACTTGCTTTACTATGTTGACTGGAAATGTTCTGTTAGTTTAATTCTCTCCACACTCTATACTGACCTTCTTGGTCAATTCTCTTTGAATTTACTAAACCAGACAGTTAGGTGCCAGAATAATGCATATTAACGAATGCTAGTTTTCCTATTGATTTGCATTCTAATAATGACAGTAATAAGACTCCTTTCAGTGCATGTTTTTCATTCATTGATAAACAAATGAACGTTCCTTGCCGCTCCATTCATTCCCCACTGAGAAGCTAAAGAATAACCTCTAACAGAGTGATACTCACGTGAGCTATCTTTTACATCAGCCAGAGATTTGACAACATTGTAGCATAGGAATCAAGCAGATGACCTCAAATGCTGGACTATTTATAGGCTGAAGAGTGAAGGTCTGTCCTAGCCCATGGAAATTCACTGCAATGAATGGCAACTTGGCAGGTATTCCTGCTCAAGCCAAGTAACTCATGGTACAGTCCTAAGCCAAGTTAGGCCAGAGTAACTCTGAATAGAATTGCATTGTGAGATGAAGCTCGGAGACAGTTTTATCTTCATTTATTGCACTGTGGTTGGTGAATGAATTAGCATACACACACTTGGCACTGGAGATCCAGTACAATACATTCTTTATCAGATTTTAATCCAATCAGATTTGTATTGGTGGGAGATGAACAAAAAAAATGGCATTGCTCTCCATAGAATGGACAGCAGTTTTGTTTGACTTCCCAGCTACTTCAGGTAGATATTTTTTAAATACTGTGAATAGAATCCAGCAGACTTTAGCTCCTGGAAGCCCAATTCATTTCAACGGTGGAATTAAGTTAACTGAAATATACTTAATGTTGGCTGAATCGTGCCCTATTAATTTTGTCTCTGTTTAAAAGATTCCAGAAGATTTCCTGTAAAGAGTAATTGATGCACTATGACAAGAATACATTCTGAATATAGCCCAAGTTGAGTGAACGTTGGCAGTCAAAGCCATTTTTCCATAGTTGATGTCACAGTTAAGTGAGAGCCAAATATAAGGGGTTAGAGGCTTGGGACAGCTGCATGTTCTTTATATTGGGGGTTCTTTTTTAGATAAGCCACTGCATAGGTTCTTTTGGACTCCAAAGCATTCCCCAGCCTGTTCAAAGAAAGCCGAGGTACAGCAGGAAAAAAACACAATGCCCTGCCCTTGAAAGCCCCAGATGGATCCTCTCTCAATCGCAAAACTTTCCCCATGTCCCAACCACTGCAAAAGAAGTCACACCTTTCCCACGGGCAGGTAAAGGCAGGTCAGCTTCTGCAGGAATCCAATTCACCAGGAAGGCCATCAGAGCAAGGCTACAAGGCGGAGGACAGGCCAGGTTTGGGTAGAAAAACTAGCCATTTATCATTGGCCAATGGACAGAGTCTCCCTTGTAAACTCAGAGTCTCTCTACACATTATGGAGAACCTAGGGACGCTCAAGTGCAGGACTGTATGTATAGTCCTCAATTCAAGTGCAGGCTGTTCTTGATCTACACACATGAATGCCACTTTCACCGGAGCTCCCTTTGTGTGGCTACATCTGCAAGTCTCTGGAGCGAAAAGCATCAATCCAGCTCTGTTTTTGCTGTGAGAACAAGTACTGTAGGCTCCTTTGAGATGCCAATTTGCATTTCTCTAAGGTGTGAGAAAGTATCAAGATCTGCACTTCAATGAATGGATGAGGGAGAAACTGGGATACCTTTAGCAGTTGATATCAAAGTGTCACAAATTTTAGTGTGACTAGGGGCCAAGCTAGAAGTGATGAGTTACACTTGAATGGCAAGTGAACACTCACATGCATTCCTCCCTGTTCACTTGTGCTCCACTTGCATTCCACTCGATCACGTGGAGCGCAAGTGAACAGGGAGGAATACATGTGAGTCTGTTCACTTGCCATTCAAGTGTAACTTGTCACTTCTAGCTTAGCCCTGTGCGAGCAAGTGCATGGAAAGTTGAAGGGGGGACATGTGAAATGAGATTCACTTGAGCATCCCTAGGTAGAAAGACTCTGAGCACCACTGAAGTGAAAGCACCCCAATGCTTCCCAGAACTGCCAAGAAACATCATTGTCTCCCAGACAAAGATTTTTGCTGCCTACTTCCACCCCCATCAAATCTCCCAAACTTAACTCAAATATCGTAAAAAAACAGATCACACTATTTGCCCAGCCCTCTAAATTGCCAGGGCCCCTAAAATTTAGTCTTTTATTCCCCTCTTGCAGCAGCCCTACCATTTCCTAAGACTTATAAAGGCTTTCACATAATACTGGAACACTTCATATTATGAAAATATCAACGTGAGCATAGCCAAGCAAATACCTTGAACTTCAGGAAAGCTGATTTTAATAAACTTAAGAGAAATTATTGGTAGGATTTTGTGGCTAGATAATTTATCAGAGAAAGGAGTCTAAATTGGAGGGGAGTTCCTAATAAAGGAGTTGCAAAGAGCGCAATCACACGTAGTGTCTGAGAGCCAAACTACAAGTGACGCCTGACACAGGTTGGAAACTCGTCAGCTTCCCTCGAGTTTTGATGGGAAATGTAGGCAGCTTGGTGGAATGTTTGACAAGTGACAGTTGAAAAGTCCATTGGACAGCAGTCGGAAAGCCAAGCTGCAAGACCAGGACGCCTACATTTCCCATCAAAACTTGAGGGAAGCTGGGGCGTGGCACTGCTTTGGATGAAGACAGTCGCAGAAACCTGAGCTCTGCTCCCCTCTCGAGCCAATTAGTATAAGAAAGCAACTCATTTAAGCAAGAACGCTCAAATAATGGGCAAGCACAATGCAGAAAAGAAAAATGCAAATGGCAAGTCAGCTAAAAAGCTCCAGGATTACTTTCCCGCGCCGTTGCAGCCTGAGACTCAAAACAAAGCTGGAGAAGAAGCACTCAAAATGGCATCTGAGGCAAATGCAACAGGTAAACTTTTGTCTGAAACTAATCTGCCCTTGTTGCTGCAAAAAATGGAGGAAAGAATCTTGTATAAAATTACAAATTTAACTGACCAGATCTCAGATATAAATTTGGACATTACTAGAGCCATTCATAAAGCCGATTGTGCAATGGATCTGAGTACTTCATGGCAAAACAAAATCCAAGCCTTGCAAAAGAACAATGACTTAATGAAAAGCAAAATTCAATCCCTAGAACTTTCAAATCGCAAGCTTCATCTTAAATTTAGAGGGATTGAAGAAAATGAAGCAATAAATGAAGATCCTGCAGCTTTCTTGAATAAATGGCTAACAAAAATTCTAAGCCTCAGAGATCATACTGCCCCTCTAATTACCACAGCACATCGGCTTGGTTTGTCAAATAATCCACGAAGGAAAAGCCCCAGGGACATTTTACCAACTTTTTCAGACGGGAGTTCAAGAAAGATCTTAGAAATGGCCAGACAACAGAACTCACTTACTTATAATGGGTCTTATATTGTTGTCTTTGTTGATCTGCCGAAAGAAATCCTCAACAAAAGAAGAGAACTTAAACTGATCACAGGAACTCTTAGAGAAGCAGAAATTGAATACAGATGGTCAAGCTTTACAAAGCTCCGAGTCACACACAAAGGGAACACTTATCTGGCAGAAGACCAAGAATCAGGTTTGACCCTGCTGAAGAATATCAATCTGGAGATACCCACAGACCCAGAGACTATATCTCTTAAAAGGAAAAGATCTCAGCCTCCTACCCCCCAAAAGGGTAGTAAAATTCCAATCAGACATACTTAATAGTCATTTTCCTCATTGTATCCTGTTTATAATTCTAACTTTTCTGCATATAAGCCTCTGTATATATTCTAACAAATACAGTGTTCTAGTTTACTAATTAAGGTTCGGGGGTGGGAAAAGTTAAGCATTATGTTATTTCAGGTTCAGCTCCAGGAAGTATTACGGCTCTTCTACCTTGGTAAGTGATACCAAGTACCTGAGTGGGGTATATACCCACAAGGTATAGAGAGCTGTTTAAATAACATGATCAAGTGATTTAAGTTTAACTGTAATTCTTCTTTTTTTGTTTAGTGCATAACACTTGATTAGTGAATCTAGCAATTTGTATTTCTCTTTGTAGGGGAAGGGGGAGGTTAGGGAGGGAAGGTTTGTTAAGGAGGGAGGGAGGGGGTGGGCAATTTCAGCAGGAGGGAGGGTAGACGACTGTTTACATAAATGTTAAGCCATGTTGGTAACATTTTCCAAATTATTATTTTTCATAGCTCTAACTATAATTGCTTTTAGATGTAGAATCCTTGTGATAATGTAACGTTAAAAATCTTTGTACAATATTTTATTTTGCTATTGAATATCCTCCCTTTTGTTGTTATTGAAAAAGTTAAAAAATAAAATTAAAAAAAAAACTTGAGGGAAGCTGACAAGTGTCCAACCTGTGTCAGGAGTCACTTGTAGCTTGGCTCTGACAAAGAAAAACAGGAGATATCTAAAGAAGCCAATGTAGGTGCCTAAAAAGCTAAGGGATGGGCTGAAAATCAAAGAGAAATGGAAGGAGAGAGAGGTCACTAGGGGTGTCTACAGACGTGTAGCCCAGACCATTATTAGGGAAGTTAAAAGAATTTGCTGAGACTGGCATGGAAGTTCTAAGGACAAGAAGAAGGGCTTTCCAGACCTTTAAGACAAATAAGCGGGTTCTAGATCAAATCAAGCCTAGAAAATGACAAAACTGATGCTATTGTACTTTCGTCACATCATATGAAGACAAGACACACTGGAAAGGTTGAAGGAAGGAAGAAAAGAGGAAGTGTGAGATGAAGAATGAGATGGCTTGCCTCAATAAAAGAATCCACGGCCTCCACTTTGCGAGATCTGAGCATGGCTGTTAATGACAGGATGTTTTGGAGGTCGTTCATTCATGAGGCCACCATAATTTAATTTAGTTTAATTTATTAGGTTTGTATTCTGCCCTCCCCACGCCAGCAGGCTCAGGGCGGATCACAATAAGTTGGAAGGGATTTGATGGCACATAACATACACTTACAAGTATGCTGAAAGAAACGGTAAGCGCACCGTTCGCTCTTCGAGATGATATTCTTAGAGAGGGTGCAAAGGGAAGGTGGAACTGCTCCTTATTTTGCCTCAGTCATCTCCCAAAAACAGGACCTGCATGCAACTTAGCCAGAGTAGTGGGAATGGCAAGTGGGCAAAATTGCAACTCAAGACTGGTAAGGAGTTGGTCAAGGAATACATAGAGAGCAATCCTAGGTAGGTCTACTCAAAATCCTTCTCAGGGCTACTCAGTGGTGCTTACTACTAGGAAAGTGTTCTTACGATTGCACTGTTAGTTACTTTAAACGAGTTCAAGTCTTATTTTTTCAGTTGAATTACATCCTAGGGCACTAAAGGGCCTTACTAATTTATGCACATGACCTCTATCTACTATCTCTGAGAAATCGTAGAGGACCATTGAGGCCCCACGAGACTGGGCAGATGTTGATACAGTCTTCAAAAGGAGGAACAACAAAACGACACAATAGTCACTCCAGCCACTCCACAGCCTTCACCCTGAGTACAGGAATTGGAAGGAAACCCTTTTTCCATACCTGCCATCAAGAAGGATATACCTTAAGTGTATTTGTCCGGTCTTAATTGTGCCAAAACATTGGCAGTTGGTGACCAATGTGGTGTACATCCATGAAGGATTTGACTATCTTCACAATAGTAAAGAGTCCAGTAGCACCTTTAAGCCTAACCAACTTTACTGTAGCATAAGCTTTTGAGAACTACAGCTGTGGTTCTCGAAAGCTTATTGTCAGTCCTTGGTAAGTAAATCCCCTAGCTCTCCACAGCAATCACAGAGGTGAATTGGTTGAAGTCACTTTTATTAGAGATCTATCGGGTTCAAGGTGCTCAGACAGTGGAATTGGCAGAAGTGACGTACTGAGGGAAAGCATGGTTAGTTATAGGTTAAGGTCCCGCCCCCAGGTTAGTAGCCCGTTGAAATTCTGGCACGAACGCCAGAGACAAAAAATATCACAGTTTAGACTAAATCTACAGAGTAGGCATGAAATCATCCCTGTTCCCAGGAGAAGCATCGTTTGGGTTAGGCGCAGCTGGTCTCAAGACCGCTCGTTTCAAAAGCGAAAGTCTTCTGCTTCGCCAGGAGAGTGTTTAACTCCAAAGTAGCGATAACACACTGAGCTTCCAAATAACAGGCATTGAAAGGTAATCAGAACTCTTCATAGTGTCAGAGGATCAATAGGCCACGCACAAAATACTCATGGCATGTGTTGCAGATAGGCATACATGACACTTATGCTACAATAAAGTTGCCTAGTCTTAAAGGTGCTACTGGACTCTTTACTATTTTGCCACTACAGACTAACATGGCTAACTCCTCTGGATCTATTATCTCCACAACAGCTAATTCTTCAGCTGGATCTCCCCTTCCTCTTAAAAAAAAAACCTTTGCTGGATATAGGGGAGATCAGCCACTGGCCCCTGTGCAGTCTCTTTCTGAAGACTTATGTTCAAACTTAAGTCTGCCTGCCTAAAATAAGGCAAGGCAAACTTTTGTTTCCTCTTACCCTATGCCGCTGTTTCCCAAAGTATGGGTCGGGACCCACTGGTGGGTCGCGAGCGGATATTGGGTGGGCCCTGAAACTGATAGGGTGACAGTCGCAACATGTTGGCCGGGCCATGTCGTTTGGCCAGCAGCCGAACGGTTACTAATAATTTAATTTCTCGCGGCGTGGTGCGGAGTGTGATCGTTCGTCATGGGCGCGGGGCTGCGGCGGGGCGGCCGAAGGCAACTCGCGAGCCCGAGCATCAGTCATCACTGTAGTATTCATCGTCGCATATTGTGCGTTTATTATCTTCTTAAAACTAAATAATGGACAAGTGGTTGAAACGGATAGCAAAAAGTATGCCACCAGTGGCGGATTGTGGACAGAGCAATGAAAAAACAGAAGACGTTATTTCGGATGACAAAAGTGACACTGAGCCTGACCTACTAGCTCCCTCTACGAGTTCACATGAAACAAAACGTCAAAAAGTTGTGAGAAAATATGATGTCGAATACCTGAAACTAGGAGTCACGTGGAATCAAGCTATGGTGGATCCATGCCCTCAATGCGTTATTTGCTGCGAAATATTGGTGAATGAAAGTATGTGTCCAAGTAAGTTGACACATCATATAGAAACGAAACATTCCCATTTAAAAAATAAGCCCGTGGATTTTTTTCAAAGAAAATTATTGGATATGAAATCTTCAAAGAATATTGTTTCACATTTCATAAATATTAATGAAAATGCTACTTTTTTTTTTTTATTAATTTTTATTGAATTTTGTTGCAACATATAACTTACAATCATAAGAAAATGCTACTTATGACTCATATCTTATTAGCTTAAGAATCACCTGAGCAGGTAAACCTCATACCACTGGCGAGAATTTAGTGTTGCCATCGATTAAAGATGCTGTTGGAGTGATGTTTGGAGAAAAAGAAGTAAAGGAAATCGAACGTATACCACTTTCCAATAATACTGTTGCACGAAGAATTGACGAGATGTCCGAATGGGCAGAGGATGAGTTAATCCATAGAGTAGTTGGTAGTAAATATTTTACACTACAACTGGATGAGTCTACCGATGTGCAAAGCCTATCTTAGTTACTTGTTTTCGTGCGTTATATATGGCAAAACAACACGCAAACCAATTATTCGTGGAACGGCCGACTAAATTTTCAAAGAAATTGATTCTTATACAAAAGAAAAAGGGTTGGAATGGAAGAACTGTGTCAGCATATGCACTGACGGAGCTCGAGCTATGTGCGGCAAAAACAGCAGTGTGGTCACGAGGGTTCTTGAACAAAGTCCCAATGCTTCGTGGACACACTGTAGCCTTCATAGAGAAGCACTGGTTTCAAAACCATTGCCTGATGATTTAAAAACAGTATTAAATACCGCTGTGAAAATTGTAAATTATATTAAAACAAGACCCTTACAAACAGGTTTATTTCAAAAGCTGTGCGAAGAGATGGGTAGTCTCCATAAATCTCTTCTTCAGAGGTACGTTGGTTATCCAGAGGGAAAGTACTGACAAGATTAGTGGAATTACGCAATGAAGTTACAGTTTACCTGGAAGGAAAAAATGAATATCTTGAATCTCTACTGGACGAAGAATTCATCCTCAAGCTCACATACATGGCGGATATTTTCTCAAAGTTAAATGAACTCAATTTGTACCTGCAAGGATCAGACAGATCCAACATTTTTGCAGTTCACGATAAAATTCGAGCGTTCATGAAAAAACTTATGTTGTGGAAGGCAAGTATGATTGTTTTGAAACATTTGAAACTTTCATTATAGAAAACTAAGTGCAGCCAGATATCAATGTAGTGTCTGCAATTTCCACTCATTTAACAGAGTTGAAAAATAACTTTGACGCCTACTTCGGGGAAGAGATGAAAAAGTTCGACACGATGAGCTGGATTTGTAACCCGTTTCAAGACAACATACCAACTGTAATGTCAACAAAAGCAAGTGAAGAACTGATTGATTTATCAGAAGATACATCGCTGAAAAACACTTTTAATCGCAATCAATTAACGAAATTCTGGCTTTCAGTTGCTGACACCTATCCCTGCCTGTTTGATGAAGCCATGAAAGTCCTCCTCCCCTTCACTACCTCATACTTATGTGAAGTGGGATTTTCAGCCATGGTTCATATTAAAACTAAATACCGAAATAAATTGGACATAACGAATTCATTGAGAATAAAAGTGACTAAAATCGAAGTCGACGCTAAAGCTGTAATGGCAAGAAATAGGAAACAAATACATCCTTCTCATTGAAATATCACATCTTATATTTAGTAAGTAAAAATTTCAATTATAACTGGATGTTTTTCTTTTTTTTCTTAATTGAACAGTCCTTCACATAGTTACGATATGTATTAACGAGAAAATGCTGCAGCAGCAATATAACGCTACTTTTTTTTCTTCAT
Organism: Eublepharis macularius; assembly: GCF_028583425.1. Taxonomy (NCBI): domain Eukaryota; kingdom Metazoa; phylum Chordata; class Lepidosauria; order Squamata; family Eublepharidae; genus Eublepharis; species Eublepharis macularius. The sequence goes on along the minus strand of NC_072795.1, from coordinate 125,827,907 downwards.
GTTAGGCACGGGTGCATTATATATGGTTATTGTATTAGGTGGGTCCCGAACTTTGAAATTTTTTTTAGATGGGTCGCGGTCCAGACAACTTTGGGAAACAATGCTATGCTGTTGTCACATGCCACAAATTATGCAGGCAAGTTTCCTGCATTTGGAGAACTTTTAGGGGTCAGCACACCCAGAGTGCAATGGATGAGCCTCACCCCAGGAAACCCCGATAAATCGACACTTTATGGTTTAAGTGATAGCTTCCCTATTTGTTCCAATAGCTTCTCACCCCGCAAGTGTTAGAGTACTCTGATCAAGTCACAGATCTGCCCTTTTCAAACACCATTCCAGTAAGACAGAAATGCGGTGGAGGATTACAGAGCCAAGCTACAAGTGACGAATGACACTTGCCAGGCAAGTGTCATTCGTCACTTGTAGCTCAGCTCTAAAAAGCCGATGCGGATGAACAGTGAACTCTGTGATGAGCTAAGGAGGAAAAAGGAGATGTTCAAGAAATTGAGGGAAGGAAATGCAGCCAAAGAAGAGTATCTAGGAGAAGGAAGGCACTGCAAGGCAGCCATCTGAGAGGCCAAAGCTCAGAATGAGCTGAGACTGGCCAGTGGGGCTCGCCAGAACGAAAAGACGTTCTTCAGATACATAAGGAGCAAACAGAAGTTCAAGGGGGCGATACCGCTGAGTGAAAACGGAGAAAACGGAGAAACGGAGGTCAGAGAGAAGGCAGAAAGGCTCAATGCCTACTTTGCCTCAGTTTTCTCCCTGAAGGAGGGGATAGGTCCAGCTAGAGATGGTAGTAGGCAAAGCTACTGTTGACATGGGCAGAGAAGTTATGGGAAAGTACCTAGCGGCGCCTGGGCCAGATGGGGTGCGCCCGAGAGTGCTTAAACAACTTTCAAAAGAGCTTGCAGACTCTTTGTCGATCATCTTCCAGGCCTCTTGGAGGACAGGTGAAGACAGGAAGAGGGAAAAATATCATCTAAATCTTCAAGAAAGGGAAAAAGGACGATCCTGGGAACTACAGGCGAGTCAGCCTGACCTCTGTCTCGGGGAAGATACTAGAGCAGATATTAAAGGTGCCGGTCTGCAAGCATCTGATGGACAATATGGTGATACAGGAAAGGCAGCATGGATTTGTCCCCAACAAGTCCTACCAGACCAACCTCATCTCCTTCTATGATCGAATGACAGGCTTACTGGATCTCAGGAATGCTGTCGATGTAGTTTATCTGGATTTCAGTAAAGCTTTTGACAAGGTTCCTCTTGATGTTGGGTAAACTGATGGACTTTGGACTGGACTCTAGGATGGTTAGACAACTAGGGAACTGGCTGGATAACCTCACCCAAAGAGTAGTTGTCAATGGTATCACGTGTGATTGTCCAGGGGAGTGCCACAGGGCTCGGTCCTGGACCCAGTGATTTTCTATATTTTTATAAATGATCTGGATGAGGGTGTGAAGGGATTGCTGATTAAATTTACAGATGACACCAAACTGGGAGGAGTAGCAAACACCCTTGAAGATAGGGATAGAATTCAACAAGATCTGAACACATCGGAAAAGTAGGATTTGAATAAGCTGCGATTTAATATGGAGAAGTGCCAGGTTCTCCAACTGGGTAACAAAAATGCAAAGCATACATACTGGATGATGAATACATTTCTGGGTAGCAGCGTGTATGAACAAGCTCTTGGGATATGGGTGGATGGAAAGCTAAATATGAGCAGTCAGTGTGATGCTGCAGCAAAAAAAGCGAACTCAGTCTTGGTGTGTATCAATAAAGGCATAACATCCAAATCACAGGATGTCATTGTCCCACTAGATACTGCTTTGGTGAAGCCCCACTGGAGTATTGTGTGCAGTTCTGGAGGCCTCACTTCAAAATGGAAACGGACAAATGTCTTCACGTTAAGAGTAATTCAGCAGAGGAATTTGCTGCCTAGGGATGTGGTGGATTCCCCCTGACTGGCAGTCTTCAAGAAGCAGCTGGACAAATACTTGTCAAGGATGCTTTAGGCTGTTCCTGCATTGAGCAGGGGGTTGGACTAGATGATCTGTAAGACCCCTTCCAACTCCATGATTCTAAGTAAACTTTCCATTTGGTCATGGAAACAAAGTATTTTAGGGAGAAATTAATTTAATGACCTCACCCAGTGCAGCAGAGACAGACACATACAACATACAATCCATGTACCCCTATAACAATCAAGGGTGCTGCCTTTCAGAGATTGAACTTGCACAGAATCTGCACCAGTGGCTGAATATGCCAAAGTGTACATGTTCAGGTAGAACTAGCAAGCATGATCCTGCTGCCCCCATATGTAGGTTGCCTGTACATAAATATGTCATGCGCGTAGGGCAGATGTTTTGGGTTTTGTTTTCTGCCGGAAGCCTGGTTACTTCTGGTTGGTTGATGTTTCCTCACTAGTGTTTGGCCTGAGGTCTCTTAAGAACTAACCACTCTGTATCTTCCAATATTTCATAGACTGCTCAAGTCTTCTCCCTTTCTCCTCCATGTCACAGTGATGCTGATCTATGCTACTATTACTTCTTTTCTAATAATTTTTGAGGAGGGACTGTGGCTCAGTATGCTTTGCATACAGATGATCTGAGGTTCTAATCCCCATTATCTTCAGTTTAAAAAGAACCAGGCAGTAGGAAGGGTTACCAGGCCTTCCGCTATGGCAAGAGGCCTCCTGCTGGCAACTTGTTATGCCTACTGCCACTTGGCAACATGCGTGCCATGACTTCACTTCAAGGGATATCCCTAGTTTTTGGCAACTCCTAAAGCAACCTGCCTTCACTTCCAGGTTTTCCCAGGAACTGATGCCACGGTGCATGTGATGCTCTGTACGGCAATCCTAGCTGTAGGTGATGTGAAAAACCTCCACCTGAGACCCTGGAGAGCAGCTGCCAGTCTGAGTAGACAATACTGGTCTTGATGGCCCAGAGGGCTGATTCAATAAAAGGTAGTTCCTATGTAATGCCCTCTAGGTGGGGCTGTCCTTAAAGATAAACCAGAAACTTCAATTAGTGCAAGACACAGCAGCTTGCCTGTTAACAGAGATGTTTCATTTTATTCATGTAACATCTGCTTTTGGAGTGCTAGCTGGTGATATATTTCCAGTTTCAAATGAAGGTGCTGGCCTTAACCCTTTGAAGACCTAGATGGCTTGAAACCCACATCTCTGATGAACCGCCTCTCTGGCTTTGTTACTTCTCTGAGTTTCTCCTTGCCATTCTTTCCCAAGGAATAGGGGTGCCAGACCTATATGCTCCCAGCAAGGGGTGGGGGAGACATGGCACCTTGTGCTTTCTGTGTGTTTGCTTTTGAGTGCGTGCACTCCCAGTGCTGGCATGATGATGTCACTTCCGGGAAGTGTCATCATCATGCCAGCCACAGATGTGTGCCTGTGTTTTATGTGGGGTTAATTCTGGCTCATCTGGGGCCAAAATTGGCTCCTGCAAAGCATGGGAGGATGCCAACGGCCAGCACAATAACATTACTTCAGGAAGTGACATCGTCACACACTTTCCCATATTGCCTGCCGATGGCAGGTGATCTCCGGGGGCTTACCACCTCCCGCCGACTGCCAGCGATCAGTGGGAAACGGGGGGAAACCCCAGGAGATTGCTCGCCACTGGCGGGTAACTGAGAAGCCTACAAAAGGAGGTATTGTGTTGGTAAAGTGCCTTTGTAGCCATGGTTGCCAACTCCATGTTGGAAATTCCTGGGGATTTGGGAGTGTGGCCCAGGGAAAGAGCTTATCAGGATATAATGCCATAGAGTCCACCCTCCAAAGCAGCCATCTATTCCAGAGGAACTAACCTTTGTAGTCTAGAGATCAGTTGTAATCCCAGGAGATCTCCAGGCACCACCCAAAGGATGGCAACCCTTGTCTGTATACTAAACTTGTTAAAGATTAACAAAAGTTTTATTAACAAAACTGGATAGGAAAGTGAAGATATAAGGCTAGCTGCCTAGCTCGTTTGTGAGAGTGTGGAGAGTTCTAGGGGGACAGCCTAAAATTAGCATTCTGCAGACAGACAAGGTGGAAAGGTTCCCAAGAAAGCAAGTCCTGTCTATATAGAGCTTGCTGCCCCCTGCAGGATCTTCTTCTCTTTTTCTCTATATTCCAACAGTATGAACAGTGTCAGCCTATTGCAAAGCACTCATGCTCTGGAACAGGCTCCCATTTGAAGTTCCCTTTCTGCAAAGACTGTAGGGCAGTCCTCTTCAGAGGAGCCACTGCCAAATGAGAGCTGATTAAACTCTCCGATATATCATAACTGGAGTGCGGCTAGACAAAAGTGGAACATTACTTCATGAGCACATTTGTTCTCTGCAACATGCATAAAACTTGCAGCGAACAAAGAATTAATTTTAACAGTTAAACTATTCATAATATGATTAACTATCATTGTTTACCGTTGCTGTTGAAGAGACAAGGCCAAAACCTTTGGGGCATTTTATTCAGTACCATAAACTTTGCATTTAGAACCAGTTTGAAGATTGCTTATTTTTTTCTCTTCCTAATTATGTGGAAGCATCCCATTTCTGACTAGTGTTTTTGAATGATCACCTGTAGAAAGTCCCTGCATACAAGTTTATTTTTTTATTTGATGCATTTTTATTCTTCCCTTCCTCCAAGTTCAAAGCAGCATACATGTTTCTCCTCTCTTCCATTATATCATCTCAACAGTCCTGTGAGGAATATGAAAGAGGAGGAACGAGCCCAAGGTCATCCAGCAAGTTCCATGGCAAGTAAGGATATCCCAAGACCCAGTCCAAAACTCTAATTCCTACACTGCCATCATTTGTTCACTCAGTTTCACCATTGGTAACTTATTGTTTTCCCGGCTGTCTTCCCATCTTTTTAAAGGCTTGATTGGTGGCATTTTTTAAAACCAAAACCACATTACAGTGTGCACAGTCAAAGTGATATTTTAGTTTCTCTGGGTTACTCTCCCTTTACATTTTCCCCTCTTTCCTTCTGCTTCCAGTTTAATTAATTACTTGCTATTCTTTCATGAAACTAATCACTGGTCCTTGATAGGGGAGGGGATTTACTGTTTTTCTCTTAGCAGTGAAAGCCAATTTTTAAAATTATATTAATTTTGCACTATTACTGCAAAAAATAATAATAATGAGCAATGAGTTTGGTTTCTAAGTGAAAAGCAGTGCTTAATTCTGTTCTTCAGTAAGGAGTGATTAATGAATACTGTAGCCATGAGAGAACAAGAAGTAATTAATCAAGGAAAATTGCAGCCAGAAGCTGAATCTTTGCTGAATTGAGCATTCTTCTGAGTAAACACATAGTAGGATCTTGCCAGTGGAGATGAGATGTACTAGCTTTTTATGGGGAATGTAGTGCTCGAAGTACTATGATGTGAAACCTCAAGTTCCATATCACTTACTGCAGATTATAGGAGAGGAATGACTGAACAGTGTGCAAGCATTCTAATGACTTTGATACATGCCAGAGTCCCATTGATGGAGAGTCTTAATCACTCAGTATTTTTTTACCATCGGAACATCCCTGAGTGATGGTGACTCAGATTGGCAGCTGTTCTTCAGCAGCCTAATAGGCCCTTTCGAGGCTGCACTAGTATGTTTGAGGGAGGGGAACACCAAAAGCAGGTGGCACTGAAAGCATACATCTAAAATCTGACTCAGAGTCTCTCTACATGAGACATCTGACATGGGGAAAACGTAACAGGAGATGCAATGTTAGCCAGGAAGGGTAGTTTAAAAAGAAAGAGCCAGCAGCAGGGCAAAGGCTTTGCTATACACAGGAGCTGTGTGAAGGGGCTGTGAAATGCCAGAAAGGAAACTTCAGCCCATTATAACCTCTCCAGGTCCAAATCCGGCTCTGGAAGGCAGCTCCAGCCCATTTCCATTCCTTGCTGCCCTCTGGTTGAGATCCCACACAGGTTTAGACTGGAGAAGTGAAATTAACAGAGCCTTCCAGGAAGCAAAGATGAAATTAACAAACCCTCCAAGGAGCGATCTCTGCCAGCTCTGTCTTTTTAAATTATACTTCTTGGCTAACATTGCGTCTCCCTACACTTGACGAACACGCGCCGAGGCGTCTCGTGTAAAGAGACTCTCAGTCTTGTAACTCTAACTGGGAAATCTTGGATTTGTTTTGCTACTGTGAAGACTTTTGTTTAGCACTGTGTTCTCCTGGTGAGGTGAGATCGGGCACTGACAAAATCCTTTTTGCCCCATGAGTGCTTTTGCTTTTTGTCACTGCCTGTTGCTTTCTTTCACCATTCATAGTTTGCATAGAAGTCAGCACAGATGGATTCGAGGAATGCCATATTTTTCATACAGAACTTTTCTGGGGGGATGGTCAGCAAAGGATTCAGTGTCACAGGGCAATCCCATGGCGGGAACTGACAAAACTCCCAACCACACACAGTGGGCAAAATATCACTGTGTCATGTATGCCTGCCTGCATACATGCCAGTAATGTGTTTTGCATTTTGTGCTGATCATAAATGTTTGCTGAGGTTCTATTCTGTGCACTGTACTAATCATCTGAGAGTGTGTAAACTGCTAACGTGAAATGTAGAGGAGAGCCAGTGAGGGTTCTCTGTTATCTGTATTTACTTTCACTTCTAAAGTTAGTGTCCTAGGATGCAAGCTGCCGGGCAGTGCGCGATGTATCTTTTCTCAGAGACTGAGATGATTTCATTCTGTACTATGTCTAGCCTAAACTAATCAGTTCCCATGTAACTCTTTGGGGTTTTCACACCAGAATGTTAACGGACCCAAAGGGTGGGAAGTCTCCCTATAATTAACACTACCCCTTTTGGAATAGTCACTTCTGCCAATGCATTCGTATAGATCACTTGGACTGTATAGATCTCTAATAAAAGTTACTTTAACCAATGCACCTGAGTGCTTGCTGTGAGGGACTTGGGGATCTCCCTGCCAAGGACTGACACACTGATTAAAAGTCAGACTCAATCACTGACTGAAATAGGAAAGCAGTCCTGGTGATCGTTAAGGAATAGAACCTTAGAGATGCAACCATTTGAGATGTGGCTGTAAGAGCGACATGGTTAGCAGCACTGCAGCCAACTGCCCAGAAAGAAAAAACCAGTCTTACAGTATTCTTTGACTTCTGTTTCAGAATGCAACAGTGAAGTTACTGGCTGGCATAAACTATAGGGAATATATTCCACCAGTATAGGCATATACTGGCGCTGAGTGCCAGTCTTGTTTCTGGGCACAATTCAAGGGCTGTTCTTACCTTTGAAACCCTGTGGTCAGAGTATTTAAAAGAAGCCTATTTCTATATGAATCTGCCCAGCTATCAACTAACTGTGTGATCCTAAACAGAGTTACACCCTTCCAAGTCCACTGAAGTCAGTGGGCTTAGAAGGGTGCAGGAGTGCACTGTTAGGCACTTCAAGTATATGTCTATTTTATTGTAAGCACACTGGCTAGGAAGGCAGGAATGGTTGTGGCTCCCTTACCTGTCTACATAGGGCCAAGCTACAAGTGACGAATGACACTTGAATGGCAAGTGAATGTAGTGATCAAGTGGAGTGCAAGTGAACAGGGAGGAATACACGTGAGTCTGTTCACTTGCCGTTCAAGTGTCATTCGTCACTTGTAGCTTGGCTCACAAGAAAACAGATGTGCAATTGTCACGTGCTGCTCAGCCAAGATGCTGTTTCCTGCAGGCAAGTGCTACCTGTGTAGAAAATTTGTCACATTTGAAGCAGCTGTCAGGGCAGCTGACAAAGACATTATATCAGCTTCTGTGCTGGGATCGCTGCACAGCCCGGAATACTTTCCTTCCTGCACCCTTAGAAATGCTCTGTGCAAAATATCTGGCTTTCCTGGGATCTTTTTCGCCCTGACTCTGCCTATGAAAATAAGTCCTGAGGCAAAGACACGGCTCACCCGCTGCAAGAACTATCAGGTGACAGAGGACAGCTGGGCATGCCTGGCTCAGCATTTGCCTCATGGCTGAGCATTATTCCAAAGAAAAAAATAGCCTCAGCTTAAAGGTAGCTGAAACTCTTGGCAGGCTGTTGAATTCACTGAATCACTTGGAGTCTGACTTTGCAATTTCAGTTCTCTCTCTCTCTCTCTCTCTCTGCTTGTCAGTGTTGGTTTTCTCCTTCAGATTTTTCTGTGTGATTTAAAAAAGAGATTGGGATTTAAATCATATGGCTTGGAGAGATCCCTTTGGGCTACCTTCTCCACCCCCAACATAAGATATCCTATATCAAAGCATCCATATCAGTTATCTGCCTAGTTGACTTAGAAGTATGGAAGGAAAAACATTCTAAAACCTCCCTAGGTGGTTTGCTTCGTAGTTAATCTTGTATCTAGAAAGTTTTCCTCAACGTTTAACCTAAAAACTTCCTCTAGTTCAACCCTATTGTTTCTTGTATAATCCTCAAAAGGCAAAATGTAAACGTTTCCCGCTTTTTCTTCCTGACAACCTTCAAACTGTTGGAAGTCTGTTTCCACATTACACACTCTCGCAGGCTATGGATCATCAGGGCCGTTTGTGTGTGTAATGCCTACATATGCATGAATTTAATCACAAGAACATGCCATCAGTCAGATTCTTAAAGAGTATACAGATGGCTGGCTAAACTGATTTTTTATATGGAACAATATCCACATAGAAAAGTTGTCACACATGAATCAGCCTTCAGATCTTTTAGCTTTTCCTTCTTCTTTTTATTCGCCTTGTAACTTTCCTATGACTCCACAACATTCCATTAAAGATCTTACAAGGGTGAAGCAGAGAGACCGAAGCCTTGAGATTTAAGTTTTCTTTCAGTGGATTCGGGAAGAAGCAAACTCACCTTTTAAAAGTTTTGCTCATAATAAAACCAGAGCTTTAACTCACCAGTTACCCCAGATGGGTGATAAATGGACTCCAAACAGAGAAGAAACCTGATTATTGTGAGCAGTCTTTAGAACTTCCTTGATTTACACAAATGGAAGTAGAAGCAGTTCCACATAGGACCAAGCTAGACGTGACGAATTACACTTGAATGGCAAGTGAACAGACTCACATGTATTCCTCCCTGTTAATTTGCGCTCCACTTGCACTGTGATCGAGTGGAGCACAAGTGGAGCGCAAGGGAACAGGGAGGAATACATGTGAGTCTGTTCACTTGCCATTCAAGTGTAATTCGTCACATCTAGCCTGGCCCATAGTCAGGAAAATTCCCCCAAAAGGGGACAGAAGAGTACTTATTCAAAATAGTTTCCACTGAATGTTCTGAAACAGTTATTTAAAATGATGTGCTCATAGATTTAAGTAATATTTTAAGTTGGCTTCTTGGAAATGAATTGTCCCCCCCCCCCCACACACACACGACACACACACCAGTACCACACTAATGTAAATGATTCAGGAAATGTTACCACTGTCACCACCTAGTGGGAGGAAACAAATACTGCTTGCAGAACTGATAGCAAGCACATAAATGTCACAGCTGGATGTGGCTTACTTATATGTATCGTTGCAGAGATTTTTGAAACGTAGCAACCGAAGAGCAATATTTTTAAGGTGCAAACTGTGTTTGTAATACAAGTGAATGTATCCCATCCCAACTATCAAATGAAGAAATATTTCTTGCCTCACCCATGATATTGCGAATATGTGGATGAAGACCTCCGAAGAACATATTTCTTTTAAAGACCTCAGAAACACAAGATTGTGGTCTAATTCCACTGTGGATTCTGGGAGACATGGCCCTAGTTCAGTTCCAATAAGGGCATGTCCCAGTAACCCATTTTGGTTTCCCCTTAACCACAGAACAAATATGCTGTTTTGCTGAGCAATCATTAGTACTTTTTTTCTATTAATGCTCAGGGGAATACTTGCTGGAAACTTTCCGTTTTCTAGGGCCTCATTACAGTCCATTTTTTCCCCAGGGACATTCCCAGGTTGGCCTGAAGAATAGATTCTGAAGCTCTGTGCTTCCCAGAGCTTCACCTTTCTCACCAAGGTTCAAGGCGGATTACACAGGGAAAGTGAATACAATATAATCAACAGCTAGAACATTTACTGAGCAAAATACAGTATGATCCACAGTTAGGATATCCAATGAACAAATAAAATAGGGTATGGTAGAATAAAATTTGAAAGCAAGCATTAAGCCAAAACACAGAGAGAAAACCTTTCTGAAACAAAGTGTAACTAATTAACATGGCATCTATTAGCAATGTGGAAACTACCCAATCGGACCATATCTATACCAGCAAACAGTAACCAATAGTACAGGTTATAGTCCCTATCCCTCACCAAGGCTATTTCTTATGACACAGCCCTATAATCTGGGTAGAAAGCCCTCCCAAATAATTCAGTTCTGCATAGTTTGTGGAAAGCCAGGAGAGTGGGAGCTTTCCTGACCTCCTTAGGCAGGCCATTCCATAAGGTGGGGGCCACAACAGTGCCTACATTCTATCTATACACTAGTGTTGCGAAACTCCAGGTGGGGCCTGCAGATATCCCAGAATTATACCTCCAAAGGACATAGATCTCCAGACTACAGTGATCAGTTCCCCTGGGGGAAATGGCTACTTTGGAAGGTGGACTCTACAGCATTATATCATGCCAAGATCCCTCATCTCCCCAAACCTTGCCTTCTCCAGACCCACCCCCCACAAACTCCAGGAATTTTCCAACCTGGAGTTGGTGACCCTACTATATACATGTAATCTAAAGATTTCTGGATGACTTGAGTTTCAAGTCATCGCCGTTACACAATGTAATTATCGATTACTCTGCTTACAATCACAGCGATCAGGATCACCCAGAGCAAAAATGTAAAATGGATTATCAAGGCTCAGCCCCTGTGCCGTGAGATCCTACAAGACTTCACAACAGATTCTAGCTTTAGTGGCCAGGAAGTTATTGCCTTAATCTGTCAGAACAAGATGGTTTCAGCCAGAACTTGTATATGCTACAGTTGTGGGAGGAGAGGGAGAGAGATTCTCAGGCAGAATATTGGCAATTGTTTGCTTTAGTGGTTTACAAGTTGTGCAAAACAAATGATGTGCAATGAGGTAAGCATTTTCAAAGGATCTTTCTTCCAATGAGAACTCCCCTTTCCCATGGAGGGGGGACTGTGCAGACAATTAATGTCAGAGAGAAATTCAACACTGACAGTCCCTACACGTTACTTCATTTCTATTTTTAAAAAAACAGCATGCAAATGGGCTCAGAAAGCTGCTACCAAGGGAGGGAAAGCTCCTGCCTGTCTCCCAAGCTTTCTCCTTGCCGTGCAAAAACAGTGTGGGGTGGGGGGAGAGAAGCTTGGGAGAAAGGCAGGAGTCTTCCCTCCACTGGCAGCAGCTTTCTGAGGCTATTTGCATGCTGTTTTTTTAAAAATAGAAGCCAATCCCCGAGGTGATGTGTGTCTGGGCAGAGCATGTATTGACTCGGCAGAGAACTCGCAAAAGAAGTAACGTGGAGAGTGACTGTGAGGCGGAGGGTCCTAATGCATTAAACAAAAACGGGCCAAATAAATGTGCTTTCACTTCTGAAAAGATCAGCAGCAAGATGAGAGTGCAAAAAGGGTCTGAGCTGCAAAAAGCAGTAGTGGGTTGTGTGTGTGTAGATATGAATCGGGGCTGCAGTAAGGAGGAAGGTTAGGCCTCCTGCATGTTGTTTCCCTACCTGAAAAGGGCCCTGCTGGGCTGCTTTAAGTCCCAGGAAGGAACAAAGGGAGGCACAATGTAGGTACCCATTTTGGGAGAGAACGCACCGGAATGGCGTTCCGGAAGATCCAAAAAGAGGTCACGTGGGTGGTTGCCCCGCCCACGTGATTCCTCTTCCTCCCCGCTGCCCGTGTCTTTAGCAACAGGTGGCAGTGGAAGCAGCAGCAGCAGCACGTAGGAAGCTGGGGGGGGGGGGCACACAGGGGGGGCGCATGGGAGGGCCTCCAGAGCAGGCCCTACGGCCAGCCACCACTGCTGCAGGCTGCGCGGCCCATCCTCCCGGCCTGCGGGGCAGTTGAGGTGGTGCGTGGCCTGCGGCAGCCTCCGGAGCAGGCCCCACGTCAGGTCAATCTTTTCCCCTGATGTGGCTTAAAGCAGCTCCAGGGGAGCATTTTCAATTGAGGGCATTACGTTTGGGGAAGAGTTAAGCCACCCTCCCTCTTTCCCAAGTCCAGTATGCCCAATCCAGATTGCCTGGACTGCAACTGTTTTTTGCAACTCAATGACATATTTGGGAATCGGAATATCCCAAGCATCTGGGCCCTCAGAAAGTAGTGTCTGCTGTCACAATTGCATCCCTCATTTTAAAAAAATTTGCTTATTTTTAACAACCTTTTTTTCTTACGCAAATCTATACAAATTTAATTGATTATTAATCAGCTGATTAATTGACTAACATTCATACAGTCATTTCTTCATCTGGGTTACATCCCTGTTTAGGAAGCATTATTTTCGATAAACCAGCATTTCTGATATTTCCCCCTGATATAACTAATGTTTACATTATTGTGCAGTTTCCGTCTTTATAATAAAACTAGCAACAACACCTGTTGTCTGAAAAAACACAATGGGCTCTAGAAAACTGATTCGGCAGGCTCCCTCCCGGTGGCAAGCGGGCACTTCGAAGCAGCCTGGAGGCCAGATCGGGAGGGTGCTGAGGGAGGTGCGGGGAGGAGTGCTTAGGCCATCAATTCGGCGGGCCTCCTCCTGGCAGCAAGCAGGCGCTTCGCAGCAGCCTCGAGGCCAGAGTCGTCGGCAATGCGCCAACATGCATTGAAAAAAGTGAGTCGTCGCCAATATGGCTTGCCTTTTATATAGTAGGATGCCTCTTCCTCCTGCATCTCTATCTGCCACCTTCCCTACCCCAGTTTTGATGATGGGATTAATAGGGTAAAAAATCTCTGAAGACCTGCAGCCCCCATGAGAATGTAGAATCATAACTAGGTCATTTCACCTTCCCATTTTGCATCCAGAAAATTCCACACCAAGAAAAACTGACTTCTATGAAAAGAATCAGCAGTGCAAAAGGGAGAGATGTTTGGAAGACTTACTGGCTTGCTTGGCTTTTTCGGCATAGGTGGTGGTCAGGTCTTCGTCGACAGGGTGCTCTACAGGCCCCACCATGGGGATGAGGTGCCTCTCAGCACGGATGATCTTGGTGGCGTGCGGCAGGAGCAGGGCCTCCGGGGAAGTCTCTCTGTCTTCAGGCAGGGGCAGCTCCACCAAAGCCTCAGTCTCGGAGAAAGGGGTGTCCGTGCGGCTGCCTGGCTGACACACAATCTCTCTCTTGGCCACTCCAGTCAGGCCGTCACCTCCTTCTCTGGTTTGGGCCGCAGCCTCCGGAGTGCTCTCGTAACCGCTCATCTCTGAGAGGGACACTTCGTCCTGTGGCTCACCCGCCTTATTGTTTGGCCCTCCTGGTGGGGAACGGGGACTTTTTTTGCGAGCCCTCCGGTGCTTCTCATGGGCCACATTGTCAGCATCGCTATCTGTCTCGGCATAATACGCTTCACTATCTGGAGGTGAGGTGAGATTCTCCAGCTGCTGCCGCCGCCGGGACTGTTGCTCAGGCTGTGGGGCAATGGGGGGAGCAGGCGGTTCAGGGCTGAGTGCCTGAGTAGCCTGGCTGAGTGGGGAAGCCGGTGAGACCGCTCGTGCCTGTTTGGGAGAAGGGGAACGCAGCAGTCTCGCAGCAGAGGAATCTCCGCTGACTGCCCTGTGGGAGAGAGGAAGAAGATAAAAGAATTTCGGTCACTTATACACCGGGCCATGCGTACTGTAGTATATCTGAGTAGATGTCGTGCATAGTTTTGTGCTGTCCCATCCCTTGGCACCTGAGTTCTAGGGAAGAAGGGGAGGAACATGCAAACTGTCCTAAGCGTGCTAGCCTTGTAATGGGGCAAAAGGAGGCACCCTGGGGGCTGGTAAGAGCATAGCAGGACCAGAAAGGAAAAAAGACCTAATTGAGGACAAACGTCTCTTTGGGAGAAAAGACCTACCCAGGAGTAGGCACAAGGCAGCAGGAACTCAGCGGGTCCAAGAGCAGGAAAATTAAAAGGTCCAAGCTGAAGGTTCTAAGGGAGGGAAGTGCCTGGCTGCCATCAGCTAGGAACAGGGAAGGAGAGTAGCCAACCTGACCTGAGCTCTCTACATTGGGTAGGAGGGAACAGGACTCCATGAGACTGGGAAGGTGACACTCCTGGCCAAGAGGCCACAACTACTGGGCCAGGCCTGAGGTGGGGAGGCTAGCCACGGCTGGTGGTAACCCTGCCAGAAGATGATGTGGCCCGAGCGACCAAGACCAGGGGGAGGACTTCAGCAGGGGAAGCGGGCCTAAAAACCTGGGCGAAAGCAGGTGGGGGGTATGAAAAGGCCCAATGAGCCCAGCTGCAGGGTGACTGGGCTGCAAGGTGACAGTTTGGAAACTGCTCAGTTAGGGAAGGTGAAATTGACAAGAGCTTTCTGGGAGGTGAAGATGAAATTAACAAACCCTCTTCTGAGCAATTCCTGGGCTCTGTGTAGAGAGGTGCAACTGACAGAACCTTTGGCACTACATTTCCCGGCTAACATTACATCTCCCTGACTTGAGCATCCTTGAGTAAGAGGTCTCGTGTAGAGAGACTCTGAGCTACTGGAGGAGGAAGGGATCCCTAGGAAGGGATCAGCAGAAACAGTAGGACTTGGCCAACACTGTCTGGAAGTTTCAGGAGGGAGCCCTTGTACAGTTAGCAGGGAGTCTTTTTAACATGATAGGGTTCTCCGCGTAGTTTTTTTCTGTTGGTTCTGGCCCCATACTGCTTCGATTTATCCCCTGAGTTCTGCATGCATTTTTTTGCCTTTAGTTTTTGCTTCAAGTTTTTGGTTTGCCCCCAGTTTTTCCCCCAGTTCTTTTGAGACCACTTTTAACCCGATCTTTTTCTGGAAGCCAATTTTGAGTCATTTTTTTCCTCATGCATAATATTTCTTTCAGTTTTGTTTGTCCTATCCATTCCCACTCACCTCCAACCCATTTTTTTATTATTGGGTGTTTATCATTGTCAAATAACTTTGCCCTCCACCTTCCTTTCCCCCTCCTGATTCTGTTTTTATCTTTTTTAATTATCAGTTTTATATTGATAGATTGACCTACCATTGTCATAATAGGCACATAATAGGTTATCTGAATTTCCAGCTTTTATTTTAAAAAAAAAATCTCTAGCCACTTTTATTACAGAGATATGCCTTTTCCCTTATATCTCCACAAGGTAGAGGGCTAGAGACTTACTTTTTTTAAAAAAAATGAAAGCTGGGAATTCAGAGAACCTGCTGCGACTGTTATTACAATTATAAGTCGCTCTATTGATACGAAGCTGACAATTTTTAAAAATTGCAAAAGCCCTGGGGATCAGGGAAGGGGGGATGGTCACTTCTGTAGACAGAAGAAGCAGTGCGGTTTGAAAAGCGCATAGCCGCTGCTGCTCTGGGCTTCGTCTCAACAGAGGTCAGTTTGCCCCACCAATGCTGGTCTCTGCTTCCTGGCTCTGGGTCAGCCTGGGCTCCCCAGTTTGGACAAGGGGAACTAAAGTATGGGTAGTGGAGCTGCTCCCATGCAGAGACTTCCCCACGTGTTCATTTTTAATCTCTTTTAAATGAATCCAGCTCTTATATCGGTCTAATAATCTGTAGCTATAAGCGTGCACAAAATATGGAGGGGGTGCTGTGACGTCACTGATGAGGCCACCGATGATGATAGCCCCCCCTTGCTAAAAAATCCTGATTATTTAAGGCACGTGCAGAACAAAATAAACTGGCTCCACAACTGTAAAATGCTGAGAGAGGGCAGATATGTGGAAGAACCGTACTCAAATCGATACCAATGCTTGGGGACTGACTGCTAAGAAAATCAGGGCTGTTTCCACACGGCTTACCGCTGCTCGTAACAACCCGGAAGATGGCGCAAAAAACGCAGAAGATCGCGTTTTCTCGCATGAGACGTCATGCAAATCTCTCATGAGAAAACGCGATCTTCCGCGGTTTTTGTGCGATCTTCCGGGTTGTTACGAGCAGCGGTAAGCCGTGTGGAAACGGCCCAGGTCTAAATTGAGTGAGCGGAAAAGAATTTCCATGGATTTTTTTAAACAAAGCACAGGGCAGAGGCTACGATAAAATGCAGTTAGGGCATCTATTATTTCACTGAACGGTTCATATAAATTGGGCAGTACTGATGCACTGCCCTAAATAAAAAATACACAAGTTGTACGCAAGCTGTTGCGCTAAATGTAGCAACACGGCTGTGCACTGAGTTGTTTTTCATTTTGGCTCTCCCAGCGGGAAATCCCACAGTCATCATCACCTTTTAACCACAATGTTGAGGATGCCGTTGGAAGAGTCGATGATTTGCATGGCACTGGCATGGGAGAGGTTGGCACATGGCTTTCCGTTGATAGACACGAGCTCATCGTTTTCCCACAAGCCTCCCCGGCAAGCTTTGCTTCTCTTGCGGATCTAAGAAGAGAAAGCAGAGAGGAGTGTGTAAGGAGGAGGAAAGAAAGAAAGAAGCATTTTGCTTCAAAAATTATCCGTGCGGTTCTTTCCGAATGGCTCCCAAAACCACCAAGTAAGTCCTATATCCTTATCCTAGATCAGAACTCAATGCCCTCCACCATCCTCCAAAAAGTGCTTCTGGGGAAAAGTCAACTTATTTCCAGTAAAGAAATTGGTTTAATTGAAGCTACATATTTTTTGCAGAAGATCAGCAATTTTACATCTGAGTTCTTTACAAACCTTGGCCTTCTAGACCCAATGATGTATTCCTTTCCAATATGTCAATTAACATATATGTGGATAGGGGTGGTCTGGTAGACATAGTGTTGCCAACCTCCAGGTGCGGCCTGGATATTTCCTAGAATTAAAACTGATCTCCAGACTGCATAGATCAGTTCCCCGGGAGAAAGCAGCTGCTCTGGAGGATGGAGTCTTCGGCATTATACCCTGTTGAGGCTGCTCACCTCACCAAACCATGCCCTCCCCAGGTTCTGCCCCCAAAGCTCCAGGAATTTCCCAACACAGAGTTGGCAACTCTAGTAGACATTATATACTTGTGACTGCCAAAAAGCTTCTTCCCTTACTAAAGGCATTTCCTAAGTAAACTTATTATATAAGCTAATTTACACATTATGGAGTATACATGTTTGGTCTGGGGTCCCTATAGGGTTGCCAGGTCCCCCATACCCTCCTAGTGGGAGGAAGGGGACCTGGCACTAACTTCATGCCAGCGGTGTGCTCATTCCGGTACCTGTGTGATGACGTCACTCCCCAGAAGTATATTGCCCCAATCAGCCCCAAATGAAGTGTGGCAGCGCTCCCGTGGATGGCACGTCCAGGAGTGATGTTGTCGTGCCCTCTAGGAGTGTACGCACCGTGCGTGATCCTGGGATGCCTGCCAGTGGGGGGCAACCTCTGGGGGTTTGCCACCTCCCACCGATCACTGGTGGATTGGCGGGCAAGGGGGCAAACCCCCGGGAGTTTGCCCGCCACCAGCGGGTACCTGAAAACTCTAAGTCTCCACCCGGTGTAAGGAGTCAGACATGAGTTGCAGATTCTTATCAATTCCCTTTTGCAGGATGCCTGATTTCAACTCAGCCATGTGCACACGGAGAAGGGGCTTCAGCCTTCTCCCCAGGCCATTTACTCATGCAATTTAGAAGCAGTTTTTTTGCAGTGTTATTCAGCCACATACACACTTCTTTGGGGCTATCGTCAAATGCTTTCATCTAAAGGACACAGGAAGAGCTAGGACCAAACAGCTGCCTATTATTGGTGAAGAGCTCTATATTTGATTGCATCAGTAACATCCTAGAACAACATTCAAGTCGTGCAGCATCTTAAAAGACCAACAGAATTTTCCAGGGCATAAGCTTATGTGTCAAAGCTTGCTTCATCAGATACCAGATCTGTGCATGAATGTGAAAGCTACTGGACTTGAATTTTGTTCTACCACTACAGACTAACATGGCTATTCACCTGAAACAATCTTCAATGCAATCAGAGCTGATTTCCATAAACCTGGAAGGGTATTATTCTGTTTAGTTTTTTTGTAAATGCACAAAGGTATCTCAAATTGTTTCTGCTGCTCTCACAACACAATATCTATTTGTTATAAACTATTTTTTATTTACATAGTCCGCCTTCCCTGCTGTAATCAAGGCAGATTACACAGAGTTAGTGCAGCCAATTTCAAGGAAATTTCGATCAACTGTGTAACAGGGTCTATAACAACACTCTATAGCATTTCTGCAGAATATTTTAGGTATTTGGAGTGCATGTGTATTATGGCAGCATTATTAACACAGGACAGTTCTGCACGCATACCTCCTTTTTCTTGCCAATGATGTTATCGAATCCCTGCAAAATATTATTTTTCCCACATGTGAGAGCAGCACTAAGGCCAACAAAGTAGCGATGCCTCAGGTCACTTAATGAATCCATAGATGAAGTGAAATATAAGGCAGGGAACTTCTTGTTAACAGCCACAACAGCATAATAACACTAAGTTACAATTTCCATGAGGTATAATGTAAGACAGAAAATAATCCCAACAAATACTCATAAAAATCTTCTCCTTCTCCTTCCAATTGTACAATCCAAGAGCTTTTAGGCTTTGCTGCACGTTTCTAGGGGAGACAACTTCAGGTTGAGAAATTGCTGGAGATATGGGGGATGGAGCCTAGGGAGGGCAGGGTTTGGGGAGGGGGGACCTCAGTGGGGTATACTGCCATAGACTGCACCCTCCAAAGCAGCCATTTTCTTCAGGGGAACTGATCTCTGTTGCTTTGGAGATCAACTTCTATGGTAAATGTACTGGCTAAGTGCTGTAATAAAGTAATCTGATCTGATCTTTGGAGATCAGTAGCAATTCTGGGAGGTCTCCAGGCCCCACCTGGTGGTTGGCAAGCTTATATATTTCCCACCTCAGTTCCTCTCTTAGAGCCAAGCTACAAGTGACGCCTGGCACAGGTTGGACACTTGTCAGCTTCCCTCAAGTTTTGATGGGAAATGTAGGCGTCCTGGTTTTACAGCTTGGCTCTCTATTACAGCTGCAAGACCAGGACGCCTACATTTCCCATCAAAACTTGAGGGAAGCTGACAAGTGTCCAACCTGTGCCAGGCGTCACTTGTAGCTTGGCTCTTAGTCTCTTGCCTTGAAAGCTGTAACTTGATGGCACTTTCCACCACCAACTACTCTGAAATCCAATACAACACCTCCAGTCACATTCTACACCAAACTCTGGAGCTTGCTGGTGATGGGCTTCTGCACCTTCCACATGTCCCCCATTTCAAACGGAAATTGGTGGGACAAAAGTTGAAAACGCCACTCTCCACACTCGTCTTCAATCATGAAAGCTGGGGAGCAGGCAGAGTGAATCTGTACGGTGAAGCCCCATAGATGCACCAGTGACTCTGAGTGAGGCATAATGTTATTAAAGGAGACTCCTCAGAAGTGTGGAGAAAGGGGGAAGAGTCACTTTCTAGTGGTGGCATGAGCTGTCTAGACATTTGCTGGACTCATAGCGGCCCCCCAGCCTCTGGGGATCTTTCTCTGCACTTTTCCTGCAGTCTTAAAATAGGAATCGCTCATTCCATCTGCCACATTCATCACCACAAATGCCACCATCCTGGCCTTTCAGAATCTTTGCTCTTCCTCCGCTTCTAACTTTAAAAAAACAACAACCAACTCTGGAATGAGAACATGAAACCCAGTAATAAAGCAAGAACAGCAAAGAGGCTCCTCAGTTCCTATCAGGCTGGGCACCATCTAGCCTCTCCCCTCCCCTAATTCCACCAAGTTTTGTTAGGAAATGCAGTTAGGAAATGAGGGAATAATCTAGTTGCAGTCTGAGAAATCCTAGAAATCTCCCAGAATTACAACTAGTCTCCAAAACAAAAGAGATCAGTTCCCCTGGAAATGGCTGGTTTGGAAGATGAGCTCTATGGCACTCTGCCCCACTGAGGTCCCATACCTCCCCAAGCCCTGCCCTCTCTATGCTCCACCCCCAAATCCCTAAGAATTTCCCCAGCCCAGAGATGGAAACTGTAAGATGTTCAGAAAATCAAGCAAGTAACATTGGGTGTGTGTTCAACCCTCTCCTCCTGGCCTGTTTCCGCAATATATCTCCTCTTCTGCTCCCTCACCTATTAACTCAATGAAAGAAAAAGAGTATTTTCTCCACTCCTGAGCTAATCACATCTGGGGAGAGGGGGAGAAGGATCTTCATTAGGGAAAAACATCAGAGAAGATGATTAAACAACCCCCTTAATCACTTCCCTCATCTTCAAATCAGATATTGTGCTGCTAGTTGATTTAAATTTTAAAAAAACCTTTGGAAAGAATGTGATTTACACTTCAGGGAAATGCCCTCGTCGAGTTCCTCAGAGCCAAGCTACAAGTGACACCTGACACAGGTTGGACACTTGTCAGCTTCCCTCAAGTTTTGATGGGAAATGTAGGCATCCTGGTCTTGCAGCTGTAATGGAGAGCCAAGCTGTAAAACCAGGAAGCCTACATTTCCCATCAAAACTTGAGGGAAGCTGACAAATGTCCAACCTGTGTCAGGCGTCACTTGTAGCTTGGCTCTCAGTCTTAAAAAAACTGAAACGAAATGAAAAAACACTCGTGGGAGAGCTTTTCCGTGGACCGCCTCAATCACACCTAGTTTGAGATCCCAGCTTTGCAGAAACAGGATCCATTTTCCAGAATGTGGTTGGTGAGGAATCAGGTGCCCCAAGCTCAGTTTCTGGAGAGAACCAGCTTTTCCGTGGGACCTCTTGAAAAACCAATCAGAACCAATCAGAAGGCCAAAGAGAACATATTTATACAACAGACTTAAATGGATACAGCAGACATTCTATGTCCCCAGAAACCCTGGGACACAGAAAGGAAGCAAGAGTGCACGGAGAATCACTAAGAGAATTCTTGTAGTTATAACATGTAGTTATACCCTGGCCAGCAGCTCTCTTCTCCTCCCCAGCCTATTGAGATCTTCCCTTCTTTACACTCTCCCCAATCCCAGTGCCACCCCCTTATCCCGCCCTAGGAGATGGGTGGCCACCTGGGCTAGGGGAAGCGGCTACACTTGCCTGGTGGCGAGCCCCAGCTATGCCTTGTTAGGGCTCTGCCTGGCCCCTGGCTGTGGTTTCTCCCTGCATCTCCTCTGGCTCTACCCCTGCCATGCCAAGGCTTCACCGCACTCGGCCATCAAGACCATTTCCTGCCTTGCTGCTTCTCTGCCTGTGGGGAAGCACGGGCCAGCTTGCGCACATGCCACGATGGCTCCCTTCCTCTGAGGCCACTGCATTTCCCCCACTGGGCCAGGCCGTGTCAGCATCATGCCGCCACCTGCCACCGTATGCCCTGATGCTGCTGCAGCCAGCTCCTGTGGCCTCCTCCTTGCCTGGGTCTTGCCATACGCCTGCTTGGATGTCACGGTTGTTAGTCTTCTGCTGCAGTGTCTGCCTCAGTGCAGGCAACATTCCCCTGATCTCCTTGTCCAGTGAGTGGGGGCTGCTGCAGCACTGCTCAGCTGCCCCGGGGTTCTGTCTGCGGGGATGAGGGAAGGTGGCAGTTCTGAGTCTAGCCTGGATGCTGGATGCCTTATACTGATTCAGACCATTGGACCATCAAAGTCAGTATTGTCTTATCAGACTGGCAACAGATCTCCAGAAGTTCAGATCTTTTATATCAGCTACAAACTAATCCTTAACTGAAGATGCTGGGGATTGAACTTGAGACCTTCTGCATGCCAAGCCCCTCCCAAGTTATATTCCCATTTCCTGCCCCCAGTCCATTATTATACAGGACAGTTGAAATTCTTGCCCATGTGACATGCTAAAAAGACAGGCTAAAATCCAAGAGGGAGTTTTGTGGTAAAAGATATACTTAGGTAATGGGCCTATAATACATTATCAGTCACTGAAAATTACTCTCACGAGCTACAGTACATGAAAAGACTGCAATTATGCCTTGATGTTTGTGTGCTTGAATGTAAATGCATGCAAGAGACATATTTAAAGAGACCTGAAGACCTTACAGAGACCTAGGAGAGCGGATTGAAATGGGAAGAAGTGCTGCTCTAAAATTTTAAATGTTCCTCAAAGGAAAAAAAATAGTAAATACCAGAAAATCAGGACTGACCCTGCAAACAGGGACAATAACAGGCAACACAATTCCACAAAAACCCATATAACGAATTTACAATATAACTTGTCGACTGAGAATATTTTTGCAAAACAAATATGCTGTAATAAAAAGCGTTTATCTTCATACTTCATGCCGAGTGCAAAATTTGAAGAGATTTTTCTTAAAGAATTTGGGTGACACAAGTTTTTCTACTTTAAATACTAAACAAAAAACCCGGGGCAACCACCCCCGCTGCTTAAAACTTTGAATTAACCAAGCCACAGCAGGGCAAAGAGTCCAGAAGAAGAGACAGTCCAGCACACCAGAGGCGGTGGAGGGCTGTGAGAGAATGTGTCCCCACCGGAGCAATCTCCGTTGGCTCTGTCTTTCAAAACATGTGAAGAACATGTGTCAGAAGTCTTGTGCGGAGAGACTCTTAGTCTTTCCCAGTACCAGCTACCCGAGATCTTTGAATGGGAAATCCCAAGGATAAAAGCTGGGACCTTCTGCACACAAAGACTGCACTCTGTCACTGAGTCATAAGCCACCCCTAAAGCAATACGGGAACAACATTTCACACAGCAGTTCTAATAGCAATAAATTTGCTATGTGGGGAAGAACTGAACGGTTCCTCAGAGGAAACTGTCAGTTAGAACACCAAGAGGGGGGAAAAAACAGTCTCTTCACAATAGATGAATGTGCCATGCAGGGCTTTTTTTCAGCTGGAACGCAGTGGAACAGAGTTCCGGCAGCTCCAGAAAATGGTCACATGGCTGGTGGCCCCGCCCCCTGATCTCCAGACAGAGAGCAATCTAAACTCCCCTCTGTCTGGAGATCAGGGGGTGGGACCACCGGCCATGTGACCATTTTCGACAAGGGCGATTTAAACGTGTAAAAACTCCCCCCTTGCTCTAGCTGACCCAAAGTGATGTCACTGTGCAGTCCTGAGTTCCACCACTGAGTTCCACCACCTCTTTTCCCAGAAAAAAGCCCTGGTGCCACGCATGTAGATGATAAACAAATAGGTATTCATTGCCCCAAAGAACAAATCAAGTGGAAATAGAAATATCTTCACGTTCCCTGCAAGAGAGCTACAGAACAGACTTGACGTTAAACAGGGAAAGACAACTATATATGCTTGCAGTGTGCTGATTGGGAGGAAAAGTATTACACAGCAGCTGTTCCACAGGAATGGAAATGGTATGTCAAGTGTCACCCCCTGACTTCTCCAAAGGGCTAATTCAGCTGAACCAGCAGCTGTCACAATGAATGGTGTTTAAGCTCACAGCTCTTGCAGTGGGTTCCCATGCCCCCAACCCATGCACACCCGAGCCCATGCTGTGGATGGCTGGAAGCAGGCCAAGCCCCCACGGTGCCTCAGCTCCCTCCATCCCAAACGGTGTCTCCAACTCCAGAGAAATTCAATGTATAAACCAGAACTATATGAATTAATGGACTTGCAAGCCCCATTTCCTACAGGATCCCAGGAAGCTGGAAAAACCCCACAGCCATCCGAAGTCTATGCTCAAGTGATGTCAACTCTTTCCTTCATTCTTGCATAGCGACAGCTGCCACCAGCAACTCTGAGGGCCAAGCTACAAGTGACGAATGACACTTGAACGGCAAGTGAACAGACTCACGTGTATTCCTCCCTGTTCACTTGCACTCCACTTGCGCTCCACTTGATCAAGTGGAGTGCAAGTGGAGTGCAAGTGAACAGGGAGGAATACACGTGAGTCTGTTCACTTGCCGTTCAAGTGTCATTCGTCACTTGTAGCTTGGCTCTGAGAGCATCCGCGTTGCACAGCTAGTACATCAGATCTGTTTTGCCATTTAGAGGCTCTATTTGTCATGCTTCCCATTTTCCCCCAACAAGCTAGCACACGATGATTTATTGCAATTTAGCTATTCCAAGCTATTGTGCTCCAGGGATGGTGAGGTTACCTACAGCCCCTCTTACTGCACTTCATACTGCATGAGCAAATAAGCATACGGTGATAAGAGAGAGCAGGCGTAGAACATTCAAAAGATAATAAATGACTAAAAAGAATACCCATGGACTGTTCAAGTATCAGGCCAGGCAAGGGTACAAAGAAAAGGTGAAAACACACACACTTGGGACTGACCCTAAATGTTTAATTAGGACAGGCTGGCATTACTTAAAGTTGCAGTAGTTTAAAGTTCAGCATTACCTGACTTCTTGTAGTTGGGACTTCTTCCCACTGTTCCATGCCACGTGGGCAAGATACAGGCACTAGGCAAAGACTTAGTTCTTCACAGCTTGTGCCCATCCAAGGTGAAGGGCACCTCAGGAGCGTGCCCAGGAGGCCTGTTCCGTCACCTCCCCCCACCCCACAAGCCAGGTGAGTGGTGGCAGGGGGTGGAGGGTGGGAGCTGGGGATCCCCTGCCCCACCAGGGGACCTGGGATCCGTATCTGGGTCAGATTGCATAGCTTTAAAGCTTTGTGAGCATGGGCTGAAGCCATACATATCCTCTCACACCTGGCCAACTCATTGCCCGATAAACATGCAATAACAATGAACTAATGAACCCAAAGGAAAACAAATACATCAATAGGTGTGAAAGAGCCAGATGGAGCTAGGAAATTCAGCTTTCTCTTTCCTTGACCAGAAATGGGTGGGGTTGGGGCTGGGGTACTATTTGGCTGGCAACTAGGGTTGCCAAGTCTCCCCTGGCAACCAGCAGGATGGTGGAAGGGGGCTCCTTATCTCGCACGCATGCCCATTTCCTTGGCCTCTCTCCCAGCCTCCACCAATGGTGGGCAATCTCTGGCCTTCCACCAATCACCAGTGGATACAATTGTTGGGAAATTGCCCACCATCAAAGGGAACCTGGAAAAACTACTGGCAACTGGACGTAAGTATTGGATTGACCAAGGGGAAGAGTTCAGGCACCTCCCTGGAGACTTCTTCTCTGAAGCACCATCTCCACCAGAGTTCACTCAACCCCCGTTCAAATATTCCAGCGAATACATGTGCATCCCACATATACGCATGTCCATCTGTTTGGAAGAAAGTGTCAATGTGTGTTCACTAGATAAATGAAGCCAGGGGCCAGTACCCGGATAAACGTGCAGCTTCAATCACACGTCGTACATGCATAGGATGTAACATGAGAATGGACTGTGTGTGCGTCTACTGTAACTTGTGAACCGGGCGAATTGCTCCTATAGCCTGAGTGCAAGGAACAAATCAAGGGTGGCAGGTGCTGATAATAAGAGGCAGACAGTTATCTGAGATGTCCAGGAGTACCTGTACAAGGGCTGCTTGTCCCTGCCTCTAGACCAGGCCTCTGGGATTAATGAGGTCCTCAATCATCAGCAGAATCTAGTTTCCAAGTACTGCCCCTGCCCAAGCCTCACAAGAGAGGAGGCTTAGAATCTGTCATGTGATTCAGCATGCTGCTGCCCATCCTATTGAAGTTACCTGCAATGGGATTCCCAATGTCTAGGTGGGGGCTGGAGATCTCCCAGAAGTACAAACCATCTCTAGACTGCAGAGATCAGTTCCCCTGGAGAGAAATGGCTGCTTTGGAGGGTGGACTCCATGGCATTATACCCCACTAACTCCATACGTCCCCCCAAAATCTCTAGAAATTTCCTAACCTGGTGTTGGTAATCCTAAAGCCTTACAATGTCTCATATGCTGATGATGCTAAAGAAGCGTCCAGCAGTCATAGCAATAGTTTTTATCTTATGTGATCCCCAAACAGCACAGAAATAACTCTTCTCTACAGAGTAGTCCGCACAGCCCTGTCCTCGTTCACAGTGAAATCCTAAGCAGTCACTCCATTCTAAGCCCATTGATTTCAATGGGCTTAGACTGGCATAACTCTGCTTAGGATTTCACTGTTAGTTATTTTCGTAGGGCTCAATAAATTATTCTCCAGTTCCTCACAGGGCTCCTTGCTAGCAGAGTCATGTTCATGCAAGACGTAGTTTCCCTTAACCTCCACAGCAAAGCTGGACTCTGTTTAGTGCAAGAATTTTCAGGAGAAACACATTGCTCTGGAACGGCAGGCAGCTGAATAACATAGAAAACCTGTGACAGGGTTTTCACTGAATTGTTTCTGTGACAACAGGTTTTTCCCAAGCCAAAGCCTTTCAAAATGGCAAACTGATTATTTCAAACTCAGGCAGTTGTAACTCGTATGAGCGTGTAAATTCTGCTTGCAGCTAAATGTGGGAAAGGGATCATTCCACAGGGCAAAACATTCTTAGCAAAGAACCGTATAAAAATAATGGGTAATGGGCTCCATGGCAGGATATTTTAAAACACATTTTATAAACTGAAATGCACTCCCAAGACACCACCAACTTCCCCTCTTGTAAGGCACTTCAACAGCGCTTTTCCAGCCCAAACTGGAGACACTTGTGCTGCAGGTTCAGTCAAAGCAAAAATCTCACCATAAACCAGGTATGAAAAAAATGGAGGACAACAAAGAAAACACTTGACTCTAACTATTCAAACAGAAACATAAAATATCCTAGAATAAACTAACCTGCCATTTAAGAGTTAAAGGGAGCAATCCTAACCAGGTCTACTTAGATGTAAATCCCATATTATTCAATGAGACTTATTCCCAGGAAAGTGTTCTTGGGATTATAGCCAACTCTTTACAAATCTGACCATAAATGCATGGAAACTTTCAATTAAGCCACTCGCTGTAACTTCTATGCCATATACACAATAAACATATGCACATCCTTGTGCATGCCCATAAATCTGTTTGTAACAAACAGCCCACACACATTCAATTTATTACTGAAACCAGAGACCAATAACTGTATAAATGTGTGGTTTCAATCATGCGTTCAGCTGCACATGCGTTGAATGTAACATGACAATTAATGCATATATAAAGAAAAATAAAGTGTACACTGTACATGGGTCATACGTGCATTCTATGTAACTTGTGAACAGGCCCATTCTCACGTTATACAGGCTTACAGCTGCCCGGCACCTTTTCTTTGATCTCTCAGTCCTAATCCTCTTTCTCTGCAAGCTGGTAAAACACTGAAGCTCAGGACACTCTGGGGGAAGCAGGCCAGTTTGGTACACACTTTACTTTGGTGCCCCCTTTAATTTAGATGAGGGAGGATTGTATAGATTAAATTAAAAGTGATACATAATGCAGAGGCATACAAGACTCGGGGGCAGACGGGCTCTGAGATAGGTCTCTGGACACATTAGCAAGAGAAAAAAGAGAGCAAATCCTGTATTTGTGAGTAAACATAATTGGTCTATGCAACAGGGTGGTGCTATGCAGGGCTTTTTTTCTGGGAAAAGAGGTGGTGGAACTCAGTGGGTTGTCAGCACAGGGGGCAACTCTTCGCGGGAGGTGGTGCCCCTGGTACCACATGTGCGTGCACAAAGTGCACACATGCTCCCAGGGCCAATGACATCACTTTGGGTCAGCTGGAACAAAGGGGGAGTTTTTAAAAGTTTAAATCACCCTCGGTGAAAATGGTCACATGGCTGATGGCCCCATCCCCTGATCTCCAGACAGAGGGGAGTTTAGATTGCCCTCCGTGCCATTCCGGTGCGGAGAGCAATCTCAACTCCCCTCTGTCTGGAGATCAGGGGGTGGGGCCACCAGCCATGTGACCATTTTCAAGAGGTTCCGGAACTCCATTCCACCGCGTTCCAGCTGAAAAAAAGCCCTGATGCTATGTCAAGTGACTCAGTAGTTCAATAAATTAAAATATTTTTATTATGGTTATTTCTTTTGTTGTTATTAACATTATTAGAATTACAAGCGCAGTAGAATAAGCCAGGAGATGTTTTAACAATGTT
The DNA here is from genome assembly GCF_028583425.1 of Eublepharis macularius. NCBI lineage: Eukaryota > Metazoa > Chordata > Lepidosauria > Squamata > Eublepharidae > Eublepharis > Eublepharis macularius. Next base: position 125,799,943 of record NC_072795.1, on the reverse strand, counting down.
TGAGTAATTTTGCTGGAATGTCGTCCATTATTATCATCACCAAGTAAAGCTGTCCGGAATAAAATTAGAAATGAGTTAGTAAACCACACTCATTTTTGGTAAACATTTCCCACCTAGTGAAAAACTGAGTAATCAGAATTGAAAATATGGGCCATTTGGCTGGACAGCAGTGAAATGGGGCATCCGGGAGCGTAGGTGGGGATGTACACTTCTGAATTCAAGCAGGGAGAGCAATGATGTCCAAGAAAAAATTGTCTCCATTTCAAACTGTCAATGTAGGTATGATCGAGAAGATCTGCACAATTTAAGATTATCTGTGGTGGCCTAAGGGGATGTCCATAGTCAGGGTGTACGGGAAGGGGGACCCCCCCCCAACAGTGGGGAGGAACACTTTGTCACCTGCAACCGATGGTTTTGGGATAGATGCTGTTGCTCACCTGTTTACATTTTTGCAGATGAGCAGAGGGAAAGGAGAAGAACTCCAAAGGAAAGTGAACCCTTTCCTTCCTTCCCTGATTTGGACAGGTTTTGAGGAGCATGCTGTAGATTTGGTTTCGCACAACAAAACAAGGAGGTTGCTTTAGGAATAAAATCCACATGAGCCTTTTTGCTTTAGGGGAGAAAAGGATGTTAGTTATTGTTAAAAGAAATCCAGACTGTGATGGAAAAGGCAGAATTGGCATTCTAAATAGCCTTATCTGGAGGATGGAGAGAGATGCTGAAAGCACATCATAGGGTCAGCATACAAGACAGGAAGAGGAGGAGGGAATCTGAAAGGAAGTCCCTGAGATTAACATTAAGGGTAAACAAAGAGATAGCAGAATCTACCTACCTAATTTAAAACACTTATATGCCGTCTTTCCACCCAAATAAGGTTCCCCAAGGAAGTGAAAATTAAGGCATTAAAACATTAAAACAAAATGTAAAATGTATACATAAATATTTAACAAACACAACAAGGGAGGAGGGCCAATAACAGTTATTGGGGGTGAGCCAAAGGAAACAAAAAAGTCCTTATCCTCCGGTGGAAGACAGCAACAGAGGGGGACAGAGAAATAAGACTCCCATCTAAGAGCCAAGCTACAAGTGACGCCTTACACTGGTTGGACACTTGTCAGCTTACCTCAAATTTTGATGGGAAATGTAGGCATCCTGGTTTTACAGCTTGGCTCTCCATTACAGCTGCAAGACCAGGATGCCTACATTTCCCATCAAAACTTGAGGGAAGCTGACAAGTGTCCAACCTGTGTCAGGTGTCACTTGTAGCTTGGCTCTTGGTTAACTAAGAGACTCCAATCGGTGCAAAACGCTGCAGCTTGACTGTTATCAGGAGCGAGCAGGAGCATGAACATCTCTCCCATCCTGCAGTCACTCCACTGGCTACCCTTTAGTTACCGTGCTCAGTTCAAGGTATTGGTTATCACTTACAAAGCTCACTGTGGTCTTGGCCCGGCATACTTATGGAACTACCTCCCTCCCTACATCCTTCCCTCCATGGCAACTTTGCTCATATGAACAGGGTCTTCTGCAGCAGCCACCTTGCACATGGGCGAAATCGAAAGCAGCCCATATACGGGCTTTCTCTGTGGTGGGCCCAACCCTGTGGAACTGCTTGCCTGAGGAGGTCAGGAGAGCCCCCACTCTCCTAGCTTTCTGCAAACGATGCAAAAACGAATTATTCAAAAAGGTGTTTTATTCAGATAGGAGGGCTGTATTGTAGGAAGGCGGTCTCAGATGCTTCGCTAATGAGTTAAGGACTATAGACTTCACCAATGTTGCCTTAAGTACTATCTGTTGCTTTAAATATGTGCTCCTATGAGCTACCTGTGACTCATGTCGTCTAATGTCAGTCCTAGAACTGTTTTGTTTCAGCATTTCTTCAACTCTGTATTGGATTCTTGCTAAAGCTATCTCTTTGTAGACTTGTATTTATTAAACCCATGGCATTGTTTATGGAAAAGTCCTTGATATTGACTGTACTAACCTCACACTGTGTAATCCACCTCAAGTCTCAGTGAAAAAAGTGGACTATAAATTATAATAAATAAATAAATAAATCTCCCTGGGGAGGGAGTTCCAAAGTTTTGGTGCCGCTACTAAGAAGGCCGCACATCTAGCCTCAGTTGTTCGGGGCATCTGAAACATGGCCTTTGAAGATGCCTAGAGAGGACTGGTGGATTCATACCATTTAAAGTATAGTCCTAATATTTAACTGATAAGAACACACTGACTTTAGTTGAGAACATTTGCACAGTCCAAAAGACCAGAAGCAAAGTTATGTCTCTTGCAGAGCCTGTTTGGGGAGGACATATCAGCATTTCCAGTAGCAGAATCCAGAGATGGGCTCTGACTCTATCATCTTATGATCATCTGAGTGTAAACTAGGACAAGGAGTGAGTAACACAGATGCCTATTAGAAACCTCACAGTCTGTACCTCAGTATACCAAAAACACTCTTATTGAACTAATGCCCTTATCTCAAACAGATGATGCCAAGGTTAAAAACAGAGATTGACAGCGATCCACAAGGGAAAAAAATCCAATTGGCAGTACTGAAAAAGAGAAAATCCAAGTTTGGGGATGTGATTGCATAGAGCTACAGAAGTCTTCAACTGAAGGTCAGGTTTTGGCTGCTGTATGGGAATCCTATTTCTTTGGGATATTTAAAGCACCTGACAGTTTACTTCCTCTTACTTCCCATGAGGCCCTGAAAGATTTGAACGATCTTCCAGTTTGGGCCCCAGTTTCCCAGCAAGGAGGGCCCCCGCTCTCCTAGCTTTCTGGAAACGATGCAAAACCAAATTATTCAAAAAGGCTTTTTATTCAGATAGCAGGGCTGTATTGTAGGAAGGGTGTCTCAAATGCTTCGCTAATGAGTTAGGGACCATAAACTTCATCACTATGTTGCCTTACATACTATCTGTTGCTTTAAATATGCGCTCCCATTTTGGGAGAAGTCCAGCACTCTAATCAGTACATGGCCATGGCTGTCAGTGAAATTAACTTCTCTCAAAATACCTTGTCTACATGACCAAATATTGAATCTTGCTTGGAGGCAGATAATTCAATAAATCAGAAGATGCCGCTAAAAAACTCTATCAGTGCATCTATGGGGTTCCAGTACTAGTACACACAGACCACAAGCCGCTTGAAGCGATATTTTCTAAATCTCTTGGAGAGGCTCCGGCACGCCAGCAGCGCCACCTGGATGCACACCACAGTAACATCAAGACTAGACTACTGTAATACACTGTATATAGGTCTCCCCTTGAAATCAACTCACAAACTCCAGATAGAATAGAATGCCACAGCTTGATTATTCATGAGAACTAAGCGGCGCGTGCATATTATACCCATTCTGCAGTTATTCTATTGGTTGCCCATTAGTTACCAGGTTCAGTTCAAGCTACTGGCCATCACATATAAAGCCCTTCATAACCTTGGCCCCTCATAAACTGCAGGACCACCTCCCATGCTTTGCCATGGCAGCTTCGTTCACCTGAGCAGGTCTTTCTGCAGGTATCACCCACCCTGCAAGTGGGCAATATCAATAACTGCCTGGATATGTGTTCTCTGTAGTGCCCCCCCCCACCATGGAATAGCCTGCTTGAGGAGGTCAGGCTTTCTGCAAGATACGGAAAACGAAATGTTCAGGAGGGATTTTTATAAAGAAATAAGGGAATTCCATTATAACAAAATTACTCATGGAGATATTTCAACAGCGAGAACAGTACTGAGGACTCTGCCACTAATATGTATTATCCGTTGCTTATTTTTATCTTGTTCTCATTGCATTATATTTCTGCTTATGTTCTACCATTTCTTGCAAATTTAACATGTCATGTTTAATACTTATGCCTTGTTTCAGATTTCTGCAATCCTAGTCCTATTACACTGTTTATTAGATATCTCCTTATCCTATTGATTGTATTGACTTATGTTATCCACCTTGAGTCTCAGTGAGAAAGGGAGGGAGTCAGTCAGTCAGTCAATCACCCTCCCTCATGGCACTGAAATGTAAGGCAACACTTAAAATGCTCCTCATCGCCCTCAGATTATTATCTGACAGAGTTCCAAAGACAGCCAATACCTTCCACAGATGGTCTGTGGCTCACTTCAGCATTTTATTTCCAGTGACTACAAAGGGGCAAACAATAGTTGACCGACAGACAGGCAGGCGGACAGGGACGGAGATTATAACCGTATCGAAACGGGGCTTTCTATTAACTCCAGTCTTGAGAACTAGAAACTTACCTTACCTGGAAAATAAAAAAGATGGTCAACATGCCAATACAAACACTGACTGCGCAGACCAGTGCTGGATACCACACCAAGCCCACAGGTACTGCCTACCCCTGCTATGCATTCCAGTCCTAAGAAAGAGTACTTCGACATAAGCCCTACGATGGCAAAACAGGTAAGCGTGGAGGGAATGTAGCCTTAGGCAAAACATCTGCTTTTCCTACCTTTGACACTTGGAGGGGTCTTTTCTGTTCAGAGCCCCCCTGCAGCCGGAAGCCCCAAGGGGCCCCTCCAGAAAGAGTGACGACAACTTCTTCCTCTTCAGCTCCCATGACTTCAGCACTTTTTGATGACAAAAGTCTTCTCTTTCAGACAGTCCTCCTGTTCTTAAGGGATCGTGGCTTCTGCCTCCATTTCTCCAAGTGGAAGCCCACCTTCAGAAGCCCCCCCTAAAGCTCTCGCCTTCCCTTCCCCCTCTGTGCTCATGCACAGCAGAGTTTAGTCTGGCAAGACATGTACTCTCTACCCTTCTGACCAGCTGTTGAGCTGACTATCACCAGACGTTTTGATTCCACTTTTGGTAAGAGGCCAGAGTCCTTTTACACATGCATCTTGTCAATCTCACTCTTCCCCCCCCCCTTCTGCCCTGCAGTAGACCCTGGATATCTTACTAAAGCATGGCTGAAAATAGTTCACCTTCTGTCTCTTTCCAGAGCTTTGTCTTCCACTTGTCCTGCCGAGGAGGATCTCATTTAAGCATTGTAAAAAACCTTGGTATTTCGTGTATCCTTGAAGGCTTCTCCCATGCACACAAGGACCTTCAGATGCTGCTGTTACCTTCATCAAATCAGCTCCGTTTCCTTCATGCAGAGCGTTGGACATGATCCAGCGGGAAGTTTTTCTGCATGCACAACAGTGAAATGAATTAGAACTGCTGTGTCTCTCAATGGAACCTGCATCACTACTGTGTTCTTCTCCAGGGTTCAAAACAACTGCTAGCATAATTCGTGCATATCACCTGCATTAAATGTCCTCATGACCAGGTTAAAAAAAGCGAAGCACCTGAAAAACGTGAATTAAAACCCACATATCAACCTATAATGTGCAGGGAAGGAGAAGTCTGTAGATTCCTCCATAATTATCAGACATCATATTGATAAACTGGTCACAATGGAGTGGCTATTTTCCCCCATTACATTTCCTAAACACGGTAAGCAAACATGCGACAGAAAGATACTGAATAAAGTTGCTAAAGTGCTGCACAAGAGGACTGGAGATATCTGGGTCCACATTTTGCCTCTGCCATAAAACACACCAGGTGACCTTGGGCCAGTCATTCCCTCTGCAAAGCTTGCTTCACATGGTTATTGTAAAGATAAAGTGAAGAAGGGGAGAACCATGTTGACATTCTGAGCTCTTTGGAGGAAATCTGGGGTGAAAATATAACGGATAGAATACAAGACGAGAAAACAATAAACACAGTGGTTTTCAAACCACTGTATCTGGACACATATCTCCTTCCCTAAAACACGCAGTTTTATTTTTCCTTCTTTTGTTTTAGCAACTTGTGTAATGCCTTACTGAGCTCCAGCCAGGAGAGCTTCAACCAAACGTCAGCTGCAGAGATATGAAATACATTCCACAAACTGTGGAATCTCTCCCCTGGGATTAGCACCATATTACTTGCAATCATGCAGCCAAGACAGGTTGAGCTCTGCAGTTGCTGTGAGCGCCCCCCGCGCCATGCCCCCGCCAAACAAACGAATATGCCCGTTCTAGAATGAAGAGCATTAAATATATAAGAGAGGCCCTAGTTCTGTGTTGGCTGGTCCACGAAAAAGCAACGCGCCTGACATAAAACCCTGACATAAAACGAAGGCCAACAACAGCTCTTTCCTCACAGACCCCAAATATAGCAACGTGGTAGGAGTGAGAGGCATGCAGTCAAAGTGTCTCTGTAATGCCTGCAAGTAGTAAAGGGACTGAACAGAGCGGAAGGAGGAATGGCCAGATACTTGCAGGAGTCGAAGATCCAGAGACTGTAGAATAGAGCTGGCTGTTTCTGAGAAGACAAAATTTGGGTTTCTGACAATCTCTGTTTTTTTTTTTTTAAGGTAACGTACTCAGACAGTTTTGAAAATAGACACAGTCTATAAATGTTACTTGGTCTAAGGCGGCAGCCTTTGTAGTTTACTGGTACAGTGAGGGCCAATTTAGCTGGCTTTAAATTCCACATATTTTTGTCAAAGATAAAATGGAGGGTGAGCAAGAGCTTGGCGTATGCTGAGAAAGGCAAGATCCAAATGTGATAAAGAAATGTGCTGAATTACCTGTCTATCTTACATTACTTCAAGCGATCTGCCTCTGATTATGTGGGTCTTATGTCCATCATTTACTTATATCTTCCATTCTGCTCAATGTGAAAAAAGTTGCACGTTCTGAGGCCGGGAATCTATACTGACTCTCCAAATTGTTCTAAAATTGATGTATTGTCGAAGGCTTTCACGGCTGGAGAACGATGGTTGTTATGGGTTTTCCGGGCTGTACTGCCGTGGTCTTGGTATTGTAGTTCCTGACGTTTTGCCAGCAGCTGTGGCTGGCAAATACAGCCACAGCTGCTGGCAAAACGTCAGGAACTACAATGCCAAGACCACGGCAATACAGCCCGGAAAACCCACAACAACCATTGTTCTAAAATTCTGCATATAAATCAAGCAATTTTATGTAAAATAAGCAATTTTACATTGCCTATGTGAGTCATTGTGAGCTCAGAAACGTTGCCAGTGTAATTACGGTGAACACAGAATCTGGAGTTCCTTGGGTAACAGGACTTTCCCCCACAAATAAACAACCTTTGATACAGAATGGCAACTGTGTGGAAGCATTCGTCCTATCAGCTGGAATGGTAATATGACAAATGGGGAAAGAATAAAAGAAAAAGAACAGCAAAACGTGTAAGAGGCAGGAAGCCAAAGAGGAAAATATAATAGAAGTATTATATGATGGGCCCTGACCAGGATAGCCTAACCAGGCAAACCCTATCTCGCCAGGTCACGGAAGCTAAGCAGAGTCAACCTTGGTTAGTAACTGCGAGACCCACAAGGAAAACCTGGATCACAGAGGCAGGCAACAGCAAACACTCCCCCCACCCCAGTTAGTCTCTTGCCTTGCACAGCTCACTAGGGGTCACTATAAAGTCAGCTATGACTTGATGGCTCTCTCCATCACTAAATGGGAACTCTATCTTCAAAGACAGGATACCTGAATGTAAGATACTGGGGACAAAGAGATACAGTTTTCAGGCCTGCTCTATGGGATTTCTAGGTGTGTCCTGCTGGCCACTGTTAGAAACAGAAGACGGGCTAGGGTGTCTTCCTAGACCTTTTGCTCTCCCCCCCTCCACATTGTGATGGATTTAATTTTATCTTCTGAATAACACTGCCATGCTTCTACTAACCTTCTGGGTTTTCCCTAGCTCTTCCATGCCTTTCCCAAACCTGCTTTGGTATTCTCTTTCCTGGAAGATCACACCCAAAACAGGACTGGGAGAGTATGGAATGGAAAGCATGGATTTCTGTAATTCCCTGCTTGCATCTGATGCCATTTGCCTTCTCCCTTGCCATCCCTCCTACTAGTGACCTTTTTGCTAGGTTTAAACAATTTTTGATAGTCAGGATACTGCAATATTCCAACTACCAATATATTTTTTTAGTGGCTAAAAGCTCACTGATGGCTGGGGAATAGCAAGGGTGAGCAGGAGTAAGCATGGAGGAAATCTCCATGCCGAAGCATCATCGCTACTACAGATGCCTTTGTAACCACAGAAGCAATCAGAGTACAACAGGAAACTGTCCCTCTGTGAAGGCAAAGTAGATCTAATATACTTGTACTCGGGTCATTTCGTAGAAAAAGAGCTGGAGGAACTCATTAGCATAACTCATTAGCATAAGTCATTTGCATATGCCACACCCCTTGACGTCACCTATCCTGGCTGTTTTGGACCCAATCCTGGCCATTCAGGGCTGAAATTGGGCCCAAAATGGCAAAAAGGGGCTGAAAATGGCCGAAAAGGGGCCCAAAATGGTCAGGATCAGGCCGCTGCTGAGGAGGAGAGTGATCCACCACCTGTCAGAGGCCCGATCCAGGCCATTTTGGCCCCAATCCAGGCTGAAACGGGCCTAAAATGGCCAAAGGTCAGGTGGCCCTGCCCACCTGACATGTGACCTCTTTGGAGAACTGCCGGAACTGCATTCCTGTGCGTTCCCCCTCAAAAAGAGCCCTGCTTGTACTATCATGTGCAAGCCTTACCTAGTGAATTTATGAATGAGCTGGGATTGGAATCAAAGTCTCCTACACCGAAGCTGACTAGATCTTACTGGATCCAACCTGAATACAATGAATCATCCAAAATTAGCATGATTTCACACAGTCTTCTGTAAGTCAAGCAATATGTTCATGTACATGGGAAACCAACTCTATGATGTTAGGGCTAGCCTTTTCTTTGAGGAACTGCAGCCTTACATTCTACTGGCACAAGTGGAACTAGTACGCTGCACACATGCTTCACGGTTCCTAGTGATGGTTCCTTCATGAACCTAGTGATAATCCTGGCTCCGGATATACTACTTGAGACCACAGACAGGGGCTCACAGGATGGGAATGCTCCTTTAAACAATTAATTGTAAACAGAAAAATAAAATTATCACCAAAAGGATTCTAAATTAGCCTTATCCGTAATATGTTGCTACATAGGATTTTTTTTTGTATGGAGAAGCATTCCATCATGCAATCCACCACCTGCAATCTGAAATACCATCCAGACATGGCTCACTTGAGTAAGAACATAGACTTTGCTATTGCATCCTTGGATCTGAAAGTGTTCACGTACAGATCCCGTCAGGTGGCCAGAAAGCTAACAAATGTGAAAAGACCTACCCAGAAAGAGGAGGAAATTCTGATTTCACCACCCCTAAACTACCCCAATTTAGATTTGCAATCTCATTGTCTGGATTTGGGACTCCCTGTTTACTTTTCATCACTTTTTTGTCTCCTATGAGGCAAATGTGACATCTGCTCTTAGACAACAATAATGAAATCCAGGTTTGAACATTACCTATGATGAGCTAGCAGCATGTCTCCTTCCCCTCTAAAAGTAAAAACAAGTTCATGCTCTCTAGTAGGTCTTATTTTGTGTGCAAAATGTGATTTTAAGAAACATTTAAGAAATTGCCCTGTCAATACAAATGCAAATAATTTTATCCATAATGTTAGTTACGGGGGCAGGAATAGCAGGGCAACTGAGAGATTGGCTTATTGATGTAGTACACTGTTAATATAGTAGGCAGGAGGTGGATCTGAGGGTAAGAATGACTTACAACACCTCTACAAATATTATTTTCCCTATACAGTGCAGTGGATAGAAAGCAGGGGGGGACACACCGGTGTCTACTTGCAAGATTATGGATTTAGAACTGTGATATCATGGCTAGAATCATAGGAAAGTTAGTCCAGAAATATTACAAATAAATAAAACTAAAGTGGAGAAAATTAGTCTGTGTTAAGCTTTCTATAATACTCTGTTACTATTAACTAGTATTGTTGTCATTGGTCTATTAAAATATTTATACCTCACCTTTTTTCTTGGCTCAGTGCTTAAGACTCCCTTGCCACACTTACGTCAGGCTCAAGCTGCATATGATGTCAGGAGACCCATTATCTATCTCATGACTTTTTTGGTGTTTTAAATAAGCCAGCTGCAGGCTTGGGTGGCTGCAAAGACATAGTAAGGTGATGCCCCCCCTCTTTTTCTTTTCTTCTTTGCATTCAAAATGATCATAAAAACAGAAAAACATAAGAGGGGCCTTGCCAGATGAGACCATTGCTCCATCTTGCCTAGCACTCTGCCTCGGACAGTGGCCAAGCAGTTGCCCTGAGGGGCCACAAAACAGCATAGAAGTCAAGGTTGATGCTGCCACCTAGTACTGGTTTGTTGTTTCTGAGTATGACAGTTCCTTTTACTAATCATAACTAGTTGCCCATGAGCTTCATTGGATGCCCTTAAGTTCTAGTATTAGGGATGAGGAAGAAAGAGTTCTCTGTCTACTTTCTTTACTCCATACAGATTTTTATAAACTGCTATTGTGATTCCCCCCACCCTGCTTTAGCCTTTTTTTTTATAAACTGAAATGTCTGAGGCTGTTCAGCCTCTTCTCATATGAAAAGCGCTCCAACTCCTTGAAAACATGAAGCTGCCTTATTCCAAATGTGACTCTTGATCTCTCCAAATCAGTACTGCCTCCACTGACCACCAACGGCTCTGCAGCCCCTTCCCTCTGTGATCCTCATGCCTACCCTCTTCTACACTTTCTTCTAGCTCTGCAATCTCTCTTTTGAATCAGGGCAATGAGAACTGTACCAGAACTGTGGGAGAGAGAAATGAAAGCGGAATCATCATCCACCTCCCCAATCCCTCCTCTCACAGGAATCGCGGTTTTTTTCTTCCATGGGAAGGAAGTCACAGATGGGATTTTGATAGCAAAAAAGGGATAGTTAGCTCCCCCTTCCTCTGGTTGCCAACACTGTTGTCAAAGGTCGAGCCTCTGGGACTCCCAAGTGTCAGGATTTATAACATTAAGTTTATATACCGCCTTTCAGGAAAACTTAACGCCCACTCAAAGTGGTTTACAAAGTGTGTTATTACTATTCCCACAACAATCAGCCTGTGAGGTGGGTGGGGCTGAGAGAGCTCTGAGAGAGCTGTGACTGCTCCAAGGTCACCCAGCTGGCTTCAAGCGGAGGAGTATGGAATCAAACTCGGTTCTTCAGATTAGAGTCCTGCCACTCTTAACCACAACACCAAACCGGCTCTTATTTATTTAATAATTATTTTTAAAAGTTCTGAGCCGCCTTTCCACAAAATTCAAGGCTCCCAAAGCAGCAAAGATTAAAAAGCACTCTTTATAACAGACCTGTATTTTTGGAACGAAACATAACAGAAACACAAAAACATAAACGCAGGGATGTCTAATGGAGCATCGAGGGGAGGACACCCGAGCCATTCGTAGGGGATGCCTTTAGAATAATAGCACACTTTGTCAAACGCATTAGGTTGTCCTGAAGGGCGGTATATCAATCGAATGGTGGTGGTATTATTATTATTATTATTATTAAAATGTACACCCCCTTCAGCTGAGGAACCCTCCCTTCTTGCCAGCGCTCCTTTCTGCCCACCCTCAACGCGCTTTCGGCCTTCGTCAATCATCAACTGCCAATTTACATCAGGCCGGAAGCTGTCTCACCGACTTCCGGTCTAGACACAAGGAGGCGGGAACGGGAAACACGTCAAGGTCGCAGGGCGGCCGGTCTGCGGGTTTCTCTCTGTTCCTCCACCTGGTACGCATGTGCGGCATCCGGGTTCCGCGGCGCTGGGGCGGGCCGGCGGTGCAGTGAGGACGTGGCAGCCGCCGGAGAAGCGAGACATGCGGGGAGGGAAGGGCGCTTCCGGTGAAGAGGAGTTGAGGTGCGGGCCCAGGAACCGGAAGTCGGCGCCAGTGGAGGCGGAGGGTCGGTTGTGGCAGGAACCGCGTTCGGGGTCTGAGGGAGCTCTCAGCCGGGACAGCGGCGAGGGAAGCCGGCTGAGGTGAGTGCCTGGCCGTGGGCTTCCCGCCCGTGGAGGGGCAGGACAGGAGCCTGTTTGCCGTATAGCGAGGCTCCTCAGCACGCCCGGCCTTGCCTGGGCCCGCCGCCTCTTCTCCCTTGGCCTAGGGCTCAGCATTGTCAGTAACCCGGGTCGGATTCTCCCTACCTCACGGAAGACCTTCTTGCTTGGCGGAGGCAGGTCCGGAGCGACAGGAAAAGATCGGAGCCCCCCCCCCCCCGGCTTTCCCCTTCACTTGCCTATCCTGCTAAACATATTTGGTCGGCTGTGCTTTGTTCGCACGTGCAGCGTGATTCTTACGGTCAGGCCTTCCTGGGAGGGTCCGCATTCAATGTGAATCGGTGTCCAAGCGGTAGAGTTAATTTTTTGTTGTTGACTGCAGCATTTAACAGGTGAGGCGCTGGCTTCCAGTACGTGAAGCTCTATTAGAGTGAGTCAGGCCATCGGCCTGTCAAGGTCAGGGTTGCCTGTTGTGGATGGCTGCTGTTTTCCAACCAGTTCTGCCAGATACTTTTTAAGCGGAATTGTTGGAGGTGGAAACTGGGACCTTTTGCGTGATCTGAGCCACAGCTCTGCTCCCTCCAACAGTCCTGGAATATATAGATCCAGAGGAGTTAGCCGTGTTAGTCTGTAGTAGCAAAAATAGAAAAGGGTCCAGTAGCACCTTAAAGACTAACCAACTTTACTGTAGCATAAGCTTTTGAGAATCACAGTTCTCTTTTTCAGATGCATGGAGAACTGTGATTCTCGAAAGCTTATGCTACAGTAAAGTTGGTTAGTCTTTAAGGCGGTACGGGACTCTTTTCTATTTTGGAATATATAGGGGAGGTAGAATTTTGGGGAGAGAATTAAGCTGAGCCCTTCTCGACATGTTTGCTTTCTACGTGTAGTATTTCTGCAAGTAAATTCCCACCTCCCTGGCAGCTTAAAGTGATACAGCTGAGGAAAAGATTCTTCTGTTTAGTTTGCTGAATGTGTATACAGAGCATGACATGTGAAAGGGGGTAAAATGGTGTAGGAAATTGGATAGGTCGACACCCTGTGGTTGCATTTGAACATTAATCTGTATTCTTTCGTTTGCTTAGAAATAATAGTAGTCTTAGCATTTACAGGCTGGTCTTTGAGTATTCAAATTGTCCATTTTCTTCGTGGGTCTGTATGCCAGCCTTATAAGGTAAATCAGCATTGGTATTACCGTGTTACACACATGGCACTGAGACTGAAAGAGGGCAGTTTGTTTAAAGACATCTCTTTGCTTTATAGCAAAATAAGATTTGAACCAGAGAATTCCTGGTTCTTTTGCTCGACTTGCTTTTCGTTGGTCATAGGAATAGGTGGGCATCAAACCGGACAGTCTTGTGCCATGTTAAAGACTAATTAATTTTTATAGTGGTTTGAGGACTGCAGTGTTTGTTACCCTTAAGAACATTAACTGATAACTTCTTCATTTGGAGATGAGATCTAACTTGGCAAGCTCTTGTTTTGCTTAGTTTTCTTACCTGTCTAAAGTTCTACCAACTTGCCTGACCATCCAAGGTTTATTAGATAAGGTGTTACTCTTGCCTTCAGGAGGAAACAAACTGATGTGTAGGATAAAGTAAAGTTTTAATGGATGTGGATCACTGCTATGGTTGTTTGTAAATGCCAGGGAGCTTTTGCTCCCCCCCCCCCAACGTAGCATTACAAAATGTGGTGGAAGAAAACTAGTGTAATGACTTGGAGTGATGCAGTTGCATCTTTCAGAAGCTTCATCAACTTAGATAATAGCAGAGGAGGAGAATAGGACGCTAGGACTGTTGAAAGGCTATACTAAGTACAATCCTGTATAAAGTGAAAAGAATGAGGGTGTATGCTCTGTCACAAACATGCGTGCTAAACAGTGACATCATGATCACCAAACCCAAGTATTAACTTGGAAACAGAAATGTCAGTGTTTCACCCAAAGGTCCTCTCAAGGAGTGAAGCTACCTTATATTGAATCAGACCATCAGTCCACCAAGTTCAGTACTGTCTATTCAGATTGGCAATGGCTGTGCAGAGTCTCATGTAGACATCTTTTGCATCACCTGCTACCTTGCCTTTTTAACTGGAGCCTTTGGGGATGGAAGCTGGGACCTTCGGCATGCCAAGCAGACCGCTGACCCATGGCCCCTCCATAAAGCTCATATGTGACAATATTGTGCCACACACTGGTGTAATTGGGGACTCCCAATTAGACCAGAGCCCAGCAAATGTTAGGCTGTTGCAATTGCAGGAATATTGTAAACTACAGGTTGACAAATGTCCCAGTGATAGAGGACCTATTCCCCTTGTTAGCTTCACTTGCTTTCCAGCATGGAAAAAGTACAACTAATTTTGAACAAGTGAAATTGTGTACTATCAATTTGACTCTTATTTTTTTCAAAAAGGGAACAATTCAGTTTTAAGACCATATATTGTAAGGCATTCATTCAGTTCAGACATGACCCATAACCATTTGTTTGTTTGTTTGTTTGTTTGTTTGTTTGTTTGTTTGTTTGTTTGTTTGTTTGTTTGTTTGTTTGTTTGGTGGTAGAGAGTGCCTTCAAGTCATAGTTGACTTATAGCAACCCCTAGTGGGGTTTTCAAGGTAAGAGACTAACAGATGTGGTTTACCATTGCCTGCCTCTGCTACCCTGGTCTTCATTGGAGGTCTCCCATCCAAGTACTAACCAAGGCTGGCCCTGTTTAGCTTCTGAGATCTTAGCTTCTGAGGGCATTTGATTATGTCATTTATAATCCACCTTTCTCACTGAGACTCAAGGCAGATTACATGGTGTGAGTCAGTATTATTTAACTTATATACCGCCTCTCTACCATGTTAGTGCTCAAGGTGATTTACAGCATGGACATAAAACACAAATACAAACATTACAATCCAATACAATATTAAAATAAGAATACAAACGTTAAAGCCCTGACCTGGATAGCCTAGGTGAGCCTGATCACGTCAGATCTCAGAAGCTAAGCAGGATCAGTTTTGGTTAGTAATTGGATGGGAGACCTCCAACAAAGACCAGGGGTGCAGAGGCCAGGCCATGGCAAACCACTTCTGTTAGTTTCTTGCCATGAAAACTCCAGTAGGTGTCGCCATAAGTCAGCTTTGACTTGAAGGCATACACTGCCACCACCGCAGACATTAAAAGCCATACATCTAAAAGAACAGTACCATCACTGTGGCTTGGCACTGCTTGTCTCCTTTTTGTTTTGTTGTCTTGGCACTTGTCTTCATAAGTTGTTCTTGGTTCAGCAGGCTCTGGATGTGGAGGGATGGCTGTAGCTATGATTTGTCCATACAGACATCATGCCAAGCTATTAAGTGTTATGTGATGACTGAAGGGAACCATTTTTCCCATGTACTTTTTATGCTATTCAGACTATTATGGCAGTTTGCCAGCACCCGAATAAACTTATACAGCCTCCAGTTGTACCTGTATTATTGGCCGGTTAACATTCATGTTGAATGCCATTCTAAAGAGAACTGGATTTGGTTGTTGTTCTTGTTTATTTTTGTAAACTTGGTTTTTAGAGGGTCCAGAATACTAGTATGTGGTTGGTCCTGTTTGTGTATCTACTGTTGCAGAAGATGCTACCTACAAAACCTCCTTTGTGGGGACAAAATTTGGTGCTTTATAAGCAAGGTTTCGTCATCATGGTGAAAATGAACTTGCCTGCTCCTAGTTTTGTGGAGGGGAAAATATAGAGATGAATACAGATTAATACTGGGAATTCTTGTGCTATCAACTTTGTAAATGTTTAACACCACTAAATAGGTGTGCAGCTTTAGCATATTGTGAAATGCGTTTATAAAAATGGGTCACTCTTTTTACTCAAGCTGTAGGAATTCTCAGCATCTGCACATTGTAAAATCTCTTAACTATAAGGAATCTAGTTTCGCAAATGTTTAATATTTCTATACTTGCAACTAGACCGGAAATTAGTATATTCCCCACCCCCACCCCTGCTCTTGTTGTAAAAGAGTTTCTCTTTTCATTTGTTTGATGGCAGCAGAAAGGCTGAGTTAGAAACTGACAAAGGCGGACTTCGAAAGGCTAGTAAATATGCACCTGTTCCTCCTAAAACTTGAAAATAAGCCCCCATTTGCACAAGTGGGGATTAGTCTGGGGTATCACTTAATAGAGTTCCACCTTGCCATTAACATGTGGGCACTGCAGTTTCTGAAAAAGATTTACTATTACTATGTCATTTTTTTAGTTGCCTCATCTTATAATGAAATAGTAACATGGTCTTGTGCCACATAAATGTTTCCGTCTAACACGGAATTCTGATTTCAGTCACAGTTATCCTTTTAGCTAAAGGCTGAAGCTCAAGAACTAGCTGTTTGTCTACATGCTGGGTGATGCATTGTCATATATTTATTTCGCTGTCTAGGCAAAACAACTTGTGAATCCTGCATCTTTAAACATTGGTAAAGTGTCACTTTGCATTTTTGTTTTAGTTTGGACATTATTTTTGTCTCATTTTGTCCTATTTTGGTTGCTGTGCAGAAATGCAGGCTGTCTGATTGTTGGTGATTGACTTGGGTGATGTCTGTGAAACAGAGACAGCAATTTGCTATTAAAACTTCTTGGCTCCTCTTGGCATGGTTCTGAAGGTTCTCTTGATGTTTCTGTAGCGTAGAACTTGACAAATCTTAAATTGAGATGTCATACCTAACCTTTCTCAAACAGGTGCTGTCCTAGTGGGGAGCGGTCCCTCCTGGGCTATGGCTGGCATTGGCCGTGTGCCTCTGTTGGCACAGCCAGGTGTAAATATGGCTGAGCTGGAGGCTGGGGGCCACCCCCATGGCACAAGAAACATAAAGAGAAGCTGGGGAACAGTAGGGGAAGGATGGACAGCATTGAGGGAAGTGCTGGAGAACTACAGAACTAAGGTGAGGAATGAGAGGGGACAGAGTAGAAGGAGGACAAGTCCCCAGAAAGGGGCAAGGACTGACCTGGGAGACTCCTCCAATCCTGCTGAAGGGAACAGAGGTATAACAGTTCTTGGAAAGCCAGCAGGGTCTGGAAGTATGTCTGCTTGGGACCAGCATGGGAACAGCCTGCAAGAAAATAAAGAAATTATGAGTAAGCAGACCGGTGAGGAACAGAGAATAGCCTTCCTCCCAGTGCACAGCACAGAGAGAAAGAAGAGGGCAGGTGGCCCTTAGTCTGAGGCCCTGGGCAATGTAAACATCGAGGCTCTGACTTGTTAGTTGAGCATCGTGCAGTGTTGAGGCTTGAACCTGGACTTAACATTTCTAGACCCAGCACCCTAGCTGCTACACCATATAAATGCATCCTTGCTTGTTCTATACATCTGTATTTCATGGCAGAACAAAATGACTTGGGAAGGAAATCCAACATTTCACTTCGAATTTTATTTCAGTAAGTCACTGTGACCATAATAAAAAGTTTGCTTTTTTACTTGGGCTTACAACAAATTCCAGGTGCTGTGCCCACTAGAGAACAAATTTCAAAATATGTTCCTAGGTCTAGGGAAGAGGTTTCTCTTGCTGAACTGCCTACTCCCCTACTAAGCGGGTGACCGGGCTGGCAGAGATTGTTTTGAACTTACCCAGCTTTTGGCACTAGAGGATTTCAGCATTCATGCCAGTGAGCTGTTATATATGGATGGGTTAATAATGTTTGTGGGGTAGAATCTTTCATAGGCTGTACTGTTGTATTTTAGTTTTGATTTGTTAGCTGCCTTGAGGGCGTGCAGAAGTAGAAAGGCACAGGTACACTTAATCAGTCGTGAAGTGATGATTCGCTCGTTACATTTAGGCTCTCAAACTCCTAAGCTCTGCTGGGGGCCAATGACGAATTTGGATGTCTTCTTGATTACTCTTGGGAGCTTTCTTCAGAAGCGCTCATCCATTCGTGGATCAGGGTAATGATCAGGTTGGCTGATAAAGTGGTTCCTAGATATCCTCTCTTGCTGAATAGAGCCTATTCACCTCCTTGATAAGGCACCGGCTAGTACAGAAATGTATCTGTGTTGGAGGGGGATCTCTGGCTGGGTTCCATTTCAGGATCTACACAGTGGCTGATTCTGCACACGTTGGATAATGCACTTCCAATCCTCTTTATAGATCATTTGGAATGGATTTTTTCGTGCGCTGAACAAAAAATCCACCTCAAACTATTGATACAGTGCATTGAAAGTGCATTATCCAACGTGTGCGGAATCAGCCAGTGTCAGTTATGGCAGCAAAGAAAGCTACCTTCTTTCCTACACTTGCACCTATGTGGTGGGTGCCAGCAGAATTCTGTTAGTTGTAAACATCCTTTCAAAATATAACGGTGAGTGGAACACTTGGTTGCCCCCTGTGACTTATTTGCGAGGCATATTGTTGTAACTTAATGTCATATTGCCAATGCCATAACTGTTTGTTTCACAGGCTTAATGCAGGTGTTTTATCTAACAGACTGTAGAAACTTTCAGTGCTCATGACCTTGTAGACTGCTCACTCCCGTGCATTGCTGTGTCTCAGCTTTGATATGTTGCTTTCTCAGTGTCTCAACTTAATATAATATGAATATGCGAGACGTTCTTACACAAGTTCGCACCAAAAGTCCTGTTTACTGTTGGGAGGAGGAGGGAGCAAATGTGTAGGTTAAGAGAAGGAATTTTTTCCCCATGTTACTATTCCTGTCAATCTTGCTCTTACTGCTCAGACACATTCCTTGCTTTTGAGTAATCCTATGGACATATCTGTGGAAATGATTTGATTTCTGAATAAAAACCATTTAACCAAGAGCCTGGATTTCTTGTCGCAATGGTACAGGGATCTATCTGCCGTAGCCTGTCATCCATAGCCTGACATTAAGTTGCTTGCTTCAGCTTAGATCCCACATTTATTACAAATTGAAGTTTGGAAGTTACTTCATCCTGTTATTTGCTCAGATGAGTTTCAGCTTCTGCAGACAGAAGGAGGTAGACAGAGTTCCTGTATGCCATCTTTTTCCCCCAAATGATTCATTATAGCTGGCTGGCTGGATCCTGGAAGTTTGTAATACCTATGAGAAGAGTGATACTTCATGCATTGAAAGAGATAAGGGGGAAATGATTTTAGCTTTGGCTGTGCCTGTAAATCAGATGAGTCTGTAATTCAGTAATAATTTGAATTATTATATGTATGTGTGATTGTATTTCATTCTCTCTCTCCCCATTTACAGATCAATAAAACCTACATGTTCTCCCTCACACCATTCCTAGGGATAATCATCAAAAGACCTTAATTACAATTTTGACACTACCAAGCTTGCCTAATATTATATTAGCAATTGCATCCACCCATTGTTTTTAATTTTATAAAACGTATCTTAGAAATGGACAATTTTCCACAGAGAAATAAAACAGTGAAAAAATTTCTGAAGATGAGCCTACCCAAAAAAAGAGACTTCCAGCAATAACACACAACAGAACAAAAAGCCAGCATTAAAAATCTGCAGAGCTTCAGCAAAGCATAAGGAAACATGTTAAAAAGCAATTGTATGGGATCTAAAGCACTTTGGAGAATAAAAAAGGGTTGTTGCCTATCACTTAGAAGTATGTCAGTTGGTATTAGCCAAGCCTCTAATAGGCCCATGTTTAGAATGGATCTGGCCTTGGCCACTTAAAGGACAGCTTACATAGAGGAGGAGTGCAGCCATGCTGGTTCTCCTTGATTTCTAGTTCTTGGTACCATGGCTTCTTTCTGGATTATCTCATTGGATGGGATGGAGAAAGATAATAGTTCTGTTCCTAACTGGCAGGTAGATTACTGAAGGGGTTTCTGCTCTACTCTTTTCAGCTGCTTAGTGGAGTATTATAATGCAATCTGGTATCCTATTTGACACCAGAGTGACATGCTTGACTGAGACTGTCAGGGCATTTGGGTAAAGAGTCATCATCATCAGTCTGTTGATGATACTCATCACTACTTCTTCTGATCCAGGTAAGGCAATCTTGCCTCCTGAATAAGTGCCAGGTAGTAGTGGTGGCCTGGATGGGATCGAGTAGGCTAGTAAGCTAGAATAGGTAGAGATGGTCAAGGGAACTGGTCACCTTGGAGTAGGGGCTTGTCCTGCTCTAAGTGAGATGCACTCCCCTTTAAGGAGCAGGCCTTCGTTGTGTACTTCTGGACCCATTATTTACACCCCAATGTTCAAGTAGCATCTGTGGCCCCAAGTACTTTTTACCCACATCCGCTGCTTCGCCACCTGAGTCAGTTCCTGAAAAGCTGTGATCTTGCTATTGATAACCTTCGTATTACAGAATATTACAGTAGCCCAGTGCTACTCACTCTGCAACTCACAGAGAGCCACATTTGCAATTACTAGCAAGTAAAAATGGCCTTCTCACAACGTAGACTAGCCTGGAAGATGGCCCCCTACCACAACATGGCCTACCTGGCACCCTGGATTCATGCCGTCATAATATTGAGACTAGACTACTGTAATGCACTCTACATAGGTCTCCCTTAAACGTTGCCTCGGCGTCCCTAGCTGATGCAGAATGCTGCAGTGCATTAACTCTCAGGAGATAGATGGAACATGCATATCACTCGCATTCTGCAGTCATTCCACTGGCTGTCCGTCACTTACAGGGCTCAGTTTAAGGTGGTGACTGTTCTGCTTCAGAGAGGTGCTGGTGTCTGCAGGGTTAACTCAGGCAGATAACAGGAGCAGAGGCAGGATGCCAGAGTTTAATGAACAGAGTCCGTAAATTACACAAGAATTGTCAAAGCAGGCCAAAGTCAGTCTTCCAAGAGAGCAGACCTGATAACACCAGGAGCAATTCTGTGACTCAAGGAACATGCGGAAGCCACGCTGAATGGCTCCTCCCTCATACATTTACACGTTACATCACACCTGCAACAGCTGCTTCATGTCTCCTCTGGTGATGATCCTCCTTCCTCTGCTACTGAGCTCTGAGGTGTGCTGAGCTGCATTGGGCTTCTTAAGTCCCCCCTGCACCTGTGCCAATGCCGCTCTTGCAGACCTGGGGACCTTGAAGGAGAGAGAACAGCTGGCTAACCCTCAACTGTCGGCTGTGGAATTAGAATTCATATGCAAATTTGACTCTGTCAAGCTGGGACAGAATAGGGACTATGAATGGTTATCACATTATCACAGGTTACAGATTTCCTTTACAGAGGCAGGGTCTGGGGGAGCCCAGTGGCACCTGGCGTGGGCTTCCGGGGACCACAGTTCTCTTTGTCAGATGCATCTGACGGGGAGAGCTGAGGTTATCGAAGGCTTATACTACATTGGAATTGGATGGTCTGGCTGTTTTGCTGCTACAAGCCAACACGGCAAACTCCTTTGAAGCCTCACACAAACCAATTAATCTCCATACCAAGAGGAGATGTTTACATTTACTAGCAAAGGAATGTTTTGGTTGCATCCTCCCTCTCCCCCCCTAATTGCATCTTCTCTCTCCTCCCCCCTCCTCTTCTATATTTGACCAGTTTCTGTACCATGCATCTGACGAAGAGAACTTGATTCTCGAAAGCTTATGCTACAATAAAATTGGTTAGTCTTAAAGGTGCTACTGGACTCTTTTTGAATTATTCAGGAGGGCTTTCTCCCAAGATTACAGAACTATGTCATAAAAAAAAGCTCAAAGAGATGCCTTGGTAGGACGGGGACTAAACAGGTACGCTATTGGGTGCCTTCTGCTGATGTAGATATGCGCCTACTAGGGAGTTTTCATGTTGCTAAACATGCCATAGAAATTAGTTATGCTTCGTTTCAGATTTCATCTCTGTGCTCAGCTTTATGCTTATTCTACTATATAAAAGGCTAACCGTGTTTCAGACAACTCTCTTCCTATCCTGGTGTGCCTCTAGAGGGTGTTGCTGTGGAGAGATGCCCAGAAGAGGCAGCAAATCCCCTCAAGAGCACGCCATGGTGGGAAGCTCAAGCCAGGATCAGGCACGGAGCAGTGGCAAGGCCCAACCCCCACCTTCACCCAGCTAGGATCAGGAGCAGAGCAGGAGGCAATGCCTGCCTGCCCTTCACCCTGTTGGGATCAGAGGCGAAGCCACCTGCCTGCCCCCTTCACCCAGCCAGGATCAGGAGCAGAGCAGGTGACAATGTCTGCCCCCCCGCCTTCATCTAGCCAGGATCAGTCGAGGTGGAGGTAGTGCCAGCCAGCCCACCCTCCCCTTTCTAGAGCCCGTTGTATTTTCCCTACAACAGGCTTTGTTACTAGTATAAAATATTTTTGCTACCGTACCCTATTGTATCTGTCCCTGAATATCCGAACCATTGTTCGTTATTGTACTTTGCTCAGTGAAAATACTAGCTGTTGATTATATTTTATTTTCACTTGCACTGTGTAATCTGTTTTGGATCTTGGTGAGAAAAGTGGACTATAAATAAATAATAATAGCCACCCCATGTGTATCTGGAGTGAGGGGAAAGGGGCTTTTCTTTCTGCCTTCTCACTTTCTCCGTAGCATGAGGCACAGCAGGTCAGGCAAGCCAGTGAGATTGCAGGGATTTCCAGAGGAGGACCAGCTCTCTGTGGAGAGGAAAACCCGTCCCCACCCCGCTGTGGTTAGCATAATCTTTTCTTGGGTGGCTGCTGTGGGGATTTTCTTCTCTGCAATCTGTTTCCTTCCTGGCAGTTGCCTTGGTGCTGAGATGAGAACACAGAGGCTGCCGGGGGTGCTCGCGTTAGACAAGCCCTTTACTCCTCTTACACTTCCATAAACTCATATGCATTTTTATAGGCTAAAAATTGTTTGGTTTTGTAATTTGCCTGTCTCTGTAGAGCTGCTATGTAGCATAGTGTTTTAAGTGTTTGGGTTGCAAATCAGCACTCTGGTGGTTCGAATCCCACTACTGCAGTGAGCTCAGTAGGTGGCCTTGAGTAAGCCATTCTTCTGGCTGTATTGTGGGGATACTAATCTCTACAAGAGTGGTATATGACTGCAGATTATTTAGTTAGTTAGTTAGTTAGTTCTGTAGTATATAACAGGCATTACATATGTCTTATTAGTCTATCCGTTGACCCTATGCTGGACTCCTTTTGAATGATGGGATTTAAATCCAATAAATAAAGAGCACAACCGATATGCTTTGGCTTCTCTTAGGCTGAAAATCAACTGTTTTTTATAGAGGGTTTTGGGGTTTGAAAACAGACAAGCTGGACTGAGATGTATTCTCAGAACTCTGTACTGAATAAGTATTTGCTGACAACGTTTCACTTGCCTTCTAATCTCTCTGGTTCTTCTTAATGGACATGGAAACACATGTCCCCTCTTGCCATTCATGCTGTTCTTTTTACGTAGAGGCTTCTTACGTAGCACCAGCCTGCCGCGTTTGGAGATGGGTGGTGATGGTGGAACATTTTCCAGTAATCATTTTTCCTTGGAAAAATGTTCTTTTCCTAAAGATTGATTGGTCTACAAAATTAATGACAATGAATAGACATTATTGCTAGTACAGTATTCGGCAAAGCTTGGCAGTTTTAAAGTTATAATTTATGTTTTCAGGTAGTTATCCTGAGGAATTTGTGGGACAGAATATATCTCTGTTTTATTGATTTGTAAAGGCAGGGGGATATTCCAGATTTAAAAGCACGTTATTAATTCGCTTGATGGGCTGTGCAGATCCGAAGCAAAACCAAATTTAGAATTATTATCTCTGTTCTCACATAGTGGATGAGATATTTTAATCACCCATCTGAAATGAAACGAACAAGTACTGCAAGCGAAGCCATGAAGAGTGGCATGAAACTGAGGTGCACCAGAGACCTCTGTGAAAGAGAGTTAAATTATATTGAAATAGAGGAGTTTATGGTGTGTCATGCACAGTTCCCAGGATGTGTGAAAATGCAGTACAGTTATAAGAGTTATTGTGGTCTGTATACCTGTTGAGATCAATGGGCTTAGGCTACAGTAGCTCTGCATAGGATTTTATACTTAGTGTGTGAACAGTTTTCAGTACCGTTGGGATTTATTTGGAAATTTAAACTATGTAAAGGAAATACGTGGTATATTGCATTTTTACAAGTATTATTCCAATAAAAATAATTTTGAACATAGCATTCAAATCACACTTTTTCCTAAGCAAATATTTGGGATGTTATATTTAGGAAGATCAGAATTTTTTTCTAGAAACTTTCTCAATTCATGCTTTTCTAGAAAACCCACATTATTGGTTATTATACTCTAAGCCAGATTACTAACAGCTATGGGAGAGCCGATAGGTGCAGTTTCTTGATAGAAAATTATCCATGCCTTTTGGTCCCCTCCTTAAAAGGCATAGAGAAAAGCTTTATCTCCTAATATGACTCTGGTTTTGTTTACCATATTGGAAAGTGTAACGTGATGGGACTGATGATAGGGCTTGGCGTCAAAATAAATTATACGGTACTTGAATGCCTGCTTTAGTTTTGGACATGTTAAATCCGTGTTCATTTTGTGTATGTGTTTGACGTCTTTCAGTTGTTGCGCATGTGCTTCTGAACAGATGTGGTAGAAGCATGGTATTGTGCACACGTAAGAATGAATTCCAGTACCCATGGTGTTGATGCGCAGGGCAAGGATTCCTGGGCCTGTTTCTTTGGTTCTCTGTGTTGCAAGGAATATGGGTTTGGCTTGTGTTCCCTAATGTGTTTCTCTCTGTCTCTCTTTCCCTTCCTGCAGGTGAAGACTAATTTGGGGATGTGAACACAATGAGCGTAAACCAGCAAGCTCACACAGGGCCACCCTATGGGCAGCCTCAGCCAGGATATCCCAGATACCCACAGCCTGGCTATGGAGGGCAGCAGATCCCAGGCATCCCTCCCTCTCAGTATGGTGCTTACAATGGTCCGATGACAGGATACCAGCAGATGGGCCCTCCTCAAGGTAGTCTCACTGGGTTAATCATTCGTTTTTAGGGCAACACTTTGCACTCCAAGCCTTTGGGGCGTTCTCGAAATAGCTCTGTAATAATTGTCTTTAAAAATGTCAAAAACCATTGGCTGATGAATGTATGAGGACTTCTTTGCAATCAGATGTTTGTGGATGTTTTCATACTTCACAGATGGGCTGGAAATGGGTATAGTTGCAGTTCAGTTTCAGGTTGGACATGGACATTAAGAGGGCTGCTTTGGGCGATGTTGTTACTCCTTTATCAGATACTTTTGGGTGCTGGCCACTGAAAGCCCTTCTGCCAGATTTGGCTGCTTTAGGGGGTATCAGTTTAGAAGTGTGAAAGGGATGGGAAATTAGGCTGTGGCAGCAGAACCTGCTGGCAAACCACTTAAAGAAGCTGAGATTGAAGGAAACTCACTTCTGGCCAGGACTCAAAACCTTGGAAGGCAGGTGGTTGACCGGTCTCTTTGCAAGTGTGAGCCACAGCACAGAGCGTACAGGATTTTGACTCAACTGTGCTTGCAGACATGACGAACTCACCACATTACTGTTATTTCTCCATGCCTAACACAACAGAAAAGTAGGGTTGCTGTACTTTTCATTCTGTGTCATGGGGGTGTGAAACCAGTGGAGCTGGTTTCTCTACTGTGGCATAATGGGTGGAGCTGCCCAACTACTGTTTTCTCTGCTGCCCCTGTGATGTCCTAGATGGGTCTCTTCTCTTTTTCTCTTGGATATAAGCTGGATATTTTGCTTAATTTACCTTCTGGGACTTAAGCATTTCACTTAACCAAGGAGAAAATGAAAGTAGAAACTCTGGTGTTTCAGGGGAATCTTTATTCTCTTTTATTTAAACTTTTTAGACTAGTTGTCCCTGAAGTCCCATACCAGAAGGCAGCATAGTATTTAAAATAATGCCAGCACTAAAAGAAATCCTGTGCATCCTCAGGCACAGTTGAGTATTGCATTTCTTCTGTGAATTCGTTTTTAGTCTGTTAGAGCAAAGTTGCATAGTCAGGAAGTTGTCGGTGGGAGGTTGCTAGGAAGTGTATCGGGTACCAACAAGATGTTGAAAACAACTCTAGAAACCATCTTTCTTTTCACCGCATCGTTCTCCCCCATGAGGTCCCGAAGCGGCTCGCAGTGTTCTCCTCTTCTCCACCATATCTTCACAGTAACTCTGTGAAGTAGATTAGTTTGAGTGTATGTGGCTGGCCCAAGGCCACCCAGGGAGCTTCCGTGGCAGAGTGGGGGTTCCCAGATCCCTGCCAGACTCTCTAAGCACCATACCGTACTGATAATGAGATAATATAATATAAGTCATGAGAGGATATAAATTCTGACATATGCAGGACTCGCATATTTAGGATTTCATCTATTAAAATAGGTAGTAGCCATTGGTGGACTCTTATTAATCTGTCTGATTCCCTCTTAAAATCATCTGTACTTGTGGACATCTCTACATCCACGAAGTGAATTTAGTTCCTTGTTAAATAAAGTACTTCCTTTTGTACACCCTAAATCTATTGCCCGTCAACTTCATTAATACCCCTGATTTCTAGTGTTATGGAGGGAGGGGAGAAAAAGCTCTATCCATTTTCTCCACCATATGTAAAATTGTATAAACCTTTCTCATGCCTCCCTTAGCTGCCCTTTTTCTAAACTGAAAAGTCCCATGACCAGAATACTACTTACTATTCCAAATGAGGCTGCACCAAAGGGCATTACAACATTGGCCGTTTTGTTTTCAGTCCCTTTCCCAATTATTCCCAGTGAAGTTTGCTTTTGTTACAGAATTATCCATTTTGACTGAGCTGTCCACTACAGTTCCAAGATCTTTCCTCTCAGTGTCAGCAAGTTCAGGCCCTATCAACATATATTTAAAGTTAAGATATTTTGCTCCACTGTGTATCGTCTTACACATTTACCTACACAGAACTTAATTTGTTTGTCTGGTTATTCATTCAGAGTGATCCTCTTGGAACTCTTCACAATCTGCCTTGGTTTTCACTATCCTGAGTAATTTAGTGTTCACAAACGTGGCCAGTACACTGCTCACCCACAATTCCAAATAATTTACGAACAAATTAAATAGCATTGGCTCTAATACCAGTCCTTTTGGGATCACACTTTAATTGTTAAAAGACCTGTCCTCTTATCCCACGACCGCTCAGGAGTGTTTGCTAAGGCACCTTGTCTAAAGTTAGCCTCATTAGGCTAACTGGTTCTTAATTTCTCAGATCCCTGCTGGACTCCTTTTTAAAAATCTGTGTGACATTTGCTGCTTTGTAGTTCTCCAGCACGGAGGTGGATTTTAGCAACATTACGTTAGTAAATAAACAATCTCGCATTTGGGTTCCTTAGGAAGAATGCTTCCTTTTAATTGTTAGCGGTACAGTCCACGTGCTTCTCTACCACCACTTGCTACATTTGCCACTTGAGGCATCTTCTGCTGCAATCTAGAGCAAGGGTCCCCAATCTTGTTGAGCCTGTGGGCACATTGAGAGTTTTGAGAATGAAGATGAGTGCAGCTATGAAATGGCTGCAATGGGATGCTGGGACTAATCAAATGTTGGGAGGTGGCAAGCCTAGCATGCTCCTAAGATAGCAGCAGCTGTTTCTCAGTGGGTGTTCCCTACAGACACAAAATTCTGAATTCTTCTGAAGCGCCTCCAGCTCCAGCAAGGAGGAGGAAAACCAGCACCGGTTATTTGCTTTGGAGAAGAGGCTAAGAGGTGTTAGGAAATCCATCACCAGGCACCACTGTGCCCATGGGCACCACACCAAGGATCACTGGTGTGGAGGCTGTATCCTCTTTTATAAAATGTTAATTGAAGCATCCTTGATCTTGCAGAGGTGTTTTTGTAGAAACAGATGTTTGAAGGAAATTGGGGAAAGTGTCAAAAATGCTTGAGTGCTACATAATTATTCTGGCTCAGCTTTGGGACTGGGTTTATATGGTCTGTGACTGTTAGGTAGCAGAGAATGTTAGTATTAGGACTTGTATAATGCTTTTCCTTCTTCTGAACTTTTCTTATTAATGCATGTTGTCTTTCTAGGTTACTTTCCTTCTCTGGGGTTTCCTTCTAAGGGCTCTCCTGTTTCTTTTGATTCTGACACTTCTTTCACACCTGATTTCATAGGTAAATGGTCAAACTTTCGTGGAATGTATAATATTTCATTGCAAGAATGTGTAGATGGGGGGCACTTCAAATGTGATTAATTTCCTACAATCCAATCCTTCATAAGTTAAAGCATATGAAGAGCATGTAGCTGCTTCCCAGAATACTCAAGTAGAGTGTGTGCATGCATGCGAGTGCATATAGTTAGCCCATGTGATTTCCACAGGTGATTTGCATACTCTTTCCTACATGCAAGAACTGTCCCCGTAAGAAGTGAGAAACTGCTTCCCTTGCTGGTCCTGGAAATTGCCCAAGTAAAGGAAATAGACCAAGCACCTTTTTTGGTCCAAGTGTCAGATTCCCCCCGCCAACAATTAACTGTTGTTGGTATAAATCCAGAGGAATTAGCCGTGTTAGTCTGTAACTGTAAAATAATAAAAAGTCCAGTAGCACCTTTAAGACTGTCCAACTTTACTGAGGCATAAACTTCTGCAAACTCAGCTATCTTTGTCAGATGCATCTGACAAAGAGAGCTGTGGTTCTCGAAAGCTTATGCCTCAGTAAAGTTGGTTAGTCTTAAAGGTGCTACTGGACTTTTTACTAAGATGTTGGGATGCTCCTGAACAAAAGGGTATGGGAGGGGAGAAAGATGAGGGTTGCCATTGTCCAGACACTGGGAGCAGATTAAGCCTCAGTGATGATGCTGCAAGTGCTGTGGGGTCTTTCCTCAAACCCATCTGGTGTCTGTATGGGTTCAAGAGGGTGTTGGTGGCCATAAGCCAAGCCAGTTGCCTTCTGTCATGTGCTGCCAGTATCACCTTCTAGGTGGAGAGCTGGCTGTGTGCGCCAATAAAAAGTTATAGGAGCATTGGAAATAAACAGCTTAAGATGGCTGGCAGTAAGTATTTCCAGTATGAATTGTTAGTGACTGTCCTCAGGCAAATGGCAGTTGCACAACTATTCATTTATTTATTTAATGTCAGGGCTTTTTTTCTGGGAAAAGAGGTGGTGGAACTCAGTGGGTTGCCCTCGGCGAAAATGGTCACATGGCTGGTGGCCCCACCCCCTCATCTCCAGACAGAGATCAGGGGGCGTGAAGGGCAATCTCAACTCCCCTCTGTCTGGAGATCAGGAGGCGGGGCCACCAGCCATGTGACCATTTTCAAGAGGTTCCGGAACTCCGTCCCACTGCGTTCCTGCTGGAAAAAAGCCCTGTTTAATGTTATATTTAGTCTGCCTTTCTCACTATGACTCAAGGCAGATTACATAATATGTCAGTTCAGTCCACAGCAGGGACACTCAATAAACAGTCCAATAGGTAGGAATACAAATACAAATTTGCAGAGATTTGAAAACCAGCAGAAGTCCAGTTCAGAGCTGAAACAGTGCATGAGCAGTTTTAAACCTAACATATTAAGACAGAAACTACTCAGTAAGCTCATACTTACAGCAACAGACAGTACGTGGTAGTTTACAGTCCCTGTCCCTTTACCAGTACATGTCTTTAAAACCACTTCCTTATAGTATGGCTCTCCTCTCTGAGTAAACAGGCCCTCTTGAACAAAATTTCAGTAAGAGTAGTTGCTGTGAATGGCATGGTGAGTAGATGTTAACAGCTCTAGAGGTGGCGAATACATTCTAGGAAAGAGAATTGCTGTTCTTTGATGTTATTATAAACACTCTTGAAAAAGGTTAGCGAAACAGATTTCCAACTAGCCACTCATGGGGATACTTAGTGGAGTTTCCAGGATTCTGTGTACTTGAATGAAACACAAAGAGAGATCATTAATGATGGACTAAACATAACAATTGACTTACCTTGAATCTGGGAGGTTCATGGAGATAACACAATTCTCTCTACCTGTTGAGGAAGAGAAAACAGTTGCCATCAAAACTGGACGTCAAAGCCACCAATTTATTACGCTGGACTGATTTCTTGATGCCGTATTGGTGTATTGGATGTTCATTATTGTACTCTATGATTGTTACCGTATTTATTTATTTAAGGAAAGGTATATCCAGTTGTGAATGAGTATTTATTGCACTAGAGCACTTTTATGTTATTGCACTATTATAAGCACTTTAAAATTTAAACAGCAGACTCTGTTGATTGGCTTTTAACTTGCACTACGGGAGGGTTTTATACCCTTGAGTGTAGGTCTAAGTGGATTACATCAATTTAAAATTACAGAAATAAACAATTAAAACTGGTAGCATAAAAGAGCAGTTGCCGATTTCACAACCCACCCTCAGCAGTGCATATTGCACAATCCCGCATGTAATCCTTTGGGCCCACGGTGGCCGATGGGAAACAACAACTACAACAAAAAGAAGCTAAGGCTGAGGAGGGAACACTCCCCCTCCAGTAGGAAGCCAGGGAGGGTGCCCGTTTACTTCTGCTACTGAACAAATGTAGTTTGAACAGCAGGTTTCTCTAGTTTCCAATTCTTTATTGTGTAAACTGAAAGGCCACATCCAGCATATTTTCAAAGAGGTTAAAGTAACTCTTCCCAGGTGGTGGCTGGTTTTCTGGGTAATTGGTATATGACTGACATTCAGTTAAATGTCTCCAGGTTCTCTAAGAGCTCCTCCCGCCTCTGGAGCACCTCCTTTAGCATCCGGAGCCTCGATTCCTCCTGGACAGCCGGTCTGCAATCAGTTTGGGCAAGGAGACGTGCGAAATGGAATTCCTGCTCCTACAGTCCCGTTGCAAAGGTAATCACGAAAAAGTAATCCGAAAGAGGTCTACCATGATCAGCTTATTGGTGACAAATCTCTTTTTGCCGCGTATACAGCACAGTGCTATATCTTACCATTTTCACTGTAATTGAAGCTGTCAAACTTTTAATAGGCAAGTTCTGTACTTGGAGAAATTGGAACCTTTGGGAAAGGGATTGACTCGCCTTAAACAACGTTATCTGGTTTGTCATTCATGGCTTCAGCTGTACCTGCTTCTGTCTACTTCCATATGGTCCATCCCGACCCTTAAAATCATCTGAAAGAGCAAACTGAAATGACCCAGCTGTTTAGAGAGCTAGGATGATGATGATGATGATAACTGTGTTTATATTCCGCTCTTCTAGAAAGATTAGTGCCTCACCCAGAGCAGTGGGTGAGCAAGTTAGTGTTATTATTATCCCCATAATACAGCTGAGCTGAGACGAGTGGCTGACCCAAGGCCACCTACTGAGCTCATGGCAGTAGCAAGATTCGAACCAGTAGAGTGCTGTTTCGCAGCCGAACCACTTAACCACTGTGCTACAGCAGCAGATTAAGCCAGGAGTAGGGTAATTTTAGTTTCTGTATGTTATGTACTTATTTAATTTGGATATATTATTTTAATTAATGTCAATTATTTTGAGTCTCAGGAAACGATGGTAGAAATTGAGGCAAATTTCATGAGCCTGAAAGCTAAAACTTAACCTCTGAGCCAAACCGAGGGCTGAGGTTCGTAAATACTCTCGTGCTCCTAGAAGAGCTCCTACTTCTGAGGCTTTTTGGTGGGCGTTTTAAAGAGTGCAGGAGTGCACGGGGTGGGAGTGGGGAAGGCAGTGCATCACTGTTGCTTTCATGGTGAGGCACTTGCTCCCTGCGGTGCAGAAGAATCCCAGCAGGGCAGCGGAATGTGCATCCCAGAAGGGACGTGTTGCCTGTCTGTGCTGGATTGCTCCCAGCAAAGTGTGGCTTCCTTTCTTTCTGTGTCACCACATAGTAAAGTCTGTCTCCTCTCATTTGCTACATAACTAATTCAATATTCATGGTGAAGGAAAACAGACGTCCAGTTTTAGTATAGGTGTCTCTGTGTGTGTTTTAAAAGCACCAAAGTAGTAGTAGAGGACTCAAACAGTGGCTGAAAACAGTATGAGGAATGGAAATGTGTTGGGGGGGGGGGGGTGTCTCTTAGAGCACAGTCCTGAGCAGAGTTACTCCGTTCTGAGTCCATTGAAATCAGTGTGCTTAGAATGGAGTTAACTCTGCTTAGGGTTGCACTGTTAGAAGTCTACTTTTTGCCTTGAAGTCTGAGGAGACGTCAGTAACATTGCAACACAAGCAGCTGTGGGGGGTGGAATTAGGAAGGCAGGGGTATGAAATGCCGTTTGAGTGACAAACATCATGCTGCTTAACAGGCATTCTATAAACAACATTAGAAATTGGGGGAACAATGAACTTTTTACACGGGATAATCTATACAAACCAGAGACCCAAATATGTGTTTCTCAAGTGGCAGAGAAAGTAAATTGATTGCATCTGCCAGCTATTTTAGCTACACAGTGTGTCAATTCACTCCTGTTTAGCCTGTGAATTAAAGATTACCAGTATGTGTTAGAAATGGTTATGGGAAAACGCTAGAAAATAGAGTGTTAAAAACCAAGTGTCAGAATATTCCTTTGGGGGTGTATTTGGGGTTTTTATCTCGTTTTAATCTGTAATAATTTGTAGTTTTAATCTGTAAAATTTTAATTCCTGTAAACCACCTTGAGCCAAGAGGAAAGGTAGGGTACAAATATATAAATAAATAAAGGAAACGTTGAGTTATTTTCATTGCTAAATTGGGGGAACTTTTGAAAACTATTCTTAGGTTACCTGTAAATGGTTCAGGATTTACATAAGATAACGTACAGTATTTACTCCACTTCAGGACTAGGTTTTCTCCAAGTATCAAAAAAGAGGGGGTCATCTTACATTCACATCAAAGTTACAGTTATGCCCAGTAAACTTTTTGTTTCTTAGTGTAACTTTTTAGGGAGGGGTGTCACCTTTCTTTCAGATAAACACGGTAATGTGTGGGTTCTGTAGAAGTCTGACCTAGTTCTAGTGCGACACAATAGGAACAAACTTATTAGGGATAACAACAGGCTTTGAACTTGAACAAGAAACAACTGAAGGCACAACGATGAGGATGTGTGGAATGTGGCTCATAGGCCTAGAGGAAGAAAAGTGGGGACTGTAGCCAAAGACTTGTGGATTATGGGTCAGCATTGTGATGTCATTGCAGAAGAGGAGATTAATAGTAAGATAAATTAATAGGGGCGTATCATTTAAGTTGAGAGGGATTTTCTCCCACTGTATTCAACAGTGATGAGCTATATAGAGTACTTTGTTTGTCTTCTGGCTCTCTCTCATGGAAGGCATGAAGTAGCAGGAGGGAATCCTTCAAAAAGGTGAAATGATTAGATTGTAAGGAATAAAATAATGGAGTCTGAAGATACTGGCTTTATTTAACTTGTAGAAGAGCACTATAGATAAGTCTGGTTTTGAGGAAGTGGGGAGAAATGCTTTCTTTTAAGCAATTTAGAACAGTTTGAAAATTTTAGGGGGAAGCCTGCTTCAGTGAGTTGGGGTGGCAAGGCCTTCTTTGGAGTTCATCAACATACTTTAACTCTTCTCTACTAGTCGGAGTAGTCTGAACTGTTTTTTCAGCAAAGTCTGCTTGCAAGACCTTAAAACTTAGCTGTTCTGCAACTTCAGTATAACCGACTTAAATCTTGTTTTTATGGCCCTTTGGGTTGGATATGCTGCCATCCATAGTCCATGAGTAAACATTTCTCAAGTAGTTGTATCAGGAAAATGAGGTGGAGTAAGAGAGTTTGTGCATCTGAACTGGCGCTGGTGT
Source organism: Eublepharis macularius (assembly GCF_028583425.1). Lineage (NCBI taxonomy): Eukaryota > Metazoa > Chordata > Lepidosauria > Squamata > Eublepharidae > Eublepharis > Eublepharis macularius. The sequence continues at coordinate 125,766,431 of NC_072795.1, read as the reverse complement.
GATTGTTCTGCAGAAGGTGCTGTAGAGTGCTTCCATGTTGAAAACTGTAATTGAATTGGGGTTCTTCATTGCCAGTGTTCAAGACTAAGCGCAAGCATGCGTGGCCCTAAGTAAAGTTCCAGCTATAGAAGTGTTTATGTAGCCAAGGATGGTCTTCAAGCTGCCTTTGTTTCCCCCTCAGACCTTCTGCTGCTCAGCAGTTCATGCCTGGCCCAGCACCTGCCCCTGTTTCCCAGCCAGATACTTTCCAGTATGCGTCACCTCCAGCAAGCACACAGCAGCTGACCAATCATATGGCAGGAATGCAGATAGGCAGTGCTTCAACTTCAGCTTCCTCCCCAGCTGGCCTGGGCTATGGTGAGTTACTAGAACATCTGAATGCTGTTTACACAGATGGAATTAGTTTTCAGATTCTTTGAGAAGTGATCTAGGCTGGTATGGACAGATGGCTTCTGCAATGATTTCTGTGGGAGGGCTTGTAAGAGGGGAGGCAAGTGGATGGGTGAAATTGGGGTGAGAACAGAGGGGTGCAGTGGTAGCAGTAGGGAGAGAAGGCGTAAGACACAATGTGCCCAGGGTCCCACAAAACCTGAAACCAGCCCTCGGGATACAAGAAAAGGACCGGGCAATGTAAGAAACATTTTTTGTAGTTCTGAACCCTTTCTGACCTCCATAATTGTCATTGAATAGCTACAGAGATTGGTGTGTCTGTTTTTGATAAGTTCTCTTCTTTGAGATACGACATACATATTTCAGGGCTGAGGCTGGGGAAACTACAGTAAGCATTTTAGTAGAGCCCATGAGAGAGAGATGTGGAGAGGCTTTTATAAATGATTAAATGCAAGATCAAGGTGCGATTATAATTTCCCTTCTACTTCCCAGGTCCCCCTACATCAGTTCCACCTGCCTCAGGAAGTTTTAGTGCAACTGGATCTGGGCCATATGCACCTTATACAAGCCACGGACCCCTTCCCCTTAACCTGCCCCATGGATTGCCTCCTACCAGCCTGTCTCAGGGTCTTCCCATGGTACAGTCTGCTGTATCTGGTCCTCCATCAGCCCTGCACCTTCCCTCTCAGCCTCCAGGATTTGCCCCACCACCGATTTCTGCTGCGGCTGGAGTTTCCAGTTACTCGGCTGCTGCAGGAGTCTCAAGGCCTGCAACGATGCAGGGCACATTACCTGGACAGGCAGCTACGGGGATGCTGACTTCCCAGCCTAATCATGTGACTTCACCACCACCTATGGCAGGGCCACCCCCTGGACCACCAGTGACAAACTTGCAAGGACCACCGCCTCCCACCCATCCTTCCCAACCAGGATACGCACCGCAGCAGAATGGTATGTTTCGTGTACTGGGAGGGAAAGAGAAAGCAACGTTCAGTAGGATTCTCCTTTTCTCTAAAAAAAGTAATGGAAATGGGTAACTTACAGACCTAAGAACATTTTTCCTCCATTGTATCATAATACTAGGCGTTTGCCTATAATTTAAATCTTGGTTCTAAATGTCACAACTAGATTTCTTCCTTCAGCTTTTAAAAATTCTTCAAAGGAGATGAAACTGTAAATAAAAAGATGTGGTTTGGCTTCTTACTCGCCAACTGCTTTCTCCTGCATCCTGATGATGGAATTGCTTTGCTTCTTATCCTGGTCAAGAAAATGGATCAAAGTGGTGCTTGTAACTTTCATAGCCACTCTTTGTTCCTTTCTTGGAAGGTTCTTTCTTAAAAAAATGAGAATCACGCTGTCAAATGATTTTCTGGTCTGAAATGTGGCAGCTGAGGCCCATAGAATTTTATATGGGCATCTGCCAGCTACAATGCAAAATACATGATTATATATTTTTGGTTGCAGGTTAAATTGTTTCATCATAGAGGTCATTGGAAGACAAGAGGTTCAAACAATGTGAATCTTTAGGGCAGCAGAGTGGTTGGCTCCAGTGATGCGCAAGCAGGAACAAAAATGGACGTAGCGCAGTTTCACTTGTACAAGAACTTGTACAACACCTAGCACTTCACTCTCTTGATACAGTACCAGATATAGTACCAGTACAAGATCTTTCTCAGGTGGAAAAATGCAGGCAGGGATACAATAAGTTCGACTTAGCACAGGCAGCAACCACTGTCTTTTTCTTGCATTTCTGCTCGCTCTAGTGCAAGATGTAATTTCGCACTGGATCCAACCCAGTGCAGTAACAAACGATGGGAGAACCATCCCTTGCAAACTGATTTTTCCTTCATTTAACACAGAGAGTCTGCAAGCCTTTTATATTGATACCTTTAATACAGTTGTCAGAACATCACTCTAAAACTATTTATTTTCAGACAGGACATACTTCATTTTTTTTTAATTGAGCTCTAAACAAGTAACTGAATTGTTTTAAAATCAAGTTCACTTTGAGTTCAAACTTGATTTGTTTGAATCCTGATTGGAAGATATTAACTGTTGGAAGATACTAACTATTGATTATAAAATATGCTTACCAGCGATGGTGCATTGATTTTAGTATTTGTGGCTTTCCAGGGTCCTTTGGACAGAACAGAGGTACCCAGCCAAACTACAATGCAGCTTATTCTGGGCCGGCAAATTATGGGAGCCATCCAGGACCGCCGCCTGCACCGAAGCGTCTAGATCCAGACTCCATTCCTAGCCCGGTAAGTTAGTTGTGCTCATTTTCTAGACCAGCCTGTTTTGGAAAGTAAATTATGCCAAAGAGCAAAACTCCTCTCTGTCTTCTCTCCATTTGCTTTTCTTTCAACAGAAAAAGAGCCTGTTTACTACTTTTTCTGTGCAGGTGGCCAGTCCTGACCATCTCCTGAGATGTGCTCACCCAGGCAAACAAAGCATGAATTGAATGATTGCTTGTGTCGTTTATTTCAGTTCCTGTGAGAGCACATCATCTGGAGAAAAGTCGCAGAACTGTCTGTTTTATATGACTAGCTTGTTTGTGTGAATAGTATGAGTGTGCTCATATACACAAAAGAAATCTGCTTTGACCCCTGAAATGCATGTACGCAAGGTGTTCAGTCATTTGTTTGGCTCATACCAGTTGAGTGCTGGCTATTATTATTCCACACTGATGCTTTGTCAGAATGATGCTGCTGACCAGTTTAACATCATGTGCAAAATAGGTAACTGCAAACCAGTGGCCTGGATCCAAAGAAATGCATGAATTTCTCTTCAATCAAGGGAACTTGACAACATAGATTTCTTGAATGGCAGTCTTCCTTCTCTTCTAATCTGCATCCCCTCACCCATGCCACATAATTGTAAATCTCTGTTGGAATCAAGGGGTGTTCCAAAACCCATTGGCAGTAGGGTATACAAGGTCCTCAAAAGAAGAAATTGGTAATGCTACTTGTCCGGTCAATACCCTTGGCCATTGAAAATAGTTCTCTGGATCACAGCCACTGAATACTGATTTGGTGCATTTATTCTTGTTAAGAAACCTGTGAGATTATGTTCGTGTCTTGCTTTTTGCACACGTCTCAAGGAATTCCACAGTGGTATCTTTAGTTGAGCTGAGGGTCTGCTCTTCTTTAGATTTGATTTCTGGATGTTTCTGTGTGTAGTAGTATCTCACTTCTCTTCAACCAAAAACAAAGGAATGTGTTTAGCCCATACATGATGCTGCCGTAGGGTTGCCAAGTCCCCTTACCATTCTGGCAGGAGGCTGGGGACCTGGTGCTTACCTTTTTTGTGAGCCCAGCATGCTTCCAGGTGCTGTCATTGCGTGGATGCAGGCGCACCTGCGCACTTCTCAACAAGCCAATTTGAGCCCCAAAGTGGCCCACTGCAGAAGTGTGTGTGCGCTGTCAGAGAAGTACAATGATGTTGTGCTGCCCCGGGAGGCCTGTTCCTGTGCCCTTCTACCCCACTGGCCAGGTCTGTGGTGGCAGGGGGTGGAGTGTGAAATCGGGAGATCCCCTGCCCCCACCAGGAGAATGGGATCCCTATGCTGGCAGTCTGATTTGAAACAGGGCTATAAACTGGGGGCTGAGTAAGAAAAGTGGCAAAAAACAGTTGAAACGAGGCACAGTTCCTCACTTTTATTACTACCAGTCTCATCCTCTCCATTCCAGTGGGCTTAATGGTGGCTATAATGTTAGATGGTGGCAGAGGCAGCTTTGTGCTATTGCATTAACCTAATTTTTGCGGGGGAGGGGGAGTGAAGGGTATGCAAGCTTCTGCGTTGTAAGCTCCAAGCCTGCAGGTGATTAAATAGCGCCCCTTCTGTGCTCTTTGTTCAAATGAAATGTCAAGACGCCTTGCATCTGCGTTTTTAACTGTTTCGATCACCAAAGGCCAACTGAGTAAGAACCTGAACTGCCTGCTTGGTCAAAAGTGTATTCAGTCTAAGCACGTTTCCTTTTGGAGAGCAGATTTGTGGAAATGACGTGTGGAACTGAAACTTCCGTGGTTTCCCCCACTCTTACTGCATGACCTGATGTCCGTATGCATATATCTTAACAGTGGAAGCAGGGGAAGATAAGAGGAGTAACACGGCTTGTTACTTTTGTTTTACTATTCTCTCTTTTTTCCCTTTTTGTGGCATTGCTTTTGTCTTCTTTTTAACAAACAAACAAACAAAAAGCATCTCAATGAGCTGCCACCTCAGCAGAAACCCAGACACAGAATAGATCCCGATGCAATTCCTAGCCCAGTAAGTGCGGCGTCTCTGTCTGCTGTTGTCTGCATGTTGGTGACCGTCCATGTGTGTCTGCAAAGTAGCCTTTCCCCTTGCTAACTTCCCTGCCCCCTTGGTGTTCGTCCGTCATTACTCCCCACCTCTTTCTGCTCACAGCATTTTGATAAACAGAATAAAACACTTTGAACTGAAAATCCTTTTTCCATCACAAATCAAGGGGCAATAGAAGTTTGGCATTTGAAGAAGTTGATCATGAGGTGGTGTCTTCCTTTTCTAAACTCTACCTGCTTATACACAAAAGTACCTTTGAATAAAAGAGTTCTTTTTCGGTCAGCCTTTTAGTGTGAATTACGAGTAGATCTTTGGCGTAAACTACCCGAGATTATTACCAGGGCAAAGTATTTCTGTATGAATGGATATTTTCACAAGAACCACTGAAATGGATTAGAAATTCCCAGTGATTGGTGCATATTGCACACATAACAAATTATGTGTATAAGCACACGCACAAGTTATGTCTGAGCAAAAGCCCTCTTAAGCATGTTTCTTAATGTCAGGGTTTTTTAATACTTAAAAAAAACCTGAAGTCTAATTTTGTGAGATGTAGTAATTTGATTAACTGAAGAATCTATTGAAGTATTTCGTTTTGCGACAAGCTATTAAACGTTGTTTACTAACGGCTATATTGATAAGATAAAAATAATTAGTATACTTTGATTCTGGGAGACTTGTGAATGTCGCTTGTCTATTGCCCCTGTGTTGTTGTTGTCTTAGGAACGGGCTGAAGCTGGTCCCAACACTGACAGATTGGCAGTGTTGCTACAAACTTCAGTTTAGTTTGTAGTGCTGGAACGGAAAGGTTTCTTCTAGGCATGGGCAAATTGCCTTTGTGTGCTGCCTTCTTCTTGGCATGATTCAGATATCAGAGATACGGGTACTCTTGCCTCAGGAGACATGCCAGTAAGATAAGCAATTTCATGGGGAGGGAGGGAAGTTTCCAGTTGAAAACATGAAGTGCGATGCCATGCTAGTATACAAATGCAGTTAGTTAAGTTAACTTACAACGTAAGGATTTGCAAAGACTCGTAGCTTTTCCGTATTATTTTTCTCTGCACAAGTTGCAATCCAAGAATGAGATTTTAGTAGCGTAGCACCATAAAACATTCCAGGTCAACCATAAACTTGTTTTGGTCTTGAATTTGAAGGAATTGGAAGCTGAATTCTGAGTCCCAGAGGCTTGTGGCTGCCCCTTCAGATTATAGACTCCTCTCATGCGGCTCATTGCTGTGTTTAATACTGAGTGCTCACTGCATTCCTGGCACTGAGCAGAACCTCTAAGGTGACATGAGCCTGGGGGATCTCAGTCTAAACATGACAGGATAAAATGTGAGGCGCAACTCCTCATTTTAAAAAAGGCAACAACAGTGGAGTAGGTTACTTGGCAACAGAAAAGTATTCAGTATAACTAAGAGGGAAGAATCAATGAGCTGTATCCTATTGCTCTATATCCAGCACTGTGGAGACTTCCTCCAACCCTTCCACATTTAGCTGAGAGGAGTGGTAGGATACGGCACCATAACAAATGAAAAAGAGTTATCCGGAACCTCATCAAAAATGCTCAGGAGTCCACAGATGGCAATTTGCAGAATGCAGCTGCAGGGCTTTGGCATGAAATCCTCAAACTCAGCTGGATGCAGTGGCAACGGAAATTGAGTAACGTGAATTTGGGCCACGTTTTAGATGAGTGGGCCTGTTGTCTGGAAATGCGAGCGTTGTCGTGCCAGATGTGTTTCGCTGTCTTTGAGTAGGTTATTTTCTTTTCCCCAAACCCGGCACATGCAAACAGATAGAAACTTAAACCATGAGCCGTTTACTGTTTGATGATCGATTATAAATCCTGTCGGCTGCAGCTTAATTTGTATGGTGTATTGATCAGCTTTCATACAGCATCCCCCCCCCCCCACATTGCTAACCTGCGTCCTCCTGTTCTGTAGATACAAGTAATTGAAGATGACAGGAATAATCGTGGATCAGAGCCCTTCGTCACAGGAGTCCGAGGGCAAGTCCCGCCCCTTGTTACTACCAATTTCTTGGTCAAAGATCAAGGTAAAACGACGTTTACTAAGTTGATGATGAGTGAGCCAAAAAGACAAAGTTGTTCCTTCGCACAAACATGGCCATCTAGCTTCGGATAGTACTTCACAGGACTAGCCGATCGTATGTTCAAAAGCCCTCGGGGTGTCTCCTGTTTGCAAAAACAACCAACCATCTGCAAACTCTACAGTATGGAATGAGCAAACTGAGCAGCCTGCAGCAAGATAGTTAATTCCGTTTTCTCTGTGCTAGCAAGAGAGTTGCAAGGGGCAGAGGTAGTCAAAGCGTTCTAAAAACTGTGTCTCTGTAAGACCAACATGCTGGAGCATCTGCTTTCCTTACCGAAAAAGCCAGTTTTAGAACAGTAGCTCTATGTGTCCGTAGCACCAAGAAGTGCCCCAGAAATCAGTCAGTTTATTGGAGCATGAGCTCTGAAAGGTGCCAGCTGCTTCGTTGGCATTGGTGAATTGGAAGCCTAAAACAAATTTAAACCTGTAAAATTGCTGAGTTTTTGTAGGGAGGGGAGGATGCCATCCATGAATGGGTTGCTGTGCTCCCTTTTTAAAGACACAAGGCATTTCAACGATTACAATATACAGTAGCCATAAATCTCAGTGATTGTTTGCTTTTTGTTAATTATGGGGGTTTTTTGCACTGTGGTCCTGGTTTGTTTTTCGGCCCCTTTTAAAGCTGCCAGAGCCTGCCTGACCTGATGTGGGGTTGGGGGGTAGTGGGGAATCCCGAGCACTTCCCAAAAATGTATTAGTAGGTATTAAGTCGCAGGATTCAGCTTATGCTCCATCCTGCCTCTAATATGTTAAAGACTGTAGTGCCCCTTCAGTTCTTAGGCTGGGTGTTCCTTGGCCTCTGCCAGGTTGGCATCAGCAGCGGTCGCTCCGGACTTTGTTTGGGCTCATATCCTGCAGTGCTGCTTGAAGCTTCACTTAATGTATCATATGATATGGCCTAACTGCCCATGTGCAACAATAGATCAGCTCTGCTATTTCTGCGCTGTTTCTCTTTCTCATATAGGGAGTGGTCGTGGTTCACCGGTAGAGCCACCTACTTTGCATGAAAAGGGCCCCAGGTTCCATCCCCATCTCCATTTAAAAGCATCAGGTGATATGAAATGGCTTCTACCTGAGACCCCAGTCTCAAGTCAAAGAAGACAAGACTGATCTGGATAGGCACGTTGGTCTGACTCGTGTGTTCATTTGTGACTGATAGCCAAAAAGGATCCCTTAGAATGCTTTTCCTCTTGATAGTTGCTTGGGGGTTCTTGGGATTCTCCTATCCCCCAGGGTTTGTTTTCCTAACCTGCATTTTATCTGGGAGTCAACTTGATTTCTTCCCACCTGGCACAGTCAAACATTAGGTTTATAGCTCTCCTTGCCCAATGAAATTTTGAATAAAGGGTGCTTATAACTCCTGCTTCTTGGCAAACAAATACAGAACGGCAAAAGTTAACTGCCATCATAGCTGAATGCTCTTAGAAGTCCTAACTCTGGAGGCGACTTCCCAGTTCCTGTTCTTCTGCCTACTTAGTGAGTTTGGTTTCTTTAAAGCCCCGAAGCCAGACTTTACATCATCAGGAAGTGTTGCATCTCTTCATAAGCTGACAGCTTGGTATTGATGAACAGAGCTTTGATTTCTTCCTCTTTTCTTTTCCAGGTAACGCAAGTCCCCGCTACATAAGATGTACATCATACAATATTCCATGTACCTCAGATATGGCTAAGCAGTCCCAAGTTCCTCTTGCTGCAGTCATAAAGCCATTGGCTACTTTACCTTCAGAAGAGGTGAGGTTGATAACCTGAGCCTTCCTATGAGAGAAGTCATGCCAGAAAATTTTGTTGGGGCATGTGTGTTTGTGTTCGTGAGACAACATTGCCAGGGGCGGGTGGGTGCTACACTGGAGTTTAGTACATCTTGTGTACCTGTGCACATGCAAGTTCCATGTGTTTGGCTCTGACGTAAATCAGAACAATGGTTTTGATTGAATTAAGTGTGCATGTCTGAATTTGGGCCACTACACTGTGTTCAACCAAGACACTGCTTTCATACATAACATAAAACTGGAATTAAGATTAACTGTGGTTAATAAACCAGTTTGATATCCCAGCTGTGGGTCTTGGTTTAAGGTATCAGAACTAACCACAGTTAAGAGTAGGGAGTGTGCCCAAAAATAATCCAGAGGATTTGGGTTTCAAGGGTATCAAAAAAATTGATATCCCTGAAATCTGGGTCAGATTCTTTAATTCAGGCTAGAAAATCCTGAATTTATCTGGCCGTTATTCCCTATGGGGAAAATTCTCTGGAGGGTTTGGGGGAGTAATTTTCAAGCAAATGCCACCAACTTTGCAGGGAACCTACTACTGACTGTCCACTAAAGACCCCTCGAATTTCAGAAAGATTGGACCTCGAGGTCCAGTTATGTGGTCCCCTGAATAAGCTGCCCTCAGCCAGTGTCCATTGTTTCCTATGGGAGAAACATTTCCAAGCCTTTTAAACTCCGCAGCTCCCCCCCTTGCTTGGGATTCTCTGGTTTGACATAACGCCCTTGCAGCCTTATTGTTGTCAAACCAGAGAATCCCTCTACTGAAGCAAAGGAGTATGAGGCTTGTCAAGCCATGGAGTTTAAAAGGCTACCAGCAGCAATGGCAGCTTCAGGGGCTCTTTCAGAGCTCAGGCGGGGGTGGAGGGGCAGGATGGGAATCTCCCCCACCCTGCCAGCCTTACCTCACTCTCCTGCTGTGGTGCGGAGCCATCCGTTAGTACCACTGACCAATGTCATACCAGAGAATCCCAGATCCAAACTCAAGCGGGGGGGGGGCGGGCGTGAGGCTAGCCAAGCTGCAGTGTTTAAAAGGCGACCGGCAGCAGTGGCAGCTTGAAGGGCTCTTTCGGAGCTCGGGCAGGGATTGAGGGGCAGGATGGAACGGGAATCCACTATGCCTGCGGCCTCGTATCCTGCCCTGCCAGCCTCACCCTGCTCTCCTGTCGTGGCCCAGAGCTCGGTTCCGCTTGCACCACTGCCACCTTGCTTGCTGCTGTTCCGTCTCTGCTGTGGCTGCTTGCCTCAGCTGCCTACAGCCAGGTAATCTGGCCCAGCAGAGTCCAGCTGCCCAGATCGGATCCAGGATTCTTCGGTGTGAACTGGCCTAGCTGGTTTATGCTGGACTGGCATAAATCCAGCCATTTTGCTGGTTTGCGAACCCCAGACCCCACACACCCCTAGTTTAAGAGTTGGTGGCGTTGAGTCATACGATTAACTGCAGTTCGTTCAATTAAACCATGGTTTCATGTTGTGTCTGAGCTGATACGTAATGGTGACTGTAGTTTCATGCGATGCAAAGAGTGTGGACGCCCTGATTTGTTCGCCGAATCGCCCCTGTTCACTCCCCAAAACAGACACCCTGAGGAAAGCAGCATTTGTCAAAAGAAGCCAGGATTTAAGTGAGACTATCTGCAGGCTGAATCCTGGTTTCACAGACTAACCGTAGTTAATGCAAAACCATGGTTTATTTTATGGCTGAGCTGAGCCTGTCCCTTCCCTGCATTCTGTTTCTAGTTGTATTACCACATAGCAGCAGAGTAGAAGCCAGGAGCTGGCCTTCTTATGCAAGATAACTGCAGCCTGCTCTTGCCATTCAAGATCAAAACTGGTCATGGAGTAATATGATACCATCTAGGTATTGAACTCGTTGCAACTTCTATTAGTGTAGTTCAGTAGCCTCCTTTCTGAATCTAATGGATTAGATGCATATTTAGGTTAATCTTCATGCTTTTGGAAGTCCTTTAAATCAAATGCGGTTTTGTTTAGAGGAGAGATGGAGAAACCTTGCGGAGGTCACTGAAAATCTTTTATAGAGCCTCTCTCACATCTTTTTTTCAGTTTAGCAAATGTTGCTTCCACTGTCCAAGCGCTTGGCCAGCAGCTGTGTCCTTCACCTGTTAAAGGAAATAGGACACTTTAAACCAGTTAATGTTTAGGGGAGTATGCAGGGAAAGGGGTGTTGAAGTGGGGCTAGCAAAAACCCAACTTTCAGCATCTTTGAAATGCAGCACCTGCTCTTTAGGGGAAACTTTGTTCCTTAGAGCAAGCAGGCAGTTTGCTCCTTTCAGACTGTATCTCAGGTCATAGCACTGTCAGTGCACTAAATACAAGAGAACAGGTACTGATTCTGGTTCTCTGCTAGTAGTAAAACTGTTACCCTGTTCATCTCTCTCTCGATTTAAGTGCTTTTAATTGAACAGAAGCTGGTTCAGTAAAGAACAGGTCACATTTTAGCGATACAGAACTTAATACTTAATGAAAACCTGTTGTCTAAAAGCTTGCCTGTTCCTTCTGCCAACTGAACTTTATCCTATAAAAAGTTAGCATAATTAGCATGCATAATTCAGACCCTGGGATGCACATAATGACACAACAGTTTATATGTAGAGCAGTGGGTTCCTGTATAACTTGCCTGCACTTGGGGGTTATCTTTTAAGACCCTGTTCCAGATAGCCCCACCTTCTGGGGTTAGGTAGCTGGCAGATGATGACTGGAGGACAGGACCTTGGCTGTCGCAGTTGTGGAATATCATCCCCAGAGACACCCACTCGATCCCAAGCTGAATCCTCCTTTAGGCATCCATTTAAAACTTTTCTGTTCTGTTGGGCATTCAGGTGATGACTGCCTCAGAATTTCTCTGTCATTTAGTAGTTCTGCTATTTTATGCTTCATGTTTTTAGGCTGTTTGCATTTATTTTTATTTGTAAGCCACTTCCTGAATATTTTTAGAGTGGAAAGGTAGGGGAGAATCTAAGCTAACGGAATAAAACTAGAAGTTTTTTGGTTGCATGGAGATGAGAAGAAGTGAATAAAAGTATAAATGGACGTGGTAATAGTCCGATGAAGAGAATGGTGGCTCATTTGTGTCTTGTCCCCAAGCTGTGCTTTGTCGTATTTCTCCCCCATGACAAAGGGTTCAAAGATTTAAGTGTGTAGTCTTCCTTAAGTAGGATTAATTTAACAGCTGCAAGCTTGGAATGGAGGATTTCCGGAGAAAAGGTTTTCCTCCCCTTTGTCCTGCACCCCCCTTAGAGGACGGAGGATGTAGTTGCTGTGTAGAAAGATCAGCTGTGTAAAACTATTATAGGACAGATGTAGGAAAGGGCTTGTCATGTGCCTGACACAAACCGTAATGTGCAGAAGGCATGGTGTGAGATACTGGTCACCTGTTAGGGAAGGAAAAGGGGCTCTTTAAATAGCCTCAGCGCCCACATTCTTTTTCTTCCTTTCCAGGCTCCTCCTTATTTGGTAGACCTTGGGGAATTGGGTCCTATCCGGTGTAATAGGTGCAAAGCCTATATGTGCCCTTTTATGCAATTCATTGAAGGTGGACGAAGATTCCAGTGCTGTTTCTGTAGCTGCGTCACCGAGGGTAAGCTTTTTTTCCTGCTAGGAGGCAATCAGGGAGGATGGACAATGAGGTCCCTGTTCCCGCTGCAAAGAGAAAATCACTCTGTTACCCTAAGCCCAGAATTTAAGGCAGATGCAGTTCTTTACACAAGAGCATCAACAATTTATGTAACAAACTTCCGGTGATTTAATTACTGTTACGTAGACTGTTGCTCTTGTGTAAAGAGCTGCATCTGTCTTAAACGATTTAGTTAAGATGGTGGCCTTTTATGCATGTGGCATTTTGTTTTTGCTTATGGACTTTTTATTTATTAATTTATTTATAGGCCACCTTTCACACTGAGACCTAAAGCAGATTACACACTGTAATTCAATATGATCAAGAACAGGGGCATGCGTTGAGCGTCCTTCTGCTCTTGTGCATCTGAAGGTTGCACTATGGCTATAGTAGATCTTTCTCCAGTTCATGCCTGTATTGTCAGGGTAGTGTAAATGCACTGGGGAAGTGGAGAGTGAATGCAGAATTCAGCTTTCTTTTGCATTTTTTAAGTAAAGGTTTTATTTAAAAAGAAAAGATATAAATAACAGTAGAAAGTGCATAGACACTTATACAAAGCACTACATTTGAATTAGATTTAAACTACAACAGAAAAATATATTCAAAGTATATAACAGCACAACTAGATTATATAATAGCCCTCTTCCCCTCTTTTTAATCAGAATTCAGCTTTCTGAGAATCTTCGCTTTCATTTTTAAACAGGTTTTTATTTTGCTGCATTTATATCCTGCCTTTCTCCTCAGTAGGGACCCAAAGCAGCTTACAACATCCTCCCCTCCTCTATTTTACACTCACAACAGCAGCCCGGAGAGGTCAGCTACACTGGAAGAAAGGGACTGGCCCAAACTCATGCAGAAAATGTCCCGGGCAGAATAGGGATTGGACGCTGGGTCTTGCAGTTCATTGTCTGACCCTCTAAGCACTCCACTGCACTGGCTCTTTTTAGCCCTTGTGGGTAGTAAGGACGTGTGCAGGCAATGTTTGCTGAGATCTCAGAAGCCAGAAATTGCCCCCCCCCCCAAATTTCAGTGGTTGTGAAGCAAGGTTTTAGTGACTTGCTTGGCTCCTTGCAGAATAAATTATGCCAGTGAAGAAATAAATCTGTTGCCTAACATAATACCTCCTGGGCAATTTTAGCTTTCTTGGGCCAGTCTGTGAACCTTGTAGGCACAGTTTTTGTTTATAATGCTGTGCCTTCTCTTAGCAGCTCATGTAGGAATGCCAGAGACCTCAAGGGGGCAAGATGACAAATGTGGCCTGCTATGTTTCTGGAATTAGTTGATCAAAGATGGATTATAAAGCTCAAACACAATGGTTTCATAGGCGTAGATATCACTCGGTCCTGTTTGTTCTCTGAAATAACTGCTTTGTATTGATATTGAAGTGCGTTCTTACTTAGAATGCATATAATTTGGGGACGTTATTAAGACTGTGTATGCTTTGCAGCAGGAAACAATGATTTCTGTCACAACATAGGCTGTGCTAAGAAACAACCCCCAAGCAGCGTTGAAAATGGGGATAGCCAGGTGTAGGCATGCAGGAGCCTCTGGCTGTGACCCCCTAAGGATCTCTCTTCTCCCCTGATCACTGCAAATGCTTCGCAGGGGAAGACACTGTTCCCTCATCAGACGCTGGGAAAGGAAGGAGGGCAGCTGGAGGACGAGAGACAAGACTGTTTCTCCAGCCCCTTGGCCAGGGCTGTAGAAACTCTTCATTCGGATCAGACTGACAAAGAACAGCAAGATCTAAAGCCGTCTGTTACTTCCTCTCCAGCAGCTCCTCTCCCACTTCTCCTTCCGATCCTCTTCCAGCTGGTTTTGATAAACTTATTTGCGGCGCTAACCATCTAATGCCAGATTGCGTTAATTCAGATTTTTTCCCCCCCTTACGTACCTAGCGTTCAGTTCTCTCTGCAGGCTCTTGCTCATGTGGGAACAGGAGAATAGCTTGTGCTGCAATTTTGCGTTCTAGGATTTTTTTTTTTATAGTTTTAGTTCCTTGGCAGCAGTTCTATTTTTTTTTTTTTAGTGGAAAAGTTTCTTAGTTTGTGTACGGGAGGGAAGGGAGAGGCCCTCTTCTCCTCAGGATTGGAGTCTCTTTCCCCACCCCCACCCCAGTGATTACTGCCAGACTAACTGATTTCATTCCCTTGAAAAGAAGTTCTTGGGCAACTGCAGAATTTCAATATTTCCATCATTCTGCACGGAATATTTATGGGGACTCCTTCCCCACAAATGTTTCCTCCTAAAACTTCATTGTACCTATCTCAGCAGCCTTAATAGCTAGAAACTTGCTTTTTATAAATAATGAAAGCTAAGGTTCTAAACAGCCTAAATTCTGCCCGGTGCTAATTTCTATATGAGTGCAGTCTGAAAGATTTACAGAGATCTGTATCTGATGCTTCTGGAGGGTGGTTCAGATGTGTTTCTTTCTCAGCACAAGTTTACTCAAGTCCATCCCAGGGACTCACCAAACAGAACAATATGATCCATGAGTACTGATCGACTGTAGTGTGCGTGAACTTGAGCTGCTGGCTTGAAAAAAGAAGTCTAATATGCACAACTGCTGAGAATACAACAAGAGGCTGGATCCAGCAAACATTTGAAAGACTTGTGCCATCTCCCAGTGTCTGTTATACTCTTTCTGGAGTGTATCTAAGCCTGCCAATTCCTTGGCAGGATAGTGATGTGTGTGTGTGGAGGGGCAGGGAGGTAAGAAAGCACTCAGGGATTTCCCCCCTCTATTCCACAGTGCCATCTCACTACTTCCAGCACTTGGATCACACAGGCCGGCGAGTAGATTGCTACGACCGGCCAGAGTTATCACTGGGATCATATGAATTCTTGGCAACTGTTGACTACTGCAAGGTATGGCTGCTCTTAAGCAGAGTGAAAGTAAACATCTACCCGTTCCTTAGCACTTAGGCAGAGAAGAATGTGTTTTAGGCTTTATAGATCTGAAGTGCTCTGTCTTACTTTGCCCTGGGGGGAATGTACCAGGCTGAACTCTTTCAAGCTAAAGTCTAGATATATGCAAGGAGAGGGTGGTTGTCTTACCCAAGAGTTAGGCTTCTGGTTCTTAAACTTTTACATATGCAGAAGTTGCTGTGTGTTGACCCAACTGTGGAAAGCCCTTCCAGAGCGTGAGCTCTGGAATGCCTTTAAATGTGTTTCTATTCTTGTTGGAAGGTTTATCATTCTTGTTTCCATTTCTTGATTGCTCACGTCAGATACTTAGAGCAGAAAACATTATGGCAAATTTTAAAATGTTACATATAGAATTCAGTCGGTTAAAACAGGAACAGAAGCTTCTAAAAAAGGGGCTTCATCTCTCCCTCCCCCTGTCTTCAGCCACCCCAAATAGAAAGCACTTGACACTTAAAAATATTAATCTTTTGAGTTTTCATGTAGGGAGGTAAGCCACATGTTTGGAGATTGTAAGTTCTCATTCAGGTGGAATATCTTACCGTCCTCCTTTATGTAGCTAGCCTGTCTTAAAGCTTGATGGTCTCGTTAGCCCTTGGCTTACGTTTTGTACCCTGGCTAAGGCTATGAGTTGGATCTGTCCTATGGCTTTTTACGACATAAACACAGGTATAGTGCAGGGTAAGGCACCGGCTTGTCACAGCTGGGACTGTGTGCAGTAGAGCACCATTGTGTTATAACTGCAGTGCACAGGTATGCATGTTGGTAATAACGTTCTTTGCTACATTTCCCTGCAGAACAACAAGTTTCCCAATCCCCCTGCCTTTATTTTCATGATTGATGTGTCATACAATGCAGTAAGGAGTGGTTTGGTAAGGCTGATATGTGAAGAGTTGAAGACTCTCCTGGATTACTTACCCAGGTAACTTTGCAGATGAAACGGATGGTCCTGAAAGGTGGAGATTTAAGGCAGTGGGTTGGATCCAGCCTTAGGTGTCTGCTAATGGAAGGCACTTCCACCAGTGGACCAGAACTTTTCCTGCCTCTGTTTTTTCTCCTGAAGCCAATTGATTCCCCCCAAATGCTGCTCCTGGGGGGACAGGGGGACCTGCATAAACAGCCTGAGGGGTAAATGGGGGGGGGCGTGGTCTGCAGCAGAAAGGGGAACATTTGTCTCAGAAAATTTAGTTTGGATCCAACCTGTGAGATTGTTGTGGGATGCAAACTTCTAAAGAGAACTTGACTGTGAGGGTTATACTGATTATGCTAGTTATAGGATTCATTCAGCATCCTGTGCTGTTGTTCTGCAGGCCCAGTGCTAGTCATTCCTAATCTCTCTCCCCACCCCACCCCCTTCTTACAGGGAAGGAAACATGGAAGAATCGGCCATCCGAGTGGGCTTTGTCACTTACAACAAAGTTCTGCACTTCTATAATGTGAAGAGCTCCCTGGCCCAGCCTCAGATGATGGTTGTGTCCGACGTAGCAGATATGTTTGTACCTCTGCTTGATGGCTTCCTGGTGAACGTTAATGAGTCCCGCTCAGTTTTCACAAGGTAAATACGACTGAGGAGCCTGCTATGTCCTGGTAACCTGTTGGAGCACATCAAGTAGTTTGCTCGCCAATACTTAAATGTAAACAAGAGATGGTGTTAACATTTTGAAACGTGTGAAAAATAAATGTTATTTTGAGGATGGGGGTTGAGAAAAGGGATCTTTCTCGGCGCTGGGCTGGTTCTGCCTCTGTTGTAGATACTTGCACAGCTCTCCATTCATTTAGAAGGAGGGACTCCAGAAGAGGTCTGTACAGTTTCCCAGAAATATAAGATCTCTCCTTTGTATCCTTTTAAAATCATTCATAATGGTAAAAAGGACTGATAAGTTCTAATAATTTACTGATGGTTAGGAACAAGTTGTTCCCTTTTAGATAGTGAAACCTGAAGAGAGAGCTCCAGTTCAAGCCTTGAAGCACTGTTTTAGCTTTGGAGGAGGAGAGGCTGAAAGCTACTTTTAATTGCTGAGTAACCAGCCCACACCTACTCTAAAGGCCTGTATTGCCAAGAGGCAATGGTTCTCTGTGATGTGGAGAACAATGAACACACAGTGGGAAAGGAAATAAGATTTATTTAAGTAATCAAGAGAAGTTTATGCCCTGACCGGACCAGCCCAAGCAAGCCCAATCTCGTCAGATCTCGGAAGCAAAGCAGGGTTGGCCTTGGCTAGTAATTGGATGGGAGACCTCCAATGAAGACCAGGGTAGCCGAGGCAGGCAATGCCAAACCACCTCTGTTAGTCTTTTGCCATCAAAAAATCCCACCAGGAGTCTCCGTAAGTCACTATGACTTGTCAGCATTCTCCACTAACACAGAGAAGTCTACAGGAAAGAAATCGTATTCACAGAAGAATCAGTGCAGGAGAATAATACATGCTCATGTCCCTTCAACCACATGGAGTCCCTGAAGTATAAAAGCAGGCAGGCCTCCCTCTGGCAAAATGCACAGCACTGCGCTGTCTGGGCTGAGATTTCACTGCTGGGGCAGTCCCGTGCAACTTACGTAGATTTCAGGATACTTTGGGGGAGGGTGTGGGTGTGTGGGTGTGGGTGTGGGTGTGGGTGGAGACTCCTGATTGCATCCAAGGCCGACGATAAACAGTGGATGTGGTGAGCATCCAATGCAGGGAGTGATACTATCCGCACGTTTAACAAGATCTGGAGAGAGAGAGAAAAAAAATCTCCAGGACAATTCAAAATATTCAGGCCTGGCTCCCAAGGCAAGTTAGGCACAAGGTGGAGGAACGGAGAACACCACTGACCCCTCGGATTGACAAAAGTCAGAGGTGCCTCTTGGGAGGCCGTGGCTTCTGCTACTCCAGGGCTGATACAGCATTGCCCTTGTAGGATCTCTACCACAGCCAGGTTAAGCTGTGGCAGCAACAATGAAATTGATTAGCAATAAATTCAGGAGAGACCAAAGGAGATTTTTTTTTTTTTTTACACAATGGCTGATGAAAGTGTGGAATTTACTGGCAGTGGATATACTGATGGCTGCAGGCATAGGTGGCTTTAAAAGGGGGATCAGATAGGTTCATAGCGGGAGAGGCCCTTCAGAGATTACTAGTTAGGGTGACTAAGAGAAAACTCCATAGCCGGAGGCAGCAAACCTGTGGATGCCGGTGCTCAGAGGACATCATCAGGGGGAGGCCTTGTCCTCTGGGCCCTCTGGGCAACTGGTTGGCCATTGTGTGTGAGACAGAACGCTGGACTAGATGGTCCGCTGGTCTGATCCTGCAGGCTGTTTCTGCTGTACTTAGAGTCCTTGCTGGCTTTGAAATCGCCTTTTGGTTTTCCACGCTTTGCTTTGCAGCTTACTGGACCAGATCCCTGAAATGTTTGCTGATACAAGAGAAACAGAAACTGTGTTTGCTCCTGTGATTCAGGCTGGCATGGAGGCACTAAAGGTTTGTGTTTGTCCTCGGCTGAAATGGCCTGTCTCTGCCGTGCCGTCATCCTGCATTGCTGTAATATGTTTAGACATTTGCTTCCTAATCTTGCTGAAATACAAGTGTTTCTGTGGCGTTTCAGCTGTAGTTCAAATGTATTCGAGATTCTAAAAAATGTACGCGTGAGTGAACCTTGCAAGCAGTTGGGTTTTGTATAGAAACATCACACGCCCGTCGTACTGCTTGGGGTTCATGGCCTTTTCTCCCCCATATTTATTTTCTTTCTGTGTATGCATATCTGCTGTTGAAATGCTTCTATGATCTACGCTAACATAAGCAGAACGCACGGGGGAATAACCGCTTAAGACGCTTGAAGGCTTTTTTTTGTGGGAGGGTATTTTAAAAACTGTTGAATTAGTTGAGGACATTTAGCAGGTGTTGATGGCAGATGGTCAAGGGTCTTGAGCCGGATTGCCTTTTGAAAGCTTGTCCTTGCAAGCGTCAGTTTAGAAAGCTTTCCTGACTGTATGCTGGCGCTTTGACATGCCTTCTAAAGACCCATGCCAAGTAGAATTCAGCCTTATAGGTCAGAACCGGCAGCGTGGGCTTCAAGAATTGCCTCCCGTTGCAAACTGTGGCTTCTAGCACCTGCTGCTATGAGAGTTTTCTTATTTCTTGCTTCTTTTGTCAGCTTTCGAACTCTTCCCTCAGGAAAACACGGTGGGTTGGACCCTTCCACTATTTCACACTCTCACCCAGTTTCCCTCCTCACCCCACCCTGTTTGGCTTTTTTCCCCATGGGTCCCATGTTCCACGGCAAAGCATTTTTGGTAGTCAAGAGGAGCCACTTCTCTTTCTTTTCCGGAAGAAAAACTGGTAGGATTCGACCCCCAACTGCCTTTGCATACATGCCAGGAACTAGTGAGATTAGTGTAACCAGTGCCCTGCTCTTTGGAGGGCCTCTTCGTATTCATTTATCACTTTTATAGATGTACTGGTGGAGCTGCATACCTCGTAATCTGACGAGCAAACTGTGTGTGTTCTTCCTGTGTTTCACATAGCGAGAGTAGACATTTCAAAGATGAACACTTGGGATGGCAGGCAGTTTCAGGATACGGCAGTCCTTCGTTCTGCTGCTCTTGGAAAGTGAACCTGGAATGTAATCGCTTTTTTAAAATGGCCTTTCATGCTTTAGTCCAAAAAGTGCAATAGAGTTTTTTTTGAGAACGGGCGAGTCCCTTGGCTTTCATGTTTGCATCTTGTTTAAGGACTTCTGCCCACTGTGTTTCAGGCGGCGGAATGTGCTGGCAAGCTGTTCATATTTCACACATCACTGCCCATTGCAGAGGCCCCAGGGAAGTTGAAGAACAGAGATGACAAGAAACTGATCAACACGGATAAAGAAAAGGTAACTGTTTGCTTTTTGTTTTCCTTTAAGGAAAGAAGAGAGAATTAAGGAGGGACTGTTGGTGCAACATCTCACGTAGTTGAGTGTAGATCCCTGTTTCTCTTTCAATAACCGCACAATGTTCTGGGCGCCATGGTCAGTACCAGAGGAGCATCCTGGTTTGAAGTTCTGTGCTGGTTGTAGCACCTGTTATAATAGAGGGAAAAGGGGGAAATGAAGTTTGGGTCGGGGTGTGTGTTTGAATGAGGTGGCTCCTAAGGAAGAAGTAGGAAGAAAGGCTTTCGATTTGCATCTCTTCCTCTGATACTGTAGGCAACTGGCTAGTACATGAGCCTGTGTGCGAGGCACAGTGCAACCAGTGAGCCACAATTAGTACAGCCAACAGCATAAAATACTGTTAAATGCGCAGGCAAATAAGAAGGGCTTTGACTGGAACAGGCAAAGACCCAGACAGAAAGCAGCAGTTGAGTCTCTTTGAATGGAACTCTTTGAGTTCCATTAGGCAGAGAAAGCCATCTCCCTGCTTGCAGCCCGCCTCTCCTTTTTGAAGGCAGGGGCACCTTCAAGAGAAGGGCACTATTTGACATTATGAATTGATGGGTGTGTTTGTGTGGGATGGGGTGCATTTTGTGCGCCTTGGACTCAAAGCTGACTTAAAGGTTGGCACAGAAACTTTGTGTTGTGCCCAGGAACAAGAGCATGCATCCAAGTGGATGGACACTTGATGCTAGCATGATACCCTTCTGTGGGAAATCTCAGTCATGTGGCAGCTAGATAGCCTTCAAAGGCAGCCCCTTGTGAAATGGGTTGTAGTTACCTAACTTGGATGGAAGCAATTTCTCTTCGTGCTGTTACTGCAGCTAGTCTTTTGTTGAAGACGTTCTGTATCTGATCGCTACTGTATGTGCAACACTTGTGAAAAGATGGTCAAGATCTCACTTTTTCTCTCGGCAAAATGTACATTTCGACTTTACAGTTCCCCCTTTGAGTGCTGGAAATCTTAATTTAGGGTTGGCTTCTGGTATTTGAAAGCGTATTGCCTGTCTCTATTTCACCTTTGGAGTGGGCCCTAAATGTTCGCTTGGCAAAACATGCTGGACAAAAGCTGAGCATTTTGTCTTGAGCATCTTGAGCATTGAGCATTTTTCAATACTTTAAAGCTGTTTTCCAAAGTATTTTAGTTTGGTCTAGGAAATCAAGCTTTTGCAGCTTGTGGCTAATATGACCAGACGAGGTCCTATTAGCACACCTGCCTTTATCCTTCCTATCTTCTGTTGCCTGCTGGGAATTGCAAACATCAATCATGCTTCAGAAACTCGTGAAGGGCAAACTTTACAAATACAAGCAAAAGAATAAACCTGTAGTTATTTGGATACAGCAGCAGCAAGCTTACCTGACTACTCTTGAAGTTAATTTAGAGCAAAGGACAGCTGTGTTTCAGACCCTCTGTTCCTTTTGCAAGTTAATTAAGTTTTGCAGTATCCAAGTTTGGGTCACTTGTGATCTTGGAAGTTGTTTTTTGTGAGAGTGCAGTAATAGACGTATGCTCTCTGTACAATCTTCAAGCATAGCAATCAGCAGTGAAGCATTTTAGTACCCTAGAAATACAATCTGAAAAATGATATTTCCACCGCTGGTCATGGAAGGATGGGGGAGTGCTTTAAAGGGATCCTAACCACTGTATCCCAAGCAGCACTTGCTTTCCGGCTGCTGCCTGCTTTACTCCCTGGAAAGACCTGTTCCTGGAAGTCAGGGAGCCATAGTAACAGTGTGGGATGCCTGCTGGAGATTTGCAGGGGAAGGAAGGAACTGGAGATCTACTACCGGCAGAAGCACCACTTGCAGTAACAAAAGGAGCCTTAAGACCCCTTGTTTTTCTTCTCAAGTTGGCAAGGTAGTATATATGCAATATATTTTTGGCCCCTTTCTCCTTTCTGATCTCTCTGCTTTACATTTTTCCCTCCCTAGACTCTGTTTCAGCCTCAGACAAGTTTCTACAGCAACTTAGCCAAGGAATGTGTAGCACAAGGGTGCTGTGTGGATCTGTTCCTTTTCCCAAACCAGTACTTGGATGTGGCTACCTTGGGAGTCGTTCCTTATCAGACAGGTGGCTCTGTTTATAAATATGCCTATTTCCAGGTATGGCGCATTTGGCTGTGCAGCGTCTGCTCAGTATTTGATTGTATGTGTAGTTGAAGTGATAGCGGTTGCTGTACTGATCTAAAAGGACAGAAGATAAATCGTTTTCCTTGGGCCAGTGTGGGTTGGTGTGAGAAGTAGGCCAGCCTTCTAGCTTGAGAACTCATCCAGCAGTGTAGCTGCAAAAAGGGCAGCTTTCCTGTTGTCCAGTTCTAAAGGTACTGGCCAGCCCCAGTATCTTCTCAAACGCTGACCCAATTTGGTTCAATAAGTTCTTTTGACATTTACATCATGCATAAATTAAAAAGGCACAACAGATTTCATAATTTCTTCAGTTAATGCTCTCAGAGGATGACCTTGACTTGTTCAGGTGAATTCTTTCTACTCGAGCAGCATCTGCCAAGTAATGTGCTGCTTAATCTCTGCTTTGCAGTCCATTTATAAGACCCTGCAGTTGGTATCATTGTAGAAAAAGAGAACAAGGAAAACAGCCAACGTTGCGCACATTTGTTTCGGCACAATTCAGAGTGCTGGTTCTTACCTTTAAAGCCTTAAATGGCTTGGGACTGGGGTACATGAAGGGCCACCTCCTCCAATATTGACCAGTTAAGATCTGCCTCTCACGCTTTGCTCTCTGTGCCCCCTTTCAGAGGCAAGGTGAGTGGCATCTAAAAACAGGACTTTTGCACGGGTGGCACCTTGCCCTCGGAATACCCTTCCCCTTGAGGCTCGCTTGGCACTTAGGTTGTGTTCTTTTAGGCATTAGGACAGAAACACTTTTGTTCATCCAAACTTTTAATTAAGGAGTTGATCACTTAAAATTTTTTTCAGTCTTGAAACTGCTAGCTTAAGCTGTCTGTAGTCTGTTATGGTCTGTTTTTATGCTTGGCTGGGTTTTTAAATGCCAAATTTTAATTAACACATTTTAATATTTTGCTTTTAATTATTTTGTAAGACAACTCGGGCAGGTTCTCGGAGTGGCAGTCTAAAAAGATTCAAAATCTCTCAAAATAATAAACTTTAAAGGCCTGAAAGAATAGCAACAGCACGAGAGCTGTTACTAGTCTCTCAGTGATGTTGATGAAATCCACCAGTCTTGGAGTGGCATACTGAGAAGCAGTGCATGGAGAAAGCTGGCACCCCTACAGAAGAACAGCTAGATACTGATGCAGCTCTTGATTTTTCTGTAGGGATTGTTCTGTGAGTAGGGTCAGTCCTGGCTTCTACCTCTGTTTGAAAGACTACCTGGAAGGAACTGGGCAGTAGTGAATAACGTTCAGCAATTGCAACAGACAGTATGTGCTTTCTAACACTCTGCACAGCTACAGATTTGAGAGAGAGAGACGCTGCCTAGGTGCTCTTCCCCCATACCCTGCTGTCTTCCGTTTCTGGTTTTCTGCTCCAGAGAGCCAGACGGATCCTACACGATCGAAGTTTAATTTATTGGAAATAGTTTGACTCTCCACTCTGCATTAGCAAATGGCTTTTCATGATTTACATCAGATAGAAGAATCCTTGTCCTAGATGTGATTTGCAGCTAGAACGCTGGGGAAGAATTGCTTTTAAATGTGGATTGTGATATATCGCCCAGATGATAGGGTTGCTTTAAATCTGTGGATGTGTGCATGCATAATTTGTGTATTTAACTGAGCTGGATAAAAGATTGGGAAAATGGGGCACTTAGTTCTAGAAGGTGCTCCCAGTATTTAACGTTGTGACGTTCACCTGCATGATGACTGTGTGAAACCTGTCTTTGGCTGTGTCTGTACCAGGTGGAAACAGACCAGGAGCGGTTTTTGAATGACTTGCGCAGAGATGTTCAGAAAGAAGTGGGCTTTGATGCTGTGATGAGAGTGCGCACAAGCACCGGTGAGTCCTTCGAAAGGGGCAGTTCATGCACAGTGGGTGAGAGCAGATTGAGATTCTGGCATTCTGTTCCACTGATAGGTGGAACCTTTGGCCCAGTGTGCTCATGTACTGGCAGAAGGCCTCTTGCATCAGCAAAAGGTTTCACGGTTAGTGGAGCAAAACAGTAGGATCCAACCCGTATTCCCACTCCAGCTGAACTCTAGATGCAACTTGCGCTTTCGTTGCTGATGATAGGCAAGGCCCTTTTTCTTTACTGGTGTCCTCCAAGGCTGGTCTTGTTCCAAAGAGGTTCCTTAAGTGTCCTCTTGCCTTCTAGGTATTCGAGCGACAGACTTCTTTGGTGCTTTCTATATGAGCAACACCACAGATGTGGAGCTAGCAGGCCTGGACTGCGAGAAAACAATCACAGTGGAATTTAAGCATGATGATAAGCTCAGTGAAGACAGTGGAGCTCTTCTCCAGGTGAGGCATAGGCTGTGGGTGTCTCAAGGAATCCTGGGGGCCACTTGTTGGGGTATAGTTCCTCTTTGCTCTGGTTCTTATATGTTAAAGCGCTTCAAGCCTATACAATATTTATTTTTGTTGGAGGATTTTTGATCTGCTTTGCAACTCAAGGCAAAGAGTAATATTAAAAGTATGGGGAGAAATATAAGAAAAGGCTGAATTCGCTGCAGGGAGAACGTAAACCAAACTGAACTTCCTTATGCTTGGGGATTAAATCCTTGTCTAAAAGGAAGAATCTGAATAGCTGTTTAAACTGGCCAGGCTCTACAATCTGGCCGTTCTCAAGCGGTAACGAATCCCATTAATCTGTGCTGTTTTAACCAAGCCATGATTTGAGTATTGCCGGTGCATCAAAACAGTGGTTGTTCTGCAACATGACACTAATAGCTCTGCTTGCGTAACCTCTCTTCTGCAGTGTGCTGTGCTGTATACAAGCTGTGCAGGACAGAGGCGACTCCGCATTCACAACCTCTCCTTGAACTGCTGCACGCAGCTGGCTGATCTTTATAGGAACTGTGAGACGGACACTCTTATCAACTTCTTGGCCAAGTTTGGTAAGGGATTGCTTTTTAACAGTTTCACGAGGCGCAGTGTCTGACCCGTCACAAGACGGGCATAAGATTGCTGAAAGGGGGCTGGTGGTAGGGATTCCTCTCCACTGTGAATCTGGTCAAAAGTTGAAGGAGCATCCCGTCCGCCATCATGGATTATATTGTGGGTTGATGGGTTTCATACAATACCCTAGCGGTTACTGGCAGCGAAGTAGCTCATGTTGCATAAGGCCAGTTTGCTCTGATTAAGAAATTTTCCCTACAGTGCATTCTAGCTGCTTTAGCCTGTGGCAAATGGGCTTTGCAGTTAATAGCGTGCATAACATTTACCATTAACCACAGTGTGGGAAAATTCACATTTGTTTATGTTGAAAAGAGGCTAACGGTTCTGTGCAGTCTGTGCTGCCAACATTGTTCGTGTGTCTGGTGAAATAATGTTTGTGTCAACTGTTGTATGAACCGTATGAGAGTGGTCTAAGTGAACATAATGCTCAGTGCGCCCAGCTAGATCAGACGAGTCCAGCGTCCTGTGGCCAACCCGTTGCCTTAGAGGGCTAACCAACTGGGCATAGAGACTGAGGCTGTCCCCTGATTCTGCCCCCCCCCCCAGCACTGGTATTCAGAGTTTTGCTGCTCTGACTGTGGAGATTCCCTTTAGACATCGTGGCTAGTATCCACTGAGAGACCTCTCCTTCGTGAATCTGTCTAACAGTCTCTTAAAGTTATCTGTGCTCATGGCTATTGGTCTGACCTGAATCAGTTGCTCATCGACTTCCATCAGTTGACTCTGAGTTTTAATATTATGAGTGAGAGACGAAAAGTTCTCCCTGTCCCGTTTTCTGCACCCCATATGTAATTGTGCAAACCTGAATCAAATAATTAAGGTTACTTTCCTTCCAGAGTAGTACATTTGTTATAATATGGTGATCCAGAGCTCAGCAGCAATTTCAGCTTCAGTCCCTGGTATCATCAATTAAAGGTCTCTGGTAGCAGGACTACCAAAGAGATCTCTGGAGAGTTCATACCAAGCAAAGGGGCCCAAAGTATTGAGCTAAATGAGCCAGTGGCTCTGAGTAATGCAGCCTCATAAATTCCAGTTACTATAGCAGTCTGTCGAGGGATTTTAACTGAAATTATTTAATCGGTTACTTTGATTTTACTGCCAAATAAGCTTTTCATGTCAAGATGTACTTAATTTTGTAACACACACACCCCGCTCTTTTCTGAAGCATATCGTGGACTTCTGAACAACCCAGTCAAGACCGTGAGAGACACACTGATCAATCAATGTGCCCAGATCCTGGCATGCTACCGAAAAAACTGTGCTAGCCCTTCTTCTGCTGGACAGGTAATTGCTTTGACGTGGCCATGTTCCTCCAGTCTCAGTTGGAGCATATTAAATGTGACCAGAAGGTTTGTGTCGTGCTAGAGTAGAAGGTAGCTGCTGGGTTGTTCCTCTGAAAACCCCTATAGTTGTTCTCCAATCATTATTTCAACAATCATTTTGCCAGCGTAGGTCTTAATTGGGGGAACGCTAGGATTAGCAGCCGCCCCACCCTGCTGACAAACTGAATTTGTTGTTGGCTTCTTCTTTCAGGACAGACACTTGCTTAAATAAATCCCTCAGTATTTTAATCTGTGGACCTGTTTGGTTTGAAAGCCAGTCCATTTATGCTGCTTTGCCCTTTTAACAAAACCATAACTTTGGTTTTATCATAATTTGCTTTCAGAAATTCTTGCTGGCAGAAAGCCCAAAACATTTTAGTAGGTGTCTGAGCCCAACATATATAAGGGCAGTTGTCATCAGCATATATTAAGATGGGGAAGTCACAGTTCTGATTGGATTTTAAAAGGAAAAGTGGGTCTTTTGATTTCCTCTGATAGCACTTAATAAAGATCAGAGAAGCGTGCTGACAGGTATTCCTAGTTCATTCCTAGTTGCTGGATTGGTATTATTTAACCAACAATCCAACCTGACTCTCGATTCTGTATTAATAAACAAGATTTTAACCAGGATTATGAGTCTTCTGGCCATATCAATGTGCAAATGTTTGCCCCAAAGTTAGTCCCTATATTAGGCTAAAAGCTGATTTTAAGTCCCCACCCCAAAGCCACAAAAACCTGCTGTCTTAGATTCTGAATGTATATTGATCCATATTATGCTTACCCATCTGTTGTCGCCTGCTGTCATTTGATGCTGATCTGTGTGGTGTTCCAGTTTCCCCAGCGGAATGAAGATAGAAATCTCAGCAGCCACAGCCGCTAGGTGTTCGTTCTTCTATGATTGTATCTTGTTAGTATTCCTTTTAGTGCATGGGGATAGTTACACTTGATACTCCATTCATTAGATACTCCGATACTTTTATGCTTAAATGATTTGACTAGTAGGTGTATCCTCCATTGCCAGTTAGCTTTGAGTAAATGAGGAGGTATGTTCTCACTTGGAGCTTTGCTATTAGGATACTCCATTCACTTCTGGACCTCCTGTTACAAAGGCCAGAGTAGGGTTTTGCTTCTGGATGCCTCTTACCTGTTAATATTTGCATCATTAGATACCTTGGCAAAATGCTTTTCGAACTGACCAGCTGGGATTATTTGGGCATCAGATGAATATTTTCAGCTCCTGTAGCCCATGAGCTACGAAGTGCCAACATTTTCTCTTTTATTTTTCGATTGAGATCAAGCCCAGAGTTGCCTGTAACTTCTGTTGGGCTTTGAGATTAGATTTAATGGTGCATCTGATCTAATCTGATGAAATGTTGGGTTGGAAAACTCATGAGCCCTCCTCAAGGTGGTGTTAGTTTGACCAATAAACTTTTACGTCTGTGCTAATGCTTGTGGTGGTTCTACTAAATCTGTACAAAATGCACCGTAATTTAAGCTATCCTTCTCTCTTCCTGCTTCCCTTATAAACCATTTCTCTAATTTCCTGCCACTTTGTTTGCAGTTGATTCTCCCTGAATGCATGAAACTGCTCCCTGTGTATCTGAACTGCGTTCTGAAAAGTGATGTTCTGCAGCCTGGGTCAGAAGTCACTACTGACGACCGCTCCTACATCCGCCAACTTGTCACCACCATGGATGTGGCAGAAACGAATGTTTTCTTTTACCCTAGACTCTTGCCTCTGGTAAGTGGCTGTCCACAAAGAAAGCTTTCGGTTGCTTTAAAGTGAAGTAAACTGAAGTTAAGATAATTGGTTGAGGCCCCTTTGTCTAATTGCTACGAGGAAGTAAAAGGAAACACTCCCTGTGTTCGAGATCCCACAAATAACTTTGGGGGTTATGTCAAGAAATGCTGCATGCAAGACAAGGCAATCAGCAGGAGTGGCATCCTAGTTTAGGCCTTCTGTATTGTTTGCAGCTTGGGTGAATACTTTTGAAAAAGGATAATGTCAAAATTGAGATGACTCACATGGGAGTGTTAGAAATCAGTGTTGTGCATGGAGACTGTAGGAACAGAGAATAATTAATTTAGAAAGGATATGGACCTTTAGAGCTTTTTGCACTCATGGACCAGGGCTGTGTACTGTGTGCTGTGCAGGTGGGCTCTTCTGTTTCTCCCCTCTCTTGACAGCAACCCTCTCTACTCCCCAAGGTACCCCTGAAAGTTGGGGAGGGGAAGTGGAGTTTCATGAGATGTGAGAAACTGCTCCCGGAAAGGAAAATTGGCAACACCCTCACTGGGTCACATATGGAAAGAGTTGTGCATTACGGCTGTGCCCTGTAATTGTTATCATTATCAATTAAGAAGTTTCCTTGATGGCTTTAACATTTTGCGCTTTGATGAAGAGACCAGGAATGTGCATTTGGATATTAGCTTTTTTTTAAATGGCTTCCTCATTCATGGAGGCATGTGTCATGTTAGTTGGCCAATTAGCCAATCAGTAATACTTGGAAATGTGTTTTAGCCATTGTTCTGGTGCCTGGCTGTCTGAGTTCAAAACTCCTTTCTCAGAGGCCAGAGGGTAAGGAGATTGACTCAGCAGATATGTAACTGACAGGAAGATTTTCTAGTCAGCAGAGTTTTATACAGCTCGTCACCAAACAGGACAAGTCTGTCTTTTGAAAGCAGTGTTGACTCTGTCGCAGTGCAGGTTCACAGGCTTCAGCAGAGGTGGAATTTTATCCCAAATAAGGACAATATCCCAGGTTTGCCTAGTACGTCGTTCTGTGTGCTGCAGTGCCTGCTAGACACAGGGCAAACCCTGTTGCTTTCCTACAGAGACAGGGCTGCAGGTTAACCCTGCCCCCATGCCATGAAGCATTGGCCATCGCATCTTAATGTCTGTGCAGTCATGAATCATCAGTGGTGACAGTAATATAAGCAAATTGCCAGTGATGATGATGGAGCAGAGATATCTTATGTTACTAAAATGCAGCTGAGAGTGTGTGAGATTTATTTTTAGTTAAGCCAAGAATTAAACTAGATATGATTGGGGGGAGATCCACAGCTGCTTATTCAGGTGCCCCTCCCATTCACATCTAGAGGGGGAGCTGCTTTTTAAAGTGGCAGTGAAGCATGTGGGCAAGGAAATAGGCAAACTTTAAATGAAGTAAATAAAAAGTAAGTATAAAGGATGGAAAATGACTCTCTGAAGGGGGGTAGGTATTTGTGCAGGACATGTGATGTCCGCTGCCTCATCCTGGCACCTTTTGTATGTTTTCCAGGGAATTGTAAGAAAAACATGAGGCTGTGTATGTGCCTTGGCGCTTGAGGGGAATGCAGAGGTTTGGGATCTTGAGCATAGATTTTGAAGGGGGGTCTGTGTTCTGTCTGCATGCAGTTATCAGGCTGTAATGTGCCTGCCCGCCCCCCGCCCCCAAACCACTTTTGCATAACCAGTATAGTTGAAATCTATTTCAGTGTAAGGATTACATCCATCCCTAATAGAGGAAAGTAGCTTTTCTTTTTTTTCCCAAATGGCAAAAACAGAAACTTTAATGAAACCTGAGATCCTGAAGATTCTGCAGCAATTGTTACATTTTGCCATGTTCTTTCAAATTCAGTGAATTTGGGGGGAAACTCTGTTGATAAACATGGTACCCTACAAGGGTAATGACTCCACTTTTTATCTTTTCAGACCAAAGTAGATCTCAACAGTGACTCCTTACCAACAGCAATCAGAAACTCCGAAGAGCGCCTCTCCAAGGGTGACATATACCTGCTAGAAAATGGGTTGAATATTTTTCTGTGGATAGGAGCAAATGTTCAGCAGGGGCTGATCCAGAACCTCTTTGGAGTTTCATCTTTCAGCCAGATAAGCAATTCTATGGTAAGTGGGATCATAGAGGAAAAGGAGATAATTTTTTCTGTTTTTGGCTTAGCCTAATCAGCTCTTTGGCAGAATATTTACGTCGGATCAGACAAAACTAAGGCTGTGTGCCATCTTGTACCAGAACCCCATCTGCTTTTAAATTCATTAAGAAAGACAGCTTTGGCTCCATTTTCCTGGTAGGCTACAGATGTATAGAAGGAACAGGCAGTTATTTTACATTGTTCCATATTGCGATGAGAAGAACATTAAACCCTCAACAAGCTTGGCTGGCTCTTCCACATATGGGTCCGGGTGGGCCCTGGCCAGCCTTTAACAGAATCCCAGGAATTTGTAACACAGTCATGCCTTTTCAACTTGAGCTGAACGAGTGATTCCTTCTTGCCGTTGTGAAGAGGTTCCAATCAGTCTCTTTAGTATTGCCACTAACTTGAGAAATTTGTAGCTAGTGAATAACTTAGCTGACCCACGAGTTTTAGAAAGCATGTTGATGATGTCAATGTTTCCTGAAATGCTCTGGCCTTTTAATGTATTTCAGTGCACATTGCCGATTTTGGATAACCCCTTTTCAAAGAGAGTACGATCCATCATTGATATGTTCCAGGCTCAAAGATCACGTTACATGAAGGTAAATTTGATTCTTGCTTTGGCGGGTGAAAATCTTTACCGCTGTCTTTTTTCCTGTGATTTCTCTGCTTTTTCCTTTGAATGATTTTAAAGGGGGGGAAACAGTAACGACCTTCATTTTTAGTGGCTACTGTTTCTGCGTCCCTACCATATGTTTTAGCTCAGTTTTTTCACTGCCAGAAAGGGGGGGGGGCTATGTCTGTTACATTGCACTTGATGTAAAAACTTCATGGGACAAACAGTAAAAATTTCTCTTCATGGAACGGTTAGGCTGCAGTAGCACTTGGTACCAAGATCGTCACTAACTAGTCTTTTCTTTTGCTTGCAGCTAATGATTGTGAAACAGGAAGACAAACTAGATTTGCTGTTCAAACACTTCCTGGTGGAAGATAAGAGCATGAATGGGGGGGCTTCATACGTGGACTTCCTCTGCCACATGCACAAGGAGATTCGCCAGTTGCTGAGCTAGAGGAGAGAGTGATGCTGGATTTCAGCGCCAACACTTCGATGTTCATGAACCACCTGAAGAATGGGCCCAGATCCTTTGAGGACAATATAGAAACCTTGTACTATTCCATAATTTTTAATACACTGTGCATAAGCAGAGTTCCGGTATCTCCCAAGCCCTTTTGAGAGAGAGAGAGAGACAGACAAAACACCCACTTAGGATGGAGGACAAATTTTCGGACTCCTGGTCTTAAATTTGCGTCCCTGTGCTTGGCGGGAATCTGTGCCTCTTGCCATCCCAATTCTGGTATAAAAAATGTCTCTTGACTTTACTTATACATGATTCAGCATCAGGTTAAGTGATTGCTCTTCAAAGCTACATAGTGGCTGCTGTGTGTGTGTGTGTGTGTGTGCAAGAGAGACTATGAAAAGGAGCAAGGAGTCAGATAGTAAAGGATGGCTGGCAGGCTCTGTTCAGTCAAAGGATAGGAGTTGAATAAAGCAGCCAAATGTATCTTTCGCATCTCGTCATAAGTGCAGGAAGCAACGTACTGTGTACAAATTAACTGAGTGGTGGCTGTCTAGAAAACATCGCCCATGCTGTGAACCTGGCGTGAGGGGGGGGGCATACCTTTGCTCCTGTTGTGCTGCTGTGCAGGTCTGCCTTGGAAAAAGTAATGAAAGGGTACTTATTCAGGGAGAGTAGAATCTATCTTTGGGTTGGTATGGACAGGCATGCCTTTTTATGCCCTTGTTCTGCTTTTTTGATCCATTACCCCCTGTACATCTGCTAGGGTTTGCTTGGAACACTGTTGATGGCCTCGTGCTCTCTTCCCGTCTTTTTCCTCTGTGAAAGGTAATGTTGATCCTGAGATATCAAAAGCAACCTGGGTGGGTGTATGTTTGGGGGTGACACAGACTCGGTCCATTTGTACTGCAGTGGAGGAACATTGATGAGTCTGATAGTACTATATAGGAGGACTTACATCCCTAGTACAAGGTTCAAAACCGTGCCACTGTGGATTCTGAACTTTTAATGCCTCTGAAGAGTTTGGCCGTGGGTAAATTTAGCGTGCGGCACTTGAACCATTATATTCCGGGCGGTTCTTACTGGCCCTGAAGCAGCAAGTCTGCTTGTGTTGTCGTGCCTCAAACAGCAAATCCCACTTGATTTACAACTAGCCTTTCTAAGAGTGATTTTTGCTAGGGGTGGGCAAAAGGGGTTTCACTAGAGGCAAGTTTGAGATTTTAGAATTCCAAGGGCTCACTCATTTTCAAAAGGAAACTAATGTGTTCTTTATTTTAAATAAATACAGTGTTTGTACAGTGCCCGGGATGTACTGAAGCCAGCAGCACTGAAATGGTAAAGGAAGAAAAAGGCAGGGAGGGTAGCATTAGGCCAGTGGCAAGCAAGATGATTAAAGACACGTAAAGCCGCTGAAATTTGAATCCTCTTGTACAATTAAATAATCCAGGTGTGTGGTTCTTATTTCCATGACCTCTAGAGTGTGTGTGTGTGTGTTTGTAAATATTTTCCTTCTTTTGCAGCCAGTTTGTCTTCCCTTTCATTTCCCTTTCATCACACATAAAAGGGAAATATCCAAGAACTGTAACTGGCCACAGGTCGTGGAGCTTTTCAGCAGACTTGCACAAATTTGCAAGCATGGCTGAGATTCCCCCGTTCCCCTCTAAAACACATATATTGTCCCCAACCAAAAACTTAGAGATCCAGTGAAAACTTGCTTCCCGAAACAAGATTCAGTAACCCCAGATTTCTACAATACTAATTTCTAGAATTAATATAAGAACAAAAATAAGATCGCAAAATTTCCTTCCACTTTTTTCCAATGCATCTCTTAATTTGTAAAGAAATAAAATTATATTAAGATGTATTTTATGTCATTGTTAGTAAATAAATACTGATTATTTTTTTTTCCAAGCCCTGTATTTTGGGGGAGGGGAGAGGACTGGTGTGCAGGTGGCTCGATCGTGATCAATGGCGAATAAATCTGTTCTTTGCAAAGCTGTTCTTTGCAATGAATTTCATAAGGTGCTCATAAATGTTTGCTTTTTCTAGACAAGCAAATTTTTGGATTTCATTACTATGAGTGTTATTTCCCATTTGATGGGGTAAAGTGGGTATACTGAGGCCAAGGCAGGGGCATACTGACACCGCCTTGGGAAAAGGAACATGATACCAGCTGCACTCTTGAATAGAGACTTCATATTTATCCTTTATGCCAAGCTAAAGATTTGCCTTTTCTTTTTCCGGATGGAAATACATTGTATATTCTTTGGTTGTGGGGAGGGGAGTTCAGTTGGCTTGAAAGCATATTTTCTACAAATCTATGTGAATGCCACCATTTATTTTGCAGAAGAGAACGAAACGAGAGCAGAAGCTGCTGACCCATCCATTCCCACTTTCAGCAACAAAGGAGGAGGTTTGCTTTCAAACCGAGTTTGTGGTTGGCTGTTCTTCAGATTCAGCTCTCCATTTAGTCCTAGTGACAGTTCAGCGGCTCTCCTGTTTTCACCGTTTAATTCCGTTGCTGGAGGCTGGCTTTAGCTTTTCAGTATTTTATCCTAAATCATTCTCTTGCCATGTTTTTTTTTTTCTCTCACGAAAACTTATAAGAAAGGCCTACAATGTTTTTATAGTGATAGAGGCTATACTTATGCTGCGAACACTTAGGAAGCGTTAACAGTGTTCTTGCAACTGTTATTTTGCCACACATTCTCAGTCCATGCATGCTGATGATTAAACAGATATGTACCAAAAGGCTTTTAGCAGTGGCTGAATTTCTGTATATACAGCAAAATGCCTCTGTGAACTCAGATTTACATATGTGCTGTAGGAGAGAGGATATTAATCAAAAGTGATTTTGGAGATTACGGTGTTGGTTAGTATTTTTATTTCATGTGTTTTGGTGTAATACCTTAGTGGTAAAACAGATGTGACGCTTTTGCCTAGTTAGAAGGGGAAGGATGACTTTGACTTGTGTTACAGGTTGTTGTAAAAATCCCAGTGAGAGGAATGTATGCTGAATACTCTCAACAACTGTAAAAATGATTAGTACCTATATATTAAGAAAACTTTTATCCTGCCTGGCTCTTACCTCCTGCATTTTACCCTTAACCACCACTCTTTCAGATACGTAAATCTGAGAGAAAATTATTGGCTCATGGCCCGTGAGTTTCCTGGCAAGCGGGCATTTTAATCGGGGCCTCCCCAGTGGTCTGCTGTTGTACTGTGCTGCCTAGCAACACCTAGCAGTTGCATCCTAGCATCATCTGGAATATTATTGCAGTTCGGGGCTGCCTGAAGTATTCTGAAAGTACAAGAATTCTACGTGGAGTGACTGGTACAAAGCCCAGTAACATCTTTACCTATTGTGGTCTGTTTAGTGAAGGAGAAAGCCATACATACACAAAGACACATCACGTGCCACAAACACTTGTTGAAAATATCGGGCCAATTCATTCTTTAGCTTCTCACAAAAGTGCGATTACTCAAGTATACCAGTAGAGGGGAGGATTCCCTGCCTAAGATCATGTGGCTTGCTTCCACAGGCAAAGGAGAAATCACCTTGGAAGTGTAGCTACACTATTCTTCTGGGAGTGCCCTTTAAAGATCGCTTGGGGGTCAGCTGTCTTGAGCTGAAAGGAAGGAGAATGGGGTGGGGGGTTATGATTGTTCTATGGGAGTACATATGTATAAAGGAATGAAGAGGGTGCTTAGAGCTGAACTCTTGAATTCATTTAAACAAACTCTGCTTTTGCTGCTGCCATTCTGCACCCATGTGCCTGCTTCAAGGGCCTGATTGAAGCAGCCGTATGTATGCTCAGAGCTCAAGGGTGCAGTTCTACGGCTCTTTCCCTTCTCTTACCTCCTTGTGATGCTTTGCTCGTCTAGCAGTGGTCTTTAGGTGGGCCATGAAGCCCCACTAATTGGGTTATGAGCATCTACTTTTGTTTTGCTTTCTGGAGGAGCCTGCTGCTCCAAGCAGAGAGAGCAAGGGTGCTGTACTTCCTGACTCTTTCTGTGTGCAATTGGAGAGAAACAGCAAGACAGTTCAGTAGTGGAAAGGATTCTTCCATGGCTCTACCCATTGTATTTCTTACTATGCCATGCTACCTGGCACTCAGCTTTTTGGCTCAGCTGCCTGCTGTCCAGACTTTGACACTAGCCTCCTCCTTGCTGTCATGTGCTTGCAGCTTAGCTAGTCCCATGCTGCCACTAAGGAGTTAAAGGTGGGCTCTGAGGCTGGAAAAGTGGAAGACCACAGTTGCAGATGACTGCATTCAATACGTAGCCATTCTAAAGCAGTGGAATCCCTTTTAGATGTGTCTAGTTCCTTCTCTTCATCCTTAGACCTGAATGTAGCTTCCCTGGGCTATCATATGTACAGGTTACTTGACAATTTCAGCAGCCGCTTTATTACTCTTATCTGTTATTCAGTTTCCAAGCGAACATCAGAGGTTTCCTGGAAGTGATAGCACCGATATGGAAACTCTTGAAAGATACCAATGTGATTTCTGGAAAAGTGAAGTGCTTGTAAAGCGTTAAGTCACAATATCACACCCATTATTTTTAGAAAGTCAGTATTTGATCTGCATATTTAAATAAAAATACATAAAAGGGTACCTATTAGGGTTTTCTGGTGTATTTTACCCATTCTGAACATTAGGCACTTACAAAGCAGTACAGAGCAGCAGTGTTTTTAAAAGACCTTGCACTGGGGAAAGGAGTTGCAGTTGGCGGAAGAGATCCACAGGAGCCAGACCCAGATCACGTTACAATTTATACAAGCTGTAAGAAGACAAATTGTAATAGCACTTTAAGTGGGCACTTTGGGAAAGCACTTGGGAGGCCAAAG
Organism: Eublepharis macularius; assembly: GCF_028583425.1. Lineage (NCBI taxonomy): Eukaryota > Metazoa > Chordata > Lepidosauria > Squamata > Eublepharidae > Eublepharis > Eublepharis macularius. The sequence goes on along the minus strand of NC_072795.1, from coordinate 125,730,165 downwards.
TTCCTTTCTGGATCTCTTAACGATTATTGAATTGAGTTGGGTGGCTGAAGGTCTTGTGTAAACTTTATTTCTTCCACATTCTGGCACTGTTCTAAGAGCTACTGCTGATCATCTCGTAACCCATCATCTCAGCTTTTACAAATGGAATTATTATTAAAGTTAGATCTCAGTTTTTCTCTATGTTGACTCCTAAGTCAGGCTTACTCCAAGCACTGAGGTGCCTGAGTAGAGGGTACAGAAAATTGTAGAGGACAAAGTTTTCTAGTTAACCAATGCTTGATACTACAAGGACTAGGGATGGGAAGGATCCCTTCCCCGTCTTAAGACACATAAATTAAACCCTCCTGCGTTTGGTAAACCCTTTACATCTGCTATCCCCCCTAGAAAATAAGCTGTGCCCTGCTAGATCAGACTAGTGGGCCATCTAATCCAACATGCTGCTTTACACAGTGACCAGCCTGTTGCCCTGAGGGCCAACAAACGGCCCAGGAGCTGAGGCCTTCCCTGCTGAGGCCTCCTAGTCAGGTTTACTGCCTCTGACTAGGGAGGCTCCTTTTCCTCAGCGTGGCTAGTAGCCACCAATAGACCTCTCTTTCCTCCATGACCCCCCTTTAAACTTTTCGTAACGACCACGCGGTGAATTCCGCACTTCAGTTTCTGGTTGAAGAAGTATTTCCGTCCTTTTGTTTGTCCTGAAAAAGTGTCGGGGGGGGGAGGCGAGGCCCACCTCGCTTTGTGGTTGTGGGCCACAAATTGTGCTGTGGGCGTGCAGGCGCGCCTTTTCAAACCCCTATCCTCGATTTACACGGCCCCGCGAGGAGCTCGAGACCGCCCCCCATTCGCCCAGCCAGGCGGTGGAGAAGAGGCTTCGCCGGCCAGCCTCGGCAGCCGGCAAGGCCCGTCCCCGCCAGCCTGCCGCCGCCATGGCGCTTGGCGGGCCAGGAGGCCGGGCCTTGCTCGCCTGCTGCTGCTGCTGCTGCTTCGCGCTGCTCGCCTCTTCCCTGACGGAGCGAGGCGAGCGGCCGCTGGTTCCTGAGGCGAAGGGGCAGTGCGAGGCGGGCGGCCCGTTCGGCGGGCGCTGCGGCGGCCCTGAAGAGGCCGCGGCGGTGGACGGCGCAGCGCCGGGCCTTTGGGTGGCGGCGGCGGCGGCCTCCTCCTCGGCGCCTTCGTTCCGCGGGCCCGGCAACGACGACTCGCGCAGCAACCGGGAGCTGCCCATCCTGCTGTGGTGGAGCGGCAGCCTCTTCCCTCACTTCCCCGGCCCGACGGAGCGCATCGAGTGCCCGCGCGGCTCCTGCCTGGCCACCACGGACCGGCGCGTGCGGCTGCACCGGAGGACGCGGGCCCTGCTCTTCTACGGCACCGACTTCCGAGCCTACGAGGCTCCCTTGCCGCGCCTGGCCCACCAGACCTGGGCCTTGTTCCACGAAGAGTCGCCCATGAACAACTACCTCCTCTCCCACCGGCCCGGCATCGGCCTCTTCAACCACACGGCCACCTTCCGCAGGGAGTCCGACTACCCCCTCAGCCTCCAGTGGCTGCCGGACTTGGCTTACCTGCGCAGGAGGCCGGCGCTGAGCCTCGCCCAGAAGGAGGGCGAGCGCAGGCGGGGCCTGGCCCCCGTCCTCTACATGCAGTCCCATTGCGACGTCCCCTCGGACCGGGACAGATACGTGTGGGAACTGATGAAGTACATCCAGGTAGGGTTGCCTGTGACCCCAGGTGAGGCCAGGTGGGCAGCCGCGTCAGATGAAACAGGGTGGGAAGAGCCCAGTAGCACCTTAGGGACCGTCAGGGTTAGGGTTGCCAGCTCCAAGTTGGGAAATTCCTGGAGATCTGAGGGGTGAAACCTGGAGAAAGTGGGGTTTGGGGAGGAAAGGACCTTGGCATGGCATAATTCTATAGAGTCCGCCCCCCAAAGTAGCCATTTTCGCCAGGTGAACTGATCTCTGTGGCCTGGAGACCAGTTGTCATTCCGGGAGATCTCCAGCCACTACCTGGAGGCTGGCAACCCTAGTTGAAATCGATGCAGTCAGTAGGAGGATACATCTAATAAGCAACGTGATAGGAGTGAGATTGCAGAAATTTGAAAGAAAGGCTTTGTCTGAACAAAGCTGTACTGTAAGGAAGTGATCTCCAAGAGTCTCAGTCTACACAAGATATCTTAAGAGTCTCTGTACACGTTACTAAGTACCTAGGGAGGTACCTAGGAACGCTCAAGCTCAGGATTGCAAGTGTCCTCAATTCACCTGCAGGCTGTTCCCACTCAATGCACCTGAATGCTGCTTTCACTGATTTCCCTTTATATGACTGCGTCTGCAAATGATTTGGAAGGGCAAAGCACCAATTCAGCTCTGTTTTTGCTGCAAGAACAAGTGCTGTAGGATCCTTTGAATTGCGGTTTGCATTTCTTTAAGGTGTGAAAAAAAGTCCAAATCTGCATTTCAATGAATGGTTGTAGGGGAAACTGTGATACTTAGCAGTTGAGGAGGAACTGATATGAAATTCACAGGAAGCAAATTGAAGTGAGACTGTGCAAGTGAGTGCATAGAAAACTGGAGGGGGGACATGTGAAATGAGGTTCATTTGAGCCTAGGTACTTTAGTACTTTAGTAACATATAGAGAGTAACATGAGTAGAGAGTAACATGAGGATGCTCAAGTGAATGATCTTACACTTGCTCTATTGTGGATACGCATACACTGCTAGGGAGACAGAGTACACTTGGAGAGCCACTGGAGAACCCGTTTGGTGTAGTGGTTAAGAGTGTGGGACTCTAATCTGGAGAGCCGGGTTTGATTCCTCACTCCTCTGAAGCCAGCTGGGTGACTGTCCTAGTCACAGTTCTCTGGAGCTCTCTCAGCCCCACCCACCTCGCGGGGTGTTTTGTTGTGGGGATGATAATAACATACTTTGTAAACCGCTGTGAGTGGGCATTAAGTTGTCCTGAAGGGCAGTATATAAATCGAATGTTGTTGTTAATTATTATTATGTAAGACCACACAGAAAGTAACTCACTTGCATATCCCCTGTAAGATACCTTGTATAGAGAGACTCAAAGAGATGCATCAGTAAAAAGAGAGAGAGACCATAACCTTGACTATTATGTGCTACTATTTACTATCTGTTGCTTCAAGTATGATCCTCCTGGTCAGTTCTATGTTGTTTAATGTATCAGTCTTAGAATTGCTTATACTCTGTTTCAGCATTTCTTCATGGGATTTCTGCTGTTTTTAAATCTGCAAATTTGCATGTATATATCCTATTACATTGTTTATTGAAATGCCCTTGAAATAGACTGTACTATATCACACCATGTAATCCATCTTGAGTCAATGAGAAAGATGGACTATAAGTAATGTAGATAAATAAATAAATATTAAACAATGCAGAACATGGCACTAGATCAATATAAATGTAGTAGGTTTTCCTGGGCTAGTCTGTTACGATGTAGCCACCATTTCTTTATAAAAATGTCTTCCTGAGCAATTCTACAGAATTTACAGAATTACAGAGTTAGTAAATGGCAGGAGCATTTCTTACCAGGAACTAGTGTTGTTACAGGGAGGGGAATGTCTTTTTATGACATTCACTTTGTTAGGTATAGCCATTGGTTCCTCTGAATTAATATTAAGAGCTCTCAAGTCAGAACCAATTTGTGGTAATCCCTCTTGGGGTTTTCAAGGTAAAAGATGAGCAGAGGTTTGCCATTGCCTTTGCAAACCTAGTCTTCCTGGGTGATCTCCCATCCAAATGCTAACCATGGCAAACCCTGCTTAGCTGCCAAGATCTGACTACTCTGGACTATTCAGGCTGCTCAATTCCTCTTGGTTTGTTTTAACAGAGGGATTTCTCATTTTGTTTCTCTTTGAAGAGAAATCAAGGCACACTTTTGCAACTTCTGCTCTTGCAGTTGTCTTATGTTACACACACCATGGGGTGGTGCTCTAATAGGAGGACAGGAAAAAATGAGACCAAATTCATGAAAAGAGGAAAAGATGTTGGATTCAAGGAGAAACTGGGTAAAGAGGAATTAGGAAAATTTTATTTTAACAACCCTACTAGTAGATAGTTTCAAGTAAGTACTAGTGATGTTAGTCTATAACAAACTTTGTAAACTGCTCTGAGTGGATGTTAAGTTGTCCTGAAGGGCGGTATATAAATTGAATGTTTTAAAAAAAGTCGTAGTGGTAGTCTATAAGATTCCGTGTAGGTGTCTGCAGCTGAGATGGTGACAGAGGAGGTGGTGCGGGGCCTGGAGAAAGGCCTGCTGTCACAGTGCTGGTGAGCATGGTGGAAAGGACGGCAGCATTGCTGGACACAGTAGTCTAAATATCTGGGACAAAATACTTGTACTATGGATATAGTGAATTTACTTGGTTTTAGATGTTTTTTTATTGTGGCACGTAACAGATTTCTTGGGAAATAAAGCATTTGTGATGAGAAACAGAAATAGAACATACCAGACTGTTTCAAATTTTCTGCTCCTGAGAAAGTTGTTGGCGAGATGATCTCATTCTTAGAAACATATTCAGAATGGTGCAGGGCAAGTGATGGAACAAAAGCTAACAATTTTGGAATTATTGCTATTTCAGGTGGACTCTTACGGTGGGTGCCTGAACAACCGAGAGTTTCCTAATATGAGGCTGAGTGACACATCTACAGCAACCACTGAAGATTCTGAATTCATGACTCTCATCTCCAAATACAAGTTTCACCTGGCCATGGAAAATGCCATATGCCCCGACTATATGACAGAGAAACTTTGGCGGCCAATGCATGTTGGAGCTGTCCCTGTATATCGAGGCTCTCCATCAGTACAAGACTGGATGCCCAATGATCATTCCATAATTCTCATTGACGACTTTGAGAGTCCCAAAGAATTAGCAGAATATCTCGACTTCCTGGACAGGAACCCAGACGAGTACATGAAATACCTAGAATATAAGGGTCGAGGTGGCATTACAAACCAGTTCTTACTGGAGAACATGGAGAAACGTGAATGGGGAGTTAATGACATGACTATGCCTAATTACCTGAATGGATTTGAATGTTTTGTCTGTGACAGGGAAAATGCCAGACTTACAGCAGAGAGGGAACATAAGAGGACTCGTGGGAAAGTACCAGCTCCTGAACCCCATATTGCCCAGTTCACGCACATGGGATGTCCTCCACCAGCGCCTGGATACGGAAACATTGAAGACATTCCTGCTGGAGACAGGTACTGGAGTTTATGTGGCATCTCCGGTTGTCGCTACGTTTTACAACTGTAGCTCATCCCATAGATATTAAAGTTGTTAAACTTGAAATAGACAACGTAGCCAAAACCTACAACCCTATGACCGTGTCGCTAATGCAAGTACAGTATATAGTACAAGCTCAAGGACTGGAAACTTGAGCGTTCTGCTGAGTAAGCTGTCCTATAAAGCCATTCCTGATGTAATTATAAATTGCACGTCTGTGTCTTCTGCATCTGTCACCATGTGCAATTTGGGAGGTAATAATACCGGCCGTCTTCACATGGTTGATATTAGATTTATTGCATGGTAATGTGTGTGTGAAGCTACTTGAACATTCAAAAATACAAATACAAATACCAAATATTATTGTATCAAGGATAGTTTTATAGTTCAGCTTTTTGCAATGTACAGCTTTAAAACAGCACTGGTCTAAGAGTCCTACTTAGTTTCAGATGTCCATAGAGAGAAAGTTGGTATATGTGATGTTGGCATAAAAAGTATGAGTTCAAACTGGAAATTTCTGATTCAGATCTCTGCTCAGAAGAAACAGGAGGAAAACATTAAAAGGTGCCATAAAATTCTGGTTTTATTTTCAGAAGCACATTTTAAAGTTTGCCGCTCTTTTTCATAGTTGATTTCCTCTTTGCCATTCTATTCCCAGATACACGTTTTTTGTCCCTACATAAAGACACCTTTGTATGGTTTTCTCCTGCTGCTTCTGTGGATTAATGCAGTTCACACTTTTTGATCAAACCTTGGCTCTGCCATGAACTCGCTAGCAAGCTGCTCAGCATCCTGCCGCTGCAATATTAAAATATTGGGATGATAGTAAATGGCTTGTCTTACAGGATTGTTGTAAGTGAAAGGTTTTGAGTATTCCTGTGGTGAGTTGCCTGCTTGTGACATACCTGTTGTTATGGTGGATGAGAGGGGGAGGATCCACATGTCCCACCCAACCTCTGTTCTGTCCGTGTCATCAGAGGATGAGTCATGCAGGGTTTTCTCCCACTGCCTCAGTTGTCTTCCCAACAAGTGCAGTACCTTCTCCTGTAAAAGGTTCTGCTTTCACCACTGTTCTCCTGTTTCTGTACATCTTACCTGTATAGCTTATACTGAATCAGACCATTGGTTCATCAAGGTCAGTATTGTCTACTCCAGTATTGACTGGCAGGGGCTGTCCAAGAGTCTCAGGCGGAGGTCTTTCATACCACCCACTGCCTGACCATTTTTAACTGAAGATGCTGAGGATTGAACTTGGGACTTTCTGCATGCAAAACAGATGGCCCACCACTGAGTCACAGCCCCAAATAATGGAGGCTTCAGGAAGAAGTGGCCAGGGGTTGCCTCTTTCTGTGATAACTCCAAAGATCCAGTGGAGGAGGTACTGTTGAATGTCAGATGTGTCTGTGTACCAGTAGTTCTGCCTCAGTGAGTGCCACACTGCCTTTTCTCTTTCTCTGCAATGTTGTTCCCAAGGCAGAGAAGTTTTATGCGTGTGACTGCCTTGCTTTTTTATAGTAACCATCTGATGTTCACTGGCCAAAAAATTGAATGATCAGAGGCAAGCGCATTTAACTAATGTTAAGCTGTTCTTGTGCTTTTGTGTATAAGGATAGTTATCAAGCCCCTGTAGTCTTTTCAGATTGTTTGATTTACTACTTTTCAGTCCTAAGGTCCAAAGCATTAAAAAAAAGTTGCAGACAACCGTACTGGCCCAGACAAAATTCAGAAGAAGAAATCAAATCCACGTAATAGCTTTTTGTTAGGTTGAACCAAAATTACACAAAACGTTGTGCCAGCTTTTGGATTCATCAGAACCTTTTGTCAGGCAGCTGTTACAAAAATTAAAAAGTTAAGGAGGAAAAAGACAGATTCTCATGCCAGCTGTGGTGGAGTTAAATGCTGACAGGTACATAGGTTGGTCCAGTTGCTGAATGTGTTGCATTCCAGCCCTTCCATCATGGGAGGAAGAAATAGACAATGGAGGCACCTTTTGATTGGAACAATGAAAACCAGCAAGATCCAGTATTTTAAAAAGATAGTATTAACTCCCCCCCCCACCCCCCGTTTCCCAATTCCCCATATAGTAGTCTGATGATGTTCTTAACAGATCTCAAGTCTCAGTCATTATAGAGCTTGAAACATGGGTCCTTGCTCCTTGTTTGAAATGTTTTATTTTATTTATATATTTTGGATATTTATACCTGCTATTCTCTCCTACGTTGAAGCAAAGCGGATTCCAATATCTCCTTCGCCTTTATTCTGTATTCACGGGTTTCCATAGCTATAAAAAAATCTTTTGGGCACTGCAAACTTGGCTTAATAAATTATTAACATATTGGCTGAACTTATTGTCCTTCTTCCAGCAATGAGCAATCCACAGCCCCTGTATAAAAGATTAAATCCTCCAAATCAGCATTATTTTTAATGGCAACAGCCTACTCCTGTAAGCACTAAGCGTAAAAACAAATTGCTAGTAATAAACCCCCTGAAAGGACATCCTGGAGTTTATGATGTCTTAACTTTTCATGTGTTGTTGCAATGTCTGTTTTTCTTTCTTTACTAATGTTTTTTTGTCTGCTGTTTAAACCCCATGCCAGATAGTATGGTCTGAAAAGAGTATTTGTTTGGGTTTTTTTTTAATTTGTGGGCAAGAGTAGTAACATAGTATGAAGCAATTAAACTGGTAAAATCCCAAATAGCTGTCAGCAGCAGAGGGGGGCGGTGGGGTTAAAGAAACTACACTGGATTTTGCTCAGTATAAAGAGCATTTAGGTATAGCTGTAGTTTGTATTATGTTCCCACAGTACTCTGGCTGTCTTTCCAGATTGCAAGTGCAGGGAGGCAGAGGATGAAAGGGGGCTCTGCTCGTTCCTGTCTAAGACCCTTTTATTTTGTTATGGTTTGCAGCACCCATTTTCTTCTCTGTGTTTCAGGTGGAAAGAGATGTGGCTGCAGGATTACTGGCAGAGCCTTGATCAAGGTGAAGCCCTCTCAGCGATGATCCATCACAACGAGTCGCATCAGGGGAGATTTTGGGATTATATGCACAAAATCTTCATGAAGAGAACCCAGAAAAATTGACTGTACCTACACACAGTTTTTTTAGTGTTACATATGGGGCAAGGAGAACCAAAATAACTCAAATGAACTTTGTGTGTGTATAGAATTCTGCCTGTGGGGGATACTTTTTTCAAGGCCCCCATGAGAATTCATTTGGGCATGGCATCACTCAGTGATGCTTTTCAAGGAACAGGCCTCTTTCCTCATGACCAAAGAAAAGTATTGTGGCTACTAATTCTGGATTAGCCCAGACAGTATTAAAGTTTGTGCCAGGAAGTGAATGACAAGAATTTGCACTGACATGCCCTTCAATGGATTAGGGTTTTTTAAAAGATTTTTTTCTATACCACAATATGCATTTCTGTCTGCAAAATTCATTATGTGACCTTTTTTTTGTAAATATCATACAAGTTCAATTTTATGCACTTTGTATGTTAAGAGCTGTTCTAACTATTTTTATCATAACTATTTGTACTTTTCTAGCAAGGGGACTCAGTAATCTTTGTATAGACAGCTGTTCAGTAAGAAGCATCATGCATTTCCACTGGCCCCAAGCATGTTCTGACAATCTGGATTTATTTTCTGTCCCTAGATGGTTCAGAATACCAAGGCAGGGCCAGTATGAGTTACATAATGTAGAGTCAAGCCGTTGGGGCACAGTGTATTGCTCTGCAGAGCTACCTGCTCATCTGAGGCTTGAGAAGGTAGCTCTGGAAGGCAGCATGGTCTAGTGATTAGTGTCAGACTAGGCTCTGGGAGACCCAGGTTCTAATCCCCTCTCTGCCATGGAAGCTTGCTGGGTGATGTTTGGTCAGTCACTCTCAGCCTAACCTACCTTACAGGGTTGTTATGAGGATAAAATAGTGGAGAGAATTATGTACTTCCACTTTGGGTCCCCATTGGGTAGAAATGGGGGAGTATAAATTAAGTAAATAAATAAATACTCTGCCCTAATGACATCAGAACGTGCCCTAGAAACGGTTGCCCCATTTTAAAGCTGAGATCCTGTAAATCCATATTTTGCAACGGCAGCTTATGTGCAAAACTTTGCCCATTTCAAGGTAAGCAATGGAGTTTGTTTTTATTGACCTTAAATATCAGAATATCAGTTTGATTGTTAAAATGGGTGAGATTGGGGTGAGAGGCCAAAGATGGTCTAGTGAAAAAAGGTTTCGAGGTACATTCAGGTGATAAAGTGAGAAAAGGTTGAAACAAATTCTTTGTTGTTCTCAATACTTTGCCGTGGTCTTACATTTTAACTTTGCAAATGGTTTTAAGCATCTGATGTAGAAGCTGGTCACAGAAGGAAAAGAAATACCATGCAGGGTTTAAATCGTCATTTAATAGGTAGTGGAGATCTCATAAACTGTTTTGCTGGATTATTATTGGTACATGAGGGGTGGGAGAACAAGTGCAGAGTTACAGTGGGCTTAGGTATAATCTGTTTAGTTCCAGAGAAAGTCACTGGTACTTTGTGCTATAGTATCAGTGTCGTTGGCCTAATAATAAAAAATCTTTCAAGTTGCACAGAGTTCTTGCTCAGGCAGAAAGCTTGACCAATCTGACCTTAGAATTGCAGGGGACCAAAAAAAAGCCATCTAGTTTAACCTCTTTCTGCAAGGCAGGATCATCTGCTACGCGCCCTCCACTGAAGACCCTACTCCAGGATGTACCACTGGCAGAAAGCATGTGCCTGCAGAAGAGGCAGCACATAAGGCAGGGCACAGGAAAAAGCAAAAACCCCTTGGCTCACTAGCCAGAAAGATTTTGGGGATCTTTCTGAATGGTGAAGCAGTGGCTACCAGCCACACCCCCTTCCCCTCAAGTTTACTTATGTCCAGGACTTTTTTTTCTGGGAAAAGAGGTGGTGGAACTCAGTGGGTTGCCCTAGGAGAAAATGGTCACATGGCTGGTGGCCCCTCCCCCTGATCTCCAGACAGAGGGGAGTTTAGATTGCCCTCCGCGCCGCTAATCTCCCCTCTGTCTGGAGATCAGGGGGCGGGGCCACCAGCCATGTGACCATTTTCAAGAGGTTCCGGAACTCCGTTCCACTGCGTTCCTGCTGAAAAAAAGCCCTGCTTATGTCTAAATTCCAAGAAGCCAAACACTTCCCCTCAGTTTTCTAGCCTCCTCCATCAAATGTTCTGTCTGAAGAAGAGCTTTGTATCTTCTGTAAGTATATCGCTAGACCAGTAATAGTTCAACAATAGGTGCAATCTAAAACATCTTCTCTAAAAAAATTATGACTCATTCCTGCAACTACTTGGGCACATAATATCCTGTATTCAGAATCCACATGGGTGATCTTGTATGCCTACGTACGTGAGCTTAGTGTGTTTGAGTGATAAGAAAGATTCCAAAGGTATACAACATGAATGGATGTACAAAATTCAGCACAATTTGTACCTGTACTGATGTGCTTGTCTGAATGCTTTATGTGTTGTATTGGTCCTGAGGTGGTGAGAGGAAATTAAGAGGGGACTAGAAAGAAATGGAGAAAAACACCGCTTTGCCTTTGATTGTTGTAGGACACCTCAGTACCACATGGAAAAAAGGGGGGGAGTAGAGAATCTCCAACTTCATTTTTCTGTTTTTGGGAACAACAGTGTCATTTATTCCAGGAAAAGAAGGTGCAGGTTAATGCAGAGGATATTTGATCTTTAAAATTAAGCCACAAGAGTGGACTCTTGTTTTTAATACACAAAGACATCAGACTAATGCGTTTTTTTCCATTAAGGTACAGTCAATCATTTCCAACATTTCCCCATTTGAGTGGCAGATATTTGTGGAGGCGGGCTGCATCTCAAATATTGGCCGCCTGTTTAAGATAATCAGATGAACCCACATTTTGTCAGCCAAAGAACTGAACTGGCTCTAAAATGCTGTTTATGCCTAATGGTTGCTGGGAATCCTTTTCAAACAAAAAAGCTCCAGTAGGCAGCAAAGGCAATGCCAATTCTTTCAAAAGCGAGGAAAAGTTAAAATCGGTAGTCTGTATCATGATTTTCACCATATCCTTTTCCTGGGCTTTTTTTCTGGGAAAAGAGGTGGTGGAACTCAGTGGGTTGCCAGGAGGTGGTGCCACATGCGCGAGCGCAAAGTGTGCGCACACTCCCAGGACTGCACAATGATGTCACTTTGGGTCAGCTGGAACAAGGGGTTTCTTTTTTAAAGTTTAAATTGCCCTTGGCAAAAATGGTCACATGGCCAGTGGCCCCACACCCTGATCTCCAGACAGAGTGGAGTTTAGATTGCCCTCCGGCACAGAGGACAATCTAAACTCCCCACTGTCTGGAGATCAGGGGGCGGGGCCACCGGCCATGTGACCATTTTCAAGAAGTGCCGGAACTCCGTTCCATGGCGTTTCAGCTGAAAAAAAGCTCTGTCCTTTTCTTAGAGCGATGTGTCTCATTGCTCTTGCCACCACTGTGAAGAGCATCTCATCAAGTATGTGTCATATTGATGCCTAATTCATAGCCCTCACTGTCTCCTCTCTCTGTAATAGATGAATTAGGACTTTTCATTTTTTCATGTCCACCAAGCCCATGACGGTGTGGTATAGTGATTAGAGTGTTGAACTAGGACTGAGGAAATGCAGCACCGCATCCCTGCTTGGCCTAAAATTCATTAAGTGATCTTGGGCCAGTCATTCCCTCGCCGCCTAATCTACCTCATAGGGTTGTTGCGGAGACAAAGTGGTGAAAGGGAGAGCCACGTATGCTGCTCTGAACACTTTGGAGGAAGCGCGAGATAAAAACGCACCGAGAAATCATGTTGTACTGCTGTGGTATTCACTTTTCTAATAAACGATGTACTGAATTAGAAATTGCATCTCGGACGTTTCACTGTGGCAAAGGGGAGCAGCGACTGAATTTAGAAACAACGGTGACCAAAATGGAAGATCTCTGTCCATTCCTGTGATAGTTATACTGTAATGGATGCCCTTCGTTACAATCTTGTGTCTTGTGCCGTATGTGAGGAGGAATAGCCAGCCCCCTCCCACACTGGATTTGTGCCTTAATTTGCTGCTTCCATTTAATGGCCACTCAAGCTGATTGAGTGTCTTCTGATTCCCTAGGCTTCTTCATCCTGAAGGACAGACGTTCCCCAGGCACCACTCAAGACTGAATTCATCAGAAATGGGGAAGGTGACTTTTTACATTCTGGTCAAAGTCCTCCACTAATCACATGAAATATATCAGACACGAAACCCTTTTAGTGACTGCCAGCGGAGCAAAAAGAGTCCGAAGCCCACCCACCCCCTTGCATTTTTACTGTCTGACTCAGACATTATCTCATACCTGGCACTGAGATGCATAAAGACACTGCAGCCATTGACTAAGGAGAGGGGGAAAAGGGATGGGGCTGCAGTTAGTCCCCCCCCTCCCCCCGGCTACTTCAGACATCCTAATCTGCTGTTCTGCTGGCTTCTGGTTTTTGAAAATCCCTTGAAATATGCCTGGAGAGCAGGGAAAGCAAGCACTGGTCTAAAACCAGTTGGGCCAGCCTAAGGCTTTTTTGATGCCCTATGCAAACCATACAGAAGTTTAGAATGAATGTTGTACTTACTAGACATTCAAAACAAACTGTACGGTTGAGGCTAGGGTGTAGGTGTTACGAGCTCCAGGTTGGAAAATTCCTGGAGATTTGGGGAGTGGAGCCTGGGAAGGGTGGGATTTGGGGAGGGGCCTCAACAAGGTATAATGCCATAGAGTCTATTCTCCGAAGCTGCTATGTTCTCCAGGGGAACTAATCTCTATGGCTTGGAGATCGGCTATAATTCTGGGAGATCTCCAGTCACCTCTTGGCCGCTGGCAACATTACGTGTCATTTGGTTGAGATGTGAGATGCCGTCCCCCTTGAACTCAAAGGTTTAACAACATTACATCCATCCTGATCGGAGTAAAAAAGTTAGAACTGGGTTGCGAAAGCATCTTTGGGAATACATCTCATGCTGATTTAGCCAGTAACGGTTAGCCACAATCAATGAAGGGGTTTTTGTTCAATAGAACACCAGAGTCAAATGATTCTTGCATAAATCTCTGGGGAGTCTGACAAAATATTTCAAGGCAATATCTCTTGGGTGAAATTCAGGAGATAACCTAAATGATCGAATTTGCCATTTTTGATTCCAGTTTATAATCTGACTGTGATATGGTCGAATACAGAGAAATTTTACAGTTGTCTTGAACCAATGATGAATGAGAAAAGCCCTGAGAAGGAGCATAAAAAGGGGAATCTTTCCACCAAACATAAATTTTGGAGCCTTGTCAATAGACTGGTGTGTAAAGATGGAGTCAATTTTATTAAAGGTTGTTTGCAGAGTATCAATTATCAAGAAAATTTGTGAAGCAAGGAGATTTAAAATATCACTCTGATCAGGACTGTAGGGTGCAGGGTGTAAACTACACTGGGCAACAACAGGAACAATCAGGTCCAAGACCGCTTGCATCAGAGCATTCTAATACATTCTCTAGGAGCACCTGAAACCGATTAGTGGTTTTTACTCCAAAATTGAAAAATGTTTCTAATCTGTTTTGCTGTACAGTAGAAATAATTTGCTTGACAGTAGGAATAATTAGAAGGCTCAAATTGGCAGCCTCAAATCAAATCAAATCAAATGTTCAGATCAAGAAACTCAGGGAACTCAACGTTTCAGCAAATAAACTTAACAAAGCTTAAAAAAACTAACAAAGCAATAATAACTAATCAAAAAGAGAAGAGGGACGATTCCCCTTCCACTCCTATCATACACAGGGTCTTAATATTTTCAGCATCTTTGAAAGAAAGAAAGAAAGAAAGAAAGAAAGAAAGAAAGAAAGAAAGAAAGAAAGAAAGGTAACGACACAAGGCCAGCCATTCTCAGATAACATAAAGTTTAAAAGAGCTAGAACCTGAAGGGGAGATAGAAGTTTAAAGCCAAATACAGTAAATTAGAATAGATTTCAAGAAACTCGGAGCTCAGCTACAACACCACAGCTGCGGACCAAAACAGAACCAGAAGGTCTATTCAGTGGGGCTTACTCCCAAGAAAGTTTTCTTTGGATTGATTTTTTCCCCCTCAAGGATGTTAACTTTCAACCCTGAATGTTTATAGGAAGGTTATAGATCCAGAGGAGTTAGCCGTGTTAGTCTGTAGTAGCAAAATCAAAAAGAGTCCAGTAGCACCTTTAAGACTAACCAATTTTATTTTATTGTAGCATAAGCTTTCGAGAATCAAGTTCTCTTCATCAGATACCTGATCCGAACTGGTCAAAAAAAAAAAAAAGGAAGGTTGGAAGTCTCCCCCCTGCTGGTTTCTAAAATGTTTAATTTTTAATGTTTGGACATTTAAAACCTGTGGTCATTAATGTTTATAAGCTACTAGTCCTTATGATGTTGTTAACAATCAGATTTTCATGATGAATATGAGAGCATATTTCACCTCTGAAGATATTCTTGACTATTCAGGGACTGGAGAACATCAGAATGCTGCAGAAAAATCAGTTAAAGGTCAACCTATCAAAGGATCAGGGTTGCCAGCCTCCACGTGGTGGCTGGAGATCTCCCGGAATTACAACTGAACTCCAGGTGACAGAGATCAGCCCCCCTGGAGAAAATGTCTGTCTTGGAAGGTGGACTCTATGGTATTATAGCTAACTGAAGTCCCTCTCCCTCCCAAATCTTGCCCTCTCCAGGTTTCACCCCCCAAATCTCCAGGAATTTCCCAACCAGGTGCTGGCAACCGTACAAAGGATGCACTTCTTTGTGAAAACTATTTTTGGGATATGTTGACTTTATGAATAGTAGAGTCCATTAGCACCTTTCAGACAAAACTTTATTGTTGCATAAGCTAACACAGCTAACTCCTCTGGATTGTTGAATTTATAATGAATTTTTGTAAAAAGGAAAAAAATGGCTCCGTACATATTGCAATGAGCATTACAAAGTGCATGAATTATTATCTCTGTTTGCTTATATTTAGAAGTGGTTATTATGTCACAAAAGGATACTCTATAGTTAGTACATTTGTAGACTTTAAGGGGTTCACCAGTAGCAACAAATTATCTTCTTGGTTCATGGTTTTGCATCCCCTTAAGCTTTTTGAAGGAAGAACTGCACAAGTGGAATGTGAAAGTAGTTAGTATACAGAACATATGCTACTGGAAACATCTGTGCATTTTCCCCGCGTGGGACTCACTATTCTTACCAAAACATTGACAGCTTGTCAGAAAAAGGGTCCTTAGGTCGTATTATGATCCCCTTGATCTATGAACAGTGGAGAGAAGCAGTGGAGTGGGGAGAGAAGGTGATCGTGAAGAATTTGGGGCTGTAGATAGGGTTGCCGGCCTCCAGGTAGCGGCTGGAGATCTCCCGGAATTACAACTGGTCTCCAGGCCAGAGAGATCAGTTCACCTGGAGAAAATGGCTACTTTGAGGAGTGGACTCTATGGAATTATGCCATGTCAAGGTCCTTTCCCTCCCCAAACCCCCCTTTCTCCAGGTTTCTCTCCCCAGATCTCCAGGAATGTCCAAACTTGGAGCAGACAACCCTAGTTCTAGAAGAGCTTTGGACTCCACACTATTTTCCAAATTGTTGCTAGATACTTTTTATATTCGCTAGTTTTTGCCTGGCTTGGATTTGTGAACTGCACAGATGTTAATTTGGGATTGCGTATGTTTTTTCCCACGATACTGTACTTTTTGTGTCTGGTGGCACACTAAAAAAAAAAAGCACTGCGTTCTCTGGACATCTGAAGCTCTTACTTTAATAAAACTAACTTCTAAGTAAACCCACTCGTAACAAGACACTTCCAGATTACGCAGACAACAAAGCACCAGAATGCAGAGAAGCTACAGCAATAATCTTAAACTCCGCACATGCGTAGAAGCAAACCTCCCCCCCCCACCCGACGGCGCTACGCACGCGCACTGGTGGGTAAGCGGGAGGTTCCCTCTGCCCTCAAGTTGCCCGTCAAATCACGTGCGACTGTTGCTTTACGGCTGTGCCCCGAAGCGTCGCAAATGTGCCATCATGGCGGCTTCTTCGCCCTCCTGTCCCGCCTGGCTGGCTCGCTTCGCTCAGATGAAGAGGCGAGGGGGTAAGCCACCCCCGATAAGGCCTCCGCAGCCCCTGATGCTGGCCAACCAGGTCTCGAACCGGCGCCTGAGATTGGGAGGTGAGTGGGTGGCCTGCCAAAATTAATGTCTGCCTAGCGAGGGCTTATGACATGCACCTGATGAAGGGCATGAATGAAACCTTATGCTTGAATGAAATCTTGTAAGTCTTTAAAGTGTCACACAAGACTCCTGTTTTGCCTTTTTTCTGTAATAGAGTAATCTCTCTGGGAATTATTCATTGGAGAGGCCGGGGATGGAATACAAATCTGCATACAAATCATAGTGTCTGTTTGCTTTCTTTTACTTCATTTCTACTCCTCCTTCCCCCCAAAGCAGCTTACATCATTCTCCTTTTCCTCAACAAGGTATGAATAGACACGCAAGGAAAAAAATTGGAACAGTAAGCCACTGTCCATGAAATGTAAGGCAGTATTTCATAAACTTTTGCCTCTACTGTTACTGTTTTTTTCTATCTGTGCCATGTATATGGATATCTGCTTGCTGGGTGTAACAGTTCAGGCATCTGATGAAGTGGGATCTAGCCTGTGAGAACTTCCACTACAGTAAGGAAGCAGACCTAAATAGGTCTGCTTAGAAGTAGCTCTTGGCATGAAACTAGTCCCGTTGATGAGACTGCTGTGTAGCAGTAATTGATTCACACTGTGTAATCTACTCTGAGGATCACTGAGAGAGGCAGATTATAAATACAGTAATTAATTTGGGAAGAGTGGTGGGATATGCTTTGTATGCATGGCTGCAATAAACAGTTGCACTATGAGAACAATATTCTTTTGATGTCCATCATCATGATGGATCTTGTTAAATTGTTCAAATTGCAAGAGGAAAAAGGGTTTTGAATAACTAGTTTACATATAGTTTCTCATGTGCTGAATAAATCTTTCCTTAACAGAAGAAAGGGTATGCTAACTTGTCACAGATCTCTAGACTAGGTCTTAAATAAATCTCTGCTCTCTGTGAGAGCTGGTGTGGTGTAATGGTTATGGTGTCAGACTATCATCTGGGAAACACAGATTCAAATCCCCCCCTCAGCAATGGAAGCTTTTTGGATGAACTTGAGCCAGTCACACACATGTTCAGCCTAACCTACCTCACAGGGTGGTTGTGAGGGTAAAATGGAGGAGAATCATGTAAGCCTCTTTGGGTCCTCATTGGGGGGAAAAGTAGGGTATAAATAAAATAAATAATCTGTACTGTCTTATGCAAGCCTTTTCAAATAATTTATTTTTGTGGTTATATCACTTGGCTAAAATGAAAATTCAACAACTAAATCAGAACTTTATGTTAACTTAGAGGGTATTTTATGCATCCAGGCTGCCTATTACACGACAGTATTCTTCCTTTGAGTTGGCTGTTGTGGAATGTTTGTCTATCTGTTGGCTGTTGTCATTTATCAGTATTTAGAGATTAGGGCTGCAATCCTATAAACTGTTTACAAGTGACCCCCACTGAACTCAATGAGATTTGCATCTGAGTCAGTCTGAATAGGACTGTACCGTAATCCAGTAGCAGAGCCAAATCTTTATTGTGTTTCTTCTAATTCCTTCCCAAGATCTTGTTGAAATGCATTGTTCTTCATTTATATGGGCTTCATCTTGTTTGTGCTTCAGTTGAAAATTGCAATCCTACACTCCCTGTTAGTGAACCTTGAAGAAATACTTTTTATGTTTGGTACCTCACACGAAAACACCCACTTGCTTGTGTATGTTCCCATGAAATATATAAATATCAACTTTAGAACTGTTTCTTTCAAGTCAGATGTACTTCCTCCATATTAAGGAACCACAAGGTCTCCTTGTTTTCTTTTACTTTAGAACTTTTTTCATTTGTTAATTTGAATGGGCATGGAACCATTGCTGTGACAAGGCACTTTGTAGATACATTTAATACAGCAAGACTATTAAATTTTGGGTTTTGCCATGTACAGAAATAGATAAGTGATGGCAAGTAACTTGATGCTGCAGGGAACTGCCTCTGGACTTTGAAGTTGAGTAAAGAACATGGACGTTCTGCAGTTGTGGTCTCTGTTTAAGAAAGTTATATGCTGCCTCTCCAGAGTACTGCTCAAGGTGGCTTATTTTTATGTCTTAAATTCTGTTTATGTCATTTATAGTCCACCTTTCTCACTGAGACTCAAGGCAGATTACATAGTGTGAGATTAGTAGTCAGTTTCAAGGACATTGCAATAAACAATGCAATAGGGTATATAAATGCAAATTTGCAAAGACCTAACATGAGCAGAAATCCAGTACAGGGTTGAAGAAGTGCTGAAACAGAGCATACGCAGTTTTAAGACTGAGATAATAAAAAAGCATAGAACTACCCAGTAGGATCATACTTAAAGCAGCACATAGTACACAGTAGCACATATTAGTGAAGTCTATGGTCCCTATCTCTTTAGTGAGACCATCTTACAATACCCTCCTATCTGAGTAAGAAACTCCTCTTGAATAATTCGGGTTTGCATTTTTTCTGAACAGCCAGGAGAGTGGGGGCTTTCCTGATCTCTTCAGGTAGGCCGTGCCATAAAGTAGATGTGACCACAGAGAAAGCACGTGTGCAGGCAGCTGTTGATTTTGCCCATGTGCAGAGTTCCACCTGCCAGAGTGTTCAGATGAGCAACTTAGGGAGAGAGACGGTCCTATATGCTGTACTAAAGCTGTGAAGAGCTTTCTATGTGATGGACAATACCATGAATTGAACCCAATAACTGATAGGTAGAGAGACTGCAAAACAGATGTAATATTCTTCTCCTAGCTCTCCTGATAATAAGAGCTGCAGCATTCTGCACTAACTGGAGTCTCCAGTTTCACTTAGAAGGTAGATCTATGTTTAGTGCATTATAGTAGTCAAGCATGGATCCAGGGGGCCAGATTGGCTGTGTACAGGGAAAAATACTATAAAATCATTTTTAAAAATTATCACCCCCCCCCCCGAAACAAGCCGCATGCATAAAACAACCATTGAGCATTATTAAATAAATACTGCATAAGACAGGCCTCAGATCAGAAGTGGATTAGAAAAGAGCTAAAAAGATAAAATCCTTAGTTAAAAGCCTGGGTACAAAGAAAGGCTTTGGCCAGGTGCCTAAAAGACAGTATAGTAGGTATCTGGTAAGCCTCATGGAGGAGGGTTCTTTAGAGGTGAGGTGCCACTACAGAAAATGCTGTGCTTCTAATTGTTACCCACTTCACGTTTAAAGGGCGGAGCATGGAGCCAATTTTAACTGGTGGGCTGGGCAATACAGGAGGAAATGGTCACTCCAGATACACACGGTCGCTGTATGCAGAGCGATAGTTGTAATACAGTAATCACACCAACTGGCAGTTTGAGAGTGGGAGAATATGCTGGATTTTTTATCTTCTCTGTTGTCCTTAGCCTTCCAAACAGCTAATTTCTATTGATTGTGTAGTCTGTTTCCCATATAAACAAGCGTCTTTATTTCTGAAGGCAACCTTGTGCTATAATTGAATGGAATATTGCTTTCAGTTGCTGTATAGATGTCATTAGCCAAAATCAGCTCAAATTCTGCAGCAACATTTTAATTTTAGAGCCAGTCATCTAGAAAGTACCACACACTTGTGTGAGTGTGCGCACACTAATACAGATGGAATACAAATATGCGGTAGAAGAATTTAAGTGTGTATAGTGCTCTGGAGGCTTCGTCTGTGGCAAGTAGCTAAAGGGATACGTTCCAAAGCTGGAACATTGCAAAACATGCTGACTGTTTCTTCAGTATTTACAAATCTGGAATTTGTGGGGAGGTGGGGGTGGTGGTGTAGTAAATATTCTCTCTGGCTTCCAGAAGAAAGCCATGTTTTTGTTTTGATCAGGGCTATTCACTTTTTGGATTTCCATCTGTATGAACTCTGAGAGGATGTGAAAAACATGGGGCAGGATTCTGAGAATCTTAGCGTTTTTCAAGAAAAAAAATTGTTCGATAACGCTGTTCAAGTGTTTACAGAAATCTCCATTGTTCACTTTTTCTGGATTCAGCACTTGTTTGTTTTAAGCCTCTGTTCCGATTTGCCTCCCCTGCTCTTTACAAATTACATAGACGTTTCCTTCAGACCATTCGTTATAGAAAAAGAAATTCCGTATTCTCCACTAACTCAAACATGAAGTCTTGAATAAAACAGAACGAAAGAGTTCCGTGGCCTTTTGAAAAATGAACATAATGTATTTATTTTATTTTGAGGCCAGAATTAGCTTTCTTTAGTGCAAAATTTCAGCTTTTGAAGGATTGAGTGCAGGCAGAAAATCAGTAGCACTGCTTATGATAAGATACAGTGGCCCTGGAGAGAAATGTTTTGGCAATTCTGAAGCCACTCTTTAAAAAACATTTTTCTAAGGAAGGAAAACCTTTGGGAAGAATTGAAATGTATGTGATATTTTTTTATCAAGCTTAAACCTGTGTACTATTTTTACTGGAACCTCTGCAGAATTTCTACAAATGTTTGGTTTTCTCCCCTGATTCATAAACTTCCAACTCCACATGGTTTCTAGGGCATCCCCTGTCCTCCAGAGGCAACATTTCACAGACATGTTGGGCTACTACAGGAGGAGGAAGACAGTAGAAAACACAAATTTTGTACTAAAAGAAATTGTAGTGTTTGGTCACTCTCATGTGGCTAAATAAATAGGGTTAGCAGCATATTTGGATATTGAGTTGTAACGAGCTTTTGCCCGTGTCTGAAACTAAGCTTCTACTAGCCAAAAGAAAGATGTATCTTTTCTCTTGGAAAGTTTTCAGCAATTAGTTCTCAGACCTGTCAAACAGATAAGTTCTTTGAACCAGCTGTTTATCAGTACATTTATTTATATAGGGTTCAATATGCTTTGCAACTCATTATCAAACACACAGACACCTGTCTAGAGTTTATTTCACTTTATTGAAAATACACCCTGGTTTTTTAATGAAGCAAGTAATCAAAATATAAATGGTTATTAATATAAATCCTATAAAAACAGAAAATATAAATGGTTATTAATATAAATCCTATAAAAACAGAGCACAGAAAGGCAGTAAGAAATAAGTTTGCTAACATTTCTTAATAAATTCCAAGTTTGACATAATCAAAGTTTCTCTGAAATACATAGGTAAAAATAAGTTCTCACCTAAATTCTCTCAAGAGATTTCTTCCATCAGAGCTCTGCTATTCTATCTGAGTTTGCAATTTTATACATCATCAAATGCAAATATTTAAGGTCTATTCACGTGATAGCACAAACAAACGATCATTGGTCTGATGCTTCACTGAATATTCATAGTTTCTATTGTACAACCTTGCAATTAGTAAAAAATCACGTTATACTCAAACTTACAAAACAAAACTATAAATCCCTGAGAAGTGTCAGAAAAGTTAAGTTGAGAGATCACCATTGGTTGAATCTCTGATAGAGGAACATTAATCTCGATAGAGTCCACTATTTTAATTAACTGTCAAAAGATTAAAGCACACCTGTTAGAATTACCTAACACATAGAAAAAAAACACAGAGACAGTTCATGCGAAGTCTGAAAATTCATCAGCACTGAATACAAGTGCTTGGCCTAGTATTGCTCAGTATTGATTATTGTCATGTGCTTTTATCTATATTGGTGCAACAGAGTTAAATTTCATAGCACTGAAAACACTGAACTCTTTGACAATTTACATGTTATAAAACATTAATTGTATATCAAATGAGTCATATTCTAAATATAAGTTTGAAAATACATTGCAGTTATTTCTTGTGGAGGCTGCCCCATGGCTGTCACTGACTTTCTAGTTCAGACATCCCATCTGACCACAGTTACCTCAACCTCTGGCATATAAACTCTCTTTAAGTGGAGATTTCTGATGGTGACTTGCTGGCTGATAAAAACAAAAAGATTGGTCCCAATAAATGGAACAAAAGAAATAGAGGGCTAAAACAAGATTTAGTTTGCTAACTTATACCGCTCCTACCCTCTGTCTGGGTTATAAGGAGGACCTCTTCTTTTTCCACTCCTTGTATCTGAAGGGAGCTCTGACTCTTGAAAGTTCATACCCTGGAAATCTAGTTGGTCTTTAAGGTGCTACTGGACCTGAATCTTGCTTTCTACTACAGGCCAACACGGTTATCCACCTGAAACTATTATTATGTAGTGTGTAAAAGATACAATAGCAAACTGTGTCTTGCTATAGTCTGTTGCACTTTAGAGTTCTCCCTCTCTCTCTCAATGTATGTATGCATATAATATTGGATTTACTGGCCAGTCATAAACCATGGCATGTCAGTGGTTATCACACTAAAGTGTGCTTAAGCATGATGTGTGACTTCAGTTAATTGCACCTGTACCTTGCCTGATGAACTGTGTAAGTGTTGGAAAACCCATTCATGCTTGTAGAATGGTTTCTATTGTTATGTTTCCTTTGTTGAGAATCAGATCTTTTTGGGCAAGGAGATGGATGCTTGTTTTATCCTCCTCCTCAAGGCTTCCTCGTGTACCCAATTTTTCATAGATACAATGTTTTAAGACAACTGGACATGAAGTTTTGGTTCCCAGGGAAGCTGGTGCTACCTTGGTTTGTGGTAACATCTTTCATCCCGTGCCACAAATGTGCGCTTGGATTCCCTGTCCCCATTTCATCTGGCATTGAGTTTCTTTTCTGAGACTTCTGCAGTAGAGTTGTCACAGATGTCAAATACTCCTGATTAGTGCAAGTTTCTTTCTTTGCAGAGGCAACGTGCATCACAGAGATGTCTCTAATGATGGCCTGTTGGAAGCAGAATGAGTTCAACGACTCGATTTGCGCCAAGGAGATCCAGGCGTTCTTTGAGTGTTCTTCAAAAGCAGAAGTAATTACAATTCTTATCGGTACTGTAGGAGAGGGTTTCCCTGGATAGTGTGAACAAGTCACCCGCCATCATTGTCTGTCCTTATATCAGCCTTTATTTGACCTAAGAATTGTGTAATAATTACGGTTATCTTAGGATATCCTGAATAGGGGAAAAGGAGAACATGGGTTCCCCTTGCTAAGTCTCCAGAGATCCTCTGTCCAGGTGAATAAATGTGTGAGGGACAGGTGACATGAGATACAATACAGATCTCTGGAGAACAATGCTAGCAAGAATGTGTGAACTTACCCTAAATGAGAGCCAACATTTATTTAGTGAACAGATGAGGTGTTCATTTGTCGTGGATTGGATGAAGTGAGTCCACAGAAGCGTTTGATAGAATAAAGATGTTTCCAAAAGAAGGACGTTAAAGAGAAATTAAACAGACCATTAACTGAATTTGAAGAATTAATCCAAAATATAGATTAGGAGGAGGAGAAATTAATTACTAAAATATATAGGATTTTATTAAGTCGGGGACAAATTCCGATGCAGATGATTAAAAAGATTTGGGAAGCAGAATTGAATATTAAATTTAATGGTAAGGATTGGAAACAAAAATTTCAACGATTTCCCTATAAATCAGTTTCAAGAGGTTTACAGGAGCATGCATTAAAGGTGTCTCAAAGGTGGTATCTGACCCAAGTTAGGATAGCCCACTTAATGAAAACAGAGAATAAAAATTGCGGGAGAGGTTGTGGCGAATTAGGGGATTCTATTTTCGGTAGATCTCTCCTGGATTCCCCATTTTAAAACAGAGCTTAATAATGCAAAACTATGCACAAAAGCTATAAAGAGGTTTTTCCACAATAGGGGAGGGAAGTATATTCCTGGAGAAGTTTAATCCTTTTAATCTGAAATTGGCTCCTATTATTCTTTATGGCTCAACTATTTGGATTAAAAGTATCTCTGATAATATCGACCAATCCCTCGCATAACTCTTAGCACAATTTCTTAGGAAAATTTTGAATATCCCCTTTTGTGTGTCTAATATATTGCGGGCAGAATTTGGACAGCTATCCTTGGAAGCAAGAACATGGCTATATGCCTTTAAACTGAGATCAAATTTGCTCTGCCTGGTTTGTTAGATGTTCTAAATAGGGATACCCACAAACAGGGGTCATTTTGTAGAAAAAGAGCTGGAGGAACTCATTAGCATAACTCATTAGCATATGCCACACCCCTTGCCATCACCAGAAGTGTGTCATTAGCATAATTGATTTGCATATGTCACACCCCCTGACATTACCTATCCTGGCTGTTTTGGACCCAATCCTAGCCATTCAGGGCTGAAATTGAGCCCAAAATGGCAAAAAGAGGCTGAAAATGGCCAGAAAGGGGCACAAAATGGTCAGGATCGGGCCGCTGCTGAGTGGGAGAGTGATCCACCACCTGTCAGAGGCCCGATCCGGGCCGTTTCAGCCCCAAAACGGGCCTAAAAGGGCCAAGAGTCAGGTGGGCGGGGCCACCTGACATGTGACCTCTTTGGGGAACTGCCGGAACTGCATTCCGGCGTGTTCCCCCTCAAAATGAGCCCTGCCCACAAATAAACTTGGCTGAAAGCCCTGGATGAAAAGCTAATAATAGCTGGATGTTGATTGATGATATTTTTGAAATGGACAAATCCAAAGCATTTTCTCTGATTAGAAATTGATTATAACAGCTTGATTTCGAGAGCCCCCAGAGTTTGTTCACCCCTGTCTTTTGGTCTTTCTTTCCCAAAATCAATACCACCTATATGTACTGTCTTACCATCCCACAATACTGCAGAGCTTTCTGGTTTGCAAGATTGAATATTATACCCACAGGAGAGATTTTTGAATAGGCCTTATTCCAAAAGAGTTTGCCCTTGTGACCTTAATAGGATCAATACATCCTTTCATGACCTGCTTGAATGTAGGTTCTTTGAAAATATTAGGGATTATTGTATTAAGTCTTTGATTAACCAGCTGGCCCCTTATACTCCAGAACCCCTGGCTCTTTTGCTTAGCAATAAGGATCCTAAATTTACCTTAGTAATTGCAAAATATGTCTCAGTCCTTTTAGCCCTTGCATCCACAAAATAAGGAATAAGTATTTTCTGCTGCCCAAGATTTATGAATCAATGAGCTTCTAAGGGAAAAGGAAAGGAAGGGAAACCAATATTTATAGAGATTGCTAAAATAACCCAGGAATAAATAAAACCAACTGTTGAATTATCATCTGCTCAACTTATTTACCAATGAAAACTCTCAGTGTAAACAAAAAACACTTATTAATTTTCTTTTAGTTGCAACTAGGATACTTCTTGCCCAGTGTTGGAAAAATGCTAAAGAGATTTCCTTAGGTAGGTGGCACACTAAATTAAGAAATATAGTGGCACTTGAAAATTTGACAAATAAGATTAGATTAATTCAGGGGAGAAAAAAGAGGATTTTAAGATTATCTGGAATGGTTTTATAATTTATTTAATGGAATTTCCAGAATAAAGGCTTCCCAGACCCCTCTGCCCCGGCCCAGCTGAGGGGTGTCCCAAGGCTGAGGAGAAAACGGACAAAGCTCCAGAGCCGATTAGGGAATTAACAGAACAGAAGTCTACTTTGCAAGGGTGGTTTGCAAGTAGAGGTCTCAAAACAAACTATTATGGTAGGTGGTTCTCGAGCGTTCACAGGGTGAGTTCTACAAAAGATTTTATAGCTTTGAGGCTTCAGAGTCACAAAACCCACACAAAGTAAAATGTAATGATTTATTAATCAGAGCGCAAGGTTATCACAAGTCACAAGACAGAATGTGAGGAAATAAAATAAAAAAGCCTAAAGCAATAAGCACTAACTAATACGTACCACAGTAATTCTTTAAAGAGGCAAATCAAGTTGGTTTCAAAGACGTAGCATTCAAAGTCTCTGGTCAGGATTCAAAGTAGTCAAGCCACACAGCAAATCACAAAGGTGGGAGCCTTGGCATCCCTCTAATAGTTGAGCCAGAAGCAAAGCAAGGGCAAGGGGCAGTTGTCTGTTACTGACACCCACCACGAGCTCAGACTCCATTTTTAAGTAGCCAATTGATACCAGTTGGGACCAGCATGACGCAGGCCTGACAGCCAATCAGATCACAACTGCTGACATCACCTGAAACGTAGGTGTCTACGTGAGGAGAGGGAGCTATGTCAAGTCTGTAGCTCTTGGCACATAGCCTAGTCTTCGCAGGTGCAAACTTATTTGCCAATTAACTCCAGAAGAGCCCAGCTATGGAAGCTCGACTAAGAACCAGCTAGAAGGGTCTTATCTCCAAGGGCAGAAGCCAAAAACCCGAAAGCAACTTGTTTCAAGGAGAGATGAAAAAGGCCCCTCAAAGGGGAAGGAGGGGGGGAGAAACTTTCCTAGCCAGGAGCAGAAAAGCTTCTGAACCAAGTTTCAAAAAGATGACTTCTCGCATAACATTTTTTCCTTTACAAAGCTCTTTGAAAAATGCTCTTTAATTGGGTGGAGAATCTTGGCTGAAATCTGGATAAAGTATTGAATAGTTATATTACAGGATATTATAATTTAGAAATGGATTTAAATGAATGTGTGTTAAATTGTAGCCAATGTGGATGGAAGCTCCCCCTCTTCCTCTTTTTTGTCTTTTCCTTGTGTTTCTTTTTGTTGCTGTTTGTTATGTAAAAATATAAAACTTTAAACATTTTTTAAAAAGAATAAAGAGGTTTCATCTTTAAGGTGTTGCAAGACTCCTGCATGAATTAAACTAACGAATGCACTGAAGGATAGTTGAGTTGAAATCAGGAGTTGCCTTGGAGGAGGTCCTGGTTCCAGCCATATACTTGAACAATCTCTTATTTTTGTAATCATCAACATAATCATCAGTTTTGAGCTTCAGTTGGAAGAAAAATGGGTTATAAATGTCACAGTGTGTTTCCTTCAAGAAGGAGATGCATTTAATGGAATGTCTTTGCCAGGGCTTTTTTTCTGGGAAAAGAGGTGGTGGAACTCAGTGGGTTGTCCTCGGAGAAAATGGTCACATGGTTGGTGCCCCCGCCCCCTGATCTCCAGACAGAGGGGAGTTTAGATTGCCCTCCGCGCCGCTCAGTGGCGTGGAAGGCAATCTCAACTCCCCTCTGTCTGGAGATCAGGGGGCGGGGGCACCAACCATGTGACCATTTTCAAGCGGTTCCGGAACTCCGTTCCACTACGTTCCTGCTGAAAAAAAGCCCTGGTTTACTATATTTTTTGTTTGTTTGCTTGAGCTTACCATGAATGACTAGTACAGTTTATCTCAGCCAAATCCAGTTCTGGCTCCCCTTCTATGTGTTTTTTTGGGGCGAAAAGGTTTTGAATTTCCTGCAACGTCCTTTGTGATATCTATAGAAAAATGGGAGAGATATCGCCTGACGTTCAAGGCATGTTGCTTTCAGTTCCCATAGTAGAATCTCTGAAGTAAGCACACTAAGCACAAATTTAGTTTCTAAATGTCTGGAAAGTAGCTGTGAGATGCTGATACCATTGGATATATTATTGTTGGGGCTGCCATGTTCTTTGGATTCCCAGAGATCTGTTCCACTGATGGCGGCACATCCTCTGCAGCAGGGGACCTTCATTTAATGCAGGAGGCTTTTCTGCCTGCCGACATTCCTTAGGCTATAAGAAAGTGCCAGTATTGTAGATTCCTAGGATGCAGTCTGCTGTTCCGACAGATATCAGACACTAATCTGCGTGCTCTTTTTCAGGCAGAACGCAAGGAGAAAATTCTTCAAGACTCCCTTGGTCGGTCAGGAAAGCTTAGTTCAAAGCAAGTCAACAAACTTATCAGTCGATTTCCCAACATTACTCACTATTATTAAAGGAAGCCTTGTTTCCACAAGGCACTAGGCGTCAGTGCTGAAATCGGACCATGTCTGCAGGTTCCCTGTTTCCTTGTCTTTATTGAAGGCTGATGTGGGGTCTGCATTATTTTGCTGAGGATTTTGTCTGAGCACTTCTTTTGGCGTGGAAGTGGAATCCAAGCTGCTGAAGAAAAGCGTTCCTTCTCATCAGAAACGCCGGATGTGTTTTGAGTAGAAGAATGTTTTCCAAAAAGAAAACGTTTCCTAAGAGAAAATGTACGTTTGAGCCTTGTGTGAAAGTATTTTCTAATTACATATCTAGTTGGATCAAAAAGAGTCCAGTAGCACCTTTAAGACTAACCAATTTTATTTTAGCATAAGCTTTCGAGAATCAAGTTCTCTTCGTCAGATGCCTGATACAGAGACTGGTCAAACACAGAAGAGCAAGAGAGGGAAGAGGCAATTAGGGGGGGAGGGGGAGGGAGCAATCAAAACATTCCTTTGCTAGTATATGTAAACATCTCCTTTTGGTGTGTGTATCAGTTGGCTTCAAAGGAGTTTGCCCTGTTAGTTTGTAGAAGCCAAACAGCTAGACCATCCAATTCCAATGCAGTATGGGCCTTCGGTAACCACAGCTCTCCCTGCCAGATGCATCTGACAAAGAGATCTGTGGTTCCCGAAAGCCCACGCCAGGTACCACTGAGCTCCCCCAGACCCCACCTCTGTAAAGGAAATCTGTTACCTGTGGTAATGTGATAACCATTCATAGTCCCTATTCAGTCCCAGCTTGACAGAGTCAAATTTGCATATGAATTCCAGTTCAGCAGCCTCCCGTTGGATTTTGTTTTTGAAAGGTTTCTGTTGAACTACAGCGACCTTTAAGTCTTTGATGGAATGTCCTGGTAGATTGAAGACGGCTAACTTCTCTGCATCTATATCTAGTTGGATCTGTTACTAGGTTGTGAACTGTGTTTTGGTGTTGATTTGATTTCTTCCTGAATTTTTGAAACTCTACTAGAGCATAGTTTCAGCCTATTACTGGTTAAGCACAGCAGTAGCTTCTAGCAGTCTTGTTTTTACAAAATAAGCATAAATAATAAAGTTTAAAAAAATACCCCCTATACAATGTGGAGGAAAATTTTCAGGTGTTCCAAAGGCCTGACAAAGTTACTGATAGCCAAATGAGCAGACTAGGGCTACATCTTTATTACAAATATTCTGCAACATTTACGAATCTCATCCTGTGAACAAAGTTCTGCATTACACAAGTCTTTAAGATGTGGAATTCACTGCCTAAGGATGCAGTGATGGCCACAGGCATACACAGCTTTAAAGGGGGTTAAACAGATGCGTGGATATGTCTGCATGTGGCTACTAGCCATGGTGCTTAAAGGGAGCCTCCACATTGAGAGGCAGTCAACCTCTGAATACCAGGGCCAGGAGGCAATTTCAGGGAAACGCTTCTGCCACTGTGCCTTCCATGGTAACTGGTATTTGAATTTTATTGTAACGGTCATTAGACCAGCAATACAGATAAAATCAGGACATAAAGCAAGATAAAAGTTGGGTGTAGTGGTTAAGAGTGCGGGATTCTAATCTGGAGAGCCCTGTTTGATTCCCCACTCCTCCGCTTGAAGCCAGCTGGGTGACCTTGGGCTAGTCACAGCTCTCTCAGAGCTCTCTCAGCCCCACCCACCTCACAGGGTGTATGTTGTGGGGATAATAATGACATACTTTGTAAACCACTCTGAGTGGGCATTAAGTTGTCCTGAAGGGTGGTATATAAATCAAATATTATTATTAAAATACATGTTTAAAATGCATATACTTCAAGTAAGATATACAAGCACCTGTTCCATCATACTAATATAAAACGTAAGCTTAATAAAGTCCTGAATGAATTTTATTGACACTATATCCCCCTAATATAAAAGCGGCATTAGGCAGAAGTCTTTAAAACTTAATCAGGGTGAGAGAGAGAGATCCCTCCTAACCCTTCCGGTGTTTGATGGTCTATTTTGTTGCGCAAAACTTAGCCGCCATCCTGGTGACATCTGGATTTTTGTCAACCAGTCACTTTGCCAAGGATGTGTTATCCTCCGATCCCGATAACAGGGGAAGAATTGTCGAATCTCTAATCCTTTTATGGACGGGACAGCGAAAAAACATGTGCCAGCGTTTCCACCTGTCCAAGAGGACAAACGCAGATCCTTTGATCCTAAGGTGTCTTCTTATATCTCCTTTCCATTGCCTGGGATGGCATGTCTTCACATCTCACTAGAGTAAAAACCCTCCTATAGGGCGGGAATTCTGAGTTTTTTAGATATTGGGCTATATTCATATGGTACCTGGATTCCTCAGATGCCCTAACATAGTAACTAGTAGGGCACTGTGTGAGACAGGATGCTGGCCTAGTTGACCCACTGGTTGGATCCAGCAGGGCTGTTCTTATTCTGTACAAAATGGAGTGTCGCTTGCAGTCCTGTTACGGTCCTAAGACTTACGGTTGTAATGTAGAGCAGTGGTTCTCAACCAGATTAAAGTAGGAGCCACTTCAGAACTCATTCTACCTTTGGGACCCTCTTGAAAAGTAGCTGCACACTCATTTCTCCCGCCTAACACGAAATACAGGGATCTTGCATAAGTAAACACTGAACAAGCTTATATTTTTCCTGTTAAATGTGTTCTAAGCATACAGCCATATTGAGCGTATAGAGATCTCATAGCCAATCTGTACATCATGCAGAGGCAAATTCATATTTGCCATCAAGTCTGTGTTCAGCAGCCAGTCGTTCCTTCCTGATGAGCGTGTGGTCCAATGCCCCCGTTTACAAACGTGTGCAAGCAAATCATGTTTTAATATTTTTAGGTGCACGGTTTTCACTTCCTAGGTGTATGCCTAATATTGTCGTGTGAAGTCGTTGGTTGAAGAAACAGGATTTTGCAGAAAAGATGAAGGGGGGAGGACAATGTGTGCTGCCACTCGGCCGGAAGACAAGGCAGGAGGCCTAATAAGTTCACATCTGACAGCCAGACCAAACGAAGATGGGCTAGTTATCTTAAGCAATGCCTGGCCAGGGCTGAGCATCCTATCCAGGGCTTTTTTTCTGGGAAAAGAGGTGGTGGGACTCAGTGGTGGAACTCAGGACCGCACAATGACGTCACTTTGGGTCAGCTGGAACAACGGCTGCGCAGAGGGCAATCTAAACTCCCCTCTGTCTGGAGATCAGGGAAGCGGACAGTTAACATACTGCAACTCATACATGGGTCAGCAAACGAATGGGCACTACATAGCCCTGTGCTGTACGCATACGTCAGGCAGCTGGCCAGTGGACACTGTATAACCCCACACTTAGTGGGAGGCTGGTGGGAGGCTCAGTAAGGATCTCATGCTGGCCTCAACCATGCACCTGGTGGAACATCTCCATCTTACAGGCCCGCCGAAATGATAGAAGATCCTGACGGGCCCGGGTGTCCTCAGACAGAGAGTTCCACGAAGTTGGGGCCAGGACCAAAAACGTCCTGGCCCTGGTCAAGGCCAAACGAGACTCCCTGGGGCCAGGGGCCACCAGCAGATGTTTTCCAGCTGATCTCCGGGGCACATACGGTGAGAGGCGCGGAGAATGTGATAGGTGTACTTATTCTAGTAAGTTAAACTTTTCCAAATGGGTCTAATGGAGCCTCCTGGGGTGGGGTGTGTCAGATCAGGAAAAGGGTACATACCCAGGCCCATTAACCCCCTTCCCACCATGGCCCTGATCCACTTGTCTGGTAAGAGACTAAAACATTAAAACACAAACTTCTGACATGGAACCCCTAGCATACCATTCAGGTAGGACCTCATCCAGAGTTCCACATGTACCCTACTTTTAGTACTAGAGTGCAAATTTTAATGGTTTTGTCATCCTAACAGTGTGTGGTGCTTCTATTTTCCGTCCCCTTCCTCCTCCCCTCTCCTACTTACTGAGCTGCATGCCAACGCTGGTGCCCTTGCAATTTTTTATTTCCTAAACAAAGTCCTAAATGGTGGGTGGCTAAAAGCGGACTCTGATTCCCCATTATGTTTAGGGAATAAAGTAAATCGAACCTCACTTAATAAGCTTATATCTTGTCTCTTTGTCAAACAATAGCATGACCATCAAATAGAATATACGGTTGGTTCCCCCCAAAAGATCCAGTGAAACTCACATTTTGTGATGCCTGTGGATTTCTATGGGTTAAAATCTGGGTCTCGGTTGGGGACAGGCAATGTGCTAGTGACATTGCAGCGTGTTCCCAGCAAAGAATGAACTCACTCCAGATGTGCCTTTCAGCCGCTGCGCATTGTGATGCATTTCATTGCATACCAAATGACACTCCGTAGTCGGAGACGGTGCTGGCACTCTGAAACATCTCTTTGTCCTGCTATGAGCAAGTATTCCTAAAAGGGTGGGGGGTACAGTTCCCAATGCATCACCTGTCGCTTGAGGCCGGCGACGTCTGGAATGGGCTCGGGTACCTCCAGCTGCGTAAACAACCTGTGGGCGGGAGGTGTCTTGCCCATCATCCTGTTATTCTCTTCACTCTGCAAGCAGAGCTGTCCCGGGTGACCTATATAAAGGCGTCTGTTGCCCGAGAACTCGACAGCCCCCTTCTTCTTGTTCCCGTTTGTAGCCAGACCACAACTGCCAAGGGCCTGCTCAGGTTATTTCCTTCCACACGCACACAGCTTCTGAGTGCAGGCGAGTCTCCTCTAGAGAATGCCCTGCTAATGAAATGATGGGGCCAGAAACGCCGCAGTTGGAAACAACCCAGAGAGCCACTCCTCTTACCAGCAGCTCCTGGAATGAATTCATTATGGGGGGGGGGGGATGCATTAAACCTGTTAGCAGGCACTGGATGAAGTCCAAAGGCAGAGCAGCTGCAGAAAGAGCCTTTGGAATGGAGGAGCTGGGCAGGAGGAGCAGAGCCCGTGCTGGAGACAGACAGCCGAGGAAGCCCTTTCTAAGCCCATTGCCTTCATTGGGGAACCTCGGCTTAGCCTTGTGCTGTAAGCCACTTTTTTTAAAAAAAGGTAACTCGCTGATTTGTTCTGTCCAACAGTCAACAGAGGGGTCAGCAACTGGGCTCTTTCCACCCCCTTGGAAAAAGCAAGGCCTTCCTGAGCTCTGGGGCTGAGGGCAGAGCTTCTGGCTCACCAAGTCCTGAACCTCAGAGGACTGGCATTATGGGCCAATTTGGACCTTGGAGGTCAGGAGTGCAAGAAGCAAACAGATGCAATGGCGGGGGGCAGACTGCCAATCATTTGCATGATTGAATTGCTTGGGGGGGGGGGAACGTGCACCCCACAGTAATGTCGCTTTCCAGGACTGGGGTGTTAGGGGCTTCCAAACGTTGCAAAGTCCTTTGCAGGGTGCACTTAATTCAGAAGTCCTTTTCTTCCAATCCTAATGAGTACCTTGCCAGGCCTCTTTCATCTTCAGGGTGATCAGGACTCACAAAAATTCCTGGACTGGTAGAGGGAAATGGGGTCTAGGGATGTGTGCCTCATGATGCGTATCCCCTCACCCTACCCCCTCCCCTTTACTGGTTTTCGGGACTCGAGGCTCCTTGCCCCTTCTTTCCACTCTCCTTTATTTCATGCTCAAGTGTCTTCAATATTCTTTGGATCGTGGAGGGCTTGCAGCATGCGCAGCAATAGGTTCTTATACGTTTGTGTTTCCCCTTTTTCTGCATGCACAAAGGGGAGTCCCCTGAATAGGCAGAATCCAGAAATCTTGCCTGGAGTGGCCCTGTTTTGCTTCCCTGCTGACTGGGAAGAGGAAGCAGAAAAAATAACCTGCCCTTTGCGTTATTGGCCAAATGCACTCCTGCTTTGAGTGCATTTCATCTGTTTATGAAATAGCTGGAAATCAAACAGCTCACAATTGATTTCTCTTGTTTCTATCCCACGTCTTTTCAAGGTGTTTGACAATTCATTCACCATGTACTTTTTTCTTGGTTATCCAACACCTGCCTGCCTGTAGTTCCACCTAGTCCACATTGTCCAGACATTTAAAGAAAGGTAGGTCTGTTCCTTGCCAAAGACATCTGATATCTGCACCTTGCTTGTTTGAACCCAAGACCGGTGATCTGAAGAGTCTTCTGGACAGAATTTAGCAGAACAATTCAAGCAATCCTATTCATTCTTCTCAAATTTTTTTGGCAAAACCACCGACGTCAGCTGTATCGAAAACTTCACAAATCTTGCAGGATCGACATTGTTCTGTCTTCTCTGACAACCCCTAGGTGAAGGTGCCCAGCTCAGACTGCCCCAATATGTCATCAGTACAATCCTAAACAGAGTTACACCCTTCTAAACCCACAGATTTCAGTGGATTTAGAAGGGTGTTAACTGTGTATGACTGCAGGGTTTGTGTAATCGCTGGGTTGTGTGAGGCTCCTCCCTCACTGATGTCCCCATGGGACAGCTTGCCATCCTACCAGCTCTCCAAGCAGGTGTCTTCAGGCCGCCAGGGAAGGGGGTTGCACCACCTTGTTCCTTCTGCTGCCCCGGGAGTAGCAGTGCGCTCCAGCTGTCTCTCCCTGCAAAATCCTCCTCGGCCTTCACAGGAACCTGAATTTAAAGGCCTCCCCTTGCCCCACCTCCCTGGCTCTGCCCCCAATCGCCACCCAGTCTCGCTGACTGGCCTTGCTCCCAGCCTATCTGATAGGAGGGCTGGGTAGACTCTGCCGTCTCCTGGCCCCACCCACTCCATTCCCGCCTAGGGCGGGGCATTTGGTCTGCTCTCTGCCTCGCTCGCCCCTGCTGCTTCTGCACCCTCCCCAGTGGCTCCCTTGGGAGCTTGGGGCCTGGGCCTGCCTGCCTTGTGCTGATGGCACCCTCCTGTGGGCCTGGATGAAGTGGAGCCGTCTGGGCAACTGCAGGAGACGGGTGAGTCTGCTGAGTGGCTGCAGGCTGTTCCCCAGAGTTGTGCCTGGGCATCGGCTGTGACTGGCCTAAGGGTGAGGGAGGCCTGGAGGCTTGTAGGGGCTCTTGCAACTGAGGTACTGCCAGAGGCTGGGCTGCAGGGCCTAAAGGGGGTGTCTGCTGCTGCAGGGCTGGTGGGGAGGGTGGACAGAAGGACGGCATTGCTGGACAGGTTGAAAATCCGACTGGCAATGTTCTAGGAAAGATGATGATATTCTCTCGGTTCTGGAGAGTTACCACTTGCTCAATTTTCCACAGAAACAGGCCAGAAATGGGTGAGTAGCCAGCTATGTCTATGCCAGGCCTGGAGTTTTTGAACAAGACCCAAGCCAAACACAAGAACAAGTGTCAACACAATATAATTTCTATGTGGGCATCATTTTTTAGAGAGCCAGTCTGGGGCAGTGGTGAGTGTGTTGGACTATGACCTGGGAGACCTGTGTTCGAATCCCCATGCTGCCATGAAAACTTCCTGTGCAGCCTTAGGCCAGGCACCCTCTCTCGGCCTAACCTACAGTATTGGACAGTTCAGAGGAGAAAAGGGAGCTCCTTGGAGGCGGGGCAAGATTAAATATGTAGTAGACTGATGTTGGAAGGCATCTTGAGGAAAATCTGGGCCAAAATGTCAGACACAACACTAGAAAAACTTTAATCAATTGGTCTCCTCACAGTGGAAGGGTGTTTGATTTGGAATGGCCCAAAGTTGATTTAAGGAAACATCTCTGGCTCTTTATTCATAACTATATTACTGACCAGCATGGGCATGTCAGGTTTGAGGGTGGCTTTTACCTAAATGAAGTTTTGGTCTAGCTAATATTTCATATGAACACATGAAGCTGCCTTATAGTGAATCCAGCCATCAAGGTCAGTTCTGTCTACTCAGACTGGCGGTGGCTCTCTGGAGTGTCAGGTAGAGCTCTTTCACATCACATACCAGTGATCCATTTAAATGGAGATCGCAGAGATTGAACCTGGGATCTTCCGCATGCTAAAGAGATGCTCTCCCATTCAGCCGTGGTCCCTCCTTCCTGAGAGCCAAGCTACAAGTGACGAATGACACTTGCCTGGCAAGTGAACAGACTCGCGTGTAGTAGTAGTTTATTTTCCACGGTCAGTGACCAGCAATTTACAAAAACACCAATAAAAGGTACCACAGAAGAAAATAAAACATCAATAAAACCATTCACAATACCTGGGTAAAATCATTCATGATACAATAGTATAAACTTTAAAATTCTCAGTGGTACAATAAAATCATTCACTTAGACACTAAGGATTTCCTGATCCTTGAAGCAATCCAGCCAAATCTGGCTACCTGAAGCGTGATCTTAGGATGTCTATCTGAAAGAAACCCCTCAGAGTGCATATCCTTTGGCTACAGGTAAGGGGCAAAGTTGAAAAGAGAGGAAGAGATTTGCGAAGATTGTTATACACCTTGCAGTCAAATATAATGTGTTCTAATGATTCTATCCCTTCCTCACAGCAGGGACATATCCTTTCCTCATAAGGGATTTTTTTAAACTTCCCTTCAAGGGCAGCCAAGGGGAAAACATCCAGTCCCGTTAGTGTGAAAATTCGTCTGTACTCCTGATTTGATAGGTTGAGGAGATAAGGCATAGGTGTTACCCTATTGGGGGGCTCCAAAAGATCTCGCCATGTCTCTATTCTGATTATATCATGTTGCCTTGCAATATCTAATATCCTCTGTTTTACTATATCTTTAGCTTTTTCGTAACCCATAGAGCACAGTTATTGTTTAGAAAGACCGTGTATCAAGTGGAGAGCAAGTGAATGGCAAGTGAACAGGAAGGAATACACGTGAGTCTGTTCACTTGCCAGTCAAGTGTAATTCATCACTTGTAGCTTGGCTGTGAGCCACAGCCCCTTTCAGAGGTCTCTCTGATCTTGTAATTGCATGAACACTTATTTTGGGGTGCAGAAACATGTTAGCTTCTGCTCAGGGCTTTTTTTCTGGGAAAAGAGGTGGTTGAACTCTCAAGAAGGAAATGAGGAAGAAACACATCTGATGTATTGGGTGAAGCTGGTGCGAGGGGGTGTTTGAAAGCCCCCCTTTTCCTGCCGCTCGTGAGTGGCAGAAGAATGGGCGCTTTCAGTTTCAAACATTCTGCCATCAGCAGAATGCATCTTGCAGTGATCAGTTCCCCTGGAGGAAATGGCCATTTTTGAAGGGGAATTGGAAGGAGGTGTGCAAGCTTAAAAATTAAAGCACCTCTTTCTGTGCAGCTTGCAAGCTACGGGGAAAGGGGTGCTTTAACTTTTAAATCCCTGCACTTGCTTCAGCTGACCAGCAGGGAGTCTCCTGTCAGCTGAAGCAAGCCATGAGGGTTTAATGTGCTTCTTTCTGTGTAGCTTCCAAGCCAAGCAGAAAAGGGCGATTTAACTTTTAAACTTGCACACCCTCTTCCAAATCCCCCTTCCAAAATAGCCATTTCCTCGAGGGGAACTGATCTCCATCTGGGGGCGGGGCCACTGGACATGTGACTGTTTTCAAGAGGTTCTGGAACTCCGTTCCACTGTGTTCCTGCTGAAAAAAAGCCCTGCTTCTGCTGCTTATTTAGAGTGCTCATGTATCTCTGTACTGAATAAACACCTGTGACCCAAACCCCAACTTCAGTCTTGTGAGATGGGGAGGGGAGCACAAGGGACCCTGGGAAAGAATGGAGGAAAAAGCCAAATGGGGAAGGGAAACTGTGCTTGGAAACTGGGCTCATTTGCTCCAGCTTATTTTTATACCCACATTTTCATGCAAATATAAGGCTAGAAGGGATTATCACTAGTTTCTATACATTTTCCTGGGCATCAGACATGAGCCTGGTTCTCAGGGGCAGCAGAATACAAATGTAATAATAAATGAAATAATTGGTGTTTTTTCTCCAGAGTTTTCAGTTGGGTGAAAAGTAGCTCTCTTTAGCTTTCCAGTTGGAGTAATCAAAAGGGAAAGGGCTCATCCTGCTGGGCTCGCCCAGGTCCACATCTAGGGGTTCCTTTCCTATACTCTCAGAGTCTGCAAATAGGCAGCACAGCAACTGGTAATGGTTTTCCCAGCATGGCTCACCTGTTTAACAGTTGCTTAGTAGGTAGACCCACGAAGAGCCCCGTGATGCAGAGTGGTAAGCTGCAGTACTGCAGCCCAAGCTCTGCTCACAACCTGAGTCCGATCCCAGTTGAAGCTGGGTTCAGGTAGCCGGCTCAAGGTTGACTCAGCCTTCCATCCTTCCAAAGTCATAAAAAGTCTGCCAAGAAAATGTCGTGATGCGACGTCCCCCCATGGGTCAGCAATGACTTGGTGCTTGCACAGGACTATCTTTTCCTTTACCTGTCAGCACATAGTCACTTTATAGTTGAATGTTTGCATTTATAAATTCATATTTATTAATCTCTTTGGTATTTAATGATACTTTTGATACCCTTATCCCTCTTATTGTTTGGACGATTGCCTAGAACGAGCCAAATAAGGCACAAGGATACTAATGCATAATATTCTGCAATATCCTACAAGGCAAAAGGGCTTGTGAATATTTTTATTATGGGGTGGTTTGCCATTGCCTTCCCCAGTCATCTGCACTTTACCCCCAGGAAACTGAGTACTCATTTTACCAACCTGAGAAGGATAGAAGACTGAGTTAACCTGAACCTGGCTTCCGCCAGGATCGAACCAGGTTGTGAGCAGAGACTGGGCTGCAGTACTGCAGCTTATCACTCTGTGCCACGGGGCTCCTGAAGCCGGATTCAGGTAGCCGGCTCGAGGTTGACTCAGCCTACCATCCTTCCGAGGTCGGTAAAATGAGTACCCAGTTTCCTGGGGGTAAAGTGTAGATGACTGGGGAAGGCAATGGCAAACCACCCCGTAAAAAGCCTACCAAGAAAATGACGTGATGCGACATCCCCCCATGGGTCAGTAATGACTTGGTGCTTGCACAGGGGACTACCTTTACCTTTTTACCTAGTAGGTAGACATTCAAAACACGCAGGGCTGCCAGAAAAATCAACAGCCACCCCATAATCTCACCCCCACCCTTATTATGCCATTTCTCAGCCAGACCTACCCTTTTCTGGTTTACTCAGTGTGGTGTAGTGGTTACAGTGACAGACTAGGATCTGGACAACTCAGGTTTGATTCCCCACTCTGCCATGGAAGCTTGCAGGGTGACCTTGGTCCAGTCACGTACTTTCAGCCCAAACTACCTCACAGGGTTGTTGTGAGGAGAAAATGGAGGCGAGGAGAATGATATAAGCTGCTTTGTGTCCCCATCGGGGAGAAAGGCCGGCTATAAATGAGGTAAAATTTTTTTAAAAATACAAGTCAGTCCACTAGAACTGGCTACGGATTACTCTTGAGTAAAGCCTCTTTCATGACACTTCATGCCCTTGGTGCAGAGCAGCCACAAGTGACGCCTGACACAGGATGGACCCTTGTCAGCTTCCCTCAAGTTTTGGCGGGAAATGTAGGCAGCTTGGCGGAATGTTGGACAAGTGACAGTTGAAAAGGCGATTGAACAGCAGTCAGAGAGCGAAGCTGCGAGACCACGATTGCCTACATTTCCCATCAAAACTTGAGGGAAGCTGACAAGTGTCCATCCTGTGTCAGGCGTCACTTGTAGCTTAGAGAGCTGCTGTAGCATAGTGGTTAAGGAGTTGGGCTGCCAGTCAGCACGCTGCTGGTTCAAACCTCACTACTGCCATGAGCTCAGCCGGTGGCCATGCATAAGCCACAGTTCTCCAGCTGTATTGCGGGGGTAATAATAACACCGATGTTCCCCATTCTGAGTGGAGGACTAATCTGTCTAGAAAAATGATACGTAAGTGCAGTTATTATTATATGAGGCTTATTTGTCAGGGCTGTTGTAGCCCATTACTGTGTAGCAAAGCAAAAAGAGGGCTCCTCTGAGTCTGGAAGGTTACCCAATGAACAAGAAAAACCTTGTTCAGCCGTATTTTTGGCTTGCAACTATAACCACTAGACCACGTTGTCTCCTGGAAAGACTCCACACAGGAACCAACGCGATTTACAAGGGAACAGAAAAAAGGATTAATTCATTGTGGACTGCATCTCTGGAGATCTCAAGTAACCACCCTGTGGTGAAGCTATACCGGTTGGACTTATATATATATATATTTGTATGTAATTATTGGATATTTATATACAGTATTTATTGGAATTGCACATTAGCACTTTGGCACTTTGCACCATTTTTTTAAAAAAATATTTATTTCATCTTTAGTGTACCCTCGAGGTTTTTCTTGTTCATTGGGTAGCCTATCACTGTGTATGCAGTTCACTGTAAAGACGGGAGGTGGAGGGGGCAGGCTTGGTTCCTGTCACTTTGCCTGCTAAATAGAATTAGGCATTCTGCTCCCTGCCTATCAAGGTGGTGAAAGGCAGCTGGGAGAGGCTGGCCAAGCTTTAACTGAGGTTACCTCATTCAGTGAAGGGAGAGGTAAATTCATCATCTTTTGGCTCTTGCTCAAAACAGCATCAACAAGTTACCCTAGATGGAGACATTCCTGCAGGCTATGTTGTCGATGCGCCCTGTCCTGGATAGCTCAGATGAGCCTGGTCTTGTCAGATCTGAGAAGCTAATCAACGTCGGCCTTGGTTAGTAATTGGATGGGAGACCTCTTAACGAAACAAAGGCAGACAATGGCAAACCACCTCTGTTCGTCTCTTGCCATGAAAACCCCACCAAGGGTCACCATAAGTCAACTATGACTTGGGTGTACTCTCCACTCCACGTTGGAGATGAAGACATCTCCTGCTGTGGGTGGTTCAATGGCAAATAGGTGACCTGTGCCTCCTTGTGGTGTAGTGGCTAGAGTGACAGACTAGGATCTGGACAACTCAGGTTTGATTCCCTGCTCTGCCATAGAAACTTGCAGGGTTACCTTGAGCTAGTCACATATATTCAGCATAACTAACCTCACAGGGTTGTGAGGGCAGAACCCTCCATTTTCTGGACCCTTGCCCAACTGGCCTTTGACCTGGCTAAGATCTTGGAAGCTAAGCTGGAATGGTGAGTACTTGGATGGGAAACCACCAAGGAAGTCTAGGATTGCTACGCAGAGGCAGACAATGGGAAACCACCTTTTAATGTCTCTTGCCTTGAAAACTTCTGTTACTCTCTTGCCTTGAAGAGCCCAGCAGGGGTTGCCATAACTCAGCTATGACTTCAGGGCGCTATCCATCACATGTTGTCTTTAAGACTTTTATTAAAATCAATCTATTCAATCTTGAAACGATCAAATATATACAGATCACAAAGAGACCTATTACAGTTCCATATATTAAAGAAATGAGAACCAGATAATCATACATGTCATAAATGTTTGTCCTATGGACATTTAAGAATCTCACCAAAGCACTGTCTGAAAGATTAGCAGCTTTCAATGGGTTTAGACTGGAGTAACTCTTTTTAGGATTACACTGTAGATTACACTCTTTTTAGGATTACATTGTAGATAGTCTTGTGCAACTCAAATTTGAGAGATTCAGGGGTCTTTAAGGGGTCCATACCTAATATGGACTCAGTGGTGTGAAATCCATACAACCATACCAACATCCTCTGATTTGTTGATTCTATCAGCCAGAGACAAGTTTCTTTCTGAGTTTAATAGTTCTCCCATGGAATAGATTACAAATCAATGAGTTTATTTGTTTTTCACATTTTAAAATTTTATTGTGGACAACCAGAAAATTATCTGTTCAAGAATGTACAGCAAGAACTGAATAAACTAACCACCTTGCAAACATGAAAATGAAGCATTCATTCATTTAACTTATATATAGCCACTCCACCATATTTAATGCTTGAGGTGGTTTACAGCATACCTAAAAATACTATTAAAATAATATAGATACAAACATTAA
Source organism: Eublepharis macularius (assembly GCF_028583425.1). NCBI lineage: Eukaryota > Metazoa > Chordata > Lepidosauria > Squamata > Eublepharidae > Eublepharis > Eublepharis macularius. Next base: position 125,688,248 of record NC_072795.1, on the reverse strand, counting down.
AATCAGTAATACAATATTAAGATAGGAACCCAAACATTAAAAACCAATAATACTGTAGAATACAAACTTTAAAACCCATACCCAATAGTCAAACCTGCTTCCCTTTTTGTTCAACCAATATTCTCAGACAAAAGTCTACAACACAGGTCCAGGCAAGGGATTAATTAGGATTGGAATTAAAGCACTTCATCTTTTTCCAAATTAACAGCACTTTGCAAAGTGCAAATCTACTATTCCTGCATTCAAGAGTGACAGTACCGAGAGATGCATATTCCTCAACCCCAATTCCACCCCCTCAAAAAGAAGTTCAGTCATGCAAATAATTGACAGCCCCCCCCCATTTTATCTGTTTGCTTCTTGCATTCCTGACCTCCGAGGTCCAAGAAATTGCCCCCCAATGCCAGTCCTCCAATGTTCAGAGATAGGTGAGCCAGAAGCTCTGCCCCAGCCCCAGAGTTCAGGAAGGCCTTGCTCTTCGCTAGGGGGTGGAAAGAGCCCCAATTGCTGACCCCCCCTGCAGGCCTCCAAATAGTTAACTGTTGGACAGAACAAAAACATCTAGTGACCCATTTAAAAAGCGGGGGGGGGGGGGGAGGCAAAGCACAAGGCTACGCCCAGGTTCCCCAATGAAGGCAAAACAGGCTTTGAAGGGTCTGCTGTGTACGTCTCTAGCACAGGCTCTGTCCCCCCCTGCCCACCTCCTTTGCATTCTGCAGCCGCTTTGCCTTTGGACTTTGTCCAGCTGCTAAAAGGTTTAATGCCGACCCCCGCCCCATACACACACACAATGATGAATTCATCCCAGGGGCTGCTGGTAAGAGGAGGGAGTGCTTCTTAGGGGTGTTTCCAATTGCAGTGTTTCTGGACCCATCGTTTCATTAGCAAGACAATCTCTAGAGGAGACCTCTCTGCAGTCAAGATTGAGGCAGAAGATGTGTGTGGAAGGACAGGGGCAGGAAGTGGGACAGAAAGAACTGTGGCAGGCCCTTGGCAACTGAGGTCTGGCTACAGAAGGGAGGAACAAGAAGGGAATAATCACGTCCTAGGGCTACAAACTCCTTTATATAGGTCACATGAGACAGAGTAAAGACAACAGAATGACCGCAACATAACTTCAGCCCACAGTTCATTTATACAATTGCAAGCCCATTCCAGAAGTCACCGGCCTCAATCCGCAGGTGATGCATAGGTAACTGTGTCCCTCTCCCCAGTTTTTAGCCACTTTTGTGCATAGTAGAACAGAGTTGCATTTTAATGTGCCAGCCCACCCTCTATGGGCTGCAAAGTGGTATGCAATGAAGTACATGGTGCTCACAGCGCTCAGTGGCTGACAGGGACTTCAAATCAATGTTCTGTACTTAAAGTCTAAATTCCGGCAGTGTTTCCCGCCTACAGAACAACCACCTTATAGGCATTTACAGCCATGTCTGGCATACCAAGGCAGTGTGTTTTGTTTATTTGAAATTGTAAAATAAAGCAAGACATTTCATAAAGAAAGACAAGGAGAACTTGGGACTCTCTGTTCCTAGGAACACAAGGACGGCTTCTCCTTGAGAAATTATTTTAGTGCATCTTGTTTGCGTCTAGTCAGTTTCCTGTTGAGATGGGTATTTTGCAGGGAGGATCCTATTTTTCCAAGAATAGGTGTAACTGACAAAACAGAAGACTTGGCAACTTAAGTATGACATGTCGGCACTATAATAAAGAACCCATTCTGAGCGACTAAATTAAACTGACGGTGGTCCTTTATCCCTCAGGAATACAATAGACATCAGCAGGGATCATTTCATAGAAAAAGAGCTGGAGGAACTCATTAGCATAACTTATTAGCATATGCCACGCCCCTTGTCAGCACTGGAAGTGTGTCATTGCATAACTGATCTGCATATGCCACACCCCCTGACCAGGGCCGGCGCGCCCATGGAGGCCAGGTAGGCGGTGGCCTCGGGCGCGCGGGCACTGGAGGGGCGCTGGAAGGGGTGTTGGGGGGTGGAGACGCGCGCAGCGAAGCTGGTATGACTTGGCTGCAGCTACTGCTGCAGCCAGTCAGCCAGCCCCTTGCTGCCACCACCGCTGCCACACACCCCAGCCGGGCGCAGCCTCTGTGCGCCGCTCGAGCCCCGCTGCCGCCGCCACACTTCCCAGCCGGGCGCAGCCTCCACGCACCGCCCCAGCAGCGGCTCGCAGCTTCTGCTCCCGGCTGGGGCGTGTGGGGGCGGCGGCGGTGGAAGCACGGGGCTGGCTGGCTCCGCTGCGTGCTCCTCCACCCCAGCTGGGCGCAGAAGCCGTGAGCTGCTGCTGGGGTGGCGCACGGAGCAGCCTCCGCGCGCCGCCCCAGCCCCGGCTCGCAGCTTCTGCGCTCGGCTGGGGCATGTGGCGGCGGCAGCACGGGGCTGGCTGGCTGGCTGCAGCTACTGCTGCAGCCAGCCACCCCAGCTCTGCTGTGCACTCCTCCGCCCCAGCTGGGCGTAGAAGCCGTGAGCTGCTGCTGGGGCGGCGCACGGAGCAGCCTCCGCGCGCCGCTCCAGCAGCAGCTCGCAGCTTCTGCGCTCGGCGGTCCTCCACACGCCGCCCAGCCCCCCTGCGGCGCGTGATGACGTCTGCAATGACGTCATCACGCAGTCCATGGCGCGCCCGCGCGCACACGCCGCCGCGGGCGCCAAAGCCTCTGGCACCGGCCCTGCCCCTGACATCACCTATCCTGGCTGTTTTGGACCCAATCCTGGCCGTTCAGGGCCGAAATTGGGCCCAAAATGGCAAAAGGGGGCTGAAAATGGCTGAAAAGGGGCCCCAAATGGTCAGGATCAGTCCACTGCTGAGCAGGAGAGTGATCCACCACCCATCAGACGCCCGATCCAGGCCGTTTCGGCCCCAATCCAGGCCAAAACGGGCCCAAAATGGCTGAGAGTCAGGTGGGCGGGGCCACCTGACATGTGACCTCTTTGGGGAACTGCCAGAACTGCGTTCCGGCGCGTTCCCCCTCGAAATGAGCCCTGGACATCAGACATCTTTGGGCTGCTACCTCTTCCTTTTCCCAACATAGCTTCATTTTCTCATATCCTTGTGGTTACTTCAGACTTACTATCAAATGGTTCAAGGAATGCTTGCTCCCAGATCATTCTGGGAGTGTTCTGGAAGTGAGGATTACATGGAACTGGGGAAGATTGGTGAATCCTTTCTGTATGTTTGAGGAGGGCTTTGATTTAGCTGCTGTGCGCAGCCAAACATTCTGCAAAGCCACAAATGCCCTTCTGGAGCAATTTTTAAAACTGCAGCGTTGTGTTCTGACTGCAAAGGAACAGCCCCATTCTCCCTGATGCCTACTACTCTTTAGGACAACTCTAGCCATGCTTTATAATGATTTGCTTTTTGCAGTTGCCATGTTTATTTCATTTCATTGTAAAGAAAACTTAGGCTATCCCCTTTGGGGTTCCAGGGTAAAAACAAAAAAGATCTGCTTCATCACTTGAACAAACCATGCTTGCTATTAATTTGTTTCATCACAAAAAACAGACGTGGGGTTTTGTAATTAGCTTAAGTCTCTCTCCGTGTTCTCAAATAAGAAACCAAGTACGTGTGTCTTTTATGGGAGGAAAATAGTAAAGAGTCCAGGAGCACATTTAAGACTAACCAATTTTACTGTAGCATAAGCTTTCGAGAACCACAGCTCTCTTCTTCAGATGCATCTAACAAAAAGAACTGTGTTTCCCAAAAGCTTATGCTACAGTAAAGTTGGTTAGTCTTAAAGGTGCTCCTGGACTCTTTACTATTTTGCTACTATAGACTAACACAGCTAACTCCTCTGGTTTTATGAGAGGAAGTCTCACTGAATCTTACATTCAAGTAAGAGTGGATAGGTAAGTGATTAATTGGTTAGTATAGTTTTCAGGCAGGAGTGAACAGCAAGAAGCAGGGCTCATTTTGAGGAGGAACGTCTTTTATGGGAGGAAAATAGTAAAGAGTCCAGGAGCACATTTAAGACTAACCAATTTTACTGTAGCATAAGCTTTCGAGAACCACAGCTCTCTTCTTCAGATGCATCTAACAAAAAGAACTGTGTTTCCCAAAAGCTTATGCTACAGTAAAGTTGGTTAGTCTTAAAGGTGCTCCTGGACTCTTTACTATTTTGCTACTATAGACTAACACAGCTAACTCCTCTGGTTTTATGAGAGGAAGTCTCACTGAATCTTACATTCAAGTAAGAGTGGATAGGTAAGTGATTAATTGGTTAGTATAGTTTTCAGGCAGGAGTGAACAGCAAGAAGCAGGGCTCATTTTGAGGAGGAACGCGCAGGAACGCAGTTCCGGCAGTTCTCCAAAGAGGTCACATGTTAGGTGGCCCCCGCTAGGGTTGCCAGCCTCCAGGTAGTGGCTGGAGATCTCCCGGAATTACAACTGGTCTCCAGGCCACAGAGATGATAACAACAACAACAACAACATTCGATTTATATACTGCCTTTCAGGACAGCTTAATGCCCACTCAGAGCGGTTTACAATGTATGTCATTATTATCCCCACAACAAAACACCCTGTGAAGTGGGTGGGGCTGAGAGCGCTCCAGAGAGCCATGACTAGCCCAAGGTCACCCAGCTGGCTTCAAGTGGAGGAGTGGGGAATCAAACCTGGCTCTCCAGATTAGAGTCCCGCGCTCTTAACCACTACACCAAACTGACTCTCAGTTCACCTGGAGAAAATGGCTACTTTTGGGTGTGGGCTCTATGAAATTATGCCATGCCAAGGTCCTTCCCCTCCCCAAACCCCACTTTCTCCAGGTTTTTCCAGGTTTCACCCCCCAGATCTCCAGGAATTTCCCAACTTGGAGCTGGAAACCCTAGGCCCCGCCCACCTGATTTTCAGCCATTTGGGGCCTGTTTCAGCATAGGCCAGGGCCGAAACGGCCCAATTCGAGCCCAAAGTGGCCAGGATTGGGCTCAAAACAGCCAGGATTGGCCCCAAAACTGCCAGGATCGGGCCTCTGATGAGTGGTGGATCACTCTCCCGCTCAGCAACAGCCCAATCCTGACCATTTTGGGCCCCTTTTTGGCCATTTTCAATCCCTTTTTGCCATTTTGGGCCCAATTTCGGCCCTGAATGGCCAGGATTGGGTCCAAAACAGCCAGAATAGGTGATGTCAGGGGGTGTGGCATATGCAAATGAGTTGTGCTAATTAGTTCTTGCAGCTCTTTTTCTACGAAATAACCCCTGGCAAGAAGCATCCTTTATAGTTAAGAAGCTATGCTTTTAGTCTCCCCCATTGCAAAGCATAAGACTATTGGGCTGATTCCGCACACGTTGGATAATGCGCTTCCAATCCTCCTTATAGATCATTTGGAACGGATTTTTTCGTGTGCGGAACAAAAAATCCACCTCAAACGATTGATAAAGTGCATTGAAAGTGCGTTATCCAACGTGTGCGGAATCAGCCTTTGTTTATACAAGGCACCCTCATAAGTTCTGGGCCCTTTACCTTTCCAGAAAACTTATCTATCTAGTACATTTTTATCTTGCTTTTCTTCTGAGGAGCCCAGGGCGGCACACACAAATCTTCCTTTCCTATTTTATCTATCCTGGACTCTGTAGGCAGGCCCTTGAGACTTCCCTGGAGGAAGGGCTCAGGCCTGGCTAGTGAGACTTGGGAACATAGACTGAAGCAGCCAGTAAGGAGCTGAAGCATAGAGCTTACACCTAGTGGACTAGTTGATCCGGCAACTCGACCTTCCCAAATCTCAGCCTAAATAGTTAATCAGGCTCTGCAGCACTTGCTGTCAGGTGCTAAAGCGCTTGAGACGGCTGTGCTCTGGCCAGAATCCTGTGAGAAAGTACCACTTTCAGCATTCTGCCCTGGGTCTACAGGGAGGTTGTGCATAGCCAGTCTGGCATTTTGCCTCCTTTGGACCACCTTGGTCCAGGCTTCTGCCACCGCCATTCCTGTTGAGTGGGAATGGATCCTGGGAAGCTATGAACATGGGTTCGAGACCTGCTTGGTGGAAGCCTGATGGCTGTCTGCTGCTGTACCACAGTGGTTAAGTGGTTAGGCTGCGAATCAGCACTCTACTGGTTCGAATCCTACTACTGCCATGAGCTCAGTAAGTGGCCTTGGTTCAGCCACTCCTCTCAGCCCCAGCTCCCCAGCTGTATTGTGGGGATAATAATAACGCTAACTTGTTCACCACTCTGCTTGAGGCACTAATCTATCTAGAAGAGTGGTATATAAGCACAGTTGTTATCATCATCATCTCAGGGGACAGTAGCGAGGATTCTGTTGTAGGCTCCAGCAGGGTAGCCTCAGGTTGTCAGCTGGCACCTCTGCAATGTTAGACCCTCCCTTCTCCCACCAGTCCTCCTTGCAGATGACCTTGGCTCCTCAAGCTTTTCCCCTGAGGACTCCAAGGGGCTGAGCTGGTTGGATGGGACCACGACATTATCCTTGTAACAATTCTGTGAGGGAGGTTAGACCAAGAGAGTGCGACTGGCCCAAGGTCACTCGATGACTTCATGGCACAATCGAGATTTCAGCACAGGTCCCCCCCACCCCAATCCTAGTCTAACACCCTGTTTGCCGCCTCTTCTCCAGTGACGTACAAAAAACACTCTTCCTTCTACAAGCCGTGGAGTAAGTAGTTCTGTCCCCTTCCAGGACAAATCTGGGGGCATCAGGCACATGTTAATACAGATTCCTTTTACGAGAAATCTTTAAATCTAGATTTGCTGCAGACAAAAAAAAAAAAGCTTGTCAACAGCAACCCACCTGCTTGTTATTTATTCTCCCTCCCTCTTCCTCCTAAGAAATTAGAGCGGCGTACATTGTTCTCCATTTTATCCTGACGAGAACTTTGCGAGGTAGGCTAGCCTGAGAGAGAATGACTCGTATCTGAACTGGGGCTCTGAACTGGTATCTTCCAGATCCTATTCTGACCCTCCCGACATGATTACATGAAAAGGCCAACAATCCCGCACAGTGGCTCGCTCTTTAAAGAGGCTCACTGCATGCATTTGATGTCCTGGCTGTATTTTCCAGCTAACTTCGCACTTTAAGGATAAGAATTTATAGAGGATGCATGTCATCACCCGTATTGCAAGAGAAGCCTTTAGCAAGACTTGCAGTGCTGTTTTCCAGCTCAACACCAGCCAAATTCCTCTTTTATCTTGCTGAGCTAGAACCCATAGTGTGGTGGTTAGCAATGGGTGTGTATAGTCTGGCACAACCGGAAGCATGGCTCTTTTATCAAGCTTAGGTGTAATGCTAATGCGTCTCTGTTTACATTTCATGCATCCCTGTGGGATTCAGTCATGCAGGGCACGAAGGCTTTCACTTCATTGGGAACTGCGACGATGCGTTGTTGCCTGCCCCTCATACATTCATTCATTTAGAAAGAAGATCTCTGGAGACTTAGCAAGGGGGGACCAGGTTCCCCTTTTCACCTATTCAGGATATCCTAAGATTTTATTTATTTATTCATTTATTTAATATCATTTATAGTCCACCTTTCTCACTGAGACTCAAGGTGGATTATATAGTGTGAGATTAGTACAGTCCATATCAAGGACATTTCAATAGGGTAAATAAAGGCAAATTTACAAAGATATAACACTAGCAAAAAAAATCCAACACAGAGTTGAAGACATGCTGAAGCAGAGCATAAGCACTTCTAGGACTGACATTAGACAACATAGAACAACCCAGTAGAGTCATACTTAAAGCAACAGGCAGTACACAGGAGCACATACTTAAAGCAAAAATAACAGCAATTACCACACAATTCCCAGGTCAAATAAAGGCTGACATAAGGACAGGCAATGATGGCAGGTCACTCGTTCACACTATCAACAGAAACCCCTGTCCTGCAGTACAGACAGGGGATACACCAAGAATTGTAATTACTTCTGCTTTTACAGCACAAAGAATGCCTGGATCTCTGTGGGGCAAATGTTGATGGTTAATTCATTTTGCTTCCAACCGGACGTCATTAGAGACATCTGCGTGATGCACGTTGCCTCTGCAAAGAAAGAAACCTGCATTATTCAGGAGTATTTGACATCCGTGACAACTCAGCTACAGAAATGGGACTCACCACCAGGTGAACTGACGACAGAGGGAGTGTGCAAAAGTAGTTGGGCGGTGGGGGGGCAGATACCTGAGAGGTGGAAAGCAGCAGTCTGGAGTGAGAGATATGAGTATATGCAGAGAGCCAAATGAGAGCAGTGACAGCTAGGAAAGGGGAGGGAACTGATGGGGTGATAGCCAAGAAGAGAGGGAGGGACAAGGAAAACCACAAGAGGTGTGGAACTAGCCTGGGAAAGTGGCTTTCTGCCCGTCTCCACTTGCCTCCTGTGATTTGCAAAGCAGCTGATAGTCTCTTCCTTTGGGAAGGGGGAAAAAAAAGTCAGGAGAGTCAGAAGAGGCAGAGAGGCAAGCAACCGCTGAAGAAGGTGGCTGGGCATTGAGTCCCTTTTGTTTCCGTCAAAATGTCAGGAGCCCCCTGGCCCCTGCAAAGCCAGAGGGAGGGGGACGGAGGAGAAGCAGGAGGCAGATGGGGAGAGCCTGGCCGGAGAGGGAAGATGTAAAGCAATGAGGAAGCTGTTCAGTTTACCGGTGGAAGAATGACGCTCCAAGGGCTTGTGCTACTGCAGTTGCTGGCCTCTCTCAGACTGGGGAAGGTAAGAGATTTCATCTGCTTGGAAGGAACCACCTGAGTTTTAGACATGCCGTTTGCCTCTGTGAAGATGTTCCGTCTGCTGTACGGGGAGTTTTGAGGCCTTGGGAATGGGTGACTGTGCTGGGTTAGGGATTCTCTGTTGCATAATGAGACCAAAGCAAAATTCAAGGGGCCCTCATTCATTTTTAGCTGGGTTATGTATTTGCCAGACTAAAAGTGCTACCGTAAAGATTCTGCCCTGTGCTGATTGATTGTCCATTAATGTCGATTGGGAGCAGGGCCAAAAATCAGTGCTATGATGGTTCGCGAGATGTAACTTCAATGTGAATAATTTTACAAATGACAAGCCTGTAAGGGGGAAAAAATGAATTGCAATATCTTCATTCATGCTTGGGTAAGACTGGACACCCTTATCCAAGCCCTTCCCATCAGGCTGTCTGATGTGACACACAACTATTTTGCATGCAGATTTCTTGTCTGCCTCTTCTGTTCCTTGCTGTGGCCTCCCTTCCCCATGCAAGCAGCTGGACTTTCACCCCTCAGTTTGCCCATCTGTACTAATAAGTTAACAATGATTTTCACTGTGAGGAGAAATTCAGACAAGCAGATGTCTAGAGCTACAACGAGAATCCAGTGAGCTCCAAAGAATAGGCGGCACAACTGCCGATCATGCTTTGGATCCCTGGAGCGAGCGCAACTGTATCCTGAAATGTACCTCAGTTTACCCAGATCTGCGCTGGATGTTCTGTGACTTGCGCTCTCAGCAGCGATGCTTCAAAAGTGCCCCAGTAAAGATTTCCTTCTGTTCCATGCTGATTGGTTACCTGATTGTTCGTTAATATCGATTGGAAGTGGGGGACTAAAATCAGCGCGAGAATGTTAAATGAAACATATGTGAATAATTTTACCAATGACAAGGCATTAAGAAAAAAAATACTGGATTGTAGCATCTTCATTCATGCTGAGATAGGACTAGACTTCCTTACTCCTCCTCTCCCTTCCATCAGGCTGTCTGACGCGACGCCCGACTACGTAGTATGCAGATTTCTTGGCTGCTTGTTGGGTTCCAGCATTGTAACTGCCGGGTGTGCTTCGGATAACCGCAACGCAAGCACCTGTTCTTCCAAGTGCTTCACCTTCAGCCAACTCAGGGCCAGTCCAGATCTACGCTGGACGTTCTGTGCCTTGCACATCAAGCAATGCTTTAAGTGCTCAGGTACATAATAAAAATCACAGGGAGTTCCAGACATGGAACTCCCCGTGCATGTCTGGTCTGGCCCTGTCGCAGTTCACTCCCTCCCTCCATCTCCAAATTCAAACCGCACTTACTCATAACCATCTCTCTAGCCCTCCTCTAAACTCTTGTGGATATTCCACTCAGAAGACTGGAGATTCCAGGCCATTAAAGCCCTTTTGTTAAATCTCAGCTCCTCTTTTTTTTAATGAATACTTCTTATTTTATTAATAAGGCTGTTTCCACACGGCTTACCTTGTTCCAGAAAACAGTGAAATCTTGCACGAAATCGCACAAGAAGACGTTGTTGATTAAAGTTGTTGATTAAAAGCAATATTTGATCATGCCTGCACTTCAAAATATCATAAGGAAGGATACATCGAGCGGGGGCTATCTTCATTAGTACCTAATCAGTAATGACACCAGAAAAATGGCAAAGTGTTTTTATTAATGAATTCCTCAAGTGAGGCCTGATTTAGTCCTCAGAGTAGGGTTGCCAGGTCCAGGCTGGAAAATTCCTGGAGATGTTGGGGATGGAGCCTGTAGAGGGTGGGGTTTGGGGAGAGGAGGGGCCTCAGAATGGTATAATACCATAGAGTCTACCCCTCCAAAGCAGCCATTTTCTCCAGGTGAACTGTTCTCTGTCACCGGGAGATCACTTGTAATTCTGGGAGATCTCCAGCCACCACCTGGAGGCTGGCAACCCTACCTCAGAGGCACCACAAAATGATTCAGGAAAATAATTGAGATTGGCCAGCCAATCAAGATGCCTCAGCAGCACCCTCTCTAAGAAAGCTCTTGGCACAAAATCTCCAAGCCAGAGGGAGAGAACACGAAGCAGCGCTGGCCTGGGGCTGGATAAAGCAGAATCTCTCCCCTCTGGCTTGACAATATCATCTCTAGCCATCCTTTATGGCCTCAGGGCCAAATGAGATGTGTGTTGTGAATTCCATGTTTGGAGCTCCACATGCCAGTAACCAAGTTTTTAAAAATCACAGAGCGCTCCAGTCCAGAGACATGGAACTCCCCGCAGCTGTCTGCTTTGGCCCTCAGAGTTTGCCTCATCTTGGATTTGTGTATTTGTACACTCATGGCAGGTCGTAGGAGGAATCTGATGGGGGTGTTGAGTAATGCTTTTGGCTTTCTGCAAACAATGCAAAATGGAATTATTCAAAAAGGCTTTTTACTCAGATAGGAGGGTGGTATTGTAGGGAGGTGGGTCTCGGATGTTTCGCCAATGAGCTGGGAATCGTGGGCTCCACCGTTATGTTGCTTTACATATTATCTGTTGCTTTGAATATGTACTCGTATATACTGCTTGTGCTTCATGTTGTCTAATGTCAATCCTAGAATGGATTATGTTCTGTTTCAGCAATCCTTCAACCCTGTATTGGGATCCTTGCTAATGCTATGTCTCTGTAAACTCGTATTCATCTTCCCTATGGTACTGTTTATGGAAATGTCCTTGACACTGTATGGAAATGCCTACCCTTGTCCTTGCTACTGATAGTACTGATCTCACACTATGTAATCCGCCTTGAGTCTCAGTGAGAAAGGTGGACTATAAATAAATAAATAAATAAATAAATATATTGCATGGAAGAGTTCCATAGAAGCATTTTGCCTTCTGCTGTATCAATGTATGGAAGCAACCTAGGGTTGCCAGCCTCCAGGTAGTGCTGGAGATCTCCCGGAATTACAGCTGGTCTCCAGGCCACAGAGATCAATTCACCTGGAGAAAATGGCTACTTTGGGGGGTGCACTCTATGGAATTATGCCATGCCAAGGTCTTTTCCCTCCCCAAACCCCACTTTCTCCAGGTTTCTCCAGGTTTCACCCCCCAGGTCTCCAGGAAATTCCCAACTTGGAGCTGGCAACCCTAAAGCCACCAGGGCAAGGAGGAGCCTTTCCTGTGACCCCTTTCCTTCTAGAATCAATGGGGAGTGGGAGCATCATTAATTACTCTGCTGTAGGCACAACTATTATCCTTTTGCATCGCCCCCTCCCCTTCCCCCTCCATGGAGCGCCTTGTTCCCAGAACACTTAAGTAAACTGAGCAGCCTTCTGGTAGCAAGTGATTTTCAGTCTCAGAGCTAAGCTACAAGTGACACCTGACACAGGTTGGACACTTGTCAGCTTCCCTCAAGTTTTGATGGGAAATGTAGGCATCCTGGTCTTGCAGCTGTAATGGAGAGCTAAGCTGTAAAACCAGGACGCCTACATTTCCCATCAAAACTTGAGGGAAGCTGAAAAGTGTCCAACCTGTGGAAGGCATCTCTTGTAGCTTGGCTCTCAGGCAAAGCTCTTCAGCCCAGCAGTATTTTTTATATTATTCCTCACGGACAGAAAGGCAAATAGGTGAATGGGGGAACAGATTGTAGAGAGGAACAGGGAGCCTGGCCTGTTTCTCCTCTGAACTCTTAAAAGATGAGTCCATGTTTATTTCTTGAGATAATCAGCTCTCTACTTTTTTTTTTTTTGCTTGCTTCCTTCCTTTCCCAGGCTCTTTTGGAATTCCAGCCTGGTCAGAACCATTTGCAGAATGCAGGTAAGAATAGGGAGTAATCCATTCAAATATTGGCCCTGTTTTTTTACAGTAACGTGGTGACCTCCTTTGAGGAAAATGGTTGCCTTGCACACTCTGTTTCCAAGCTTTTTAAAAAGCTGCCTTCTTCACTGCCTGTTTTGCTTGTTACCAATCCTGCCTCCCATGTGCCCCTTTCCATTTCGACCTGTTTTTCCAGAAGTCTTTGGAGTCCAGGATTTGTGTATTCCTTTCACACACAAACCCGGCCGATTCCACACTACCTTAGCTCCCGCTTTTCTAGTGCAATGATTGCTCCATCTGTTATTGCGCGTTCTTCGCTTGTTTGTCCACATCACCCTTTGAATAGCGCTTCTCCTGCGCAATCCGTTGATCACATCCCCTTTCAAAAAGACGGGTAAAGGGGCAGGAAAAACCCGAACGGCCCCGCGTTGTTGTTTTTTTAAAAAAGGACAAATTGACGCTATATCGACGAGTAAGCATCCTGGTTCAATGGTACAACGACACCATTAATATAATATATATTAAAAAATCACCCGAGACACTTACGATGAGCGCTTGGAACATCACAGCCTGCATGCTCGTTGAAATCATCCAGGAATGGGTGAGCGGTCACGATCACCTACAGCAGCATCCCACAGCAGAGCTTCATTTTGTCTTTGGAAAATTGACATCTGTGCCTAACTCGTCGGCACAGTCTGTGTCGGGCATAACATGAGCCATGATTTCAGTATCATGTGGATGCCCCCCCCCCCAATATATAAATTGAATTAACATATGAAATTGTTCCTCTGATATTTGAGGTCTGCCCACTTTTTAAAAATGAGATTAATATGATGAGATGTCACCATATCGACACGGTACTCTTTTATTTTTTAAAAAAAGGGGTGGGGACAAAGGCGGAGAATTACTCCTTAATTGGGAGGCAGGTCAAGAGAGGCTCGGAATTCAACGGAGGGCAGTTATTCGTCAAAAGATAACCTGCGGCGAAAGTGCAATGGGCTGTGGCGACGCCATGCCGAATTAATGACGGCTTCGGAGATGATGCGTGTGAACAGATGAAGGAATGGCACTGCGGAAGTGAAAAACTGCCGCAAGAACGACGGTAGTGTGGATTCGGCCCGTCTGTGCATAAGCACAGAATTGTGCCATAGGTGCCGAATTCATCATACTGCTTTAATTCTTCAAAAGGCAAATTTCTAGCTCTTAAGACTGTGAGGGTATGTAAGAAGCTGCCTTATATCACCAGACCGTTGATAACTGAGTTAGGGTTGCCAGCCTCCAGGTGGGGGCTGAAGATCTCCCAGAATGACAACTGGTCTCCAGGCCACAGAGATCAGTTCACCTGGAGAAAATGGCTACTTTGGGGGGTGGACTCTATGGAATTATGCCATGCCAAGGTCCTTTCCCTCCCCAAACCCCACTTTCTCCAGGTTTCACCCCCCCCCCCCCAGATCTCCAGGAATTTCCCAACTTGGAGCTGGCAACCCTATCCCCCCTCTCCCCAAATCCATGAGGGGGAAGATAGGCTTAAGGGTACTGCTGGCTTAAAAGATCACCGATTGGCTTGGTTCCAGCAGTAAATCTTCACTGACAGAATATTTCCATAAACAGAATAGGAAATCCTCACTTTCTCCCTCCCACTGCAATCCAAAATGCTCCCTGAAATGCTGCTGGGGGGTGGATGGGAAGAAGACCCTCAAGAACTGCAGGAAGGGTGAATTAGGACTCGAGCAGGGCCATATTATTCATAAGGCTGACTAGGCCGAAGCCTAGGGGCCCTGCAGGGATTAGGGGCCCATCAATTTTTTTTGCTGAGGCACACCCCAAATTACAATTAACTGATTCTCTTATATAACCTCTATTAATAAGATAATTAACTGTTTCCTTACTGAAGTGAAACAAATGGTCTCTTATATTAAAACAATTATCCATAAATTATATATATTTTAATAAATAATAAACATTGTATTCACTTCAAAATATTACAGTATTGAACAATTATACCTCCAAAATGTGCTTTCCTGAAGAGTTCTATTCACACAACAGGAGATCCTCAAAATGGGTAGGGCTATGTACTGCGGTCTCGTACCTACTGTGCCAGGGCCAGGCTGTCAGCTGCCGTGGGGTGAAAGATTGAAGTGCTGGAGGGGGCCCGAAATACCTGAAAGCTGAGGGGCCTGGCCATGGGTTAATACAGCCCTGATTGAGAGTCAACAGTGAGAAGGGGGAATTGGTGAAAATTGCACCCCTTCTATTAATGGAAGCCATTAGCCATTGTTTCACCCTGCAGTTGTGTGTGTAAAGTGCTGTCAAGTTACAGCTGACTTCTGGTGACCCCCATGAAGTTTTCAAGACAAGAGACATTCAGAGGTGGTTTGCCATTGCCTGTCTCTGGGTAGTGACTTAGAGCAGAACCACAAGTGACAAAAGGCACAGATTGGACACTTGTCTGCTTCCCTCAAGTTTTGATGGGAAAGGTAGGCAGCTTGGCGGAATGTTGGACAAGTGACAGTTGAAAAGTCCATTGGACAGCAGTCAGAGAGTGAAGCTGCGAGACCAGGATGCCTACATTTCCCATCAAAACTTGAGGGAAGCAGACAAGTGTCCAATCTGTGCCTTTTGTCATTTGTGGTTCTGCTCTTAGTGACCCCGGACTTCCTTGGTCATTTCCTTGGTCTCCCACTCCCATCCAAGTACTAACCAAGGCTGACCCTGCTTAGCTTCTGGGATCTGATGAGATTTGGCCTTCCTATCGTTAGCAGAAGCAAAATTCATACATATACCCAAACTGAATTTGTTTAAAGTGCATAGAATGTAGTTTTCCATGGAGCAGAACTTGGGGCATCAAAAGAGCCATGACAACTACAGATTAAATGTACACAGTCAGGTAATTGGTTACTTGAATCCCAGACACAATGACCTCCATCCAGTGGGCCTGCCCAAGGTATTCATGGAGCCAACCTGTCTTCTCTTTTGCTTCTAGTGTCTCCTCCATGTTGGATAGAGTCCTTTGGGTATTACAATGGGTCTCTGTCCATGACAGTCTCTGGTTTGGCATGCTTAAATTGGTCAGACTTCCCAGATTACATTCGGCAGTATCCAAATCGAGGACTGGGAAACCACAACTACTGTAGAAATCCAGACGGTGGAGTGACACCATGGTGCTTTTACCAGCTTGCTTCTGGGGCAATTGGCTGGGCCAACTGTGACTGTAACCATGGTAAGTACCAATTGCTACACCTTCTGGTCATGTTTGGGTTGTCAGTGACTCCTTTAAAGAGCAGGTTACAGGGAATATTATGGAAAGTTTGCAGGATATTAAAGAAGTGCTTGAGGCCAGTGTTGGAAGAGCTCAAAACAGCCGAAAGGAAAGATTTCAAACAGAAACTTCAGGGCAAAATTACCTAAAGTAATCCTATTCTTTTCCCTCCAACTCTGTATTGACATGTTTAACTACATGCAGCACAAAAGCGTGTATAATGGAGCTCAGATAATTCGATCTATCAAAGAAATAAATATAAATTATGATAAATATGAATCTGTCCCAAAATGTGTAACTCACAAGCAGAGGTTTTTTTCAGTGGGAACATGGTGGAACGGAGTTGCGGCACCTCTTGAAAATGGTCACATGGCCGGTGGCCCCGCCTCCTGATCTCCAGACAGAGGGGAGTTTAGATTGCCCTCTGCACCGCAGCACAGAGGGCAATCTAAATTCTCCTCTGTCTGGAGACCAAGGGGCAGGGCCACTGGCCATGTGACCATTTTCACCGAAGGTGATTTAAACTTTAAAAAACTCCCCCCTTGTTCCAGCTGACCCAAAGTGACATCATTGTGCAGTCCTGAGTTCCTCCACTGAGTTCCACCACCTCTTATCCCAGAAAAAAAGCCCTGCCCACAAGTTAAGATCTTTGGTAGAGGATATCCCCAATTATGCCCTTCCCATTTTCAGAAGTGTGGAAGTTGCTCTTAGGAGGCAGGATTTTCTCTGCTGGGATGCTCACATTTGAAATTCTTCCTATTAGCTGCTTGGCAGGTACCTAGCACCAGGAGAGCATACTCCGGGCCATGTAGGGACTTTTTGTTAATTTTCTTTAGTTTGGCTGAATTGTGTATTTTCTTTCCCCGTGATTCATCAGTATTTTTTTATGCTGATGGCTAGAATTGTATTGTGTGATCGTGTTTGTTTTGGTGGACATTTAAAATTGATTTACATAGTTTTAAGCTGCCTTGGAAGCTGTGGATGAAAGATTGTGGGAAACGGTTTAAATAATAAATCTATTGACGAGGGAGCCTCAAGGAGGATTCAAGGCAGGAGTCGCTTAAGAAAGGAGTACCCTATTCCTTCTCCTGTCTTCAGGTGTGTTCAGTTCAACACAATTGATGTGTTGCATGCAAAGGTATGCAAGAAAGCCCCAGAGCATTGCTTTTTTCTATTATAATGGATTTAATTGCTTAATTTATACCCTGCCTTTTTCACCAATGAGGACCCGAAGCAGCTTACATCCTCTTCCTCTCCTCCAATTTATCCTCACAACAACCCTGTGAGGTAGGTTAGGCTGAGTGGGGGCAATTGGACCAAGGTCACCCAGCGAGCTCTCAGGGCAGAGTGGGCATTCAAACCTAGATCTCCCAGATGCACTGTAACAACTATACCACACTGACTATCATAAAAGGACCCCTGGAGCAGAGAAATGTTGGGTTGCATCAACTCTCATCCTTTGAGAGGCCTCTTTTCATTCTGCTTCACCTTTTAACAGTGTGTATGCGCCCCAGATAGAGTATAACTTTTTCTTGTATACATTTTAAAAAGTGAGAGAAAGAGGCTTGCTAAGTTCTCCAATTTGATGATGATGATAACAACATTCGATTTATATCCCGCCCTTCAGGACAACTTAACACCCTCTCAGAGCAGCTTACAAATTGTGTTAGTATCCCCACCACAATCACCCTGTGAGGTGGGTGGGGCTGAGAGAGCTCCGAGAAGCTGTGACTGACCCAAGGTCACCCAGCTGGCTTCAAGTGGAGGAGTGGGGAATCAAACCTGGTTCTCCAAATAAGAGTCCTGCCACTCTTAACCACTACTCCAAACTGGCTCTCTTGGTAAAACCTTCACCATCAAATATTTTTGTCGAATAACAGCAGCAACTGTGCTTTGATGATGATGATAATTATAATATTAATAATAACAGTAATTCTAGACAGATTAGTGCCCCACTCAGAATGGTGAACAAGGTCAGTGTTGTTGTTATCCCCACAATACAGCTAGGAAGCTGGGGCTGAGAGGAGTGGCTTACTCAAGGCCACCTACTGAGCTCAGAGCTTGTCAACTTCATCTCCCTGGATTTTAATAAGCAAGTGAAATTGACCGGACGTGCTACTTGTATGATGAGAGGACGGATACCATACACGTGCATACAGAATGTAAGGAGGTGATGTGCTGGCAAGCTAACATTTGCACGCATGATGGCATTGCGAATGTGACAGTTGGGTTTAAATTAGATGTGGGTTGCATGCAAAGTCCAGGTGCTTGCTTGCCAGCATTACGTTTAAATGTGCTTAAGTACATTAACATTGATGTTTAAAAACAAGAGGATTGGGTTGTACAGTCATGTCTAGAGTTGCTATAGCTTAGTACCCAAGAAGCAAAACTATAACCCAGCAAATCTTCAGATTAAATCTCAACTTTGCAACAAGCTCATGAAGTGGCTTGTAGTGAATCCAGGATTCCCCCCCCCCCCCCCGTTCAGGTCCAATCTAGCAATAAAAACACTGGCCTGCTGCTCTGCAGGGGAATGGTTAAGACTGATGCTTCAGAATGGCTCCAAAAGCTCTAAAATGTCTCAGAGAATGTATTGAACATAATTGGCCCCCCCTACTGGTGAAATGAAGGGAAACATTGTTCACGCCCCTTTCTCTCTGTTTTCATAACCACTGTATTTGGCTGTGCAAAAAAAGCAGAAGACATTTGCAACAGATAATTCATTCACTCCCAATCAGTTGGTCACTCCTGATGGAAACAAGCATCAGGCAATATCCTGCAATGAAAGAAAGGCAGACCTCAAGATCTGCCAAGTCTTCTGAAGTTTCCTCTGATGTGATCCTTTGGGCCTCTGTGTTTGGACAGGTGCTGTGCGATTGGCGGAAGATGGCAGGGTGGAACTATATTTCAGTGGGCTGTGGGGTACTATCTGTGGGGATGAATGGACGGACAGGGACGCCAGCGTGGTCTGCAGGCAGCTTGGTCTCAGGTAGGAATGTTTCAGGGAGGGGAGAAGAGCTAAGGCACAGGGCCCCCGTTCAAAATGCTTAGCCCCCTGCAAAAAAGGAACTTCCTCATTTTGACACTCTTTGGGGTGCGTGCAATAAAGGCAAAAATGTTTATTCCCTGTTAAATAATAACTGCCTTGTTGAAGAATGCATCAGAAGTGTCAGGTGGAAAGTAACATCTCTTTTTTTTTTTAACAAAGGAGGGGGAGGACCACATTGTGCCTGTTACTGAACATTCTGTTGCAGCCACTTTGGAATGAGGGACCTCTCTGTGCAACACTTAGAGCCAAACTACAAGTGACGTCTTACAAAGGTTGGACACTAGTCGGCTTCCCTCAAGTTTTGATGGGAAATGTAGGCATCCTGGTTTTACAGCTTGGCTCTCCATTACAGCTGCAAGACCAGGATGCCTACATTTCCCATCAAAACTTGAGGGAAGCCGACTAGTGTCCAACCTGTGTAAGAAGTCACTTTTAGTTTGGCTCTTAGTCCTTACCCTTTGAGGAGCGGTAGGGCTTGGCCAAGAGAGAGGGGAGGGACCAGGATTTCACAGCAAAAGATATTTTTTTCCCTCTTCACGGAAGTGCAAAACTTTGTGCCCTTCCTAATATTTCACTGTTTGCTGTAAAAAATTATCCAATTATTCTCCCCTCCAAATTCAGCACAACTATATTATATGCATATGCATATGTAGATAAACTCAACAGTGGGACCCATAAACTAGTATAAAAGGAAATTACCTAGCCTAGAGATCCCAGCATGGTGAATTTTGCCACCATGGCATCCACTAATGGTTTGGCACCCATTTGCTTCTTCCACAAATCACGTCTTCCTCAAAGCCAGTCCTGGCTTTACTCCATCCCATTGTAGGAGGTGTTTCAGAAGAATAGGGAGGCCTCTGCAGAGAATGCCCATTCAGCAATAGCTGCCTCCATCATAGGAGGATGCTTGGTTTGGAACTTCCCAAAATTTTGTAAAATAGAAAAGAGTCCAGTAGCACCTTTAAGACTAACCAACTTTACTGTAGCATAAGCTTTCGAGAACCACAGCTCTCTTCGTCAGATGCAATGAAGTTGGTTAGTGATGCATCTGATGAAGAGAACTGTGGTTCTCGAAAGCTTATGCTACAGTAAAGTTGGTTAGTCTTAAAGGTGCTACTGGACTCTTTTCTACTTTGCTGCTGCAGACTAACATGGCTAACTCCTCTGGATCTATGACCAACATTTTGTGACGCCCTGCGGTGGCCATTTTGTGAGACACTTACTTCCAATTCACAAAATTCCAAAAGGACCCACAGACTCGCCGAGACTGGGAGTCCCTGATCTAGCCTGTCACTGCAGCAGATGTAAGGATGGTGTTAGATCTGGTCTGCGCATGCAGTTGATAATTAAAGGGGCAGAGTGCTGAACTGGAAGACCAGACTGTACCACTTCAGACTGCAGGAGATTATATTCTTCAAAGTTCCTCTTAGACAAGCCTGTCTCGGAAAGAAACTCTGTAGGTGAGGAGCCACTACAAATGAAGTCCAGCTCAGGCTGACCACCAATGTTTTTGATGCCTAGAGGGCCCCCCAGAGTAAGACTTCCCCAAAAGGTCTCAAGAAACAACAGGTTTTATATAATGATGTTTCTCCTTTGTGGCCTCTTGCCTGGCTCCTCTGTGCTTTCATGTTGTGACCTTAGAGTGGCCTTTTTAATGATCTGTCAAAACTGCAACCAGCAGGAATAATGGAACATCCCTGCACTTAGCTGTAACTTGATTGAGCAGTACAAGCTACAAAATAGTAGTTTTGGGGCCAGTGGTTTGCTATATAGTTTAGTTGCTGCTGGAGAAACCGAGGCTGCTGTGAGATTTTCACTGTGGTTTTTACATTTTCTCCTGCCTTGCTTAGTGAAATCGGTACAGCTCAAAGGGTGAGCTATTCTGGTCTGAGCCCGATGCCCTTCCACCTGCGGTCTGCAAACTGTCGTGGGGATGAGAAGATGCTGTTGCAGTGCGGGTGCCAAGAGATGTTCGGAACCTGCGTCCAGGGACTCGGGGCTGCAAATTGTGTCCCTCCTCACGGTAAACTTTTGAATAGATGCCTCTGTTCCAGCCCTTCGCAGTTCAATGACTGTGTTCATTTCTAAAGAGAGCTGCAAGTGATATGAGAACAACACTGGCGTTAGCGCACGCTCACTCCTTTTATGATCCAGTCAAGTCACACAGGTTTTAAAGCACAGTAAAAATAGCTTCCCAGGGGGACGAACTTCGTGGGGCGACAGTGCTTCCTCTGCATCACATTCAAATCTGAGGAAAAACTCTTTCCAGTTTTACTTGCAGACCAGCCACAAACACGTGATAGGACCAATTGTGTCTGTTTGTGTATCTGCCACTTTTGCATGTAAAGCAAATTATGGAAAGGTCTAGCCACAGGAGGTATGCAGGCAAAGGGGCATGAACCCCATCTATCTATGATATTGAGCGATCATATTTTTATCCTGCTCTTCTTCTGAGAACATGGTTCTCCCTTCTCCTGTTTTACCCTCACAACAATCTTGTGGAGTCAGTTAAAGAGAAAGTGGGGCCATGGCTTTGAAATGGGTCTGTGGATCAGCGGTAGCTATGCAGGCAGAAGGTCCAATTCCCAGCATCTCCAAGGAAAAAGATTTAAGTGGTGGGTAATGGGAAAGACTTTTATCTGAGACTCAGGAGAACCTCTTTGTCATTCAGAGAAGACAGTAATGACCTTGACAGGCCATGGGTCTTGCTCGGTATAAGAGAGTGCCATGTGCGTATGTGATTGAATACTTCAAGGTCACCAAGGTCACCCAGGGCACTTTACTATAACTACTACACAACACTGCCCTCCCCACTCTTCCACCATACCTCTTTGCACCCCATAACTTCAGGTAGTTTTTCTTCCAGTACTGGAAGCCAGCTAGACTGGGAGGAAAGTGCCTAGGGCAATGGAGGAACGGTGAGGTAAGTTGAGGAAGAGATTACCCCCCTCCCATCTCGCTTTTAATCGAAATATCAGCCCAAAGTCCAAGGAATTAAAATAATTTATTTTAATGCAGTGTGTAAGTAGTCAGGTCATTTGGTAAGGGACAGCCCATGCTTTGCCATGATGAGATGGATGCAACCCTGGCCCATTAGGGGCCAGAACTCTTGAAACAAATAATAGGCAGGAAATACAGGGGTAGAATCTCTAAAGAATTGTTGTTCTCAGCCACTACGGCTTTGTTTCAATTTCCCCCCTTCCTTTATTGATCTCTCCTCTTTCCTGAAGAGCAGGTGTAGGGACCCCACTTCGTCTGGTAGGGGGAAAGGAGAGCTTTGAAGGAAGAGTGGAAGTCTACCATGATGGCCGTTGGGGCACCATCTGTGATGACCAGTGGGACAACCGGGACGCCGAAGTAGTTTGCAGGCAGCTGGGCCTCAGGTCCGTGAGTGCACGGCTGCCCTGCCACATTTGTATTGAAACCAGTCCCACAAAGGGATTTTGGGTCTTCATGGTGTGGGTGTTTTTCTTCTCTACAGTGGAAACCCAAAGGCTGTGTCTTGGGCTCGCTTTGGGCAGGGCTTGGGCCCAATCCTCCTGGACGAGGTCGACTGCTCAGGGAATGAGTTTTTACTGGACCAGTGCAAGAAGAGTAACTGGGAGGAGCACAACTGTGACCACGTTGAAGATGCTGGAGTAATCTGTGACCCCTTTGCAGGTAGGGATCCCTCCAACACTCCGCAAGGCTAATGGGCTCTCTCTTGTTACACATGACCAGGGCTTTTTTTCAGCAGGAACAATGTGGAACAGAGTTCCGGCACCACCTGAAAATGGTCACATGGCCGGTGGCCCCACCCCCTGATCTCCAGACAGAGGGGAGTTTAGATTGCCCTCTGCAGTGCGGAGGGCAATCTAAACTCCCCTCTGTCTGGAGATCAGGGGGCGGGGCCACCGGCCATGTGACCATTTTCACCGAGGGCGATTTAAACTTTAAAAAACTCCCCCCCTGTTCCAGCTGACCCAAAGTGACATCATTGTGCAGTCCTGAGTTCCACCACTGAGTTCCACCACCTCTTTTTCCAGGAAAAAAGGCCCTGCACATGACACAACTCTTGGGTCTGCTTTATCCTCCTTAACTGTATGGCTGCTCCTGGGACTGCATCTGGCTTCATGTTTATAAGAACTGAATAACGAGTGACCAAACACAACCAATTTGTGTTTTGTCTGCAACTGAATGTTAGCCAGTGGATGGTGTTGTCATTTTAACTACTTTCTCATTACCAGTGGTTATTATGGCAATTAGAGACATTGAAGTGACTCGTTGCTATGGAATTTAATTGCCTTGACCCAATTTGCCTGCCAGAGGTCTTACTTACTATACTCAAAACATCATCTTCCATAAAAATAACAGCATTTTAAAATTTTAAAATATCTGCATGTGCTCTCTCTATATCTCTGTATCTTTACAGTTGCTGCTAAATACCTGCCTTGCTTGATGTATTACTCTCTCTTGGCTCCATCTTGGCAAGTAATTTCCTTATCGATGAAAGGTATAGGGAGCAGGGCTTTTTTTCAGCGGGAACGCGGTGGAACGGAGTTCCGGCACCTCTTAAAAATGGTCACATGGCCGGTGGCCCCTCCCCCTGATCTCTGGACAGAGGGCAGTTTAGCTTGCCCTCCGCACTGCCGAGCGGCACGGAGGGCAATCTAAACTCCCCTCTGTCTGGATATCAGGGGGCGGGGACACCAGTCATGTGACCAGTTTCGCCGAGGGCAATTTAAACTTTAAAAAACTCCCCCCTTGTTCCAGCTGACCCAAAGTGATGTCATTGTGCGGTCTTGAGTTCCACCACTGAGTTCCACCACCTCTTTTCCCAGAAAAAAAGCCCTGATAGGGAGAATAGTCTTCCTGCTCTTGTAAGCGTGTTAGTTTGACTCCTCTCCATCTATCTTATAGGGCCAAAATAGAGACACGTTGACTGAAAGCATGTGGTTTGTGTAATGAGGACTCTAGTGTTCTCACTTAGTAAACATTTCTGACCTGTCTAGTTTCAAGTTCCAGGTGGAAGTTCATATGATGGAATGCAAATTCCTAGCACATTAAAAATAAACCTAGCATTTCAGGGGGAAGACTGGTAGTTTAGGCTTCTCCCTCACATTCTAGTTTTCTATGTGCAGGTTAAAAGGTAAAGGTAGTCCCCTCTGCAAGCACAGAGTCATTACTGACCTATGGGGGGACGTTGCATCACGATGTTTTCTTGGCAGACTTTTGTTATGGGATGGTTTTGCCCAGTCATCTACACTTTACCCCCAGGGAACTAGGTACTCATTTTACCAACCTCAGAAGGATGGAAGGCTGAGTCAACCTTGAGCTGGTTACCTGAATCCGGCTTCTGCCTATGTGCAGAAGTTCCCCCCAAATAGAGTTTTATCATGTACAGTTTGCAGTGATATAGCCCAGACACAAGTTTACAGGGAGATATAGGCATTGTTGCATTCCTTCTCTTTGCTATTCTTTAATCTCTAGTGAAAGTGTAGGCAGAGTAGATTTGCTGTTCACTGTTTGACTCTGCTGAAGTTGTTGGAGGGAGGGATACTCCAGAAGGCTGCTACAAAACCACAAAAGTTGTACTAAGAAGTGCAAAACAGCACAACAAAAATAAATAATGTAAATGAACACATATTTGCACACAGCTGAATTACGTGGTTCATTCTGGCTACTTTTGGTGGGAGAGGAAGGTATAGGAATTGTGGAATACTGGGTTATAATAATTCTGTAATGACAAGTGGGCAGTTTAGTGGGTGGTTGAGCAGGCAAGAATATGTGTGTGTGTCTGCATGTGTGCTAACTGCAGACTCCTGACCTATGGAAAGCTCAGAAGCTGTTTCTGATCTAAGACTTTAGTGAAGACTAGGGTCGCCACGTGGTCTCCCCCCTCCCACCATAACCTGGGAAGAGGGCTGCACCTGGAATTCACCTTAGGCGTGATCCTTGCATGTGCACTCCAGGCCCCAACACGATGATGCCACTTTCAGAAATGGTGTCATCACCCCAGGTTGCGCAGGCCCCAGCCTCTGAGTCTCTTGGAGATGGGGCCATGCAGCTGGGGGACGGTAGTGGGGAACTGGCCTGGCCAGCCCAACCCTTCCAGAGACACGCCACTCAATGTGGAGTGCAGAGGTGGGGGTGTTGTGAATCCTGTCTGCAAGCGGCACCAGCCCCCTGGCCAAGTCCACTCCCACCTGTTCCGCAGCAGCGAGTAAGCCAACATCCTCTGCATCATGCAGCTCCCTCTCCTTCCTTGCCTTTCCCTTCCTCCTCTTCTCCTCCCTCCCCCAGGTGTCTGGTGTTCTCAGTGCATTTCCCTCAGACAGTCCAATGAAATACCAGACTGTCCAGGTGAAAACCGGACAGCTGGCAACCCAAAAGTTACAAACTTTTCTAAGTTCTATAGATACTATGGGGATTTATAAACTTTAAAAAAGGAAAGTCAAGATGCTCAGTATTCTCCAGTATGTGCATATTCCACAGCCTGCCTTAATGTGAACAGGTAGGAAGTGGCTGTTTCTTGCAGCAGACTCAAGAGGAAAATGGAGTGCCATTTTATGATGCCAAACTCCATCTTCTGTTATTAAAAGGTGTGTGTGTGTGGCGGGGGGGGGGGGGGATTTTCTCTTCAAATGGAAACAATATCTCAGGTTGTGGCTGGCAGGTGTTTTGCTCCACTTTCTTTTCCAACTGTTGTATTGCAACTAACAAGAAAAATGAATATAATGGCATTTATCCGACCACACCGTTTCTCCTGCAGAATAGCAGTTCCATTTGCAGAAGAGGGGGCAGAGATTTCTGCAATTCCCCCTCCCATAGTAGATCCCCAACTTATCCTTGATGCTGTTCCTGAGGTTTTGCTGACTGCCAGGAACAAAATTTCAAGGTGGGGGGGGTGTTTCCAGTGGGGAGTTAAGAATGTGGTTAAATCTTTTGGACTGAAAGATTAATAAGATGCTCATCTATTCTAGTACGGTATACAGCCATCAGCAAGATAGGATGGGAATTTCCCTTGCTGATCACTTGTTTATGTCTCACATCCCAGCAGAAGGCAGCATTCGCCTGGCAGGAGGCCACACCCCAAATGAAGGGCGGGTGGAGATATACCACAGTGGAGACTGGGGGTCCATCTGCGACGATGGCTGGACAGGTTTCACAGCCCAGGTGGCTTGCAGGCAGCTGGGCTTCAGGTAAGTTAATAGTCTCTTGGATACGGTTTAGTGGGGAACTTCCTTTAAGCAAAGTTGGGTGATTCAACTGTGGTTCCATTCAGGCATCACACCAAACCATGTGTGGGCTGAGCCTAGTTTAAAACTCAAGTCACTGCATGCCAAAATGTGCTTTTGGCCAATTGGAGTTGTGTTCCCCCGACCCACCTTGCTATCCCAGCAATCACACAGCAGCTGCAGGGAATGCCATTTCCAAGACTCAGAGAGCTCCCTTTTCAGCTCAGAACTGTGGTGTGGGGAGGAAGAGAATCTCCTGCTTCCCCCCGCATGTTTTCTGGAGCTGAAATGGCCTGGACAGGGAGTTACTTGAAATGCCATCAAGAGTACTATTAGAAAGCACGTTAAATCTTAAAAAGAAAAAAAAATAGCTCACAGATTGTTCAGTTTTTGACCAAAACATATAGAAACCTGAATAGCAATGCTGACTAACAATCAATGTTGAAATTCTTTTAATGATGTTCTCAGCATACACAGCTCTTCATGGACTAACATAAGCAAAAAACTTAAGTTCCCCCAGGGGGACTTACAGTTCAAATTTTAGCAGTAGGGGAAACAACAGAAGGAGAAATGAGGAAGAAATAAGGGTTCAAATCAAATCAGAGTTACCAGCTGGAGCTCTAACCGGAGTTACGACTACCAAGAATAGCTCCCCTGGAGAAAACAGCTGCTTTGGATGGTGGATTGTATGACATTATTCCTTGCTGAGGTCCCTCCCCTCCCCAAACTCCACCCTCCCCAGGCTTCACCCCCCCCCAAATCTCCCGGAATTTCCCACACTGGACTTAGCAACCCTAGACAAGGGAAGATGGGGTCATAGCTGGTTGCTAGTGGGTGAAGGAAGCTTAGGGCTAGGCCCAAGTGTCATGTCTTTGCTTCCTCTTCCAGGGGTCCAGCCAGGCTAGCATCAGAGGGGGAATTTCCTTCTGGTCAAGGCTTCATCTTACTGGACGACGTGGCCTGCGCGGGCACTGAGCTCTCTCTGCTGCACTGTTCCCATAGCAACTGGGGACAGCACGACTGCTCACATGAGGAGGATGTGGGAATTCACTGTTCCCCTGAGAGCAACAAAATCACAGAGGAGATACCAGGTAATGGATGATGGACCCTCCCCCAAGGTGAGAACTCAGTGCTGAGGCCACGCTGAGGGATGGGCTCCATGATATGGTCCCTTCCCAGTAGGCTTGCCAACCTCCATGAGGGGCCTGGAGATCTCCCAGAATTACAACTAATCTCCAGATAACGGAACTCAGTTCCCCCTAGAGGAAGTGGCTGCTTTGGAGGGTGGACTCTGTGATACCAAACCCTGCTCCACCCCCAGATCAGGAATTCACAAGTGAGCCAGGCTTGGAGAAATGTACCTAGAGAGAGGTAGGGTTCCCAGGTGCCTGTCAGTGGCGGGCAAACTCCCAGGGATCGACAGGAGGAGGCAAGCTCCTAGCGCTTGCCCGCCACCATCAGGCACCTCAGGAGTGCACGCTGTGCATGCGCTCCCAACCAGCGCAGCAACGTCACTTTTGGAAGTGACATCATTGCGCCGCCTGCAGGAGCATTCATGCACTTCATTTGGGCCCCATGTGGAGCACGGTAGTGCTCATGTGGCTGGCGTGGTGATGTCACTTCTGGAAGTGATGTCATTATGCCACCTCCAGGTGGCGCGCGCACGTAAAGTGCTCACACAAAAGAAGACCTCGTGCCTGGCACAAAGTAAGTGCCAGGGATTCTGTCCTCCCAACGGGAGGTGAGGGGTACCTGGCAGCCCTAGTGGGGAAGTATGGGGAGGGAAGGTGAAAGCAGAACGATGTTCAGCCCTCTCACCTGCATGTAACTTTTAGAGTAAACAAAAATTAGGTAAAGCAGGCACACACACACACACACAAGCATCCTATCTGCCACTTTATGTGAACAGATCAGACATGTGAGCATCAAATATGGCTGACCACAGGGCACCTATCTTGGCATATAGAACCAACAGTCCATAATTCCACTTTTAAAAAAACCGAATGGGCCTCATTTTCTTCTTTTTTGGGGCCTCCATTTCTCTATCTTGCTTTCTTTCAAGACACTTTACTTGTCCTTTCCCATACTTAGTGGGTATAGTTATTTTTTTCAGTTCCCAGCTTCGATACTGAGACAGGGCGGTGTGATGCTTACTTTGTCAGGTTTGGTATCTGGCTTCAAATCCCCATTCTGCCACGAAACTTGTTGGGGTGACTTCAGGCCAGCCACTCTTTCTCTGCGTAACCAGACCTCACAGAGTTGTTGTGTAAAACTGAGAAAGGGAGAAGCATATAGCCTGATCAGAGCTCCTCAGATGAAAAGCAAGATATAAGTGTACTAGAAATGGAGAAAATTTGGAGAAAATTTGGAGCTGCCAAATGTGGGGAGATATGAAATGTAAGAGGGGTCAGTTCACCACCACTTTCTCTTGTGCCCCTTCTAATGCCCTACTAGGACATTTGTTTTTTTTCCTGGAAGTGACATCATAGCATCAGTGATGCTTCCCCCACTTCCTTCTCATGGCCGATCTGATTGGCTACAGGCACTTGGGTACGGTAGCAGGGTACCTGGACACCCTACTTCCACATTATGTTTGAAAACAAACCTTGGTTTGCCAAGCTCTTGTTTAGTTTGGCCTTCAGTACAAGCGGCTCCAGGCTGAGCCAGCCCTGCTCTATCCAGTGGTTAACACTATCTTCTATGCAACTTAACATCACCCAGGATTGCCTGTGCGGCTGGTGGATGGGGAGAACACCAAAGAAGGGCGTGTGGAAGTGTTTCTGAATGGGCAGTGGGGCAGTGTCTGCGATGATGGCTGGACAGACAGAGATGCGGCAGTGGTTTGCAGACAGCTGGGTTATAGGTAAGAGGGTTACAAGGTTTTGTTTAAGGATTGTTGACGTCAACTTAAAAAAGATCTGAAACTTTCTTCTCTGTCTGCTTTTGTGGGTGTAGCTTACTACTTGGATATGTAAGGTTGCTAACACTCAAGTGGGGCCCGGAGATCTCTTAGAATGATAACTGATCTTTAGACAACAGAGATCAGTTCCCCTGGAGAAAATGGCTGCTTTGGAGGGCAGACTTTATGGCATCATTTAGGGTTGCCAGATGGCTCCCCCCAAAATAGGACAAGGATCCTGGCACATACCTTTATGCATTCCTTCGTGCATGCACACCTCCGCCCCTAGCATGTTGACATCACTTCCAGAAGTGATGTCATCGCTGGTGTACAGGAGGCTGGGCGGTTGGGCAAGTGGGCCAGCCAACCACTTCCCTTGCATGCAGGAAGCCAGGCAGGTGGGCCGTCTGCTTCCCTGGCAAGCAGAAGGCCGAGCAGGTTGATCAACCCCAGACAGTCCAACTGAAAAGGACTGTCAGGAGGAAAACCGGGCACCTGGCAACCCTCGCATCACATCCCTGTTGAGTTCCTTCCCTCTCGAAACCCCGCCTGTCCCGAGCTCCACCCTCAAACTTCCAGGAATTTCCAACCCAGAGTTGGCAATTCTGATTGTGGGCAGTTTGTCTGCCTGTAGTGAGGTGCTGTATCTTGCATCGACTGAGAATGAGTTGCTGCCTGGCTATGTAGAAACAGCACCCCTTAAAACAAAGTGTTTCTTCCTACAGGGTGATCAGGAGATCCTCTTTAGGAGATGTTCATTAGAATGTTCATCAGGGGTGTGATGACAGGGTGTGCCCTTTGAAACTGCCATTTCCTCCAGGGGAACAGATCTCTGTAATCTGGAGATCAGTTATTATGCTGAGAGAACTCCGGGCCCCAGCTGGAGATTGGCAAGTTGGCAACCCTTTCCCTTTTTCTTGTAGTAGATGTTCAGAGCAGCCCCTTTGAAACCAGAGGAGACCACTGGAGTCTTAGGATTCTTCTGTCAGCGTTGTTTACATAGTTACAGGTTGAGCAGGAATGGACAAGGAGGCCATTTTCACATGTTTTACCGGCCACGCAAAATCACACAAAACTCCCGGAATGATGGCATCTTCCTAGCGCGATTTCACATTATGAGTCCGGTTTGTGGTGAGTGGGCCAGCCAACCACAAATGGGAGTCATGATGGGCAATTGCGCCAGGAAGATGCCGTTGTTCCGGGAGTTTTGTGCGATTTTGCGCAGCCAGTAAGATGTGTGAAAACGGCTGGAGTGGTATTCAGGACAGCCCCAACAAGGCTAAACCAGGGAAGCTTCTAGCATCCTGTAGCTTTAGAGCACTTCGGATTGTTCACACTCAATCTTTTCACCACTCTTCTAGCACCTTTCTTCTAAGCCCAGATCACCCCAGAACAGAAACCAGAAATGACTAATTTCCTGTAAGTGGCCACATCAGCAACGCTCTACTTGAGTTCCAGAAAACCATGTATAACCACCCTCTAGCTAGCTAGTCAAGTAGGTTTGGACTTGGGGCTCCTTGTTTGGGGGAAATGGCCACTTAATTTAGTTGCTTTCATTTGAATCAGAGGGCTTTAGGGCTACTCATATACAAGCATTTCTTTGGTGATAGTAGTACCCAGGGCTTTTTTTCTGGGAAAAGAGGTGATGGAACTCAGTGGGTTGCCCTTGGAGAAAATGGTCACATGGCCGGTGGCCCCGCCCCCTGATCTCCAGACAGAGGGGAGTTTAGATTGCCCTCGGCATGGAGGGCAATCTAAACTCCCCTCTGTCTGGAGATCAGGGGGCGGGGCCACCGGCCTTGTGACCATTTTCAAGAGGTTCTGGAACTCCGTTCCACCACGTTCCAGCTGAAAAAAAGCCCTGGTAGTACCTCAGTAAGTTGAAGTATTCATGTATGGAACATATTGTCTATGACCCTCCTCCTCCTAGGGAATAATTTTGGTGTGGTATATCATCTTTATGCTCTGACCTGGATGATGCTAGCCAGGGCTTCCCAAACTGGTTGAGCTGTGGTTACTTTTGGAATTTTGAGAAAGGTTAGCAGGCATTTCTACAAAATGGCTGCCAGAATGGTGGGGCCAATCACACAATGTTGGGAGGTTCTACGCAGTGTTGAAAAGTTGCAAGCCATGCATTCTCCTATGATAGAGGCATCTGCTTCCAAATGTTTTTCCCCTGAAAAACCTGCTATTCCATGGAGGAGGAGGGAGGCAATGAACAATTCTTTACTTGAGGGAAAGAGATGCTGTTTGGTTTCAGGGTGGTACCACCCTAGTGCTATTCTTTGCAATCAGTGCTGGGAGGTTACAGAATTAGTATTATAACATGGCATCCACATATCACAGAGATTATGCTTCTGTTCTACACAAAACAAAAATCTCAACAAACTATCTCCTAGGGGGGAAAACTGGGACCATACGAAGGTAGGAATGGGTGTTGAGCAGATTGGTGGTGACATTGTCTTGAATCTCTGTTATAACTGCATGTGCACATAATAATCCTAAGTGTACTACATTTCACTAGTGCAGAAGGTTTCTAAAGAAAGAGTGCTTCCTGCGCACTAAAATGAGAAATGTCCAAGCCTAGAGACACAAGAAAATCTGTGCCTGTGGCTAAACTGAGGGTGTGCACCTGTGATATACTTACCCAAGATGAGCTAAGGTCTCTTCTAGTCTGTCTGCTGGTAGGGAGCAATTTGAAGTTCCCTGTTTCCTTCTGTTCTGTTGAAGACTCTTTGGATTTTAGTCCACAAAACCAAGAAGCCAGTGAGTGCCAGAAAAGACACTGGCAGATGCCATGGCACCCATAAGAGACACAGTGGGGATCGCTGTTCTAAGACGACGTCTGGGGAGACCTTTCTCTTATTCTCTCCTTGCAGTGGTGCTGCAAAAGCCAAAACCATGGCCTATTTTGGGGAAGGGCACGGACCCATCCACTTGGACAATGTGGCATGCAGTGGTACAGAGCGCACTTTGGGGGAATGCCTCATCCCTAAGAGCGGCATCCACAACTGCTGGCACAGCGAAGATGCAGGCGTGATCTGCAACTACGTGGAAGGGGAGGCCATCAGAAATTCAGGTGTGTGTCCTCGGAGTAGTTGCCTCCTTTTGACTTTTATCGACTTAGAAGAATGTAACTCTGTTTAAGATTGCATTGTAGGAGTGGCAGCGCTCAACAATATTTTTTATAGCCAGAACGGCAGAAAGAAGTTGGGATCTTGCTTAAATTTTGACTTCCAGAGAATCACAGTTTTCACTAAACAAACTGCAGTCTCCTCTCTGTGTTACAGAAGATTTGAAAAACATGCAGGGTGCGTGTAGAAGATTTGGAAATAAAAGGGCGTTTTATCTAGTTTTTTCAGTAGTGCTTCTTTGTCCTGCATGAGTTCTTCAGTTTCGGCCTCTGTTACCTTGATACTTCCTGCATTCTTTCCATATCTGGGAATGAAGACAGTTCCTAACTACCTAAAAACTCAAAACCCTGTCCACTAGCAATTACGGCTCCTGGACTCCCGATGTTCCTATGGTACCTTTCAGGTTGTGTGAGAAGGCAATCCGAAGCTTGACTTTAAAAGTTAGACAACAAAATTAGCAGTCTTCTTACTTTGGGATGGCCAAGGATGTGTAGCCCTTGCTGTTTCCCTCAGGAAAAATTGTGGAGGTTTTTTCCTTAGAGATGTTTTAAGGGAGACCAAATTAATTTCTTTCTCTTGCAGATGGTTTAAGAACAGGGAATTTGGATACAGCAGGGAGTGAGCTAAGTTTCCATTTAAATAATTGTTGATCGAAGAAGTGAGAATAACCAGTTGTTAACAAGGATTCAAAATGTCAAGCTTGATCTGTCTAGGGCTCTACATTTTTTCCTGAACGTTTCTAAGTGATAGGCCATGTTCACACGTCTTACTGACTGTGCAAAATTGCCCCAAACTCCCGGAAGGACAGCGTCTTCCTGGCGCGATTTCACGTCATGACTCCGGTTTGTGGTGAATCATGCCACAAACGGAGTCATGACAGGAAATCGCGCCAGGAAGACACCATCATTCCGGGAGTTTTGTGTGATTTTGCGCAGCCAGTAAGACGTGTGAAAACAGCCATAGTCAAAGTCCACTAAGCCTGAATAAGATGTTGGGGCGGGGGGGCACTAAGGCAATAACTTCTTTTCTACTTAATGAAGCAAAGAGCTAAACATTCTCCTGGTCCATGATCATGAGGCATATCAGTTTGCAGACCATTTCCATCACAAGGACAAGTATCCTCCAGAGATCATCAAAAAGTAGCGTTTTGGCTTTAGTAGGAAGTGCTGATTGGCAATGACATGGGAGCTGAACTGTTTTCCATTTGACGGCAGGTTCTGCTTTTGGCATGTGTGGGCTACGCTTGCTTCACCTCCGCAAAAAAAGGATAATCGGTGGAAAGAAATCTCTCAGGTACCTCACTTGCCTCTTGTAGCCTGGGATGGCGGAGCAGTTGTTACCTGGGTTTAGCACATATTGGTTGCCAGGCTACCCCACATATTTATACCTCTTCAGAAGCCTGCTTCCTGATTCAGAAGCTGATGGGGCCTCATGAAAGCTATTAACTCTCAGTCGAGTTACCATGTCACAAAATACCAATTCTTCTTCTGAACACCCCTAACACTGGGGAAGGGATAACTTAAGGTTGCCAGGGCTCCCGCTGTAGTAAGACCCTCCCGCTGGCAACCCTTGTTGCCCTCTGCCACTTTGAGTGGTGGTAGGAGAACAATAAAATTTAAAAATACTGGTGTCGTGCATGGCATGACATCACTTCTAGTTTTCTCTAAGGTTCTATGTGGTTGTACCATAGAGTTTCTGCTGATTCCTAGAGTGATGTGATGTCATTTCTGGTTATCCCAAGAAATGATATCACGGTGCATGCAATGCTGGTACCCCCCCATGTCCCCACCCCCAAGCTCCAGCAGTTGCCAGGCATGGCCTAGCAAAACTAGGTTAACTATTCACTTCTCCGAGGAGCTGTGCCTTTTCTTCCAAGAGCCTCATTCCACCTTCATGTCTGCTTCGTTATGCAACCCTCATGTCTGCGTTATCCCTTGCAGCCTTGCAAATGCTCTTGGGCCTGCATCTGGCTACTGTTCTGAAGAATTGAATAATGAGTGATCAAATGTAGCTGAATTGTGTTTGTCTGCAACTGAATGCTAATTGCAGAGAGGGAGCCCTGTCAGTCTTTTCGAGCAAAATACATCAGTGGCATCTCAGAGATGAAATGCTGTTAGTCTTTAAGATGGCACTGAACTTTGATTTCATTTAACTGAATGTTAGCCCGTTGGATGTGCCATCATTTTAACTACCCTCTTTTTTAATTAATTTTTTTTAATTAAAGCAAAAAAAAAGGATACAGAAAAGAAGGGGAGAAAAGGGGACAAGCAGATGTGAAACTGTGCGCTACAAGGATTATTAAAATACAAAATATCAGAGTCATGACCTTTATAGATATTAAAATAGCTGTTGAATATTTTATGTTGAATATTTTAACCAGGGCTTTTTTTCTGGGAAAAGAGGTGGTGGAACTCAGGACCGCACAATGACATCACTTTTGGTCAGCTGGAACAAGGGGGGAGGGGTTAAAGTTTAAATTGCCCTTGGTGAAAATGATCACATGGCCAGTGGCCCCACCTCCTGATCTCCAGACAGAGGGGAGATTAGATTGCCCTTCATGCCGCTGCACGGAGGGCAATCTAAACTCCCCTCTTTCTGGAGATCAGGGGGTGGGGCCACCAGCCATGCGACCATTTTCAAGAGGTGCCGGAACTCCATTACACTGCATTCCCACTGAAAAAAAGCCCTGATTTTAACTATCCTCTAATTAGCAGTGGTTTATATGGTAGTTAGAGACATGAGAGGAATTCTTGCTATGCTTGCCAGAGGTTTTACTTTTGGGAATCCAAACATCATTCTTCCACAAAAAGAACGGTACTTTAAAAGTTTTAAAAGATCTGTATGTGATCTCTTGCTATATCTCTATATTTCTATATTTGATGCTAAAAACGTAAAACAAAAGTATTACTCTTTTGATGTATGACTTTTTTGGCTCTGGTTTGGCAAGCAATTTCCAAATCAATTGGAGCAGACAATAGGGAGAATAGCCTCTTTATGTGAGGATAGTGCGACTCATTTGTTCTCTTATACCTATCTCATGTGTAAAGTGCTGTCAAGTTGAAGCCAACTTATGGCCACCATGGAGGGTTTTCAGGGCAAGAGACTTCAGAGGTGGTTTCCCCCATGCTTGCCTCCTCATAGTGACCCTGGACTTCTTCGGTGGTCTTCCATCCAAGTACTAACCAGGGCAGATTCCGCACGGCTTACCTGAAGCCAGGACGTTGCGGAACATGCCGGAAAAAACGCGGAAGATTGCGTTTTCTCGCACAAATTTTGCACGATATCGTGCAAAACTCGTGTGAGAAAATGAGCGCTTCCGCATTTTTTCTGGCATGTTCCACAACGTCCCGGCTTCAGGTAAGCCGTGCGGAATTGGCCCAGGGCCAACCCTGCTTAGTTTCTGAGATCTGGTAAGATCGGTCTAGCTTGGGCCATCCAGGTCAGAGACCTCCTATCTTACAGGCCATAAAGGACACATAAATTGACACAAACTATGTGGATTATTTAACATGTAATGAGACACCGTGTTAGCAGAGGGTAGGGAGCAGAATATTGTTGAGCCTTCCAAGTGCCTGCCTGCCCTTGGCTTTCCCGTTGTTTGCACTCCTCTCTATTTCTCTTTCAGAGGAGGTTGGCCGTGGCAGGTGTCGCTGCGGCTGAAGGGGTTTCACAGGGATGCGCGCTTGCTGTGTGGAGCAACGCTGATCAGCAACTGCTGGGTGGTGACGGCAGCACATTGCTTCAAAAGGTAATAGGGTGTGTACGAGTGACAATACTGTTAAAGGGAAGGTGGGTAAGATATGATTGGGATTTCTTGTTCTCTTCCCTAAAATATCTGCCCCAAATCCCAAGAAACCATGAACCACGTCTTGTGAGTACAGACTGCTAGAGATGGCGGCAGTGTGGCTTTCTTTTTTCTTCATCCCTGTCTGTTTATATGGTACTTTACAAGCCAGTGTGAGCAAAAAATAACGTAAGAACATAAGCAGAGCTTGGCTGGATCAGACTGGTGGTCCACCTAGGCCAGCATGTTGTTTCATACAGCAGCCAACCAGTTGGCTCTAGAGGGCCAAACAAACAGGACAGAGAGACTGAAGCTCTCCCCTAATGCTGCCCCCAGATGTTTGCTACCTCTGCATCTGGAGGTTGTTTTTAGTCACCATGAATTTGTCTAATCCTTCTTTATAGCCGTCTATGCTGGTGACCATGACTTACCTCCACTGGCAGTGACTTCTACATTTAATTAATAGTTGAGTAAAGAAGCATTCCCTTTTGTTTGTCCTGAACTTATTTCCCAATAATTTCATTGGATGCCTCCAAGTTCCGAGTAAAGAAGCATTTCCTTTTGTTTGTCCTGAACTTATTTCCCGCAGTCACCTGGACTGAGGTGGATCGGCGCTGCTGATTTTATTAGATCTTTCAGCGGCGTTTTATACAGTTGATTATGATCTTTTGACCCACTGCCTCACCAATGTGGGAATTCAGGGGACAGCACTACAGTGGCTTGTCTCTTTTCTTCACGGTCGGGGACAGAGGGTGGCGCTGGGGATAAGTTATCGTCCCGTCGACCACTAGTATGTGGTGTGCTGCAGGAGGCAATACTCTCCCCATTACTGTTTAACATCTATATGCGCCCCCTCACCCAGTTGGTGCAGAGTTTCGGGCTTGGGTGCCACCAATATGCGGATGACACCCAGCTATATCTGTTGATGGACGGCTGGCCTGGATCTGCCCCAGATGTCCTAGAGCAAGCTTTTGAAGCCGTGCCTGGATGGTTGAGACAAAGTCGGCTGAAGTTAAACCCTGCAAAGACGAAGATCCTGTACTTGAGTTGCGGAAACGTGGATTCAGGACCCCGGCTCCCTGCACTCGATGGGGCGGTGCTTACGGCGGCACCAAGAGTCAGGAGCCTGGGGGTGATCTTGGATGCCTCCTTGACAATGGAGGCCCAGATCACTGCGGTTGCCAGGTCTTCCTTTTTCTATCTCCGACAGGCCAGGCAGCTCGCCCCTTATCTTTCGTCCTGCGACTTGACTACAGTGGTCCAGGCAACGGTCACCTCTAGGTTAGACTACTGTAACGCACTCTACACAGGGCTTCCCCTGAACCTGATCCGTCAGTTACAGCTGGTGCAGAATGTGGTGGCGCGTGTTATCACAGGACTGCCGATGCGTGAGCACGTAACGCTGGCACTGCGTCAGCTGCACTGGCTACAGGTGGAGTACCGAATCAGGTTCAAGGTTTTGGTACTAACCTATAAAGCTCTATGCAGACTGAGACCTGCGTATCTGTGGGACCGCCTCTCTCCATACGAACCCCAGAGGACCCTTTGTTCCAGTGAGAAACATCTGCTAAAGGTCCCTGGCCCCATGGAGGCATCGACCAGGGCCAGGGCCTTTTCAGTCCTGGCCCCAGCCTGGTGGAGTGCTCTGTCTGATGAGACCAAGGCCCAGCAAGACTTGTTATCCTTTCGCCGGGCCTGCAAGACAGAGCTGTTCCACCAGGCATATGGGCGGTGCTAGGCAGAGCCCCCCTGGCTGGTTGATGGTGGATTGGGCCCTCCCCACCACAAATAAATCATCTTTTTACTACAAAGATGCTCTGGAGATGATTTAGGCTGGTTAGTTGTGCTGCTATGTTCATGTTTATATGTAAATTGTGTAGTAATTTTGGATGTTTTAATGGTTACTAATTTATAATAATCGTTTTATATATTTTAACTGTATGTGTTTGTAATCCGCCCTGAGCCTGCTGAAAATGTGGGGAGAGCGGAATATAAATGGAAAATAAATAAATAAAAATAAATAAATAAACAATTTCATTGGATGCCTCCAAGTTCTGAGTAAAGAAGCATTTCCTTTTGTTTGTCCTGAACCTATTTCCAACCATTTCATTGGATGCCTCCAAGTTCCAGCATTACAGAAGAGGGAGAAAAAAACTCTTGCTATCCACTTTCTCCACCCTATGCACATTTATAAAAACCTTTATTCTGTCTCTCCTAAGCTATTTTTTCTAGACTGAAAAGTCCTAGACACTCTAGCCTTTCCTCATAGGAAAGGTGCTCCAACCCTGTAATTGTCTTGGCCGCCCTTTTCTGTGCTTTTCCCATAGCTGTGCGCAGGGCTTTTTTTCAGCGGGAATGTGGTGGAATGGAGTTCCAGCACCTCTTGAAAATGGTCACATGGCCGGTGGCCCCGCCCCCTGATCTCCAGACAGAGGGGAGTTTAGATTGCCCTCCGTGCAGTGGCGCGGAGGGCAATCTAAACTCCCCTCTGTCTGGAGATCAGGGGCGGGGCCACTGGCCATGTGACCATTTTCACCAAGGGTGATTTAAACTTTTAAAAACTCCCCCATTGTTCCAGCTGACCCAAAGTGACGTCATTGTGCAGTCCTGAGTTCCACCACTGAGTTCCACCACCTCTTTTCCCATAAAAAAAGCCCTGGCTGTGCTCAAAGGAATGTGAGGAGAAAGCAACAGTTGGCTTAGTGGGTACAAAGTCAAGCTACCACTAGGGAAACCCAGCTTCAAACCGCCATTTGGACATAAAGCTTACTGGATGACTTCGGGCTCACTCTCAGCTAAATTTACCTCACAAGAGGAGTTGTGAGGATAAAATTGGGAAACAGA
This sequence comes from Eublepharis macularius, assembly GCF_028583425.1. Taxonomy (NCBI): domain Eukaryota; kingdom Metazoa; phylum Chordata; class Lepidosauria; order Squamata; family Eublepharidae; genus Eublepharis; species Eublepharis macularius. The sequence continues at coordinate 125,649,623 of NC_072795.1, read as the reverse complement.
TCTGTGCATACTGCCTTGAGCTCCTTGGAAGAAAGATGGGATTTAAAAATGTGCTAGAGATGAAGTAACTTCAGTGAGTAATAATGGGTTGACTGCTCTCTTGCGAACAGGTTTGGGGTAGACGTGCGGCGCTACCTGCTGCGGGTGGGAGACTACCACACTGGTGTGAGGGATGAGTTTGAGAGAGAGCTGCCAGTGGAGAAGATCGTCCTCCACAGGAACTACCAGTCCAGCAGCAACGACAACGACATCGCCCTGGTCAGGATTCGGGGGAAAGATGGCCACTGTCTTTCTTTCAGCCACCACGTCCTTCCCATCTGTCTGCCTAGCAGGAAAGAGAAGGCTGCCATTGATAGACAGGCCTGTGTCATATCTGGCTGGGGAGACACAGGTAAGTGGCAGGTTGTATCTCACAGAGGAACTTCAAAGGTTGATAAGAGTTGGGAGGTCAGTCCTTTAGAGAGCCAGCTATGGATAATCTTTTAGGACACTTGCTATGATCATGGCGAGGCAAATAATGTTTCACTAATAAGACTCGCACTAATAAGATTCAGATAAAATCAACCAAAGATTACTGGGGGAAACAAAGTTTTTGATTAAAAGCTCTGGCAGTTGACTGAAAGGAGCTCTCCTGAGGAGGTAGGAAATATTGTCACTGACATCCAGGTTGTTTGCCCAGCATAGAAGCTATGGCGAAACAAAGGCTTTTCTTGTTCTCCCATAGCATTGTGGTGCCTTTGTGGACTTCCTGGGTTTTCCCAATATTTTCTACCCTTTTCCAAACCTGCTTTATTGTGATGTTTTGGGAAAGCAGCACGGCCGCGAAGGTACCTCTTTGGACAGTAAACTTTGGATCTTCCTATCCTTGCCCACCTTGGCACAATTTTCTTTGCCCAGTCCCATATGGCGGGCATTTCTCCTCCACTAGAGCAATTGACATATTTCTATAGAGTTAAAATGTTATAGTAATGTGGCTATCAAGTCAGCTGAATTCTTGGGTTCTTTTTTAAAACTAAGTCTGAAAACCATTTTTATGCAGAGATGTGAAGGGTAAGGCCCATCTCCCCAACAAATGCAATTATGTGGTTAGAACTTGCTTTGCCTTTATTAACATAATGAGTGATTCCGCACACATTGGATAATGCACTTCCAATCCTCTTTATAGGTCATTTGGAACGGATTTTTTTGTGTGCGGAACAAAAAATCCACCTCAAACCACTGATAAAGTGCATTGAAAGTGCATTATCCAATGTCTGCAGAATCAGCTATAGAGGGCTATGGGTACTTGTCTCTGCATTAATTCTGTATATTAAAAAATCAGAACTGCACTAGGGAAAACTGAATGTTAAAATTAAATAGTAACTATCTTAGCAGTGTTCATGGTACTTGGTAGGGTGTTTATACACTAACATCTCTCTGAGCCATTGAGTTTGGATATTTTGTGCAGAGAGCTGGTATTTATGATTTTTTTAAAAAAGAAATCCATATGTAATAGGATCTTGCTTATGGGGAGATGGACATTGCTGGATTTTTATGGGCAATATAGCACCATATTAAGTGCCGTTTAGAACCAAAAGGATGACATTAAAATCCACATTATATAAAACCTCATCTAGTGAATGAATGTTTCTTGCCTAAACCTCTTTAAAATGGTGCTTGCTTGATGAGGGGGCAGGGGTTGCTTTTCTGTGTCTGGGCTGTGTGAGTTGTCCTCTGTTTTTCTTCCAGGGAAGTCATATTCAAGAATGTTACTCCAGGGCTCAGTGCCCCTGCTGTCGCAAAAAGTTTGCAAGTCCCGTTATGGAAAGAAGTTTACTAATCGTATGCTTTGTGCTGGAAACCTTTCTGAAGATAACCGAGTGGACAGCTGCCAGGGTGACAGTGGGGGGCCACTTGTGTGTCAAAGATCAAGCGGACACTGGGTTATTCTGGGGATCACTTCTTGGGGTTACGGGTGTGGCCGAAAAGATTCCCCTGGCGTTTACACAAAAGTCAGCAAATTTGTGCCTTGGATCAAGAAGATAACCAAACTGAAGTGAGAGCAGCCAAGCCAGAGATGGATTCATGTTGCTTTTACCCAGGGCTTTTTTTCTCAGCTGGAATGCAGTGGAACGGAGTTCCGGCACCTCTTGAAAATGGTCACATGGCCGGTGGCTCCACCCCCTTATCTCCAGACAGAGGGGAGTTTAGATTGGCAATCTTAACTCCCCTCTGTCTAGAGATCAGGGGGCGGGGCCACCGGCCATGTGACCATTTTCACCAAGGGTGATTTAAACGTTTAAAAACTCCCCCCTTGTTCCAGCTGACCCAAAGAGACGTCATTGGGCAATCCTGAGTTCCACCACCTCTTTTCTCAGAAAAAATGCCCTGCTTTTACCTAAAACATGGAGGAGTTTACTTGCTTTGTTTTGTCTGTATTTGGTTGTCTGCTGCTGCCACTGGTACCAAAGAAGATGCGTTTGTAAGCGCTCCTTGAGACTAGACTTTGGGCCATTGATGTGGTTTCCAAATCCTTGCACTTGATCTCTTCACATGAAAGTCCTCTTTGATCAAAGGCAAGAAGTAACAGCATACAGATTTTTCCAAGTTAGCATGTTCCTTCAGGATCCATAAGGACTTGAGATGTTGCTGTCAACACCGTTACTGTCCATTTTGGCAAATTTAGACATTCCGTGACTGTAGGAAAAGGGCGTTTCTTGGAGCGTATCTGCAGTGACCAATTAACATGCAAGTCTGCACCCTTGTGACCTAGATTAAATGGCGCTGTTTACGCGGGATCGCAAATTACACCAAGCCACAGTCAATACCAGCCAAACTGAGCCCATACTGTTCTTTTCAGCTTGTTTAAAAAGAAACTATAGATGGTGGTGGTTGAGAAAGAGAATCTCACCCCCTATATAGAGTTTCTTTTTAAGTAAATTGGAAAAAAAAACCAGCATCGGCTGCATTCGGGCATAACACCAAACCACAAGTTGTGATCAGCCCGCAGATCGCAATTGCAGTTGATGCTTTAAAGAGGGTTTAGAAAGTGTCTTTTGTACGCTAACTGTGGCTTAGTGTGATGTTGGAATGGGCAAGGCTTGGACACAGCCAGCCGTCTACTGCCAGAAACTCTGCTGAGAAGATGGAAGGAGAAAGCAGACAAGCAGCTCTAGACAAAGATTTGCTTGTTGTATCTTTGAAAGCTCAAATCACGGTGTTGGGTTTTAAACAACGGTCATGTCTTCAGTTTTTCCATTGGTCAAGGCGCCGGTATAAGCATACACACACACACACACACACCATCTTTATCCTCCCTGCTTTCAGCATTTGGCTTGTTTTCATAAGAACAGCACTTCTTCTAAACCTCATAACTCCTCAGTGGACATCTCAATGCAAAGCACTTCGATGTTACATATATCAACAGACTTTTTAAAAAGGCAGAATGTAAAATATCTGGTAATAGTGTGGATGAGGGTCACTATGGAGGAGGCAAGCAAAAATATTCTTACAGACTGATGGTCAGATCCAAAGGCAATTACCTGTTCATTCAGGCTCAAGCTGGATGGATGGAAGGAAGGAAGGAAGGCTCATGCAAAGAAATGCCAGCAGAACAAGGAGAGAAGCAGAAACAGGCCGAGGGGGACAGACTCTTGAAGGTGGGATGTGCGTGAGAAAAAAAATCTCCTAGCCTTCAGCCCCTGCTTCTTCTTGCCTTGCCTTTGGGGGTGGATATTTGCTTCCTAATAATAATAATATTTGATTTATATACCGCCCTTCAGGATAACTTAACACCCATTCAGAGCGGTTTACAAAGTGTGTTGTTGTTATCCTCACGACAATCACCCTGTGAGATGGGTGGGGCTGAGAGAGCTCTGAGAAGCTGCGACTGACCCAACTTCACCCAGCTGGCTTCAAGCGGAGGAGTGGGGAATCAAACCTGGCTCTCCAGATTAGAGTCCTGCCGCTCATAACCACCAAACTGGCTTTCCTCCATACTAATGCATGTACCTACCTCTTTCTCTTGAGGGGTTCTGGAAGAGACCACTCCACTCTCTGTCATGGAGTCCTCTTCCAATTCCATAGGGTGGCCATGTTGGTCTACAGTAAATGAGCAAGGTTTAAGTCCAGCAGCACTTCAAAGACCAACAAAGAATTTCCAGGGTATGAAGAGAGCTTGACTCTAAACAGCTCATGTCCTGGAAACTTTGTTGGTCTTTCAGGTGCTCCTGGACTCGAACCTTGCTTAACTCTATAGGGGATGCAGTTGGCTTTCTCAATTGAGCAGCCTTTGCTGGTTGGTGTGTTGCCATGAATACAAGGGAATGTATGCAGTACAAGGGAATGTACTAGTCCTGCTGAGATGGAGCCAGTAGATCCCTTCAGCAGTAGCACTGCAATATTTAGGGATTTTTCACCTTGTGGAAACTATCCAAAGACTTAGTACACATTTTTGTTAGAAAAGGAGAACAACAGAGGTACCCTGTAGATCAAACCAGTGGTCCATCTAGTCTAGCATCCTGTCTCATGCAAAAGCTGGCCACTTACCCTGGACGGTACAAGCAACAAACGGCACAGAGGCTGAGGCCTTCCCCTGACGTTGCCTCCTAGCACTGGGTTTCTGAGGTGTACTGCCTCTGTGGAGGTTCCCTTTAGTAACCCCATGGCCATTGAGGGACTTGTCATATGTGATGTCCTTTTAAAGACATCAAAGCTAGATGTCCACCTCTTGCAGCACTGAATTCTACTATTTAACTATTTAGCCAAAATTAAACTTTTGTCTTTCCTGAACATACTGCCTGTAGTATATGTAGTACTGGTCACATAGTATCAGTGGAAGTGATTCCTTCTAAGAGAGTTGGCATGGATTCATAGAACTGTCCGTATGCCACTCACAAGAAAGGATCTAGTTCCCTTTTCTTCATTGGTCACATGTATTTCCAGTGTAGCTAATCGGGGGAAATGTAACTCCACAGGAGAGATTGGGGAAATTCCTAGAGTATTGCTTGATGGGGTGACAGCACTTCTGAACTAGGAGGAAGTGACATCACTGCATCATGTCTGTGGCACTTCCCCTCACCACCTCCTTCCCCAACAATCTGGTAGTGTCAGGTGAAGGCTTGACAACCCTAGTCATCAGGGATGCCAATTGTGGTTGTGTTCCCTCAATGTTTGCTCACAATTTTATCTGCAGTTGCACCTATTAAGAACCACGGGAACATGTAATGCATGTAATGCAAGGATCACCAGTTCACACCTCGCCACTGCCACAAATTCACTAGGTGGCCTTAGACAAACCACATTCAGCCTCAGTACCCCCCACCCCATCTGCAATATGAGAATATTCATATCGGCCTACTTTATAGGGGCGTTGTAAGGATTACAACACAATAATGTCTGTGGAGCGTTTTGATCATTAAAAGAATTTTATATAAATGCTGAAAATTATTATTTGAAGTACCCCTTTACACTCCAATGGACACAGGAGAGACCTTGGTGAGTAGATTAGTGGACATGGCTCAGCGTTATTGTATGGCTGCGGTGCTCATTTTGAGGGGGAACGCGCAGGAATGCAGTTCTGGTAGTTCCCCAAAGAGGTCACGTCAGTTGGCCCCGCCCACCTGACTCGGACATTTTGGGCCTGTTTCGGCCTGGATTGCGGCCGAAACGGCCTGGATCGGGCCTCTGATGGGTGGTGGATCACTCTCCTGCTCATCAGCAGCCCAATCCTGACCATTTTGGGCTCCTTTTCAACCATTTTGCTATTTTGGGCCCAGTTTTGGCCCTGAATGGCCAGGATTGGGTCCAAAACAGCCAGGATAGGTGATGTCAGGGGGTGTGGAATATGCAAATCAGTTATGCTAATTACACATGTCTGGTGATGGCAAGGGGCATGGCATATGCTAATGAGTTATGCTAAAGCGTTCCTCCAGCTCTTTTTCTATGAAATGACACCTGTATGGCTGCATTGCTGCTTGAGCCAGCTTGACATGAGCTATGATACCAGAATGGAAAGTCATGTAGGTTTCCTCTGTAGGCGATTGGTTTATCACAAGTTAATGTCTTGTCCGAAAAAAACTGAAGATACAATATCCTTGTTTCCCCTTTTTTGAACCTATGCAGTGAACAACAATGGCTATTTTCACACTGCTTACCTTCCCTCGCACCGACCCGGAACATTGCGCGAAACCCACGGAAGATCGCGTTTTCTCGCGCGAGATTTGCGCGATGTCGTGCAAATCTCGTGTGAGAAAATGCGATCTTCTGCATTTTTTGCGCAATGTTCCGGGTCGGTGCGAGGGAAGGTAAGCAGTGTGAAAACGGCCAATGTGACTGTCCTAAACTTTTATTTCTGGTTGGAAAAGCATGCATCCACAGATTAAAAAGAGTCATAGCAAAGAACCCTCAACAGTACTATGTAAAAGTATTAGGATTTCTTCTGTTTTAGGATTTCTTCTGTTTTATTTTAAACTTGTTTTTCTTTTGCAGATTTAGCTGCCAGGATTTCTTTATCAAGCAGAACTGTGTGGGGAGTGCTGGAAGGGAATTTAATCTTTTCCTTCCCTGTGTGTTTGCTGCTTGAAGGATTTCTTCTGTTTTATTTTAAACTTGTTTTGCTTTTGCAGATTTAGCTGCCAGGATTTCTTTATCAAGCAGAACTGTGTGGGGAGTGCTGGAGGGGAGTTTAATCTTTTCCTTCCCTGTGTGTTTGCTGCTTGAAGGATTTCTTCTGTTTTATTTTAAACTTGTTTTGCTTTTGCAGATTTAGCTGCCAGGATTTCTTTATCAAGCAGAACTGTGTGGGGAGTGCTGGAGGGGAATTTAATCTTTTCCTTCCCTGCATGTTTGCAGCTTGAAAAATCCACCCATGAAAGGGTGCTGGGAAGCCAGGACTTGCTGTATGGGGAAACTTATTTGCAATCTTTGTTAAATGTTAGTTTCCTAGTGGAGCAAATATTTATTTTATTTTTACTTACTGTATTTATACTCCTCCTTTCTCCCCAAGGGGGACCCAGAGCAGCTTACATCATTCTCCTTTTCTCCAATTTATTCTCACAACAACCCTGTGAGGTAGGTTAGGCTGAGATTGTGTCACCCAGTGAGCTTCCATAGGAGAGTGGGGATTTGAAACTTGGTTGCTCAAATCCAATACTTTAACCACTGCACCACACTGGCTGTTAAAATAGCAGTTCCCTAGCCCCATTTCAGATTAGGAAAGTGTTATTGGTAATAAGGCTGAAGTCCCTTCTCTGTGAAGTGGTGGTAGAGAATGCCCTCAAGTCATAATGGACTTACGGTGACACCTGGTGGGGTTTTCATGGCACAAAACTAACAGAAGTGGTTTGCCATTGCCTGCCTCTGCAACCCTGGTGTTCCTTGGAGGCAACCCATCCAATTACTAACCAAGGTTGATCCTGCTTAGCTTCTGAGTTATGATGAGATCAGACTCACCTGGGCTATCCAGGTCAGAGCTTCTGTATGAATACTGATCTGAATATGAAAGATATACAGCAGCTATGTCAAGAAGGTACTGTAGAAGACTAGCAGAGATCTTCATACTGTTTCATAGTTCTCTTCCTTGGGTTGCTTGAATTAATGTCATGTGTTGATAATGTCACTAAGATTGACAAGCAGCATTAGAGTAACACACATACACTCCTGAAATGCACAGGAGATTCCCCTACTACTACATAATCTGTGGAGCAATTGTCACAGCTGTAATGGTTAGATGAAAGTCCACACAACAATATCAACATAATCAGTTGATCAGAGTGTCCTTAGCGCAACAGAGCATGGTTTTCAAACCTATTTTCAAAGCCACTGTGGTTACTGTAGTGAGTGACCCAAGCTCAAGGTTGCCTTCCAGAGTTGGGCATACCGACTGTGTGCCCCCTGCCACCAAACGGGACTGTGGCTTTCTTAGCAACCATCCTTGCATGGACCAAATGGCAAACAGTGGGTTAGCAGGGTCAGCACCACAGCTTCTGGTTGAGTTGGATGATGTTGCAGCTATGTGTAGCTGAGCTCCAGCAAGCGTTCTTTTATTTTAGTTTTTTATTGAGTTCATTGGCTTCTGTTTGGTTTTTTCCCTCTTTTTGTTTGGGTTTACTCTTTGCAGGTTGCTTTTAGCTTGGGAATAGTTGTTTTTGATAGGCTCGGTGATTATTATTTTTTCATTTTCCCTTCGACACGCAGAGCTGGTTTGGTATAACAGGTGCTCTGGTTTTTATTTCTCTCTCTTTCTTCCCCTACATCTCCAATTTGGTTTCTTTTGTTGTTGTCTTTTGGCTTTATTGTTTTGCTCTTGATGCCAGTTTGTTTTTCTTACTCAGAGCCAAACTACAAGTGACGTCTTACACAGGTTGGACACTAGTCGGCTTCCCTCAAGTTTTGATGGGAAATGTAGGCGCCCTGGTTTTACAGCTTGGCTCTCCATTACAGCTGCAAGACCAGGATGCCTACATTTCCCATCAAAACTTGAGGGAAGCCGACTGGTGTCCAACCTGTGTAAGACGTCACTTGTAGTTTGGCTCTCAGTTGGTCTAATTGGAACTGGGGAGTGGCTGGAGAAGCTGCTGCTGCTAATTTATTTTCTCCTTAAGAAAGGAGATACAACTTGATGAGTTTCCAACTCAGCTTAATGTAATTTTAATTTTAAATTATATTATTTTTAAGCATTTTAGTTTAACTTAATTTTATACGTTAATAATATTAAATCAATAAATAATATCTAATTAAAATGTTAGGATAATATAGGGTTTATATATTTTGTTTCATTTTATACGTACACACACATATGTATACATACGTACACATTTTATATATTTTTTATTTTGGGGATAATTATTAGGGATAACCACTAGAGAAAATTAGTTCTTCTTAATTATTTTCTGTACATGCAAGTTACAGTTAACAACTAGCAACAAACTTAACAAGACTAATTTGTTAATTAAGTAGCTACTGTAAATAGTTATCTTTTTATACTAATATGGGGAAGAACAGAGTGTTGTCTGCTAAAGGATGTATGCCTGCTAGTAAACAGTATAAAGTGGATGAGTTTTTTTTAAGAATCTTTCTCCAACAACAATCTCCAATAGATTTGATTTTTTGGTTAATGATATTAACCAAATAACCAAATAGTGTTAACAATTTCTCGATGTGTTCTCAACAGGATTTTTTCAGTGAGTGGGTTTTGCCTCCTGTTTTTACGCAGATGAATGAGACAGGCATTATGCCTACCTCTTGGCGACATGCAATAATAGTTCCTATTTATAAAAAAGGTGATCCAGCAGATTGGTGTAACTTTTGCCTGATAAGTCTGTTATCAGTGATGGGCAAAGTATATGCTTCCCTGCTTTACAAGAAACTATTATCATGGATATAGGATGAAGCTATGATGGCACGAGAGCAACCTGGATTCTGTAGCGGTGTTAACGCAGTTGATCGTTGTCATACTCTACAGTTTATTGTAGGTAAATATACCAATATATGATGGCATCCTGGCTGTGGACTTTATGGACCTCAGAGCTGCCTTTGACTCAGTGCCTAGGCAGAGATTATGGGAGAAGCTGAAGAAATCATCTATTGACAAGTATCTTTTATTTTTGATTCAACAACTATATGATCCGGCTACAGCTCAAGTAAGATGTGGTCCATCTGGTGAACTGATCAGAGCTGTAGCATTGAATAAAGGAGTGAAGCAAGGCTGTATCCTGGCTCTGTTGCTGTTTAATTTATGTTTCAATGATTTAAGATCCCATATTTCCAGTGATGAATTCCATTTGCCTTATCTAGCACACGTTAAATTGCTGTGTCCTCTGTACGCGGATGACACAGACCTCCTTTCAAGATATGTGGTAGGCTTGCATAAACTAATAAGCTCCTTCTCAGAGTATTGCTCTAAAGAGGGCCTTATTAATGTTTGTAAGTCAAAAGTTCTTCTTTTTAACAAAAAGTTGCGGATGAGCAAGTATAAGTGGACAGTAGCAGGGTAGTCTATGGAGCAAGTAGAACAATTTAAGTATTTAGGAGTTATATTTCAAGTGATTCTGTTTTGGAAGGTACATTTGAATTCTGTTGTAAAAGCAGCCATGAGTACTGGGAAGGCTATTTCAAGTACAGTTGCCAGTCTGCAGGTGGTGTCTGGAGATTTCCTGGAATTACAACTGATCTCTGGTGACAGAATTACAACTGATCTCTGGTTGCCCTGGAGAAAATGACAGCTTTGGAAGGTGGACTCTATGGCATTATATCCCATTGATGTTTCTTGCCTCCTCAAATTCCACCCTCCCCAGGCCCCACCTCCAAAATCTCTAGGAATTCCTCAACCTGGAGCTGGCAACCCTAATTTTGAGATTCTGTTACTCCTCAGGAGAACAATATGTTCCTGCAGCATTAAAGCACTCAGTGCTAAAGTTTCTGGGCAATTGCTGTATGCTGTAGGGGTATGGATCAGTGTGGTAACATAATATTGATGGGCCGTTATTAATGTTCCTTCACAATATCTTGGGAAGTCCAAGATGCATGTTAGGAATAGCTTTGAGAGTTGAGATCAGAGAGATGTCTTAAGAAGAAAAGGCTTGGTGGAGAGCATTTAACTTAAAAATTAGGATTTTGAAATCCTTGGATTAGTTATGCTGGATTATCATACAAGGGATTGGCATAAATATTTGGAATATAAATGAATATATTTGGAATATAAATGAGCTGAGGAGGTCTCCTTCACGTTGCCTAGAAACAAAGAGGTTTCTTGAAATCTGGAGGCGGCATCAGCCCTCTCAAAGTACCAATCGGGGCTCATTTGTATTGTCGAAGGCTTTCACGGCCGGAGAACGATGGTTGTTGTGGGTTTTCCGGGCTGTATTGCCGTGGTCTTGGCATTGTAGTTCCTGACGTTTCGCCAGCAGCTGTGGCTGGCATCTTCAGAGGTGTAGCACCAAAAGACAGAGATCTCTCAGTGTCTCTCAGGGGCTCATTTCTTAATTGGATATCATAGCCCTATGAAAGTTTAGGGAGTATGGCTAGAGCTGAGGTCAGCACCAAGGCGAACAAAGCCGCCCAGGTGCAGCTAATTAACAGAGGTGGTGCCTTTCCCAGTAAACACAGTAAACACAGGCCTAGTAAGATTTCTTACAGGACATGAAGCCTGAACCAAAGTTTTACTCTCTGTTTGGTGGAACAAGGCCTGCTCCTTATACCTTCCCCAACTTCCATGTCATTTGTGAACGGCTGGAAGTTTTAGGAATAGGCAAATGCGAATACTTCTTAAGCATCAAGCAACTAGCACGTGTGAGCTCAATTATACATTGTATAGAAGTGACAGTTGTTAGCAGCAGTAGCAAACATTAAATCAGTTAAAAAGGCAGGATGATATATTCTGTTTCAGCTTAAAAGAATACACCAGACAACAGCAAATCACTTTTATTCCCGGTCTGCACGGCACCGTGAAAAGGAATCTGCCGCTGTGTTTTCTGTCCTCTTAATGTATGAAATGCTGAAGGAAAGATCTTGAAGAGACAAAGCCCATCTCAGAACTCTGGAGTTGGTCTCCTTCATTCTGCGAATGAATGTCAGGGGGTTGTGAATGATCTCTCTGCAGGTGGAAATGTGTCCCCCTTAGGTATGTTCTGAGTTTCTGCAAGGTTAAATCCCTCCCCAATTGGGAACTGGGCAAGCCCTTCAGGATACTGGTTGTCCATCAACAACTCTGGCACAGAAGAATCTTGTTCTGGCTGTTGACCAGGGCCGTTTCCAGATGGCTTACCTTCACGCGGGACGTCGCGCCTCGTTGCGGGGAAAATGCGAAATATCGCGTTTCCTCGTGCGAGGAAACGCGATATTTCGCATTTTCCCCGCAACGAGGCACGACGTCCCGTGTGAAGGTAAGCCATCTGGAAACGGCCCAGGGCTTTTTTTCAGCGGGAATGTAGTGGAACGGAGTTCCAGAACCTCTTGAAAATGGTCACATGGCTGGTGGCCCCGCCCCCCTGATCTCCAGACAGAGGGGAGTTTAGATTGCTCTCCACGCCGCTCAGCGGTTTGGAGGGCAATCTCAACTCCCCTCTGTCTGGAGATCAGGGGGGCGGGGCCACCAGCCATGTGACCATTTTCTCTGAGGGCAACCTGCTGAGTTCCACCACCTCTTTTCCCAGAAAAAAGCCCTACTGTTGACAATCCATTATCACATCACACAAACCATCACAGTTCAACATTGAAGGATGTTCTTTTCTCTGTATCTCATCAGGCTTTGCAGTTTTGCCCTCACACATCTTAACATAAAGGACATAAAGCCTAGACCAAAGTTTTACTCAGTATTCGGTGGAACAAGGCCTGCTCCTTACACACCCTCCCCTTCCTGAACTTGAAGATACTTATGAACACGGATGGGGTTCAAGCAAATATCACCAATGGGGCAAGTACTGACTCCTTAGGGCTGTTTCTGGTCAAGAAAACCTGTACGTGTGCTGTGATTTCAATACAGGTCAGGCCCCCTGCATGTTCCCAGCACAGAACTTCAGGCATGTATTTGCCGTGTTTACTTTGTCACATGACTCCGCTCTAACGCTACCCAATTGTCAGTCCAAGTAAGGATTTACTGCCTAGCGAATAAAGGTAAAGGTAGTCCCCTGTGCAAGCACCGAGTCATTACTGACCCATGGGGGGGACATCGCACCATGACGTTTTCTTAGCAGACTTTTTACAGGGTGGTTTGCCATTGCCTTCCCCAGTCATGTACACTTTACCCCCTGGAAACTGGGTACTCATTTTACCGACCTTGGAAGGATGGAAGGCTGAGTCAACCTTGAGCCGGCTACCTGAACCCAGCTTCCGCTGGGATCGAACTCAGTTTGTGAGTCATAAGCAGAGCTTGGGCTGCAGTACTGCAGCTGCATTTCTTCTTTTGTGGTATAATCCTTCAAGTCCTCAGGTGCACTGGATTATATAAAGACAGTGTGGTGTATTTCTCTAGATTCCAGCTATTTTAAAACAACAGAAGGCTACAGTCAGCCTTTTCAGCAATCTCTTTCGTGTGAAGGTCTATGAACCATGTTCTGCCACGTTCAGTTAATGGCAAAATTTGAACATTCTTGCTGTCGCTTTGTTGTTTCTAGGACTTGACTGAAACGATCCAGAAGGCCCCCACGCTTCTATCATTTTGTAAAATGCGCAAAACAGAATTGTTCGAGAGGGCATTCTTAAAAAGGGAGCTGAACTATAGTATAATGGATCCACTCAGGAGGTGACATTGTTTTGTTGCCTTAGACAACAATTCTCCAATCCCAGCATTATTTTGTATTATTATCTTGCTGTTAGATTGAATTGTTTTATATAAGTGATAATTGTTATGTACGTTGATTATTTCATTGCCTTAGATAGCCTTTTCTCGTGTTGTTTTTCCAATTCTTCAATCCCAGTTTCACTATATCATTTTGTTTTTTAAGAACCTTTGCTGTTAGACTGAAGTGTTTTCTATCACACTTTGTAAGTTTACTTTCTGACTGAATAGTTTTCTACCATATTTGTAATACACCTTGAAGACAACAACAACAGTAATAATATTAAGGAGGAGGAGGTAGCAAAGATGGACCCAAATAAATTTTAGTCTTTGGCAGCAATCCTAAGTTTATTTACTTGGAAATAAAACCCACTGTCATTACATATGTTCCATCTATTTGCAGATACCCATCCCTACTTGATCTTGAACTTTGCACTTGAAATTCTTTTTTAAATATTACTGTGGTTCCCTAGAACTGTTGTTTTAGCCTCCTCTCCCAAGTCTTTTTAGGGATTGTGTGTTTTGTCCACTTAAAACACCTTTTGGCTATCAGTTGACACAGAAATATCTAAGCAGTTAGCAACCACTTAGCAACCACTTAGCAAGATTTTTTAAAAGAAAACTAACTTGTGAGCAAGGTGAGAAGGCAAATAAAATCAAATACATATAATTTGTTGCACATAGCAATGTCTGGTATACAGGGCCGGATCAAGGGGGGGCGGGGGGTAGCCTTCCCCCGGTACCGCCAAAGAGGGGAGGTCCTGCGTGCACGGCAAGCCAGCTGGTTGCCCCAGCGCACGCTTGTGCTGCCGCCGCCGCCAACTCCATGGCTCACCGGGCGCTGGGGCGGCCGGCTTGCTGCGCGGGCGGACATGCCTCCCACCCTGTGTGATGATGTCATGAAAGTGACATCATCATGCAGCGCTGGGAGTGTGCGTGCGCACTGCGCGCACACAGAGACCCAGGCAAGATTTGCGCCGGGTGCCCGCACCCCTAGATCTGGCTCTGCTGGTATACAAGAAGGAAGAAGAGAAGAAGACCCTTCCAAGCAGGGGGCAGAAAGGATCAGTTGGATAGACTAGTGAGGGCAGCACCTCTCGTCTCTGTCAAAGGTCATTTCCATGTCTTGTCTCCTATTAGGCTAAACAGGGCAATACCCTCCTCTTCCTCTCTCCTCTCTGCAGACACTCTCTCTACTATGTAGTTAGATAGACCGCATCTATCTCTCTTCTTTACTATCAGATATGTAGTTCCTAAATAAACTCTTTTTACACCTTTAATCAGTATTGTGTGACTACCGCTGCTTATTTGCTACTCTGCCAATACTACTTTAGTTACAAGTTTTTTTGCATATAGGGATTTTCACATCTGAGTAGGGTTGCTAGGTGCATATTGGAAAATTCCTGGATATTTGGGGGCTGAAACCTGGAAAGAGTGGCGTTTGGGGAGGGGAGGGGCCTCAATGGGGTATAATGTCATAGAATCTACCCTCCAAAGTGCCATTTTCTCCAGGGGGACTGATCTCTGTGGCCTGGAGATCAGTTGTAATTCTGGGAGATCTCCAGCCATCACCTGGAGGCTGGCAACCCTACATCTGAGGTCCTGAAGAACTCTTGGGTCTGTCACCTGGACCTGGTAATTTGTTAACTCTTACTTTACCACCTACTTCTTTAGAGCTTGTCATCTTGTCATCTTTATTTGGCACCGTTCTTGAAATATTATTCCCACCTGAAAAAAAACAAACTGGTAGAAGCACATCCAGAATCTTCAACAGCACAGCAAAGGCTACCAGCAAAGAATCAGTTCAGCATCTCTTCCATCTCCCTATCCTCCTTTAGCAATTTTCACTGCACTGTCCAACCACCAACTACCTTTCTGCTTTAAATGTTTGTCATTTAAATATATCAGAAGCAGGAAATCAGCAGGGCCTTTTCTTATGTTCTAATAAATTTATGAATTTTAAAACTATTATCAGGTTTCTAAGGACAAGTGAAAACACAGTTGCTGTAGAAATCTGTTGTCAGCAGTTTCTGTTTTAGAAACTACTATGTTAATTAATCCAGAGGAGTTAGCCGTGTTAGTCTGTAGTTGCAAAATAGTAAAGTGTCCAGTAGCACCTTTAAGACTAACTAACTTTATTGTAGCGTAAGCTTTCGAGAACCACAGTTCTCTTTGTCAGATGCATCTGATGAAGAGAACTGTGGTTCTCAAAAGCTCATGCCACAATAAAGCTGGTTATTCCTAAAGGTGCAACCGGACTCTTCACTATGTTAATTAATGGTAATGTATCTTGACAGCCAGGACGTAGCTGGTACAAATCCACCCCCTTCAACTTACACCATCCGAATGCCATCCTCTTTTATTCAATTAAGCTCAACACTTTCCCCTCCCTTTAGCACTGCAGACGACAAGGCACAGTAATTACCAAATTGTTCTGTGTTATTAGCATGTGGTGTAATTACAGCTGCCAATGCTAATTACCATAATCTCATCCTCTCTGTCTGGAAAGTACATTCTAGGCTATCTATTCACATGAGAAAAAACCCTTTTGAATATTGAAGAAACAAGATCTTTCTATATATGAATTGGACTTGAAGACCCTGTCTGGATGCAACAAAGAGATTGTGGATGGCTCCAGGAAAACATGCAATATATTGTGAGTGTAACCCCATAAGCAGGAGAGAGAAGTGGGGAGCACAACTCAGCTGCAGTGTTTGGCCATTGCTGTTGCTGGCGAAATAATCATGTTGACCTTTGCCTTGGAGGATCTAAGCATCTAGGAGTAGCCCAAACAGAAAACGGACCACCTAACAGAGACATAAGCTCAGGAACCACACCCAGTCACAAATTTAGATGCCAACTTTGTCCTTAAATACACTCAAACCTAATAATACACTTAATGACATCAGCTATACGGTCTTGGACTCATTCACTTGCCCATGTGATATATACCATTGTGTCTCATGCCCTTTCTACTCTGCACAGTGGGCAAACGGGTCCTATACCCAAAAAAAACAAATAGACACAAATCTGATCCAAAAAATTATAATGTTCAGAAACCAGTGGGAAACATTGCAGTCTTTCAGGGCTCTCTGTTCCTGATCTAAAAGTCCCTATTCTTTTACTAAAGAACTTCAAAGGGAGAATCCAACGTGCAATTGCTGAATTAAAATTCATTGATAAATTCCAAGATCATTTACCTCCCAGGTCTTCACAAGGATTTTAGATTCCTCACACATCCTAGGTGCCGATATCTTTCATTTCCCACCCCTTGCAGATGTTAATTAGTTCAGCTATACCTTTTTAACTTCCTATTGTACTTTTTTATTTTGTTAGTCTTGCACTAGATTCTATTTTAATCCTAATTGCCTAACAGTTGGGATGGATTGCAGTGACTTTGTGCAAATAGGTAACAATTTGGATTGTAACCAGTCTCTTCCTAACACCTCCCCCACTATCTTTCTTTTATGAATATGAATGGATCAGCCTAATGGATGGATACTTCATAGATCAGATGAAGTGAGCTTTGATCCACACAAATTTATGGTGGAATATATTTTATTAGTCCTTAAGGTGCCACTGGGCTCTTGTTTTATGTTGGATTAAGGATACCTTTTTGTAGCAGTACTATGAAATAAAATGCCTTCTACACCCCCACCCCCCCTGCAAAGTTCTTTTACTCAAAGGATGGGCATGCTCCTTGCCAGGATAAAACTTTTGAGGTTTCTTAGACTGAAAAACCGCATTGTTTGTAAGTATGGGAAAGAAGAAGGCAAATAACACAGAAAGCCATTGAGAGTCAGTTGCTATATCACCATAATAATTTATCCACTGGTTTCTCTGAATTCCCACTTTTAATTTTTTAAGTCACTCCCCAGTCCATTTTGTTGCAGAGATATAAGGGGAAATATCTTGGCAACCAAAAGGACCACTAAAAACTTACTTTAAAAAATGAAAGTTGAGGATTCAGACGATCTAGTAGGCAGATCATTATTATAATGATATGACAATTAGAGATGGGCATGAACCACAAAAAAACCGAACCATGAGGTTTGTGGTTTGTGGATTTTCACGAACCAGGAACCAGGAACTGTCACGAACTGGGGCAAGTTTACGAACCAGTTCGTGGTTTGTGGTTTAAATGCCCCTTTCCGGTCTGTTAGCGGCGGCAGGGAAAAGGGCATTTGACAGTTTAAAGGGCCCTTTCCTGCCTTGCAAGTGGCAGGTCCCTTTAAACTATCAGCTGGCAGGTGGCAACGGGGGGATCCCTCCCTTGCCGCCTGCCAGATGATAGTTTAAAGGGACCTGCCACTTGCAAGCCACAGGAAAAGTTTTTATGGCCATTTCCCCAGGGGCATTTAAACTGCCCCTTTAAGACCCAAATGAACCAGTAAACCAGTTCATGGAAGTTCGTGGAAACAAGCTTCCATGAACCGCTAGTTCGCGAACCACGAACCGGCCTTGTTTATGCATTTTTTTGTGTCGTAATTTGATTCGTGTCCATCTCTAATAACAATATGCCAATTGTCATTTAAAAAAAAAGTCAGGAAAACCCTCCATGGAAACAGACCCCTTAAGGCTGCTAACAATTTGACAGAAGTCAAAGCAACATACCAATCCCTATTCCGATGATAAGTGATTGGGAGCCTCAAGGAATTGTGTGGGTTGGGGGTAAAAAGAAACATTTGGGAAATTCTCCCCCATAATGTGTGATGGTGTAGGAGAGAGTAATTGTAACTTCTTCCTCCCTATGTTGTATAGAGAATGCAAAGGGAAGATTGGACAATTTGAGCCTCATGGTGCATATTCCATGACTATATTTGAACTTTCAATTTCAAATTACTTCAAGCAGTTAAAAAGAGTCAAACCAGGCTATTTTTCCTCCAGCCCCTCGCTCAACTAACACTCAACATTCCCTGCCTTCTGGAAATGATGAGTATGCTCAGTTCCTCAAGTTTTCTTTCTTTTATAAAAGGAAGGGCCTTCTTTTTAAATTAATGTATTATTTATTATTTATTTATTTGATTTGATTGATACCCCGCCCTCCCCTCCCACAAATGGGCCCAGGGCAGCTAGCAACATTCATAAAACGCAGTGAATCAATCATGAAACCATAAAATCAATAATAATCTTTAAAAAGTCATTAAAATAGTCCAGGCACAGGCTATTTAAATAAATATTTGGGAGTCTGTATATAGGCATAGCAGATGGCCGAGATGTACCACATTTACTCTACAGAAATGTAAGAAATGAAAGTACGAGCATCCATAACAGAACACTTATCCATGTCTCATTAAGGCTTTCAACTGTTCAGAGTAAAGATTTTTTTAAAAAATTCTGAGCAGCATTCAGACCTTGACATGAGACCTGAAAACAACTCTTGCTCCTTTAAAAGCGACTGTTTGTCAGTACAAAATAATTTATAAGGTTCTTCTTGCAGTACTCTCCCTATCAAGACACAAAGACTCCTCTTAAGAGTTTAAAGATTTTTTTTATTAAAATAAACTCTAGCCTTTTTAATAAAGCAAGGTATCAAAATATAAATGCTTATTAAGATAAAACCTACAAAGATGGAACAGATAAAGGTGACAAGAATTTAAGTCTCTTAACATTTCAAAATTAAATCTAAGTTTAAGTCAATCAGATTTGTTATTAAATGCACTGAAATTACCATAATACACATTACAAAAGTTAAGTTTCTCACTTTTATATGTTATCTTATGCAGATATCCAAGTTTTTTTTTCAGGAATGCAGTGGAACGGAGTTCCGGCACCTTTTAAAAATGGTCACATGGCCGGTGGCCCTGCCCCCTGATCTCCAGACAAAGGGAAGTTTAGCTTGCCCTCTGTGCTGCTCGGTGGCACGGAGGGCAATCTAAACTCCCCTCTGCCACCGGCCATGTGACCCTTTTCGCCGAAGGCAATTTAAACTTTAAAAAACTCCCCCCTTGTTCCAGCTGACCTAAAGTGACATCATTGTGCGATCTTGAGTTCCACCACTGAGTTCCACCACCTCTTTCCCCAGAAAAAAACGCCCTGTAGATATCTAAGATCTTTTTCATGTGATAGCAAAAATAAACTGTTTGGTTTGACATTTAATTAGTTATTCATATTTTCAATTATGTGACATTCTACCTAGCCAAAAAGTGACACTATGTTCAGCTGCAAGATAAGAGATATAAATCAGTAGAGATGACAAGAGAAGTTAGTGAGCAGATCATCATTGGAGAACATTTATCTGATACTGACCACTATTTTTAATTGGCTGTCAAAGATGAAAGAGCGCCTGCTAGAGAATACTAGAATACACATGTAACACCACTAAGCATAATGTGCTCTGATTCATGTTTCCATGACACTCCTTTAAAAAAATGTTATGCACAAAAAAAAGTTTATTATTGGACATAACTGTAACTTGTATGTGAATGTAAGATGGCCCCCTCTTTTCCTTGATGGCATACCTGCGAAATAACTAATCTTGCATTTGAGCAAATACTGTAAAAAATTTCTTTTGTTACTTTATTATCCAACTCTTCGTTTAGGAAGCTTGGGACCTCTTCATCCTTACTAGAGCACAGTTATTCTGCAAAACTGATACAAGGAATTTGTACACTATTTAGCCTGGTTCTAGTCCAACACTAACCGCTACACCACAAAGGCCTTTTCTTGAACAGTTCTTTCAGGAGGCAAAACAAATCTATGCACATATTTTTGTAACGAAGTTCCAATGGGGTTTATTCCCAAATGAGTAGAGATAAGATTGCAGCCTAACAGTAAACATGTTATGTTTTCATTTGTTTACATCATTGGAAAGTGCTTCTCTCCAATAGGAGCCCAAAGTGTTCTCCTCTCTCCTCACGCTTCTCCTCCCTTCCCATTTTATCCTCACAACAACCCTGTGAGGTAGGGTTGTCTGAGAGCATGACTGACCCAAATCACTTAGCAAGATTCCATGGCAGAGTGGGGATTCGTGACCGGAGTCTTCCAGTCCTTAGACTGACACTCTAATCCAGAGCCAAAACAAAGGGAGAAGATTACACTTCCACAATAGTTAAGTACACACCAATACAAGGAAGTGTGCCAACACAGCTATTATTATTATTGCAGCACAAGTAAATTATACAATCAATATAAACACAACAGTTTCGATTCCATTCAATTCAATGTGGCTGCAAACTTGTTCCAATAGACTGAGAGAGTCAAGTCCCATATGTTAACGGAACCTCTTTATCACAGGCTGCAAACGGTGCCAGTTGTGAAGTTAATCGGTGGCGTCCAAGATTTATGAGCTCCAAGGTGGCGACGAGCTATACCGGTCTATTCCTTTCGGCTCATTTCAAACCCAGTTCTTCATCAGGCCACCAATGTCAGTTAATCAAAGTATTTCGTATCCAAACTCAAAAAGCATTCTGGTTTACATTCAGGTTTACATTTAGAGATCCAGCTCTCGAGTTGGCCTAATCCAGAGGCCATAATATGGTGCCTATCTTGGGTTGCCAGTCGCTCACTGGTGGCAGGGGATCCTCCGCTCCCACCCTGCACTCCCGCTTGCCTGGCTGGCGGGGGAGGAACACGCCTACTGGAGGCGCACCCTTGGGCAGTGCTGCATGCTCCTGTGGGCTCGATCCAGCCTGAATTGGACCACTACGGAGTGCTCCTGTGCTCCACAGCAGCCCAATTCAGGCCCGAATTGGTGCAGATTGGGCTCAAATCAGGGCACTTTGGAGCACGGCAGTGCTCCAACGCTCCACAATGGCCCAATTTGGGATGAATTGGTCCGAATCAGTGGAGCACGGAAGCACTCTTGGGGGCGAATGCGGCCTGTTGATGATGTCACTTCCCAGAAGGGGGAAGGTAAGTGCCGGGTCCGCCATCTCCCACCAGGACAGGGGGAATTGGCAACCCTATGCCCCCCAACACATTTCCTGGTGTTCATCAAGTGTTTTGGAAAGCGGGTGGGGCCAGGTGGTGCTTTTGCCCACTGAGGCTTCTTCTTGGCAATTGGGGATTTGATTGGCTGTGCAAATTTTTAAAAAAATATTGCTTCAGCATTAGCTGCTTCCACAGCATAAAGATCTTCACTGTGTGACTGAAGGCAGGCCATGGTACCTATCGTATGGCAAGTTCTGCATCCTGCAGCATGCATTTTGTGGCTGCCCCCATCAGACTCTGTTAGAATTACAAAAGTGCCCACAAGTTCAAAAAGGTAGGGAACCTGTGCTCTAGCTCCTGCATGAAAGAAGCAAGCCGTGCAATGCCTATGGGATGCCTGCAACCCGTGGCATGGAAGTTTTATTATATTTACAAAATTCTAACCCCACCACTTTGTCCTGATCAGGGCCACTAAGGGAGCTAAGTGATTAAAAACATACATAATAAAAATACATCTTAAAATCCATTAGAATCAGACAAAAACACATTATTAAAAAAGGTTTAAAGGCCCACACAGTACAATAAAATACATATAAGGGACTGAGATAGGATTTTACGTTGTCTGGTACTTTTGCTGGGGAAACCTTTGCTTTTCAACACCTGAATAACTGGTATCCATTATTGGAGGAGGGAGTGCTGTGCTCTGTGCTAGACTTGGTAGTCGAAAGCTCACAGACTCAGCAGGGGACTCCCCCCTCTCATGCAGGCCATAGCTAGCAAGCCATCTAGAGCTAGCTCAAATATGCATATAATCATATCATCCCATTTGTGGATGAGATGAGAAAAAACTTGACTGTTCATTTTGGGCATTGCATTTGAAGTCTACATTACCTGGGGTCCCCTCATAAGACCTTTGAGTCTAGAGCTGGGAATTTCCTAACTGCAGCACTGGCTATACCTGTTGGATTGCTGCCTGAAACACACGGTGTAAGGGTCTACTTATATTTGAGGAAGGAAGCGTTGATTCTGGAAAGCTCATACGGTGGAAATCTTGTTAGTCTTTAAGGTGCTACTGGACTTAAAGACTGGACTTGAATCTTGCTCTTTAAGGGAAGAGGATGTCTTGAAGATGTAGCCTGTATTTTACCCTTTAGCCCAGGTACACCCGATGTTTTAATGCAATGCAATAAAAATGGGCCTAGGAAGTTACACTCTTGTTATGTCTAAGAAACAAGTAGACATTTGAGAGGCAAATCCTTTCCCTTTCCTACTGAACTTCAGCCTCTCACAGAAGGCAAAGAAACTTCTTTTGTATTTGGAGGAGATAATATTAACCCCCTGACGGCAGTCTCGTTCTGCCCGTTTGGAAGGAAGCAGCTGTGCATTTTAAGTCGGCCTCGAGTCTCATCAATGAAATAAATAAATGAAAATAATAAATAAAACACTGTCAATGGCTCTTGTGTGTATGCTCCGGTGACGAGCTAGTCCACCCTTGTTGGAATCGGAAATTTCATAAAAGTCCATTACCCCTGCGACGCTCCACAAACGCGGGGTGGGGAGAAAGAATGTCACCTTTTATGGTGTGTTTCAGGCAGCAATCCAATAGGTTCAGGTAGCACTGCAGTTAGGGAATTCCCAACTCTAAAGGTCTTATGAGGGGACCCCAGGTAACACAGACTTCAAATGCAATGCACCAAATGCCCAGTCAAGTTTTTTCTCATCCCAACCCTCCATCTCCATAAATGGGATGATTCTTTTCTTCTGGTAAAAAGCCGCTGTGGGTGTCACTCTAGACTTTGCCATCTCTATGGTGAGACTTTGCCTGAAAAGTCAGAAGGAACTTCAAACCCTTTCCCAAGTTCCTCAGCCCCCCCATCCCCTTTCGAACGGAAGTTCCGGTTATTGGGACGGCCATTTTCGTCGTCGTCTAGGAGTGTCCTGTTCTATGGTCGCTGCTGCCGGAAGCAGGAAGCTGCGCGAACGGAAGCGGGCTTCAGCTGGCGAGGGGGCGGGGCCTGGGGTCCGCTTCGCCGTGGAAGGTGGGACGGGCTGGAGGAGAAGCAGGCGGCCGAGCGAGCGACCCCCCGAGCCAGCCATCTTCGCGCGCCCGCCCAGCGACGGCACCGGCGCGTCAGTGTCAGGCCGGGACCTTCCCGGGAAGGCGGCGGGAGAGGAGCCGCCCCCTCCCCTCCCCCTCGGGGGGCCCGCGAAGGGATCTCCGGCCGCCAGGCCCGAGTGACGGAGAAAAGGGCCCTGCAGGGGGCGCCGCAGCCCGCCTCGCTCCGCTGCAGCTCTCTTGCCGCCAGCGCCGGAGCCCCCTCGCCTGGCTTCGCCTGGCTCCCCCTGCAGTTGCCGCCACCCCAGTCGTGTGTGTGTGTGGGGAGGGGGTGCTGTTGTTTTCTGGCCCCTCAGACTCCCGTTACCCTTTTTGGGCGGGCTTGGTTTTTCCCGTTTGTCCTCCTGCCTATTTGCGCCCCCTTTTTTTTGCCAAGCTGCAGCCTCTGCCACATTTCTGCCCCCCCCCCCTCCTGAGGGCTCCTTCTGAGAGTTCCCTGCCAGGACGTTAGCTGGAGGGAGGTTGTTTGAAAACTCTGTGCAGGACTGGAAGCCCCACACTTTTCACTCGTTTCCTTTGTGTGTGTGTGTGTGAGCGCTGGTTTGGTGACCCCCCCCCCCCATTACTTTGGAGTAGTGGCATTTGCAACTTTTTTCAAGGGGAGGTTTTTATGTGTGGTGCCTGGCCTCCGGGCTGCCCCGTGGGAGTGATGGAACTGCAGCGGGGAAACTGAGTCGCTTGCTTCTGTGCCATCCCTGCTGGATCTTTTCTAGGAGAAGACCTTGAGTGCTTCAGTCGTCTCCGTCGATAGCTGTCAATATCCAAAACAAGCTGTGTTTTTTGGATGTACCCGTCCCCTCCTAAGAAAGCAAGGGAAATTCAGGAATTGCCTTTTTTTTGGGATTTTAAAAAGTCTCCTGTACTGAGTGTCAAATTTCTACTACTACTCTACAGCCCAGCTGCTTATTTTGTTATTGTCGCAGAGCCACCACCACCCCTTTTTGGAGATAAGTGAACAATTGAACTTGAAACACCAATACAGGTTGTCCTGGAGTCCTGTCGTCGTATCTCTCTGAGAGAGAAGGCCTATTTTTTTCCTTCCCTTAGTTTCTTGGATGTGATGGAACTCATGTTTGCCGAGTGGGAGGACGGAGAAAGGTTTTCATTTGAAGATTCTGACCGCTTTGAGGAAGACTCTCTTTGTTCCTTCATTTCTGAGGCAGAGAGCCTGTGTCAGAATTGGAGAGGATGGCGAAAGCAATCAGCAGGACCCAACTCCCCCACTGTCAAAATGAAAGGTGAGTGCTCAGTAGTTTTGTATGCCTCTTAAAAAGATGGGACCGAAGATGGTGGGGGTAAGAGATGTTGAGAAGGGTTTGCACAAAGTCAGCAGGTGTGTGTTATAAACAGAGCAATCTGAGTCAATGAATTATCCGTTGCAACAAGTTCTTACTACATTCACCTCTTTTGTAACAGGGTCTTAGGGTTATTCTAGAATTATCCTTGTACTAAATGGGGTGTTGTTCTTTGCAGCCAATTTGTGATGAGTTTTTGGCTGCAAGATTTCTTGGAAGTCAGCTGTGTTATAGTTTCTGGGTTTTACTTCCAAGTAAGTAGATATAGGGTTGCAATGATATCTCTGTTTAATTAAAGCACTATGTAAAGATTCTCTACTGCCAAAAGTCTGTTGTCAGTGAATGCTCTGAGTGCAGCCTCTTCTCCAATGTGCGTTTCTTTTTTGCAGTTTAACTGATACATTAGGGCCATTGACAGCTTTCTGGCAGTCATTTCTGAGCGGGATACGGTGCAACAGGGAATGACCTAGTTGTATGCTTAATCTCTGCCTGAAGGGGATTATACCTTGCCCTTGTGACAGTTCTATCCTACTACAGTCAAAAGTTAAGTTGGTGTTCCCAACCTGTTTCATTATTGGGACTGGTAATATGAAAATGTTACACACTGGCCCAATGGTATGGCTTTATACAGACTTGCATCAAAATGTTGAGTAATAGAAAATTCTTACATCAAGCGATAGAACTTTCTTTTAATTGCTGCTTTTCTTGAAATCGAATTACCATTACATGCCGAACACAAACGGAAACAAAACTCCTACTAGCAGACTAGCATGATATAGTAATTCTTGCCTGTCTCTAGGCTCTGGCTGTACTATCAGTGGTTGGTGGGACAACAACTTCCAAACAAAATGAGCTTGGAAGTGTGTGTCTAAGTTGCAGATAATTTGTTATTGTCACTCATGTTTGTTTCCTTTTTTTGCCATAACTCAGTAACGTTTTATAAAACCTGATTTCTGAGTGTGTTACTCTGCAAATGTGCTTTACCTTCTACATAATGGGGAACCATAGCTATCCCGGGCTTTCTGAAATGTGTAACAGATATTTTGTTGAGCAAGATCTGGGTCCAGTAGCACTTTAAAGGCCAACTAGGTTTCCAAGGTATGAGCTTTTGAGAGTGTGGTAACGTATCCACCTCCATTCACACACTGCCATATTGATCAGTACACATACAAATGAGTTGCATTACATGTACATTTTAAACATCTGTTAATGTGTAAAACATCTGGTAGAAGATGTGTGTGTAACGTGTTTTCAAGGGTTTCAAGGCAAGACATGTTCAGAGGTGGTTTCCATTGCTTGCCTCTGTATAGCAGTCCTGGACTTCCTTGGTGGGCTCTTGTGCAAGTATTACTCAGGGCCAATCCTGCTTAGCTTCCGAGATCTGATGAGATTGGGTAAAACTCTATTCTGCGGTTCATCTTGATGCCTGACTGGGTATGATGAAAGACCTGCACTGTGCTTTCTTATCAGCATCAAAGGCTTAAGTCATACATGCAGCTGTGTCCCTGTCCTTCACAGCTGTTTAGCAGTGGTATTTGGCATTGCGAGAACATAGTTAAGCTGGAAAAAGGAAAAGTTGAGAATGTGGTGTGGAAATGATTGTTGGGTCATACTGTAAAAAAAACCCCTTATTTATATTGTGTGTTAGCGTGGATAGTGTAAGGTTCTATGATCAAGATCGCCTTAACTTTATTACAGGTAGTAGACAGTTCTTGTTCTCTTCAGCAAAGCTTTGTCATGTGTCTTGTAGCTTGTATTACCAGTGTTATGTCAATGTGTAAATGAGAATGTAGACATTTCTGAGGGGGTGCAAACCTATGTGGCACTCCCAGGTTTATGTTTAGGTGATATATCACGGACTAAAACTGTAACCTGAAACTCCAGGTTCTTCTCCAGCTAGTTGGTTTTAGAAGTTGAATCTTACTTGGAAATGATAGTATTTTACATGGAGTTAGAGCTTTCATTCTTCTCCTTGAAGGCGCAATCTTCACAAATAATGCAAGGATTTGGGGCAGAAAAAAATGGATTTCCATTAGCCAGGAAATGAAACAGTAGGGAAGGTGGAACGTAAAATGAAGACCCCACTCCTTCCCACTCAAGGTAGCATAAATATGGATTATTCCACATAATTGTCACAACCTTAAGAGATCAAAAAGAATCCAGTAGCACCTTTAAGACTAACCAATTTTATTGTAGCATAAGCTTTCGAGAATCACAGTTCTCTTTGTCAGATGCATGGAGGGCAAAAAGAGAAACTGGTCAGATATAGAGGAGGAGAGAGGGGGGCGGGGTAGATGCAAACATCTCCTTCTGATATGCAGATGCAAACAGCTCCTTCTGATGTGGAGATCAGAAGCAAACTGATTAAAGGTCATTGGTGAGTTTTAGGAATGAGCAAGGGTTGGCCACAGTCTTTCTAATGCAGGTGTTACACCACTGCATACTACAGAGATGTTTTTAGCCTATTGCTAAAAAGGTGAAGGAAAGTACTTAACAGTTGCATGTTCTAAAACAAACATTTGATCTAAATGCTTCAGGTAGCTCCAGTTTCACTTCAGTTCCTTATAATGTGATGTACACCTGTATCAGAACACTCATGTTTTGGAGCTGTATTGTGTGAAGCAGCCTTAAAAAGAAGGAATGACTCATTTAAGGTTTATGTTAAACCTGCAAAGGAAAAAACGAAATGTTCTAGAATCCACAATGTAGAATTCACTAGAGATTCCGCAAGGAGACTCTTTATAAGCATATGTGCTCCCAAGGTCTGGGGAAAGAACTGTGAAGTGCCACCTTTCCAGAGCAACTTGGGGTTTGTTTGTTTTTTTGTTTAATGAATGGTGGAGTTTGTCCAGAACGATATTATAACTTCCTTTGTTTCTCAGCATTGCATTTCACGTGGTTACAAACAAGAATGAGGAATGAGGTGGGAAGGAAATTAGCTGGCAAACTTCAATGGAATCTGGTCTACTGTTTGGGATTATTTGATGTTGTGTAGCAAAATGTATCAGTTGTAAGGTAAAACAGAAGCAGTATCATTAATGGATACATTACAGCTCCTTTTCATCTTATGACCTACCATTTCTAGGATTCAGAGCAGACTGATTACATATTATAACAAAATCTCCCAAAATTACAGAAAAGCTTTAAAATGGCATAGCTTTTCTGTTTGATTAAACGTTGCATGCATTATTACGCACACTGTCAAATTTTGATTAAATGTTGTGTGCATTATTATGCACACTCTCAGCGCATCCCACTACCTTGGGATGTGCTGAAAAAGGATGATACTAAAGTGGAAACGGGATCAGTTTTCAGGACCAAGCAAGCGGGTATCCAGTGGGTTTATATGTGGTCACTGTATACTGTATACTGTATGCATTTTAGCTGCCGAACCTGTTGCACAGACGGGTGGGGAGTTCTCTTTTCACAGTTTGTCTCTTTTGCATTTATATGCAAGGTGGTTGTTAATGAATTAGGACAAAGTTTCCTTTGCGAATAAATGTTGGTGACAGAAGTGAAGATTTTATTTAAAAGCATAGTTAGAAAAGTAAGTTATTTTTCATCACTACATGCTTGATCTTAACCAAAAGGCTGAGAAGCGATATTTTTGTCAGGTATTATGGAGTGAGCTGTATGTTTTGGTTAAATAATGGGAGTGGGGAGAAACTGTATAAAAGTTCTTCCAAATGAAATATGTTGTGTCAAACACTCTCAAATTAATTTGTTTGTAAAATGTTACTATGGTTTGATACTTTGATGATTCTACAAACTGCAAGTGGAAGGTATTTGCTAGTGGAAGGAATTTTCTTACCTCCCCCAGGCCCCACCATCTCCAAAAAGCTAGTGCTGGGTATAGCAGGAGCCCTGTGATAAGATACCATGGGATATGGGGATAAGATGCTATGGCACTGCACTGAAGAATGAAATGGGGTGAAATTATCTCCACTTTCTTTCCATATGAAGTTTTTTTGCATGCTCCCGCTGACCAACCACAAGAACATGTGTGTTGATCAAGCCATTCCTTCTCTTTAATTGTGGCTGACTGAGTGGAGAACCATCTGTTAAGACTCTGGAGGTCTCAGCTCATTTGGAAGAGCACTTTCTCACTCTTCTAAACTGTAGAAGAAGGAACCTCAAAGAGAAGGCCTTGAGAAGAACAGTAGATTTCAGTTTAGGCGAAAGGGTCTCTTCCATCCATAATTCAGGGATTCTCAGCCCATTAGCAGTCATATGTGGAAGCCACTCATTGCCATATTTGTACAGAAGTCCGCTTCCACTCCTGCAATTTGAATTCCATGTGCTTGAAACCCCACCTCACCCTTTTTGATATTAGAAGTAAAGTTTTTTCTCTCCTGCCCTCCGCCTCACAATATAGAATATGTCACCTGACCGTTTGGGAAAGCGAGATGGATATTCATTGAATACTTCCAGAGACCTTGTTACCTTGTGGAAGGGAAAGGAAAGCCTTCTCTCCCACTGTACTTGCAAATAGTCTTTGGCCCTGTATAGTCATCTTTGCAGCCCAATCTTATCTTTGTTTACAGGTGTGGCTATGCTCTAGGTATGCTTACAATTCCACTCTAAGAGATGTGCTTTTGAAGCCTAGGTTAGTTGGCGTTTGTTCCATGACAGAGATAAAAAAAGGCCTTAATTATCTTAATTCTTCCAGAGCTTTCAGTTTTGAAGCAGAGTGTTGATTTGCTTTTCAAAGAAGTTTATTATTTTTCAAACAGTCTATGAAAAAAACCAGCTTTCTTCCACCAGGAACCTGGACTAAAGAGCAGAAGGACAAATGCAAATGAAGTCTAGAAATGTAGCCAGAATTCATCTGGTAACGCAGCAACAAAGTTGAGAATTTCTTATAGGGTGCAGCAGCTTTTTCCATACCACAATGGGAGAGAGAAATTTGATGGAGAAATAACTGAGCTTTGTATGAATGGAATCTGGGGGCATGAATTCTTCCTCCCTCTCTCGCTTCATGTACAGCGATGTAAGGGCTCTTTCTGCTTGTATAACTTGATGTTCACATTTAAAAATGCCAATAAAAGCAACCTTCACACTCTTGTGGTTAAATAGCAAAAGTGTGCTAGTGGTGTTGTGTAACAAATTACCACTAAAATGCTTTAAGGTTAACTCTGTGGTACTTTCGAATGGCTGTAAATGAGACTCGCTGCAGACTTTGGATGGGCACACCTTTTCTGTGTAGAGATCTGCTCACGGGAGAGAAGAGCCTAAACTGTCACATCCAAGCTGCTGCTTAGAGAAGGAGGATAGCGTGCGCATTAACAAAATAAGTACAAAATATTCTTTGACTTGCCTTCAAAACGCAAACTGAAAATCCAGACCGTTCTCACTTAATCTCTTCCTGGGTGGAATTGAATTAATTATTTCATTTATATTCCTCCTTTATCCCCAATGAGGACTGGAAGCTGTTTTCATCATTCTCCTCCCCTCCATTTTATCCTCACAACAACCCTGTGAGGTGGATTAGGCTGAATGGGTGTGATTGGCCCAAGGTCACTCAGCAAGCTTCCACAACAGAGTGGGGAATTGAACCTGGGTCATCCAGATCGCAGCCTGATGCTCCAACCACTATATCACGCTGGCTGTAAATACCAGGGAACTCTTTGCGGCTGCAAGTATAGCTGGTGACCTTAATGTACAGCTATCAAACAGAAGGTCCAAGGGCCTGATTGGGCTCTTTGAGTTTCCCACTGCGCAGGGTTCATCAGGGGTGGTTGCCATAAATTCCTTCCTACTTGTTCCAGCATGACAGGAGAGATCTCTCCCTGCCCGGTGCATTGCAGAAAGCGGCTGGATTTCCCGCTGCCCCGTTGGGGAGACAGAGCCCCCTTCCACTGGTAGAGTTCCTCTGTCATTCTCTTGGGCGAGAGAGCAGCGTCTGGTTTTGCAGCAGTGTTTGCAGGCCCTTGAAACCGTGTGAATTGTATGCCTTTAAATCTTGGTTTGAAGTGAAACTTGACCTTTTCTGCCCTTCAAAACCTTGGTGTATGCCGACTCTGGAAGGAAGGGGTTTGGGGGTAAGCATAAAGGACTCATTAGTGTGGTTTATTCCCACAGAGATTCTTGAACTATCTGCAGTAGATCTCACTGTCAGTCTCTCCTACTGACTCTTTAAATTAACTTATGGATGACAGAGGAGTATTGAGAGTACGTTGGGCCAGAGCGGAACATGGCCTGGAATTTGCTTGTTGCCCATATTAGCAGCTAGAGGAAATGGGTATATAGTGGGCAGTGGCAGTCTGTGACTGGCAGAGAAGGTACCTCGGATCATGGGAATGTTTAGGCTGAGAGGTTTAGTTGAAAGGGGGGCGGGGAATTGGTTTGATGTTTGAAGGATTTTTGGAGCACAAATATGGGAGCCCGCGGTTACACTTTAAAAATATATTGACTTGGGATTGAAGGGTGAAGTAGATTCTGAGGGGACGCCACATCACATAGTAGCCATCCTCTCCAAATACAAATGTTTCTTTCATAGTAATGCTCTGCTGCTCAGCCTTTATGCAGAAGTAATGCTGAGTTTGATAAGACATTTGATTAAGCATGCTTAGGCTTAGAAGTCTCTCTTTGTGAGGCATCTTACATGAGGACGCTCAAGGGAAGGGAGGCGCAATGTTAGCAGGGAAGCGTAGATTGAAAAGACGGAGCTTGGCTCTGTCAGTTTCGCCTCTCTACAGGAAGGCAGAGATGGTTCCTCAGAGGGTTTGTTAATTTCATCTTCCCCTGGCAAAGGCTCTGTCAATTTCACCTCCCCTTTGGGGAGGCGAAGAAATTAACAAGCCCTCTGAGGAGGATCTCCCCACTTTCTGTACAGAGGTGAAATTGTCTTTTTAAACTACACTTCACAGTTAACATTGTGTATCCCTTCACTTGAGCGTCGTCATGTAAGATGTCTCATGTAGAGAGACTCTGAGTCTTCAAGTACTAATGCTAGATTCTGTTTTTTAATTTGAGTTTCAGTCTTCTGAAAATGTGAGCCTCTTCGGAATAAAGACTGATAACAGGACAGAGCGCAAGAAGCAGTCTTGAATATCTGGGAATGGGACAGAACAAATCCAAGTAGTTAATCAGCAAAGGAACTGAAACACCTTGCTTATGCCAGTTCACAAACAGTCTGAATTCCAGCTTTGGGTGAGGATGTGGAACATGGTTTGCCAAACAAGGGGACCATCAGTTTTCTGGGCACTTGTTTAGCTCATTGTCTTTCCTGTGGGAATAAAGGATTAAGAGTTAGGATGATCAGGTAAGAGGGAGCTGATGGTTGAGAGTAGCGATGCCCAGATAGGGAGAGATGACATCTTAAGCTTAACAACTGGACTTTTAAAAAAAACAAAACATTTTGCCTCCTGTCAAAATGGTAGATTAATTTTCCACCATCGGTTGAGTTGGGGACTTCGGCCGTCAGCCCTGGTTGAGTTACATGTTGCTGACTTTGTGAATTTGCACACGTGCGGCATTTCTTTTGTGTGTGCATTTCTGGATAATTTCTTGCATGATGATTCCCAAACACACACATCCTTGTTTTGCTTCTTCCTACTTAAAACGACTTTCTAGACAGCTTCTCTCCATTCACGTATGTGTGTGTGTGTGTTATGTGCCATCAAGTCGCCTCCGACCTGTGGCGATCCTATTAATGAGAGATCTCCAAAACGTCTTATCATTAACAGACTTGCTCAGATCCTGCAAACTGGAGGATGTGGCTTCTTTATGAGGCACTCCAAGTACAAGTTGATAAAAACAAGATCAGTCCTAAAATCTACCACCACTAAAATAAAGAACTGGAAAAATTAAGAACAACTGCAACAGTAAAATATACCCCTTCCCTGGAAAGACTGGTAAAACATCATCATTGGGATAATCAAGAGAGGGGTTATCCCCTGACTAAAAGCCTGTTGAAATGAACAGACCTTAGCCTGCCATTTATAAATGGCCAGCAATAGAGCTGGTTGAAGGGAGAGGGAGAGGCTGTTCCAAAGGTTTCCTGCTGTCTCCAGGATGGTTCTGTCCTTGGGTTCGGCTTGGTGACCAGCTATTGTTTCTAGTAGCTAGCTGTAACTTGTATAATCCTCCCTTTCTGCAAAACAGGTATGTCTCTTCTGTTCCCACTGTCCATCAAGCAGGTTTACAGGGACAGTAGAAATCCTCCTCCAACCGATGATGGTAAAAAATACTCATCCCCACCTCAGGACACCATTTTGAAAGAAGAATCCCCTGCTTCCCTCTGTTGCCAGCAGCTTTTTCAAAATTAGTTACTTGGCTGGAGCATAGTGGAGGATTTTCCATGCTGGTTACTAGAATTAAATTTCCGGTTCTTGATGATTACCTGCTGTCTACACTTGTGGACCCCTGCAAGGAAAAAGTCTCAGAACAATAACAAGAGAAAACGAGGTTCATAAATTTAATTGGTGTATGTGAAATGCCTTGTATGCCTGAATAACTGAGATCTTGCTGTATCACTGACTTCGTTTATGGGAAAAAGCCACACTGGTTAAATGGGAACATCCAATGAATTAATTTTTTTTATTTCTTGTTGTAAGCTGCCTTCTGCATGCTTTCCCCCCCTCCTACTCCCCCCCCCCTTTTTTTGGTAGAAAGGCATTTCTTAAATAATCTTGCTAAAATAGCACTATGGGCACATCTTCTTGGCCACTGTTCCTTTCCTAATACCCAGGGCTTTTTTTCAGCTGGAACTCGGTGGAACAGAGTTCCGGAACCTCTTGAAAATGGTCACATGGCTGGTGGCCCCGCCCCCTGATCTCCAGACAGAGGGGTTTAGATCGCCCTCCATGCTGCAGCGCGGAGGGCAATCTAAACTCCCCTCTGTCTGGAGATGAGGGGGCGGGTCCACCAGCCATGTGACCATTTTCTCCGAGGGCAACCCACTGAGTTCCACCACCTCTTTTCCGAGAAAAAAAAGCCCTGCTAATACCCTTTTACATGGGTTAATATATACTGCAGAAGTTTGTTCTCATCTAGCCTTTACAAGGTCATAGCATGGAAGGACAGAAATATTTGGTTTGTCTTGTGTTCTCCATTTCAACTATAATACAAAAACTCTTGGCACTGTCTTGTTTGTCCTTGGAAGCGAGGGATGGCAGTCCTAGCGCTTGCCACTGTGCGGTGTGTTATTCTGGCAGAAGGCTTTTAAACTAGTTTAAATTGTTGGACTTTAAAACAAGCACTAGGCATTATACGTTTACTGCAGGGCTTTTTTTCTGGGAAAAGAGGTGGTGGAACTCAGTGGGTTGCCAGCACAGGGGGCAAGTCTTGGTGGGAGGTGGTGCCCCTGGTATCACATGTGCATGCACAAAGTGCACGCATGCTCCCAGGGCCAATGACATCACTTTGGGTCAGCTGGAACAAAGGGGGAGTTTTTAAAAGTTTAAATCACCCTCGGTGAAAATGGTCACATGGCTGGTGCCCCCGCCCCCTGATCTCCAGACAGAGGGCAATCTAAACTCCCCTCTGACTGGAGATCAGGGGGCAGGGCCACCAGCCATGTGACCATTTTCAAGAGGTTCCGGAACTCCGTTCCACCGCGTTCCAGTTGAAAAAAAGCCCTGGTTTACTGTGATAATCACGGTAGTAACCAATACCAACATCTACCCTTCCAAAGAGCTTGGGATGGGTCAGAACAGTTTAATTGTTATATACATCCTTCTTTCTTCAAGGGGGCCATTTAGAGAGACTGGTGTAGAGAACGAGCATTGTACCCTCAGCTTGGCATTGCCAGTTAAAAGGGACCTGTGGTAGGAGCTGCTGGCAAACATCTTCTTGAGTCCTTGAGAAGTCTCTTTCAGTCAGATCAGAAAGTACTGGGCTAGAGAAACCAGTAGCCCGACTGGGTATGAAACAGCTTTCTATATAGAGAACTTGGGGGAATCTCCTGTCCATCTATTGACAAGGTATCTCAGTACTAGGTGCTGGTAGGCTGTTTTCTGAGCCAGTTAGGAAGAAAACAAAAGGCATACAATAAAAATTAAATAAATTGAATTAAAATTGGCTTTAAAAGAGGGTTAGACAGAATTATTCAGAAAGGCGTTTTGCTCAGATAGGAGGGCTGTATTGTATGGAGGGGGTCTCAGATGCTTCGCTAATGCATTAAGGACCATAGACTTCACCACTATGTTGCCTTACATATTATCTGTTGCTTTAAATATGTACTACCTGTGCTTCATGTTGTCTAATATCAGTCCTCGAACTGGTTATGTTCTGTTTCAGCATTTCTTCAACTCTGTATTGGATCCTTGTTAATGCTATGTCTTTGTAAACTTGTATTTATTTATCCTATGCCGTTGTTTATGGAAATGTCCTTGACACTGTATGGAAATGTCCTTGATACTGATTGTACTAACCTCACTCTATTTAATCCGCCTTGAGTCTCAGTGAGAAAGGCGGACTATAAATGACACAAGTAAATAAATAAATACAATCAATGGAGAAGAGGTCCATAAATGGTACCTCTGTATTCATAGCGGGTGAACCTGTGAAACCCAGTGCTCAGAGGCAGTATGAGGGGAAGACGTTAGTCTCTGTGCTTTGTTTGTTGGTCCTCCGGCTTGGCTGCTGTGTAAGACAGAATGCTGGTCTAGCTGGACCACCGGCCTGATCCTGCTATGTCCTAAAACTGACCCATGCCT
The DNA here is from genome assembly GCF_028583425.1 of Eublepharis macularius. NCBI lineage: Eukaryota > Metazoa > Chordata > Lepidosauria > Squamata > Eublepharidae > Eublepharis > Eublepharis macularius. Next base: position 125,614,424 of record NC_072795.1, on the reverse strand, counting down.
TCATGACCTTGGCCAGCCCCGATTTACTGGACGCTTGAGAAGTATCGACAGTTATTTTTCTGGGCGGGAAGATCTCCAGTGGTGGGGCAGTCACAGCCATTGAGAAGGCTGATGTAGGCAGAAAAACCTTTTCACTGGATTCAGTGGGTCTCTTCTGGTAAGTGAGGAGCTTTACTTTGATAGAAGAATCCTTGTCCTAGGGAGGTTGTGGGCTGATCAGTGCCTTTAAATAATAACCCTGCCCATAACAAATTTTCTTTGGCTTTAGAACCCAGTCCCAAAATTTAGGAACCAAGCTTCTTTTTCAGCCTTCAAGATTTTATATTTTAATGACCGCACTTTCTCATTATTGCCACCACAAAACCAGATCCTAAACTCTTCACTTAGTCTTTTTTTTAAAGCTATAACCAATGTGTTGTAGTATATAAATAGATACGCGGTGACCCTGGTTGTCATCACAACAGAAAGCTAACTTCTACCCCTTGCCTGAATAAGCTTTGTATGTCCTCTGAGAATCACCAAGAGGCACTTAGAATGATGAAAATACTAGGCCCCACAATGCATTTTCTAAGTGCCATGGTGCCCCGACACCTGGCATTTGTCGAGCCCTTTATCAACCCATCAATCGCGGCTAGACATGATTTGGAACCTAAGTTTGTACATGTATTCACAATGTCTGGGATCCAAACCCTGTTGTCTATAGGTGTGCAGTGGGGCGGAAAGTAGCCTTTTGGCAGAAGCCCTTTTCGTCAGATGGGATAGATTGGATTGGACCCTTCTTGTGGGGGTGGGAAACTGCCTCTGGAGGGTGGAGCAGAGCACTTCCTACATATGACAGCAGAAGATCACACCTGACATTTTTTATTCCAGTTGCTTCTTTGCCTTGCTACAACTTCTGTTTCCTTTCTTCCCAGTTCGACAAATTTGATATAATATTCTATATTTGTCTTGTTAGATGGGCTGGTGATCCCCTTGGTGGAGCTGTCTGCCAAGCAGGTGGCGTTTCACATTCCATTTGAGGTGGTGGAAAAAGTCTATCCTCCAGTGCCTGAACAACTGCAGCTGCGTATTGCCTTCTGGAGCTTCCCAGAAAATGAGGAGGACATCAGGTAAGCCCTCTTTCTCTTGGCATTTCTGCACGTTTTGCGTTCAATTTTCTTTGCTTTAGAAGCAGCATCAGTGAAGCTGAACGGTCTTGACTGCTGAGGGTTTGTTAAAAGGTTTTTCAGCTACGTTTGCACTAAAATTGCATGTTCTAATGGCAAGCTCCATGACTGTTTCATAAACACCAGTTTAACATAATTTAATTTTAACATGAATAAAAGTACTGCTGGAAGATAGTGAAATTAGCTGTCAAGTCTGTAACCCAATTGGAAACCAAGCTACAAGTGACGCCTGATGTGAGTTGGACATGTGTCAGTTTCCCTCAAGTTTTGATGGGAACTGTAGGCGTCCTGGCTGACTTGCAGCTTGGCTCTCTGTGTAAAAGCCCATTGAAATCAACTGAAGTTTGCAGAGCAGTCAGTCTAATGCAATAGAGCTTGGCTCTAATGCGGACAAATTGGAATGGGCAGCCGTGGCCCTGGCAGCGTTCCCAGGTCCTCTCGGCCCAGCAGGGTGAGGTGGCCACTGGGTGAGCTCGTTCTGCCCTGGCTGGGCCAAGCTGCCACTAACCCGAGGCAGCTTCAGGCAGATGCTGGCTCCCCAGCTCAGGTGCTCAGGTGCCCAGGTGCCGGAGCATGGGCACAGCCCATTGCCCCCCACAGCCGCATCCCCGTCCTGCTGCCACACTTCAGTCCGGTAGGGCAAGGTGAGATTGCGCTGCTGGCTGGGCAGAGAGGAGCTGGAAGCGCTGCCGGGGCTGCGGCTGTCCGTGTGCCCTCGGTGGCTGTCTCCGAGATGCGGCAGTAGGACGGGGCCTCGCTCCTGGCTCCACTCGGCCCGGCAGAGCGAGGCAGACGCTGGGTGAGCTTGTGCTGCTGGCTGGGCTGACAGGAGCCGGGAGTGCTGCTGGGGCAGCACCTGCCTGTCCCAATTGGTCCACATTAGAGCCAAGCCCTAATGTTTTTGACTGCTCTTCAAACTTCAGTTGATTTCAGTGGGCTTTTACACGGAGAGCCAAGCTGCAAGTCAGTCATGGCGTCTACAGTTCCCAATAAAACTTGAGGGAAACTGACACATGTTCAGCTTGTGTCAGGCGTCACTTGTAGCCTGGCTCTCAGTCAGATCAGTTTATTGTAACGCTGTGGAAAGGATAGAGGGACGACATGCCTAGCTGTACTAAACAGAGGGGGGATTGCAAGGGCTTGAGGGGGAGGAGAAACCACTTTCCCCAACCTGTTTGGCCACTGACCCCTTCTTGCTCCATCTCTGCCTGCCAGCCCTCCTCCTCTCCTTCCCTGCACTCTGGCTCTGATTCCTCTTCCCTGTACACTTGCGTTTTTCCAGCTGCTGCCAGTCACCCACACACCCACCTGACCTTCCTTCCTGCTCATCTCCTTGCCCAGCTGCCCACCATGTTTTCTCTTCCCATCTGCTTGCCCCATGCTTGCTTTTTACCCTTCCTGCTTGTAGCCCTCACAGTTACTCCCCCCCCCCCGCTGCCCACTGACCGCTCCTGCTCCTTCTCTACTTTGGCTCCCCCTCCCCACACCCCAGTCTGCTTGCAGCACTGGTTTTTGGACCCAGTTTTGGGTTTCTCTGGCAACCCAAAAATGTCACCTGATGTTCTTTGCTTTTGTCGCTTTGTGATGTTTCTGCATGCACAGATGTCACTGATTTGAATTTTTAGTCCCCCGTCCCCCCCGCCGCCTTTCCATTTTCTGCTAACCTGATACTCTCCTAGGTTTGCAGAAATCTGTACCCTAGCCCTGAGTGGGTCATGCTGTGTAGTTTTTTTGATCCGTGTGAGATGAGGAAACACTCATGGCTATTACATACATAAATACACCAAGCAAGCCACTCATATGAATGAAAGGCGGAAAAATGGACCTTGAATTAATTGATGGTCATTCAAGTCACATGCCAGAGACCGATCAAAATACAGGGCTGGGTCCCAGGCTAGATTGACGATTTCCAGTCATCCCCGCTTCCTGCTGCAGAATCCCTGGTGTTATTCTGTAGGGTCCCCTGCCCCCCAGGGACAGCATTTCATGGAGACTGGTGGGCAGCAAGGTGAGGGGGAATGAGGCAGGAAAGTTCTGTTCCGCTATTGGAAAATTTAGTCTTCCTAGCAGCAAGAGAGGAAATTGATCCATTGCAAACAAAAGCAAATCCTGCAATGCAGAAACCGTTCCAAACTATTAGCACATGCATCACTAATTTAATTACCTCATCTCACAACACTAAGTGAACAACAAAAAGCACAAAGATGAAATTTACACTGCTTGTTATGCCTTGTTCTGTGTTAAGTGTCGGATGTATCATGTTTTGATTTTTTTCAGAGGTTTCCCCTCTTGTCTAAGGAAATCCATTTTGCAATTCCAAATTTATTTTTATGTCATAACAAGATTTAATTGATATAATGATAAATCTTATTTTATTTAACAAGTTAATACAGAATTGTGTTAAAATGCTTATAATAAATGTATGAGAAGGATCCTTTTTGCCATTTTGCACATTCACTTCTCTGGCTGAGGCCCATCTGTTGCTATAAATTCAGATTTCTTTATCATTATGTACATTTTTTAAATGAAGTATGTTCCATTTAGAAGCCAAAATTAAAACCTCCCCAAATATCAAAACAAAAACATTGCTTCCAGGTTTCTAAATCTTTGGTTGTTGTGGGTTTTCCGGGCTGTATTGCCGTGGTCTTGGCATTGTAGTTCCTGACGTTTCGCCAGCAGCTGTGGATGGCAAGATGCCAGCCACAGCTGCTGGCGAAACGTCAGGAACTACAATGCCAAGACCACGGCAATACAGCCCGGAAAACCCACAACAACCATCGTTCTCCGGCCGTGAAAGCCTTCGACAATTTCTAAATCTTTGTCTGAAGACATCGATTTCTTCAGACAAAGCGTTAGATCTGTCCAAAATTTCCTAATAAGTGGAATGTAAGAAGTGTCGCCAACTTATAAATTAACTACCTGTTAAAGTTCCATCTGATTCCTATGTAATCTCAAAATTTTTCCAAGGTTGGGGTATAGAGCGCCATACTGTGTGTCTCCGTTTAAGAACACTTTGACAACTGAATTGCTGGCTTCTTGTAGGTTATACTCCTGCTTGGCAAATGGCAGTGCAGATGAGTTCCAGAGGGGAGAGCAACTTTTCCGAATGAGGGCTGTTAAAGATCCACTGCAAATAGGTATGGTGGTTCAAGCTGACCTGTTTATGTTCTTCTTAAACATTTTAACTCTAGTCAGATACAAAGTGGGAGCCTGGTTGGTGGTTGGATGAGTTGGGAAGAGAAGTATTCTTGAACTGGGTGGGGCACGGTGGTTTCCATCCTGCCTAGCCCCTCTTGTGTTGCCATATACAGTGCTAGTTTCTTGCCCCCACTCATATCAGCTAACCCACAGGGCCCTGTTCCAGTTTGGTGGAGTCTCTTAATGAATGTATGTGTCGGTGGATGGCTGGCTGATAGCACTAGGAATGAATTTTGGCAAGACTGTGAATTTAGCTTAAAACAATTCTGGATTTTTTTCATCTTCCTGGAAGAAATCCCAAAGGAAGCTGCCAGCATGACACATGCACTCATGGTAATGTATTCACCAAGGGCTTCCAGATTTCTTCTTATGGTGGTTTACTTTCCTCAGGTTCCTTATTACACCTACTATATGCATTAAAATTATGATGCTGCAGATTCGGTGCTGTGATGTCAGTGACCGAGGCTCAGATGGAGACCTAACACCCCAACCTGTGATATGCGCGCTAACCATAGTTAGGATCATGGTTTGCACTTCCGGTCATACAGGCAAAGCCCTGGTTTATAGATGCTTGTCATAGATGCTTGTCAGCTTTCTTGTCTTGAATGGCAGTTGCCTCCAGAGACTGGAACGGTAGTGTTGTATAGTGGTTAAGTGTCGGACTAGAATCTGGGAGACCCAGGTTTGAATCCTCACTATGCCGTAGAAGCTTTCTGGGCGACTTTGGGGCAGTCACCCACTTTCCGCCTAATCTATCTCACAAGCTTCTTGTGAGGATAAAGTGGAAGAGAGAACAATCTGCGCTGCTTTGGGTGCCCACTGGGGAGAGGGGTGGGGTACAAATGAAGTAAATAACTTTGATTTGTCAATTCAGGCATTGTGCCAGATGGTTGTTGTGGGTTTTCCGGGCTGTATGGCCGTGGTCTTGGCATTGTAGTTCCTGACGTTTCGCCAGCAGCTGTGACTGGCATCTTCAGAGGTGTAGCACCAAAAGACCAATTTCAACAGGAAAGAAGAGACTTAAAGAATGAATAGAGCATGGTTTCCAGTCCTGAAAAACACCAGGCTAACAAAATACTCTACACCCTACAATAGCCCTGCAGAGAAGATTAGCATATCAAGCACCATTCCATATGCAAAAGAACCTCCTCAGGATACAGTGAAGCCTCCCTCCATTAGCATTCCACACCCTGGAAAACTTTACAGGATGACTCAGCCTGAGTAGATATAAATTACCTGCCAACATCTTCTCCACACTGTGACACTGAGAGATCTCTGTCTTTTGGTGCTACACCTCTGAAGATGCCAGCCACAGCTGCTGGCGAAACATCAGGAACTACAATGCCAAGACCACGGCAGTACAGCCCGGAAAACCCACAACAACCATCGTTCTCCGGCCGTGAAAGCCTTTGACAATACATTGTGCCAGATCTTGGTTTCTGCAGATGAGAGTCTGGAAATTCCTTTAAACTCTGGCTTCTAGTTTGGGTTTGCCTCCTGATTGTGAACCATGGCTTGGTGTGGTTTGGTATGATATCTGATAATCCAGCGAAAACCTGGTACCTACCATTTTTATGCATCTTCTCCCAAAATTAATAACTTGGAGATCAGTAAAATTATCTGACACCCTAGCCGTTTCTGTCATACACATGAAGGCAGGATGTTCCACTTACCCCTATCGGAACTGGTTTCAGTATTTCACCCAAAAAATTAGGGCTGAAATGTCAATATTTTCATGACCCATCTCTCTTCATTTATCTGAGTTCCTAAACAGTTCAACGTCATGTGGCTGTGGCTGCGTCCACCACTGATCCCACGGGGCTTTCACAGTTCCACCTTCTGACTGTAGCTTATTGAGTGTCAGTTGCACTTCCGGGAGCAATTTTTTTCAAACAATGTGAGTTTGAAAACACGTTAGGCTGTCAGAAGTAAAGCTGTACAGTTCACAGAACAGAACTTCAGGCAATCAAATCTAGAGCAGCTGGTTATTAAACTCCATTAAAAAGTTCCCCGAGAAACACCAACAGGATCCGGGTGCTGAAAAATTATCATCTTCCTTGTTTTTTGAAGATCTGTGTAGGCAAGCAAGACATTAACTCTTAAAATAAATCCATTTTTAATGATGTCTTCGCAAGCATGGTGGCTATGGTAAAAACAAACATTTCTGCTTTTAGAGATCAGCTGAGTAGCAGCTTTTAGACTCAATGAAGAGAACAGTTCTTCATGTGCATCTTCAAGGAAGTCATAAAGACTTGTTGTCCCCTGTTGCTTCCTGTTTGTCTTCTCGTGCTGGGGGGCCTCTTCGTGGAGAGCTTGCCTGAAGCACGTGCAGCTTGTTCCAGCCTGGGAGTGGAATACCTTCCAGGGGGGAGTATGTGAGGAGGTCCTTTTGATCGCCTAAACATGGCAAGCAGCATCAAAAGATACCATTCACGGAGGAGCACGTATTGCTTACTGGATCCCGGATTTGTTACATAGCAGAAGAGCTTTTCCTAGCATGAGTCCCTTGTTGGGTGAAATGGAGGCGTTGCTGTTTTCAACAACAGAAGGCAGTCTGCAATGGGAATATTTATTTATTTAAAATACTTGTAAGCCTGCCTTTCTCTTGACCATCTCAGGCCTCAAGGCAGCAGTGTAAAAACAATATTATAAACAAAACATTAAAAAAGATATAAAATATTCAGAGCAGTCTCATATGGTACATGCACACATGCAAATAGGACTGCTCAACTTACATCCCACGCACCCACCCCAAATTGTTTCCCTACTTTAAGCTGGGAACCTTATGTCCTTAAAATGATTGATGCCTATGGCAGTACTTTCAGAGTTCAGCATATTCAACTGTTCACGTTTCATTGTTGTAGGGGTGGGGAACTTGGTTTGTGAGAAGGCTTGGGTTTGAGTTGGACCATGTGTTTTACTGGAAGCCCGTGGGTATCATATTTCAGCTATGGATTTATCTCAGATGCACTGGCTTCTTTCTCAACGGTAGCTTCCCCCCACCTGTAAAGTTGGCGGTTATTAATACGCTTGATTGTGAAGTGCTTAGAGTTCTGGGTAATTTGATGGACGTCACTAGGAAGTAGTTCCATTCAAATACCTAAAGGGATCTTAATACAAGTCCAGATCTTTACTGTTGAAAATGCTTTCTCTGGACATTTATTCTCTGTCAATTTAAAATTCAACAGTGATGATAGTTGTTTAAAAGGTATTGTAGCCCATGTGACTTACTGACGCTTGAGATTTTGGTTGAAATGAGGAAAGACCAGTGTATTTTTTTTGTTTGTGGTATCTCTGTACCGCAGTATAACTTTCAGCCTGTTCTGTAACAGGTTTCCACCTGAGTGCCACAGTGGTACCTCCCCAGATGGTACCACCGAAAGGAGCGTACAACGTGGCGGTGATGTTTGACAGATGCAGAATCACATCATGTAGCTGCACCTGTGGAGCCGGGGCCAAATGGTGTGCCCATGTTGTCGCTCTCTGTCTCTTCCGGATACACAATGTAGGTCTCCAGTTACACTTCTTACTGCTTTGTTTATGTAACTTTGTCATTTTTTTGTTGCATTCATGTTCACAGAATCTTACCTGTAGGTGCTGTGTCATCAGTCCTTCATGTTAATAGTATGTGAAGCCATCCTTGACTGTCTCATACTTAAGAGTAAAGAGGGTACACCATGTTTCACTTACTTTTTCACCAGTTCCTGGAAAAGCTACAAGAATCCATGCCGGTTTATCTTTGAACATCAGAAAATCAGGTCACTGGAGCCTGTTAATGGGCTTTCCTTCTTTGATATGCAGCCGTCAAGGGGAATGGTTGTATTAGCTTCACATTACTAGGAAAACTAGAAGGGAAGGGTGGGTTCCAGAAAGTTACTGAATGTGATGCAAGGGGCTTGCACTAGCCCAGTGGAGTTTCTCCCTTTGACTGCCAGATTCTCATGCCCTATTAGAAATGGCCTTTGAAGTGCCCCTCAGTGGCATTGGGGGACTGTTATTCAAGAAACACAGTCTAAATCCTCCTGACTCACAGAAGTAGGTTTCACAGTCTTTCGGATTGATTGATTTGAAATTTCCAGAACTCACTCTCAAAGAGAGAAGCAATGAGTGGGAGGGATGCTTTAAATTTCAAAGGTTTCTTGGCTATTTGCATGTGCCCACTGTTGCCCTTCAGGCCTTTCTTTAGAAGCATCATTCAGTAATTATTTAACAAAACAGAAGCTACCTAAGGAACAACGACAGGTGATGAATGGCCCAATAACAATTCAAGAAGTGGTGGAAGCAATCAAAAAGATGAAAACTGGGAAGTCACCTGATGGACTATCTGGCCGATATTATAAATGCTTTGAAGATAAGATCTTAGTACCCTGGCAGAGTACAATGAATTCAATTTTATTGGGAGGAAAGATGTCGGAGACTTGAAAAGATGCTAATGTTACACTGATATCTAAAGAAGGGCAAGATTTTAACACTAACAAAAAAGTATAGACCTATATCATTGCTGAATAATGACTACAAACTATTTACCACAATTTTAGCAGAAAGACAAGTATGTTCTCAAAGACTTTATTCATGAAGATCAAAATGGTTTCTTAACCAAAAGAAAGTTGAAAGACAATGTCAGAACTATATTGGATATAGTGGAATATTTGGATAAACACAATGAAAAACAAAAGCTCTAATTTTCTTGGATGCTGAGAAGGCCTTTGACAATTTGAACTGGATTTTCCTGTTTTAAAGTTTTAGAAAAGATGAATTTTGGGGAGAATTTTATAAAATAGGTGAAATCATTTTACATTTCACAGAATGCTAAAATTATTTTCAGTGGAGAATTAACTAAACCAGGTAAGATTCAAAAAGGAACATGTCAAGGATGTCCGTTGTCACCTCTCCTTTTCATTTTGGTGCTGGAGATTTTGAATAGAGACATTAGAGAGGAGGAAAGGATTAGAGGTGTAAAAATTAAAAGAGAGTCATACAAATTAAAAGCCTTTGCAGATGATTTCGTTTTAATCCTGGAAGACCCATTAGAGAGAATTGAAATATTGATGGAGAAGTTAACAGTGTTTGGTATTCTGGCAGGTTTCAAAATAAATGAACAGAAAACAAAAATGTTAACAAAAATATGGATACTAAAACCCAGGAAGAATGGATGAAAATAACAGATTTTAAGGTTGGAAAAAAGGTAAAATATTTAGGTATCACGCTGATGGGGATGAACTGTATGCTGTTTCAAAATAATTATGTTAAGACATAAAAGAAATTAAAAAAGACATGTTAAGATGGGATAAAGTACAGTTGTCCTTGTTGGGGAGAATATCAGTTATCAAGATGAATGTTTTAGTAGGATGTTACTCCTCTTCCAGACAATATCTATGTACCATTTAAACAGTGGCAAAAGGATATTTCAACATTTATATGGCAAGGGAAAAAAGAGTTTAATATAAAATTTTACAAAATGCAAAGGAGAGAGGTGGCCTAGGTTTACTGGATCTGAAAGTGTATTACACCGCCCCATGTCTAATGTGGATGAAGGAATGGATGCTTCTGAGAAATGAGAGGTCATGACTTGAGATTTGGATGGCATGCTTATTTGTGGTATGAAAAAGTAAAGGTCAATGTAGACTTCAAAAATCATTATATTAGGAGAGCCATCTTGAGAATTTGGAATAAATACAAACTGAGGTTATCACAGAAGACCCCGCTTTGGATTTCAACACAGGAAGCATTTTATAGAGGTGAAATGACTACTAAACAGGGCTGTCTTACGGAAACTTACTAGAATTCTCACAAGGGGTGATTCCGCACTAGTGGTTTTCTGCTGTTCAGCTTCCAAATGATCTCGATTTTTCTTTGTGTTTCCACACTTGGGAAGGCAATCCTAGCAGTAGCTTCGAAGTTGCTACAGGTTTTGTCCGGTTTTTTTCCATCCTGCTTTTCCCAGACTTATTTGTCCATTTGCAGCAGATTAGGGATTAGAATCATGCGAAATTCTTTATCTGATGTTCTCCCCACCCTTGCCCTTCTCTCTCATCCTTCGAATCAACTTAATTTGATTGGCCAATCACGTTATCTAAGCTACACCCACTACCTTTCCCTTTCCCTCTTGTGTTTTTTTTTAAAAAAAATTATAAAAAACGTTGCAACGTTTCTACAAGTCTATGCAGAAACATATCCTGTGTCATGTAGTGACAGCTGACCAATAACGGGTCCGTTTTTCAACGTGCCAAATTTGTTACTTGTTGCTCGCTGACAGCTGACAGCTTCTGAGGCAGAGGGAAAGCGGGGTCATTGGTAACAATTTTCCATCCAAATGTCAATAACCAATACTCATTCCATGATATCGGTGGGAAATGCTCTGACCTATCAGATGTGTTTGTTTGATGCAACGTTTATATGTAGCAACGTTTGGGGGGGGGATTTTTAAAAATGAAGAAGACGCACGTCTGTTGACACTTCCCCCGGAAAAAGGCAATGAGGAATCGATTTTTATACTGGCAAATTCCTCACAATGGACTTTGAGCATGATGAAATGAAATGTCAATGCGAAACAAAACTCCTAATGTGGAATCGGGGAGTGGTGGATTCGTACAACTCCACTGCAGCACGACTGCTCAGAAAGTCCGATCAAAATCAATTATGCGGAATGTAAATTGAAGACAAGGGGAGATTTAATAGCTAAGGGTTATAAATGTCAATGGTTTTTCCATGCACAACTTCTAGAAAGGTTTAAATCAGATAAAAAATTATGGGGCTTTGGTTACGAAAAGACAGAGTTCGAAAAAGTTGAACATGTTATTTCCAAAATGTACAAATGTTTGTTGAAATTTGAAACAAAAGAAGAATGTGTGAAGGACTGTATGGTAAAATGGGCTAGAATTTTTGGGTATAGTATACAAATGGACCAGTGGGAATATATGTGGGTTAAGGGGCTCAAATTCACTTTGAGTTCCACACTTAAAGAAAATTTTTATAAAATGATGTATTGGTGGTATATCTCTCCTGATTAGCAAAAATTAGCAAAAATGAGTAAAGTGTTAAGCAAATGTTGGAAATGTGAGCAACATGAAGGAACATTTTATCATCTTTGGTGGACTTGCCCTAAAGCAAAAAAAATTTGGTAAAATATTCATATCATAATACAAAAAATGTTGAAGATCAATATACAATTTAAACCAGAAGCTTTTTTGTTGTGACTACTGGATAAACAGTTGGAAAATAAACATGGTATCTTATTTCTATATATGACCACTGTGGCTAGGCTTTTATATGCACAAAAATGGAAAAGTATAGCATTGCCTTCAGTCGAGGACTGGATTGTGAAAAAGACAGAGTTAGTGGAGATAAAACATTGTCTACCTTTATGGTTAACTGGAAACCCCTTATTGACTTTCCGTGTGAGACGAGGAAAAATGAACGGATGATTTGTGGTTTTGATTTCTAAGAAGATACATTTGGGAAAAATAAATAGAAGGGGGGGCAGTATTGAAAAGGTAAATTTTGGAGATATTAAAACTAAAAGTATAATGTTCATTAAAATATGATAGGTGTTGTAGAGAAAAATGGAAAATGAAATGTCTTATTTTTCTTCGTTATTTACAACCCTTTTTTCTCTTTGTATTCTTTTTTCTTTAATTTTTTCTTCTGTTTCTCTGCCCTTTTTATTGCGTTTTTAATCTTGTTAATAAAATTAAAAAAAATATTTAAAAAAGAAGCATCCTTCAGGTGTTGCTCTGAGGATGACATTGGAGGATACTTGGACTTCCATGCTCCTTCATTTTGTGTGGCAGCTAATGAAAGGCGTGAGCTGCTGTGATAAACTGCGCCTCGTTTGCTCTTTTCCCTTTAATCCTAGTTTGGAATCTTGGTTTGTAGAGAATAGCTCATATCATAGTTTGTGTTTCAGCCACAAAAACTTGTTGTAGCGTGGAAGTCTTTCATTAACCAAGTTGTGAAGTTAAGTAATTTCAGACTTTGAACTCCATGGTCTTATAAGGAAGCTCCCTTCATCATAAAATCTGACTAATTTAAGTACGCTGATCATGGTTACTTTTTGGCTTAGAGCGCAAGACGACTGTCCCAGCTGCCAAATTCCTTTCTGTCTCAGATGGTTTATCTTAGGCAGAAAAGAATGTCTTCCTCCGCTCCCCTCTTCCACCCTAGCCCCATTTTATCTGCCTCATTGATAGGGAGTGATTTGGCAACAGGAAGCGGAGATAAATTGTTTTCAGGGTCTTCCTTCCATTTTTCTTCCTCTTACCAGTACATTCTGGGAATTGTAGTTTCTGGAACACTTGATGGTGTCCTGTGAGCTACATTTCCCGGAATGCGTTGGAAGGAAAGAAGTGGAAGAATATAGAATGACGGAAGTGAGCTCGTTCCACATAGCGGCATACCCTGACGATGCGTTTCATATAAATGATGCTGCACAAGCGGGACTGTATGTATTGCTGTATAGGCAGTGGCTGGAGGAAAACAAGCTCTCAGAAACTTGTGTCAGAACTGTATGTGAGGCTCAGATCCAAATGAACTCTTGTAAGGTTTTGTTCTCTGGCATTCCTGTTTTAACTGAACAAACCTGGGGAGCTGTTCAGTGTTAAACAGTTCTAGGCTCCCCCCCCCCCCAAATCTGATTTTTATGTGTTCTTGGCATTCTTGGTCAAGACCTGGAATTTAGGTTGGTAACAGAAACCTCACAGACTTTGAGTCTATCCTTAACCAAGACCATATACGAAGGAAAGGTCTTATATCTAAATTATATCAACTAGTCTCAGATAAAAAGAAAGACCTACCACTAAAGTACCAGTCACTCAGGGACAAGGATTGTGGCCTTAATTTATCCGAGGCTCATTGTGGGGAAATCTGGAAAGCTAAACCACTCAGCTCCAGAGCGGTAACACTACATACCCTCTCCTACAAAATCCTAGCCAGATGGTACCTTTTCCCATGCCAACTGCACAAAATAAAACAGAGTTACAGCCCATTATGCTGGAGGAAGTGTGGCCAGTTGGGAAGCTACATACATTGCTGGTGGAACTGTCCAGTTATTCATACATACTGGGGGGAAATCCGTTCCTATGTCGAGAAAATAGCTGGCTACACTATCCCAAGGCAGCCAGAACTGGTATTGCTGGGGTTATGGGAGAATGATAGCGTCCCAAAACTCAGAAAAGATTTAACTATGTACCTCTTGGCAGCCGCCAAAATGATTATAGCCTCTGCATGGAAAAAGCTTCCTTACCCCCGATATCTACATGGTTCAATAAATCATGGGAAATGTTTATAATGGAAAAGCTAACTGACCATCTTCGCTCCTTAGATAACCCAAACTTTCAGTCCAACTTTGTAAACATGTGGCTTCCTTACCTCACATACGTACTACAGTCAGACCAAACTCATATCCCAGACAATACGCTGGTTACGGTTTTGTCCACACTATGAGCAGAATCTATGATTTGTACATGGTTAATGGATAACATTATTGTAATCTAGAAAATAACGGTTTTCAAGTTTTATACTCTACATCAACAGTGTTGTCTTTATTTCACCATAGTTGTGATGGTAAGCTTGTTATTGTTGGTTGTTGTGGGTTTTCCGGGCTGTATTGCTGTGGTCTTGGCATTGTAGTTCCTGACGTTTCGCCAGCAGCTGTGGCTGGCATCTTCAGAGGTGTAGCACCAAAAGATGACCTACATCTTTTCCACTCTGTGACACTGAGAGATCTCTGTCTTTTGGTGCTACACCTCTGAAGATGCCAGCCACAGCTGCTGGCGAAACGTCAGGAACTACAATGCCAAGACCATGGCAATACAGCCCGGAAAACCCACAACAACCATCGTTCTCCGGCCGTGAAAGCCTTCGACAATACATCTTGTTATTGTTGTTGTTACTAAAAATGAAAATTGAAAAATAAAGTTATTTTTAAAAAAAGACCTGGAATTTAGGTTGGTGATGGTGTGAGCTTTGCAGTAAGACAGCCTAACCCCTCCTAACATGAACTTCAGTGTGTCAGGCAAGGCAGAGTAACTGGCTGGAAGGATTCCCGGGAGGCAGGGTGGGTGGGAGAAAGGAAGGAAGGAACCACCTTAGGCCTGTAAGCAGCTGCTAAACCTACGGATGAATGACAATACCATTGAGAACAGAGAAAGGAACAAACTAGAGAAGGAGGCAAAACAATTTTCTAAGTGCAAGAAATGGTAGGCAACAAATATTGGTTCCATATTACAAGTAAAAAAACAAAACTGAGGAAAAGTAGCTTACTTTATGCTACCCAGGTAATGGATGAGATGGGAAATATTTTCTAGAATAACGCAGGTGGTAGAGAAATAGCTGTGTAAATATATTTGCTAGCTGTTAATAAACTTGGAAGGTGCATTATGAGAAGGCATTAGTGATTGTATTGGAGCAATGAAAATTACTTGTGTTTCTTTGAAAAACACACATACTTCTGTTTTCTTCAATGCCTGAAATGTGTCTGGTATTCTGCAAATGTCAAGGAATGAAATCACTCCAGCTTTTTCCTTGGAGCTCTCTCTTTCTGATGGGAAGGTAAATCTTCTCTAAAGAGCTCGATAAGTGTGACGGAGCTACACTATACAAAATGCAGCCCTGTTCATGGAGTTCAGGATAATCTCTTTCAGTGGTGGACTGTTCAGAAGCTTATGGAAATCAAATGAGGGATTTGAGCATAGATTGTTGAAAGGGTCAGATGGTCATGCGTAGTTCAGTTATCAATTTACAACATTTATATTGCGATGTTCTGCCCAATCCGGGCCTCTGAGATAGCCAGCAATTGAAACAGCATAATAAAATAAATCTTAAAATCAATTAAAAGCAGATCTACATATGTAAAACAGGACAGCAAATTATAATACGTGTAGGGAGAGATCATTGAAAGAACAAAACAAAAGTCCAGTGGTACCTTAAAGAATAACATTTATTTTGATAAGAGTTTTCATGAAATGATGTTAGTCTCTAAGGTGTCCACAGGACTTTTGTTGTTATTCTGCTACGATAGATTAACACACTACCCCTTTGCAATCATTGAGAGGATGCCAGATGAAACAAAAAAACTCAGCCACAGGTCTTGGATGAATGACTGTCAAATAAAGAATTATTTTAAAAATGGAACTGAAAAGCCATTCATTCATATTGTGTGATGTAAGAGTTAAAATATATTCCCCAGAGGATACTCCGACCAGGGGACAAACAGCTGTTGGTGGTCCCTGGCCCCAAGGAGGGCCTGCCTAGCCTCGACTAGAGCCAGGGCCTTTTCGGTCCTGGCTCCCACCTGGTGGAATGCTCTGTCTTCTGAAATCAGGGCCTGGCAAGACCTAATATCCTTTCACCGGGCCTACGTTGTTCTGCCAGGCATTTAGCTGAGGCTGGGCCTCCGCTGGCCTGGAAAAAGGAGGTATAAATCTTAACCCTCCCTGTGAAGGCTGTCCACCATCCTGTTTTAAATGTGTTGTCTTTAATGTACGTGAATTTTTAAATTGTATTTTTAATATGTTGTTATCCGCCCTAACCCACTCGCAGGGAGGGCGGAACACAAATCTGAAATAAAGAAATAAATAATAAATAAAAGGAATCCCTAAAGAAAACACTGCTGTTGGTTCTTGATGGAAGCTAGTAATTTATTTCCAGTTCACCTCCTGTTTCCAGCATTTTTCACTAGAAGTGGATAGGTTGTGGAAGCTTGAGAATAAGCAGGATAAAATTTGAGTCCAGGGGACCAACCAAATTTTCCAGGGTGTCAGAATTCATGAACTTTAACTTGTGAAAGCTTATATTCTAGAAAACGAGTGCTCAGGCCCGCCTCTCCCGTTATGAACCCGCCCCCCCCCCCGCCAGCTTTGTTCATCTTTGCAGGGCTTCCTGGTGGTTCCCAATTCCAGGGCCTTTAAGGTTCCTCCCTCTGGAATGCTCTGTCAGAAGGCATTCGTGCCCAGCGGGACCTGTTGAAGTTTTGGAAACTCTGCAAGGCAGAACTATTCCGGCATGCTTTGGGCATTTCATATTCTTACTGTGAGCCAGAGCTGATTGCTGTACATTATATCTACCTGCAATTTTATGTTATCTGCAGGGTTTCATAGTCTGGGATTGGGACTAGAGCAGCTTTTTAAGTAGTTGTACTATGCCGTTTTATTGTGGCTTATTGAATATATTATGTTTTGTATTGGTTTAAAGTGAGGTAATTGTTGTGAACCACTTCGAGCTCTTAATTGAAGAGGAGCAATATAAAAACCAAATAAACAAATAAATAAAATGTTATTGGCCTTGAAGGTGCTACTGGACTGAAATGTTCTACTAAAGACTGATATGGCCACCCATGGCTTAGGGAGCCAACCGACTCTAGCCGTACCCTTCAGCCTGCCCCTTCTTGTGTTGGTGCCAGGGCCTGTGTTGGTGGACAGCCACAGCGGTGCTGTTCTGGCAGCCAGGAGTGGTATAGTGGCAACTCTGGCTTATGCTGGAATATCTCAGAGATACGCCTCATTGTCTCCCTCTATATTTTTGGCCCCCTTCCCATAGGATTGAGCTGTGCATACAGCAGTTCTTTGGTAATTGGAAAATGGTAATTGTTACACAGCTCCTTGAAAATTGCTTAATTTGCTGGAAATTGAAAAGTAACAGTTAGTACTTTTTTATTTCCTTGCCATGTGTTTGGATGCAATCCACTGGTACACCTGTTGGCATGTTAAGCTTGCAACTCTGTACGATCTTCTGTAGAAGCTGTTGCCATCGAACTGCGTGGGTCTTATTTTGAAGGAAAGCATAGACTGGGTAGGAGTGAAAAATGAAAATGATCTCTTGACACAACCCAAAATGCCAAGAACACCGATATGCGTATCCTGGCTGCAGTCTCTAACTTTTCTAGCCCCGACTCTGAGATGTTTTTCTCCGACTCTGCCGGTGTTAAGCAAGATCTCTGCTCCTGAAGTTCATTTTCATACGTAGCCGTGTCTCGTCTTGGGCTTAATAGCTGAGCTGTAATTCTGCTAAAGCAGTGTTCTCCGTCTCTCTTCCCTTAGGCGTCTGCGGTGTGCTTGCGAGCACCTGTCTCGGAATCCTTGTCTCGACTGCAGAGAGACCAGCTGCAAAAATTTGCACAGTACTTAATCAGCGAACTCCCCCAACAAGTAAGTGGAGATGACAGTGGGATACACCTCCCCTCACTCAAACTAGACAGGGGCGCTCTCTGTTTAATAATCCTCTTTTCCGAGAAGCAGCCTTGAGAACAGGGTAGAAAGTTTTCCCTAGTCCACACATTTCTGGTGCCACATTTTTCTAGCACAGCAATAGCCTCGGGCCTTTTTTGCACCCAGTATGCAATATATTAAAGAGTCCAGTAGCACCTTTAAGACTAACCAACTTTATTGTAGCATACGCTTTCGAAAGCCGCAGCTCTCTTAGTCTCTCCATGCATCTGACGAAGAGAGCTGTGGTTCTCGAAAGCTTATGCTACAATAAGGTTAGTCTTAAAGGTGCTGCTTGGACTCTTTGCTATTTTGCAACTACAGACTAACACTGCTAATTCCTCTGGATCTGTGTGCAATATGAAATCACTATGCATTCGGATGACTTGCTCTTTGGCAAAGAAAAGCGTGCTAGCAAGTTGCCTTTCAGCAGAGGGCCCCCCCCCCCCCCACGTTTAACATCTGTACCCTATCCCTAAATGTGTACACCCAGCAGAGTGAGAAAAGTAAGCAGGCAGGAGACGGTCAACCTTGCTGAGGTTTTGGAGCTTGATTCACACGGAAGGACTTCTTACTTGGGATGTGCGCGGCATCTCTCAGAGAGGTTCTGCTGGTTGAGGTAGCCTACTTTTTTTAAAAGACCCCAAGTGTTTAAAAATGCTGCTCAGATTAGAAGCTCAGCAGTGCCCATATGTTTCCAAAAGAACATGGTAGGCTAATGACCCAAAATAACAAAGTGTTAGGCTGGAAGCGTGGAGTGTTTCCTCTTCATTTCTAAAAGGCTGAGGTGAACTCGGGGAGCTTCTGGACCCTCTGCTATCCTGTTACGTAGGCAGCTGCCAGATTGGGCTATGAGATGTAAATTCACTTGGCCTCCTCATCCAAGGATGGGTACAGTTGCATTAGCAAGCATCTTTTAATAATACGAGTGGCAACAGGAATAATGACACTGTTACGGATGTAAGGTAGCTTTCTATACGGTACTGGTGTGTACATTCAGTTGTGGGTAGTGGGTGCTGGAATATTGGCGTGGAAGAGCAGTTGTGTCCTTTCTTTCCTCCACTCCCGTGCGAACCAGAGTGCTGAGGCCCAGTTTATAAGATTTCTTTCTTCCCCTTCTGCGTGATCCGATCCAGGGCACAGGACCTGGCTCATATTTGCACCACATTGTCTTTTGGCTGAACGTGTGCGCCAGAGCGAAGACTGCAGTCCACACTAAGGCAACCTGCTGTCACAGAGTTGGGGAATAATGATGTAATCTTCTTCCCCAGAGCAGCCTAGCCCAGGGAATGATTCTTGCATGGACAAATAATTGCAGGTGTCTGGGCCGAGGTAACCATTTCCCCAGGCGCTTGTTATTGCTGAATATTTATTGTCCCGGCAAGCTCTCGTGCAGTTACAGTTGCCTCCTACCCCTTTGTTTACAAAATTGAGTGTAAATGGCCAAATTATATAGTGAAGGGGTCCTAAAGGGGTGGGGAATGCTAATTTTTTAAAACCCTGCTGGATGTTAAAGCCTGAATGTGTATAAAGTGCCATCAAGTCGCAGCTGACTTATGGCTACCCTGTAGGGTTTTCAAGGCAGGAGATGAACAGAGACGGTTTGCCACCCTGGACTTCTTGGCTGACCCATACAAGTACTAACCAAGGCCAACCCTGCTTAGTTTCTGAGATCTGATGAGATCAGGTAATTTTAATGTGGAGGTGTATTAGTGCGTTCTAAGAGAGCTGAGGCTCAGAGCATTTGGGGCTCTGAAAGTTAAAACCACCACCTGGAATTGCATTTGAAAAGGAACAGGGAACTGACAGAGTTGCTTCTGTGTGGGTCTTGCACAATGTCTTCATCCCGTGTTAGATAGGAACTGGTTTGCTGAATATTGTTTCTACTCAAGCATCTCAGTTCCTTTTGAGGACATCCCCATGAAAAAGTTGTCTTGGTAGCCTTAACTCCAGGATCTTTCCTACTGTGTTTCTTCTTGGGCAATATATATGCAGCTGTTAACTCCTTTACCCCCTCTCACTAGATGTCCTTTAAAATTATTTTTCCACATGGGGTAGTAAATATATCCACAAACAAGCCCCATGTAACCTTCCTACCCATCTCTTCCCCACCCTATTCCCCAACTGTAATGACTGCCTGGTGCTTACACCAACATAGTCCATCAACAAGAAAGTAAGAGAAAAGGAAAAAGAGAAAGGAAGCAAGCTTGCACACACAGCCAGTAGAGAGCATACTTAAAAAAATAGAAGTCTTTTTGTCTGGTATTTTTGAACAGTGTGCCAATCACTACTTGGCTGAGAAAATGCATTTTCCAGCTGTTTGTGTTGAATGGAAGGGCAGTTGCATCAGCACCTACTGGCCAGCGTATGTGACCACCCAATTCACCGTGTACCATTTGCAAAACTCTGAAAGGTTTCAAAGAGGTGTACTCCAGCACTGTACAGTGCATACCAGGAGCCCTTTAGAAAGCCAGGAAACTGAGGAACTCAACCTGCACTGCTCCCCCTGGGGCGACAGTATGCTGTTTCATAGACCTCCCAGACTATTCTCTCCCTTATGGTCTTCAGTGCTGATCTCTTCCTTACTTCCGAACAGCAGTGTGGCTTGCATCAAGACTGTTTTTGTTGCCCTCTTCTTTACTTTGCTGAGGAGGGGATATTGTGCCACTGTCTCTGGAGCAGCTATGATTGTAGTGCACACCGAAAACATGCGGTAAGGTGATGTGGAGTAGATACAGGTGTGGAGGAAATCCATAGATAGACAGCAGCCCCTCCATGATTTTGAGGATTGTATGTTTCAAAGAAGCACTAGAAATTTAAAAAGATCTTTAACATCAAACCTTTGTTAGCAGAAAAGGCTAATGGTTTACACCTTTTCTTTTCCAGGATGCAGATTTATTATTTAAAAGACATTACTTTTTTTCTTTGGTCTTAGATACTTCCAACGGCTCAGCGTCTACTGGATGAGCTGCTGTCCTCTCAGTCAACTGCCATCAACACTGTTTGTGGGGCACCAGGTAATGGTGGAAGGGTTTTTTTTTTAATTTAAATAATAGCACTTCAAGACACAAAGTAAACCTTGCCATTGAGTGTTTGGTGTAGATCTGGTGTGGTATAGCGGTTAGAGTGTCAGACTAGGATCTGGGGGACCCAGGTTTGAAGACCCACTCTGCCGTGGAAGCTTGCTGGGTGACCTTGGGACAGTTTCACATTGTTAGCCAAACTTACCGCACAGGATTGTTGTAAGGATAAAATGGAGGAGAGGATAACAATGTAAACTGCTTTGAATTTCTCACTCAGGAGTAGGGGCGTACATTAAAAAAAATCAGTATAATTGGACCACAGTATCTGGAATATCATATATATTTGGTATTACTGATACATCAGTCCAAGAATACAGGTATAATTCTCAGATCAAGGTTTTACTTGGGAATCCAAATATACTTGGTCCCAGGGCTTTTTTTCAGCCGGAACGCGATGGAATGGAGTTCTGGAACCTCTTGAAAATGGTCACATGGCTGGTGGCTCCGCCCCCTGATCTTCAGACAGAGAGGAGTTTAGATTGCCCTCCACACCGCCGAGCGGTTTGGAGGGCAATCTAAACTCCCCTCTGTCTGGAGATGAGGGGGCGGGGCCACCAGCCGTGTGACCATTTTCTCCAATGGAAACCCACTGAGTTCCACCACCCCTTTTCCCAGAAAAAAAGCCCTGCTTGGCTCCATTATTCCCTGTGGGGGAATATATCTGAGAAGGAATGGGTGGAGGGCACTTATCGTGCAAATTCCACCAAAATTGCAGCGAACCTATCCCTTCCTATCACTTCAAACCTTTGAAGTTTCAAGAAGATTGGATCAAGGGCCCAGTTCTATGGATCCCTGGACAAGGTGCCCCCACCCACTTTCCATTGTTTCCTATGGGGGGGAAATTGGGGCAAAGAAAACTTAACCCAACACAGAGGGGCAACCACTGGCCAAAAGCCAATCCCAATCAAGCTGAACCAACAAAGTCCAGCAGAACCAACACCAAACCAAAGAATCCCATTAGAACTGATGCCAAACTAGAGAATCACAGCAGACCTAAAGTGAAGCAAGGAACATACCCAGTAGCTGTCACAGAATCCAGGCAGAAGCCAGGGTCAATGTGTAACACCACAGAATAGGACCAAGTACCATCACATCGACCACACAGTAACAGAGCCACCAAGCTGGCACAAGCACAGCCAGTCACCCGGCAATGGCAAACGGGAATGAACATTGACACAGTAAGTTGGTATAAGATCCCTCTCCCGAGGAAGGCCTCAAAGTGAGAAGGAGGGGTAATTTTGGGTGACCCAAGTTCTCTCTGCAGTCTACAAAGCCCACACTGTTACTCACTGGTCCAGAGGAGCCTTAGACCTGCAGCAGTTACCCTTTATCACTGGCCCTCCTGTTCCTTCCCACTCTTGTAAAGAAAAAAAAATTACACACGAACAGCACAACAGCATTCACCAGCTTCATTTTGGGGTGCCTCTGTGGTTTGGTTTCTGGTTGTTTTAAAACATTAGCCAGATAAGAGGGGTCCTCCGAGTGTAGAACACTCCAAAACTAATTACAAACCTCGAAGGTTATATATTAAATATATTTTGTAAATTTTTGTATTTTTGATTCTTACAAAAGTGCAAGTGCTCAAACATGATAAATATTCTACAATAAATATACTACAATAAATATACAGCTAATAAACCTTCATAAATAATCATAAATATTCATCAAGCGTCCAATCCTTTCAGTCCACTTTGAATAATCAATTCCAGTTTCCAGAGTTGTAAACTGTATTTTCTCTGTTCTTGTTCTATTTCAAAGCTGTTAATATCTGTGTGGAGCTTGAAAACTATAAATATCTGTGTGGAGTATCCTCAGATGACAGCATTTCCTAGTAGTTACAGCTGAAAAATCTCCAAGATTGGGCTATGAAAACCTGTATGATCTTGTTCTTTGTTCTGTTTCAAAGCTGTTGATATTTGTTTGAAGTTTCAGAACTGTTCATATCCATACGGAATATCTTCACGCAACAACATTTCCAAGTGGTTAAAGCTGAGACCATCCCAAAATGGGCTGTAAGAACTCTTACAGCCCATTTTTCAGCTGTAACTACTAGGCAATGCTGTCATCCGAGGATACTCCAAATCAAAAATATAAAAATTTACAAAATATATTTAATATATAACCTTCGAGGTTTGTAATTTGTTTTGGAGTGTTTTAAAACATTGGCAGCATGGTCCATACTCTCTCTTACAACTCCAAATATTCCTGTTCCCGTGGCAAGAAAACATTTTTGGTGCCTCTTTTCTCAATTTTCTGCACAGAATTGTGCCGGGGTCCAATGGATGTTTTGGCTGGGCTGTTTTTTTGGGGTGGGGGGAAAGAGGAGATTCCAAGTTGGAAATTTGGATTATATATAGTGTGCCAACTGGATAAACTGTCCTGCTGGTTTTTTACCTAAGTTTTAATTTGGGGGAAGAGCACTTGAAATTTGAAAAAGGCTGTCCCATCAAAGAATCCCTGTGATTGGCCAGACAACTAGAACTCCTCCAGTGCTGCATCCCATCGATCACTAACTCACTTCACCCAGCCTCCTGCCTCACTCCCCCCTCCCCACGTTACCTGAGGGGAAAAGACCTTGGGAAAACCAGAAGAGAGTAACCAGCCAACTTTAAACTAGCTGGCGTGGTGATTCCTGGATAAACCTCAATAATTTGGTATATTTGGGAACCCAGTATTCAGTATACCCAAATATATCCAGATATATTGAGGTATATAATTGGCTCAGTCATAGTGAATCACACACTCCTACTGAGGAGAAATGCAGTAAATAAATTCTGTGGTGTTTTCTTTCACGGTTTGTAAAGGAAGGGGAGTAAGAAGGCAAGAACTGGCATTCACAAAAGTAGTGCGGAGGGGAGAGTTGATTTTACTGAGGGCTGCTTTAATTTAATCTGCCATCAGCATATAGTATCGGCAGTGTTTAGTGTATTCCAAAAATCGTACTGGAGACGACAGCTTCATTTCTCCCTGCTCTTGGAAAAAATGTGACTTTTCCCCTCCCTTTAAGATCCCACAGCTGGTCCTTCCGCCTCAGATCAAAGCACCTGGTACTTGGATGAATCTACATTAAGTGACAACATAAAGAAAACCCTGCACAAATTTTGTGGTCCCTCTCCTGTTGTCTTTAGGTAAATTCTCTTTCTTTTCCCCTCAACAACTTGTAGAGATTTGCAAAGCTATGCCTACTGGTCACATATTATGGGCCTACCATGTACTTGGCAGCCTGCCAATTTCATCGCTCCCATGTACGGCAGCTGTGGGTGAGGTGCCGTACGTGGCTGTTGGGTTGTGTTTGAACTGGTAGTTTGCCAGTTCTTTTTTTCTTGATGGGAAAGTTGACACTTCTGTGGCTGCTCTTCTAGGCTATTGCTGTACTGGCATTGGCATTCCTCTGTCTTGTATTCATATCAAGCATTTGCCTAGACGATTGGCACAGCACAGCTCGTGTTGCTGTCGGTGGGGCCTAATGGTGATTGGTTGTTATTTCAGACATTGGCGCTTTGTTCTCCTAAATGGCTACAAGTGAGCCTGCCCCCCCTAAAAAAGCAAAAACCTGTGCTTTCTGAAAATTAGCATGCTAGAATCCTCCTCCCTATGTGCTGGGAATTTGTGGACACGCATGGGCTTGCATGCATAGGATCCCTGGAACCCTGTGAATCCCCTCCTGAAAGTTACAGTCCAGAAACAGGGTTACCACCTCATCTGCTATTTGGTGAGAATGAGACACTAGACATACTTTTCCCTAGATCTGTAAAATCTGAGGCTGCAGTTGATACATGTGGGCAGTAATGAAGGAATGATTTGCTACAGATTGAAACCTGGGGAGTTTATCAAGCAATTGCCGTTGGTTAACTCTAGTGGTTTTCAAAGGAAAATCTTTCGTAGAGAATTCCAAGGTCACTTAAACTTATCAAGCGTTCTTCAAGGAGAAGATTAGTAAGACTGTCTGAAAGACTTCCACCACAGCTGATATTCCTCTGCAGTGCATGACCATAAAAGACTGTTGGGTGTGTTCCTGAGGGCACACTCTGTTTATGTAGAGAAACGGAGGGCCTGAACTGCCCTGGACAGTGTCCCATGTGAATTTACTGTGCACCGTCAATGCTTGCATTGAGACTCTTCTGCCAGCGTTTTTTGGAAGATAAGTTTGCTCAAAACACTTTCCCTGGAGGCGCAAGTGTGGAAGCAGAAAAGCTTTCACATTAGAACAGAGTTTGCAGTACTAGAAGAGACTATGCTCTCTAGATATCAAAAGACTGAATACGTTCTTAAAGAACCTTTATAGGTGAGATTCTTAGTGCACTGCCAGCAAATTATTTCGCCAAAGAGGCTGTAGCTGCAACCAAAGCATCTGGGGTAGAGTTTTATCCATTTAAAATGGTTGTATTTCTGGCTTGCCCCTGCAACTTGTTTGCAGCAACACTGGTACAATGCTCAAAAATGTTTTCTTTTGGTTCATGTTCTTACTGTGAAATATGTCATGCCTCTTAATGTGAGTGGATTGCAGCTGGTGCTTAGTCAGGGTTCAGTGGCCACACCGTTCAATTCGGTTTTATTATTACAATCCAAGATCAAAATTCAGATCAGCATATACAGTAATATATAACAAGCACATTAATTCCAAATCTAAACATACTTTAAGGATCAAATACAACCATGTACTGAAATGAATAAAATCATTAAAAAAAATTAAATTATCTTAAAAGAAGTTATAACATTCCGCCTGATTAAACTAGCCAGGGCGCAGAATCTTGCTACCTTGGCAGTATTTTCATTGCAGCTAAAAGGAGAGCCATACTGTCTGCCTCTCTTTGTAAAAATGGGAATAATATTTATACTTTCGGGACAAACAAAAGGAAACATTTCTTTGCATGACGAGTGATTAAAATGTGGAATTCACTGTCAGAGAATGTAGCGAGAGCCGCAGGCAGAGAAAGCTTTAAAGAAGGGATTAGATAGATTTGTGGAGGACCAGTCTTATCAGTGGCTCCTAGCCGCGGTGACTAAAGGTAATCTTTGCATTCAGAAGCGGTGAACCTCCGAATACCAGTGCCAGGAGGCAAATTCAGGGGAGGGCCTTAGCCTGTATGCCCTGTTGTTGATCCTCTGTAGCAACTGGTTGGCCACTGTGTGAGACAGGATGCTGGACTGGATGATCTGCAGTTCTGATCCATCAGGGCTGTTGTTATGTTCTTACACTCACCGATTTTGTTGAACAAAAGGGTGGATCAGATGACAAATTTGTCCGCATCTAGCATTTCAGAAATGGTTATTCTGCTCCCGTATGTTACCTGCTTTCATTCTCAGTGATGTGAACTCCATGTACCTCTCCTCCACGGAACCCCCAGCCGCTGCGGAGTGGGCCTGCCTCTTGCGCCCCCTGCGAGGGAGGGAACCGGAAGGCATATGGAACTTGCTCTCTATTGTTCGGGAGATGTTCAAGAGACGGGATACCAATGCGGCCCCTCTTTTGGAAATCCTAACAGACCAGTGCCTGACGTATGAACAGGTACTTGAAACGTTGGGGAAGGGGGTGGGTGGGGAGAAGGCAGTATGGTTATTCAAGAAGTCCTAGGAGGTTGGGGAGAGGGAATTGTCACCACGTATTTCTTGGCCTGACCGAGAACTTTCTACAGAAAGTACCGCTACTGTATTTCATTTTGTTCCCTTCTAGCTAAAGGGAAGCTTTTCCTTTGTTTCATGGGTGTTAAGGGTGGAAGTGTGTGCCTCTCATGTGTCTGCATCCTTCTCTATAGATAACGGGCTGGTGGTACAGCGTGAGGACATCCGCATCCCACAGCAGTGCCAGTGGGCACACTGGTCGCAGTAACGGTCAATCAGAAGTGGCTGCTCATGCGTGTGCAAGCATGTGCGATGAGATGGTGGTTCTCTGGAGGCTGGCCGTCTTGGACCCCACCATCAGTCCTCATAGGTAGGCCACAGGGCAAACGGTCCTTTAGGGAGCAGCAAAGGGCAGTCAGCCAGTCCATGAACAAAGATTCTCCCCCCCCCTTTTTAATGTGTTATAACACTTCTACCTGTCCGTATGCTCGAGGCACTTACACAGTGGAATTGATGGGAGTGACCTTGCGCTTGTCATGGTTCCACTGGTTCCATTGTAGCCGTGGTCTGTGTAGCTAATGGCCTGTGTTCATTCCTAACTCTTTTACTAGACCAACAGCAGGGATGGCTAGGGTTTGCCCATCACTCAGGCTTTTGCTGCCGAGACAAGAAGATTGTTTTAGTCTGTGAGGAATGGGACCTGTTGTGGTTCTAATCAGGATCTTGAAAACCACTCAAATGGTAGATTAGTGCGCAACTTCCTCGAATACGAGGTCAGAGAGGTGGTGAATGGTCAGCTGTCAATGAACGGAAGCATTGTCTCTGGCTCACCTGTGCCTTTTTCTTTCCTCCTCCTCCTCTTCTGCGATGCCAGGCGAAGGGACATGTGTACGCAGCTACGGCTGTGGCAGCTGAAGGTCATAGACAACGTCAAAAGGGGGCAGCACAAGAAATCCCTGGAGAAGTTGTTCCAGGGGTTCAAGCCAGCTGTGGAAGCATGCTATTTCAACTGGGAGGAGGCCTATCCCATCCCAGGCATCACGTACAGCAGCGCTGACAAGAAGAACTCTTTTTGTTGGGTGAAAGCCATCCAGCAAAGGAACTGTCGGCCACAGTGTGCAGAAGCCTTCTGTGAGGTAGGGAGAGCGCATGGGCAGGAGATGACGGGGACGTGCCTGCAGTTAGGGGACAGGTCCCGCCCCTCTTCTCAGGAGCCAGCAGTACGCCCGAAAGAGCTCATCGGGAAGCGGAAAGTTGTCCCCGAAGGCCCTCAGCGTGTTCTGAGGCGCCTTTCAGCAGAAGGCGATAAGACTGCGTACAAGCCGGCTGTGAACAAGGGCAAGCTTCCGGCGGGGAAGAGCTTGGCCAGCAAGCACAGCGGGAAGCGTCGAATGAGCAGCGAGGACAGCTCTTTGGAACCCGATCTGGCCGAGATGACTTTGGATGACAGCAGCTTGGCTCTCGGGGCAGAGGCCAGCAACACGTTCAGCTTCCCAGAGAGCCCTTTGAGCAGGAGCTACAGGGATACCTTCGAGGATGACGGTGGAGTGTATTTCTCAGAAGCGGCTGAGCCTGCCCTCAGGAGCAGTCCGTCCGCCAAGAAAGCCCCAAAGGACCCTGTGGGAGAGACGGGTAGCGGGGACGACGACTTCCCTTGCCCAGACGAGAATGGCGGTGGGGTGAGTCTGAAACCTAAAGAAGTGGGGGAGAATGGTGCGGCTGGAGGAGAAGAGGACGATGATGACTATCAGGTGTACTATCTGAACCCCCAGGAGATTGCGAAAGAAGAGGAGGAGAAGGCTGAGGGAGGGACAGAAGAAGAGCAGGACATCTTCGCTGGGATCAAGCCGCTGGAGCAGGAGAACCGGATGGAGGTGAGAGCAGACCCGTGTGTGTTTGTGTGCTTGTGTGTGTGTGAGAGAGAGAGAGACTCGATCCCAGGTCGTTGTGTCCTCGTTTGGACTTCGGCTGTCCCTGCAAATGCGTGTGGCTTCAGGGGAGTGTGAAAAACCAGCTTCCTACTTACCCACCCATACATGCAAGAGCAAATGTTGTTGGATCTGAGGGCAGACACAAAACCCACATGTTGACGTGGTGAAGGCAAAGTGAGGTGGGATCTCATTTCTTTGCCCCTCTCTACTTACAGATCCTCTTTGCCTGCGCGGAGGCCCTCTATGCCCACGGCTACAGCAACGAAGCCTGCCACCTGACGGTTGAGCTTGCCAAGGACTTGTTGGCCAACCCTCCGGACCTCAAGGTGGAGCAGCCCCCAACCAAGGTCTGTTGGTGCCCGTTAAATGTTTAGGAGCTGTAGCCTCTGCGTTCGGCATGTCTGAACGGAGACTGAGAACATTGTTGCTGTGAGTCAGTCTCCATAATATTGCTTGTAATCCTTCTCACCTGTGCTAATCTGCTCTTAGAAATGAGTTCTTCATGAAAGTGCAATTTCTGTGACAGAACAGCTCCTAGTCCTACTTGCATATATTCATGTTTTTCGGAGTGTTATTTACTTGATCTCCCTTTGATTTTGGAGATTTCATTAGGAAAAACTTAACTTTTTTTTTAAACAATGAAAGCCAAGATTCCCGGGATGTTGAATTCTGTGCAGTTTTATGGAATCCCAGAATACCCCCCCCCAGTGCGTTTAAGATAGTCATTCTTATGATGATGCTTTGCAGAGTGGAGTTCTCTGCAGAACGATTCCTGCCAATCAGAGCGCTGCTTTACCTTTCTATTGGGAAAAAAGAACCCCTGCCCTCAAGTCATAGCTGATTTCTGGCGACCCCTGGTGGGATTTTCATGGCAAGAGATTAAGAGAGGTAGTTTGCCATTGCCTTCCTCTGCAACCCTGGTCTTGGTTGGAGGTCTCCCACCCAGTTACTAACCAAGGTCGACCCTGCTTAGCTTCTGAGATCTGACAAGATCAGACTCTCCTGAGCTATCCAAGTCAAGGCGCCATTTTATTAACAAATTACCTCCCCCCCCCCAAATTTGACCTTGTGTTAAATTTCCTTAAAGCATGTTCCTGTGGTGCATAAAATAATTCAGCCTTTCGTGGGTGGAGCTCTGGCTCCGTGGTAGAGCATCTGCTTGTCATGCAGAGAATCCTAGGTTCAATCTCCGGCATCTCCTGCTGAAAAGACCAGGCCATAGATGATGGGAGAGACCTCTTCATGAGCCCCTGGTGAATCGCTGCCATTCCGATTGGACAGTGCAGACCTTGATGGGCCAATGGGGCTCTACGGGAGCTGCCTGTGTTTATACTCCTTTGAACCCATCCGTGCAGCCTGTGAGAACAGTGCAGTCAAGGGAACTCTCTGCTGTTTGCTGCTAACTCCTGCATAGATCTGCATCATTTCATTTGTATGTTGGCAAAGAAAACCTTGAAATGTGAGAATCGCTGTTTATTCTTTACCTTTTTTTTCTGGACCTTGAGTGTGAACAAATTTCACACAGTGTTAGGTGCTCGCCATATTTTGTTAGCTTCCAGATCAGAGCACAGGGAGTTAGAAAAAGACAAGAAATGATGGTGACATTTTGTTCTTAGCAGTGTCCCATTTAGATTCTGGAAATACAGCTGGGAAAGAACAGTGTACTTCTTTGGACTTTGGGTCTGTCTTTAGATTCTCTGATGTTGTTATTGTCACCTGCTAGTTTCCTTTTCATTATAGGCTGTGCTGAGCCAGGCAAACTGCACAGGAATATGGGTGAGCTGCAGAATCCAAAGTGGGCCCTGAAGAAAAAGCCCCTTTATCCCACCCCGTCCTTACAAGTCCAACATTATGGAGGACACTAGGGCAGAGGCCAGACTACCCAGTTTTCCAAAAAGATGAATAGAAGTGTTTTATCAGAGGTTTAATGGAAGCCATTCACTAAATGCTAACTCTGCATTTAGCAAAGGAACAGAAATTGCCCTTAAACATCCCCTGACTAGATGTCGCTGGCTAGGATAGTACCAGAGCTTCAAATCATTTGGTTAAGACAGTGTACACAAAGGCAGAAGTATCGGGTCAAAGTTCAGAATTCATTCTGTTGAAAAGCTACGAGGTGATTGGTTCTCGGTTGGTTACCTCACAGCACTTGTGGGCTGAAGTCGTGCTGGCACTGGGTGCAGGGTTCAGCGGGCTGGATGGGGTGGGATAGATTGAATCAGCGTATCTCAAGAGCCTAAACTCAGTAGTACATACATTTCTGAAAGGCATCTTCCCCTAAGTTCATGTCTTTGGTATAAATGGGTATCCGAGGAAGAAAAAAGGAAAATCAGGCCTCCGGTGGACTGACATCCTTACTAGGCGCCTTGTCTGGCAAGGCCATTGAGTGTAAAGATCCTCACCAGTCTGGCCTCCCTAATAAGCCCCTTCCTGCCCAAGTGACTCTACCTGTTGTTATAGATTCTTGCTCTCTGAAATGCACTCTCTGTTGACTTAGCATTGGCATACGGTCAAGATGTGAGGTTATTTGTTAGGTAGGTAGATGAAAGTACAGAAAATCATACAAGTAAGGGAAGAGGCAGTAGGGTTTATAGAAGGACTACTGATGACTTGCAGGGTCTTTTAAGACTTTGGTGCCATATCCATCTGCCAAAGCGCAAGGGGTCAGATATTGGGAAGAATACATCTGTACTGCATTATCACAATGTAGGGACAAGAGAAAGCGGGTGTGCATGGAAAAAGTTCCGTTATTGAAGCTGAGCTAGGTTCTCTTTTCCCTTTTATAGCTCACATTGCCTGGAGTTCTCATTTGTAAAATTTAGGTTGAGCACCACGAGATTTGGGACACAACGAAAGCAAAAGCAATCGAAACGGTGGTGGTTCTAAATGTTACAGATAGCAAACTTTATGACGCTGGAATGTGGAGCTTTTCTTGTGCCGTGGTTCCATTTGTAAGGGTTTGAGGGTGGTTTTTCATAGAGCTTTTGTCTCTTCATCCTTCCACTCGGCAGGGAAAGAAGAATAAGGTGTCCACCAGCAAGCAGACATGGATGGCAACAAACACCTTATCTAAAGCAGCGTTCCTGCTTACTGTGCTCAGCGAACGACAGGAGTACCACAACCTGGCTTTCCAGATTGGCATGTTTGCTCTGGAGCTGCAGAGGCCGCCAGCCTCTACGAAGGCTTTGGAGGTATGTATGGCCGTTAAGATGGTTTTGGTCACATTTTCATTGTCGCCGCATTTTCATAGTTGCCGTAGTCTGACTCCAGTTCAGCTGCACCAAAGCAGCCTGTGGGGTGGGTTTTTATCTTCAGTGGACCTAGTCCAGAGTTCGGAATGGCAGCTGTTGTTCTAGGGCCCTATCAACGAAACCTGTCTCTTTTCTAAGAGGTGGGGGGCATTCTAGCTGGACAGTTGCTCTAAGTGTCATTCTGAGGTCTTGATTGGTTGAGAGTGTGCAAGGGAGTTTATCTCTGTTAAAAGATCTCGGGCAAAGGATTAAATCAGGGCTGCGCTGGGCATACAAAAGCATTAACCTGGAGAGGCCTACAGGGCTAATGCTGCTGTTCTTGCTAAATGAATATCTTTCCTCGCTGGCTGGCTCCTCAGTCTTCTTTTTCTTAATTTATATTTTATTCAATAATTTTTAAATTTTACAAATATTAACAAACAATAAACAAGCTTAGACACTTATTTATTTTATTCGATTTATGCCCTGCCCTCCTATCTCTTTAACAAGCATATATAGGTGTGCCGACAAAGTAATATACATTTATTACAAAATAATTATTTTATGTAAAGCTGTATAATACCATAAGAAGGAGTATATTAGCTCCATCAGTTCAATCAAAGATATGCCAACATATAAAAATATTTAATTTTGGGAGATGTTTGGCTTGTAGAATCGTTACTGGTTAAATATTCCAAAACTAGTTGAGCTAAATGATCTGAAAGCTTTTCC
Organism: Eublepharis macularius; assembly: GCF_028583425.1. Taxonomy (NCBI): domain Eukaryota; kingdom Metazoa; phylum Chordata; class Lepidosauria; order Squamata; family Eublepharidae; genus Eublepharis; species Eublepharis macularius. The sequence continues at coordinate 125,582,323 of NC_072795.1, read as the reverse complement.
ATTTATAAAATAGTCCCATAGACAGTCATACCAGTTTGAGATTGTGGGCAGAATGTTACATTTCCGTTTGGAGGCAATAACAGATTTGGCTATTGATAGTAGTGTTAAAATAAGGTTAATTATGATTTTTAATATTGGTAGATCGGGCCAGAGATTCAAGAGAATAACCTCTGGGGTTTTGGGTACCGTATAACCAGTAATAGATGCTATTGTTTTTGATCATATTGTCCCAGAAGTTTATTTTATATATTTGCAATACCACCAGCAATGCATAAAAGTTCCTAGTTCGTCACATTGCTTCCAGCAATCGGGAGAACATGTTTTACTTACATGGTGTAATTTATAGGTGTCATATACCGGAGTGTAAGGATTTTAACTGCATTTTGATATTAATAATCTTAGATGTGACATCTCAGACTTTTTGATACATTACTGCTGAGGAGAGGTAGTATCATTGCAGTAGTCTAACTATTGGATGGATTTCCCAAACACTCTGATTTTAGAGGCTATGTACAGGAGGAAGAAATTGTCTGTTTTATCTCCAAAGCTGGGGATTCCCTCACTGACTCCCACAAGCTATGAGGCAGCTTCCAACCATCAGCTATCTTCACTTAATATGAGATGATACCTCAGCCAGTTAGTCTTTGTGCATTGTTCAAAGCACCTTTGTGCTAGTCCTGTGATCCAGTGCCTTTGTATAGCGTAAAACAGGTTGTGTTCGCCTGGAAGGCCCCGATAGGTACATTCTCTAATTTGTATCTCAATCAGGTCAAGTTGGCCTACCAAGAGTCGGAGATTGTGGCCTTATTGAAGAAAATCCCGCTTGGCTCTAATGAGATGAACACTATTCGGGGAAGGGCTGAAGAGCTGAGGGAAGGAACCCTCTGTGACTATCGCCCTGTCTTGCCGCTCATGCTGGCCAGCTTCATATTCGATGTCCTGTGTACTCCAGGTAATGAATGCCACCAGAGGCATGTCGGAAGAGGAGAAATTATTAAATACCAACCTCTGCATGTGTGATGTATATAAATATGGACGAAACCAGCTCCTAGAACCCTGTTCGATAAACGGGCTCTTCTGCCTAAATCTTAGTGCGCACGTGTGTGTGTGTGTAGGGTCTGTTGTAATACTGGGGCAGCAGATGCCAGCAGAATCCATTATGCCCTCTTGCAGAAGTTTCCAGCTATGTGCCTGAGTGAGAAGGTCAAGGATAACAGTGGCTGAATCCTGCAGGGCTGGTTTAGATCCAGCTGTATCTTCTACAGAACAAACCCTCAGGCATAAGAGAACTGGACATACACTGAACCATAACCCACTGCTACATGGATTAGAAGCTTACAGCTCTTCTGTGTAAATTGGGGTCCTCAACATTTTTTGAGCCTGCGGTTGTTATTGGAATTTTGAGAACGGGTAGTTGGTGCCACCACAGACTGGCTGCTGGGGTGTGCGCGCAGCCAAACATAAAATGGGAGCAGGGGCCATTTGCAAAACATTGGGAGATCCCAATCTAAGCATCCTCCTATCAGAGAGACAGCTGTTTACAGATGTGGATGCTCCTTGCAGTCAAAAGTGGTATTTCCTTGGCTATTTGGAAGCATCTCATACTCCACTAAGGTGGAGGACGGCCACTCTTTGCTTTGGGGAAAAAATGCCTTTGTGGGGGTGGGGTTACAAGGACATGGGCAGCTGGGGAAAAATTGGCATGTATTACATTGGACATTTTTGGTATAAACAAAACATGGTTGTCTCTCCCTCGGTTGAGTTGAGGATCGTCCCTGAGCTTTTTGTCTAGTCTCAGGGGACTGTGTATCATGTCTGGGAGCTTCCTTGAGTTCTGACTCCTGCTTCCCACAAAGCTTCCAGCCCAGGTTGTGTCCAGGTAAATCACCAGATCTGATGCCTAGTTCTATGGTAGCCCTAACGTCATTAAGACAATTCTTACCCTGCAAAGGTGGCCAGTGATCTGGCCGTGGCTCAGCAGTAGAACCTCTGCTTCACATGCAGAAGGTCCCAGGTTCAGTTCTGGGCGTCTCCAGTTAAAAGGACCAGATGGTTTGTCTTCCTGAAACCCTGGAGAGCTACTGCCAGCCCGAGTAGACAGTACTGATCTCGATGGACCAAGGGTCAGATTCGGTGTAAGACAGCTTCATGCGTTCATCTCTCTCCTTCCCAGTGGTTTCTCCTACAGGATCCAGACCCCCGAGCCGCAATTGGAATAATGAAATGCCTGGAGATGAGGAGCTTGGCTTTGAGGCAGCGGTGGCAGCTCTCGGTAAGTAATGAGTTTCTCTTTCCTGTCGTTTGTGGATCAGGTTGCCTGGTCAGGCTATGGGTGCACATGCAGCCGAGTTCTCTAACACAGCTGCACCAGTTGTCTGGATTGCTTTGAGTTCATTCAAAGTCACCCATCATTCATCTTTCCTGTTTTCTGTACATTTTTTTGGCATTCTTTGCAGGCATGAAGACGACCGTGAGTGAAGCCGAGCACCCTCTGCTGTGTGAAGGCACGCGCAGGGAGAAGGGGGACCTGGCCTTGGCCCTGATGATCACCTACAAGGATGATCAGTCTAAGCTGAAAAAAGTAGGTCTCTTCGAATCTGGATTCGGTCTAGTGAGGTCTCTCCCCCCTGGACTAGCTTTGCTTACAAGCTTTCTCTGGAAATATGTACGCTTTATTCTTAGAGTTCATAACAGTGCCACACCTGTGGGAGAAGGTGCCCCCTGCTCCCTCCCCATTCCCCAAATTTATCCTTAGAAAGCAGCAAGGGACCTCGTTTTTAAGACCTGTATTATTTATTTGCTTCCTTCATTTATACTCTGCTTCTTTCCCCAGTGGGAAAGGACGGCACCGTGATCCGTTTTATCCTCAGAACCTGGTAAATTGGGTTAGGCTGGGACGGTATGGCTGGCCCAAGGTCATCCAGTGAGCTTCCATGGTCGAGTGGAGATTAGAACCCGGGTCTCCCAACATCCTAGTCCAACACTTCCATCACTACACCACACAGGCTTTCTATATGCATGCTGTGTATATGCGCTACGCTCGCTGTATGATGTCGGAATGCCTCGGAAGTTAAGGAGTGAGCCAGGAGGCACTGGAAACCCAGTTTGCCAGGCTTCCTGATAGTAGTTAATATTCATTGAGTGTCCAAGCCTTCCAGATTAAGACGCCGATTCCTCTCCACTGCTGAATACTCCCTTCCTTGCCAAGGGTAAATGTTGGTGAAAGGGGGACTAGTTGGGGACTGCTGCGCTGCTGACGTCATTATGAGCTGGGCCTTTACTTAAGGGGAAACTGTGGGCTGCTCTCCTAACGGGCTGTGGGGGGAGGCTCTTGTGTTTGGCCTGGCAAAGCCCCTCAGATATGAATTCCAGGGCTATCACTGGACATTCAAGAAGGTCACAAACCTTTCTTTTAGGAAAGGAGGAATAGTATGCATCAGCATGGCAGAGCTCTCCTTCCTCCGCTGTGCTTTTCCACAGTGTCTGGACCTGTGTTTTTCTTTCCCTCCCTTCGCCTCCTGAGAACTTCCCTTTAAAGATGCCGATTTTCCACATTCCTCCCGTTCTTTCTTTTAAAGATCTTGGACAAGCTGTTAGACAGGGAGAGTCAAACACACAAGCCTCAGACTCTAAGCTCCTTCTACTCATCCAGCAAGCCAACGGTAGCCAATCAGAAGTCTCCTTCCAAGCATGCTACCCAATCAGCTGCACCCATTCAGCATCTCCCAGGGGCGTCCGTTGCACAACAAGCAGGGGTGGCAACTGCCGTCCAGAGCAGCCCTTCGGAACCCTTCCTGGAGAAGACTGCCCAAGGTACTGTCTCCTATTCCGTGGGATGGCAAAGGCCAAGTGGTTCTCTCAGTTTTTTCCTTAGTTATCTGGGCATTTGCTTCAGTCTCACCTATTTTTGAAACCTCTTCTGAACTTCTTTCCCCTCAAAAGTGTTAAAATGTAATGATTCCACATAGACCTGTGTTGTGCTTCCACATAGGAACATAAACAAGTGACCTGAATGCTCCTTACCTTCAGGGGAACCCTCTTCAGATCGGAGGGTGCGTTTCCCATTTCTCTTTCTCCCGTCTTCTGAGAAAGTAGTATCAGAACCTTTGGAATGCTTCCTGTTCTGCCTTAAATAATTCAATGGGGGCAGAATGTCCAGCTTTGAAATTCCTTCTGTTTTCTGTTTTCCGGTTGTTTTGTTTAACTTGCTCTTCCTTAATTCCGCAGAGAACCCTCAGAGATCCCCTTGTGACCCACCTGTGGAATCCAGTGTCTTGAAACAAGAAGGAAAAGTTCCCAGCCGTTTGGCCCTGGGAAACAGAGGCGGCTATAATGGCCGGTGCTGGGGTTCACCAGTCAGGCAGAAAAAGAAACATACTGGTAAGTTTAGGGTTTACTTACCTGTTGCCCTACTCGGCTTGCTCAGCTCTTCAAAGGCACTTGTATTTTGAAGATCTCTCTTGTTTTTTCTGTAGGGACTGATCTGGTGAATGTGTGCAAATATTAGCAGTTGGATCAATGTACTGATTAGAGTTTATTCTGAATTTTAGGATGCGAAACAGCATGTGCCTCCTGTAATGAGTCTTTTCTTCACAGACTGAGGCCGATTCCGCACATGCACTTTCAATGCACTTTATCAATTGTTTGAGGTGGATTTTTTGTTCCGCGCACAAAAAAATCCATTCCAAATGATCTATAAAGAGGATTGGAAGTGCATTATCCAACATATGCGGAATCACTCTCACTTGGCTTTCTTTACCCACCTCCAGGGCTTTTTTTCAGCTGGAACGTGGTGAAACGGAGGTCCGGAACCTCTTGAAAATGGTCACATGGCTGGTGGCCCTGCCCCCTGATATCCAGACAGAGGGGAGTTTAGATTGTTTAGATAGATCTAAACTCCCCTCTCTCTGGAGATCAGGGGCGGGGCCACCAGCCATGTGACCATTTTCTCCAAGGGCAACCCACTGAGTTCCACTACCTCTTTTCCCAGAAAAAAAGCCCTGCCCACCATTGTGTAACCAGCTTTGAATAGTAACTAGTCCCTCCCATAGTGCTTGAGAGCCCTTAAAACAGGCAGTTGAGCTGCTAAAATTTTGTGTTTAAATTTTCTTTCAGGTTCATCGTTATTTTTTTTTTGTTTTGAATATCTGAACTGGAACTGAACTGATGATAATCTTTAAAAATAATTTGGTTTAACTATTTTGGTGGATCTTAATAGGGCTGGGCTATTACCTGGGTTTACATCCTGTAGAATTGTACAGCCATTTAATGTCCAATGGCTCATTCAAAACAACCCATATGGCAGCTCTGGCCATATGGTTTTTTAATTAATTTATTTAAAACATTTTCTGTGCTGTCTTTCTACCCATTCAGAGTCTCTGACCATAAGGAAAATATCTGATATTTGGGTGCAAGAGAAACCCATTCATGGGTCACTGAAAGCCACACATCCATGATAAGAGAAATATGTTGGACATACGCCTAAGGTGGCCCATGGGTACAGGTTCCCCATCCTCACAGGGCTGGAGGTTGCTTGGGACACATGGCCAAAGAACTTTGGCTTTCTTGTGTATTTAATAGTAGGAAGTGGAACAGGAACTGGTTGGTGTGTTTATTTCAAAGCAAGAGGAGGAAAAATTACTTCCATGAACCGTGAGAGCAGTATTGGGCAGGCCAGAGAGCCGTGAGTGGGTTTTGACACAGTTTTTGGCCATCAAACATAATGAGAATGATCAGAAGCCAGAGCCGGCCAGCCGACTGCTCCTTTCAGAAGAGGGGGAGTTTGACCTTCCCACCAGAGCAGAGCCTTCCCCGTGCGAAAGTGTGGTTGTCTTCCTTCTTTTCCTTTGATCACCTTGCATCAGGTGTGCACGATTTACTACAAGTTAGGTAGAAGGGTATTCTACCTAACTTCACTGGGGCTGGAGAAAGGGGAGATAGGGACAGACTATACATTAGCTGGACAGGACCAGGCGCTGTTTGGCTCTTTGTGTCCCAGAACCTTCTCATTGCACAATCACTACCTTGTTATTACGCAACTACATTGTTGAATGCTATGGGAATGCTGGCTCTTGAGCCGATTTATTTTCCTCTGTGCTTCTTACGTATGTATTAGCTGTTAAGCCCACTATATGAAATTGTAAACTGTGAAGGGAAAGGTGGCATATAAGTCTAGTACCTGAACAAAAGTGGGAGCCGCCCAGTTTGTGCCCTGTGCAGTTGAAGGCAGGCGGCCACCAGCCACAAACTGGAGCTTGCTAGGGGCTTCCCATGACGCCTGATATGCTTGGTTGTGACTTATTAAAAATGTTTGTAATTCTTAAAAAACGAGAGTGTAAAGCCCCCGGTGGCCAGAATGTGCTTTTGGTGTGCTGTGAATCTGGGGCGCACCTGCTGAGGCATCCTGTGTTTCAGGAATGGCTAGCATTGACAGCAGTGCCCCAGAAACCACCTCAGACAGCTCCCCGACCCTCAGCCGGCGGCCCCTGCGTGGCGGATGGGCGGCCACCTCCTGGGGCAGAGGACAGGACAGCGACAGCATCAGCAGCTCTTCCAGCGACTCATTAGGCTCATCTTCCTCCAGTGGAAGCCGGAGAGCCAGCGGAGGAGCACGTGCAAAGACTGTGGAAGTCGGCAGGTAGAAAAACTGTTGTCCATTTTACAAAGTTGGATACCCTTCTTGGAGTGGGCTTCCTAGGGCTGGTTGTATCGGAGGTTTCATGAGGAGGTTGTCCTGGCGAGAGATGGAGATGGTACTGGAGCCAGAAACTCAGCTGGTTAGCTTGGTTGTCTGCCCCCATCTCTTCTTTGCTGTTAGCTTCTTGCTCTGTAAACCCATCCAAGAATGCTTTCTTGAGTGAGCACTAAAGCCCCCCTTGGCAGAGAGCAAAGTAGCTGCACTCCCCCACCCCGTGGATCTCTCTCTCTCTCTCTCTCTCTCTCTCTCTCTCTCTCTCTCTCTCTCTCTCGGCAATATATAAGCCTTGGGACCTTCTCTTACTACCCCAAAATCGCCTTATCTGCATATAATTTCTGCACTGAGTTGAGATTTAAGTCCATCTTGTGCATCTCTCTTTTTTTTTGCCCCTTCCAGATACAAGGGCAGGAGGCCCGAAAGCCACGCCCCTCACGTCCCCAATCAGCCCTCAGAAGCGGCTGCGCACTTCTACTTTGAGCTGGCCAAGACGGTCCTCATCAAAGCCGGTGGCAACAGCAGCACCTCCATTTTCACCCACCCATCCTCCAGTGGCGGCCATCAAGGACCTCATCGCAACCTCCACCTCTGCGCCTTTGAAATTGGGCTCTATGCCCTAGGGCTGCACAACTTTGTCTCCCCCAACTGGCTCTCTCGAACGTACTCTTCCCATGTCTCTTGGATCACAGGTGAGGACAGTGTGCTTGGGGGCTCAGCGACAGCGGATACGTGCTTTTTGTCGGCAGTACCCGATATCTGTCATTGAAATCCTCATCCTTCCTGTTTAGCTGCCATTATAGTTTGGAAAAACTTTAGATGATGCTTGGCCATAGATTTGAAGGGCTCCAAGCTGCCATCAAGTCAGACTCCTGCCCTTATTGATTCTCTACACTTAACCTCCCAACTCCACCCCATCACAGAGGCCACAGTGTGTCACGCAGAGCACACCTAAGCATCTCAGGAAAGCCATGGCTATTCCAGTGCTGTGGATGGGAAATGGAAAGAGAGGGTTGCTGCTGTCACCTGTGAAGGTTTCACCCTAGACAGAAGTCATAATACTCCATTCCCTGGAGTGCTCTGGCTTGGATCCGATGCTTTGTCTCCACTTATGCCCCTCTTGGTCCACTGTAGAGAGGAGGGAGTCCTTGTTCCTTTTGTGCGGAGCACTTGTTGGCACATTGGGAGTCATTGGTCTTGCACAAATGGAAACGCCCGGCGGAAGAGTGCGCTCTGCAGCTCAGGCCTGCCTCCGCAACGGAGAAGGGTGTGCTGCATAAGCAGGAAGAAGTCCTGGGCTCCAAGGCACCGCTGGGCCAATCGCTGGGATGCCTGAGACAAACAGGTGGCTGGTAGGAAACAACAATAGTAACAAACTCCTGGCACAGGGTATATCAATCATGCATTACATATGTAATATCAATTTATGAAAAGTGCAATGTGCAATCGATTGTATATACTGATTCTTTGATTGCACTTATAGAACATTGCACTTTTCATAAATTGATATTACATCTGTAATGCGTGGTTGATATAGCCTGTGCCAGGAGTTTGTTACTATTAGTGAGCAGGACTAGTCCTAGGTTGCACCCTTTGGTTGTGTTGGTAGGAAACCATGCCGGCTGCCACTCTTCCTCAAAAGCCCCGTGGCTCTCTGCTTTTTTGATACTGGTAAGAGAGGCCGTTCCCAAGGGCTGCTGCTGGATGCAGGGCTGGGATAGTTACTCCCTTACGTGGTAGGCTTGGTAGGGGGGACAGAGCAAGTGAGAGAGAAGAATCCTGTCCTCAGTCCTCCACAGTGGGCAGCTGCCCTTGGCTTTCCCACATCCAAATAAAATGACAGCGCTCCGGCTCTCTTACATTGCCTTTCAGGTTGCCCACTTTTTCTGTAAATCTGGAAGGACCTGGGATTTTCTGACAGTGCCCCTGTGTGTCATTTTCACCGTTCCACCTTCCTCCCTCGGCCGAAATGAAGCTTTTGTTGTCTCTTGGTTCCCGGGGCAGCATTTAGAAACAGGGGCTGTTTTATGTAAGGAGAGGTTCTGTGGTGGCCCTACATGTGAAAGGGCTTTGGAGTATGCACCTGCCTTCTTAGCGCTGAAGCGAAATCCATCTGAGGCAGGAGTCAGGTGGGAAACTTGAGGGTCGGGGCCCCTGTCCTGCAGGAAGCCCTTGGGCCGTCTCCGGGAGGCTTGCCTTCAGGTCCCACCGTGGCCCCTGCAAGTTGTGTGCACTGTAGTTCCTGGTCTGTAAACTGACGACAATGCTGACATGCCTTCCCGGATGGTTGCCAGGATAAACAAGGTAGAGATTATACAGCTGTGTGCCCATTGCAACGCCTTTTTTCTTTTTAGTGTTTCAGTAACCAGCTCTTCTGCTCTGTCCATCTCGTTCGGAGCTTGAGAAAAGCAAGCGATACGCAGCATCTTGCCACAAGATGGGAAACGGCTTGTCTAGCAGGGAATCGCAGAGGAACTCCTTTCGTTGTCCCAGATGGCTTTCTTTGCAGCGGCCCAGCCACCCAATGGTACAACAGAAGCATTGCTAAAAAAAGCCTCCCTCTCTTCCTCCTAGGGCAAGCTATGGAGATTGGCAGTGCAGCCTTGAACATTTTGGTGGAATGCTGGGACGGGCATCTGACCCCGCCGGAGGTGGCGTCCTTGGCCGACAGAGCTTCCAGAGCGAGGGATTCCAACATGGTGCGTGCAGCCGCAGAGCTGGCGTTGAGCTGCTTACCACATGCCCACGCCTTGAACCCAAACGAGATCCAGAGAGCCTTGGTCCAGTGCAAGGAGCAGGTGAGCAATGCAGAGGCCTTTCTTGGCTCAGTTAGCCAGACCCCTCCCTGCGCACCTCTTGGGGAGAGAGGGCCGAAGCCCTTGGATATGCCGATGCCGGGAGCGTGTCTTCCAAGCTGACCTCTTCCTGTTCGCTTCCAGTTGTTTAGGGGTGGGCTGAGGTCTTCGTATAGCTCCATCATAGGTCACTGGGCGGTCCCTCCATGGTTTAGCATGCTCTGTTTTGGCGCTGCTTCACCTCCGTATCAGATTTCTGCTTGTTTTCAAATACTACACGACAAAAAGACACAGACTAAGTCCCCTGTCCCAAGAAGGTTAGAAGTTAAATTTCAACTGTGAAAAGAGAAGGGAAGGCAGGCAGTGGAGAATCGGCTTCCTTTTCTAACCATCTGTCATCTTTACCGCTGCAGGATAATCTAATGCTGGAAAAGGCTTGCATGGCAGTGGAGGAGGCGGCCAAAGGGGGAGGTGTTTACCCTGAAGTCCTCTTTGAAGTGGCTCACCAATGGTACTGGCTGTACGAACAAACCGTTGGCGGAACCCTCGCCCAGAGGGAAGGAGCCACAGGCTGCAGCGCCAGTGGTGCCCGGGCACCTTGTGAAGCCGTCCGCGGGCTGACGGATAACAGAGTGACTTCGGAGCCCACCACAGTGACCGTGGCGGCTGCGGTCACTGCCGCAGCAACAGTGGTGCCTGTGATCTCAGTGGGGTCAACGATCTACCAACAGCACACCATGGCAGGGCCGGCAATGGCTCATGCACATACCCAGGGGCTGCATCCCTACACCACACTCCAGACTCACATCCCATGCAACCCGCAATACATTGGGCACCCGATACAGCACATGCCACGCCCTGCTGTCTTCCCTGTGCCTGGTTCTGCTTATCCCCAAGTGAGTAATGTTTTGCATGCTAAGCATATAAAGCATCCAGTTTTTCTCCCCTGGTCCCTGTCTCTGCACTTAACACGGCTTAGAGGAATGAGTCAGTAGGGTGGCAAATTGAGTTCTTTTGATTACTGGCCTCAGCCTTGGGGATGGACCTGCGACCCATACTTTCAATTCAGACTGTCCCAAGTCTCCAGTTTAGGTTCTCAGGTTGTGTGGCTGGTATTCTCACTAACATTGAGAAAGACAGCTAGCAGGATTCCGAAGACATGCCCTGTGCTTGGCTGCATGAAGGTCTGAGAGCGGTTTTGACCCAGAAGGTCAAGAAAAGTCATAAACAGTTCAGACAAAAAGTTTTAATGAGCCAGCTCTGTGTGGGTGTGGAGGAGTGAATTCTGTGGGGTCCTCCCTTGGGAACTTGTGTTTGATGCTGCAACTTGAAAGCCTGCTAACATGAACCTGTAAAAGGAATGTGTGTCCTCTTTCTATTCCAGGGTGTTGTAGAGGGACCCAGGCAAGCTGAATGGCGATTGAGCAGCTGTCTCATATTCCTTTATTTTAAAAAAAAATGGTTTCATATGTTCCCCAATGAGCATGAGAACCTTTTAGGACTGGTTTGTTTTGTTTGGGGGGCAGTTACTCGCTCTCCAGACTGTGACCATTCCCTCTTCCTTTCCAGGGTGTCCATCCAGCATTCATTGGGGCACAGTACCCATATTCGGTAACCACCCCCTCCTTGGCAGCTACAGCTGTGTCGTTCCCAGGAGTGCCTGTCCCCTCCATGACGCAGATTGCAGTACATCCCTACCATGCCGAGACGGGGCTTTCGCTGTCTTCTAATGTCGCAAGTGAGTGTTCTCTGTTGTTTCTCTCCTGTGAAAGATAAGCGGAAGGAAAAGGCGGCATCTCAGTTCAGTTTGATGTCTGGCTTTGCCTGGCTCCGCAGTCTTCATTGTCTGCTCTTCCTGGAACAGGACGAGTTTTGTACTGCTGTAAGTATTTACGTGCAAGACGAAGTTTGTCTCAAGCCAGTTCCCTTTGTGGCCCTGATTGGGCAGAAAGACAGGATAAAAATATTGTAAATAAATAAATACATATTCCCTAGCATTGTTGTGTGACCCTGTTTCATTTTTTCAAACAGATCTTTAAATTTTTTTAAAAAAATTATTATTTTATTAGTGTGAAATAGAAAAAATAAAAAAGCAAATAGTAGAAAATAAAAAAGCAAACCGTAGGAAAAAAAAAGAATGCTGGCTACAAAAACGCTATTGGCAAATCTATACATAGATGTCTATAAAAGATTTCCAGATATCTAAATATAAATCCATACACAATTGCCTTCTATATCTGATATGTTCAAATGTTGATAAGTTTAATAAGGCCTTCAATCCAGTGGCTTTTGTCTTTCCAGTTATGAAGTCTTTTAGCAAGGACATGGAGGGTCCATTTCTGTTGACCATTGGTTAGATTCCAAGAGACATCAAATAGTTTAACAGTACATTAACATTCTCAAAAATAAATGAGTTTTCTAACACAAAATTAATATGACTAATAACTTCCTCCCCAAAGAGCGGAATGACTAAACACATCCAGAGCACATGCTTAAGAGATGCATTTTGTGAATTACGGTTAGATACCGTGCTTAAACCTTTAGTAAAAAGATGCTGTGGTATCCAATGTACCCTAAACATAATTTTTTGCTGAGTAAGTTGCAGCTTAAGATTCATAGTAGCAACAGGTATAGACTTAATTATCTCATTTCTTTAGCAAAACTGGATGCTCCAGGTCATTATTCCATTAATTTCTAAGGCTCTGTGTATCATATTTATTAAAGAACCTCAAATATTTACATACAAATATTATAGATTTTGCTTTCTGTATTGATTCAATAAGAATCAAGTGGGGGTGATTCTGAAGCACTCAAAGCTGCCAGGCCATATTTGAACACCAACAAATGTTGCAATTGTAAATATTACCATTCAGCAGAAGTTGGCAAATCATATTTAGACCTCAGTTGAAAAAATGGTAAGAACTCATCGTTCTTACCTATCAGTTGATCCAAAATAAAAATTCCCTTATCTGCCCAAGCCTTCCATAAGAAAGATTTCTTCCCAATGTTTAAGTCTGGATTTGACTATAATGTTAGTTTAGCATGTGAAAATGGGTCGAATTGGTATTGCCATGATATTATACGTCATACTTCTCTAGTTGTAGAAATTATTGGAGGAACAAAATCCGTTTTAAGTAAACACTAATGCATTCCACTTGAAAAGTGGTTCCAAAAAAAAGGCCCCCAAAAAAGCCCAAGATGGATACTCCAGTGGAGGGGAAGGATTCCAATAATTTGTACAGGCTGACAAATCTGCCTGATGATAAGCGCTAAAGTCCAGAAGACCAAATCCTCCTACATTCATTGAAAGTTGCATCCTCTTTAAAGAAATCTTGGGTGTTGAACTCCACATACATTTCTGAAACAAAGCATTAATTTAATATATCAACAAGGTATATCAAAAGGGTTTGCATGCATAACATAAATAATTTGAGGTATAATATTCATTTTGAGTATATTTACTTTACTCCGTAATGACAGGTTTAGGGTTGCCCTGCTATCCAAATCCAAGGATGTATCTGAGATCAGTTTATTAAAATTCAATGAAATCATGTCTTTAATATTACTTGGGATCAATATTCTAAGATAAGTGATAGCATCTGGGCACCATTGAAAATGTCCCTCGGTAATTTTACTCTGTGATACATTGTCTCCCAATAGCATCAATTCTGATTTTGTCCAATTAATTGAATAACCAAATCACCACAATTATTAATCAAACTCATTAATTTAGAAGCGGAAGACTGAAGTTCTGAAATAAATAATAAAAGATTGTCTGCTTATAGAATAATTTTAAATTCTAAATATTTACGTATAAAGCCGTGTACATTATTACTTTGTCTAATAGCACAAGCCAGAGGTTCCAGACATAAATAAAAAATTAGAAGAGAAAGAGGACAACCTGGCCTAGTACCTCTTTCAAGAAGGAACGGTGGAGAAAAAATACCATTGATCTGTACCCTAGATCTAGAGGATGAAAACAAAATTCTAATTCATTTCAAAAATTCATGAGGGAAGCCAAATTTGATTAATGTAGAGAAAATATATTTCCAATGTATTTCGTCAAATGCTTTTTCAACAGCGTGAAAGAATAGCAACGATCAGCTCTTTTTCTATTTACTGCAGTCAGATCAGAGATCAGTCTAACTTATCGGATCCTTGCCTTTGTATAAATCCTAACTGGTCTACAATCACCAAGGTTCTAATAACCTTTTAAAGTCTGTTAGAAAGAATAATAGTGATTATTCTAGTGTCCACATTCATCAAAGAAATAGGTTGAAAATTTGCACATTGAATGTGGTATTTGCCTGGCTTTGGAATGACAGTAATATAAGCTTACACCATATTCGAAATTGTACAATTGATATTTTGGAATTAAAAAATCAGCAAAGGTTTTATACCGTTCAAGAAGGAACCTCTCTGGTCCTGAAGATATAAACCAGTGCTCATATTCATGATCACAGCTTTAATTTCATCCATATGCAAAGGCTCAACAAGTAGCTTTTGCTGAACCATATCTAAATATGGAAGATCAAGGTGAGAGAAAAATATTTCCAAGTCTTCTCTTGATGGTTCGTTGCCCTTAGTATACAATTTAGAGTAAAACTTTTGAAACAGCAAATTTATTTCAGAGGCGGAATGCATTACATTCACCTCATCCTCAATCATCCTATTATATAAAAGGCTTAAGCGTATTCAAGACAACTCACTTCCTACCCTGGTGCACCTCCAGAGGGCACTGCTGTGGAGGGAAGCACAGATGAGGCAGCCAGACCTCCAGAGAGCATGCTACGGTGGGAAACTCAGCCCGGATCAGGCGCGGAGAAGGTGGCAATGCTCGCCCCCTGCCTTCACCCAGCTGGGATCAGGAGCAAAGCAGGTGGCAATGCCCGCCACCCGCCTTCACCCAGCTGAGTTCAGGCGTGGAACAGGTGGCAATGCCCGCCCACCCTTTAAACAGCTGGGATCTGGTGCAGATCAGGGGGGTAATACCTGTCATCCATCTTCACCCAGCTGCAATAAGGAGTGGAGTAGGTGGCAAGGCCCGCTCCCTGCCATCATGCAGCTGGGATCAGGAATGGAGCAGGAGGCAATGCCCACCCCTCTTCACCCAACTCAGATCAGGAGCAAAGCAGGTGGCAGTGCCTGCTCTCCCCTTCACACAGTTGTGATCAGCAGTGGAGCAGATGGCAATGGCCGCACCCTGCCTTCACCCAGCTGGGGTCAGGCAGGAACAGGTGGCAATGCCTACCCTCCCTTCAACCAGCTGGGATCAGGAGCGGAGCAGGTGGAAATATCCACCCCCCTTCACTCAGCTGGGATCAAGAGTGAAGCAGGTGGCAATGCCCCCCTTTTTAACCAGCTGGGATCAGGACGAGCACGTGGAAATGTCTGCCCCCCTCACCCAGCTGGGATCAGGACCAGAGCACATGTCAATGTCCCCCCCCCTTTTCAAGTGGAGCAGAGCAGGTGGCAATGCCTGCCCCCCCCCTTCACCCAGCTGGGATCAAGAGTGGTGCAGGTGGCAATGCCCACTCCCTGCCTTCACCTGGCCAGGATCAAGCATGGATGCAATGCCCACTCCCCTCTTCACACGGAATCAGGAGCAAAGAAGGTGGCAATGCCTGCCCCCCTTCACCCAGCTGGGATCACGCATGAAGCAGGCAGCAATTGCCCGCACCTATTCACCTGGCCGGAATCAGGCATGGAGCAAGAGGCAATGCCCAGCCCCCTTTGCTCAGCCATGATCAGGAGCAGAGCAGGTGGCAATGCCCACCCCACCTTCACCCGGCTGGGATCAGACATGAAGAAGGTGGCAATGTCCGTCCCCCCTTCATGTGGCCGAGATCAAGCGTGGAGCAAGTGGCAATGCCCTTCCCCTGCCTTCAGCTGGCTGGGATCAGGAGCGGAGCAGGTGGAAGTGCATGCCCCCGCCTTCACCTGGCCGAGATCAGGTGCAGAGCAGGTTGCAATGCCCCCCCTTCACTCATCCAGGATCAGGTGCAGAGGAGGTGGCCATGCCCGCCTCCTTGCCTTCATCTGGCCGGGATCAGTGATGGAGGAGGAAGGAATGCCTGCTTGCCCGCTCTCCCCGTTCTAGAGCCCGTAGTATTTTTCCCCACAACGTGCTTTGTTGCTGATAGGAATATAATTCTTGTTCATTCGCTGCCTTAAACAATGGGCTAATAATCAGCCAGCTCGCTCTTCTCTTTCCCAGTATGACTGGTGCAAGCACATCAAAGCATGTTCTGCATTCATTGACAATATATTGTTCAACTCATATTTAACTTTCTGCAACTCTTGATAGAGATCTGGATTGGGAGATGTAGCAAACAGAGTTAATAAGTATTTCAACTTATTATTTCTTCCCTTTCTCTAAGCTTCCTCTTGTGAGACACATGCAATAATCCTCCTTCTAATAAAGGCTTCATAAATTTCCCATTCAGTTGCACGAGTATTTGCAGTTCCTTGGTTAATATTAAAATACTCTGCAAGTTGAGCTATCTTCTGTGTTTTCAAAATTTCATCATTGAGCAGAGAGCTGTTAAGACTCCATAAGCTTGGAGGTCTAACCCAATCAGGAAACTGGAGAACTAATGAAATAGGGGCATGATCATAAATAACAATTACATCTATATCACATGCTTTAAGGCATGAACGTTGCTGAAACAAGAAAATAATCTAATCTAAACCAGTTATAATGTAAAGAAGAAATAAAGGTATAGTCTCTGTCCTTTGGGTGTAACATGCGCCAGGGGTCAATCAAACTTAGTTCAGCCATATGGGCTTTAAGTGTAGCTCTCACCAATAAATGTTCCTTATGTGGGAATGTGCTTCGATCTAAAGTTATATTTAGTATTTCATTAAAATCTCCTCCCACTAACAAATAATCATATTTAAGATCTACCAAGATACTGAAACATTGATGGAATATATCTGGAGAATCCACATTTGCACATTTGGGTCATGTTCATTAATCAAAATAATAAAGTGACCTTTTGGGTCTATTATTGCTTCTTGTACCTGAAAAGAAACACGTTTATGTTTTAATATAACCACACCCTTAGATTGAGTGAACGTATCAGTAACATATAACTCTCCAATCCACTTTCTGTGCAGTTTGTTTTTATCCTTTGCCATTACATGAGTTTCTTGTAAAAAGACCACGTCAGCATTAAGATTTTTCAATTTGGAGATAGACTTTTTGCATTTGGTAGCGTCTCTCATGCCCTTAACATCCCATGATATCATCCTTAAATATTGTAAAAATATATTCTTTCAGTTTTGTACATTTTAATAATTCCCCTTGATTATTGTCTGGTGACTTGAGTTTTGCTAGCTGCAGTGCAACTCAAAAAGGTCCTGAGGGGGTGGGGAGGGAACTGTGTTTCCACCCATTGAACACTGGGGCCGGACCAGATTGGGGCAGGGCTGGTGAAACCCAGTGACTGTGCAATGCCCTTTTATGTGTCTCTTTGTTCTCTCCAGTAGGGAGCGTCCATGCGGGGTCAACGTTCCCAGCAATTCAAGGGACTTCTTTGACAAGCTTGTCTTCTCAGCCCACCTCCCTTGTTGCGGGGGGTTTCCCCTCGGAGGATGAGCAGCACAGCCAGCCCGTGAGCCCACAAGGACTGCACTACCTCCACTCTGCTTATCGAGTTGGTAAGGACAGTCTGTGGTCCTCTGGACAGGGAATTCAGGGCAGATCCCAACTGTGTGTGGATTCTCCGCTGTGATAGGATTTCCTGGGAAGGCACCGTAGTTCTGATGTGAGGTTTTGAGGCTGCCTAGTTTAGACAAGACTGTCTTAAGAATAATTTATATAGAATAATTTATAAATAGAAAAATTTACCAAGAAGGAGTCCTGGGGGGAGGAGGAACGCAGGGTTTATTCAAGAAAATCTTGGCCCAAGGGCCAGCTATACTCTAATCTGAAGAAGGGAGCTCTGACTCTTGAAAGCTTACACTCTGAAAATTGTGTTGGTCTCTAAGGTGCCACTGGACTCAAATCCTGCTGTTCTACTGCAGCCCAACATGGCTATCCACCTAAAACTACCATCCTCTAGAGGAAATGGTCTGCTGTGCTGTGAGGCTCCCAGGGTTGGAGTTAGTTGTGATGTCAAGAGCAGAAGCCAAAGGATTCGAGAGAGAAAGGTGCTCTCGGCACCTGGAGGGGAAAGTTATGGAGGATCTTGTGGTGAAGGAGCTTCCAGTTGGAAGCAGTGAGAAACAGAATATTTGTGTGTGGAGGATGAGCAGCCGGGGAGAAAGCAAAGGGGGCAGCCTCCCAATTCGGGCACAGAAAAATCTCTCGTGCCCAGAAATGCCGCCCTGCCACCCTGGCTAGCTCTCTTGTTCTTGCAGGCTCAAGAATGCAAGTAGGTGTCTCAAAACTTAGGCATATTCCGCATATAAAGTTGATCTATGCCGGCAAGTTTTCTATCCGTCTTACCCTTGTACAATTTGCACTGTTGGCAGAAAATATGATCAAGGCTAGAGTAGGGGTAGAAATCAAGGGCCCCAAAAGTGTTGTGTCTGTTTTTCTGTAGCCAGCCTCCCAAAGCGAGTTTTCTTTAATGGTGCTTGTGTGTAGCTCTTTGGTTAGGCAGGGGCCAGTCCTTGAGTCTTGGGTGGACAGGAGGAAATAACCAGTTCCCTATCCACCGAACTGTCCTATAGTCCACTCCACAGTCTTCCAGTTTGCCCATCAGAATGTTAAGCAATGGGCTTAAATTACATGCACAAAGGTACATGCACAAAGGCTGGATATTAGGAAAAACTTTTTCATGGTCAGAATAGTTCAAAAGTGGAATCAGCTGCCTAGGGAGGTGGTGAGCTCCCCCTCACTGGCAGTTTTCAAGAAGAGGCTGGATGAATATTTGTCAGAGATGCTTTAGGCTGATCCTGCACTGGGCAGGGGGTTGGACTAGATGGTCTGTATGGCCCCTTCCAACTCTATGATTCTATGAAATAACTTGCTTTGCCTGAAATGCTTTGCACGTGCGCCCTTTTTCCTGGCAGGGATGCTGGCCTTGGAGATGCTGGGTCGTAGAGCTCACAACGATCACCCCAACAACTTCTCGCGCAGCCCACCCTACACAGAAGATGTGAAATGGCTCCTGGGGTTAGCTGCCAAGTTAGGTAAGGCCCAAGACAGTGGAATACGTGTGGGTTGTGTTTGTGCGCACACACACCTTGGCTGTGGAATCCCTAGTGGTATGTTCTGCACTTTTATTTTTTCATGGAGTGTAACCATCACCCCTTTGCCCTCGTACATTAATAGCACCCGAGACCCCAAGATGCCAGCGAACTGCAGATACCATTCCAATATGCTTCTTGTTGTGGATCTAGAGCAAAAAAAATTTTTCATGTACAAAACTGAGGCCTGAATGTACTCCAGATAAGTGGGTATAGAAACATTTCAGATACATTTCAGATAGGTACAGCAAAAGCCAAACGAGGAGGGACCAAAAGTGAGCAGCCAAAGAGATTTTTTTAAGAGCTTGGTTGATAGCGTGAGCTGGATGCAAGCCAACACCAGTGGTGGGGAACTTGAGTGTGGCTTGTGCCGTTCGTTTAGCTGCATTCCGCCATGCTTTGTCAGAACAGCTGGGTAGGCTGCGCATCAGTTTGACCTTCTCAGAGTTGGGCCCAGCACAACAGCTAGGATGTGGTTTTGGACTTGGGTTTTTGGCTCTTGCTTTCAAGACACTTCTCCTCCCTACCTCCCCCCCCCGCCTTTTCTGCAGGTGTAAACTACGTGCATCAGTTCTGTGTTGGCGCAGCCAAGGGGGTCCTGAGCCCTTTTGTACTGCAAGAGATAATCATGGAAGCCCTGCAGAGGCTTAACCCTGCCCACGTCCACAACCACCTGCGAACGCCAGCCTTCCACCAGTTGGTACAGAGGTGCCAGCAGGCATACATACAGGTACACACGTGGCTTCCTTCCCCGTAGGTCAGGCTGTCTGCTTCACCAGGTTGTCGAGTCTTGTGAAAATGGTGCTATATTTCTGGAATTCTTCTTGCCACTTCTGAAAGTGTAGCCTTCACTGTCCAACCACAGCAATGATTGTGAAGTCTACTTGCTTAATGAGATACCCAATTAAACAGAACCAGATCTAGGGTGTGACAGTCAGTGTGGTATATCAGTAATTACAGCTTCCCTGTGCCTCTCAAAAGTCTGATGTCCTTTATGCTTCCTCCCCATTTCTATGAGGGTTGGCAAGTGGCTGTTCCTTCTTTATAGCTTTGCATCCACAGGGAGGCCCTTTTTCTTCAAGGGCTTCCCTTTGTTGTTCTTGCTCCCTTTCCCCCTTTTTTAAAGTAAACTGTGATACCTGGGCTACCTTGTCCTGGGGTCTGTTGACGTGGTGCCTCCATGCAGATAATCTAGGAGAATGAAACTGGTCAGAGGGCACGCGTGTGGAAAGGTGACCTTACTTCGGTGACCATTTTCCCCTTTCCCTCCCTTAAGTACATCCACCACCGGCTGATACACCTGACTCCGGCGGACTATGATGACTTTGTGAACGCCATTCGCAGCGCCAGAAGCGCCTTCTGCCTGACCCCCATGGGCATGATGCAGTTCAACGACATCCTCCAGAACCTGAAGCGCAGCAAACAGACCAAGGACCTGTGGCAAAGGGTCTCTCTGGAAATGACCACCTTTTCACCCTGATGGCTTTGGGGGGCCCAGCCACTGCCCTCTCCCTAGCTAGAGTTCTGTTCAAGACAGCCTTCCTTTACGGGGGGGGTCGTTTTTATTTTAGTTGTTGGAAACCACTGGTTTGATGTATTTATGCCATGACATTCCTCTTCCACGCAACTGTGGCTGAGCGCCACGTCCTTTCTTCTCTCCTCCCCAGCAGGTGGAGCCTAAAAAGCTGTTTTGTGAGTACAAGGAAGTGTGTGTGTGTGTGTGCGTGCGTGCGAGTGTGCGTGAGCGAATGGGGCTGAGGGAGGACCAGGCTGGTACTTCGTCAGTTCTTTAAGAGCCCCCATCCCGTTTGGAGGCGGCTTTACGAATGATCCACTCTGTGTGCCTGTGTGTGCGCATGTTTGGGGATAGGGTGGAGCCTGTCTTAAAATATTTATTTTGGCATTTATAAATATGTATACTACTTTCTATAAGATTCTAAAAAAAAAAAACCTCCTATCACGGGCCCAGAGAGGCAGAGTTTACTTTCTGTGCAGCTGGGGGCTCCTCCCTCGCCATTCCTTCCTGCAGCCCCCAACCAGCGGAGTTCAGGCTGGCGCTGGGGGAGCTGTAGGCCTGTGCGTCCCCTTTGTGTCGGATGAGCAAAAGCCCCACTTTGTACAGGGCTCCCCCAGGATAGCACTGAGCTGGCCGCTGCAGTTTTGTGGCTGCTCGAACGGCGGTCCCACAGCAGGCTTCCTCAGATGCTCTGACCATGGCGGTTCTGAGTTGTACAGTCACGTTCCCTTGGCTGGGATATTAACTCTCCTGTAATCAATTTCTTACTCCTTGTCTTAGTTTCCTGATTAAAACATCCATTTTCTTAGACAGACTCTTTACTCCTTAACTTCTGTTGAGTGTGCGGAGGTGCCGATAAAACGCAGAGCTGCCTTAAGAGCAACCTTTTCAAGCCAAGGGTCAGTACTGAAGCCGGCCCCTTTCCGGGTACCTGCACTCTTTGCCATCTGTTCTCACAGATCAGAGGAGGAGAGGGGGTTGGTTTGCTGCTCCTTCATCTATATGGGTTTCCCCTTCCCCATTAATGCAAACAATAGGAGAACTCTGCTGGGCCAGAACCAGGGCACACCCCGTTCAGAATGCTGTTTCCCGGAGAAGCTACAGGGCGGGAAGGCAAGGACTGTTGCCCTGGGCTGCCACCTTCCTCTCTGGACAGCCAGAAGTACCCTGCCTTTGAATCTGAAAGTCCCTTAGAGCTACCAACGCTAACAGGCAGGTGCTTCCGTTGTTTCAAAGCTTAATCCATGCTTGTCTTTCTTGTTCATGGTTTATTTTCATTTATATTTTCATGGGCAGCCAAAGAGTGCAGTCAGTGTGGGTAGAGCAGATGTAGGTAAAACAAAATATACCAAGAGGCCACCCTTTGGGGTACATGGTGCAGTTGCTGTGGCAGCCAGTCAGGGACCCAGTGAGGAAGGAGATGATGAAGGAATCCCCCAGCAAGCCCTCCTCTCCTCTTCCTGCACTAGCACGAGGGGTGTGTGTGGCGGGGAGGGGGCCGTTTCGTCCTTCTGTTTTTCCACTTTGGTTCGACAAGAACAATCTTGAAAAGCCATGGGTGGTAGGGGGCCATCTCCTGGATGTCTGTGGGGATTGTTTATTTACTTCACTACCTTCCCCATCCCCCCCAGCGGCAACACGAAACGGCTCACATCATTTCCCTTTTCTGCATTTTATCCTCACAACTACCCTGTGAGGTAGGCGAGGTTGAGAATTTGCCACTGGCCCAAAGTCACTCAGTGAGCTTTGACAGCAGACTGGGGATTCAGACCTGGGTCATGGACACTCGGACCACTATACCATGCTGGCTTTTGTGAGGTGGCTGCTGAAGCAGGAGCGAGCGGCCAGACTTGGGTGGGTTAAGCAAGTAGCACGGAATCAAGTCAGCTGGTGGTCACTGCCTGGCCCGGCCCTGATGCTTCCCTCAAAGGCCAAAGCAGCTTCAGGAAGGGCCCTGCCACCTCCCCCTGCCTTGTGCCGACAGAAACCAAGGCTGGCAATACAGTTGTGGTTGTCTTGCAACCCCTGTGACAGTCTCTGACAGGGCATTCATGTCTAAGGCCCCTAGCAAATGGCCTCGGCAGAGTAGAGATTCAAACGGGGGTCTCCCAGATGCTAGTCTGACCGTCTTAAGCACTGCCCCATGCCGGCTCGCTCGCAGGCAGTAGTTGCAGCAGGGCCAGGGTTTTTTAAAAGAAGGGGCCAGTGTTGGTAGCCTTGACTTCCTTCCTGGGCCATGCCCCAGTTCAGATGGCTCTTCCTATACATCACTAGTGCTCATCGGGTTTAAGGATGGACCTACACATGTAGTTTGCTGGCCATTTTGTGATTTCGTTCAATGGCAGTGTCGCTGTTCTGGCTGCAGTTCAACTTCCAGCTGCCATGTGTTTGCAGTTGGTACAATGACAGTAATAAAAATACTTATTTAACATGAAAGCAAAGCAGGCACATGCCTTACCCAGCACCCATGGGTAGGTCATCCTCTTCATTCTCTCTCCCCCCTCCCCCAGGGTTCTTGGTAACCTCCGATTTTTGATGAGGGTGCCATTATATAACTTTTGAGCTTGCGTCTCCCTTTTATCAAAGTCTCTCATTGTAGGAAGATGTTTTCTCTGGTGAAACTGAATGGAGCATACCAAATTTGGATTAACTTGCATGGCTATAGCATCAGCCTGCTAGCCCTAGGCAGTGTTCCTTGGGACCTCCCCCCCCCCTTGCATTCCCACTCTGCTCCACTTCATGGGCGTCCCTCAAGATTGACCCAAACTGCTGTTCCCTTCCACTCAGCTGGAGGACTAGTCGTTCCGAGGCCACTTAGCTTAGGACAGCCTCTGCCCTTTCACAGTTTTGATTTTCTGTACTTACGAAAGCTAAATCACCGGTGTGGGGAAAATGGCTTTAAAGAGAGCACTTGTGACAGCTTCATTCATGCCTTCTTCTGCACAAAAGCTGCTTACTGCTGGACTAAAATGCCAGTTCCCCTCGGGTTTTGGGGTTTTTTGGTGCAACCGAACAACGGGCTCAGTGCAGATGAGTGAAGGTCACTATTGTGTACTTTTGGTTTTGGGTAGTCTTATTGTGTGGGCAGATGCACCTGGGGAGATACTCTAGCCTACCTCGATGCTGATGTCAGAGGTCTGGGTACATGTGTGTGCACACATACAAATACACACCCCTACCTGTTTAATTCAGGGTTCTCTTTAGGCACATATTTGAACTATTTTGCGCTGTGCTACTTCCCCTGGCATAAATTATAGTTTAAACTCCGTAATGGAACGAAGGCCATTGTCTTCTAGATGAACTGTAAGCTGTAATTCTCTGCCTTAAAGAAAAACTGAAATTGTCACATGTGGATTTTAGAAATGGGTCAGTTCAAGGTGTCCCCACAGCAAAATGAGCTACAGCAGTGGTATGTTTATCATAGCAAAGACAGCCTAGCTTGGGACTTTGTATGTCTGTCTGTTGGGCTCCCTGTGAAACAGCTGTATTGGGGGGGTGGGGGGTGCAGTCCAGGTCGAAGCCAAATAAAATTAGGCTAGAAATGGTCAGCAGCAGCAGCAGCATGCCAGGTACTGTTTAGGGTGGTAGGAAGGGGGCACTGACATTGGCAACAGTTCTGGAAAGGTGCCGCAGCCTGTTCCTGCTGTCTCAGCCCAGGTCGGCCAATGAGCGTAAGGACTTGCCTCGCCCCATAGGCTTGCGAGAGGCGTCGTTCTGGTCGCAGGAAGACTTGTTCTTAAGCAGCCAGCAGCTGCCTGTTCGTTTGCCACCCATCCTTCTAGAGCGTGTTATGGCTATTTTATTTATAACCCCTCTCAAGCAGGAAAAGGAGTTAGCGCAGCCCACGCCCGTAAACCCGAAGAAATAAAGTCACACATCGGTTGACTCCGAATGCTACGTCTAACCTTTATTTAGACATTGTGCTCAGCTGCAAGAGCCAAGAATTTATGCTTCATCATCATCATCATCATCATTCAATGTGAATGACACTATACATGAATCCAGTGCAGGAAGCAGGGCGCTTGCGTTTCTCTTCAGCCACAGGTTTTTGTTTCGTTGGTTCCGGGTTTTTTTTTGGTTGCACAGTATTTGCCCTGCTTTGGGGACACATTGAATGAAGTAGTATATAGTCCATACTGTCTATTTACAGACAATGGTCAATTCACCATTTAAAAAAATACACAAGGCTCAATGTATAAGCTTGGCTGAGACCATTTCTCTCCCTATGAGAATAGAGACGCAGAGGAGTTATGTGCAAATAGCTTGAAGGAATCGTCCCACCACTGCTGCCCGCTTCACACACACGCACCAGTCAGCCTAGTGCTTGAGCAGTTGATGCTGCTGCCCCCCCCCCCCGGGCCTTGATGTAAGATGTGTTTGGAAAGAAGGGGCAGGAGTCTGGCTGGCCGCTGCACAACTAGGGTGCTGATCGCAGAGAGGAAATGCTGGGGAATGAGCTGGCTGGAGCTCCCACCACCTGTAGACCTGGAAGAAAGAATGGGCCATTTGACCAGACAGATGCTGATCTGCATTTCCTCTCTCCCTGCGTGGTGCCAACAAATGAAAAGAGGCAGAAGTCCCACTGCGGGAGAACATGCAGCTTTCCAGACGAGAATGGTAGGAAGCTGCCTTTCGACCCCTCACTGCCCATTAAGACTGCTGTGATTAGCTGCAAGTGGACAGGTGCCTGTTCATAGCCTCTGAACGCGGCAACATCAGACTTGTGTCCTTTGTCGTCTTGCGCCTGCTGCAGGCAGAGGGGACAAAGACTTTCCCCTCTCCAATAAGGAGTCTTGGAAAGTTTCCGCTGCCTCATCCTCCACGATTCCTCCCTCCCTGTTCCCTTGGATACTGTTGGAACGGCCAAGACTACCCCCAGGGACATGCACTTTGTTGTCTGTCACCCCCTCCCCCACACCCCCACCCCCACACAATGGGGCAGTTGCACGAGTAAGACTTCCGCCTGTGGGCCTCCTGAGCAGTTGGGGATTAACACGGAATGTCGCAGTGACCTAGACATTTGCATGCGTTGGTTTCCCACTCACGTTCGCTCTAGGCTTTCCTACCCCCAGGATTACAGACCGCATGCGTTCCTGTGGCATTCCTATCCTTGAATGGTGGGATGGGGGTGGAAGAACAACTGCATTACACCTTGTGCAGTTTTGTTCCATAGGTGGATGTCTTAAAAAAATCCCCAAACCGTTAATACTGGGAGGCGTATTGTCCACACTCCGTCCCACCATCCGGGTTCACAAGCACGCTCCCTGTTCGGTCCTCTAACGCTGCTGCTCAAGAAGAGGCAGGCGAGGTGGGTGTCGATTCCAAGTGGCTTTCCCATCCCTGTGCCTGGCAGTTCTGGGGCCAGAGCGCTCCCCTTCATTCAGCTCCAGCTCGAGTTCTGCAGTTCCTCGTGGAGCCAGGTGGGCAGGGGCTGCCCCAGCTTGTTCATCAGCTTGGAGAGTTCGATGTTGTGCTCGCGATAGAAGTCAGCCAGGAACATGCGGGACTTCAAAAAGAAAAGAACGTATTTAGGGCTCACCTCTTTAGTGGCCACCTCTTTTTTCTTCCAAATATTGCTCAGAGATGGTTTGTGAGAAGAGAAGCCCCTCTAGTTACTCACCGAGGAATCCATCTCTGGATATTTTCTCCCTTTACTTTTCCCCAGGCACTTGGTCTTCCCTCCATCCAGTACCTGGCACCAAAACCCCTTTGCCTCATCAAACCTGCAAAGGAGTTCTTGTGTTACACACGTTCATGCAGGTATATGTTTGCATACAGACTTGGAATTAACATTTTTGTTCACCGCAATACAATTTTACGCCCTATCAGAATGACAGCTTGAACCATTATTCTGCAGCATTTTGAGAACTAAAAATTAACACAAGCCAGCTTTTTGAAGACAGTGGAAACAGTGACATTGGTATCCCAGGCTTCCTCGGCAGGTGGTGGGCTCACCTTTGGAGGTTTTTAAGCGGAGGCCAGATGGCCATCTGATAGCAATGCTTATTCTGTGAACCTGGGCAGATCATGAGAGGGAGGGCAGGAAGGGTTACATCCGCGCTTAGTTCTCGTGGCCCCTTCTTACCTGCCCAAGGCAATGCCAATTGCCACTTTGGGGTCAGGAAGCTATTTTCCCCTGGCCGGTTTGGCTAGGGATCCTGATGGTGTTTTGCCATTTTATGGTCATGGAGCAGGAGTCACTGGGGGTGGGGAGGTAGTTGTGAATTTCCTGCACTGTGCAAGGGGTTGGACTAGATGACCCTGGGGGTACCCTATGATTCTAAGCCTAGCCCTTTTTTTAAAAAAGAGCAAGACTTGAGTCCAGGAGCACCTTAAAGTCCAACAAGCTTACCAGGGTGTAAGCTTTCAAGAGTCAAGCTCCCTTTGTAAGATTCTTCATCAGATTCTGACGAAGGGCGCTGATCTGGTAAAGTGAGCTGTGATTCTCAAAGGCTTATACCCTGGGAATCTTGTTGGTCTTTCATGTGCTACTGGATTCAAATCCTGCTCTTCCACTGCAGACCAAAACAGCTAACTACCTGAAACAACTTCTTTTAACATTTGCTTTCTTGCCACTCTTTCTGCAGTGCTGCTTTTATTTCCAAAGTCACCTAAAAGTTGCCCAGTGGAAATGCAGCACTGGCTCCCTGAAAATCATGGCTTCCCGCCTCCCCCCACTGAATCAGTTTCCCTCCAAACAGCTAGGAGCCAGCATTGGTATAAAAGCATCAGGCAACTGTTTTAGCAGAAAGTTAAAACCTCTCATTTAAAATAAGGCTACAGGGAAGGGGCAGAGGCTACAAACGAAAGTAGGCAATTAGGCAACCTAACCAAGAGAGCTTCCCTCTCTGCCAGTTCAGGGGCAGGGAGGATTTCAGCCATCGGCAGCACTCAAGAATTAAGAGGAATGGATCTGAAGATCCAGAATGATCCATACGTTGCTCTTGCTCAGCACAGCCAGACAGTAGCAGCAGCAGCGATAATATTGATGCAGCAAAATGTGATCAGTTTAAAGCCCTTGCCTGCTGGGCAAGTAAGGCGGAGAAGGAACAAAGGAACTGACCCAAAGTCAAGCAGCACATCTGAGCAGCAGAAGGTGGTGAGACAGCGAGACTCTATCTGGTTCAGCACTAGAAATGGCATGGTGTAGCGAGAAGAGGGCCGGGCCAGGTTTCGGGATACCCAGGTTTAAGTCCCCTCTCTGCCACGGAAGCTCTCTGGGTGGCCTTTGGCCAGTCACACATTCTCAACCCAACTTGCCTCACAAGCTTGTTTTGAGGATAAGATGAAGGAGGGAAGAATGCCCTCCCCAGTGGCACCCACTGGGGAGAAAGGTCAGGTATAAACGAAGCAAATAAATATTAACTGGCTTTGGAATCCCAGGTTCCCATCTATAAAGTGGGAATTTTAGTGGCCTGCTTTGCAGGGATGCTCCCTGGGCTAATAATATAAAATGCTGCATATTTCAGGTTTATATAGATGGTAAACTCAGACTACATTCTTCTGTATCTTAACTGGTGTGACAACTGAATGATGAACCATTGTCCTAGCTGTGACATCATGAGTGAAGATCTGTTGTACCCACTGCCCCCGTCTGGTCCATCTCAGCTGCTGAGATCAGGCAGATCATCCTGGGCCAGAGCTCAGCTGGCTCCAAGGGACTGAAGCCTCTGCTCAGAGTTTGCTACAGCTGCCTGGTTAGAGAAGTGCAATTCAGAAGAACAACTTTTAAGAGCTGACCTTCAAGAAGCAACGCCCCTCCCCCTCAGCATACACAGAATCCTTACTTGAGTGCTTGGGTGTAGTTGAAGAGTGGTGTGACCCCCAGAAACCTTTGAATGTTCTCCATGGTGGAGGAGGGGCTGTGTCGGAGTTCCTGCCCGTCCAGAATCAGAATCTGAATCAAAAGCAGAGCAAGAAAGATTTCAGAGCACACCTTTTAACTGATGGAGTGGAGCTCTTCTGAGCCCAGGCGCAAGGCCACAGAGGTCCAAGATTACAAAGGAGAGCCCCCACTCTACGTTTTTAAAATGCTCTAAGTGGCTTTGAGCCTTCCCAGTCTGTGGGCAAAGAAAACCCATGAAATGTGTAGATAAGGAAGGAGATAACCAAGCGGCACCAAATAACTTGTGGGTTGCAGAGTGGGTTACATAGACCAGATACAGAATTTTTATCTTCTATGAGAACTCCTCTTCTTGTGAGGAGTAGAGTTGAGTGGACGTGGCTTCTTTACTGATGCTTCACTGAGATCACAACTATCAGGACACATTTTTCCCTCTACAAAGCTGACCAGTAAACAAAGTCCCCCTTTCCACAATTTGTTCTAATCCCCTTCTCCTCTGACTTCTATTGTTTGCTTGAACTGCTCTCAAGATTGGAAAGGCCGAGAGTTGTGAACGGCTGGTTACCCGAATAACTCGTTCCCATTCTGCAGATTGCTTCTACAGGACCCAAACAACCACAGCCTCCTTCCTGTCACTTCCTTTACAGGTAATAGCTGACTAGATAGGATATACGAATTGGTAAAATATTCTATAGATGTATATTAAAAGATTGATTCTGGGAGTTCTCCTGTGCAAGCCACACTGAAATGAACAACGTTGTTGTGCACTTTGATTCCCACCTGCTCTTGGCCTCTGCGTCATGGACCACCTGGAGTTTGGGGATGGTTGGGAAGGGGGGAAACCAGTTGCCAGTGGTTATCAGGGAAGAATTATGTATTTGCCCAAGCCCAGACAAAAAAGCCCAGTGTCCTCTGAATGCACATACTTTATGACTGCTCAAAGGGCTACTGTACCTGCCCCGAGGGATAATAGGTCAGCCATCGCTCCAGGTGGGTGGAGTACAATCCCGGGCTCAGGCAGCGGCTTTGCAGGTTGTGCAGCTCTTGAGGGGCTTGGGACCCAGCAGAAATCACCTGGTAGAAAGTGTAGTTGAGCGCCACGGGGTCACTGTGAGCACGCTGGTGCTGCAAGCATCAGTGGAGGGTAGAGAGAGAGAGCACTGATTAGGATGGGGCAGTGAATGGGGGCCTGAGCAGTATACACCCCAAACCCTCTGTTTGGTCCTGCACACATCCTCCTCTTGATGCCAGCCCGGCTTAAGGGCTTACCTGGTACCAGGAGTAGGCCCGGTCAGCTGGGTTGATCAGGATGGCGATGATTTTGGCCCGTGGAAGGAGGGCAGCACTTCGCTTGGGAACTGCCTCGGTGTCGAAGTAATTGGCACTTTTCTCAAACATGAAGTCTGTGCTGGCATTGGAGGGGATGGGGAAAAATTCCATGTACCTGTCAAGAAAACCAGGACAGCCTTTGTAACGGGGCCAAGGAGGCATGCTGCAGGGGCCAGCCCTTGATGCAGGAAACAAGAGGAGTACAGAAGAGAACAGTGCGGGATTCTGCTAACACAGCGGCTGGCCTTGCCCTCTGTGCACCAGCAGGGGGTGGCACTGCTGCCTGGGCACAGGGTCCTGATACGGCACAGCTGTAGTACGAAAGGGGATATTCTGTGCATACTGGCAACAGTCTGAAGGAGGGAGCCAGAAAGGAGTGGATTCTGCAAGAATGAAGGCTGCAGCTGCTACTGGCTGATGTATATGGCACCAAGAGGCATCAGGCCTGTGGCAAGAAGTTGACCGAACCTTTGTCCCAAGACAAACTGTGACCCTCTGAGGAGACCCGGGTCTATCCCCAGGGAGGATCAGCAGCCTGCCATTGGTTTCTCATAGGACAGAGCAGAGTCTCGGTTAGGGAACTGGGGGTCCTTTGTGCTTACCAATCAATCCCTTTGTGGTAATTCGGCCCATTAAAGAATTGGATCTCTTCATAGGTGGATGGGCTTGGGAAGTTACTGGTAACAGCTGGATGCATGGAAAGGAAGAAATGCACAGCAGTTGTTCCTACAAAAATGCGGAGAGAGATTTATGACACACTGGGATTGCAGGGAGTGGTGAAATCCAGCCTGCTGCCAACACGGGTGCCCGCAGCAGTGTTTCCTGGTGCACAATGCTTCTTGACACTGCCTCTCCTCTGTTATGCTCAGTCGAGGGAGGGATGCTCAGCCCAAAGAAAACCACAGCAGCTGTTCTCTCTGGGACAGAAAGGACAGGGGGCTTGCTGGTTCTTGCAAGGCGGCATTCAGGCAATGAGGGTGGAATCTGCTTGGCAGCTCAGTAACGCTGGCCGGCAGGAACTGACTGTAAACACTGACATAACCAAGCCACTAGGGGACGCCAGCAACCCTTTCCTACATTTACCCATTCTCGGGTTCACTGGCTTGGTGCTGTGCATCGCATCCCAGCTTGGCAGGTCTGGAGCAGTCCCACAGATACTCAGAGGAAATCCAAGGGGAGGCAGAAGTGCTTTTGCAGCTTAGAACTGGAAACGCCTCCCCCTTGCCCCCTTCCACTCGTCCCTCAAGGCCTCATGATGTGCTAACAAATGGCCCAAGAAGACAAATCCTAAATGCATATTGATGCCCACTTATAAGAGAGACACACGTATGGTATGGATCAGAACAACATCTCATTGAGGGTTAGCCGATAACAAACGTCACCTGTTTTCTGAGGTCCGACGATGAGGAATTTGGGGAGCCGGTCACAGGTCTTCTCTTTGGACCAGATGTCCTTATGCCGTTTGTCATCGCATGGGTTCTGCATCAAGGAGGAAACTGAGCCTGAGATTGTGTGGAGAGTTTGTGATGTCAGGGGCGTGGGAGAGGGTGCAAGAATAATTTGGGTGTGTCCTCCTCTACAGCTTCCCCCATCATGAGAACCACAAGTCCAGAGCAGGAGCAGCCGTGACGTGCCAGGCTGGGCACAAAGAAGGCATTTAGTCACCAAGTCCAAGGTGGTGCAAGTTAAAGAGATGGCAGAAGGGAAGGCACGGCTGGCAGAGTCGTCAGAATGTGAATAACTGTTATCATGAATGTTTAGGTGGAGGGAGACAAAAGGGAGGGCTTGCGAGGTCACCAGAGGAATTTCCATATATGCAGGATTTGTTAGCTGTTTTCTAATTTGTCTTTTTGTCTCCTCCCATCTTCAGAAATCAGTGTGGCACTACTTTGTTCTCCAGACAGCCGTGCCCAGTGGAGGGCAGGTTTTATTTACCTTCTCTTAGAACTGGCAAACTGGCTGAACAGTTGTCCAGTGTGGAGACAAGACACAGGAACCATAATACATACGAGTTTTTAATGCTGGGTTTTCATTCCTGTCACTTCATGTTTGGTTTTTGTCATTTTTTTTAGAAGCTGCTTTGGGCACGCTCCTGGAGGGGCAGCACAACACTTTTCTAAATAAGTGCATACATTTTCCCATGGGGAGCAGGAGATACACAGTGCTGGGCAAGGAAGGCAATGAGAGAACCGAGGGCTTTTGCCTCTTTTCTGGCCTAGCCACGCAGCTCCTGGAGGTCCTGGGAGCCTGCAGTAACAGCACCAGAGGTGACTGCCTAACACCAGGTCAAGCCATCACAGGATCTTTACCATTCGGTCTTACCCCTGTTTGAGTGCTGGCCTGGCTTGCACTACAGAGCCCGGAGGCAAGTAAACTGGCTGTGCCTCATGGCTGCCTAGTCTGGTTCTTACGCCTTCATCAGTTAGAAAGGGAGAGCTGCTGCTGCTGTTTTCTAAGATTCGCTCCCCCTCCCTCCAGAAAGCCCATGTGTGTGCCTCAAAATAAAGAGGGTCAAACAAGATTTGGAATTAGGCTCTATGGGCCGGGCAGGGGTTTGATTTGGGCACAGCCCACCTGACAACTCGGCAGAATATTCAGGGATGATCTTACAGGAGATGTTGAGGGACTTCAAGCTTCTAATGCTGGGGGACTTTAATATTCATGCCATGCCCTTCAGAGGCTGTTTAGAACTTCCTGGCTGCCATGCCAACCATGGCTATTTTGCACAGGTAGGATGGCTGTATTGTAAGGAAATGGTTCAAAGAGCTGCATTTGGTAAAGGGACAGGGACTGTAGACTCTACTACTGCGTACCATCTGCTATTGTAGTATGTTCTTACTGCAGAGTTTCTGCATTGTTGAATATGTCACGTTTAATTGCTTATGCTTCTTTCAACATTGTTTTTAACTCTGTATTGGATTTCTGCTCGTTTCCGCTTTTGTAAATTTGCATTTGCATTTTGTATTGAACGTTCCAACTGTTGATCGGGTTGACTTACACCGCGTAGTCCATTTTGAGTCTCAGAGAGAAAGGCAGCCTATACATAGTGTAAATAGAATTTTAGAAATAAAATGATCTGGGTCCAACACGCCTGGCAGGCCACGTGCTGCATTCTGAGAACTGGGAGACTGTCCTGCACTTCACAGGCCGGGCCCAGAGTTTGCTTCCTCACCTGCCAGAGAGGGTTCTTCTCCTGTGAAAATATTTCGAAATATCTTTTGGCCAGCTGAATGGGGGGCAGCGTCTGAAGGCGAAGGTTGGTCCAACACTGTACGAATTTGACAAGGCTTTCGAAGGTGTAGAGCCCCAGCCGGTCATTCCCATAGTTGGATAAATGGGTCATGAAGATGCTGATCTGGGGACAAGGGAGAAAAAAACAGTGGCACGCATCAGTACTGACAGGCCACTGTGGCTCGGGGGATTTGATCTGCTTTCCGCTCTGGTCAGCCAAGACCGCTTACGTGGCACTGGCCAACGCGTTTCATATGCTCCCACCACGGGCACAATGTCAACACTGCGCTGCGGTGCCCTTGTGTTGCCAGCTTTACAGCATGCCCCACTAGTCAAGGCCGGCCACGTCCGCCATACCATGCCGTCTTCTTTTTTTTGCTGCCCTGCCCAGCAGGCGGACCAAGAAGGATGGATTTCCCAAATCAAACTGGTTATGCCGAACTCTAGCCCTTTCCACAGTAATAATCGTGTCTCTTGTGTGAAAAATGAGAAAAACCGATTAACACATTTTTCAGGCCAGTTCTCTGTAATTTCGGTCCTGTACCTTACTGCCATATTCTGGTGTGATGCCCAACATTATCTCCATGCAACCTCGCTCTCAGATTCAGAGGTGCAGATAGTTCAGGCAGTAAAAAATTCGCCACCCGTCTTTGTCTCTATTTCACTGAGGTCTCCACTCTCCTTCCCAGAGACAACTCCAGATAGGGCAGCTTCATCAACCACCCCTCACTCAGCTATTTCCCCGACGTATTGGGATAGGGAACTAAACAGTGCTTCTCTTTCACACTGCCATAGACATAAATATGTCTGTGCACGTACCGTCAAGTCACAGCTGACTTATAGCTACCCCATAGGGTTTTCAAGGCGAGAGACATTCAGAGGTGGTTTGCCACTGCCTGCCTCGGCGTATCCGCCCTGGCCTTCCTTGGTCCTCTCCCATTCAAGTACTAACCGGGGCCAACCCTGCTTAGCTTCTGAGATCTGACAAGATCAGGCGACCTGGACCATTCAGATGCGTGGGTGTGTGTATTTACAACTCTGAACAACATTGGAGTGACTCGAATACAAGGATACAGGAAGGGAAGCGGCGCATAAGTTTGCCCATGTACTTTGGATATTCATACTTTAATCAATATCAGTTACCATATCATTTCTATAGCATTACAGTATCATGTTACCAGAGATTTTTTTTTCTTGCACAAGAGAGGATTTAGAGTTTGTATCTGTGGCAAGTCTTTGGTAGAAACTATTGAGCGTTTCTTCTTTTTCTGTGTAATTTATTTGGATCTGAGAAGAAAATTTCTGGATCCTCATCTGAATTAAGAAGCCCGTTCGTTCTTTTAATTATCATTTAATGACTCTGTTAGTGGACCTGGATTTCAACATAACATTAGATGTGTGTAAATATATAGCTGGCACAATTAAATGCCATCTGTTTTTAATGAATATTGAACAGCAATAACTTCTTAGTTATATAGCTGTCTTTTTCTGGTCGATCAGCTTATTGGCTTTAAGGCCTACATGAGATGAGATACAACGTTTCTTAACACTTGAACTTTTGATGGTTAGCCCTCTGCATTTCTTCTTCCTTTCAAACTCTTTCTTACAGCCAGTTTGTGACTCAAGAGCTGGCTTAATCTTCCATCCCTCACTTTCTCTCTCTCTCACTCACAGCTCCATCTTAACTGTCAGCCTCCCTTGGCTGGATCTGTCCGTCACTTCTATCTATGCAGATTAAGGAGAGGAAACTTGAAAGAGGGCAGTGAACCACCACAATAGAAAAGTCAGGCGGCCTCTAAACGTAAGACATAATTTTATCTTTGTACTGCTATAAAGAATGGGACGTAGAATGGACCTGATGCTGCCCCCAAGGAGTCCCTGGAGGCTAAAAAACAAGTTCATGCTACGGAAAGAATTGTGTAAGGGCCCAAGACTTGTGCGTGCAACTGCAGTGCCAACATGAGTCTCTTGTGAAAAATGAAGAAAACGTAAGTGAAATGGAGCAATTGCAGTGATTACATGGCCACCTTAGGTCCAGGCAATGTTTGCTGTCGTTCTGCTGGACAACTTTTACAAGCCACTTTACAGATTCCAAGACAGCACAGGTCACATGTTTTATGAGTGTCCCATGTCCCCAGTAGCACTTCTACAGATCCTACGCAGCTGAAGCAAAACATCCATTTTAAATACAAGAATAAGCCTCCCGTCTGTCTAAATAGTCCAGACTCCTTCACTCAGGACAACTTGAGTCTTTGGGACACCAGGTGCAGGGATAAGAGAGACAGACACAAGGACACACGACTGCTCTCTGTCTTTCCCCCGAAGTGTTTGGGCCTTAGACCCTTCTCTCCTAGAATTATCACTTAGGGCAAACATGTGCCCATCCTCACAAAAAAACCTGACCATGAAGCACATGTGTACCACCCCGACCCCAATCCCTCCTCCTCCCCTGGGCAAAGGGCCACATACCGTCCATGATTGCTCAGCACCAACAACCTGCTTTCAATCCTGCTACATAAAAGGCTAAGCATATTCAAGGCAACTCACTTCCCACCCTGGTGCACCTCTAGAGGGTGCTGGCTCTGGAGGGAAGCCCAGATGAGGCAGCCAGACCTCTGGAGAGCGTGCTGTGGTGGGAAGCCCAGGCCGAAATCAGGCGGGGAGCAGGCGCCAATGCCTGCCCTCCACCTTTACCCAGCTGGGATGAGGAGTGGAGCAGGTGGCAATGCTCGCCCCCTTTTCACTTGGCCAGGATCAGGTGCAAAAGAGGTGGCCGTGCCTGTTCTCCCTTGCCTTCATCCAGCCGGGATCAGTGATGGAGGAGGGAATGCCTGCCTGCCTGCCCTCCCCTTTCTAGAGCCCATTGTATTTTTCCCACAACAGGCTTTGTTGCTAGTAGTAGTAATAATAACATTCAATTTATACACTGCCCTTCAGGACAACTTAATGCCACACTCAGAGCGGTTTACAAAGTGTGTTATTATTATCCACACAACAATCACCCTGTGAGGTGGGTGGGGCTGAGAGAGCTCTGAGACATCAGAAATCAAACCCTACCCCACAATATGTGAGGGAACAGCCACCCTTAAAGCGATGCGCTCAGGAGGCAATTATGCTCTTGAAGTGGAATGGTAATTGTGTGTTTGTTGCAGCCTCTTAAGAAGCTGGTATGCTGGATAGGCATTTAATGGATTCGCTCCCGGTGATATCGGAGTTGTCCTTTCCCTCCAGGCAGCAGCTTTTAAATATTTTAGCGCGGGACGGGTTTGCTGCCAGTTCGGGTTGTGTGCTTTGCTTGCGATGGCGCCCCTTCCACTTGGCCTCTGGGATGCTGCAATGTGCTCGGGGGGCGGGGGGGGGGGCAAGAAAAGGCCCCAGACAGCCAACTGCCTGATGCTGTGCTCAGCTCCAATAAGACCACGTACCTTCTGCTGCTTGACTGAGGCAGCACCACCCTCACCTGGAGGATACTAGAATCTGAGCTGGTTTTTTTTGAACGGTTCGAGCTTCGGCACCATTAGTAGTAGAGACACAATTCCTACAGCACAATTTAGGTGCGTTTAGGTTTCTTTCCAAGAAGTTCATTGAGAGAACCATAGAGTTCATCACCTCAATATTTCCTATAATCAATTATATTTTGGACTTGCTCAGCACCACAGTTTGACCAATACTACTCCTTTACATCAACAGTTTTTTTAAAAAAAACTTTTTATTGTGCTATCGTGTGCTGCTAAAATTTGCTTGGTCATAAAATCAAAAACACGTTTTTCTTGAGAAATTAACGAAAGCCCTAAAAATAGCACTAGAAAATAACAGTACGGTTTTTAAAAGGTAATCATGGGCATTAAATTACATGTGTTAGGATTGTATTATTAAGATAATATACATCAGGCTCAGTATTGTTATTTATTTTTAATTTTTACAATAAGTAATTTTACAGCTTAACCTCTAAGCTAAGACTGTGGAGGAGGGAAAGGAGACTGAATATAGGGGAGGAGTTTTTTATGACTAATTTTTAAAAAATTGATTGCTCACTGATGCCAAGGTGACACCATTCATCGTTGCGGTAGCACACCTGAGACTTAAAGGAAAACAACCGAATATATGAAGCAGTCTGCATTTCTTTGCTTTTTGTTCCATGACAAATTGCTTAAGTTCCCTCACAACACCAGTCTCACAACAAAAGACAGAAAACTAGGATTTGATCACATGGCACTTACGGGATTCAAGAGGACAGTCAGGAAGAGTTCACCACCACGAATGCTCTTGTCGAGCTCTTTGGAGCCACCAGGATATTCATTATAGAAGATGGTGTGAGTGAAGAGACCACAAGTTTGCCGAGGCAACACCTAGGAGAGCCAGGGAGAGAGGAAAGATTAGAGGCGGCAGAAGGAACTGGGTGTCAATTCTAAGAGGTACCTAATATAATACAGGAAAGAGCAGAAGGCAGAGCTGAATGTGATTCCCCCAACAGTTCTCTTGACCATCCTTCTCTGAAAACCTCTGTCATTAGGGTGGCTGCTGACTCTGAGAGCCAAGCTACAAGAGGCAAATTACAGAGGAAGAGCACGTGAAGGGAGTTGCAGTGTTAAGAGATCAGAAGGCTTTGTCAATTTCCCCTCTCTGCAGAGCCAGGGAGATCCCTGCTCAGAGGTTTGTTAATTGCCTCTTTGCCTCAGAAGGCTCTGTCAGTTTCATCTCCCCTTCTAGGAGGGAAATAAACCCTCTGAGGAGCATCTTTGCTGGCTCTGTGGAGAGAGGAAATTGACAAAGCTTTCCAATCTCTTTTAAAACTCAGCTTCCTGGCTAACATTGCGACTCCCTTGTGTGATTTGTCTCTTGTAGCTTGGCTCTGAGACTTTGCTAGCAGAAGACTCCCGCATCTGAGATCCTATTCATTGCAAGGAGGAGGTTGGAAATGAGGCACAGAAGCAGCAGACTGGAAATTTTCCAGCTGGGGGCTGAGTGATCTTTTCAGAAATGTCCATATCCACCGAAACATTCCCTTGGAAAGCATAGTGCTCAAAATACCGGGATCAGTACCTAAGCACTGGTCCCCACTGGCTGTCAAGCTCTCTCCCCCCAGTCCCAGATAAACCTCTACATAATCAACAGGGGATTCATTATCTCACCATGATCCCATTGTGGATGAATCCTCGGCGGTAGCGGGCAGGCCGAAGGTGGGGATACTCCTCTGTGCTGGTTACTTGGATACCCCAGACAGCTTTCCACGCCTCATAGAGCTGTGCATGGACAGGATAAACCCCTGAGTGGTGGGGGGCGACTGCATAGCCCAAGTCCGTGGGAATCCCATGCTCCTGGAAACAGAAAACAGCTGGTAAGAGCTCAGTTTGCAGAATGAGAAAAAGAACGGGACAGAGGATAATGACCACTGGCCTTTGGGTAAGATAGAACTCTACGCGGAAAAAGGAAAGAAGGATTGGGATTTATGGCACGGCGGCGTTGCAGCTAAGCTTGTAATTCCACTTGCCTATGAAAAGAAAATAATCACCTCCTGATGGCCAAGCAGGGAAGCTTTACCAAACTTATTTGGAGATTTTTGACCACAAATGACTAAGAAAAAGTATGTATGGTGGGCAGGTTAGTTTTTGTTTGTTAAAGCAGTAAAAATAGGTAATGATTTACAAGAATAAAGATCAAAGCAAAATTGTTCTAGATAGTAATGATTGATGCAAACAGCTGGTATGTCCAAGTCCAGGTGGTTTCGGATGTTCAGTTTGTGAGTTTAGGAGGAAAGAGTGAAGCTCGTCATCAGCAACTACATTCTAACAGCTTCTCTTGGCTCTCTAATGAAAAAATCTTGGCCATTTTTGTGGTTTGCTGAAAACAATTTTTTTTAATGAGTGGACAGGCATCAAAGCACCATAGCCAACGGCAGATCTCTGGCATGTGCTAACCATGTGTTTGGAGATGTACATTTGGGCTACAAACAGGCATATTACAGGCATCCAACACAATAGCTGCAGGTGTGAAACTGACCCCCTTGCATAATGACACGTTGAAAAAACTTCATTTAACAACGCCACCTTTCCGTTTTAAGAACTGTAAGATCCAGTTTTCGGACTGCACCTCAGACATGATTGACGAGAGAAATGGACACTGAAATATATGCAGTGCAAGCACCCTCAAACATCTGAGAATGGCCAAGAGGCAGTTTCTGCCAGGAGCAAGGGGGCTGTTTGATTAAACGTTCAGCAAACTAATTTTCTCTCTCCAGCCAATAGAAGGCAGACTAAGTGTGCAGTGATACAACAGCTTTTCCGAGGGCTGAGGCTAAACTAGAGAGAGGGGTGAAGGTCCAGAAGAGGCATTAACCAATGTTGTAACTACCAGTTTGCCGTTAGGATTAGCTGTGACCAGCAGAGAGATCTGGTTAGTGGTTGGATGTACTGAACCCACAGGCCCAGAATTCCTAAGCTTGGAAAGAAACTCATCTAAGGCTATCGGATGCAACCAATTAGAGGATGTTGGTACAGTCATGTGGACATCCTTGAGTCTATATTAGGTTGCCACACACAAAAGACCCCTGAATCACTCATTGCATGAGACTACCTAATCTTTTAATAAGCACTGTAGTGAGATTGGAGGTTTTTTTTTTTGTTTTATATATTTTACTAAAAAAGAAAAATAGAAATAAAGAAGAAGAATAGCAACAAACAGTAAACAATACATAAAGTAACCAGACAGACTATATAATAAAGTACTTAAGCTACACAATATTTCTCCTCTCCTTCCCTCATTACTTTACATCAAACATTTTGTATAAACATTTTATAATCAACATGTGATAATTATTTTTAGTTTTTCTTAAATTCCAGCTACATAATCAAAAAGAGCGTTTCATTTTTTCTGAAAATCTTGGATTGGTCTGTTATGCATATAAAAAGTTAATATAGCCATTGATTCATATGATTTGCTCATCCATCCAGTTTTATCTTGACAAAATTCTGCCTTCCATTTTGTTGCATACAGAATCTTGAATTTCCATCGTATCTTTTAAGATATATGGAACAAGAGATTATGACGCGAATGCTTATCTGCTTCTTATTTCTTTTATATATGGAACTGTAAGAGGTGTCTTTGTTAACTGTGTATATTTGATTGTTTCAAGATTGATTAGATTGATTTTTAATAAAAGTCTTAAAGACAATACTGAGTGATTATTGGCTGGAGACATAGATTGCACTTTACACCTGCAATAAATAACATCTGACTACTCCCAGTCAGAAATCATGTAGAAGATAATCTATGGAAGAGAACAGATATTTTCAATACAGTTTTGTGGTTTAGTGGTTAGAGTTTTCCTTTAAAGTGGACAAAGAGACTCTTTTGTTTCCTCACGTCTATTTTAAAAGTAATACTTGCCTCTCAGTAGAGATAATACTCTGTTACAACCCTAGCCTCCTTAGAACAAGTTCTAATCTAGAACTGAACCTGAAATGCCAAAATGTAGCTTTAAAAGAAGAAGAAAAGATAAGGCAATCCCACAGCATAGACCACGAAAGTTCAATAACTCTGCCCCTTGTCTCTGAAGACTCGAGCCCTTTGCCTCTGCGGAACGGACCCAGTTACCGTTTGCAGTGCCATGAAACAAGCAACTCTAACGCCCAAAGGCATGAGTGAAATGGTCTTTGCCTTCTCCTCACTCTGGCATCACCCATGCGCCTTAGTCAGGGCCTTTTTTCTGGGAAAAGAGGTGGTGGAACTCGGTGGGTTGGCAGCAAATGGGGCAACTCTTGGTGGGAGGTAGTGCCCCTGGTACCACATGCGTGTGCTCAAAGTGCGCACACGCTCCCAGGACCACACAATGACGTCACTTTGGGTCAGCTGGAACAAGGGGGGAGTTTTTTAAAGTTTAAATCTCCCTCAGCGAAGATGGTCACATGGCTGGTGGCCCCGCCCTCTGTCTGGAAATCAGGGGGCGGGGCCACCAGCCATGTGACCATTTTTAAGTGGTGCCGGAACTCCGTTCCACCGCGTTCCAGCTGGAAAAAAAGCCCTGGCCTTAGTTCAGGCAGAATGAAAAACAAGTAAACACAACTATACAGGAGACGGAAAAGAATTAAGGGAAACTTTTCTCTTATGATTCCGGGCTATGGAATGGCAAGGGCCATTGGTTTGTTGGTTGGTTTATACCTGGCTTTTCGCCCCAGTGGGGACCCAAAATGGTGTACAATTTTGTTCTCCCCCTCCCCTTTATATCTTTCACAACTACCACCCTGTGAGTTAGGTTAGGTGACCGGTCCAAGCTTCCCTAGCACATTTGGGATCTGCACCTGGGTCTCTCAGATCCCTGACACACTCTAACCCCAACGCCACACTGGCTCTATCTTGTTCTAGTCTTAGGCACATATGTTAATCATTAATAAAAAGTTTCCTCAGTAATCCACTCAATAAATTCATTTATTTCCCCATCTCTGCTCAGTTCCATATTTGCTACAATAATTCTGTAGTTCTTCGATAGTTCCCATAAAAGTACAGTTTTAATTTTTACACTGAGTGTTTCCACTTGTTAATTCTAGGTAGCATCTCACTTTATAAACCTTCTTTTTCTTATCTGAGAGTACAGTGTGCTTCTCCCTTTATTAAAAGCGTATTCTTTTGGGAAATCTCTTGCTGTCGTTTGCAAACATCCCTCCCATTTCCTTTATTTCCCCCCCCCCCAAAGGATGCACTATTTATATTAGTAATAAGATATCTCAACAAATCTGGTATAATTCTCTCAAACGAATTCAAACCTGACCAGGAAATAGATTTTTTGGCAAACGGTAAATATAATCTTTCTGATAATAATATTCCTAAGTCCAGTGTTCAAGATCCTGAATTGCCTTAAAGACTCGGAGATTGCTTCTCTTGAATATCCAAGCCTAGAACATCTCAAGTTCTAAGGCAGGAAGCTGAAACAAAATAAGGAAACGGTTGATGCAACCCAGGACATGGTTCTTGGAACAGCAGCTCGAGATCTTACTAAGTTGGAAGCAGCTTTACTCTTTCCGTTATCTTCCCTATTGTTTCAAACATATCCATGCTTTTATACATTATTTTTACCAGCAAAAGACAAATCAGTTCTCTTTGGATTCAATAGGGACAAGACACGGTTAGGACACACATTCAACCTGTACTGCACCAGCTGCACTGGCTCCCGGCTGAATTCCGGGTCAAGTTCAAGGTGTTGGTGTTAACCTTTAAAGCCCTTAACAGACTTGGACTTGCGTATCTTTGGGACCGTCTCTCCCTGTATGTTCCTTGGAGGGCGTTACGCTCTGTAAATCGGTATGTACTGGAGATCCCTGGTCCCAAGGATGTTCGCTTGGCCACAACCAGGGCCAGAGTCTTTTCAGTTCTGGCTCCGGCCTGGTGGAACACTCTCCCAGTTGAGACCTGGGCCCTGCGGGACTTATTGCAGTTCCGCTGGGCCTCTAAAATGGAGATGTTCTGCCAGGCCTATGAGAGTAGTTGACAAGCTGGTGAACTATCCTGCTGGTCCCTTGTCTGTTTTGTTCCACTCCACTGTCTACTGAGATCTGTTGTGCCTACCCAGAGTGATATGTATAGATTTTATTGTGTAATGATTTTAACTGTTATTTATTGTATATTTGTATATTGTTTATTTTTTTAACTGTGGTTTTATGATGTTGTGACCTGCTCTGAGCCCACGTGCAGGGAGGGTGGCATATAAATCCAACAAATAAATAAATAAATAAATAAATAAAGAAAGAAAGAAAGAAAGAAAGAAAGAAAGATCTGAACTTATTTATTTTATTTATTTCAAACATTTCTATGTTGCCTTTCCACCCATATATGTCCCTAAGGTGGTGAACATGGAAACATTTGAACATTAAAACATATGAGAGAAGTATATATAAAATTATTTGATAAAAATATATACACACACATAACTCCAAAACAAGGAAGAAAAGCCAAGGACACTTGCTACAGGTTGTAATATTCCCAGTGAGTCCCTCCCTTACCAGAGCAAATTGCTTGTTGAGTTTCATCTGCTCAGCCAGAACAGTAACATTGTGAAAGAGGTGTGGCTGCATGTGACTCCACATGTGGGGGAACCACCAGAACTCCTTTCTGTGCTTCAGCAGCATGTCATCCCCTTCATCTTCCTCGTCCGTACCTGGAGTGGGGAGGGGTCATATGACGAAAGAGAGGAAAACAGGATCAATGAATGTTCCTTCATCAGTTAACACTTGACCATCCTCATACACAAACAAGGGGAATCATCACTGGTGTAAAACATGCACAAATTTGTTGATGTTTGGAGTTATCCAGAGGGAAGGTGGCATGGTATGGCCCTAATATCATTACATCGCAGATGCTAAGCTGGGTTGGCTCCCTTCAGAACTTGGAGTGGACATCACCAGGGAAGACAATGGCAAAACCCACCTCTGTTTCTCGCCTGTCTTGACAGCTCCTTATTGGGGTTTTCAGAGGTCAGTTGTGACTTGATGGCACATATGTATGTATGGGGTTATCCTGCCAGAACTAACCTCCACAATACTCTAGAGCAGTAGTTCCCAAACTATTGGAGACGGTGACCCACAAATCCAAATTTACTTGGTACAGTGACCCATCCATGGTCAGATCAAAGCTTTCTGGTGCTCTAGGAGAGGTATGATCTTGGCACCCATCTATTCCAGCATTCATTTTCCATGGTGGCCAACCATATGTTTTTGAGAAACCAACAACCATCACATCCTACTATGATCCCCAGGCAAGTGGCATTCCAAAGTCCACAGCCTTTGCATATGGAGGGCTACCCTCCAGCTACCACCCTCTTCTTCTCCATTACGCCCTATCATCTCTAGCAACCATCAAGACACATTTCACTTGATCCTTTATCAATCAACATGTATATGCAGTGAAGAAAAAACAACAACTAATGTATAACATAGAAGATATTGTTTCCAAGGTAAAGTCTTAAGACTTAGGATCTACAAAAGCTTGCTTCAAATTAATTACTGAAGTTGGTTCTTATAGGAGTCACTTCACACATTACGATTTTCCTTCAGAAATATTGTTCTAAGAAGGAAAATGTGGATACTTGTAGTCAGTAGTTGTTAGATGGCTGCCCTTCACTCATGATTGTTGCAAAGGGTAGGGGAAGTGCGAATGTAAAAAGCTGGCACAGAGGAAGAGGAAAGAAAGAGATCAAAGCAAAGGGCAGGGGCAGCTGTTAGGGACGACTGGCCTGCCATTCACTTTCAGATGCTTTGTGAACCATTTTTGTGACTTGACCGACAGGTTGGGAAACACTCCTTTAGAGAGATAATTTCATTGAAACAGTTTGAGCAGAGTGTATTCCTTGGGACTTCCAGGGAGCCAGGCTGCACTTTGCTTTTCTTGGAAGCTGGAGGACAGATACTGAGGAATACACAGTCTAGGAAATAAGGGACAAAGAGATTACCTGTATGGTAGAATTTCCCAGAGAATCCCAGGTTGAAAGTGAAATTGGGGACTAAAGTCCTCAGCTTGTTTTGAGTGTTCAGCAGAGCCTGTTGGAGGCAGGGGGGTGAGAAAGAGAGAGACTTCAAGTCCATTTCTAGGCCAATATTTTTCTGTACTTTCTATACACATAGATACAGAAGAGCTCTAACAATACAGAAATCAGCTTCTTTTTCACTCTCTGGCCCTGTGGTTGGAAACTGTACTCCGGAATAAAGCACCAAATGCGAGGGGAGGGGTAAACATAGCAAGTGGTTCAGATGGATGTGGCTCCAGTGTGTCAACCAAGAGAACCTCTCCATTGACTTCTCTGCGGGAATGTGTATAACAGACAGCAAGTCTCTGCACCTGCTCAAGGGGAAGTCCTCATGTGGCACTTATGTACAACCACAAGTGGCTCCTAAGACACAAAAGGAGTAACACTGACCAAGACTTTATGCCCCACATTGCGCTGTCTCCAATATGAATTGTGTGGCCCTTCCGTCTGTTGCATGGACAGGCAGAGGATCCACACAAGCATACTTAACACCTATATAGTACAAATGCCCTTGCCTAAGAAAGTAAATGCAAAACCTATATAGTGGTAGTAGCTATGTGCAACATGCCTTCACACTGGCTTAGCTCCCCACCCCGCATCTCTTTGGCAAACTGCATCAATGCAATGCAACACAACGAGAACAGTGGAGTACACAGCCTGATGGCTCCACTCCTGTCTGGAAGTGCCTGGCAGAGTTTAAATGG
Organism: Eublepharis macularius; assembly: GCF_028583425.1. Classification (NCBI taxonomy): domain Eukaryota; kingdom Metazoa; phylum Chordata; class Lepidosauria; order Squamata; family Eublepharidae; genus Eublepharis; species Eublepharis macularius. Next base: position 125,537,504 of record NC_072795.1, on the reverse strand, counting down.
GACTAATGCCTAAGTGGAATGACTACTCCCAGTGCCCAATTACTCCTCATTTAGATGCTGTCAAATGTATGGGCAGGGGGGTGGCCAGGCCTTATTCGCTGAATATATGAATGGGCCTCAAGGTTATACTGAAAAACGAAAGAATGACAGAGAATCTCAAAGTAACACCCATCAACTTGAGACCTGTTGCCCAGTGGAGATGCTATGATCTTTAAAAAGGATGCAGTTCCCAAATCAGGTACACAGTTGCTGATGCCTGAAATGAGGGAGTCTACAAATTTCCGTGTTTTCCATTATTTTTAAAAATTGTATTTTAAAATCAGTCTGAGTGGGTATGTTAACCCCGTTGTTTAAAATCACCTTTTGGAAACTTTCATTTCATCTATTGGAGAAAAGATCCAGGGAAGAATTCTAATGATTTTTTTTCCAGTTCTGGTAAAACTGTAATAGATTATTAGGCAGCTGAGGCTTTATGGATAGAGAAAAATTGCATTTTTGTTGAGATGGTAACACACAAATAGTTATGCAATTGAGATGACAGAGGTTAGAACTGTAAATCAGTTCATCTCCCCCACCCCAATGACTTGACTACCCTGGTCCTGGGTGTTGCTTGTTTTAATGCAAATATACACTAAAATGTAAACAACAATCAAAGCCTCCTTCTAGCACAACAGAGAAGAGTTTTCAAAAGAAACAGTACAGGTCTGCAGAACATTGTGAGTATCCATATTTGTGGGTGTGTCTTGTGATCTCAGAGCTGCATACAGTCCCTGAAAGTCCATTGGCCCCAGATTTTGCACAAACATTGCCTCAGTACATATTTAAGAAACACAGCCACACATGACAATGCTAAACTGAAATACTTAACTCTCCTCCCCTTCCGCTGTGTCCGAGAAAGCAGCCACTATACTCCAACCAATTAAATGCAGATAACTGTAACACATTACAATAAATGTATATATGCAGGGCTTTTTTTCAGCGGGAACGCAAAGGAATGGAATTCCGGAACCTCTTGAAAATAGTCACATGGCTGGTGGCCCCGCCCCCTGATCTCCAGACAGAAGGGAGTTTAGATTGCCCTCCGCACTGCCAAGTGGCGCAGAGGGCAATCTAAACTCCCTTCTGTCTGGAGATCAGGGGGCGGGGCCACCAGCCATGTGATCATTTTCTCCAAGGACAACCCACTGAGTTCCACCACCTCTTTTCCCAGAAAAAAAAGCCCTGTATATATGTCTGTAAAACACACTTTATTTTTTAGAAACATACTGTTCCTATATTTTCAAAGTTTTATGGTATTATACTTTTTATTTATCTTGCTACATCCATGCCTGAAGATACCCTTTGCTTCTAAATATCGACTTCAGGAACTTCTGAAGATGCAAGTTCTTCAGACCAAACATGGACCTTGCAAACCAGTTGCTATTTACAGATCTGAAGCATTTCTGTTTGCCTCCCAGGATGCTCCAAAGCCCATATGATACTCGAAAGAGGCAACCAGCAGTCACACTTCCAGTATTGCTGCAAGATGAAGACACAGTCAAATGGGGAACTGTGACAGAGCAGAACCACAAGTGACAAAAAGCACAGATTGGACACTTGTCAGCTTCCCTCAAGTTTTGATGGGAAATGTAGGCAGCTTGGCGGAATGTTGGACAAGTGACAGTTGAAAAGTCCATTGGATGGCAGTCGGAGAGCCAAGCTGCTAGACCAGGATGCCTACATTTCCCATCAAAACTTGAGGGAAGCTGACAAGTGTCCAACCTGTGCCTTTTGTCACTTGTGGTTCTGCTCTAAGTTTCCCAGCTCAGACTGAGGAAAAAATTCTGATTCAGCCTGCTGTAATTTAGCTGCAAGAAAAACATTGCTTGAAATTGTCTTGCACTGGTGGGCAATCTATACAGTTACCCCCCCCCCCAACCAAGTCCCTGACAGCAACTGACACAAATTCCTTTCAGTTTGGTTTTTATGAGAACAGCTGGCATGCAGGTGAAATCAGGAACTGCTTGGCGCACTGATGGCCATGTCCTAGGTAGTAATTTATTTTATTAAAAAAAATGGGAATACAGTGGTTTAAATAATGGGAGGCATCTCCAAGTCCTCCAGCGAGAAGGACATGGCCTGCAACAGGAGGTGTGGAAAGACCGGTAACAGAGAGAGACCTGCATGGAGGATCCGCAGCCAAACTGCTCCTTCCTGCCACTGGGGCCACCTGCAAGAATATCCAGCAGCAGAGGGGCAGTGCTGTGTTAATCATCAGTTTTTGAGGCAGGCAGGCAGGCAGGTGGCTGGCTAGTGTGCCCACCTGTTTGTGTAGCCCTTCATTTTCCGTTGAACAGATCGCTCTCTACATATGGCTATGGCTTCATTCTGCTGGCCAAACAACGTCTGCGAATGCAGGAGGGAGGGAAACCTAACAACTGTTTGCACCATGTAAGGTCTATAGTAACTGCACTTTGAGAAAAGACACTCATGCTATCCTCCCGCATGAGCTTTCAGAGGAAGCGGGGAGGGAGGTCATTTCTGATCAGTGCCTCTTGGCAAAATACTCTGGACCACGGCCAAAGTATTTCTGTGCAGTGTCAACTGAGTGCTCCAATGTGTGCAGCAACCCAGGCCACGAAACTGCTTCTCTTCAGGGTGCTGCAGAACCCTGGCCTTTCCACGGAGAGTGGCTGGACTTTCCCAGAGGGGCAGCCCTGTTTAGTCTATTGTAACAAACAAAAAAGAAGTCTGGTGGCACCTTAAAGGCTAGCCACATTTAGTCGAACATGAGCCTTTGTGTGTCAGAGCTCATTATAGCAGATCCTATGAAGTGGAAATAACATGCCACATTTTACAGGGAAAATCACAGAATGGGGGGAGGGGGGTTAAGATGGGGGCAGAGAAAGGTTTTAACAGACTTCCAGTTTCATTTCTATAGCAGGCCACATGCAAAATCTTTCTGGCACTACTCCACACAAGATACTCCTGGGACCAGGGCTTTTTTTCAGTGGGAACGCAGTGGAACGGAATTCTGGCACCTCTTCAAAATGGTCACATGGCCGGTGGCCCCACCCCCTGATCTCCGGACAGAGGGGGGTTGAGATTGCCCTCCGCGCTGTGTGTTGCAGAGGGCAATCTAAACTCTCCTCTGTCTGGAGATCAGCGGGTGGGGCCACCAGCCATGTGACCATTTTCGCCAAGGGCGATTTAAACTTGTTCCAGCTGACCAAAAGTGACGTCATTGTGCAGTCCCGAGTTCCACCACTGAGTTCCACCACCTCTTTTCCCAGAAAAAAAGCCCTGCCTGGGACTTTTTTATGCTCCAAGACAGGCTGCACCCACATATAGTAGGTGGGAATGGGGGAAGAAGTGTTTACGGTCAATATTGTTCTGAAGGATACCTGTCTGAAGGCCCAGCGACTTTACATTCAAAGGCAGGTACAGCTTGAAGTGAGTGCTTGCAAATTCTTTTTACACCCATTCCCAAGCTGGAGAAAGACCATCAAGGCCAAGACATCTGTTGAAACATTCCTCCTTCAAAGACCCCTCCTCAGTATGGCATTTTAGCTTCACGGCCATCATGTGATCCCAGACAGTTCATTATTAACATCAGTTTTTAAAAATAATATGAGGTTTGCTCATGCAAAAGAGTATGGGGAATTTTCCCAATATGAACAGGCAAGAATAACAGTATTTGTTGATATGACTGATGGTTGTGCAGTTCTAACCTACAAAAGAGTTTGAGGAGAAAAAATTGAGCTAAAGCCCCCCCAGATTCAGATGTTTCAAAGAAAGACCATGTACATTAATTCCTTTGATGCCTTTGAAGAGACTCTTGGTGCATCAGACTCAAGTAAAAATCCTTTTAAAACTATTGGGATATACTTGCTTTACTAGTCTTCTCTAAAGGTGACTACTTAAGTATGCGGGGAAATTGTACGGACATATAATTCAGTGATATTTGAAAATATTTTTCATTTTGGTTTTCTGCATTACTACTAATTTTATAATTTGCTAAATTAATTCCTGAGGAAAATGGGCAAGGGGAGGTAGACATCCACTCCCATTTTTATCTACTAGACCAAAATGCAGAACACTGGAAATGAAAATGTTCAATCAAAGATTGGTTATAAAGGATGTAGCAGAATTTAGAATTCCTGAAGAAACTGATTTACCTACAATTGGGAATGTTAATCTTAGTAAGGACTCAAATGCAATTTATTGTAAACTTATGCTGACATTCAAGCTTGTATTCTTAATATTTTTAATGTAAAAATCGTAAGATGGACCCTCCCCACACATCACAGTCCAGCAAGAAAAAATAACATGTCCAAGGCTATCTATCGAACTTCTTAGCCGGTTAGATTTGGAAAAGCGGATTTCCCACAACTGAGCCCAGCTGAAATTGTACTGACTCTCTAAATTCAACAGAAGAAAGCACAAAGCCTAAAACAGATTACCATACGCAAATTAACTGTATTTACCTGTATCGTTTACTATGAACAGTTTCCCCCAGAATATAGCATATTGATTAGATATTTCCAAGTTTTTTTTGGTTCAGGAGCAATCCTAAGCAAAATTACCTTTCTAACACTATCAACTTCAGTGGCTTTACAAGGTGTCACTCTGCTTTGAACTGCACTGTAGATTTCGGACTGTTACATCCTAACCCAACCAACGTAATTTCTGCTTAATTTCATGAGCTTCAGAGAAGCTATGGAACTTAACTTTTCTCATATTTACTATCCCACGAATGCACAGGTTTACCAAGCCAGTATACTATCTACTATAGGGTACAGAATTAAAGCTACAGCACAGGAACAAGTTTCTGGACTTCAGTGTTATGAGGGCCAGACGGAAAAATTAGCCAGGCCAGTATGGGAATGGGACGGCCATATGCATTTCACGTTCCTGGGGGCAAGACGGGGATGCAAACGGAAAACAATGAATCAACGCAGGAACCGACGTGTGGGTGATAAGAGTCATTTCCATGGTCACTGGCAGCCCCCTGTAGGGTCCAAGCTTTCCGTTTTTAATGTTTTGATGTCAGCATCCTTGACCGTGGTAACTGCAAGCATTTCTCATTCTGATAAATTTTTTGGAGCAGGCAAACTGCTCTGTTGCTAAAGTTTGATGTGAAGGTGAGAGGGAAGGGATGGTGCTAAGAGGCTTAGCACTCGTGCATGAGGAGAGATTTAAAGTCTCACTTGGGTTACTATGACAACACATCCGTCAGCAGATAAATCCTAAAGAACTCTGTTTTGCAGCAGCGACGCTTGTTTTCTTGACAGCCCCTCAAGACCCTGTTGCCTGCATGGAACAACCCCCCAACTAGCACCTTCACTGCTTCTTTGTCAATTTACATGTTTTCTAACATTTGTATCTTAAGAATACAAAGCAGGTTATTAGACCAAGGACTGGGTCCCAGACCTCCTTAGAGACCAACTAGATTGTCATGATATGAACTTTTGAGAGTCATAGCTTCCTCGGTCAGGTGCAAGCAACGGCGTGGAAGGTGGTGGTATAGAATTGTTTAAAATGTTTAAGGAAGGAAATAAGTCCCGTTGACTAGGATACTGTGAGAGAAGATCCTGATTTTTGTCAGGAAGTTGGATGATGACCGATGAAATCCCTTCCAATTCCACAGATGAGAACTATCATTTGGTCACATCCACAAGGGTCACGCACACACGAGTTGTTTGCCTGTGCTTGGATGCTATTGGGAAGAAGGTTTTCTTCATCCAGTTTGGTGTAGTGGTTAAGAGTGATGGGACTCTAATCTGGAAAACCGGGTTTGATTCCTCACTCCTCTGCTTGAAGCCAGCTGGGTGACCCTGGGTCAGTCACAGTTCTTCCAGAGCTCTCTCAGTCCCACCCTCCTCACAGGGTGATTGTTGTGGGGATAATAACAACATACTTTGTAAACTGCTCTGAGTGGGTGTTAAGTTGTCCTGAAGGGCGGTATATAAATCAAATGTTATTATTATTAATGTTATTATTGCTTCCCTACAACACTGTGGTGCTTCCTACATTTTTCTTTCTTTCCTATAACCTTTCTCAAACCTGCTTAGCTGCCATATTTTAAGAAAGATTCCAGCAAAGATGAGATGGCACCTATGCGAACATGAAATTCTAGATTTGCCTGGTTCCATCCGCAATGGCGTCATTTTCTCTGTCCTGTCCCTGTAGTAGCCATTTCCCCCATACCACAAGAGGACTTTTTCAATGCCAGTTGGGGATCCAATGAGGCTCGCATAGCTCTCTTCTCTTCCATTTTACCCTAACAACAACCCTGTGAGGTAGGGTAGCCTGGGAGTGTGAGATTGGCCCAAGGTCCCCCAGCCAGCTTCCATGGCAGAGTAGGGACCTGAACTGGGGTCTCCCAGGACTCAGTCTGGCCCTCTAACCACTGCACCACATCTATCAGGTGACACAAATGTATGGGAACTGATTAAATTTCATTACAGAATCCTTAAAACAGGATTCCAGAAGGGCTATGCCAAAGCAAGTAGCGAGTTCCCAGACGGCTGTGTGGTTTGATGGGGAATGCAGGAATATAAAAGCCCATCTACGTACTATTTATCGTAATTTTCGTGACTCTGCAGTGACCTGCTTGCCAGTGGAGTATCAGATAATTAAAAATCATTTATATCATCTTATAAGGATTAAATGGCTGACCTTAAACAATGGGAACAACTTTTATGTGCCATTACCCTGAATGATTCCAGGCAATTTTGGGCCATAATGAATGGTGCTATTTGCTCTGAGATCCCTTGCCATTTTCCCTGATACATGGTTTCAGTATTTTTTGGACCTATTTTGTGAGGATCTCTCTAGTGGAATGCAATTGGTTTATTCTCCCCTGGATGGTCTCCCAGAGTGGCCCTCCTGTCACTCCGGAGGAAATAATAATTCTTATAGATCAACTCAAATCAGGTAAAGCTCCTGGTCCAGATGTGATAATCCCAGAGGTGCTGAAAGCTGATCCAGAGTGGTGGGCCCCTCTGCTTGCTTCTCTCTTCACTATGGTAAATAAGACTGGCCAGCTGCCAGCTGCCTGGACTAATGTGATTATGGTTCCCATTTATAAAAAGGGTTGTCATCTTAACCCACCTTCAGACCAATCAGCCTCCCATCTGTTATTGGGAAACGATACGCTAAATTCTTGCAAATTAAGCTCAGCTCTTGGATGTCATCTAGCAAAATATTAGGTCCAGAACAGGTGGGGTTTTGTCAGGGGAAGTCAGCTTTGGATAATTGTTTAGTCCTCGCTCATCTGATTAATAAATACATGAGAAGGAAAAGATCTAAATTGTATATTGCCTTTCTGGACCTTAAGGGAGCTTTTGATTCTGTCTCAAGGGAACATCTCTGGGCAAAGCTCGAGGGGATGTCACTAGATAAGAGGTTATTATCTCTTATCAAAAGACTTTATACATCAATGTCTTGCCAGGTCAGGTGTTCTTCCTTTGGGACACTCTCTCCCAAGATCTTTATTAAGCAGGGGTGCATTTTAGCCCCCCATTTGTTTAATCTTTTGTCTAAATGATCTTATCCCTTTTTTGTCACTAGTTGACGGTCACAGTCCTAGACAAGTAATATCCTCTATTAGGTTTTGCGACATTGTTGTTCTGCTCTTATCTGTAATTTTAATCTTACTCTGTATGGAGTCGTTTCTGTTTCTAATTTTTTTTAAATCTAACTGACTGATTACTATATTATATATATGCCAATAAAAGCTTGCTTGGACTTGGATCTATCAGGTTCTCTGAATTCAGTTTTTATTTATAAAGTAAATCTCTAGTCCTTTTCATTCTCCTTCTGTCAGATATACTGTTATAACTATAACAATATTCAACTGTCAATTTTTTTAAAAGCCTGAAAAAGCCCATGAGACCTCAGAATGGCTACCGCCAGGGGACTGGAGCAGGGAATATACAGAGAGCCTCGTCATGTGGAAGCCCCTGTGCTGCTGCACTATACTGGCAGCAGCCACAGGGGAACTGCACAAGTCCACCCCTGTGTGGAAACCACATTCGAGAGAGGGCTGAGGAAGCTCCTGCCCTGAGTGTCTATCACTTTAATTTTATTTTTATTTATTAGGTTTATAGTCTGCTCTCCCCATAAGTGGGCTCAGAATGGATAGCATCACATGTAATATAATCAAAATAAAATCAAATTAAAAGGAAAACATAAATTTCAGTAAACATAAAGCACTAGGCGGCAGTCCCTATTGCTTAACCCTGCCAAAATATCCCATGATATGGTGGTGGTATAATGTACAAACAAACAGAAATGCCTTACCAAATACATATATAAAAACCACATATATATATACCAAATAACCATATATATATGGTTTTTTATATATGTATTTGGTAAGGCACTTATATATATATAAAAATAAGAAAAAGACTACTATCGTGTATTTTTTTTTACCACTAATCTTTAATTGAATACCAGAAAGGCCTGTGTAGCTGAATTTTCCTCAAATGACAAAAAATATGTGGTTTCTAACACTTTGGTCATAGATCCAGAAGAGTTAGCCGTGTTAGTCTGTAGTAGCAAAATAGTAGAGTCCAGTAGCACCTTAAAGACTAACCAACTTTATTGTAGCATAAGCTTTTGAGAATCACAGTTCTCTTCGTCTGAGAACTGTTGGTTAGACTTTAAGGTGCTACTGGATTCGTTACTATTTTTCTAACACTTTGGCAAGCCCTAGCATCCTGGTGCATCCTTTAATACAGGTGCATGGTTGCAAAGAAAGAAAATCTGAGAAGAGGTGGTTGGTTTCTATTTGGAAGTGTCTTAGGTGGGGGATAGCTGGTCTTCCAGGGGGTCGGGGGACAGTGATTTCACTCAGCAATGGTTCAATGTCCTCCCCCCCATGCTTCATAACCCTGTTTGCCCCAGCGACTTTCTATGAAGTCCAAGTTTCCTTTCCAATAGGGAATTAGTTCTACAGGATTTTGGAATCTCTTGAGAGGACTTCTGAGTCAGGGAGTCCTCACAAGAGATTCCAAAATCCTGTAGAACTAATGCATGTAAGCAATTTAGGCACGCATAACAAACATATTTACATAATTTGCAAAGTTTACTCAATTTGCTGGCCAATACACAGGGATGCTTCTGCAAAAACAATTTTCACCAACAGCAAAGTAGCTCTAAGCCTTTTCTTTAGGAAGCAAGGAAACAGCGATGTGTAGTATTTATAGCTGTCCTGGTGTCAACTTAATGCTAAATATCTTTCTGGTTCAGAATCATGAAAACAACACTGGTTGTTTTGTTCCTGGGAAATCCCACCCCCACCCCCAGGAACCCTACAACAAATCCACGGAATTATTGCATGTTTTTCTAAACACAAAAATTCATTAACCTCTCCCGGCTCTGCAATCAGATGGCCTCTTTTAAGTGGGTAAATCTAAGCTTTATCTGCTTTGCCTGAAATTTTGTCTTACTGATCGCAGATTATTCCTCCATTTCACTCTGCTAAACCCCCAAATGAAATGTTGTTTAGAACAATGTGATCTGAGTTTGGTTTTGCTGTCATTGGAGAAGACTTCCATCTTCTCTGTAACTAGAAGAATGGCTTGAAGTTCTGCCCTGGGCCGTTTCCAGATGGCTTACCTGCCTCCGGAACGTTGTGCCATCTTGCGGGGAAAACGCGAAATATCGCGTTTTCTCGCGTGAGAAAATGCGATATTTTGCGTTTCCCCCGCAAGATGGCGCAACGTTCCGGAGGCAGATAAGCCATCTGGAAATGGCCCTGGATGTAGGCCTGGCACCATCCTGTATAGGAGAATGCCCGGGCATCCCTAAAGGTGCCACACTTAGGGCCTCTCCGGACGATACATGAAGAGTTCTATGTAGGCCCTTCCCCGAATTAATATCTGGCATATGGGACCCCAATCTGGATTTAGAGTGCAGTGGAGAGGGTTGAAGCCATCCATCCTCACTGTTTTTCTAAGCCAAAATTATCCAACAGAGATGTTCTTGTTGTGCTGGGGCAACAGCAGGTCTGCAGGCTCAGCTCAGGTAGGAAAAAAATGAGGTAGATATGCACATAGCTTACAACTTTCCTGCCCCTGAGCCTTTGGTCAGGTTGAAACTTGCAGCTGCTGCTGAAAAAACCAGCCACGACTTTGTTTCTTCCTTTCCCCTCCACAATGGCAAGCAGAGCTTACCCATATGCTGGTATCAGAAGAGTCTGAATGTCACTGGCTGCTACTCAACCAAACCTGATTGTATTCTCAAACGATTACAGGAGGCAAAATGCTAAATTACAATGGTGTCAGAGGATGCATTTCTACAGCTGCGCATGTGTTTGCTGGAGAAGGGTCATGAAGTCTCACGCAGTCTCTGGTGGTGGTCCCACCATAATTCAACAAGATGATACTGTAAACAAATATTGTTTACATCTAGTAGGTGCAACATTTTGGGGTTGTGGAGCCTTCAGCATGCATGCCTTTTATTCCCCCAGCCCCCTTGCCCAACTTTACCTCTACATCGGACACCTTCATGCGTGTGCCCTCCTTGCCCACAAAGATATCATCAATGTCCACAAGGACGTAACGATCCAGAGTCAGACAGAGCCGCTTGCCAGTCAGGTAAGCAATGGCATCCACAAAGATGAGCTTGTGCAGCCAGAAGTTGAGGTTATTACCAAAGAGGACCCGCTGGATGCCATCATGTAGTCCGAGGTCTTGCACTACTGTCGCGTGCAAGGCCCTGTGGGCAGCAAGGTGAGGGATTGACTCGGATGACTTGGTGCTGGCCATCAAGACGGGTTCGTAGGTGGTGTGATTAGACTGGAACACTGTCCAGTCATCGCCAGGCAGAGGGCCCTGCTCAACTTCATTTGCCTGGGTCACGTATAGCAGAGGGGCACTGGGATTGATGTGATAGTCTCGCAACCCCAGGTTGGAATGTAGGAAGAGGGGGAAACCCTTGAGCTGAGCGCTTAGCAAGCTGTTCTCGTTTGCCTTGAAGAAGCCGATGATTCCGACTCCATATTCCACACAGTATTTGTCCAAGAGGTCCCTGTTCCAGGTATCCAGGTTCACGTATTTAAGAATGTTCTCATAGATAATGAGAGCGTAGCGGCCGTGGTCCTTGTCCGTCAGAGTGGGCATGTCCCCCTTTCCAGGAGCAATCTCTGTCCTATATTTGAACCGGCTGGATTCCAAGATGGCCACAATCTCCTGTCCTAGCTGGGAATAAATGCTTTCCACAAAAACCAGCACCACAGGGTCTGTGCGAGAGTTGTCCACTGATTTTGTCAGTCTCCAGCTGGCCTGAGGCTGGAGGAGGACCCTATGCTGGTTGCTACAGTCACTGAAGGGCAACGGTGGTGGCTCCTTAATCTTGGGGCTGTTGGTGACATAGTAAGCCAGGAAGCACATGGAGATCAAGCTGAAGGCAATGAGCAGCAAGATCAGTCTGTGGAGCTCCAGCTGTCTCACGTGCCTCACTACTTTCCACAGCTGAATCATGGTGAGGCGGGTGGCTCACCCCCTCCTCACGCTTGGCACCAACCAAGCTGCCTTCGGTGCCTCCAACGCCACCGTTGGAAGAGCCAGTGGCAGCTCACGGAGAAGAAACGGGAGCTGCAGAGAGGGGTAATACTGAAGCGAGGAGCTGCAAGACTAGATTCCCAATGGTTTGCCATTTATCTCAAGTAACCATGGCCTTCAAGTCCCATTGCTCCTCTGCGTGGCTCCTTCCTCCTCTGCTTCTCCTCTGGCTCACGCAAGTCCTAGGGAGATGGCGGCTCATGTGCTGTTATGAACTCCCTGGCTTCTCAAGTGAATCAACCGGCCATTGGGGGAGGGGATGCACAGGCCCCCCCACAATCTGAGGAGTTGCCTCAGCAAAGTGGCTTGCCAGTCACATGTTGGTCACCCTTGTTTGGCAACCTACAAACAAACAAAAAAGAAATTACTTGTTAAGGTCAGAAAACACTTAAACTGAGGGGATTTCTGTGAGGGGATTTCTGTGAGGGGAAAAGAGGGACCAGTCAGTGCTTCCACATTAGAATCCCATCACCTTAATTTTGGTGTGGTGTTGTAAACTAGCTAACAGCTGCAAATTGTGACTTTGTCATGATCTCTAGGCTTCTTTGGAGCAGATCAATCATTAGCTCTAGGTACGGTATCACATTTTACAGGGCCAACTGAGCAGCTGGGCCAAGTAACAACTTCCTGTTACAGAGGAGCATTGCTCTTCCCACACTGTATAATAATATTGGTTGGTCCGATGAAAAAGGCATTACATCACTGTTTTTTCACATTTTTTAAAGCCTAGCACGACTACCTACGGTCTTAGAAATTCTCTTTGATCAGTGATACCTACATGCAAACATTTCCCTGCTCCAGTTAAGGGTCAGTACAAGAAAAACAAGGACCTGTGGAATTTCATCACTCGGCACCCCTCTTCAATACTTCATTCCGCTTGTCAAGACTTAAGGAAAACTGCCAAGTTTGCTCAGACTTCTTTCACTCTGGCGTGTAAGATCTGATCAAAGCCACTTGAGCCTAAGTAAAAGGGTCTCTGAAAACAACCCATGGGTAAAGTCTGTTAGGAGATTAACTTCCTGCTGAGGTTACTTAAATATTTTGTGGGGTTTTGTTGTCGTTGTTGTTATTGTTTTGAGGTGGTAGAGAAGGTGCAAAAGGGAAAGAGCATGAAAGAAGTTTAGAAATGCTCAGGGGCAATCTTTAGAGTCTGATTTGCAAGAATCCAAGTGCACAAAAATCTTAGCAGAGATTAAAGGAAAACTGACAGGCAGTCCGGGACCACAGAGAAAGATGGTTTCATGTGGCTACAGGTAGGCATGGAAGTGACTTCAAACAAAACAGCACTGTGTTTGAAGTGCAGGCCAACCCCTTATTTCAAACAAAACCACTTTTACAACCATACGAAGTCTTCCCACTTTACCACGCCTGTGTGTGTGTGTGTGTGAGGGGGAGTATTGAATAACAAATTTAAACTGGTTTTTAAACACAAATCAATTCCAGCTTGGAATTTTTTTGGGAAGCTTTTGCTGCTTTTGTGGACATCAATATGCTAGAAATGATTGTGGTAGGCACGGGCAGACAGACAGGCAAGCAAAACATTTCATGGGCTGTGCATTTTGTGTTCTTAACTGCAAGGCGGATTTTAAATAACTCAAACGAGAGAAAGACTTTCCACCTTGTTAGTCATAGAAATTCTCAGCTACGGAAACTGGGTACCGTTTTATTTATTTACATTATTTATAGTTGGCCTTTGTCACCAAGACTCAAAAGTAGATCACACAGTGTAATTGAATACGATCAACAGGATGGGACATCCAATAAACAGTTCAATAAGGCTTGGTATGCAGAAATTTGAAAAGAAGCAGAAATCTGATACAGAGCTGAAACAAAGCATAAACATTTAAACATGACATGTTAAACAATAGAGAAATTAAACAGTAAGAGTATACTTGCAGCAACACACAGTTACGGTAGTCTAGTCCACAGTCCCTGTCCCTTTACCAGAGCTTCTTTCTCAACCATTTCATTACAGCACAATCCTTTTACCCGTGTAAGAAAGTTCTCCTGAATAATTCAGTGGAATGCAAAGCCTGTTCTCTTTAGAATGACCATGTTTGAGAAGAACTACTAGTCTGCACCAGCAGTGCCCAGCTGAACAGCAAGCCGGAGAGGCAGCCCCCCCCCCCAACCAGTTCATCTGAACCAGCAGTCTGCTCAAAAAAAACGGAGCCATTCTATGTCTCAGTAGTTCGTTACCAGCCCCTGTTTGTTACCAGTATGTGAACATGACAATGATGTGCATACACATACATATGCATTACAGGTCTGTATCAGACTGCTGCGCAAGAATCTATCAGTTCTGGTCTCTTTAACAAAGCCTCAATGACAGAGGGTGTGCCAGCCAGCACAAGGTGCACAGAGCAGTTTTGGGACTGCATCAGCAGTTTAAATGGAGGTGGGGGGAGAACGAAAATGACATCATGACAGAGAGAAAGATGTCTAGTAGCAATCTATATGCCCAGACTGCTGATCCCAGGCAAGTTTTCATTCCAAAAGCTTACAGCATTTGGCTCATAAGTGCTGAAGAAATGAAATTGCTCCATCACACAGGTGAAAGCTGGGAGACTTGATATGTTAAGAAATGATGTTGGCAGGGAAAACTCGCTTCTTGGGGGACTCCAGTAGCCACGACAGCTTAATCTCTAGTGGTACAAAATCAGGTTGTCAGAAAGAGAGGCAGAGATTGAAGGCGCGTGTTCAAGAGTAATGAAACTGGCCAGATTACAGAGTTTGGGTTAATGGCCCAGAAAAAGCTGTAGGCAAACCGTTCTCTTTTAGCATAACTTACCTCACTGAATTGCTGGGAAGACGAAAAACGTTGTAACCCCATGTAAATTGCCATGAGCAACTTGGAGGAAGGGATGGATAAGCAAACAGCCTCTCTAAAACCATAACGGTTTTGCTGAGCATGCTGTCAGGGCCACAGAAACAGATACGTTCCACCCTCTTATGGCCAAGTCTTAGAATCTGGTAGAATCAGAGAGAGAGACCATATCCGGAGAATGACCATGGACATCTCAGGAGACTGCCCAGGGCAGCCATTGCTCAAGGGGTGGAGCTTCAGGGCTTCTGCAGAGCTTGCAGCCCCTCCCATGGCAAGCAGGAATAAAATCATAGGAAGAAGGCAAACACATGATGCCGTCGTACACAGAGCTGGACCACTGGGGGGGGGGCATCTAGCTCACCATTACCTCTTTGTGAATGGCAGCAGCTCTCCAGAGCCTCAGTAGGGGAGCCCAAAGCCCGTTTAACTGGAGATTCTGAAGCTGGAACCTGAGATCTTCGGCACCCACCACTGCTCCTCCTCTACTTCACGCACGTAACTGTAGTCAAACCAAACACAAACTAAGAGAGCAATTAGCTTCTCCTCCCCCATACCAAGAACACGTCTAAGCTATTTATGCTTCACAACTTGTGTTAATACGCACTAAGCATTGTAGCTATCACCAGAAAGCCTGTTATTTGCCAGATTTTTGGTAGAGCAAATCTTTGTGATGTCTCTGTTTCCTCCTCCCTAGTTGAGTCAGTATTGGCATTTGGAAGGAGAGGCGGTCTTGGTGACTAAGCATGACTCCTCTTCAAAAGTCAGCGTGCTTTGAACGGCGCAATTAGCTTTATTTACCAGACAGAAGGGAATGACTAGAAAAGCACACACCAGTAGTCAGCAGCAATCACTTCAGGTGATCCGGTGTGAACTGACTCAGAACTTGTCTCCGCTATCAGCCGCTGATAAAAACCTCTGCAAAGACAAAGGCCCACAACACCGCCTCTGGCACACAACACACATGTACGCGTACACACAGTACCTCCCTCACAAAATACATGTGCAGTAGCACTTCTGCCACACACCCAGGAGTCTCTCTCTCTCCCAACCTTCTCTTACGTACATAAACCCAATGCTCATTAGCAGAGCATCCGCTTGGCATGCAGAAGGTTCCTGGTTCTATCCCCACCGTCTCCAGGATCAGGCCCGAAAGGGCCTACGGTTGATGGGGAAAACGTCTGCCTAACACCCTGGAGAGCCACTGCCAGTCTCAGCAGACAATACTGTCTTTGACTGCTCATGTGTGCGCGCATGTACGCATCACACCTCCCTCCTACAGAAATATATGTAATACTCCTTTCTTACTCACACACCTTTTACACACAAATCCAAAACATAAACACACAATGGACACCATTCTTATTCTCTCTCTCACACATACATACACACAAACACACAAGTAGCAGTGTTTCTCCCCCCGCAACCCCCCAGCGTGCCCCTTTGCTCATTTTCTGTATTCTACTGCAGCTGCAGCCTGCTCAGCTGCAGAAGTCACCAGTTTTTCGGGGGGGGGGAGCAGACTCCACCCATTTGGCCTCAATGAGACAATCATTTGCCCTCTCATATCAATTCTCATTTAAAATGGGGATTTTGAAGCCTCTTAACATCAGGAAGACACAATACATTTTCATCAAAACAGTGAAAGAGAGACCCCCAAAAATATATACTTGAATGTTTGAGCAATCTAAACTACAAGAAGAAAAATTTCAGGTATGCTCTACATGGACAAAATAATGGTCAGAAAAGGGGAAATCTCAGACCTCAATGCAAAAGTTTTAAACAGCTGCAATCCAACCACTCTTCATCAGATTTCTCTGAAATGCGGCCAGATGAGACACAGTGAGGGGTATTTCCCCACAAATAAATTTCAGACAGCTTAGAAAATCCTGTTTATGAGAAATAGAATTTCTAGGTTTTATAATGATAGAATGCTGAAAAACCAAGACGCCTTAAACTATGGAGCTAATCCCGCAACTCCATAATAAAGACAGACTCTGATATCTTTATAGAAATCACAGGGGTATGTTGGAAGCAACCCTGGCATTTGGGTGGAAGGTCCTCATTCTGCACACATGAGACTGGAATAAGAAAGAGACTGTGTGTGCGATCCCTGTATGCAGGGCTTTTTTTCTGGGAAAAGAGGTGGTGGAACTCAGTGGTGGAACTCAGGACCGCACAATGTCACTTTGGGTCAGCTAGAACAAGGGGGGAAATATTATAAAGTTTAAATTGCCCTTGGTGAAAATGGTCACATGGCTGGTGGCCCCTCCCCCTGATCTCCAGACAGAGGGGAGTTTAGATTGCCCTCTGCGCCGCTCAGCGGCGCAGAGGGCAATCTAAACTCCCCTCTGTCTGGAGATCAGGGGGAGGGGCCACCAGCTATGTGACCATTTTCAAGAGGTTCCGGAACTCTGTTCCACCGTGTTCCAGCTGAAAAAAAGCCCTGCCCGTATGGCTGCCGGCTTAGGAAATTCCTAGAGACTTGGGGGCAGGGCCTGGGGTGGGCAGAGGAGGGGAGAGGCCTCATTGGGGTGTAATGCCAGAGAGCCCACGCTCTGAAGCTGCCATTTCTTCCAGGGAAACTGTGGTCTAGAGTTCAGTTGTAATTCCATGAGCTCTTCAAGCCCTACCAAAGTGCATAGAAAAGTTGCCACTAACAGACACAATGTAAGCTGGTTCTCCAAGGGCTCATTCACCATATGGAGAACAACCCCAAATTAACCACTATTTGTTACTGGTTTCTGTGCAGGCTTTCCCTTCAAGGATATTAATGCACGGCACCAGAGATTATTAGGGAACTCAGGAGATCAAAATTAATTAAATATTCAATTTGACAAAGTCCTTAGTATTAGAACTGCTTATTTCTCATTTCTCCTGTCTGGCTATCCCCTTAACCCCTGCTTCCTACTCCACCTCACACTCAGAGAACTGTTGTGCTTCGAAAATTTGTTATGCATTCGTGTGGGAGAGAAGTCAAAGGGCAAACCCCCTTTCTGTTTAGCTCCCAATAAGTATGTTCTCACAGGCAGGAATTAATGGAAGAGCGCACAAAAGCTTAAGGATACTAGCTAGATTTTCAAGATTCGAGTCCAGTAGTATCTTAAAGACCTACTAGATTCCCAGGATATGAGCTTTCGAGAGTTGGATCTGTTTGTTAGGGAGCTCTGACACTTGAAAGCTAATATCCTGGAAATCTTTAAGGCGTTACTGGACCTGAATTTTTTTCTATAGACCAACACAGCTACCCACCTGAAACTAACTAGATTTTGTTATTAAGAGGGCTACCTACAATTTACCAGATTAGGGTAGGAAAGATTAATAGGATGCAAATAATGGCAAACTCTTCTTAAAAGACATAGGTTTGGGTAGCTATTATAGAAGTTACACAAAAGGACATAGGCGAATTCTGTACTGTATTGTTCCCAGTGGATGCAACTTTGCTTCTCGTTAAACTGTCCTGCAGCATATTCACAGGCCAGCTCAAGAAAACCATGCTTAAGGGGAAAAGCTTAGAAAATGAGAAGTGCATTCGAGACAGAGTGACCGAGGAATCAGATGCTATTGTTTGTGGTCTTCCTTGAGAAAGAAACACAAAGCAAGAGGTTACTAAAGGTGATTAACATCTCCTTAGAGTCTACCATCCCCTATACCAAGAAGGGTTCCAACAGGTATATGACAATGAAATTTGAGAGAAAGAGAGATGAACTTGTCCCCCCCCCCCCCCAGGCTTTGGCTGATAAGAATCAGATGAGAAGACAAGACTAATCAGATCTAAGGAAGGTTTAAGGTATTTTGCCACTCCAAGTAAGGTACACCCATCTTCCACATGGACACTAGCGGGGTCCAAAGCCGATACCGAGTTGCTGCTGGCTTGGAGTAAGTCTACAGTGCATTAGTGCCTTCTCTCCTTCTGCTGCCCCAAGCCGTTTCTTTGCTGGCTGAGCCAGAGAAATAGCCCTGGGCAGACCAGGCTGCCCTGCTGGTTTGAGAAGAACATAAGCTAGAGGCAGCAGAGCTAGAGTTTAGCCAATTGCAACACCTATCTCCCAGGAAGCTATGAAGCACTCTTGAGAGGACTCTCCATCTGAAGGCCACACCAACTGAAGTTGAAGAAGACAGCTTGCACATGTCCTCTCTTGGGACACTGATGAATCCACTACTCCCACCTCAGTGGGAAGGCTAGAAGAGTAAACCAGAACTAAACCACTCCCCTTTCAAAGAACTGGCCAGTTTCACACCTGAAACATGATTTTCAAAATGAAACAAATGCTCTGTGTGCTTAGTTTAGTCAACACAAAGCCCTTGGTGAGATGTCTGGGGCATGGCATTTCTGTGCCCTCAGACTGGCCAAACTATGTTGATCTTTAGGGAAAACAGAGTTAGCTTTGGTATGAATTCTTTGGGGCTGCCCTCAGCACTGCTCTGTTCTTTGATTAACAAGCACAGCCCCACCAGTCTTCAATTACAATGGGAGGTGAAGGCTACTCAAAAACGAAAAAAAAAGTCCAGTGGCACCTTCAATTAATGTTAGTCTTTAACATGCCACTGGACTTTTGTTTCACTTTGCTCTAACATGGCTACTCTCCTGTACAATATTCAAAAATGGTCTTTAGTGGTAGAACTTTGAAAGAGGCAAGAGCACTTGAAAAGCATATGGGACAGGGCAAAGCCTCAGAAAGGGTGTCAAGAAGAGGGAAGGGAGCAGAAGAAACATCACTGAGGGAAGCTGGAGATTAGAGAATCAGGTTGCTATGCAACAGCAAAATCAGGGAAGGGCTTGAGGGTGTGGGACCACAGCTTCCCCCCTTCCACCAACCTTTGTTTGGCCAAATATTCAGTAAGTTGTGAGGCATACCTGAAAATGGAGCCCCTGCCTCTCAGGTCTGTTAAGCCCTCAGCTTTCTGCGCTGCTCTCTCATCTCATCTCAAACGCTTTGCCACCCAGCAGGTGGGATATGTCTGCCTTCTGACTGGGAAGGCTCTTCTTGAGACGCTCACAGTTCAAAGAAAATCCTGGCTGCCCGTTAGAAAATGCTGCAGTCTCAGAAGGTACTGGAAACAAGCCCCAGGCTCTACATTTGTTCGTGGAGCCAGGGGAATGGCAGCAGAGGTAAGGAATGCAGCACATAGCAAGAGTTCCTGAAGGAAGGAGGAGCCAGGGATAGTGGCCTGTGTAAAACTGACTGCAGTTTTGTATTTTGTTTTCAGAAAAGGGAGCTTGTTCGTCTACAGTGGAACGGCAGGATTTGCGTTCAGTGGCAATTTAGAGATTAACAAGATTTTCAGGAAGTGTATCTTCTAGACACCACTGTACAAATACACGATGGAAGCTTAAGAACCACCTAATACTGGAAGCCTACTGATCAGTAAACATACCTACGTGGCCTTCAGTCACCATCCTAAACACACTAAACAATCCAACCAAGTTCTACATTACAGCTGCATCTGTTCCAGTCTCTCTGGCAGATATTCTCACCTGCAGGATCTACATATTTTTGGAATTGCAATACCCATTGTTGTAGTAAGGAAACAGATTGGCAAAGCCAGAATGATACCAAGGGATGACTTGCTACAAGACAGGCCCAAATGAAACAATAAGAGAATGCCACTGGTGGTCACATAGAGTTCAAACAAGTTCAAAGCATTAATCACTTGTGACTAGAGATGGACACGAACCAAAATATGAACCAAAGTTCATGACGAACCAGGCCAGTTTGTGGTTCGCGAACCAGCGGTTCATCAGATCCCATTTCTGACAAACCGCCACGAACTTTAGGCTGATTTGTTTGGTTTGTTTTTTGGTTCATTACTGCAGACAGCCTGGTGCCGATCAATCAGTTTCCTAGGCAACAGGGGATGTACTTCCTGCAGACCTTTTGCTGACCTGGAAGTGACCTTCTGCTGACTCGGAAGTAACGATTTTCTGACCTGGATGTGATGTTTTCACGAACCAAATGAACCGGTTTGTGAACCGGGGGGGGGCAGGGAGGTTCGTGAAAGTTCATAGTACATGAAATTTGATGAACCACGAACCACATGGTTCGGGTTTTTTTCCGGTTTGTGCCCATCTCTACCTGTGACCTATGCTGGATAATGATACTCTTCTCTCAAAAGCATTGGAAGGAAAACTTTTTCTTGCCCACAGACAGCTCCTAATCTCACTCACAATAATGTACTTCCGAATACAGATACGGACTCTGGGACCAGGGCTTGCAGTAAATCAAGATGCCAACTCTGTCCCCATATTCACTCCTGACAACACAATCACTGGACCCAACAACACAAGTAATACCATCTCAGATTCATTCACATGTTCATCTTTCAATGTTATATATGCTAACAAGTGTCAGCAATGTCCTACTACTCTCTACACTGGACAAACTGGTCAGTCCCTACGCAAAAGAATAAATGGACATAAATCTGACATTAAAAGTCACAATACTCAAAAGCCAGTGGAAGAATATTTTAATCTTCCAGGACATTTCATAGCTGACCTAAAAATGGCTGTCCTCAAACAAAGAAGCTTCAAGGAGAGATTAAAACGTGTGATTGCTGAACTCCAGTTTATTTACAAGTTCAGAACAATGGAACCCCCTGGTCTGAAGAGAGACATAGGATTCGTATTTCACTACAGATGCTAATTTCTGCTCTAATCAAGCTTCACCCCATCCATCTCCTGAGTGGAATATAAAGGCTCAGGGATCTCCACTTCTTCCTGTATCTGATGAAGGGAGCTTTGACTCTCAAAAGCTTATAACCTGAAAATCTTGTTGGTCTCTAAAGTGGCACTAAAATCCTCCAGAAAAAAGGGAGCCACTGAACCCAGCGCATAAAGAACAAATGCCTCCGTCTAGTACTACAAATGCTTCTGAAGTACCACTTCTAACTCCTCTCTTCATTCCACTTCCCTTAGCTTGAAGTGACATCATTTTCATGGAACACTTTGATGCTGGAATGCATCTCGGTTCCAACTCTTCACCTGAGCATCCTGTGTCAAGTCCGAAAAGAAGACCTGCTTTCCATCTTGAGTCACAGTAAAGAAACTACACTGCTCACTGTTGCCAGAAAAGATGTCTAGATTCTTCAGCGGCACTGCATGGTCATTTTGACAAATTAATCTGAATTTAACATCTAAGAAACACGACAAAGCTGTCCTTCCATTTCAGTTCTCCTCTCTTCTGCACTGTGGAACAGATTTTGAATATGAGAGTTTACCTCTTGGTGAAATAATGCTTGTGATCCTTTCACTGTCCTGTTCTTAATGAACACTATAGAAACAGTCTTATCCTATGAATGTGTGATCAGGAATGAAGAACTCTTGTGTATGCATGCAGGGCTCTGGCAGAAGGTGACAGGCTCAAGCCTAGAAAGGGACCAGTGTATTATTACTGAAAGCAAGTCTTTTTCAGCACAGATAACTTGACCTCTCCTGCCCGTAAACATAAAGAAAGAAGACAAGGACCAGGCAGCAGCTCAAAGAGAATAGAAGATAAATACGGGATAGTATAATGGCTGTATACTTTGTTCACAAACCAAAGCATTTCTTCTGTGCCTTACTTATATTAAAGCTGCTAATTTAAAAGATAGGATCCTGAGTTCTAAGGTCAGCCTAATGCAGTGATTCCAAACCTTTGCAGTATGGTGACCCGCAAATCCAAATTTGCTTTATATGGTGACCCAATCCAGGGCTCACCCAAGAGATTGAGAAGGGGGGGGCATCTGGTTGAGGAGATGTGGGAAGATGGCAGATGTCAGCAAAGAGGTGGGTGGCAAGTGACTCACTGCAGAACATCTCCCACAGCAGGTAGAGGGCAGTGAGGCACTGCAGGGGGCTGGGCAAGAGGCTGGCTGCTGAAGGAGCAGTGCCAAGACAGAGCCTATGCTCTCACACATCTCTTTTTTCACTTTTCCATGTGCTGAACAGCTCCCACCTACTTTCCAGCCTTCCCCCTCCCCGCCTTCTTCCAGCTACTAGTTGCCAAACAGATTCCCTCCCCCCCTCATTATTGTCGCAAAGGTCGAGAGCAAGGCAAGAATATGAGGATCTAGAAAGGAAGGAGAGGAGAAAAAGCTGCAAAGGAATGGCTGGCCTGGGACCTACTTTCAGAGGCTTCATGATGCATTTTTGGGTCCCGACCCACAGCTTAGGAAATATGGTTCTAACAACTATTCCCAATCATGCTCTCTTTTTTAACTTTAAAAAAAAATTCATCTAGATCCCATTTTTCTCTTCAGTGGGGACCCAAGGCAGCTTATATAGTTCTCCTCTCCTCCAATTAATGCTTACAACAACTCTGTGGAGTAGATTTGTCTGAGCGTGTGCGACTGGCCCAAGGTCACTTAACAAGCTTCCTCGGCAGAGTGAAGATTAGAAAACAGGGTTGCATCTACCTGTAACTGTTGTTCATCGAGTGTTCTTCTGTGCAGGCACACATGGGAACTGCGCATACATAGGCTGCTCTGTGCATGCACCATTCCCATGTGGGACTACACAGAAGACACAACGATTAACCTGGATTCCCCAGGTCTTAGTCTGAAACTCTAGCTGCTACACCATGCGGATTCTCAGGTTTATTAGAAAGGCATGGCAACCTACTTCAGAGGCCCAGCATACAAGCACCTGTGATTTTTAGTAATGTTACTACACAAAGGAAACTAATGCCCCTAACAACCACTTTTTGCCAGAAGCAGTAGACTGACTCTACTGCCTTCTCCTTGTGGTACACTTTCTAAACTATAGGATGAAATGAAATGAAAACTGGGTCAATCGTCAAAAAATGTCTAAGTTTAAAACATGAAATGAGTACCTTTTCAGAAGCAAATGTTTAGCCTGTTTCTGACAAAATAGTAAAGAGTCCAGTAGCGCCTTTAAGACTAACCAACTTTACTGTAGCATAAGCTTCCGAGAACCACAGTTCTGCATCTGACGAAGACAGCTGTGCTTCTCAAAAGCTTATGCTACAGTAAAGTTGGTTAGTCTTAAAGGTGCTACTGGACTCTTTGCTACTACAGAGTAACACGGCTAACTCCTCTGGATTGCTGACAAAAGACTCCAAAAAAGATCACTCTGTACACTCACAGCAGTATTTGCAAATCCATGGGGTCAGGGCACTCCAGTGTGATCTCCTTCAGCCTACCGTTGCCCACGGACCACAGAAGCAAAGGCTGGTCCATTGCCACTAAGGAGACATCTCTCTGGCTGAAGGCTTAAGAGGCCTGCAGTAAGATCTGAGCCCAGATGGGTTGCCAAATTTTGGCCTTGCATCAGAGGTAAAACTGATTCACTTGCAAGAGCTCTGGCCCATTGTTTCATATCACTTCACTGCACTTTCTGGAGTTGGTGCTGGGGTACCTCTGCCCATGCGTAGCCTGACCAAACGTCCACTGCCATGTAGAGGGGACCTTTTGCAGAAATGGTTGGGCACAGCCCATCTTGGGCTGAGACCTTGCAGCGTCAGGACCCACCAATGAGCTAGAAGCCTGGGGCTAGTAAGGCCAAGCTGTCATAGCCACTGCTGACCACTGAACCCTGAAAAGGAGAGCCCCTTTGGTCTTCTGTTCAACAGTCTCACTCTGTCACTCTGTGTCTGGGAAACAACAACTGGAGTAGAACAGAGAGAGAGAACGCTAATGAACGAACAGCCCCAGTGATTCCTTGGAAGTCTCCCATCTAAGTACTGGATCCCAGCCAACCCTATTTAGCTTCCAAGCTCCGACAACCATTGGGTTAGTCTGGGCCATTGAGGATGCTACAAGAGACCTGTAACCTTTGCAAAACAAAGGGAAAAAAAACCCCAGGCAATTTCATTTTTACTGTTCACATTTGCTGCCGTCAAAGCAAGCCTTGACAATTGCCTAACCTCTTATTGATAGGGAAGTAAAAAAAGCCAACACGGCATCTCTCCCATAAAAGGAAACTCATTTCAGACAAGGCAATGTGTGGGACTGAATGTAACCAGACAAGTTCAGCAACGCAGCTGCCCCCCAGCCCCCAGATCCCTCAAAGGAATATTCTGCATTAACGATGGCCTACTATTGACAATAAAACACTCTTGTCTCAGCTCCATGCAGACAACAATTCTCTCTCAGCCACCACTCACTTGCTCTGCTGTGAGCTTGTTGCTTCCCTGAGGGAGTATTAGATGATGAACAGCTCTAAGCCTTCTCTTACCTCATGCCTGGCCTCGTCCTAATGCGGAGCAAGCAGGCTTAATGTGCGGGCGGTGTCTCTTCTCCCTCCCTCCCTCTCATCTCCCCCCCACCACCACCTTCCCCTAAATTCTGTGGACAATTTGCATGAATGACTGAGAAGACGCACAGCTCCACAGACCTGCCAGTGGGAATCCCCTTGCAACGCATCTGACTCCTAATCCCAAACCTTCCAGCCCCAGCACACAAAAACTATACATAGGAAACATTTCACATACGTAAGTAAGAGTCAGTGATAAAGGCTCTCTTTCCACATTGGAACACTTGATTTTTTTTCAATTGGAATATTCTGTATCAGAGGAGGAGGGGAGGGGACGAGGCAGGAAGATGTCCTCTTGAATAGACGGCAAGGCAAAGCGACGTGACAGCAGAAGCTGAAACAGACACATACAAAGAAGTGGAATGGAACGCTTGAAATGGCAAGTGAGGACTTTGAAGGGACAGATGGCACAGGAAATGGGAGCAGATGCAATCCCACAAGCAGTATCATCTGAGAGCACCAAGAGGCCACAGAGTCCCTAAGACATACGCTGCATTGCCTGAGGAGAAAATGGCGAGTTATCTTCTCGTTATGCAAAGTCAATCAGAATTGGTGAGTAGTACTTTGCTTATAGACTGAAGTAAGCAATTCCTTGAAATGCCAACACACACCCCTCACTCCCTCAATTTTATAAGTAGTAAGAAACGGGAAGTCAGTCTGGGCTGATTATCGGGACTCTAACCTGTCTTCCCAAAGACACAGGACGATTCCCTCACTCCTCAGGATGACAGAAGATGGCTGTGGAGCAGAACGCGAGTGCCTTACCAAAAGAGGGCTACCAGTTCTGCATCTGGCTCAGAAGGAAGCTCAGGGGATGAGGTGAAGTCATTTTTCACAAACTTCACCCATTTCATGTTCTGTTTATTAACAGTGCAATCTTATGCAGAGTTACTCCAGTCTAAGCCCATTGAAGTCAATGGCCTTAGACTGGAATAACTCTCCATAGGATTGCACTGTAAGAAGATGAAGCCGCAACACAGAACTGTTCCATTCATCCACATCATCTCCCTTAACCTTCCTTAACACAAAAACACAGTCCTGCTTCAAATCAATATAAGGCCTGGCTGAGGAACAAAGAATGTGCTGCAATCTGCAATCTTTGAATATCCAGCGCAAAAATCTGGCAATTTGGGCAGAACCCTAAATAATTTCCTTTATTTTAACAAACATGGTCCTTTTAAAAAAATAATGGAGTTGCAGAAAAGTTGCTAAAAGCTCATGGAATGGGGTGGTCAGTTCAGGGGGGTCAGGGCTAACTGTTCTGTTTCTTCTTCTTCTTTGTTTCCTGTCCCTAGGTACTGTGGCACCAATCCATGTGCGCTTTGTCTGATTCCACTGAATATCACAGATCCTCAAATAGAATTCCAAACGGGCTCAGAACTTTGCCTTATAAATTATTCTAATCCAACCTTTTGCTTTGTCATGTTCCTGAATTACTCATCAGTGCTACAGTCTGAATAATGTAAAGGAGGGTATGGCATAGTGGACTGAGTGGATAGACTAGGAGCCTGCGATACAGGTTTGAATCCCCATGCTGCCATGGAAATTCGCTGGGCGTTGGGACAGTCACATTCTTTTAACCTCTCCCACCTCGCAGCGTTTTTGTTGTGGGAAATCGGAAGAGGGGAGAATAATGTTCTAAGCTGCTCTGGGGCCCCTTAGTGGGGAAAATGCGAGACATAAATAAATAAATGCACAAGGCATGCATAACAGTAGAAAGTGAATGAGCCAGCAACATCCAGTGGGTGCTTACAGTAGCAATCCCAGAAGGACTCAGGATAACACTTTGTGTTACTTGATTATAGATTCTTCATGTTTAAGAACACATGTAAGATTATTAGAAAGCCATCAGTAGCAGCAACAACTTTTCAGAGAGAAGGCAGGAAGAGAAGAAGGAACTCACAAAGACTCGATACCATAGAATTTAGCAGACTGGTGGCTTATGGACTCCGAGCCAGAAACACAGCTAAGTTCACTGTGAGAATCGACTAACACAGACAGTTTGTTAGTACAGGCTAGCCATGTAAAAGACAACTCTGAAGTCCTCAGAGACAATGTGTATCCTGCTGCACAAATAAAAGGAGGGTTTCTTCTACCAAACTGCCTGAACATCACAGTTAAATGTGAAATATCACACAAGTTTTCCAAGTATCTTACCTTGTATATTGAGGTTGAAACCCAACATGTTTCATCTCTCTCTCTTGCCCACACTTATCACGACAGAGGATTCCAATATCTGCTCCTGTCAGCTAAACCACACATGTCTCAAGTGACAGTGAGCTCTTTAGCCACCAGTCCTTCAAGGAAGATGCTCTTCCTCTTTCATCCCTGAAAAAAAAAGCTGGTCTGCACAGCACCTAAGTTGTTGAGCAGTCATTAAATGCCTCTGCTGATGTTTGCGCTACAAAAATACAGATCCTGGAATTCTTTAAAGAGATACTCCTTCAATATACAGCCTGGAAAAACTACGACTAAAGATACTCCTTCACTTCTCAGCCACTTCTTCCTGTTGCAAGACAGCAAGCAGCAAGTATGTACAACTGTCTGAGGCCAAAGTTAAATACAGCAAGGGTTGTACAGTGGATATGACTTCCTTCCCCTCCCCAGGATCAGAGCTTCTTTAAGAAACCTTCATATTACTCACTGAAACCCCCAAAACAACAAGAGATACTATCCAAATAGAATCTGACCGGAATACAACCCTGAGCCCCATGCAGACACATTTCTCCTCTGGGGCAGGGATATTCACATATTCATTTCTGTCTCCCTCCAAATCCTTTTACACGCATCACACATCTAATCGCAGAGAGGCTTTGAACTCCATTTGCTGAGCAACGAAAGGGATCTGGCAACGTTTCAAAAGCTTTTCTTCTGAAGCAACTAAACAAGCGTTCTGCCGGTTCAAACACAGACCAGATGAAGCAAATTACACCCCGTCTTCACCATAAGATAGCACAGGGTGGTACTGCACCGATTTTAAGGGAAGAGGGGGAAACAACCCTGACTTTTCCTTTGGTTTCACCAGCTAGAGAATACAAGAAGAGGAACAGTATAAATGTACTGCCAATGAGAATGACAGCACAAAAAGTCACGTCAATAACGTAAAGTGGGAGGGTGGGGGGAGAAGGACAAAAAAGGAAGAGGCTAGCAGGGCCACCCAGATAGATAGGCAGCAATGCCCAACATTGCGGTATGCTTTGATCGGCTGCCAGGAGAGCTTGTCTTTTTGAAGCTGTCACATTATTATAGTCGCCTGAAGATGTGAAATTGATAAAAGCAAAAAGCTACCCTAGAGAATTTTCTTCGCCGAGGAGAAATAATACTTTGGCACACAGTAGTTCTCAGGTGCTCCCCAACCAGTACTTAGTTCAATGAGAAACTCAGAAATCAAGCAAACATTTCTGTTAATGCCTTTAATATCTAATAAAAAAGGAGGAACCGTACAGTCCAAAAGAATTAAGATGACAAATTAGCACTGCTCAGATCCAATCCAGACAGCTTTTGTATCATTATCAACAACAACAACAACAGCACATCTGGTTTTGTTGGGATGATGTAAAAAGGGTTTCCCATTATTGCACAGAAGAATAAAGAGATGCCAGACCAGTTCCGGGGGCAGGGAGCTGAAATAAGATAGGAAAAGGGGACAGTTTCAAAGATTCAGAGCTTTGAAATATTAAAGTTTACCCACAAGTTTAAGCTGCTTATTTTTACAAACCAGAGAACTCAAAAAGACAGGACATGCTGTAGCAAGCTACTAGTTATTGCAGATAAAAGAGAACATAATAAATTGTGGGACCAAAATGCAAACATTTGCAAAGGAGCAAATCTAGGCTTAGGGAGGATGTATAGCTAGTAAAATCATAAAAAGATGCCCTGATAAAAAGCCCTGTACAAGGAAAAGAACCATGACTGTCAGAAAGGACTGGAGACGCACCCCATCTTTCTCTCACATGCCACCCCCCTCCCAGACTGTTCACAATAAATATATAAAGTGATTTTTTCAAGAAGGTTGATCGTAGCAATGGAAAATGGTCAAAAAAAATTATTACGAGTTTTATATAAAGAAAATGACAAATTAACAAAAAAGACAACTCCACACAGAATAGCCAAATAAAAACAACTAACAAACAAAAAAAGAAAAAAACAATTTTCTCCATGACAAATGTAAGTAAAATTTTCAAATTTTCTCTTACTCTATATTTTAAAAAAGCTCTATTTTTTCTAATGTCCAAAATCTTTATTCCACAAACCCACAGATCATCAAATCATGATGATCTAATTCATGCAAAAAGTCTGTAAGCCGTCAAAAGTTTTTTAAAAAAATTAATCCTAGACGTTTTTTTAACTGAAAATATATTGTGCATTTATGGCGGACAAAATATTTGGTCTTTTGAAACTCGCCCTACTTGAGAGTTTTTCTAAAAACCTTAATTGAAAATCTTCACATGCATTGCAAGTCAGCACAAGCCAACATGATGGCAGGGATCTGTTTGAACAACATGCCGCTGAAAAATGGATCCAAATCAAAACGGATGAGTCTTCACATCTGTTATGCCTCCCAAATCTATAGTGTGCTGGCATTTCAAGGGTTGAGCCATCGCTTTTCATATCTGCAATGACAATTCCCAAAGAAGAATACTGAAAAGAAAGGTAAGGAGTCCAGCACCTGGCGTCTGCCTGGTCATTAGAGTGATGCCTGAAGATATTTAAAAGGCTGGAGAATTTAACTGAGGACTGACCATTCCATGACAACTACAGGAAGCCTCCATTTTCAGAGGCGGCACACCGCAAAATAACAAACACGGGACAAGAACCGGGGAAGGTCTTTCTTCCCAGAGGCATCTGTTAGAAACAGAACTCTGGAATAGACGGTCCCTGGCCTGATCTAGATAGGCCAATGTGTTCTGAAACTGTCAGCTGCAGGCATCTAGACCTGGAAATTGGCTGCAGACTTCCAGCTTATATTTATACCAAGCACTGTATTTACTTGAAAGGAAGACAGCCCTGCATGTAAGATGACCCCTGTAAAAATGTTATACACAAAAATTTTATTATAAGGTATCACTGTAATGTGTAGGTGAATGTAAGATGACCCCTTTCTTCTTTGGACAGCGTACCTGGGGGAAAAACCATTATTGTATCTTAGAACAGGGGTGGGCAATTGTTTTGGCTCAGGGGCCACTTTGTGGGAGCAGAGGTTAGTGGAGGGCCGCACCTTTTAAAATGATTGCATTCATTAGTTAACTTTGCATTTCAGAAAAGGTATAAATTGTATCATAAAAATCAATAAATATAAATTAAATAAAACAGTGGTAGTTTTATTCAATTTATTTATTGTGCTAATTTCATATCATCTATAGCTGCAAGCTATGTGAGGGAGAAAAGCTGCAGAGCGTTGTTCTTTCGGTGCCAGGCACCCGGTAGGTGACTGTCTTGGTGGGCCGCATGTGGCTCTGTAGCGGGCCGCATGTGGCCCGCGGGCCGCAATTTGCCCACCCCTGTCTTAGAAAATACTGTATACTCAAGTGCTGAGTCAGCTGTCCACTTCCATTTTACACTGTAGTACTTCCGTTCCACCAGCATTCATGGTGGTATTGCATATTAACCAACTCTACACATAAGCAGATGTCTTGCGGGAAAAGATTTTCTGTACTGGTTAAGGTGACACATATTCAGCATAATCCTATCAAAGTTAAACACTGGTACTTCTTTTTGATATTAGTGAGAAGGTATAGGGTCTCCACTGAAATCAATGGTATTTAAAGTAGTCAAACTTTTCCTGGATTCCGGCCATTGGACCATCATGAAGTCAGTCGGTACCATCATCTTAACAGTTGTCAAGAAGCTAAAAGAAAGCACCTCTGGATAGTTTAATAATTTACTTATTACCCAAAGACATTCAGTTCAAATAAAAGAAAAGACTTTTAACTACACCCTAAAATTGTCACCACGATGTTCCTCCAGGACGCATTATAAATGCAGAGATCACAGATGGCACAACTGTTTTCGATTTAAGTTGAAAATTACCAACCCAGTCATTTTACTGCAGTGATGTTTGGGCTTCCAACAAAGACAATTTGGATGTGGGTGTGTGTTCCTTTCACATGAGTTAATAAATCCTTGTGCATATGTGAAAGCAAGAGAGAAAGAAGAAGATAATTTTTTGCATTACTCCTTAATCTTTTCCTCTTCGTATCTGTATTCTGTCACGCAGCAATGAAGAATTTACAAAGAAGCCAGAGGCAAATGTTTCTTTCTCTTTGTTATTACATGACAGACGGCCTTATGGAGGAAGGGCTTTGATAAATCACTAATTTTCATAATCACAATAAGAGCTAGAATAAGGATTATTTGATCCTTTAAGGCAACATCTGAGAAGAACACCACAATAAAACAGTCTTTCCCTTGAAAGAGAAACATTGTCCTGCTGGCTGTGCCCCAAAACAGCACTCCCATCCTAGGAAGACTTGCCAGAATCTCTGCAACTGGGTGATGGTTGAATTGTGAAAATCTTTGCCTTCCTCCATGCTTAAAAATGTCCTCCTTAGGCTGGAGGAGTAAAGGATGTGACTGCCCAAATCTGAATCAGGGGAGGGAAGAATATCACACCGGCCCAACTGACAAGTTCCAGAAGGTCAGATCCACAGACAGCACAGCAATCTCAGGGCCAAACTACAAGTGACAAATGACACAGGTTGGACCCTTGTCAGCTTCCCTCAAGTTTTGATGGGAAATGTAGGCACCTTGGCGGAATGTTGGACAAGTGACAGTTGAAAAGCCCATTGGACAGCAGTCAGAGAGCCAAGCTGTAAGACCAGGATGCCTACATTTCCCATCAAAACTTGAGGGAAGCTGACAAGTGTCCAACCTGTGCCCTCAGTGTATGGAACCTGTCAGAACAACGTTCCACACTTCATTAATAGAGATATCCATACATTACAGCAAGCACGGTCCGGTGGTTAGACTTGGATCTAGGAGACCTAGGATCAAATCCTTGGGTTAATAACACACTCTTGGCATAACTTACTTCACAGGGCTGTTTTTTTTTAATCATTAAAATTTATTTAGAAGAAGGAAAAAAGGACATTTGAAAGTACATTAAAAATCTAGAACAGAATGCAGAATAAT
Source organism: Eublepharis macularius (assembly GCF_028583425.1). Lineage (NCBI taxonomy): Eukaryota > Metazoa > Chordata > Lepidosauria > Squamata > Eublepharidae > Eublepharis > Eublepharis macularius. The sequence continues at coordinate 125,505,742 of NC_072795.1, read as the reverse complement.
AGTTTTTTTAAAAAAGGTAAAGGTAGTCCCCTGTGCAAGCACCGAGTCATTACTGACCCATGGGAGGGGGCGGGGTCACATCACGACGTTTTCTTGGCAGACTTTTTACGGGGAGGTTTGCCATTGCCTTCCCAGTCATCTACACTTTACCCCCAGGAAACTGGGTACTCCAGCAAAAAATGATAAGCAAGATATATACCACAGCTAAATTTCATATTACTCCTCACCCTCTCCTTAATTACTTACACTCAAAATTTTATGTTCATACATTCTATATTCAATCATATATGTCACATTTTATATTCAACATTTTAAAAATCTTAATTTTGTAATTAATCTATATCCATATTGGGTATTCTTAATTTTTCTTAATTTCCAGCTACATATTCAAAGAAATCTCTTCATTTTTCCTGGAGTTCCTGTGTTTGACTGTTATACATATAAGAAGATGAGTTAGTTAATTTAGCCATATTTAGAAGTCTGTGGATTCAAAATGAATTGCGATCTTAAATAGTTTGTTTAAACTTTTTTTTTGCAGTTATGAAACATTTGTATACACTGCATTTTTATATGCATTGTGTCAAATTATTTAGCAGCTCCATATTCAGCAGCTCCAATTAAATACAATGTATACAAATGTTTCATAATTGCAAAAAAAAAAGTTTAAACAAACTATTTAAATTGCAATTCATTTAAATACTAAACATGAAGGTACACAGTACGGCTATGGGATATTGTTTAATATGAAATTCTATAATCACCGAACAAAAGAAAAAGATGTGTTTGAAGAATTCTCCTTTATATTTTTTCTGGGGAAAGTTATAGTTAGGAATATGATTTATACGCCAAAATGTTCATAAAACATGAAAGTGAAACCCATTTCGTCTTGAAAGCTAAAAGTGCCAAGATTGATTTACTTTGTGTGTGTGTGGGGGTACACTAAGATCCCTCCCTTTCAGTTACAACAGAATGTACTCCAACAATAAGTGACGAACCAAGAAGGGAAGCATTGCAGAGGAAGCTGGCTTGCGCTGCCAGCCTCCAAGCGCTGAATGGAGTTGTTGGCGGTCATGGAAATACAGTGGAGACTTGCCACAAATGAGGACTGAATCCTTAGAGCAGTATTAGGGGGAGGTTTTGCAGAAGAATACAAATGGACAAGAATATACAAATTTAGCGTGACTTGGGTTGTGGAAAGGAACAGAAGCAGGTCAGCCAAAGATCCAGGCTATCTGCCTGAGTACAGCTGCAGTAAACAGAGGCAAGATGAAATGAAGGCATATACGGGGTATGGGGAGGATTAGCCTAGGGAGAAGATGATTAGTAGAATGCTCTAATTAAACACTGTACTTAAGGAAAAAGCAGAAGTACAAGGAGGTATCAGTTAGACCAAGAGAGCCAAAACCTATTTACAAAAGGAAACATGATCAAGTATCACTGGAGTTCATTAGCAAAGGATCAAAAGAAGGATGAGAACCATATGGTCAGTGACTCCAAAGACACGGTGCTGTCAGGTCATTTAACATAAACAAGCCTAGGACAAGGCAAGAAAATAATGGCAGGGAAAACCCCCCACAAAGCCAGGAAATACCCAAAGCCACCAAAAATTATTCAATCAGTGAAATCAACCACTGAAAAAGATATATTGCCAAACACAAACAAATCAGAAGGTAAACACAGGCAATGACCAAATACTAAAACACTGTATGGTGGCTGGGGGAAAAAACACCTCAGATGAAAGCCTAAGCAAATAGAAAAGTCTCAAAGCCAACATTAAAGTAGATGAAGTTCTGGGGGTGAGGGGGGAGACAGCATTCTATAGATGCAGTTCCATAGATGCACTTTAAAATCCCCATCTCTGGCCATTTCAGGGCTTTTAAGGAAGATCTTAATTGACAGGAAAAATAATACAGAGGGAGGCAGACCTTCAGGTACTCTAGTTTTAAGCCATTTAGGAATTTCAAGGTAGGAACTTGTGCCTTCAATTCTGCTTGGAAACAAACAGGCAAACAATACAGATATTTTAGCAAAGAGATGGCATATTCTTTATACCCAACCTTAGCCTGGCCACAGCATTTTGTACTACCTGGAGTTTCGGAACAAACTTCAAAGGCAGCCCCATATACAGCACATTAATCTCAGTCAGATATGATCAAAGCCTGGATGTCTTGCTTTTCAAAGAACGACTGCAGCTAGAGCACCTGACAAAGTTGGTCAGCAGTGGCACGGAGGAGATCCCAGCATAGATCCCAACATATGAATCTGCTATTTCAATGAGATGCCAATCCCATCTTGAACAAGGTGACTCCTTATTCTTTGTCTAACAACATCTCGCCTTGTTTGGACTGAGCTTCAATTCACCGGCCCTGACCTATCCCATTCCCTTCTTTTATTCAGGACTTTCACAGACCTGGTAAAGAAAAACAGAGTTAGGTGTCATCAGCATATTGGTGATAACTCCAAACTCATACCTGACGATGGAAGCGTTGACTCTTGAAAGCTTATACCCTGGAAATCCTGTCGGTCTTAATGGTGGTACTGGACTCGAATCTTACTTTTCTACTGCAGACAAGCCTGGCTACACTCCTGAAACTATCCAGATCAACAGACGGCATCTCTCCGTTGTTTCATGCAGATGATAAACAGCAATCTGAATATATCTTGTGTGCTCGTGACCAACAAATATTATGGGCATAAGGGTAGGTCAATGATTGCAAATTATGTTCAACCCTGAACAAATTAAGTCAGGATATCCACACAGATTCTGGGCGATTGAAATCTACTCTCAACAAGGGTAAAACCAGGGTTGGCTCCAAGTTTGTCTTTAAGGAAGAATCCTAGAGACAAAAAATGGAGATGGTAAAACTAAAAATAGAATTGGAAAGGGTGAAGTCTCTGTTTCTACTAAGTATGGCATCCCTTTCTGAATCTTTAATAGATTCACAGTCTGAGGAGAGAGGAAAATGTCAAGAGCTCCACTTCACTGCAACATAGATAGAAAACTAAGACATCATCTCCTCAGAAGCGGGTTGTGAGAAATAGTTCAGAAGCTACATTTATAGGATTTCTCCCCAAACCTCCTTTTAGGGGTTTCGTAACCTTGCAAAAGAGTTAACAAAGAATAACTCAGTAGTTCTCTGTAGTCCTTAGCTTTGAAAAGGCAAAAGTGAATTCTGGCTCTCTTCCTCTCAGCTTTTACACTGTCCAGCATACCTGAGAACTGGGCTTAACTAAAAGATGGCACCAGAGTTAAGGTCTTGATATACTAATTAAGTTCAAAACCGCGAAGTGGAACTGTGACAGGTGATTGTTACATTCATCTTGACCACAAACGGAGTCGAAGGCCTCATCACCCGCACAAATTCACAACTAGCTACAAACTGTCCAGCTAATCCCTTCCACAGGCTTTCCCTCCCAATCCATTCATCATTTCACTCTTATCCATCCAGAACACAATCTTTTTTTTTTTTTGATCACCTGCCCTCAGCTACTAAGATAAAAAAAAAATGCAAAACTCACCTAAAGGAAGAGATCTTTGCAGGAAGTTTCTTTTGCAACAAATAAGATAAAATAAGTTTTGAAGAGTGTTTGTGCCTCTGCTGAGGTAAATATTTGTGCAGCTTTCCAAAGCCAGGCTAATGATTACAATACAAGCAATCATTTTAGATGGCCTCTAGCTTGGCTCCCCCAACACATTTTATTCCCCTTACAAGCAATCTCCGCTGTCCCCACATCGGCATTCATGTGGACAACCAATGCATGAGCCACTCATGAATATGGCCTCGAGGAATTCCCACATTTATGGCAATGCTGTCTGCATCTCACACCATATGGAGAACGCAGCTAAACCACCTCAGTGACAATGTGATCCACTCGTTTCGTTTGTCAACAAGAATGCCCATATGGGAGAATACCTGGGACAGACTGGGTGAACAGAATGTGCATTGTGCGAACCGGTCTGGAGGGAGGTAATGAAAACATGTTGATGTCATCGATTTGACAGGTTTTCTACATTAGCTAAGAACCCCAGTTGCACTTCAACAGGAAGAATTCGAGAGTGACTACAGAGCAGGACAAGATGAAAAAGCCCGAAACAGCCTGCAGGGTTCAGAGGGAAAATGTGAAGAGGGGACATAATGCTTCCATTTTCTGGCCCCTTTCTTGTATGTCATGTCTCTTAAATTGTAAGCCTGCAGGCGAGAGCTGTCCTTTTATGAAACCTCTGGCTTGTTTTGAAGTGTGTAACAAACAACACATACGTCTTCAATGCAAGATGGAGACTGGCACGGATAAAAAGAAAGCTGTATTACTCCAACAAGATTTCTTGCCTATCCACTGGGGGGCAGGGGGGAGGGAGGGAGAGAGAGAGAGAGAGAAAGAGAGTTTTTATTGACACTGTCAACAAAAGTGACCCTCTGGACTTTTCCCCTTGGTTTTTTTAGCAACCAGTTCTATTAAATAATTGCCAGTTGTCACTGCAATTCATGTGATGCGGGCTTGTATCTGCTTTGAGAGATTTGACTAGGAAACGGTCTATACATTTAATAAAAATAAATACATACTCACTATAGTAGAGCACTACAACTCTTCACCAGTCCATTGTCTCTCAAGTTTAGACTCTGAGTGATTCCGCACACGTTGGATAATGCACTTCCAATCCTCTTTATAGATCATTTGGAATGGATTTTTTTGTGTATGGAACAAAAAATTCACCTTAAACAATTGATAGTGTGCACTGAAAGTGCATTATCCAACGTGTGCGGAATCAGCCTCTGTCTGAGTTGGAGCCATACTTGTATTGGCAGAAGGAAACACAGATGATTTTGCTCAGTGCAGCTTCCAGCGCCACAAGCAACTTTGCTGTAGAGTCCCTGGACCCTGAGCAGAAGATTGCAGTAGGGGACGGTCTACTTCTGCAAGTTCCTTTTGCTCTCCAAGTCTGAATCCAAGCAACTGAAATGGAAGGTTGATGGCTGTCCCCTCCATCTTTTACACATTGCACACAACCCACCAGTTTTTTCTATGCAAGTCTCACCCCTAGTTACCTGCTTAGTGTTGTAAACCAGTTCCCCCCTAGCCCTACTTTACAGGCAGGTCACTAATGTCTTCAAACAACAAGCACAGGCATTTGGAAGCCATTTATTGCATAAAAAACAATCTTCAATTACACACTAATATGTCAACACAGGAGAAAATTCAGAGAAAAGATATGCTGTATATTACTCAAGTCAGGAATAGTGCGGTGTGGGAAAAGCCTTACACAGAGCACCTCTTCATGGACACCTTCACAAGAAAGGTGTACATGAAATTATCACTGCCTCATTCTGGGCTGGTTCATACAGAACACATTCTGCATACAGCGGCTTTCCTCCTAATCACTCCCCACATACACATTCAGAAGGACAAAATGGACAACTCCACAGAAGGGTCAACCAATGCACTGCACATTAGCTGCCATCAGCAGAAGAGAGCATGCACGGCTGTTGTCAAACTCGCTCACAGCACAGCACAACAGTCTATATCCTGAGTGAAAAACCAAGCCGTGGATTTGAGCTCATACACCGACTATCTTTGACACAGCAGCATAATAAGAATCCTTGCAATTTCCCACTCAAAGAAAGCTACACTAAATCTAGACTCACACAGCTACCTGCCTAGTCTCCTCATTGTACAAATCTGTTTTCTCTTACTGTTACCACAAGAGAGGCAACCAATTTCAGAGGTTCTTCAATTTATACAAGTCTGTGAGAACCACTGTGGAGCAATGGTTAAACTGGATCCCGGGGAGACCAGTTCAAATCCCTACTCAGTCATGAGCTTGAGCCAATCACTCACCCCCCCTTTCTCTCTCTCTCTCTCAGCATAACCTCCCTCACAGGATCGTTGTACAAATAAAAAATAGGAGGAACCATGTACAGCACTCTGAGCCATAGATGCTTTGGAAATGAGCCACAGCCAAGGCTCTTTCTGTATCAGAAAGCTGTCTGTGTAAAAGCTTTGGTATTAGTCAGCTTTTGTTTACTATGTGATAAGAAACAGATCTACGGGATTTGTGCCTTCGTGTGTTTTTGAGCATCAATCACCCAGGAATTTCCATTTGCAGGAAGATTTGGCAGAAAATTAAAGCTTAAGTGCAACAGGTGCTGAGCAGAAACAGAAGGCATATGGACAACCATGTGGGTGGCCCAAAGACCACAACTGAATGCCATTAAGAGAGAAACCATTCATTTAAAGTACAGGAATCCTAAATGCAATAGCCTGATTGCAAGCCACAGCTTAAAACCTGGTCCTGAATGCAAAGTTTACATGAATGCAGACAAACATTCTTAGGTATTTCAACCTTGTCTAAATGATAAAATATTTTGAAAATTACATTGCTACCTCCCATAACAACTGCACCGAGGATACTTAAGCCTCACATATACAAATAGGAATTAACATTACAGGAATATGACCCAACTTGCATAACATATTTGGAAGATGAAATTCTCTCCTCTCCCAACGATCTCTGCTGAGATTTCTTACATAAACAGATGGGATGTGGGGAAAGAAGCTGGAGGGGTGGGATGTTCGGTAGGTCCTCCTTTTTGCACAACTGAAGAACCACCAACCACACTGGATGCCAAAAGTCAGCTCAGTCAACTCTGCTCATTTAATCACAAATATTAGAGCATGGATAAGCAGGGAACCTGCAAGGACTCGCAGGGTCACTTTATTTCTCCCCTGTATCCACTTCCCCACGCTATTCCCTCTTTCCTCCTGGCAGCACCTCTTTCCCTCTCTGCTTTCCCTCCCACCTGAAAACCAATTTTTCTGTTTTTTATTATTTATTTACTTCATTTATACCCCACCTTTCGCCCCCTCATGGGGACCCAAGGCAGCTTGACATCATTCTCCTCTCCTTTATTTGTCCTCACACCAACCTTATGAGCAGGGCTTTTTTTCAGCGGGAACGTGGGGGAATGGAGTTCCGGAACCTCTAGAAAATGGTCACATGGCCAAGTGCCCCGCCCCCTGATCTCCAGACAGAGGGGAGTTTAGATTGCCCTCTGCACTGCCGAGTGGCGCAGAGGGCAATCTAAACTCCCCTCTGTCTGGAGATCAGGGGGCGAGACCACCAGCCATGTGACCATTTTCACCAAGGGCAATTTAAACTTTAAAAAACTCTCCCCTTGTTCCAGCTGAGCCAAAGTGATGTCATTTTGTGGTCTTGAGTTCCATCACCTCTTTTCCCAGAAAAAAAGCCCTGCTTATGAGTGAAATTAGGCTGAGAGTGTTTGACTGGTCCAAGATCTCCCGGCAAGCCCTCATGGAATAGCGAGAATCTGAACACGGGTCTCTCAGATATTATTCTGGAACTCTGACCACTATACCATGTTGGCTCTCAGCTTTCCCTCCTTCCCATCCTCTGGCAGCCTCTCCCTGGCTAAGTCATGTGGTAGGTAACAAGTCATTCAGGTGAGTTGTGTGGTGGCCAGTAAATGACCACTAGGAAAGGATGGACTGAGAAAAGAAAATAGACTTGAAACAGCCCTCCTTCACTTTTTATTGACAAACCAAACATTGAAGGCTGGCAATATTGTTGCAGTTACCTAGCAACCTCCCAACATCCACTTAGATCTCTTTTCTTAAAGATATAGGCACTGCTTCTATTGTTTTGTGGAGGAGAGGATTTTTAGATTTCAGATTTTTCTGAAAACCTGGGGCTTTCCCCTCCTTTTTCTTGTCTGTCCACAGCTCCAATCTCTGTATTTAAGTATCCACAGATGGGGCCATGTTGAGAATCAGCTATATTGAAAAGTGGAAGGAAGGTATTCCAAGAATACAGAAGAAATGGAAAACAGGCTAGCACAGCAGAGTGATAGTGCAGAAAGCTGATCAGAACTCAAACTGTTAAAAAAATTATTATGCCACCACTCCATTTCTGACTGCAACAGAGATACAGGAATATGCCTATACTATATGCAAGAGATAGAGGGAGTTAAAATATTCCAAACAGATAAAAGGTTATCTAAAAGCCCCGCTGAAAAGAGATATTTTTACCCAGCGCCTAAGAGCTAGTTGAGCGTCAAGGTAGAGGGCATGTAAAATCTGTATGCATATTTATATGTACTGCATATGGATGTATGGATATCCCAGTGTTTCTTAGGCCATCTAACATACCAGAGAACACCTGTTGGTCCGCTACACATTCATCATGTCAAATGATTTGCAAACCAAAATGTTCTTTGCATATTTGTGAAGATGTTCACAAATGGTTTGGTTTCTACTTTGCATAAACTACTGTTATCACTGGTGTTTACCTTAAACATGGGCTACAAAATTTTAAGAACATAAGAGAAGCCATGTTGGATCAAGCCAGTGGCCCATCCAGTCCAACACTCTGTGTCACACAGTGGCCAAAAAAACCCAGGTGTCCTCAGGAGGTCTGCCAGTGAGGAAGGGACACTAGAAGCCCTCCCACTGATTGCCCCCCATAAACACCAAGAATACAGAGCATTACTGCCCTAGACAGAGAGTTCCATCTATATCTTGTGGCTAATAGCCACTGATGGCCCTCTGCTCCATATGTTTATCCAATCCCCTCTTGAAACTGTCTATGCTTGAAGCTACCACCACCTCCTGTGGCAGTGAATTCCATGTGTTTGGGTGAAGAAGCACTTCCTTTTATCTATTCTAACCCGACTGCTCTGCATTTTCATTGAGTGCCCACGAGTTCCTGTATTGTGAGAAAGTGAGAAAAATACTTCTTTCTCTACCTTCTCTATCCCATGCATAATCTTGTAAACTTCTATCTATCATGTCACCCCTCAGTCGTCGTTTCTCCAAGCTAAAGAGCCCCAAGCGCTTTAACCTTTCTTCATAGGGGAAGTGTTCCATCCCTTTAATCATTCTAGTTGCCCTTTTCTGCACTTTTCCCAGTTCTATAATATCTTTTTTGAGGTGTGGTGACCAGAATTGTACACAGTATTCCAAATGGGGCTGTACCATTGATTTATACAGGGGCATTATGATACTGGCTGATTTGTTTTCAATTCCCTTCCTAATAATCCCCAGCATAGCGCTGGCCTTTTTTATTGCCGTCGCACACTGTATTGACATTTTCAGTGAGTTATCTACCACTACTCCCAAGATCTCTCCACCAGTTTGGACCCCATCATTGTGTATTTATATTTGGGATTTTTGGCCTCAATGTGCATTACTTTGCACTTGGCCACGTCGAAGCTCATTTGCCATGTTGACGCCCACTCGCCCAGCCTTGACAGATCCCTTTGGAGTGCCTCACAATCCTCCCTGGTTCTCACCACCCTGAACAATTTAGTGTTATCCACAAACTTAGCCACTTCACAGCTTACTCCCAACTCCAAATCATTAATGAACAAGTTAAAAAGCACCAGACCCAATACTGAGCCCTGCGGTACCCCACTGCACCACCCTCCGCTGTGAATATTGCCCATTTATACTCACTCTGTTTCCTATTCATTGGCCAGTTTTTGATCCACAAGAGGATTTGTCCTTTTACCCCATGACTATTGAGCTTACTTAGCAGCCTTTGATGAGGAACGTTATCAAAAACTTTCTGGAAGTCCTGGTAGACATCATCTATTGGTTCCCCCTTGTCCACATGTTTGTTCACTCCCTCAAAGAACTCTAACAGGTTTGTGAGACAAGATCTTCCCTTACAGAACCCACGCTGAGTCTTCCTCAATAGCTTTTGTTCATCAATGTGCCTACGAATTCTCTTTAATAACGGTTTCCACCACCTTACCTGGTATTGACGTTAGACTGACTGGCCTGTAATTTCCCAGATCTCCTCTGGAACCCTTTTTAAAGATGGGGGTGACATTAGCTACCTTCCAGTCCTCATGAATGGAGGCAGATGTTAATGAAAGGTTACATATCTTTGTCAGGAGATCCACAAGTTCACATTTGAGTTCTTTCAGAACTCTTGGATGTATGCCATCCAGGCCTGATGACTTGTTAGTTTTTCAATTGTCTATCAGTCATAGGACCTCCTCTCTTGTTACCTCAATCTGACTCAGGTCTCTCAACACTCCTCCAGAAATCAGCGGTTCTGGAGTGGGCAAGCACCTCTCATCTTCTACAGTGAAGACAGAAGTTTTTCAGCCATTTCCCTATTGTCCTTCGGTAATCCTTTTACCCCTTGATCATCCAGGGGACCCACTGCCTCCCTGACTGGTTTTCTGCTTCTAATATATTTGAAGAAATGTTTATTGTTGTTCTTTATGTTTTTTGCAATGTGTTCCTCATAGTCCCTTTTTGCCTGCCTGATCACAGACTTGCATTTTCTTTGCCACAGCCTGTGTTCCCTTTTATATACCTCACTCTGACTAGCTTTCCACCTTTTAAAGGAAACTTTCTTCTTTTATAACTTCCTTTACTTTGTTTGTTAACCACGCAGGCCTTTATTTATACCTATTTGTGCCTTTCCTAACCTGCGGTATATATTTTATCTGAGTTTCTGGGATTGTAGTTTTAAATCGTCTCCAAGCTTCCCCAAGGGTTTTGACCCTTTTGACCTTTCCTTTCAGTTTCTTCTTCACATGCCCCCTCATCTCAGAGAAGTTACCCCTATTAAAGTTAAAAGTGGTTGTGTTGGTCTTTTTGGACAACTCCCTATTTATGCAAATGCTCAGCTCAATAGCATTATGGTCACTGTTCCCAAGCAGTGCAACCACTTTTACATCTCTCACCAGATCTTGGGCATTACTTAGGACCAAGTCCAGGATCGCCTCTCCCCTGGTAGGTTCTGCAACCATCTGCTCCATAGCATGGTCATTGAGAGTGTCTAGAAACTCAGTCTTTTTCTCCCGACTTGAATACATGTTGACCCAATCAATGTGTGGGTAACTGAAATCACCTATTACTACAGTTATTTCGTCTAGCCGCTATCCTTATTTCTTTCATCATGTTATAATCATCCTCTATCTTTTGATATGGTGGGCGATAACAAACTCTTAGAGTTAAGTTTCCTTTTGGGCCCGCTATTTTAATCCATAGCATTTCCAGAAGTGAATCTAATTCTCTTACCTTCTCAATCTTACTGGACTGTATATCCTCTCTGACATACAGAGCCACCCCTCCTCCAACCCTTCCCTCCCTATCCTTACGATATAATTTATATCCAGGAATTGCTCTATCCCACTGATTTTCCTCATCCCACCAAGCTTCTGTAATGCCCACAATGTCTATGTTTCCCCCCAACACTAAGCATTCCAACTCCTCAATTTTACCTCGGACACTTCTAGCATTCGCCTACAAACATCTATAATTTCACAGGCACGTTGGGCCCGCAACCTTCCTCCTGCTGCAAGACCTTGCCAGGCAGTCCATATTATTTGTCGCTGTCTCAGTGGACAACTCTAATCCATTTGTCTATAGAAACTGACAGCTAACCCTTCATCTCTTTGAGATGAACCATCCCGAACCAGAGACATTTCGTCTCCTGTCGGCTTTCCCCCAAGATTCAGTTTAAAAACTTTAAAATAAATTCTGGTATATAACTTGGTATCTTGGCTAATAAGACTTCAAATAACCTTCTATTTTCTGCTCATCCTCCCTGTGTTTCATTTGCATATTATTTAGCCCATTTTATAGTCACACATGAACAAATACATTCCACACAGGATGACGCCATCATACTAATCACCCTACAAAAGATAAAATAAACAAGCTCCTGGCACATTCAGCCGCCTAATCCTGATTCAGGTCACTGGTCTACCAAAGTACACATTGTCTGTTCTGACTGGCAGCAGTTCTCCAGAGTTTGAGGCAAAGGTCTTTCATGTCATCCACTTTCTGATTCTTTTAGCGGAAGATGCCAGGGATTGAACTTGGGACCTCTTGCATTCAAAGCAGATGTTCTACCACTGAGCCACAGTCCATGTCCAAAGCAGCTTATAAACCTTAAAGTAGCAATATTCAGTGGTTCAGGAGCCACCCGTGGCTCTCTGACATGCCACCTGGGGCTTTTTAGTCCTCAGTATGGCTACTACTCATGTTTCAGGACAGCGTGCAACGCCTTTGCCTGGGGGGCATTGTGGTTGGCAGGTGGTTTTCCACCTTGAAACAGCCACTGCCAGAGAAACAGGTACGCTGTGATCCTCCCCGAGGAGCAGGCCTCATGCCAGAGTAAATGGCACTCTTTTGGTTGATGGTATGTGAATGCGGCTCTCTGCGACCTGCAGTGTGAGTACCACTGTCTTAAACAAGACAGTGACAGGTGCCGCAATGAGAAACTGGTTGTATGTGAACGGGAAGATTGCAGAATCAATTCCCTGTTAGATACGCTTCATGTATTTGTCTGGATAAAGCTTTTCACTAGCCATTTCCTTTCACCCATACGAATAACAAACCAAGTCAAAAGTAGGAAAACACTATAATAGCCCAAGAGATTTCTTCTCCAAGAGAGATCTTCATATTGGAGGAGACAATGTGTTACTGCTAGCTGAGGAGGCTGGCAAGCTTCAACCTTGTCTGGAAGGAGTTATATGAATTCTCCCCCAACCCGTGCCTTTTTAACAATACTTTGCAATCTCTTCTTGAGTCTCTTCTTATTAATTTATTGATTTGTCTCTGTTTCTTCCACTCCCTTCCTCTCATTTTTCACTGATCAATCTCTTCCTCTTTGGGAGTGGCTCCTTTGTCCTCCTGTCACTCCCCTTGATTCTTCTTCTTCTCTTTATTCTTGCCCTGCTCTCTCCTTCTGTGCAGCCATACCCTATCTTGCAATCCTTTTCCTTTCCCAATCTGACCATTTCTGCTTTCCAGATATCAACATTTAGGGGTCAGGTAGCAGGAAAGGACAGAATAAGAATATGCTAACAATACGACAGTCAAACTAAGATAATAAAAACTCACTCTGGAATTCAAAATACCATCTACCTAACTCTGAAGTGGCCCCAACCTGTACAGATTCTCAAATCCAAGAATTAGGACCACTTCAGAATAAAACTGTAAGAGCCCCATGGCACAGAGTGGTAAGCTGCAGTACTGCAGCCCAAGCTCTACTCATGACCTGAGTTCGATTCTGGCGGAAGCCGGGTTCAGGTAGCCAGCTCAAGGTTGACACAGCTTTCCATCCTTCAGAGGTCAGTAAAATGAGTACCCAGTTTCCAGGGGGTAAAGTGTAGATGACTGGGGAATGCAATGGCAAAACACCCCGTAACAAAAAGTCTGCCAAGAAAATGTCATGATGCAACGTCCCCCCATGGGTCAGTAATGACTTGGTGCTTGCACAGGGGACTACCTTTACCTTTTTTTATACTCCCCTGGGTTGGGGGTGGGTGGGTTAAACTCCCCCAAATCAAACAAAAACATTTTCTGTGCATTTCTTAAAAGAACAAGAGATAACATCATGGAATCTGTTCAAAAAGATTACTGCAGGTGTAGGGCAAAGAAGAAGAAAAGTGGAGAGAGATCAAGGGCACTGTGCAAAACGAAGAGATTCAAGAAGATTAAAATAAAAGATACCTGTCAATCTCAGATGCAAGGCCACTAAATGCATAGGCAACAGAAAAGGACAGGTTGTAGCGAAGTTTCCAGTGCAGTGGTTCCCAGCCTTTTGGATAAGGTGACGCACAAGTCCAAATTTATCTGGTACGGTGACCTATCCAGGGTCAGCCCAAAGTTTTCTGCTGCCCTAGGCAAAGTATGACCTTGGCACCCATCTAGCCCAGCATTCATTTTCTACAGCTTGGAGTTGGAACACAAGGCTTGCACAAAATAAACCAGTTGATCCAGCATGGAAGGTCTGCCAAGCATCAGGCTAAATAGGCTGAGGGGTGATCTGCACCTGCTCTGCTCTGGCCAAGGCCTGCAAAGAAGCCTTCCTGTCAGCGTCCTGACCTGAATCAGCAGCGAGGTAGCGTGTTGCCAGCCTTGTACCAGTTCTCTGCTACTTCTGCTTGGATCCTTTGCTGACATTGCTCACTCGACATGGGAGGCTATCTGGAGGGACTATGGGCCCTGCCTGGTGGGGCTCCAATGGTGGTCTCTGAGGCAGGTGGCTTGGACATGCTTGCAGGCTCAGGAGAAGAGGTCTCAGATGCTGCTGGGACATGGTTGACTGGGGCCTTGCTTGCAGGCTCTGGTAGCATGGTCTCTGGGGCATGGGCAGTCAGTGCCTCTGCAGCACCAGGCCCATCCTGGCCCTCTGGATCTTCCTCCGAGCCCTCCAGGTCTGAATCAGTGGCTTGGTCAGAGGGGGACATAGGGTTGCCAGTCCCCTGCTGGGGGTGGGGGATCCCCCACTACCACCCTTCACCCCCACTTACCTGGCCAGTGGGGGAGGAACGTGCCTTCTGGGGATGTGCTCCCACAGACCCGATCTGGCCCAAATCGGGCCACTGTGGAGTGCGGGAGCATTCCTGCACTCTGCAGGAGCACTCCCACGTTCCCCAGGGTGGCTACGGTCCATGCAGTGATGTCACTTCCTGGAAATGATGTCATTGTGCGGGCTGGGAGGGAGTGCACACGCGAGGAAGAAGTGGGGAAGGTAAGTGCCGGGTCCCCCACGTCCCACTGGGAGGCCAGGGGGACTTGGCAACCCTAGGGGATCATGACAGCAGTGATGAAAAACAAGTAGTGCATGATATGGAAGATACTGTTTCCAGGGTAAGGTCTTTGTTTCCAAATTACCAGTCACAGCCTTTCCTCAAATTAAACACCGAAGTTGGTTCTTATAGGAGCCACTTCAGATGTTATGATTTTACTTCAGAAATATTATTATACGAAGGAAAATATGTATACTTGTAAAATGACTAGCTGCTCGATGTTTCCCCCACCCATGATTGTTGCAAAGAGTGGGAGAAGTGAGAATGTAAAAAGCTGGCGTGGAGGAAGAGGAGAGAAAGAGAGCAATGCAAAGAGAGCAGCCATTAGGGAGGACTGGCCTGTGACCCACTTTCAGAGGCTTCCTGCTGACCCACAGGCTGGGAAACCCTATTCTAGTGCATAACTAATAATATTCCTTTTCGTAGAGAAGGGGATGATGGGGGGAAAGAGAATGGTCTCATGGGATAACAGGCAACACAGGCAAGTGAAGGTTTCCAACAGAATTAATGTCTCAGTCTTCACACGGAGGGGTAGATATGCCCCCGTGATAATTTCTTCTCGGAAAACAGCCCAGGAGGGAAGGCTGAAGTCCTTCCTCCCCTTGCGTTGTGCTCCTTACACAAATTTGGCCCCAGTGCTCACATCTATCTGCAAAAAGGACGCTATCAGACCAGGGAAACCTTGACTCAACTTATGTCACAGGTAGCAAGTAGCAACGACAGCCACTAAGTTTTCCCCGGATGTTCTGCTCAAGTTCCTGGACAATAAGCTTTCTTCTTCCTTGTCTTGTTCTGGCCTGGTTGCCTCTTCTTCAATAAAATCTTTTACTGTTATTTTCAAGCATGCAATGTAAATGAACAAGCGCACTAAGTAATCCTTCTTGAGTCTCAGTGAGAAAGGCAGACTATAAATGACATAAATAAAATAAAAATAAGCAACAGAAAACGGTTCCCTTACATTTAGAAGGGTGCAAACGTATAAGCTGGTGCTTGGAATTGTCTCCAGTGCATAGCTCAGTCTAAATTTATTGTTAAATCAAGCAAAAATATTTGTGTTTTTAGTCCCAAGCCGGAAAGATATAATATGAGAATAACAGCTTGCTGAACCATGTCGAAGTCCATCTGGTCTGCACTCCATCTTTGACAATGATGGGCTGAGAATTTTACCACCCCCTCTGTGTGTCCCTTGCATTCTTTCAGGTTGGTAGCCATGTTGGTCTGCGGTGGAAGAGCAAGCGTCAAGCCCAGTAGTACCTTAAAGACCAACCGAATTTTCAGAGTCTAAGCTTTTGAGACGGGTATCTGACACTGAGAGCTTTGGGTCTCAAAAACTTATACCTAGTATTCTTGAGTATCCCGTCTCTAACTTTGACATTGCCAAATAGCCCTTATCCATCTATCCTTGAGCTCATCTAAAACTTTAAAAAGGAAACATTTTAAAATCCCCTTTACAAATTCATTTTTCAAGAAGAAAGACTTCAGAAAAGCACTACATCTCACTTTGTTATGCTGTGGAAGATCTTGAGAGTTTGGACAGACGAGGCAACAACTGTTCCAGACTACTGCCTGAATGTGACGTGGCCTTTGTCTTGAATCACTTCACTTTACAATCTCGTTCAAAAGTACTATGTACTTTTCAAGCTCTCCAGAATTAGACTGGTTGTGTAGTGCCATGCTAACTAGGGTTAACAAGGATGTTAGATACACTCAACGTTTATAGCTTGACAAAGCACTACCACATCTTCCATATAGTAGCCATGGTGTGCTGTTTCCTGACACATGTCATCCTCCTTTGCAGCGAAACAAGCAATCTCTTGGATCAATAGTGAGCGTAGTACATAGCCACTGTATTTAGCAGGCAAGCTTTCCGGAAGGTGTTTCAGGAAGAATAAACCCCTTTGGTAGCTAGCTGTCATTTCTGGGAGAGGAAATAAGATCTACAACACTTTGGGTGGATGTCTCTGTAAAAATTAAGCCTTCAGCTTAATTAAATCACCACTATCCTAAATCTAAGTGCTGTATTAAAATTATATTTAAAACAATGGTCTCTGCCGGAAGGTTTACTCTAAAAAGGCAACAACAAAGAGGAAGAGAGGAACGGGTACAACAGGGGGAGAAAGAGAAGGGGAGGCATACATTAGGCATTAAAAGTGAAAAAGTACATTTTCAAATTTTTTTTTTATAATATTTTTTATTTTTCAATATCTAACATACAAAACTACTACATACATACATACCCTACAAAACAGTAACTACAAAAGACTACAATAGCACAAGGGATGGGAAGGAAAGGAGAAAAAAGAGAAAGGGAAGGGGGGGTGGGGAAAAAGGGGAAGGTAATCTACAAACACTAAACACTACGTTTCATGTTTTCCCTTCATACTGCCATTATTCAAAAGTTAAAGCTTTATATTATATTGATGGAGTGGTTGACCTTACTAAATGCAAATTACAATTTAAATTCAAATTAAATTTTTCTTCCCCTCCTGGGTCCCGGACGCAATTCTCTCTGAGCAGCTGCAGCCGCAGTGCTCATTTCCTCCCCCTCCCCCTCAGACTTCTCCTTTTCGTCTTGCTTGGTGCACTGAAATTCCGGATTTTTATCCTCAAAATCCCTTAGTTGATCTTCTGATAATAACTTGAAAGCTTGATCTTTGTGACTGAACCAGATTCCTTCCGGAAATAACCATTTGTACTTTATTCCACGTTCTCTCAGAAGAGCTGCGAACTTTTTATACTTAAAACGTCTTTTCCGAACTAGAAATGGGACGTCTTTCAATATCTTAACTTTATTACCCAAAAAGTCCAAATCCGCATTGTATGAATTATATAGGATAGTGTCCCGGATCCTCTTAGATGAAAAATCAATGATGATCTCGCGAGGCAACTGACGCTTCATTGCATATTTTGAAGTAGCCCGACGGACTTCCAAAATGGCGCTTTTTACTTCTTCTTTAGTTGCCCTCGCGGGTGTCGCCAATAGTTCCGAGACCAGACCCCGTAAATCCTCATTTTCCTCCTCTTTCACATTCTGGAGACGCAATATTGTCTGTGTTCGTTCCACTTGTAGCCCGATCAGCTGATTCTCCACCAGTTTGAGCTCTTTATTCGTAGCCTTCACGAGTGACGCACTTTCCTGAGCAGACTTCTCTGCCCCCCCGCTGCTTCCTTAATGGTTTTCACTTCGCTCTCAATTAAGCCCACCCTTTGATCTGTTTCATTCAGCTTGTCAACAAAGGGTTTTATAGCTTCACCAACCGCCCTCCGCACTACCTCCTCCAACGACTCTCCCTTTAGGGCAGCCGAAACTGACTTGCCCAGGGCAGGACTTTGTTTTTTTGTTGCCATTTTAGCGGGGGGGGGACCGCCAACCGGATTCTGAAACTCAGCAAAGGGGAAGAACAAGCCTTCTTAGCTTCAGATCCCACCACTCCTTCACGTACGCTTGTAGTATCAGAAGGGATTACTTGCAGGCTCTCGCCTAATTCTGCTCTTTGCCGTTTTCCATGGCCCGGCAGCACTCGAGGCGCCGCGCATGTCCGCCGGCCTCCGTAGGGACAAACGGGCAATTAACCCCCCGCATTGATTCCGGGGGGCTCTTCCCGCAGCGTCCCGGGCCCAGCCTCCCTCACTGGGAGTTTGGGGGGCTAATCTTCGCAGATCAGCCGCCCGGACAGGGTGCTCGGGCGCTTCCTCTCGAGCCCACGAAGAGGAGCGTCCGACATGGCTGAGAAAACGAAACCGAATCGTCAGTACATTTTCAAATGTTGTTGGAGCAGCTGTAAGGAGTGAGAGATGTGGACATCATGGAGCAATGAGTTCCAGAGGAAAGGAGCAGTAAGAGAGTAAACTGAAATACAGAGAAAATCAAACAAGCAATAGAATTAAGAATGGAGTAGGGGTGTGCAATCTGGGTCTGATTTTTGATAATTTGGTGAAATCAAACCTTCCTGGATCACAACAGAGAATCGTGGATCTGATCTGGATACCTGGATTGAGACCCTGAAAAATTGGGGTCCAGTAGCACCTTAATCTAGGCTTTCAGGGTACGAGCTTTCTGACAAAGGGAGCTCGGACTCTTGAAATACAGAGAAAATTAAACAAGCAATAGAATTAAGAATGGAGTAGGGGTGTGCAATCTGGGTCAGATTTTTGCTAATCTGGTAAAATCAAACCTTCCTGGATCACAACAGAGAATCGTGGACCTGATCTGGATACCTGGATTGAGACCCTGAATAAATCCAGGTAAATTCAGGAAATGCAGCTTGGCTATTTCCCTTGTAAAGAAACAGCAAAAAATCTCAGTATTTTCTGCCTTTTTGGGAGACAGGGGAGAGGAAGGAGTGAGGGGGGAATGAGGAAGAGGCAGAAAGGAGGGGGAATGAGGCGGGGAGGGGGCAGTGAGTCGCCAATCCTTGCAGGAGCTCTCCTCTGACTAATGGGATTCTCTGAGAAGGAGCGACACTTCTTCAAATAGCCCTGCAGAAAAGTTAAAAAAGCAGGCTTGCCTCAGAGCAAGTGAGAGTGGCTGCAGAGAGAAAGGAGAACTTGGGTTTCCCCAAATTACGCACCCTCCACTCTCACTTTCAACCTGAGGCCAAGTGGGATCCATCTTATACAATAACTGTGCTTGCTTGCCATTGCCTTGCTTGGTTCTGTTTTGTGGTGGTCCCCCACTGGCTCTGGATTCTGTCTGGCTTTAGTTTAGTTTGGGTGGAATGGAAGTGATTCTCTGATTCAGGTGGGTAGCCATGTTGGTCTGTCGCAGAAGAGCAAAATTGGGGTCCAGTAGCACCTTAATCTAGGTTTTCAGGGTACGAGCTTTCTGACAAAGGGAGCTCTGACTCTTGAAAGATCGTACCCTGGAAATCTTGTTGGTCTTTAAGGTGCTACTGGACCCGAGTTCTACCAAGAGAATAAGAGATTAATTATACATAAAGAGAGAAGAACAGGAGGAACAAGAAATTGCAATAAGGAAGATAGAAGAAGGCCAAGCATACAACGGGTTTGTTTCAAAAAAAGGAAATACGGAACCATCAAAAGAGATGGGGAAAAGAAGAAAATGAAGAATAAAATTGATCAGAGAATAATAGGAAGTAAAGGCGAAAGATAAGCATGAATAGCAGAAATGTTGTCAACAGAGAACAGACCAACAGCCTCGGGTAGAAGAGAGGAGGATAATGAGAAGATGGGTGAAGAAATGTAATTGAAAGCAGGAAAAAGGCTCCAGGGGTGGGGGAGAAGCTTGAGCAAGTGATGGTAAAAGCATGTAAAAGAGTGAAATAAATTTGAAAGAGCAAGTGGGCCACAAGTGTATTTACTGCATGGTCCACAAACTTCACCTTGTGGCGAAGGACACTCTGGGTCTGGGTTCGTCTGACAAACCTGGAACACACACTCTGACTCATGAGTTCTGGTGTCTCATCGTAAGATGCCAGCACATCACGGGTCACTTCTTGCACAGCATGAAAGCTACTCGCTCAACTGTGCCAGAAGCAGGTTCTGGCAGGCACGCCAGATCAATGCTGTTAGCACTTGCTGGAACCCCACCCATGACACGCTCGAGCAGGAGGGACACTTGATCCAGTTGGCACAATAATGCATACTCCAAACTGGAATTCTTCCCCCCACCAAACACACACACACACACACACACACACAAGCCCAGCCAGCACACTCCTTGGACCTTGGCACAAATCCGTACAGAAAATTAAGAAAAGTAGCACCTGAAATGTAGTTCTCCGGCCACTGGAACAGGAAGAATCAGAGACCTGAGGAAAAGTAGAGAATTTGACAGCACGTGTATGCCAAAAACAAGCAGCAGCAAACCCATATAAACACCCAAAATGAAGCTAGAGAAAGAAGGCTGTTGTGTTGTTCTTGTATGTGATGTTAACTTTCTTCATTGGAGGAGTGGGAGGGAACAGAAAGGCCAATGATGAAGGGCAGCTTCTGCAGCTGTTCCGAGGCTACTCTTGAGCCAGTAAGTGACAGTGTTGGCTGCAGACTGCAGAGAGAGAACACCTTCCTCTCATTTTCTGAGGCCTTCCTTGGGAGAGGGATCTCCAGCAACCGTGTTTGCCTTGCGCCGGGTTGGCGGTTCTGCTGCTGTGTGGTTGAGGATGTAGACTGGTACTTGGTTGTGTTCTGTGCTGCTCCCAAATTGGCGCTGAGTTCTGCTTGACTGCTGTTGAGTGACGTTGGTTGTGTTGGGCTTGCAACAGTGTCCCTTGTTTCAGTTTGGTTTTGATGGCATTCTCTGATTTGATGCTGGTTCCCTTGCGTCAGTTTGGTTCTCTATTGCATACACTCAGAATTAATGTAAATGGGAGAAATGAATGTCAAAGAAATTCTGCTCTGCCTTGTGTCTGGTTTGATGTTGGTTCCTGTGTTTTAGTTTGGTTCTGTTGGGCTTTGTTGGTTCAGCTTGCAATGGGAATGGAACTTGCATCGGGACTGGCTTTTGGCTGGGGGTGGGGGTGGGGCTTAAAGTTGCTTTGTTCTGGAAAGCCCCAGTATGTTTTCCCCCATAGGAAACAATGGAGAGTGGGTGGAGGTACCTTGTTTAGGAATTCACAGAACTGGACTCCTGAGTCCAATCTTCCTGAACTTTGGGGTGGTCTTTAGTGGACAGGAATGACTAGATTCCGTGCAAATTTGGTGGCCTTTGCTTAAACAATAACCCACCCCCCAACCCCCTGGATAGTTTCCCTGATAGGGAATAATGGCCAGATATATTCAGGGTTCTCCAAGAAAATGGAACCCAAATTGAGAATCTGTCCCGGATAACAGGAATATCGAATATTCATGGTATTCCTCATACCCATATCCAAATTAAATCAACTTTTTTTTGGTGCACAAACCTAAATAGAGGCTTGACCAAGGGCACTGATGGCAGATGCCAGACTGGAGCAGGGTCTTCTCAATTACACTGTCTTTGGGAAGGTGGTCACTAACACAGGAGAATCTACCGATAATCTTGATCAGCATGCTCCAACAGATGGGCCCTCCCCTTCCTTATTGACTGGGGAAAGTGACAGGCTGTCCTGTCACTGTCCTGTAGAGTCAAGTCTGGTGGAATGCTCTGTCTAAGGATACTATGGCCCTGCAAGACTTGTTATCCTTCTGCCTGGCCTGTAAGACAGAGCTGTTCCGCCAGGCGTATGGTTGATGCTAGGCAGAGCCCCCCTGTTTGGTCGAGTATGGGTTGTGCCCTCCCCACTGGTAACATCCTCCATCTGTTGAATATTCCCTAATGCTCTGGTGCTGACTAAAGGATTGTGCCCTTTGCATATGTATAGTGCATTTTATTGTGCCGCTGAGTATATGTATGTATGTATGTATGTATGTATTTTAATCTTTCGATATTTTATAATTTATAGTTTTTAAACTAAATGAATTATTTGATGTAATTTTAAATTCGTGCGCAAATTGTGATCCGCCTTGAGCCTGCCGACGTGGGGAGGCCGGAATATAAATCTAATAAATTAAATTAAACTAAAATTAGAAGCTGCTCCAGACAACATCTTCGGGCTGTCTTTTGGCACAACAAGGGCTAGAAGCCACAACAATTTTGCAGAGTTTAAATTACCTAGGGATGCCAACCTCCATGCGGCACCTGGAGATCACCCAGAATTACTACTGTTCTCCAGAATACAGAGATCAGTTTCCCTGGAGAAAATGGCTGCTTTGGAGGGTGGACTGTACAGCATCACGTCTCTGCTGAGTTCCCTGCCCATCCCAAACTCCAACCACCCCACACTTTGCACCAGATGTCCAGCAATATCCCATGCCAGAGATGGCAACCCTATACTCACCAGCACCGTGTGCAACTAAGTGCAGAACACATGCGCTTCCCAGCAAGTAACTGGATGCTTCCAGGATGTTTACACAAGGCCTGGTTCTTGGGCCAGCACATGTCAAGTTATTCACAAGAAAGACAGACACTCACATAGAGCTGGCTCACTGTTTTTATTGTCCCTAAAGGCCATGGTGGTGGGTGGTGGGTGGTGGGTGGGGTGGAGGCGTTAACAAAACAAAAAACAACTCTCAGCTTTTCCATTTATAATTTTTTTTACATTATCAATCTTTGGTCTGCATCCCGCTGTTTACTTATACATTCCATGAAGCTTGTTTGGAGGAAGTCAAGGATACTTTTGCCATTCAACTGGATATTCCTTGTTGTCTGACAGAAACAGAGGGCTGCATACCATACAAACAGCTCTCCCCTGGATCAACACACACTGGAGACACTCTAGATGTCTTTTAAAATTTGCCTACACGTCCACAAGCGTGTAGTAAAAAACATCTGACATGTAAAAAGCCTGAGTTATAGAGAAGATTGTCTCTTTACAGTCTTTCTACACCCTGCCTTTCTCCTGACACAGTCAGGTAGGTAACAACAGTAAATACAATAAAAATAGTCTTATGAAAATTATTTTTTTTAAGAATCCATTATGTTAAAACAGAGAAGCCAGAGACCACATCCATAGTTTTAAGCTCCATTTTACAGCATCGCCAGAACGCCCTTCCCTTTGGGAACCTTTCCAACAGATGTTGAGGCTGCCCACTCCTGCATTCTTCATTCAGAAGGCTAGTGTGCAGGGGGAAGAATTATAAATCTGCTACAAGTTCACTGCAGGGTGTTGGATAAAAGCTTTTGCCAGATTGCATTCTACCTCTGAGGAAGGGAACTAGCTTGAAACATCTAGAGTGCCTAATTCCACAATAAATAGTCCATAGTGCCTTGTGTCTTCTGGTTTTCCCCGTAACTCCCAGAAGCTACTCCACGGCCAGAACATGCAACAGTAAATAAGGAATCTATATTTGAACAGCATAACCGCTTGCAGAAGTTATAAAGCATGCAAAAAATTGTGTCTATATATGGACCCAGGCAGCACAACATTCCAGTCTTAAAGTATTTTGAGTCATCTGCTTTCTAAATTGCACCCAATATTAAAAATGTGTGTGTGTGTGTGTGCACGGTTTATTTGCAGTGCAATTCTAAGCAGTTACACCCTTCGAACTCACTAAAGTCAATGGGCTTAGAAGAGTGTTACAACTTCCCTTAGGATTGCATTGTTGAGCATCCAAGAGTGAAAAAAATATTTCTGGCCACAGCATCCTACCTTCCTCTCTACAGACTCCAGCCTGCCTCAAAGTAGCCTTCTTGAGAAATTCAGGATTATTTGGTGCCATTCTACCACTTTGCTGAGATCCTCAGTAAACGTACCATAGCAGCACTTATGAGATACAGTTTTGAGTTTGTAGTCACTGCCTAGAAGCTGTGCTCTGCGAAGATCTGGGTTCAAATTCCTGCTCAGACTTTGAGCAGGTCACTATCTCATCTAGATCAGATGATTTTTTTTTGTGACTCTAAAGTTCAGAAAGCCTCACAAATGCAGCCCTGAGCGCCTTTAAGAAAGAATGGGACACAAATATCAGACAAAGATTTTTTAAAACTATTGAATAAAGCAAATTCTACTACTGGCGTGGAAAACTTGCAACAGATAGTGTGTCAAAAAAATTAACCAAAGGGAAGAGTTTGAAGGGTTTTGTTGCTGTTGTTATGGCAACAGAAGCAAGAATCAAAGGGCTTGTTCATAACCTCAAGTCCATCTCTCCCTGAGGATGGGCCCTTTTTCCGCAACCTTTTAAGCTTGGCCACTTCTCTCTGCTCCTGTCCTGATCATAGCCAGGAATTGACCTTCAACCTCTGATTCAGCTACTCTATGAGTAAACAAATCAGAGTTCAGGGTTCCCAGAGAATGAAGTATGAAAACAGGCCTGGATTCCAGTGAAACCAAGCGGATGTCATGGAAGGCCTCAAACATTCTGCAACGATGTCATCTTATACCAGGCAAGAGCCTTTACCAAGTCTGGAAATTATCTTAAAAATTTAAAACCACTCCCAAAACACTGAATATTTGGCAAATTTTAAACATATGCAATCATCTTATCACATATAAAATTAACTTCCTTAAGATCGTAAAATATATTATATATAACTTAGCACATAAAGGGTATTTTGCTATATTCATAGATCCAGAGGAGTTAGCCGTGTTAGTCTGTAGTAGCAAAATAGAAAAGAGTCCAGTAGCACCTTTAAGACTAACCAACTTTACTGTAGCATAAGCTTTCGAGAAAACAGGGTTGACATACCTGTAACTTATGTTCATCGAGTTCTTCTGTGCTGACACACATGGGGACTGCGCAGGCGCAGGCCAGCCGCCGGAGAATTTTCCATAGCTTCTATAGCTCCGAAGGGGCCGTTCGTCGCGCGCCTCAGCGACCGTTTTCCCGCCCAAACGGTCACGTGCTCCTCCAGCGACCAACGGCCCCTTCCCTCAGTTCTCCTTGCCGCCGCTGAACCAATACACATAACCACAACCTGCATAGACATCAATATCTGTTATAGCCCACACAGCATTGTGCATTGGAATTCACAGCGGGGTAGGAGGGAGGGTTGTGTGTCAGCACAGAAGAACTCGATGAACATAAGTTACAGGTATGTCAACCCTGTTTTCATCTTCGTTCTTCTGTGCCTCCACACATGGGAGTGTACCAAGCTTCACACAATAAGGAAGGTGGGGTGAAGTCCAACACAATTTTATTGTATCACACAAGAACCATCAACAAGTGTAAACAACATCTAACTATACACAAATATACATACAAAAATAACACATATATACAATATACTCCCATATATACACACTTGTATAAGGATATATGCAATAAATATATATAAGCATATATACATATAAAACATACAACTACAAAATTGTAGCATGATAGCGTAGCATCCCAGAACCCCTTAGGAAAAAAGGGAATGCAATACAGCCCTGGCCACAGCCACATCTCGCCCTGTATCCACATCTACAGCATAATGCCTGACAAAGGTGTCAGCCGTGGACCAGGTGGCTGCCCTACAGATGCTGGCCAACGGAACCCCCCGGAGGAGAGCCGAAGAGGCAGCTTGGGACCGCGTGGAATGGGCCCTAACCTGCAGCGGGCAACTCGCCCCAGCCAGGGAATAGGCCTTACTAATGGCCGTCACAATCCACCTGGACAGAGTCTGCGAGGAAGCCCTATTGCCCTTGTCCTTGGCCCCAAAACACACGAACAGGTGAGGACACTTTCTGAAGCCCTTTGTCCTGTCCAGATAGAAAGCTAGCGCCCTCTTCAAATCCAGAGTGTGCAGCGCCTTTTCCCCCTTGGAAGAGGGGTGAGGAAAGAATGCAGGAAGCGATATCTCCTGCGACAGATGAAAAGTGGACACTACCTTAGGTAGGAAGCCCAGGCAGGGACGCAATACCACCCTATTGGGATGGAATAAAAGGAAGGGGGGGTCAGACCGTAGCGCAGAGAGCTCACTGACCCTCCTGGCAGAGGTTATAGCCACTAGGAACGCCACCTTGTACGACAGCAGGTCCAAGGGGCAGGTCGCCAAAGGCTCGAAGGGAGGCAACATTAGCCGTGCCAGCACCAAAGACAGTGACCATTGTGGTACAGGAGGCGACACTGGTGGGTAGAGGTTGAACATTCCCTTAAGGAACTGGCGGGACTTTGGATGGGAAAAAACCGTGCTACCATCAACACGAGAGTGGGTAGCAGAGATAGCTGCCAGGTGAACCTTGAGGGAGGTAACCCTTAATCCCTGGTCCCTCAGGAGGCACAAATAGTCAAAAATCAGCCCTAGGGAGCTATCCGTAGGCACCACCCCTTTCTCACGTGCCCAGGTCTCAAACCTCCGCCACTTGGCCTCGTAAGAGCGCCGGGTAGATGGCTTGTGGGCATTCAAGAGGACCCGTTCCACCTGCGTAGAAAAACTCAATGAGGAGGGACGATCCGCCAAGCTGCCAGATGCAGCTTCCCGGGGTCGTGGTGAAGAATGTCCCCATTCCTCAAAAGATCCTGCCAAGGGGGCAGCCTCACATAGGTCCGCTGAGATAGCTGCAGGAGCCTTGGGAACCAGACTTGCCTTGGCCAAAAAGGAGCCACTAAGATGCAGTCTGTCCTGTCCTCCTCTATTTTGCACAGGACCTTGGCTATCAAGGGGAAGGGCGGAAACATGTAATGCAATCCCTGGTTCCACGTAAACAGGAAGGCATCCCCAATAGAGAGCGGATCGCTCCCTGCTCGGGAACAGAACGTCTGGGCTTTGGCGTTCGCCGCCGTAGCGAACACATCTATAACCGGGTGTCCCCACATCTGGAAGATCAGCCCACTGCACCCGTCGTTGAGCTCCCATTCGTGGTCTAACAACAGAACCCTGCTCAGGGCGTCCGCCCGATCGTTGTCTGACCCAGCCACATGTATGGCTCGCAGAGTGACGCCATTCTTGACCGCCCACTGCCAGGTGAGCGTGGCTTCCCGGCAGAGAGTCATGGACGCTGTGCCCCCTTGCCGGTTCACGTAGTACATGGCAGTGGTGTTGTCTGTCTGTACCAACACGTGACGATTTCGCAGCAGAGCTGTAAGGGACACAAGCGCAAAACGAATGGCTCTTAGTTCCAAAACATTGATATGGAGCGCCTTTTCACCTTCAGTCCAGACGTCCTGGACACAGACATCCCCACAGTAAGCCCCCCATCCCAGCAGAGAGGCATCAGTGGTCACCGTGATGTCAGGATGTTGATAACCGAAAGGGAAACCTCCAAATAAATTGCCCTCAGACAGCCACCAATCCAACGAGGACAGTATGCTCCTAGGAACGGAGAGCTTGAGGGACGGAGGGTGCTGAAAAGCATCATACCTTCGTACAAACCAGTTCTGGAGAGGCCGCAAATGCAGCCTGGCGAGGGGGATTACAGAAGTAGCAGCAGCCATATGGCCCAGCAAGCACTGGATAGTGCGTACCGGTTGAAAACGGTTCCTCTTAAACATGGACACAAGACCCTTTAGGGACCTAGCCCTCTCCTGGGGGAGCAGAGCCTTACCCTTCACAGAGTCCAGGAGTGCACCAATGTAGGAGACCGTACGACTGGGAACCAATTTAGATTTTTCTAGATTAACCACGAGGCCCAATCGGTCGCATGTGGTAAGCACCAGATCAAGGTCCTGGGCTAATCTGGGCTCAGACTCAGCCACGATGAGCCAGTCATCAAGGTACGGAAAAATTGAGCAACCCTGCTCCCGAAGGAAGGAGACCACAGGAGCAACACACTTAGTGAACACCCGTGGGGCAGTGGACAGGCCAAAGGGGAGCACCTTGTATCGAAAAACCCTTTGCCGGTAGACAAAACTCAGGTATTTCCTATGTTCCTCACGTATCCCCACATGAAAATATGCGTCCTTCAAATCCAGGACCGCAAACCAGTCCCCCTTCCTGAGCAGGGCAAGCACAGTTGCCAACGTTACCATTTTAAATTTAGTCACCCTCAAATAGGCATTAAGGCCTCGCAAGTCCAGAATGGGACGCAACCCCCCGTCCTTTTTGGGGACTAGGAAGAACCTGGAGAAGAACCCCTTCACAGAGCCTTCATAGGGCACCTCCTCTATAGCTCCCTTGGCCAAGAGCGATGTTATTTCAGTGTCCAGCTCGGCCATAGTGTTATTGACAGCGGTCAGCGGTGAACAGCATCTCGGCAGTTCAATGAATTCCAGCCCGTACCCCTTCTCAACAATAGTTAAGACCCATGAGTCAGATGTTATTGACTCCCACTCCGAGAGGAATGGCCTCAGTCTGTCCGAGAAGTTCGGTGGTACGGCTGGGTTGACCCGTCAGTACTGCCTCCCCGGGCCCTGCTGCTCCTTCTGTTGGGACGGAGGCTGCGAGGAACGAGGTTTGAACGGCCTACGCCTCTTGGGCTGTTGCTGAGGAGGGTAGTGCCGCTGTTGATAAGCCGGGAACGGTTGGTAACTCGGCCGCTGCTGCTGGTACCTGCCCTGGTAGTGGTAAGGGCCGTACCTGGGAGCGTACCGTGGCTTGTAGGCGGGTTTGTCCGTGGGAGCTAGGCCCAAGGACCGTGCCGTCTGCCTGTCCTCTTTCTTTTTCTTTAAGGCCTCATCGGTGGACGCGGAGAACAGTGACTCCCCTTCGAAAGGTAAGCCTTCCACCCGGGACCTCACTTCCTGGGAAAGGGCCGTAGACCGCAGCCATGAGTGGCGTCGGAGGACGATGGCGGAAGTCATCCCACGAGCTGCCGTGTCGGCCGCATGGCTCCCTGCATTTAGCTGTTGTTTCGACAGGCGGACAGCTTCTGTCTGCAGGAGCGACACCACTGCCTTCTGTTCAGGGGGGAGGATGCCAACATAGGATGCCAACTTCTCCCAAAGGTAGAGTTGGTACCCAGCCATAATCGTCTGGTAGTTGGCAATCCTCAACCCTAGGGACGCGATGGAATACTGCCGTCTACCTAGGGCATCTAGCTTCCTCCCCTCCTTGTCAGGTGGTGCTGAGGGTGCTCCAGAGCGGCGAGACTGGAACTCCTCCGTGACGAGCGATGAAGGCGGAGGGTGCTTCAACAATGATGGCCAGGTGCCCTGTTTAATCTTATAAAGCTGCTCAATCCTCCTCGAGGTGGCAGGTTGGTCACAGGGCACCTTCCACACCTTCTCGACAATTTCCTCTATCCCTTCAAGCATAGGGAAGCCAACGGTTGCAGGATTGTCAGCATAGACCCTCCTGAGCAGCTTGTCCTTGGTTTGGGGAACAGCTGAGGAGATATCCATTTCCAAAGCTTGAGCCATCCGAGCCATCTGATCTGCGTAGATTCTCAAATCTTCATATGGAGAACTACTGCTCGGCGCCACGTTGTCGTCTGGCGAAGGTTCGGAACAGGACTCGGAACCGTACTCTCCGACGCTGCCGACGTCCTCCCCTTCGGAACTGTGCGATTCCTCTCCCCGGGCCGGCGGAGGGAACCATGCCTGCCTAGAGGTCGAGGGCCTCGGTTCCGAGTATGCGAAACCAGGAGCCCCTTCCCATTGGCAATGGAAAGCGGGAGGCAGATCCGAAGCTTGACGATGACGGGAGGCCAACGATCGCCCGGAACCGACACTCCCCTCCTCGGACCGACGTCGCTCACGACTGGAAGCAGCTGCTGGTGAGCGGTGACCAGAAGACGACCGATCCCGCCGACTCGGAGGCGGGCCTGGATCAGCTACTGGGGAAGGTGCCGATGGTACAACCTCGAACGCGCCCGGGTCCGGCACATCCTCCGGAACCGGAGAGCCCAGGTGAGGAGACGGAGTGCGTGGAATCAGGATGACCTCCTCCGTCGGAACCGAGCGTGGAGAGCGATGACGGTGTTTGGTCTTCTTCTTCTTTGCAGGTGGCTCTGAAGAAGATCTCGGTACCGACGCAGCCCTGGATGATGACGAGCGCGGCTTAGCCACCGGAATCGACCCAGTCGTCGGTTCCGACCGAGGGCTCGGAACCACGATCTTCGGTCCCGAGGCGGCAGCTCTCGGATCCGACGCGGTGGAAGATGCGCTTCGGGGCGGCCTCGCCGAACCCTGCGCTGGAGAGGTTGTCTTCGACGCTGCGGCACTTGCGGGGCGTGCAGACCGAGCGGAGGACACAGAACCCGCCCTCGAGCGCCCTCCGACAGAGGGGCTTGGGCCAGCCTTGGGGGAGGGCAGCGGTGTTGCTGTTGACATGACCGCTTTCCAGAGGGAGGAATTCAGCCGGGCCTGCCGATCCTGACGGGCCTTATGCGTGAACCCCTGACAGATCTTACAGGCGGTCACATTGTGGGTCTCCCCCAGACAAAAAAGGCACTGGTCGTGGCCATCGGTCTGTGCCATTTTAGTATGGCACTTCAGGCAACGCTTGAAGAGCGCCTTTGAGGCCATCTTCAGGGGCGCGCAAATAAGAGAGGTCAACCAGTCCGAGTCAGAAACCGTCCGTTAATTACCGTCCAAATCAGTATCCAAAAGCGAAGTCCGAAGTCCAAACCGATGTCCAAATAAACCAGAAGATCAATCACAAGTAATAAGCGCAGAGCAACGAAGCTAACGTTCTCTCCCAGCGGCGGCAAGAAGAGAACTGAGGGAAGGGGCCGTTGGTCGCTGGAGGAGCACGTGACCGTTTGGGCGGGAAAACGGTCGCTGAGGCGCGCGACGAACGGCCCCTTCGGAGCTATAGAAGCTATGGAAAATTCTCCGGCGGCTGGCCTGCGCCTGCGCAGTCCCCATGTGTGGAGGCACAGAAGAACGAAGATGAACCACAGTTCTCTTCGTCAGATGCTTCGTCAGATGCATCCAGGTGCTCCTGGACTCTTTTCTATGTTGCTATATTCATGAAATCTAAACTTTTAGTTCTACTAAAGGAATAACTACCAACTATATCCAGTGTTATAGAGGAGCTGCTGCATTGTCAGGTACTCAAAGAATACCTTTAGTTTTTGCCAAAAGAGAAAATGGGGATAGAGTGGAAAACAGAAGCAATGGACATCATGGTAAACAAAAACAGCTTTTAAAAAAGCAGCCCCCTCTTGATACCGTCAGCAGCATTATCCAGAAGCGGAATACAAAAACACGCAAGACTTGTCCACTACCTTTAAAGCCCTTCGTGGACTGGGACCGGCATACCTGCGAGACTGCCTCTCACCATATGTTCCCTGGAAGCTGCTCCGTTCAGCACACAAACATCTACTGGTGGTCCCTGGCCCTAGGGAGGTTTGCCTTGCCTCGACTAGGGCCGGGCCTTTTTCGGCCCTGGCACCAATCTGGTGGGAATTTCCGTCTGTGGAAACCCGGGCCCAGTTGGATTTATTATCTTTCTGCTGGGCCTGCAAGACTGAGATGTTCCACCAGGCATATGGTGGTTGAGGCGGGCAGGCCACCAAACCGGCCTCCTGCCAGGGGTGTGTGTGTGTTGTCCCCATAGGCTGATTTCATCTGGTAGCTGGCCACCCTGCCCCATGGATCTGTTTCATGCCTGGTGGCTTGTGCAGCATGTGCAAGGCTGTTTTAAATAGATTTTATTGACAGATTGGACTTGGAATTGGAATGGGAACTGATGCTTTAATCTATGCTACCATGTGGTTATTGTTTTTATTGTATTTTGTGATCTACTCTGAGCCCGCTTGTGGGGAGAGCAGAATAAAAATTTTATAAAATAAAAATAAATGCAGGCACAGTGAAATGGATATGCTCTTGGCAAACAATGACCCCTCTTTCATACTGCTTCCAATTCTCTTGTATTCCCAAGAGAAAAAAAATCAGCATCTGCCTCTAGCCTAATTGCATAAGTGTTAGTGAATCTGGATAGAGACTTACATTTTATAACAGCATTGATATTTCGGGTAGTGAACAATCACAAACAGCTTCACAGTAACTTTAGACAAAACCCCATATCCTGCCATTGAAACAATAACTGAAATATCTGCAATAGTCCCATGCTAGTTTTCCTTTCCCAAGTAGAATTAATTTCTGAAAGATTAATTTCTGTCATTTTTACCTCAATAAACTCCAGAGAACTGAAGGTTTGCTTGGGTTGAATAATGCTTCTTTACGCTTTCACGTGTTAGGTGGTTTCTTGATTTGATGTGCATATTTCAAAAAACAGACCAGTATTTTTAGAAGATGCAGAAGATGACCAATGCAGGTGTGAGAATTTAAGAGTTGTAGACGTCTGGAGAAAATGGGAATTGTAATTGCTCAATACTAAAGACTGTCCCACATATTTATTAGAAATCATTTGGGAGTAAAGGAGTAAAGGCCAGCTAAAATTATATATTAAAACATTGCTGTAAAAGAGAACATTCAAAAAGAGGAATTATTCCATGAGGGATTTTTTTCAATTTACCTCCCTATTTCCTTTTTCTTTTGCACCAGAAAAAGTGAAATTAAAAAAAAATGGCCCTTGGGAACACAAAAGAATGGCCCTCCTTGCCCATTTGTTTCTTCCATCCCCCTCTTTTCTAGCAGGAATATAGCAGCAGTCATAATGGCCAGGGCTTTTTTCCAGGGGGAACGCAGGAGA
The DNA here is from genome assembly GCF_028583425.1 of Eublepharis macularius. NCBI lineage: Eukaryota > Metazoa > Chordata > Lepidosauria > Squamata > Eublepharidae > Eublepharis > Eublepharis macularius. The sequence continues at coordinate 125,473,231 of NC_072795.1, read as the reverse complement.
ACGGAGTTCTGGAACCTCTTGAAAATGGTCACATGGCTGGTGGCCCCGCCCCCTGATCTCCAGACAGAGGGGAGTTGAGATTGCCCTCCGTGGCGCTGAGCGGCGCAGAGGGCAATCTAAACTCCCCTCTGTCTGGAGATCAGGGGGCGGGGCCACCAGCCATGTGACTATTTCTCTGATGGCAACCCACTGAGTTCCACCACCTCTTTTCCCAGAAAAAAAGCCCTGATAATGGCGCTTTCTTGGAAGTAAGCCCCATTGAATAATATGGGACTTACTTCTGACTGGCATAGGACTGCCCCCTATATCACCTAAGGATGTAAGTGTGGGAAACCGTATCACCGCTTTCCGTGACCTCTCACATCAAAAAAACTGCATCCCACATTCTACACTGGCACAGAGGTTGCGCACTTGAGTCAGATCTCAAACCACTTTGCCGTAGTCTGATTCAAATATGCAGTCATACATAACCTGCATCTCTCCTATGCAGCACCCCACCCATTTGCTTTATTTATCAGCCCTCCTAATGGATTTGCTTGTCTTCGTCTAAGCACAGCAGCCACAAAATGCAATTGATTGGGTTGCCTACCTGTAAATCTCTCTCGCAACACTTCCATTAGAACACCGAATGAGTCAGTCATTAATTCGGCATCTCATACATCTTAAAATAATCTATGGACATCCATCTGCCGGCCTTCCTTTTTTAACCCCCTGCCCCACCAATTTAATCAGACTTTTACAAATGACACATTCATTCCTATGGCCAGCTAATCCGAAGAGCAAAGTAACTCCTAGATCGATCTAGAAAGTTCCAGGCTATGACACAGGGGGTGCACACACCAGCTGAAGAGGGGCAGAGGCTGGATGAATAAATGGCTGCCATTATCACTGAAGAACCTTCTTGGAAATAACCAGAGAGGCCATCCAAGCTCACATTTCCTGTACTTGGGAAGATGAGCTTCAGCACCTTGCAATGTTCAATACAAACATAAGTATTAAAGCTCTCAAATTCTTCTCTGCTTTGGCTTGTACATCCGAACCAGAGAAAAACTCTTGTCCTTTCTCTTCCCTGCCAACCACACTTACCATGGTGTCTGCTGCTGTACCAAGCTTGCAACAGCCAGGGAGTACCTAGAGAATCTCTGCCCACCTCCCTGCTTTCCTTGGCACCTTGCATACTGTTTCTGTGGCATATAGGGTGCCAGAACTCTGTGTACACCAGGACATGTCTGAGTGTCAGGCAGCCCAAGGGCAGCATTTTGCAAAGTGCTCTGGGGTACTGTGGAGGGGCTGGGAGGCAGGGGTCCATTTGCCTCCTGGCCACCATCACAAGGCCGATACTGTAGCAACCTCAGTAAATGTGGTCCAGGAGGAACAAGGAGGAGGGTAGTAGCGGTTACACAATGCCTCCTACCCCGTTATGAGGCATTCAACGCTAAGAACAGGGCACCGAACAAGCCAAGCTAACACCCAATCACTCCATTTTCCTGTGCCCAGTTCTGAATAAGCTCAGGATGATTCAGCTCTTCTCTAGAAATAGCCTTTCTCCAGCCTTCTCAACAATAATGAACACACGGCGGGCTTTGAAGGTCTTTAAAAAGAGGATGAAGAACATGAGCAAAGCTTCCGTAATATAAAGGGCTGTTCTCTTCCCAAAATCAATTACAATCCTGCTGGGAACAGTAAAAAGAAAATGCTGCACTAAAAGTTAACATTTATCTTAACTCATTGCCAGCAGATATTCAGTAAATTTGCTTTTCTTCCTCTAAAAAAAAAAAAAAAAGATAGAAATATCCAGCCCATTCCCAATTTGTGCAAGTGTTAATGTTTGCTTCTTCATTTTTAGCTGTTCGGTGATTTCTTTTTGCTGCTATTGTTTGTACATTGGCCTGCTTGGACATAGTATTGTTAGAATGCCTAATCCAAGCCTTTCACTTTTTCAGTTTAACTGTCCTCAAAGAATTGCCTCAGGCTGGAGTAAGGTTGCCAGTTCCCCGCTGAGGGCAGGGGAAAGCACCTTCCAGGGCATGCTCCCAGGCGGCGAGACACGCTCCTGTGCCCGCAGCAGCCTGATGTGGGCCCAAACTGGGCTGAATCAGGCCTGATTCGGCCCCTTGCAGAGTGCGGAGTACTCCTAGGGCAGCACATGGCCTGTGCAATGACATCACTTCTGGGAAGTGACATCATCACGCAGGCTAGGAGCGTGCGTGCACAGAACAAGTGCGTGAGGGAGGAACATCAGAAGGTAGGTGCCAGACCTCTAACCTCCTGCCCAGGAGGGGGGGTAGGGGGACCTGGCATCCTAGGCTGGAGGGTTGTGAAGCACCTCATGACCCACAGCCTCCTTTTCTCTTAAAAGGTCCACCCTGAGCATTATGAGTGTGAAGCAAAGAGTTTTTCTTTTCATTTTCCTTTATACAGGATCACTTAATCCTTAAAACAGAGAGCACAGCAGATACGCATCAGGACTGGTTCCCCCTAGGTCTTATAGTCTGCTGAGGGTTATACCGACTGACAGAAACAAAGGAGTCAAGGATAACAAACACACTTGAGTTTGGTTAATTTGTAAGCATGCATTCACACTCTAGTATGATAAATGACACAAGTTTCCAGAGCTGGGAAGTGCTCTATGCTTAGTGGTTACAAAGTAAGAGGCTCAAATGTGGAAACGATAACCAGACAAGCATTAAGATTTCACTTTTTAAATGTAGAAATAACACCTAATTCCTGCCTGTCTAAACAGTACTCTTAATTCCCTATTGGATCCCCTGCCTATTCCACAATATCTCCTCTCCCATCTCCCACCAAAACTCAACGCAGTTGGTTGTTGGATGTTAAAACGCCTTGGCTTTTTTCCCCATCAGGATTTATACAATGACATTATCATACTTGCTCTTTTTTGTTCTGGCCTCCCTAACGTTTAGTTTGGCTTTTCATTGCCTCTCCACAAGCAGATGTTTTCAGCAATTTTGTACTACAAGGTATTTCTTAAGTAGACGCAGCCAACACAGACCCATCAGGCTCACAAAACAATTAGACTGGGATTTTAACAAACCTGCCCCCCTCCCTCACTTACTTCAAAACTATGGTTTCAAAATGTTGATACTTGTTTGTACAAACCACAAGTGCTAGAAATTTGGCAGTGAATCTAGATTGAAAAGCAGTGCCAAAAGGAAAGGGCGAGCAAATACAGCTCCTTGCACCTTGGCACTGCAGCGATGTGAAAAGCTGCGCCTGCTGGATTCCATCTTTTTATACACGCTAACAAAAGCACAGAAGCTTTGCTGTATATTCAATTTGGCAACCTGACATAGGTTGACTGTGATCTGCAGACCATATGTTGGCAACCCCAACTGTAGGTAATGGCTGCCATACAAAGATCCTTGTTCAATAATCACTTAAACTATTTTCTTTGCAATATGAAAACTCCTCTTAGTAACTAGCCATCTGGCTAGCATTTAACTAAAGCAAAGAAGCAACATACACTAGTGTTCCAAAATAAAGATATGAGCTCAACTGAGGCCAAACTGAAAGTTCAGCTGGAGAGCTTGAGCACTGTGAAGCAGTACAGCTAGAGAACACAGTCTGTTATCTGTTTCAGACCCAGTGTAATGCACATGTTTATAAAGGAAGGGATTATTTTTAAAAACATAGAATCAGCTTGGGAATAGGGTATTTTGAGCAGCAGGACTGGGAGGACGTGCTTAAACTTTCCCATTTACTGTTTCAAAATATATCTTTACTTGCATTTGGAATCTCCTGGAAGGGGCCCACTGGCGGGTGGACGCAACATGGAAGGGAGAAACAAGGGTTGAAAAGGGCACTTTTTGCCCTTTAAGGGATCTGTCGAAAAGGGTCCAGTAGCACCTTTAATAATAATAATAACATTCGATTTATATACCACCCTTCAGGATGACTTAACACCCACTCAGAGCGGTTTACAAAGTATGTCATTATTATCCCCACAACAAAACACCCTGTGAGGTGGGTGGGGCTGAGAGAGCTGTGACTGACCCAAGGTCACCCAGCTGGCTTCAAGTGGAGGAGTGGGGAATCAAACCCAGCTCTCCATATTAGAGTCCCGCACTCTTAACCACTACACCACACTGTAGCATAAGCTTTCGAGAACCACAGTTCTCTTTGTCAGATGCATGATGAAGTTGGTTAGTCTTAAAGATGCTACTAGAATCTTTTCAATTTTGCTACTACAGACTAACACGGCTAACTCCTCTGGATCTATGACTAAGGGATCTGTGTATCTTCTTGGGAGTCAGAGAGATTAAAGGACAACGGCTGGCCTTTGTAATTCCAATGGAGATACAGTTTTTGTCTCTCTTGTCCAGAGGAACAACAGTGCAACCTACATCGAACCTCCAATGTAAATCTTATTGCCCTGGCATTCAGCAAAGAGATGCCACGAGAGAAGACCTTTACAATCATGGACTAGAATTCCCATCCCCTTTAATACCCATCCCCTTTAAATTTTATAACAACTAGTCTAAGGAAGAGTTCTGGTGAACTCAAAATATTTTGTACACATTGATGTCATTGTAGCTGGTCTCAATAAAGGAATTAAGTGCATGGTTTCAGTGAACATAAATTATAATTCAAAAAGTTACTGAACTGTTTGAACGTGTTCACCAGTTTAATTGAGGAGAACACAACAAGATGAAGTAATTTGTTCATAAAGAGCACTGAAAATAACAACAAGCTGTTAGATAACGATCTAGAGGAGGAAAACAGATTCAAAGGATGACCAGAAAGAAGTAGGACCCTACAGGAACTGCTTAACTCCGTTCAAGTTAATGTTTAACTTTGATCATTGAAAACCATTTTTTAAATTCCAGAGTGTAAACACGTGTTGCATTATGTGACTACGTAAGGGGTTATTATGTCAACAACAACCAAATTGTTACAATGGGCTAGCTGGATGCCACAATCTCCGGCAAAATGGTGCCAAAGTATTCCAATGGTACTTTGGGGTTCTACCTGACAAATCTGGACTCTTATTTCCCCTCCATCAAGAATTACTGTCAAAGCACATATCTGAAAGCTGAATGGATTTTGTGGGAGACCAGATTCCTGTTCACTGTTGCCTTTGGAACTTCCCTCCACATGGGTTTTGCACTTCTCAGAAGTGTTGTTCCAGCATGTCCAAAAACATTAAAGGAAACGAACCCTTCAAAGAACTATTGGAGGAGGGGGAAAGGGGGGGGGCAAGACAAGTTCCAGATTTATGCTTTGGAATCCGTCCATTTCCTCTATTACAGTATAAATATTTAAATGGATACAGGAAAACCAATCAGCAGTATGTTACTAGCAAGCCAGTTGGTACTCTGCCTTCTGGGATCTTCCATTACCGCTGAGTAAAGAAAAAGCTGTCCAGCACTCAGAGTGCTTCAAATACATTAATGTAGATTTCCAAGAGCTTCCTTTAGATGATTCCCCAATTAAACAACAAGCCATTTTTTTTTACTATAACGAAGCGTCTCTTTTCTTGATCTTCACAGGAGTTAGCCTTTGAGATGGCACTTTTTTTTTTTTGCATAGTTTCTGATTTTTGCCCTTTGGGGCCATTATTACTTTAAAAGACCTAGATAGCTATTTTGTCCAGAAGGAAATCCTTTAAAATGACAGTAGGCTAATGCAACAGTGTAAAAGCATTGAGGGGAAGAGCAAGGCAAACCTCCATATAATCCTGATGCTAGATCGTAGTCACAGAAGTCTCCATTCTCGCAGGGCCATTCCCCACAAAACATACAGCGCACTTATACCTCTGAAGTTCAACAGATTAGGTGGGAAAATCTTAAACCTGTTTACCTGTAAATGTGATTCTTCAGGCAAACTTCTCACATACACTTGGGACGCCCCACACACACAGTCAGCCAACGCAGTCACTTTGTCATGGGTCAAGATGCGCTTGCCAGTCCCATCTGAAGGGGACCCTGCACAGGAAAGCCATGCGGGCGACTGCTGCCTCTCTGCTGACACCGAGGTGCTGTTCAGGTTTCAAATCTGCTTGGCTCTAGGCACAGTCTTTGTTCCAAGACCTAAGTGTCCAAAACAGAAGACTGTGGTTATTTATCTAAAATATGTCATTTCAGAATATATTTTTGAACTTTAAAGCATACAGTAAGCAGACTTCAGACTTCAGGATAAGAGAAGGGAAGTGGGAACCACACACACAGTAAACGGGCTGTTGCTTTTTTTTTTTTTTTTTAGAAAAGTTTTTTATTGGGTTAGAATATTATTATTTTTACATTACATTCAATTTTCCCCAAATTTTTCATTTCTAACCCCCTCCCTTTCCCCCCCTTTTGTTGACTTCCAACAGCTTTCCCCCCCTCTGTCCCTTTTCCCTTACTTCTATTAAATTCCTCTGTCTAAAACAGATATACATTCTCCATTATATTAAGCAGTGCATCTTTAACTCCTTTACTTATTATACACCCAAACTGTACGTCTTTAGATAAACAATTTATCCCATTTTCCAATTTTAAATATTTCTATATATCATAAACCTATATATCATAAACCATAAAGATTTCCCACATTTGAATCAAACAAATCAAACAATTTGATTTGTTCTCTATATATTACTCATTTCATCTTTTTATGGTAATTCTATATAGCTCATCACATAGTCAGTCAATTTAACTCTTCTATGCATTCAGTTTGGTGCATATAAATCTTATCAAAGAAAGAAAATATTGTTAGTTGCTCAATCCTCATGTTTAAACCTTATCATTAATTATTCTCTATCAATATTCTATCAGTTAACCTATACATATCTATATATATATCAATCTATTAATCTAACTGCTTATAAATTCACATTTCTCTTCCTCCCCCGGTAAAGTCACCCCTCTCTTTTATACTTTTATTATACTTCAGTAGTTCTCAAACTGCCACAGTTTTCCTCCCACCTCCCATTTCTTCTCCAGGTATTGTTTCAGCTTCTCCCAGTCTGTGTTGAACTGCCCTGAGTCCAGATCTCTCAATTTTCTTGTCATCTTGTCCATTTCAGCCATATACAGCAATTTGTAAGTCCAATCTTCAATAGTTGGCACTTCTTGTACTTTCCATTTTTGCGCATACAAAAGTCTAGCTGCTGCTGTCATATAAAATATCAACGTCCTGTGATGGGCTGGAATTCCCTCCATTCCTAAGTTTAGTAGCAGGAGTTCTGGGTTCTTATTTATTTGAAACTGTAAAATTTCACTCATTTCTCTTATTATTTCCCCCCAGTACTGCCTAGCTACCTCACACGACCACCACATGTGGTAGAGGGAGCCCTCATGTTTCTTACATTTCCAGCATTTATTAGAAGTATTCAAATTCCCTAGTGCAATCTTCTTTGGTGTCATGTACCAACGATAAATCATTTTGTAAATGTTCTCTTTAATATTAATACATGTCGTTATCTTCATTGTAGTTTTCCACAAGTATTCCCATGCCTCCATTGTTATTTCTTTATTGAAATTTATAGCCCATTTCACCATCTGTGTTTTAACTATCTCATCCTCAGTATACCATTTCAACAGTACTTGGTATACCTTAGATATTGTTTTCTTGTCTTCTTTAAGAAGGGTCTGCTCTAGTTCCGAGTTCTCTGTTCGTATGCCCCCTTTTGCAGAGTCCGAATTGTATAAGTCTCTAATCTGTCTATACTGGAACCAATCATAATTAGGTGATAGTTCCTCTTGCGTCTTTATTCTAAGTTTAGATACTTCAATTTTAGTTATTTCTTTGTACGTTAAACATTGTTGTTCATTATCAACAGCTCTCGGGTCTATCACCTCATATGGAACCACCCACAAGGGGGTTCCTTCTTGTAGGTAATTTCTATACTTCTTCCAGATTGTGTATAAACTTCTCCTTACAAAATGATGCAGGAACATCGAGTTGACCTTCACTTTGTCATGCCATAGGTATGCGTGCCATCCAAAAATTTTTTTATATCCCTCTAGGGCTAATAGTTTCTTATTCTTTAATGTCATCCACTCTTTTAACCAAACTAGGCAGATTGCATCGTGATAAAGTCTCAGGTTGGGCAGTTGCATTCCGCCTCTTTCCTTTGCATCTTGTAAAACTTTTACTTTCACTCGAGGCTTCTTGCCTGCCCAAACAAAATCTGATATTTTCCTCTGCCATTTTTCAAATTGTTTAGAGTCTCTGATGATTGGTATTGTCTGTAGCAAAAACATTACTCTTGGTAACACATTCATCTTAACTGCTGCAATCCTACCCAACCATGACAAGTTCAATCTATTCCATTTGATCAAGTCTCTCTCTATCTGAGTCCATAATTTTTCATAATTATTCTTGAACAAATCTATATTTTTTGCAGTCAGCTCAACTCCCAAGTATTTCACCTTACTGGTTACTTCACAATCCGTTGTTTCCATTAACAATTGTTGTTTCTGCTTAGTCATGTTTTTGCATAATATCTTTGACTTCTTTTTATTAATGAAGAAACCTGCCAAGTCTCCAAACTCCTTGATCTTATCTATCACTTTTGGCATGTTCTCCAGTGGGTCTTCTACAATTAACATTATGTCATCTGCAAATGCTCTGACCTTATATGAATAGTCCTTTATTTTTATTCCTCGTATTTCCTCATCTTGTCGTATTTGTATCATCAGAATCTCCAATACTAAAATGAACAACAATGGAGATAACGGGCAACCTTGTCTTGTTCCTTTACTAATCGTCAATTGCTTGGTCAGTTCATCATTCACTACAATTGCTGCAGTCTGGTCTCTATAAATTTCCTTAATTGCTTTGACAAATCTTTCTCCCAGTTGTAGCTTTTCCATAGTGGCAAACATAAAGTCCCAGTTTAAATTGTCAAACGCTTTTTCAGCGTCTACAAAGAAGAAACCAACCTCTTTATCACACCGCTTGTCATAATATTCAATAGCATTGATCACTGTCCTTAAATTGTCTCTTATTTGTCTGTCTGGCAAAAAGCCTGCTTGTTCCTCCTCTATAACTTCCGAGAGCCACCCCTTCAATCTCTCTGCCAATATCTTCGCAAAGATTTTATAATCATTGTTAAGTAGTGATATAGGTCTGTAATTTTTCACGTTGGTCAGATCTTGGCCCTCTTTTGGGATCAATGATATATTCGCTTCACTCCAAGTATCTGGAATCCTTTGATCCCTAAAAACTCCATTCATCACCTCTTTTAGGAATGGTGCCAGTTCATTGGCCATTGTCTTATAAAATTTAGCCGTAAGTCCATCTGGCCCTGGCGCCTTTCCTAGATTTGCAGATTGTATTGCCTTACTTATTTCCTCATCAGTTACTTCACTGTTCAACTTATTTCTCCAAGCTTCCGAGATTTCTGGAAGTTTGGTTTTCTCCAGATATGATGCTATTGATTCTTTGTTTACTTCTTTTTTATTATACAGCTTAGCATAGAATTTATAAAAGGCTCTACTAATGGTAGTCTGCTCCAAGTACGTTTTATTTTCTTCACAGATTTTATTTATTATTTTCTTTTCCCTTTTCTTCTTCAGTTGCCATGCCAAATATTTCCCAGGTTTATTAGCACCCTCAAACGCTTTTTGATTCAGTCTTTTAAGGTTCCACTCCAATTCTTTGTTACTCATTGCTGTTAGCTGTTCTTGAAGAATTTTGATTTCCTGGTATATTTTCTTTTTTCCTGGTCTCTTTTTTAACTGTGCTTCTTTGGCTTTTATTTTCTCCTCAATCTCTTGTCTTTTCTCCTCTTTCTTTTTCCTTGCTCTGCCATTTAAGTCCATTAGTATGCCCCTTACAACCGCCTTGTACGCATCCCAAACTTTATTGGTTGGTACTTCTTTATTCACGTTGTATTGTATGAAAAACTTTGTCTCTCTTCTCAATATTTCCATATTCTCTCTTTCCTGTAACAAGTCCTCATTTATTCTCCAGGCTTTCCTTTTTCTCCTTTTTCCAAATTTCCACATAATTGGGTTGTGATCTGAGCCTACCATCGGCATTATTTCTACCTCCTTAGTCCATAACGCTAAGTCTTTTGAGGCCCAGATCATATCAATTCTTGATAATGTAAGATGCCTTGCAGAATAAAAAGTAAACTGTCTGGTTTTAGGATATTCTCTCCTCCATACATCTTCGAGAGTCTCTTGTTGAATCAACTCAAAAAAAAGCTTTGGCAATAATCCTCTTTTCTTTTGTGCTGTTGTAGTCTTTTTGTCTAGTTCCAAATCTGTCACTCCATTGAAGTCTCCAGCAAGAATTATCTGGTCATATGCAAGATCGTCTAAATGCCTCCTTAAATCCTCAAAGAAGCTTTCCTTTGCGCCGTTAGGTGCATAAAGTCCGACTACCAACACTCTCTTTAAATTCCAATTACATTCCACTGCTACAAATCTAGCTTCCACATCTCTCATAACAAATTTTGGCTGCAGCTCCTCTTTTATGTACAACACCACTCCTCTTTTTTTCTTGTTGGAGGCCGCTACAAATTCTTTGCCCAATTTTCCAGATTTTAAATATTTTACATCCTGTTTTCTAATGTGGGTCTCCTGCAAACAAACAATATCACATTTTTGTTTTAGTAGCCAATGAAAGATATTTTTCCTCTTATTCGGTGAGTTTAGTCCATTTACATTCCAAGATAATACTTTACACTCCATATTCATAGTTTTGTTGGTAAGTCTTTTTCATTGTCCTTAATAAATCGCTCCATCTCCCGCTCAGATCTGATGCGTTTTTTTGCCCCTCCAAACTCGAAGGACACTCCTTCCGGTAACTCCCATCTGTACCTGATATTCATGTCCTTCAAAGTCTGAATTAGCACTTTATATTTTTTCCGGTCCAATAACACTGATCTGGGCAGTTCCTTCATTATGATGATCGTCTTGCCATCAATCTCCAATGGATCTTGAAATTGTTTTGTCACAATCCTCTCTTTCATGTTTCTAGTTGTAAACTGCACAATCACATCCCTTGGTAGTTTCCTCTGGGTTGCAATTCTCGAGTTCACACGGTACGCCACATCTAGGATAGCCACAACTTCCTCCTCCTCCTTCCCCAGGTATTCAGCCAACACCTCAGTCATCTGTTCTTGCGCTGACTTCCCTTCCACTTCTGGCAGACCACGAAAACGAAGCTGCTTCTCCATGTGTTTAGCTTCTGCAACTGACATCCTCCCCTTCACCAGTCTCATCTCTGTTTGTTGCGTGTCTATTAAATTCTCCATCGCGTCTTCTACTGTTTTAACTCTCTGCTGCGTTCCTTGTAATTCACTACTAATCGTTTCCATGCCTTTTTTCACTTCTGACAGCTCCGACTTTACTGTCTGTGTAACCTCTTTAACCTCCTTAATAAGCTCCAATTTCGTGTCCTTAAGTTCTTTCATCATGTCTACAAATTTTTTGTCCAGATTTTCTATTGCCGATTGCCACTCTTTTTTCGACATCGTGGGGCTTGCTTTAGCTCGCTCCCACGAATCTGCTCTCTTCCTTAACTCCGTGGCGTATAATTAAACGTTTTTCTTTTTTCAAATGTCCCAATCTTTGCCAAAATTAAATTTTAAAGTGTCCAAAATGTCGGGCGTCTTTTCTCTATGGTTTCTCTATGTTATTGTAATCCAAAATGGCCTACTTCCTCTTCCGCTGAAGCCGCGACCCTTCCCCTTTCAAAAATGGCGATTCCCTACTTCCTGTCCTTCGGCAAGGGCCGCTTCTCTCCAGCCACTCTATTGTTGTTACGCACTTCCTGTCTCCCGTCTTCCCACAGCAGGTCTCGCGATGGTGTCTTTTTCCCACAGCTCCAAAACCACAGGTATTCAAAACAATAGTCCGATTTCTGTAATAACTTCTTTAAACTTAGTCTCTTTTAAAATACAACTCCTGCCGAGTCTTCACCTCCTTTTCACTAGTCTGTTGCAGTTTAAAAATCTACTTTCTTTCCTCTCTGTTTTTGTCAATCTGTCCCGTTTCAAAAGATAGCCATCTTTACCTTCTCTTCACCTTTCTCGGGTTGTAATCGCTGTTTCGATCTTAAATTCTCCTCTCAGCTTCCTTCCCCAATCGAAGCTTGGGTATGTAGGTCTTATGCCAGCCGAATTGGCCCCGAAACTGCCGCAGAGATTATAGCCGACCCGTCGCAAGGTGGGACCTCAAGGATCGGGGGGGAGAGTCGTTGAGTAGAGCCCCCCCTCGTCCGAGATCTAGCTCACCCTAGGGTCTTGAGCGTTCTTTGCCTGCTCCCCGCCTGAGAGCAGTCGGCCGCGGGCTATTTTCACCCCTCCGGCCGGTTAAAATGGCAGTCCGGTCAGCTCCGCAAATGGAGCTGCGTTAGACCTCCATGAATCCCAAACCGGAAGTCAGTAAACGGGCTGTTGCTTGATTCAGATGTAATGGTTTAGAATGACATTAAAAAGTCTCAGACTCATACATCTCCTTCCTCCCACACAAGCTCTGATGGCCTCCCTCCTCTTCCTGCTGTAAGGCAAACCATAGTTTGCTACTATACCCAAACTGGCAAACTACAGTTTGCATAACCCCCGCAAAACTGTAGAGACAGTTATGATCAGTCTGCTATAAAGAGACTGTGGGTTTGGGAATTTACCAACAACATGAGGTAAACCTACTCAATTTGGCTATCTTTGATGTAACACCTCATGCATCATCTTAAATGTATCTCCAAAATTGTTAATATAAGACTATCAAGGAATGACTGTCAAGGGGTGCCACACACACAGTCAGACAACGCAGTCACTTTGTCAGCAGCGGTGCCTTGGACCCAACCCACTATTTCCAGCTATTTCAGTTATTTCGCTAATCATTATTTTTCCTGCTCTCAGCTTTCTAGACTCCTTTTATCATGGCAATGCACTTGATATTTTTTTAAAAGATGCTTTGATCAAATTAACCTTCAAAGCCTTTACATTAAATTAAAACACTACAAATAATGCATGATTTAACGGCTGCTGTGTTATGCCTCTGTTGGAGTTGATGAGAAGTGTTGTCATGTATGCCTGCCTGCAGTACATGCCATGAGTATGTGCTATGCAACCTATTGGTCCTCTGACACTATGCAGAGTTCTGAGTACCATTCAATGCCTGTTATTTGGAAGTTTACTGTGTTATCTCTGCTTTGAAGCTAAACACTTTCATTTCTGCAGCTCACGACCTTGAGACCAGATGCAGCCAGCCTGAAATGTATCTTCCCTGAGAACAAGGGTGATTGCATTCCCAATTTGCTATTGTTGCTTATCGCAGTCTAAACTCTGATACTTTTTGTCTCTGGCGTTTGTGCCAGAATTCCAATGGGCCACTAACCTGGGGGCGGGACATGAACCTATAACTAACCATGCTTTTCCTCAATACGTCACATCTGCCAATTCCACTGTCTGAGGGCCTTGAACCTGATAGATCTCTAATAAAAGCTACTTCAACCAATTCACCTGTGTGATTGCTGTGGAGGACTTGGGGATTTACTTGCCAAGGACTGACAAGTACCATCTGAATGCTGCCATTATATTGTTCTCTCCTCTTCTCTTTATAGTCCTGGAATATTCCCACTTCCTGGGAATCCAAGGTTATTTGAGTTTGTATGTTCCTCATGAAGTTCTGCTAACAGCTAGGCAGGAGCTCTGGCAATTGCTCAGCAGAGCTATTCCGTCCTCTGTTCTGCCATTTCTATTTCCACAATAGAGGGTAGCAGCAGCGAGCCACTAGTCTTTAGGAGTTCTTTGCCCAAGGGACCAAAGTCTTATGTGCCAACAATGACATCAGGCAAGTAAAGAATAATAATATACAACACTAATCTGATACTCCCACACATCCCATACCAGGGTGGATACCATGAGACAGGTAGATACCTGTAGCTATCTCAGCCATGCTAACAAAAATTACATGGGAATGTATTACCCAAGCAGACATCGCCTTAAAATAGGCATTGCCATAGAACAGAACAATAGTTAAAGGTCTGCGGTAGAACAGAAGTATTTGAAGAAGGGAGCTTTGATTCTTGAAAGCTTATACTGTGAAAATCTTGCTGGTCTCTAAGGTGTTGCTGGACTCAAATCTCGCTGTCACATGTAATTTAAAGAATTTATACCTGATTTCAAAGTCATATAATCTCATCACCCCAATGACGGTTTACCCCAAATAATGTTTCCAGAGGTATGCAGGGCACGGCTGGTTGAACCTGGTAAGCTACCCAAGCACCATACTTTCATGCCCCCTGCCAAATCAACAAGTGCAATTCCAAGACAGAGGGAACGTTTCCTCTGTGTACAAACCATCCTAGACACTGCCAGAGCGGTGCCAACACAAAGAAGACACGCACCTCCTTTTGTGTCACTGTCATCACAAGAGGCTCATCCAATACACAGAGCCATAACCCCGATAAAGACTAGAGCCATAGCCCAGCCATAGTACAGCAATCTGTGTTGGAGTTCACAGCGGGGTAGGAGGGAGGGTTGTGTGTCGGCACAGACCTTGCAGAGAGGCGTCCGTGGTCACCGAGAACTCAGGATGATGAAAACCAAATGGGGTCCCTTTAAACAAATTAATATCCGACAACCACCAGTCAAGAGAGGATATAATGGTCCTAGGGACAGAGAACTTAGCAGTCGGAGGATGCTGTAAGGCATTGTATCTCCTTACAAACCAATTCTGGAGCGGGCGCATCCGCAGCCTCGCAAAAGGGACCACCGGGGTGGCAGCAGCCATATGCCCCAGCAAGCATTGAATCATGCGGACCGGTTGAAAACGGCTTCGTTTAAACAAGGACACCAGGCCCTTCAAGGAACGTGCCCGCTCCGGAGGCAATAAAGCCTTGGCCTCCAATGAGTCGAACACTGCCCCAATATAAGGCACAACACGGCGGCAGGCAGAAAAAATGCACAGCAGAAAGAGATGTACAGGCTATAATGTTCATGTTGTGAAAAGCTTTGTACATATCAAGCTACCACTAACAGCAACAAAAGGGAGATAGGCTGGTGGTTTTTCTCATCCGTCTGCAAAATGACACATCGTTATTTATAAAATATAATATTGGGCAAGATTTTGTACCATTTTAAATAAACAACCAAATGTGACAAAATTGGTGGTGGTGGGAGCAGGATGAAGTAGTCTATCCTCAAGGTAAATGACGCACAAATCTTTCTGTCTTGTAGTATGCATCCTTCAGGTCACATAGTTTGTGAAAAGTTTTTTTGAAATAGATATATCAATTTCTCCTGTCCCCCACTGAAACTCTGGGGGTATGCTAATATACAATCTGGAAAGCCAATGGCACCACCACAGCACCTCGGCAGGAACGAAAGACACGGTCGCAAGACCACCTTATTCGCATGAAAGCGAAGGAACGGGGGGGGGTCTGCCCTAAGAGCAGCCAGTTCGCTGACCCGTCTGGCAGAAGTGACCGCCACGAGGAATGCCACCTTGTAGGAGAGCAAGTCCAGAGGGCACGTAGCCAAAGGCTCAAAAGGGGGCAACATCAACCTAGCCAGGACCAGGGAGAGAGACCACTGGGGCACAGGGGGTGACACAGGAGGGTAAAGATTAAGCATCCCCTTCAAAAACTGGCGGGACTTCTGGTGAGAGAAAACCGTGCAGCCATCCACCCGATCATGGAACGCAGAGATGGCCGCAAGGTGCACTTTCAGAGATGCTACACTAAGGCCCTGGTCCTTCAGCTCGCAAAGATAATCCAATACCATCCCCAAGAGGCTATCCAGAGGCGCCACCTTCCTAGAGGCGGTCCAAGCCTCAAACCTACTCCACTTTGCCTTGTAGGCACGCCGTGTGGAGGGCTTCCTAGCGTTCAGTAGGACCTTCTCGACTGGCTCAGAGAAGCCTAGGGACGGGGCCGAATCCGCCAAGCGGTCAGGTGTAGTTTCCTGGGCTCGTGGTGGAAGAGCTTCCCGTGTAGGAGGAGATCCCTCCGGGGCGGAAGGGCCACGTAAGCTCGGCCGGACATCTCCAGCAGCTTCGGGAACCAGAGCTGCCGTGGCCAGAACGGGGCCACTAAGATGCAGTCCGTGTTGTCCCTCTCCACCTTGCACAGCACTCTGGGTATGAGAGGGAAAGGCGGAAACATGTAATGTAGTCCCCGGGCCCAAGTAAATTGGAAGGCATCCCCAATAGAAAGGGGATCGCTTCCTGCCCGAGAACAAAAGATCTCGGCCTTGGTGTTCGCCGATGTCGCAAACACGTCTATGCTCGGGCGACCCCATTTCCGAAAGATCGGCCCAACGTACTTTGCGTTGAGCCCCCACTCGTGATTCAACATGTGCACCCTGCTGAGAGTGTCCGCCTGCACATTGTCCGACCCAGCTACATGAATGGCGCGAAGCGTCACCCCATTCCTGATTGCCCATTCCCAAATGAGCGTGGCCTCCCTGCAGAGGATCATGGACACCGTGCCGCCCTGTTGGTTCAGGTAATACATAGCGGTAGTGTTGTCCGTCTGCACCAGCACCTGATGGTTCTGCAAGATCGCTGTGAATGACATAAGTGCAAAACGAACAGCCCTCAGTTCAAGCACATTAATATGGAGACCCCTTTCTCTCTCAGACCACACATCCTGAACACATAGCTCCCCACAGAATGCCCCCCACCCTTGCAGAGAGGCGTCCGTGGTCACCGAGAACTCAGGATGATGAAAACCAAATGGGGTCCCTTTAAACAAATTAATATCCGACAACCACCAGTCAAGAGAGGATATAATGGTCCTAGGGACAGAGAACTTAGCAGTCGGAGGATGCTGTAAGGCATTGTATCTCCTTACAAACCAATTCTGGAGCGGGCGCATCCGCAGCCTCGCAAAAGGGACCACCGGGGTGGCAGCAGCCATATGCCCCAGCAAGCATTGAATCATGCAGACCGGTTGAAAACGGCTTCGTTTAAACAAGGACACCAGGCCCTTCAAGGAACGTGCCCGCTCCGGAGGCAATAAAGCCTTGGCCTCCAATGAGTCGAACACTGCCCCAATATAAGGCACAACACGGCTAGGTGTCAGCTTAGATTTTTCAAAGTTAACCAGGAGGCCCAAGCGTTCGCAAGTGTCTAGCACCAATGCTACATCTTGCAGCAGCTTAACCTCCGAGCCCGCTGTTATAAGCCAATCATCGAGATAGGGGTAGATGGTACAGCCCCACTCTCGAAGAAAGGAAACCACAGGAGCCACGCACTTAGTAAACACACGTGGGGCTGTGGAAAGGCCGAAGGGGAGAACCTTGTAACGGAATACCCGCTGCTTGTAAACGAAGCACAGAAATCTCCTGTGCTCCTCCAAGATCCCCACGTGGAAATACGCGTCCTTTAAATCCAGGACAGCGAACCAATCCCCCCTCTTCAAAAGGGCAATTACAGCAGGCAGTGTGATCATCCTAAACTTGGTGACCCTTAGAAAGGCATTTAGGCCCCTAAGATCCAAAATGGGACGTAGACCCCCATCCTTCTTAGGGACCAGGAAGAACCGGGAAAAGAAACCCTTCTCAGACTCCACAAATGGCACCTCTTCCACAGCACCCTTAGCCAAGAGGGACCTAATTTCATCCTCCAGCTCAACCAAGATATTATTCACCGCACCCAGCGGTGAAGTACACATCGGCAGTTCAGTGAATTCCAGCCCGTACCCCTTATCAACAATCGTTAAGACCCATGAATCAGATGTTATTGACTCCCATTCAGACAAAAAAGGACTGAGTCTGTCCGAAAAGTTCAGGGCTGCCGCAGGGCCGGGTCTTCAGAACTGCCTTCCAGCCCCTTGCGGATCTTTTTGCTGGGGCGGAGGTTGAGACGAACGGGGCTTGAATGGCCTACGCCTCCTGCCCTGGTGTTGCGCTGGGGTATACTGGCGCTGCGAGGTAGGGTACTGCTGATAGTACGGACGGGGTTGATATCTGCTGCGGTACTGGTAGGGATTATACCTCGACGAGTACCGAGGCTTGAACGTGGACCTGTCCGCCGGAGTGACCCCCAGGGAGCGTGCCGTCTGCCGGTCCTCCTTCTTCTTTTTAAGCGCCTCGTCGGTGGTGGTAGAGAAGAGGGAGTCACCCTCGAAGGGCAGACGTTCAATCTTGGCCTTCACCTCCTGCGGGAGGGCAGTCGACCGCAACCACGAGTGCCTCCTCAGAAGCACCGCTGACGCCATACCCCGAGCAGCCGTGTCAGCCGCATGACTCCCGGCATTCATCTGTTGCTTCGATAATCGTACTGCCTCCGTCTGCAGCAACGACACCACCGCCTTCTTGTCAGCAGGGAGGTCAGTGACATAGTTCGCCAGCTTTTCCCATAGGTAGAGCTGATAGCCCGCCATAATCGTTTGATAGTTGGCTATCCGGAGGGCTAAAGCAGCAACTGAGTACTGACGTCTACCCAGTGCGTCCATCTTCTTTCCTTCCTTATCCGGTGGGACGGAGGAGGACCCCGACCTCTTGTGCTGAATCTCCTCGGCTATCAGGGATGACGGTGGAGGGTGCTTGATGAGAGACTGCCACGTCCCCTGTTTGATCTTATACATCTGTTCGATGCGTTTGGACGTGGCAGGCAGGTCAGATGGTGACTTCCAGACCTTATCGATGATCTCCTCCAAGCCCTCCAACATAGGAAAACCTACCGTAGCCGGGTTCTCCCCATAGATTCTGCACAGCAACTTGTCCTTCGTCTTCGGGACCACAGAAGACACGTCAATCTCCAAGGCCTTGGACATGCGGGCCATTTGGTCTGCATAAATCCGCAGGTCCTCGAAGGGAGAGCTGGTGGAAGGGCCGACATTGTCGTCCGGAGATGGCTCGGAGAGCGACTCAGAGCGGTAGCCGGACCCCGCATCCTCGTCATCCTCATCAGACGCAAGTGCTGACACTTCCTCTCCTGGGAAGGGTGGAGGCAACCACTCACGACGGCTAGACGACGACGGCCCCGGATCCGATGACCTGAAGCCAGGTGGAGCCCCTTTCCACTGGCACCGATAGGCCTCTGGTAGACCTGTAGCCTGTTGGTGACGCGCAGCCACGGACCGCTCGGATCCGACTCGCTCGGATCCGACACTCCCCTCCGACCAACACCGCTGGCTACGGGCAGACTGTGCAGGCGACGGATCCCTGGTCGTCTCTCGGATCCGACGACGCGGAGCCGGGCTCAATTCTGGTGTTGGCGAACGCCGTCCACTCGACAGGACCACATAGGCCCCCGGATCCGGCATCTCTTCCTCAAGGAGGGGACGGTCAGGGGAGTCCAGGTGAGGTGATGGCGTAGGTGGAGATACCAGGACCACCTCTTCTGTAGACCGGCGCCGAGGGGACCGAGAGCGATGCTTGGTCTTCTTAGCCTTCTTCTTCGGAACCGATTCGGAGGAAGCTTTCGGAACCGATGTCCTCTTGGTCGACACCTTCCGTGCAGCCTCCGGTCCCGGGACTGTCACAGGCCCTTCGATCGACGCCGGGGCTGACCGTATCGGATCCGACTCGCCCGGTTCCGGCCTCGGAGCCGACCTCCCCGGTTCCGACCTCACCGACGCCGACTTGTGCGGGGACTTCGCAGACCTCGCCACCGAGCTTGCCCTCGACGCCGGCTTGTCTGCCGGGCGGGATGTAGCCACTGATTTGGAAGAGGTTACAGAGCCCGCTCGAGACCGGCTTCCGGCATGGGTGGGGGTTCGGCCAGCCTTCTCCGCGGCCCCGGGTTTCTCCGCCTCGGAGGGCCCAGGGGCGTCCAAGACCCGCTGCCACAGTGAAGCCTTGAGGCGGGCGGACCGCTCCTGCCTGGCTTTATGCGTAAAGCCCTGGCAGATCTTGCAAGTGGGGACTACATGTTCCTCCCCCAGGCAAAGCAGGCAAAGGCTATGCCCATCCGTCTGAGCCATTTTAGCACGGCACTGGGCACAGTGCTTAAACAGGGCCGTAGAAGCCATTCCGAGGGGCAAAAACAAACGCGAAGTCAAAAACAGTCCGGGTCAAATACTCTACCAAGATCAGTCCGTCCAAATCAGTAAGCAGAAGAGAAGTTAAATCCAGATCCAAGTCAGTCACGAGAAAGCAATCCAAAGACACAAATAAGCACGGAGCTACAAGCGAACGTTCTCCTCAAGCGGCGGCAAGAAGAGAACTGAGGGAAGGGGCCGTTGGCCGCTGGAGGAGCATGTGACCGTTTGGGCGGGAAACGGTCGCTGAGGCGCGCGGCAAACGGCCCCTTCGGAGCTGGGAAAGCGATAAAAAATCTTCCGGCGGCTGGCCTGCGCGTGCGCAGTACCCCATGTGTGGAGCCACAGAAGAACGAAGATGAACCATTAAAGCTCCCCCAAGTAATAAATCCTGATGATACTATGATTTTCACTCAGTTAGAAATTGCACGTTATAAACTGCTTCTGCTTGCCTCTCTCTCTCTGTCTCCTTAAAACAGACAGATTGTGAGTCACTGGAAGAGACCTTCTTCTTTGACCAAAGCTTATTAAGTGGCATGGCAATATCTAAAAACCTGAAATACTCTGTAAGCATGCAAGGCTGTGAAAAGAGAACCAGACTAGAACACTATGTGGAAGGTTCATCTCACAGTCTCCCAAACAGTTAAGGAGTGAAAAGCAGCCCAAGAGCACAAGCTGAAGAACTTCCCTCTGAAGGTGAAAAATACGCTTGGGGAGGAGAAGGGTTAAGCAGCCTTAACACTAACACACGCAGAGACACACACAAACACACAAAAGCATACACAGTGCAATCCTAAATACACTTTCCTAGGGGTAAGCCCCATTCAACAATGTGAGTAGAATTCTGAAAAGGCATTCTTAGGATTGCTCTTACATACTATTCTTCAGCTCATATATTCTGGTTTTAATTTTTAAAAAGTTAGAAGATGGTTACATGCATCTATCATGTATAATATTTAATTTGGCCCTCAACTGCTGGGAATCACATCCCATGCACAATGGGTATTCTCGTCTCTCTTTTATAGGTTCGAGCAAATAAAAATAATATTTATCTAAAAATAAAACTCTAGTGACATGTCATGACATGACATGACATGACATGACATGTCATGTGGCCCAAATGTGCAGGAAGTATTTAGTAACAAAGCTTGTGAAACAGTTTGCTGAACTAGGTGGACTACTAATCTGATTCGGTAATGCTGTTCTCATGTTTGGTGTTCAGCGTATCTACTTGAATTTACTGGTAAAACTAATGGAAGCACTTTGAAAGAATTGCTACCAACAGCTATGCAGTTCAGGTTTCCCCCCATCAACGTATGAAATCGCCACTGCAATTCTGAAATTTCATATAAAAATCAATAGTCAACACTGTATTAATTACTGGTATTTCTAAGTTTTCTGATTTGCACGGAACAATGTTTAAATATGGACCAGTTCAGGAAGCCATTGCCAGATAGTCCCCATGGATAAGAAACAAATAACAGCTCAAGATTTTATTTTATCAAACGATCCCTAGAACTACCGAGTATCACATAGGACTGTACATCGAGCATGAATTCTTAGGAAAATAAAATGAAGTTAAAGTGATAATATTTCTGAGCAGGTCTGATTTCTAATAAAAGACTGGAAAAAACCTGCTTTACTGGATCTCTTTAATGAAACATAATAATCCAATTAATTTGCCTGATACAAAAGTTCCTCTGTGTCAAAACAGCCTTGCGACAAGACACCAAAGATACTCAACTCTTCGGAAGCCGTGTTTTATCAGAACTAGGGAGTAACAAGTGGGGACCTGCAAGTACTTGCAGGAGACATCTCATTTCCATCTCCCCCCCCCACGTCCTCTTTCCCTTCCCTGCCCACCATAGCCTCCCCCCCTTTTCCTGCTTCTTTCTCTCCTTCCCACTCACCTTTCTCTCCCCCCTCCCGTTTTTACCTTTCCCCTTTTCAGCCTCGCTCCTATGGTCCAGTTGCGTGGTGCTGGCTTAGCCATGTCCAGTTGCATAGTGAGGAACCTGCAAGGTCTTGCATGGAGTACTTCATGTTCCCCTGTATCCCCTTCCCTACGCTCTTTTCTCTTTCCCTCCTCCTGGTAGCCTCCACATGCTCACCTGTCCTTCTCTCCTTCAAACTCACTAATCAACTTACCTTTTATGTGCCCCTCCATCTTCACATATATTTCTTAATTTACTTCAATAATATACTGCCTTTCTCCACAACAGGGAGTCAAAGCAGCATACATGATTCGACTTTCCTCCATATTCGCCTCACAACGACTTTGAGAGGTAAGTTAGGCTGAGAGCATATGACTAGATCAAAGTAACCCAGTGAGCTTCCACAGCAGAGTGGTGATTCGAACCTGGGTCTCCCAGATTCTACTCTGAAACTCTAACTCCTACACTACAGCTGCTATTGAACAGTAGCAAGCAGCCAAGCCTGTGTGAGTGATGCAAGTAGTGTGTCAACAAGTTGCCTAGTGGTTGCTTCTGGGCCTGGCCCTAATTAGTCCTCCTTCAAAGGCCAAAACAGCCCTGTAAAGGGCCCTGTCTCTTCCCCCTGCCTTTTAATGACATAAACCAAGCCTGGAATATTGACTAAACTGTTATAGTTCCTTAGCAACAGCCACTGAAGGCATCTGGTTAAAGCTACAGGTGCCACGTTTATAATTTTTTAAAACTCCGCAGTGTATTTTTTTTTAAATTTCAGATTTTTCTGTAAACCTGGAACATTTTCCAGGTGTGTAAGAAGATCTGTTTTGTCTATTCATAGCTCCACTCTCCAGATTTAAGTATCCTCAGATCAGGGCCACTTGGCTATTAACATATAAAATTCCTGTTGAATTAAATAGGGCTTTAGTTCTGAGAAAACATCCATGGGACTTTGGTGTAGGTTATGCTTTTGTGTGCAGAAGCTGTCTTTGGGGGTAAATATTTCAGAAGTAAATAATCAGTTACATTTGATAAGACTAATTTTTAGCTAGCTATCTTGGGCCCCTCAAAGTTGATATTGGCAAATAAGTTGCTTTCGGTCATTTGCTGAACATCTCACTGCCCATCATCCTAGGAACAGGAAAGAGCTCGTTGCCTAGCTGTGTCCAATGGCATGGGGGGGGGCTTCTCTTGTGTAGGCGCTACTCACACCAACCCAGGGTCTGTCCTACATCGTATTTACTTTTAGGGATGTGCATTTTGGTATATATAGACTTAAAATATACCTCCCAAATAGCCTTACAGTATTATTTGGATATATCTGTCTTATTTGGGTATATTTGGGTAAACTGACATTTACATATATATTTGGGGATATCTGGGAATCACATCTTAAATGTTGCAGCAACTTGTTTCCGCCACTTTGTTGGCTTCCCAAACAAAAGGTGGAGGGGAAAGGAAACACCATTACTGTGTGTGTCTGTGTCAGTGTTGCTTGCTTGCCATATACCATTGCCAGGTCTGGTTGGCTGCCTTGGTAATACTGGCTTCGAAGGCTGGATGATGGGATTCTCTGGTTTGACACTGGTTTTGTTGGGCTTGCATTGGCATCTGTGAGTGACACTGGTTCTGTTGGGCTGTAACAGTGTCCCTTGCTTCAGTTTGGTTCTGCTGGGATTCTCTGGTTTGGTGTCGATTCTGTTGAGCTTCATTGGTTCTGTTAGCATTAGGAGTCTTTCGGTCAGTGCTTGCTGTTGTGCGTTTGGCTAAGAATTTCCGTGTCCTGGAGAAAACCGTGGATCCCCCCCCCCCACAAACAGGAACCAATGGAGAGTGGTTGTGGGCAGCTTGTTCAGTGGCCTGTAGAACTGGGATCTTTGGTCCAATTTTCTTAAAAACTGTGGGGGAGGGGGGCTTTAGTGGTCAGGCAGGACTAGCTTCCTTGAAATTTTAGTGTAGTTTGCTTGAGAAATGGGCCCTTTAGCCACCCTGAAAGATTTCTCCATAGGAATAACTGAGCTGAATATATTCAGAATTCTGAATAAAACTCAAATCTGAATATTATTCCAGTATTTTTGGACCTGAATATTGGGAGTACCGAATATATACAGTATTCTGTATACATGAAAAAAACCTAACAAATATCTTTTTTTTTTACACAACCATATTTGTAAGGAAGCTAACTAGGGACTTTCTTCAAAAGGAGAGGCAGAAGGGAAGAGAAGGGCACAAGTTTAAGGACGGGAAGCGGTAGGACAATGAAGAGACAGGAATAGAGAGAACTTGACAGGTATGTAAATTTGAGTGGTGATCCTGCAGGGAAAGTATCCCCCCCCCCATAGTTGTACATACGTACAGAATTCTTTTCAGGACTGGTCTCAAGAGAAAGCAAAGATGACCGTGAAAAGTGCTGGCAGGCTATGAGGTCACTTCCTCACATTCCTGGATCACCTTTTCCTTAAGGTTAAAAAAATTGATTATTCCTGTGTGTGCATTTTTAAACAAAATAAGGCAGCAAAGGAATGTTCAAGAGAATGAATGTTCCTGCAGGGCTTTATTTATTTTTTTGTAAAAGTCTTTACAATTCTTTTAAAAAATTATTAGAGATTTTAAAAACTTTAAAAAATTAGCACCTGAAGGGAAAGGACAAAACAGAATAATGGATGAATGTTTGATTCACTGGCTGGTATGCCTGTCAAATGATGGGGGAAATGAGAATCAACTGCGAGAGGAAAATACGACATGCCATAACTCTAAAGCACAGCTGCATGCAGTCTTTGTTCTCCATCGCTCCTTGAGATAACCTCGTTTAAATGCCTCCATCCTTTCAGATCCCCCCTCCCAACACACACAACCTCACTGTCAGCAACACAGACTATGAATGTCGCACTTCAGGCTCTCAGCGCTCTCGGTGCTTGGAGATAGCTAAAATCCTGATAAACAGCTTGGAACTGCACCCTCGATCCCCATGTGGCTACAGGACAACACATTTGGGAAACTACTTTAGATGTGCAGGACAACACATTTGGGAAACTACCATCATGGTTAAATCTTGTGACTAAACTAAGGCGTACATAGCAGCCCCTGAAATGGAGCTAGTAACCATCTTAAAGAGGAGGAAAATATTTATATATTTTATTTCTATCCCACCTTTTCCCCAGGTTGTTCTCTGTTCCATTTGCATGGTATGCAGCACAATAAATCTATGTAAGGAGATATGGGCTTAGGCAATTCAACAGACCGACAAGCTTCTGCTCACCTTAATGACAGAAACTGCCCTGTTGTCCCGGCATATGCCAAGATGCAGAGACAGATTTCCCCACTAAAAGCAAAAAATGAGACATTCTAGCATATTTGCTCCCCTTACATCTCAGATCAAGGATGAAGCCGGTGATTTGTGTGAAGGGCTTGCAACAACTGCATGCATACGCAGCTCATTCACCAGGACAGTCGAAACTTGAACAAACATTTCCTACATGATCTCGAAACACTATTGTATAAATTTGTCTGTTTGTTTTTTCTCTTATAGGAAAACTATGCAAAGATTAGGAAGGCTGGTTCCACTTCCAGGAATACATGTGAACATGACTCAGAAAGCTAAAGAGGAACCCTGGGGAATCTATGTAACCTCTGTGCTTGAGTCATAACCTCTCTTGGGGAAGCTCACCATTCTGCTGCAGCCGAAGTATAATCACCAGTCACCACTAAGCCAATATTCCCCAGCATATCTATGACATAAAGGCTAGAGTTTTCAAAACACTCTGCAATTCCGAGCAAGAATCCTTCACCTTCTGAAAAGAGAGGGTATGCTGGCACACAACACATTTCAAAATTACGATTTTTGCTGGCAGTTTGTTAGAGGCCTCAAGCACGATTATCTGAAGAAGAGCACAGAGTGGGAGACTGTGAACAGATCAGCTCCTTTGGCCCACTGGCAGCCAATTGTTAGGGGAAAACGGTACACCCTTTTTCTCTGAGGTGGATCACCACAACTGCCATGACCTTCGTAGAGATACGAGGGGCGGAGGAGAGGCCGAAAGGAAGAACCTTGTATTGGTATTTTTTTGGATCCACACTGAAAGCGAAGGAACTTTCTGAAGTGAACGTTTATTGGAAATATTCATCCATTAATTCTACAGCTGCAAACCAAACTCGACCTCTTAACAGGGATAAAACATCTTTTAACGACAACATTCAAAAGTTTTTGGAAACTATAAACTCGTTCAGGGAATGAAGGTCTAAAATGTTGTGGAAGCCCCCTGGCTTTTTGTCCACAATGAAATACCGGGAAAATATTTCACCGATACAAACCAGATCTAAACTAATACATTCTAGTGGGATAGCCATATTAAATCTGTGTCAGCAAAAACCAAGAACCCTACAACATCTAAAAGACATGCACTGCAGCATAAGTTTCAGACTCGAGCCTTTTTTGTTTAAACTCACGTTGTAAGGCAGGTCAGCGTCTACTGCTAGACTGTTATGTAACTAGAACAGAAGTAAAAGAAGAAAAAGCCCAAGAACTATTCTCTTTTCAACTTAAGCATGGAGTCCTTGGGAGAGAGGTGAATAGATTTCAATCAGGATCCCCCACTTCAGTGATTCAGTAAATCTGGACCATAATCTTGTGTATACGATTAATATACCAAGCCTGAATATAAAAACACTCACAATCTACCAATCTACTCTATTATTTGTGCTCTGAATGATTCCAACACCACTTGAAAGTGGCTTGAAGACTGAAAGACTTGTTGCTTCCTCTCCAGGCCACTTTCCTCTGTCCTCACTCCCACCCTTGGGGGGAAACATCTCTTATTAATGCTCATCCCACCAAGCACAGCTACCTTTCAGCCACACACAGGCAGGGCAGAGTAGGCATTCCCAACAATGGGGGAAGTCATCCTTCTTCTGTGTGGTCCTGGTGTTAAGGCATGTTAGGAGAACCAGCAGAGATTGAGCTTTGTTTGTATCCTAACAACACATTCCCTCTGTGCTAGAAGTTTTGCAGGGCATTCCTGTAAATAGCTAACTCCCCCTTTCCCTCCTCCTTGTAAACTGACAGAAGTTACAGACAGGAGGTCAAGGAGCCACCAACAAACTTCAGGTTACAATGGTGACCTGGCACTCAGAGTTGTTAAGGCCAGCGTTAATACATAAACCATCCTCCTGGTATAATAGACAGCAGACGGGTTGAGAGAGAGAGACATTCATACTAGCTTCGATTTCCAGAAAAGGATCAGGTGAAATTGGAAATTTCTTTAGCAACAACTTGTTCCTAAGCATAACAAACTTGGAAAGCTGTGCTGAACATTTTTTGATTAGTAACAGTTGCACTTAAAACTACATTCAACACATTTGAATTTCCATTGTGCCAAAATAAATAAATAAACAGAGCATAAGCTAACAAAGTGCTAAAGCTGAATTTATTAAGAGTAGGAATTAACAGGAAGTTTTGCTTAGAAGGGGGTCAAAATAAGTAAAAGAAGAATGCCAGACTACTGAACCATGCCTACTGAATGTGAAAAGAAGATGTCTAATGGAGACTTGGCCCTGACCTGGATAGCCCAGACAAACCCGATCTTGTCAGATCTTGGAAACTAAGGAGGGTTGGCCTTGGTTAGTAATTAGATGGGAGACCTCCAAGAAAGACCAGGGTTGCTGTGCAAAGGCAGGCAATGGCAAACCACCTCTGTTAGTCTTTTGCCTTGAAAACCCTAGCAGGTTGCTATAACTTGACTGCACTCTCCACCACGAATGAAGACTTGAGCCTGCATCAGATAGGCAATCCCTATATCAATATCCACTTCAGTCCACAGAGCTTCAGTAAAGTTGTTTGCCCATGTCTATTAACTGTTGAGAGCATTAGGACATGGAAGACAAACCACGTGGACTTGATTGTAGACTCTCAAGCCCAGCCTCTCATTCTTTTTCAAGAGCCAATTTCTGAAAATTCTATAGTTATAAAATTCTAGTCTTCGTCATCGTTATTCATAGCTTCTCAGGGGACAAAAGAAAAACTCAAATGTTAGAATTAATGGAATTGTATGAGCACTTGCATGTATGCCCTGGTTTTTGTTCAGACAGAAAGCAAAGCACTTGCTCCTGGAACTCTTTAGTCCCTTTTAAAACTTGTAATACTCTGTCCAAAGAGAACAATCGGTTAATTTTTGAAGTTCAGACATCCCTAAATAGGGATGGCTTATCAGTTAGCCATCCTTCCACCTCCCAAAATAGTTCCCAATCCACTGTTTCAATAACTACCAACTAATCAAAAGTGAAATCTCAGCAGAGCAGCAGGCAAAAGCTGAGTGAAACACAGGATTTCCTAATCAATTACAGAAACTGATTCTCCGCATCTTTCTCAAAAAGATGTCTAGATACTACATACTTTTAGAGAGCAATAGAACAGTGTGTGTTGTATGTGGGGGAGTCCCGAACTGTTTAAGGATGCAGAGAAATTGTCGAAGGCTTTCACGGCCGGAGAACGATGGTTGTTGGGGGTTTTCCGGGCTGTCTTGCCGTGGTCTTGGCATTGTAGTTCCTGACGTTTCGCCAGCAGCTGTGGCTGGCATCTTCAGAGGTGTAGCACCAAAAGACAGAGATCTCTCTGTCTTTTGGTGCTACACCTCTGAAGATGCCAGCCACAGCTGCTGGCGAAACGTCAGGAACTACAATGCCAAGACCACGGCAAGACAGCCCGGAAAACCCCCAACAACCATCGATGCAGAGAAAGTTTTAAAAGGTTTTAAAAGAAAGATATATAGTAGGCCTTTATACCCACTTTACAGACGTTTAGACCCACTTTAAATACACCTGTCCCCAGCAAGGCTGTGTTTGTCAGTTGCAGTATGTGTAAGCCTGTCTCCTCTGCATGAAATATTGGCAAACCACACATGCCACTTCTGGTATCCATGGAGGTCTATTACAAGCAGAAATTTGAACCACGTGGTCTATTACAAGCAGAAAGTTGAACCACATCAAGGTTAACAATTTTGAGTGGTGATAATCCTGAATAATAATAATGCGACGGGAAGCCAGTAAATCGACCTGTTTCAAATCTTCATCCTGGCAGTCATTATAATACAGATTGATCAAATACAAGTACAATCAAACATTTCATTTTTCTCTAATGCCATCAGCAGCCGTCCTCCATTATAGGCGTGAAACTGACAACAATATTGTCTAACAAGTATACCTTGGATCATTTCAATCTTTGTATTTTTCTGCACCATCAATAACTCGATTGATTCTGTACAGTATTATGGTTACTTGTTAGACAATATTGTTGTCCGTTTCAGGCACAGGCACTTTGTTATTTATATAGGAAATTTGTGATGTTTACTCTTGCACCTGGCACTTTGCATTTGCCATTGTTAAAGTGACTTTGAACTTTCATAAGATGCTCTGCTTTTGCTAGGTAACCATATTCTAATGTATCTAATGGGTTGATGGTATTTCTACATTTGAGACCCTTGAAAAGTGTTATACTAATCTTTAACTGTAATATTAAATATTTTTCTAGTACGTTTATCACGGCGTAGTTTCTTTGCTGTTCTAGTACGGTACCGTGATACTTTCCTTTTCTCAGTGCACCCTCCTGATGCAGCAAACTTTCCAGGCTGGGAGATCCAAAGACCCTGACTTTCAGCTGATCTCTGTAAACAGCTGAGAGTCAGCTCCTGACCACTCCCCCCAATACTTTGCTGGGTACAAAGAAAAAATTTCCCAGCAAATCAGAAGCTGACTCCCAGCTGATCCGTCATCAGCTGGCAGTTGGGTTCCAATAGCTGCTGGTAGCCGTTTCTTGTGAATCGATACAAACAGATTGCAAACAGCCGGTTAATTAATTGGCTCCCTGACTGGCACAGGCAAACAGCATGTGAGCTGAAGCAGCAAGCATTCAAGCTTCCTTAGCCTTTATGCCTATCTGGATAAGCATGAAAGCAAAAGGAAAGATGTAGCAACTATATCAGGGAAGGCCTATATAGATGTTTACACCTCAGGCTAGAGATTTTATAATTCAATTTGGTTGGGACAATCAAACAGTCCCTCTGCCATTAAGTATATACTATTTTGTCAAACTTCTTGAGTCCAAGCTAACACTCAACCATCACATGTGAAAAGCTGCTTAACAACAAAGACAGAAAGATTACACGGGAATCCAGATGCATGTACAGCTGCTGCAGCATGCTATGACTCAGGGAAACTCATGCTGGAATAAATATTCTTAAGACTTTAAAATGCTCCTGGGTTCATGCTGGATTCTCCTGCAATACACTGTGATGGCTACCCCTTTGCAATTATGGAGAAAGGCTTCCCTTCAAAGTGCAAAGGCGTCGTTTCCTCTGTCAATAGAACAAAGTGACTTGGCATGATGAGAACCAGAAAGATATTCCTTAGCATTTATAAAATAGTTTTTTGGGAATTTCAACAATGTGCCATAAAAGGCGACAGTTACAGAGAGCAAAACAGGAATCATGCCGATTATGTGCTTTCTCTTTTCAAATACACGACTAATTTTTCTGTAAATGTTGCGCCTGCCTTCCCCTCGCTAAGAAGTCTTTGTTCTTAGACGTTCCCTTTCTAAAAGCACCAGGTATTGTAGGGTTAATCGCCTGCCATTTTCCTTTTAACACATACTATTACTCAACTCAAGCAAAGAACTCAGAAGGCATGAATAATACAAAAGATTTTTGCTAGCCTCATTATTGCATGAAGAAGCCTTCACCAACCCAAGGATTCTGTTCAAAAGTTTTGCCTCCACTCCAGCCCCTCATGCTTCTGCCTCATCAATAATCCAAACCACAAGGACACAGGAGCCAAAGAAAAGAACAAACGAGACCCAATATTCCACACGTCGTTGAGATCTGTTTTGAGACAGTTTAAAAATAGTACCCCAGAAGCCTGATGGTGTAATATGCTGTAAAAAACCATGTGGTATCTTGCAATTGAGCAAAATGGAAGCTTCAGTCTGTGAGAAGATGCCAGCCCCGGACATTTGCCTGCAATACTCACACCCCCGTTCGGAGGCAGACATAGGTTGGCATTTAGTTGTAGGAAGAGGCCCTCCTACCCTTCGCTTGGTAAAGTCTAGCTTTTATCAACATGTCTTAACAGTATGCCTTGTAAGAATCCTTTATCCTTCCGGGACTCAAAGATGTAGTCAGAAGGTCCAGTCTCTTCCAGTTCAATGCTGCGCTCAGATTCATACGTGGGAACAGCTATGGAGCTCCGGCTTCCTCATTTACAACGCTGAGAAAAAGCTCCGTGAATATTGTGGAAATGTTTTGCTCCCTGTACTTCCCAGTTTCACCATATTATTAATAATTAAATTTTTACTGGAATTAATATTCATGTGGTCGTAACTTTTTCAGGACTAAATACAGGCACTGGGGCCAGCCTCATGCTGAATAATATTAGGTTCTACAGATGTCAGACTGCAATAATACAGTGTTACATTTGTAATGTATTCTTTCATATGCATATGTTCTACTCGTGGGAATAATCATAAATGTTCAAGGCTTACTACTAAAATTTTCCCTAGGAACAGGCATGGACGCCTTAGGCCTGGAACTCCCTCCTAGGACAGGTAAGTGATGCTACCTCTCATTTTTTCCAAATCCCTCCTCACTATCCACCTTTTCCCATAAAGTCTTCTTCTTAACCCATCCCCAACTGAAACAAAGCCTATCTGTGCATAACTCTGCTTGTCCTTGTAATGTTTGCTTCTTATCTTCCCTGCCCAATCCCCTGGTTGAAATGTGAGACAGACGCTCCTCCTCTCAGCAAGGGCTCTTTTTAAAAATCATTCTATGGTGGTGGAAAAGTGCCATGAATTCACAGCCAACTTATGGTGCTCAGAGGTGGTTGATCATTGCCTGCCTCAGGCTGGAAGTAGATTCAAGACAGACAAAAGGAAGAACTACTTTTCATAATGACTTGTAGAATTCACTGCAACAAGGAGGTGATGGTCACGGGCAGGGCTTTTTTTCAGGGGGAACGCAGGGGAACGGAGTTCCGGAACCTCTTGAAAATGGTCACATGGCTGGTGGCCCCGCCCCCTGATCTCCAGGCAGAGGGGAGATTGCCCTCCACGCCGCTCAGTGGCGCGGAGGGCAATCTAAACTCCCCTCTGTCTGGAGATCAGGGGGCGGGGCCACCAGCCATGTAACCATTTTCTCCGAGGGCAACCCACTGAGTTCCACCACCTCTTTTCCCAGAAAAAAAGCCCTGGTCACGGGCTTAGATAGATTAAAAAGGGGACTGGAGAGATTCATTGTCTCTTGTTGGCTATTAGCCATGATAGCCGTAGGAGGTCTGTGTTCAGAAGCAGAACAGGTCTGATTGTCAGAAACTGGGGAATAGTTAGCAAATGAGGGTTGTAGTTACAGAGCCCTGGCGACTGATGGAAACTTGATACCACACCATTGGTTTGATCCAGCATAGCTCTTCTTATGTAACAGAGATTTTAAATGGTGGATTTTAGGCACATTTCTCTTACAGATTATAAATAGTCTCAAAAAATTAACTAAGTACAGCAGCATTTCAATGGAAAAAAAACCAGGTAATTGTAAAGCAGGATGACTCCAGAAGCTCCAGGCTACTGACTGGGTTTTAACAGTTGGATCAGGACCCACAACTTAGTTATAGGCTCACCTAAAGTGTATTGCACCAGCAAGATTACCATGATAGGTATATGTGGGAAACATTTAAGAAAGGGATTGTGTGTTCAGGCTAAAGGTGATTTTCTCCACCTGATACAGTTAAAGATTTTTTCTAGCTGTACAACAGTGGGAGGTGGAAAGCCAGTGTGGTGTGATGGCCTGATTCTCCAAACTGCCATGGAGCTTGCTGGGCGTCACGGGCCACTCACTCTGTCTCACCCTAATCTACCTCACAGGGCTGTTGTGAAGATAACATGGAGGAGTGGAGAATTACAAATGCTGCCCTGAGCTCCTTGGGAGGAAGGGCCGAATAAAAATGTCCTAAATAAGAAATAAATACACAGCAATCAGGCAGGAAATAAATGATGTTGCATTATCCTGTTTCCTCCCAATCTTCCTGCCTGTGCTGTCTTCTCTTCTAAATTTAAAAGATTTATTTTCAACGCAAAAACCTGGCACAGAGAGTTGACAGAGACGGCCAGCCTGTGATCACCAGATGCCGGCAGGAGACAAGCCCCACTTCTTGGGGAAAAAACGAAAGGACCCAATTGCCACAGCAACAAACCAGCAGCAGCAGCTCTCCACGTAGCACAGGCTTCTCTCTACTGCATCCAATTAGCCAGAGGCAGGCTTCATGTTGCACCAACATTACTCCCTCCCACATTAGCCTGATGCTTTCAGGCTTCATGATAAATTGACATCAAACACTGACTCAGAAAACGGAGGCTACAGAGATGCTGTTTGCTTTAAAGGGATTACGCCTGCATCTTCTTGACATGCTTCCTCTATGATATCTCATTTCACTGGTGCTTGTTCCGATAGAACCATGCCAAGGAAGAAACAAAATCCAGCCTTTTACACAGAATAAGAATTCAGTGCCATGAAGTTCTACAGGACTAGAGAAAAGCTAAGAGTAACAGGTGACGGCAGGAAGGCAAAAGCCAAGCCAAACAGGGCACAACTGGTGTATTAGCTTTCGGAAAATAAACGATAGACAAGCACTTCTGCATATCATGAAAAAGTTCTTGGTCAGTCCCACAGAGACTGTGGGACAGAGCTTTGATAGGGCCTAATGGAGAGCTTAGTGAGCAGACAGAAATTTAAAGCAGCTATAGTGATCTATTTGAAAAAAATCCTAGCACAACAGCAATAAGTCATCTGTACAGCAAATGAAGCCAAGTTCCACAGAGCTCTTCATCAGGCTGCATGTTCCATACAGGGAACAGAAAGAGATGTTTTTGAACCAAACCTGTAGTCGATAGCATTTAAAATGGAGCACAGCGTAACACTCTTAATTTGATTAGATGGCGCCGGAAGCAAAACAGATCAGATTTTAAAATGCACCAAAGGCCACTGAGGTGCAAAAAAAATATGCCCCTTTCCGAATATAAAAGCTTGCAATTAACTATCTTTCTCACTAGCACTAATCAGAACCTACAGTTCCGTTGGAAGGCAGAAGGAAAAATTGGCACTTCTTTTATTAACAAAATTGGAGATCAACATCATGTCCTGAGACATTTTAAGTTTGCTCATTATTTTGTTGGCTCTTAGAGTGCTGCTGATTTTGGATTTTTTTTTAATGGAATTTTTATAGCTTTGGGAAATACCAATTTAGCTACCCAAGAAAGGAATTTTTCACCTGGAGGAAAATGATCTTTTGCTTCCTCAAAATGGGACTTTAACATGATGGGGCAGGGCAGCTCAAAGCCCTTATATCAAAAGGTAATGCTATCCAATTCGGCTTCTACTTATTTGCTATCTAGCGCATTACTGATTATCCGTTTTGTTTTGAATATCATGTAAAAACTGATGGGATCTAAACTATCCAGGAAACAGATTTTATGGCTACAATGGACAGCTCAATGAAAACATCAAATGAGTGTGTAGTGGGAAAAGGCCAATCAATGATTATTAATGGTTATCAGGAAAGGGCCTAGGGCCTTTACATACGTACATTTTAAGTACTGCAGCATTTAGAATACCATGTACAGTTCTGGTTGTCCCATCTCACAAAGGGTAAGAGAACACTGGAAAAGGTACAGACAAGCTCTACCAAAATGACCATGGAACTAGAATATCTCCCCTACAAAGAAAAGTTACAAAATAATACATATTATGGGAAAAGACTAGTTTTTCTCATAATACCAGAACCTGCAGTCACCCATTGAAACTGATCAGCTGTAGGTTAAAAACAGACGGAATTTTGCACAATTTATACTAATTTTTTGTAATTCACTGGGATGTGATTAGCTTATTGCCACTTGATATGGATTTAAAGAAGGGTTAAACATATTCAGGAATAACAGATTCTATCAACAACCATTAGCCACCATGACAGCTCATCTGAACCTGTTTAGAACAATATATCTCTGAATACCAAGGATGGGAACATACAGTGGGTGGGGCTATAGATTTCATGGCTTGTAAGCTTCCCAGAGGTACCTAGCCAGACATGGTGGGAAACAGGATGTTGGAACAGATGAATCCCTGGCCTGATCCAGCACGGTTCTTTTATCTTCTTAAGTCAATTTGTGCACTTTCCTCCACCCAAACTGGATGCCTAACATCTGTAACATAGGCTATCCCAGACCTAAAGCTAAGATCTAAAAGTCTGGGGAGGTAGCGGCAGCGGCGGCTCCAGGTGAAGTGAAAGGAAGAAAAAGATGCCACTGCTGAGCCTGGGTGAGATGAAAAGCACATACTGGCTGAGCTGAAAATGGGTTTCAGATATGAACACAGCTTGAAGCACAACAGACAAATAAGCCAAACACCCACAGTGAATCACTGGCTTTATTACTCTGAATCCAGAAACGCCTTCAGAAACCCCTGCCATCACTTCCCAGACCTCAAATTCTTATTCTGGGGATGACTGAATTCTATTCCTGCAGTTCAGATTAATTTATGTTCCAAAGCAGGGCTTTTTTTCTTGGAAAAGAGGTGGTGGAACTCAGTGGTGGAACTCAGGACCACACAATGACGTTACTTTGGGTCAGCTGGAACAGGGGGGGGGGAGTTTTTTAAAGCTTAAATCGCCCTCGGCAAAAATGGTCACATGGCTGGTGGCCCCACCCCCTGATCTCCAGACAGAGGGGAGTTTAGATTGCCCTCCGCACTGTTCTGTCTGGAGATCAAGGGGCGGGGCCACCGGCCATGTGACCATTTTCAAGAGGTGCCGGAACTCCGTTCCACCACGTTCCAGCTGAGAAAAAGCCCTGTTCCAAAGAATAAAAGGTACAGAGATTATCATTCAAGACTCTTAAAATAGGAGAATGGACATGTTAGGATAAGAAAGATAATGAGGCTATTTAGCAGAATTGAATGTATTTGATGAATCAATATTTTAATGAAAAAAATTATATACTGCATGGAGAATAATCATCGTTTGAATTTGACTGTCGGGCTGTATGCCATTCTTTACTGTAATGGTCCTTAGAAGAGTCTATTGTTTCATTTAAATTCTGCAATTTGTATGTTTTTGCACCACTGCCCTTTTTCTTAAAAATAAAACATCAAAAGGCTTGAAAAATCACATAATCAGGAGAGATTAAATTTAGTCTTAACAGGGTTTATCAAGTATATTTGTTAAAGGTCCCGATTCAGCCATTAGAGAAAAATGTGGTTTATTGAAGACTTCCTAGTTTGCAATTTTAGTTGGTGCACAAGGAAGGAAGGAAAGAAGGAAGGAAGAAGGAAGGAGGAGGCCAGCTGATTCTGATTGCAAACAAACAGCTTTATGGCCTCTGAAAGCAGCCACTGAATCATGAAGCAGCTGCCAGAAATACATGGTCCAGCGTTCTCTCTTAACACCACCTAGAAATTCATTTTATCGTAAATTCAAAATGTGTTCTCCTATTAGTCTTGAAACTTGATATGGAGAGGGGGGTATAATCTCACCAAATATCAGAAGACTCCTAATGGATGAGAGGTATGTTAACATTTTTCCACTGATTTCCCACTGCAGTTTCCTCTCATTCTCATCACATTTACACCCCTTTTAATTTTTTTAAGAGTTCTATTGAACTCAAAAGGTGCTGTTCTGTGTGATTTCGTTTGGTCCGAATAAAACGTATTACATAGGTTGTGTTCTTGTTTTTGGATTTGGCTTTTCGACCAATATGGCTACAAACAACTTCTTCGTCCTAGGTGGCAGTGGAACCAGCAGCAAAGGGAAATGAATAGTGACCATCTTTGGGAGTAAAGGAGCAGGGGCAGATTGTAGGGGAAAGAAACGGGAGCGATTCATACCCCTCCAATCCCCCGGTACATTTTAAACTAATATATAGCATCTAATGAGTTGAGCTCGAGATTGCCTGGGTCAAAAGAACTGTGCCTTTGACTCAAGGCAACAAAGAGACCCTTGGACATGTTCCTTCAGCAACACCTGCATGGAAAGCCTTTGCCAAAACTGAAAAAAATCTTGTGATATCATGGGGCAAGGGAAGAGCATGTCTATGTTCAGAAGAAATTAGCTAAACACTCAACTGAGCTCCCAATGTAGCTCTTTGGACGTCAACATATTACTATGTTGTTCTTCGAGATTAATTTCGAAAAGAAAATAGTGTAAGAAGCAAAATAGATTAAGCAAATTAAAAATATATATGAAATTCTGAATGAAGGATATGCTTTTTGTAGTAGAACATACAGCATACACAAAAGGTGCAGAAAGGCTATTCATGGCTTCACAGAGAGAACGGAGTATTGGAGTTATGCATTCTTCAACACAAATCAATCACTTTTTCGTGCCAATGACAGCCAACACAGAGAACAGGACAGGAATATAGACTGAGAAGCTTGCAATAAAGAAGGGCAAAGCAGTGCAAGTTTATACATGGAACCCAGCATCTGAATGTTACTTTCGATGGACAAGAATGATCCATAGACTTGTATGAGCATCTAAACACAGCCAGAACACCTTTTATATAAAGTATAAGTAAGTACAATAGTTGAAAATATTTAAACCATGGCAATTTTACTGAATGCTAGCTGGAAGGAAATTCTGACCTCCAACAGAAAATCAGAGGAAAACGGGGGTGTCTAAGTCTTCTGTAAGGAGGAGGAGGAGGAGGAGGAGGAGGAGGAGGAGGAGGAGGAGAGAGAGAGAGAGAGAGAGAGAGAGAGAGAGAGAGAGAGAGAGAGAGAGAGAGAGAGAGAGAGAGAGAAAGAAAGAAAGAAAGAAAGAAAGAAAGAAAGAAAGAAAGAAAGAAAGAAAGAAAGAAAGAAAGGTGGGCCTTGAATCAGAAAGCATTTTTAAACTAAAAATTATGCCAAAGGGAAATCTGATATCATCAGAAATAAAATATAGCCAACAAACTTAACATGATAGGAAATGGAAAAACAACGTGTACAGAAAGGAGGAAGTCCATGCTGAGACAAACATCAGAAGAATAATGTTCTCAAAGCAAACTGAAGCACTGAAATCCATCCTGCTCTGTACAGAAAAGGCCTACATCAATTAAAACTGTAGCAAACCCAGATAAAACTTCAGCCATAGTCCAAAGACTCTAGAGTCAACATCCCACATTGCTTCACGAACACAGCACTAATGTGTCCCCCACTGGATTCCTCTATCAGTCGAGCGAACTCTGCCTAACACATCTGATTAATCTGGTGGAAGCAGAAACTGCACAAGCAGTGTGATTCGTGGGTGGGGAAGAGATTTTCCCAGTTAGCTCAATATGTTCATAATATTAGATCAGCCAAGTATAAAACATAGCATCATCCTTTCCAGTGGACACAAACGGAGTGATGGGAGAATCCCTCTGGAGCACCAAACAAAAGTCAGCTACATCTTTGCCCACACAAACCTATTGTAAACCTCCGGAAGCAGAAATGCTGTAATGGCAAAACTGGAAACTACCTGCCAGGGCAGGAAAACATCCTTGCTGTTGGGAAACCCCAGCAGGAAGGCAGCAGTCCTTTGCGCAACAGGGCTTGAAAGCCTAGTGAGAATCAAAACTCCGGGACGGAGGGAAGAACGCTTGGTATTGGTGTCACACATAATTACCTAAATATTAACCAGCACTGAGGAAACTGAGTTTACATTGCTACAGAATAAAAATTCCATAGCAGAGGTAAATTCCACAGAGAGGTAAATGTTAACTCTAAGAACCAGTGTGGTTTAATGACTACAGTATCAGACTAGGACGAGTGAGACTCAGCATCAAATCTCAGTTCAGCCAGGAAGCTTAAAGGATGACCCTGGGCCAG
This sequence comes from Eublepharis macularius, assembly GCF_028583425.1. Classification (NCBI taxonomy): domain Eukaryota; kingdom Metazoa; phylum Chordata; class Lepidosauria; order Squamata; family Eublepharidae; genus Eublepharis; species Eublepharis macularius. The sequence goes on along the minus strand of NC_072795.1, from coordinate 125,434,539 downwards.
TAACTCTTAGCCTAACCTACCTCACCAGTATGCTGTGAGGTTAAAGGAGGAGGGATTCACACATGCTACCCTGAGCTACTTGGGGGAAGGGCAGGAAAAAATGCAATATTTATATCGATCACTGTATCCAACAAGAACGACTAGGGTTGCCAGCCTCCAGGTAGTGGCTGGAGATCTCCTGGAATGACAACTGGTGGAACTGGTGGACTCTATGGAATTATGCCATGCCAAGGTCCTCTCCCTCCCCAAACCCCACTTTCTCCAGGTTTCTCCAGGTCTCACCCCCCAGATCTCCAGGAATTTCCCAACTCGGAGCTGGCAACCCTAAGAACGACTGTTGGTCATATACCTCTCAAGAGGTCTATCCTTGCTAGAATAAAACTCCATATAATTCTTTATCAGGCGGCAGGGCGATGAATTTGCTCAGCAGTGCTACAGAACTATCCCAACTCTATCACGATTTCCAGATAATTTTTCATTTATGCAAAGCATTTTAATCCGAAACTCATCTCAAGAGTAAAAGCTAGTTATCCTCCAGCTAAAGTCTTAAATCACCCAGCAGGAATAAGAAAAGGAAACAGTTAAGTGTCCTAAGATTAGACAGAGGCATTCCAAACATTAAGCCGTTAAAGTAATAGGAAACTCTTGGTGCTCATAAAGAGAGTTGCTGTTTAAAGATAGCTTTCGCACGGCGGCCCGTAAGAACAAGATCACTCCAATAAGAAACGCCTTTTAGTTACTTGGACTCAGAATTGCTTACCTTTTCTTTTAACTTGCACCGCCTCCCGAAAAACAAGAAATGGGGGAGGTCTGTACTTCCTTGATATGTTTTGGAGACTGTGGGTGGGAACGGGAGGGAGCAGACGTCCAAGTGAGCATTCCTGCTTCGGCTGGCCGGCCTGCAGATGCAGCTTTGCAGTTCAGTCCCCAAGACCTTCTCAGGGCTGCTGATCTCATCCCCGAAACTGAAAGAGCATCTCAGCAGGACGCGGCCAGCCTCCCTTTCAGACTCCTCTTAGTGACAGCCATTCTCTGGCAAGTGAAATGTCAAGAACCAGGCGGGGGCGGTATTTGGAAAAGGAGGGAGGTGGAGGGATAAGAGATTCTCACCATCCATCAACCTCAAAACCTATTCAGCCAGCTGCTTGAATGGAGCCAGCATTTCATTCTCCATGGCAACCAGAGAGGGAAGGAGGATGGCAAGAACGCAAAAGAGGCACATTAAAAGCCGGTCTGGAGAAAGCAGCATTAAGAAAAGGGACAGGAGCATTCTCGAATGGCAAGCTTGCGTCTTCAGAGGATACAAGAAAGATCTCTTTCAGACTATGTCTTTCTTCCCTCCTGGGTTTCAGGTAATGCACTTTCCCCCAAGGTGTGCAGGAGGCAGCAATTTGCTGCTGCTAATGGAAAACAAGCTGCCCCTTCCAGCGGTGATGCTGAAGGAAGATCAACAGCTATTATATTCTTATCTTATAGGAAAACAGTTCAGTATTTTTAAATTTTTGAAACTGGGAAGTCATTTCTCCGTAAGAAATTAAAAAATTGGGTAATTATATATTTTATTTTGTTGCTCAGGTTGCAATGTGTCTGGTATGTTACATTACGTTTTTTTGAATCGGGTATGCAGCTCTTCTACCACCCTCACTCCTGAGACTTGCTATCTCAAATGCTGTGATTATTAAGAGGTGCTACTCAGCAACCTATGACTTCTGCAAAGTGGGCTTTCTTCAATACAATTCAGCAGAATCAATGATCTGCCAAAGCACTTATGCATTTTTGATTCATTCATCTTTCCGTTTTAACATATGCTCCAACAGACAGCCAAGCTGTTGCAGGTCCTCTAGCAGATCCACGGCGGGGGTCAGCCTCGTCTACTTGTTAAAGCTTAAGTGCTGCTTCCATTTGGTTGAAACAGATATCTGCTCTGAACATGAGGACGGAGGCTGTCGTATAGCAGTCCCTCTTTTTTAAAGGACAGAAATTCATTATAAAAATTAATTACTTCCTGGCTACAACAGAAAAGCTTATCTAAAGGCAGAGAAATCTCGGGCTACTTAATCCTGCACCATTTAGTTGCTCAGGAAAGGGCAGATGGAGAAACCTGAATCACGTTAGGCTGATCTGTTTCATTTAGAATTCCATGAATATCTGGACCTAACTTTTGGTAACATATACAAATCTATGCATGTCTTAAGTGTGTCCTAGACGACTGCATGGACGTAATGGGAGTGATGATAATGCAGACCAAAGCCAGACCAATCTACTTTCCTCCCACTTAAATTTATAGCTGACCTGGGCTCTTAACTGAATCCTTTCCAACAGTCTACTGCAATTCCTACCATTGTATGAATGCGAAACTGAAGCTGAGAGGCAGTGAGTGATCTACGGCTAAATTCAGATCAGCATTCTTTCATCCCAAGCACTATTCCCACAATGTTCCACCAAGCTGTTGCTTTAAACAACAACAAAAAAATACGCATTTTTGTTGTTTTTAACAACTTACGGATGGGGAGAAAAGCGGGAAAGAAGAAAACCATTCAAACCTATACATATTCAAAAGAGTGAGAAAATTTCCCACAATGTCATGTTTAGATCTCATTGCTATTAATGACAAGCTTTCTACTGAACGAGCTTCCATTCCTTTGAAACAAGACCTGGACTTTAATTGAAGGTACTCAAAACCTGGGGGTGGCCAGAGGCTCTTTCAGCAAGGGAGAGGAATTGTGGAAAGATGGCTGCCAGCTGTCTAATATCCAGGCTGAATTTTTGTCTCCTCCCAGATGCAGGTGCTCAGATCCATGGGGTAGCCAGAGGTGCAAACTTTTCAGTAAGAACCGAACAGCTCTTGGCTCACAGACTGTGGCCTTGCTGGACCACCCCAGTGCATCCTGGACCAGTAGGGTTGCTGGCTCTGGCTTGGGAAATTCCTGGAGATTTGGGGTCGGAGCCTGGGGACGGCAGAATGTGCAGAGCGGAAGGAGCTCAGTGGGGATATAATTCCAGAGTACACCTTCCAAAGGTGTCATATTCTCCAGGGGAACTGATCTCTGTTGCCTGGAGAGAAGTCGTGATTCCAGGAGATTTCCAGGCACCACCTGGAGGGTGGCAACCCCACGGACCAGTCCGGGAGGTCTCTGGGCTAGTTTGTTTTGGTTGTTTGTCTACGTTGCACTTTGCTTCTTTCAACTAGTATTTTCCAAGTTGTTTTGGTTTCCATTTGGACAATGAGCTTGATAGCAATGATACCAAACTAACAAACAAGCAAGCAAGCAAACGAAAGAAACAAACAAACGTACTATGAAGCAGCATGAGCCTGTGTGATAGAAATCCAATTAGGATTGGGATTTAGGCCTCTTAAAAAGCCAAAGTGAAACTATGCATCCATATTCCAGTTGCACATATGGCTTTAAGAGTCACAGCAGCCTGAACTGGCCTGCTTCAGGTCTCTGATCCAGAATTTGCTGCCGCTATTATACAGAGATCCAGAGCCACCAGTGTTTCTAGTCTTCCATTCCCACAGAACTGATTTCCAGGTGTTGGGTACCCCCGTGTGCTTGCTCCATCTTGGACATTGTAAAACAGATGAGGCACACGGCTGGTTAACGGAAACAAAACACAGCAACGTAGCTCTCTCCCCGTCAAAACTAACATGAAGGAAATTGTCAGGTGGGTGAAAAAAATAAATCCTTAAATATTACGCTGAAGCACTGCTCCACATTCACTTCAGAGAAGGATCACAAGTACAAATATTTAAGCAGTTTTAAAACAGGATTTTATCACCATGCTCCATGTGAGAAAGGAGGGCAACAGAGGGAGATGCACGTATGAGCCAAGCCAAGTTTGTGCAAATTTAGGCTTAATGCTTGCTCAGCTTGACATCGAAATGCAGACTCTGTTTCCAGGGGGATTGTACATACAGTGAACCAGCAGGGACTGTGATTGGTTTTATCCCCACCACTCTCTTCCCATCCAGTTTCTGCTCCAAGACATGGATGAAAAACAGCAAGACCATGCAATGTGTCTGTCACTCAAACACTGGACCCAAAGCAGGCAGCCCTGTCCATCACATGAATCATTTGTTCCCAATTTCCACCAGGTGCTGCACTTTCCATCAGACCCAGCTGGCCCTCTGTTATACGCATCACTAGCTGGTTGCAAGAATCTGATCTTTTCAGGAAAAAGTATGTTTTCTTTTGGAAGGGCACTTGTAAAAAGCAACATGGGGACAGGAGGAGGAGGAAAGATTACAATATTTGAGTCTTTTATTGTGATGCTATGTAAAATAGAAAAAGAAGATATTAGGTTGTTGTATTTAAGTTTGATAGTCTATGTGTCACCTGCTGGCTGGAGATGTTCCTGGGGGAGCAGAATGGGGAGGGGTGGTGGTGTCATGATCAATAGGGTGTGGGGTGGGGGGAGATATTGAGGTGGGAGAAAAACAGGCCAGGCAAAGGGAAGTGCCAGCAGATATTTGTGGGCAGTACCTTCTTCTTCCAGCCAGGGTGATGCTGGTGACTATATCAATATCCTGTTGGGCTATAATATCTTGCTTTTAAACGCCAGGCTGGTTACAAGCAAAAGAGCAGCCATCCAGGAATTAATTGAGAGCTGATCTGGCCTGTATCACTGAGACCTGGCTGGGGGAGGGGTTAAGCTTTTGCAACTGTGCCCCACCAGCGTACTCAGTGACATATCAGCATAGCCCTTATAGACTGATGAATCCAATTGGTTTTCAGACAGCACAGTGAAGAGCCACAGAACTCTTCCGGGTGGTCAGCAGAGAATTGGGTTCTTCTGGCCTACAGGATCAGGTGAATTGCTCTGCAGCGTATTGCAATCATTTTGCAAAGCCCTTTGTGGATAAAATCTCTTGCGTCTCTTCCAACTTGGACTCTGCGTTAGCGATGACAGGGTTGGATGGTACCAGGGTGCTGGTTTGTTCAGTTGTGTGGGATACTTTTCAGCTTGTACAGTCTGAGAATGTGGACAGGATTCTTGGAAGTTTGAGACCTACCACCAGCCCGTACGACCCTTATCCCTTTGGCTGCTTAAATCTGCTGGGGTGGGAGAGTGGGGTCGTCTGGCAGACTGGGTCCAGGATAAAGAAAATGCCTCCCAGAGAGAGGAGGTGGCCACTCCTGCCTTGAAAAAAACTTACTCTAGACCCTGGAGAGTTGAGTAACTACTGTCCCATCTCAAATGTACCATTCTTGAGCAAGGTGACTGGACGAGTGGTGGCTTGCTCCAGGGATTCTTGAATTAAGTGGATCTATCTGGTTTCAGGCCTGGTTAGGGGACTGAAAAAACCTTAGTGCCCTGGTGGATGACATGCACTGGGAGATGGACAGCGGAGTATGACCCTGTTAATTCTCCTGAACCTCTTGGTGGCTTTTGATACCATCAATCGGTATCCTTATGGACCACCTTTGGGGATTGGGATTTGGAGGCTCTGTTCTGCAGTGGTTCCAGTTCTACCTCAAGGGTAGGCTTCAGAGTGTGATGCTCTGGCCTATGGGGTGCCCCAAGGTTACATCTTGGCCCCAAAGCTTTTCAATATCTATGCAAAGCCACTGGGAGAGGTCATCTGGAGATTTGGGCTAAGTTGTCACCAATATGAAGATTACCTCTATCTTGCACTACCAGCAATCCCAGGGAGGCTGTGGAATCTGTGAACTGGGGGCAGTTTTGGCATGGATGAGGGTTAACAAGCTGAAATTTAATCCTTACAAAATGGAGGTTCTACTGATGGGAGGAAATGGCTCATCTCCTGTTCTAGATGGGGTTACATTCCCCCTAAAGGAACAGGTTCATAGCTTAGGGATGCTGCTGGACCCAGGCCTCTTGTTTGATAAACAGGCAACAATTGCTAGGGGAGCCTTCCATCAGTTTTGGCTGGTGAGCCAGCTGCAGACCTTCCTGGGCAGAAAATATCTTGCCAATGCAGTACATGCCCCAGTAACACCTAGGCTAGATTACTGCAATGCACTTTATGTGGTGCTGCCCTTGAAGACTGTCTGGAAGCTACAGTTGGTACAGAATGCTGTGGACAGAATACTGACTGGAGAGGGTTGTAGGGACCATAACATTCCAGTCTCGTTCCATCTCTACTGACTCCCAATTTTCTCTATTCAGTGGTGACTCAAAGCACCTTACGCTGTCAGAAACAACAACAGAAAACCATCAAATAGCACAATAATGATACCCAGTTCTATATCTCATGATCCAAAACCCCTGGTGATGCGATAGAGTACTGAATCATTGCTTGTTAACTGTTGTCAATTGGCTAAAACCAAACAAATTGAAACTGAACTAAGATGGAAATTATGTTGGTTAGAAAAGCAGAGATCTTGAAGCAGTAGAAAAGAGCAAGAGTCCAGTAGCACCTATAAGACTAACAACTTTAGTGGTAGGGTACGAGCTCTCGTGAGTCACAGCTCACTTCTTCAGTCATTGTGCTTCCGACCTTTGATGGGGTTCAGTTGATCCCAGCTGACTCAGTTAAGAGCCTGGGGTGATACTAGCAACACTGCTGCTAGAGAAGCAAGTAAATGCACCTGCTAAAAAGGCCTTCTTCTAAGTGACTATCCTGGAAGACGGCCCTCTTCCTTGACATGGCTGATCTGGGCACCTGGATTCACAGCACGGTAACATCAAGACTAGACTACGTCTCCCCTCAGAGCTGACTTGGAGACTCCAGCTGGTGCAGAACTCTCTCAGGATCTAGGAAGCACGCATATCACTCCCATTATGCAGTCACTCCATTGGCTTCCCATCGGTTACTGGGCACAATTCAAGTTCATGGCTATCACATTCAAAGCCCTTCATGGCCTAGGCACCTCATATCTGTAAAATCGCCTCTCTCCCTATGTTCCACCAAGGCAGTTTTGCTCATCTGAATAGGGCCTTCTGCAGATACCACCCTGCGGTCGGACAAAATCAACAGCTATCCATACGTGAGCGCTCTCTGTGGCAGCCGCCACCTTATGAAATGGTTTGCCTGAGAAGATCAGGAAAGCTCCCACTTGCCTGGATTTCCACAAACTGGTCTTAGTATTTAAAGCCCTCCACGGACTGGGACCTGTATACCTATGGGACCGCCTCTCCCATTATGTCCCCCGCAGGGCCTTGCGCTCTGCGGATAAGCAGCTTCTGGTGGTCCCCGGCCCAAGGGACGTTCGGCTGGCCTCAACTAGTGCCAGGGCCTTTTCTGCCCTGGCCCCAGCCTGGTGGAACACTCTTCCAATGGAGATCCGGGCCCTGCGGGACCTTTTACAGTTCCGCAAGGCTTGCAAGACAGAGATGTTCCGCCAGGCCTTTGACTAGGGGCCAGCTTTTAGTCCCCCTTCTGACTGCCGCACCCTCCTTTTGCAGCTCCTTTTGCAGCACCTTATGGTGGTGCTGGGGCTTATGATGATTTTGTAGTAGCTGATCTGTCTGATGGCGCCTCAATTTTAATGTCTTAATGCATTAATAAGGGTTTTATTGTATTTTAACAGTAAATTTGTTGAAAGCCGCTTGCGGGAAGGGCGGGGTATAAGTTGAATAAAATAAATAAATAAATGCAATAATTCTGAATTATTCAGGAGGGCTTTCTACTCAGATTATAGGGCTGTATCATAAGAAATAGCTCAGAGAGATGCCTTGGTAGGAACAGGGACTATACGCGACACTATTGGGTACTGCTTACTGATGCAGATATGTACCTACAAGGGAGTTTCCACATTGCTAAACATGCCATGTAAATTTAGTTATGCTGTGTTCCGGAAAGATTTCATCTCTGTGCTCAGCTTTATGCTAGCTTAAACGTTTCTGTTATCATACCCTATTGTATCTGTTTTCACTGACTGTCCTAACTATTATTCATTATTGTACTTTGCTCAGTGAATGTTCTAGCTGTTAATTATATTGTATTTCAGTATGGCGCAATCTGCCTGGAATCTCAGTGAGAAAGACGAACTGATGATGATGATGATGATGATGATGATGATGATGATGATGATGATGATGATGTTGATGATGTCTATCTGACACCAACAGACTAATCCATAGAGTGTGGAATGGGCAAAGCAGGCCCTCAATGCCCTCTCCCTGGACATTACATTGCTGTTGTGAAGATAAAATAGAGGGGAGAACGACATGTACTGCCCTGCACTTGTTGGAGAAAGAGTAAGATAAAAATGTTCTAAATAAATTAATTAATTGATTAGAGTTGTTGTGTCAATGGCTGTTATCATTCTGTTTCAGCAACAATCACTGGGGTTGAAGGTGAGACGGTCAAGGAAAGGATCTCTGCCTGGAGAGAGGAATCTTCCTTTAACTGTTTGTCGCCATATGCCTGCAGCTGGGTTTTTCTTTTGGTAATGATGACTTCATACTCCACATGGCTTGCTGCGGTTTTTAGACAAGCCGTTCTGGTCAGTTAGGAAACGCATGACCTCCTAGGCTTCCTCTAATTGGGACTGGAGTTTATTAATTTTCCTTTGTAGTACTAAGGCTACGTTCCTAGCTTCCTCTTCTCCCTTCTGTGCTTTACTTAGAGCAGCTAACTTTAACTTATCTGCTACAAATTCATGCTGTTAAACACAGGCTTCTGTGGCTTATCTCTCTCTTCTGAGATTCCTTGCCTTTCAAGCATTTCTAGACATGTGTTTCAGAAATTCCACCAACATACATATCTCTCTTACTTCCACACACTTTAATCTTAACACTCATGGGACTTCCAGTTTGGGATTCATGGAGGTCTAACGCAGCTCCACTTGCGGAGCTGACCGGACTGCCGTTTTAACCGGCCGGTGGGGTGAAAATAGCCCACGGCCGACTGCTCTCAGGCGGAGAGCAGGCAAAGAATGCTCAAGACCCCAGGGTGAGTTAGATCTCGGACGAGGGGGGCTCTACACAACGGGTCCCCTCCCGATCCTTGAGGTCCCACCTTGCGACGGGTCGGCTACAATCTCTGCGGCAGTTTTGGGGCCAATTCGGCTGGCATAAGACCTACATACCCAAGCTTCGATTGGGGGAAGAAGCTGAGAGGAGAACTTAAAATCGAAACAGCGATTACAACCCGAGAAAAGTGAAGAGAAGGTAAAGATCATTATCTTCTGATACGGGACAGATTGACAAAAACAGAGAGGAAAAAAAGTAGATTTTTAAACTGCAACAGACTAGCGAAAAGGAGGGGAAGACTCGGCAGGAGTTGTATTTGAAAAGAGACTAAGTTTAAAGAAGTTATTAAAGAAATCGGACTATTGTTTTGAATACCTGTGGTTTTGGAGCTGTGAGAAAAAGACACCATCGCGAGATCTGCTGTGGGAAGACGGGAGACAGGAAGTGCGTAATAACAATAGAGCGGCTGGAGAGAAGCGGCCCTTGCTGGAGGGCAGGAAGAAGGGAATCGCCATTTTTGAAAGGGGAAGGGTCGCGGCTTCAGCGGAAAAGGTAGGCCATCTTGGATTACAAAATTATAGAGAAACCATAGAGAAAAGACGCCCGACATTTTGGACTCTTTAAAATTTAATTTTTGCAAGAAGACCGGGACATTTAAATTAAAAAACGCTAAATTTTACGCCACGGAGTTAAGGAAGAGAGCGGATTCGTGGGAGCGAGCTAAAGCAAGCCCCACGATGTCAAAAAAAGAGTGGCAATCGGCAATAGAAAACCTGGATAAAAACTTGGACAAAAAACTTTTAGATGTGATTAAAGAACTTAAGGACACGAAATTGGAGCTGATTAAAGAGGTTAAAGAGGTAACACAGACAGTAAAATCGGAGCTGTCAGAAGTGAAAAAAGGTATGGAAACAATACGAAGTGAATTACAAGGAACGCAGCAGAGAGTCAAAACAGTAGAAGACGCGATGGAGAATTTAGCAGACATGCAACAAACAGAGATGAGACTGGTGAAGGGGAGAATGTCAGTTGCAGAAACTAAGCATATGGAGAAGCAGCTACGTTTTCGTGGCTTGCCAGAAGTGGAAGGAAAGTCAGCGCAAGAACAGATGACTGAGGTGTTGGCTGAATACCTGGGGAAGGAGGAGGAGGAAGTTGTGGCTATCCTAGATGTGGCATACCGTGTGAATTCGAGAATCGCAACCCAGAGGAAACTACCAAGAGATGTGATTGTGCAGTTTACAACACGAAATATGAAAGAGAAGATTGTGACAAAGCAGTTTCAAGATCCATTGGAGATTGATGGCAAGACGATTATTATAATGAAGGAATTGCCCAGATCAGTGTTATTAGACCGGAAAAAATACAAAGTGCTAATTCAGATTTTGAAGGACATGAAAATCAGGTACAGATGGGAGTTACCAGAAGGAGTGTCCTTTGAGTTTGGAGGGGCCAAAAAACGCATCAGATCTGAGCGAGAGATGGAGCGATTTATTAAGGACAATGAAAAAAACTTACCAACAAGATTATGAGTATGGAGTGTAAAGTATTATCTTGGAATGTAAATGGACTAAATTCACCGAATAAGAGGAAAAATATTTTTCACTGGCTACTAAAACAAAAATGTGACATTGTTTGTTTGCAAGAGACCCATATTAGAAAACAGGATGTAAAATATTTAAAATCTGGAAAACTGGGCAAAGAATTTGTAGCGGCCTCTAACAAGAAAAAAAGAGGAGTGGTGCTGTACATAAAAGAGGAGCTACAGCCAAAATTTGTTATGAGAGATGTGGAAGCTAGATTTGTAGCAGTGGAATGTATTTGGAATTTAAAGAGAGTGTTGGTAGTCGGACTTTATGCACCTAACGGTGCAAAAGAAAGCTTCTTTGAGGACTTGAGGAAGCATTTAGACGATTTTTCATATGACCAGATAATTCTTGCTGGAGACTTCAATGGAGTGACAGACTTGGAACTAGATAAAAAGACTACAACGGCACAAAAGAAAAGAGGACTATTACCAAAGCTTTTTTTTGAGTTGATTCAACAAGAGACTCTTGAAGATGTATGGAGGAGAGAATATCCTAAAAGCAGACAGTTTACTTTTTATTCTGCAAGGCATTCCACATTATCAAGAATTGACATGATCTGGGCCTCAAAAGACTTAGCGTTATGGACTAAGGAGGTAGAAATAATGCCGATGGTAGGCTCAGATCACAACCCAATTATGTGGAAACTAGGAAAAAGGAGAAAAAGGAAAGCATGGAGAATAAATGAGGACTTGTTACAGGAAAGAGAGAATATGGAAATATTGAGAAGAGAGACAAAGTTTTTTATACAATACAACGTGAATAAAGAAGTACCAACCAATAAAGTTTGGGATGCTTACAAGGCGGTTATAAGGGGCATACTAATGGATTTAAATGGTAGAGCAAGAAAGAAGAAAGAGGAGAAAAGACAAGAGATTGAGGAGAAAATAAAAGCCAAAGAAATACAGCTAAAAAAGAGACCAGGGAAAAAGAAAGTATATCAGGAAATTAAAATACTTCAAGAACAGCTAACAGCAATGAGTAATAAAGAATTGGAGTGGAATCTTAAAAGACTGAATCAAAAAGCGTTTGAGGGTGCCAATAAACCTGGGAAGTACCTGGCATGGCAATTGAAGAAGAGAAGGGAAAAGAAAATAATAAATAAAATTTGTGAAGACAACAAAACGTATTTGGAGCAGACTACCATTAGTAGAGCCTTTTATAAATTCTACGCTAAGCTGTATAATAAGAAAGAAGTAAATAAAGAATCAATAGCGTTATATTTGGAGAAAACCAAACTTCCAGAAATCTCGGAAGCTTGGAGAAATAAGTTGAACAGTGAAGTAACTGACGAGGAAATAAGTAAGGCAATACAATCTGCAAATCTAGGAAAGGCGCCAGGGCCAGATGGACTTACGGCTAAATTTTATAAGACAATGGCCAATGAACTGGCACCATTCCTAAAAGAGGTGATGAATGGAGTTTTAAGGGATCAAAGGATTCCAGACACTTGGAGTGAAGCGAACATATCATTGATCCCAAAAGAGGGCCAAGACCTGACTAACGTGAAAAATTACAGACCTATATCGCTACTTAATAATGACTATAAAATTTTTGCGAAGATATTGGCGGAGAGATTGAAGGGGTGGCTCTCGGAAGTTATAGAGGAGGAACAAGCAGGCTTTTTGCCAGACAGACAAATAAGAGACAATTTAAGGACAGTGATCAATGCTATTGAATATTATGACAAGCGTTGTGACAAAGAGGTTGGTTTCTTCTTTGTTGACGCTGAAAAAGCGTTTGACAATTTAAACTGGGACTTTATGTTTGCCACTATGGAAAAGCTACAATTGGGAGAAAGATTCATCAGAGCAATTAAGGAAATTTACAGGGACCAGACTGCAGCAATTGTGGTGAATGATGAAGTGACCAAGAAACTGACGATAAGGAACAAGACAAGGTTGCCCGTTGTCTCCACTGTTGTTCATTTTAGTATTGGAGATTCTGATGATACAAATACGACAAGATGAGGAAATTCGTGGAATAAAAATAAAGGACTATTCATATAAGGTCAGAGCATTTGCGGATGACATAATGTTAATTGTAGAGGACCCATTGGAGAACATGCCAAGAGTGATAGATAAGATCAAGGAGTTTGGAGACTTGGCAGGTTTTTATATCAACAAAAAGAAGTCAAAGATATTATGTAAAAATATGACTAAGCAGAAACAACAATTATTAACGGAAACAACGGACTGTGAAGTAACAAGCAAAGTGAAATATTTGGGAGTCGAATTAACTGCAAAGAACATAGATTTATTCAAAAACAATTATGAAAAACTATGGACTCAGATAGAGAGAGACTTGATTAAATGGAACAGACTGAATCTGTCATGGTTGGGTAGGATTGCAGCAGTTAAGATGAATGTGTTACCAAGAGTAATGTTTTTGCTACAGACAATACCAATCATCAGAGACTCTAAACAATTTGAAAAATGGCAGAGGAAAATATCAGATTTTGTTTGGGCAGGCAAGAAGCCTCGAGTGAAAGTGAAAGTTTTACAAGATGCAAAGGAAAGAGGCGGAATGCAACTGCCCAATCTGAGACTTTATCATGATGCAATCTGCCTAGTTTGGTTGAAAGAATGGATGACATTAAAGAACAAGAAACTACTAGCCCTAGAGGGATATAAAAAAATATTTGGATGGCACGCATATCTATGGCATGACAAAGTAAAGGTCAACTCGATGTTCCTGCACCATTTTATACGGAGAAGTCTGTACATGATCTGGAAGAAGTATAGAATTTATCTACAAGAAGGAACTCCCTTGTGGGTGGTTCCATATGAGGTGATAGACCCGAGAGCTGTTGATAATGAACAACAATGTTTAACGTATAAAGAAATAACTAAAATTGAAGCATCCAAACTTAGAATAAAGACGCAAGAGGAACTATCACCTAATTACGACTGGTTCCAGTATAGACAGATCAGAGACTTATATAACTCGGACTCTGTAAAGGGAGGTATACGAATAGAGAATTCGGAACTAGAGCAGACCCTTCTTAAAGAAGACAAGAAAAGAATATCCAAGGTATACCAAGTACTGTTGAAATGGTATACCGAGGATGAGACAGTGAAAACACAAATGGTGAAATGGGCTATAAATTTTAATAAAGAAATAACAATGGAGGCATGGGAATACTTGTGGAAAACTACAATGAAGACAACGACATGTACTAATATTAAAGAGAACATCTACAAAATGATCTATCGTTGGTACATGACACCAAAGAAGATTGCGCTAGGGAATTTGAACACTTCTAATAAATGCTGGAAATGTAAGAAGCATGAGGGCTCCCTCTATCATATGTGGTGGTCGTGTGAGGTAGCCAGGCAGTACTGGGGGGAAATAATAAGAGAAATGAGTGAAATTCTACAATTTCAAATTAATAAGAACCCAGAACTCCTGCTACTGAACTTGGGAATGGAGGGAATTCCAGCCCAACACAGGACGTTGATATTTTATATGACAGCAGCTGCTAGACTTTTGTATGCGCAAAAATGGAAAGTACAAGAAGTGCCAACTATTGAAGATTGGATTTACAAATTGCTGTATATGGCTGAAATGGATAAGATGACAAGAAAACTGAGAGATCTGGACTCAGGGCAGTTCAACATAGACTGGGAGAAGCTGAAACAATACCTGGAGAAGAAATGGGAGGTGGGAGGAAAACTGTGGCAGTTTGAGAACTACTGAAGTACTGAAGTAGAGGGGGGAGACTTTACCGGGGGGAGAAGAGATAAATGAGAATTAATAAGCAGTTAGACTAATAGATTGACATATATATAGATATATATAGGTTAACAAACAGAATATAGATAGAAAATAATTAACTATAAGGATTAAATATAAGGATTGATTAACTAACAATATTTTCTTTCTTTGGTAAGTTTTGTAAAATGTACCAAACTGAATGTCTGAAGATACAGATGAGTCAAATTGATTGACTACGTGATGAGAGTTATACAGAATTATTACAAAAAGATAGAATGAGTAATATATAGAGAATAAGTCAAATTGTTTGATTTAAATGAATGTATGATTTACATGGTTTATGATATATAGAAATATTTGAAATTGAAAAATGGGATAAATTGTTTATCTAAGATGGAAACAAAGACTTACAGTTTGGGTATACAATGTTAAAAATAGTTAAGGGTGTACTGCTTAGATTAATGGAGAATATATATTTGTTTTAGATAGAGGAATCTAATAGAAGTAAGGGAAAGGGGACAAAGGGTCGGAAAGCTGTTGGAAGTCAACAAAAGGGGGGGAAAGGGAGGGGGTTAGAGATGAAAAATTGGGGAAAATTGAATGTAAATGTAAAAATAATGGATTCTAACCCAATAAAAAATTTTTCAAAAAAAAAAAATCTTAACACTCATGGAAAACCAAGATTTGGGTCCCGTCGCATCTTAAAGACAAACCTGAAGGGCCACCTGAAACTAAACTCATGGAACAACTCAGATGCTCCGGCAACAGGGTTTTCCCTCTTAAAATACCCCAGCTGCCAAGGGCTTAATTCTTCCTTGAAAATCCACTTCTCCGGTTTATTGGTTCCTTTATTCTGATTCATGAAAAAATTGAGCTCTTGTCCTCCACCATATTACAAATCCCCAAACTTCTGTTTCTGAAAGACATGCGGTTTGCCCTGGGACTTTTAACACCTGACAACAAAATTCTAGTTTTCTGGCAAGGGCCGATTCCTCCCTCCCTATACAGCACTTTGAATTTCTAAAAAAGTATCTGGGATGCTTTGAGGATTGTAATACCCAGCAGCCAGATACAAAGACAAACCCTAATGTTTCAAAACCCAGATAAAGCAATGAAAATGATGATGCAAATTCTCTGTCCCTTCACGGTTGGATGTAGGGGGGTGGATCCAACAAAGCGTTTCTGTGGACTCAAGGACTTCCACCTGTGGAGCATGACTCTCCTTCCCCACCAACAGCCCCAAATCTGCTCCCCCCCCAACACTACTCATAGTGTTCTCCCCCCAAACACTACTCAGCGTTCTCTCCCAGGACCATGATTTCAGGGGACATTCTGGGCTGCTCCAGGAGACTGGAGCCACAAACATCAGACTCCACCGGTGGAAATCCTTGTGCCTACAGAAATACTACATAGAAGCCACTCCAACATTCAGTACCAAATCAGAAAGGAAAGAGAAAGACCAACCAATATGGAGGCTTGATGAAAAAATCCCTAGGAATTCCACGATCTTCCCAAACCACACATAGCTGAAATACAGAATCCGACAGAAAGCAAAGATTACCTCATTCTCCATTGTCTCCTGGCTGTAAATAAGGCTACCCTGGAGACGCATGCAATCATTCATATTCTGAAGAAAGAAAATGTCACCTCTGTTCATTAATGAATACAGTCTTGAGTAAGCAACTCACTTCTAGCTGGTCGACTCACCTTCACTACATTTAGTGGGAATCCCTCCCAAGTGTGTATTAGACTGCGGCCTAGTAGCTCAACTTCGTAGTTGAGAGTCAGCGTAGTTCCATGGTGAAAATATTAGACTTGGAGCAGGGAAATCCGAGTTAGAACCCCGTTTGGCCACGGAGATCACTGGATGATTCTGACTTTGTCACTCTCCCAGCCTAACTTACCTCACAAGTTGTTGTGCAGATCACGAGGGTGAGGGAGCATCATGTACACTACCCAGAGTAACTTGGAGGAATGGCAAGATAAAAATAGATAAATTCTACCCATATCTAATCAGAAAGAGGTCCCATTTATCTCAGCAGTTGTATTTATAAGATCAGGGCTTTCCTGATGAAAAAGAATGATGAGGACATGATGTGACGAGAAAAGTACCACCGGACATATCAAGATATGTGTGGTGGAAAAAGCAACCGTTTTCGCTCTTTCCTTTGTCAGAGGGATCCTGTACTAGATAAGTCATTCCGCTTTACTAAGTCAAAGATTGGGGCACGGATATGTGTTTTAGTCCATACTGTGCTACAGTCTAGTCACATTCCACTCAGCTTTCAGGATGGGGCTGAAGAAGAGCTCTAAAACAAAGCATTTCAGACCAGAAGTGGGTATGACTGCCATTACAGTATCTGCAGTAGAGGCTGATGGAGTCTGTAGACACATTGTGTGTGTGTGTGTGTGTGTGTGTGTGTGTGTGTGTGTGTAGAGTGCCCTCAAGTCAGAGTTGACTTATGGCAACCCCTTATACTTCAATAAATTCCAGGTCTGTCTGAAGGCCCCTTCCCCACACACACATGCAGTTCCCTTATATCTCCTTGTCCCAAATACCTAAAATGTTCTTATGTCTCAATTTCCCTCCCTTCCACAGTCTGATAACTGAGCAAATAATGAGCTTCAAAGCAAGTGAAAAGGTCTACAAATACAAACCAATCTGCCTAGCTTATATACTCTATTATCTATTCAAGTCTGCAATACACTGGATTGCTAATGGCATATTACACACAAATGTATGCAATAAGAACCCAACTGGCACCTTTTCTAAGCGAAGACATGGTGAAATGGGGAGATCTCCCACATTTGTCATCTGGATTATTATCTATATTTATTAAAATGTTTTCCCCCTTACATTTCACCCTACAAATAACACAAACAAACCAAAAACACTAGCAAATGAGGGAAACGTCAGCAAATACGAAAGGCATCAACAAATGGAACAGTGAGTACATTGTTATCAAAGCCTTAGAAAGGAGATGCCAATTGACCATTATGATACAGCCAAATGCATGCCAAGAAAGCAGCATCTTGAGCTGGTGTCTGAAAACAAATACAACAGAAGCTAACTGAATCTCCCAGGGCAAAGAATACCACAGAACGGGCACTGTCATTAAAAGGACACATTATCTGCCGAAGATGGTAGCAGAACAGAAGGGAGAACCCAAAGATTCCAATGAGCGGTTCAGTTCAAACGAGAGGAGACAGTCTTTGAGATACCTAAGCATTTTGAAATTTTGAACGCCGCAGGAGCCAAGTCAATCAGGCCTTGGAAAGAGTTCTAACATGGTGCCTGCAGAAGATGCAGAGTATGTTAGCATATAGATATAATGAGTTCTGTTGTGCTGTGAATGGTGTAACACATATTTCAAAGGGGTGAGGAGGAGGAGGGAACAACTGGCTAATTCATGCCATGTTGCTTTATTAGAAGAAAATTTCAATAACTACCATTTCATGTGAGCTGCATGTTCGGATCGTTATTCATTCAACTATATGGCTTTGGATCAGAATTAACGAGCCAGGCTGCAGCAAAAACGTTGAAGAAAAGCCAGACAGTGATAAACGTTTCATATCCGAGTTGATGCCTCGCTGACAGGGTCTGTTTTAAATATGATAAGAATGCTCTGAGATATCCCATCTTCAACTGCAGTTTCACATATCAAAGCTATCACATGATCACAAGAAAATACGGCCGTGGGAAATTTATTATGTTTTATTGTCACAAGCCTTATAAAACTTAATGCCTTTTCCAGCAATCCAAAAGCAGTACCCAGAATAACCATGTTAGCCTGTCACCTCAGAAAGGCAAAAGAAGCATTATTTACATGGATTCTTATTTAATAAGAGGCCACACAATACCACTTTAGGGCTCTTTGCAGAGTAAGGCGCAATTTAAATACCACGGCCATTTAAACATAAGAAATGGACTTGTCCTCTTATTGCCTTATTTAGATCGTTTCCATATTTTAGATGCATGCACTCTCATCTTTCTTCCTATCAAATGTCTCACAGTACTGTTGTGATCATCTAACTTTGAAGTCAAAATTTTCTGCTTCAAGAAATGTACCCTTATTTTACAAAGAAACCACATGTTATTCAGAAAGGTATCTGGGACAGAATACGGCGAGACTAACATATGTTGCTTAAAAGGATGAGGGATATGTGCACCAAATTTTCCACCTTTGCGGAATGCAATTCCATGCACAGTTACTCTAGTCTAAACTCTCAGCCTTGCAGAGGGCTGCAGTGTTAGTTCTTTAAAAAACAAATTATTTATTTTAATTCACATTCCTACAGGGCCAATTTAATGGAGCAGTTAGGGTATCCCAGTAGGATCTGGGAGACCCTGGTTCAAATCCTCCCTCTACCATGGAAGCTTGCTGAGTGACCTTGGCCCAATCACTCACTCTCAGACTAACCGACCTCACCGGTCAAGATGGGTAGCCATGTTAGTCTGTCTGTAGCAGCAGAAAAGAGCAAGAGTCCAGTAGCACCTAGAAGACTCGCAAAGTGAGCTGTGTCTCACGAAAGCTCATACCCTACCACAAATGTTGTTAGTCTTACAGGTGCTACTGGATTCTTGCTCTTTTCTATTGCTACCTCACAGGGTTGTTGTGAAGCTAAAATGGAAGGGGGGAACAGTGTAAGCTGCTTTGGGTGCCCACTGTGGAGAAAGCTGGGGTATAAATGAAGTAAATAAATATGTACTCTTTTAAAATTCTATTTGCTGTCATTGTTGCAACGGGAGAAACGGTTGCAGCTATAACTCTTGTTTTGTGGCCTGCAGATAAATTTTTCAGGCATTCTGTCCTTCAGCCATGGGGACCTGGCTGACAGATTTCACTCAGACCGAAGACAGCATCCTTGTTCTACTGGCAATTCGAGGTACAACTCATCGCCAGCTCTACCTTTTATTTTTCTTTCAAATACAATGAAATTCTCAGGAATTCTCTCTCTTCCAAATGTCAAAGAGGTTCCCAATTTTATAGGTAACTAAAATACTTCTTTGTTCAGTATGCGCAGGGTGGCATTTGGCAACCCATAAAGGCAGTCTATTTAAATAACAAAACACTCTCACACACAACAGAAACATACTGTTATACACACAGTTTAACAACGGCAAAACAACAGCAAAACAGAGACGAACTCGTACATACAAAATTTTCCCCAGTGATTCAGGAAAATACTGCGCTCAGAAATCTACCAGCAAAATCCTCTGTTGCCAAGTTCCATACACACTTGACATGCCTGACACTTAAACTGAGGTGGACTCAACCAGCTTTTCTGTTGATGAAAAAGGGAGGGAGGGTCCTATCTACTGCCCAAAATGGTTATGCTGGGGGTTATAGGCCTTGGCTGCATCAACAAAAGTCATGTGAGGGAAGAGAACTGGGCCCTTTTCACACTTCTTACCTGCTCCTGGAACATTGCGAACACACCAAAGATCGTGTCTTCTTGCGAGAGTTTTGTGCGATGTCGCGCAAAGCTCTCGCGAGAAGACGCTATCTTCCGCTTTTTTTGCGCGATATTTCGCAATGTTCCAGGAGCAGGTAAGTAATGTGAAAAGGGCTCTGGTGGAGTGGAAAAGCTGGTTGGCTCCACCTCCTGGTTGGGTCCACTCCCCTTATTGCTGCCCTAAAACTGAAACAGTATCAGGAACGTATCAGAAGAGAGAGGAGTAAATTACTTTTCCTGATTATTTCCAGTGCATTCAGTTCAATTTTTAATTAGCTAACATCAACTACATCATTTCTTAATAAGCAGACAAATATTTTAAAATTTGTTTTTAGATTTAAAAAAATAAACAAAACAAATATGATGGAGATCTTTTTTCTGAAGTTCTGCTCCAAAGTTTAGGGGGAAATCTTAAATAGCCAAAGATGGTATTATCCCACTGCAAAACAAACTCTTTAAAGTTCTTTTTAAAACCAGTGACTAGAGAGAAGTCATTGTGACATTAGAGGAATGTTAAGACAGCAGCTATTATCCTAATGATAGCTTTGACGCGTACCAATCCATGCAAACAGCATAAGGAGGGCACAAGAGAGTAGCAGTCTAATTGCAAAAGCCACATACTTAAAACCGTATTTGACAAGCAGGAATAATGTTATTTACTTTAGAAAAATATCGGCAGAATTTAGCAGCCCTAGCTAGGCAATTTATAACTTGCCCGTTATGTAGTACAAATTTGACAGAATGGTCGGCTGCTTCTACTTACTTACACCACGCTAATCCTTTAATGGGAGCTGAAGAACTCTCTGGCCTAAAGCCACTGTTTGCTGAGGCAAAGGAGTTATCTTAGAGTTGCAGATAAATGTTGACTCTGAAGTCTGTGTTGCTGCATTCCAAATGCCGACTAACAAGGCACTGGAGTCAAAGGCCGCTGAGATTGTAACTCCCCTCATGAAGGGAATTCCCTCAGTACACATTTATTTTCAACCAGAAATACATCCTATAAGCTGGCAGCTCAGTGTAGATTCTCTGGACTGCAGGATGAACTTTGAGAAAAGGAACTCCAAGTAACTGGCCTCTACGGTGCATTGAGTGTAGCTCAGGAATGCCTTGCACACAGCTAAAAGGTGAATGTCCTTTAATTTGGGATGTTGTGGCTTCAGAGAGAGGGAGGGTGATATCTGTTGAAACCGCTCATCTTTGGCATGAATTAAGAGTCTGACATTTTGGAAATCATGGAGTCCAACACCAACAGATAACATATCTCGCTTATATTCTTCTTGCTACCAAGAACAAGACCTTGGAGGTAGAAAGCTTCATGAATATGTATCAGTGCTGCAAGAATTGTATAATTTCTGTGATGGAAATCTGTGCATGGTCAGTGGGTGCAAGAGCACCTTTTCCCTAATCCTAACCCTAAAAAAATAATTTCAGATGCAAGTGACATAAGGGAATATCTGATGGTGACCTTAACATAACATAGAGCAACGGTCTATCTTGTCAAAGTGCCGGGCATATCTGCATGAAGGAAAGTCAATACCTAACAAACAGATGCTGAAAGAAGTGTAATTCTCTTTTTTCTAGGCCACCAAACAAAGGTTAGGAAGAGTCCCTGTTCTATTTTCAGGTGATTAGATGGAGCTATTTTGGATCTGGGGACAGAAGGTGGATTGGCACCTGAGTTACCAGGTCCTGGTCCCTGGGGAAAGAAGTACTAACCACTTTACCAGATTGGAAAACCATGGCCTCCAAGACAACACAAATTGGAATAGCTTTTTCCAGTTTAAACGTGCACATTCTGGAAACAGCAAAATGGATGGAAAGACACAAAGTAAGTCCCTGGGCTATGGGGATATTATAGTTTCAATCTTCTCTGCCTATGGAATTGTTGTTATTGGCAGCAACAGTTAGGTCCACCAGAGGAACCCAAAGGAGTTTAAGGTCTGCTGGAGAATACTCTCTTGCGGTTTCATTTCCTTTGGTTTGCTGTCTGAGCCAGCCTGCCTATTTAGCACTCCCTGAATTGTTCTGATGTCAAGGAGAAGGACCACCTTCAGATTCAGAGCTTGGAAGCATAGATCTATTAGCTTGCTGACATGTGCCTGTAATGTTGTAGACTGAATGTGGATAGAGCGTTGGATTAAGATCCGAGGAGGCCCAGATTCTACTATGGAAGCAAACTGTGTGACCTTTGACCCATCACATACTCTCAGCCTATCTCACAGGGTTGTTGTTGTGAGAAAAAGGAGGAGAATGATGTCCTAAGCTGCTCTGTGAAAAGCAGAATATAAATAAAACAAAAATAAAATAAAAAAATAGCATTAGAACCCAGCACCTAGTATCCTGTTCTCCAAAATTTCTCTTATCTGACCCATGGGAGTAAATGAGTACTCCCCAGTATCAATGAGTACTCCTCAGTATCTATTAGGAGCTCTTTGCTTTGTTAGTTCAGGAACCATGTGACTTCAGGCATCGGACTGTGATCTGGATGTCTTTGGCACCCTGTTGATACACCAGTTATGTGATGAAGATACCGTCCTGGTTCACAGACGAATTTCCATCGTGATGAACCACAATGGATGTAACAATTTTGATAAAAACTAGCCAAAGGAGAGACCTTCATACTGGAAGTGGTTGCCATGTAAGCAAAGGTACTTGTACTGCTAGTATAGGTTTATATGGCGCCTAGAAGCAAACTTCTCACTGAGATTTTGAACTGCTTAGAGCCTTCCGCAGTGGAGGAGAAATTAACTTTTCTTCTCTCAGACTCTGATCAGCTTGTCTCCTATAGATTTGGACAGTTTGTTTGGGCAAATACATGTTGGTGTTTTTTACCCTGTTTTGATCTACTGTTCATCACTACTTTTTTGTTACTTTTTGGGCGTGTTTTAATTGTAATGGCCCTTGGCCTCATACAATAAAGGTCATTTGGGGCTTTTCCACACAGGGTTTTCCCATCCGTTCTGGCCCCCTACAGCTTCTATTTATCCCCAAGTTCTGCACATATAATCAAAATACCTTGTTTCGGTCTTCAAATTGCTTCCCATACTCTTTCAAATTCTGCACAGTGAAAGGCTGCATCTGCTGCAGAATCGATTTTTTCCTGCACGCATACCCTGATTTTTTTTAATACAGTGAAGTTAAAAAGACAGCTTTTTTGAAGTGCAGAATATTTTCTTTGGTCTAAGCCCTGGCCCTGCCTTTTACCCACCCCTTTATCTCCCTGTGGCCTGATTGGTTGAGCAGCAAAATATAATGACACCCTTTCTTGCCCCACCATTCTCAGCTCTCATTCCTTAAAAAAAAAATGTTGTCATGGCTTGTTATGTGTTGTGTGTACATGCCAACCTTCACAGTATGAAATAAATAATCTCATAAACATAAGCTATTTAGGATGACATTTTGTACAGGTGTCTCTGTTTCTTGTATTTTTTAGTCCAATTTTTTCCTAAATTTTTCAAAAAAAACCAATGTTGCAACATTTTAAAACAATGTTACAAATTAAAAATAAAAATAAAGGTTGCAATGTCGAGGGGGGAAAACCCTGCAATGGCTAACAGAAAAACTGTAGAGATTCCTAAATCTCACCTAATATTTTAAATTTTCCCTCCAGCATGCCTCAGCCAATCAACACACAGAAATTTTGTCAAATTTCGAGCTCAAATAATGCCATCCAATCAATTGACAGACAAGTACAGGCTGAGGTAGAGGTTAACCACAACCCCCTCTAATGTCCAAACACCACAATGTTGTAATTCATGGGTGAAAATAATCCCCAACAAAAAAACACACTGATGAAACCGCTGATGTTGTCTTCCCCTAGAAGGCCCACAGCAGAAACGGGGCATTTTCTAAGCGCAGAAATGAAAAACGCTTTGGTTCGACTCCCTCAAGTGCGGAATTACAGAAACCCAAAGAAGATCCGATCCTCACAGGCTGAATACCCAGAAAACCCACTGTACGTGAGAATGAGGAAAAACCCTTGCGCCCAGTAGCACTGGTATGTGAAGACAGGCTTCTGTCCTCTACAGCAACCGATTTCAGCATCTAAGTTAATAAGCATCTGTGCTTGCGACGTCTGTGCTGGAATGTGAGGGCCAGCTAGAAGGGCTCTCCAATCTCCAGTCTACTTCAGCATCACACACAATACGGAAGAGATGTCTCAGAACCTCTCTGTGAAGAAGGATGAAAAGCCATTACCTTTCCTGATTTTTTCCCTCTGCACTGCTGCAGAATGACATGCCGGCCAAATTCAAGCCCAAGTGAGAAAATGCTTTGATGGATGACACTTAAAAGGTTTATGGGTTTATAGATTAGATTATGCTTACTACAACCTTAACAATGCTTTAAGGTGACGAGTATAGCAACCAGTTCACCAACCCAGGGGAATGTAAATATATGTCAAAGAAAAAGGAGGGTCAGCACTTACCTTTTCAATGAGCGCCTTTGTTCAGCAGCCAGCACAGAGCTCACAAGCTGATCATTCTTGGCTCACGAAATTCACTCCCTTTGGCTGAGAAAGAAAGAGAAAAGGCAGGTGGACTTAGATTAAAGATTTATAGAGCAGATGAATTAGGGTAAAATATGTGCTTCGTTTCACTCCAAAACTTAAGGTTGCCTTTAGTGAATTTGTGGGATTTCCATCTCATAAGGAACGGAAGAGAATTCAGAGCCCTGGACTCTTTCCTCTCCAATGAACATTCTTGTTCATTCTTGTTTTTTTAAGAATGGTTTCAGAGAATCAATCAAAAGGCAACAAGGTGGCCCAAGGATAGGAGGCCAACAGGAAGCACAAGTAGCATGTTTTGACTATGCGACAAAGCCAACGGAAGATGACAGAAACAAGTCTAGCAATAATTGTGCATATTTCTCCACACCAGACTGAATCCTTAGATCTGTTAGAAAACAATGGCTACATAGACAATAATTATGACAAACTAGCTCATTGCTTATGCCTTCCAAAATTGGGAGGGCGTGACTTTCTGCATACATGTAGAAGAATCCTGAGCTGTACTTTCCCCAAATTCTGGGTATTATCTCCTTAAAATGACTGCTGGGACTACAGCCAGATCAATACCAGATAAAAACCAATGGGAAGTATGGTTCCACTTTTTTTTTCACAAGCTCATAGCCACGGCTTTTTTTCTGGGAAAAGAGGTGGTGGAACTCAAGATCACACAACAATGTCACTTTGGGTCAGCTGGAATAAGGGGGAGTTTTTTAAAGTTTAAATTGCCTCGGCAAAAATGGTCACATGGCCAGTGGCCTTGCCCCCTGATCTCCAGACAGAGAGGAGTTTAGATTGCCCTCCACACCGCTCGGTGGCACGGAGGGCAATCTAAACTCCCCTCCGTCTGGAGATCGGGGGGCAGGGCCACCAGCCATGTGACCATTTTTAGGAGGTGCAGGAACTCAGTTCCACTGCGTTCCCGCTGAAAAAAAGCCCTGCTCATAGCCAAAGAATAACATGACTGGTCCATCTAACACTCCAGCCAGACTCCCCAGAGCATTTTATAGGAAGTCAAATAGCCAGAAGGGAACACATGAGAGGACACTGCAACATATACAGGGGCTGATATTACCAGCACCACTGACTTCTTCTACCTGTTCCTCTGCCAGCTATTTTGCTGGCTATAGAAAGTGGAAGAGACAACAGAAGCACATGGGTGGGATATACTGCGCCCCATAGCCAGAAGCAGCATTTTGTGTCCAACCACTTCCAGAATGGTAGCTGTGTTTAAGTCTGTTGCCATAAAAACAAATGGACATCTTGCAGCACTTAAAGACTAACAATCTGGAAATTCTAGCATAAGCTGTCATGAACTAAAGCCTTCTTTAGACTGCAGGAGAGGATAGTTCAGGTAGCATACTTGTACATACACGATATGAGGGAGAGCTCAAAAGGCCACGAAATGTCAGCAATACAAGAATGTGATATTATTATGTAAAGTTCAAATGTAATCAAGAAAAGTACGGTGACCGTTCATGATAACACCCATACGCGCAGTCTCCCTCTTTGTGCTAAACTGAGTACACACCCACAATGGCTGAGGAATCCCTTGTCTTTGCAATCAAATGGTTTGGTGAATTCTAATTCAACATATTCATGCTGGAGTCTCCCTTGGCAACTCTTTTGCTGAAGAATGGTGACCTTTTTGGGTGAGCAGCTGTCTCCTCCTGCCCCCTTATAGTTTCAGTGAGTGCTTTACGCTGCTCTACAGGCAAAATCAATCCTTGATCCAACCAACAGTGGTAGCAGAACAACTCTTGTCTTCTTGGTTGTGTGCTCAAGTAACAATGATTTCCTGGCCAGCTACCAACATATATTTGGTAGGAGGCTCAGGTCCAGCAGCACTCCCGGGCTATGAACTCTACTCCTTTGGGGGAAACACAACCTCATCCAGAACAGGACACACCCCAGTGAGTCCTTCCCCCCACTAACAGCACCTCCATTTTGTTGGGATTAAGTTAAACTTTTGAGATTTTGTTAACGCATGGCTTATATGATATTAAGAACAACACATAAAGATATGCAAACCAATCCTTGCAAAAGCAGGAATTAAGGTGTAAATTGTATAAAGAGTTCTACCTTTATCCTCCATAATTTTCACAAGAACTAGTCCAAGATTAGGTACACTTCGCCAGAAATGCTTTAATTACTCAGTTCTTCTGAAGAGCCTATTGTCCTGAATAATATTCAAAAATCCTACCTATTATTATTTATACCTAACATATACCAAGTACTTTACAGAAGATAAACAGATCCTTGCTCATAGCTACTTAGAATTTTTTTTTATTAGTCAATAATTTGCTTACTGAGATTTTACAACTTCTCAGAAAGATGAAAGCCAGTAGTAGGGAAAGGGAATGAGAAAGAATGACCAATGAGCCAATCATTTATAGAAATAATGATTCTCCCACCTCCTCCATAAAAGTATAAAAGTATATTTCGAGATCTGGAGAAGTATGAAGATGGAAACCAGGCACCAGCACAAGTCAGGCACTTATTTTTGTTTATAACAGTAATGCAGAACCTAAGCACTGGGATAAAATAAAATGTTAGACTGTAGAGAGAAATTTTAATGTACACAGGCAAAGACCATATTCCAAACATAAATATGTATCAAGAGCTAATATCAGAAGCCACCCAAGTCTCAGAAAAAATGGAAAAGCAGATTTCCAAATGATGGATGGAGAAGGGGGAGAAATGGAGAGCTGCACAGACACATCAACTCACTCATTCATATCTGTTAGTGTGCAGAAGGTGCAAATTTCCACTTAACCATAATCTCTGATGTCTTGTCACTTACTCATATTTCCTCTTTCCATTCAGTTATTCTCCAGTTCCCAACCCCCAATTAAGTAAATATGTATTTCTGCATAACTTATTCTAAGGGGTAAATACGAGTTCTTTTGATGCTGCTTCCCAAGGCTACCATCATCACCCCAGCCAGAAGACCACCATTAACTAGTCCAGATGCTTAGCGGTATGGACAAGGACTCATTTTCTACATGCATATATCCATTTCTTGTTATGTAACTCACCTTTCTTTTTCTGAAGCACGTCAATATCTCATTACAGCAGGTGATACATTACCTTTGCTCAACAGCAACTGAAGGGGAAAGTGTTGGCTGGCAGCAAGCATGAACAAGAATTTACTTAGTTAATTGCTGGTACAAGCTGGAAGAGCATTATTACATAGGCTTCAGAAATCAAGGAACTTGGGCAGGATAGGGGAATCCTTACTCAATCAGTCCCGCCATAGGACAATGTGAAGAGAATGACTGGGTGGTAAAATATTGCCTATATTACCAATATTTGCACAACTTTCAATTAAAGTTTTAATTAGCTAATTAAGATTAGCGCTACTATTGATGATGACGTGGTGTTTGAGACATCTAGGCCGATTGTTCTGGAGGACATTCATTCATGCTGAATGCTCCATGTCAGGGCTGGCCAGGAAGTTATGGCTTTCTGGGCAGCGCTGGGTGTTTCTCAAATAGTTACTGGCTTTACACATGAATGAGGTCATACCTTGGACTTAATATTTTGCACTGAGACTTGGAAGGAGGGTCTTGTTTCAGATTCGGAGATAAGGTCTGAACCGTGGTCTAACCATTATCTACTGAAGGGAACAGTGACTATGGCCTCAATGCTCCACCAAAAGGGGGGCCCATTAAAATGGTTCACCCACAAAGGCTCATGGACCCTTCTAGATTCTAAAATGCCCTGGGGGAATCTTAGGATTCCAAACACATGTGCCATAGGAACATGAAATGTGAAGCTCTTCAAAGTGATCAATATTGCCCCTTGCTGACGTCTTCCTTGCTGACCATGCAGCTGGGTGACGTAAAGAGGGCTGGAAGGCATCTAGAAAGACACTGGTGGAAAACTTGCATTGAAACTGATAGAACATGCTACAGAGCCCACTGGAAGATGTATGAAACGGTGGTGAGAGCAGCAAAGAAATCTATTCTTTGCAACCATTGCACCAGCTATTTCACAGCCATCCCAATTATTCAAGGTATCTTGACATCTTCTAACTCCTAAATCTGAATATCTGCAGTCTCAAGAACAGACAATTAGCTGTGATGACTTTGCAAAGTTTTTTTGCTGAAAAAAATGCATGGATATACTCTAATCTGGATGCTAGCTGTTAATACAGGCAAGGTCAAAGAAATGCTTAATACACCGTCTGGTTCACACATGGACTACTCTGAGCCAGTTACAACGATGGATATTGAGAAGATCTTGGCATCTGTAAAGGCCACTATCTGTACACTGGATACTGGTCCATCTTGGCTGCTTAAATCATGTAAAGACCACGTAAATGAACCCTTGAGGTCTACCGTCAATCAGTTACTAATTCAGGGCACCTCCCCCTGACCACTCAAGCAGGCGGTTATCTGCCCACTACTTAAAGAACCATTTGTAGACAAAAATGATGTGGCCAATTACTGCCCCATCTCTAATCTGCCCTTTCTGGGCAAAGTAATTGAGAGAACAGTAGCTGACCAACTTCAGGTCTTCTGGGATAACTCTGGTGCTTTGGACCCATTTCAGTCGGGTTTCAGGCCAGGCTATGGGACAGAGAGTGCTCTGGTGGTGTTAACTCATGATCTCCATGTGAAATGTAGACAAAGGCCATGCCTCTTTGTTGCTCCTCCTGGATCTAGCTGAAGCCTTGGATATACCCCAGACCATGCCACCTTGCTAAAGGTGGTAGTGGGTATCAAGGGATGTGCCTTAGATCGGTTCAGTTTTTCATGGAACAGACTCAAAGAGTATGTTCTGGATGACTCTGGTTAGGCCTGATTCAGATACAGGCATGCACTGAAGAAGCCTTGAGCTTCTAGTTAGCTTTCTTATATCAAACCAGCTTAAAACCCTTTGCATTACATTTTAAGTTGTCCTTTGTAATTGATTTTAACTGGCAATATTTGACTGAGAATATATAACTCAATTTGACCAATCATTAACTTCTAATCAAAATAAAGACACCATTATAAGTGATCACTAAGAACTCAGTTTCCTCAGGAAAAAAGATGATGTTCAATCTGCCCCATTCTCCAGTACGACCCTCCCAGGAGCCTGGATATATCAACGGCTGCATGAATTTCCGGGCAATAGTACTGCAGCTGGAGGTCAACGATGAAAGCAATGAAAAATATACCTCTCTATTTATTTATCCAATGAAACTATCAACCATTATTCTAAGACACTGCATTTTAAAAATATTATCTTAAAACTAAGGATAATTACAAGCAATTTTGTGCAAGATAAAGTATATTATGGAGATCGAACATTTCCGGGAAAAAACGAGGAAATTTTTTCAACATATTTTATATCTTCTCTTCTATTTCAGTGGGTTTCTAAGAAAGGCAAAACACATTAGAAGGCAAAACACATTAGAAATACAATGCCACAGGCATCTGCTCCTTAGAGGGAATAATGGTGGCTTGAAGGGGGAAACCACTAATGTGATTTAGTCAAAAGAAAAAGGAAACTGACTGATTTTGCTATGCCATTTCATAAATTAAACTGCCTCTGCAGAAGTCAAGGTCCTTGCTTTCTAGCAGATTCTGCAACCTAGAAAATGTCAAGGGGTAATTTAGCACATTTCACCACTAAGCACTGACCAAAGAAGAAACTACAGGATAATTAGCCAGACTTGAATACTGACTGACTGCAGCAAACTTATGGGGTCAAGCCCTGCTGCATAGAGCTTCCAGGGCACCTGACAACTGCTTTTTGAGTTGCCACTGTTCTTTTCATGTTAAATTTGGGCTGACTCCGCACACGTTGGATAATGCACTTTCAATGCACTTTAGCAATCGTTTGAGGTGGATTTTTTGTCCCGCACACAAAAAAATCTGTTCCAAATGATCTATAAAGAGGATTGGAAGTGAATTATCCAACGTGTGCAGAATCACTCTTGACTACTTTACTTTATATATTCTGATATGTTCAGGAAGGGAATTGTTCCTATTGTACGTTTATATAATGCTGTGGTATTATAAAAAAGCCTTTGGGCTAAGGGTCAGGATATACTTTTTTAAAAGTAAAGTACACAGTATCAACTCATGGACCTTTAAATTAATCAAGTAACACATTTAACAGACACTGAACTCAACAAATGCCAGCTGCCTTGCCCCCATTTCTCATAGTGCCATGGAACCAAAAAAATGACCAGATCAACTTTTTTTTTAAAAAAAAGTTATACCGACAAATTGCCAATCTCCTTCTAGTTTGCTTTCACATCTCCAAAGGAATGTAAGACTCAATAAGAATTATGCTTCCCCACCCCCATGCTTCTGAAATCACACAACTCAGAGAAAAGGGGCATATTCTGAGTCAAATCTGACAGCACCAGACTTTAAAAAAACAAAATGGGTCTGATTCCGTCCATGCAGCTCATTGTTTGGCAAGCTCAGCCAAAGAATACTAATTGCCATTTTATCAACAACACTTCAAGGAGACACTGGAAAAATCTGGCTGTTTTATCTTTATATGAATGAAGACTAGATACAAAAACACTCCTGAACCAAGCATAGCATAACTTGATACAAACTAAGGAGGGAAAAACTAGCATGTCCTTGAATTATTAGGGAGATGATTTATAATGGAGTTAGACCACCTCTGTTAGAGCCAAGCTACAAGTGACGCCTGACACAGGTTGGACACTTGTCAGCTTCCCTCAAGTTTTGATGGGAAATGTAGGCATCCTGGTTTTACAGCTTGGCTCTCCATTACAGCTGCAAGACCAGGATGCCTACATTTCCCATCAAAACTTGAGGGAAGCTGACAAGTGTCCAACCTGTGTCAGGCGTCACTTGTAGCTTGGCTCTTAGTCTCTTGCCATGAAAACCCCACCAGAGGTCACTATGACTTTTTTTAAACTCTCCATCACCACCAAAGATGCCAGAAAAAAGAAGTTGTAGGGTCAGAGACAGTCTCAGGATTGTCTGTCTTAAAAGAGAAAATGGGAGCCATGGGAAAATGGGAAAAGGGAAAATGGGAACACTTATGTCATATATGCACAAAAATGGAAAAGTACAGTACTGCCTTCAATGAATGACTGGATTGTGAAAATGATGGAGTTAGCGGAGATGGCTAAACCTTCAGCTCTGATCAGAGATAAAATATTGTCTACTTTTATAGTAAATTGGAAACCCCTTACTGACTTTCTGCATGAGATGAGAAAAAATGATGATCTGTGGATTTGATTTCTAAGAAGATAAATCTGGGAAAACTAAATGGAGAAGGGGCATTATTAAAATTATATATAAAAATTTTCTTTGGTTTCTTTTCTTTAATATTTGTTCTCTTCTTTTTCTCTCTCTTGATTTCTTTTTCTTTTCTTTCTCTTCCCCTTTTTATTGGGATTTTAAACATCAAAATAAAAAGTATTTAAAAAAGAGAGATAAATGTCTGTCCATTTTCTCCATGCACAGAATGGAGTAAAAGCGGTCCTTCCAGTGTATCTGCTCATCATGTTGCTGAGAAGCAGGAGCATTTTTTAATTGAGGCACGCTCATGATGTAGAGCAAGTGGTTCGTTGGATGTGGGGTGGTGGTGGATCGCATTGTTTCTTTGCAGAATATCCTAAGAAAAGGACAGGGAACCTACCTATCCAAACCTAACCAATGAAAAATGCTATGTTACCCAAGCTCACTAATGTATAGAAAGGTGGTAAACAGGTAACCCAGAAACTGAGGGCAACCAGAAAAGCCAACAAACCAAGAAAAACCACCACAATAAAATCAAGAAATTAACCTCTCAGAAGGAAGATTAAATCAAACTAGACTTTAATCCGCACAGAGTCCAAAACAACAAAATAATATCTCTCAAACTACCCCACCCCAGTGACCCCCCCTTACTACCCATCTCCCCGGGGGAAAGGATGAAGGGCTAACCTCAAAATGGCTAATGTAATGGCTGCCCTTCAGAATTCTCCTCCTCTCCAAAAACGACTGTATTATTAGCCAAGAGAGCTCCCTTGAATGGTCCCAGAGCTAAGACTAGATGGGAGAAATGCTGTATCCTGGGAGGCAAGCTCTATTAAATTCCTGACAATTAATTCACAATATTAACAGATCTGG
This sequence comes from Eublepharis macularius, assembly GCF_028583425.1. Classification (NCBI taxonomy): domain Eukaryota; kingdom Metazoa; phylum Chordata; class Lepidosauria; order Squamata; family Eublepharidae; genus Eublepharis; species Eublepharis macularius. The sequence goes on along the minus strand of NC_072795.1, from coordinate 125,402,296 downwards.
GAGTCATACCCAGAAGCTTCTGGCTGCCTCGTATATAACCTACCTGATCCAATGCCAGGTAAGTCAGCTAGCTTTTTGGGCCAGCAGTATCCAACTGCACACGCCTAATTATTAACTCAAGAGGAGCCCATTACTACATTTGGCTCAGAAAAGCCTTTGTTGCCATTTTAACACTGAATTTGCCTCTTAACAGGTTATTTTTAAATTTTGTTTTTCCTCTGCCACTCTCTCCCCATCCCCTCTCCCCCCATCCCCACAGGTTACTTTGAATCTTCTCTCCATTAATCTTCTTCCTCTTCTCTCTGTACTCTTCCCCCCATTGTGCATGTTCCCCAGGCCTGCATCTTCCGTATCTCACCTTCCTCTTTTATTTCTTTACAGCTACAGCTCCTTTACGCTCTCTGCACCAACTCAAGTCTCTGCGGATCCCCATATATTTCATGCCCTCCATTTCCTTCCGTTCTAACCTTGCATGTTTCTTTCCATACCCAATTTTCCATCCATTTTTCATCTTTCTACTCATTTTCTGCTCTTTTTCTGTTCCGTCATGACAGATTTCAGTTGGATTACAGCTTTCTGAGACATCAGAATTGTATTAAGAGCGTTGAACTAAAATCTGGAAGGCCCAGGTTCAAATCCCCACTCTTGCCACGGAAGCTTGCTAGGTGAATTTGGGCCAATCGCAAAGTTGTGAGGATAAAATGGAGGAGAATGATGCAAGCTGCTTTGGGTCCCTGCTACAGAAAAAGGTGGAGGATGAATGAAATAGATAAATAATTTAAGTTAATCAAAAGATGAAGCTAATCATTCTAATGTACTGTTAAATAACATTTTAAAAATACTATCAGAGAACCAAGAGCTTTAAGGATTGCAAGAATAAAACTGCCCAATCAAAGGGTTTAGAGCAGGGGATGTGAAAACCCTACAAAAATTACAAAAATAATGTTACTTGCATTCAAATTTACCCTGTTCAAAATGCCCATTTTTCATCAAGGCAAGCCTCCCTTTTGATTGTCTCAAAGATCAGCTTGCGAGCAGTATTGTGAACAGTTTCCTATCTACACAGTTACACCATTTGGCTTGGCAACTGGGCAACTCCTGATTGTGCAAGCCCTCAGTCAACGTAACAGGTCTCTTTTAAAAGCAGTCAAATTTGATTCAATGTATTGCTTACGTAGCAGTATTCTTCCCTCTCCGTCATGGAGTCAGAAGATGAGTCCTTATCAGAGGAGGAGGACAACTTGTCCCCAAGCACCACCTTGGCAGAATCCTCCCATGGGGCGGTTCCTCAGGATCCTCCCAAAGGGATGCTGAGCCAGCACCACAGCTGACACCTGAGCCAGCAGGGTCTTCAAGCCAGGAAGCTCCAGCATGGTCCTCTGAAGGACCCCAAGAGCAGAGAAGGCAAAGGGCTGCAGCAGAGGCCTGGACCGGGTGCAAGAGTGCACACCTAGCAGCCCGAGGCCTTTCCCCTGATGAAGAAGTGTCAGGACAGACTTGAGTCGTTACAGGATCTGGGCTCCACTACTCCTCTTGAGTAGTATAGATGATTCATCTGGGAAAGAGGAACCTAAGGAGAGAACCAGTATTACATGTAGCCATTGTGGGATCAACTTGTTTGCAGTCTTGTTGGCTAGCCCACCAGTTTCCTGACCGGTTTTTTGTTCTTGGAACCTTGTTGCCCGACCCTTGGGACTGCTTTTCGGACTTGCTTTTGGATTGTGTTACCTGACTCTATACTGTAACTTTGGACTGCCTTCTGGACTACATTATCTGACTCTGGACTGTGACATGGGAACCACTGCTGTTGGAGACTCTGTAAGTTGCCGGAGCTTGTTTCCCCACCTGGGATCAGGACACTCCCTTGCAACCCTCTGTGGTTAAGAAAGCCTTGGGCAATTTCATTTCAAGTTCCTAGGCTTGGAGCTGAGCTCCTCTAAACTAAGAGAGCTCATCCAGAGTATTGAAGATGAAAGTAATGAAGGCTTTCCAGAAGAAGGCAGCTTGAAGTTCCAGAAACGAAAATAAAATTGACTGAGGCATGTATTAGTCAGAGGCATGCATGTTCAGGACATATAATCACGCACCACTCCGACCTTGACTACAGAAAGATCCTATCTAATAAAAAGACAGCCTGTTTTTCTAAGTTGGTATTTTTTCCCCTTTGGGCAGAAAATTGTTTGAGGGAGGGGACAGCTGTAATGAAGCACTTTCCAAATGATTCCAATCCAGACAGTTCGACTGCCTTTCTTATTAATGAACACAGGGTAATGCAACTATCGGCACAAAGGAAGACACCTCACATGTGTAAGTTACTTGCTGTGGAATGTAAATGTTTTATGTTCTTAAAGAACATGGAAGACAGTTGATGGGGAAGAGGCAGCAGCATACAGGGAAGAAGTGGAGGGAAAGCAGTATGAGAAAGCACAGCCAGCTTTTTGCTAGTGGGAACTAGTGGAACCCTAATAAACAATTTGCCCAGCATTTAACTGTGTGATTGCAACATGCAGACAGCCTGCAAACCAAAACGTCAGGTAACTGAGCATCTGTGGTTTAGTGAACCCTATCACAGTGTACTCACTAAACATCTGAGAGATTAAGATATTTTCTTGTTGTGCCCCGATATTCCACATTGTGGATACCAATTTGGCACAGCCCCCACACAAACAAGCGACAGATATCTGACAGGTACAACCAGAACGTACAATTTTTGTGTATATAGTCAATGCAAATTTTAATGTGTAACAAGAATTAAAGGGACCCACAAGAAAGCAATTTATATCCTTTTAAGACAACGCATGAATTAACTGGAAACATGAATACCAAAGACAACATCAAAAGACCACTTTTGTTATGTTCGAAAAAGCTGTTCCAGAAGCCGTGATTATTATGTGCTGAGAGCTACTCTGCTGTCTGAAATATCTGTGTGTACTTCCAGGGCAATTTAGAATGGATCATACATCTCTTGTGACTATGACAAAAGAAAAAAGAAGAGCACAAACCATAGAGCTTTCTGCTTATGAAAAGTAAAACCAACTGAGATAACTGGGCATTCATATATCAACACAACAGATGGCTTTTTAAATGCATGTAACTCATTCAAATATACTACTCATAGTCAGGAAGAACATTATGAGGAAGAGGAAAGGGGACTTGATAATTCTTGGCACCTTTAACCCCTGAAGACCTTAGGAAAATTCCATTGTTTTAGTGAATGCAAATCTCACTAATATAAACACAGTGTCCCCAGGAGCAGCTTTGTATTAGCAATCTATGGGGGCGGTGTGGTATGTGTGTGCGCGCGCACATGCATGCATGGTTAAATGACAGCTCACCTTACCAGAATCAAATCTTCAATTTTGGAAAGGTAATGTTTAATTACACTCTGCCAGTGTTCCAACATGCTCCTAGAGCCAGAGTGTAGAAGTTGGAGAGTTAAACTCAGATTTGGGAGACCCTGGTTCAAGTTGTCATTTATTTATTCATGTTAAATGCCACCTTTCCATATACCTACTCAAAGCCACTCACACGTGATAAAATCCTAAAGCAGTTTGAAAATGATTAAAATCCCACCCATTCATTCTGCCATGAATCTTGCTGGGTGACCTGGGAACAATCAAAGGCTACACAGCAGAGCTGTTAAGAGAATAAAAGGGGGAGAACTCTTCAATGGGAATAAAAGAAAGAGAAATGCTCTTGAGGAGTGCATCCACAGAGATTCTGAGGTGGTAGTGAAAGGGAGAAAAGACTATCCTTGCTCTTGACCAGTTGGAAGAGAAGTTATGGGGGCTGCTGAGTAGTTTTGGGAGGTGACTGATGCTCAACTGAAATCTGGTAATTTACATTTTGGCCTCTCTCTTAAATGATCAAAGATCATACAAAGCTCTTCACGGCTTTGGTCCAGCATACCTATGGGACCACCTCCCTCCCTATGTTCCTCCATGGCAGCTTCACTCATCTGAACAGGGTCTCCTGCAGGTGCCAGGCTGCAGGCAAGTGAAGTCAGCAGCAGCCCGTACAAGGGCTTTCTCTGTGGTGGCCCCTATCCTGTGGAATGACCTGCCTGAGGAAGTCAGAAGAGCCCCCGCTCCCCTGGCTTTCTGTAAACGATGCAAAACCGAACTATTCAAAAAGGCTTTTTACTCAAATGGGAGGGCTGTATTGTAGGGATGGGATCTCAGATGCTTCACTAACAAGTTAGGGATCATAGACTTCATCACTATTTTTGCCTTATATATTATCTGCTGCTTTAAATATGTACTCCTATGTACAACCATCGCTCCATGCTGTCTAATATTAGTCCTAGAATTGATTATGTTTTGGTCCAGTATTTTTTCTACTCTGTCTTGGACCCTTGCTAATGCTATGTCTTTTAAACTTGTATCTGTTTACCTTATGGTATTGTATTGAAATGTACTTGTTACTGATTGTATTAACCTCATACTGTGTAATCCGCCTTGAGTCTCAGTGAGAAAGGCGGACTATAAATGACGTAAATAAATAAATAAATAAATTTTAACTTTTATACTTAGAGAAAGAGGTTCGTGTTTACTGCTTGTCTTGCCTAGTAATCCTGAGACATTCTTATGCTAAATTACTTCATTTTTCTTTTCATTAATCTGTGGCTTTGGGTACAAGTAACACTCCCCCCCCCTTTTTTTTTACAGAACTGATGTCTTAGAGCAATCATTCTTTTTTACATAAAGCCTTAATGTGGCATATTACATTCTATGGTACAACAAAAAGGTGGAGAATCTCTTGCTTGCAACTGAATTACCACACTAATTTCAAGGGATACGGATGACCTAGAAAAAGTGCAGTTCACTCCACCTCCTTGGGTACAGTCACAGCACATTTCAGTCACCCATCTGCACCCCCTCCTTCACACAACAGAGGATTGCATTTTAACAAATATTCAAAAACTCTACATTAACCAGCAGAAACAAAACACACACTATTTTATATGGCAAAGCATTACAAGTGTGCTTTTTTATGCCAAAGAAAATGACTTAGACGGAGTAAATGGTTCCATTCCCAGAAAGACAAAAGTGGCATAGTTATACAAGCTTCCGGGAATGGCAGGTGGTAAAGTGTTCTTATTCTGAAGGTGGGGGAAATACAGAGGGAGATCTAAATGCCTCATTAAGGTTTAGTCACCAGGGATCTAGGCCAGCAAAGTAAACTCCCTACCAATCTCCCCCAGTGAAACAGAGGACCCCGAGGGGTACGTTTTACCACGGAATAAGTACGTTGATCTCTGCTCCATCTGTTCACATCAAGGCAACAGAGGCAGGCAGGATAGCCCCCAAATGCAGGCAGGTAGGGATAGCAAGTATCATCAGACCTGTTGATTCCATTAACAGCCAGAGACAAACTGAGGCTATTTAGAGGAATTAGTACCTACATCTGAAGCAGTGGCCTAGTCTGCAATGGGATGCAGGGACAGAGGGCCCTGTCCAGCATTCTGCAAAGCCTCCCAGTGTAGATGGGTCTTCCCAGGGGCCATTTCATAGAAAAATAGCTGCAGGAACTCATTAGCATGTGCCACACCCCTCACCATCACCGGAAGTATGTCATTAGCATAACTGGTTTGCATATGCCACACCCCCTGACATTACCTATCCTGGCTGTTTCGGCCCCAATCCAGGCCACAATGGGCCCAAAATGGCCGAAAATCAGGTGGGCGGGGCCGCCTGACATGTGACCTCTTTGGAGAACTACCAGGACTGCGTTCCTGTGCATTCCCCCTCAAAATGAGCCCTGGGTTTTCCAATGCCTCACAGGCAGAAGACAAGCCTCAGACTAGTAATGTGATCTATTTTTTTTTAAAGGAATTTTTCAGATTTAGGTATTTGGAAGGCCATAAATAATCAGTATTTACCAACATCTGCGTCCTCTTATATCAGTTCTGTATTTAGATTCAGGTTTCGGGGGGATTCCAAAATTAACCAGGTCCATTATTCTCTATGGGAGGCTCTTTTTTGAATCAAATTACACCAAAATTGCAGTGGACTGAGAACTGCTTGTCCACTAATGAACCTCCAAGTTTCAAGGTTGCAGGTTTCCTAGACCACATAAGAGAATCATGATGATTGGACAGAACAGTTGAGCTCCCCATAACAAGCGATGCTATTCACTTGTGCGAATGGCCTCTCTCCCTCTTCTTTTTTTGGCCTGGTAAACATGCTAAAGTATAAAAAAAACAAGCTGCTGCTACCTTTGAAATGGCAGACCTTGGATAATCTTGAATATTTCCAGGATTAATCAGGACCCACTAATACTAGTATATTGGACCGGATTTACCAAACTGCACACCCCTATCTCCAATGGCCAATTATGCTCTTGGCCATGTGAGTCAAGCTTCCATCCAGGCTTTCTGACTTGTCTGCTCCTGGGGCTCCAGGAGTGAGTGTGGAGTCCCTAATGATAGGGGAATATCATCAACAGGTTCCTTAGCAGCCTGAATCACAACCCCAGCTTCTGAAGCCATGGTCAACTGCATGTTCCCTGATGGCACTGGGAGTCAAAGGGCCTAGGAACCGCAGGGTCTTTTGACTACTGTGAGAATAGCTGCCACAGCATCCTCATACTCTGATTAGAACTCATTATGCCCAACCCTGACACTTGCAGTATATATCTGAATACAGAAGCCCAATCCACCTACCCTACTCCATGTGCATACATATTAGATATAAACACTATGAGTGTGGCATCACTATTTACTGTGTTTCTGTTCTGTGTCATCTACTATGGACTTGGCCATTTCATAGCTGAAAAAGCATTATTGAATTGAAACCGTGACACCATTACTAGCAGCCAAACACCATTTTGTCTGTAAGATACTTATGTTAGCAGTCAAACCCTCCCTCTCACTGAAAGGGCAGTTTATGAATATGGCAATCTCATAAACTCCTCCTCCTCCTGTGTTCTGAGCACAAAACATGCTGCCTGGCGAGGCAGAATGGATCCCAACCTGGCTGCAGTGGGAAAATTACTGAAACATGAGTTATGAGGCAAGGTTGGTTCGCTGCTCCACACCCCGGAGATGCACAGAGACTTAAGACCTTCAGGGTCCGATACTCTTCCCTTCCACTAGTCACAAGTCATCAATCACCTTTTTTAACCTATAGTTCTGCCCAGGTATACTCAATCAAGCCCTTCCCAATTTATTGTCTAACTTCTGGAGACAGCCATTAAGCTATTGTTTTGGGGGCAGAAGACACAATCCTGCCCCAAAGTACATTTCACAGTATAATTGGGCTACCCTACCATGTGTTCAGTGTGTGTGTGTGTATCCTGGGACCCTCAGGCCCGAGTCTCGGTCTTCTTCCTCTTTCAGGTGAAGCACGGGTTGCTCGAGCTGCTATTCTCTACAGACATTCTCTATCTCCTAGATTAGTAAATATCATCCAACCTTGAATCTCTCGCCCTCTTCCTCCCCGTTTTCTTACTTAGCCCTGTGTGTATGCTGTGCGTTTTTCCTGTGTTTGCATTTTACTGCTCCTTAATAAAAATCATTCCTGTTGAACACCCGCCTGTTTTATTAGAGAGTCCTCTAAGGGAACAATCCTCGTATACATTGGAGGAGATCCTGCTGCATCTCCTTGTATGCTAACTCCCCCAGCTCACAAGGAGACTCCCCCCTATTTGGGCAACACTTATGGCTCAAGGAAGGGCATTCAGAGGACAAAGAAACATGCCCTCTTCCAGCAGCTACATGAGAACCATTAAAACAGTTCATTTCGAGTTGGTGCAAGGACTTGACCTGCATTTTATCAAGAACAGATAAGCCGTCTGTGAAGAAGAAAATGAATGCAATTATGTTGAAATTCCACTGACAATTAAAACTGAACAGACTGTCTCATCTATGCAGCTCTGCTCCAAAGGATCACTACACCATTTAGATATAAAAGACGAAATCTGGCACAGAAGTTAAATATTTTAAAAATAGCAGAGAGTGGTCTGGGGAGTACAGCGGCCTTCTACAAGAGCTAGTGCCAATGGGCACACTCAGGTGGGCGCCTGAGGCTTGTGGCAATGTGTGTTTGCATTAGATATAGAAATCTACTTGATTGTGTGCTGTCCTAGCCAACCCAGTTCCATCTTTGCAATAAAATTTCCATTGCTACATTCCTTTGGTTAAGAGGTGGAGAAACTCAGTCTAGACTGAACTATCTTACTTCCTATTTACGCCTCCCACATGTGTTGTCCCTACACAGAGTCCAGACTTACTCCCTGCAAGCAGGTCTTAAAACTGATCCAAGCTAGATAATAGTTCTTCCTCTTTCCCCACATCCTGTATTCCATTGTAAGGCTACAAGAATTGCAGACTTGGACCTTTGCTACCATAATCTAAACAATTTATTCTCTTGTTCTCCCCGCTTCATTTTTTGTACTGAACATGCAGCTTTGACAACAGAACTCAAAAGCTTACATACTGTTGATATTTTGGTAGGTCCTAATAAAAGGTTAAATAACAGGCTTTTGTTTTTGGAATTTGTATGCAGGGCCAATACAGCTGCTAGCAAATTTTATCTGAACTGCTGGTAATTAAAATGTAACTGAATCATATTTGATTGCGGCTCCCAACCACATGCGTTTGTGAGACAAAATCACAAAGAGCCCTGCTCAAACACATAACATGCTACTGGCTTCCAGAAACCCGTGCTCTCTTATGTAACTGTTAAGAAACAGAATTCTGCACTATCATCTTAAGAGTCCTTGGTACTAAATGGGCCACTCAAGTTACCATTGTTCCTGTGCCACCAGACAGCAGATCAAAAGAAGCCTACAAAGAAGTGACTAACAGCTGAGATAATTCATTCATTCCTTTATTAAGTGCATTTTTATTCCACTCTTCCTTCATGGATCTCAGGATGGCATACCTTGTTCTCCCCCCCTCCATTTAATTCTCACAACAAAGCCTTGTGAGGTGAGTTAGATTAAGAGTGACTGGCCCGAGGTCACCCAGAGGGCTTCTTTACAGCAGAGTACCGATTTGAATCTGGGTCTCTCACAACCTAGTCTGCACCATATATACATCAGGGCAGCAGTCTTTCCTCCCCCCCCCCCCCACTTCCTTTCGATAGCCACGAGAGGTTTTAAAATTCCTGCTTTTTCGAGCGGCTGCTTTGTTTGTAATTTTACCAGAATGTAATCATTTATTCATCTCAACCTTTTATATGGCAGAGTCAATTTGAGAAAAGGTAATCATCAAGGCAGTTTGCTTTCTAAAAAACAATTATTGTCGACAAGGGGATATGTAAGGATTTTGCATCTTGTACATTATAATGACTCCATATATTGCATTTCGAAGGAACTTTAAGAGTCATTCAATCTGCTGCATCTTTAGTTTTATACCCACCAGCTGTAGTCTGGTTGGATGGCTGCAGAAAATGAGACACAGTTATTTCTCCATTTTCTGCATGACATTTTGCATTTTTCTGCTCAATGCACGAGAGTCAGTGTGGTGGAAAGTTTAATACTGGAAGACCCAAGTTCGAATTCCCCCTCTATGGACACTCAGTGGGTGACCTTGGGCCAGTTGCATATTCTCAGCCTAACCCATCTCACAAGGTTGTTGTGAGGATAAAATGGAGACTAAGAGAATGATGTATCCTGCTTTGGGTCCACAGTGGGAAGAAAAGTGGGAAAAGAAAACAACATAAATATGAAATCATTTGAAATAAGTTAGAAATGTTTAATAAGTCGATTGACTGGATCTTTTTGTTAGTAAACACGCTGTCCCTTGTTGCCTCTTAAATCAACCTTCTTTCCCTCAGAAGAAGGTAGAAATCACAGAAGATTGCTGCCGACTGCCAGGAAACATGCTCGCACTGCAGAGGCCATCAGAGGTGTCTGCTCCATTAGACTAGAGGCACGTCTCACCTAAGCCCAGAACGATTCCCTGGGAAAACCCCAATGGGATGCGGGGCATGGTCCAGGGTATCTTGGCACGCTCCTGGCATACTTTCTGTTCAGGCTGGAGATAGAGAGAGTAGGGCAGAGAGTAGGGCACTGGTCCAGTTTAAGAAATTATTCCTGCTTGAAATGGACTAAAATCACAACCACTAGAATTCAGGTAAAAACTGGTCATTCTTATACCTGTTTTTGTATGCTAGAGTTACCCTTTAACCGAAATGAGCCTGGGCACACCTACAAACAAATAACAAGAGCTGAGATTCCATATCCAAAATAAAATTCATTAATAGTGACTAAGCATTCACATTCAGAGACCAAAGTGCTACTTCAAGATTTCATCATGAAAAACAGAGTTATGTGACTATCTTGTTGCTAAATGCTGTCCTGGTGACAGATCTCTCCTAGTGACAGTGCGTGGGGCGCTGAAGAGGGCCCTCAAGTCATAGTTGCCTTATGGTGACCCCTGGCGGGGTTTTCATGGCAAGAGACTAACAGCGGTGGTTTGCCATTGCCTGCCTTTGCAGCCCTGGTCTTCACTGGAGGTCTCCCATCCAGTTACTAACCAAGGCTGACCAAACTTAGCTTCTGAGATCTGACAAGGTCAGGCTCACCTGGGCTATCCAGGTTAGGGCAATGACAGTACGTAGATAATGAAAAACATTAGAAGGAACTTCACCAAAACCCAAGGTGCACAGCCACCTTCAAGCAATCTCCTTGGCAGCATTCTTTCTGTCTGGCAGGGGCAGAATCAGTACCAAGCAGTGCCTTCAACTCCTATCTGGCTCAGGCAGTCTAAGAAGGTCAATTATATCAAACTCTTCTGGATTTTTTTTTTTACTAAAATGACCACACACACACACACCTGTGCACACATTTTAAGACACGCCAATGAAGCCCTGATGAGGAAACCATCCCATCCACTATGGTAGCAGTTCCCAAACTGCTGATGGTGATGCAGAAGTCCATATTTAGTTGGTAGTGACCCACTTGAAAACAAAAAAGAGCAATCACAAATCAGTAAAACTGCAAAAGGCTGGGACCCACTTTCCCAGGCTTCACCACACACTTTTAGGTCAGGAGGACCCACAAGTTGGGAAAAGGGCAGTAACAGGATACCCTGCTACTTGCCTCCCTCTGGGAGCAGGTGAAATCCCTCTCCTTCCACCAGTGATACCTAAATAAATGTATTCGATCCCTCTGCTAACCACGGTCAGTACTCCTGGGTTTTCAAGACTGATCCTCCTGCTTTGGTTGGTTGTTCCGATGAAGTGTATTTTATTGAAGTCTGTTTTATTTTACTTTCAGTTTTAATTCCCTGTTTGTACTGTTTTATAATTGACCCTGTATAAGGCAAGCCATTCTGAACAACTGTTGAAAAGCAGTATACAAATGACGCAAGTAATAAGGCCAAAAGGAAAAAGAATATGAAAAGAAGAGAAAGGACAGCAAGAATTAATGGGCAGCAGGAAAACTGAAGCCACTTCTCCTTGGATCAAGTTCAAAATAGTTCTCAATAAAATGTATGGAATCGAAATAGGAAGATACTAAGATGAGCAATAAAAACAGTGGTCAATCAACAAACAATAGATAAAAACAGCAATAGAAAATAAACAGGTGGGAAGCTACTTTCCTTGTGGTCTCAAGAAGCACGGTGAAGAGACATGTATAGCAGGGCGGATAAACAATTTTTTAAATTCAAGGTTTCTATAATAAGTGACTTTTAAAAAATATCCAACACTGAAAATTATGACCCTCTTATGACTTTTCTTGTAAAGAAAGAACGATGGGGAAAACATTTTAATCCATTGTCATACAGCACAATCATTCATGCATTTATATTGGGGTGGATCCTACTCGTATCCTTTCTCTCCACTGAGTAAACTTTATTCATTCATTTGTTAACATATTTATACTCACCTTTCCTTTTGGCTCAGGTCTGAAGCCTTCCTCCAACTGAAGGGGCTCTTCCATTGGAGGAAGAATAGCATAAATTGGAGAGAAGCTACCTAGAAGGCGGTCAGATCCACCTCATTATGACTCGATAGTGGGGGCCAGGGACTTGCAAGTCACCCACTGATCCACCTGGATGACCTTTTACTCCTATGTCTACCTCCTGAAGTTCTGCCCAATGACTACCACAGATACATTTTCCACACCTCTGAGGGGCTGAAAGCCAATGGTAATATGGTTGTTGTGGGTTTTCCGGGCTGTATTGCCGTGGTCTTGGCCAAGACCACGGCAATACAGCCCGGAAAACCCACAACAACCATCGTTCTCCGGCCGTGAAAGCCTTCGACAATACACCAATGGTAATATGCTTCCTATGATCACACAGGGGATGTAATCAGCTCTTTGGGGGTCTATGAGCTGAGGCCAAAAGGTGTGCAAAGGTATTACCTGGTTTAGATTGAGATGTGCAAAGATAATATTTGATTCCAATTGGGGTAGGAGGAAAGCAAGGCAATTACATGCCAAAGGAAAAGGAGCGGACTAAAGTAGAATGGTCCACTGGGGGGAAAGAAGCACCTTGTAGCGTTGATTTCAACCAGTACCTGCCTACAAAACTCATCAAGGCTGCCGGTTGTAGAAGAATCCTATTTATCTAAAATATGCAATGTATTCTGTATCATTTTCTAAAATTTAAAAAACTTATTGTACACCCTTTGAGGCTACATAAAAACTTCACTTAGTTTTAAATCAGTATGTTTTAGAACAACCAATTAGCATATACTTTTATTCAGGAAGTATCTGAATAATACATGGAAGTTTTTGATTTAATTCAATGATTTAAACAACCTTTTATTCTTGGCAATTTTGAGTACACATCCAAATCCCAAACCAATCTTGATAGCCCTTTTAATGGCAGAGATTCAGTTGGCAAAATAAAGTATTGACTTGTAGAACAAACCTATTGGAGGATAGAGAGCACTTTCACTATTTCTAAATATTTAATTTTTTGTTTATTGTTTATTTTTTGAAAAGTGCAGGAGTGCCAAAGGTGCTATACGAGTGCAATAAATATAATACAATAAAGAGAATAAATACAAAATTTGGGCCCTAATAAATAGTAATTAACATGCCATCAGAAATATCATATTACAAAACACCACTGGATATATTGAATATACCATTAAAGTCCTGACTTAATCCAGAGCGCAATATTGCCGATCCAGCTGGCGAAGGAATGTTTCAAAGTAGACTTTACAGGTGAATGACTTGTCCCAAGTTTTTTCACTGGTGTTTTTTTCTTTCTTTTACAAGTACAAAAATATATACTCCAGGAATCTTCAAGATGGCAAATCTTATGATTGCTTCGTAGTTGTTGGAGGGCGGAGTCTAACGGGCATCGCCAGCATTTATAAGCTTTATATGAGTGAGGTTTTACTGTTAGATATATATACATATATATGATTTGATCTTTTATGTATTTACCCATTTTAAGTATTTAAAAACTGTTCTTTTATCTGTATTTTACTTGGCTGGTCTTGTGACCGTAATAAACCCTTTGATTGACTGATAATTATTCCATCATCAGCACACCAACTGCGTGACGTGGACTTGTTTGGCTAAATGCTTGGTTGTTCTGCTAGTTTGTGAGCCTTTGAAAAAGTTTTATTACGAAATGAGATATAAATGCTGGTTTTATTACAAAACGGTATATAAATAGTAATATTAATTACTATTTATTATTAGGACCCAAATTTTGTATTTATTCTATTCATTGTATTATAATATTTATTGCACTCATATAGCACCTTTAACACTTCAGCATTTTTCAAAAAATAAATTAAACAATAAACAAAAAAATAATTAAATATTTAGACACAGTGAAAGTGTTCTCTATCCTCTGATAGGTTTGTTCCTTTTCCTTTAATTGCATCGGATTCCGCAGAGCATTCTGGAAACCAATTGGATCCATAAGTCTCTGCGGGCGAGCATAAATAAGCTCACCGCCTTTTTTATAAGATGTTTTAATGTTTTTATAATGTTTTTAATTTGTTGTCAAACCGCCCTGAGCCTGTCTGACGGGGAGGGCGGTCTAAAAATGTAATAAAATAAAATAAATAAATAAATTGTTCCCAGAGGAGCCCCTTTGTTTGTTTTTGGTTTGGAAGTGTAGAACAGTCAGGCACTACACCATCACACTCAGACGAAATCATTATCACACAACCTATTTCATGATGCCTGTAGATTCAATTCAATTGGCTTTGCATCTAGTTTACACTTTCATGATTCTCTTCCCCTACTGAACTTTAAAAATGTCACGGAAAAAGAAACATAGGGCAGTAATTAAAAAAAAAAAAACAAGCTCCTAAAATCGAGCAGCAGCAAATCCGAGGCTCACTAATGTCACATACCTGGCTCATTTCTTTCTGTTTTGGGCTCTTGCCAGAGAGGATTTCTCGTCAGTCTCTGGAAGCAGATGCATAGAAGTCCTCTATGGCAAGAGTCCAAAAAGGGAAAGAAATGAGCCAGATACTGAAGATGTGTGTGCACAACATGCATCCCGTTCAGCCCACACCCAGGAAATACATTATTCTAGTTCCTCTGACTACTTTACCTCATGCTCAATAAATCACAACTCGATACGTGTGATATTCACTGGCTTGGGAGAAATTCGTGGTTCTTCTGAGCATCATTCCCCCATGTAGCACCTGCCCCATGGAGCAAGACAATTGCCTGGTAGATCTTGTGGTGGCCACCTCGGGACACTGCAGGGACTGGAGGATGGATAAGCTGCAAGCTTCCCTGAGTTGTGGGCCGAAGACAGATGTAGAGGGCCCGTCATCTCTAACACCGCCCCCCACACACACACACATACACATAGCCTCCATGCTCTCATCTGAGTATCCTGGTGACTCTCAGGAGGAGAGAAAGCTGACGGCAAAGAAGAGAGAGTGCAACCACCACCACGGCAGCTACCCAGGAAGAGTAAGGTGGCCATAGCGTGGCACCTTGACAATCTCTCTCTCTCGCCTAGCTGTTGTGCCTCATGCTAAGGAGAAAGCAAGAAGGCAGACAGAGATGCCCTTCCCCTCACTCCAGATACACAAAGGGTGGCTAAGGTTCAACAGGGGTAGGGAGAGAAAATCCTATCTGCCGAGAGGTACTCTGATCATTTAAAAGGTTATAATTTCATATTTAATATTTATAGATGTAGCACACGTTATTCATTTTTATACCACCTTTCCAGGAACCTGTCGGAGGTGGCTACACACACACACACACACACACACACACACACACACACACACACATTAAAAGATATTAATTCATAACACATTAAAAAACTAAAAATATAGCATAAAAATATAGACCATAAAATTCAATGACTTGCAGTTTAAAGTAACAGTTTTCAGACTAAAATAGTGTTAGAGAGCCCATTTGGTATTGTGGTTAGGAGTGCGGGACTAATTTGGAGAACTGGGTTTGATTCCCCACTCCTCCACTTGAAGCCAGCTTGGTGACTTTGGGTCAATTACAGCTTCTAGGAGCTCTCTCAGCCCCTCCCACCTCACAGGGTGATTGTTGTTGTGGGGATAATGATAATACACTTTGTAAACTGCTCTGAGTGGGTGTTAAGTCATCCTGAAGGGCGATATATATAAATCTAATGTTGTTGCTGTTATTATTATTACTATTAAAAATGCCCTCCCCTTAATTAAAAGCAAAGGTGAACAGAAACATTTTGGCCTGGCACCTAAATTAAAGCAATGGAGGCACCTGGTGAGAGCCTCAATGGGAAGGGCATTCCATAAGCAAAGCACCACTATTGAAAACGTTCTGTATGTATTTGATGGGGCGATGCACAGGGCATACAGTGGTCATGTTGCTCTTTTGGTTGATTTATGAATGCAGCTCTCCCTGAGCCAAAAAGTATCACTGATCTAGATTCTATTCTGGTTCTTCTAGTTCTTCTACTTGTGTTCTTTGTTCCCTGCCCCATGTCCTGGGGCAAGGCAGAATAATACTTAACATTTGTTTAGTGGTTTTAATGTACAAAGCATGACATATTATTACAGTAAAGTTATTAATAATAATAGAAACATTGCCTCATCTCCAATCCATGCCACTCGTAAGTATTCTTTTGGCACCACAGCTCTCCAAAGCTTATGTATTTACCCTATGGCATTAGGAAGATGTCTTTTAAAAGCCGTCAGAACAAGCAGGGAATGGCAAGAGGCAAGCCATCTTTCATCATCAGTGGAGAAATTTATACAAGTACTTGCAAGGGCCTTCCTTTAATACCCATTTATGACCCTCATCACTGCTCCTCTTCGGAGCTACTGCTTTGCCCTTCTTCAAAAGTTTAATTTATCATACAAAGATGGTTTATACAAAGTCAGGCACTGGTAAGTACAGCACAGTATGGTTTACTCACAGTACTGTCTACTCAATAGGCTTAGACTGGAGTAACTCTGTTTAGGATTGCACTACCAGAGTGGCAGGCGTTCTCCAAAGTCTTCAGCAAGCCTGCGACTAGAAAGCTATTTTAAAAACTGGATTGTTATCTTTCCTATGACTTTTCTGGTTTTTCATACATCATTCACACGCCATACACCTGAATTATAACATTAGCCTTTCTCTAGCCCTTTGCATCTTCCCACTTCACATGAACTTGCACGTACAATCCATCCACTTGATTTTTCTTTAAACATATGTCGAGTAATTCTCATGTTACAGTCAACGCTTGCAATTTAACCCCCACATTTATGCAAGTCCCTGGTTTCATTTGTAACACTAATGCGCGTTTGGCATTAGCAGCATTATACCCACATCCATGCAGGATGTACACGCATTCATTCCAACATGTGCTGAGTCCGACCCGTGGTCTATCAAGGTCGGTAGTGTCTGCTCTGACTGGCAGAAGCTCTCCAAAGGTCTCAGGCAGAGGTCTTTCACAACACCTACTGACAGATGTTTGTAACTGAACCTGGGACCTTCTACAGGCAAAGGAGATTATTCACCACTGAGGCATGGGACCTGAACACCCCTAAAGCTGCCTTCAACTGACTCAGCCCATTGAGCTATAAAGGTCAGGATTGCTTTTTTCTGACGGGCAGTGGCTGTCTGAGGTCTTCAGTGGACATCTTTCATATTGCCTGCTGAACTGGAGAGGCCAGGGATTGAACCCAAGACTATCTATCAGATGCTCTTCTATCACCCATGGCCCTGACTCTTCAAAACTCAGCCTAGCTGTAAACACGCAGGATGGCCTTAAGCATAAAGTGGAGCTCAGGATCCATGCACTTAACAGCTCCTTGTATGGCTTGGAGTAAGTAGAACAGCAGGATTTGAGTCCAGTGGCACCTCAGAAATCAACAAGACTCAGAGTGTAGGCTTTCGAGAGTCAGAGCTCCCTTCTTCTGATACAAGGAGGAATGGAGATCAGTGAACCTTTATATCCCAGCCAAACCTTGCTGGGGTGTTACAGGCGAGGACATCAGGATGTATAGGCACAATGCAGCTTGATTAGAGCAGAAATTAGCATCTGTAGTGAGACAAGGATCCTAAGTCTCTGTTCTGCCCCCATGCGGGTCCATTGTTCTGAATTTGTGAATAAACTCCATTTCAGCAATCTCACATTGTAATCTCCCCTTTAAGTTTTTCTGAGGACAGCCACTTTTAGGCCAGCAGTGGAATGTCCTGGAGAATTAAAATGTTCTCCCACTGGTTTTTGAGTGTTGTGATTTCTAATGTCAGATCTATGTCTATTTACTCTTTTGCATAGGGGCTCTTTTGCATAGGAATATAAAGGTTCAGGGAGCTCTGACTCTGGAAAACTTACACTCTGAAAATCTTGTTGGTCTCTAAGGCACCATCGGACCCAAATCCTGCTGTTCTACTGCAGACCAACAGGCTACCCACCTAAACTATCCTTGTGGTTGTATTCACACATAATGCCAAACCATGATTTATTGTTTTCAAGAAGGAGCCTTGGATGTATAAAGCTGTGTTTCAATCCTGGTTATAGGTAAGAACCAGACCACCGTTTGTGTTTGGGATAGAACAATGATCTATTTTTTTGGCAACAAACCAGGAATTCCTCAGCTTTCGAGTTGCGCAATGTGGAGGGGGGGACACAACACAATAAGACTTGTTCTGCTAAGGACAACCCTCTCTCACCCTGCTCCACAGCAATGTTGACGGGGAAAAGGCCAGTTCTACACACATTGCCCTGAATTCCTTGATTGAAGTGTATTATTATTGTCAATATTTCACACTGATATACGAACGTATAAGCCTTCAAGGTTATGTCTGATGCCCAGAACCAGGAGTCTGTCTATCAAGCAGCCCCCCCAGCAAAGTCAAGCGTCCATGTGGCATGGCAATTAGAGTGTCAGACTAGGATCCAGGAGACCCAGGTTTGAATCCCTGTTCTGCCACCACGGAAGCTTGCTGGGTGACCCTGGCCTAACCTACCTCACAGGGCTGTTGTGAGAATAAAATGGAGGAAAGGAGAAGGAATAAGAATAAGAATAATTACATTCAGGACAACTTAACGCCCACTCAGAGCGGTTTACAAAGTATGTTATCCTCACAACAAAACACCCTGTGAGGTGGGTGGGGCTGAGAGAGTTCCTAGAAGCTGTGACTGACCCAAGGTCACCCAGCTGGCTTCAAGAGGAGGAGTGGAGAATCAAACCCGGCTCTCCAGATTAGAGCTCTTAACCACTACACCAAACTGGAAGTAAGCTGCTTTGAGTCCCCACCGGAAAGAAAAGTGGGGTGAGTATATATGAAGCAAATACATACATAAACAAACAATCCACACGTTCTGCGCCTCTCCGCCACTTCGCGCTGACTGCACCGGGCTCATGACAAAAACACCCGCAACCCCAAAGCCGAATGGCACGAAAGGGAAAGCGCCGCCTCGGACGCAGAGAAGAGCCCTCAAGCCAGGCTTGGCCGGGCGGCTGTGAAGAGCGCGGCTGGCGGGCAGCGGGGGGAGCAGAAGCGGCTCTGCCAGCGTAAGCGCGCCTGCCCTGCTGAAAGGAGGCCACAGGGACGGCGCGAGTTCATTCCCACGCCACGGACGATCCCGCCGCCTCGTCCGCCCGCCGGGCTGCGGCTGAACTCGCCCAGAAACGCCCGCAGGCGCTTCTCCTTCGCCGCCCCCTCCGCTCCCGGGCCCGGCTTGCCTGCCGCCCCCACCTGCCGCCGCCCCCCGCCCGCCCGCAGCCCACCCCCGAGCTCGCCGCCCCGGCGCCAGAGGGCGTGCTGCCGGGCGCGGGGCTCCCCGAGCGGCCTCAAAGTGGCGGGCCCGCTCGGACCCGGCTTCAGGCCGCCGCCCGCCCCGACGTCGCCTCAGGGTTTCGCTCCCACCTCGGCTGCCACCGCGCCGCTCCGCCGCCATCTTCCACACGGAGGGGAGGGAACAGCCGAGCCAGGCCCCGGGGAGGAGGAGAGGGAGGAGGAGACCACCGTCGCCCTGGTCCCGCCTTCGCTGGGCCTGGGCGCCGGGACACGAGCGAAGGGAAGGGAGGAGGAAGGCGCTGCGGCTCGGGCCTGCCGGGCTGAGGGGATGAAACTCCCTCACAGTTAAGACACAAGGGGGGGGGGGGCGTCTGACTCTCGCTGGCGGCAGTTTCGCGCTGACCGGCCCCCCGCCTCATTTCGCCCGCGAGGGCTTCTGTTTCAATGCATCCATTTTTTAATGTCAGTCCCAAACTCTGTACAAGCGAAAGCCTGTAGTCGACCTCGACTCCTGCTCTTTCTTGTCTTGTGGGCTTGGACTGTGAGAAGAGGTGGAAACTCGGTTTGCGTGGTAATCTGAAGAAGCGAGCTGTGGCTCACGAAAGCTCCTACCCTGCCACAAATTTTGTTATAGGTGCTGGACTCTCGCTCTTTTCTGCTGTTACCGACAGACCTTGATCTGTCTCCATGGAAGGCACCACATTTAGCGTACAGAATGGAAATCCGTAAGCCTTCTGAAAAGTATCTGACTAAGTGAGCTGTGTGGCTCACGAAATCTCCTACCCTGCCACAAATTTTGTTAATCTTATAGATGTTACTGGACTCTTGCTCTTTTCTGCTGCTACAGACAGACCACCCATCTTGATCTGTGTCTACGGATGGCGCCACATTTAGCGTACAGAATGGAAAGCCATAAGCCTTCTGAAAAGTATCTGACTGAGCTGTGTGGCTCACGAAATCTTCTACCCTACCACAAACTTTGTTAGTCTTACAGGTGTTACTGGACTCTTGCTCTTTTCTGCTGCTACAGACTACCCATCTTGATCTATCTCCATGGAAGGCACCACGTTTAGCATACAGAATAGAAATCCATAAGCCTTCTGAAAAGTATCTGAAGAAGTGAGCTGTGGCTCACGAAAGCTCCTACCCTACCACAAATTTTGTGAGTCTTATAGGTGTTACTGGGCTCTAGCTCTTTTCTACTGGAAACCTGAAGACAGGATGCTGGCTGGGAGATGAAAATTTTTTGGACTGCTTTTTTTGTACCAAAATCTGACATTAACAAGTGCGATTCTGTGTAGTTACTCCAGTATAAGCCCATTGATACCACTATGACACTCTGCATAGAATTGCGCAGTAAAAAAAAACCCTCTCTCGGGGTGGATTGAACCATCCTAGAAGCCTTTAGGGTGTCAAGCAGGAAGGACTCAAACTCTGCTCAGTCCAGTGGGTGGATAAGGTAGGAGCCATCCCGATATTCAGAACTAGTAAAGGAGCATGTTTGATCTTTGGGGCACATAGTTTGCGACCTGAAAGTAATCATTCAACAACAAAATAATAACTTTAAACAGAGGTTCCAGCATGAAACAGTCAAAATTAGATTTGATAAGAAGGGTCACGCACTACCTCCCTTCCGGGTTTGCACAGAAGTTTTTTATATCACTATAACTGATGACTCTTAACAAAACATGGGGCTTTCCACCCATTACAAATGTTGACTTTAGTGTAACTAGAGAATGGTCTGCATTTTCCCTTATTAGATCTGAATTTTGCATAATGACATTTCACTTTGTATTTCCAGCATTTCATGCCCTCACTGTGCCCCCCACCTCTTAAGGGCCCACTATATTGCATCTCTACTCAAAGATTTCGAGTGGAATAAAGTTTTAGTAGTCTTTAAGGTGCTCCTCTTTATTTTCCCCTGTACATAACAAGTTCTATTCAAATAAAAAAAGGACAAAGTAGGAATACTGGACTTCCAACTTATAGTCCAATGTGCTAATTTTGTTTTTTAACTTAAAGGGAGTTATAGTGAGTTCTTTTTCAGATTCCAAAATAAAATTTCCCCACTTTGCTGCAGAAAATCAATTTTATTATTTCAAGACCACAGTGTAGCAGAATGAAGTCAAATTTTGAAGAATTCAGTCTGCAGATCTGGGGTGGTAGTGAACACATTTTTGAACTTAAAAACAAACCTAGCAGAACATAAGATGGGCTAAAATCTCAGCTCCTGGGTTCATTTTTTTCCTCCTCACAGCAAGTTTTGTTTTTAAATGTGTGTAAACATTCAGAAGCACAACTCCATCTGAAGTGGTATAGCTGAGTCAACACCTCATTCTGCTATATGGATAGACCAAGCTCTACTCCCATATCACAGAAAAGGAAACACTGAACTCTGCCCAAGGTTAGACTGCCAGTCAGCAAGGGTAAGAAAAGAGCAGTTCTGGTTGGCAACCCCTGTACTTAAAGAATGCCCGACCCCTGAAGATTTGCCTAAGTTGACAGCACCTTCTGGTTTATTACGTTAGTGAAGTTTAGGAAAATCAAATAGATGCACGCATAGAAAAAGAGCTGGAGGAACTCATTAGCATAACTCCCTAGCATAACTCATTAGCATGTGCCACGCCCCTTGCCATCACCGGAAATGTGTCTAGCATAACTGATTTGCATATGCCACATTCCCTGACATCACCTATCCTGGCTGTTTTGGACCCAATCCTGGCCATTCAGGGCTGAAATTGGGCCCAAAATTGCAAAAAGGGGCTGAAAATGGCCAAAAGGGGGCCCAAAATGGTCAGGATCGGGCCACTGCTGAGCGAGAGAGTGATCCACCACCTGTCAGAGGACTGATCCAGGCCATTTCGGCCCCAATCCAAGCTGAAATGGGCCCAAAATGGCCGAGAGTCAGGTGGGCAGGGCCACCTGATATGTGGCCTCTTTGGGGAACTGCGTTCCTGTGCGTTCCCCATCGAAATGAGCCCTGGATGTACGTGACAATTTATTCTGATTTTTGTTTTATTACACCTTAAACGTATAATAATGGATCATATAATAATGGATCAGTATTATGCTATAAATTAATGGTTTGAATAAATGCAGATCCAGTTGTAAAAAGATGGTTGATCTGATTATTGAACTAGAACTTAGTAGATTTTCTCAAACTAGCTTTTTAAATTACTGAAACCACTAACCTAAACATGATTGCTAGCATGTGCCAATCTGATTTTCCACTTGATTTAGACTTGGATAGATTAAAGTTCTCTTTTTTGCATGGCTGAGAATCTCCATAAAAGAATATTCAGCGTAGCAGAAGCTGGAGGATCTCCTCTTCAGGGATAAATAGTTCCCTTTGCCTTGACAGTGCTGCAGTGTGCCAGCATCATGTTCTGTGTGGACTAGAAATAGCTCGCTGTGGCTTTCAATGTGTCCTTTAGCACAAGAGTCTGGCCACAAGAATACCAGGCTTAGGAAAAGCTTTTGTAAAGACTACTGAGGTGAGGTCATGATTGCATATTGGGCGCTGACAATACCACAGCTGTGAATTATAGTGTTCAACAAAACACCATTTCCCCTAGAACACTCTGTCTTCCAATCAGAAGAGCTGGAGAAAGGCAAATTAGAAAGCAGGGGAAAATTCAAGGGGAGGAAAATGACAGTAACCGTTTCCTCTAGTGAGCAGCGGTACCTTGGATGCTAAGTGGATTCACTGTGGCAGCCGTTGGCAGCAGCCTTCTCCACTATACTAAAGACTCATCCCATAACAATAAAAAATGAGCATCTCAAGGACTGAGACAAGACGGCAACACACACAGGGTGCTGCCAGACGGACGCAAAGGAGAAGGACGGAGGAACAAGTTCATGTAGAGAAGGGGGTAGATGCAGGGGGCAGACTCCTGCTCCAATACTTCCCCCCCTGAAGCTACCTCCTCAACCCAAGTAAGACAGGACTTCCTTCTGGTTTGTAAGGGAGGAAAACCCCAGAAAGGATGGGATTGCAAAGGGAAGCCATGGGCAACTGATGGATTAGCACCCCTTGCTCCCACCTGCGGCTTCTAACTTGACTGATACTTGTAAATCCATAACCATGTAATACATACTGTAACTATGTCTAGTTAGATCTGATGTTCATCAGACTGTAACTATTGGTATGCATCCAGATAGGGCCTGGAGTTCTCCTGGAATTATAACGTCTCCAAGCTAAGAGATCAGTTCCCTTGGAGAAAATGGCAGCTTCAGAGGGAAGATTCAATGGTATATCATCAAGTTTAGAGACAACTTAAGTCCTAGAGTGACATTAAATCCCCACAGAGCAGGGGATCTGGAGATTGTTCTGGGGTGCAGCTTTCCCCTCTTTCTGCTTGTGCATTTGTCCTGAGGGCATCCCCCTCTGGATCAGTTAGCACAAGAACTGCCCTTTGGAGCAGGAACCACTGTAGGTCCACTTGATGATAATATTCAATTTATATACTGTCCTTTAGGACAACTGAACGCCCACTCAGAGCAGTTTACGAAGTGTGTTGTTATTATCCCCGTAACAATCACCATGTGAGGTGGGTGAGGCTGGGAAAGCTCTTGAGAGCTGTGACAGACCCAAGGCCAACCAGTTGGCTTCAAGTGGAGGAGTGGGGAATCAAACCCAGTTCTCCAGATTAGTCCCGCCACTCTTAACCACTACACCAAACTGGAGGACAGAGTCCCGTGAACAAGTAGTTGTATGATATGTGCTGCCCTAAACTTTGTTTTGGGGTGCAGAACTTTTCAATTTATCTCAATATTTGTGTTCGGATTTGCAAATAAGGAACTGCAAATAACGAACTGGGAACCTCGATTGTTAAGTTTTTGTGTTCACATTTGTGTTTATTTTTGTCTGGCAATCTTTTAATAAAAGTACCTTCTGAAAAAAAAATTAATAACAAGAAAACTTGTATGGAGAAGAGGGGAACTCACCCAGGCTTCCCTTTCCCTATACATAGTTTGAATCAGAACCATCACGTAAATTCATTCGGGCTGTGAACCCCTTTGCTTTAAGCATTTCTTGCTACCATTTTTTGTTCCATTAAAACAAACAAAAGTCAAACCTGACCTGTGCCGAATACTGAGGTTCTCTGATTACAAAGTTGCCATGGAAACCATCTTTTGTCATTTCTGCTACTCATTGGCCGCCTGGACTTGCACAAACCTCTATTTGGCATATTTACCTGTTTGGTGTATTTCCCTCTTTATGACATGACCTGTACTTCTGCCCCCCCCCCCCAATACATTCTGTTGTAGCTCTCTGAAGGGATTTTGATCTCCATAGAATTAATTCTTCCTTTCCTCCACCCTTCATACCTTCACACCAATCTTGGGCTTTCTAGTCTCATTGCTCAGAAACAAGAGTACCATTTGAAGTTTCAATAGTCTAGGGGAATACAACATTTACAGCAAGTTTCAATGGCCTGGTTTATATTTAGATATATTCCAGATCACATTGCTAAAAGAGCAGTGTATTTTAAGATCACTTCTTACGGTTACCAACACAATAAACAGAACTATAAACAAGCCTGTAGAATAATCACATGGCCTTATTTACACAGGGTAGGGAAATTACAACTTCCCTCCTACATTATATTACTTCCCTGCTCAAAAAATCACAGGTTGGTTCCCCCCCAAAATTTAAAATGCTGATATGATTTTGGTAGTGGTGGATAGTGCCATCAAGTCACAGCTGACTAATGGCAACCTCTGCTGGTGTTTTCAAGGCAAGATACTAACAGAGGGGGTTTGCCATTGCCTGCCTTTGCATAATGACCTTGGTTGTCTTCAGAGCTCTCTCATCCAGGGCTTTTTTTCTGGGAAAAGAGGTGGTGGAATTCAGTGGTGGAACTCAGGACTGCACAATGACTCACTTGGGGTCAGCTGGAACAAGAGAGGAGTTTTTTAAAGTTTAAATCGCCCTTGGCGAAAATGGTCACATGGCTGGTGGTCCCGCCCCCTGATCTCCAGACAGAGGAAAGTTTAGATTCTAAACTCCCCTCTGTCTGGAGATCAGGGGACAGGGCCACCGGCCATGTGACCATTTTCAAGAGGTGCCGGAACTCCGTTCCACCACGTTCCCGCTGATAAAAAGCCCTGCTCTCATCCAATTACTGTCCAAGACAGACGGCGCTTAGCTTCCAACATCTGATAAGATTGGGCTTGCCTGGGCTATTTTAGAATGCTAGATTTCTAAACTGTGAGGCTTCAGCAAGTTAATTATTATTATTATTTTAATCTCAGGTTTATTTTAAAATATAGTAAAGTAGGTCAATCACAATCCTTCTTAGACTGTATCACACCCATTGTACCCCACTGTTTTTTAAATTCAAGATATTTTAGAGGGGAGAGCAAGATGAAGGAGAAAGATGTACAATAAAAAAATATGTGCATTTCATGTTGTAGATGGGGATTAAAGAATAGTCCCGGCTTTGAAAAGGTCTAACACTGGACTTGATGAATGTCACTTCTAGCTAGATACCTCCTTGCGTCTTTCCCTTGATCTTAGTACTTTGCGGTTGCTGAACGGCAGTCGTTGAACAACGGAGACCTAGAAATACCACAAGAACTTCTGAAAAGCAGTAATAGAAATATCTGGAATTTGAACCCAATGCTTCTTGGCCATCCACTTATTTTAAAAAGTAAGAAGACTTGTCAGTCTAATCTGTATCTCAAAGAAAAGAAATAGTAATTAGGGTTGGCAGCTACAGCTTGAGGATTTCCTGGAGTTTTGGAGATGCTGCCTGGGGATAGTGGGATTTGGAAGGGCAAAAAACCCTCAGTGTTTTTGAGATTTTTTGATGAAGTCTCCTTGGTATTTTGAGTCTCCCATTCTGGGGGTAGGGCACCTGAGAGTCACTGAGAGATCTCTGTCTTTTGGTGCGACACCTCTGAAGATGCCAGCCACAGCTGCTGGCGAAACATCAGGAACTACAATGCCAAGACCACGGCGATACAGCCCGGAAAACCCACAACAACCATGGTTCTCCGGCCGTGAAAGCCTTCGACAATACATCAAATTAAGGTTCATGACTGAGGAGTTTGTGGAAACAAACAAAACGTGGGACAAGTTATGCCAACCATTTTGTATCTGCAGAAGAGGAAATGTTACTGGTTTTTGTGTGTAAGTTGTACATGTGTGGGGGTGGGGAGAAGGGATGCATTCTTGATTTTTTTTCTTTTGACTTTTTGAGGAAGTAAACAAAACATTGGGATTTTTCTTCCATATACTTTTGAATAAAATAAAATGCAGTATGTTAAAAACTAGACACTGGGATACAACATATTTATTGCTACGAATTGAGATCTCAGCTGGGAAGTTCCATGGGTCAAATTGGTCAGTGCTTCTGTACAGACTTTTGACTGCAACAGGGAATCTCTCTTCACAAGATATCTGACACGTGTTCTTCCAATGTCGGGAGATGCAATGTTAGCTGGGAAGTCTCTTTCTAGATCAGTTGTGCACTGGTCCAGTAACAGTAGCACAGACTCAACGCAGTGTAAATTGATGTGATGAATGGGATGAGAAATCTAATAAGCAATGCACTAGGACTAGGATAACAGAAATCTGAAACGAGTGTAGAATATTAGGCACAATTCAGAGTGCAGAGTGAAGAAAAATGGCATTCGATCAGTAGAAAATAATGCAGTGATGCCAGGACCATACAGCAAACATATATCCTATACAGAGAATAGTCCACAGTCCCTTTCCCTTTATAAGTGCCTTTCTGAACTATTCTTAGCCTATTATTAGCCTATTATCTTTATAGAAAAATAGTAGAATCCAGTAGCACCTTTAAGACTAACCAACTTTACTGTAGCATAAGCTTTTGAGAACCACAGCTCTCTTCGTCACATGCAACTTTATTGTAGCATAAGCTTTTGAGAACCACAGCTCTCTTCGTAAGATGCAATTTTACTTTGCAAAGTTTACAGAACGACAATCACGAGAGCCTTCTTGAATCATTGTTTTCAGGAAACGCATTTGAATGTCAAGTAGAGGTGGGGAAGAATGAAGTTTTAGAAATGTGGCAGTTCTAAAAGTAAGAAGTCACAGGAACATTTCTCAGAGTTCTTAACCTGTTTGTTTTAAAAAAAGAATACGAAAGATAATTAGAAACAGCCTGTTCCGGTTACCAAGGGAACACTGATCATTAAAAGGAACTAGATAAGAAAAAGCATCATCCAAACTATAGTATGTCTGACCCTAACTTTTATTCCAGCTATATTGTTGGAAAGGACTATAAAAAGTCAAAATGTTGATTTCTTAGCAAGGGCTGTTCTATCAATCTGGCTTCTGCTAAAGGATGCCATCCCCTCCCCTCCCCACCCCCGGATGTGAAGAAGAATGAAGATCAAGCGAACATTTTATATGTGGATCTTCAAAGACTTTTTGCCAAAGGCACTCAACTAAAGGCTCAGAAGTAAACTTGGGCATTGCCAGCGGCATAAGACTCATCTTCTCTTTGTTTCTCTAAATTATATTTTTCTGTTTATTTTTAAAGAGACTTACAAATAAACAGAAAAATATTGTTATACCCCAGGGATAAAAATAAATAAATACATATACTAATACAGGGGTTATTTCGTAGAAAAAGAGCTGGAGGGACTCATTAGCATAACTCATTAGCATATGCCACGCTTTTTGCCATCACCAGAAGTGTCTCATTAGTATAACTGATTTGCATATGCCACACCCCCTGACATCACCTATTCTGGCTGTTTTGGATCCAATCCCGGCCATTCAGGGCCGAAATTGGGCCCAAAATGGCAAAAAGGGGCTGAAAATGGCTGAAATGGGGCCCAAAATGGTCAGGATCGGGCTGCTGAAGAGCGGGAGAGTGATCCATCACCTGTCAGAGGCCCGATCCGGGCCTTTTCGGCCCCAATCCAGGCCGAAATGGGCCCAAAATGGCTGATAAGTCAGGTGGGCGGGGCCACCTGACATGTGACCTCTTTGGGGAACTGCCCGAACTGCATTCCTGCACGTTCCCCCTTGAAATGAGCCCTGCACTAGTACATTAATATCACACTCTCAAAGTCTCTTTTACTGTTTCAGAAATCAAATTTAAGGCACGTGGGTGCTTAATGCTAAAGCCCTTCGTGGCCTGTGGCCCCCACATTGGTAGGATCACCTCTCTCCCACTATGAACCTGTGCAGCAATTACATTCCTGACAAGAAGATCCCCCACCAGTCCCCCTGCACTTGAATCGTGTTAGAATCCAACTTCAGGCTGTGGCTGCACTGCTACACTGTGGAATAGCCTCTTGGAAGGGGTGAGGCGCACATCTCCCAACAGGGTCTTCCTGCAAGACTGTAGGACAGAACTATTTAGAAGAGTTTACGGGGTAGCTTGAACATGTTTCAGTTTGTTTTAGCTATCTGTTTTATAGTGCAATCCTAAACAGCCATTCTACATCCTCTGAAGTCAATGGGCTTAGAATGGTGTTGTCATGTTCGAGCCCTATCCATGCCAGTTTTAATTCTGTTCTGCTGAATTTTGCTATATCTCAATGCCACTTTGCTAGTGTCATATTTATTTACTTCTCAGGCTTTCACAGGTGTTTATCTGTTGGACTGTTAACAGCTTCCAGGGTTTATGACCTTGTGCTCATTCTCAGACAGTGCTATGTCTTGCTTCCTAGTAACTCAACATATCACAAATATGTGAAATGTTCTCACACCAGGAGAGTGCCAAAGTATTGTTTATGGTTGGGAGGGGGGAAAGGAGTAAACTAGAATGTTAAAAGAGAAGTTTCTCTCACATGATGTCATTTCTATCAACTTCTGCTCTTGCTGCGTAGATGTCTACCTTGCTTCTAAGTAGTCCTATGGGACCTGTATATGGAAATGATCTGATTTCTGAATAAAAGCCATTTGACCAAGCACTTGTGTCTTGCTGCAAATGGGTCAGAGATCTGTCTGCTGTATCCTGTCATCCATAGCCTGACAGGTGTCACTCTGCCTAGGATTCTGCTGTTAATGGTTTGCTTTAATGTGTTAGAAATAAATTAGTATATGATTACTGTTGTTGCCTATCTTAGGTCTAACGCCTGACGGCGCTGGGAGAAAAAGGATATATAATGAAAGATACAAATGTTATCTATCTAAACAGCACCACAAAGAGAGAAGCAAATGGCAGTGTACGTGAAATGTTTGTCCAAGGTATGGAAATACTCTCTGGAGCTGGACTGAATAAACAAAAAGTTATGTTTATAACAATCCCAGGTTATTCAGGGAGGCAGAACACTAGTCAAATGGCAACGGCTTCCAAAAGGATCTTTCTGCGGTCCGTTTCGTAGAGTGACATGGAGTTCTAATATTATGGGAAAGACTTCTCTCTGGTCACTTCCTCTGTGCCCTATGTAATTTTCTGTATCACACTCCTTAAAAAAAAAGAAAAAGCCCCTTGCTTCACAGGACAGATGCTCCAGCCATGTGAACAGTCTGAATGCCCTTTTCTGTACCTTTCCCCAGCTCCTCCACATCCTGTTTGAGATGCAGTGACCAGAACGGTACACAGTATTCCAAATGAGACGGCACCAGGGACTGGCATAAGGACATTTCTACACTGGCAGTTAATTTTTTTTTTAAATCACCGCCTGCACCTACGATCCCATAAAATCGTTTACATCCAACAGTATTATACACGACAGTCTAAGACATAATGAAAAATTCATGTTATTCATTTTTAATATGTATTCCATCAAAACCAGCAATTCAATAGAGGACTAGATTTTGAAAAATCAGCTTTTCCCTGATGGTGAAAGGGGAATTTCCAAACATAGATCTGAATTGTACTTCTTTTTTTTTTACTTCCCCCTCCTTGTTGCTTTGTTAAGCCTCTCCGTTGAGAATGTGCCAAAAAGTGTCTCATTAAATCTTTAGTGTCGGATCTTACATTCTAAACAGGAATAATTGTAAAATTACCCAAATTGAGAAGCCTTGGGGCACAGCAGTATTTAATTCTGGTAACATTACTGATGCATACGCTTCGACGTCATGGACTTTATTGATTTATCAGCCTTTCATATGGTCTGTTGGGTCTTTCATACAAAAAGGCTCATAACAATCTCTTTTGTGTAACACAAGACTGTAGAAAAGATCTGTGAGCATGAATCCCCGGTTCCTTTCTCCACATTTATTTTCTTAAACCTAAAGCATGTTTATTTTATATATATACACGCGCGTGCGCGCGCATGCGCGCGCGCACACACACACAGGGCTTTTTTTCAGCAGGAAGGTGGTGAAATGGAGTTCCAGCAACTCTTGAAAATGTTCACATGGCTGGTGGCCCCGCCCCCTGATCTCCAGACAGAGGGAGTTTAGATTGCCCTCCATGGCGGGCAATCTCAACTCCCCTCTGTCTGGAGATCAGGGGGTGGGGCCACCAGCCATGTGACCATTTTCTCCGAGGGCAACCCACTGAGTTCCGCCACCTCTTTCCCCAGAAAAAAGCCCTGGAGAGAGAGAGAGAGAGAGAGAGAGAGAGAGAGAGAGAGAGAGAGGATAGTCTTGAAAACTTCTACAAAAATGATAAAAACAAATCATTACAAACCTGGCTTGGCCCAAATTGCTTCAATTAGCAGGTTCAGACCCCATTAAAAGAAATTCTATGTATTACTCAACATTACAGATCAATATAGTTAATTATTTAGGGGTTTTTTGGGGGGGGCTTTTTCATAATAATGTATTTTGTTTTTAGCCTTAAACTTTGGAAATTGTTCCTAGGCATCCTCAGATACTTATTGGGAGGCCCTCAATGAAAAGGTCATGGGGTCTAATGTCCCTGAAAGACAGACGTTCACCATTCCTGCCTCTCCTCCCCGTGCCCCTACAATGCACAGCCAATGGGATCATTTTATGCACATCTACTTGCAGTTTGCCTGAAGGGACAGCAAAGCTGGAGACAAGCTGATCGCTGACGACGCAATTTAAAATTCATGTAGGGGTTAGGTGGTGGAGAAATCAATGTGAAACAGGATTCCCTGAGGGCTGAAATTTAAAAAATATTCACCTCAGTCACTGCTATCCATCACCAAAGATTTCTTGCTCTCTGAAAAACTCGTGGGAACTCTGTTGCCATGAAGAAGTATCTTCCTAATGACAGTTTCCTGCACACCAGGTGACCAAAACGGTGTTGAGAAAGGTGCTCCTTATGAGGAAGGGCCTCATGACCAGGAGCACAAGAACAACTACAAAGCCTTTTTTATAACTGAGGTACAAATCCTCTATTATACTACTTTCCTTGCAAATTAAGCCTTTTCTGAAAATGCTACCAAGCTTTTGGAGTAGCAGTATATACAAGCCTTAGTTGCCGCCTGTACGTCAGTCCATCTTGTAACTCCCAGGAGCAGTGAGGATTAGGCCCAGGGGACTCAATATTCCCATTGACACGCAGAAAGAGGGAAGGAATGAGCTGATAAATAGGTCACGGCTGCCACACCTCCTCCTGCTTGACTACTGGCTCTCCGAGTAAGCAAACAGATGACAGGTGGAAAGAGGAGCCTCCTCCCAGAACCACTTGAGAGCTTCCTGGTTTTCTATAGGAGTGTGTTGGGCCAAGGAAGGTGGGACTACACGACAATCTTTACCTGACCCTGCTTGCTCCCCTTTAAAAAAAGCACTCCCCTAAGTTGTTTCTTTCCCTCAAGCTGAAAGCCAGTGTGGCATAGTGGTTAGACTGCCAGACTAGGATCTGGGAGGCCCAGATTTGAATCCTCACTCTGTCATGGAAGCTTGCTGGGTGACCTTGGGCAAGTAACACTCTCTCAGGCTAACCTGCCTCAAAGGGTTATTGTGAGGATAAAATAGAGGGAAGGAGAATGATGTGAGCCGTGGGGGAGGAAGTAAATAAATATTTGTAAGGGTAAAGACCACCCCCCTCGCTTTGTTCAAACATCTTATATAGCTGTTTTTTTGCCAATTTTTTGTGTGCCTTCATTACAAACATTTATGCATAATGTCTAATTTGTACCTTTAGCAGACAGACCCATAATGATTAGACTGGCATAAAAGCAGAAGGGAAGGATATGGAATCCACACATTTAAGCTCATGGCCAGGCAGCCGTAAGTTAAACTTCTGATCTGTTTTACCACGTCCTGTAATTTTATGATGTATTATTTCTCATAAGATATTCTACTTCTTTTCAACCAAGAACAGAGAGATGAGAGAAAGCAAAGCATGTGTCTGAATAGCAAGCAAACGCAGTTCTTACAGGAACTCAGACAAATATAAGAACACCATGGGTTTTTTTGCACGATTTAAAGGTTATTTTATTAAATATTTTCAGTTCAAGGTTTCATTATAACAAAGCTATGAAGGTTCTACCAACATTCAGGAAAAAAGCCTAACAATTTCAACTGTTTCTCTATCATGCAAAATTTTTTGCATCAAACATCTTTCATTTCCTGTTTAAAACATGGTATTATATTATATAGATGCTTACGTTAACCCCATAAGAGAACATTAAGAATGCTAAAGGTCTATAGCTGTGTTTGATAAAGGCCATACCAAGCTAAGGTTCTCATTAAATTAGAACATGTCATAAAGACTGTGCAAAAACAAAGACAAAAAAAAATCCAACTCAAACTCCATCCCCCAAATTGTTATGAAAGATGCAGATACTTAATACAGAGGGTTTATTATTAATCATCTTCAGATAAAGAGACAAGGAAAGATCAGACCTAAAAGCATGCAGAATTTGTCTTTTTTTTTTTTAAAGCTGCATAACTAATTTCCTGTTCCCCACTTCGTGGCTTTATTGTTAAAAAACCTGAATAAAATTTATCAAGGCTTTTCTTTTTCACCTCACTCATTAGCTTAGTGCTGTCTAAGTATGTCCTGTATGCAAAAGTTGAGAGTGCGTCCCTCCTTTCGATACCACCCTCTTTCCTCTTCCTCCTCTCAAGCAATCAACGCTGAAGGTGGACGGAGGCAGGAGGAGGATTTGCGCCCTTCTCCTGTACGGTGTTAAGTGCGGTGGGGCGGAGCCGGCAGTCTCTCTCTTCAGCAGGAGAAGAAGCCAGGGTGCCTGGTGCACACAGCAGGAGACTCATCCTTTCCCCTTCTGCGGTCCTTCCAAGTCACAGTTCTCTTTATTGCCCTCAGCTCCTTTTCCAAAGACGCCTTGCTTGCTGTCTGGCTCAGTCCTATCTGGGCAGCAAGGGAGCTCCATTCCCCAGATCTATTTGCTAGACATGCAGAAAGCTTTTGGGTGCCCCACGTAGACAGTGTGCAGAGCGCGCCATGGTGTTAAAACCTGAACTCAAAAAAGTTTACTAGGAAAGCTTCTATTCCCCATTCCTACTACTTGGAAATGGGGTTAATCAACAGCCAAGACACACAATCGTTAAACATTTCCCGTGTTGGGAATAAAGGATACAGATCGCACACCTTGGGAGCAAGGGAGAGAAAGAGGGGCCACGCACAATTGCAGCCCCTCAATGGGTTATGTTTCCCTTTCCCTTCAGTGCAGAAGGGTTCTTCTTTAGCAGAGAAACCTGAAGCAGAAACTGGAGAGCCTCATGCCTGGAGGCAAGCTGAGGTTCTGACTCAATCAATTATTGAAAAGCCCCAACCAGTTGAATGGGTATTTTTTTTAAAAAAAAAATCAACATACTCAATGGAACAACAGGAAACAAAGCAACAATGTTAGATGGACCAGGCAAGTGGAAAAAGCATTTGCCGTAAGTTGCTGGCTCCCCTGGCGTGTTCGTCAGAGAACAGGCCAAACCGGAACACCAACAAGCCCCACAGTAAGAGGGGTGCATATATATATAGATTTCTGTATAAAACACAAACTAAGTTACACACCTTACAGGAAGCAAACACATACGTGTGCAAATCTTCAGGGCAGAATGCAACACTAAGATTTTTTTCTCCACTGTTTCCTAAGGAACACACATTTCGCAGCACTCGGGATCCCATCTATTCTAGATAGAAGGGGGGAAAAAAACCAAACTCCCAAGAGAAGCAATTCACATACTCTTGCCCTAGTAGTTTTGCTCTTAAACTTTTTCCTTATCGACTGACTTCACACCTCCAAGGAGTGGCTGTTTCTAAAAATCAGTGCACCTCTGAAGAGCAAGCTCCTATGCTATTTAAAACCAGCACAAACTTGTTCCTTAAAACATTCTTGTTCATTTTTACGCAGTCCGTCAGTGGGAGCTGGCGGCTGATTGCTGCGGGGTCTCCGCTGCTCAAGTCAGTCTGCTGGATGGCAGAGGGGGGAGAAATGTCCTCCTTCCACCTTGCCCCCCCTTTTCTCCATGCTGGCCCCAGGACCCCCTCACCAGCCACACATCACTGCTTAAAAGTTGCAGCGTAGCCTGAGGCAAGGTTAGAACCCACCATGCCTTCCCAGAGCACAGCCCTCTGCTGCCTGCTCTCCCCCTGCTTTGCTCCGATTCTGGAAAACGCTCCAAGCTGCTGCCCCAACCTCAGCCCTGGAGAGGAGGCAGTGGACACTCCATCTTGGATGATGACCTCTTTCTCTATACAAACAATATGGATTTCTCTCAAGATTTAAAAGACACCTTCATACAGCAGAAACAGACACGATGGATCCATGGAAAAACAACAGAAAGGCGGCAGTGCCCGGAGCATCAGATTCATGCAGGGTTTCGTGCATTTGGCTGCTGCCGGTTTTGTAATTCTTTTTTTTTGTTTTGTTTTTTAAACGTCAAAACGGACATGACCGTCGCTGTAATTCAGGCACTCCAGAGCTGCTTGCTGAGAAGATATTGCCCTCCCGCTGAGTATCTCCGAAAGCTGCTGCAGTTAGAGAGGAAAGAGAGATTTGGAGGGCGGGAGAGACAGAAGGAGAAAGGCAGCTGGGTTAATGAAACACTTTCGATGAAGAACTCCTGGGGACTGGAAGTACACCCCTGGATTTTAGCTGGGGGAGCTACTGAGACAGAAGTGCTATATTTACCCAGTGAGAGGCACAACACTTTGAAGAAGTCCCCCCGCCGCCCGCCCATTTATTTTCTATTAATTTAGCAAAGCCTCTTCTTCTGTGAGAGAGAGCAACTCTTCAGGACCAGCTACTTCCCTAGGACTATACCCGATCACCACGGCCATCTTCACGAGCCATTCTTTGGGTGCCCTTGCCTTCTGAGGCTAGACAGGTGGGGACCCAAGAAAGGGCCTTCTTAGTTATGGCACCAAAATGATGGAAATCCTGCCCCAAGGAGCTCTGTCTGTCCCTTGCTGTCTCATGGTCTTCCGCCAGTGGGTGATGTTTTTGATTGTTCACTGCCTGAGGGACCCTACCCTGGTTGGAAAGGCAGCATAGAAATGTTTTAAACAAACACATTCTTCACACAAGGATGAGGAAAGCCTGGAATAAACACCAGAGCAAAGTCTCACTGGCGGCTTTCGGGCAATGAGGACTTGTGGGATTTAGATAGGAGGGCTGGGAAAGGCTTCAGGGAAAGGAAGGCTTCAGCTAAAGGGCATCCATAGCCTTAGCCAATAATTTTTAGAAGGGCTCAGCCAGCCAGCCAGGGCCAGGCAACCTTCTAGTCACCTGCTCCCCTCCCTCTATTTTGTCGTGGACTCATGGGCATCTATAAGGGAAAGCAAGCAGGGTCTCAAGCTGAGTCAAAGGAACTCCTTACAGGGTTTGACTGTTTTTGAGAATCAGGCTGGACAAATCCCTCCAGGGATAGGGAATGAGTAGCCCTTTGGAGACAAAACTCCCCCTTCCTGGGGTACAGAACAACCATCTGTGCTCTAGATCTGGGAGGGGACAAGGCCTGCTTGATCCGAGGCACTGCTGCAAGTCCTGGACGGGCTCCAAGAATTGCTCCAGAAGTAGGCCCTACCCACACTGGTGAGGCAGAGAACAGGTCCTCTGTCTCCTCACCGGGGATCTCGGCCTCCGGGTGACCACCAAACTTGGGCGTGGTGCTTCTCAGACCTTTTGCTCCAGCCACAAGAGCAGGAAAAGGAGAACTGGTGAATGGCATCTGTTACTCTTAGGAGCAAAGCACTTGTCCCAGGCACCAGCTCTCTCTGGTGGGGCAGAGCTACACGGGTAGGCTGTAGCCTCGATCTTATGAAAACAGCAATAGAGCTGGCTATAAGCCAGTGAATGAAGGCAAACAGGCTCAACCTACTTGCTCTGTGGCTTCCTACCCCAAAATTGCTATCTGGCTCAACCTACTGAGCCATAAACGACAAAATCTCCCAATTTCCAGTGGGACACTATCTTCCACAGACTCTCCTGCCTCATGTTTCTGAACTGGCTGTTTTCAGTTTGATCACAACAAACATTTGATTTAATGAGCAGGAGTTAATCCAGGCCATACGCCTTCTCTTGTTAGGCGCTGGATTGGTTTGTGTGCCTGACATCTCTCCTGACCCATCTTCCCCCATCCTAACTACAAACTGTCTTGTGATAGCTCAGTCAACCAGTTCACAAATACTTTCTTTTAGGCCTCTGAAGCCAGACATACCCATGTTTCAGCTTCACTGGAGCGGAGCTGCAGGGGCCCCAGAACAGTGGTAGTGGACGTTCAGCCACTTGCCGTCACGGCGGTGCCAGACACGGGTCTCTTCAGATTGCGTGGTGCGAGGCCGGCCTTGGCCGTCGATATACTGCGTCAGGCGGATGTAGGCAATACAGGCTGCGTCGTCACCAATAACGTGAACATGGGGGTTCAAGATGGTGGTGTGGATTGGTTTGCTGTTCTTGGACAATACTGGGGAGACATGTAACTCCATCAGGATTCTGTCTCCTAACTGAAATACAGCTTTTCACCACTACGGATGTGTCCACCTCCCATGATAACATCCACTCCCCTTCTCATTCCAGCCCCTCAAAATCCGATGGAATACTTTAACTCTCTTGTCCCTAGTCATCTCTGTGCTCTTGTCTTTCAAAATTATTAAGCAAACTAACTCAGAAGCTTTCTCCCTGACAAAACCAGTAAAACTGCCATTTCTAGTCCATTCTCCTACGGAACAAAAAATTCTTTAGAACGCAACAGTGGTTTTAATACAGAGCATTGCTTCCCTGTTTCCTCTGAGGCCTAGTGACCTCTGAGGCCTAGCGACCTCTGAGGCCTAGCAACAGTCTCAGGGGTCACAAACGGGTCTAATGCTTCAAGGACTGTCAAAAGAGAAAACGTGGCAGTGGAGGGTTGGCTACAATACCGCAGCAGAGATTGCTGAGTTCTTGATTCCATTACCTCCTCAACACATTATCCTCAAAAGGTCTTATTGCTACACAAGTCAAGATTTTTTTAAAAAAAAAAAAACTGCAGGCTTGCAAGAGTCCCTTAGTCATCATATGGGACAGCAATATTGCTGAATTTTTTTGTTGTTGTGTTGGGTCCAGCAGATCCATTCTGTTGTATGTGTCCCATTCCTCTGGTGCAAAACACCTTCTCCTGATGCAAGTGCTTTTCTATCGTGGGAGGTTCCTTGCACCAAAAGGAAGTTCCACCATTAGACAACTGAAGTGGTTTCCCCTGGGGCAGGCAGAGCAAAGACATATGCTGGTGTCACTAGGAATTCCAACACTCACAGTTTTCAAAGTAAAACTTGTGAAAGTCCATCCCCTCCACAAGGTTCCCCAGTGCTTCAGGTTCAAACGAGGTCAATCCCGGATCACAGATCTTCCTGCAAAAAAGAAAATGATCCTATCACACCCTGTCTCTATTTTCCCACATCTGAGACCGATGTGTCATATTGGCTGTTGATTTTGTGCACTTCTAATGCAGAGGGCTTCCTAGATAAATTCCCCAGCCAGAAAAAGAAAACTGACTTTCCCAACAACAGTGAAATGGGCAACAAACTCCACTGTGTCTTTGAAGACCGTTTTCACAGACACACTTTGAACACCACTTTCAAGATCAGTGCATTCACAAAGTCTCTTCGAACGAACGAGCAGATTTTCTACAGAGATGCAATATTATCCTCCATTTTAAAAGGAACTTTTTTTTTCTCATTTAAAGATTCAAATAAAACCAAGTAATTAATTTTGATATATACATCTTTCCTCTTAGTAGTCATTATTTTTAGAGCGACTGGCCACTTGGGAAACAAAGGAAGTCACACTTGACAGCTCTGATGGTAGAATCTGTTGCCCGTTAAATGACCTAACCTGAATGGCTCACCCTAGCCCAATCTCATCAGATCTCAGAAGCTAAGCAGGTTCGACCCTGGTTAGTAATTGGAGACCACCTAAAAAAGACCAGGGTGGCTATGCAGAGGCAGGCAATAGCAAACCACGGTTTGTCTCTTGCCTTGAAATCCCTATGAGGGTGCCATAAGCAGCACTTTAATTGACAGCACTTTACACACACAAACGGAAAAAAAGGACATGTATGTTTGGAAGTCACCAGTCCTTGTGATGGTGAAGCCTGCCAGATTTTCACTGGGACCACTGGATCATTCACGGAGATATTATTGGTAAAGAAGACAGGATCAAATTGGAGGATAATGCCAGAACTCTATTCAAAGTCAATGAAAGGGAATTTTGAATGTCAAGATTGTTGGGGGTGCACTAATTTGAATAGCTTGTTGAAAGTCTGTAAATAGAAACTTTGAAGATATCCTGAATCTTTGACATATTGTATTCTTGTAAAGCTAAAAATATAAATTCTTTTATTATGTTGTGGGCAACATGAAATTAATGCATTTTTCTGCCCTGTTTACTTGTGGTAGTAATTTAGTATTTTAGGCTATTATTTTGTTAACAATTCTTCAAAAAAAAAATCATGCACAAAAACCCAAACATATTAGGGAAAGTTTCTAGTCTAACCTTTTCCCTTATTACCTTGTTTTCTATGTGCTGAGAATTGTGTGTGTGTGTAATCTGCATTAACGGGGATAGAGCCAATTCGGTTTCGATACTCCTTCAAACCGCATCCGCTATAAAGATGGGCTTAAAACCATCAGTCATTCAGAGCCAAAACACACTAGGTTCAGCACGTGTTCTCTTACCTCAAGGTTTGCCGGGATCTGTAGGCGTCCTGGAAGCTTAAAGTAGGCGTCCTGGAAGCTTAAAGATCTGTAGGCGTTCTGGAAGCTTAAAGTCCTGGAAGCTTAAAGGATCTGTAGGCGTCCTGGAAGCTTAAAGGCGTCCTGGAAGCTTAAAGCTTAAAATACATTTCCCTGTATTTCCCTTCCCCTTTCTGCTGCTCTGTAAATGCTAAACTTTAAGCTTCCAGGACGCCTACAGATCCCGGCAAACCTTGAGGTAAGAGAACACGTGCTGAACCTAGGTATTTCTTAACGTGTGTTTTGGCTCTCACACTGGCTGTTTCTCTTCCCTGACAAAGAATGGATCCACAGCAGGGCTGGAACCACGAGGATCTTGGTGGGGGCTTGGCATTCTCAGGGGTATGCCAGACCCCCTCTCTGAATGTTCAGGTTTTGTATCTTTTCTTTTAAATCACAAGCACAAGTGGTAGGGCATTTAATCACAGAGACAGACGAGAGATGAGCAGGAAGAATTCTAATATTATGTAGCTGCTAAGTGAAACAACTTCAAAATTATCAGGCTACCACCTGCATTTCAGTTTTTACAGAATTGGGCACAATGACCTCTAGGAGTGTGCACCTAAAAGATCAAGTAATCTGGATCTGGGTTTCAGGGATAAAAAAAAAAGGATCCCTGAAATTGGGATCAGATTCTCTGATCCAGGTTAGGGAATCCTGGGTTTAACTGACCTGTATTCCCTATGGGGAATAATGTATGGGGGACTGGGGAGAGGGCATTTTTAAGCAATCTCCGCCAAATTTGTAGGGCACCTACTCCTGACTGTCCACTAAAGACACCCTGAATTTCAGGAGGATTGGACCCTGCAGTCCGATTCTATGGGCCCCTGAACAAGTTGCCACCAGATACTCTCCACTGTTTTCTACGGAGAAAACATTTCCAAGTTTTTTACACTCTGTAGCTCCCCCCACCGCCACTTGGGATTCTCTGGTTCCATGACTCCCTTGCAAGCTTATTGTTGTGGAACCAGAGAATCCCAATGTCCCACAGAGAATCCCTTTACTGAAGTGGTGCGTGTGTGAGGCTTGCCAAGTGCAGCGTTTAAAAGGTGGCCAGCAGCAGCAGCAGTTTTAATGAGCTCTTTTTGAGTTCAGGCAGGAGGGAGGGGCAGAATGAGATGGGAATCCACTCTGCCTGCTGCCTCTTCCCTTGCCCTGCCAGCCTCGTGCCATTCTCCTGCAGCGGCATGGAGCTTAGCTCCCTTCACGCCACTGCCCTTTCGCTGCTGCTGCTCCGCCTCCACTGTGGCTGCCTGCAGATTGCCTAAAGCCAGATAACCCAGCCTAGTGAATCTGGGTGCCTGGATCCAATCTGGGTTTTGCCCTGGGGAACTGGCATAGCCAGATTATGCCAGATTGACATACATCCAGGTTTTTTGTTGGTCCCCAGACCCAGATTGCACACCTCCCTTCCTCATCATGATGGTGCTGGCCATTGGTCAGGTGCTCGGTGTTCTCCGGCCCAGTTCACCCAAGTGCTTTGGAAGATCACTGACTTACGTGTACGCTTCGAAGTCTCCGTTATTGATTGCTTCAATCAACTGCTCTGTTATCTTGATGATCTCTTGCTTGCGCACTGTGGACCACAAGGAAGAGGAAAGCCTTACTGCCCAGCCAGTAGAATGTCTGTGCACAGCAATCAAGGGCCCCCTTAGGGAGAACCCGTGGAGCCTGCCCCCCCCCCGGCATTTCAGGAACAAGCTGTAATGACAGTTACCCATTGGAAGGGATGGAGTCTGGCAGATGAAAGGGATAAAAAAAGGAAGGGAAAGAGAGCAACAGTGTGAACGGCAGTTCTGCTGCGCCAAGCATAGTCCTCCTCCAAGCTCAGCTCTAACAATCCGTGCCAGGTTTACGTGGTACACTGCTGCCGAGATAGGAAAGAGCCACTGTACAATTCAAAGGTGTGTGCAGGGGACAGGGGGAGAAGAGGAAGGGTTCAGTGCAAGAAGAATACTGAACTTGAAGACATGCAAGAAGAATACTGAACTTGAAGACAACTTTTACACATGTCGAATAGCGGGCTTTCAATCCACTTTAGCATCATTTGCAAGTGGATTTTCCTATTTCACACAGTAAAATTCAGTTGCAAAGTGGACTGAAAATGGATTGGAAGTGCATTATTCAGTGTGTGTGAAAGCAGCCGATTAGCTACAAGATAGATATGCCAAGTGTAGCACCATTTCCCTTCGCCCTCCCTCGCCCAGAGCTGTCCTTCCTTCTCTTCCCTGCCATTAACACCATTTTTCAATTACAAATCTACAAATCTCTAGGTTGCATCCCATGAATGGCGAGAACACGTGCTTAAGTTCTTCATGCTGGCAGGTTGAGGGGGTGATGGTGAGAGAGGAGAACGGTTACAAAGCTCCACATTTTGTAGGAGCCAACCCAGTGTTAATGCAAACAGTGACTCCTTTGTTGAAAAAAAAGTAGTTCAAACCATGGTTTGAAGCGGGCCTGGGGATCATGGTTTTATGGCAACCTGGACTGCAGTTCCCTGCATGGGAAAGACAGGGCCAGCTATACTGCCAACCTGTAAGGAGTCACTGTATCACTTCTGTGCCGGACTACAAAACACAGTCATATAAAAAGTCCTCCAAAGTTTGCTTGGTACAGTTCTTATCAAAGCAAGGTGATTTGGGACCAAGTCCCACAAGCGTTCATAGATAACAACAGGTGGGCCCACCGACAGCCCAGCAGGACTCGACGGCATACTCTTGAGAACAGCTCCTGAGAAGAGTCCTATTATTACCCAAGGCTGGTGCTCATCAGATTCCCAGCTCAGGTGTCACTCTGCCATATAATTCCTGACCATCAATCCAAGAAGGAAGAGACACGCCGCATCCTGCTGATCTCTTGTTCCCACATCCTTACCACCCACCACTTCTTATCAGAGATCACCTGCCATCTGGTGGGGTTGCCCCCCCGGCTCAGCAGCTCTCCAAATGCTTTTCATTCCTGAGGAATAACATGCTGATATTTCAGGGAAGAGCCAATGAAATTCTGCCGGACTTTGCTACAACCAACCAGCTTCATCTCCCTTCCCAACCGCTTTCCCCAGCGCTTAATGCCTGTCTGAGCCTCCCTCTGTAACAACCACAACAGATTAAACGTCCCAGTGCCAACTAGCATAGATGGCAGTTCGCAGAAATTGGACAGTTCTTTCCACTGGTGGTTCACAGGTGACT
The DNA here is from genome assembly GCF_028583425.1 of Eublepharis macularius. Taxonomy (NCBI): domain Eukaryota; kingdom Metazoa; phylum Chordata; class Lepidosauria; order Squamata; family Eublepharidae; genus Eublepharis; species Eublepharis macularius. Next base: position 125,359,959 of record NC_072795.1, on the reverse strand, counting down.
ATGATGGCTTTTGAAACCATACAAGTTGGTTAACACTCGCACCTGAGAGTAGGATAAAGCAAAAGAAGTGAGCAGGGTCATGCTTTGTTCCCAAGTGTGTGAAGATGCACCCAGTGGACACAAAGGAATTTGGCTGCTAGTAAAGTCAGTGTAAGCAAGACTGCCCCTGCTGTTGGGGACTAGTCAACAAAAGATGGCCTTAAGTCATGTGATCTGTGTGTACGTCAGCTACTTTCTAGACCTGCTCCACTTTTACGAACAAAAGCAACAGCAATTTGATTGTGCATTTGCAGATGTTACTCTGCAACGCTCCTACTGAATGGTGCCAGGCTACGGCTGCAACTACCTATTTTAGGATTCAGCTCTGGACTGGCTATCTTATGAAGCCACTTTTCTGGCTTCTAGTCACACAGTGGTTCATTAACTTAAGAGCCACAGTCTCACCAAAAATGAGAGGATTTACTGTATCGCCCCATTCAACACTCCTGCATCTTAAGCAGCTCTTGGGCTGTTTAAATTGGAAGATGGCTACCAACTCTGCCCCCATCTTGGGGCAGAGTCTGTTGGAGGCTCAGGATGGTTGATGAGAGCCATGTAAAACAGCCTTTATTTTCCACGCACTTGCCAATGGATGTTCTTTTCAGCCAGGGCAAAGTGAAATCCATCAGCAAGAATACAGGCATCAGAACTCATAACTTTTCTATATGGATGATAGCACAGCTCTGGTCTGAGACATTCCAGCCAGATACATCTATTCAACTTATGAGTGAAATGCTGCCAAGGTAGCAGGCAGAGGATGTGGATATGCAAGGAAGGCAACCGGGGACACGGCCTTTTTCAGTAGTGGCACCTCACTTACAGAATGCCCTTCCCATTGAGGGTCATCTGGCACCTATGCTGCTTTCATTTAGGTGCCAGGCCAAAACAATTCTCTCCCATCCAGGCTTTTAATTAAAGGTGTGATCTTTTGACATCATGCTTTTAACATCAGCACATCTACAGCCAACTCTTTGACTGCAGTCACGGTATAGAAACCAAGGCCCCAGAACGGGGAGAGCTGGAGGTGATATGAAGCGTGCTTATATAAAGTCACGCCACTAGTCCGTCTAGTTAGTACTAGTTATTCTGACTGCAGTTTCTCCCTCTCCCAGCCCTTACTAGGAACCTTACCAGATACATCAGGAACTGAGCCTGGGACCATCTACATACAAAGCACGTCCCCCCCCTCCAACAGACTATACATCATCTTCTCTGCACCCCACGTTCTACAGTCCAGAGTTGCACATCTGGCTGCATTCAACCTGCATTCATAAATTCACCAGCAGGATGGTGACTGCAGCTGTGAATTCATGTTCTCTCTGCAGTGTGATTCCCAAGACACAACAACGAATAAAAATGCAATGTGGGAAGGAGTCACGGCACAGATGCATCCTAATCAAGCATGCCAAGCTGCTGCCAAATTTTCTGCATGCCCATGTACATCACACGGCAGAAGTGCCTCGCCAGATCAAAAAAAGGTTCATTTCAGTCCAGCAAACTCTGCTTCCTAAAACAACCCTCCAGACACTTCTGGAATACCACCAATGAGCATGAAGTTTATGTTTTGAGGACACATTTGTTGTACCACAATCACACTGACTCCTGCAAGCATCACTGAGGTAAAAACAGTCTCAGAAACACCATTTTGGGGGTGCAGCCAGAGTCTGTGGGAGGCTCAGGATCCCTCTATGGTACACAGCACTTTTGGCTAAGGTTCACCTGATAAACCCCCTTCCTCATAAAGTATGATCTAGGCACAGTGATCCATGCTTGATCTCATCCTGCTGAGATTATTCTAACAGGCTTTCCAAGGGGCTGCCTTTGAAAATGGGCCAGAAAACAAAACTGGTCCAAAACGTGGCAGACAGGGGCAGGATACAGGGATCGTATCACTGTGGTGCGGAAAGATCAGCACTCACCACCCGTTTGTTTCAGGGGAAAATGTATAGTGCTGATTTTTTATCTGCTGGTTATCATCTTCAAGGTCCTAAACAGCTTGGGGTCCGAGGGCCTGAAGGACCGCTTCTTCCCATACTGTCAAGCTCACCAGTTCAGATCAGCCACCCAAGCTCTGCTCTCCGCACACACACACACACCATGAAGCAGGTGACAAATAGAGACATGGCTTTTTCAGTGGTGGCACGGTGCCTTTGGAATACCCTCTCCCATGGGACTCGCCTGCCACCAACCTTACTTTCCTTTAGGTGCCAGGCTAAAATATAACTTTTTGCACCTGGCTTTTTTTAAACTAAGCTTTTTTTAAAAAAAAAAAAATTAAATGTTTTACTATTTTCTTCAGCCACTAGGATCACTTTAGGTCACTCAATCTTTCTTTGATTCTGTTGTATCCTGGGTGCTTTAATGCCGTTGACTTGTTTTTGTAGTGGCTTGTTTAATGGACTGGTTTTTCATGGCTTAGTTGTCAGCTAGGTCGAACAGGTCTCTTCGACACTTCTAGGCCAGTAACTTAGTTTTAACTTGCACAGTGGTCTTTTTTAGGCGCCCAAATAATAAATATTGTTATGGGGAGGGGCAAATGTTATACCAGATGATACAGCTACACACCAACCACTGGGAACATGGTGAGAGATTTCATCAATCTTTGTAGCCAGTCTGGGGGTGGGAGAGGCGGCAGAGGGCTACAATTCTTTTGAAAAGCCAAGTCTTAAGCTCACCATCTCTGCCTCCAACGTAGAATGCATGTGTGGATCCATAGTCAGAGAGTCAGTTACTACTCTCAGTGACAACTAACATTTGCAAGACCGATTCAGTGTATGGCTTGCCAAGCATAAAAAGGACTACCCCCCCCCATTCACTACAATTACTTGGCCCTAGGGTGACTCAACACCACCCATTCACTCTTTGCTCACGGAGCCAGGATTTGCTGGCCAGAGAGAAAATATTGGTTGCATCCTCCCAAACCAGAATACAGAAGGGAGATAAACACAGATAAGATTTCCAAAGGGAAAGAAACAGGAGAAGGGATGAACCCTGGGGAATGCTGCCTAGTCAACAACGGAAGGTTCCTGCAATTGGAAGGTTCAGCAGAGGAGAAAATGTTTAACCAGTTCTTTGCAACCAAAGCTTGTGTATGGAAGGATGAGAAAATTCTGCAATGGCAGTGATTGATTTATTAAGAGTAATTTCATTAATAAACTTTCAGCAACTTTAGAGAAATCATAACGTGAATGAAAAACAAAATTCATCACAGTTCTGGACATTGCCTAGGCTCTGCTGCTAAGGCACCAACATTCGGACAACAGAAGCAAGTGTGCCCACTGCCAGAAAGCGAGCCAATATAGAGCTCTAAAGCACTTACAGATAGTCCACCAATTTGGGTAGGTTCCCAAAAAAGATTCCCAGGCCTTACACTTCTGGAGACACATTTGGAATAAATTAAAACAAAGCATACACAAAAATATTGTTGGAGGCTTTCACGGCCGGAGAACGATGGTTGTTGTGGATTTTCCGGGCTGTATAGCTGTGGTCTTGGCATTGTAGTTCCTGACGTTTTGCCAGCAGCTGTGGCTGGCTTCTTCAGAGGTGTAGCACCAAAAGACAGAGATCTCTCAGTGTCACAGTGTGGAGAAGATGTTGGCAGGTCATATCTACTCAGGAAGGGTGGGGTTGAGCTGAGTCATCCTGTAAGAGTTTCCCAGGGTGTGAAATGCTAATGGTGGGAGGCTTCACTGTATCCTGAGGAGGTTCTTTTGCATATCAATTGGTGCTTGATATGCTAATCTTCTCTGCAGGGCTATTGTGGGATATGGAGTATTTCGTTAGCCTGGTGTTTTGCAGGGCTGGAAGCCATGCTCTATTCATTCTTAAAGTCTCTTCTTTCCTATTGAAATTGTGTTTATGCTTGTGAATTTCAATGGCTTCCCTGTGCAATCTGACAAAGTAGTTGGAAGTGTCAAGTATTTTAAGGATACTGTGTCCTGTTTGAGTTAGGCTATGTTCAGCCACTGCTGATTTTTCAGGTTGTCCAAGTCTGCAGTGTCTTTCATGTTCTTTTATTCTTGTCTGGATGCTACGCTTTGTGGTCCCGATGTAAACTTGTCCACAGCTGCAGGGTATACGGTATACTCCTGCAGAAGTGAGGGGGTCTCTACTGTCTTTTGCTGAACGTATGGATTGGTGCTGATCAAGCTGAACGCATATGGATTGGTGCTGATCAAGCCCCAATCCATACGCAAAAGAACCTCCTCAGGATACAGTGACGCCTTCCTCCATTAGCATTCCACACCCTGGGAAACTCCTACAGGATGACTCAGCCCAAACCCACTTTCCTGAGTAGAAATAAATTACCTGCCAACATCTTCTCCACACTGTGACACTGAGAGATCTCTGTCTTTTGGTGCTACACCTCTGAAGATGCCAGCCACAGCTGCTGGTGAAACGTCAGGAACTACAATGCCAAGACCACGGCAATACAGCACAGAAAATCCACAACAACCATCATACACGAAAACCTCATCATCTTGTTTTTTCAAATTTCAGCTTTTCAGCCTCTTCCCAGTTTCACTTCCAGAGACTGAGAGCCAAACTACAAGTGACGTCTTACACAGGTTGGACACTAGTCAGCTTCCCTCAAATTTTGATGGGAAATGTAGGCATCCTGGTCTTGCAGCTGTAATGGAGAGCCAAGCTGTAAAACCAGGGCGCCTACATTTCCCATCAAAACTTGAGGGAAGCCGACTAGTGTCCAACCTGTGTAAGACGTCACTTGTAGTTTGGCTCTCAGTTCAAGTTACAGATGCAAGCTCTACATCCATCATAGCAAATGCCAACGTACCTACCAGTCACTACCAGCTGTTTGCCACATTAACAAAAACAAAACCCACCAAGAAATTCAGCGGCAGCCCCTTTGCAATTAATGGGACCTGTGAGGGAAAGAGTGTCTTGGTGAACTGGGTGCCCTCCCTTTAATTTGCCAACCCCAGAAGAAAGAAACAATGGGGGAAAGGAGAGGAACACGCCCTTTGAAGAAATAACGGGGAGCAGGATGAAGAAAAAGCGACTGACAAGGGCACCAGCACTGAGGGTTTCTACTCCTGCTACTACAACTATTCAACAGCTAACTTACATGGTGGGTTGTTAAGCATAAATGGAACTACTGGAGTTAGGTCAGGCTCCGACTGAGCACGATCCAACTCCACTGTTTGCCCTGGGCTGTCCCAGGCTAGAAGTTTCTCTTCACAAGACTGTGTGGCAGTCGCTGCAAAACAAATGCAAGCGTTAAAACAAAAATCAGAAAGCAAAATAAGGAGTGCATTGAACACACACACACACACACAAAGACCACAGCACATGTGCACACTCCTCCCCCCAGCTCCAGTGGCATCCTTGATTTGTGCCAGATTCTGGCCAGTGGTGGCATCGGGAAAGATACCTTTGAGGCCACACATCTCTGCAAAGGGATCCACCCCTTCATTCCAAGAATGGACTGTGGAGCACAGTGAGGCTGGAGGGAGGAGGGAGGGGGACAGTGAACAAAACCACAACTCACTCCCAATCAAAATCAGTCACACCAGAGCAAGCAAAAGGAACCACCTCCTTTGACTACACCTGGGAGGAGTTTCCATGGGCTGGAAGGGGAGAAGGTAATTTATAATGTTTGGAACTGAGATAACCATCCCTGTACCATGACTCAAATCCAGTCCCACCTGGCAAAGGTGAACCCCCTTCTGCAAAAACTGGTACTTCTACATGTAACCAACTGAGCAGAGGGCGCTGTCTCTGAGGTGAGATTCAAACGTATCCCACTCGGCAGTCGTGCTCAGGTGGAACAGAGCTGGCTGGGCCTCGGCCACCAGCACCTTGCTGGGAAACTGCCTTGAAACCCAGCTGGGTTGCACAGAACAAAATACGGCTGCCGATTTAGAAATAAGTAAGATCTAAAGGCAGGCAGAAGAGTCTAAACTGCAGAGGTGTGGAGATGTGTAGTGTGTCATTCTGCAACTCTGCCCTGGCTACAAAATCTGCCACCGTCAGGACTCTGCATATCCCAGGCATCCAGTGGTGTATTTATGCAAATGAAACAAAACAACCTTAACCAGGCACACGACTGATCTTCCTCTGGAGCGTCTAGCCCTTACAAATGCAAAGGAAATTTAAGGCATGCAGGCAGCGAAGGGTTTAGAAACTCGGCCCTGGCTACGCGGGGCATTGAGGTCCACTCCTCCCCTTTTCACTACCTCCCTCGGTTCAAGCCCTGCCTTGCCTTTCCCTCCTCCTATAACTTTTGAAAGCATGCTTCAAAAACTGGAGACGCTTTTGCCTGCCAACACAGAAAAGGAAACTGATGCTTTTAGCTACCTGGGCTTTTCTGGCACAGAATACACTTCCATTCTAGAGAAGGGACAATACCAGTTTATGGACAGCATTTTGTTCATGCCATCCCAGATACACAACCAGGAAACTGCAGCTGATTATGGCTCCCTTGCACAAGAGGTAGAGCAGAACAAATGTACCGGCTGTCCCCACAAGTGATAAGGGATGTGACAGGCTGGATCCAGGCTATGTTTTCCGCTAATAGAACGAGGGTGGAATTTCTGCTGATTCCCCTCGCACCCTAAATTCCAGATATGCCCCACAAGCTGTTCCAGGGGGTACCCTATTCTCCTGAAGCAGCATTTTAGCGAGATCACTGTATGGCACAAGGATATGGGGAGGCAGGGAAGTTCCATTCTGCTGATGGAAATGCCTTTGGTTAGCAATTAGTCTGGGTCTAACTGCATTGCTTTGTTTCCTAGATAGGTGTGATTTTTGTAGAAATAGTGTAGTGTTAGAAACGGCTCACAACAGACTTAACTGATAAACTTTTCCCTGTTGACCAGTGGAGATTCTAGGTTGTCGATTAGTGCAGACCTGAGCAGATCTAAGACTGCTAAACAGTCGGAGAGAATAATGTTCCTGTCCCACGGTGATGAGATGCACAGACACAGAAACCTTGTAACGAAGATTCCGTAACACAAAAATGGTGCCCGAACTCACATAATCAAGAAGCACATGCAATAAAAAGAAATCACAAGGGGAAAAATAATACGGTATCGGACCAAGGAAAGTGATGCGGATGAAGCCAGCTAGGTGAGATTGTTTTCTTCAGGGGAGGGACAGAAGCAGGGCTTTTTTTTCTGGGAAAAGAGGGGGGGGGACTCAGTGGGTTGCCCTCGGAGAAAATGGTCACATGTCTGGTGGCCCCGCCCCCTGATCTCCAGGGCAAGCTAAACTCCCCTCTGTCTGGAGATCAGGGGGCGGGGCCACCAGACATGTGACCATTTTCAAGAGGTCCCGGAACTCCGTCCCGCCACATTCCAGCTGAAAAAAAGCCCTGGACAGAAGAGAAGGAGGAGAGTCTTTGGAAGAGTGTTACTTTGGATGGGGACAGTGCCAGGAAAGAAGGTGAATTGGATTAAACATCTGAAGCCTTGGAAATGACAGTCAATATTCCAGAAGAATATTGCAGGAGCAGAGGAAGACAGGAAGATGAACCAAGGGAGAGACACAGAGTGTGTGTTAAGGTGTGGAAGGGAGGATGTGGAGGACTTTAACTCCTGGACTTACTGGCTGAATAACAGAGAGAAAGCTGGGACTGCATGGATTCAGTCTGGGGTTTGCTCTCAGAGAGACTCCGTCCTTCGAGCACTGAACTGCCATCCCCGATGGAGAGAGGGGGAGCTTGTATGACACAGAATTAAAAAAAAAAAAAAGACACAAAACATAACACACAAACAAAACAAAACAAAAAAGAATGCACATTCAGTAAATAAAAGAACAGGACGTCAAAGCAGCCATAATGCTGGTACAAATGTCCTGCCAGAGAACCCTGCCAGGCAATTAATCCGTACAGCCGAGGATGAAGAGGACCGGCTTCTTCCCCCAGATGTGTGCAGTGGCCTATAGTGTAGACACAACCTATTGTGACTGCCTGCTGTGGGCTCCCAGGTACTCCCAAGCAAAAAGTCTTCCATTGCTCAGCTATAAGCTTCACTCCTATAATGAGGCTGGAGAAATGGCTTGGCTGTAGAGGAAGGCAGGGATGGTAAGGGGCACCTTGGCAGCAAAGAACAGCTTATGGTGGGGGAAATGCACACTGGTTAGGGAATGAGTGAGGAAATGGCACAGCCCTTCCTCGGCAACGCTGGAGTTTGGGGTTATACATTAGAGAAAAAGCTATTTTCCCATCAATGGGACAGACCCAAGAGAAGCCCCAGCAGGGCCTGCTCCTAGAAGCTCTGCCTAGCCCAACCCTTGTTCCAGCTTGGCCCAGACACGCTTCTAAATGACAACACGCTCTTCATTTAGAACAGCATGCACATTAGCTACAGTAGCATTTTCAGGAATAGATGAAGCCACCCTATGGGTTAGAATATTGGCCCACTAGGTTTAGTATTAGAAAAGAGCAAGAGTCCAGCAGCACCTATAAAACTAACAAAATTTGTGGTAAGGTATGGCTCACGAAAGCTCATACCCTACCACAGCTGTGACTCACAAAAGCTCATACCCTGCCACAAATTTGGTTAGTCTTCTAGGTGCTACTGGACTCTTGCTCTTTTCTACTGCTAGACAGATTAACATGGCTGCCCATCTTGATCTAGGTTTAGTGTTGCCTACTCTGATCGGCAGCAGAAACCTGGATGTGTCATTCCCCACCAGAGCTTTGACTTTGGGCATGCAATGCAGAACACACCAGGCCACTGGGGCTACTGTGCCTCCCCATTAGAGCACCTTACTGATATGTCCCCCTTCTGCCACCACCCCATTCCTTGCAGAATGAACTGTGCTCTACAAAAACACCGCCATTTCAAATCACAGCAGCACATGGGATAAGTTTTTGCAAATGTGCATACTACATATGGATGCAGAACCCTTGGTTCTGTTGAGGCAGAACACACACAGCCCTCTCCCCGCCCCTTCTCCATTAAAACACTCTGCAGATTCCAACTGTGCTTCAGCCACTTCCATAAGCACTTAACCCAGACGTGCCGTCTCATGAGCAAACCTGCTTCTCAGCGCTTTCCTTTGAGCAGAGAGCATATACCCTCTGCAACTGGGTCCAGCTGATTTTGTGGGAGGCAAAAGGGATGAGAAGGAGCCTAAGCCACCAGCACCCCTTCTCCAATGGCCTAGCGCCAGGCCCTGCTGCTTGTTCATATCACTTGCTTTGCTCAGTGATTAGCAAGGGGGGGGGGGTTCGTTCGTTGCAGATGGCACCTGTGAAGGGGCTGGATTTAGGTCTAGATCCCTCAGTTGCTGATCTCATGATTAACTTAGTGGTTCCTGTCATTCAGAGTGGCAGAATCAGCTAATGGTGGGAGTCAGAATTGTGTTGAAAAGTTAAGACCGCACAGTGAGAGAAAGGAGAGATTTGTGCCTACAGAGAAGGATGTCCTTTTCTGGATCCGTCAACCTTTTGCAGTTAATACAAACTCCAGGGGTGAAGGCGCCCTGGAAAAGAGCATCATCATGCCTTCCTCCCACCCTCCTCACCTGAGGAAGCCAAAGCAGGAGGCAGTTTCTGAATGGCCAGGGGGGTGCCTCCGCCCCTGCTGGACGCAGCCAAGGAGCCATCTGGAGGGGAAAGGGGCCCCTCCGCTTCCTAACCACTCTCCCATTTCTCTGGGATGTGTCTTGCTGAAGGAAACTACAGTCCCCCTTTGCCACCCACTGCTGCTTCAACTGTTGTCAGGTGGAGGGTGATGGATTTGCTTTCCCAGCTCGACGAAGGGGAACCTCTAGAGACAGCTGGCCGTGCCCCTGCCCCATCGTGCCCTGGCAGGCCTAGGCACTGTGACCAAGCGCTGCAAGCTCCTGCTTCGTCTTGCTGTGCCTCCTGCCCTCTGGCAGCTGCCACTCACCATGTCCAGCCACATGGGCTAAAGCTGCTTAGGTGACGAGGAACGGTGGCTGCAGGCAGGGGCAGGCTGCGTGGCTTACCGAAACAGGTTAACAAACCCAAGTGAACCCGCACAGACATGTTCTGTTTGATGTGTTACACCAGTTCTACCCAATGGGATGAAGCCAGGCAGGTTTCATGCCCTTTACCCATATGGTCATAAGGGCTATGCGTGCGTGCGAGACAAAGAGAGAAATATTACAAAAGCACGTTCACAAGGAGGCCTTATATGAATCACATGAAGCTGCCTTCTACTGAATCAAAGCATCAGCCCCTCAAGGTCAGTATTCTCTACTCAGATTGGCAGCAGCTCTTCAGGCTCCCACGGAGAGGACTTTCACGTCACTTACTGCCTGGTCCTTTTGAACTGGCGACGCCAGGACTGTGCCTGGGACCTTCTGCATATAAACCAGAGGTTCTTCCGCTGAGCCTCAGGCACACGGCTTCTGATTTCAGTCTTCAGGCAGCTTAGGAGAGGTCTTCTCTTCTGACACCTCATTGCCAAGCGAGGAGGTAAGGCTTTGATAGAAGAAGCTGCCTCTGGCAAAACAGTGTCACCTCTACAATATTCTCCTCCCCTGCCTACAAAAACAGTACTGGAATGTCCTTGCATCGTGTACATATAAGCCTTGTTCACATACCCATAGACCACTGTTGGTACACTGAAGCTAATTTTTCCCATGGAATTTCTGGCTGGTTGAACGAGGCTATGAATGGTTCCAGGAGGAATAACTTGGAGTACTATGCAAGGAACATGAATAGAGCCATTTTGCTCCCTATAAAGCCACTAGAACCAGTTCAGTTCCCAAATGGCAAGTGACAGCTCTTAAGAGAAGCTGAAAAGCTGGGGGAAAATACAAGAAGGAAGAGAGGTAGCCATGCCTGGCTTAGCACTACGAAGTCTGAAAGTTAGCCATTTCCTTACAGCTACCTGTAGTGTAAATGCCACTTCCTTTCTGCAACTGGGGCATAGTGCAGGCCAACAGGTTAAGGAGAACCTGATAAAGAAAAGTGTTCTGCATCTGCCACAGGCTTTAGAATATCTTGCCAGCTTACTGTCGAGGCACCTACCTTTCAGGTCTTCGTCTTCAGTGGTGGTGTTACAGCTCTCAGTGGAACCCTGCAAAGCAGAACATTGGTAGATGGAAAAATCAGCTCATAACAAAGACAAGCAGGAACAGAGGGACATGGAAAGTGGGGTGGGAAACGGAGAAAGGAAGGTAAGGAAGAGGCCAATGCTATGAACAACTGGGGGGTTATCACCAAGGTGCTGGTGTTCTTACAGACTGACTACTGTACTGCAACCTGCTTGGAGCAGCCCTTGAAGATGGTGTGGACATAACATCTGGTTGCTCACCTGCTGATTGTATGATTGGGGGGGGGGTGCAGCCCAGACAATCATGTTAAATCTGTTCTTGCTTAGTTGCAATGGTTGTCAGCATATTTTCACGTCCAATACATGATGCCGGTTATGATCTTTAAAATCCTGTATTGCCGAGACCTCAAATCTCTCTCTGGGACAAGAACCCCAAGCCGAACTCTTTCCAAATGAATTTCCTAGACCAGCCAGACTAAAAAGCTTCCTTAACATTACTCCCCTCCATGTCCCAGGCTGAGGGAGGCCTGCTAGCGTACTTTAATATCAGACATGCAGCTGAAGCTTAAACGTTTATTCAGGCATTTTCATTTAAGTTCTGATTTAATTTCAATTTAAGTTATTAGAGTTGTGAGTATCTGCATTTTCTCCTGTGTGTATGATATATGGCTTTTGTTTATCCCATTACTGCTTTTTTTATTGCATGCACATTAAAAAGGTTTTTAATGGGTTTTAATAAATAATACACAAATTAAAATGGAAGAGGAGCTAGCTATAAAGGGGGAGGGGGTTGAAACGTGGAAAGATCTGTACTGACTGCTGCAGCATTTACTGGCGGAGTCTTACATCTGTGAAAGTAACCAGCACCAGAACTCTGCTTAATAGAAAATGTTGGCAGATCAGCAAGGAGTATGGGCCTGAAATGAGAGCTGCTGGTCAAAATTATTTGGAACAAAACCAGCCAAGTTGCAGTTGTTTTAATTCCCTCTACCTTCACAGGCTACGCATGTGCAGGTTCTGCCGAGATCAGCAAAAGCAGCACCCCTATGGCTGAGAGCGGCCAGGTCCACACTCAAGACGTTTGACTCAGTTTCATGACGGTTCTCTCGGTCACACCCTACGAAAACCTGGCATGCCCTCCTGTACATGGGGGTTTCACCCTTCCTGAAACTGGAATGGGTATCTTTAAATTTGTTTCTAATAAATGTTGAATTGTGAACAATGGCACCCAGGCCAGCTAGATACTGTTGACACCGAGGAAATGGGCACTATTGGGACGGGAGCAGAAGAACCTTGGGATGGCATCATGAAATAACTATGCTCGAGGATCATGCTATAATCAGCTTTAAGCTTTTCTGAATGGGATTTTCCTACACACATATATGGCAAGGAAGGCTGTAGGATGCAATGGCACAAAATCTAATAGTAGCAGGAAAAGAAATAGGCTGAAACTATGAAGGTGAGGCGACAGGGATAATGGCCAGGAACAGGGACAGCAAAATGGCGAAACTTACGTTGTGCATTTCCCCATGCCACAACACTGGCGGCTGCTGGCAGGGGAGGGAACACACACAATGTGAAGAGATTAGGACACGGGATAATTTTTGGAACATCTGGTGGAGGAGCGTGAGAACAACTCAGCACAGAGCTGCCATTCTCAACAGCAGCAGCGTGTTTTTCATAATCCTGTAATGCCACCCTTAGACCTCCACCTGGAGGAGCCACACAGAGGCACACACATCTTTCTGTTTCGTCAAACTTTTACGCAAGAAATCCAGGGAGGAAAGCACAAAGATAGGCCACAGAATCCAAGATCGGAGTGCACAGCCATGCAACGTCACACAGCAGACTGCACGTAAAATTGCCAGTCTGCGCACGCTCGAAGGCCAGGTCAGCACATACAGCACAATGAGATGGCAGAATGGACTGTACTGCTCCATACTGAAGGCAGGTGACAACATTTTAAAAGGTTTAAAAACTTGTTGCAAACAGGAAATCAGCACAGAGAGGTCCCATTTGCACACCTTGACTCTCCCCTGCTGTGTACATTTCCCATGTTCTGGAAGGCTTTCCACCACCACCCCTCCACTGAGGAGCATTCAACTACACAATCCACCGCGCAGAATGAAGCGGTACAGCCCATTCAAACATCTCATTCTCTTGCACCTGCAGACTAAGCCGAAGATACCCAACTTTGGGGGGGACGGGGGGACAGGGAGGGATGTTTGGGACTCTGAAGGCCCTTTGCAAGCTGCCCCTTACCTTAACGCCATCATTAGCATTGTGGACAACAGTGGTTTGTGGTTCCTAATTGAAAGAGGATAGAAATAAAGAATCAGATTCCAACTCCAAGTCTTGTCTCCCTCTGCGTAGCGTCTGTTGGGAGAGCAAAGGGACAAACAAGAAAAAACCACAAACGCTTCTATCCTAGGATGGGGAGAATACACACAAGGCACCCCTTACAGGGCCACTGGGGAGGTTTGAAAGAGAAAACAGCGAGGGCAACCAGTAAACGCACAAGGAGACAAAGCTACACTTGCCTCTCGGAGTCCCGGTTTTGTGTGTGGACGCTTCTTGGCCGGGATGCTCAAGAAAAAGCCTTGGCACCTCTGTAACTTGGACAAGCAGTCAGTTCAGCAAGAAGAGCGATTGTGTGTCTTTTTGAAAATGCCAAACAGCAACTTTTGTGGAGGTGAAATCTCACCTCGGGGCAACGCTTTGTCTCCATGTCCCCCTCCTCCCCAAAGTGTTCTGGCTGTTATTTCTCGCTCTAAAGGGCAGGGCTTTCTTTCAGCTGGAACACAGTGGAACGGAGTTCCGGAACCTCTTGAAAATGGTCACATGGCTGGTGGCCCCGCCCCCTGATCTCCAGACAGAGGGGAGCTTAGATTGCAATCAGGGCAATCTAAACTCCCCTCTGTCTGGAGATCAGGGGGCGGGGCCACCAGCCATGTGACCATTTTCTCTGAGGGCAACCCACTGAGTTCCACCACCTCTTTTCCCAGAAAAAAAGCCCTGCTAAAGGGACATTCATAATTTCCCTAATAAAATGGCAGCCAAGGCAACCCAGCATCCCCCTGTAAAGAGCCGCTCAGGCAGAGAGCTTTCAAAGTCCCACGTCTGATTCCAACGCAACATCCGAAGACAGACGTTTTCAAGAAAAGAAGGGTGATCCGATGAGCGTCAAAACAGCAGCAGCTTGGAAAAGCCAGGTCGTGATGGGGGGTGGGGAGCATAGCGGGGTTCAAATTATGAAATGTCCCAGGAGAAAAAAAATACCTCTTTGAAGCATTACACAGAGTGAAAAGCGTCGCTCCAGTCTGGAAGCTCTTCCCATTTGCACTTGGTTCCTAGGTTACGAGGGAGGGGACGGGCCCTTGTTGGCCCAGGCCCAGTTCAACTCCCACCCCAGGACACTGCAGATGCTGTTTAAGCAACAGGACAGCACCGTCATGCCCACCTGTCCTCCAGTCCCTATCATACATCAGGCAATTCATCTTTAATGACAACCAGCAAGAGTAGCACTTGGGTTGAACTGCCGAAGACACAGGGACATGCGGCTTGCCGGAGGAGGACTAGTGACGAACCACTTGAACCTCTTGCTCCCCCACCCCTCTGGCTAGTAAGCCAGTAGACCACAGGTTGCCAATCATTCTTTCCTTGGAGACTGGATGTCCTTGTCCACTCCATCACAGCCTTCTTGAGGTTAAGGGTCAGGCACCCAGGCGAGGAGAGACCTCTGGACACGCTGCAGGCTCAACAGATGGACAGACACCATGGCGCTCAGCACCTCTTACTTGCAAGGAGGGCTGGGATGATCCCAGGGTAAGGGGATGCAGACAGAACTTAGCCAAAACACAGAGCAGCACAGGAAGGAGCCAAAAAGCCAAAAGGAAAAGCAAAAACAAACCAAAACAAGGACAAAGAAATGGTTGGGAAAGATACCATGGACATCTGCACTGGGGGCGTTTCTTTGGCTGGGCTTACTACACTGGCTTTGTTGTTGCTCTGTGGCTGAGACAGAAAAACAGATGGTTTAGTTTCCCCCTGCCCTGCTGGGCAACAGTCATAAAAGCATCACATTATTATGGTTGCAAATCCACATTAGCAGCTCAAAATCACCCCGGGGGGAGGAGGAGGGGAGGGAGAAGATGGAGGAGCATCGCCTTCCATGGCAGAAATAGAGTGCGACTGGGTATGCACGGCAGATTAAACAGGATCGGCAGAAGAAGAGGGAGATGCAGAAAGGACTGCTAACCCCTAAAGACAAACCAGCAGGAAAGTTGGGGGGGGGGCAGCAATGAGTACCCTGGAGGAGGGTGCTAACTCAGCCAAGCAGTTGAAGGGGAGCACAGAAGCAGGAGCACGTTCTGGTGAAGTGCAGCAAGTTGTATGACACAAGATGGTGATGGGACATATTCAAAGGCCCTGAGGGTGGAAGGGGATGGATAAGGCGCCTGAGCTTATTCCTACGGAGGCTGGAGAGACTGAGAAACTAAATGACCTCCTCACAGCCTTCCTGCAGCATCCACCCTGAAACCCTCTGGAAATCAAAGAAGGGCCCAATGGCAGTGGCAGGTTTACAGTTCATGGTGCAAAAAGTTGGCCTGAAGAATTCTCAGAAGTGGCCCTGAAGGTCAGCAGATCTGGCCCTGAAGGCCTCTTGGAATAGGAGGCTGTCCCCTCTTGTAAGCCTCCCCGGGTCCTTTGAAATAAGAACACGGCAAAAATGAAGTGCATAAACAGGAACAGAGGTGTAGACTCTACGCATGTGAAATGCACGCACGCACATGGGCCCCCTTCTCTGCAGTCAGGATTCCTTGAAAACCATCTCTCCCAGTAGTATGGATGAAGTCTAGGCATGTACAATGGGTGCAGAATGAACGCACATAGGTACAGCACAACCCTCCCCAACCCGCTATGTATGTTCCCTGCACACAGTCATGTTGTATGGATAGGGCTGCTTCAATGAGGGCCCAGTTGGACACTACACTAGTCACATGAGAAGCAGCAAGAGGAGTAGCCGTCTGTAGCAGTAGAAAAGAGCAAAAGTCCAGTAGGCCTATAAGACTAACAAAATTTAGGGTATGAGTTTTTGTGAGTCACACCTCACTTCTTCAGAAAAAAGTGAGCTGTGACTTATGAAAGCTCATACCTTACCACAAATTTTGTTAGTCTTATAGGTCTACTGGACTCTTGCAATAAGCCAAACTTTGATGGATGAGAAGCCTGACTTTCCCCCTAGAGACAGTGCAGCTGGCTGCCTCCCTCCGATCCTTTGCTTATCAATGCTTATCTTATCTCTCCGAAGCAGCTAGCCGGACCCTGCTCTTCCCCTTTTCAACTGTAGGAAAAATTAGCTGATAAGGAAAGATAAAATCAGCACAGAAACCAGAGCCACTGGAAGGCAGCCAGTGCCTTTCTGTTCCCTCCCAACTGTTTGGGGGGAACCATCAGCAGTCAACGCCGGACTTTACTGGACATGCACCAGGAGGTCCATGTGGAGAGCTTCCAGTGATTTTTTAATATTAATTTTCAGGGATGCAGTGGCTCACATGTGACTGAAAATTTAAACAGAATCGCTGCGACCTTTCACCAAACTTTCAGCACATATCCAGGGAGGACCTACATTTTATACCATCAGAGCAATGTAGAGCCAGGTTCTCAGACTGAAGGTGGTAGAGGATTTCCAGTTGTAGCCAAAAATGCACGTTTCTCTGCACACGTGTGGAACATAAGCCAAAGTTACTTGTGTGTACTTCTTTTTCGAAAGCTGTATACTCTGAAACTTTTCCCTGGTGCCCCATATCCAAGGTAGCTATGCCAGTTCCCGTTACAGGTGTTTGCCCTATCAACCTCTGAACTTCTCAGGTTGTTCAACAGGTCTGTTCCCCGCCTGTTTTTATCCCAGCAGCTACCAAAACCACAAAACGGGGTTCAGCGGAAGATGGAAGAACATCTAGAACTCCACTGTGAAAAGTCTGCACAAAGCATTCCAAGCTTCGTGTTCATAGTGAACTGATCGACTAAGGAGAACAGTGACTCTGCAGGTGAAAAGGGATGCTTGCTTGGAAAGTAGCAGAAGTTGTTGTGAAGCAGATGCATACATCTCTTCCTACGTAAATAGGTTATTGACAAGTGAAGAGCATCCCGTAAGAACTTCTACAGAAGCCACCAGATATTCAAGAACAGAGCCTCTGGACTGAAATGACGACAGAGTAGCTGCTTAAAATGCACAAGAACCAGGGGCTTGCTCTTTCCAGGCATAGTCAAGGGTTCCTTGATTTTTCTCCTTATGGTTAACTCCAAGCCGATTTGCAGAAAGTCAGCACACAATGCCACAAAATCACCCACAGATTGTTCTGAGATGGCAGCTTCTGAGAACCGTCCCCCCCCCCCCTCCAAGATGTACACACTTGAGACAGGGTTCACATCTGACTTAACAGGCACGCTCCAGGGTATTTATATAACTGCATGTATTGAATTGAGGAGTATTGGTGTATGTTGGGAGGATATACATTTTTTGTAAACCGTATGTGTCTTTCTTATACCATTTGTAAGTGGATTTGAACTCCCAGTATTGGAGGAAAGCAGGATGGATACAGGCTAAATAAGGCTTTTGTTTGGTGGAACTTTTAAAAACACCTAATCAAATGTGTCTGTGGAGGAAGGAAACCAATGAAACTTTCTTCTCCCATGGAAGTGCCTGTGCACTACCAACAAAGTTGAGTCATTT
Source organism: Eublepharis macularius (assembly GCF_028583425.1). NCBI lineage: Eukaryota > Metazoa > Chordata > Lepidosauria > Squamata > Eublepharidae > Eublepharis > Eublepharis macularius. Next base: position 125,342,190 of record NC_072795.1, on the reverse strand, counting down.
CAATGTTCGCCTAGCTGCATAGGAGCTCCTAACATGGCTGAGAGATCACCTAAAAAAACTCCTGTATCTGTATTTCATAGGGCCCAGAAGCTGGTCTAGTTGGACTTGTATGCTTCCAACATTCAGCCCAGTTCTGGAATGTCTGGAGTTGACGATTAGCTTCCACAGTAATGACTGAAGACAAGGTAGCTGCCACCACTTTTACATGGTTCTGTCTGATGTAGCATAGTGGTTAAGTAGTTGGGATGCAAATCAGCACTCTGCTGGTTTGACTCCCACTACTTCCATGAGCTCAGCAGGCGGCCTTGGGTAAGCCACTTCTTTCAGCCCCAGCTCTCCCCTTGTATTGTGGGGATAACAACAACACTGACTTTGTTCACGGTTCTGAATGGGGCACTGATCTGTCTAGAAGGCTGGTATATAAATACACTGTTGTTATTATTATATTTGAATCTGAACATGAGTACTTAGGTAGGGCAGAGCTAAGTAACAGAAGTTCACATGTGTGCTGTGGCCTGAGTTACTTGTACATACATGCATGCATGCGCGCGTGTGCACACAACATCTCATAGGGAAAACATTTTATCAGTAACTTTGTAGTGAAATGAATTTTGGAGACCCATTAAACTGTACTGGTTTAGAGCAAAAAGGTGATCTAACTCACAACTTTGAGCCCCACTAGACACCAGGAAAAGGGTAAAGGAAGGAATGATAATCGGATTAGGACAATGTCTCCATAGGATCTCTTATGAACCTGGCTGGCAAGATGAAATGGCTTTATTAAAGAGGAAAGACAAGGTGGCTGTGAAGTGTTGCTGAACACACATTTTCATTAGTTAAGTTGGGCATTTCGCATCACATACAAGATGGCAACTTAAAGAGAAACACCACTGAAAGTACCCAGAAAACATATTTTTGTGCCTTTGCTATAAATGAGCACATTGCAGTAGACACAAATAGCCACACAACCGTTTCCAGGCAGAAGCGACGAGCAAGCAGCCAACCTTCCTGCCACCTCCCACTAACAAGAAGTGAAATCTTTGAGAACGGAGGCTCAATTCTCATGTTTATGATGTGGATGCTTGCAGGATTTTTACAAGCGGACGTTTCTCACCCATTTTTACCATACACCCCCCCTCCTTAACAAACAGGGGTTCTTGTAATTAAAATTGAGAAGACCTCTGCTGAAGATAACATTGAATATTTTAAATGACAGGTTATCTCAACATTAAATCTCCCCATAGGACGGTATATTCAAGATACAAAATATGGCAAGAAACAGTCTCCCTGACAGAACCTGACCACATCTTAAGTTAACTGAAAAAAGAATATGGGAGAGCTCACATGGATTGTGCCTCTAACACAATCTAAAGGGCTCCATTAACTTAAGCACCAAGTGAATATCTGAACTAGGCAGCAAGGAAATCAGGACAAGCATACAAACCACACAGAAGACAAAAAAGAAAGCCTGGCATGCTATTAGGGCATGTAGAAGAGGACGGGCAGACATGATTCCTTACTACCTTGTGTGTGTCAAGTGCCATCAAGTCACAAGTGACTTATAGCGACCCCTGCTGGGGCTTTCAAGGCAAGTGAGAAGTAGAGGTGGTTTGCCAGTGCCTTCCTCTGCAGAGTTTGCCATTGCCTTCCCCTGAAGAGTCTTCCTTGGCAGTCTCCCATCCAAGTACTGACCCTGCTTAGCTTCCGAGATCGGACGAGATCAGGCTATACCATGCAGCCTTCCCTCCCTCCTCATTACCTTACTAGCCCCTTATACACTTATATTCCTTGCGAGCATTCTCTGTGGTGGCCCCCCACCCTGTGGAACAACCTGCCTGAGCAGGTGAGGAGAGCCCCCACCTCCCCTAGCTTACTGCAAATGATGCAAAACCAAATTATTCAAAAAGGCTTTTTACTCAGATAGGAGGGCTGTGTTGTAGGGAGGGGGGTCTCAGATGCTTCACTAATGGTTTAGGGACCATATACTTCACCACCCATGTTGTCTTATGCATGTGCTCCTATGTCTTACCTGTGCTTCAAGTATGATCCTACTGGGTTGTTATATGTTGTCTAATGTCAGTCCTAGAATTACTTATGCTCTTTTTCAGCATTTCTTCAACTCTGTAGTGGATCCTTGCTAATGCTATGTCTCTGTAAACTTGTATTTATTTACCATATGGCATTGTTTATAGAAATGTCCTTGATACTGACTGTACTCATCTCGCACTGTGTAATCCGCCTTGAGTCTCAGTGAGAAAGGTGGACTATAAATGATATAAATAAATAAAAAATAGCTACTGGCACGCACACCATCAAAATGGTATCTGGAAGGTAAAGGGTGCACACTTGCATACTAAAGTTCCACATTCTTAATTCAGTAAATGGAAACAAAGATTCCAAACACCGGTGCTGATAAGCGAGACAAGAGACAATTTCTATGAAGAACCGACCTTACAGGCAGGATGTTTAACAAAGTTGTTACTTATTTTCAGGGCTTTTTTTCTGGGAACAGAGGTGGTGGAACTCAGTGGGTTGCCCTCGGAGAAAATGGTCACATGGCTGGTGGACCCGCCCCCTGATCTCCAGACAGAGGGGAGTTGAGATTGCCCTCTGCGCCAGTCTAAACTTCCCTCTGCCTGGAGGTCAGGGGGTGGGGCCACCAGCCATGTGACCATTTTCAAGAGGTTCCGGAACTCCGTTCCCCCACGTTCCCAGTGAAAAAAAGCCCTGCTTATTTTATACAAAATTAAAATAGTGTATCAGCTTTGCAACTGTCCTGGGTTTCTTATTCTCTGGAAAGCAGCAGAGGTTATGTCGGCAAAGCACACAGAATTTTCAAGCAGCTGCCACCATATTTGTACCAGCTTCTCACCAGCTTCTGCCACTCTATTAAACAAAAGAAAAAGGAAGTTTCTTACCATATATTCCTGTTTTCCCATTACCTTGGAAAGGGCCCTTTAAATCCTTCTGGATAGCCCCTCTTTTGGGGACAGAAAGCAGGGCTGAAACACTCCAAAGGACAGGGGGCAGGGCCACGGCTTCCCCTCCCCAAACTGGAGCTCTTTCAATCCATGAGCAAAGGAGAAAACACATCGCACCCAAGAGAGTAGGGTGAACTAGCTAACAGCGAACTTACAAGGAAAAAGATGAGACAGAACGCCAGGTGATGTTGGTGAGTTTCAGGCTGCCTGCACGAGCTGAGCATAGAAGTAGAAGGCTAAATGAAACTGGTTTCCACAAAATCCATCAGCAGCAGGGAGTATGCCCTCCAGAAGGCAGGGAGAAGAGGAATTCATGGAAAGAAGTTTCTTTTTCTCCTCTGACTTCTGGAAGGCATTTTACAGCCTTCAAGATGCAAAAAAGCAGTGCTATTCCAGGGTGAGCACCAAGTGAGGGCAGGAGTCTCTCCGATACCAGTACCCTATGTAGTACCCTCCTCTCAAAGAATACATCAATTGTATGATGCCTGGCGACGTTACATACAGAAGCCCACATTGTAGCCTTATCAATTTCATCTTAAAGACAGCAAGGCAAAAACCTGATCGTGTCCTGAATGGAGTGAACTGCCATTCCCACAGAATGTTTGTTGCCATTCGGCAGACTTAAAAGACATTTTTTAAAAACCGACTGTAGTCTCTCAGAAGGACCTGAATTGACTCTCAGATGCCTATCCAGACAGAACTGTCTCAGACCATGTTGGTGCCATTTCTGGTAAAGAAGGATGGTACAGGTGCGTTCCGTGACTTGTAGAAAACAACATGCAGGAGACAAGAGTAGGGTCTGACCTGAATACTATCTTGTCCCTCTGAAACAACCATAACTCAACAGAAGAAGAGAATGCCTCCCTCCTTGGGACTCTTCTAGCACAAAGCTGCCAAAAATTGTCTGTAGGGATGAAAATCTAAGGGAAATTTGGTCATAGGTAAACCACTGAACAGCAGAAGGGCTTTAATCAAAGTTGACTTCTTTTGGAACCTCCTGACACTGAGGGCAACTTGGACCTTCACAGCTTAGCAATGTCTTCTTGCTTCAAGTTCATTTTTGTTGACGGCTTAGATGATGCTTGGCAGCAGAATCCAGATTCTGCACTGTGTTCCTGCCCTATGTCACATATGTGTTCTAGCTACTGCTAGATAACTAGATCATGAACTGTCACCAGAAAAACCAAACTAGCCAGAACCCTAACAATGTAACTCAGTGTTTCAGCCACTGTAGCTCAGCCTCCAAGTGGGCAAGCGGCATGTATCTACCATCGACAGAGCACTTGCCATCGAGGTTGCACAGACATCAGGAACCGTGAGCATGCTTGCCAATGTGGTACCATTAGAAGAAGTCTGGACTTTTGCTTTTATATCCTTTGAAGTACTAGGGGGGTCAGAAGGGAAGGATGGAAGAGCATATATCTGTTTGTCCCATCAACTTCTACCAAATTTGTCCCTGTGGCATCCTTGCACAAATGTGGACATGAACTTTTCCAGCGAGGCATTGTCCAATGATGCAGACAGATCTATTGCTAGTACCCCTGATATACAATCAGCAAGAAGGTCTACCAAGGAAGAGAGAATTCAGGTTCTCTCACAAGATGCCCCATCATAGCTAACTTGATTATCAAGTTAACTTATTTTGATTGAACTTTCTTATTATATGTGAGGTGAGTTCCTCATTGGATAGCGTTGAAGATTTTTGTCGAAATTCATCTCAAGCATCAAGTACCTGTACTACAGGCACAGGCCATGCCTTGGTATTAAGCAACAAATAAGTTGCAACTAGTGGTTGCTTTCATACTTGCAGTTCACAAACGAAATCTTCTCAATTACTGGAGAAGAGGCATGCCACAGTTAGAGGTCATTTAACTGATCTATTGGCCAGGTGTGGAATGACTGCATATCATCTCCTCTTTGCTCCTGCGAAGTCAGATGCAACCAGTGACAGACACCAAAGGCACACAGAGACATCTAAGCAGTAAGACGCAACTTGAAAATCTTTGAACGATGTGCCTTTTATTAACAAGAAGCAGTGATGGCAGCCAACAAGTGACCAGGTTGATGGTGACAGATGAGAGGGCAGCTGTGAGAAAGCTGTGTAATCATGCAAATAGACACATCTAAACAGCTTGGGAAACAACTAGCTCCCTGCTCACAACTAGCAATCAAGGTGCAAGTCAAATTGCTGGGTAATGAAGCCTCCCTGATCTTGACAGAAGATAGCTCAGCATGGTGCGGGCATTCCAATGGAGGCAGGAAATCACACATTTCCTGCTTCTGCCGTTACATGTCCATCATCATAAATATGTGATGCTCTTAGATCTCGCTCTGGAATGTTAGTGCTAACTTGGGGGGTTCAGTTGTCCCTCTAGATGCAGACAGGCACTGTGTGACTAGCTGGTCAAAGCAACTCTCAAGCGTTCCTAGGAGACTTGGACAAAGATGTGACTGATCGGAAGCTTCTGATATTAAAGCAGCATTGTCCGATGTGACTTGGAAAGGAACTGGGACCATCCCACTAGGTCTTGGCAGAAGACCACTGTGCTCAAGAGCGGAGCCAATAAGCACGCATTTTTCTTGTTCCATTTTCTGAACTGTCACTGCTAACGTATCTGCTGCTGAAGTTACTCCAAAAATGGCATCTCGCTTAGACACATATTGAGGAATACACCCAGAATCTCCAGGAACTGCCAACTCTTCTCTATGCTGACTATAACCCCCACAGTTTAGAGGCACAATTCAAGTAATCTAGATTACCTCAGCCCCTGGGTGGAGGATGGGGATCTACTGAGAATGTCTTCCAGGCAAGGGGACAAGCACAGCTCTTGTTCTTACCAAGACACCTAATACCTATGTGGATGCACAAGTCAGGTCGGGGGGGGGAGGGGCAGCGTCTGGTACTGGAACTGCTTTCCTCTTGCTCTGGTTGCCAACCAAGCAGCTTCCAAGAGGCTTACTAAAATTTTACAGTCAGCAAATTCAGTGCTAAACAATCACACTTGGGATCCTGGACTGACACTTCAATTGCACATTTCTTCCGACCAAGATGGGAAGTGCCCTGGTCTTCTTGTCAACGTTGCATGTTATTCAAGGAAAAACTCACCAAGATGGAGAAAGACTCAGCCTTTTTGGGATGTGTGTGTGTGAGAGAGAGAGTTGATTAGATATTGATCACAGGCCCAGGAGCAGCCACTGGAGCCCCAGAACTGAGGGCTCCTTGTCCAGCGTCACCAGCGTCTGGCCGAACCATTCGGCTTTCAGAGTCTGGTGCAGTGTTGGATTTCAGTACGATCCTTGGGGGGAGAGGAATGGCTCCTTTGGGATGAGTTGTGGCCAACCTGCCCCCTTCTGATTTCTCTTGAATGCAAAGCCAGTGCCACGTGGCAAAATCTAGGGAAGGCCTTGTCCTCTATGACCTGCTGTTGGCGCCCCAAATTAACTGTTTGGCCATTGTGTGTCAGATTGGATGCTGGGCTAGATGAACCACCGGTCTGATCCCGCCAGGCTCTTCTTACATTCTTTGCCAGGGAAAGAGAGAAAAGTTCTGGGCCTGACTAGAAATAGCCTGGCCTACCTTCTTCTCTGAGAAGTCACCTTTTTCCTGTGAGGCCAAGTCACTGAAGGCACAGCATTAGCTGCCCCATTCATATACTTGTCATCCAATTCAATATCTGTATCCCATTAATATCTAGGGGAAAATATTTTAGCTGGGGATATAAAGGTGTGAGTTTCCTCTTGCTGTGCTGCTAGTACCTGGGTTGGGGGCCCTATACCAGGAAAAGCCACAGCTGAAACTTGACCTGGAAGAGCCATTCCCTGCATCTGGCGGAAGAGCAGTTGCTAATGGGGGAATCTCTATTCCTTCTCCCTGTGGCCTGCCAAAATGTCTCTATTGCCAGTCCTGCATACGAGAGGATTCCCAGCTCTGGCTTGCCTTGCACTATTTCTTCAGGACAATTCACTGCTCGCTGAAAAGACTTTATGGGGGAAGGAGGGGAGTTATCCCATTGGGTCCTGGAGCTACTCACATACTTCCTACAACGCCTCTACTATACACCGATACTGTGACAAAACAATTCAGAAAGATATTTGAGTGAAGAGTTAGGGATTGGTGTATACTATACCACTATCTGTTGCTGAAAGTAGGACTGTATTAGGTAATTTTTAGATCGTTTAACATGTCATGTTAATATGCTTTGCTTCAGTAGTGTTTTCAAGATTCATGGTTGGTTCCAAATCCTACTGTATGGTTTACTGGATGTCCCATCTTGTTGACTGTGTTGACTTACTCTGTGTAATCTACCTTGAGTCTCAATGAAAAAGGCGGACTAGAAATAAAGTAAATAAAAATAATCCCATATAGGATAAACACACTTTTAAAACGTCTAGACACAAACGCTCTGAAGGAGCTCTCCCAAGCAAGTGCTCCTCTGCCAGTTTGGGTGCCTCTGCTCTTGAACGAGCCAATCTAGAGTTTGACTCCCTACTCCAAGGAGAAAAGCTATTCTGAAAGATTCATAATGACTTCTGTAAGAGGGGCAAAATGCCATTTTGTTGTAAGGGGGCAGAGGCTTCAGCATCACTAGGGACCTGGGATAAGGAGGATGGTTTCTTCTCTCGTGTTTGATTGCATTACTCTTCCCCCCACCAACACATCCCAGGGAAAACACATCCTTATGAAGAGGAAATGGATGGAACGAATTACCAGGCATGTGATTAATGCCATCCAATATGGACATAATGCCAACCACCATTTGTTTGGAATTTGGAGAGAGGTGGGTGGGGAAAAGCAGTTTTTGGATCCCAAGATGTCTTAGTGTAGAATTCTGGAAGGGGAAAGGGAGCTAATTGCAGCTTGGAGGCACACCGATGGTGCTGTGACCACATCTTTCATCCAGGACATTGGGAAAAGCCAGTTTGTTCTGAACTGTAGGGCTGCCTACTGCCAGGGATAGCAGCACCAAGACAGTGCTAGGGCAGGCAGGCACCTGTGTCCCTTTGAGCATTTCTGCAATGGAATACCCAAGATTCCATGTCCATACGAGAGTGTACAGACCATGCCTTCTTGGTCCAGAAGAGGGAGGGGGGGGGATCAGATTCAGCGTTTGGGAGATTGCTTCTCAGGTCACCCAATATTCAAAGCTGAATTTTAAAAGTATCCAATTTTTGGAAGAAAGAAAAAAGAGAGAGTAGAACCCTTGCCAATGGCCGCATCGACAGCATGATCCTTTTTGTGAGGACATGGACCCTTCAAAGTGCGAGATGGCCTCCCCACCCACCCCACTGCCCAGACATGCTATGTGGGGGTGATGAGCACAAGCCGGACGTGCATGGGATGAGAATGGTGACCGCACAGGGATACAGTCAGCTTAATGGAAGGAGCTCACCATCAAATGCACGCTGGAGCTTGACTTCCTTTTCTGGGCACACCATTGAGAGGAAGAAAGAGAAGGAAAAGAAGAGATGAGAAGAAAAGCAGAGAAAATGTTGGCACTCGTGTGACGGAAAGGACCCCCGCTGCCATCCACGGTTCCCCAGGAAAGGAACAAGATGCTGCTGATATCTGGTCTCATGGAAGCCACTGATCGTAAGCCAGAGACAGAAACCAGGAGGCACAGCATTCCAAACGTGAAAATGCAGGCTCAAAAATGCAGCCAGTGTGACACAGGAGAGACTGAAACCCGTAGCCACATTTTCTTTTCAACACATCCCCCAGCACAAGAAAAGATGAGAAAGGTTTGCTTGCCAATGGTGATGAAATACAAACATTTCTCAGCAAAAAACACCAGGTTTCATGCCACCCTGAGGCAATGGCAATGAGAAACGGACAACAGCGGCTCAGCCTATCGGGCCATTCCCAATGGTCCACAAGCGATTGGCGCCACCTAACAGATGCCTTCTCATGCAAAGGGAGCATCTTTGATTGGACAGGGAACATGGCTGCAGAGGGAACTACAGATTATGGGCTGTAACTCCGAACTGCATGCATGTGTGCACACGCACACACAACTTGTGCAAGATCCTGCTTCTTTGAGATCCCGCTTCTCCAACAGTAGCGGACTGGGTGCCAAACGCCAAATGTACGTAACCCTGGCCTGCTTTTTCAGTCATCGTCATTGGAAACACGTATACATTTTGCTCTCCCACACAAGGAAAGCTCTAGCAACTTGCACAGAGAAGACGTAACTGTATCAAAGAGTCTTTTCATACAGACACAAAAGAGGTCAAACAAGAAGAGAGGAATGTCTGCCCACAGGACTGCAAAGAAAGGAAGAGGCTCAACCAGGTGGGTGAAAAGAAGAGGTTGTGGAAGCAGCACAGGTCCCTGAATGCCATACTTTCAAGACAAACGATATCTTGACGTCATCTTTCCTTCTTTCTTTTTAACTGACACTGTAACCCACATTGAGCTTCAGCCACTGCCTTGCTAAGAGGAAACTGTACTCCTTTCTTCACTGGGCCAATGGTCCCCTCCTGCCAGTCCAAGGGTGAGCTTACCTCCTTTTCCGGCTGCCCTAACGGTCAGCCTTCTGTAATGTATTTTGCTTGCCTTCCCGATCTGGAATTACCAGTGAGACCCTTTGGTGTGTACTGCACATGGTGTGTACTGCACATCCACAACTACAGGCTTCATCACTCTCTCTTACCAGGGGGGAATGTGTGGTCCCAACTATCAACTGCTAAGGGACTACTCTGCGCCCTTATCAAATTAGTGTTCCCAGAATCTTGTAGACGAAGTCATGAATATTAAATTAGTATATACGTTTTTACTGCATGTCACCCTATGACTATATACTAAAGCAGGTAACCCACACAGTAACATTTCTGGTGGTCAACTGGGGTTGGCCATCATCCTGCATAGCCAATCAGTTCATGGCCAGGAAAACAGCACCAACAGGGGCACCTGGAAATTGTTTCGTTTTTAAATCACTGTGAGCTCTGAACTCAGAACTCTTAGCATACATCTTTTCACTCCTGATCCAGTGGACAGAGATGTATACTCAGCGAAGGACTAGCAACATTTCAGCTTTAGTCCCATATACCCACAAAAATTTGCTTGATTCCCTTCCAAGTCTGAATTTAAAAAACATTTTGTAAAACTTGCTTGTGTTTTAAAAAGAATATTACTCTCTTAAGCCCTTGAGATGGGGCAGGCAACAGGAAAAAGACGATAACACTTTTGTCTTCAACAAGACTGAGGCCTTGATCTTTAGACAGGTCTGCTGTCCATGGCTCGCTGGCTCGGCAGACACAGCCTCCTGTGAACCAGTCCCCTCTTTGACAGCGCTCACGCTGTGAATATACAGTGTCCAAATCACAGACCTACACACATTCAGATAATTAGTGTGCATTACAGATGGACAGGAAGACTATTCCATCGACTTAGGACAACTCAAACTTAAACACACTTCTGGTGTGTTCTGATGCCCAGCGTGGAAAGAACAGTGGCTTGGAAGGGCCTGCGTTCAAATCTTTGCTCAGGCAACAGAGCTTACAAAGACTGTCACCATGGCTTAACCAAACCAACTCCACCCCAGAGGACTGTTGTAATAACAGGGAGGACCCAACTTCTGGAGCAAGTGGGATCCAAGGACATTTGGCCGAACTCCTTGCTATACAGAAGAACCTGTTACAGCTGAAGCATCACAAAACCTATGTGTTTCCTTAAAAGTGAAGCTCCGTACCCACCCCAGGGGAGGTGAGAGCATTGCTATACTGTATTCATCTTAACACTTAAGCAACCCTCTCCCATGGTTTGAAACCCCTACTCACATCAATATCCACTGAATTCAGAAGGATTCACTCTTTTCTTTAACACTTAAATGACATGGAACGACTAACCATTACCTGTTCTTAGAGCAAAACGGTGCCTTTATCCTTTCCCTAATCCCCCCCCCCCGTGTCTTTATCATTCTCCTCTAAATATTTTCCAGCTTGCGAGCACCTTCTTTTATGCTCAGCCAACCCAAAGGTCTGCAGTTTTTGGTATGGCATAAAAGATTGTGTTGAACTGGGACTGTGAACATTCAGGCTCAAATTCCCTCTCGGAAATTATTCCACTACACAACCTTACGGCAGCCATTCTCCCTTAGCCGAGCTTATGTCACTGGCTTGTTCCGGGAATAACGTGGCAGAAACTCTACATGCTGTGCACTGCCGCACTCGGAGGAAGGGGGGGTGGGGGCACAGAAATAAGATCATTGCCCTAGGGAGTCACTCTCACTCTTCCCAAGCCTTTGAAATTATGTTCCAGCAGGACTACTTCCTCTGTGCCCTCTCCCATTATTGAGCACTAGTGGTTAGAGTGCTGCGGTAGGAGCTGGGAGACCCAAACTCAAATCCTTTCTCTGCCATGCAGGCTCACTGGGTGATTTGGGGCCAGACATGCCCTCTCAGCCTATCCTAATTTCACCTTCTGAGGATAAGATGGAGGAAGGGAGAACCACGTATGCCTCCTTAAGCTCCTTGCAGAGAGGGAGCGATCAAAATGCACATGGATTGATCGATCAACAGGATTGCTCTTATAAGCCAGGAAGCATTTCTGAATTTTTTAAACCTAATTCGGCTTTCCTGGAGATTAAAATAACTGCTCAATAGACAGGATAATTGCTTCTCTCTCTTTGCAATATGGTTATATGAAGTCATGGGCATATTCAAATTCTCCTCCTATCAGCCTTGTAACGGGTAGGTAGGCATGATCTTCCTATACTGCAGACAGGGGTGGGGTTGCTTTGCCTAGCTCAGGTATATTTCCTATCTCAGGTATATTTTCTGATTCCATTTCCAAGATTCTCATTTGTGGGTTGCAGCTCTAACAGATGCAGTGTGCATTGGCTGTACTGCTGCTCTGAAAATGCTTGTTCCTTAACAAACATCTAAGATGCCTGGTGAACACTTAGGGCAGATCAGAAGGAATATCTCCATGAAAACCTTTGAAATAAAAGGGACCGCTCAGCTATTGCACTAGATGGAGAGAGAGAGAGAGAGGGAGAGGGAGAGGGAGAGGGAGAGGGAGAGGGAGAGGGAGAGGGAGAGGGAGAGAGGGAGAGAGGGAGGGAGGGGGAGGGAGGGAGGGGGAGAGGGAGAGGGAGGGAGGGGAGGGGGAGAGAGGGGGAGAGGGGGAGAGAGAGAGGGAGAGAGGGGGAGAGAGAGGGGGGAGAGGGAGAGGGAGAGGGGGAGAGAGAGAGGGAGAGGGGGAGAGAGGGGGAGAGAGAGGGGGGGAGAGGGAGAGGGGGAGAGAGAGAGGGAGGGGGAGAGAGGGGGAGAGAGAGAGGGGGAGAGAGAGGGGGGAGGGGAAAAGACATACATGCATAAAAGAAAACAAACAAGCCTTTGCCAAATCGCACCTTCTTAGGTCAGATCAAATTTTATAACTAGTTAGGAGAACCAGGTCAATGGGTTCAAGTTGTTTACCAGAATAGGATTAAAAACGTAGTGGGATAAGACCACAGCAGCTTCTAAGCAGTAGCTGGATAGTCCCTGCCACGGCACAAAACCTGATGCCTCAAACCCACAGAACCAGCTGAACAACAGGAGAGCCGCGGAAGAAGTGGGCAAACCACAGTGTTTCCTCTCTTGAGATGTAACCCACATGAACATGCAAAGTTACCTTCTCCCTAGCCAGAGGCTTGGTCCATCAAGGTCAGTATTGTCTACTCTGACTGGTACCAGCCTCCAGAGTCTTGGGGAGAGGAGGACTTTCACATCGCCTATTACCTGTTCCTTTTAACTGGAGATGCCGGGGATTGAACCCGGGGCCTGCGGCATCCAAAGCAGACATTCCTCCGCTCTATGCACCATTCTTTCCTCATTACTACGCTAGTTCTTTCGCCAATCAATGATACAGGGAATGTGGAAACTGATTTGAAAATTAACCTTCAAAAGGATGAAGCTCTTATTAAAATCCTAAGAAGAGCAGGCAACCGTGTTTGTGGGATGCCAAACTCGAACTGTATTTTCCTAAAATCCTAAAACAAAACATCCCCAGTAAGAGGAAGTGGAGTGCATAAAAGTCAAGTGGTCTTTAATACATCACAGAAGTATCAATTTAGAAGGATGCTTTTTGGCTTGCATGGAACAAGCCACAATGCATACAGACCGACTGCTGAGATGAAAAAAGGAACCAAGAGCGATGTCTGTAGCTGCCGTTTTCAACTTGGAGTGGAAGCACGTAAAGGCAGAGAAGACTTGACCACTTGGCTCCAGAAACGCATGCCAACCTCGGCTGTTCCAAAGCCTGACAGTTGTGTGCTTCTATCTAGCCTAATCTGCATCTCTGCTAGTGCTCCAACGTGCATAGAATTGTTGGTGAAAACTGACTCTCTTGTTTGACATTAGTGCACACACACAACTGCCTGAACGGAAACTCCCTTATGCTCAGAGTGACGCTGGGCATGCACTGGAGTTCGCAGGCATACAAGGAGCCTTGGCAGGGAGGGGTCAGGGTTTTAGGCTCATGGGCAGTAAGAGAACTAAGCAGACCTTCCCAACAGGAAAGTTCTCGTGTAGGTTACCTTCCTAACCCAAAACATGGAAGACGTTTTTGTAAACTGTCTTCATTTAGCTGATTCCCCCCACCCCTGGTTCCTCATATGTTTTCTTAGAAAACAGTATAGCCTTCAGACTAGAGAATCTGGCAGCTGACAATGAGCTCAATTCAAGAACAGGGACAGCGTTAATGGAAGTGTCTGGGCAGAACAGCAGTTTCAACTATGTTCCAACTCACCTTCTTACCACAATACCTTCCTTATTGTCTCACCCTGTTTCCAAATGGCCATGGTGGATTCACAGGTACATTTGAATTTCTGCAGGCAATCTCCCACCTCCGAGCCCCCAGCAGTAAAACGAACATCTAACCGTTGCTCAATCCAGAATGTTTGCCTATTAAGGAATTCTTGTTCTCAACAGTTCGGCACAAGGTTCCCCTCATTGAAGAAGCCTAGTGAATATCGTGACTGTAACCCCACATCCCACCGAATAAGTCTGGGGAGGCTAAGAGAGATCTTCAGAGTGACTAAATGTTTTCTTGCCTCTGAAGATTTAGGGGCAAAAGAAAAGCCAATGAAGCAGCCAGGCTCAGCAGGTGGGAAAGGGGTACAGAGGTGAAAACAGGAGGCATGCAGCCATTTCCTTCTGTGGAAGTCAGTCTGACCCTGAGGCTGACGGCCCCCAGTTCCTGTGGAACAGAGTGGCAGTGGAAGCGTGTCCAAGCCTGAATGCGAAACTTACCTTTACGCCATCTGACTTCTTGTTCAGTAAGCTTTTGGCAGCTGCAGAGAGAAAGGAGAGACGTCAGTGATCCCAGCAAGGTGAGCCCCTACTTCCCTTGCGCTCCAACACAGCCTCTCTGGAAGTGTTAGTAGAGGGTTTCCCTTAGCAATCAGGATGACAACAAAGGCCAAGCCAGATCCAGTGAGGCTCCTGCCTACTCAAAACAGCAAGTCAGAGAAGGCAACAAACCTGCGCAGCATTCACATAGGAATCATGCCTCTCCCAAAGCCACTGCTCAGTAAAACAGGCCTTTAGGGCAATGGAGACTTGGCCTGCTCTCATGACTTCTCTCTTTGATTCAATATTCAAAGCCAATAGTGAATATTGAAGAGGCAATTAAAAAAAAAACCCAACCTTCTTAAATCCTCGATGTTGAATGTTATCCCTTGAATACAGTAACTTAAGACCACTTCGCCAAAAACTAACGTACAGCAAGGAAAACGCTCAGCATTAGAATACATTACATCCCATGTGTCGCTTGTCATGCGACACTAATCCTGTGATCAGTTACAGGTGCATGCTGTGTGGGCACAATGCAAATGACACATACAACCTGCATGTCAGAAATTTACAGATGAGCATTCTAACTGCTATGACACACCCTCTAAGAATCCCTCTGGGATAACCATCAAGAAAAGATCGATGTGAGGCTAGAGGTGAGGCAGTCCTGGCAATGGCCAAATGGAAAAGCCCAGACACCCTGTGCAAGATGAAGGAGGTCAACTGTTTTGCCTTCAGGAGGACAAAGCCTTGTCCGGGGGTGAACAATCAACTTGTGGACACACATACAAAATGCAGAGCATGCTTTACTGGATGTGTAAAGGGGACACAGGAAGAGTCCACACATCAAACGCTATCTATGCAGACAAGCTTTTGCTGGCAATTCTACGCTCTGCTGCTAACAAACTACACTGAACAGAGAGCCATTTGCAAAAAGGAACTGTTGCAAAACCTGTTGGTTGAGGACTGTGTAGGATTCTAAGGAGCTGGTGGGGGCATGAGTTACTTTTATGCAGATCACACCTGCAGAAAGATACAAGGGTAGGACCAGGGAGAGCAATGGGAAATCTTCACAACCAGGACTGCACCATGGATCACAGCCCCCAGCCACACAGAAAGCTACTGTGGCATCCAGAGAACATTAACTTATTTTTTAAAAAAAGATCAAGATGACAGTCCTTGTGGTTGTCCTAAGTGCCAACTCAGTATCTTAACCCCGTCCCCAAGCATGCACTGAGCCTGTCAGCCAGAAGTCCTGCATCTCAAGCTGAAACAAACGTGTATGTGTGTCTGTGCGTGCTTGTAACAACATTTTTGCAATGAAACTGCTGGTCAAAGATGACAGGGCATTGGGCAAAACATCCCCTTTCCTCATTCAGAGTCAGGGAGATGTTTGAGCTTTCTTTGCTCTTTGATAACACAACGTATTCAAATCTGATTGGCTACACAACACTAGGACACCATCAGGACGTTCACTATGTGTGGAATTGCACACTAAATGAGAAAAAAAAGGCTTAAAACGGGACTGTAGGAGCACATGGTGGGGCTGTAACCAAGGATGGAAAATATGTGAAAAACTATTCAGACAAGGTCTTTTCCAAAGGGATTATCATACCATTTACACACTCAAGTTTCACTTGGAAAACTCAATTTCATGAGCACTACGCCCAATGCGCTTAGAATTGTAGCCAGCCTTGAACATACGCTTGTATGGAAGCTTTAAAAACAGCCCCTTCTTCTCCACAGATTACTTTAAAAACAGCAATCAAAAAGTCTCTCTCTAGGCGGCTCCCATATCCCGTTACAGGAGAGAAAAACAGGAAAAAGAGGTTTGGTTTCTGTGCACATAAGGGACACAAATAACAACAATAAAAAGGTTTGGAATATAGAACCATCTTCCCTTGGAAAACTACAACTGCCCCAAACCTCCAGGACGGCTGACTTTCCACAGAGCCTCCTGGTCTGGACAGAAGAATTAAGAGTGACAAGTTAGTCCCGGATTCTGAAAGACAGCAACAGGCGTACCACAAGAGAATTACATGGTTCCAAGGAGAGGCCAGCTACTTCTCTCCCTCAATTCGAAAGTTCCCACTTGGAATTCACTTTGCAGGGCCTATTGGCAGGATGCACCGAGAGGGTATGATTCAGGCACAGCCTTTCAGAAAGAAAGTAGCATTTCCACTCCCAGCCCTGAAATGGTTCTGTTATAAAAGAAAGTGAGAATCCTACTTGGGAATCAAAATCTCATTAAAAAAATCTGCAAGAGACTGAGCGAAGATCCCTCTATGGGTGTCTCCATTATGGTCCACGTCTCACAGACGGGAGGGGGGGGCAGCCATGAGCACATCAGAAACCACTTCTTTGTGAGCACCGGGGGCAGGGAGTTGTCACGCCACGGACTCCTCCCAGGCAAGCTGCTTATGTGTGCCATTAATCTCCTGTACATTGTGAATAGATGCAAGGTTCTGGCTTGGATCCCGCAATGCACAAGAGGAAACATAAATGTACATTGCGCAGTTTTGCTTGTGCAAGATCTTGTGCAACATGTAGCATTAACCTCCTTACATACTGCAGTGCCTAGAATTTGGTTGTACAAGAAGAAACGCAAATGGAGGTACAGTAAGTCTGACATAGCACAAGTGGTCTTTTCCTTGCATTTCTGCTGGCTTAAGAGCTCTAGCATAAGCAGAAATGCAATCCAGTGTATAAAGGTGGCCTGGCACCCACTGTAATCTACTCACCCCAAGCCCTAATGAGTGTTCCACAATTCACAGTGCTCCACACAGTGCTATTCAGGGGAGGGGGGGATGTTGGGTGCTCATGCTACCGAACATGGTTAGGGAAGGGTTTCTGGAAAATCAATTTATGTCACATCAACAAAAACAGGAGACATCTCAAGCAAACGAAGGCAAGAGAAAGATGCACGTTTCCCCAATGTTTTGACCTACAGGGATCAGATGGCACAAAGCAGGAAAGAAGGAGATGTAGGCAGGATTCCCTCCATTCAAGCACCGCACACAGGCACAAGACTTGTTGGGACATGACTTGAAAGACACATACACAGGCCACAATACACATCACAAGAAAACAGTCAGGACAACCCCAGCAAAGCTGTTTGGGAGGTTTCTTTGCGGTTCAAGACATGGTTTGGCGCCCGTAATATGCAGCACAGCCCATCCCTTCCTAGCCCCCTGAACCCTTTCCTTGGAGTATTCTTAGACAAAATCCTGCTTTGAAAAGCTTAATAACCTTAAAATATTCACAAGTCCAAAATGTTTACTCACAATTTTTAGCACAGGGAGAGAGAACGCACAGGATGAGAGGGGCTTTTCTGAGACTCAGTTAAGCTTTAAAAAAAAAACAACTCAAAAGTTTCTAGGATGAAGAAAGTTGACATTGTGAAGGTGTGTGTTTGAAAAACTTGACAGCCACAATTGAAGTAAGAGTCCAGATTTCTCCATTTTAAGGCCTAGGATCTGTGTTCCATTTAAGAGGGTCAGAGCCCAGCTTTTGAAGTCTACAGCTAGCAACCTCTGGACCCTATATCTTTAAAGATAGGTAAAAGGTAAAGGTAGATGTATTTTAAATGTATGTAAATTGTAATCCACCCTGAGTCTGCTGGTGTGGGGAGGGCGGAATATAAATCTAATAAATTAAGTTAAATTAAATTTAGTCCCCTGTGCAAGCACTGAGTCATTACTGACCCATAGGGGGACGTTGCATCACGTTTTCTTGGCAGACTTTTTACGGGGTGGTTTGCCATTGCCTTCCCCAGTCATCTACACTTTACTGCCAGGAAACTGGGTCCTCATTTTACCGATCTCAGAAGGATGGAAGGCTGAGTTAACCTTGAGCCGGCTACCTGAACCCGGCTTCCGCCAGGATCGAACTCAGGTCATGAGCAGAGCTTGGGCTGCAGTACTGCAGCTTACCACTCTGCGCCACGGGGCTCTTCCTCTTTAAAGATAGCTGAAGTTTTCTACTGGTGAGAGAGACATCTTTGCAATATCCTCAGGTGTTACATTCAGAATGTGCCCACTGGCAGTCACTGGCTCTCCAACTGGATTCCTTTTGTGTTTGCCGAGCACTAACACAAATGCTTTTCTCTTAAGAAAGGGCAGCACATTAGCCTCTCACAGCCATGAGAAGCCAGCAAGCATGACTGTCTTAAGAAAATTCCAGATTTTTTTAAAGAGAGAAAATTGGTAGCCACGGGATTAAAGTTGAATACCAAGAGGTGTTCAAGTTGGGCAAAATCTGCCCTCTCTTTAGCTGATCGAAAATTACCAGTCAGTCTGAATGCCAGTCTTGGCACCAATAACCAGAAATGACAGATTTTGCCAATGTCAAGACAAAGAAGAGGTAAGGGAGCCCAATGCATGGAAAAACAGAAACTAGAAAAATGAAGTTTCAAATTTCTCTGATTTACTTATCTGCAGTTCCTAGGACCTTGGACTGTCACAAACAGGTTTTTTACCTCTACAAGGTACCTCTTGGAGACCAGAAGCCTTTGACAGCACCTGAACCCAGTCAACATTATTTCTAATTCATCTGCTTGTGAACCATCTTGAAGGTTTCTTGACCTCACAAAGTGAAGTCTAAAAGCATCAACAAATTTAAGCAGTTGTTTTTAGTAGGCAGAAGACCTGATTGCTCCTTGGGAGTTGCCTTGATCGTCTTGTCCCAAATCACTCACAAAAAGGCCAATCTCCTCAACCCGTGACAGATGCGCTGGATCACAAAAAGGCCAAATTCTGTGAGATCTGCAGGTTAACTGACACACCACATAAACAGCACACACCACCGAATAAACATGCTAATTAAGCAAAACAAATAGGGGCCTGTGAAGAACTAGGGAAGAGAGGGGGAGGCAGAGAAGGTGCTTTTTCTCTCTTCTCCCATCACCACCAGATCCTTACTGGGGGGCAAGGGGAACCTGGGGGAGGGTGCTACTATGTCCTCTGAACTCTGATGGTTGTCGTGCCAAGGGCTTCTTCTGAGTCCAGGGAACGCAAACGGGCAGACCTCAGAAGGCTTGCCCCACCTCTCAAGAACACAGGCCAATTGGCTGGGGGTGGGCTTGTCTCCTCCCAGGCCACTGTAAATGCTTGTCTTGGTCTAAAGCACATTAATATGGCGTGCTATAGCCATTCCCTGAATCCCAGGTGAAATGGCAAGTAGTAAGAGAACAGGTTCATCCCCTTCTTTAGCCCCAAACCTATTATGGGGCTCTGCAGCTTGAAAAAAAAGCAAAGAACGGGATGCCAGCCACTCAAACATTCATCCCCAGAGGGCTGAAGACTTATGCCCAAGTCCTATTTTCTAGTGTCAGAGATTTTCCATGGCAGCTGAAGGCAGTGCTTGCATACAGCCCCTCAGAGGGTGGCAGTCTTGGAGGGTAGAGGAAGGCCCTTTTTCAGGGTAAACAGGGGTATCTAGCAGTGGAAGACCTTCTCTTTGCTCTACCCCTCTCTATAACTGCAGGTTAAGCAAATGCATGAAGTACTCTTAAGTACAAATTTAGCAGCTGTCGAATTTTGCTTTCTATATTGTAGAATTCTAGACCCATGTAGATACTACTAGAAATAGTAAACCAAAGTTTCTACCATCCTTGCTTAATACCAGACTATGTGGGGGAACAGTAAGCCGATTCCACACTTTTCTCCTTGAACACGACAGGTCACTTCATCAGAACTGGATGCTACATTATAGAATCTCTACCCTTCACTTGTCTGGACAGCTTGCGGGCACCTTGATGCCTTCACTCCAAGACACCCATTGCCAGAATAGCTGTACTCACCTTCTGAATCCCCACAAAACAGCAGGCACCAACACTCCACATTACACCAAATTCCTGTCACCAATCTCATGTGCCAATTCACCACAGGACTGCCCCAACATGCATGCTTGGTTAGTAGACTTAAAATCCACATAATCATGGGTTCTTGGTTAGATGGGACACCTGGGGACATGCCCTTTTTTCAGCCAGCAAGCATGGATGGTGTTTTACTTGGTGCACAAACATTGTCATGCTGTTTTTTCCCAGCAGTGGGGTTTAGTGGTTGATGGGCAGATAGGTGGTTCAAAGTTCAGGCACTCGGGAGATATGACTCATGCCACATACCTTGCTCAGCCAGGCCGGCAGCAGCACTCAGGGTGGCCGAAGCAGGGGCGGAGCTCTGCCTGCCGCCAACTGATTGGACATAATCATTCAGTGGGAGGAGCCGTAAAAAAGCAAGAGAGGCCCAACAGCAACAAGAAAGCAAGGTGCAAGTAAATTAGTTTTAAAAGAAAAGTGGGAAGAGGGGAAGCACAATATTTATGAAAGAGAGAGAGAGGGAGAGGGGGAGGGAGAGAGAGAGAGAGAGAGAGAGAGAGAGAGAATTTATTCCCCTTAACACATGAAAATAAAGCTATAGAAGCCAGCACAGAAGGTTGGACGTCAGGAACAACGTTCAGAAAGCTGCAAATTTAGCTGTAAATGATTTTTATGAGAAGACCTGGGCACAGAGTTCTAGGTCAGCAAAGCTGAAGAAATGGGTAAGAGGCTAGTTAACATAGTGTAAGATTCCTGAGGCAGCGCTGTAGGCTGGGGGCGAGAGTAGGAAGGAGATGGGAAAGGTACTACAAACATAGCTGAATATTTCAGTGAAGGCTGTATATATCAAAACACAAGAGTTATCAAAGCACAGTCACCAGTCAGTCTGTAGTGCAGAGCTGATGGGCACAGGTACTTCCCTTGCTACTGAGCGCAAATAAGTGGCTAATGGGAAGAAGTTCCGTTAAGTGGATATTAAAGTTCTTCAAACAGGAAGTACAAAGTTTTGTCAGAGAGCTATCGTTGTGTAGTGGTTATAGCATCAGAATAGGAAATGTGCAATCCATGTTTGAATCGCCACTCTACTGGGGAAGCTTGCTCCGACACCTTGGGCCACTCACTCTTTCTCAGTCTAAACTTTTGCACAGGGTGATTATTGGGAGCAACAGAGGAGGAAATGACAATGGTTACAGTCAGAATTTTGATACCCACTTACTGAACTTTGTCACCTGCAGATATATGGGTTTCCCCCTATAGCTAGATCAGTTTTTTAAAAATAAATAAATAAATAAATGCAGAATTAGAAATGTTGTAATTTAGGCTAAGAAAAAAACCCAGAGTGCACAATATGTTAACTACCCACAGGTTTCAAACAGGAGGAAGAAGAACAGTGTGGAACCCTAACCCCCTTTCACACAGAAAAGATACACAGCCCGGTGAAGTATCTGGTGTCTTGGTACCTCTGCAGAAACTGTAAACATCTGCTTAGAAGACGAGCTAGTAAACAGATACCTGATATCAGTGGCAGGTTTTCAAAATGATGCAAAAAATGGAGAACAAGCTGCTCACAAGCTAGAGAAGCCCTGTGTAATGTATCACAAGAAAAAAAGCCGCGTTTTCCACAGTCATACTAGACTATCATCAAGTCTTGTCCTACATGGACGGACTACTGTAAAGGTCAACTGCACTCAGAAATGAACATGGTTTCAGGGCAACCCAAGCAGTTGCTGGGGGGCCCCACACTTGGAAGCTCATTACTGATGGCCCTAGAGAAGAACCCCACCTAGCTATGGCACAGCATGCCTTAGCGATGATATTTAGGTTATTTTATTGTAACACATTCTACATGACGCTGCCTTTAAGGAGTGTCCAAAAAACTATGGTTCAGAATATGGCAGTCCGGCAATTATCTGAGACAGGCCACTTGGACTAATGTGAAGACCACTTCTTAGGCCCATCATTGCTTTCCGGGCGCAATATGGATTGTTAGTTTTAACTTTTAAAGCCTAAGTCAGTCTTAGCCAAAAATACATTAGGGACTCAGCCCCCCGCCCCATGGAAGTGAGGGATGCCCTGCCCTCACCCTTCGCCCCCAACTCCACTCACCTGGCCAGTGAGAGGGAAAGGATGAGAGAGGCTGGCCAGGAGCTACAGGAGCAAGTAGCAAAATGGCACAATGTACTCTGATGGCCCAGGTAATGCTCTTCTGGTGGAAAACTGGAAGTTATGGCTGTCTCAGAGGGCCCAATCTTGGCCCCGCTGAGACACCACATCATTGCGTCCTCTGGAGCACATACACATGCCCACCTTGAGACCCCCCCCCCCACACACTTCTGAGGTAAAGAGGTTGGCAAACCTACTTCTTACTCACATATGAGCCTAGCCATAAGACCTTCCTTGGGGAAATACTCTGTCTTGCGGAAGGTTAAAGGACAGCTGGTGGAACTCCTTATCAAAGTAAACGCTACCTGTTTTAATCCGTAATCAACCTCTGTCGCCACCAACCGTGCCTGTTCTGCCGGCTTTTGCATCTTTATTTAGCCACTGGTGGTTTTTATTTCTCTGTTTTAGTTTTAATTTGTATTGTGTTTTTAAACAAATTTTGATAATGGCCTTGGAGATTTTTTTTTGATCACCAAAAAAAGAGGGCCTAGATGTTTTAACAAATAATAAATAAAATATAACTTGCATGTATGGAGTCACATATTTAACGCCGCAATCAAAATGTCTGTATCCTTCCAATGCCAGACACAACTTTCAATGGAGCATCAAACACTGGCCTAGAACTATCTCTTGGAATGATCAAGATGAAAGATGCAAATGACATGTATGTTACTTGCCTATTCCTGTCATAGGAAGGGCTCTGCTTTTACTTGACAATATCAGCTACACCATGGGAAGTCTTCCAAGGACCAACCAGGACACACCAGGATGCATCTGATTATGATGGATCAGAAAATGATTGGGTAGTTGGATGGCTGTGCACTGGAGGAGTGACATCTGGGGGTTTGGTGTAAATTCTACTCGATCGAATATGCAGCGGTTGAAATTTTAGTTTTTGGTGATTCATTCATTCATTTTATTTTATTTTTAACCCGCCCTCCCTGCAAGCGGGCTCAGGGCGAGATACAACACTGATTAAAAACAAGTTAAGATCAATTATAAAAACAGATAAAATACTGTGCCCCTTTCGGGGCAACCAGCGGGAGTGGACTCTCCATACCCCTTGTAGAGGGAGACTGGTGGAAGGCTCAGCAATGATGGGCTGAAATTAGCCTCCACCGTATGCCTGGTGGAACATCTCTGTCTTACAGGCCTGCCTAAATGATACAAGATCCTGGCGGGCCCGAGTGCCCTCAGACAGAGAGTTCCACCAGGTTGGGGCCAGGACCGAAAAGGCCCTGGCCCTGGTAGAGGCCAGCCGAACCTCCCCAGGGCCAGGAACCACCAGTATATGTTTTCTGGTTGAACAAAGTGCTCTCTGGGGCACATACAGGGAGAGACGGTCCCTTAGGGGCCACTTCAGGAGCAGAGTGAGAAAACTGGAGCATTTTAACAGTAAACAAAGTATCAGCAAGAAAATAATGCTGTACTCAATAGCTTTCCCAGCCCCAATGGACAAACTCACATAATCAAATATTTACTTGTCTTCATTGTGTATATTTAAGGGAAGAGGAAAACATGTCAAACGCAGATATCATTTTAAAACCTCAAAGGCAGTGGCAGGAAGAGGACAGAAACACTCTGCAATTCATTTATTAGTTGATTCTCAGACAGAGAACACTGGGAAGCTGATTTGGGAAAGGGTCTTCTTTAGAAGGCCAACAAGGAGTTTCTGTCCATAAAGTAGCAGGAGGTCATCCTAGACTTAGTGGTCATCCTACAATAAGCTGCTGTAGCACCTTAAGAATCATCTAGTTTATTGTTGCAAAGAACTACTGCAGTCAAAATTACTTTGTTGGAGGTGGGGATTGTATACGCACACACAGCTTGAAGCGCATAGGCTTGAAATCTTGTGTGGGATCCTTTCTCAGGAAGTCGTCTGCACTAAAGAGGATAATTATGGAAGAGTAAAGACAGGTGTCACATTTAAGAGCAGGGAGGAGGACAGCTCCAGAGGTGCCCTTCTTGCATCCCATTCAAACACTCCCTCTTTTCCAGGGTAAAGCTATGGGGGGAAAATAGTTTCCCAAGTTGAAACAGATGGAAAGGCACAATTCTGATTAGATGTCTTTTTAAAAAAAATAAGGTTAATAAAGAGAGGAATGAATAAATAGCGTAGCATTTCATTCACAAGGCATTTCTCTCCCCATCGTTTAGTTCAATGCTTTGTTCTTTTCCATGCAACAATAGGAACAAAAATACAAAATTCAGTTGCACAGCAACAAGAAAAAAATAAGAAAAAGGGAGGGTTTTATACGAGGAAGGAACAGCTTCGATGTGTGCCAAATAGGCACAAAAACACAAAATAAATCTTATGGGTTGGATCCTGTGGATCTTTGGTGGAGCATTTCTCTTTCTGCCTCATTGACCTTGTTGTGCAGTCAACATTTTAAGGCCAACAAGGAAACGGACTCCAGGGAACTATGGCTTCCATGTATGAAGCACAAGTGCTAAGCTACATTTTTCCTTGATGTCTTTTTCAGAAAATACGTAACTAATTCCTGTACTGCCAAATCGAGTCATGATTCAGTCTGTTGGGTCAGGTAACAGATCCTATTTGGATTTATGACTGAGTGGATTTGCAAGTTAGCTGTTTAAAAGTTACCCTTTTTAATTCATTCAGCAAGCCGTAACTAGAAAAGATGCCCCAAATCAACACATTTGCTGATGGTGTCCGTGTAGTTTTTAATATTACACTGATGTAAGCAGACGTGTGTATCCTAATATGCAAGTCAACTTTACTAAATAAGAACACGTCATGCGACTTTGCAGACCTTCATTTGTTATATGTGTCTCTTATATATATATTTTAACTCTGTTTTTGTTTTATAAGCTTCAGTAGTGCAGAGGAGTTAATCACTTCCAAAGCTGCTTTTCACTGACCGTTTTGTCAGATGTAAAGTTTATCAATAACTTGTTTCTATGGGGGCATTATCAGCCTGACAACCATTTCTGGCCATCTTAAATAGCCAGAATAACAACGTTTATGCAACCCAGCTCTGCTCACACTACCACGTACATTCTCCCAATCTCCCCCTTGCACACCTGATCAAATTACAAAAAGAAAACCTAAAGAAAGCAGTCGAATTCTGAAACCGCCCTGTGTTCCAAGAATACTATAGGGAACTCTTACAATAGGTAACCATATCAAATGAACACTAGATGGCACTGGGAATTCAGAAGACAGACAAAATTTGGAGAAGCTTGCCAGAAAGCCGCACAAAACCAGCTTCGGGTTGGCAGAGTGCACCTTCATAAATAATGAACTATCCAAAATCAGATGTAAAAAGAAGGACTTTAATAATAAAAAACAAAAAAGGACACTGTGATATGTGTAAGATTTTCTTAGCCCTGGACAAATACAAACAGTTATTTACTAATCCAGTATAGGAACTGATGACATCTCAATTCTGACACCCTACGACCCAGATACAGTACCTCCATCTTCAGGGGATTCAACTTCAGGCAATGCTGACATTCCGCTATGGCATCCAGACACCGGGCCAGAGAGTCCAGGGCAGCGTCTAACTGGCCGTCCATTAACAGATAGAGCTGGGTGTCATCAGCATACTGGTGACAACCCAGCCCAAAGCTATGGACCATTTGGGCAAGGGGGCGCATATAGATGTTGAATAACTTCGGGGAAAGAATCGCCCCTGAGGGACACCACACACCAAAGGATGATGGGCAGACATAGGTCTGTCCCCGACCACGGAGAAAGGAGCTCAGCTACTGCAGGGCTGTTCCACGGATCCCCACAGTGGTGAGACAAAAAAATCATGGTTGACTGTGTCGAACCCTGCTGTAAGATCCAAAAGTATCAGCAGTGCCAACCTGCCCCTATCCAGGTGTCGCCACAAATAATCTGTCAGGGCAACCAGAGCCATCTCCGTACCACAGCCAGGCCAGAAGCCAGACTGGAATGGGTCCAGGGTAGAGGAATCTTCTAGAAATACCTGTAACTGCTCCGCCACTGCCCTCTCAATTAACTTGCCCAGGAATGGAAGATTCGAAACTGGGCGGTAATTGGGTGGATCAACTGGATCCAATGATGGTTTTTTTTAAAATAAAGGCCATACCACTTCAATGAGTCTGGGAAGACTCCGGAGCCCAAAGACAGATTAATGATGTCAGCTAAAGGGGCCCGGATCCCGGCATTGCCAGCTTTCACCAGCCATGACAGGCATGGGTCCAGTGGGAATGTGGTAGGCTTCACGGAACACAGTCAAAGTTATATACTTAATAAAGATATGGGTATTACAGAAGAGTTATTGATTATGCAGTGAGTTTAAAGAAATTTTGTAAAATGTTCAGAATGGTATGTCTCCCTCGATGCTCTTTTTCATTCATTCTTTTTTTTCATGTTTATGTTCTTGTTTATGTGAATTTTTGCTTGTCATCTGTTGTAATAAAATAAAAAAAATATATATATATAAAATAAATGCCTCAGAGCTTAGTGCCGAATTAACATTTTTTCTTGTTCCCTGCAAAAGGGACGTTAGTGACCGAATTACCCTAAACAATTGTGCCGAGTGGGAGCTTGCAGATGCAATGGAAACCACATAACAATCCTGTAATGATTTCAAGAAATGGGTGCATGTGTCTTTAAATGTTTGGTGAGACAGGTGAAGAGTGGGGGGTGAAAGAGAGAGATGAGTGAGTGATATGATTGGTTGATGACAGAGAGTGGGCGGAGTGAAGGCAGTTTTCAGTTATTGAGGGAGAGAAAAAGATTCAGTTAGGGCCAGAGAGGCGAGCTGTGTGCAGCCTGAGTGTGTTCATGTATTTGTAAGGGAAAGGCAACCTGAGTGGAAGCCTGAACTGAGTGTAGCTGTGAGACACACTCCCTTTCACCCCCCACTCTTCACCTATCTCACCAAACATTTAAAGACACATGCACCCATTTCTTGAAATCATTACAAATCCCTTTTTGCAACTTTCAGTGCCATCTCATAGGCTTTCATAAGCGTCCTGTAAGATGTTCTCGATGCTTTGTTGCAGATCCGCCACCTCACTCGCTCTAGCCATCTCAGCTCCTGTTTCAACCGCCGAAGCTCCTCGATATACCAGGTGGCTATTTTGGTCCAGGCACGGAGAGGGCGACAGGGGGTGGTATCATTGATGGCTTCAGAGAGACAGATATTCCTGTCCTCTACCAGGTCATCTAATGAGCCGCCAGGGGGCATCGAATCCTGCAGGGCGTTCTGGAAACCAATTGGATCCATTAGACCCCGTGGGCAAGCATAAATCTGCTCGTTGCCCAAGCGGGGGGAGGGGGACGCGGTGCCCAGACAAGCCCTCAGAATGAAATGGTCTGACCAAGAAATGGTCTGATCAAGTCCAGCATGTGTCCTGCTCGGTGCATGGGAGCCGAAACAAACTAGGAGAGTCCCAGTGCCACTATAGTTGACACTAGGTCCATGGCTTGTGAGGAGGCAGCATCATCGGCATGGACATTGAAATCACCCAAGACCAAAAGTCGAGGGTGTTCCAAAACCAGCCGGCTACCACCTCCAGTAGGTCAGGCAAGGCAGCTGCCAGTGCGCTGGGCAATCTTTGGTGTGGAGAGTGGCTTGATGGAGAAAGACTCTCAAATGAGCACTGCCATCCCCCCTCCTGGCCACCATCCCAAGACTGATGAAGGACCGAGAATCCTGGGGGAGAGGCAGCTCTTTCAAGGCGACAGTTTCACCTTCTCGTACCCAGGTCTCAGTCACACATACCAGGTCCGCCTTCTCCATTGCAAAAAAATTCTGGAGAGTTGTGGTCTTATTATTTATGGACCTGGCATTGGACAACAGTAGTGTTGGGGGAGGGCTATTCTTAATCCTAGTCCCATTACCAGCATCCCTCGGGATGAGGCAAAGATTGGAAGGGGTCTGAGCTTAACCATATCTCCGGCTCCTTCCCTTATAAAACCTAGCCCCACCACCATATTCCTTTGCCCCATAAGCACTGGGATCCCCAAAGCCACGCTGACTGCCACGTTGGAGATTTCTATGCATCTCATGCAGCCACCCTACAACACTGGCCACAATGTGACCTGGGTAAATATAGAACAAACAGCCCTAACTTTCTAATTTTATCTCTCAAAACCTCCCTCCTAATCTAATAGACACCTCTCTTCCCTAAATAATCCCCCATCAGATCAGGCCTATTTAAATAAACAGCAGAGGGCTATCCTAATACAGCCTAGACCAGGCAATACAAACCAGTGGATAATCCCACTACCCAACCAAGCCAGCCCTGACACAGCTAACCCATCAGAGGGAGGACAGACAACAGGTTAGCCAAAATGCAAATTCCATAGGAACGAGATAAACCAATTTCAGCAACTAGGAGCCTAAAATAAACCCAGCAGCTTTCACAATCTAGCCTCCGCTGTCAGATGGAAGTCCCAGCCAGAGGCTTTTGATGGTGATGATTCTACAGTCCTGGTGCTGTTCTCACCAGAAGCTGAGCTGGAGGGCACAGGGCTTTTGATGGTAACGAAGTAGATACCACAACCCCAGTGCTTCTCTCATACACACACGCCAGGAGCTGAGCTGGAGGGTACCAGGACCCAGGGTATCCGAGCGTCTCCGAAGAGCTCATCCAGCAGAAGCACAAATACAGGTTTGCTGGGCAGCAGCGCCACACTGCAACATGGAGCCTTCCAAGATAAGCAGGACAGCACCATGGGTCTCAGCTGCACCAGTTGGACTTCACTGACTCTTTCAGGCTTGTCTCCAAGGGACAGTGGAGAAGATATTTTCTGTTCTCGTGCTCCATCAGTGAAAGACATTCTTTGGTAGTTGGTATCTGCCCGCCTCATGGAGATTTCTAACGTGACTACTGCTGAAAGCTTTTGGACAGTCCTTAATGAAGCTTTTCTCTTTCAGGGATGGGTTTGCCATAACAAGCCACCGTGTAACTAAGGACACCTTTGACGGCTTGTTAAATCCAATCTCTGATATTACCCGATTGGCATGAGGGTCCTCACTTATTACTGCTGTCTGGTACAATCAGATGAGTGACTCAGAGGCCACTATGAGACAGATATGAATGGGAAAGGATAGCGAGCACCCTCAGAAATGCAGCCCAAAACATTTTTATCCTATAGAATCCATGAAGAATGACCATGAAGACTGATGCAGAGGAGTTAGCCGTGTTAGTCTGTGGTAGCAAAATCAAAAAGAGTCCAGTAGCACCTTTAAGACTAACCAATAAAATTGGTTAGTCTTAAAGGTGCTACTGGACTCTTTTTGATCATGAAGACTGACTGGCTGGTTTGTACATCTGTTGTTTCAGTTGTAACATAGGGAGGAGCCAAACTTATTGCATGAACCCTGTTACTGTATCACCTATAGACCATTCCCTGCAGTCTTCATTGGTGAGAAATATTAATTCCATAGCAGCCTCCTTAGGCAGCATGCCTATATAGCTGTCAACACTGAATTTTTTGGGGTCTATAGTATTTTTGATTTGTTATTTCTTACTGACAAAAGCTGCCAGTATTTTAATAATATGCTTCCAAACCCTGGAAGTTGCTTCCAGATGTCAGAGAGCATGGATTACAATCAGGGCTTTTTTTCTGGGAAAAGAGGTGGTGGAACTCAGTGGGTTGCCCTCAGAGAAAATGGTCACATAGCTGGTGGCCCTGCCCCCTGATCTCCAGACAGAGAGGAGTTTAGATTGCCCTCCACGCCACTTGGCGCAGAGGGCAATCTAAACTCCCCTCTGTCTGGAGATCAGGGGGCGGGGCCACTAGCCATGTGACCACTTTCAAGAGGTTCCGGAACTCCGTTCCACTGCGTTTCAGCTGAAAAAAAGCCCTGATTACAATGAACCACAGGAGCACAGACTGCCAAATGGTAGCTCTAAAGAAAAAAACTTCCTGCTTTGAGGATAGCATCCTTGCTTCTGTGTCATTGGACATGAACAGAAAAGCAGCTCAGAAAGCTCTATAACGAAATCTTCATTGGCGACCCAGAAATGCAAAACAAAATGGCAGGTACTCACATACTTATTCAATGTCAGTGGGTTTAAACTTTGGATGTCAAGACAAAGGGTTGGAGTTGTTTTCTCAGCACATGGGGAAACTATTTCAATTGCATACAGTAATTCCTCTCTACTATCAGTCAACAAAACCAAATAGGGAAGAGTATTTTCCTCTACCACTGAATGGGGAGGAGAGGCAGTTGAGAGAGTTTTGTGGTTGAAATACGTTTCCCACCTGATGGAAAAACAAAGGAGTTAGCTGCCTCACCAATAGCTCCATCCGTTGGATGCCAAAAAAAAGAGATAATCCCTATCCCCTGAGAGTTAACAGTCTTAATATGTATGATCCTGGAATAAAAAAAGTCCCAGGTTAGTCTGTTTGGGATGGGAACTCTCCCACTGTACTTTCCAATTTTAAGCTTACTCTTAAGGCAAAGTTTTCACCAGCTCTCCCCAGTTCCAATGCTCTTTGTTTATACCTGGGGAAGAGCAAGACGGCGAGCTTGCTCAACCCACATTTGGATAGCAGTCTTATCCTGGTCATTCTCAACCAAAGGGAGTGGCGAGCCAGTAATTCACTCAAACACTTATACTTGATGACCTTGGACCAATTACTTTCTCAGCCCAGGAGAGCAAAATTCAAGTCCAGTAGCACCTTAAAAGACCAACGTGATCTCCATGGTATAGCTTTTGAGAGTCATCTAAAAAAGGAAGCTTTGACTCGCAAAAGCTTATACTCTGGAAATCTTGTTGGTCTTTAAGATGCTTTTATCCCACCTGAATGGATTAAAATATAAACACATTTAATGTTTCACAGACCTGATTTCTTCCCTTGATGCAAAGGTTCTCTTGTCTTGTAAGTCTCCTTATTTACAGTTCACACATACAAATGTACAGAAAGATAACAAGAGCAGTCTGGAAATAGTCAGGTGCACTTAAGACCCACTCATTAGAAGAGCAGTGCTTACTATTTAACACATAATAGCAACGGTGTGTTAATCATCACACAAAAGAGGCCCAACCCCAAGCTTCAAGACTTATTATCAAAAAATGCAAGATCCGTTGAGTTCAGAGACTGGCACATACTCAACAATCTCCTGATGTTACGAGCTAATAATTGCAGCTATTTTCTAATTAGGTTCTTAGGTATACAACCAACACAGCAGTAGATTTCACAATCAACATTCTATGGTTACACAGATTTCATTCTCAGGGTGACGCAGCTTAGAACATGTCGGTAGAATCCTACCAACAGAAGTTCAATTCCTCAAGTGTTCAAATGCAGGCAGCTTTGGATATATTGGGAATTTGCTCTGAGTTACGAGTTCAAAATATGGGGACTGAGAGAGATCCCATGTCTGAATACATGAGGCACCTTTCAGATTCAGAATTCACTTCTACAGCCAGAAGAGAAAGAATCAATTCCAAGCGGAGACCTGAGCTTGATCAGGTAGAGGGGAGTTAGAAAGTTTCCTCGGATCTTACTCTATACCATATCAACCCAGTAATTTTAATGTATAATCAAACAAGAGGCTTTGCAAAATTCCCCAACGCAGAAGAACTCAGAACACAGGTATCATCTCCTTCAAATGTTGCCGTTCTGTGTACAGACAAAAGACCTACTCCCAACTTCACTGCAGGCTTGGACGAGATCGGGAAAAGCATCACCCAAAACGGGCATCCCGTTGCCTGCATCATTTTATCTTATGACAAGCGATGTGTAAGAGTGACTAGGAGACTGTGACCTTGCAGTGTCTGATTTCCTGACTGGGTTAAAAAGCATCTTCATGCCATAAGTAATCCCTGCTCCCCCAAACCCAGAAACGTGTGCAAAATCCAAATGTAGAGAGGGGGAAGCTGATACACATTGGGAGGGGGGCATTTCTATGAAGTCAATATACATGGCGCCTTCAAGGTACTTTACAATTAGAGGACACACTACTGCCAAAGCTCTTGGCATTATTCTTTATCTAAGAAAGGCAAAATTTAGCCAGAGTGCATGGGGAAAGCACACTGCCAGGTGTATGACCAGTCATTCCCAAGGAAGTTTAAAGATTTCCTTTTTGAAAAAAAAATGCCAGTATTTAACCTATTCCCCACCCCCAATTAAAGCACTGGACAGACATAAAAGCCAACTGGGACAAGATCATGCCCAACCTTCCAGAAAGAAATTACACAAATGTGTGAAGTATCCATGTGGAAAGAGGTCCAGGGAATATTGTCGAAGGCTTTCATGGCTGGAGAACGATGGTTGTTGTGGATTTTCTGGGCTGTATAGCCATGGTCTTGGCATTGTAGTTCCTGATGTTTTGCCAGCAGCTGTGACTGGCATCTTCAGAGGTGTAGCACCAAAAGACAGAGATCTCTCAGTGTCACAGTGTGGAGAAGCTGTTGGCAGGTAATTTATATCTACTCAGGAAGGTGGGTTTGGGCTGAGTCATCCTGAAAGAGTTTCCCAGGGTGCGGAATGCTAATGGAGGGAGGCTTCACTGTATCCTGAGGAGGTTCATACATTCTTAAAGTCTCTTCTTTCCTGTTGAAATTGTGCTTATGCTTATGAATTTCAATGGCTTCCCTGTGCAATCTGACAAAGTAGTTGGAAGTGTTGTCCAGTATTTTAGTGTCCAGGAATAGGATACTGTGTCCTGTTTGAGTTAGGCTATGTTCAGCCATGAATAGAGCATGGTTTCCAGTCCTGAAAAACACCAGGCTAACAAAATACTCTACACCCTACAATAGCCCTGCAGAGAAGATGAGCATATCAAGCTCCAATCCATATGGCAAAAGAAGCTCCTAAGGATACAGTGAAGCCTCCCTCCATTAGCATTCCACACCCTGGGAAACTCTTACAGGATGACTCAGCCCAAACCCACCTTCCTGAGTAGATATAAATTACCTGCCAACATCTTCTCCACACTGTGACACTGAGAGATCTCTGTGACACTGAGAGATCTCTGAAGATGCCAGTCGCAGCTGCTGGCGAAATGTCAGGAACTACAATGCCAAGACCACGGCTATACAGCCCGGAAAAGCCACAACAACCAGGTCCAGGGAACGTTCTTCCTCTTAACTGGTAGTCCCACCCTCCCAATAGCCTCCATAATAACAGTTAACAGCCATATTTTACAATAGAGAAGGATTCCATTTTTCTCTCTGGCCTTGTGAACCACCATGTTTTATCAGTCCAAGTGAAGTTCATCAGAAGAACGGAAACTGTATTATGTGGTGCCTTACTAGGGCTCAACAGCTGATGGTTATAGTAACAGAACTAAGAGAGCCCAAGGTGGGTGAGGGATACTTAAAAAGAGGAATATATGGGAAGAAATGTACAAGGATCTCATAATAATAGATGGATACAATCATCTTGGAGAAAAGGAATTTTCTTTACCTGCCAAATGTCCATTATTTAAAGGGACAGGGGTGAGGTAGGGGGACAGTTCCACCTGGGCTACAACCTTTGTTGGCTACAGGCAGGGTCAAGGTGCTCAGGCACCAGGAAGGCTTGCCCAGCTTTCTAGACCAGTCCTGGTCAGCATGAAAACAAGGTTTTATAGAAGCTCAGACCTGAGCTCACTCCCTAAACAAACATCCTCTTTCTTTCTTTTAGAAAAAGCATTGTATTTTATTCTCTTGCCCTTCCCGTAGCTGCAAGGGGATCAAGGAAAAAAGTTCTTCACCAGAAAAAGTAGGATGGCCTGCATGATGCCATGTCCCCACCCCTTCACCCCAATAGCTGGGGCAGAAGCATTTGGGGGCATAACTCAAATGCCAAAAGGGGGCATGCCTTCTCCCACCTGTTCTGATGGCCACCTTCCCCCCACTGAGACACGCAAGCAGCTTGATGTTAATTTAAAGAGGCCAGCTCCGGTCTGTGAACTGGCATGCCTCTCTGAAGCCACAGGAGAGAGCAAACAGCAGCTGCCTGGATGCTTCAAGGGGCCTGCCAGCCACCATCTCTTGAAACAACGAGCCTTGCTCTTGTATGGGATCACGTTCCTACTGCTGAGACGAAAGAAAGGAGCTTGCCTCCACCACAAGTTCCTAACAGAACGCTACAGGACACCAAGCAGCCCAGCCCATATAGGAGCATAGTAACTGATGGACGGCCATGTCCTCAAGAGAACTATGACTGGACTTTTCTAAATCGGAGACATGCATAAAGTGACCTCAATCAAGTCTCCTTGAATTTTTCCTAAGCTGACTTAGAGGTGTTTTATGAACTTCATGATTCACTTTTAGCACAAACATCCAGGTGTGGAAGGAAGAAAGAAACAGGAGAAAGGGGGGAACACTTACCAGAAAAATTTCGAGACACCAGCATCGTTGTGAGGATTGCACCCTAAAAGAGGCAGAGGGGAGAAAGGGGGGAACTGAATAGAGTGACCCATTCGTGGGCCCTCAGTCTCACTGGATAGATGGGATATTTGTACAGGTCACTAGACTGGATCAGTAGTCAAAAACATGAGCGCTGTTGCTATGGCACAAATGGAATCAAGAAACAGCATCTCACTACAGTGCCCAGTTTATTCCCCTCCATTTGGTATGGTCCTAGGCAAACAGGGGAGAGCCCAGGACTGAGGTCCAATCCAGATGCAACCCCCAACTACAGAGACCATTAACAGAGCTGCACAAAGCATGCAACTGTGTCAGTCACCACCACCCTCCAGAACGGTGGAAGCACAAACTATCTGTGCATCCCCCTCTGTTCACAAACCCACCTTGAGCTTCCTTCTGGCATTGAATTTTCTCAAGCATTCCACAGTCTCTTGCCTGTGCATCATAGAGGCCACAGTGGATCGTTGCTGGGAAAAGAGAGCGCATGGTTAGATCTCACACGAAGATGGCATGTGCAAAAAGAAGCAGCAGCATCCACAGAGAGAAGCAGAGCAATACCTGTGCACCAGGTGCACATTTTCAGCATGAAAGGGGAGCTTTCAGGGGCCCACACCATGTTGCCCCTGCAGTACATTGATGCCCAAGGCACTGCTTGAGTGGAGGAACCAGCCTTGATGAGGGCGGAACTTCCTGGCCTCGATTTAAAGAAGTCTCAGTTTAGAGCCCCACCTCTCTCATTCTGGCTGAGCCCTATAATTTGAATGATGCTTACTTATTTTATGCAGACCTCTGAAGCATTTTTTGCAAAGGATGGAGTCTGAGAAGGGAGATACTTACACACACCCATGGGTGCTTAAGGGCCTGGTCGGCGGTGATGCGCTTTGCTGGGTTTATTGTCAGCATCTGGTTGATTAAGTTCTTTGCTTCGGGAGTCACAGTGTCCCACTCTGGAGAAGGAAACTACGAGGGGAGCAAGACCAGAGAATGCACTGAACTTGTTTCTGTAATTAGCCGACTTCTTCTGCCCTGCTCTCGTTTGTCCTGACAGTGCAACCCACCGCAAGCCAGTGCTTCTGCCACACACACAGACAATAAGGCCTTGTAGAGATTCCCACCTCAGCAGGGGCAACACAAAAAGCAACTATAATGAAGGTTGCAAATTAATGGTAGAACTGAAAAAGTGGCTGAGTCATGCTAATTCAGAATGCTGAATTGGAGCAACAGCTGTGTGAAAGGGGCAGATATTAGTGGCTTCTCTGGCTAGTATTTAACCCACCAAAGGTGGAAGAGGTCAGTTCAGCACACCAGGGCTTTTTTTCAGCGGGAACGGGGTGGAACGGAGTTCCAGAACCTCTTGAAAATGGTCACATGGCTGGTGGCCCCACCCCCTGATCTCCAGACAGAGGGGAGATGAGATTGCCCTCTGCGCTGCCGAGCAATGAGGAGGGCAATCTCACCTCCCCTCTGTCTGGAGATCAGGGGGTGGGGCCACCAGCCATGTGACCATTTTCTCCGAGGACAACCCACTGAGTTCCACCACCTCTTTTCCCAGAAAAAAAGTCCTGCAGCACACTATTCTCTTTCCCCTTCCAGAGGCAATAACCAAATTGCCATTCTGGAAATACATTAAAAATGGCCAGTATCAGAGCTGAGAATTACAGGCAGAGAGACTACGGGAAAGGGGAGGGTTTAAGTGACTAGGTGACTGACTTTTCCCGATTTTTTACATCGTTCATTCTGTATCTCTTTCTAGGGAATGCAGTGACTGCACACATGTTCTTTTCTCTTTTCTCCAGCTGGCATTTTTAAGGGTACACTCAGGCAATTTATCTTAGCCACAAAGACACACACACACCTGGCAGATGCGTGTGTGTGTGGGGGGGGGCAAGCATATGCTGCAATTCCTGTCTTGGTGCTGAATATCGAAACGGAAAAGCAACAGAGCATTCTCAGTCTCGCACTGCACATCGTTAAGTTGCCAGGAAAGCAATGCTGCCTAACTACAGCATATGCTGGAAATGATGGCAAGCAAGCCTCGTGAGCCCATACCTACTGAAAATGGGCAACCCAGGAGGGGGATTTATTCAGTTCTGCATTGTTATATAAAGGCATCGGAAACTTCTGTTACCAGCCGCTCTCAAATGACACTTTGTCCTATGGCTGTATTATACTGGTGTGATATCACCTCTACCTCCCCATTTCCTCCCACCTTTACCCCAAACACAGCAATACCTACAGAAGAGCACTTTCAGCACATTGCCCAACACTTCCTTGCACAGTGCATACTAACCACAATGTCTCCAGACCAGCTTATTTCAGCCAGCTAAATGGAAACATCTTTATCCAAATAATTCTCTTACATCATAGGCCCCTGCTTTGATCTGCTGATAGAGCTTGTGCTGATCTTCATCCCAAAACGGCGGATACCCCACTAGTAATATATATAGAATAACTCCTGGGGGGAGAAGAGAAGAACTACAGTTAGACCAGCTAAGGTCCAGCTAATCCTGCTGCCCACTGGCAGGATGTGCGCTGTCCCATAACTACAGGTGGCTTCATCATCTTCCTGTCTTCGACTCCCACCTCCCGTCGGCAGAGCCAGCTTGCCTCATCCTGCCAAAGCACCCCACAAGCTTCTGCAATTAGCTCTGGAATACCTTCAACTCAATCCCAACATGCCAGGGCACCGAACTTTGATGGCTGCCTCTGTCCTCATATACCCTGGAGGCTACCAAGACACAAGCCCTATGCATTCTGAGGCTAAAGGAACGCACAGCCCTTCTGTGACTGTCTCTCCTCTATGCTCAGTCAATATGAGCGAAGTGATTTGCTGTCTTCATATCCAAACTCACCTTTTTTACAATATATATACAAAACCAGCCAAATAAACTCCCCTTTTTTGTTCTGGTTCTGTTCTGCCTTCTGCTGTTTTAGGCAAATCTCTACTCGTCTGACCCACAGTGCTTCGAATGCTTATTTGATTTGTATGCCAGATACCACACTTTGGACTAGTATTGTTTAACTTGTATTTCATATGGTATATTTATTGATTTTGATTTATATACATTTATCTCCTATATTTTTGTATATGATTATTGTTGTTGTAACCCACCCTGAGCTTGCTTGTGGAGAGGGCGAGCTAAAAATTGAATAAACTAAACTAAACTATTTTGTAGCTGACATTACCTTAGGATGCATAATTAAATTTATAGAGCTTGCTGCAAGTTTCTGTGCGGCCATCAGAAATTAAACCACTTTTTAGAAGTGATCAGACAAATCCGTGGAAGGTAAGTATAACTTCAAGCCAACAGAAATGCATATGATTAATGTCTTACCACATGCCCAGATATCCACTGGCTTTCCATAAGGATCTTTTCGTAAGACCTCAGGAGACAGGTAGCCTGGAGTGCCAGCAAACCCTGCCAAAGACAATCACATGGAGTCAGCCACCTGAAAATAAAGCTGCCCTTCTCAAGCCAGAAGGCGGGCAACAAAATATGTCCAGAGGTCTACGCCTCTTCGGTATTTTAAAAAGGAAGCAAGAGTTATTCCTGAGCTCCACGCCTCTTCAGTACTTTCAAAAGGGAGCAAGAGTTATTCCAGCAAAGGGGGAAAGAGACTATCAATAAAACAGAACATCCTCCAAGCCCCCAAGGCTTGGAACCTTTGCTCTAGGTCATATCCTATGATTACATTCAAGTGCTCCAAAGAAAACTCCAGCTGTCCCCCCTCAGATGCCTCTATTTCCAGATTCTTCACATGGAATGGAGGCAGCCACTAACATGGTAGGAGAAGGGGGAAGGACTGAAAAAGGCAGTACAATGTGCCCAGTGTCAAGTTTTCATCTGAAAAGTAAGCTGTGGCTCACAAAAGCCCATACCCTATCACTAATGTTGTTAGTCTTAAAGGTGCTCCTGGACTACTGCTCTTTTCCGCTGCTACAGACAAACACGGCTACCCATCTTGATCTATCTTGAAGTTTTCAACTATCACTGAGCCACCGTGCTGCATCAGAATGCTACAGGAAGAGGCTGCCATCAGAAATTACCTGAGTTGTACAAATGCCGCAAAAATCAAGCGGCATCCGACCCTTTTCTCCTTCCCCCAGCCCTGCGGCATCAGTAATGGCGAACAGTCCAAAATGCAATGCCTGACATCACCATACTCAGTTTCCTCCATCCATGCAAGCAGACAGGGAAGTGGGATGAGTGGCAGGGGTGCTAAAATCTGGATTTCACGCAGCGCAGTTTGGATCAGCAGACTTATTTGGAGAAGGGGGCAGAGAAGAAAGAGGACAACAAAATGTAGGCTGCTTCTGGCAAGCTGCAATTCTACTCTTTTAGTCTAGCACCCACCAGAGGACTGATATACTCACATCCTGGATGTGCAAATTATGAAGGAGCACATTTAAGAGCATCTTCTCTAAAAGAATGACACTTAGTCCAGCTCTCTGGGTTATACACATATTGGGAATCAAGAGAAAGTCATCAGCTTATAGACCTTCCCCTGTACCTGTCAGTCAGTCATTTATTATTACAGCAAAACAGAACAAATCTGCGATAAAAAAATAAGTTATTACATCAGGGCATATGCATTAGTGCTGGAAGAATTGATGAAATAAAAACAATGAAGATAAAAGAGAGTTAAGAAAAAATGGTAAAAGCAATTATACCACATTTTCAGCTAAAAGGAGTCTGCATTTCCTAATGGCCAAGGAACAGAATCTGGCCACAGCATAAGTCACTGAGCTCTGAGTGTCTTCTAAAAGGAAGTTGCGCAAGATTTCTGGTCTAAAGTCGAGATAGGACTGCAAGGGGTTAAATTTAGACAAGAGAGGCAGTATAAGACAAGCCCTTTCCTCTTGATAATAGTTTGCAGAATAAGAGAATATGAGTGACCGATTCCACCATGTTGGTCATGCATGGGCATAGGCGTTCATGCATTGGCACACGAGCAAATTTACCCTGCAATATGGCAGAAGGAAGTGCCTCAAATCGGGCTCCGGAGAATGCTCATCTGTAAGGCTCATGAGTGATATTAGAAAGGGAAGGAGCAGCAGTAAAACGGGGGCTGGATTTTAGACTTTTGACGTTCTTGGGCAGCAGAGCTTCCCTGTACCATACGTACCACCTTGAATAGAAAAGTGTCTAAACAGTTCTGCCATTCACCCACCTGGGCGGAAATGAGTGACGATTCGCCGAAACAACCTGCCCCAGTTCTTAGTGCTGGGTGTTGGAAGGCACATGAGAATGAGATCTGGTCCAGGCGTCTGGACTCACATGATCTCATGGACAATCGTCAGCATCTTGTTTTCCGGGGGTGGATCCCTGGTTTCACTTTTACTGTGGCTCAGCCACAAGTGAAAGAGGACAGCAACCAGAAGCTCATGCTTCTCTGGCTGTAGCTTGAGAAGTGAAG
The DNA here is from genome assembly GCF_028583425.1 of Eublepharis macularius. NCBI lineage: Eukaryota > Metazoa > Chordata > Lepidosauria > Squamata > Eublepharidae > Eublepharis > Eublepharis macularius. The sequence goes on along the minus strand of NC_072795.1, from coordinate 125,302,221 downwards.
GACAACTTTCCCACTCCTGCCACCACCCGGACAGTTTTAAATGGATATGGAGAGAAAGGGGATGCATGGCAAACTGGGAGAGGGCAGATGTTTTGTCACACTTACCGAACCAGGCCTGTTGCTCTCCCTGGACTTCGATGGCAAGCCCGAAGTCTGCCAGTTTGACAGCTGCACTTTTACATTTACTGGCCAGTAGCAGGTTCTCAGGCTGAAGCACGAAGGCGGTAGAAGGTGGGAGAGGGAAGAAAAGAAAAGGGAGAACTTATTTCCCCCTTCAACTTTTTCATTCTCTGCAGAAATGCACAGCCCCCAAACTTCCATCCTGACCTCAGAGATATTCCCACTGGTACCTCTGCCAAACTCCAACTGGTGGCAATTTCACTTGAAGGGTATAAAGCCCCTACCTCTTTACCGTAGCACAGTGGCTCTGTACAATCCTCCTTGGCAACCCGCACAATACTTCCCGTGAGTTTGTCCCTTCCATTATAAGTGCCCTCCATCAACAACAGATGGCGCTGAAAGCACACCTCTTTTGGATTTGCTTCTGACACAGCCATGCATAGACATAACAATGCAGCAGACACCAGCAAACTGCAGTGATACAATTCCCAAAGAATATCCCATGAGGTCCCCAAGGCACTAGACTAGTAAACAAGAGGCTAATACGCCCATCCATGTGCACTCACTGACTTATTTGCACCAAGTTCTGCAACGAGATAACCCAACCACGCAACAAGGAAAACCGAATCCTGGGACCAGCCCATCTTATGCAAAGCAGCACAGATCTGCGTAATTTGTTCTGCTTCTGCTAAGGACAGTGTGGGGGCAAAGAACTCTGCAGGCCAGGTGCTGAAGCCCCGACCTTGATCAGTTCCTATTTATATTGTTTGCAGCTTAATTTTACTGAATTTTAAGGCCAGGAGTGTAACTTTTTTAAAAAGAAAACGTACACTGTCAGAAAATTAAATTCTGTGCCCAAAACAAAATCTGTATTTAGTCAAGAAATCATCAGACACGCATGCCTTAAGTATCCCCGAATGGAGAAATCTAAGAAGGAAAGCTGTGAAGTCATAACTGCACCATTCCCTCTGCTTTTTCTATACAAGATCTGGGCTGAAATCTCCAAGAACCAAGACTGATTACTTGGAGCCCTTTGTTCCCTTTTTTCCTAGGGATTACTACCACAAAGGGGCTACTTTCCCCTTCTTGCTTACAATGCAGTACAACCCCCCCCCCCTTGTGTAATTAATGACTTGCCAAGCGAAGGACAGTCTAAAGGAAGTACTTCACTCAACAAGGAACTAAGATGTAGCATTCACAGCTGGTGGATGTAGTGATGGCCACTAGCACAGAAAGCTTTATAAAAGGGGATCAGACAGGGGGACTGCCTGTCATTTTCAGGTTTTGTTCATTGCGGAGATCGAGGAAATGGTGCATCGCCCCATATGCTGAGAAAGGCGTGCCCCTGGCTCCATGCTCTTTTATTCCAGGGTGCGGGAAGCCTGGCAAAGTGAAGTCGGAAGGATAAGATATACTGGAGCACTTTCCTGTTCAAACCAGCTATCCTACAATGAGAGGATGCACTTGGAACATGGAGCCCACTGGTAAAGACAAAGTTCAATTCTTAATTTGCTAATGTGGCTGCAGGCAAGCTCTCCACCCAAAGATCAGAGCTGAGCAGTAACACTTTCCCCCTGACTGTACCACCTCTTACGATGATGTGACAGAATGTTTCTATGCTCCCCTTTCAAAGATACCCTTGCTTTTTTTTTTTGCCCCTGTCCAAGTGAGCATTCATCTGTGCAAACCACACACACACACACAAACAGAGTAGTACAGTCCAGAAAAAGCGTTTCCACGGCTCTCGGGTATATCTACTGCTCCTTGCTCCTGTTTTTCTTTCTGGGAGTAGCAATGACCTACATCACTGTTAGAGCAGCAGCAGACACTAGAACTGTAACTGCTCTGATGAAGCGCACAGACTGGGAGGTTCTTGAAGGCAGCGCACAGGATCCTTGGCACAAACATGCATGAAGAGCATGGGGGGAGTTAATGTACTTGCTAAGAGCTACTGGTTAACTGCCACCAGTTGTTCAGAGAACAGAAGCCCTCTACTTTCCACTCTCTTCCCCAGAACCACGGTGCTTAACAGCCCTGCTCAAGACCACTTTGTCCCTGGGGGAGACATTTCTAAACAATGGCCTGAATTGTTTCTGGAAGGCTGTCCGTAAGGCGTGAAATAGCAAGACTGGCCTGCATCTGGGGGCCGTCACTGCTGAATGATAACTGAAGGGATTAAGATGAGCAAGCACACCCCTTAAAAGTTAGAAGGGGTGGGAGAAGGCCCGGCAAGCAAGAGCACATACTAGGAGAACAGAGTCCATTTAAAACAAGCCAAAGAGTGCTCAAAAAGCATTCAGATTGCAACATGCAACCCATCAGCAGCAAGATCGACCTAGATCCAGTCCACTCAGTGAGCCTAACTTACTCAGAGGGAAAAAACAGTACTGTGTTGAGCCTGGAAAGCTCATGGAATTACAGCTGATCTCCAGGTTACAGGGATTAGGTCTCCTGGAGAAAAGGGCTCCTTTGGAGGATGGACTCCATGTTGCTATACATGATGACATCCCTCCTCAGATCCTGCCCTCCCCAGGCTCCACCCCCAAAACCTCCAGGAATTTCCCAACCTGGAGTTGGCAACCTGAGCTGTACCCCAGACCTCAGAGGTGACCATGAACATACATTATTATAGGACCCAGGCAGCCCCAGTTAACCAACCAACCAAAGTCTGGGGATCAAAAAGTCGAGAGGGACCTCTACCACTTGACCACCAGGACAGGCAGTAGGAGACCCTGAGGGACTACCACAACATCTCATCTCCTCTTGGCCCAAGGGCTCATCAAGAAATCCCAGAATACACCAAGCCCAAGCGAGAGCACAATTTCCCGTCACCAAGGGAGGTGGGGCTGGGTTCTGGTTTAGTTTGGCCCTGGTAATTATGAGGGTAAGCTGTCCCCTTTGAAGTAGCCTGTGGCCATGTAGATGGATGGAGCCTGGCTAATCTTGCGGCACAACGTGCTTTCTCCAGACTTCTCCTGCCTTTCTCTTTGCCAACTTATAGCAAGTCTTCGCCACCTACAATTTTGTGCAATTTTGTGACTCTCACATGTCCCGTCCTATGGGCCTCTGCCAACAAAGAGCTAGATAGATTGTACAAACACTCTCAGGTCTGCTATGACTCAGGTAAGGACAAGAAGTGGCCACACCCCAGTCTCCTATCTTTAAAGGATGTAATCCTCATGATTAATCTATCATATCAAAAAAAGATCATTAGGAAGAATTATTAGGAAAGTATCTATAGTATCTGAACTTCATTAAATGCAGAATCACATATAGGATATTCTGTCTTTAAAATTAATACTTTAAAATTAATACTATCATTTATGCAGTCTTCAAAAGTTTAAAGTGGCCAGGTTAGACTAGCTTACCTAGTGGCCAAACTACGAGTGACAGTGGCCACAGGTATATCCGTTGCCATCAACTCTATTTTAGAATTTGTAGTTCATTTAAATTTGCCATGAGCCCCAATCCAGGGTGCATGCGGCACAGCAGCCACAGGCGCTCTTCTTCCCCCTTGCATCTTTCTAGGTGCAAGGACAAACATGCACCCCATTGCTGTTTCGGCACTTGAAAAGGTGGGAGGAGAGAGACAAGAGCTCCTGGGGTTGCCAAACCACACTCATGCACCAGATCGGGGCCTTGTGGCAATTTTAAAAGATCTACAAGTGTTTCTTAAATAGCACTGGCAGCCACAGGACCCCCAGCTGCTGTCACTTGTGATTTGGCCCTAGACGATGGACTGTACAAGCAATTCATTCTCCTTGTCTTTGAGCTAAGTAAGTATTTAGAGGCAGCATGGAGTAGGGGTTGGGCTAGGACAGCAGAGACCTAAGTTCAAATCCCCTCCTAACATGAAGTTTACTGGGTGAGTAAACTTCTCTTGGCCTAGCTTACCTGGCTGGGTTCTTGTGAGAATACAAGGAGAACAGAACTGTGCAGGGGCTGATTTCTTATTAAGGCCATTGGAGATCGTCCTGGTAGACTGATGGCCTGGGGGGGGGGCTGCCCCCGCCAGGATGGCCACATTCTGGTGCACTCCCATCATCCTCTCCCTCCTTCCCTCCCTCTTCTGTTAGGGAACAGAGCTGGGGGCAGACCAGGGACCTTTTTGCCTCCCAGTCCACCCCGGGAACTGCATATACCTACCTAGAATGACAGGATCAAAACACTACAATTTCTACAAAAGCCTATCAAGAGAGTACCATATTGAAACAATCCACATGTAAGTTTGTGGCTAACAGCCACAAAATCTATCTGGCACATTACTCGGGTTCTTTCCGATCCATTTATTTAAACGTTCTACCCTCCTGGGTCTGGAAATCATGCAAACGATTCTGTGCAAAAGAGCCCGGTCCGTAAAGGCAGTGACCGATACTCCTCTATTACCCATCAGTTGCATGTCTTTTCTCCCGTAATTGTACAAGCCGTGTCCAAAAATATTGCCAGTATTTATGGTGCCCTATTGGCAATGAAGCATGAAAAGCAAATCAGTATAATTTCTACGGGTTTGATTTGGAAAGGGCCGGCAGAGAGTACAAATTATCGACAAGCTCCTGGTGGTCATGGAGGCAAAAACATGCCCCCTCCTCAGTACTTCTAGGAACTGCCCAGCTCCTGTGTTCTGGCAGCAACACCCTCCAAACAGCATCTTCCACCCTTTAGGGAAAGTTCTGTTTATAGCAGACAATGGTTGTAATTCCCTCTGCAAAGTGTATTTATTCCATGCAAGCACCAGACATGCTCCTAAGTGCTCCAAACCTCAGCATAAGCCTTTCCTACAATAACAGCAGAAAAGGACATTGTCTGTTCATTTGACCAAAGATCTCAGTTGCAATTCCTGGCTCTCATTTAGGCAAGAGGCAGGACATCATTCTTAAGGACAAACACAAGGATGAAAAGTCACCCTCAGCTGCGCTTGCTTTTGGCAGCATGCATAGAGAAGGAGGTCAATCACTTTGCCCTCTTAGGATGTGGCTTATTAACATGTGGGTGACAACTTGCCCTGCCCCTCAAGTTCAGCCCCTTTCATTTTCCTCTCTACCAACAGAAAAGTTCCTGGGGCAGGAAATAACTCCTCAAAGAGCTAATAATTTTGATTTTGGGGTGCTTTTTGTCTGGGTTAACAGAAAACTGATCCAGGGAAGCACTGAAGGTGTAGTTGTCGACAGACTGGCACAGACTGTGTGATGGTAAATGTTTTCCAGTTGTGTGCTTGGGGCAGAAGAATAACCCCACAAAGTCCAAAAATGTTACTGAGTAATAATGGTAAGGGCTTGAAACAGGCTCTGGATGTTGTAAAGCGCACTGACATCTGCCACCATAATCACACATTTTATTCAGTGTTATTTTACTACCCTCCATCCAGATAGGCCAGAATTTGACTTGGGTAGTAAATATTCCCTTCACAATCTGGTAAGGCATTATGCGGAGGGTATCTTGGGTCGGCTGAGGAAAAGCTGGCCGGTCTGCTCATGCTGGTTTCATTTTTGATCTATCTGCAGCAGCAGATAATTGCAGGATTAACAGTTGGATCTGCCCCTACTTGGCACATGCTGGGATGTTGGCCTGTTGTTTAAAAAGCTCCCAGGACCACCTGGAACGACTGCAAAGCTCCTGCATGTAGATTATAGTGGTGCAAATTAGCGTTTGTGCAGGGACTTGTGCAAATGTCTTTCCAGCAGACTCCACAACTAGAGTCGGCTTCACCCAATCTTCAGGCTGCCTTGCCCAGCATCTGTCTAGGTAGATGGCCTGCATTCTCCCCTTGCACAGGGGTCAGACCTCAGACTGGCGGGCAACTGCTATTTCGCTCTACAGATCAAGTGGCTAGCTTCCATGGGAGCCAAAGAAGAATCCATAGGCTTTGTTAATCTTTGTGCAGTAAGCACTCTCATTCTGGAAGAAATATCCCAGCTCGAAATACACTGAACTCCTCCTGGCAGGCTACAGAATTTAGGAGCCAATAGGAACTGTTCTTCAGTCAGCCGAATTCCCAAACATCAAAACCAGGGGAGGCACATTCACTTTGCTGAATAAATCCGGGTTTTAACACAATAAGCACTTGAATCCTCTGAGTCCTGTTTCTTTACGTTTTCTTTCTTGCATAAGGAGCAAAAGGTGTAATTTTCAGGCCAAATGGGATTTGCCAAGGACCTCCTTGCCTGGTAAGGCCTTGAGGGGAAAGGGCTCAGCTCTCCTGGCCAGAGCACCACTTTTAAAGTTAAAACTAGACATCTTCTCTGCTTTATAAGTGAATGGAGTAGGTGCATGAACTAGATGGCATGTTGGTTGTTGTGGGTTTTCCGGGCTGTACAGCCGTGGTCTTGGCATTGTAGTTCCTGACGTCTCGCCAGCAGCTGTGACTGGGATCTTCAGAGGTGTAGCACCGAAAGACAGAGATCTCTCAGTGTCACAGTGTGGAGAAGATGTTGGCAGGTAATTTATATATAGATGGCATGTGTACACAGTTTGACTCTAGAAATCCGTATTATTTATGCCTGTGGCAAACCCAGCAACAGTTATGGGTTTATCAATTGTATATATTATAAATGTGGTTCCTGGACTAACATCTGGCCATTCAAAACCCCCTGTAAAGAGCCTTTAAAAATGCTGAATCTGATTGCTTCCAAACCCACTTACATCTAGCGTGTAGCAGCCTTTTATTCCCCTTAACAGATAATCTAAGCTCCTCTTAGAAAAAAATGTTATACTCTGTAATACTTGCTCAAAGATTTCCCAAGGCTAATAGATACTGATTAGCAAGATTCAGGACTACCCCAGCCCTCCTGTGTGGTCCGTTTGAAGGAGGCAAAAGAAAGGAATTGAATGCCTTTGGCCTAAAGAGAAACTTGCTGGTGTAACACACACACAGGAAAATCTTACCATCAGCTTCAAAGGTATGAACCATGCGAACTCTCTGGACAACTAAGGGCTGAGCAACCAACACTCGTCCAGGTCCCTCCCTTGGCCCAGAAAGCCTGAAGAAAACAACCTGCCCAGGCACTGGTGAGAGAGAGCGATGAACGTTCCACCTTGATACTATCTCTGTTGTGCTTAGAACTTCTGCCTGACTGTGGAGGAGGGACTCAGACCTCACAGTGGACCATGAACCCACAAGTGGGTTGCAGCTAGTAACTGAGTTTTTTTTTCAGAGGAGGGGTCTTTTCTCCAAGGCAATATGGTTATACTCAGGGGTTTTGTGCCTGTGGCATGGCCCTTTGGCCTTGATTGCCCCCCAATCAGCCATTTGTTATGCAAGTAAGGGGGTTGACTCCTACAGTGACTGAGCTTCTGTTTTAGTTCAGCTCCTCCAACCTTTTACCTCTGCAGGGAGGTGATGGTGGGAAACGGAGAGAATGGTTTTTCTCCTCGGGCTAGAAGTTACTCCCTTTCGGGGACGAAGTAGGAGCGTGACACGTCATTTGGGAAGGCTATGAAAAAGATCAGAGCCTTGCACAGGTTGGGAAGATGTGATAGCAGGCAGAGGGGTTGCTTTGTAAGAAGTACGGGAAGGTGTAGACAGGCTCGCTGTTGTTCTAACTTCCAGTCCATTCCCAGGGATGCTACTGGAAAGTTTCTCCGTTTAAGAACTACTTTGACCTTCATGTTGTACAATACAAGGTCAGATAAGAGTAAGACCATAAGACAGTAAGTTATTCTGTCCCAGTTAGCTCCCGCTGGAGTATAGGGTCCTTCAGTAACCCCAAACTTTTGGTGATTCCATCAGTCTCAGCAAATTTTCCAGTACAGATGAATGCTGGCGCTCATTTTGCATTCCTTGGGGACCAGGGTCAGACTGGTTATTCCATTGTTTCACCATTACGTAACTTGCCACTTGAGATACCTGGTCTCAGCTGACAGGGGTCATCTCTAGTTTGGTAGGAGAACCACAGGGTTCTGGGCGACCAACATCCATTTGACAGCTCCTTCAACTGGTTTGGCTAAATACTTCATGACTACCACAAGACTGTCCCATTTGACCCAACAGGTGAGAAAGAGATTTAATCTTCAGTGCTGAGCTGGTTTCTGGTGGTCTGCTAAGTGGGTTGGAAACTCAATCTGGGCGTGGTCAGACCATATGTGGAAGGCTCGGGTAGAACCTGCCCACAGTCCCGTGTGGATGATGGACCAATTAGGCATCTGTCTCCTGGAGGCCAATGGATCCCCATGATATTCCAAGATGCGCCCGAGGATTCCAAGATGCATCAGGGACTTTAAATTTCAGATTCGAGCAGGTGAGAGACAGAAGTGATCCCTGGTGTCCTTTCCCTCCTTCAGACAGCAAATCAGCTCCATGGCTGACTCCAGAGCTGGGCAATCTGGACAAGTTAGGGAGATGTCTAGAGCACTGTTAACAAAGCTTTCGGAGGCCAATCTTACACAGCGCATTGGAAGGCTTACGAAAGCTTATTTCTCCACTGTCGCTGTGTCAGCTGAACCTCATCCAGCATGATTATTTAACCACTCCTAAGAGGAAGTCCTACAATGATGGCTATTTGGCAATAGGTTAGATGTTGTTATTATATGGTTCTGTTACTGTGTTTTCATTTTAGATGTCATTATGGGGAGGGGCCATGGTTGAGTGCTAGAACATCTGCTCGGCGTGCAGAAAGTCCCATATTCAACCCCCAACATCTCCAGAGAAAGGAATTAGGTGGTCGGTGATATGAAAGACCTCCACCTGAGACCCTGGTGAACCACTGCCAGGTCTGCGTATGCAATACTGACACCCTGATGGACTAATGGTAAGCTGATGGACTAAGGCAGCTTCATGTGTACCCACCTTGAATACTAAGGTGAACTGAAGGACAGAAACACAACTTCCTGTATCTTTTTCTGGACCTTCTATGGCAAAAGATAATTCGTACAAGTTAATGCTCCATAGGTCAGGTCACTGCTTTGATCACAGGTCTTTTCCAAGAAAGGAGATGAACTTGTTCTCTTACTACTAAAGATCCAAATCTTTTTCTAGTTTTGTACCAGACTGTAAAATAATCCAGAGCCTGGTAAGTCAGAGATTTTCCAACTTCCTATCTTCAGGGACCCACGTATTTGTTTGATTACGATCCTCTGAGCATCTGCTTTGGCATTTTTGCATGTTGCAGAAGATCCCGGGGCACCTTCAAGGAACACACTCAGGTCAAAGGGGATGCCACTGGGGTTGCCAAACTCCTGGTGGATCCTGGAGGAAATGGAAGCTTTGGAGGGTGGACTTTATGGTATCACGTCCCTGCTGACCTGCCTCTCTTTCCCAAACTCCACTGCCCCCAAATCTCCAGGAATTTCCCAAGCTGGACTTGGCAACTCTAGATATCTCATCAGTCTGAGGGACAAAGTTGCTGCTCCAGACAAACAGGAAATGTGCCTTGAACACAGCCAGTCCTCCACAACTGCTGTGCCTTACAAGGGGACTATCAGCAGTGGCAAGACATGCTGGTTTATGGGCAGCCTGTCAGCCTTTAACATCTCACTGACCACCCCCTGATGAGCTTCTAAGGAATGCCAGCGTTTCCTGGAACATGGTTTGTAAATCATTTTGGTAAGTCAAAGAGCAGATATATAAAGGCGCTGCTTTCCGCACTACGACTGCTTCGTGCCTGTCTTTTTAAAGTAAATATTTAAACTTCAAATGTGTTCTGACTTCAGATCCAAGAGACTGCACTTACCCATCTTGCTGTGAAAGACCGCCTGACCTGTTCAGCTTCATGCTTTAAAAGGAGCTTCGTGCTCATAACAGACAACAGTGATACTAAAGGATTCTGGGTTGGAAAGGACATTAGGCTGTCTGGAAGTGTGCTCTAGCTGTGAAAGAATGGCCCTTTGGCTAGCATATCAGAGTTGCCTGGTTATAAAGAAAACTCCAACAGCTCACAGCTCAATCCATTCATCTAATAGAAGGCTGAGAATAGTTTTGTATGGTACAAGGAAGAGCTAATTGAAGCTGTCCTGGGCTTTCAATCCATCTGATACAGAAACCTGCACCAAACTCCAGATGTGCTCGTACAACATTCTGCAGAGGAAAAGAAACCTCACAGCAACTTTGGATGTTATAGCAAAAGTGGGTTTTTCCTGGTAATGTCCAAAGCACTCTCTTGTTAATGTAGAGGTTTTGTGCAAGTCACAGGACTGGTGGTTTGGGAATTCACACTCTTAACCAAGGTGCATATCATAAGTTGTGGTCTGAACCAAGCAGAGTGCTGGGATACCCATCACCTAAGTCTCAGGTTTATTTATTTATTTATTTATTTAATTTTTAGCCCGCCCTCCCCGCAAGTGGGCTCAGGGCGAGGTACAACATTGAGCAGAACCACAAGTGACAAAAGGCACAGGTTGGACACTTGTCAGCTTCCCTCAAGTTTTGATGGGAAATGTAGGCATCCTGGTCTTGCAGCTTGGCTCTCCGACTGCTGTCCAATGGACTTTTCAACTGTCACTTGTCCAACATTCCGCCAAGCTGCCTACATTTCCCGCCAAAACTTGAGGGAAGCTGACAAGTGTCCAATCTGTGCCTTTTGTCACTTGTGGTTCTGCTCATTGATTAAAATATAACTTAAAATCAATTAAAAAACAGATAAAATACTGTGCCCCTTTTGGGGCAACCAGCAGGAGTGGACTCTCCATACCCCTTGTAGAGGGAGACTGGTGGAAGGCTCGGCAATGATGGGCTAAAATTAACCTAAAATTAACCTTCTCATAAGTGACCTTCAATCCAAAGCAATCCTTTGGAGGCAGACCATAACTATTAGGGGATTTAAAAAAAAAACTTGGGCTCACAACTGATCTAATGCAATGCATGTGTCCAGTTGCACACGCACAATTTTTATCAAGAGCAGGAGCGAACAAAAGACTTCTGCCCTTGCTTAAAACATACAGATGTCACTACAAGAAGGCTCAGAACACAGGCTTAAATTTATAGTACAAACTCTAGCATCCAGATACAACACATCCTTGTAATCACAGGACCCCTGAATCCAAAGAAACCCAGAAAATGCCTCATATTTAACAGGGAAGACATATGGGGAGTGAGGCTGTTTTCGTTACAACACCGTGGACCAAGAATCAAATCTTCGTTTTTCCCAGCAGGCTACAGGGCCCAATCACAGCACAGCGTCAGTGAATTAAAGTTCATTTGTCCTAGGAGTCACTTCATTTAGGTGCATTATTCATTCATTCATGTACTTCACTTATATTCTACCTTTCTCCCCAATGGGGGGCCAAAACAGTTTATATCATTCTGCCTTCCTCCGTTTTATCCTACCAACCTCGTGAGGTAAGTTAGGCTGAGAATATGTGACTGGCTCAAGGCCACCCAGTGAGCTTCCGTGGCAGGGTTGAACCTGGGACTCCCGGATCCTAGTCCGACCACTAGACAACACTGTTGTGCACACACTGGCTGATTAGGAAGCGTGAGGGGTTCTTTTCCACTTGCAAAATGTCTGTCAGAGTGTTCTGGAACCTCCCGGTGTATAGAAGCTGCTCGCCCATGAGACTGGCCTTTCTAGGACAAGGGGCATCAAATGGGAATGCAGAGTTATTTGCAGAAGAAATCATACTGCCTTGTCATACCCAGTAGGGAACAGCTTGAGATTAAAGGCCTGGTAACACAACAATCATAACCACTCAATACATCTCAAATTTTTCTTAAGGCAGCGCATTATTCTAAGCCCAACATTTTGAGATTATGCGGATGGGGAGCAGATATGCCTTTCCCTGACTTGTGAATAAGTGATGGTCAAAAGGGAGTTTGTGTGTGTGTGTGGGGGGGGGGTGAGATGTGGACAACCACAAGTGTCAGAAAGGCATCAACGTTTACCAAACAGACACTGCTTGCATGTTTTCAAATTGTGTCGCAACCAAAAAGGACTACTTTTGTCGAGCCCCAAGAATACAGATACCATTAGAAGTTTCCAGATAACAGTGCCAAAATGTAAAGCAACCCTAGCCAAGCCTCTTAGAAAACAATGACCTCTCCCTCATTCCCTGGGCCTGCCTTAATGCACATGGCAGATGCTCCAGTCAGAAGAACGACTCAGCACGGTCTGTGGCCAAAGCCTGACCAGATGCAGCCATTTTCACAACTGACCTTATGTCTGCACTGCAGATTCTTCTACTCTATCTGGCTTGATTCTGCTTGCAACAAATTCATCTTGGGCTGTTTTCTGCCTCCTGTGCTTTTGGATCTAGCCTGCATTTGTTTTCTGGCTCTGCGTTGGGCACTTAGCTGCCTCTCCCAGCATACAGGTAGGGGTGCTTTTACTGTCAACCTACTAGAGAAACATCTAAAATATCCCTTTCACACTGACTGTACGGTTGCCTGTGTCTGCAGCAATTAGGACTGTTGCAAATTGCCATGACTGCACTACCAAAGGGGGAGAGGAGCCAAAGGGGAGCAGACTCTACTGTGCAGGTGTACCCCTTTAACTGGGGGACGAGCCAACTGGGTGGGGGTGACACAAGAGAACACACAGGGCCCTTGGGGGCTTATGAGCATACAACAACTTTGGACATAGAGTCCTGAAGTTAATGCAAATTTGTACACTAGTTGTGTCCTGGTGCAAATACAAACACAAGAATTTCTGAATGGGAAACGATGCCTTGTGAAGGATCAGGATACAAATGTTAAATGAATTATTATTGAGCACCTCTCCCCCCACCCCCCAGTTGCTGCAGTCACCTCCCAATAACTGAGACAGAAAAGAAGGGTCCATCCATGTGACTCTCTTGCTTTAATCTGCTTCTACCAGCCTTGAACTCCAAAACTAAAAGGCATTCAGCAAGGATTACCTTTAAGTCCCTGTGTACAATATCATGCTGATGGATATGATTGACACTCTCCAAAATCTGATGAATGCAGTGGCTGCAGAACAGGGGGAAAAAAAGAGCATTATTTATTTTATAAACCGCTTTCAAGACTCCTAAGGCAGACAGTACCTTCCAATCAAAAGCAGCGGGAGCAAGATGCAACAATACATGATACACATTTAAGCAATAAGAGACATTTCAAATAAAGTCCAACGAAGCTATTGCTTCCCTATCTGTGGTTCTGAGGAGATGCTACAGATCACAGTACTTTATCCTCCCACACTATTCGGGGGGTGTTTGTAGAAGCCAGGATCTCAGCCCTGCAATGCTTCACGCAGCATCATCTCAAATAGCTACCACAATGGACTTGTACAGCAACAATTCCAAAGGCAGCTTCAGCTAATAACCTTGACAGCGGTCCCCTTTAATAAAAATTATGTCCAGGCAGATCTCATGTGCTTGGAATTATACTCAAGCCAGGCCATTGGCAGTCATGCATGCACATTTGACACTGGTGTGGCAAATTCCAGGTGTGCTAATGCAGCACAGAGAAGCCAATCGCAGTTTAAAAGAGGATGCACAGTGTATTTAACACGACAAACAAAAAACCCCTCTGTAGTTGGATTTAATCTGGATTATTGGAACCTTGTTAGTATAGTAAACATTCTTTTGTCTTTATTTTTGCATTTCTGTGGTCATGGGCCTCGATTGCCCAAAGGTATCCAAATAAGAGAGCTCCATATACCTCACGAAGAGGAGGGTGAATGGTCCAGATCGGTTGGTTGATCCAGGCTGCGTGGGCCTACGTCCAACAAGACTCTTCAGGGCCTTTAATCCAACACCAGCCTCCCCCATTACGCTTGGAAAAGAGCACACTGGGCACCTGCCAGCGTGGAAAGCTTTGAACAATAAACGCAAGCCCATTCCATTCCAAGGCTGATGTGCCTGAAGAGAGGGGCTGGGTGCCTTTTAAGCACACAGCCCACTTAGTCAACCTCTTCAGTTCCCTCCTTTTCCCTGTTCGGTGTGGCACACCAAGCCAGCAGAAGAATCTGCTGCCTTCCTTCCCCTCTCTGTTTTCGCACTGACGCTGCAGAGAGAGGAGCAACGTGTCATTTGTAACTATCATGTCAGGACAACACACCCACACAGCTTGCACCAGGAAAAAAAACAGCAGCAGCAGCAGCACGCAGATCTCTGGGAACAATCAGCAACGTCTTAGAGGTTCCCAGACACTTGGGAAGAAGCCGTCGCAGCAGCTAGTGCACGTAAGCGGCTTGCGGCAAGGAAGGAGATCTCTTTGATGCATGAAGGTGTTTGCACTGCAGCTGTTTCTTTTGGAGGAAACCTACAGGCTTCTAGCTTCTCCTTCGATCCTTCGTTCTGAAGGAGGCAGAGAAGTCAACCTGATCAAAAAGCACCTCTCTCTGAAGGGCCAGCGATGACAAGAGGAAAGGCCTGGGGAATGTGTGTAGGGTCTGCTTCGAGGACAGAGTTAGCTCTGGGAAAGGACACAGCTGCACAAGGCCTGCCATTCCCCACTGACCAGCCAAAGGGGCTGGCAGTGACTATCTACTCCAGTCAGAACAAGAGGGGGGCCGGGAAGTATAATTAGAACAGAGACAACTCCAAAGCAAGAGACTTTCTGGCCAAAAATGGCAAAAGAGCAACGAGGATAGAGGAAAGTCAGATTGGCACAAATTCTGCTCTCGACTGCTGACTCTCTCGGCCTGCTCTGGAATGCTCTGCACTGCAAAGGGACACGCTAGCAATGACTCATGCAGGGCAGCAATAGACTGAGAGCCAAGCTACAAGTGACGCCTGACACAGGTTGGACACTTGTCAGCTTCCCTCAAGTTTTGATGGGAAATGTACGCATCCTGGTTTTACAGCTTGGCTCTCCATTACAGCAGCAAGACCAGGATGCCTACATTTCCCATCAAAACTTGAGGGAAGCTGACAAGTGTCCAACCTGTGTCAGGCGTCACTTGTAGTTTGGCTCTGATTTAAGTTGGAAGGCGGGAAGCCCAGGGTAACATCTCCTTAGAGAGAGGTACTTCCCCAAAACCCACAGTCGAAGTAGCCCAGAGTTGTTCACCTTTCTCAACAGGGACAGGGAAAAGTGGTATTGCTGTCTCCCCAAAACATCTCTCTAAGGAAGCATGAGAAGACAGGATGCACAGTTTGTGTTCTGACAAGCTGCAGCCTAGGCTGTCATCACGCTCTCCCTATCACCCTTGAAGACTCCTTGCTTTGGTAAGTTTTAATCTAACCACGATTTCTGACCATGTCAAAATCTGGGAGTTTCACTCAACTGGAGATGGTGAGCAAGCTATGATTCTTTTAAAAAAGAAGAAAAAAAGTAAGGTTTACTCCTTGTTTACAATTCCAGCGTATGAGTTAGAAAGCTCCAATTTCCTAAAGCTCCTGCACTTGGATCTCACAATAGCCTGGATCAAACCAGCAAATCTGAAGTCTCCTGAAGAGGAGGGGAGGAAAGGCCCATGCATGCACTCCCACACACACAAATAAAACAAACTCAGGTTTCTCAGGAGCAAACCAGAGTTTGTGAGTCAAAAGCCACCTTCTGACATCACAACAAACCTCTATCCATGAGGGACATGTTGTCACGCTCCCACCCCCCTTGGTGTCCAGGAAGGCTTCCTGCTTGGGAAGCTGAGATTCAAATAACAATCTGCTGTGACATCTGAACACAGCTGCCCGGGACAACCAGAGTTAGTTTTAAACTTCAGTGTCATCCCAATTAGAACAGTGGTTTATGGGGAGGAATCAGCTCCAGTTGTCTCAGACAGCTCCTGGTGGACATTACAATGACCGGGAACCTGATTCAAGACTTCCCAAAGCATGAAGACTCCTAAAGGGAAGGCAGTGCATGAGACCAACTAGCAGCTGCATTCATGCCCATCACATACAACTGGGTGTTTTGTCGCAATGTCTAAATGTGGCCACTGTTTTTTTATCTTCACAATGTACACACATTTGCTTAGCTTCCTTGCCTCTCGTTATTATCAGCTTCTCTCATTTCTGGTATCCAAATGACCAATATAAACATTTAATAGATTTATTTACTTCATTTGTACCCCGCTTTTCTCCCCAACGGGGACCCAAAGTGGCTTTCATTGTTCTCCTCCACTTTATCCTCACAACAACCCTGTGAGGCAGGCTAGGCTGGGTGTGTGTGATTGGCCCAAGGTCACCCAGCAAGCTTCCATGGCAGAGTGGGGATTTGAACCTGGCTCTCCCAGATCCTAGTCTGACACTCTAGCTACTCTACCTTGTCTTGTGAAGCAGAGAATGGCAAAGAGATCACAGAGTATATTGAGACAGTTACATCCTTAGGTTCATAGGACAAGGCCTAGGACCTCTTATTTACTCAAATAGCACCCCATCCCACAGCTATTAAAGGCCCACCAAGATCTCTCATTTGCACGTATTTAGCAGAAGACACTCACAGCTTCCCCTGCCTCCATGAAGCCTAGACGCTGCTTTCTATCATATTAATGATAGTCCCAGTTTCTGGACTTCCTCACAGCATGTGGCTTCACTCACTTGCTAGCAGGAAGGGGCCAGAAAATGTCCAAATGCCTTCCTCTCCACTCATCGCTCCCTGTGACCACAGAGACTACCCTGCTGTGAAACAGGAGGCCAGAGAGATGGCCTTTTCCAGCGGGGATTTACCAAAGACGCAGCAGCACTTCCCTCGCTCCACCTTTACCTAAGCTGCTCATCCAGGTCTAGTACCCAGAAGAGACGAAGAAGTGAACAAGAAGCAAGGCTCCGTTGTCCTTCCACAGTAGTGCCTAGCTGAGCATCTACTGGGTGCAGAGGCCTGATTCTTCCCTGCATTTCATGCACGCCAAATGTGTTGCACCTGAGCGGCAGGCACTGAGAAAACACAACACTTATAATAAAACTTTCAAAGCAAAAAAGAAAAAACGGCCACAGAGATTGGTGGCTTCCAGGCCCTGATACATCTCCGTAGTGCTAATCTAGAGAACTCGATGCAAAGCCAAGTTAAATTTAATGCATGGAAAATGGCACAAAAAGTCAAAGATGAGCAGAAATTACGGGGGCTTCGGCACCATGCCCTTACCTGGCATCTGCTTCGCTGTAGTATTCCCTGGCAACAATATCTTCAAAGAGCTCCCCACCGGTGACCCTGGAATCAAACATAAGCCAAGAGGGTAAAGCATTCGTGCTCCTTTGGGAGGCTGTCAAAATACACATCCAGAGCAACTAGAAGAAGTTCTCCCACCAGACTCTCTTTGGCAACTATATATGACATATTACTGCCCTATATATCACATTTTAGACACCATCCCCCAAATAAGGGCTCCTGATATAGCTGGTGAGATACTCTGTATGGGTTAAAGATAAAACACAAATGGAAAAAAAATTGATTTTTATAATCCACTTCTGGCTGTCCAGAAACCATTTAAAAAAAACACCCCAGATTTGCTTACTGGTAGGCATACCTAGATCAAAGCCAACTCAGAAGGTTATTTAACTTGATTAAAGCTATTATTCCTCACAGATGTCAGCAAGGGCCAAAAAATAAAAACAGAACACTCAAGAGCACCTGCTGTTGAAGACGCATTTAAAGCTGGGAGAGGCATAAGGCCTGCAAAGCGACTTGACACCATCCAGAAGAGCGGAAGCAGGGGGAGAAGGCAGGGGAAGGAAGGTCTATGCAAGACAAAGCCATGATTCCTGCATAGCTGGGGAAGGGCCAAGTGACATTAAGAAGCAGCGAGAAGGCGACTTTGGATTCTGGGGGGTTGCTTCATACGATGAGTACGGGAAAACCAGCCAGACCACAGATGCGTAAAGATCTCCTAGATCTGCAGCTGCTACAAGCAAAGCTGATGAACCTAGAGGGACTCCTCAGCAGGAAGCAAGGTGAGGGACCCCTCTTCTAATGGTGGACTGGGGGTGCCTTTGGGGAAAGAAGAACACCACTGGCCAGTCTGGTCCAGAGCGCACCATTTATGGGGATGTTCTCCTACATAAACTTGAACGAAATGGGCTATGGAAGAAAGAGCTTGGTTTATGACGACTGCCTTGGTGGTGGACTGAGCCTCATGAGCTGAGTTCAGCTGCAGTGATGACCAAAATGTCCAGTGAAATAATGGAAATCATTTCCAAAGCCATCCCCAGATGCATACACACACAGTATTCACACACGATAGCACAGACTTGGTGTGCCAAAAGGGTTTTTTTTGGTACACCTGCTGCTCTGGAGGAAAAAAAAACCCTGTAGTATTAGTGTCTCTTCTGTGATTCAGAACCGACACGGTGAAAAGGAGAAAAAAGGTGAGCAATACAGCTAAGAGCCACAGGCCTTGATACCACCCATGTTCATACCACTGACTTCAATAAGTTAAACAGCACAAGCAGTACAAACACAACCCCACAGCCTGGACCAGCTTAGCACTAAGATGCACTGAGTGAACTCCTACACCCTCCAAACCTAGCTCTCAAGTGCAGCTTAAAACTGACTGCTTTGGATCAAAAATTTACATGCAAGGCAGCCTGAGGTCAGGTGTCCTCGGCTGTCCCACTGTAAAGACAGATCTCTCATGCACTGTAGTTGATGCCCACCCACCCCCTTTTTCTCATTCCTTTTTGTTTCTCTTAAGAAAACCCTGGACAAATGGAAACAAAGCTGGAATGGGATGGTAGGCTGTTGTTTCTAGAATGGAATACAGAAGCCAGTTTAGTCCCAAGCCAGGGCTGTGTGTGAGCTTAAGATCTGGTGCAGGCTTGAGGGTGGGAAGCACACAGCCAAGGTGGTAGCGCTTGCAGAACTTGGTTAGCTGAGAATCTCAGCTCTTTAAAGCAAGCTCTGAAGATGTATGCCTGAGATCAATGGGAAACGGTTGGCTAAAAAAAAAAAAATCCCCCAAACCAGCTGTCAATGAAATGTGGCCAGACTGTGGGTATCGGAAATCCCTTGCATAGATCTTTGGCTTCCCCATAACTTGCAGAGACAGAAGTACACAAAAATTGCAAGACAAGAAGTTAGTAAACCTGCATTAATTTAGACAGGCTGCAAAAGTCAGCTTCTCTTCATGCAAAATTGAGGTTACACAAAATGCATTTATTTATTTACATTGGTACAGGAGCACACATAGTCCTGGGCCTAACAACTGAGACAACCCTGGCATGAGGAACTAAAGGAGCAGAATTGAAGGAGGAAGGCGGAAGAATGGCACACGTCTTTTATTTAGCAACTCAGTCTACAGCCCACAGGTTGGTGTCACTGGTGAAGGATCAAAGGCAAATGGAACACACTTACAGATCAAAGACGAGGTAGTGGAAACCTTCTTCTGAAATACTCTCATGGAGCCGAACTGCAAACAACAAAAATAGACAAAAGCAGGAAACTCAAAAGAGCAGGCAAGAGTGAAGCATATTTGATCCCTTTCAACCTGGACCAGCCCCACTAATCAGAGGCTTTTTAGATTCACTTCCTTGCAATCACCCACAATGTTCCCTCCCTAAGAGCAACACGTTTTTAAAATGCCTGCCCTTCCAACATGCACAACTACCCCAAAAATGAACTGCTGTGCAGGTAACACATCAATGATTTATATTGTGCTTTCGAGCAATGGTTTACGTCCTCAGGATACACCTTTCGCTCCCAGGAGGCAGCATAGGAGCTCGTTGAACATCACACAGGACAGGAAGACACATGACACTGCAGTTGACTTATCATGTGATAGGAAGAGGAGACAGTGAGTGATTCCGCACACATTGGATAATGCACTTCCAATCCTCATTATAGATCATTTGGAACGGACTTTTTCGTGTGTGGAACAAAAAATCCACCTCAAACGATTGATAAAGTGCATTGAAAGTGCATTATCCCACGTGTGCGGAATCACTCATCATCTCTGAACCACCCTGTGCTAATAGAATCCTCTCCCTTGTTGAATGACCTTTCCCTGCCAATCCCATAGTTCCCCTCAAGCATGCGTGCAAACAACAGTGTGGTGAGCCCTTACAGGCCATCCCAAAAAGTTACCCTCCAAATTAGTGGCTCTGTTAGGGACCATGATGACCCATCTGAGGGTCCCGACTCACAAGGTAAAGACCACAGCTCTAGAAGGTCCAAAATGCCACACTATCGTGTCCCCTGTGATTTTGACAACTACGCTGTGTGGGAGGTCAAATTTTCAATACCCGCACTTCGAACAAGGGAACAGAGAACCGGTTGGCACGCTCACAGTAGATTTTTAGTGAATCAGTTCACATCCTGAAGAACCGTCACGAGAATGCCCAACATCTTTAAAAGCATCGACAGGGAGAGGGGAGTTAGCCCTTGCCCCTGTACTATTTCCCTCCAATTTGAAATTGGCCGTCTGCCCCAAAGGGTTCCCACAGGATAACTAGGATTGTTCCTATTCTTCCTCTTACTACCTGCTGAGCCAGCAGCAGCGTCAGAGTGGATTGCATTGGAGAAAAGGGGACCTAGCACCCTCAGGGCTGAATCTGAGGGCCCTGGCTGCTTTTAACAGATGTCAGGAGCGCCAATCTCATTTCTCCTAAATCACATCTGGTTTGGTCCGCGCTGAGACAGTCATCAGGCTTCATTGTTTCAAGTCTGCAAGTGGGAGCTCAGGGGATGGAATGCTTCTTAGTACAAATAAAACAAACCCCCTGCATGTAGAAAATTAGTACATGAGGGAGAAGTCTAGGTTAGAAGCCTTCCCTCTGATTTTTAGTTGTACACTACAGAAATTGTCTTGTTTGGACAAGAATTCTATCATGCAAGACACATACCTCCCAATTGCCCCACCCTCCTGAAGTAGTACAGCCCAGACCAATGGTCCTCTCCACAGGTACAGCAAGAGTGTCAATGCCACTGAGCTTTTAAGCAACCCAGTGTCTGCAGAACTATCTTGTCCAGATCTGGTTTCACAGATAAATTACTGTTTTGTGTAAGAGACTACAGCGTCCATCACCAAACTCTCAGCGACACTTACTGCTAGAACAGATGAAACCAACTTCTGGGCACCCAGAAAAGCTCACAGAATAATGAAACCTCAATGAGGGAGTTAAAGAACAGGCTTGCTTGGAGGGGACCAGTGTGATTCCAGGGGAAACACAGGAATCCACCGAATTTATAGTCGAACTACAGGATTGACACGTTAAAGTCCCTAAAAGATCTAGCTAACACCAGCCCTCCTGACCGGTCGCCTGAACATCCTGTGAGAGTCATACATAAGCAAGGCTGATTATACAGGGAGTCTTTGAAGAAAAGGGGACATGGTGCATTTGAAGCACACCAGCAATTAGTGGTGGTGAGAAAGACTTACCGATGGGTGGCTCATGTCAGACCATTCACAGTTCACCTGGGTGTGAACAGAACAAACTACAGGCTGACTCAAAACTTCTACTGGCCAAATATTGGCCAGAACGTAGCAGACTACTGTAGACCTGTGACATCAGCCAGAAGAAAGGGAAAGGGAGGGATAAAACCCGAGCCTTTTACACCTCTCATACAGGAGCCATTTAGGCGGATAGGCGTTGACATGGTGGGTCCATTGCCTAGAGCAACACGGAACATGGAGGGGGAACAAATACATCCTCAGTATAAAGGATTATGCCTCAAAGTATCCAGAGGCAGTGGCACTATCCACTACGGACATTACTGTGGTAGCTGATGCTTTAGTGAACATATTCTGTAGACTAGGCTTCCCAACTGAAATAATCTCTGCTATGGGAACCTCATTTATGTCTGCCTTAATAAAGAGGCTGTGGGAAGTTTGAGGGGTGACACATATAACTTCAGCACCACACTGCCCGGAAACCGTCTCACTGAACGTTTTAATGGCACCTTACAGAAGATGTTTAAAGCATATGCAGCTGATCAGTCCAATGACTGGGATGTGAAAGTGCAAAGCCTGTTATTTGCATACTGGGAGATCCCTCAAAAGAGTACTGGCTTTAGTCCCTTCGAATTGCTCTATGGGCGAAGAGTAAGGGGCCCCATGGGCATTGTCAAAGAGAGATGGGAACGAGAAACCTCAGATGATCCAGAGAGTATACAGAAACTTTACAGAACAATCTGAAAACTGCAAGGCAGAGAGCTGGAGAGAATATGCAGAATGCTCAACAGAAACAAAAGTTATGGTTTGACAAGTGTGTGCAACATCGAGTGTTCCAGGAAGGAGACAAGGCCCTTGTGCTATGGCTGATGAGAGGGAACAAGCTCCTGTTTACTT
Source organism: Eublepharis macularius (assembly GCF_028583425.1). Classification (NCBI taxonomy): domain Eukaryota; kingdom Metazoa; phylum Chordata; class Lepidosauria; order Squamata; family Eublepharidae; genus Eublepharis; species Eublepharis macularius. The sequence continues at coordinate 125,280,049 of NC_072795.1, read as the reverse complement.
GGGAGGAACCAACTAAGATCTAGAAAAGGCTAAATGATGTGAACTATTTAATCTATACCAACAAGGACCAAAACAAATGCAAATATGTTAAAGCCCTATTATAACAGAGAGTGGTTGATGCTATAAGCATGAGTGGAAAACGGGGAGGAAGAACAGGCAATCTCCAGGTGGGCTATACCACACTCACCTGCAGAGGGAGTTGTGAGAATGAAACAACATGGTATTCCATTGGAGCCTTATGGTCCAGGCCTTTATTGTGACCAGGGAATAACACAGGCAATGTCACTGCAGAGACGTTGTCCAGGGGGGAAAAGAGACAAGTCTTGTAAATATGGAAATGTTGTAAGTATGTTATACTGATTAATGTGTTGATGTGATTATTTTGTAGGAAAATCAAAAAATGAAATAATTGTAGGTAGATGTAAGATAGTGAACACCAGGGCTCATTTTGAGGGGGAACGCACAGGAATGCAGTTCCAGCAGTTCCCCAAAGAGGTCACATGCCAAGTGGCCCCAGCCATTTTGGGCCTGTTTCAGCCTGGATTGGGGCCGAAACGGCCCAGATCAGACCTCTGACGGGTGATGGATCACTCTCCCACTCAGCAGCGGCCCGATTCTGACCATTTTGGTCCCTTTTTTGGGCATTTTGGGCCCAATTTCGGCCCTGAATTGCCAAGATGGTGTCCCAAACCTCCAGAATAGGTGATGTCAGGGGGTGTGGCATATGCAAATCAGTTATGCTAATGACACACTTCCAGTGATGTCAAGGGGTGTGGCATTATGCTAATGAGTTATGCTAATGTGTTCCTCCAGCTCTTTTTCTATGAAATGACCCTTGGTGAACGCATTTTATAGTATGTGTTTAGCTGTGATATGAACATATATGTGAGTGAAATTTAGATCTTATGGTACATATTTATCTGTGTGTGCACGTATGTGTGTGTGTATAAAAGAAAACGCCCTCGCTGTTGCAGGCAGAGACCTCAAAATAGGCCTCTGCCTTTGACAATAAAAGGACGGGCATGTGATGGACAGGACTGGCTCCTGCTCCACCTCTCTTGAGAAATCAGCCAATGAGAGGGGGTAGAATGCTGGGCCAATGAGAGTTGGTGTCTATTGGAGAGAATGAGAGGTGGAGGGAAGGCTTTTGCTGAGAGGAGGCAGCAGAGAGATAGCTGGCAGTTAAACCTATTTTGTTATCCTGAAACATTCCCTCAGTTACGTTTTTTAAAAACCATTCACTCTTATGTTCCAAATTGTAAATAAAGTTTAATTGTGTTTTGTTTTAACCCTGCCTGGTTTGGAAAATATCACACACAAACGCTCCAGTCATGTTAAATAGTGAAGTAAATGGTGACAGCGGGTATAGGAAAGTGGAGAGTGCCCTCAAGTCATAGCTGACTTATGGCAAGCCCTGGCAGGGTTTTCATGGCAGAGATAGTTTGCCATTACCTGCCTCTGCAACCCTGGTCTTCACTGGAGATCTCCCATCCAATGACTAATCAAGGCCGACCATGCTTAGTTTCTGAGATCTGACAAGATCGGGCTCACCTGGGCTATTCAAGTTAGGGTGTGCCAAAAGAAAATAACCTCTCAATTCCCTCTGCCCAACAGCCCTGAGCAGCAGCTGAGTGAGGGGAAGTAAATACAGGGAACTGGCTGCCTTGGTGGAACCTCTGGAAGAAGAGAAAGGGGACCCCCATGAGGATTTGGGTCAGGTCTCTCTCTGCCTGCGAAGTTGGAGGCTAGACAGATGGCCTGAGGTGACCAGCCCTTACCTGCCTGGGAAGCCCCAAACCTGGGAAGGGAGGTTTAGGATGGGTGGCAGGGTGAATGAAAGGCTTGGTGAAGGGCCACCGTATAAGGTATATTTCATATACAGCATAAAAGCAGAGCGGCCACACAGAGAACAGCTACTGTCCATCATGGTTGAGGCTGTGGCTCTGAGACAGGAAGCACATGAAAGTCCTGAGACACAGACTGCGGGTGTACGTGGTAATCTTTCTAAGGCAACAGGTTTTTCACCACTGTAATAAACCCCAAGCTTGCCAAGGAAGCCTGGCTCCAGCAACAAGGCAAGCAAGTGGCCACTAACAGCAGAGCTTGCCATATGCTGGATTCCCCTAAGGGCACAGGGGAGGTGTAAAGTCAAGGAGAATGCAGGCAAAGATGTTGGGGGGGAGAGGGGAAGTTGTGAGAAGCATGAGGCACGCTGCAGCACAAACCAAGGGGAGACACAAGAGTAACGTGGCAATCGGCAATTCCACATCCACAGAAGAAAGAGGAGGAAGAGGAGGGAAAGAAGAACTGGGAGAAAGAAGGAGGGGCAAGGAGGGGTATTTCTTATGGCACACGGATGGAGTTTATCACTGCACTCAACTCACTGCCAGTTTCTGGCATGCCAAAGCTTCGAGAGAAGATGAGGCTAGAGTTAAGCTGGGTGAGGGCAAGAGTGTGAGACAAGATCCACTGTGGGGCATCCTAAAAGAGAGAGACGGGTATGCAGGAGGGGGACTTCTGATTGTCACCAGAACAAACCAGTCAGCGAGCCATTTATCTGCGCACAATACCGCTTAATTGAAAAAAACATCATCAAGTTCTACGAAAGTGCACTTCTTTCAGATGGTCTCTCAAGCTTCAAACTGGCAGAATGCCAGGATCAATTGACAGCCGCTAACAAAAAAAGAAAAGGAGGAGGAGGAGGAGGAGGAGGAGAAGGCAACAAAGAACCACCCATGCTAAAAACAGAAGAGAAATCAAAGTCCTCCTTCTTGAATGTTCATTCACACCTCTGGATGAAATGGAAGCACAATGAAAGGCACAAGCCAGAGGGCTGCTGAATCAGATATGGCCTAACACATGAAATGAATGTCACTTATAACCTGCCTTTCTCCTCCATGGGGACCAAAAGTGGCCTACATCCTTCTCCTCTCTCCTCTCTCTATGAGGTAGGTTGGGCTGAGAGCGTATGACTGGCCCAAGGTCAACCAGTGAGCTTTCATGGTGGAGCAGGGATTCGAACCAGTCTCCCAGGTCCTAGTCTGACACTCCAATCACTATACCTCACTGGCTCTCACTCACTGGCTCTGAACTCACTACATAGCCACAGGCATGCCACAATCTCTGAGTCAACCCTAACAACTATTTACCTACCTTGCAGGGCTGTTGTAAATATTATTGAGGGTGTACATGAAGTTCTTCAAACTCCTCCAAAGAGCTTTACATGCTTATTTTTGTTATTTCTCTGAAGTTAACTCATGTTAAGCCCAAAGCACAGAAATGGCCTTGGGATAACTTTGTAACGCTTCCCTTTTTTGTGACCCTTCCTGCTCTGCCTTCTCTATTTTCAGTACAATAATACTAGATTAAAGCTGACAGGATTTTTCAGGCCAGCTCTTCAGAATCAAGAATCACACTGAATGAGTTCTTGCTTAATGGACACATTTACCTAGAAATAATTATTTGGCTTGCTGTTAACTTGGAAGGTTCCTGCAACAATTGACAGTTAAGTTGTATTTGTTCTCTGTCGCAGACAGGATCTCACACATGCACATAAAAGTCACCATTACAGACATAAACATGATGGTTCAAAAAGGCAATGATTCTGTGTATCTTCTCATTTGTTTCATTTTTGGTGCCTAGAACTTTTGCGGTCCCCTTGAATCCTCTTCTACAAGTACAAGAGGGAATTTCTGCACCCCCCTTAAATGAATACCACCATTTTCAGCATAAAATGGTGCCGCCATTTGTTGCTCAAATTACAACCTTTATCAGCCAACATCTTCCCTTCACATCTGTGATAACTGCTTTAGTACACTGCAAGCTATAGAGAGTATACAGAAGTTTAGATTTTTCCCAATTAACAAAAACAACTTAACAGTAATGACATTTCAAACATCTCTGCCATATTAATTACTGTTTACAACCAGGCTTATGATTCAGCAGAAGCACGTATTAAGTGCCGAGTGCAGCACATGGCACAGAATTCAGCCTCCAGGAACCAACTTGCATGAAAAACCAGCCTTCTCGCCCTTCTTGGGGAGAGGTGCTAAAAAGCTTGCAGATGACACCTGCAAAAACCTTAGGAGCCAGAGGGGCAGCGATTCCATCGTAGCAACACACAACCCCCCACCTACAATCATATCTAGACTGTTAATTACAAGTTTCCTTCATGAACAATCAAGCAAAAATCTGACATCCTCCAAGTGTTTCAAATTGGTGTGTAAATGTTTTGGCAAATGTGCCTTCTCACCATTCTGCCTGTGAACTGCAGCGTAGGAGCAAGAAGTGGGCAGGAACACACTGCTGAAGAAGGAAGCGCATGTACCAGATTATATGTAGGGATGCTTGAAAACCTGCAGGTTTTGTTCATTTCTCTAGTTTCTAGTCTCTGAGGGAAGGACTTGAGTGTCCAGCACTACTCTTTTCTCCCTCCCTGTCAGCAAAATCAGAAATGCAAAAGAAAACTGGCAAACAAGGTAAAATAAACCAATTTGCATAGCTTCTCTTGATTTGCATATATATTTACAGGTGGGCAAATCCAGTTTTCTCTTGGCATACAACGTACATTAGTTTATCACGTGATTTTCTGTAAAGCACACAGACCGAATTATAATCCTCATGATTACAGAGAAGAGTTCAGAAAAGTACTGGTATCACTAGAAAAATATCCAGGATCTCTCACAGAATAGGAAAAGAGGTTTTAGAACGTAAGATATAACCACCCTCTTCCATGACTACCTTTTCGACCCTCCAATTCCGTTTTGTTATCCAATTTCTTTCTTTAAAAAAAATGTCCTGGCTTTTTTTAAAAAAAAAACTGAGATTGAGGTGGAGCTATGTGAACTTCTCCCTGTCCCAGACACATGCACAAAGAAAGAGGGAGAAAGAAAAACCAACAGGACAGACTGAGAGCGGGACCACAAGTGACGCCTGACACAGGTTGGACACTTGCCAGCTTCCCTCAAGTTTTGGCGGGAAATGTAGGCAGCTTGGCGGAATGTTGGACAAGTGACAGTTGAAAAGTCCATTGGACAGCAGTCAGAGAGTCAAGCTGCAAGACCAGGACGCCTACATTTCCCATCAAAACTTGAGGGAAGCTGACTAGTGTCCAACCTGTGTCATTTGTCACTTGTGGTCCCGCTCTGAGAAGATCTCAAAAAGGACCTCTCCAACCTGGGCACATAAGAAACAAAATGACAAATGAGACTCAATGTAAGTAAGCGATGTCCGTGTGGATGGAAAAATCCGACTTCATATATATCCTTATGGGATCCGAACTGGCTTTCACTATCCAGGAAAGAGATCTTGGGGACATGGTGGATAGCTCAGTGAAAACGTCAGAGAACAAGCGGTGGTGAAAAAGGAAAATTCCATGTTAGGCATTATTAGGAAAGGGATTAAAAATAAAACAGCCAGCGTCATAATGTTTTTATATAAGCCTATGCTGTGCCCACGTTTGGAATACTGTGCAGATGTGTTTGCCCTGTCTCAGAAAGGCTATCGCAGAGCTGAGAGAGAGAGAGAGAGAGAGAAAGGAAACAATTTAAGACTGCAGCAGCACCTACCCTACGAGGAAAGACTACGTTAGAGACCTTTTAGTTTAGGAGGAGAAGAAAATTGAAGGGGGCAGGAAAGAGATTTAAACGCTTTTCACAATGTGGAGAAAGCAGATAAAAAAAATGTTCCTGCTTATAAAAAGCCAGAACTTGGGGTCACCCAATGAAAATGATGGTAGATTTGGGATATACAGAAGAGAATACTTATTTACACAGTACGTGAGTAACTTACCACAAGATGGGATTATGGCCACTGGCCTTCTTAACTTTAACCGGCATTTATACATCCTCTGTAAGGATAGCTTTGTCAATGGCTGTTAGCCATGGTATCCACCAAAATGGAACACCTGTGGCAGTGTGCCTCTGGATCCTGATCTGTTGTCTTCTGGCCTTCCCAAGGTCCACTGGCTGGCCACTGCTGGAGACAGGATGCTAGCTCAGATGGACCCGATCTGACCTGGCCAGGCTACTATCATGTCATGTTGTTAAACATCATTCTCTACAATGAAACGATCTCTTCCAACCTCCTCTTCCTGAAGCATACAGAAGAGGATCCCAACTCTGGCTTTCTACCTATAATTCCTTCCCATTTTTCACATAATGCACTGAACATGGGAAATTGGAACTATCTTCTTATATAAAGACTGGTGTATCTATTACTAGTACTGTACAAGAAGATCTCCATTCTCCAAGCCAGGCTCCATGACCACTCCCATAATGTTCACTACAAAGGCTTTTCCTTCCCAGGGCGAAAAAAGAGTTTCTTAGAAAGCTCGAAATATTTTCTGAAAATGACTTTATGGTGATCTTTTTTTAGTCTCTTTGCTGACAAATATTTTGCTTTTCTGCTGCTGTGGCACTGCCATTATTCCTCCCTCCCATCCTTGTCTAACCACATGGGTAGTCCAGGCCAACTGAAGTACATGACATGAAAAGGAGGAAACTGTGACGCTATGTAGTGGATTTGGCTAGGTGAAGCCCAGTGAGAGAGTGAGAGAAAAACCTCCTGCCCAAATTATGTAGGTGATGCCAGCTACCTGTATTACTGACTACAACCACACTACTTAGGTGTATACCCCCCACCAAAAAAAACCAGTTTAAAGTGAGCAAACCTATGGACAAAAATGACACAGCCCATAATTTAATGAAATGAAAGGCTGTATACATGATTTATGTATTTACTTCATTTATACCTCACTTTTCTCCCCAACAGCGATCCAAAGCAGTTTACATCTTTCTCCTGTCCTCCATAACTGACTTCTTCAATCTGACCCTTCTTAAACTGGAGCGGCTTCACAAAGCAGTTTCGAAACTGTCCCATGAAATCTTTCACACACCCCACCCCACCCGTACACTAGACCCTGCTTTCACAGAACAAGTTCAGTTCACCACCACCCACCCCTTACAATCTGGGGGTCATTATATTGATCATTATTCGTTTTTGTAGGGTTTCGGTCTATTTTAATTGTTCGATGTTGCTGTGGATGCCTGTGAGCACAAGATGTGCTCAATACTATAAATAAGTAATAAAATGAACCCCCCCCAAGCCTCTCCTTTCTCATTTCTCAATTTGGACTGGACCTCTTTCCCTCTGCATTCTGCCACCTCCTCCTCCATTTCAGTGTTCTCAGCTGCCCCCACAAAACCACCCTTGCTGTGTGTGCAAGCAGTCTCTGCCACACCACACCCCCAGAAGTGGGCAAATTTCGGTACTGCTACAGTCTCTTTGGCTGCTCAAGCAAAGCCATTCTTTGCTGCAAATGCTGGCGGGTCACAGCCAAGGCGCTGCTGCAGTGGAGATCACAATTCTTCGTATAATTGCTGCACTTTTTAAAAAGGAGATCGATGTGGCGCTGCCTGAAAAATTGCTCTAGGGATCTTTTCACAAGAAGATACCGTGCATTAAAATGCCAGCCACTCAGAGTCAGCACTAACCACACCCCTGGGCACATGCCATGCAATCATTAAGGAAAGATCAGTAGCTCTCAAGAGCATTGACAGTCTTTTCTTGCCAACCTACCCCAGCAGCGTCACATCCTGGCCATGGCAGGTGTGACATTGCCAGCTCTCTTACTAAACTCAGCAGCTACTGAGTGGAGATGGCCAAAGATCCTGCAGAAAGAATGGCTCCAGTCTGCTTCCTGTCACTCTCTCCCACCCAACTGCCCCAAGACTGTGACTCAGCGCTGAGAATATGCTGAAACTACAAGCTCCACACACGGGCAGCAGGCACTGTCTGCAGTAACGCAACGGATCTGCAAATCAACCTTCACTCATAGTTCCCTCCACCTGCTCACTATTCCAACATAGCCAAACTAGGTGCAGGAAAAGGCAGGGCATCAACCGCAGCTTGAGCTACAGGCTGCTACCAGTGCAACTCCTGACACATCAAGACAGCGACTCTCAAAGGCAGCTCCACTCACCTTTGCCTCCACCCTCCCCCAGCTTCTTCCTTGTTGTGTTAAAAGGGGCAGCATTTCTTGCTGCAGCTGCTCCGATGGCTTCCAGAAAGACTCTCTTTTTAATTAAAACTTTGCTATTAGAAAGCATTGGTGTGCAGAATATAAATAATCCTTTGGAAGCTGTCCATTCCAACAGCTCACGACAGGCTCCACTGGAGGGGTAACCAGTGACAGAAGGGTAAGTTAAGAGGACACTGTGTGTCCTTACTAACCAGTCCCTTATGATTACCTCTTGCCTGCACCTCACCAAGACCCCCGCATATGTGAAAGGAAGCTTAGAGCATGGTATCTTCCAAGCCTAACACACACAGAGCTTGCCTTTCAAGGTCCCCAATGGAAGAAACTCTTTCCTCATTTTGCCTAACACAGATCTCTTCCCATTGGAAGAAAGAACAGCAAATGTAATCACGTAGGTTAAGCTTAAGAAAGATACAAGAAGCACCCAGAGCAGCCTCTACCAGATGCAGAAACATGTTACAGAATTCTGAACGCAGGAGGAGGAGACGGCTCAGAGACCAATGCATGGGGATCTTCTTTTGCCCCACAGAAATGAAAGGGTATTTTGTTCTGCTCTTGTTCATTTCAATAGCACTCGGACAGGAACAACTTCTTGGAGGAATGCAGGGGGAAGATAAAGCCGCCCTGTGGATTTTCTGCCTCTGGCAACAAGTGCAGGCTTGGCCAGCCCTGAGAACAAAACAGGCATGTCCCATTTTAAAAAGCAGAGTGAAGCTTGCAGGCAGCAAACGGAGTGACAATGGAACCTTTCAGTAAGAGACTTTCTGTATGGCGCGGTTAGCAAAAAAAACGTAATTGAAAGAAGTTCAGAAAATATGATTTGGCAATGGACACACACAGAGTTATGGCTCCTCCATATGTCCAACTAAGAGTCACTCAAGTTGGAGAGCCTTTCAGAACCATTAAATGGAGACCTTTCTGCCCAGGCTGCCTTTCAGCTGCTGCACTGGTTGGTACAGGTTTAGGTTAACATATGGAGTGGCTCCAGCAATCCATTAGCATCAGGAAAGTTGATCCTCAGGGCTGCAGCAAGGGGCAAAATCATTTTTCCTGTCTCTCCTGGAACCAAAGCCGCATTGATAGAAAAGGAACAATTTTGGCGCCGTAGCCCACGAACCCATGGGGCTATTACTCCACATAGGTATCATCCCCCCGGATGCCAAATCAGCAAGGAATGCTTGGGTATAGAGGAAAGTAGGAAAAATCTCTAATCCTTGCAAAAACAGATGGCCGGATACAGCTCTATGTTGTTATCATTTTGGATGTGATGCTTACTCCTGACTGACACTTTCTGACAGATTAGAAAGGTGCCCTGGATTAACTGGACAGAAGATTAAATTATGGAGCCTGAAGATCTCCCAGAATTACAAATGATCTCTAGTCTACAAACGTGAGGTCCCCGGGAGGAAACGGCAGCTTTGGAGGGCAGTCTGTATTGAATCATAAACCCAACTGTACTCCTAAGGCGCCACCCTCAAATCACCAGGAATTTTCCAAGCTGGATACGGCGACCCTACACTCTGCTCCCCCAAGTCTGAAGCCTTCTTTCAGCCCGAAGAGACTTCCCTCCAATGGAAGAGTCTTGAAGGACTCGGTATTCCTCTCTGCGGTCTCATACTGCAGCAATCTCTGTTCCAAGATGGAGCCTACAGTGTGTGAGGATACCAAACAATCTAAAAACAAAGCACTCTTTTAAAATCCAGAAACATTGTTTTTATTCATATGCAAGGTTGTGTGTGTGAAGGGCTGTCAAGTCACAGCCAACATGGCAACCCCCTAGGGTTTTCAAGGCAGGAGACGAACACAGCTGGTTTGCTCTGTCCTGCTTCTGTGTAGCAACCCTGGACCTTCCTTGACAGTCTCCCCATCCAAACACTAGGGCCAACCTTGCTTAGGTTCCAGGATATGATGAGATTTCCTGAATAGCCCAGACAAGCCCTATCCCATCACATCTTGGAAGCTAAGCTGGATCAGCCACGGTGAGTGCTTGGATGGGAGTCCATCAAGGAAGACTGGAGTTCTTATGCAGAAGAAGACAAACCACCACTGCTCATCTGTTACCTGGAATGCCCCATGGGTGGAGTTGCCATGAGTCAGTTGCGACTTGATGGCACACATTTTTTATTATCATGGACAGGTCACATCTTCCTCTCTTCACTGGGGGTTTGGCTGTTGCTTCTCCAAAGGGCAGAGCGCACAAAACATCCTGGCATCTTGCTCATGAGGGGGATTGCCGGGGCACTTGCCTATGGGCAGCAGAGGAGCATAGGAGGGTCCCAATCAGGTATTACAGAATGTACTGATCAGCTGGAATGAGCAGAAACAGGGTGCTCAGGGCAGGGAACAACCACTCCGAACACACCATAAAATATGCATTAAGCACTGCAAAACAATGACGAATCCTGAGTCTCCTTGAAGATTTACTATTTTGTTGAGACTTTCCTGCACCAGAGGCCACTCCCTTGGCAACATGAAGTGCAACCCTACTTAACAGATATCCCACGGTATCTACTTAATAGACACCCCAAAGGAAAACAAGAAGAGTGAGGGGTACAAGAAATGCAACAAGCCCCGTGCTGCCCTTTGCATTTTGCCTTACTGATTGCATTTTGCCCCTCTTTTCTGAGACCTGCATCCCGTCACTCCACTCAACAAAGAGCCAAGCTACAAGTGACGCCTGACACAGGTTGGACACTTGTCAGCTTCCCTCAAGTTTTGGTGGGAAATGTAGGCATCCTGGTCTTGCAGCTGTAATGGAGAGCCAAGCTGTAAGACCAGGATGCCTACATTTCCCATCAAGACTTGAGGGAAGCTGACAAGTGTCCAACCTGTGTCAGGCGTCACTTGTAGCTTGGCTCAAAGACTGCAGCCTTCCCCGGGCCTCAGGAGGAGCCTGCTTCCAGCTTCAGTGGCCTGGCAGAGCAGGAAGACTGAGCAGAGTGGCAAGGCACACCCCTCTGTGCCTCGACAACGTGGGATCAATTCCTCTGGTCTTCAATGGGAAGAACAGGAGCATGCTTAAAACCCACCCTGGAGTTATGCCACCACTATTTCCTTCTGGGGAGAAGGAAACTTTCAAGAGCAGAAGAACACAGATGCAGACACACAACACAGGGAGAGAGGGGGACACCAATGGATTGTTGTGCATAGAAGATTTAACCTTTTCACAAAATGATGAGCTGTCCCACCAAAAATTCTCTCTTCTACACAACAACAAAGAAAAAAGACAGAAGGCCTATCTTTATTTGTCTTGGGTCTCAAGAGAGAAATTATAAAAAGAAATTGAAGTTGGCCCCATATTCCATCAGTGTTTTGGGTCTTCTAGAAAAATTTTCATCGAATATTTAAGTTATATCATTACATTATATAATAAATTAAAATGTTACCTATTTAAATGATGTTAATTCATGTTAACAAATGTTACCCAAAGAAGGTAAATACACCACATACAAGCCTGGACCACGGACAAGCACTAGGATTTGTCCATGCTTCATATTCGACATTCAGCCCATCTGACATGATTGATTTGTAGCACAACAGTCCCTGACAGCTATAGATAATTGTGGGGCAGAAAATTTTACATGGAAAAACACAACATTGGAAAACTTTCTGTGCCACACCGCTGGATTCAATGGGGGGGGGGGGGTTGCAAAGACTGCAGATTGGTGACGTGGTCTGCTAAGAATTATGCCATAATACATCTGTCCAGGGCTTTTTTTCTGGGAAAAGAGGTGGTGGAACTCAGTGGGTTGCCCTTGGAGAAAATGGTCACATGGCTGGTGGCCCCGCCCCCTTATCTCCAGACAGAGGGGAGTTTAGATGGCCCTCCAAGCATGGCGCGGAGGGCCATCTCAACTCCCCTCTGTCTGGAGATAAGGGGGCGGGGCCACCAGCCATGTGACCATTTTCAAGAGGTTCCGGAACTCCGTCCCATCGCGTTCCAGCTGAAAAAAAGCCCTGCATCTGTCTAATATGCCAAAGTGCTCTTGGTTGCTTTTGCAAGAAGAGATTTACAGGCCTCCTTGCTGGGATCTGCATGGAAGTGACCCACACAAGGGACCCACACACACAGGAGTCGGCAGTCACCCTAGCTAGCATAGTAGTCCCACTTTGTTTCTTCGACCTCTCCTGATTGTTGCTTTCCAGCAAAGGAAAGCAGACATTTCATATTTTCATTGCCCCCTTTTGTGCTTCTACTTAGAGGACAGTAAGGGGTTGGTTTTGCCATCCTGTTGCAGCCTCTGCAGCCCAGGCCCTCATCCTCCCAAGAGTTCTCCTTTTAGGCAGCAGAGACAAGCAGCCGCCAAAGCTCCGAAGGTCACTAAGACAGCCAAAAGCAGGACAGAGATGCTGAGCCATCGAGACGTATCTGCCAGCAAGGACTGGATTAAGTCATCACAGAGCGCCCAAAAGGCTCAATTAGGAGAAAGACGATTCCCACATGGAGAATACAGAAACAAACAGCACAGAAAATAAGGGGAAGCCAATCAGAGGAAGCATCTATTTCCAGTGTTGAAATGGCAACAGTGGATGTAGCCTGGCAGAACTGGGGCGGGGGGTGGGGGGTGTTAGCCGAACACTGCAGAGCTTGCAGCAAGTAGAGGTGGGACCAAGAAGAGGGAAAGATGGGCAGTTCAAGGTAGCCCATTTTTTGCAGGCACCAAAGAAATCAAGTTCCATTATACTGCAGAGGTCATCTATACCAACTAAGGCCCTTTTCCCACAATGGCAGGAATACATGAATCTACAAAAAATCCCTCAAAAGCATTCAGCAACCATCTACCCTTCCGGGAAAGGAAAATCCAAACCTTTCCTGGGCAATGGTTGTTGTGGGTTTTCCGGGCTGTATTGCCGTGGTCCTGGCATTGTAGTTCCTGACGTTTCGCCAGCAGCTGTGGCTGGCATCTTCAGAGGCGTAGCACCAAAAGACAGAGATCTCTCAGTGTCACACTGTGAGATCCAAACAAACAGCAAACACTGTGACACTGAGAGATCTCTGTCTTTTGGTGCTACACCTCTGAAGATGCCAGCCACAGCTGCTGGCGAAACGTCAGGAACTACAATGCCAAGACCACGGCAATACAGCCCGGAAAACCCACAACAACCATCGTTCTCCGGCCGTGAAAGCCTTCGACAATACTTTCCTGGGCACCTTGTTCAGATCCTCCCCCCCCCCCCATTCCCGCCACACTGCTTTGCTTGGAAAGTGTTTTTGCAGACAGGCTGGTACGATACCCAGAGGAGAAGGGAATGAAGACTTATTTTTTCTAAGTAAATAAATACTGTTTTACCCTGCAAACAGCGATTGGAACCATGACAACCCAATCTTCGGTTCAGCAGCTGCCAGACCATTCCAAGACACAACTATTCAAAGCGGGAGCTGGGAAAACAGCAAACCAAAAGAGCCTTATTCAATAGGAAGTCCTCTGCCCATCCCCGACAATGGTGGGCTCACACGGGAAAAACAGAGCTCCCCAAGAGAAAGGCATGGGGCAGGCCAACCAGCACGTGGAAATCTACCAATGAAGCTTTTGCCAAGGCAGAACCTGGGACTGGGAAAATGAAGGACACCAAGAATCAGATGTGCGGCCACAACAGTCCTCCACTTCTGAACCCATTTCAAATGCAGTCTAGAATCCTACAGTGCAAAGGGAAAAGCTCTTTTGAAACTCTGTCCCTTGGACAGTAAATACTACAGGGCAGATAAAAGGATGCCTAGGCAGGCACGTCACAAAGTTAACCCAGATCCTCCAAAGGCCACATCAGTGAACACATAGATGAGGATTCTGTAGAGTTTGTTGAAGGAGCAAGCACTCCACTGGTAGGGTTGCCAGCTCCAAGTTGGGAAATTCCTGGAGATCTGGGGAGTAAAACCTGGAGAAAGTGGGGTTTGGGGAGGGAAAAGACCTTGGCATGGCATAATTCCATACAGTCCACCTCCCAAAGTAGCCATTTTCTCCAGGGGAACTGATCTCTGTGGCCTGGAGACCAGTTGTAATTCCAGGAGATCTCCAGCCACTACCTGGAGGCTGGCAACCCTATCCACTGGTGACTACTTTTCAACCTCTTTAGAAAACAACTTTGATCCAACAGGTTCAAGCACTGAAGAAGAATGCAATCAGTGACTTGGCCCGAAGAGATCAGCCTTATAGCTTTGTAACACTCTGAGAATGCCAGTAGAGGAGCCCACCTCTCGTCACAGACCTGCCATCATGCCTGATCCTGCATTTTCCAGACTAGGACTTTCTCATCTTGCAGGTATGATTATGGTAGATCTTATATGCTCCCCAAACAAACAACAAACCTTTTCCGGTCATATTGCTTCCTGCTGTGAAAGCAGGAATTTACATTTGGTAAGAAAGCAAGGTTCAGCCTTAAAAATTGGATTATCTTTGGAAAACTATGTTCCAATGTTCATCTGTTGGCATCTGATTGATAAATATGAGCATCTAACAGTCTCAGCAGGTGTCATGATCTGGCTGTGCCAGGAAGGCCTAGCAAGGCCTCAGAAGCCTGTTAGCAGTGGGAGTAGGCCTGCCTACAATTCCCAGGAGCCCCTGGGCCATTTTGGAGCCCTTTTTGGCCAATCAGAACACAGGGGGCTGGTGCTATATAAGCCTGGGAGGGGGGGGGGGAGCCTGTGTTCTTCCTCCCAGGGAGCAGGCCAGAGGAGGTTTCTGCTAGGGAGAGAGGCCCTCATCCAGGTAGGGCGAGAAGACAGGCCTGGCAGACAGAGGGACAGGGAATTCAGTTGCGCTGGGGCCTTTTGTTTATTTTGCATTCACCCATCTATTGTTGCTAAGGCACCTTGCTTCTTTGTTTGTTTGATATTAACTGACCTCCTTGTAAATAAACCCTTTTGTTTGTTGTTACTCTGCTGGGTCCTCACGCCTGTTTATTGGCCAAGCTACAGAGGTCAGAAGGGTTGGGAGGGTACTCTGGGCCTTCCCAAGGGACCCTAAATCCCAGAGTGGTGGCAGCGTAAGGTGGCTCACCACGCCTGAGGCATGACAGCAGGTTTGCAGAAAGCTGGGAAACAAGAAACAGCCAAGATTTGAATTTTCACAGTGTGGTGGACTACAAGCTAAGGTCAAGACCATTGCTGAGAAACTCTATCTCTGGGGGCCTGGTCTTCCTTAAGATTATCTGAAGATCAGCTGTAATTCCAGGAGATCTTCCATCCCCCACCTGTAGGTTGGAAACCCTAATAAGTGTGGTATCTTCCTGCTCCGCTTGGGTTGAGTTTTCTTTGCCATGTTAGCCTGCTTGTTGGAGGGGTCTGACGTGGATGGCAACTATGTAAATATTTGTAGCTCAAGTAGTACTGAGATGATCAAAAAGTTGATTGCTTAGGGCGATTGGGATGGATGTTGTCGGTTCATATATGGCACTGCTCCATTAGTGGAAACCACAAACAGTATTTTCACCTTCTTGGGGAAAACTATGCATTAAATGGAGCTGGTGGCCTCATGCCGGAGTGGATGAGCTCATGTAATAATTCCATTTTAAGAAGCACAGATCACTGCAACAGCCAGGAGACGGGCCTATCTACCTATCTGTGATTTGTCTAATTAGCCACACATAGGCTACTCTCCCATAACCTCTCCCTTCTTGCCAATCCCCTAACCCTGCCTTTTCTCTCCTCTTCCTATGGCTCGACTCCCCACCCCGCCTCCACTCCCATTTGCTGACTCACTTAGGATCTGGAAGACTTTACCACATTCACAGCTGCTCAGGATTTATTTACACACAGAGAAGAAAAATGATCAGCTTGTGTTGTGTGTACATGAGCAATACCATCAAGCTGTGGAAATTCCTGTTTTTATCATCTTTCTTCCTTGTTTTCTTTTCTGGTGGTAATTTCTGAAAACAGCTTCCAGCAAGGAAAGAAAAGGAGCTGAGATCTGCTTGGTCTAGCCATGTTGAAATGGCTTGGCACGCTGACCCTTGGAAGACAGACTAACCTTGCCATTTCTCTAGCAGCCCTTGGCTGTGGCTGCGGAAGAGTTCTTAAGCAGCCCTACATGTCAAAGGTGTTATTTTGGTCTAGGGGAGCTCTTCTTCTGCTCTCTCTCTCTCTCAAACATACATGAAGTACATGAGCTTATGCCACCCTCATAACTTTTTTTTTTAATATTCTAAAAGAAAGATAAGGGACTAGAAGATATTTTTGCAATGATCAACATTTTGAAAACTGGAAATAAAGTCTCTTTATTCTTAAAAAATAGCAGAAAGGAAGCCAGGGTGACTACCTCGATAAAATAAAAGCCATACTTCCTATCAGCACAAATCTGGTGAAGGCCAACCCAAAGCAGAAATGTATGTTTCAGCAGAAGGACCCGTAACGTCGACCAACAGCGGCAGCCACAAAAAATACAGCATCTTCCATGAGGAATCACTTTGATAAAAGGTGTTCATTATAGACGCAGTGGCAGGTTCACCTGCCTCGAGGGCAAATCCTATATAGCAACAGAAAGACAATCCAGCACAGATTATAGCTTCCTCAATATGCAATTTACTCTATTACACGGTTCCTTCCCCAAAGTACCGCCCTTTAACAGCTGTGAAGATGTGTTTCAAACATGTTATGTAACTCCTTACATCAATTCTTCTAATGACAAGCCTTCATAATAAACAATTCGGGGGGTGGGGGTAAGCTGTGTCAGTCTGTTTGCTGTTGAGGCTTTAAAGACTAACAAAACGTATTCCTGCACAAACTTCCATGGAGTATTGCCCACTTCATCAGATGCTGTGAAGTGGGCATCCCCAGGGGTTGGGGAGCAGGGTCAAGTGTAGTCTGGATTCAGAGCTACGATCATGTAATCACTCCCCCATGGGGAGATATTAGGATGGGGAGTCAAGATGTAAGCTTCCACTTCCTGCCCTTCCAAAGATCTCAGGTAGAGCTGCAAACTTTCATCAATGATCAGCGTGATTTGTTGATGAAATGTTAATACGTATGTACGTATGTATGTATTTATTTATTTGTCATTTATAGTCCACCTTTCTCACGGAGACTCAAGGCGGATTACACAGTATGAGATTAGTACAATCAGTACGAAGTAAGTACATTTCAATACAGTATCAAGGACATTTCCATAAACAGTGCCATAGGGTAAACAGATACAAGTTTAAAAGACACAGTATTAGCAAGAATTCAATACAGAGTAGAAAAAATACTGAAGCAGAACATAATCAATTCTAGGACTAACATTAGACAACATGGAGCTCTGGTGGTACATAGGAGTACATACTTAAAGCTGCAGATAATATGTAAGGCAATATAGTGATGAAGTCTATGGTCCCTAACTCGTTAGCAAAGCATCTGAGACCCCATGCCTACAATACAGCCCTCCCATTTGAGTAAAAAGCCTTTTTGAATAGTTCAGTTTTGCATCATTTATGAAAAGTCAGGAGAGTGGAGGCTCTTTGACTTCCACAGGCAGGTCATTCCACAGGATAGGGGCCATCCCTTTCACTGAAGTTGACATAACCTGGGGATCTTGAAAGGGCTGCCCAGTGCCAAATCCTCTGAAGTAAACTCGATGATGGTCTTTCAGCCTATATTTGCTACATAAGCTGCTATCCAGAAGTGACAGTAAAAGAAGCAGCAACTACAGGCAAGAGAACCAAGACAAAAGCAATGCCATTCGATCTCTGAACCCCCGAGCATTCACAAAACTGATCGGCCTTGAACTTGCTTATTTTGTGAAGCTATTTTGACTTACAGTTACTGTAACAAGCAGTATCCAGTGCTGGACTGGATGGGCCACTGGTCTAATCTAGCAGGGCAACTCTTATACCCCTAAACCTGACAAAATACCAGAAACAGCCTAACAATAAATTATAATTTGTCTCATGAACTAAGAAACTGATGTTAAGCTTTCTTTCTCTCCGAAGGTCCTTGGAAGTTTTGCGCAGTTTGCAAAATTATGTAAGCAATTCATTACTAAACATCAGGCACAGACTAGATTAACATCTTTATTTGTTGACACAGATCTCACTTCAAGTAAGTGAGCAACAGTATTGTTCATTACATATAGCCTACAAGAACATCAGCTACATACTTTCTTAAGAGCTACATGAGAAATTACAACTATATGGTTATTTCTGGGTGCCTATCTTCCATGATATCCTCTGATTTTTTAAAAAAGGCCCAAACTTCAATTTATCGTATCATTTAACCTCAGCCTAAAAATCTAGAGTCTCCTGTATCTACAATGATGATGCATCACTTGAGAAGAATCAAGCAGGTGGAACAACCTTTATGAGAAGCCTAACAAAATCACAGCTGAGACTCCCTGATTCTGCAGACCTGTCCCCATGTCTGGAAACCTCTACACTGATTTCATTCCATGCCCCTGCCTCTGCATCATTTGCTGATGCTGGAGGGAAAACACAATGCAATGGTATGAGTTAAACTGCACTCCGTTGGGGGTGGAGTGGGGACACTGGACACAAGGCCTTTGGTGGCGGCCCTGTGATCCTTGATAAGCTTCAGCTCTACCCTCCCACCCCCAAAGACTGGGTGTAACCGAAGCATTCTTTCTCAGAAACACAGCTCTGCCCGCCACTAGTTTCCCAGAGCAGCCCAAGACACCCACACCGGCACGTCTTTGCTAAAAAGGCAGTGTTCTCTTCTCTCGCTCTTCCCCCCCTCCCCATGCTGGACTGAACCAAGCAGGACGTGATGGCCAAACTTCTCTAAGACTTTGGGAAAAGCAAAAACCATGCTGTTCTTTTGAAGATTTAGTAAATAATGTGCTTTTTGTCAGACTCTTTATTTTTCTATTTTCATTTAAAGCTGAAGCTGTTCCCTTGATCTCCACGCTTTAAAAAAAAAATCTTCCAACAACCCCTCCAAATGGGCAATTTTCCCACCCTCCTAAGGGGGGGCATGACAGAAGAAATCAACTTGCTTCCATGATGAGAACCTTGGAAATGCACCCACTCAGGGCAAGTGGCACTTCCAAGCGAGAGACAAAAGCATTTTAAAGGAGGGGAAGTAAAACCTCCCAAGCTCTCCTTGTTTCCAGCTGCTACGAGCCAAAAAGCTTATGGGCACTGCCTTAGAGACTTCTGGATCTTCTGAATGCACCCTTTAAATGAACGCACAGGGAGAGGAGCCAAGAGGAGGAAGTACCGCTGAATTCAAGCGTTCAGTGGAGGTTCAATGTGCCAAGTCCCCTGCTAGAGAGCAAAGGACTGAGCATCAATAGCTCTGTGTGTGTTAAATTTTAGTTCAGGGATGTCTCCCACCCGTAGTTTCACACACACTCGCCATTGGAGGTTCTTCACTTTTGGCAGCTCACTCGGGGCCCACTAGATGTTACGTTTGCTAGGAAGGCTTGACTCAGTGGCACACACATGTATACTTCACCTTTCTCCAACCAGCCACTTTTGGGGGGTAAGCTGCTTTTCAAGCTGCTTTGTCCCATTTCAAGAAAAAGCATGTCCATCTCAGAAACCCTGTGAGTCCAAATCTTGACCTCATGACAACATTTCGTCCTGATGGCCCAATGGCAGCAAGCAGACATGGCCTGTCCTAAGCTTTTTTGTTGGGGAGATCCTTCCTCTTATAACACATTTACTGGTCCTTGGAGGCATATATTCCACCTAGCCACCATCCCACCACCACCATCCGTGCCCACCTCAGTATCTGAAGAGCTAGCTCAAAACCAAACTGAAGAACAGGAGAATATCTTTGAGCCAATGAACATTAGAAAAGAAAGCTTCACAGAAGCCGTAAAAGGAACTCTGAGCACCAGTGAAACTCCACCTCACGGAGCAGCAAAAGCAATAGGGCCCGTTCAGACATTTCAAAGCTTCCTACTGCAAGAGACACCCTTGGAGAGACAAGATGTTTATTCCAAGGATTCTACAAACATGCACGCAAAAGGAAACCACTCTGCGTGAAAACTATATGGAACCTCCATGTTCAGAGAAAACCTCTCTCTGGAATTAACAGGGTAAGCCCAACAGCAATGCGCCTTGCTTGTGAGTTTCAAAATCATTGTCCCAGTTGCTGTCACTGGCCTAAATGACCCTTGCTCTGGTTTAGCAAAGCATACATGGCATTTCTCACATATATCCCAGAGCAGCATCAACTCATCAATTAAGAGAAGTGGTACAAGGAGCCGGACACAAACCAAAGGATTTGGGCTGTTACTCTGGTAGCAAATCTCTTCTGCTTGCAATAGTTGGGGGGGGGGAAGGAAGAAAGGAGGGAGAGGAACAACAGAATGAAAAAAGCCTTCTCTTTCACCAAGAGATCAACACCTTTAACCAGAGAAGCTGCCATAGAAGTCTCCTGGCACACGGTTGCTTCCCCCACCCCCAAGAGAGAAAAACTCTTGCAGGCTTCTGGTCCTTGCTTTGTTGCAGAGTTTACTGACCACGCAACGGCTCTTACCGATATTTGGATGTTTTAGCAATCGGCAGATTCTAGCCTCACGTTCCAGTTTCTGATGATCTGGAGGAGGAGAAGAAAGAAGACATTAGTCGGCACCCTCGGTTCCAGAACTTTTGCTATGCTCTAAAGGGAAATCAGGCAGCGATATTAACAGACCACGAGGAGAAAGAAGCAGACAACTGAGAACAGCAGTCTCCCAGAACACAGTTATCCTGTGGGAATGCAACCTGTTTGGGGGCAGCGAACATGCCAATGTCACACAAATTGGGAAGGGATATGGCCACAGCTGGCAGTGTTCTTAAAGAGCTAATGTTGCATAGCAGCTAACAGCATACTCTGCAAGCCATGTTGGAATCTCTCCTCTGTTATGAGAGCCAGTGTAGAGGCTAGATCATTGAACAGCACCTGTCTGTCATTTTGCCCCTTGCCATCAGGGGCCTTTTTTAACGCTTAAAAAAAATTTGGTGATGGCTGTAGTACCACAGCATTATAACATCATAACAATCTACTGCAAAAAAGCACTGAGTCTCTACCTCTTTCGGTTGCAGATCCAGATTTTAATCTCTGCACTGCCATGGAAGCTTTGCTAGGTGAGCCATATACGATTCCTCTCACAACTCTGTGAGGAAGGTTAGACTGACTGGCTCAAGATAGCTTCATGGTAGGCTACCTTGGATCCTAGTCAGAGACTTTAACCACTATACCACATTAGCTTACTTTGACTCTTTCTATCTTCCAGAGTGGTTGTGAGTGGCATGGGTTTATACAAGTCAATTCTTGGCCTCTCTTACACCTGGAATTACAGCTGTCATGCCAGGAAGGATCTATTTACCACCAATGTCTGAATGCTGGACACTGCGTAGTGCAGGACACTTTCAGAAAAAGATTGGGCCTTGTCGCAGGAGGCAGGGAAGCTCTCTGTAGGCTGCCACCACTCTGGTACAGGTTTCCTCGGAAGGGCCCAGAGCACCCAACTGACCCCTTTTGTCCACTCTTTCCCAGTAGGTTTTACATTATGTGTGACCAAATGAGGCGCTGAGGATGCAGGCAGAATAACAAACAACTTTATTTAAAAGATTTAGTAGTAACTGGTGTTCAAAACTTTGTAGAATAAGGAGAACAGTAAAGATAAGTGAACAACAAAATAATACACCCTAAAGTGTCTAAGTAGACTGTTCGTAGTTCTCTCTTCATGATTGACTTCAAGCTGCTTCACTCCTTCTGGATGAGGGACCCCTCCGACTGCAGCAGCCACTCCTCAGCTCTGTTCCATAGGTGTGAACACCCTCCCACTGTGACAAGGCCTTTTATCCCTCTACTTCTCTATTGGTGCAATTTTCCCTCCAAATCCCCTCTTAACCAATCAGAGGGGCCAAAGGGGACCTGGGAAATATAGGCCCTATAGTCAATCTAGTACAGGCTTCCCCAGAGCCACTAGGCCTCACTACATAGGCCCAGGTTCGTAACAGGCCTCAAGGTTCAAGATTAGGTTTGCCAGGTCCAGGCTGAGAAATTCCGGAGATTTGGGGAGTGGAGCATGAAGAATGTGGGTTTGGAGGGGGGACCTCATTGGGGTATAATGCCGTAGACTTCACCCTCCAAAGCAGCCACCTTCTCCAGGGGCAACTAATTTCTATGGCCTGGGGATCAGTTGTAATTCCAGGAGATCTCCACCCACCACCTGGAGACTGGCAATTCTATTCAAGATACGCTTAACAACAATGGAGGCTGTGCTGGCAAAAGATTTTTTAAAATGTTTAGCAAGCAGCATTGCTGCTGTCCATGCCTAACTGCCCTTTTCTTCCAGGCATCCAGGCATATTTTCTTTCCGACATCAACTAACATTACTGCTTTTGTAACAGGCTGGCTAGGAGGATGATTTCACCACTGATTTAAAGTGATTATTGAGCCGACAAGATTTATTGACCAGCCCTTCTTCATGGGAATATCTCAGGAAAATAACAAAGCAAATCTGATACTACAGAGTTTGCCATTTCTCAAAAATGGGTATGCATTCAGAAGACATGTGCCAGAGTAAAATGCAATTTTTCACTCCTTTCAGTGATAAATTAGATACAGCCCAAAACTTGGGAAATGGTTCCACCACTTCCAACCCTTCTAGCTTAGTTGCCAATGAGGTATGGAACTTCAACGGGGGAAGAGTCCGGGACATGTCGCTTCAGACTACAGGCAGGGGGTCATGAAAACAGAAATTCCCTACACACAAAAAACCAAGTTTTCTAAGTAAAGATATTTGAATTTTCGTATGGAGAAGCACTTGATTGCAGAATCCTCTGCCTGCAGTCCAAATTATTACAGCTGAGACACAGGTTGGCCATTTCAGAAAGAATTAGACCCATTATTGTCCTGGACAGCCCTTCAGCTACCATTTCTCTTAACTGCATTTACTTTAGGCTTTGAAAACCATTTCCAAGAATTAAGAAAGCATTAATATTATGGTTACACCTTGATAGATAATAAACATAGTACATTTTTTCTATGTACACCAAGCTATACTTGGTAATTTGGCATGGTGGGGTGGGGGGAGATAAATGATAGGACTGCCAGGCCTGCCCTCACAACCAGCAGGAAACCAGGGGAGCAGCTACTGGTAACTGCTATGGTTTTACCATTCACTTTCCAGCAATTCCTTGAGGTGTGACATCACTTCCAAGTTTTCCCCAGAAGTGATACCATCCCACAGGCCTGACAGCCATTCCCTCCCCCCCGTGTAGTAGTCAGAAATGGGAGTTGGGAATCCCCTACTCCCCACTGGAGAACTATTAGGAAATCTCCCTGAACTTAAGTTTCCTCTTTCATTAAAAATATCCCAAGCTCTAATATCCGGTTTGGAAAGAACACAGAGACGTAAACATTAATAGCGTTCTTAGTTTGAGTATAGAATTTGAGTTTCCTTAGCGCAAAGAACGAAGTGAATTACCTATCCGGATTAATGGAATTCAGAGCACTGTTTAGAGAATGATTCAGGACTGAGAAAAGGGACAAAATAAATTACCCCTTCAACTGCTTTGAGGAGACTCACAGATGAGGCGGGTCAGGCCAATCCCGTTCAGCATAGTGGAATGACTGGGGATGGGGAAAAGCAACGTGACGAGTTTATCTTTATCTCCTAAGAAAGACATTCATTGCAAAAGAAAAGTAATGTCGGTTCCCACAGGGCTGTCATGTGGGTGAGGGAGAAAAGCATTGAGACAGCAGCTTCTCTGTAATACTGAAAAATCCAACGTGAAGGGGGTGGGGGAGCAAAGGGTTCCTGGAGGGCTCTTTCTAGTCACCAAGGATCAAACAGAAGAGTGATTTGTCAACACAGAGACAGGGTCTCTTTCACATGCCAGGAAAAAAAGTAGACGATGGTTTCTAGACAAGGTGAATCTGAAATCTGAAAGTCAGAGGAGGAGGAGGAGGTGGTGGTGGTGGTGGTGGTAATTTTTCCACAGCTTTGGACATTTTCGCTCCTTGCCCATGGCAAGCACAGAGTTAGTGAACTCTGATGCGTTCAAATCAATTTCTTTTTTTAAAATGTAGCGGCCCTGTTTATTTCCCCCACCAATACACCACCTTTCTGGCAAGACACTCGAGCACAAGCTAGCCCGATGCCCTGCCACAGCTTGAAGAACCCGCCTGCTGGTTTCTGGGCATACATGGCTCTGCCCTCCCTCCATTTTATCCTCATGACAAAGTTTGGCTAAGTATGTGCAACTGGTCCAAGATTGTTCAGAGAGTTTCATGGCAGGTGAGGATTTGAACTTGGGTCTCTGCCGGTCTGGGCCAACAGACGAGCCGCAAGACCATCCCTATTACACACAAGCGGCTCTTGCTCCAAAAGATTTCCGATGCCATACAGTGCTTCTTTGTCTTTAATAACTATGCAGCAGGAAGCTGAGGTGCCCAGCACTATGGCTCCAGGTCCTCCCTACCTCAACCCGTTACACTACTTCTTCACATACCCAAAATTTGTCCCAAGGACCTGAGAAAAGAAAGGGGAGGGATGGGCCACACAGTGTGCTTGGCAACTATAACAAAGCATGTCAGAAGCACATCAGAATTCAACAAAAACAAAGCTCAGCACAGGCAGACAGCTGCCCTCTAGGCTGCTGAAAAGCCTGCCTTTCAACACACCAACCAGATGCACTCCCAAGACTCCCAAGTTCTCTCTCCCAAGCAGCACAAATGAATTCTGGAAAGTACTGGTACTGGTACAACCCTCTCCCCATATGAGCACAGCAGCCTGTTTGACCCTCGATGCTGGGACTCGGAAAGAGGAAAACAAAGTCCTGATTAATATTTTATACGGTCTAAGAGCCATTCCACGGGATGCTGAAGATGCAAACCTGGCTTAGAGCCGACCAACACCTAATGCCAAGGAATATTCTACACTATTCCACTCCAGACTACAGGCAGGGGCACCTCTTTGATGGCTCCCTCATGTCAAATGATCCAGAGGAGTTAGCCGCATTAGTCTGTAGTAGCAAAATAGTAAAGAGTCCAGTAGCGCCTTTAAGACTAACCAACTTTATTGTAACATAAGCTTTCGGGAGCCACAGCTCTCTTCAGATGCATCTGACGAAGAGAACTGTGACTCTCAAAAGCTTATGCTACAATAAAGTTGGCTAGTCTTAAAGGCGCTACTGGACTCTTTACTATCATGTCGAATGCTCCATGCCTACAATAAACTCTCTCATTGAGGACAGCAGTATTTACTCGAAAGGAAGGTGAACTTGAATATAAGATGGCCCCATTAAAAGATGTTAAGCACACACAAAAACTTGTGTAACTTGTGTACAAATGTAAGATGAACTCCTCCTTTTTTATAACATAGCTTGTTGGGGTGGCGTTAGGCCAGTCACACTCAGCCTAAGCTACCTCACAGGGTTTGTTGTGAGGAAAAAATGGAGGTGAACTCAACGATGTAAGTCGCTTTGGGTCCCCTCTGGGAAGAAAGGCAGAGTATAAATGAAGTAAAATAAATATAAAAAAAATAAATAGTTGTGAAAAAATATAGGCTTGCATTTGAGTATATATTATGTTTAAGCCTTTGGGGCTAGCTTTCTATGTAGGGAGGTTTTATTTTAATTAAATGCTTTCACCTTGTAAAAATATTTTACCCCCACCACTTTGCAATCATGCAGACTGGCTCTAAGCTAGGCTTACATCTTCAAGGCACCCAGGAGGTCAAACTTATAACAGCTATCAGCATCCGTCTTTAGATGTAATGTACCTCCGAAGAGCAAACACCAGGGCAGAGTTGTTGCCTTGATGCCATGCATCTGGCCTTCCCAGAAGCATCCAGCTGGCCACAACTTGAAACAGAATGCCTGATTAGATGGACCTTCTGAATGGTCCAGCAAGGCTGAGGTTTATTAAACCCTCCACCTCCACTTCTGTTGGTGAGTAAAACCCATCCCATTTCGGTGATCTTGGATTTCGGACAGCCCTGCGCCGCACAAAACTTTGAGAACCCACAGTCTTCTGTATCGTCATACATTAAAATCTACGTGCCTGTTTCTTTCCAATTCTTTAATTCTGTGGTGTGCAAAGCAGGTTGCAGCTTTTCCTTCAATCTTTGCTCCAATGCCAGCCCCCATTCTTCCAGAATATTTATTTAAAGGTTTGGTTTCTTTCACCCCATGCTCGCAGCCAAATGGATACTTCCTTATCAAGGGTAATGCAGCACCAGAAAGGAGATCAGTCTTAAGTGAAGGGCAGTAAAAAGTGCATGGATCACGCACACCAACAGAAGCCCTGCCCTTGTTTAGTTCTTGTGCTGACGCTGCCAGCTCAATTTCACATCAACACTGAAAGCATCAGGGCTAGAAATTTGCTTTTCAGGGAAGGGGGATGAATCATTTAAAACAGAAGCAGAGCCAGGCGGCACATTTTATGCGGAACTACAAAAATGATCAGCACCAAGTTAATGCCTTCGTAAAATTTATACTTCCTGACACGCGCATATCTCTGTGTTATGTATCGCTGTTTCCCAAATGGTTGCTATATGTAGCTACCCATTCAGGATGAGTTAAAAGAAAGGTTTCCCAGGATAAAAATAACAGGCCAGAAAATAAGCCGGGCAATTCATGATGGTCTCGAGAGGAAAGACGTTGAGCTGAAGGGCGAACCCTAGAAACTACAGCACACGTTAAAACTTAGAACTCTTTATGGGAAAGGACCTACTTTCATGCCCCAGCAGCTTTTTAACTACTGCAAACTTTGTTGTGGTAGCCTGAGTCGTGGTGGTGCATGTTACACCCGCCATTGCATTTCAACAGCAGCTTTTTGAACCATACGACTTAACTCCCACCGAAGCAAATGAGCAAGGTTACAACTGGGAAACCACATACCTCGCCCCCTACCGAAAGGCCCTTATCTTGACCTTCTCCATTACCATGAGAGCAGCAGACGAAGTCCACTTTAGCAGCTCAGGTTCCTTGCTTGCTAATATTCCTTAAAAAGCCCTATGGTTAACTTGAGCCACAAGCGAGGCTTGCAAGGAACCTGTTTCTGAGAGAAAACAATGCAGAGAAGCCAACAGCTGATCAACCAGGCTGAAGAGGAATGGAAGAAAAGGCAGGAGTCTACCCCCTCCATGTTGCTTAACCAGCCAAGATTGACAGCTGACCAGCCCATGGCCTCAGCAGACATGACATAACCGGTGAAGTGCCACAGGAGATGTAAATCAAGAGCAACCGCTCCAAGAAACCTGACACCCTCTCGAGAGACAGAGGCAGGACAGGGGAAGTGATAGCCACACGCACAGCTTACGACAAGAAGCCACAACCTCACGCATGCATGCGTGCACCCACATTTGTAGAGAGCTGGCAAAAAACCAAGAAGAAAAGCACTCCAATCACAAGGTACAGGAAACTATTTCTGGTCAGGGGGAAAGAATTCCACGCTGTTCTGTCTCCAGGGCAACAAAACAGGCAGAGCCAAGCACAGAGCAAAGAATTCCAGCTCACTCCAGTTGTGTGGGACTCCTCCTGGAACACTACGACATTCGCCACCAAGCACAGGGAAAGGTCAGGCAAAAATGGCTGTGGGATCCCCATCGCTGACTCGCTTGGAATGCAGACAAACCGTCATCCGCGCAAGCTTCTTCCAAAGGGATCACAGGGCCATCAGAATGCCCCACAATTAAGCACTTCGGAACAGATTCAAGCAATCTACCTGAGGGCCGCTTCCCAAACTAGTCTTAAAGTTCTGAATCTGACTTTCTAAAGAAGGGTTTCCACTCTAGCTATGGCCTCAGACAAGGGAACTTGTGCATTGGTAAGAAATGGGACCAACCAGGATTTATTGCTGGGGCTTATTCTCTTAGCTGCAAGCCACAGTCCCTAATTGCTTATGTGGCAAGAATGACAAAGTGTGTTACTATCGGGTCCAGGAACCAACTAGAAAGTAACTTATTGATGGATCCTTGCCCTCAAAGTGGAAACCTCAGACTTGTGATGCCTGTGCCCTTTCCTAATGACCATTTATTGGGTTTTTTTCTTGAAGAAAGACCTGCTTCAAGACCCCAAGATCTTTCACGTGTATTGCCAAGAGAAGGGCAACATGAATCCAAATCTCTGATGCATGCCCAAACCCAGCACAGAGGTGCCTCAATTGTGCAGTTGCGGAGAGTGTGCAAATTGCCTTAGTACCATTCTGATATCGGCTGTGGCTCTTCAGAATTGTACGCCGCATGAATGAGAACTGCACTATACACTATGGAGATGCCTTCTGTGATAATTTAGCTAAATCTCCATACAGCCTGTGTGCAGAGCACCTTAGGGTACAACTTCAGATTCTCTTCCTGTTTCTTAAAAACACTCAGCCAAGAGGAGGCATCTGCACAAGACAAGG
Organism: Eublepharis macularius; assembly: GCF_028583425.1. Taxonomy (NCBI): domain Eukaryota; kingdom Metazoa; phylum Chordata; class Lepidosauria; order Squamata; family Eublepharidae; genus Eublepharis; species Eublepharis macularius. The sequence goes on along the minus strand of NC_072795.1, from coordinate 125,251,736 downwards.
ACCAGACTTGCATCATTAATTTTTGCTACCAGTTTTAATTGTTTTTAGCTGTATTTCCATTTATTGTATATTGTACTGTATTTTAATCGGGTTGTGATCCGCTCTGAGCCTGCACTACGGGGAAAGCGGACTATAAGTCAAATAAATAAATAAATAAATAAATAAATAAATAACGCCTCTGCACTAAGATAATTCCAGAGGGGCAACCACATTGGTCTGTTGTAGCAAAACAAAAGAGGAAGTCCAGCAGTGATTTAAAGACTGACAACATTTATTCCAGCACGAGCTTTCAGGAGTCTGAGCACACTTCTTCAGATGCAATGGAAAGGTAGAAAATAATTTTCTTCGTATTTATCCAGAAGATTGCAGAAGGGGACCTGATTTGACAACCAGGCCTCTAGTTGCTCAAACCGTCCCCCTTTCTCCCTCCCGTTCTGTAATTTTATGGAAAAATATGAGGGAAAATCATTTTGTTTCTTTCCATTGCATATGAAGAAGCGAGCTGACTCTCAAAAGCTCATTTCAGAATAAAGGCTTTTCATCTTTAAGGTGCCACTGGACGTCTGTTTTTATATATGACAGACACAGATTTAATATAGTCCTAGAAAATATTTGATTTACATGGCTTGATATTATAAAGGAGCAAAACAGGCCAAATGCCAAGTGGTTTCTCTACCAATGGTATCCTACCTCAGAGAATTTGGGGATGTGCTCTTAATATCTTTAAATTCAGCGAGCAGAGATGCTCTAAGAAAATCAGATTACAAGCAGTTGATCTGTCCTCAACAATTAGGATCAGAATTGGAACAGCTTTCTCAAATTACCTTTTAAACAGAGTCTACAATATACAGGAACTTCTAACAGCCACTTAATTATCAGTTCAAATGTTTACAGTGCTTCTGAAAAATGTAATGAGGGACCACAATAAGGAATTGCAGTCAAGCAAGCAACAATTTAGATTATATGGTATTTCTAGTCATGCCCGGAGGCATCCTCCTTCTAGCCTTCTGTTAGAGTAAAACCTTTTCTTCACTGCAGAAGAAATAGCACAGTAAAGAACTTCTGGGTTTCTAAAACGTCAAACCCAGAAGACATTTACCATTGCTGCATACAGAGGCACAGGTATTAAAGAACTGCCGTTAAACACACATGAAAATCCAAACTGACACTGTAGTAATAGAGACCACTCTTAGAACTTCCTTCATCTCAAGCAAAATGAGGCTCTGAACTGCTTTCATTCAAGCTTTCAGGAACCGTGCATTTCTAATAGAAATGTAGTGATTTTTAGCCAAGGTGAAAGTAACAGATAGCGCACACATACACACTGAGTTTCTTAACAAGCCGTCATCGCTGTTTTTGAAAAGGGAAGCCTGGAGCAGAATATCGCAAGGCAGTGGCCATCTGCAAATTGGAGCATGCCTCAGAGCTGTCAGTGTTTGGGCCATGCAAATGCAGAGATGTGATGAAAAAGGTCACTGTGCCTAACCAGCTGTCACGTGGAGGAAGAGAACATAAAGTATGACCGGAGAAAAGGGCATGGAAAACCATCCATCTTGGCAGCTGCATCCCACCTTAGTAAAAGTGAACCAGGTAAAAATAGAAAGCCACAATTTAAAAAAGGGACGAATCCCAAATGAAATGGGTCCAAGAGGAGGAGAACTTGAGAAGAGGGACACATTCCCCCGGGTCAAGTGCAGTCACTAAGCCAGAACATTCATACCATGCACACGCCTTACAATAGGAATGTCCTTTTGGACACACACAGAGCCCACTACCATGAACGCTCCCAGAAAAGCCAAAAATACCACCTCCCTGTCAAATTCTTCTTGAGAACATGCCCACCTTCTGACCCTTTTCCAGCCAAGACGCAGCAGCCAGCAAAGAAGAAGTTGCAGACAAGCCAGCCAATGAGTGGGAAGGACAGCAACTCACATCAATTCCCTTCTCCTCTATTGCTCCAACCTCCAGAAGCGAGGGGGAAAGAGCCGCCTGCCTCCCATGTAAGGGAGACCTGCCCCCAAGACCATAGCATCCAGTCGCTGAGCTGCTCTGATTCAAGAATTTTGTCTGTGGTTGCCACGGGCAGCCCCTGTCCCCAAATGACACCGAAGAGAATATCTGCCCTTTGGAGATGCAGCCAAGGCAAAATCACTCTACTGTGTCCCTTTCTCTAGCAATCAGGTGAGGAGTGACTAAAGAAAACATCTCCTAGTCCCTTTTGAGAGAAGGGGGTGGAAAACTGTTTCAAGGATGAGCTGGGAAGGAGACGATGCAGGGGAAATCAGCAGGGCTGTGTTAGTCTACCTGGGAAAAGGAGGCATTCCAGCCTTCAAATTTAGGACTAAAGAGTTATTGTAGTTGTTGTTGGAAGGATTCCATGAGAGAGATGAAAGTGGGTGGAGATGCCACCATCAGCATTGTAGGAGGTACAAGAGATGGTGTCAGGAGCAGAGATGGGCACAAACTGAAAAAAACCCCAAACCATGTGGTTTGTCAAATTTTACGAACCGCGAACTTTCACGAACCTGCCCCAGTTCGTGAACTGGTTCATTTGGTTCATGAAAACGGCACATCCAGGTCAGAAAACAATCACTTCCGGGTCAGCAGAAGGTCTACAGGAAGACCACCCCCTGTTGCCTAGGAAACTGATCGATTGGCATCAGGCTGTCTGCAGTGACGAACCAAAAAATGAACCAAACGAACCAGCCTAAAAGTTTGTGGCGGCTCGTTAGAAATAGGATCTGACGAACCACGAAGCAGCCTGGTTTGTGCTTAATTTTGGTTCATACTTTGGTTCATGCCCATCTCTAGTCAGGAGTGGGACAGACCATGTAAAAGAGAAGGCAGCTTGGACACTGATGGGTTTTCTTCCAGTCCCTCTTTCCAACCCCAAACCCTTAGTTATCATACCACTATCCATCTGCTTCCAGTTAATGGCAAGTCAGCAAATGGAAAAATGTATCACCCAAGAATTAATTGTGGATAAAAGTGGGCTGCCTTGGTATGAATTATGGAGACATGGGTGGACAAGAGAGATTGGGTCAGGGTATCTCAGCGTTGTTCCCTTGTTGTTAGTGAGGTGGCAAAAAGATAGGCAGGTGGGGGTCACAGTGGCCTATCGTGATTCCATCTCCCTTGCAGGGTATTCTGCCAAATAGACTCCAAATTTCAAGTACTTGCATCTGGTGTTGGGTCTTAGTAATATACTGAGAATCCTGTTTACTTCCAACTCGGCTTTCTCCCTGCCAGTCAGCGGTAATGATCTCCAGGGTTGTATTAAAGACCTATCAGTTTATAGTAGAGTAGGATCTCAACATTTATGCAAATGCACACGCAAGTGCACCCTGTCTTGTGCAGCTGAGACCTCCACAGCTATCATGACAACTACTGGCTGTTTCAAATTATATATGGTCCAATACATTTAGTGAGTCCCGTGGCGCAGAATGGTAAACTGCAGTACTGCAGCCCAAACTCTGCTCATGACCTGACTTCGATACTGGGGGAAGCTGGGTTCAAGTAGCCGGCTCAAGGTTGACTCAGCCTTCCATCCTTCCGAGGTCAGTAAAATGAGTACCCAGTTTCTTGGGGGTAAAGTGTAGATGACTGAGGAAGGCCATGGTAAACCACCCCATAACAAGAAGTCTGCCAAGAAAACATTGTGATGTGACATCCCCCCATGGGTCAGTAATGACGCGGTGCTTGCACAGGGGACTACCTTTACCTTTAATACATTTAGTAAGATACACTACACCTTGGTATTCTGTGCTGGTCAAAGAAACGATGATCTGGGAATGGAAGGACTCCTAGTAGTTCTTTTGTCTGTCATGGTCAAATTATGACTTAGTAAAACAGACTGTCCAACTGTCCTTGCACAGTGTTGGAAGACCTAAAAACTGATTGTTCTGAATTGTTTTCCTGACTGCTTTGGTATTGCTGGCAGACCTGTTGAAGTCTGGTCAATCTCTGCAATGGAGAAATTGCTTGGAAAGTGGCCAGAATCACTCCTCTACACCATGCCTTGCTGGTTCACGTCAGTCTGGCTCCTGGGTTTACGAAGAAGCTTGGGGCAGCAAAACTATAGGGATGACAATTCGAGTGATGGAGTCAAATAGCATGGGCCTAATCAACTGATTACAGGCTAAAGCCAATATTAGAAGGCGGTGGCTGCAATAAAGAAACTTTAATACTCAGTCCCCACTGCATGTACCCAAGGTTGTCTTGATGAGGTTTTGTTTGTTTTTTTCAAATAGTGAGGGGACTAACCCAATTTGGCCCACAGGAGGTTGTGAGAGAGAGTGCCCTTGTCTACTATGAACAGTTTTCAGATAAAAATCACCCACTTCCAACATGATAAAAGATGCCACACTGGGAATATATCAGATGACTCCAGAGCTACCACCGGTTCAGTTTTGAGGGATTCTTTTCAGTTTATGCAGCCAGATGATGCGGATAGGAACTTTGGAGAAGCGAAGTCAACAACTAGCATGTTGAGAGAAAACCAGGGTTGAATATCAAAAGGTTAACACCTTTTAAAACTTTCCCCCTATTTGTATTTTAGCTACAGATGGGGGTGGGACATCAAGATGGGGCTTATACCAGGAATCCTCCCAGCCTGCACCACAGAACCGGTATAAGAGAAGTGGACAACCACCCAGGGAAATTAAGAAAATTATTTATATATATTGAGGCAAAAAGCTCAAAGGTTTATACAATAGGTGTGCTCAACAATTGTCATAAATATCGTGCATTCATATATACAAAACATCCATAGGTACATTAATACAAAATTCAAGTCAAAGCCAAACAAGAGACTGCAAGCCCTATTCCAAATCCTTTTAAGAACAGAGGAGGTACTCCAGGTCCAAAGAGAGAAGAAGGTAAGTATAATACAATGAAAGTAATTGTAGCAGTTCCTATTCCTTTCTTGTAGGTGTCTTCCAAGATGTTACACTGAGGATCCAACACGGAGATAGCCCTAGCTCGGGCCGGCTGAACGGCAGATTTCGTCATAAAGACTTCCTCAGGGGCTTTACAGGATCTCCTGACTCAGTGCTTTCATTTCTTGGAACCCAGAGAATGACGCAGATGCCTTCAATCACGTGACGCATGGAACTTGGGCTTCTAAAAGTACTTGAGGTCATATCTGTGTGGATGATACCTATGTATTTGCTTTTCCAGCTTTGACACTGAAGGCTTTTGCTTTCTTCCCCAAATAGGCTAATAGCTGTAGATCTACTGCATTGAACCTGAGTCACATTTGGTCCAGACACTGCTCCTGTGGGCCACACAAGAATGTGGCTTAGTGGACAGTGTCGGACTGCGACCCAGGAAGATTCAAGTTCGAATGGCCATGAACCTTCCTGCCACGACCTTAGGCCTGTCACAAACTCTTGGCCTTGCCTAACTTACAGGGTTGTTGTTATGAGAAAATGGAGGACAATGGTAGGGAAATTAGACAGCCATTATTCTGCTTAGAATCTTTGTTCAGATCAGAAGCCACCCCTTTGGACTACAGCTCAGGGGCAGAAAATATTTTGGATGCAGAAGGTCCCAGGTTCAGCACCAGTGATAGAAGTAAGCTTCCACTCAAGAGAGCTTATATCCTGAAAAATTTTGTTGGTCATTGGGGTGGTACTGGACTTGAATTTTGTTCTGAAAATATTATTGGGGGAGATGTGACCAGCAGTCTGACTCAGATGAGAGTGTTCACCCTGTGAGCAAAAGCCACCACTTTCAAAGCTGTGGCAACAAAAGTGCAACTGATTGGTTCTCTGACTCTCCCCTTGTGAGAAGGACCAACCTCACTGAGTGAGCAGCAAATGACTTCCAAAAATGCGAGCTCCCCCAAAAGTTGGCTTGGATTTCCAGTAATGATACAATTGCAAGACGGTGCTTTTGCCTTTCCAATCAAGCGGAAGTACTGAAGTGACATCTCCCTTTCAGTTCAGAGCTCCTCGGAGCAAACAACAGCCAACTGGAGCCAAATACAGCCGCCGCCACTGCTGCAACAGCAAACGCCGTGGGTTCATACAGTGAGTCACTCAACCCCAAATCCCTTTGCTTGCTTAGATTAGCACTGCTGCCACTCAGTGTGGGCATCATGAACCAGTTCTCCCAGCCTGTGGCAGGCTAGCTGCTCCTCTTCCAGCCAGCCCCAGACCCACACAGCAGCCTTCACACCAAACAATAAGTCAGGCATGGGAAGCACATTAGACAGAGCACTTTTGACTCTATAGTTGGGGTCATGATAACCAAGCCATGGCTGATGCATGATGCAACAGTTCTTAAGATCTGAGAAGTCTGTCCTTCAGAAAGTATGCAAAACTGAGCACTGATGTCAGAGAATACCATTATGGGTCAGGATGTCAGTTGAACTCTCAATCAAACATTGCCAATCACATGTTTATATGGTCCCAGACAAATATCCTAGTGCTGTTTCTATCAGTAAAGTGTCTATCTCAGTTGTTTCCACAGAAATGGAAGGTTCTTTTTCACTTACCGTGAATCTTCCTTTCTCTGTGGTCCGAGAGTGGGGCAGTCAGTCCTGACTCATGGGTAGCTCCTCCTCCTTCCAAGCAGGGTCGGACAAACTTGCGATCCTAGGGGGAGGGGCTCCCCTCGGCTCTTCAGTTCGTTTTCAAGCCCGGAACACCCTCCAATTTCTGCACCTGTCAATAACCCAACTGCCACGAACAGACACTCAAAAAGACAAACATAAACAGGAACAAACGAACTCAAACAGGTTCTATATCCCTTCTCCCTATCAAATAGATAGTATAAACTAATAGTGTACCTATACAGTGTCTCAGGGTGGGATTTGGACTGCCCCACTCTCGGACCACAGAGAAAGGAAGATTCACGGTAAGTGAAAAAGAACCTTCCATTCTCCCGTGGTCCTGAGAGTGGGGCAGTCAGTCCTGACTCATGGGATATACATCTAGCAGTGAAGTTCTGGGTGGGAGTTAACCTATGTATTACAGAACATGTTGCAATACCCTTCTCCCAAAGGCAGCCTCCGCCGAGGCCAACTGATCTATTCTGTAATGTCTAGTAAACGTATGCACCGATTTCCAAGTTGCCGCTCTGCAAATCCTCTCCAAGGAAGGGAAAGACCTATAAGCTGCAGAAGTAGCTGCCCCCCTTAAAGAGTGAGCTGTGATCCCTGTGGGCAACTCCACCTTCCTATTCCTATAAGCTAAGACTATGCATTCCTTAATCCACCTACTCAATGTGGAAGATGATACCCTGTCTCCCATAGAGCAGCTTCTAAAAGATATGAACAGACTCTCTACCTTCCGGATATGCCTGGTCCTATCTATGTAAAAACTCAGTGCTCTCCTGACATCTAACCTGTGCCACTCTTTTTCCCTCTCATGTTTTGGATTAGCACAGAAGGAAGGCAAAACTATGTCCTCTTCTCTATGGAAAAGAGAATTCACTTTGGGAATGAAAGCAGGGTCAAGCCTGAGCACTACCTTGTCATTATGGAAGGTACACAACTCACTATTTACTGATAGTGCCCTAAGCTCTGACACCCTCCTGGCCGACGTTATTCCTACCAGGAATACTGTTTTCAAAGTCAGCAATTTAAGGGAACAGGTAGCCATAGGCTCAAACGGTTCCTTCGTAAGAGCTGTCAGTACCAAATTAAGGTTCCACGTTGGAAATCTATGGACTTGTGGCGGATTCAGCAGCATGGCGCCTCTCAAAAATCTTTTAATATGGGGGTGCTTTGTGAGTGATATTCCTCTTTTCGAACCCAATATTGCCGACAATGCCGCCACCTGCCTCTTCAACGTGCTCGTGCTGAGCCCCTTCTCCAGTCCTTCCTGTAAGAATAGCAAAATCTTCTTGGCAGAAGCCCTCGTTGGAATCAGACTCCTCTCCATGCACCACGATTGGAACACTTGCCACGTATGATTATAGATCCTGTTCGTCGAACTTTTCCTCGATGCCAACATCGTAACTATGACGCTCTCGTCATATCCTAGGTCCATCAATTGACTGCGCTCAACCTCCAGGCTGCCAGACTTAACATCTCCGGGTTTGGATGATATATTCCGTCCTGGGACAACAGATCCTTCTTGCATGGAAGCCTCCACGGTTCCGACTGCGACAGTCTCTTGAGTTCCTGGAACCATGGCCTCCTGGGCCAGAACGGTGCAATTAGAATTACCGCTGCCCGCTGTTCCACAACCTTTTGCACTACCCTGTGAATAATCCTCAACGGTGGGAACGCATACAGGAGACCTTTGGGCCAGTCCACATTTAAGGCGTCTATTCCTTCTGCTCGTTGTTCCTTCTGTCTTGCAAAGAATCTCGGAAGTTGAGTGTTTCGAGCCCGTGCAAACAGATCCACTTCCGGTTTCCCGAACCTTTGACATATCTGGGCGAAGACCCGAGGGTCCAGCCTCCACTCTGCCTGGTCCACCAGGTTCCTGCTTAGCCAGTCTGCCAGATGGTTTTGTTGGCCCGCCACGTGAACCGCCTTTAGGGACTTCAAGTTCGTCTCTGCCCAGGTGAAGATCTCCTCTGCCTCCACAATCAGAGCTTTGAACCTGGTGCCTCCCTGTCTGTTCACGTAGGCCTTTGCTGTCATGTTGTCTGTTTGCACGAGAACATGATGGCCTTTTAAGTAGCTCTGTAGTTCTAGTAGACCGTTCCTTATGGCCCTCAGTTCGAGAAGGTTTATGCTGAAGCGCCTTTCCGACTTGTTCCACAGACCTTGAATCATTCTGTCCTGCATGTGTGCACCCCAACCTGTCAGACTTGCGTCCGTGGTTAGTACTATCCTCTTTGGATCTCTGAGAGGCACGCCCTCTATGAATCTGATCGGATCTGTCCACCATTCCAGGCTCACCGCCAGAGCCTCTGGAATCTCTACTACCTTCTCCCCTCTGGTCATTATTATCCTTTGGTACGGGCGAAGGAAGCTTTGCAAAGGTCGTGAGTGAAAGCGGGCCCACTGAAGTGTTTCCTGGCATGACACCATCATTCCCAGAAGCTTGGCCAACAACATCACCTCCACTCGCCTGTTCCTCTGAACTTCCAGAACCGTCTCTACGATTTTCTGTCTTCTCTCCATCGACACGAAAGCCCTGTCTTGGATCGTGTCCACAATAACTCCCAAGTGTGTAATCACCTGTGTAGGCGTCAGAGTGCTTTTCTGCTTGTTGACGACAAATCCGTGCCTTTCCAGACAGTCCATCGTAACCCTCACAGCTGACTGGGACGACCGCATGGATGAGGATTTTACCAGGATGTCGTCGAGGTACGGGCACAGAGCTATCCCCTGAGTTCTGAGGAATGCTATTAGAGTCACTAGAACCTTGGTAAACACTCTCGGAGAGGATTTCAGGCCGAATGGCAGGGCCCTGTATTGATAGTGTTTCCCATCGTAAGCGAAGCGAAGGTACTTCCTGTGTGACCTCCTTATAGGGATATGTAAATAGGCCTCTGACAGATCTATGGAAGTGAGAAAGTCTCCCTTTTGAATGGTCTGTATGGTTGACTTCATCGTCTCCATTTTGAACTTGCGTGATTTCACATGACGATTTAGCCATTTCAAGTCCAGAATAGCCCTGACATCCCCATTCTTCTTTGGAACGATGAAAAACACGGAATACACTCCCTGCCTCCGTTGTCTCACCGGTACCGGTTCTATGGCCTGTATTTCCAACAGATGTCGGATAGCCTCTCTCACCTTGAGATGTTTCTGCAGAAGAGTGTCCCGTGGCAATTGAATGAAACGGCGTCGCGGAATCTTGTCGAACTCCAAAGAATAGCCTTTGGATACTATTTCTAACACCCATTTGTCCGAGATCGTACGCTTCCATTGATCGGAGAAATGCTGTAGTCTTCCCCCGATTTGTAGGACCATCGGCCAATAGTCATGCTTGACCTCCTTTCTTTTGCCCTTTTGCCTGTGAGGGTGATTTTCTGAAGGTGAATGACCGCCGGTCACTCCCTTGTCTCGATTGCCAACGGTTTCGAAAGGATCTATCTGGCCCCGGTCTCGAGAACCTTTTGTTATCTCGAAAGGGCCGTCGACCTTTGTATTTCACATCTTTCTTCCTGGACGGTAGAACCTTCTTCTTCTCAGTATCTTCCACCAGGTACCTATCCAAGGCCTCTCCAAAGAGCTTACTCCCCGAGAAGGGAATGGCTGCTACTCTACTACGTGCTTGCGGGTCTACATCCCAATTCCTAAGCCATGTGTTACGGCGGGCGGTGACGTTAAAACCCATGGCCCTGGACGACATTTGGAAGGCATCCAATGTAGCATCCGCTGCAAAGGCCGAGGTAAGAGCAATCTTCTTTGCTTCATTTTTAATATCTTTGGGAACCTCGCTCCCTGCAGCAGCCAGGTCTGAAGCCCATGTGTATGCTGCTCTGGCAAAAAGTGACGCTGTAGCCGAGGCTCTCAGTGCTGCCGATGATGCTTCATAATTTCTGCGCAGAGCTTGCTCTATCTTTTTATCTGACGGGTCTTTTGGCACACCTTCTGCATCCATTGGTAGAATCGATGACGTAGCGAGAATCGAGACAGGATCATCCACAGTAGGCAGCCTAACCTGCTTTGCCGAATCAGGAGTCAAAGAGTAAAACTTATTAAAGGCAGAATGATAAGTTTTGGGTTTCGCAGGATTGTCCCATTCAGCCTTGAGGACACTGTGAAAGGCAGCAGGAAGCGGCACCCCTGACTGTTTGGGCCCCATTTTTGGAAGTGCCCTTTCTAAGCCCTGTGGATACAATTGTTCAGAATCTTGGGACCCGGAAGGAGCCTGGGAGATCTCAAGTGTCCTAAGGACCTTAGCTAGCAATTTGTTGTATACCTCTTGAGGAAAAAGCCTGGTCTGCATTTGACCTACATCTTCCTCCTCCTCATCAGAAAGCTCTCCCTCCTCACTCTGTGAGGATTGCTCACGTAAATCCGAACCTGAAGGTGAATCCTCTGACTCACTGGAGTCTCCCTCTATCCAACTCTCCACCTTCTTTCTCTTTGATTTAGTGGCCAAGGATGGTTTGGCATGTCTCTTCCGACTTGGAATAGATGGTCCTGCTCCCTCTGAACCGGGGTTTGCAGCCTGATTCCTAAGGTCTTTCACAGCCCCCTCCACACTTTTCTTTATTTCTGACCTAATCCAAGCCAATATATTGGCCTTAGCTTGTTGGCCAGAAAGGTCAGGTTCCGCATCTAGCGCCCCCTTCTGGGGTAAGTGAGGTGATAAAGGGGGGCTGGAAGACTCCATACCACTGAGGGATAATTCCACCGTCCTCCCCTCAGTCGCTTTCGGTTCTGCCGCCATTCCCGCCAAAAACCTTCCCTGCATAGAAAAAGGGAAAAATACAAAGTGCGGGAACACACTGAGCTGAGCAGCCCCCATTTGGGCTTGCTAGAAGCCCCTCCGGAGCCCCAACCGGTGGGCGTCAAGCACCCCCCCTTCAAAACGCCTCTTACCTCGAGCTGGCGTTCCGGCGCTAAATAGGGCTTTGCCGCTCCTTTTCTCCTATTGCTGCAGCCGCGGCTTTTCTGCCGCGGCTTTTTTCAGCCGCGGCTGCACCGTTCGCAGAGCTTCGCGCCAAAAAACAAAACACCCGGTCTTGGGTTCTGCGGTCGCCCGGCTGACTCCCTGACTCAGCCTCGGCCCCTGCAGAAGCCGGGTTCCCACTCCTGGGAAAAAACGTCGGCTCTGCTGCTCGCAATCCGATCGTGCTCCCACCTGGTTCCGGAGTGGTGGGTATGGGGGGGGGGGTGGAGGAACAAGTCCTTCCTTTTCCCCTGCGAGCGAGCGCCTGCGCCTTCTTTTCTTCTTTCTTCCCCGGATCGGTTGCTCCAGAGAGCAACGAAGTTTGCGTCCCCGCAGAAGCAGGGCCGGAAAAAACTGAAGAGCCGAGGGGAGCCCCTCCCCCTAGGATCGCAAGTTTGTCCGACCCTGCTTGGAAGGAGGAGGAGCTACCCATGAGTCAGGACTGACTGCCCCACTCTCAGGACTACGGGAGAAAACTCTATTTGTAACTTTGAAAGCAGCGAAAGACAGGTTACAACAAAAATAAAATATGTTATACTTGGGTGAGACAAGAGGGCCTCCTTTTCGGTCTCCTACTGGAAGGGGGTGGCCTCTGTTCTATCTGTTGTTTGCCATCGGCCACCGTGGACCCAACAATTATGCGGGACTGTGCAATGCGCTACCGAGGGTGGGTTACAAACTTTTTATGCTACCAGTTTTTTAACTAGTTAATGTTACACAGGTTATATTTGTCATACTGTACACTGTATTGTATTTTAATCTGGTTGTGATCCGCTCTGAGCCTGCATGTGGGGAGAGTGGACAATAAATTGAACAAATAAATAAATAAATAAAATACATTTAAGCTTGCAACCATATATAATTTAAAATGAGGTGTTACTCAAAGCCTCCCTCAATAGTTCAACCTTATATAATTTCCATGAATTTGAAAGTGGAGGCCTCCCTAACAACTTCATAGAGGCTATTTGATCAAAAAGGAGCAGCCACTGGAAAAACTTTAGATGTAGCAGGGACTTGCCTGTGTTCTCCCGCCTAGCCCTCAGTGCTCCATTACGAAGCTTTCCTGAAAGAAGTGTTCTTGGGTCTTTTCAAAATACACTTAAACTGAACCCAAGGAATCAGAGCGGAACTACAAGTGACAAAAGGCACAGGTTGGACACTTGTCAGCTTCCCTCAAGTTTTGATGGGAAATGTAGGCATCCTGGTCTTACAGCTTGGCTCTCTGACTGCTGTCCAATGGACTTTTCAACTGTCACTTGTCCAACATTCCGCCAAGCGGCCTACATTTCCCATCAAAACTTGAGGGAAGCTGACAAGTGTCCAACCTGTGCCTTTTGTCACTTGTAGTTCCGCTCTCAGTTCAACTACTGCCTTTCTTTCGGAATTTCTTCAGCCGAACATTCCCAGAGCAAGAGAGGAAATGACTGGTTGCAGCCTAGCAAGCACAGTGGAATGAAATGTGGATCTTTTCTTTGCTTAACATCATTTCTCCCTACAAGAGGAGGGTGTGAAGAACACCATGTTATACATCCTTGAGCTGCTACTAACACCATGGGGAGGACATCTGCTCCTGTACCAAGTGCCATGACTTTTTCACATCGATGCAGCTTCCCAAAGAAGATTCTGCTGGCTTTTGTCTTTCTGACATGACCACGTGGAACAAAACGTTGCTTCTCCTGCTATGACTTACCTGCACTCGGAATATACTCAGGTGTAAGGAAACATGTCAGCTTATCAGTGTCCGAAAGTCACCATACTATCCTCAGAACGAGTATCTCCTAGCCTGTGAATTTAATGCAGGTTTATGAACTGACAGGAACGACATCTGAAGTTGTTGCATGTTAAGAGTCATCACAGTTGTGGTTGCTGCCATTAAGCATAGTAACATTTGGATTTTTAGTGCTGAGTGGAATCTACACTTCGAGGCAGAATGCCCTGTATCTTCCTTGCCCTCTCCAGAGAGAGAAAGGCTCGGTTTTGCGAGGCGTCAAGGATAGCCCCCTTGAACTGCACCTTCGTGGAGGGAACCAGATTGGATTGATCAACATTAGCCACTAAGCCTGGCCTGTCACACACCCATAATATCAGTGCTATGTGGTTGTGCAGGGCTTCCTTGGATTGCACTGAAAACAGTCAATCATCCAAGTAAGGGTAAATCAAGCACCTTTGGGTTCTCAAGAAAGTGACCACCACTGCTATGCATTTAGTGAAAACCCTTGGAGCCGTGATTAAGCCAAAGGATAATACCCGGTATTGGAAAATTTGTCCTCCAAACTGAAACCTCAGATAGTTCTTATGGAATTGGTGGACAGAAGTATGAAAGTAAGCATCCTTCAAATAAAGCCCTGAAGGGCAGTATATAAATCGAATGTTTATTGTTGTTGTTGTTGTTGTTGTTGTTATTGTTATTATAAAGATCTGCAAACTAGGATCCGGGCAACAAAAGTTGTAGGATCATAGGAAGTATGTCCAATCTGAACTTCTGCACTTTAAGACTTGTTCAGATCTTTAAGGTCTAAGATGGGTCTAAACCCCTGTCTTTCTTGTCCATTAGAAAAAAATCTCTAGTAGAATCCAAACCTGGACTGCAATTTAGGAAGCTGTGAATGGCCCCTTTATTGATAAATGCCGAAAGCTTATTTGCTAGGTTGAGTGATGTGAATTTATGGATTTACCAGGGAGACTCAGACACAGGGAACAATCAAAATCAATTTTATAGCCAAACTGGACTACTCTAAGCAGCCAAGCATCTGTGGTGACAGCTCTCCAGCCCTGTACAAAGTGGACAACTCTATTGCCAAACACCGCTGGGGTTTCAACTTCTAGTCAGAACATCTGTTTCTGGCTTTGAACAAGGTCTTTGGGGATAGAAACTTGGGTACTCTGTCCTGACTTATGTGAAGTTTTCCTCCTCTAGTGTTGGCATTGTGTCCCAGACAAGGAGCAGTGTGAAGGACAGTGCTGTTGGTAAGGCTGGTATCTAAACTTGCGTCCTCTATAAGGTTGTTGCCTGCCAAAAGTTTTGGTTCCTGATTGTTGAGGAAGGGGCAAAACCTGGCGGTCTGGCAACCCTTCTTCTTTTGGGACAAGCATTCATTGTCTTTTGGGAGAATAGGGTTTGGCCCTCAAACAGCATAAGCTCCACTTTGTTACTTGTTTCTACTAGAAGTGCAGTGGAAGGGAACCAGGCATGCCTCCTGATCACTACAGAAGATGCCCTTGTAGGGGAGTCACCCCACATTGATTTGCTGTTTGGAGAGATGGTTTGCCTCCTCTTGCATATCTCTGGCCAGCACACCTTTTGGTCTTTAGGTAGGTGTTCATTAAAAGCAGCCATCTTATTCCACAAAAAAAAAACCCGGTATGTTCCCATAATCATGGAACAGTTTGCTATTTTGATGTTGAAGCCAGAAGAGGTATAGATCCTTCTCCCAAGTGCATCAGCCAGTGCAGAGTGGGACCCCTGCCTGTGCCTGGACTGCATTTCCTCAGTGACAAGGGAGGAGGGAGGAGGACGGGTGAACAAAAAATGCACAATCGTCCTATTTTGTCTTAAAAAGGCCTTCCACCTTTTTTGACGTGGATGGGATGAACGCAGGCCCCTTGAAAAGATTGTTAATCAAATCACAAATCCTTCAATCATAAGGAAGATGGTATTAGCAGGATTCCCGGAATACAGATGCTGCAGTATTTTGTCTTTAGGTTTGAGTTCTGTAGGAAAAGATATCTTAGCCATCCTTATAATGCAAGTCATCTGTTGGTGAAGCAGTTTCCCTATCTCCAACCGTCTCATCAGAAGAAAGGTTGGACAGGATGCTGGGGCTCCAATCTGGGGTGCACAGCTCTATCTCTGATGGTTGGGAAGACATCATAGCTTGTGGGATGTGATACGGCTGACGTTGATGTGTTCTTGATTGCATTGGACCCAGTATGGATCTGACCAACTCCGGGCAGTATATCTCACCCCTGTCAGAGCTGTATGGTGGAGGCACACAGCGAGGATACCAGTTGGCACATTTTGTACACAACACTCCTGAAGTGGCTTCCATCTATAGGTTTTTGGCATCGGCTCCCGGTGGGACTGCACCAGTTCACTCTCCTCCTCCAAAGGACAGATCAACGGTGACTTGGAGTGAGCTGTTGGCATGCTAGGAATCTCAACGATTTCCAGGTCACCTACCCTCCAGGGTCCTGAGTTATGGACTGAAGGGGATGGGATCAGCTTTCTGTCTGGACTACTCTGACTTCACCCTTTTCTTGGGTGGTTCGGCAATCTCCTGCACAAACTTGCATACTCCTGGCAACCTCTATCTCTCATAGATTGGATCTGACGCAAGCCTGGTGGTGTTGCTGTTAAAGGTAGGGCTCTTGACATCAACTCCAAAGACTCTCTAGATCTGGAGCATCGTTGGTTCCAAGTCAGAACCATTAGATCTAACGTCCCTGGTACGCTCAGACCTGAGGTGCACGCCTGTGTCAGATCCAATCAGTCTGCAAACTCTGCCAAGGTGAAATACTTTGCTGCTGGGCTACTGTTGTTGCTGGAGAGAGCTCTCTCCCAAAGAACCGCCTTGAGCCCGGTGGCTGTTTCGGCACAGGCTTTCGGCGTGAAAACCTGATGATGTTTGCAGGCGCCTACATTATGCCCCCCTCTCCCAAGCAGATAAGCCAAAGGGAGTGACCATCCGTCTTGGTCATTTTAGTGCCACGCTGTGTGTGCTTAAGTAATACTTCTTCAATAATAATATTTCTTACAAATTTTCTTACATTTTTTTCCTTCTTCCCCTATCTTATAGGCAGTACTGACTATGCAGGAGGCCCAAGGGAAGAGCTTGCTACCAGCTTTCCTTTCTGACTCATGGCGAAAGAGGAACTGAGTGTTGGGGCTCCGTCTCTTCCAGACTGCAGGCTGTTTGGGGGCAGGAAACAGTAGAGCATGCACTCTGGGAGGGCTAGGCACCTTCCCTGCAGATTTAAAGCTACAAAACCTAGGAATCAGCAGGTCCACACATGCATACTCCCATGTGGGACTGCACAGAAGACTGACAATGAATTCGTTCTGATATATGATGGGTCCAGGAAAGATTAAAGCAATTGTAATGAAACATCTCTAGGCAGGAGCAAGGAGGCGTCACTAACTTGCCTCTCGTGCTCCACCCTACTATGCAAAGGCCCCCCAAGGCAGAAGGAACCACTTCTTCATTGCTCATAATGAAGCCCCACCCCATACCTGATGGTGACAATGCCATGAACTTACTCAAAGAAATACATCCACACCTGTTAAGCCTCTCCCACTGCCAACAGCTGTTTAATGCTTCAACTACAGCTAGCAAGGGGTGCAGTATCGCAAGGCATCAGCTACAGAGGGGAAAGGGTCTCGCCACAGGAGCAATTTACTTTCTTATCAACAGCAAGGAATTTATTGCACGCTCAACAGACCTTTAAAAAACAAAATTAAAGCCTGCTCACCAGTGGCAGCCAGACGTTTCAACTCTGACCATTGGCAGGGGAAGCCTCCAGACCACGCCTCCAGATGTTTATTTTTTTAAAAAAAGGCCCCAGTAAGACAGAGAGGCACAGCATCTCTTTCAAAAGGATCCCACACCTGCATCTTGTATTTGGATGCCGTGTAAGTATTGCCAACTACAGGGATACACATTCTCTCAAAAACTTTACCTCCTCCCCTATTACGGTGGTCTTCAATGAAGCCGATGAACTGCAAGCATCCCTTGACCGAAGAACGGTACACTCCTTCTATCTGGGATGGTTGTCCTCTTCCACCAAGCGCACGGCTTTGGGAGGGACGCACATGGAGCGGTGGGGGAGGAAGGGGACACCCGCCTAGCCAGCCAGATCAGCCGAATCAACCCTGGCGATCAATGGGGTGACAGATGCCGCAGCCAGATCGCCCTCACATCTATGTTCACATCGTTATGCCAGTAAAGGTATTCTTAAACGGTAAAACTGCAAGCATCAGTGTCACATGAGAAGAAGAGGGGTCACCAGAGTTATGACCTCGCCCAGTGGCAAGGCTTGTGATTCAGCAGGAGGGGCTCCAGGACCCAGGTCCTGACCCACAGGTTGAAGAGTATTGCCCCTCTCCCACCAATTTACAGGCAATTTTACTATTAAAAGAGTCATCCAAGTACCATACAAGAAAAAAGACCCCCACCAAAATCCAATATTAGTTTTAGAACAACTGAACACAAAAAACAACAAAGCAATTAAAAGTTACAAGATATTAAAACAAACATGTTCTCCCATTAACCCTAAAAAATAATGAGCAAAACAAAGAGTGCATCAGCCGTTAAAAGCCTTGGAGAACAGGAAGGTCTTAAAGCGTCACTGAAAAGTCGATGTACAGTGCAACCCCTTCTAAGCCCATTAACTTGGATGGATTTAGAGTGGTGTAACTTTGCCCACCTCCCAGATCTGAATATCCGACTGAACAAGCACCGGTACTTAAGAGGCCTTCTTTCTGGCCACCACCCACCTAACGTGCAGAGGTGGAGGAGTCCAGAGAGCGTCCTGTAAATACATCTTAAAGTTTGGCAAGTTCAGATGGGAGGAAGCAGTCCTTCCAAGAATTTCTATGGAGTAGCAAATGTGAAAGCCAAGTCTTGGCAGCAATGGCTGGCCAACAAGCTTAGTCAGAATTTCAGATTGCTGGATAAGGCTGTGTCCCATAAACTATGGGAGTATCAATTTTGCTCAATTTCTATCCTGCACTTTTCTTAGCAAACTTGTTAGCATGTTTTTACTAAGGCAGTGACAGACCTTAGAATTACATTTCCAGAACGACTCCCGGACTTTGGGGAAAGACTTGCAGTTCCTATACAGATGAAGTGATCTCACAGACAAAAGGGCAACCTGGCTCCTTCTCTACCACCAAGCACAAAAGCCAGATGGCAGCTAGGAAAAACACTGGCCTATCAGCAGAAGGAGCAAACAGTACGGGTGATGTCAGATGATCGGGCTCCTCCAAACATAATGCAGTTTAATCTCTTTAAACTTCCCCGTAGATCTGTCTCAGGAGCCTAGAACACGTCAGCAGGCCTTGGAGATCACACATCTGCTGCTAAAGCAGATTTGCGTCAACTTGTGTGCAACGGAAAACGGTGCTTCTTTCAACAATGCACCTTAAGGGGCATCTCATAGCAAAGATCCAGGGGAGGGGGGAGGAGCAGGATAAAGCATGGAATCTGTGTCCAACACCACATGGCATGCACAAAAGACAGAGCGCAAATGTCAACCAAGACTTGCTTTTGCTAAGGTATTCCATTTACTCACTACCTTTTAAAATACAGGTGTTCAGTTTTTTTTGAGTCACACCCATGTTTGAAAGTAAATGCAAACCAATGCAGTAATTATTGTGCGCACGCACACATGCAACTCACTCAGAGAGAAGATTTGAGAAAAGTGAGATTTTGGAAGCGACTCCATTGTTCACCACCAGCCTCCTCTTTCAGCGGGTTCAGCCACTGCTGATCTCGCATTACATATTTTAAGACACAAGCGTGACTTGTAGATGTGCAATCATGGCTTTTAAAAAATGTTAACACGAGAAACAGCCCACAAGTTTTGGGTTCAGGGCAGCTTCCAAGCCTATCCAACAAAATCACACACTCCTGCTCTGCACATGTATTTGTGCTTTCGTATGTCGCTCAAGCCTCATCTAGATTCCTGCTCAGAGTTCGTTTTATCTGCCGTTATTTGACAAGAGATTTAAACTACGTCACCACAAGAGATCTTGGTTGGGTAATTCTTCACCTTGGTTTTGGCCACGAAGGGGCATTCTAACACTTCCATTAACACCATCCTAGAAATCTAGCCTCTGGCCCACCTGCTTAAAGATACCTAAACCAGCTAGCCCATGGCAAACCAGGCAGTGCCACTGTATTAATATACTACGAAGAGATCTGTGATTCTCAAAAGCTTATGCTACAGTAAAGCTGGTTAGTCTTAAAGGTGCTACTGGACTCTTCTATTTTGCTACTACAGACTAACATGGCTAACTCCTCTGGAGTATTAACATAATTTCCTTCTCAGGATGTCTACCTTCATGACCACTAATAAAAGGTCTGGAAGAAGATACATAATTCAAGAGGCAAGCAATGGATGTTAAGCTTCCTTGAGGAAAGGTGCAGTACATCTAGAGCATCAGGTGAGGCGGGGCATGAACAAAAAGGTATCTGAAGTTACAGGCTCATGATTTTAACAGGGTCTCTAAGCCCACCACTAGGAAATTCAACATTATACTCTACCTTAGAGCCAAGCTACAAGTGATGCCTGACACAGGTTGGACACTTGTCAGCTTCCCTCAAGTTTTGATGGGAAATGTAGGCATCCTGGTCTTGCAGCTGTAATAGAGAGCCAAGCTGTAAAACCAGGATGCCTACATTTCCCATCAAAACTTGAGGGAAGCTGACAAGTGTCCAACCTGTGTCAGGCGTCACTTGTAGCTTGGCTCTGAGACAGTGGGAGCCTTGGTGATGTCGCAACCTTAATATGGTGGCCAAGATCTCACAACCTAGTTTTGTGAAATCTCAGCAGCCATTTTTGAGTTTGCCAGGCAACTTAAA
This sequence comes from Eublepharis macularius, assembly GCF_028583425.1. NCBI lineage: Eukaryota > Metazoa > Chordata > Lepidosauria > Squamata > Eublepharidae > Eublepharis > Eublepharis macularius. Next base: position 125,231,623 of record NC_072795.1, on the reverse strand, counting down.
AGACAGAGAGAAGACAGAAGGGAAAGGAGCAGCGAGGGTGGGGAAGTAAGAGGGGCAGGTAAGGGGGCAGGCAGAGAGAGAAAAAGAGGGAGAAGAAGAAACCGTGTGGAGGTGGGATTTCCCCCTTGCTAGTGAGTCCTCGTGGTTATTTCTGTGTTATTCAGAAAAACTGCTGCCTGTCATTCAATAATATTCCAAAATTAATTTAAACAATCAAAAATTCAAACAAAGGAAAACAAAACCAGTCAAATCATTTCAAGCAGCAGTGACATAATCAGCATGGAAAGCTAATCTGAAGTAAAAAATTCTCAAGACACGCTGAAGTGCAACATGAAGGAACATTTTATCACCTTTGGTGGACTTGTCTTAAAGCAAAAAAAACAAAAAACCTGGGGCACAAATTCATATGTTAGTACAGAAAAGATTGAAGATCAATATACAACGTAAAGCAGAAGCCTTTTGTTGGGACTAATGGACAAACAGTTGGAAAATAAACATGGTGCCGTTTTTATACATGACAATGGCAGCTAAGCTTTTATATGCGCAAAAATGGAAAAGTACAACATTGCCTTCAACGGATGACTGGATTGTGAAAATGATGGAATTAACAGAGATGGCTAAACTTACAGCTCTAATTAGAGATAAAAACATTGCCTACTTTTACAGTAAATTGGAAACCCCATATTGACTTTCTGCATGAGACGAGGAAAAATGAACTGATAATTTGTGGATTTGATTTCTAAGAGGATAAATCTGGGAAAACTAAATAGAAGGGAGCATTATTGAAAAGGTAACTTTTGGAGGTATCAAAAGTACAAGTATAATGTTTGCAAAGATATGCTAGGTGTTGTAGAGAAAAATGGGAAATGACTTCTTATATATTCATGCAAAAAAAAAAAAAGACACACTGACGTGGACCATTTCTTACAGGAGTGTTACGGAATTGTGGCACTGTAACAGATAAGGCCCTATGAGACAACACATCTATTAGATTTCAAACAGCAGTTGAGTACATATAGGTCTCCTATATTATAGGGGAAGGCAGTCCCAGATTGTTGGACTAAGACCTGGAAGATCCAGGTTCGAATCTCTATCTTGCAGTGGAAACCTGGTGGGTGACTTTGGGCCAGTCGCACATTCTCAGCCCAACTTATCTTACAGTGTTGTTTTGAGGATGAAACAGGAGATTAGAACAATGGCCGTTTTCACACGTCTTACCGGCCGCGCAAAATCGTGCAAAACTCCTGGAACAACGGCATCTTCCTGGCGTGATTTCCCGTCATGATTCCGGTTTGGGGCGCGATTGCGCTGCCACTAAGACGTGTGAAAACGGCCAATGTAAAGTCTGATCTGAGTCCCGACTGGGGAGAAAATAAAGGTAGGGTATAAGCAAGTGCATAAAATAATAAATAAAAAAATATCCCAGTGCTTTAGAACACTTACACCTTGAATTCAGCAGGAAAAAAAAAACTAGCAGCCAATGTAGCTCACCAAGTATTGGTATTTCAAGTTTTCTTTAACCAGCAACAGTACCAGCCTAGCAGTTACAAACTGTATTACCTGAAGCTTTCAAATATGTTTTCAAGAGAACCCTCCCTTTAAAATATATCACAGTAGACTAGCCAGAAGGGTACACACCGTAGGGGTCAAATCATCAATTTCCAGGAATGGATACAGTAAACGTACCAAATGAATTGGTGGAACACGTTTCTTCCTGGCTGCCTTACCCTGGGAATCGGGGGTGGGGGGGTGGAGTTTAAGAGGCTGGCTCCGAAAGCACTCCAAAAGGACAAGTCTGTCCTTTTTTAGGAAATTATGGCCCATCTGGAATCACCATTTCTGCATCTCCAGAATTGGCAGTGTCCACCATGAATATTGACTCAAGTCTAAGTTGTTGCCAAGGGACAGGAAGCTTTTAACTTAGGAGAGAGTTTGAACTTGCAATTCTCCACCCTGAAGTTTTATAGGCAATCTGGACTTCTTTTTAACCTCTAACTTCTCTCTTGGGCACTTAACACCAGAGGAACCCGTTATCTCTCTCTCCCCCTCAAAGTACAAATGCTGGTCAAGGACTCTCCTGCTGTCCACAAGCTTTTATTCAACTTCACAACACAGCCCCAGAGCAGCCACTGATGCCAGCCAAAGGGAAACACACACAAAATTTGCAGCCTATGAAAAACGCTGTGTGGTACAGCATGGCAGATCTAGCCAATGTCTTGCCAGGAAACCTCCTTGTTCTTATATCAAAGGCTCCCAGAAGAGGTTCTGCGACTGTGTTGCTCTCCTGAAGCTGCTGTTGCCTCACCAGCCTGTTCCCCCAAGCAAAACACTTAATATGCATTGTCTTGTGGCAATCCTTACAACAATCCTATAAGGTGGGCCCATATTGTCAATCCCACCCTGCAGGTAGAGGGAGAGTTCTCATTAGGCAGGCTGCCCTAAACCCACCTAGGAAGTTTGCAGCTGCCCTGCATCAACACCCTAGATGGGCAAGTTGACACATCCACACACACACACCCCAGGCAGCATCGGACCTCTTATTTACCCCCGGGGCTGCAGCTAGTTCTGCTGGTCACCCAGGGCTCTCAACTCCCCTCTCTGCTCTTTCCCTAAATGTATTCTCAGCTTCTTCTTGCATGACTGGAACGAGGCTGCTTCCCACAGCAGAAGCTTGCAGCAGGACCAGCGGAACCATCTATTCTCATCCTTCCACCATCAATGAAGCTGTCCCGGGTAGCTGCCCAGGAGTGTCCAAAAGTAAAGCCACCCCCAAGCTGCCTGCAATATCGCTAGTTGACGAGGCTTGTGACTCTCATCACAAAAGCCAAGCAGCCATTTGGGAGGATTACATGCCACAGAACAGCATTAAAAAAACAGAGACGCCTGAAAGTGCAAACCGTGACTTATTGCAAGCTGCAGTGCTAACGGAAGGAAGCGCTCACAATGGATTTCTCTGGTAAGCAGGTCCACCACCAGAGGCGCACTTCCTTGCCCAAATGACCACAGCTCGACTGGTGACTCGTGTCTATGCATGCTCAGACTTCTCCACAACACATAGGAAGTTCACTAGGAAAAAGGTACACAGACTCGCTGGGCTTCACCTTATTTACCAGGGCACTTGGCCGTACATCGCCCCATAGGGATCTCATTCCCCCAGTGGGGGCAGAGGATCCCCTGCTCTGAGCCTCTGGCCCCCGCCACCTCTCACCTGGCCAGCGGGGTGACAGAGCAAAGCCATTTACTTCTATGCTACACACCATAGGAGGTGAAAAATAATGAGAACAATAACAGTGCTCAAAATTGGCCCTCAGACTATGCTAAGGTGATCAATGTCACAGAAAAATGGCAACCGTTTATAGACTTCCTTTCCACTAAAGACTCACAGGATACAATAATGCCATATCAAAAATTTTTGAAACTAAAATTTTGAAAAAAACAACAAAATCTATACCGAATAGATGGATAGCTTCCTCCAAGCTCAAGATGCTCTAGACTCAGGGCTTTTTTTCAGCGGGAAAGCGGTGGAATGGAGTTCCGGCACCTCCTAAAAATGGTCACATGGCCGGTGGCCCCACCCCCTGATCTCCAGACAGAGGGGAGTTTAGATTGCCCTCCATGCCGCTCAATGGCGCAGAGGGCAATCTAAACTCCCCTCTGTCTGGAGATCAGGGGGCGGGGCCACTAGCCATGTGACCATTTTCGCCGACGGCAATTTAAACTTTAAAAAACTCCCCCCCTTGTTCCAGCCCACCCAAAGTGACGTCATTGTGTGGTCTTGAGTTCTACCACTGAGTTCCACCACCTCTTTTCCCAGAAAAAAAGCCCTGTCTAGACTCACATTGCTAAGGGGACATAAAAATTGACACAGTAATGTACTAAACATACCGTAAACCGACTATTATGTTGATTGTATAAGATGTTGAAATTGCACTTTGTTACTGTTTGTGTGTTTGTTTGTTGGTTAAAGTTTCACTTCAATTAAAAAAAAATGGCCCTGAACTGTCAGTAATCAAAGAGCTCGGCATTTATCATCCTCTTATCAGCCCTTACAATAACCGTGTAATATAGGCCAGTATTATCCATACTGTAGAGGGCTAAAAGACCGGCTCGCCTCAAACCACCCAGTGAGCATTTGTAGGTGAAATTCAAACCAACGATCCTCCCAAAAGACAAGATACAGCGTTGGCCGCCCCTTGATGAGTTTTGCAGCGCGCACTGCTGAGGGAGCAAGTAGTGGGTAATTGAACGCTATGCAGGGATACCCCGCCTATGCCCACTGAAATCAATGGGCTTTAACAGGAGCAACTCTGTCTAGGACTGCACAGGTCAGATCCCCCCCCCCCACACACACACACATTAATGTGGTCAGAGTTGTCTGTGCTCCGTATCTGTATCACTGAAGCACAGAATCTGACGGTGTGTCAGATTCCCCTTAATGCCCCTTCTGGGGCAGCAGAAGGGGCATTAAATGTGATTCCCAGGATACTGGGATGGCTATGGGGTTAGCTCTCCTGGCTCTTCTATGAGTAGCAGAATATCTTATACCAAATAAGTGAAGAAGGGAATATAAAATCCAGTGTGGGATTTTTAAGTGCCACAGCACCCTACATCTTCAGATTGGGTCCCAGTGTAGCCTTGTTTCTTGCATCAGACAGGGCTGGACCTTATCTCTGCTTCCATCCACTAACCCTGCAGCTTGTACAACGCGCTTATATAAAACCTCTGATTCCATTTTGCTAATGGCTGTTAGGGCCATATACTAGCATTTATCCAAGGGAAAAGCAGGATTTCAGAATAGAGATTTGGGCAATGGGAACAGAATGTGCTGCACGGGCACCTGAGAAATACTTTTAGGAGAAAGATGAGCCCTGACGAAGACAAAAAGAAGGAAGCCAGAGGCAGTTCTTTCCTACTCTCCCTGCGGAGTAGCTGCGTTCGTCTGCTGTATCAAAACAGATCAGAAGGTCCAAAGGCACCTCGAGACTAACAACGTTTATTCCCACATGAGCTTTCATGAGTCAGAGCTCACTTCCTCAGATGCAATGGACAGAAAGAAATTAAGTCCCTCATTCCATAAGCAGTTCACAACTGATTTATGGTATCAGGTGTCTCTTTGCCCAACCTCCTCTTCTATAATTTTCTGTGTAACAATGAGGTAAACAATTTTCTTAATTTCCATTGCATCTGAGGAAGCAAGCTGTGGCTCACAAAAGCGCATACAAGGAGTAAATGTTGCTAGTTGTTAAGGTGCCACTGGACTTCTGTTTTGTTTTCCTCACTCCCCCTGTTTGGTGAAAGCAAACAGCCACTTGTTTAAGAGACCTGGTACACATGTGAGCGACTGAGAAGAGGTGCATATAAGGAAATGCACATACACCCTTAATAAAAAGGTCTGTGAACTAGTGCTCCAGCCAGTGAAACGAACATTCCACACAGCTCAGGAATGAGTTGTGTGGTCTGAGATGTACGTTAGATGGAAGGAGCTGCAAGGCAAAACTACACCCAATGCCACAAAAGCATTATCAAGCAAAACGGATGAGCAGAGAGAGTGCCAGAATCTTTCTGAGTAATAAATTCGGGACAGCGCCTCTACAATCTACATAATCTGATTCCGCACACATTGCATAATGCACTTTCAATGCACTTTATCAATCGTTTGAGGTGGATTTTTTGTTCCGCACACAAAACAATCCGTTCCAAATGATCTATAAAGAGGATTGGAAGTGCATTATCCAACGTGTGCGGAATCACTCATAGTCAATACAATTTCACGGATAGATTTGTGGAAAGGGGAAACCAGAGGACAGCCAAGCTGGAACAAGAACCTGAGAACTAAGGCACCTGGGCAAACACTTATACTTATGCCTTAACTATTTTGCTCTTTCCATTACCCTACTTCATATCAAAGTCCTCCTATTCTTGCAGAGAACAACTATGACTTTTATCAATGAGATGGTTTACAAAAAAACAGTTTCAGGGTGGAAGCAGATAGCTCCATTAGTTATCTTTGGAACCACAGCTGTCAGGAATCCATCATGCAGAGAATAAAGACGCAGTGAGAGAATGCTAAGGAAAAAGGGAAAAAAATATTGGGTACCTGAAAGTAAACATATCTAAGGACGTGAACAGTCCATTTAATAGCAATGTTGAACCATTAACATTTGAAGGCTTTGGTTGAAGCTTTATAAATTATGAATGGAGAGAACTGTGCTGATAAAAATGAATGTACTGTCAAAACTCTCCTCTCTCTCCTCTCCAGCACCTTCACGGTGGTTAGGATAACCACCGCAGAAGTTAAATTTCATTCCATATCTAATCAAATTCATTTTGGAAAATGAGACTGAAAGGGGAAGAATGAGCTTTATGCAGCACAAGGGTTTGAAAGGTGGTTTTGGCAGTGCCAAATATTGTGGAATATTTTTCGGATGGCAATCTTGAGTGTGATGTGTCACTGATGGAAAACAATGAGTATTGATTTCTCTTGGCCCACAGAACAGCAAGATTGTCCTCTACCTTTGGAAGACTGTTATCATGTTAGAAAAAGAAGACAGAAAATTGATTTTAAAAACCCAGCATCTGGGACAAATGGGAGGGGGAGTTGGTGGCTGCTTCCACCCCAATGGCTCCTGCAATTTATCTCAAAGATTTTTCCATAGCTAGATATGCCAGCAACTACAGCATTTTGCAAAAAAGCCATCCTAGAAAAGATTCTTATATTGAGAACAGATTCATAACATTGAAGGAGGCGAAGAACAAAATAAAAGAACAGCTTCTTTATTTTACTGGCACTTGCAAATATGTGTGGTGCCAAAAAGCAGAAAAAGAACGGTGAGGTAAGAGAATCAGATGGCTAATTGGAAGATATAAGGAAAATTGGAAGATAAAGGACATGCAGCAGGATTTTAATCTGGAGAGCCAGGTTTGATTCCCCACTCCTCTGCTTGAAGCCAGCTAGGTGATCTTGGGTCAGTCACAGCTCTCTCAGAGCTCTCTCAGCCCCACCCACCTCACAGGGTGATTGTCATGAGGATAATAATAATACACTTTGTAAAGTGCTCTGAGTGGGCATTAAGATGTCCTGAAGGACGGTATATAAATCAAATGTTATTGTTGCTGTTATTATTATTGTTGTTATTAAATGTACTATAATAAATATATACATCTTTTAATTTTGCGATTAATGTTTATGGTAACATCAAATGTAATTATATGACTATTTTTTGTATATGCCTGCAATGTTGTATAGTGGTTAGTGCTGGATTAGTAACTGAGAGACCCGGGTTTGAATCCCCACTCTGCCATGGAATCTCACTGGGTGACTTTGGGACAATCACACACTCTCAGGGCTGAACTAGACAAGACAAAATACATGAGTCTATGCGAGTGTCTAGAATCGTGTCTGTTCCTACCTGCCCGTGTCCATTTTGACCGAGGTGAACATGTGTCCTATAGCCCTGGTCCACTATACGTACAGTCGCATTGGCAAGAGTCCATGGACCATATCATCGAGTTGCCGTTGCAGAGTGGCGATTCTGTTTCGCTTCCGCTTCCCTTTTCCCGCACAGAAAGGCAATAGGGGACAGGGGACGGTTTAAGCATTCGCAAACTGGAGATGCATGATTGGATACCATTCCCATGTCTTGGAGGAGCATGGAAGAAACCCATGCCAGCACGGACATGGGATCAAGTGCAGTCTGGCTGTGCTGGCGAATTTACGGGAAATCAACAGGGAGACACATGTAAGTCCATTCGTGTGCCGTTTGTGAGTAATTTGTCTCATGTAGTTTGGCTCTCAGCCTAACCTACCTCACAAGGTAGGTTGTGAGGTGGAAAGGAGAACGATGTTGCCCCCTTGGGTCCTCATCGAGGAGAAAGGCAGGGTATAAATGAAATGTGTGTGTGTGTGTGTGTTCATTTTGATATTTACAGTGTTACCAGTGAATGTTGGGAGTCATAAGGCATAAGGTTTGAAAAACCCTGCAACGTAAGGGTATTAAAAAGTTATTAGATGGATATGCTAAAAACAATTCTACCCCTCACCCCCATAGGAGATAAGACTTCTGTTTGTACTACAAATTGTTTTTGTTATCATCTGCCAAAATATCATAAGCTAGGAATTGGGGGGAAATAATAGTAAACCCATATGGGAGAATGGTGTAGGAAGGCCTGGCATATTACGCTAATGAGTAAGCTTCCTGGACTCACTCAAATGTGTTTGCACAGACAGGGCTCTATAAATATATTTGTGGGAAAATGGCAGCCATTCATAGGTTTTTTTGGAATGAAAGAAACTCCCAAGGAATAATTAGATTACAAATACTATCAACACCTTAATGAAAACTTATTTAATATCTGTAAAGCCAAGAGAGGAAAGAGTGTTTTCCAAGGTCTTCTATTGTTTTTCTCTATTGAATGCTTATGTGTGCTTTTAAACCGTAATTCTTGTTATCTATCAAATTGAAAGAGTACTGTAATCTTCAGAACAGCTGTCCAACCAAAGTCAAACATGTCAGAGAATAATCATATTGCTGCTACACTGGGGGACTGGAACAAGGTGAAGGGAAAGGGTGAAGTAGTTAGAAAGGATTTAAATACCTCTACTGCATTGCGTAGCCTTCATCAGTGCGCACAGTGGCTTTGTTTTAAAAACAGGTTGAAGCAGCAGCATGCAAGTTAAGGTTGCCAACTCTGGGTTGGGAAATTCCTGAAAGTTTGGGGGGCTGAGCCTGAGGAAGGCAGGGTTTGAGGAGAAGAAAGATTTCAGACAGGGTATAATGCCACAGTCCACCCCCCAAAACAGCCATTTTATCCAGGAGGAACTCATCTCTGTGGACTGGAGATCAATTGAGATCTCTCTAGCCTGGGGATCAATCAAGAGCCAGGTCATGTAATGGTTAATGTCAGACTAATATCTGATAAGTTAAATTACAAGAAGGAGGGGTTCCAAAAGTAACTTATTATTAGTTAGAGACTAATATCTGAGACACCTGATATGAAGCCCCACTGTGCCATGGAAGATTTTGAGGTGACCTGGGGCCACCCAAAACTAACCTGGGACCACTCAAGACTAACTAAAAGCCAATTCTAACATTTCTCTACTCTTCCCAGTGGCTACTTTTCCAGCCACAGCGTATGCTCAGGATCCTTTATTCCATTTACAATCCTATAGGAACTAAATATCATTTGACCCCTGCTTAGAAAGAACTGAGCCAGCCTTTCCTCACACCTCCCAAACTAAGCCACCAAAACGCACTGTGACTTCTAAAAGGGACATGAACGTGGAGGGGGGTGAAAGATAAAGAAGGAATGCATTCTTTTGGGATCCGTTTTGGGATCAATACTGAAATTGTCCAACAGGTTGTGGAATTCCGGGGACATCCCAAAACAAGCTACAAAAGTTGAAGGTATGTTTCCAGCAGAGAAAGCAATGTGGTCACAAGCAAGCTGGGATATGCATCCTTCCTTGTTATGGGGGAACATTTTAAACTTCCAGGACATTCAGTTGCTGACTTAAAAGTAGCAGATATCCAGCAGAGGAATTTCTAAGACAGATTAGAGAGACTGCTGAATTGCAACTGATAACGAAGCTCAAAACAATGCATTCACCTGGACTGAATCGAGAGCTAGGCTTCATGTCTCACTGCCAATGCTGATTTCTCTAACCCCTCTGCATACCACAACCTATCCAATCACACCTGCTATTGTCATTCACTGGCTATTATCATTTGGCTTCTGTAATCACTCTACACTCCAAAATATAAGGATGGACTCACATTCTAGCTGTATCTGAAGAAGTGAGCTGTGGCTCATGAAAGCTCATAGAATCATAGGGTTGGAAGGGATCTCTAGGGTCATCTAGTCCAAACCCCTGCATAATGCAGGAAATTCACAACTACTCTCCTGACTGTCCCAATGACCCCTGCTCCATGCCCAGAAGACGGCAAAACACCTCCAGGATCCCTAGCCAAACTGGCCTGTGGAAAAGTGCTACCTGGCCCCAAGGTGGTGATCGTCATTACCCTGGGCATGTAAGAAGGCCACGAGAACTAAGCACCAAAGTAACCCATTCTGCCCTCCCTCTCATGATCTGCCCAAGTTCACAGAATCAGCATTGCTGTCAGATGACCATCTAGCCTCTGCTTAAAAACCTCCAAAGAAGGAGAATCCACCACCTCCCAAGGAAGCCTGATCCATTGAGGGACCACTCTAACTGTCAGGAAGTTCTTCCTTATGTTTAGCCAAAAGCTCTTTTGATTTAATTTCAAGCCATTGGTTCTAGTCCGACCTTCTGGGGCACTGGAAAACAACTCTGCGCCATCTTCTATACGGCAGCCCTTCAAGTACTTGAAGATGGCTATCATGTCTCCTCTCCAGGCTAAACATTCCGAGTTCCTTCAACCTTTCCTCATAGGACTTGGTCTCCAGACCCCTCACCATCTCCGTCGTTGCCCTCCTCTGGACACGTTCCAACTTGTCTATATCCTTCTTAAATTGTGGTGCCCCAAACCCTACCACAAATTTTGTTAGTCTTACAGGCGCTACTGGACTCTCTTTTCTACTTCTCTTCCTTTGTTACTGTTTGCAAATTTAGGAGGACCCTGTTACACCTTTGCTGCAAAGAATTCGGAGTTACTTGCTGCTCGGATGCCCAGGCTGTTGACTGTAGCTCAGGGAAAACTGCCATTTAGAGATAAAGAAACAGAGGAGGGGAGGCAGAGGGAGATTAACATGTTTATCGCAATGCTTAAGTCTCTTACTGGCTAATGGTTAGACGGATGGCAGCAACAGGACTAAAAATAAGAGCACAGGCATTACCAGTGACTCATCGTGTGGGTGTTGACACTATCGGGGATCAAACACAAACCTACTCCCTGCCAGAGGCTAACACTGCAAGACACACAGGGCATGTCTTCCTAAGGGAGGGAGGAAAACACAAAGCAGACCCACTCTACATTCTTCTTTGGTGGGGGCAGAGGGGAGAACGATCCATCCACTCAGCAGCCTCCTTTACTGTTTTTATTTTGGAGTGGGAGCCCACGCTCTGCTGAGGCTACAGAGCACTGCAGCACAACCGTATCTGAAATCAAAACTCAGGATCATTTGGGCGAAACAGGTGGATATACAAGCAAATCAAAGGACGATCAGCTACTACAGATCCCATCGCAGGGTGTGTATTCTGTAACTGTGCTGTGCAAAGGCAGGCGTTGGTAGCCGGGTACGCAGTTTAACGGAATGGAATTTCTGCTGGCAGTTACCCAACAAAATACCATGCTAAAATGTGCTTGGCATGCATCATTTCCACAGATTCCAGAATCCTGCATTCCCTGGTGCAGAATCTGGCCTACCTGGATGCAAAATCCATGGAGCAGAATAGAAAGAAAGAATGATGTCATCATAACTCACACTCACCCCAAAGTTAAAGCTCCAATGAGGTGCCCGTTTAAAATCCCATCTACTCAAGCAGTTTGCCTAGAGTTTCCTGCTTGCAGGTCAGATACGTGTGCTCTTCCACACAGCAGGAGCAAACAGACAGACATGGGACAGGATGCCCAGTGTCAGAGGCAAATAACATGAGCCACTTGAAGATGTGGGAAGATGTAAATGGGAAATAAAGCCTCAGCCCATTTTTGACAGAGGAAAGAGAGAAGATTTCCATTAAGCAGGAGCTCCAAGAGCCAAGCTTCTGGCAGCTTCCTTTTCATTGGTTTCCATGGAGTTTAATGCTTTTAGTATGGAGGACTATGGAATCCATGGCTTAGCCAAGTCCTGGAAAAGTGAAGCTCTGTAGACAGCCTTGTTATACTCCAACTTCCTCCTTGTAAATTTCTTGGAACAAGCAAGGGGCCCTTTTGAAATCATCTCATGGCCAAGTCTCGAATAAAAGGCCTGGCTTTAATCTCGTTGCTGTTTTATTCAGTGTTCTCGAGCCACCTTAAAGCACAAAGCAGTCAAAGTTCTCCCGCCATATTTAAATCTCACCAGGAAATTTGCATCAGAAGACAAAAGTAATGCAGGTTAAAAAAATTTCAGTACATTTCATAGATATTCTTGAAAGGCTCTGGAACCAATGAAGCACCTGGGTTCCTGGTGGGGGGGGGTCATAGCTAGAAATGTAACATTTCTGGAAATTTTGAAGGTGTGGGGGAATTTTTTTCCTGGGGGCAAAAAAGAACTCAGGGGGGGGGGGAATTGAAATACATGCAATGCTGTTTCCTACTGAACCGAAACTTATTTTGCTGCTTGAACAACATAAAATGCATAAATTGTAAGTCAGCGTATTAACTGACTTATTTATGGAATTTAAATGTATAAGTGCTTTAGTTTTTCCACAAGCACATTTGTGTAACTACACTCAAAGTTAAAGCAAGTTAAAGCTGCAAATTGCTCCACCCTATCACAGAACTTTTCTTTCGTTTGCTTTCAAAAAAGTGTACTTCATAGAGTTCTTTTAGTGCTCCCTACAATTTCCATCAGAAAAATTAAAGAGAAAGCTCTCAGACTTTCATGCAATACACTCAGTGATTAAAACCTCATATTAAAAGACTTTATTTATTATTATTTAGTTAGTTCATGTATCCCCTGCCTTTCTCCCCAATGTGGACTCAAAGTATCTGACATTGATCTCTTCTCCTCCATTTTCCCTCATAACACCCTTGTGAGGTAGGTTAGCCAGAATCTGTGTGACTGGCCCAGGGTCACCCAGCAAGCTCCCCTAGCAGACCAGGAATATGTGATCCTGTGTCTCCCAGACCTAGTTTGACACGCTAACCACTACCCAGTTTGGTGTAGTGGTTAAGAGCAGCAGGACTCTAATCTGGAGAGCCAGGTTTGATTCCCCACGCCTCCACTTGAAGCCAGCTGGGTGACCTTGGGCTAGTCACAGCTTTCTCAGAGCTCTCTCAGCCCCACCCACCTCACAGGGTGATTGTTGTTGTGGGGATAATAACAACATACTATGTAAGCCACTCTGAGTGGGCGTTAAGTTGTCCTGAAGGGTGGTATATAAATCGAATGTTGTTATTATTATTACCCCACACCGGCTCATTTTACTCATATTGAAGAAAAACATTTCATTGGACTTTTTTAAAAAGAGTTCTCCAAAGTTTCCCAATTTTTCATTCAGAAAAACTTAATAGCAAAAAAGGTCCTGAGGAAACAAGAGGCAGTTCCCTCCATTTTTCCCCTGCTCCCCCTCTCTGCCGGGGTCTTCACATCTCTAGTCGTGGCTGAGGAACAGAACTCGTGTACGGTTGCCTTCATTTAAGAGAAGTTCAGTAAACTGAGAGGCTGGTCTTCTTTAAAAAAAAAAATATTTCCAAGAACAAAGTGATAGCATAGAGGAGCTACAGAAAGAAAAAAGGGATTGTATAACATACTTGTATAGATCAGAACTAATGATATATAACAGATTACATAAAACAAAAAAAATATTTTCCCCCAACATCCCTTTCATTATAATTTTTTTAGACACTGTCTTAAAAAGCCCGGGAAGACCCCCGGGCCTGACGCAAGAGTGGCGGGCTCTCTTTTTGGCCGCTCTGTTTACTGAAATATACAAGACAGGGTTAATGCCGGACGCTTGGACAAATGCGATATTGGTGCCAATATTCAAAAAAACGGTATTGCAAAACTCCAAAGTAATTACAGACCCATTAGCCTCCTATCTATTGCAGGGAAACTTTATGCAGGACACTTAGTGCTTGGGTGTCAGAGCGGCAAATTTTGGGACCAGAACAAGTTGGATTCTGTCATGGGAAATCTACTCTAGATCGCTGTGTAGTGCTGAGCCATCTTATGAGAAAGTGAAGGGCTCCAGATTGTTCGTGGCCCTTCTAGATCTCAAGGGAACTTTTGATTCTGTTTCAAGAGAATTACCTTGGAAGAAGCTTATAAGTGCTGGGATTGATAAGAGATTGTTATTTTTGATTTAAAAGTTACATCAAAACACCACTTGTCAGGTGCTCTTGTGAAGGAGACCTAACCCCCAAAATTCCAATAAATATTGGGGTGATACAAGGCTGTATTTTAGCCCCACTATTATTCAATCTCTTTATAAATGATTTGGCTGCCTTTTTGGAGGATACAGACGGCCACGCCCCAAGACTTAGAGCAATCCATGTTCCACTGCTTTTATACGCAGACAATGCAGTTTTACTTTCTCTCTTGCAAATCGGTTTGAAAAGATTATCACGCTTTCACGATTACTGCGAAATAAACAAACTGACCCTGAATTTTGAGAAATCGAAAATCATGGTTTTCGCAAAAACATGGAAACCTTTCAAATGGAATATAAGAGGTAACAGAATTGAGCAGGTTAAAAGTTTTCGTTACTTAAGTTAGGAATCCATTTCAATTATAGAGCTAGCTGGGTTCCGCTTAGAAGGGAACTGATAAAGTCTGTGAAATGCAACGTACTTGCGCTCATTCGCTTCTTTTTCACCAAGGGTAATCAATTTGTGCCCGCAGCTATTGAAGTATTCAACCACAAAATTAGTGCAGGACTGTTTTATGGTGTACCTATATGGATTATGGCTTTCAACAAGGAAGTGGAAAGAGTACAATACAACTTCTTCGGAAAATATTGGGCCTTCCCATGTGTGTGTCTTATGTGGCCATCTGTCTTGAAACCAAGACTTCTTGAGACTAAAGTATGGATTAATACTATCAAATTTTGGCTGCATCTACATCTTGAGAATGAGGTAGCCTCATCTTTCACATGCTGATGAAGTCTCAGTCATCCATGTGGCTTAACCACATAGAAGAAAAAATTAACTCAATAGGGATTAATATTGAAGATTTATTTTCCCTCACAGAAAAATCAGCTTATGCACTGATCAGACAAAGACTCCTTGACATCGAGATTCAGAATCTCAGGAGTCTTGCAATAGGTAGATGTTCACCCCTAGGTTTGGGGTTTTTACCCCATGGGTATAGGGTAGAATATCTTGTTTAATGGCCCTACATTATTGCAGAGCTTATTTGTTTGCTCAGTTTAATGAGCTACCTTCCACGATACTTTATGGGAGAGTCCATAAAACACCATATGCTAACAGGTTATGCACTTGTGCTCAGCGAGACATAGAAACCCTGAAACGTTTTTTGTATTATACTTATTACTGTGATATACGTCCCACACTTACTGATCTGCTGCTGAGAGAGCAAATTTGGAAATTTGATAAATGTAAAATTATCTTCCTACTGGCTACTTGGAACCAAAAGGTGATCGAAACTTTAGCTAAATTTTTGTATCTTGCGTCTATGAGGCGAGTTGTGTATTCGTAGACTAAGATTTGATTGTGTCAAGTGTTTTTGTTATTAATATGGATGTAATGCCAATAAAGGTTGCTGATCTGAAAATACAACGGTACTTAATTGTGTTGGGGTACATTTATATTCAACATTTTAAGTTCCAAATTTCATAACTAATCTGTTTTGCCGCCACAATATTGGTTTCATTATTACTACATATTCAATATTACATATTTCCGCTACTTCTACATATCCGCTCTAACTTTTAACAAATAACAGTTTAACAAACTTTTAACAAATACTTTGATAGATAATATATCAAAATACAAAAGGAAAGTCCATTATATCGCATAACAAATAAAAGATGTTTCTCCTCAAAATCTACTTCCTTATACATTTATATTCAAGTTTTTACATTTAAAACTTAATCTCATTCTGCTTTTACAATGCAATGCATTAATGTACAATTTTTTGAACTGTTTCTCATTCTAAATGTCTCCTGCTTGCATAATACACGTTCCATCTCTCCTCAAATCTTGTGATTGGTCTGTTTCTCAAATAGATTGTTGATTTCGCTATTACTATATATTTGGCAAGCTTATTTTCCCATTCTTCTAAGCTTGGACACACATCTAATTTCCAAAATGGAGGGGCTGTAGTTCTTAAGAACAAATGTACACTTACTTCTCAACAAGCTTACTTGGTATTGCCCTGTTCATACCAACTAACCTCTCCAGAATCCACTATATGGTTGGGGAGGTATGTGTGGAACTAGGGTTGCCAGTCCCCCACTGGGGGCAGGGAATCCCCCACCCCACCCCTGCTTACCTGGCCTGCGGGGGTGGGGGATGCAACCCCATGCTCCACAGAGGCCCAATTTGGGCAGATTCAGGCTGAATCTGCCCCAATTCATGATTCAGCCCCCTGTGGAGCATGAAAGCATGCGCGGAAAAAGACAATGAAAGGCAGGTGCCAGGCCTCCAACCTTCCCGTCTGGGGGTTAGGGGGACCTGGCAACCTACATGGAACATAAATGTTACGAAACCTAATTGTTCTGTTTAGCTCTGAAATCCAACATGAAAAAGCCACAGGCTATGGAAAAGGTGGCACCACCCTTGACAATTGTTTAAGAACAACCACAGCTTTCAGCCTATAGGAGTGCAAAGGGACAAAGGAATACCTTCATTTTCTCTTGCACTGCATACCAAACCTTGGCATTATCTCCCTTTCCAGATACAAATTCCTTTTTTATCATCTTTATACTTGTTTTGAGTTTCAGCTAAGGTTTATTGATACCACCAATGTCTTGCTTGCTCCTTCCCTGGCTACAGGGCTACATTTTTTCTCTAGAGGAAAGAAAACCCTCCCTTGGGGTGGTGCTACTCTATGAGTAAGCAGTAAAATGCAAACAGAGCCATCTGGCATACAGCAAATATGCACACATTTGCAAATCCATTATTTGCTTTTAAAATGGACTAAGCAGGAACTTAAAGGAATTCACTGCATATTTTCCCGGAGACAGAAAGTGCTATCATCTTAGAGCCCAACTCCCTACAAGGGAAGGACTGAGTCTCGAAGCAAGTGTGTGAATCAGATTACTAAAACTGATGCTCCGTTTGCAGGCAGGACTAATGGAAGCTTTTCGAGTAACACAGCGGAATGATTAAAAACAGATACACACTCCAACAAATGACACAATTTGCAAGTTCAGCTAATGATGGCACCAAGCAGCACACACTTTCTGTACAAACGGAGGAAAAACCTGGATGGCAGAACACAGAAAAAACCTCCAGTATACGGAGGGGCGTTCATCTCTGGCTGTCAATAGAATCTGCTGTCTAGTTTGGAATCCAATTAAAACTCTAGGCTTTAGGGGACCAGATCTAAAAAAGTCTATCTTTCCTTACCAAATAGCTTTCAATCATGGTTATGGCTTAGATTGGTTGCTCTGATGCTGTAACACATACTCCAACTGTCACACTGCTTCTTCCCCCGATCCAGAGGAGTTAGCCGAAACTCCCAGCTCCTGCATACACATTGTATAAATCTGAACATAACTGGGTTGGATCCCACAATCTGTCAGCAAAAGATGCTGATCCTTCCCATGTTACCCTTCTCACCCCTAGAAATTTTAGTCCTGGGGGTAGCAAGACCCGTATAGTTTAACAATCATGTGAGTCAGGAACAGGGCTTTTTTTCTGGGAAAAGAGGTGGTGGAACTCAGTGGGTTGCACCTTCAGAGAAAATGGTCACATGGCTGGTGGCCCCGCCCCCCGATCTCCAGACAGGGGGGAGTTTAGATTGCCCTCCATGCAGCGGAGCCGAGGACAATCTCAACTCCCCTCTGTCTGGAGATCAGGGGGCAGGGCCACCAACCATGTGACCATTTTCAAGAGGTTCCGGAACTCCGTTCCACCACGTTCCTGCTGAAAAAAGCCCTGGTCAGGAAGCTGCAGCAAGGAAAGGGGCCGAAATCTCTGGCAATGGGAAAGAAAGAAGTGATGGTGCCCACTCCCAAATTTGCAGGAAAAATTACAGGAATTACAGGAAAAAACTTTCCCAGGATTTGAAGGGAATGTGATAAATATCTGTGATCCTTCCTTACCTCCATAGAAAACAGGATCCAACCTTATATGAAGATGACATGTCCACCTTGATAGAGACAACACTATGGGAACCAAAGACCCTTTTTGTCACAAGTAAACCCTGTATTCTCTTTAGAGATAAACTCTTGTCTTCTTTTGACGGCATCTCTTTCATTTTACTCAATTCAAAGACGGATGGCCCGAGATAGGATGTTTATTTGCCTTGTGGGCAAGACAGGCGCTACAATCCATCGCACATAAATTGGAGGGAGG
The DNA here is from genome assembly GCF_028583425.1 of Eublepharis macularius. Taxonomy (NCBI): domain Eukaryota; kingdom Metazoa; phylum Chordata; class Lepidosauria; order Squamata; family Eublepharidae; genus Eublepharis; species Eublepharis macularius. Next base: position 125,213,516 of record NC_072795.1, on the reverse strand, counting down.
GGAGAACAAATGCAGCAACCAACAGAAGTATGTAGTTTTGTCCACCTGTATCCAAAACAGGTAACAACCCAACCTGCAAGAACACAAGATCCGCCCTGAGCCCGCTGATGTGGGGAGGGCGGAGTATAAATTGAATAAATTAAATTAAGATATTGCTTACTGCTGGGTGGTGGTGGTGGTGCAGGGAATCACAGCATCCATTGCGAACTGCTGGTTCCAAACATTTTAGGATAACCCAATTAGCTCTTCCGAAACCCTTTTTGTACTGTAGTACAATGATGAAGGTTACATGCTGGGTTTTTAAACCTCATTCTGTCTTCAAAACATGGAATTCACACTCTTGCCACCGTCACCCTGATCAATGGACACACTGCGGGGGGAACAGTCAAAAGGTATCGAAACAGAGAGGACTGGACAGCCACATTCATGACATATCATGCATAGTTCTTTGGATTTGAAAAAGTTAGCATATCAACAGTTTCCAAGCCCTTTGGTTTGTTTCTTAGATTGAAATACTGTAAAGGGAGTGCACGCTCTGCTGCCTTTAAATTTTTATAAGTATTATTTCAATGCAAGTAATTTCCACATAAAGCTTAGAATTGGTTTGAATGCAGCATTTAAACTGCACTTGGTTCCTGTTTTTCTTAATCAAATATTTCAGTTCAAGGGAAGGGGGAAATCAGTGAAAACTGCCACTTTAGTCTGGATCCACTTTGCTCAATTGAGAGTAACAGATAACATTCTGGAAAATGTTCAAGATTTCAGCTTTTCTGTAAAAAGACCCATTATCACTGGCAATGAATGAGGTAGTCTACACCACACATTTATTTGAAAACAGAAGGTTAGATCCTGCACATTTGTTCTGCTAACAGAATCACCTTCCCCCAATACAAGGCACTACATTGAGAATAGATACGTGGGATCCAAATATACTACTAACAACTTGTCTATTGATCGAGATGGGTAGCCTGTGGCAGACCACAAATTTTGTTAGTCTTATAGGTGCTCCTGGACTCTTGCTCTTTTCTACTGCAACTTAACTATTGGTTAGAAATGATATTGGACTGGTTTCTTATTCAACAGGCAGGGAGTTACTGGTGCAAACCTATCACTTCACTGAGCACAGTTTGAAGCTTTCTACCAGCCTCAGGAGCCTTCCTCCAACTTAATAATAATAATAATAATAATAATAATAATAATAATAATAATAATAATAATAATAATAATAATAATAATAATAATAATAATAATAATAGCATTAACATTCGACTTATATTCCACCCATCAGGACAACTTAACACCCACCCACAGCAGTTTACAAAGTGTGTTGTTATCATCCTCACAACAATCACCCTGTGAGGTGGGTGGGGCTGAGAGAGCTCTGAGGGAGCGGTGACTGACCCAAGGTCACCCAGCTGGCTTCAAGCGGAGGAGTGGGGAATCAAACCTGGCTCTCCAGATTACAGTCCTGCTGCTCTAAACCACTACACCAAACCGGCTCTCCTGCTGGACGAAGAACCTCCTAAGTAGGAGGAAGATGAATAGAATAGAATAGAATAGAATAGAATAGAATAGAATAGAATAGAATAGAATAGAATAGAATAGAATGATCCACATTCAACAGCAGGACAGCCCAGTTAAGACAGCTACTTTATTGATACTAAAATATTTGTATTTTGTTTTTCCGCCAAAAAAACCACTAACAGCATCTTTAACACCATCTTAAAAATAACCTAAAACAAGGACACATCGATCGAGCCATCACAAGGCCCTAATTCAAACCAGCAATTCAAAAATCTCCAACCAACTTCAAGACATTAACGAAAAGCCCTCCAAAACAACACAACCGTCTGTTAGAACATCGGCAGTCAAAGAGCCCTCTTTAGCACCTCCAAGGAGGCCATTCCAGAGCATGGGCATATCATAACCAAGATGGCAGAGATGCGGCATAAAATAACAACATTCAATGTATATACCACCCTTCAGGACAATTTAATGCCCACTCAGAGTGGTTTACAAAGTATGTTATTATTATCCCCACAACAACAATCACCCTGTGATTGGGACTGAGAGAGCCCTGAGAGAGCTGCGACTGACCCAAGGTCACCCACCTGGCTTCAAGTGGAGGAATGGGGAATCAAACCCGGCTCTCCAGATTAGAGTCCCACCACTCTTAACCACTACACCAAAATGGCTTGTACCTTAGTGGGGGAAGGGGCAAGTGGGAGAACCACAAACAGTAGCCAAGCGAAGGAAATATTTGCATAATTCATAATGCTGCCCACTTAAGTTCTTCCTTCAAACTGCTAATTTTAAAAATGCTCTGCAACCCAGAGCATCCATTTTGACTCCACTGAGCTACCACTTTATAATCAAAGGCTTTGTAAACTGAAAGAAATGTGTTGCTCTCTCATATATATCTCTAAGTCATCCCACCCACCCCCATATTTTCAGTTCTTTCCATCACATTTTGTTCTGTGCAAGTAAACAAACTATGCCGATAGGGCATGCATGTTAAACATGTATTTACATAAGGCTGTAAAAACCCAACTTGAATTTGATAACAAATAAAAATTTGGGCTCTCTCAGTACAGAACGTGACCAGCCTGGGGTTTTGTCAAATCCTCTCTGTTTCCTGTGACATCGCGCCCCCAAAGGGCAGAACTGTTCCTCTGGCACAGATCAATTCAGCGATGACATTTCAGGGGGGAACTGCTGAAGGTCATCTAGCCCTAGCCCTGGCACAGAAGCCTCCTCAAGCCAATGTGCCAGGCACAGTGGGCCCAAGTACAATATGCTAGTTGCTGTTCTTGCCACTTAGTTTCTCCATTCCTAGCTTCAGAAGAAAGCATGCACATGAGTCTCTCTCTCCACGAGACATCTGACACGTGAAGACTTGTTGAGAGAGGCAAAGTTAGCCAGGAAGGCTAGTTTTAAAAGACAGAGTTGCCAAAGGCTTTGCTAGACACTGGAGCTGTGTGAAGGGGCTGTGAAATGCCAGAAGGGAAACTTCAGCCCATTAACCTCTCCAGGTCCAAGCCCAGTTCTGGAAGGCAGCTCCAGCCCATTTCCATTCCTCACTGCCCTCTGGTTGCCATCCCACACAGTTTTAGACTGGAGAGGTGAAACTGATAGAGCCTTCAGGAAGGCGAAGATGAAATTAACAAACCCTCTGAGGAGCAATCTCCACCAGCTCTGTCTTTTAAAACTACGCTTCCCAGCTAACATTGGTCAAATCCACATTACTCATTCTAAGTTGCATGTTCCCCACATTCCTCACGCAATCCCGAGTGCCGGTCACATTACCTCATTAAACAGACGCATTTCATTCGCATTTCTCCCAAATATGTGGTCACAGGTTTTCAACGGGAGTTTCACGGTGGCCGTGAACAGGCCAATGTGCAATTTACGTGTTTTTTTTAAAAACCACCCCCCTTCCTGTCTCTCCGGCCATTCCGAGAGTTCCTATTGGCTGATTCAACTTGCAAGTGCTCCGTAGTCTGCAAAAGACTGTTTTTGACTTCATAGCATTGGATTTATTGATTATGCTGTTTCTGAATCAAATCTGGTAGTTTGAAAAATTATTTTGGGGTGAATCCATCCTCAGAACGGACTCGTGAAACTTCCTTTTTAACTGGTTTTTATTTTTTTTATTTTATATTACTGTAATATCGAAATTATGAAATATCGAAATAATGACACTCCAAGGAAGTGAAACTACATTAAAATTCAGGCACTGAACTGTCCTGCGTAGGAAATGCCCACGAAAGCTTCCCACATGCTTCCAAATTTCCAAAAAAGAAACGGGAGAGAGCCATCAGTGCTGTCAGTGGGGGAAAGAGAGGCATCATTATCTCCAATGATGTTTCTTTATAAGGCAAGATCGGAATAACGGAAAAGTGCGCTCAAAATTTTTTTAAAAAAATGGGTGGGAAAAAAGGTCCCACCCAAAAAAGCGGTTTTCGAGCGGCCGTATGACCGGATTGGAAGCAGGAATGTGAACAAAGAGGAAAAAATCGCGGATTGGAGGCAAACGGAAGATATCCGATAAACATGCGGGTAATGGGTGAATGTGGATTTGACCATTGTGTCTCCCTACATCTGACCAACACATGCCAAGGCGTCTTGTGTAGAGAGACTTTGAGGCCCAAGGATCCTTACGGTAGAATCTCATCCATGCAGTTATTATGGCCCATTTCCTGTTTGACAGGCGTTCTTTCCCCACCCCCCACACATGAGTGGCAACTTCTCTCCCTGCAAATTTAGATTACAGTATATATTTTGTTACAAATTTTAGAGTTTTAACACTAATTACTACCCCACCCCACCTTTAGGAAAGACTGTTTCACTTTCCTGTAGCAGGCATCCCCAACGTGGTGCCCAATGTACCATAGTACCTGCCAAGTGTTTTTAGAGTGTGGGCAGGGCCAGGTGGGGCTTCCGTCCAGCAGGGCTTCTGATTGGCTGTGAAAACTTTTCAAAAAGTCCAGCTTTGGTAGCAGTTACCACCACAGTGCAAGGATCTTCACTGTGTGACTGAAGGTAAGCTGTGTATATGCAAGAAAATATTTTTAAATGGTATGTTCACATTAAAAGGCATTCTGTTAAACAGAGTTTCTGCCTAAAACACTGGAGAGTTACTTCATAGTTTACATGTTCATAGAATCATAGAGTTGGAAGGGGCCATACAGACCATCTAGTCCAACCCCCTGCCCAGTGTAGGATCAGCCTAAAGCATCTCTGACAAGTATTCATCCAGCCTCTTCTTGAAAACTGCCAGTGAAGGGGAGCTCGCCACCTCCCTAGGCAGCTGATTCCACTTTTGAACTACTCTGACCGTGAAAAAGTTACTGTTAGAGTTATGCATAAGCTCACTCGCTTTCTCCTCATTTTGAGGTTGGCCTCACCTCCTGGAGCAGCCATTTCTGATTGCTCTACAGCCACCCTTTGGGGCTGTGCCCACCACCATACGTCAGAATTCCAAAAAGGCCTAACAGGCTCAAAAAGGACTGGGGACCCCTATATAATGTATAGGTAAAAAAAGTCAATGCAGCCTAGGAAACAGGATCCTTATTCTGAAACAGAAAATTTTAACTTCAATAGTATCTGCTGGTTATTGCCCAGGAGCAAAAGTTCAGTGTTGCACTGTTGGGGAACACCTGAACGCATGAAGCTGCCTTATATAGAATCAGGCCAGGGTCCATCAAGGTCAGTATTGTCTACTCATATTGGCAGCAGCTTTCTACGGTCTCTGGTCAAGGTTCACATCACTTACTACCCTTACTACTAAACTGGAGATGCTGGGGATTGAACTTGGGACCTTCTGCATGCCAAGCAGATACTCTTAACATTGAGCCATGGGCCCTCCAATAAAAGGGGGGAAACAGGGCAGCACAGGCAGGGATCTTTCCATTGAACAGGGGAGGAGAATCTCTTCACCTGGCATTTTAGCTTCTGTCGGCAGGAATTTTCTATTTATTAACGCAGAAGGAAGAGTTGGAAGGTAAGCTCAGAGCTGCATCGAGTCCCCTCATCTACTGCTTATCCAGATTCATTGCAACAGAAGAACCAAACAAGGACACCTTCTGCTATGCTTGCTTCCAGGCTCAGCTCAAGGGGCTGGTTTTGCCTTTTAGAAGCTGCAACGGCTCGAACTGGGAGCATGTGAAGGCACCAACCTGCTCAACATGCTCCTTTCCCTGGGCAGCTTTTGCATTTTAAACTCTGAACTGTCACCTTGACAGCCAAAGGTGGAAAAGCAACACAGAGCTATGCGGAATAAATATATTCTGCACTATGCGTAGCAGGTTTCCTCAGTGATCTAAATCACAAGGGCTAGAAACTTGTTAAAGTAGAAACGGAAAGCCAGGTCTTCTGAAATGCGAGAACACCACAGACACTAAGCCGAAAGGCAAAATAGGAAAAGCAGCTCAAGAACGGACACAGAGGAAGGTCGACCCTCTGGACACATCAGTTATTTGCATCAGCCAGCAACGTATCAGGCATAAATTTGCTTTCTAGAACATTGTGATAGGGATACATTGTGGCGGGTGGGGGGGTGGGGGGGGACACTGTAAAAAGCCACCAGCTCTTCACATTTCTTAGACGAGCAGAGAGCTGTAAGACCCTTCCCAGCGAACGCCGCATGCAGTGGCGATACAGTAATTCATCGAAACATGTCGTTAGTCAGATGAGAAATTGCATAAGAAGAAAACCTTCTTGCTCGTGTACACACACACACACCTGCTTGAAATGTGGAATCACATCTGCCTCTTCTCTACGGAACAAAGCCAGCTGGTGCTATTTCACGGTCCCCATCCACCCCTTCAGCCCCTAGCTATTCTGTAGGGCTTCTAATCTGCCCTGCACCAGACAACCAGAGGAGTCCAATTAAAGATCCCGCTTTGCACACGCAGGATTCCAACTGCAGGAGAAATGGAAGCAGCCAAAGGGAGCTGCGCTTACACCTTGCAACAAGCAAAACGTATTTAAAAAAAATATTCTAAAGAGTTTCAACAGATTTACCCAGGACTGGCATGAACGTGATGCGCTTCCTGTGCTCAAGTGATTCACCCAGCCTGGCTAAGCACAACCATGATGCCCAAAAGCAGATGGCTGGGCAAATCTGAAGTTTCTTTACTCTGCACAAGCTGAGCTTTTAAACCCTCATCTGACCCTAGTTTAGAATCCCCGTTTGTGACGGGTAAATGAACTCCGGTTCACCCAGGCACCTGCATTCAGATGTCATGGTGAACTACAACTGGATCAAACCTGGAAAGCTTTGAATCAAGCACCACACACAAAGTACAGGGGTGTGTGTGTGTGTGTGTGTGTGTGTGTGCTAATTGTTTCAATGTATAAAACATAACGCATACAACACCAATGCAGCAAGCAACCTGCAGCAATGTCCCACTTACAAACCAATCTGTATCCCCCCTTCCCTCAGTAAATCTCTGCAAAAATGTATACATATTGTTTTCTAGGGTATTTTCAAGCCAAATTCCTATGTATCATGGTATAAAAAAAAGTCGTTTGGGGTTTTTGGGGGAGGGGGGAAGGCATTGTGTTTTACAGTACCCAAACATCTAGAGCCTGAAAGCACACCTTCACATGAGGTGGAAATAACTTTTTTTAATAATAACCGCATATTTTGTTAGTATCTGGGGTACTTTTGTAGCCCAAGACACACACACACACTCTCTGTGGCAAAGGAGATGTTCTACAGGTTATCATGAGGGAAAGGCAGTCTTCAGAGCATGTATGCTTCCCCAAAGCACTATTTTCTGATGGAAAACTCACAGGTTATTTTTTTTTACACTAAATCCATTGTACATAGTAGGATAGAAAAGCACCTCAAATGGAAAAATCAGTAGATTTCTGGAGCTCTTTTGTATTCTGGCTGCTTTTGTATGCTTACAGAATGAAAACAATAAGAGGAAAATAGTTGTCGCCTGGGGACATTGTTTAGTAATGTGCAAGTGATGATATCCTACGAAGAAAAAAATTGTAAATCTACTTGTCTGTGCATTTTGTCAAACGAAAGTGCAGCCAGGATAGGGAATTTGCCACCAAGGTTGTCGTCAGGGTTGGAATCTAGGAAACTGTATCTGTAACTGTCAAGAGCAGAATAATCTGACACAATTCAACAGACACTGCAGAAAGTGTTGAAGTCACACATTTAAACCGAAATCCTAAACCCTGAAAGATTTAAATACTTATACCCACCAGATAGTGGTTTGTAACTTTGTTCAGAATGTTATGGTTGGCAGGGGGTTTTTTCTGGGAAAAGAGGTGATGGAACTCAGGACCGCACAATGATGTCACTTTAGGTCAGCTGGAACAAGGGGGAGTTTTTAAAGTTTAAATCGCCATTGATTTAAATGGTCACATGGCTGGTGGCCCCACCCCCTGATCTCCAGACAGAGGGGGGTTTAGATTGCCCTCTGTGCCACACCGGTGGAACTCTGGTCCACCGCGTTCCTGCTGAAAAAAAGCCCTGATGGTTGGCCCTCATCAAATCTACTACAACTGCACAGCAGACCAAGCAGGCTAGTTTAGGACGAAGTATGGGGGTGGGGGCTCACTGGTGACCAGAGATTACAAAACACAACCGTTCTGTAGGTCTAAGGCCAAATGCTGCTGAACTGTTGATACTGCACATAGTTGGGATCTAGGGCAATGCAAAGGCGGAAAGGGAGCAGGTACTAAAATTGAGTGAAAATTTACTAGTAGAGAAATAAAGCATCAAGGCTTCCAGAAATGATCAGGCAACAAACAGGACGGCACCACCAGCCATGCAGTGCAGAAAACCAGGAGCTGGGTATAAATTCAGGTCTTGGGATTCTCAAGGCACACCGCTGCATTAAGTGCTGAGATGGCTGCAAGCACTCCCAGAATACATACCCTATAGAGAACAGGAAGAGTATTTATGTGGACTTGAGAGGATACAGAGCCTTTGAAATGCTCCAGGTTTTCACCAAACTGTAAACAAAAGTTTGCATAATTCAATGTTCTATGGTAAAATATATATAAATAGCACAGCATACCAGAAAAATAACACATTACTTTTCATGCAATTTATTTAGGTTTTGTAGGTTTTGTAGGACTTGTGGCATTTTGAAGACACTCATAAGCAGGGCTTTTTTTCTGGGAAAGGAGGTGGTGGAACTCAGTGGGTTGCCAGCACAGGGGGCAACTCTTGGCGGGAGGTGGTGCCCCTGGTACCACATGTGCGCGACCAAAGTGCATGCATGCTCCCAGGGCCAATGATGTCACTTTGGGTGAGCTGGAACAAGGGGGGTTGTTTTTAAAAGTTTAAATCACCCTCGGTGAAAATGGTCACATGGCTGGTGGCCCCGCCCCCTGATCTCCAGACAGAGGGGAGTTTAGATTGCCACTCCGCGCCACTGGAGCTGAGCGGAGGGCAATCTAAACTCCCCTCTGTCTGGAGATCAGGGGGCGGGGCCACCAGCCACGTGACCATTTTCAAGAGGTTCCACCGAGTTCCAGCTGGATTGCCCTGTAAATGCAGTTCTGCCAATAATATGCCATAAAACAGACAGAGCAGGCCCTCTGGGAAATGTGTACAGCGAAACCACCAACAAAGGGACCCTAAATGTTTGCTTTATCCTGTTACATTGGCGCTTTTCTGCACAAGAGGTTAAATCCGGAATTTTAAGTAGTCACTCCAATCAATGTTGATTCAGCTTTGCCTTCCTGCCTTCGGCACTATGCGGCGCAGATTCGATTTGGTGTCTGGTTTTTCATTCCAGACGTTAGAGGAAGCGTTGGTGTAGTTGTTGGGCTTTCCCAGCCTTGTGATCCCTGCATGCATTGTAACGTTGCAACAACAGGTGCCCAGCATTCCCCCCTCCCTTTACAAGTTCTATTGGCTGATTGGACAGGATTTTGGTGCCCAGTGATGAAGGTCCACTATTGGGCATACCCAGTCATGTGATCATGGCTGGGGGGACGATCTATTGGCTCAGTTGCTCCCAAATCTCTTTATGGGTTATTTGATGCTTTCTCGGGCTATTATTTCAACTTCAACAGGAGGAACAAATTCTGTTTAGGATTGCAGAGTTAGTCTGGATTGATTATACTCAGGAATACTTTTACCATGCAGTTGGCGGTTTCCCTTTTAGCAATGCCTGCCAGGCTTTGGGATGGAGTAAAGGTTTTTAAATCTGCAAGGTGGCTTCAGGTGTCCAATGCATAGTACTGAGTCACTGAGGCTCAACTAGAAGCTCCTTTACTAAATAATAAAGCAAAGCATCAAACCAGATTGCTTTTGGATGCTAAGACAATTGAGGCAAACACCTCCGGGTGCTCTAAGTTGCAATGCTGTTCAAATACATAATTTATTTCCTGGCCTTCTGGGTATATACTACGAAGCTACTCTTACACGGCACTCCATGCCAAGCAAATATAAGCTGCCTGATCCACAACAGCAACGTATATGTTTAACCACTCCCGGTGACATATTTTACGACATGAGACCAACTTCTATAAGGACAGTCCCATGTTGCAAAGTCCAAGCAAAGCTCACAGAGAGTTCTTTCGGATTCTCTCTCTCTTTCTTCATTAAAATATTTATACTCTGCCTTTCCTCTTGTCTCCAGGCAGTTTTTTCCAGCTAGGATGTTGCCTAACTTAAGGCCAAATTCCCAAATGGGGTGTGTGTGTTGTGTTGGAGACTGATGAATTTTTGCTGCTGTTAACATGGTCATACCCCCCCAAAACCCAAAGTTGTTTAAGTGGCATTTTGGGCTGTATGCTAAATACCAGCAGTCAACTGCATTGCTTAAGGATATTTGGAGTTTTGCTGTTAGCTTAGGGTGATCTGTATAATTCGCACAAATGCGAGCATCACTTGATGCTTTCGCTGCTAATTACAGGGACTCTATTGGAAATCATCATCATCACCTTCATTTATATTCCACTTTCCTCATTGAGGCAGATAAAATATGAAAAAGCAAAATCAATCAATAGATATTTTTAAGGGGGATGACACAAAAACTCACTTGGCATTTGCAAAAATCTTTACTTGTACAAGTGCCCCTCCATGGTTGTTCCCACTAAGAAATAAATTTAAAACATTGTGGGAAAGAGAATCAACAGACTGTCTGAAGTTCAAGACACTCTTTATCCATCCAGAATGCTACTGTATTGCTTTGCTTCCGTATTTCAAGAAGATTCTAAATTTTAATGCTTGCTGACAGGTCACAGCAATTGGTCAGAAAACTACCTAGAAATTTAGTAAAGGACATGTTTTATTCTTCCTTGATACATACAAGGCCACACTCAGCTGTATCTTCTAGAAAGTGATGGAACTCAACAGTCCAGATGAACAGTCCCAGATTGTAAAGAAATGCATTTCTTTCTCTTGGGACATATAGAGCCTATTAACACTTTCAGACGGGACCATAAACACTTATTTTAACAAGCTGGTTTTGGGCAAAAGTGAAGTCTAAACGCAACAAAAAAGCAGCTATGAACTTCTATTATGAACACATGAAGCTGCCTTATCCTGAGTCAGACCTTTGGTCCATCAAAGCCGGTATTGTCTGCTATAACGGGCAGCAGCTCTCCAGGGTCTTTAGTTAGAGGTCCGCCCTCCCCTCCCGCCTCCAACACAAATAGAATAATCAAACGAAGCTCCTGTATGATATTAATCTTTCACAGTCTCAAACAGCATTGGGCCATTTCTCTCATTTTACTCTTGTTGGTCTTTCTCAACAGCCATTGGATCAAATTCTTCTATAGTATACTGGAGCAACCATCATTCTCATCGCGCAGTTATACACTGAGACTGTTTTTCTCTGCGATCTTGTGCTGGAGCACTTCACGTGTGCAACAAGAGAGAAGGTGAAGATTTGCTGAGTCATGAGACTGATCACACTGTTGAGCTGTGCAGAAGAACTGCCGCTGTCTCTCCGAAATCCCGCCTCTTCCCTCCCCGAATCACTGCAGCTTCCCAGATATTGTGAATCTTTATCTATTTGGCCACTCCGTTAAATGGAATACATCTGGACGACTTGATTTTGGAATTTAATTTCATGTTATGCCTTACACTTTTATGGCATAAAAAGAAAGGAGATGGGCTGTAGTAGTAGCAATTCTGCTTTTGGTTGTTGTGGGTTTTCCGGGCTGTATTGCCGTGGTCTTGGCATTGTAGTTCCTGACATTTCGCCAGCCAACATCTTTTCCACACTGTGACACTGAGAGATCTCTGTCTTTTGGTGCTACACCTCTGAAGATGCCAGTCACAGCTGCTGGCGAAACGTCAGGAACTACAATGCCAAGACCACGGCAATACAGCCCGGAAAACCCACAACAACCATCGTTCTCCAGCCGTGAAAGCCTTCGACAATACATCAAATTCTGCTTTTCTTATGAAAGACCCCCAAGTTTAATTCTGAGCATCTCCAGTTAAAAGGATGAGGTAGTTGTTGATGCAAAAAAACTCTGCTTGATACCTTGGAGAACCACCACCAGTCAAAGTAGATGATACTGACCTTGAGAGGCTGAAGGGTTTAATTCAGTAGAACACAGCTTCATGTGGATATTTAGGGATATGAATTCATTTTTATGTTTCATGTAATATAAAATCTACCTTGATTTCATGTAAATCTGCTATGAGTCTCAGCGAGAAAGGAGAACTATAAATATAGTTGATATAGTAAATAAGTAACATGAATGATTCTCGACACTTCTCCAAGGCTTCAAACAGGGATGGAGTGGGAAAAGAGATTATCCCTGTGCCTTTATGCTGCACTTCTAAAGCTTCTGTTTCCAAAATTCAGCAGGATATAAGATACAACCCCACTACCACCACCCTTCCATAGCAGTCATAACAAGCACAAAACTTGCAGACTCCTGGTTAAATCTTTGGGGTTAGACTAGATGATCCTAGCGGTCCCTTCCAACCCTATGATCCCATGATTCTAACATTACATTACCCTGTACCAAATTCTAGTTCAGGAGTGTGCCAGGCTTGGTGTAAGAGGAACACAGTAAGATGTAAGAGGAATACAGAGGCCCAGCAGTGCAATTGTATCCTCACACTAAAGAGTCCAGTAGCACCTTTAAGACTAACCCACTTTATTGTGGTATAAACTTTCAAGAACCATAGTTCTCTTCGTCAGATGCATCTGACGAAGAGAACTGTGGTTTTCGAAAGCTTATGCTGCAATAAAGTTGGTTAGTCTTAAAGGTGCTACTGGACTCTACTATTTTGCAACTACAGACTAACACCTCTGGATCTATCCTCACACTGTAAGCAAATTGTTCTGGATGACTCTGATTAGACTTGATTCAGATACAGGCATGCAGTTAAGAAACCCTGAGCATCTAATTAGCATCCCTATGACCAGAGGTACACCACAGATAATGTTTTTGGTTTGTTACTGGGTATAGTACACAAGCAATACACAATTATGGAGCCTCTGCTACCTTTTTAAGCCTTTATCATTACAGCATACCTACTTAGTATTCTTAGTGACAACTCAATCAACAACAAAAAAATCATACCATCCATTACAGCAAATACAAAGACCATTAAGGAGAGCAACCGCATGGGTCCAAAAAGTATCTTACCCGAAGATGAGAGGTCCAGAGGAGTTAGCCATGTTAGTCTGTAGTAGCAAAATCAAAAAGAGTCCAGTAGTACCTTTAAGACTAACCAACTTTATTGTAGCATAAGCTTTCGAGAATCACAGTTCTCTTAGTCAGATGCGTGCGCATCTGACGAAGAGAACTGTGATTCTCGAAAGCTTATGCTACAATAAAGTTGGTTAGTCTTAAAGAGGATCATAGGCAAGGAGCCCCTCCAAAGAGGAAGCTGGCTATCAGTTTAGCTTGTCATATTTATGGGGTTTCAGAACATTTTCTTAACAAAAGCTGCCTCAGAGACTCATTTTTTGGCTAACTATTATCATATGATTATACCAAACAAGATTATCCATATTTGAAACACCATCTCAAAACAATAGCTAGTTCATTCTTGCTACATTTTGTGTTAACAGAATTAATGATCACAAGTTTCTCATACGTATTTTTTGGCCCTCCACCAGTACGTCTAGAATACTGCCAACTTCTATGAAGTCAGACATTCCTGCCATTCTCAGATACTCCCTGCATCTGGGACTTGGGACATTGTACGCATTAGTATGAGTTAGACAGCTCTTCTATCTATACATGGCAATATAACTGTATAACTCTATAACTGTATAACTCTATTGTTTTACACCCACCTGTAAGGTTGTTTTATTCTAGGCTGCTAGACTCCCTTTGTGGCCTGTCTAGTTATGGGGCCGAGAGAGCTGCATTTCGGAGTGCACAAGATTCTGTCAGACTATGGACGACAGGATATGGCAGGTAGATCCCTGCATCATTTCAGCAAGACACTGGTCCTTGGTTAAATGACTTTTATTCGGAAAAATCAGCCTTTTCCCATATACACAGGTCCATAGGATTACATGAAGTAAAATGCATATGGGCATGGCAACTTCTCTTTGAAAGGAATTAAGTTTTAAGGTAGTTACAAGGCTATATACTTAAACAACCCCCTCCCTCCTAAACTGCAAGTTCAGAGGCAGTCTGGGAAATGTTTTCGGAGTTCACACACTAGGCAGACAAGATACTGAGAAATGCAACATTTCAGACATCCAAGGTCAGTTCAGAAAATATCAACAGGAGAGATTGTCCACAGCTTTGTCAGCGGTCGGGCTATGCTGTGAGAAGGAGAAAATGAAAGTGATCTTCAAAAGCTAAGGAACGTACGCATCAGTTACAACATGAGATCAGGTACAACACTTAGGCAACTCAGGACAATAAACATCAGACTTAACAGTGGCATGGATGAATGGGTACAGTCAAACATGACAGATTCTTGAACAACTTTCTTGGTCATATCTGGCAATTGTTCCTCTATAGTTCTAGCCATATCCATGACAAAATGCTTCGGGAAATTTCTAAGCCACAACGTCATTTGATTGATTAATATATTCAGTGATTTCCTGATATTCACTGGTTCCCTGCTTGCTAAACCCGAGTTAAAGAGGGAAAGCTATATGTTTATTAATTTCCATTTACAGAACAGTTCCCATTGACAGTGGTAATTCTTGGGAATGTGGTGAAAGTGATGCTCACCTAAACCACGTTTTGTGACCCACTAAGATGCTTAAAGGCTTTCGGCCTGCCCAGGTGGCCAGGTGCATTAGCTTCACTATGAATGTCACCTGCTCTTTGGACGGCAGTCAGTTATATTGAATGTACAGTAAATAAATCAATGAAGTTTTTCTGCAATCACAGCAGGTGCATTTTTGGGCACTGCGCATCAAGTTCCTGGACAGCCAAAAGTCCTCCTGAAATTAATTACAGAAACATGGCAACTACTTTCCAAGATTCAGGTTGTCTATCAAAGGAACCGAGTTTTAGACACTAATCCAGAATCCTTTCTCAGGCTATTTCAATTAATTCATTGCTACTCGTCATCGTTGAGTACTAGAGTTTCAGCCACCTCTTCGCTGCTCTCCTCTCTTTCCAGTTCCTACATAGGAGGGGTGGATTTTGAGGTTACAGTTTAGGATAATTTAACTGTGCAACTATCTTTACAATCCAGAACATTTAATAAGTAATTAATGGAATGGGGGGACTTTGTAGAAGAGGAGTGCAGAAATAGGAATGTCCTTGACATGAATGGGAGAAAGATTGCGAATACCCAAGCAAAGAACTAAACAGTAAGAGAAATGGGAGCATGAGTACTCCCACACTACTGGAAGCTCAAGCAAAGCACCTTTGATATTTTTAGGCACTGAGCTCTCTTGGGCCACAGACATTTTCCTGCAACAACTGAGAGTTTAGGACCGTTTTCACATGTCTTTAAAATAGCGCCAAGATTCACCAAATACTGGTGGCTTTGTTACACAATTTCTGATGTCCCCTGTCATGATGCTGTTTTCATGGTACCCTCATAACTACCTGCATCCAGGTGATGTCAGAAATTGCGCTACGAAACCACTCGAGTTCAGTGAGTCTTGTGCTATTTTAAAGACGTTTGAAAACCGCCCAGAAGCTTACTTCTTGAAACAGACAATGGCTGATTCCGCACACCTTGGATAATGCACTTTCAATGCACTTTATCAATTGTTTAAGGTGGATTTTTTGTTCCACACACAAAACAATCCATTCCAAATGATCTATAAAGAGGATTGGAAGTGCATTATCCAACGTGTGTGGAATCACTCAATACTTTGTCCGGAAATCTCTCGGTAAAGTAACGTTCCCCTAAGCAATCTACAGTACTATCATGACCAGATTTCTGGAATGCAGGAGTTCCTTGGGTTCTCTCTCCGGTTGAAGAGTCACAATTAATACCGATCTGTTGTGAAGTCAATGATGAAAAGGCAAAATGTTACAGAAGCTCTCTTGTTTTCTTCTGGCTCTGCATCAAAAATGCTCACAAACAACGAATGTCTGTTTCCAGAGTCCATTTTCCCACAGAACAGTCACATTCATTACTATAACCATACAACAGGATCATGGCTTGGAACAGTGAATCTCTGCTCACAGAAGGCATTTCAGTCAGTTGAGTAGGACTCCTCACTGTCCCCTTCCCACTGCAGCCCAAAATAATCCCCAAAATGCTGCTCTTGGGGAAGCGCCCCCCCCCGCCCATGAACAGCATGGTGGGGGTTGGAAGTCTGCAGCAAAAAAGGACGATTTGCAAAAATTGCCTCTTCGGTCAGCAGAAATTTACTGTGAGCATGTATTTATCAAGTTATTTCTTAGATACCTCTCTAGAGAGATGTTTGAGGAAACATACCGCCGGGGCTTTTTTCTGGGAAAAGAGGTGGTGGAACTCAGTGGGTTGCCCTCAGAGAAAATGGTCACATGGCTGGTGGCCCCGCCCCCCTGATCTCCAGACAGAGGGGAATTTAGATTGCCCTCAGCGCCGCTCCAGTGCGGAGGACAATCTCAACTCCCCTCTGTCTGGAGATCAGGGGGCGGGGCCACCAGCCATGTGACCATTTTCAAGAGGTTCCAGAACTCCGTTCCCCCGCGTTCCCCCTGAAAAAAAAGCCCTGCATACCGCAGATTTAAAACATAGATCAATACAAAACCAAACAACAGTACTAGATTCACAAAAAAACAACTTAAAATAAGCATAAGGAAGGGGGAAATAACATAAAAGCAAAGAGACCGTGCCAAGAAAAAAAAAAAGGAATAAAATGCATTAGATAGGGTCAGTCAACACAGCAACTCGGAGAGGTCAGAATCAGAAGTCAGAAACTTTAGGCAGGCAAAGAGTGTTTCTGGGACTCGGAAGGGAGCAAAAGCCTAAGGGGTGAAAGGATATGTTTCCACATGTAGCATAAGACGAATTCGGTTTCTCTGTCTGAAGGTGATACACCTATTGACAACTGTGAAATTCAGCTCCAAGATGTGTACAACAGCCCTAAGGAGGGAACTAGCAAGTATGTCCGTCTCCAACTCCCACAAAAAGTGTACTTTATTAATCTGATAGGGGGGTCAACTAGACCCCCCCCCCAATTCAAAAATAAAGAGATAAAGATAAATAAGGAGGATTCCGTTAAGCATGCCACCAGCTGCCAGGGGGTGAGGACCAATTTGGTTATTCTTTAGGCAAAAAAGGAAACAGAAATTGAAATGATAATCAGTTCTGTTGTCCTTCCAACATAATCAAGGTTAAAATGACCCTCAATACCACCAGAGTATACACTGCAATCTACAAAACGTTATGCAAGAGAAGATGAGCCATCATTAACGTTGAAAAACACATGCAAAATGGAGTTGAAAATTAAAAAAAACAAATCTTCATCAACTACCCTTTCCCTCTTTCTCTCACCAATTTTATCTCTTTTATGAGTACACACCCAGGTGTGCTGTGGGAGTGCGTTTAGAGGAAATCATCTTTCTCCTTGGCTCAGGTATATTGCTTCAAAAGCTACAACAACAAAGCGCCGGCGGTCAGGGTAACACCAGTGTGCTAAGATTTATTTGAATCCTGGGTTCACCAGAGGGAACAGAGAGAAACTTAGTTGGCACAGCACACACCCAGGCCATTTCTCATATTCTAAAAATAAAGCACATTGCTGGTAGATGCAACTCACACCCTCTTACCGGAGAGAGCACAGGTATTCCATGCTTCAAGGGAGACCCCCAAAAAAAGCAGTCGTTCGCTACAACATGATCTAGGGGAAGCAATGGCAGAAAGCGTTTGCAGAGAAAGTCTTTGGGGACTGCAGTAATTAAACAAAATCCAAATTGCCACCTTCCATAAAGCAGAGTTCCCCGCCACAACTTTGGGGCTGTGTTAAATTAAGCAGGCACCACTGTACATAACAGAACTAATTCCCAGGAGACCGATGACTGTGCTTGAAATAATGGAGCTCGGAGTGAAACATTAGTCACGTTCTCAAAGTCTGTATTTTCACTGAAAAGCGCAGGAAATATTCAGCAAAGTGGTCCAACAGAGATTACAATGTTATAGAGAAGCTTCCCATTCCCACCGTGGCCTTTGCCCTTCATATAAATTCACTTGTACTAATCCTACCCGAAATACCAGGTGTGTGTCCCAGGTTGGTCTGGAATACAAAAGGCAGACTGAATATTGCAGGGATAAGTAAAGTGACCATCAAACCCAAGTGTTAAAAAAGAAAGGCAGGCAGGATAACATCCAGTCTAAGTTCCAAACAACTGCAGATTAACTTCAAGACTACAACAAATACCCAATCGCTGCAAATCTATTTGGAACTTTCTTTAAAAAAGAAAAGAGGTCAGCCAGATCTTCAAAGCACTTTTAGATACTTGTCCACATTGGATTGGCCTTCTGGGTTCAAAATCTTTAGCAATTTGTTTCATGATGTCAGTTTCTTCAAAATCGTGTGCGCTAGTAACGCCTGAGCACTTGAATTCTATAAACACACACACACACACACACACACAAAAGTGAAAGCAAATTTGGAATATAAGAAAGGCTGCATGCTGGTCAGTCATTTCAAGTCATCTTGGTCTGACTTGGGACAGCCTACCTACTACAGAAGGCCACCCACCACGTACTACTAGCGCATAAAAGTTCAGTTGCTGGTATGGTTAAATTAGACTACGTCAGCTTCCAACATTCTAACTAATACTAAGCTTTAAAAAAAAAGGAATTTTGGAAAGAGATTTTTTAAAAACCTCTAGACTCTGTTAGATTAGGCAGCTGCTGAATAAATGTAATACCAGAACAATTTTTTTGAATTCATTTAGTTTAAAGAAATCAGACAACTGAAATTTCCAAAGGGCACTTGGGACCAAGATGGTACTTCCTCAGGACTGGAGGTCAAGGACACTCAATCATTTCAGACCATTTTATGTCCTTTCAAATAGCTCAAAGAGATAGCTTGGTAAAGGACAGAGATTACACTATTGGGTACTATGTGATGTAGATAAACTCCTACGAGGTAGTTCCACATTTTTAAAGATATCATGTTAATCACTTATACTTTAATCCAGAAAAGTTTCATCTATGTGTTTCGGTTATAAACCTAGGCTATTTTTCAAATTTATGGCTACCATACCCCACAGTACGCTTTTTTTCACTGAATGTCCCAACTGCTGATCATGTTATATTTTTGCTGTGAATGTCCTAGTCATTGAATGTCCTAGGTATTGATTATTTTGTATTTACTTGCAGCATGTAATTCGACTTGGATCTCAGCGAGAAAGGCAACAACAGCTACAGGCAAACGAACACAGACAAGCGGCTGCAAATTCCTTTAACCTCTTTTCTTTGCATAAGCTAAACAGAGCGGTTTTTTGCATTCTGCCACAGCAATGGTTTTCTTGCCGTCATGATTTCTGAAAAAAGGAAATGGATCTTCTTCACTTCAAGGCTTGCATGTTGAGGCTTCTGGGTGGCAAAGGGTCAAAAACAGTCTGGACAGTGTAGGTAGGTATCTTTGCCTCCCCCAAGACCCCACCCCCACCCCGGCTTCATATTGCCGTTAGCCTTTGCCATATCCTGGGGGCCTTTGGGCTCCTTTTGCCGGTAAGTGGCAGGAAGTAGACCAACTTGAAATTTTTAACTGCAGCCACAAGTCGTAGAAAAGAGTTCACTTTGCAAATCTCAGGACTGTAATCTAAAATCCCAGGGACTCAGAACAGAGATCACACTACATCTTCTTTCTGGTTCATCTCTGAATAAGGGGTACCAAACAGCCAGTGTGACTTGAGGGACAATATCAGGAACTCTTGACACTGCAGTCTCTGCTTAGCAATGCAGTATGCTGAGTGGTTATCCAACAAGTCGTTCTGTCCACAACCATGCCAGGACATAAGCCGAGAAAAGAGAAAACGGTAGGAATGGTGGAAGACAACTATGAATAATATATACCGCCCTCCTACATTCAGCAGAGAAGCATTTAGTTATTTCCTGCACCACCGAGCTAAGCATATGTACCACTCCAATTCTCTTTCCCATACAGTTTTGTTTGCTTTGTGCTGGACTCTGTCCGGATATGGATTTTGCTAGTAATGCTGGGCAACTTTTGCACCCAATTTGAGCTCTCTTGCTAATGCCAAAGCGCCTCAACTATCTTGGGATACACTTCCAGCTCCTAGCTGCTGGCAGCACGGACGGCTCTTTCCTGTGCTAGTATCACATGTGTACATTTGGGAAGAAAAGGACATTGGCATGAGGTTTAAGAATCCTCCCTCCTATGCCTCAGTGACATTTTCATCACGATAGCCGGCTGTGAACAGCATATCCCAGGAAGAAGATCCTAAAAATAGCTTCTTACAGAGAGAAGCCATGGGGGATGGGGCAGGGTGACTTATACATGGCCCAGACCGGTCAGCGAACACTGTTTCTGCATTGCCAGAGCATGACTAAATGGAGAGGGGGCAATTTTAAGCAAGCCTCCCCTTAACCCAACAAAAGGGCATGAAGAGGTGCCCATCGTAAAGTACTCCAGCAGCAACTAGACCCTTCAGGCCCAAATTCTATACTCAGAAACAGACAATAGGCCAATAGGATCCAACAGATACAGCACTGTACTTCTTTCGCGTCAGTTGTATTCCAGCTCTAAGAGCAACATGCATATTTCATAGCTCTATTTTATTTTAACACAAGTCCTGCAAGGCAGGCTAGCTATTCTGCTTCCTCCCAAGGAAACTGACACACATACACACAAGTCTTTATTTATAAATAAAGTGGCAAATGAACCCTAGTTCTCCTGTTCCTGTGCTAATAAAGGCGAGGGGACCTTGGTTTTCTATCCCTCTTGTTCAGCAGACGACTGGCCATGGACAGAGTCAGAAGGAACAGTAAGTGATGTTCCCCCGACCCAAGATCCTCCAGAAGAAGCCTAGTTAACTTGCATCTTGTCAAACCCCTGCACACTTTACATCCTGGTGTGTGGAATCCATATCGCCACCTTCCATAGCTACTCCAAGATTCCACTCATGTGCCCAAGGGACAAAATGAAATTCGGCTATCTTGGAGGGAGAAAAAGTGAGCCCTGCCTAACCTCCCCTTTAGCGCCCCCCTCCCACCTGCAAAGATTCTGGAAGATTGAGAGGAGAAAAAAAGGTTTCCTGTGAACCCACGCAACCTAGCATTAAACAGAGCAGGAGTTTCTGGAAGAAGCTCAAACGGCACCGGCTTGTGAATTCAGAAGCAAACCAGAGGGTGAACGGAAATACAATTCATCACTACAACAGCCTACCTAACCAGGAGTTTCCTCAAAGGCTGCCAACATCTTAGTTGTGGTGCAAGAGGACAAGGAGAATTCGCAACACAAGAGACAGAAAGCAGGCTTCAGAGGAATCAGTACTCTTTGGCATTCATGAGAGATCAAGAGTTAGGGACACGTAGCAAGATAGTAAACGTCTGCCAAGAATATGAGATGAAATGCAAGGAGGCCAGCCTCCCCAAAGCTCCAAAAGGATCCTCTCCAAATGGGGGAAGAGGCATCTTCTTTCATTTAGGAAGAGTTAAGCAGACAGGAATCTTCAGAGCAGAAAGCAAGGGCAGAGAATAGAGCTCCGTGAACTTACCAGAAGTTATTAAAAGGGCAAACAGAGAAGTCATTTGTCCCCAAAAAGCTACAAGTTTTAGAGCCATGCAAGAGAAAGTAATTACGGGACTTACTACAAAAAACATCGCAGGGTGGCTTTGCATGTTACCTGGCTGGCAGGATGGGGGACAGAAGGAAACGTACTTCCTCAGCTTATGTAACTTACACAAACTCGCCTCCCTGAGATTTGCAAGCTCTAGATGCAGAAACAGCGTCCACAGCTCTTTTTGGGAGGGGTAACAGAAGGCATGGCCCTCGCGTGCTTCCTTTTCCCTTGCAGTCAGGCAGGGTGCAAAGCCACCCTGTGAATTGCTCACCAACCTTGAAAGCAAGTGGGAAAGTGGTATTTTTCCAGTCTTACTGGTGCAACCACCAGTTCTCATGCCTGTGACTCAATAGGGGTCATCTGCCAGTAGCCAACCCAGCAACCACCGATGATGGAAATGTCGCTTTTGACGGCCAATGATATTTTTACTGCTGCCCAACGACCAAAAGGTCTCAAAGCCCTTGAGGGGGAAGAATTGAATGAAATAGACCCCTGACTGCAGCAATGATGTAGGAGGCCAGCAATCTATGAATGATGCCGAGGAGGCCAGTCGTCTAGGAAGTCCCTTCCAAAGACCGGCATCCGAAAAGAGGTGCTGTAGATATACTGACCCTACAGGAAAAATGGCAGTAGTAAAGGAGGAAGACTCAAAATGAGATGGCTCGACTCAATAAAAGAAGCCACGTCCTCCAGTTTGCAGGATCTGAGCACGTCTGTTAATGATAGGACATTTTGGAGGTCATTCATTCATAGGATCGCCATAGGTTGGAGGCAACTTGACGGCACATAACACACACCCATCAGCAAAAGAACAAAAGTGGGGCGAGGTGGAGGGTGGGAAGAGCAGAAAGGAGGAGGATGGGGCTGAGTATGACGTGATTTTCCAGAGTCACAGCTGTTGCCCACTGTGCTATTCAGACACCTTCCAGCCAATGCAGATGCAGGCACAAAAAGGAGGGCGCCAGTTAATGAGTTACTGTGCCAACGGCCCCCTCCCCGATGCTCCCCTTTAAGGGAAAGCGGGTGCGTACTCCAGTGCCTCTGGCTGCTGTAACGAGGATCCAGCCAGAACTGCAGGCAGGCACACAGCACACTCCTCCTTGATTTACAGAACTTCCCAGCTAACAGCTGCATTGCAGATGAACTCTCTTAAAGTGGACACACACGCACTTAAAACTAGTCAGCAGGGCACCAAACGACAACCAAGCCAACAGGCAGCCTACTCTGGAACAAGCACAGCAAGCCCCCAGACCTCTCTGCATCCCCACCACACGTGTATTTGGTGCTGACACAGACCAACACATGCAGCCTGCCATCGCGGTCCCATGAGCGCTTCAGGCAGAGCATTGGGGCACAAGAAGAAAGACATGCGGAGAGATTTTAACCACTGGCCCGTGCCGTGTAGCGGTTAGTGTCAGACTAGGATTGAGAGACAGAGATTCGAAACCCGGCTCTGCCATGGAAGCTCGCTGGGTGACCTTGGGCTCATAGCCTAATCTACTTTGCATCGTGGTTGTGGGGATCAAACAGAGGAGAGGAGAATGATGTAAGCTACGCTGTGTCCTCATTGGGGAGAAAGGTGGGGTATAAATGAAGTAAACAAACAAAGAAACATGATTTTAAAATAAAATTTGCTACGGGCTGTGTGTTTTCGTTTTCAAAATGTATTTACATGTTCTCTGGTTTAAAGCAAGGGTTTTCCAGCCCGAGTTCCCAGAAGCTTCTCAGGGGCTTCTCAGTTGTAAGGTCGCTGAGTTTGCAATTACAAAATTTTCTTGCAGTACAATAATGCATTGATGGGCTGGATGTATAACAGGCAATGCAGCCCAATTGGACCTGGCCAGGGTTCTTCATAAAGGGATAATGCTTCTTAGAAAACTAGGCGGACATTCAGGGATTCCTCACAATAAAGCAAGAGGGAAAATGTTCCCCCACTACTAGAAAGTGGGGAAGCCTCTAAGCTTGAGTAAAAGGGGGAGGATCATAAACTCATGATCAGAAAAAGAGGATACCTTAGGAATTTCTTTTCTTGAGGTGGGGAGGGGGTGTCGCTCTACAATTTATACACAGTTTCTGCCATCAGAACGGCTCCAGAGTCTTGTCCTTAGCAAGCCGCAGCCAAGTGGAATTTGCTATGAGTGAACAGTAATTCCCTAGTGATGTGTTCAGAACTGAACTTATAGTTCAGTAAAGCCCATTCTGGAATCCAATCTCTTTCCTCTCTCTAAAGCAGCTTAACCCATAGACAGCACTGGCGTCTACAGTCAAACCATACAATTTTCAGGCCTGAGAAGGCCACACTGAAATGACTACTTGTGCTCACTGCCTGTGCATATGCAGATTTTGCCATGCAGCTGGATGGAGGCGTCACTTGCCAGCCGCTCAACTCCATTCCGATTATTTGTGATGGTGCACATAACCTTGCATTTGGCCAGGTGTAGGAAGGGCAGATAATGCGGCAACTTCAGACAGCTACCACAAGACCACTGGTCATTGTCCATACATGGGGGAGAGCAGGGCTTTTTTTCTGGGAAAAGAGGTGGTGGAACTCAGTGGTGGAACTCAGGACCGCACAATGACATCATTTGGGGTCATCTGGAACAAGGGAGGAAATTTTATAAAGTTTAAATTGCCCTCGGTGAAAATGGTCACATGGCTGGTGGCCCCGCCCCCTGATCTCCAGACAGAGGGGAGTTTAGATTGCCCTCCGCGCCGCTCCAGCGGTGCGGAGGGCCATCTAAACTCCCCTCTGTCTGGAGATCAGGGGGCGGGGCCACCAGCCATGTGACCATTTTCAAGAGGTGCCGGAACTCCATCCCACCACGTTCCAGCTGAAAAAAAGCCCTGGGGGAGAGAGCCAGCCAGACTGGTTTGCCAGAAAAGTTCGTTCTGAAATTCCCGATGGAAAAAAACCCTCCTCAGCCAAGAAAAGAAGTTACATTTAAGCTCGCAAAAGAAAAGTGACCTCATATTCAAGCTCACAAAAGAAAAGTGAGCTCCAAAATGTCTGCCACCACCACAATTTTAAAGACTTTCAAGTTATACATTGCTATTGTAAATCATCAGGTAGAAAAAAATGCTTAAAAATAGTGTATACAGTTTGTTGAAGACAGCTCGCATAAATATAAACTATGAATCAATTGTTTGCATTAGAAATAACCTCCTCCTATATTTGCAAAACCAACACACACACTCTTCAAAACTCCTTTAGAAGGATTTTAAAAATTTTAAAACAACAGTCTTTGTGGTTTGGGTCTGACCTGCACCCTGAAATCACTAGATACTCTTTCCAACCCTTTCCTTGCATTGTTGGAGTAATCGGGGCCTACCTTACAGGTCTCTTGTATGGATAACAAGACAGCATATGTCAAACTCTTCAAGAATTCAAAAGGTGATGTGCGACCACATACAGACAGACAAAATTCCAGCGCTGATTTGAGTTCTTTGTGGAAACACGCTGTATTTTTGAAGGCCAGAACTTACAGTTTTCAAAACTACTCCCCTCCTTTTCTCTCATTAATGCTGTAAATGATGCTGGTAAGCATGGCTTTTGTGTCAGTCATCAAGCCATCCCACCGCTCCCCCCCCGCCCCCAAGTTTGTCAATAAGATTTTGGAACAGGTTTCAGGCTGTGAGAGAAAACAAAAAGGCAAACTTTTGATCAGATTGCTACCCAAAGGCTCTGAAAGTAAAAAATAAAAGGGCAAAGGAGAAGCTACCTGAAGCAATGGGGCCAGGTGGGGGGCGGTTGTCAACCAACTATTGAATTGGAATCCAGCATGTTTAACTATGGGGGGGAGGAAAGCAGCAGAAAGCCCTGTGCTGCTCCCCTTTCCAAATGCTCAGGAGGGTTGGGATGGACTCTCAACCAGGGCCAGGGCTTTTTTGGTCCTGGCCCCAACCTGGTGGAACTCTCTGTCTGAAGACACTCGGGCTCGCCAAGATCTGGTATCATTTCGGCGGACCTGCAAGACGGAGATGTTCTGCCGGGCATATGGTTGCGGCCAATATTAGGACCATCATTGAGCCTCCCGTTCCAATGACATCCCATCCAATGACATCCCGTCCGTCCGGGTATCTCCCTCTTTGTATTTGAGGGCAGGAGTGTGCAATAGGCCATCTGAGTCATGATTTTATGATATGATTTTAATTGTATTTATATAATTATGTATTTTGTGAATGTTGTACCCCGTTCTGAGCCCGCTTGCGGGGAGGGCGGGCTAAATACCAAATAAAGTAAAGTAAAGCACTGTTCCTCAATAGTCCATCAGTACAAAAAGCACAAGAATATTTACACCAGTCTACCCAAACTGACACAGTTGTTCACTACTATTACTTTCATTTATAACCACAGCACAGAAAACAAAGCAGCCTCTAAACCTCACCAACATGGAGAGGACAGCCAGGTTCTTTAGCTGTCTAGCAGTTCACCCTCACCATTCCGGAAGGCTCCAGGAAATGAAACGCCTTCCAAAGCACATTAGCCATTTTCTAGCCTGATAGGTTCAGCATGTCCTGATCGGTCCAGCCCAGAGGACACTCATCAAGTGTTATAACCTTCTGAAATAAGCATGTAGCATCACAGCCCAGCAGCAGTCATCTGAAGAAGAGACACAAAATGCGCCAGGCAAACACTGGAGACTTGAGGGGGGCAGGTTCAGAGGTAAACATGCTGTTCTTTCAGTCTTCTCTCCCCGCCCACAGCAGACAAAACACTGAGCAGCCTTCCCCTCCCCAGGTTACAATTCCCACTTCAGGTCAGGTGCCCAGCATCAAGTTCCAGGCAAGGAGCCTGCAGGCTGAAGCCACATTCTCCCTCTGGTCAAGGGAGTATGTTATGTACTCAAGGACACAATCTGCAGGTGGGAGAAGGAAATTGCTCCACTGCAGGTTTATTCATCAACTGCAAATGCATCTGGAAAACAAATATTCAGGATAGGAGGACTGAAAAATAACCCAGGTCTAGGAAGGATACAAACCATGCAACTACTCCAAGAACACCCAGGAAAACTAACAGTACAATTCTAGAAAGGAGCAAGAGTCCAGTAGCACCGGTAAGACTAGCAAAATTTGTGGTAGGGTATGAGCTTTCGTTAGCTCCACAGTGCTGACTGATACCAAATTACCATTTGACATCTGAAGAAGTGAGCTGTGGCTCACAAAAGCTCATACCCTTCCACAAATTTTGTTAGTCTTATAGGTGCCACTGGATTCTTGCTCTTTTCCACTGCTACAGACAGACTAACACGGCTACCCATTTTAGTACAATCCTAAGCAGAGTTACTGCAGTCTAAGCCCATTGATTTCAATTGTCTTAGACTGAGTAACTCTGCTTAGGATTGCACTGTAAATCTTTAACTTTACCGAGCAATGCCACACACAACACAGTGGCTGCTTCCACACACGTTGGATAATCCACTTTCAATACTCTTTAGTGAACATTTGGAACTGCTTTTCCATGTATGGAACAAAAAATCCACTTCCAAAGGATTGCTAAAGTGTATCGAAAGTGCATTATCCAACGTGTGTGGAAATGCGTTGTATAGTGATTAGAGTTTTGGACTAGTACCTGGGACTTCCACCTGACATGGAAGTTCACTGGGTCACGTTGGGCTCATCTCTCTCTCTCTCTCTCTCTCTCTCACACACACACACACACACACACACACTCACTCACTCACCCACACTCACAGGCTGTGAAGTGCACTTTCTGGAAAATTTTCCAATTCAAATTATATAATGTTGACCAAATTAAAATAATGTTAACCAAAGAAAGCAAACATACAACATGTAAGCACTGGGGTTTGTTCACATCAAGCCTATCTAACATAACTGATTTGCAGCACAACATCCGTGGCAATATAAATTGACTATATTTACATACGTGGGGTAGACATTTTTCCACAGAAAGACATCGCCTTAGAAAATGTTGTGGTCTGGAAATTTTTCCAATCCACATTACACCTCACAAGGTTCTGAGGATAAAACTGAGGAGGGGAGAACAATGTAAGCCATTTTCGGTCCCCTATCTAGAGAAAAGTAGGGTACAAATGAAGTTAAAATTAGCACTGTCTATTTTAACTGCCAAGCAGAGCCCAGCCTGAGGTAAAGCAGGCAGTTCCGCAAAACAGATGGATGCTTAAGCAGGCCTTGATCTGAGCAGGTCAAAGGACGGAGCAGAAGAAATTTCACCAGATCGTCCAGCAGGCAAGTCTCCACAGTTAAATGAATCGTAAATCTGAATGTCCTTTTAATAACTTATTTTGTCTACTGCAGGTGGTGCCAGTAGAAACCTCCTCAGGGGTGAACAATAGATCCACCAAGAAAATATGAATAAATAGTAAAATGGCGGCCACCATTTCCATGTGATTGATTCACGGTGCTGTAAGAGTTTTTACTATTTATTCGCATTTTCTTGGGGGATCCATCGTTTGCCCCCGAGGAGGTTTCTCTACGAAACATGCCTGCCAGCCCTGCATGGGCACTTGGGTAGCATTCTTTGGACGCCCCTTATCTACTGGTACCACCTGCAATAGACAAAATAAGTTATTAAAAGGACATCCAGATTTATGATTCATTTAGCTGTGGAGACTTGCCTGCTAGACGATCTCCTGGCAAAATTTCTTCTGCACCATCCTTGAAAATGCTTGTAAATGGCTTGGAATCTTCTATGCATGTTCTAAGTTACTAATGTGATATTCTTGTATATTGATATTTACAAAATTTATTGCACTTCCACTGATACACTGTCACTTTAATTTATTTTCTAGTTCTTCACTGCACCATTTATTTCATTTCCTCTGCATGTGGTTTTCCACTCCTTGTAATTTGGTTTTGGTGTTTGGAGGAGCCTCTCACTTAGGTCTGTCCTGATCTGATCAGGGGCTGGTCAGTCAGACTTCCTGAGCCCTCCTCTGACTTTTACAAAGACAGAAGTCAGAAAGAGACATGCAGCAGGCACGCACACACATTGGCCGTCGTCACACGGCCATAAATTTAGTGCCAAACCAGCACCATCTCCTGCTGAAAGCTCACCTTATTCCAGCTCTCTTGAGATTTCGCCATTCTCCCCAATTCACGCTTTGTGACTCTTTATGTCGTCTTTATCCACTTCCATGTGAATGCCCTGGATCGACTGTGAACGCTTTGCAACACCAAAACACTCACTCTCCCCGATCATCTACCTCACCTAACACTGATTCTCCTGCCCTACACTCCCACAAGCCCCAGCGCAACCCGCAATTAAGCCTCAAAGTATTTTTTTTAAGTCAGCCTTATAGCGCTATAGCGCTATTCTGCCATGCACAGGAAACCTCTGCTACCTATCACGGTTGGCTTTTGGGTTGGCCCAGCACAACACTGGTATAATAGAAGAGTGATATAGCGCAAATATGAGAAAAGAATAAAAAGGGGGCGGGCGGGATTTTTAAGGCCCCATTTCCGGAGGCACTCTGACTGACCGTCGAATTGCGCTTTTCCCTTTTAATGTGACTGACGGGAAGCGCAAGCAATCGTCAAAAGATGGGAGAATCCATTCTAATAATGATAACAGAAGAAACTATTTCTAGTGCAAAACTGATGAAATAAGGGCCCATGTGACGACGGCCATTGTTTTCTCACAGTGGAAGAAAGGCCTAGGGTTGCCAGCTAGCCAGAAACTGACATAGTGGATTTATTTGCAATGTGCGCTTGTGCTTTGAATGCAAACTTAAGTATGCTGTCCTGCTCCCTATGACTGTATCCCTAATAGCAGGTCAACAGAGGGAGGTGGCATTAAGCGTACCAAGAGTGTACTTTGCTTTCCCATCTGCTAGGCAGTCCAGACTACCAGCGCTATGTAACAGATTGATTTATCTGTACCTCATTAAAGTTTCCAAACCATCCCGTTCTGAGATTTATATCCCAAATTATGAACAGCTCAAAGAATTTAAGATAAGGTCTAAAGACAGCTCTTTCTTTAAAGAACCTGACCCCTTACTTAGTACAAATAAATTGTGTATGTGTCCTTCTTTTTTACCCCTTCCATCAAGTAAGGCACATACAGACTTCTTTTAGAGTTTTATCGTTATTGAAATAAACTCTAATCTTTGAAATAAAGATGCTAAAATATAACCATTCATTAAAATGAAACCAATAACTTATGACTATATGCATGCAAAAAATAAATAAATCTCTTAACATTTCTCTATGAAATGCACTGGATTTTCTGTAAACACATACACAGATACAAATATTCTTCATCTAACTCTTCCTCGTGAGATTTCCTTCATCAGAACCCTTACTTCCTATGACATCTTTTATACTAATTAACATGTGCTATCTATGAAGACATCTCTAAGATCTTTTACATATGACAATAATAGAAAACTATGATTGGTCTTCGATTTAGTTGAGTCTTCAGATTTTCAATCATGCAACATTTTGCTAAATCCTGTGCACTTGGCAATGACAACTTTAAAGTTGTCAAAAAAGTTAAGACGATCAAATTATTAGCAGTCCATTCTAGTAATTAAAGAATAATTAATCTACCTTTGCCCAACTTCCTTTAATTGGCTGTCAAAATAAAAGGAACTGCTGTGTATTATAATAACATTCAATTTATTCGATTTATATACCGCCCTTCAGGACAACTTAATGCCCACTCAGAGCGGTTTACAAAGTGTGTCGTTATTATCCTCATGACAATCACCCTGCGAGGTGGGTGAGGCTGAGAGAGCTCTGAAAGAGCTGTGACTGACCCAAGGTCACCTAGCTGGCTTCAAGTGGAGGAGTGGGGAATCAAACCCAGTTCTCCAGATGAGAGTCCCACGCTCTTAACCACTACACCAAACTGGCTCTAACAAACAACCTGCTAACAAACTTCACTGATGTTCATACAAAGTTCTCTAGAATATATGTGTATAACTAAAGTGCATTGTGATTTAATCCATATTTCCGTACACTTGGGCACAGATCAGCCTCTCCCCCCCATATCAAATGACTATGCCATCTTACCACTTCTCAAGTGCTACTGGTACTTTTAACTGCATGTAAAGCAGATGTTCTGCCACCAGTGAGCCAACGGTGAAGCTACTGACACCCAAAGGAGACAGCCAAAAGGAGAGGTGCAAGACAGCAGATTCCAAAAATCTGGGTCATGCAAGGAAACATTCCCTTTATCTGGTAAAAGCACTTTGTTCATGCTCATGGGGAACTTGGCTTTTGGGCCTTTCGGCAGAGGCATAGTTCCCCCTTGGAAGCAATACTCTGTATGAGATCAGCACAAGGTACTGGAAAAGAGGAAGACCTATGTGAGATGGATTGACTCAAAGGAAGCCACAGCCTTCAGTCTGCAAGGCCTGAGCAAGGCTGTCAATGCTAGGGCATTTTGGACATTATTAATTCACAGGGTCCCCACAAGCGAGAAGCAGGGGGATGCACATAACATACACATGTGATCAGAAGAGAACAGGAAGAAGAGGACTGTACAACTTTCAAGAAGCAATG
Organism: Eublepharis macularius; assembly: GCF_028583425.1. Taxonomy (NCBI): domain Eukaryota; kingdom Metazoa; phylum Chordata; class Lepidosauria; order Squamata; family Eublepharidae; genus Eublepharis; species Eublepharis macularius. Next base: position 125,182,397 of record NC_072795.1, on the reverse strand, counting down.
AGTTCTACTGTTTATCCACCCATCAGCTCTCCACACACGTTTACATGCTGGCATCTTTAGTGCCGTATTCTTGCCCCCAAACTTCACCACCCTTGGCTTTAAAAAAAAAATTCCGCTCCATCTGTACCTTCACATCTACAAATGGGTTTTGGTTGTGCCAAAGGTGACAATAAACAAGGGGAAAGGATGACCCACTAGACGAACTACTGCTTCTCTAGATGAACACCACCAACAAGCACCTTTTCATGCAGGCTGGCCAGCCACACGAATGTGGATGTGTTCATAAATGTAAAAGCCCTTCTGGACCACATATATAGGCCCCAAGCCATAAGCCACAGCAAACCACTGGATGCAAAGAACTGTCACATCTTGAAGTGGTTTGGGGACTCACAAGAAGCCATACACAGACCAGCAGCCACAAGGTCCTGCCTCTGAAATAGCTTAAGCGGAGAGGTAGTATCCCATGGGCCCCAATCCCCATCGCAAAGCAACCTGGGCCAAGCAGCCAGATGGAGCCACATTTTATTTGGTTTGGCAAAGGCAGCCAGCTTTTGCCCTGGTCGCTGCGGCCAATGGAATATTCCTGCAGATATTTTAATTGTACAACTGGCAGGGAGTCAGGGAACTAAAACCTTGGGGAGGAGGGAATTATCGAGGGTGTGGGCAGAGCTGAGGGGGCAGAAAAGCCCCGGACACATCACTTCCTCAAGAACATCTGTGATAATGACATGCCATTTGGTGGAAACAGAAAATCACTTCAGGAATCTCTTTTATGATCCAGAGGGATAAGTCTCTTCTGGCAGCTGACAGTTCAGTAGTGCTGGAGATTAAACACATTTCCACAGGCCCATCCACTCCGCTCCCCTCCCTCCTCTGCCGAAGATCTGTATAGCACAGGCTCAACAAACAGGTTGATCCCTGCATGGCATCATCATAGGAGGACACAGGCTTATGCTCTACAATAATGCCTCCTAAAGCACACGTACAACAAAACCCACCATTACAACAGGCTGCTATGAAGAAACCAAACGGCATCTCTTTGATAGAAATCCTGCCCTTCTGGAGAAGAGTGGGTGCTGAATGTTGCCTTATAGGGACAAAAGGCTGAGCTATAAAACAGAGAGCTCACACTTCAACTCCTACCTCTGCCATACTCACGACGGAGCGTCACCAAATGACCCATTATCTCCACCTCTGCCATACGCTTCGATCTTCAAAATGGATGCTGGTCTACCTCACAAGGTTGCTTGCTGTAAGGATTTTGGAACAACCTGAATCACTTACATATATTTGATCCCACGGTCAACAATTAGCTTCTAAACTCACCACCCCTCCCGTCCCTGTGAGACAACCGAGATCAAGGGGCTACTGAGGCACAGCACGTGAAGTTCGTGTAGCCCATAAAACAGGCTTCTGCCCATTTCTGCCCCTGCCACACAACCACTGCTGCTGCTTCCTCAAGGTCAAACAATGGCGCAATCTGGACAAATTCCTGGCCCGCTCAGATAGATCTTTTAAACCTCCCTTTGGCAGAGAGATTGTTGTGCAGAATTCAGCCAGGTTTACAGAGTTATAGTGGAGAGAGCACTCCACGTTCGGCGTCATGCCGCCTTTGAATAGGAGGAGCAGCGGACAGATTGGGGGGGGGGGGAATGCTCGTTAAAGCTTCGGGAAGGCACTTAGGGGAACAGAACGTCGGACTGCCTTTGATCTGATCCAGGAAGGATCTTTGCAGGGCCACCTGTCCTCCACGTGGAAACCATGATTTATATCCTTCACAGATCAATCACTTCATCTAATTAGTACATCCAAATACCCCAATTCTAAATATCCTGTCAATGGTACAAGGAGGTTACAGCTGAAACAGACAAGCCAGCTAGTCATGTAGGTTATTCACCCATGTCACGGGATGTATCAAACCTTCTATTCTACAAGGCTGTGTGAGATCACACGCTAAACCTCTCTTGGCAGTCAAGAGGGAAATGCAGAAGCGAGTCCAGCTCCTGAGCCATAAAACGAGCGTCCTGTCCTGCTGTGTGTTTCTCCAATTCCAATTCTCCAATTCAGCAGAGAAGTTTGTGCGAACAACATTTCCGACCTTTCTAGAAAGAGTCATAAATGCCATTCCAGATTGGGATCCAAAGCAGCACTGATAGGAAGACAGTTCATATTGGCCTTCTACTATTAGGAAGAACGTCTTTATAACCTCTATTTGTGCTGTGGCCTCAGCTCCCAACCAAGACCTCCTCCTATTCCACTTTTATTTGTTTTATTTGCTTTATTTATAGCCCACCTTTCTCAGTGAGACATAGTGTAAGTCAATATGAACCATGGCAGAACATCCAATAAACAATGCGATAGGTTACAACAACAGTCAGTACACAGTAGCATAATCTGCAGTTCCTATGCTTCTGAAGTCTCTCTCTGAACCATTTTGATATAATAAAGCCCTCCTACATGCGTTAACTAGCAAAATACCCATCAGTGTGACAAAAGGTACATATGGGGAAAACTACTTTTAGATCTAGGACTGTTGGGGTCCTCTTCTGAACATATGGCAAAGCATTCATAGCAAGATCTCCATCAGTAAGGGCCACCAGGCACAGGGCGTCCCCATTACAGCATCATCTTGATGAGAGGCAGCGCATTACATACCCCCACGGGAATGAATAGCAGCCATTCACTTAAATGGGAGAAAGTAAAGTCTCCAGCCACGATGACTGCAGCTCCGGAACAGAACCTGCTCCTCAATGCGTGATCCTCTCCCCTATCTTCTTTAACGGCCACTCTGAAGTGTGATAATGACGTATAATTTTGTTAGGGATGCTGGCTGGCCATTCCTTCTGGCTGGCTGGCTTCTTTTTTGCTAATGGCCATGAATGATCTGCTGGCGTATCTGCTTGCCCAGGGGTTCAGCAAAAGACCATCCGTGGGTCTTGGCTGCTAGAAAACTTCTCCCTCCCAGGTTTCAGAAATGAACACCTCTTGATTGTGGGAAGAGGAGAGGAGCTGCTTGGAGCCAAACTGGCCAATTCTGAATTCAGAAGCAGGGGCAGGGGGGAGCAGCACTGCCTCAAGCAGCTTGAGGGTAGACAAATCTGCCTCTTGCAGCGGGGGGTGGGTGGGGCTGTTTGCCTCCATTTGTGTTCTGAATGCACATTTGTAGATTAAAGTATTATAAAGTCACACCACATCTCTCTCCAATGCTCTCTCTCAAAGGAAGCTGAACTCAAAAAAATGCGCACCCAAGGACTTTTCACCACTCAGAAGTGGAGAGCGCACAGACTTACTATAAAAAATAGTTTCCAAAGAGTCGAAGATACAGGAATAACATACAGAGGTGCTTAAAGAGGCCACTAAATGCAATGCACACAACTCCAAGGCCCGTTCTCTGCTTGCCATCCTGCAGAGTTTATACTGCATCCATACTGCTACACATTCCATTAGTGGTTATTCTTTTCATAACAAAAGATACCGTTTTATTTCCTTTACTTCATTTATATCTAAGCTTGCCACCACCAACCTGCCAGGGACAAGGGATTCCTTGCCCTCACCTGCTGTCCCCTAGCCCAGCTCATCTGGCTGGTGAGGGGGGAGCACAGGCAGAACATGCATGCGCTCCCCCCTCCACAGAGGAATCTGTCCTGCTCATTTTCCAGTGGGATGAAGGAAGGAGCTGTGGCACATGCACACATGCTCGAAGTGAAAACTGCCTCCAAAGAGACGGTTTTCAATCAGTGTGTGCTGGGATTCCTCTGTGGAGGAGGAGTGCAGGAAAGTATGTGCGTATAGCTCGAGCATGAGAGGCAAGTACCCCACTGTCCCCCACTTCCCAGCCCCGGCACCCCCACTTGGGCCCCTGGCAACCCTGTTTATACCCCAGGCTTTCTCCCCAATGGGGACCCAAAAGCAACTTATATCATTCTCCTGTCTATTTTATCTTCACAACCACCCTGTGATGGATGCCCATCCAAATTAACTAGGAGACTCCGATTGGTGCAAAACGCTGCGGCGTGACTGCTATCAGGAGCAAGCAAGAGCATGAACATCACCCCCATGCTGCAGTCATTCCATTAGCTACCTATCAAGCTACTGTGCTCAGTTCAAGGTATTGGTTATCACAGACAAAGCTCTTCACGGCCTTGGCCCAGGATACCTACAGGACTGCCTCCCTCCCTGCTCCTTCATGGCAGCTTCACTCATCTGAACAGTCTCTCCTGCAGGTGCCACTCTGCACATGGGCAAAATCAACAGCAGCCCGTACACGGGCTTTCTCTGTGGTGGCCCCTACCCTGTGGAATGGCTTACCAGAGGAGGTCAGGAGAGCCCCCAGTCTCCTAGCTTTCTGCAAACGATGCAAAATCAAATTATTTATTTATGTCATTTATAGTCCGCCTTTCTCACTGAGACTCAAGGAGGATTAGACCGTATGAGATTAGTACAATCAGTATCAAGTACATTTTAATACAGTATCAAGGACATTTCATAAACAATACCATAGGGTAAATAGATACAAGTTTAAAAGACATAGTATTAGCAAAATCAAAAAGAGTCCAGTAGCACCTTTAAGACTAACCAACTTCATTGTAGCATAAGCTTTCGAGAATCACAGTTCTCTTCGTCAAGATGCATGGAGGGCAAGAAGAAACTGGTCAGATATTAGCAAGAATCCAATACAGAGTAGAAAAAATACTGAAGCAGAACATAAATTTTAGGACTAACATTAGACAACATGGAGCACTGGTGGTACATAGGAGTACATATTTAAAGCAGCAGCTAATATGTAAGGCAATATAGTGATGAAGTCTATGGTCCCTAACTCATTGGCGAAGCATCTTCCCTACAATACAGCCTTCCCATTTGAGTAAAAAGCCTTTTTGAATAGTTCGAGTTTGCATTGTTTATGAAAATCCAGGAGAGTAGAGGCTCTTCTGACTTCCTCAGGCAGGTCATTCCACATGATAGGGGCCACCACAGAGAAAGCCCATGTACGGGCTGCTGCTGACTTCACCTGCAGCCTGACACCTGCAGAAGACCCTGTTCAGATGAGCGAAGCTGCCATGGAGGAATATAGGGAGGGAGGCGGTCTCGTAGGTATGCTGGACCAAAAAGGCTTTTGTATTGTAGGGAGAGGCTCTCAGAAGCTTCGCTAATGAGTTAAGGACCACAGACTTCACCATTATGTGCATTATGTACTACCTGTTGCCTTACACATGTGCTCCTATAAGCTACTTGTGCTTCTGTGATCTTATGCCAGCCCTAGAATTGCTTATGTTCTGTTTCAGCATTTCTTCAGTTCTGTATTGTATTCTTACTAATGCTATTTCTTTGTAAAATTGTGTTTATTTACCCTATGGCATCGTTTGTGGAACTGTCCTTGAAACTGACTGTACTAATCTCACCCTGTGTGATCCGCCCTGAGTCTCAGTGAGAAAAGCAGACTATAAAAGACATGAAAATAAATAAATAAATGTGACTGGCCCAAAGTCATCCGGCAAGATTCCATGGCAAAGTGGGAATTCAAACATGGGTCTCATAGGTGCTAGTATGACACTCACACCAGGGCGCCACGTAACAGTTGTGCAAATAGAACCCAGAGAGGTACTGTGAGAACCAGGAACTACCAAGCATGTTTCGCAGGAGTTTCTGTCGGAAGGCTCTAGAGATTATGAACATGATCTGAGAAAGGCTCGACAGGATCCACCTTGCGCTGCTGTCTCACAGGGCAGACAGCTTCATGGAGAAAGCAAGCTGAGGAAAAACTACAACCCATCCTCGTATATAATAACTACTGATCATAATGACTGATCAACCGGCGTTGCCTACCAAGACATCTTTGTGAAGCTATCATGATCCTGGGCCTGTAGTGCTCAAGGAAGCCTTAGGCTGAAGGGAGCAGAAGGAAGAGGGGTATGTGCAGGGCTTTTTTTCAGCTGGAACGCGGTGGAACGGAGTTCCGGAACCTCTTGAAAATGGTCACATGGCTGGTGGCCCCACCCCCTGATCTCCAGACAGAGGGGAGTTTAGATTGCCCTCCACGGCGCGGGCCACCAGCCATGTGACCATTTTCTCCGAGGGAACCCACTGAGTTCCACCACCTCTTTTCCCAGAAAAAAGCCCTGTGTGTGTGTGTGTGTGTGTGCGTGCGCTAAAGGGGGCTAAAGGACCCTTGAGGGGGACCACCCATGGTATACATGGTATACACCCCTCTTATGCATGACATAAGTGCTGACCAGCCTCAATAGCATTTTGCCCATTACAAACTAAAACCTGGAACATAACGGAGAATGAAACGGAACCCTGGTAACAGCAGGCTTCTGAGGAGCACAATATGTCCCCCTTCTCCTGAGATTAAATGGGGAGCAGGGCATCGCCAGTGACCTAGTGTTAAACTTCAGGTGCACCCCAAGTACTTCCTATGGAACACATGAAGCTGCCATCTACTGAGTCTATCAAGGTGACGATTGTCTTCTACGACAGGCAGCTGCCCTCCAGCATCTCTGCTAGAGACCTTTCACATCTACTACTACCCGATACTTCTAACTGGAGATTCCAGGGACTGAACCTGGGACCCTTTGGCATGCAAAGCATGTGGCTCTACCACTGAGCCACAGCCTCTCCCCAAAGCTCAATGTGACTCTTCCCAAGTCAGGGGAAGAACAGAGAAGAGGCAATTCTAAACTTTGGTTTGTTACCAAGGCTAGTTACAATCTGCAGGCCCCTGCTGAAGTCGATGGGGTGCAGTGAGAGAAGAATTCTTACTGAGAGCTTGTTTACTAGATACTATGTTGTTCAATTCATTGTGTCATGAGGAAAATACAGAAACGGTTAATTATTAGTTGCACATGTTATTCTCTGCAACAATAGCTTCTTGTATGGGTTCCTTGGAATGAATGTTGCTCTCTTAAGTAGGAGATACCTTCTACTGGAGCCCAGATACATTTTTGCTCCTAGCTATGATGTCTGTCAAGCAATGGCATTCTGCCAGGATCTAAATAGGTCCAGTTTGGAACTGTAACTTTCTATCACGATTTGCTGAGGGTGTCACTCTGCTAATAAACCCATGGGATCCATCAAGACAGCAGACCCACATTTGCTTACAGGTTCCTTGTTTGTCTGTCTCCATGAAGGCTGAACCCTAAAGGGCTTGAGCTGGAAGACTTTACCCCAGAAGAAGACCAGCTAGCCACCCACACCCCATGCAGATTGATATTTTCCTCCTCATTTGCCTCTTCAATGATGCCAGTGGGATAAAAGATTCTTTAGTATACATTGCCAAAGCCTGCTGTTAATGGGGAGGGCAGAGTAGAAGGATACATTTGCCATTGGTCAGCGTGCCTGTGGTTGTCATCAGCTGGGAAACACAAGACTCAATCAAGTTTTACGGAACACTTACAAAAGGCGGGCATGGGGACAGAACTGTACCAGGCCAGCTAGCAAGTGCCATCAAACCAATATTTTTTTATCTGGATTTGGAAAAACCACCCCTCATGGGATTCATTTCAGACCACATTCCAGAATGCCTGAAGCCCCTTCAAAATGAACCTAGATCCAGGCTTTAAAAACTCCTGTGGCCACGTACATGACAATCTATCCATAGTCTGAATGGTGTCCACCCTAGATTTCATATCATCCCCACCTTCTCTGGAGTCACCAAACAAGGTATGCAGTGCTGAAGACCCTGTTCCTCCTATGGCCTCCAACGCAAAACCAAAGTATCATTCCCATCTCCAGTAAATAAACACGAGAAGAAGATGCCAGAGGGAGACCACGCATGCTGTATACACTGGAGCAAGGATTAGGGCCTCCAGATTAGCCCCACAATAATGTCAGCCACACAGCAAGGCTTTGTACGCAGGTCTGACAGGGGAGAAGGGTATTCCATTTTCTGGCCACCAGACGATGTTTACTCTGAATTATTTCCAAATCAAATTGGGAAGCTTAATCCATACAGGAGAAGCCTACCTAAGGACTGCTGTAACAATGATAAGCCCTCAATTAAATGCTCTGGACAGACGGAGTCAACACAAAATTTGGCACAGTTAAGAATGCCAATGCAAGGAGGTGCTCTAATTGCCTTTCCCCAGTCACCATTGCCGGTCCAGGTAATCCTAGACTGAGTATGACCACAGACTGGACAGACAAACAGCGGGCTGAAATCCTGCCTGCCGTAGCGCATTTATAAAATATACAATGTAAACTGAGAGGCAACTTGTAAGGCAGGCTGGCCCTGCCCACGCACTGTACGAGGAGAGTGCCGGTTTCCCGTGGTGAAAAACCACAGCGCAGGTAGTTCCCTGCTCAGCCCCAGGCTCCCCGAGCAAGTCATTCCCTGCACCACCAACACAGAGCTGGCATTAAATATGTTCCTGGGCTTTTGGCAAGGTCAGGAGCTCCGTCACGTAATCTCTTCTGTTCCAGTGATCCCTTCTAAGTCGATTTGTTCCAACAATAAATAAAGATTCTATCACTACAACGTGCATCATCTGCAGCATTGGTTATAAGCGGGCAATCGCAGAAACACAAGGGAGGGAGAATCAAGGCACACGGCAGCTGGCACAAGAGGAAGACTGCAGTTTATGACATCAGCATATTACTCTTCTCCACACACAAACACACACACACCCTCTCTCTCTCTCTCTCTCTCACACACACACACACACACAAAGATTCCCAGCTCAGTAGATATGTAATAAGACGCAAAGCACAAGACCCTAGACATCAACAACCTGAGCGCAACCAAACAGCAATATAACCTTCTCTTTTATTAAAGAGAGAGAGAGAAAGAAATGTCAGGTTCTGTCCAATAGCCCTAAACTATTAGCTTGCATGCTGATGAGACACGCAGGGGAAGGTTCAGCAGGGAGTGGGGATAACAGCAGATCTCTCCCCACCCACACAGATGTTCGGCCACCACACTCCATCTGAGATGTGGTTCTCCCTGGCTTGCAAACTAGTGGATTCTAAGCGGGCGAAGTACATTCTCCCCACCCCCCGCACAGGAAGACAAGCCCCCATTCTGGTGCTCTGGCTACCAATCCTACAGTACTCTGCTTCAGGCTTCTGCTCACTTGCACTTGCACTCTCCTTTTCCATGACAGACTGGCTTGCTAAGCTGCACTGCAGCACAATGTTGTCTGCATCTAATTCAGCGGTGTGAGCTGGGGAGGGAGGGTGCTCTTCCACACTCCGGGTCCACCGCCGCTCAAGCTCCAGAGCACCACATGGAATGAGAGGACAGGTCAGAGGAGGAAGAAATGCAAGCAATGGACCATCCTCGCACAAAAGAAATCTTAGGCAAACTATAAAGCCAGCTTGCAGGAACGGGATGCATCTCGAGAGCAGCTTCACCACACAGGAACACATGAGCAGCAGGGGAAGGAAACAGCGCCAGAAGCAGCCAGCCTGGAAGCATCACACCACAAAACAAACACACACACACACACACAAAAGCCCTGCAGGGGATGCTTCGCCAGTCTTCTCTCAGGTTACAAGTTGCCTATGAGAGCAAAAGGGATCTGACCCCCCGCCCCCAAGCAATGCTCCAGGCTCCAGAGGATCAGGAAAACTTCTTCGCTTCAGGATTTCAACTTCTGCTGAACACTCCTGGTCTCTAGCAAAAACCCCAGGCTCTCAGCCTTCACACATGGCAGGGGGGGCTGCAAAACATGTCCAGAAAAGAAAAGGTCCCTTGCCACTCTTCAATTCAGCCTCGGCCTCTACACAGATTAAATATGCACGGGGGGGGGGGGAGCTAGAAGGATCCCATCTCACTTCATCACCTACTTCCCAATACTCCGGTCACACTTTTTGCCTTCAGGCATTTCCTCCAAGTGAGGTCCAGGGGGAAGAGTTCCCGTCTTCAGCCAAAGCATCCTACCAACTGCTAGTGGGTTCAGTTCGCTCCCTGCAGTCAGCAGCAATAGAGGCGACTGATACTCCTTCCTGGACCCACATCATCACCACCAGCCAGCTCCAAGCCAAGTCCCCGTGCCATCACTAAAGGGCTGGCAGCAGTGGAGGCTCAAGGGGAGATGGGTAGCCGTGCCACTGGGTTGCCACAAACCTCCCCTCCACCTAACGCTAGCCATCACCTTAGCATCTGTTGCCACTGAATTACAGGTAAAGTAAAATTTTATAGTGATTTGGAAGTCTCCGATTGGACAGTATTTAAGGCATTGCAAGTAATACATTTAAAAAGAAGTGGAGAAATCTAGGAAATTTCTTAGGTGGCAGTGGGGGCTCAGCACACCCCCTAGTTATATAGCACTTTCCCCAACTGCTCAAAGGACTTCATGCACTGTCAATGGATACCTTGCAGGGGTGTTATTACCCTGCAGATGTGTGGGGGGGACGGACAGACCGAAAGATACTGGCTTGCCTGAGGCCATCCAGTGAATGCATTGATGGGTCAAGTTTTGAATCAGTGTCTTCCCAGTTCAGCTTGGGACCTTCACTATATAGCAGCAGCTCCATTTGGGGTACGTTTGCAGAACATCTAGTGGACACCTTTACAGAGAAGAGCCAAATTAATCCTATGATAAGTTGTTTTCCAACAATGTTGGAACTCCTTCTGGTTTACAACCCTTGCAGTAGATCTGTAGGCCAAGACAAACGGACAGTTCTATTGAAAACGTAGTCCTCTGGAACAAGGAGGAGGCAAACGTTCCACTTCCCTCCACAAGCAGCGTCTTCCTCTGGCGAGACAGGCTCAGAACGGAGCTCAAGGTTTTCCAGCCCCTGGCTTAAGCACCATACAATTCTCAAAAAAACATCTAGGGCAGTTCCAGCCTCCACCGGCTCCAAAATTAGATGAAGTTTGGCAAACAACCTCTTCCACAGAAAAGCCATGTTAGTCCCTAAACAGCAGGATATGGGATACCTGACGATCGTTCCCACTTAGTAAAACAAATATTGAACTATTCCGGAAAGGGAAGGGACTAAATATCGAAGACTAAATTGTCAGTGCTGCCCTTTTTCAGCATCAACATTAAATTTGCTCAGACAGCTTAAGTTAGAAGAGCCGCAAGACAAACCACAGAGCGATGCCAGGTTTCTGATATTTAGCACTACAGGCTCTCAAATCATAATCAAGAGATCCAAGATTAATCTGCTGACTGTCCAAGATAACAATTCTTCACTTTCCAGACAATACATACACTGCAGAAATCAGCTTTGTTCCTCTACCACAAAGGGAGCTACAGACTATCAGGGAGTAGAGATGGGCACGAACCAGGAAAAAAACAAACCACTAACTTTCACAAACCTGTCCCGGTTCACAAACCGGTTCGTTTGGTTCGTGAAAACATCACACCCAGGTCAGTAAATCATCACTTCCGGGTCAGCAGAAGGTCTGCAGGAAGTCCATTCTCTGTTGCCTAGGAAACTGATTGATCGGCGCCAGGCTGTCTGCAGTGATGAACCAAAAAACGAACCAAATGAACTAGCCTAAAGTTCATGGCAGTTCCTCATAAATGGGTTCTGACGAACTGCTGGTTCGCGACCCATGAACTGGCCCAGTTTGTTACAAACTTTGGTTCATATTTCAGTTGGTGCCCATCTCTATCAGGGAGGTGTCTGACTCCTTAGTTTTGCCACAGCTGCCAGGTGCCAGAGCAAACAGCAGCTACCCCCTGGCACGTAGCTAACCTGAAAGGGCAAGAACTCTCTAGGTCTACAGGAGAGAGAAGTTAGACGTTTGTCTGGGTCAAGAACTGCTGGGCATTTATCACAAGTTAGGGCTGGTCCAGTTTTACAACCAGCCTGGAAAACACATGCAATCTCAGAACGATATAATAGTCTTTTAAAGGCAGAATAAGGAGAGTTGCATGCATAGCCTGACATGGGAGGCAGCACAGCTGTATTCCCCCACCACTGCCCCACCCAGGGAAAGCATCAGAAGAAGAAAGAAGCAGGAGGAAGCGTGCCCCCTCAGATGTGAATGACTGGGAGAGGGGCTCATTAGAAGGAGCTATAACTTTAATATGAAACAGGCTCCGTCCTGGGTAAGTCACCAATGTTCAAACAGTACAGGCCGAAGCCTACTAGAGATGGTGCAGTTAAATTAAGCCAATGTATAGTGCAGACACAAGGGAGAGGAGACAACAAACAAAATCTTGAACAAAGGCAATACGCAACTAGAGAAAGAGAGGAGAAAAAAATCAGTCACACAAAGGCTAGATTTCCAGGAAAGACCGCAAGCCACCGTTAGCCAGTGCGGTTTAGCGGTTAGTCTGTAGGACCCCTGGCTCAATCTGTACTCTGCAATGGTTGCTAGCTGGGTGGCCTTGGGACAGCAGCACCACCTTAGCTAACTGACCTGAAAGTCTGGACCAGTCACACTCTCTCAGCCTAATCCTACCACACAGGGTTGTGTGAATAAAATGGAAGAGAGGAGAATGATGTAAGCTACTCTGGGTCCCCACTGGGGAGACGAAATAATAATAAAGTGCCATTGCATCACAACCGGTCTCATGTTCACCCCTCATGGAGTTTTCAAGGCAAGAGATGAGCAGAGGTGATTCCCCATTGTCTTCCTCTGCACTGCCACTCAGGTCTCTTTTGGTGGTCTCCCATCCAAGTACTAAAACCATGGCCGATCCTGCTCAGTTTCTGTGCTCTGACAAACTTAGGCTAGTCTGGTCTGTCAAGGCTGCTACACTGGGGAGAAAGGCAGAGTATAAATGAAATAAATTTAAAAAGTTGTCTATGGACACTGAGAGGTGTCGTTCTATCCTTCGGCATCACAACAGTGGAAGCTCGAAACAATTTGTATTAGAAATCACAGCGGAAAACTCTTCCCACTCTAGACTGGATATTGCCAACAAGGTCTAAGTTGAGATCAAGCTGCCAACAGGAGGTCCAGTTAGTAAAACTATCTGGAAACCTTGGGGGAGGGGAGAACACATACTTATGATTCCACTCAATTTTAATCATGTTCCTTATAGATACTGTATTATTTATTTGATTTGCATCATTATCTTTTCTCCAAGGAGGTTGGGTGGCATACGCATTCCCTTCGATTTCATCCTCACAACCCTGTGTGGTAGGATCAGGCTAAAAGAGTGTGACAGGTCCAAACTTATTCAGCAAAGTTTCTATGACAAACAATGATTTGAACATGAGGGTTCCCCGTTGTGGTCTGACACTACTTTCAGATCCACTGCACCAAGCCACTTCTCCATCTTCTGTCAGAAGGAGGTTACTGCCAAACCAGACCTGAGAAAACCATGGTGTTCTCCTTCAAGCTTCTGAACAGAAAAAGTAGGATAACACTTCAGAAGTGACTGAAAAACCTGCCCATCATTTTTTGGGTGGGAGGTGGCGGCAACATGTTCTGTCCCAAAGTCACTTTTGATTCAAATGCTGAAGCTATCACTCTAAATCCACTTTAAAATTTGGCTGTAAGGCACCACCTTCTCATATGCACATGCTGAGGCCCTTATATCAAAGGGTAGGGTCAGGAAGCAGACCTTCAGGTTTGGACTGAGAGGAGAACAGAAAGCAAACAGAACTTCCAACCAAATTCTGTGCTCTCTGTTGCCTTGAAGAAATCCCTGCTCCAAGCCCTTTCTGAATCAGAACTGGGAAGAACAGACTACAGTAGGAGTCCCAAATCTTTTTGAGCCTTTAAACACCTTCAGAATTCTGACACAGGGTAGTGGGCGCAACCACAAAAAGGCCACTGTGGGAGATGGCACCTCCACATACACACACTCAGAAGAAGCCTAAGTTCAGGGAACAAGAGGAGGATTAATTTTTTTTTAACTGGGAAAAAAGCGTGAGAAAAAGAATAAAACCAACACGGTAGTGGTAGCTGCCACTGAAAAAACACTTTTTTAATCTGCACAATCCATCAGATCGCCAACGGCCAATCAAAAAGCCCTGCTAGGCAGGAGCTACTTTGGTCCCACCCAAGTAGCTGCTCTTGGCACCATGGCACCATGCCAGACCCCTGGACCACAACAGAGCAAACTCCTGAAATGGGGAAAGCAGATATCGAAGGGCTAATCCAGACGCAACGCTGCAGGGTCCCAGCATTTTCTTCTTTAAATAGCAGGTATGCATGTACCCATTTCAGACTGGGACCCCGGTATAGGTGGGGGGCAAACAGCAGCTCCGTGGGGATATTTCAAGTCAGGAAAACGGCACGGGGGGCTCTAACTGCTCTGAAAGAGGCCCTCGTGTGCCTGCTATGAAAGAAAAATAAGTGGTGGAGCCTCCATCCACAGAACTCCCCGTGTCATGAGACTCAAGCTTCTGAAGGAAAGACTGCACTGCCATAGAAAGCGACGGAGAAGAATTCTCCGATCCGGAGACTGGGGCCCCTTCTCGGTGCCAGCTGACAACACCATCTTCTTGGCAGTGCTTTTACTCCACTGCCTTCAAAGGCACTCTAATATTTAGTCATACACTCAATTCGCATGGCTATCCTGCAGCACTACGGAAACTAAACACCTCTTCAGCAGCCGTCACCCAGAGCTATATCTGCTCCTACATACTCTGCCAGATGCCGGTGGCTTCTAGCACAGGTTCCTTATTTTACAGCCAGATTCCAGCAGGGCCTCCCAGAACTCTTCTGGCCTTGGACTTCTCCCTGTGTTATTCCCTTCAACTCGCGGTACGCTGCCCATTTAATAAAACAACAAAGCTGAGTTCTGTACAGATTTTGAAAGACAATGAATTTAGCTGGCCCACAGTCACCAAAGAATATATATCCTTATGCCATTGGCTTGAATGGACAAAACTGTTCTGTCCTGGCTGTGTTCAACTATTTCAAGCCTGTTAGATTTTCCCTCTACTTTCTTGGCAAGTGCTGGCAGCCTGCGTTTTGCCATAGCTCAACAGCTGACCGGGTGCTTAAGATCTTCTGTGAGCACATTATCTGATGATTTTGGATACCATGACAACTGAGTGACAGCTATTTATTTTCCCCAAGCCCTGCAGTTTTGACACTACTATCTCAGACCATATATTCGCCAAGGGTGGATTTCAGCAACCTGTTTACAGCTCCTGCAATGGTGAAGATCCATGGAAGCAAATCGTATTACAAGGGTTTCAACTGTAGTATTGGAAAGAGGGAACACACACACACACAAACATCCTACAAGCTGGACTATGGTACTACTCATGTGCCAGCATTGTTCTGTTCCTCTCTCCCCCATGCCCTATTCACACAAACAGATAGGTATGGCACGATCCCGCCCCCCCATCACAAGCAAATTATGATTTTGCTTTCCTCCACAGTTTTGTAGGGTAAACTAAGCAATATTAACGTAGCAGGATTAGAGTCCAGGGGCAACTCAGAAAGCGACAAGATTTTCAGAGTGTAAAGCTTTCAAGAATTAGAGCTCCCTTCTTCTGATACAAGGACAGAGACCCCTGAGCTTTTATATCCCAGCCGGAAGATGTTAAAGTAGTAATTGGAACTGATTAGAATGTGTTTTTTAAAGGATTCCCATTTGTAATATTCATCACCTTACTATTTCGGCCTTTACCACTAAGCCTATGCTCTGGCAGCCACTGTATGCCCTGAACTACAGAGGGTATTCACTCAGCCAACAAGCTGCTCAGCTCCTTTATTTATTCATAACATCTATAAGCTCCCTTTCCAGCCCACAGGTCCTCAAAGCAGTGCACAAGGGAGTTCAAATAAACAGATTTCCTTTCAAATGTATAAAGCCATCTAAAAACAGCAAGGATATGGCAGAAACAACTGTCACTCCCTGTTTCAATCCAATCTGAACATCTTACAGAAAAAAGTCATTATGTGGAAGTGGAAAAGCTCGCATGAACTATGACAATCACGCCACCAGGGGAGGGAATTCCACATTCTGGAGGCTCTGGGCGACACCCGCCCCCCATCCCAGCCAGCCTAACTTCAGCTAAGGCTCCGTTCCCACAGGAAGGCCTCACCCAGAGCAGAAGAAGGTTGCTATGGGTGGAGACAGACATTCAGGGCTTCAGTGGGCAAAATGACACCCTGAATTCAGTCTAGAAATGAACTGGGAGCCAAGATAAGTGAAACACTACTGGTGTGACTGTCTGCCTCCTCAGAAAGCTGCTTCACCCCCCCCCCCCACTATGGTTGCCAGCCTCGGTAGAGCCTGGAGAGGGTGGATTTGTGAAGGGGAGGAGCTTTAGTGCCATAGACTCCACCCTCCAAAGCTGCCATTTTCTCCAGGGCAACAACTGCTCTCTGTGACCTGGAGATCAGTTGTAATTCCAGGAGATCTCCAGTCACCACATGGAGGCTGGCAACCCTACCGGGCCCCAACCCAGTCACAAAATATTTACAGTGGCAGGTACTCTGTCGATTTCCACACCACCACCCTCTGTGCAATTGGAACTACCCCACAAGAACCAAAGTGCCCCCAGTCCTTTACAAGGCCAGAAAAGTACTGTTCTCTCACACAAGCTCTTTCCAGAATTTCTTTTTTAATGCATAGTGCATTAATTCCCCAAACTCAAACGTACAGCAAATCTGCACCTCTGGACAATAGCTTCCAAAATGCATAAGGGACACACATCACTCTGCAAAGGAAGTCCATCTCTGCACACAAGATCTGACATGCACAAAAACAGCTTCAAAAGTTCTGGTTTCTTTCTAGTCTCTCCTCTGCTCACACCAAGTAGTAGAATAAAGAGACCCTTTAATGCAAGCCTCTGTCCTCCGCTCTCTTACCCGATTTCTAATGCAACCCTTGATACTACCAAGTCTTTGCCTCTGTCACTCGTGTCCATGAATACTCCTTTAAGTTTAAAGACAACGCTGTTCTTCAAATTATCTCTCACATGTCGCTGCTTTGAACTACCAGGATATTTTCTTCTTCCCCATTTTGAATGAGACACTCAAAGCTACATCGAAGCAGCTAGGTACTCTTTCTAGTTACTCCTTACTTTAGACATATTCCTTACACTGCCGAGGAAAGAAGGGAAGCTGGGAACTGCAACAGTATTGCTACTGGCGTACTTAATCATCACATTTAAAAAATACCAGTGGAAGATGGTCAACAATACACCTGCAAAGGGAAACTGAGACTACAAGAACAGATAACGTCTGCTTGACCTGTGTGAGGATGACGATTCTGTGTTCCTTCCCCGGCAAACCCAGCATTTTGATCTGAGGGTTTTTTTAAAAAAACAAATCTGTGATTTAGGATATTCAGAGAGAGAAACTGTCCCAAGATTACAAAGCAGGTTTCATGGCAGAGTAGGAACTCAATCTCTGGTCCTTCCAGGTCCCAGACCGACACACTCACCACTAACCACGCCAGCTATCACCTGTCTAAAGCAACCCACTTAAGAAGTCATAGACAGCACTGATATAGCACTTCTCCCCCCTCCACCAAAATGTTCCAAGTGCTTCACATACATTTTCACAGTAATTCTTACAAGAACCCTGTTAGATATACCATACATATTGCTGACTGAAGACCCAAACGGAGAGAACGGCAGCTAGCCCAAGGCTACTAGGTTTGCAGGAGAAAAACTCAGCCATGCAACCAGGCCAGACTTTGCTGGTGGTGTTGTCTGAAAGGTTCCCAAAGTGGGCGGCACTGCCCCCCCGGGGGCGGTGGGATTAACCGGGGTTGCTAAGAAGCAAAAGGGTAGCATAGGGTGCTGGAGGTGGGTCACTCTGAGCACACAGTTTTCTTATGTTCAATTGACCAGGCTAGAACCTGCTTCGCTTCAAGTTCCTGCCTCTGCCTGGTGCTGAAATCTGGAGGAAAATATAGGAATTTTTAATAAACAAACCGCTAGAGCTCTAGTTAGACCAGTTCAGTTTAATTAAACTAAAGAAATTTAATTGGATTTTGAATCAATGTACAATTAATTGTTACTGTTTTGAATTTTATTGTTATTCTCTTCCTTAGTGGGTTGAGTAAACTGTTGCTTTGAACACTGTTCTATAGGAAGGGGGAGTGGGGGTGAGTTTATGGGACCAAGGAGGCCGTAGCCCAAAAAAGTTAGGGAACCAGTGGCCTAGAGTATCCTTTTGTACACAAGCAAAGCAACTGGCTAGACTTTGGGAGCAGAGGTCCAGGGATCCAGCTCATAAGCTCAATGGGAGCCTCCCAAAGCAGGTTGCAGGTTTGCATTTGAACTATATGTTACAATCTTAAGAGGGGGGCACAAAACACCCTTAAACCCAGAGTCTAAAATCACCTAACGGAACCACCACTTTCCAAGCGGAAATGTGGAACACTTACATGAAGTAAAGGCACAAAGAGAGTAACGAAACAGTTGCATTTTGTTCAGAGAGAGCTTCGAGGAAATTCTTTTGCTCAACTAGAAGAACATTACAGTGAAACCTGAAAACAGGCCATTTTATAAAGCAAGATCAAGTTGGCTCCACCATCCACTGGATGCTTGCTTGCTTGACAAAGCAGGCAACAGTTTACCATAAGCAAAGGAAGGTACTCCCTTTGTGCTACTTGACACTTATATACCGTGTATCTCTATCCTACAAATAATGAGCAGTAGAGCCTGGATGCCTGGCTCAGCATTATGGAGAGATGGCTATGAAGGCCAACTACGGCTTGTTCCTTGAAAAGCGTGATCTGGCCCCAGTGACCCATGCTCTGATCACATCCAAGTTAATTACTGTAATGTGCTCTACCTAGGGATGCCTTTGAAAATGGTTCAGAAACTTGAACTGGTCCAAAATACGACAGCCAGCTACCGTCAGGTATTGATTACAGGGATTTCATCACCCCTGTGTTGAAAAGATCTGCACTGGTTACCGATCTGTTTCCAGGCAAAAGTCAAAGTGACGATTCTTACCTTTAAGGCCCTAAATGGCTTTAGATCCAGAGGAGTTAGCCGTGTTATCTGTAGTAGCAAAAGAGAAAAGAGTCCAGTAGCACCTTTAAGACTAACCAATTTTACTGTAGCATAAGCTTTCGAGAATCACAGTTCTGACAAAGGGAACTGTGATTCTCGAAAGCTTATGCTACAGTAAAGTTGGTTAGTCTTAAAGGTGCTACTGGACTCTTTTCTAAACGGCTTTGGGTCAGGGTACCTGAAGGATCCTCTCCTTCCACACTATCCAGCTCCCTGCCTCTCAGACTCTCTCTGTGCCCCCACCTCCAGAGGTGAGGTAGGTGGCAACTAGAGACGGGGCATTTCCAAAGGTGGCACCAAACCTCTGGCATGTCCTCCCCCTTGAGGCTTGACCGGTGCCTACTTCACTTCCTTTTAAGTGCCAGGCTAATACATTTCTTTTCACAGAGGCTTTAAATTCATGGTTTTGTCTTATAAGCTTTGCAGTGGTCTGATGCTGCTTTATGGATAGTTTTTATGCTGCTTCTATCCAATGGCTTTTTTTTTAATGGCTTGTATTTGTTTAACTATCATTTTAAATTGTAAACCACCTCAAGCAGGACTCTGAACAGGCAGTACAGAATAAAGAAATAAAGGCCACTTCCCAAGTTGTATTTCCCAACCGAGAAATCTGAAAGCTAGGGACAGCTTGCAGCACACTATGTTTCTTGGAGCCTTTCACATGTTATGTGGCTGGCCATTTCTTCCCAACATGGAGATATGACTCCACATCAGGGCAGAGCTGGAGCGATGATAAGCCATGTGATTAGGCTGCATCTAAAACACAAGAATTATATCCATAACAACAGCCAAAAACAAAGAGGCTCCAGAAGCACAAGAGAGGAGGCTTCTCGTTGCTCAAAGTTAGAACGCCGATAAATTCTTCCACCACGAGACACACTCACATACAATTACTTTTCACTGGCCATCATGAAGGCCAGTTCCCAAGTTGCTTGTAAAATGCAGATGCACTCTCAAAAGCACAGCACATCCAGATGATAAGAGGTCTAGTTTGGAGATTGTTTGCACTAACAATCAGAAATGAGCCCAACCAATTTCAGTTATTTCACAAGCAAGTCGCCACCATACACTGGGCAAGTCCACGCACTTTGATATAAGCGCAAGCAGCTCTTGGAACTGACATGCAAGTAGTAATAGATTCACAACAGACAACACTGTGGAAAGCCACACTAATGCTCCAGCGCCTGATCCACAGAGAGAGTCTTAACTGAGAGAACAGGGCCATTTGCGCTTGTCTTCCCTTCTGCTCCCTAGAAAAGCTTCCTATCTCAGATACAGATCTAAATGGAAACAAATGTTATGCTTCTTTATGCAAAAAGTGGCACTTCACACCACGTGAATAAACCACTCCTTTCCCATCACAGTTCGGCAAGACGACTTGATCTAGACCGGTGTTTGGCACTCACCTCTCGCTGACAGCTTCTTGGTGTTGATAATCTTTGCAGCATATTCCTGGGAAGAGGTTTTTTTCACGCATCTGCGGACGACTGAAAAGGCTCCCCTAGAACAGAGAGAAAAAGGCTGGGCCTGTGAAACTGAACTTAAGAACTGAATTGTAAAGCAAAAAGGCATCAAAGCACCATTGAGGCACTTAGCCAGATCTCCAAAGGAGAGTATTTTTAAGAGCTAAAAACCAGAAAGTGGTGGCAGAAAAGAGATGATGTATGGAAAATGGAAAGAACGTGGGTTCTTCTAAAAGGGTTAAGCAAGTAAGGCGCCTGCTCTCTGGAGCTCTAGCCCCCGTTTTGCATGCTGCAATATCGAAAACATGATGGTTCCTGCATCTTACCAACCAGTCTGTAAAATGGGGATAAACTTTTATCCCGCCTGCAGGAGAAGCGGGATGGCTTTGGGCTCTCCTTTGCAATATGACCGAACTTCATCTGTTTCTACTGATGCAACTTTGGAAGAGCTGCATAACGAAACAAAAGTAACCAGAGTGGGTGAGGAGATAAGGTAAGTGTATGAAGGAAAGACCTTAGGTATGCCAGTAAAGTAGGCACAGGAATTGGTTCTGGAAAGCAGGCTGGCAAAATAAAAAAAATCCAAGGGGCTGTGCAAGAGATCTGGCCGAAGGGAAAGCAGGTCCCGAGTGTTGCTCCCGTGCCGAGGCAGCCTGCCTGAACTGCAAAATGAGACAAGGTCCCAGGAAACAAGCCCCCCAAGAGGCAGCCTGCCGGGTTCAGGGCGAGGGACCCATCTCCTCCCCAGCCCTTCCCACCCACTTCTAGCCCCTGTATCGATATACACATTGGCAAGAAGCACATCCGCGGTGGCTTGAAAGGCAAAAATTGCGTGTGCAGAGGGGGGAGAGAGACAGAAGCAGGAGCCCCCGGGGTTGGTGCAAGGAAGGAGCCAAACTGCACAGCAGCAGCTGCGTCTAAGCCTCGCAACATTTGGCCATCCCATCCTGAAGGCGGGCGGGCATTTCCCCGACACAAGGCTGGGCAAGGAAGGCAGGAAGGCGCCCAGGCGGTATTTGGGGGCAATGCGGTCATGGGGGGGGGGCGCAGCGGGAACCTCCCTCGACGCGGGCGACAGGCAGCCGCGTCCCTTTGCTGTAGCGCAGAAACGGGGAGGGGGGCCGAGAGAAGCGGCGCCGCGAAGTTCCGGGCTGCGGCCACGGCGGGGAGGGGGACGCCGCGAAGGCAGCGCGCAGGCGGGGGCCGGCGAGGAGCAGCCGGGAGGCGGCCAGGCACGGCGGGCAGCCGCCCAGCGGGGGGTCCAGGCCGGCGGGGGCCCCGTTCCGACCCGCTGCAGGCGGCTCCGTTCCCGCCGAGCCCGTCCTCTGTGAGCGCCCCGCGGCCAACACTTTCCCTCCCGCAACTCCTCCGGCTGCCTGCGCCCGGGCGGGGAGGCTCCCGGACGCTGCGCACGTGGGGATCCGTGCCGAGGCTCCGCTCGGGTCCCGGGAAGAGCGCAGCGCCCGCGGCGAGGCGAGGGGCGAAGGCAGCGGGAGCCCGGCAGAGCGCGGCCGCGTCCAGCCGCGGGGCCCGGGCGGGTGGCGTACTTGCCGAGCTCCTCGTAGAGCTGGTACTCGTCGGTGAAGCGAGTGCACGTTGCCGGGGTGGCCATGTTCGGGCTCCGGAAGGCGGAAAGGGCTCGGCTCGCTCAGCGGCGCCGCCGCGGGGACATGGGGCTGGGCTGGGCTGGGCCAGGCGAGGCTCCGACGCCGCTCCGGACGGCTGCCACTTGCCGCGCTGCTCGCCGACTCGGGCCTGCCCCTCCCGCCGGAGCTGGAGCTGGAGCTGGTGCCGGCGCGCCTCCCCGCCCAGCTGTGCGCTCCCCGCCCGCTTCACTGCGCACAGTCACCGCTGGCAGCAGAGGGAGAAGGGGGCGGAGGGAGGCGGCGGGCGCCCAGCACCGCGAGATCTTCCCAGACGCCTCCGCCTCCTCCTGGCCTCCGCCTACCAGCCGGCCACCCTGCCCAGAGGTGTGGCCGGAGGGCGCCGACGAACTGAAGGTACACCGGCCAGCCGGCAAGGCAGGCAGCGGAGGAGGGGCCGGCGCTGCGCTTGCGTGCGCCCGGGCCGCGAGCGCTGTGGCCGCGGCTGCCTCCCCGCTTCGGGAAGGCGCCTTCGAGCAGGGGGACGCGGGGCGGGGCCAAGGGGGAGCGAACCGAGGAGGCGGAAGAGCGGCCGGGCGGCGCGCTGTCTCCCGCTCGCGGGGCGACTCGGACGCCGGCCAGCCTCGAGCGCGCCTCCTCGGGAGCTGGTGCCCTGTCAGCGCGCGTTGGCTCCGGCGGGGAGGCCGGCCGCGTCGCAGCTGACGGGATGCCCTCGCCCGCTCCCGTTCTTAAGCGGAGAAGTGTCTGTCACTCGCCCCTCTGAGGGCCGAAAGGGAAGCGGGGCGGGACAGAGGAGAGGCACCGCCGAGGGCCGCTATGCGCGCCCTTTACAACCCGCTTAGCTGGGCTTGCCTCGAAGGGCCCCGCGGATAACGCCGCCGGGGGCGCCTCGGCCCGCTTCCCACGCGGGGCTCCTTTTCAGCCGCTCTTCTTCGAGTGAGTGCGGAAGGGACGCTTGTTCCGTTTTAAAAGTTCTCCGCTTTGCACTCTTCGGGCGACGGCGGGTCCCCACAGTGTGGCCGTTTCCACACACCTTGAATAATGCACTTTCAATGCGCTTTAATTATCCTTTAGAAGTGGAGTTTGTGTTTCACACAGGAAAACCCAGTTCCAAATGATCACTAAAGAGCATTGAAAGTGCGTTATCCAACATGTGTGGAAGCAGCCTCAGTGGAATAAAACAATCCGCACCTTCTCCACCGAAAGGACCAGGCGCAAGGAAGATACCCCGGGTCCAGCCTGGTTTGGTTTTAAAACTTCTCTTAAATTCTTCGAAAAGAAATACGGTTCGTGGTGCTGATTCTGACTGCCCTGAGATTGCTAACTGTGGCTTGGAGACTGGGGAAGCTGGACCGAATGCTGTTCTGTGCAACCATGGCCATGCTTTGTTGCATATAAGAGCTAGCTATGGGAAAGGTTTGGGTTGACTGCCGGCCTTCACACAGCTGGGAATTGTTTTTATATGGAAGAGCAATCGATCCTGTAATCCCCCCTCCCCAGATGTTACCATCCATTGCAACTGATCTCTACATTACAGAGACCAGTTCCTCTGGAAGAAATAATAGTCTCTGTGCTTCTTTCCCAGACTTTGCCTTCTGCAGGTACTGCCACCAAATCGCCAGGAATTTCCTGAGCCAGAGCTGGCAGTCTAGATATGGGTTTACCACTTCAGAAATATGGCTTATGCAGTAGGATGAGATAGTAGAATGCTATGGCTGTGGAATGGGACTGTACCGCCACAAACATGATGGGGGGGGGAGGAAAACTAATAATAAATAATAATAATAAAAAAACTCTGCAAAGAAAGCTAAGACAAAAGCTTCTGCCCCTTTCTGTTTGCTTGCAAATACTGGTTTTCTGTTGACAGAGTTTTTTGAGCAAACAGAAAGCTGGAATCATCACCTGTAGGTTGAAGTTTTGCCCATTTTATTACTTCCACGCTCTGTTATCTTATTCCACATGCATGAACCAGGCATTAGAGTAAACAAAAGAAAAAGAAAAAAGAGAGTCACGGTGCAAAAACTATTGTAGAATCAGAAAACCCTGTGATAACCTAACCAATAGCAATCTTGAATAAAATGATCTAGCAAATTTAACTGTCTGTGTGTTCTTTATAGAAATACTTGAAAAATATACATGAAGTGTATCTACATCATAGGTTTTCTCAGACATTCATGGAAAGTGTGAGATTCTCAAAAGGTACATTATCAGAACAAATTTTTAAGGCTGCATGAATAAAGCAGTCCACTATAACAGCTGTCTTCTTTCTGCTAACAACAGCTGCCCTGCAAGTTTAGTCCATGGGCAGTAGTATTTCCACTTCCAACGGCTGTAACTCAATGGATGGATGGTTGGAAGAACTCCTGTTTCTGCCAGGTCTTCCTCAGGTAAACATGGCTGTCTCTTCAAAAAAGAAGGAGAACTGCCACAAATACCTCATTTCGTGTAAGTTGTCTACCTCCCTTTGGAAAGTGAGATAGGGCACTCAAGTCAGTCCTCTTCAGAAAATCTTAAGACCAATTCCTGTGCAACTGCTTGAAACGTGCTAAGCACACATTTTTTTTAGTGTGTTGACCAACTTGCAGTTAAAATAAAGCCAAAGGGTTGGGTCTTGAGAAGCATATTGTAAAAAAACAGGGAAACCAACATTGTGTCAAGTACAGTCACACTTTTCAAAGACCATTGAAGTCAGTGGGATTATAGGGGAATAACTCAGCCTAAATGTCCTTATCCTTCTAACAACGTTGTAAAATAATTTACATATTTCCTTTGGGATGTATTTCTATATGCGCCAAAGGCCAATCTGAAAAACAAAAATGATGTTTTGAACCTATGCTATTAGATAACCGCTATTTTGTACACCAAGAACATCTCTCTGATGTGAAGTAAATGCTTATCAAGATGGGTCATCAATTTGTCAGGAAGGGCTGTATTTCCCCAGAGCACTTTAAAGGGCTTTCCTGGAGCACTGTGTTTGGGGGGGGGGGAATACCTCAGGGTATTTTCCCCGCAACTGTACAAATGCCAATATCTTACAAGGAAAATGTTCTAGAGACACTTCTTTCTGCATTCTGCTATTTTAGAAAAATACAATTGCCATAGAAAATTCCCCTGAGTGTTATTTGAGGGTTAAATACAAGCAAGATACCACCCAAGGAGGCAGACAGCAAAAATGTGAAAGGATTCCTGAAGGAGCATAGGGAGACAGTGGAGATACTAAGCCAGTTCTGTACACTGTAGAAGATGATGTATGCCTGAATCCTTTAAAGAAAGAACTAATAGTGCTATCCAGTCCTTGAGTTATGCCAGCTGGATAAGGACTGTTACAAAATCTCTTGTTGTGTCGCAACTCCACATTACAATAGCGTAGGGAATTACAACATTGTAACTTTAAATTGCCACAGATCTTATGCTGCCGTAACTACCCTGGTCTAAGTGGGAAGAAATGGGAGAAGATGGTGGATGTGTCATCCTGAACCTGTAGTTCCCCAAGGAAAAAAACTCACTTCCCCCACAGACATAGAGTTAAGACAGCAACAATAAGCAAAGGCAAACTCATGGAAACCAATAAAGAGTCAAAAACGGACTCTCTCTCTCTGCCTGTACACCCACTACAGAACACAGGATACTAATGAATCAATCACAACAGTACAGAAACAGTACATCTTGGTACATGTGGTGGTACAGAGTGGCCTCAAATCAGAGTTGACTTATGGTGACCCCTGGTGGGGTTTCCATGGGAAGAGACTAACAGGTGGTTTGCCATTACCTGCCTCTGCAACCCTGGTCTTCGTTGGAGGTCTCCCATCCAATTACTAACCAACATAACTGTGCAATATATTGTCCTTGTCTACCAGGTATGTGCTGGGAATTCTGTACACTGGAGAAAGCGTCACTGGGTGTTGGGTGGGGGAAGGTATTTGTGAATTTCCTGCATTGTGCAGGAGGTTGGACTAGATGACCCTAGCAACCCCTTCCAACCCTATGATTCTATGGGCACTGTTTTGTGTAATTAGGCCCAGATGAATGGCATGAAAAATACAAGTCTGGCTTCTTGGTAGTGCAAAGTTTAAAGGGGTTACTGGTGAAAGGGCACTTTGCACTAACTAGGGAGCATTGTACATAAACTGTCATACATACAGGAAAAGCACTTACCTCAAAACCTGATAACTACTCTGTCCTCAGGACACAAACAATAGGAACATCAGCTTCAACTGGTGATGCGACGAATTAACCCCACACAAGGAGGGCAGATCTCATGCCTTTGACGACTACCAGGGCCTCCATGCTTCCCCCCACACCTTGCTGAATGTGTATCGACATGACCTTTTCTCTCAAATGCTACTAGCAGTGTTTTCTGCACAGGGAACATCGGGTAAGTATGCACCGATGCAGGCAGCGGGGAGCCCAAACAAAGTCCCCTTTTGCTAATACCTTATGTTTTTCTGTGTTTCTCAATCTCATACATAAAATTCCCACTGTACAGTGTTATTGTTCTTCTAACCTCAGTTCCTGCCTACTGTTTACCCCAACTAGGCCTATCTGCATTGTGTTACTCTTGTGGCCGTGAAGCGTCCAAGTTAGATTGGCTGAACTGGTCCATGAGCTCAAGGCACTGAGTGCTGAGAGTTTAGGCAGTTCAATTTTTGTGAGGGAACTGAAAGTTGCCTCACTAGCTCTGATTGAAAAACCTCACTCAGGACTGGGGACCAGAATAGCTTGGTGGTGCAACTTACATGCTGGGGAAAATTCCAAAGAAGCAGGGAAACAAAAGGCCAGAGAGTGCAAAGGCGGCATGGCTAATGATGAGTTAGATGCAGTAGGCAGAGGCCATTGGAGACGCAGGGAAGAGGGAAAAGGTGTTGGGGATAGAGGGCAACCAGGAGGAAATGAACAAGGAGTCTCTGAAGACATGGCATATCACTGAAGGTCAGCTGGAGTTGTCTGTTATGAGGATGGGGAGAGAGACATGAAGTGGGGGGTGGAGATGGACTGGAAAGGCAGAACCTGGGGAAACAATGGAAGGGGCAGACAGAGAGGTGAAAAAGGGGAGGGCCAAGGAAACCGTAGGCTTGGGGCCCAAATCTTTGAAGGGGCCTGGGAGACGCTGTGTGTTATTAACAGGAAGAAGGAGACACATAAGTGAGCTTTGGAGGGCTGGTGGCTCAGGCATTGGTACGGCTGCCATTCCTTTAAGAGCAGCATAAAACTTTGGGACTTGCGGCTTCTCCTGCAGCATGGCCTCCCGGTGACCCAAAGAAAGCAAGGAAGGCCGGACGAGGTGGGACTGCCTGTCACATATTGATTTCTTCTATTTTGGGTTCCATGTTCCATTTCCTTGCTTAGGGTGTCCATCCCTGTCTAAACTGATACATCTTGTTTCCAATAGTGGCCAGTCAGAGGCCACAAAGAAGCCTGGTCTACAGACAGTAACCTTCACCAGCTGACTGCTTCCTGACATCTGTCAATCACTGGCATTCTATCTCAGAAACTCATGGTCTCGTTTGGCTATCATGGCTATAGTAATGATAGAGGTGTCCTCCATAAATCTGTCCATCCCCCTCCAGCTTTCTCTGCATGTTCTGAAAGTATTTCTAGTAGGGCATGGTTAAAACCCCCAAAGTTAGTTCTCACGGTCCCTTCTTATATGCCCAGGGTAAGGCCGATCACCACCTTGGGCTCAGGTAGCAATTTTCTCCAGGCCAGTTTGGCTAGGGATCCTGATGGTGTTTTGCCATCTTCTGGGCATGGAGTAAGGGTCACTGGGTGGGGTGGGGGGTTGTGAATTTCCTGCATTGTGCAGGGGGTTGGACTAGATGACCTTAGAGGTCCCTTCCAATCCTACGATTTTATGATTCTATGGGCAATGTTTTGTGTAATTAGGCCCAGATGAATGGCAAAGTGAAAGTGAATATATCCATTCTTGATTAATTCTAATATTAACCCATTTGAGTACCAAGCAGCTTGTGGATAGCTGTGCTTTACTAGTTTTGTATATGCTTTCGACATTGCTATCCCTTCTCTAGAATCAAAGACATCCAGCAAAAGTTCTCCCATCTCAGAAGCGGCTTCTTTGAGTCATGATGACAAATGTTACCATCACAGTGTGGGAAAAGCCGTAGTATATAGGCTTGCCAACTGCTTGAAGAAAAAGGGTCCCGTCCCTTTAATAAAAGCTGAATGGGATATTATTTACTTCCATGCCATGAAAAACTTCAGCTTCCCATTTCCACACAGTTTGTTCATTCATTCATTCATTCATTCATTCATTCATTCATTCATTCATATTCTGCCTTTCTCACTGAGACTCAAGGCAGATTACACAGTGTGAGATTAGTACAGTTAATATCAAGAATATTTCCATAAAAACAATGCCATAGGGTAACTAGATACAAGTTCACAAAGACATAGCATTAGCAGGAATCCAATACAACATAGTGGTGAGGTTTATGGTTCCCAACTCATTAGTGGTTCATCGGAGATCTCCTCCCTACAGTACAGCGCTCCTATACCGCCCTCTTATCTGAGTAAAACCCCTTTTTGAATAATTTGTTTTCGTATCCATTGTGGAAAGCCAAGAGAGTAAGCCTCTATTAAAGGGGCAGGACAATTTTTTGACAAGTTTGGCAACCCTACAGGAAAGGGCTCCCACACTGTGGGAGTTAATGTATAAATCAGCCTCCTAGATAATCAAATTGATAGCAAGTGCCACCTGACCCATCAAAACTCACCCTTGTGCTGGAATGGAAAAAGGCTGGGCACACACCTTCCCCCCCCCTCAAGGCTAACAGCCCTGTGAGGGGATGTTTTCTATAGGCAAAGCCATGCAGGGGTACAAGAAATAAATGTATTCTCCCTTCCTCATTTGACCCCATGTCTGTATGCAGCTATAATTTAGCTTTTTAAATTCCTATGAAGACTCAGTCCTGGACTGTTCCAGCATCTTGTCCAGTTTAATAGGATAGTAGAGCAATCAGGGCTTTTTTTCAGCAGGAACGCGGTGGAACGGAGTTCCGGAACCTCTTGAAAATGGTCACATGGCTGGTGGCCCCGCCCCCTGATCTCCAGACAGAGGGGAGCTTAGATTGCCCTCCACACTGTTGAGCAGTGCAGAGGGCAATCTAAACAACCCCCTGTCTGATCAGGGGGCGGGGCCACCAGCCATGTGACCATTTTCTCTGAGAGCAACCCACTGAGTTCTACCACCTCTTTTCCCAGAAAAAAAAGCCCTGGTAAAGCTTAATTCCCACCTAGGTGGTAAACCTGTGCCTGGGGACATACCACCTCAGTGTACTTGCCATTCGCCCACCTGTGGCAGGTCAACTTCTGTTCTTGGTTCTGAGGAAGGGGAGATAAAAATAGAAAAAAGAACTGAGGAAGGGGAGAAAAAAATAAGCCAGAAAATGGTCTCCGTTGTGATTCTCTGGAGAATTCTCCGTGTAAAAACCATAGAGATTTGAGGAAATTCCTAAAGCATTATCTGGAAATGACATCACAAACTCCACCCTCAAAATATCCCCACATTTGCTGAGGCAACGCCGGCAATTCAGGTCTATATATGGGTGGGGGGAATCACAAGAACGAATGTTCTTTTATACAAAAACAAAATATACCTGTGCAAGGAAACTGATGTATCAGAGAGAAATGTAAGCTAGGACTCTTTTTTCTCAACAGCTGTTTTTCTAGATGCAGGGAACTGGTTTGTTTGGAGGAGCATCCAACACGGAAGAGCTTGGCCCAGACATTCGCTTATCACCTCCAAGAACTAGGCCTACGTGTTCTGACACAGCAGAGTCTGCCTGCGCTGAGGGAAATAACAGAAGAGCAGGAAAGGTAAATGTTGGAAAGATGCCTGGGTTAAAACGATGGTGCAGAGACTAGGGAGGAAAATGAGGCACATAAGGACACTTAGAAAAATAGTTTTAGGGAAGAGACTTTTAGACTTCTGTTCCTGCCACCCAGAAAGCTCGTAGCTTTCTGCGGCATTACCCGCTGCCTGCAGTTAGTGTATCTGCCGTGCTAAGCAAGAGAAAGAAGTACAAACTCTAGTAGTTAAGGGATGGTGGTGGTTTCCATGGGCAGTCTGGACATTATGGGCATTGTGGGAAAAATCCCAGTGGGACAATGGCCTCCCCCACCTCAAGCGGGTCCAGTGGCAGAAAAGCAGTGCACAGTCCACCAGAACCCTGCAGGGTAAGGGAGAGGCTGCATGCAACCCTAAGAAGGTAGGCTGCTGCCCTCCCTCCTAGGGGTGGGTGGGGCAGGCAAACAGCCCGTCCCCTCTTCCTTTGGGTGGGCATAGCTGGTGGGGGGCATAAGCCTCTTTCCCTCCCCTCTCCTATCCCTGGTGGTCACTTCCTTGTACTGTAAGCTGTGTCAGGAATTAATCAATGTTTAGTAAACTGGAATTTCACTAAGTAAGATTAAGGCCCAGTGCTCAGGTCACTAAAAAAACAACATCACAGGAGTAAGAATGTATCTGAAAATGCCCAACCTGAGGAGAGTAAAATATTGCAAGGTTCATTCCAGCCAGTTCGGAAATTCATAGAAAAGTGTGCACAACTGCAATATTAAAGCAGCTGAGAGGCTGTGAGAAGGAGCCTTGCCATATTATGCACAATTGTCATGAACCCCGAGCCCACAGAACGAAGTAAGCTGCAAGTTAAAAGGAGTGTCCTGGATGAACCAGAAGTGTTAGGGGGTGAAGAGGGTGGGGTGGCAGGCAAAGGGATTAGGAACTATGGCTCACTCTGAATGGTGAAGTTCTTAGAGTATCAGAACAGGAACTGGGAGATCCAAGTTCCAATCCCCACGCTTGCCAGGGAAGTTTTCTGGGTGACCCAGGCCAATTATACGTTCTCAGTCTAACACCTCACAGGGTTGTTGTCAGGATAAAATGGAGGCGAGGAGGTTGATGTAAACTGCTTTGGGTCATCATTGAAGAGAAAAGGATGACCTTAGGGCTGCCAGGTCCTCACTCCCTCCAGTGGGAGGGGGGACCCGGTGCTTACCTTTTCCTTGTTTCTGTTGTGCTCTTCACACATGCGCACCCCCCTACGCTTGCAAGATGATGTCACTTCGAGGAAGTGACATCATCGTGCAGATGCAAGAGTACATGCATGCTTTGCAGGGGGCAGTTTTGGCCTGTTTGGGGCCCGCTGTGAAGTATGAGAGTGCTCTCGGGGCAGTGCTATGATGTCACTTCCCAAGAGTGATGTCATCGTGCTGCCCCGGGAGCTTAGGGTTGCCAGGTCCTCTTACCCTCCAGTGAGAGGGGGGACCCGGCACTTACCTTTTCCTTGTTTCCATTGTGCTCTTCGCACATGCGCACCCCCCCTGAACTTGCAAGATGTTGTGCCCAGGACAACCCAAGTCTGGCATTCTCCCTGCACATGCGCGCACTGTGTGATGATGTCACTCCTGTGATGTCACCATGTAGGGCCTGGGGGCGTGCTGCCTACGTGGCAAGCCGGCCGCCCCAGTGCATGGTGTGGAAAGGAGCTGGCGGCGGCAGGGTGGGCGGCTGAGCGGAGGACTGGGAGGCCGCCTACACCGTTCGCTTGCCCCGCTGATGGGGCGACCGGCTTGCTGCACGCTCCCTGTCCTGCACACGTGGCAAGCCAGTCACCCCATTGGTGGGGCAGGCGAATGGTGCGGGCGGCCTCCCAGCCCTCCGCTCAGCTGCCTACACTGCCACTGCCAGTTCCAGCGTGCTCCCAGCTGGCAGCCGTGCCCGGCGCCCCCTCTTTGGCAGTGCCGGGGGCAGGCTACCTCCCTGCCCTCCCCCCGTCGATCCGGCCCTTCACCTGGGAGGCCCATTTCTTTTTTTAAAAAATTTTTATTGGATGGGTTTACAAACATAAACATAAAAATCGTTATCATTATCCACCCCATTGCATTTTCCCCATCCTTTCCCCCCCCCCCATTTTCTGGTGACTCCCAGCAGTTTTCCATACCCAACTTAATCTAAAAAGTATAGCATATAAATTCTTAAAATCTATAATGTGTATCTATATTATATATACTAATCAAATCTCTTTACTTATCTTAACTATCTACACTATCTATATTGCTTATCTTAGTTAGAAATATAAAAATTATATAAGTAATAATAGGTACATATACTAACTTAAAAAAAACTACATATATATATGTAACATACTATTCCTTACATACCAATTAACTATATTATCTATATTTCACATATACTCCCTATAACCTTATTACTCATAATTATACTCCCCTGTAAATTTACTATACTAATCCAATAAAATACCGTAAAATATACCCCCTTTTTAAACTTAAGTAAGTTTCTATCTCCCCTACTTCGCCAAAGATCACAGTTTCCCCTTCATGTCCCACTTTTTCTCCACATATTTTTTAAATTTTCCCCAGCTTAATGTATAGTTCAATTCTACTTGGGAGGCCCATTTCTACACTCCCCCCCCCCACAGCCTGCACAATGACATCACTTCCCGGAAGTGCATCACAGGACATGATATCACATCCCTGCTCTGTTCCCTCCTCTCTCCAAGCTCTGACCCCTCAGGCACCACCCTAAATCTCCAGGATTTTCCCAGGCCATAGTTGGCAATCCTAGTACATGTGGAGCCCCCAATGGGACGAATTGCAGCTCCCTGGGGCTTTTTCAGGCTGAGAATGGAATAGCTCCAAAGAGATTATAATGATGTAGTTGCATTGGTCAGCTCAAAGGACTGGAGCTTTAAAGCACCTTATTAAAAGCCACTCAGTGCAAATTAAGCTCTACGATTCTTATTCCTAATACCCTTTATACTTCTCCTAATTGTATTCCATCTTATCAAAGCAAGGACTTAGCTTCACGGTATCCCATGGAAGACTCTCCAGTAGGTCCAACTTTCAAAGTCAAAAGGAACTGTGACAAGCCTTTTCTTCCAACGGAGGCAACCCTCACAGCCTCTTATAATTTGGGGAAAATAGGTTTGTTTTCTAATGTAAACCTTGGCCGTTTCCACACGGCTTACCTGCTTGCATTATGTCCCGGCAGATCGCACAAAAAACATGGAAGATCGCGTTTTTTCACACGAGATTTGCACGACGTCACGTGATGTCGCGCAAATCTCGCGCGAAAAAACGCGATCTTCCGCATTTTTTGCGCAATCTGCCGGGACATAACGCAAGCAGGTAAGCCGTGTGGAAACGGCCCTTCTCTTCAGTGGCTAGATATTCTTATGGAAGTGACTGTGTAAAGACTTTGGGTTCACCATTGTGAGGTAATTTTTGTATCGCACCTGAAGACTACAGAGATTACTGAAGCAGAGTTCAACAAGCAACAAAGAAGATTTATTTATGTACAGATGGTTTTGCAAGAACAGAACAGCAGCCCATGTCTCCAGACAATCACCAGAAAAGCCGGTATGAGGCACTTAAACTTAAGCTAGTTATGGCTTGCGGTTGTGATTTAAATTCCTTTTAATGCTTGAGTTTACAAACAGGCTTTCACTACCTGGCTTCCAGGATGGATCTTCTCATATACAAGACTCCACCTACACCAACCTGCCTGTTCCCAAGAGACAGACTAAATGGTACCAGGTGTGCTCATCACCAGAAATAGTCCTCATGTCTGGGTATTCTGTCCTCTCCCAGAGGTAGCATTAAACCCCTGTGCCACACTGCCAGGCACAGCAACCCTTTACACTGCCTGCTCTTTTGCTGAGGCAGGCACCAACTGAACTACTGCTGTGTTTCCCTCCAATATTTCATCCCCCCCCTCTGAAAGATGATTGGATGCTGTAGCAGCACCTCCATTGGTTCAGGGATGAAGCAGCAGCTGAGTGGCTGCTTTACCTTTCAGTCTCCTGTCCGTCATTGGAACCAAGGTCCACATCCAGCAATACAGCCATCATTTTGCTTGGCCCATAACCTTTTAAGCCAACATTCTTCCTTGAGAAACTGTTTAATTCTGTTGAAGTCAGTGAGTATGAACTGGCTTGAATCCTGTTACTTTTGCCTAACAGGGACGTAGATCAGGCTCTTTTGTCTTTTTTTATGATACTTTGTGGACATATTTGGTGATACAAAGCCGGCACTGTAAATCAAGTGAACTCATTTCTAATCTCCTCCAACCATCTAATTTCCTCCATGCAGGGCTATTAAAAGGACTGTTTAAATAACTACAGTTAGTTTTAAAAGACAAACAAGCAAAACTGCAGATAAAGGGATATACCAGAAAGCATTTCCAAATTCCTGCACAAGAGACTTCCTTTGCACAGCTCCTACGGAAGAACTTTACAATGGATCGTGGCCAGAGAGCTTTTGAAGTTAAGGACATTTGACCACCCCCATATGGAGACATTAACAAACACAAAAGCAGTTCAACATTATTATCTTTAATTGCTCCCATGTCTGTCCAGGAACCTATCTCTTTTGTATAAACAATCGTTCTTTTTATAAGTGTTGGAACAGAGCTGAAAGGAACCTGCTTAGCCCCTTCTCAGCGAGGCCCTTCAATTTATATTTATACATTGTTTAAAAAATAAAAGACACTCTAGCCAAAGGCAGCACAAAGAGGGTGTGATGAGACAGCATGCCAGAGTCCTTGGCGAAACTTGGCAGTGGCCATGCAGCCCAAGCAGAATAAATAAATTAATTAATTAGCAAACACACATCCTGTTCTGCATGAAAAGAAAGATTTGGCTCCAGAGTGCAGTCTTGGAGAAAGAGGGCTCTAGACTGTTTGCAGAGAGAGGCTTAGCTAATATACGGAGCTAAAGGACAGCCGGCACTGCAGTGCAAGCCGTGTCCAGCTCTCAGCAAACTGCACTCTCCGGTTTATCAGGCGCTCAATAATTCATGGACGTGACAGTGGAAGGCACAAGTCAAACAAAGCCAGAATAGTCAGCTGCACTGGCTTT
Organism: Eublepharis macularius; assembly: GCF_028583425.1. Taxonomy (NCBI): domain Eukaryota; kingdom Metazoa; phylum Chordata; class Lepidosauria; order Squamata; family Eublepharidae; genus Eublepharis; species Eublepharis macularius. Next base: position 125,147,591 of record NC_072795.1, on the reverse strand, counting down.
TACCTTTTCTGATTTCCAGCTGATAAGCAATAAACGGAGGTTTTTATACTGAGTCACTGCTTTATCCTCGCCTCGCCTCTGAGAGGGAGGCAAGGCAGGCTCAAACTCAATGTATTTTAGAAGCAGGGTGGCTGCTTCAGAAGACACAAAGCTGTTCAGCCAGGGCCTTGGGGGCAAGCAACAGGCAAAGTCAGGAACAGAAATTGAAAGAGATGAGGCAAGAACAGTTTGCAAAGTGAGCCAAATCGAGAATATTCAGGTGCTGTCAGAAATGGAAAGGCCCTTTGATATCCCTAGGTGAAACCCTTGGGTTACCACCCTCAAGGTGTGGCCTGGAGTTGTTCTGGAATTACAAATGATCTTCAGACTACAGAGAACAGACCTCCTGGAGAAAGCAGCAGCTTCAGAGGGTGCAATTTATGGCATTGCATCCCTGCTGAGTTCTTTCCCTTCCCCAAACTCCACCCTCTCCAAGTACTGCCACCAAATCTGGAATTCCCCAAGCTAGAGTTGGCAACCCTACGAACCCTGTCTACAGGGGCATAGACTTTCCAATTTCCGGGGGGGGGGGCTGGGGCTGGGCCAGAGGCACTGCTATATCTGGTCCTTAAAAGAACTGGGGTCCAGTGACATCATAGGGAGGAGCCAATGACATCACAGGGAGGGGCTTCCATTGCCACCATCTATGGAGGCAGGGCCATGGAGGATTTAGGGAGGGGCTCCCCACAAATTTAGGGGGACCCAGGCACCCATGAGGACCCTCCTAACAATCCCCCGGGCTGGGTCAAACCTTGGAAAAGGTGGGAGTTGGCCAGTGGTTATAGTGGTATCTCAGCGATCTCCTGCTGTGTCCTGTTTTTGAAATTCACTTTTAGGATAGTCACTTTAAGATTTACAAATATACATGCCATGTGTATAGGACAAACTAATGGTCACACATTTGACACTAAGAAAGTCAACACAGAAAAGCCTGTAGGGGGAAAAATCTAAGTTTTCCCGGACGTTCATTTACAGGAGTCTTGATTCTGCCTTATTCATAAGGGTGACTTAGTACTGAAATTTACTTAATTATGGCATTGCAGATGCCTTCACTTGGTAAATGTGTGGTTGAAGTTTGAACCAGGGCAGAATACAAAACAGTTGCTGTGCAGTCGATTTCTGAGCAATGTGCAGAGTTCAGAGTAATAGCAATCTCCTTCTCATTTCAAATTCATATCTGCTAAGTGAGTACAAGCACATTTTGAGGCAATTCAGAATAGTGCTAGTCACGACCCCAAAGAAAACTCACAGTTATACTACCTAGGATTGTATGTACCTTGCTTTCTTAGCACACTGCTTAAAAACTCCACCTTAAAAACACAGACATTCAGAACACATTATTAACAAAATCACATAATTAAGTGCACATTCCTTGCCAATGTTCTCTCCGGGTTGCACACAGGGCATAAGGAAATTTTTAAAAGGCCTCTGATCTGCATCCCCCCCACCACAAATCTTGTTCATGCAGATGGGCTTTTTCATTGTTTCAGAGAGACAGCACTCAGGCTGCCATTTTAGGAATTGTCTTTTTCGGCAATAGATACCACCTCTCCATTTAAAAATGGAACGGAAATTGAAAGAGGGGCTTAGGAGTGGCTGAAACACCCCCACACACTACCATGATAAAACTAACTGTTCTTCCACACCCAGCCCCCCCACAAAAAAACAGCAAGCAAGCAAGCAAACAAAGCTATTTTAGCAACGAAACAGAAGGTCTACCCCTTCCCAGTGTTCCATTTCCAAAATACAATGTAATGATAAAGTAACTGAAAAGTAACACAGAGACTCATTTTTCCCTATTAAAAGGAACAGAAACTATTTTTTAACAGAGTAGCATTGATTGCAGAAAAACGTGATGATGGGTAGTTGGAGTATGCTGGCTGGTGTCAGTGTAAAAGAGAAAGAGAAAATAACAAACTTCTACTTGCCTTAGTTTTAGAAAAGAAGTAAGAGTTCTTTATTATAGGCTTTCCTATAATAAAGTGGAGAGAAAATTCCTATCTACTGATCTATTCCTGAGATTAACAATCTACACCGAAGGATAGTTCATGGCAGTAAAGGAGTAAACAGATGCTCTGACCTGTCTATTTTTCTAACTCTCTGGTTTCTCCTCTTCTGAAACTTGAAGAAAGGGACAGCGTTAGAAGTCAAGTCTTGTTGTTGTTGTTATGTGCCATCAAATTGCCTCTGACCTATGGCGACCATATGAATGAAAGACCTCCCAAATGTTCTCTCTCTAACAGACTTGCTCAGATCCTACAAACTGGAGGATTTGGCTTCTTTGATTGAGTCAAGCCATCTTGTTTTAGGTCTTCCTCTTTTCCTACTGCCTTCTACTTTTCCTAGCATTATTGACTTTTCCAGAGAGCCTTATCTTCTCATGATGTAACCAAAGTACAATAGCCTCAGTTTTGTCATTTTAGCTTCAAGGGAGAATTCAGGCTTGATTTGATCTAGTATCCACTTATTTGTCTTTTTGGCTGTTCATGGTATCGGCAAAACTCTCCTCCAGTATCACATTTCAAATTAATCCATTTTCTTCCTGTCAGTTTTGTTCACTCTCCAACTTTCACATCCATATATAGTAATGGAGAATATCACAGTTTGGATTATCCTGATGTTGGTTCCCAGAGAGACATCTTTATTTTTAGGGATCTTCTCTAGCTCCCTCACAGCTGCTCTTCCAAGTCTCAATCTTCTTCTAATTTCTTCATTGTAGTCTCCCTTTTGGTTGATGATTGAGCCAAGGAATAGAAAAACTTGGACAATTTCAATTTCCTCATTCTCATCTTCAAAATTGTGTAATTCCTCAGTAGTCATTACTTTTGTCTTCTTGGTATTCAGTTGTAATCCTGCTTTAATACTTTCTCCTTTAACCTTCATCAGTAGTTGTTTCAAGTCTTCACTATTTTCTGCCAGTAACGTGGTGTCTTCTGCATATCTCAAACTGTTAATGTTCCTTCCACCAGTTTTCACTCCACCTTCTTCTAGATCTAATCCAGCTTTCTTTATGATATGCTCTGCATAGAGGTTGAACAGGTAGGGAGATAATATGAATCCTTGTTTGACACCTTTGCCAACTGGAGACCATTCTGTTTCTCCATGTTCTGTCCTTCCAGTAGCCTCTTGTAGAGTACAGGTTGTGCATCAAAACACTCAGATGTTATGGCACCCCCATTTCTTTTAATAGTCTCCATAGCTTTTCATGATCCACACAGACAAAAACTTTTCTGTAATCTATAAAACACAAGCTGATGTTCTTCTGAAATTCCCTGATATGTTCCATTAGCCATCATAAATTTTCAATGTGATCTCTGGTGCCTCTTCATTTTCTGAATCCAGCTTGAAAACTGGCATTTCTTGTTCCATATATGGTAAGAATCTTTGCTGTAGAATTTTGAGCATCACTTTGCTTGCATGTGAAATTAACACGATATTTCAGTAGTTGCTGCACTCTTTGGCATCTCCTTTTTTGGGAATTATAATGTAGACTGAGTGTTTGCAGTGTGGGGGCCATTGTTTTTTTTTTTTTAAATATAAATTGGAGCCAAGCAATTATGTTGCAATTATGTCCAACTGAGGCCCTGCAATCTGACTGTTGCTTCATTGAAAGTGGGTGGAGCCAGCCTAAAGTTAAGGCCTAAGCTACTAAGAGCTAAGCTACAAGTGACGCCTGACATAGGTTGGACACTTGTCAGCTTCCTTCAAGTATTGATGAGAAATGCAGGCATCCTGGTCTTGCAGCTGTAATGGAGAGCCAAGTTGTAAAACCAGGACACCTACATTTCCCATCAAAACTTGAGGGAAGCTGACAAGCGTCCAACCTGTGTAAGGCATCACTTGTAGCTTGGCTCTTAGTGTTGGCCATATCCATAGGCATTTTAAGGCAGTGTATAAATTCTTTTTAATATAAAATTTATTTTAATAAATATAAGCAGAACAGAGAAAATAAAATAAAAATGACAGCACAATTATAATTACATCCAAAAGAAAAAGAAATGAGAGAGTAAACATATAATAAACAATATAAATAACTCAGGGTTTTTTTATATCCAGTATATATCAATCCTTGAATGTGTTTGGCGTCTGTCAGAAAAGGAAGTACAGTCTTCAGTATTCAGATTTTTGATCCTCCAAGCATCTTCCAATTGTAACGTTTCCATATAATTAAACACATTTTTGGTAAGTTTGCCTTCTTTGGTTTTTTTCACCTATCACTTTTTTAGATCCATTCCCCCATTCATATCTCCAAAGATCATTACCTGCTTGAAAATTGAAAAAGGACTGGAAAACATTTTCCTAAAATTTTTTCTCTTGCATTGTTTGGCGCAGATATTGTTGCTAGTGTGTAAATCTTGCCTTCCAGGAGCCTGATTTTCAAAATCATATATCTTCCGTCAGAGTCTCTTAATTCTTCTGTAGCATTTATTTGTAAATTGTTTATATAAACTGCAACTCCTTTTTAAAATTATAAATTCTTAATAAACACATAAATATATAAGAGCAAAAAACAGGAACAAAGCCCCAAAGAATCACGGAAATTGTAATATACATAGGAGGGGTGGACAGTCCTGTGCTTCATCTGCCATTATAACTGAGTCCCTCATATGAGTTTGTCATTGCTTGCCCCCCCAGCCAAATTCAAGGGGACTTGACCCCTCAGACCCCATGTAGTTCTCCAGTTTCCCTGGGGGGGGGCTCAGCCTCCCCTGGCCAAATCCGGGGGGGCTCGAGCTCCTCAGCCCCCCCCCCCCGTAGTTTACACCTATGCCTGTCTATGCATCACAGCTGGACCTGAAGTTCTGGAGTATGATGGCTCCTTGTCACTTTCTAGCGCCCCCCCTGTTGGCTTTGAAGATTGGCAATTCCACATCCGCCTGCATTCCTTTACATTCCTCTCTCAGCTGCCTCCTGGACTCCTTGACTGTGGGCTAGGCCTGGCCCTTCCTTGCACTTTACAGCACTAGGCTGTAATAGCTGGCATTACTTATTGCTGTTCCTCAGCAGCAGGCACATTAGGACAGCAATGGGGACTAAAACTCCTTGCCACATTAAAAAAAAAAACCTGTCTGCCCCAGACAACCTGCATGGGTCACCTGCTGGTAAGGCCAGCAATGAAGCCAAATGTCAGAGAGAGGCTGTCTGCTATTATCAGATTTCTGAAAGGGGCCAAGCAAGAGCAACATCTTCTCCTTCCCTGTTTCTTGGCATCCATGAACCATATTTTGGGACTGCAGACTCCTGAGAGCTACTGCCTGGAATTAGCCGAAAAGTTGTTGCTTTGCATTGATGTTGATTTAAGGAGCAAGGAGCAAGAAGCAAGGAGCAAGCTTTCAGGGTGCATAGAGTTCTTCTCCAGAGAAGAGAAAGGTTTCACCACTGCCAAGCTCAAAATGTCCCAGATGAGTGCAAACTCAATCCTGCCAACAGGAACACACAAACAATGTCCCTGAGCAAACAGTGTGCACACAATGAGCACGGGATGGCTGTTGACAGGTTGTTGTCATTCTGCTTATGAGCCATCTGCCCAGTCAGATTCACACAGTGCGGAGTTGATATGTGGGGATGCCACAGCAATGACAGAGGGAACTGAATTCACAAAAGGACCAGAAAATTTAATGAAAGCTAAGAACATCAGGGTTATCCATCCACTACTTTAAGAATCATAGCTAAAAAAGAATGCCCTGAACTGGATGGCCTAAGCTAGCCTGATACCTTCACGTTTGGGCCACTAAACAACATCAGCCTTGGTTAGTATCTGGATGGCAAACAACTGAAGAAGTCCAGGATCACAACAGAAAGGCAGGCAATGACCAACCTCTTCAAGTGTGCACGAAAAAAAAATTCTGTTTCAGGCCAAATCCACACTTCTCACGTTTTCCGCTTTCCCCCCGCCCATTATTCGCTTCTCAGAGGGCTGTTCACATACTCTTACCTCAATCCCGCCTTTCTCTCGCGTCTTTCGCATTGCGCCTCAGACGAATTTGTCATGCGTTCAAACGCTTCTCTTGCGGGTTTCTCACCATGGATATGGACAAATAGAAGCGTTTCACAAGGAGACCCCTCCCTTCAAACCACCCCACTTCCATGTTTGCAGCCTTTCCAGAACACCATCCCTCTTTGCCATGCAATTATCAAGCTTTTCCACTCTCTCCGCAGCATGCCTGCCTGCCCGCCCTTTCCCTTTTTTTTTTTTAAAAGGGGACTTTCCCAGCATTGTTGCACAATCCTGGCCATAAATCTTAATCGGGGTGCTCCAAAATCCCCGCGGAGACATCAAGAGGTGGCGTCATTTCCATTTCCGTGTCATTTTTAGGATGCTGAACAGTTGGAAATATCAGTGACTGTTAAAATTAATTTTTTTTTGTGTTGAAATTACCGTTATAGCGGAAATCCGTCATTCTAACATTACATTCAAGCATCAAATAATTAGTCTGCCCGTTTGGAGAGTTTGGATCACCCCCACACCCCCAATATCACTTCAAATTAGCCCGCCAGAATAATGGTCCAATGGATTTCAAAGAAGAAGGCATAGAATAACATTAACCAATCACAGGCATCATAGGGGTGTGGCCTCGCCATAGCAATTTAGCAAAAAAACGCTATAGCGGAAATCTGATGAAAAAATGAAAAAAAAATGAACATGATGTCGTCATTGGCGACGTCGGATCTAAACCCGCCCCTATATTGCGCGATTCTACCAGGGATGTGGACGAAGTATAGCGCGAGGCAGCGGCAGTAAGAGAAGGGATGTGAACACAGACTGGGACATTGTGGGATAGAATCCAGCGCAGTTAATGCACATGAAAAGCGGAAGGTAGGGAAATGTGGATTCGGCCTCAGTTTTGGATCTGGGGGTTCTGAACTAACTATGCACTGTTATTCTTTTTCCAGCTGGGGTGTTTCCAGCTCCAATCTGATCAGTTTGTTTGGGAGGGTTTTTTGGTTATCATGAGTTTCAGTCCTGTTCTTTGTAATGTGGACTTCCAGGCTCTTCAGAGTAGCTGCTGTTATATTGAATGGCACCAAAACTGCACAGAAAACAGCCCTCCCCGTAAACCAATGGAGTTTTTCCTCAATTACACTACACAAACACACAACAGACCCTGAAGAAGGTGAGTGTTATCGGATGCACACTATGGGAAAGTGGGAGCCAGTGGCATTAAAAGCAATCCTGCTTTATGTTTACTTTTTTCTTTTTCTGTACTGCCAGTAAATTATTACCTTGCATGCCATGTATCCTTGTGCCTACTCCCAGGGAAGTTTCTTTAGAATTGCAGTGTATGTTTAAAATCTTCCAGGGTTTTTAATCAAGTTTGATTGAACAGTCCCTCCCATGTACTTTTCCTTTCAGTGCTTGTCCAGTGCCCTGATTTGGGGGTGCGGGGAAACCAGTGCCTCGGTAGTGCTGCAAAACCAAGATACACCCCAGAAGGTCTACTCAGATATAATCCCCATGTTAGTCCATAGCGCTTACTTTCAGGGAAGTGTCTTTCAAATTGCAGCCTATGAATTTAATTCTCCCTTCCAAACGTTTCCAAAGCTGATAGGTGGGGAGGGGAGTGGAAAACAAGATGCAGCCCTGTGAGGCAAGCCCAGTGTTTGCCTGCGGCTGAAGGTACAAGATGAAATGAAACACACAAATCTTTTGGTGAGAGGGACTGATTATAATTTAGTTTCCTGGATTGGGTTCAACATTCCGGAAGTTGCTTTAAGACAGGGGTGGGCAAATTGCGGCCCGCAGGCCACATGCGGCCCACTACAGAGTTTTTTGTGGCCCGCCAAGACAGTAGAAAAGTGTGATAGGGTACATTTGTCTCATTAAACTGATTCTAAAATTAAATGTGCTTGCAGTTATAGATGATATGAAATTAGTACAATAAATAAATTGAATAAAACTACCACTATTTTATTTAATTTATATTTATTGATTTTTATGATACAATTTATACCTTTTCTGAAATGCAAACTAATGAATGCAATCATTTTAAAAGATGCGGCCCTCCGCTAACCTCCGCTCCCACAAAGTGGCCCCCGAGCCAAAACAATTGCCCACCCCTGCTTTAAGAAAACAAAACCATGGTTAAGTGGTTTGGCTGAGGTTCTGCTGTGAATCAGCACTCTACTGGTTCGAATCCCACTACTGCCATGAGCTCAGTAGAAGGCCTTGGGTTAGCCACTCCCCTCAGCCCTAGCTCCTCAGCTGTATTGTGGGGATAATAACAACACTAACTTGTTCACCACTCTGGGTGAGACACTAATCTGTCCAGATGAGCGATATATAAGTGCAGTTGTTGTAGTTGTTAAGAAAACAAAACGGCGATTTCTGGATTTATTTTTGGCTCTTTGTTTTCCATTATACACACCTCTACAAACCACCTTTGTTCATCTCTTGCCTTGAAAAAAACCCATGACAAGTTATCAAAAGTTGGCAGCAACATGACAGCACTTTACAGCCCTGACCTGGTTGGGCTAGGCTAGCCTGGATCTTGTCAGATCTTGGAAACTAATCAGGGGTGGCCCTAGTTAGCACTTGGATGGGAGACTGCTAAGGAAGCCCATGGTGATTACACAGAGGCAGGCAATGGCTAACCATTTTTGAAGGTCTTGCTTTGAAAACCCTATGATAGCACTTTACATACAGAGAAAAGAATGATGTGGCCAATTATCATCCAGTTTCTAATTTGCCCTGTCTGAGCAGAATGCTTGAAAGAGTGGTAGTGAAACACCTCCAGGTCTTCCTGAACAGCTCATCTGCTCTACTAGATCCCTTTCCATCTAGTGTCAGGCCAGGCTATGGGATGCGGACAGTGCTGGTTGCTTTAGCTGATGATCTCCGTTTAAAGACGGGGCTGTGCCTCCTTGGACCATGCTATCTTGTTTGGAAGCAGACCAGAGGTTAAGAGATGTACTTTGGATTGTTTTAAAACTTTCATTAAGGATAGGCCTCATGGTTGCTGTTAGAGAACAGTTTTAATCCATGAGAGGTTCCACAAGGCACAGTCATATCCCCCACTTGATTTAATCTCTACATAAAGCCTTTAGGAGAAGCCATTAATGTTTTTGGAGTCATCAATAAGCCCATGACCTCCAGCTCTATATTTCTCTATCCAAGTTGCCCAATGATACTGTCGTGGTTAAATGGTTAAGGATGAACAAGCGGAAACTGAATCCTGACAAGATAGAGGTAACGCTGTTGGGATGGCTGAGACGTTGATGGACGTTGTGTTTCCCATTTTTGAGGGTGTCCAGCTGACACTAATTCAGTTAAGAGTCTATGGAGCTATATGGGGATTATATGGGATGCAGCATTACTGCTGGAGAAACAAGTTAACGCAGCTGCAAAAATTGCTTTCTCCAGTCTTCATTTGCCCTGGAAAATAACAATAATAATAACACTTGATTTACATACAGCCCTTCATGACAATGTCCATTCAGAGTGTTATTATCCCCATAACAATAATCACCCTGTGAGGTGGGTGAGGCTGAGAGAGCTCTGAGAGAGCTCTCAGAGTAGAGGAGTGGGGAATCAAACCTGGTTCTCCAGATTAGAGTCCTGCTGCTCTTAACCACTACACCAAACTTAACTTGACTTGGCTGATCTTGCCACGTGGATCTATGCTATGGCCTGTTGGTGGAAGGCTAGGCTGCTATTTGCCCTCCTTTCATTAGCCTAGTACTGCCACTTGTGCTTTCTTGTTGTACAAAGGAAAGCATCTTTTCAGCCTGCTTAGTCTCTTCTCCCTCTTTTCCCCCTGACGAAATGATCAATCTTTTCTAATCTCCCATTAACATTCTCTCTAATTTTTATCCTACCCTTCTTCTATGGAGCACAGAACAGCAGACGTGGCTCTCCCCACCTCAGTTTTATCCTCACAACAATCCTGCAGGGCAGGTTAGGCTGGCCCAAAGTCACCCAGGGAGCTTTGTGTTAGAGTGTGGATTTTGAACCCAGCTCTTCCGAGAACCTGGCCTGACACTATAACCACTACACAACACTGCCACTATACTTAATTAAAACGAGTGCATGCAAAAAAAAATGTAGGTGTTATGGTAAACATTTTCTTACCACCAGGGGCCATTTCGTAGAAAAAGCTGGAGGAACTCATTAGCATAACTCATTAGCATATACCATGCCTCTCGCCATGCCTCATGCCATTAGCATGACACCCCCTGACATCACCTATTCTGGCTGTTTTGGATCCAATCCTGGCCATTCAGGGCCGAAGTTGGGCCCAAAATGGCAAAAAGGGGCTGAAAATGGCTGAAAAGGGGCCCAAAATGGTCAGGACTGGGCCACTGATGAGTGGGAGAGTGATCCACCACCCATCAGAGGCCTGATCCAGGCCGTTTCGGCCCCAATCCAGGCTGAAATGGGCCCAAAATGGCCAAGAGTCAGGTGGGCGGGGCCACCTGTCATGTGACCTCTTTGGAGAACTACCAGAACTGTGTTCCTGTGCGTTCCCCCTCGAAATGAGCTTTCCACTGCTTACCACTGATTCCTTCCTTTCCCTAGTAGCTCATAGAACTCAGCTCGTTCTACAATATTGACAAGATCCTGGCATCTGTGAAGTCTCCCACTTGTGCACTGGATTCCTGCCCATCGTGGCTGCTAAAATTATGTAAAGACCACATACTTGAGCCCCTGAGGTCTATCATAAATCAATCACTAACTCAAGGTGCCTTTCCTCAACCACTCAAAGAAGCAATGGTTATCTTCCCACTTCTTTAAAAAACATCCCTAGACAAAACTCTTATGGCAAATTATTGCCCGGTCTCTAATATGCTGTTTCTGGGCAAAGTGATTGAGAGAGCAGTAGCTGACCAACACCAGGTCTTCTTGCATGACGCTGGTGCTTTGGACTGTTTTCTGGCTGTGGGACAGAAACGGTTCTGGTGGATTGAGCAAATGACCTCCCTATCCGTGTAGACAAAGGGCGTACCTCTTTCTTGCTCCTCCTGGATCTACCTGCTGCTTTTGAAACCGTAAATCATGCCATCTTGTTGAGGGATTTGTAGGCTGAAGCAGGTATGAGGGGATGTGCCTTGGACTGGTTTCAACAGTTCCTCATGGAACAGACTCAAAGGGTAGTTGTTGGAAACCAGACATCTTTAATGTGAGAATTATCTTGTGGTGTTCCACAGGCTGCAATCTTATCCCCCACGTTATTCAACCTCTATCCAGCTATGAAATTATAGCTACGGAATTGGATGTCAACAATATGTGAATGACGCTCTGTATCTCTGTATCTCTCTATCCAAATTCCCTGGAGATGCAATAGAGGTCTTGAGCCATTGCCAGGCAGCTGTGTTCAAATATCTGAAAGCAAACAAACTGAAATTGAATCTAGGCCATATGGAATTGATGCTGGTTGGGAAGCTGGAAATATTGAAAAACGTTGTGCTCCCCAGATCCGATGTGGTTCCATTGATCGTTGCAGACTCAGTTGAGAGCCGTGGGGTTCTAGAGAAGCCAGTTACTGCAGTTCTTCCAACTCAGTCTTGCTCAGAAAATGCCCCCCTATCTTCTTCTTAATTAGTCTTTCCATGACCAAAGTCATAAACAGTGAAAATGGCCCCCTATCTGGACACAGCTGATCTGGCCACCTGGATCCATACCATGGTAACTTCAAGACTAGACTACTGTAATGCACTCTACATAGGTTTTCACTTGAAATCAACTCAAATCTCCAGCTGGTGCAGAATGCCACAGCCCAATTATCATCAGGATAAAACAAACTGAAATTGAATCTAGGCCATATGGAATTGATGCTGGTTGGGAAGCTGGAAATATTGAAAAACGTTGTGCTCCCCAGATCCGATGTGGTTCCATTGATCGTTGCAGACTCAGTTGAGAGCCGTGGGGTTCTAGAGAAGCCAGTTACTGCAGTTCTTCCAACTCAGTCTTGCTCAGAAAATGCCCCCCTATCTTCTTCTTAATTAGTCTTTCCATGACCAAAGTCATAAACAGTGAAAATGGCCCCCTATCTGGACACAGCTGATCTGGCCACCTGGATCCATACCATGGTAACTTCAAGACTAGACTACTGTAATGCACTCTACATAGGTTTTCACTTGAAATCAACTCAAATCTCCAGCTGGTGCAGAATGCCACAGCCCAATTATCATCAGGAACTAGAAGCATGCATATTACTCCCATTTTGCAGTCGCTCCATTGGCTACCCATCAGTTATTGGGCTCAATTCAAGGGTTTGGCTGTCAGATAAAAATCCCTTTAAGGCTTGGTCTCGCCTATCTACGGAACTGTCTCACTCCCACCATGGCAGCTTTGCACATCTGAACAGGGCCTTCTGTAGGTGCCACACTGCAAATGGGCAAAATCCACAGCAGCCTGTACGTGCACATTCTGTGTGGTGGCTCCTGCCTTATGGAAAGGCCAACCTGAAAAAGTCAGGAAAGCTCCCACTCTCCTAGCTTTCTGCAAACTGCAAAACCAAATTATTCAAGAGTGGTTTTTTTTAACACAGTTAATAGGGTTGTGCTGTGAGAAAATGGTTCATAGAGATGCTTTGGAAAAAAAATAGGGACTGTAGACTATACTACTGAGTACTGTCTGTTACAACAAGCATACTTCTACTGGGTAGTTTCCACGTTATTTAATATGTCATATTAAATTGCTTATGTCTCATTTCAGCATTGTTTCAGCTCTGTATCAGATTTCTGTATTTTCAGATTTCTGCAATCCATACCTTCTTGTATTGTTTATTGAACATCCAGGCAGTTGATCGTATTGGTTTACACTGAGTACTCCACCTTGAGTCTCAGTGAGGAAGGCATACTATAAATAATGCAAATAAAACAAAATAAGCTCGTGTTCCTCTGTTATGAATTCCTGCATTTCCTCTCCTTGGTCGGAAAACATGGCATATCATGATAGGATAAGTTCTTGGTTTTATGGAGTGAGACAGGAAAATAGATAGGCCCCCTTCCCTTTTGACTGCAGTCCTGCGTTTGCTGTCACATCTATTTTGGACCGGTGAGAACAGAGCTGTTCTGTTAGCATAGGAGGGCACCGTTGCACCCCTCTCCTTAGCTTTTGCAGGCAGGAATCAACTCTCACACACAAATGCCAAAGAACAGCTCAAGGGTCAAATAGAGAAAAGCATGGAGATACAGAGTGTGGGAAAGAACAGAGTGTGGGAAACAAGGTGCTACAAACAGTGAGAACCATAACTGCATAAATATAACAAGTAAAGCCTCAACGACAGCACAGCGAAACACAAATATTTGCCCACCACTAATGTCAGTTCCCCACCCCAGTTTAAATCCTCATGCCAGCCGCTGACTCATGATGTCCCAGCCATCCATACAGAGAGTTAGCGTGACGAAAAATTGCACATGCCTTCTACTGTTTGTGCTAATTCTACTGACGTTGTCTAATCGGGTTGTCCCTTCTTGCAAAGATTAAGATCTTTTATACCGCTGTATGTGAACCCCAAAGAAGAAAGCATATTTATTTAATGTTTGTTCTTTTACATTTTTTGTAAACTCTAGTCTTAAGCAGAGATGTCAACCGATTTTAGAAGACAGACTCGGACTTTTCATTTAACCCCTTAAACTTCTGTTTCAATGACTCAGTGCATTTGTACGTTTGTCCCAAATGACACACACCCATCCTCTTTTTCTCTTCCTTTCCCTCCCTAGCTGTTGAAATTGGAGGGGCCAAACTATGCAGGCCTCCCCCTAAACATTATGAACAGTCAGCCTGGCATGTGTGGGAGGCGGCCAGTGAAGGAGAGGAACCAATGGGAAATGAAAAAGGGGGGGATCAATGGGATCATGCACGGAGATGTATGCGTAGGAGGGAAAGACAGAAAAAATGCTCTGTTTATTAATGGAATGCTATTTACCTCCATGCAGGGGTCATTTCGTAGAAAAAGCTGGAGGAACTCATTAGCATAACTCATTAGCATACACCACACCCCTTGACATCACGGGAAGTGTGTCATTAGCATAACTGATTTGCATATGCCACACCTCCTGACATCACCTATCCTGGCTTTTTTGGACCCAATCGTCATTATTCAGGACCGAAATTGGGCCACTACACAACACTACACAACACTGCCACTATACTTAATTAAAACGAGTGCATGCAAAAAAAAATGTAGGTGTTATGGTAAACATTTTCTTACCAGCAGGGGTCATTTCGTAGAAAAAGAGCGGGAGGAACTCATTAGCATAACTCATTAGCATATACCATGCCTCTCGCTATGCCTCATGCCATTAGCATGACACCCCCTGACATCACCTATTCTGGCTGTTTTGGACCCAATCCTGGCCATTCAGGGCTGAAGTTGGGCCCAAAATGGCAAAAAGGGGCTGAAAATGGCTGAAAAGGGGCCCAAAATGGTCAGGATCGGGCCGCTGCCGAGCGGGAGAGTGATCCACCACCCATCAGAGGCCCGATCCAGGCCGTTTCGGCCCCAATCCAGGCTGAGATGGGCCCCAAATGGCCAAGAGTCTGGTGGGCGGGGCCAACTGTCATGTGACCTCTTTGGGGAACTACTGGAACTGCGTTCCTGCATGTTCCCCCTCGAAATGAGCCATACCTCCATGCCATGAAAAGTTTCAGCTGCCCATTTCCACTCATTATGTAAAGGGAGGAATAAATAGCACACTGCCAGGAACTAGATTATAAACTCCTTGGGTTATAAACCTTTAGGCTCTCAATTCCTCCGGGTAGGAATCTATCAGTTCTCTTCAGCTTACATGGTAAAATTCCATGCATAGCATCGCAATACCAGCGACAGTAACCTGCCTTTTAACTGATTAATTAATCAAGAAAATGCACGTGCTGCTTCTCCAGAGAGACTGCTTCCCCTATTTGCATCTCAGTGCTTAACTGCATATTTCATTCAAATATGTGTAACGAAATTCTCCTTTGCAATGAATGGAGGCATTTGGGGAAGGAAGGGGTGTTTAGTGTCTCCCAAAGTGTTTGGAATACTCCAAGGGCCGGCTGTGAGGCTGTTTGGCGTGAGAAATCAGCGGTAAGAGAAGGGCTAAGGCCTTTCACCCTCTCGGTTGCTTCTCTGGTTCAAATTCCCCACTGAAAGCTGTCAGGCTTTTGCTAACTGCACACAGGTGGAAGGTTCCTCACTGTAAGAAATGTGTGAGTGACAAACGCTTATTAATCCTTAAAACAAAAGAATCTCTTTCAGTGTGTTTTCTTTCCCATTCTTTAATATACGAACATACCGTATTTACCCAAAGGGAAAACTATGGCTTTCCCAGGCATCTTGTCAAGAAAAAGAGAGGGTTGTCTTACATTCATATGTAAGTTACAAGTATGTTCAGTAATCATAACAATACAAAACTGTAATTAACTCATTTAAGTCAATTTAACTTTGCACCTCTAAATAATCTCGAATGTTTTTCAAGATTTAGTTGCAAGTCAGAGGAGATAAACTCTTGCAAGGTACAATGCATGTATATGGTCATTAGTCCAAATCAATAGTCCAGGGTTAATTTCTTTTTTCTCTTACAGAGACTCCGGAATGAAGTCTTAAGGTGACAAACGCCGTCGTTGAATGGACAGGTACGTGCAAAAAAGCTCTCCACTCTATAAATAATGTTCTTGTATTCTATTTACAGGTTGGATAATGCAGACTGGGGGTACAAAGCCCCCCCCCCCAACATGCAGCCAGCCCACTTAACTCGTTTTATATCAACAACTTTTTCAGGGGTGGAAAAGTTATCCAACTACTTCCCAACCAAGGGAATCTACAACCATTTGAGCAAATGCTCAAACGACAGCCCCTAAAAGATCGGGGACCCTTGCTCTTCAATTTCCCATGTGCCCTCACCCTGATCTTGCAAGGGAATAAGGAGTGTTTGGTCAATCGTATCAATGAGAAGAACAGAATGGTTGGTATTCACCAATGCGTGCTCTATATAGCCATTCTGGTGCATGCTGTGAGTTTGTGGACTGAGGGGAAGGTATGGGCAAGAGTCTCCCTGACTGCGCATGTGTGCTGTCTCCATCGGCTCTAACAGGAGCGTGTTTACTTCCACAGCCTCTTTGGCTGGTGTAATATCTCAGCAACATGAGCAATCCCAGGATTTGAACTAAGCTCCATTCCTCGTCCATCTTGTTCCGATTCTGATCTTCTCCTTGTGTTGAGAGTGTCCCACTGATGTGGGGTTTTGCCACTGGTCCTATTAGTACAATGATGGTATAATATCAGCATGAATTCTCTACTTTTCTCCTTCCATTGCAGTAGTAGAATGTAGTCAGGATCCTATCCACATCCATTAGGCATAAATTGAGGATGGAAGTGCACTAGAAAGTCTGACCTTGGGGGCGGGATCATTTCAAACATCATGTAATTTAAATGTACACTTAAGGGTCATTCGGTCATTCGTTTGTTTGTTCATTTGTTTCTTCGTTGAAATTATTTACAGTCATTTGACCTGTCATGTAATACATTTACACTGAAGAAATTCAAGGCATACAATGGAGCAAATAAAACAATTTAAAATTAGGATCTTGTTACTGTACTGTACAGTACAGTACAGTACAGTATTTCGAAGACCTGAATATCACCAAACAATATCTGGCTATTTGTTGGGAATTTAGCAAGTGTTTTCATTTCAGTCATGAAAGAGTTAAACTGTGTTACCTACTTAATTAGTACACATACTTTGAATGTAACCATTAGAGCTTCGAATAAGATTCCCGCCCGCCGTAGAAAGGGGAGTCTCTAAGCATAATGAAGTAGGATTAGGATTTTCTATTGGGCAGTTTGTTTTTTGGGGGCAATTAATTGATGCTACGTACTGAAGTTTTATTGCTCCTTGTTCACTTCTTCTTCGTCTTTTAGTCTTCTCTAAGTTACTTTTCTAGCAAGATGTAGTCAGCTTAGCAATTTATTATTTTCTCCAAATGTAACCCTGTTTTTATGCTTTAGTAAAGTAATTTTACAGAGCTACACTGGAGTGTACGTGTGAATCTATTCTCATTACTTCCAATGCGCAATCTTTGCACAAACTCTGCTATATTTTCCTACACTATTTGATAGATAATCTTGGCATTCTGATCTGATAGGAGATAATTGAATCTAACTTTATCAGTGAAACCAGAAATTTTACCTAATAATGGTGTGATCACCTCATCACATGCTTCCTTACAAAGTTGTAGGTTTTTTTTATACAATGAATCCTCAAAGGTAGATGAGTAACTTAAGGCAATCTGGGATTTGAAGCTAGACTTCTTTCTTACTGCTGAAGCTTAGCTTTTGTTCTGTTTCACCTTGCTAGCAAGTTGCTACTTTTAAAATCCTGTCTGGCTCACCCCCACATGCCTATTATGACCTTAGAGCTTCCTGACCGAGGAGCACAGGTGATCTGCAGCTGTGTGTATGTGTGTGTGTGTGTGTAGGCCAAGCTTCTATACTGTCTTAAATGTGATCTCTGTCCCCTGCTCTCCTTTAACAGATCGTACTAGTTACAAAGTGGCACCCGTTATGCCAACTTTAACTTTCTTTTCCTTTCTCTTGCCCGTTTTGTTCTTTATCTCTGTTCTCCCAGCTATGCTTCAGCTGCCACATGCCGCCATCCGCATGCTTTCACTATTACATCATCCAGAGTGTGATTAAAAATCATCCCTTTGAGGTTGTACTGGATTTTTGCAAATGCATATTGATGGGCCACAGTCCAGAAGATCTGCTATACTTATATTTTGCTGCAGCTTATCTAGAGCTTTGTTTGGAATTCCCACTTTTTCCAGCCGGTCCGACTTGGATCCGCAGCATGTCAGAGAGCTTGCTCTTTAAACCCTTCAAGTTGCTACATTGCAAGTTCCTCATGGAAGAATTGCTTCCAAGTGCAAACTGCACCTGTCTTATAAGAGAGCATCTTTATTGCATTCTTTTTGGGTTTTGCAAAAGACTCTGCCAGGTGATGGCTGCCAATATAAGTTCATAAAACTGCCTCCCTGTATGTTTACATACACTTGACAGAATTCCATGGCTGGGAGGTCAGTCCTGTGCCAGGTAAGGTTGTTCACCTGATCTCCTGAGTTGATGGCTCCCCCTGCTGGCAAAATGATGGAACAGACCATAACCGTGGCTTCTGTGGAAATTTCTTAGCATTATGGTCTGATGACGTCTAGGGTTTTAGATAGAGGTTTTTTAAAATTTTGCAACATGAGACACAAAATGGGCAGTTCCAGAAGGGAAAACTGTAGTTCCCCAAAGAACGTTTAAATTATTAAAGAGCTTCATGTTTTCAATATGATAAAGTTTAACCTGATATCCAAATTTGCTGGTAGTCCTGCCTATTGTTGATGCATAAACATTTTTCAGGCCAAATAATATACTTTCCCCTCCATTGCTACAAAATTTGTTTTTATTTATTTATTTTATTTATACTCCGCTCCCCTGCAATTTATTCTTACTGCTCCGCTGGCAAAAACTAAGACACGTTAGCACAGTCTGCAGCAGTTTGCAACTTTCTTTCAAGTTACTGAGTATATTTGCAATTTTGCTCGTAGGAAAGTAAGGACTTCACACTTTTAAATTCCGTAGATATGTAGGCTTGCCAAACTCCAGGTGGTGGCTGGAGATCTCCTAGAATTACAACTGATCTCTAAGCCATAGAGATCAATTTCTCCAGTTTTCCTGGAGAAACTGGATGTTTTGTAAGGGGGATTCTATGACATTATACACTACTGAGGCCCCTCCCCTCCCAAGCTCCACCCTCCCCAGGCTCCACCCCTCAAATCTCCAGGAATTTTCCAACCCTATAATATGCCAAATGCTGCAACTTATTATCTAGCCAGATTATCAATGATGCGTTTTATGTTGTTTAATGCAGTAAAATAAGATTAGGATTGATAAGAAATAGCTCTCTACTGCAGACCCTGATGAAGCACTCTCGCTTTCCCTTCTCCATTCAAGACTCCACAGATGCATTGTAGCAGTGTGTGCTATGCACATGTCATCCCATACCACTGTGCAGTTCCAGATTTTCCTTTAAAAATGTTATTTACAGCTGCCCAGGAACAATTTGAAGCATCAGCAATGCTATGCTGCAGTGCTAACTGTTAGAGCCTCTCTATATCTTCCAACATTTGTTGAATAAAAATATGGACCTTCTGCTTTCACACCCAGAACCGTGTCCTAAGCTTGGGTTACCAGGCAGCACTTGATGAGTTCGGGGGCAGACCTGGGAGCGTGTGGCGACCCAAGTTAAAGCCTAATGACCGGAGAGCAGAGCAAACTTTTTTCTTGGTTCTGAACCTGAGATTTCGTCCTCCCTTCAAAGGACTCTAAGAAACTATCTCAATCCCTGATACGTTAGTTCAAACTGTGAGATTTGCAGAAGGCCTGTCATAGTTGTCCACCATACGAGGCTTTTAAAAAATATTATTCTTATTATTTATTTTTATGGTGAAGGGGAACTGAATGGAAAGACCTTTCTTGTTCATAATTTGTAGCTGGAGGGGTCTCAGAAGTCTGTAAGGGTCTTGTATGTAGTTGACCTCACTGGATGGTGTCAATGCTCGGAATCAGAGACCCATCAGTTTCGCAAATGTCATCAATAAATACCTTGTAACATCTCCTTTCTCTTTTTTGCCATTGCTTCAGTTAGGAAGAAGGAATTGTGTGTTGTGTCTAATAGGGCTTCCAGATGTTCTAGTCACTGTTTGATTATAAAGAACTTCTCTGTAAGTTGATCAGGAACTGTAAGTTTGTAGGCATGCAGAGCTTAACCTGATCAGCAAGTTGTCCAGGTAAGTGTGTAGATGAATGGTTATTTTCCCTTAGCTTTACACTGGGTTGATCAAATTCTTTGTGAAGGCCCTCAGTGCCGTGGAGAGGCCAAATGGAAGTACTCTGAACTGTAGATGGAGCCCCCTTGCGCAGAAATGGAGGCGTCTTCGGTGTCCGGACAAGATCGGAAATTGGAGATATGTTTCCATTAGATCTAGTACAGTAAGGTACTCCTTTGGTGTAGGTCAGCTGTTCTCTGCTTCTGTATGCAGCCCTAGCTGCAATGCAAACAATATTTGCTATCACTGGATTGTTGTGTGGAGAATTTGTATTTTAACAGCACACAGGCCAAGTCTAAGGTACGTTAGATGCACAAAAACTGACGTGGTATATAGAATCTCAAGCAGTGTTTTTGACCTTCATGGACCCTTCCCAGATGTTAGATGAATATATAAAAGCTTGTTAGCCTTGTACTTATGATCTACGTAGGAGTACAGTCACCGCAAAAGTCCAGTGGCACCTTAAAGTCTAACAACATGGCTACACCCAGGGCTCATTTTGAGGGGGAATGCGCAGGAACGCAGTTCTGGCAGTTCCCCAAAGAGGTCACATGACAGGTGGCCCCGCCCACCTGACTCTCAGCCATTTGGGGCCTGTTTCGGCCTGGATTGGAGCCGAAACAGCCTGGATCGGGCCTCTGATGGGTGGTGGATCACTCTCCTGCTCAGCATTGCCCTGATCCTGACCATTTGGGGCCCCTTTTTGGCCATTTTCAGCCCCTTTCGGCCATTTTGGGCCCAACTTCAGCCCTGAATGGCCAGGATTGGGTCCAAAATAGCCAGGATAGGTGATGTCAGGGGGTGTGGCATATGCAAATGAGTTAAGCTAATGACACACTTCCGGTGATGACAAGGGGTGTGGCGTATGCTAATGAGCTATGCTACTGAGTTATGCTAATGAGTTCCTCCCGCTCTTTTTCTACGAAATGAGCCCTGGCTACACCCCTGGTGCAGTCACCAAACCTTGGCTTTCCCCTTGTGACGGCAATGTTGTACTGAAAAGAAGGATTTTCTAACGCTGGGGCTGAGCAGTAGCCAGGTTTGCAGATAATACTAAATTATTCTGGATCTTGAAAATTAAGGCAGATTGTGAAGAGCTGCAGGAGGATCTCCCTAAACTGGTTGAGTGGGTAACTATGTGGCAAATGAGCTTCCACAGGGGTAAGTGTAAGGCAATGGAACGAAAAACCCTAATTTTAGAGATATGCTGATGAAGTCTGAACTGACTGAGGCTGAGGTTGAAAGAGATTTTGGGTTTGCTTTGGAAAGCTCAATGAAAATGTCTACCCAGCGTTTAGCAACGGTGAAAAAGGCAAACTCCATGGGGGACCGGAAATAAAACAGCCAATATTGTAATGCCCTTGTGTAAAGTCATGGCGCAGCCTCATTTGGAATGCTGTGTGCAGTTCTGGTCACCCTATCTGAAAAAAGGTCCAACAGAAGGCAACCAGAATGATTTGAGGGTTGAAGTACTTTTCCTATAAGAAAAGGCTCCAGATTCTGGGATTTTTCAGTCAAGAAAAAAGATGGCTTAGGCGAGATGAGGTCACTCTCAGGAGTGACATCGTCACGTAGGTCCCCGGAGTGCTCCTGGGTTTCATGCCGGGTCGATTCAGCCTGTTTGGCCATCCGAAAGGTAAATCCCGGGTCCCTCCCCAGTAAGGGGGTATGGGGACCTGGCAACTCTAGAACAAGCCAAGATTTTGGGCATGTTCTTTGCTGTGCTGCCCCAGGTAGTCACTTAGATGGCTTTCCTGTCTCGCTGCTCCTCTCAAATGCTGCAGGGCAGGTCTAGGTTATGGCATCATTTGGCTTGAGCTTCTATAAATTAAAGACTTCTTACCAGTGAAAACTAATTTCCTGATGCACAGCAGTGGAGCTGAGGACGTGGAATTACAGCCACTCAACAGTCAAACTGTGCCTAGTTTAAAAAACACACACACTCCACAACTAACCGGCCCTAGAGTAATATGAACATATAATTCATTGCATACTATTAGCTAACTGAATGAAAATTAAAGACATTTGAACACACAAACGAATTCGTTTTAGGCTTGAGCTGGGTACAGTGTTAGCAACAGCATAGTAGAAGGAAGGGGAAAAGAATTTAAATGTACAGATTCATTTTGACGAAGCTGCTTTTGGCTTTTTATATGTTCAGCATCTCCTTCAAGAATCAAACAGAGTCCAGTAGCACCTTTAAGACTAACCAATTTTATTGTAGCATAAGCTTTCGAGAATCAAGTTCTCTTCGTCAGATGCATGATACAAACTGGTCAAATACAGAAGAGGAGGGTGGAGAAGGGGAGAGAAGGGGACATACATCAGAAGGGGACAGGATGCAATTAGCTCCCCCAGACCACGTCGCTGTAAAGGAAATCTGTGGGAGCCCAGTGGCGCCTGGTGTGGGCTTTCGGGGACCACAGTTCTCTTTGTCAGATGCATCTGGCAGGGAGAGCTGTGGTTATCGAAGGCTTATACTACATAGGAATTGGATGCTTTTACTGCTGCAAACTAACACGGCAAACTGACTCCACACCAAAAGGAGATGTTTACGTTTACTAGCAAAGGAATGTTTTGGTTGCCTCCCCGCTAACTGCATCCTGTCCCCTTCTGATATATGTCCCCTTCTCTCCCCTCTCCACCCTCCTCTTCTGTATTTGACCAGTTCGGATCATGCATCTGACGAAGAGAACTTGATTCTCGAAAGCTTATGCTACAATAAAATTGGTTAGTCTTAAAGGTGCTACTGGACTCTTTTTGATTTTGCTACTACAGACTAACACGGCTAACTCCTCTGGATCCTTCAAGAATGGATCTACATTTAGGAAGCATGTTGTCTCCACTGGACCACTCTAATCTCTCACGTCATGGGCTGGGGACTCAAATAGGCTGGATAAAGATATCACGTGTCACCTATTTTTTCCTTTAAAATGTTAATAGCAGAGGGGGGGCAACGGATTTCAAATAGCAAAACTGAGTGGAGGTTGAAGGGTTCAATGCCTTTTCCATTTGCTTGTATGGCCCCAAGGCAAATTGAGGCTGCATGAGCCTGTACTTTGCATTTTGTGGTTGGAACAAGCTTGTGATTGTGATCTTGTTTTATTAGAGTACCTGGAAAAAATAGCAGGGAGTTTCAAAGCTAATTCTCTGTTGGCTTTCCACTGATACTATGGAGTCTTCTATAAAGACCTTAAATGTGGAGTCCCTCAGGGCTCCATTCTTTTGCCTAGGCATCAAGCTGTTAAATAAGATCAACTGCAGCCTTAAAGCCATAACACCATCCCAGCTGTAAATGTTATTAGCTGGCCCAATCCAGAAGTGTCTGGATACAGTGATTAAGTAGCTGAATGGGAACAAATTGAAAATGAGCCCAGATAAGTTGGTGGTGAAGTTGACTGGGAAAGCTGATGCTGTAGAGGTGATAGATCTACCAGCCTGAGATCAATTATCTTTGAAAGATCAAAATAAGAGTGCAGAATACTCTTGGATCTAATGGTTTTATGGAGAAAGAAGCTGGTGCAGTTCTTGAGAGATTATTCTCCCTTCTGGATTTTGCTGCTTTAGTCACACTGTTCCTTGCACCAGTAAGCACCATGCTTGACTACTGCAGCACCTTGTAAGTAGGGGCTGCCCTTGAAGACAAATTGGAAGCTTCAGCTAGTGCAGAATGCAGTTTCCCCACAGGAATTTCAGCAATTGTAAAACAGCTATACTAGTCATTGTTCCTGTTTATGGGCTCAGTTCAAGGTGCTAGTTCCTACCGTCCAAGTTCTCAATGACCTTGAGCCTCCCCATAGGAACCTGTTTCGGTTGCACTCTTTGTAACCATTTATTCCGTGAACTCCTGCTTCATATTACACACACCGCCACTGCCCAATCCCATGTTTTGTCTATGGGTCAGCCCAAGTTATGGAATGAATGGGCAGTACATAAGGCACCATTTTTGTCTTTCTTTCTAAGGCAGGTAAATCCATACAGATCCCACATGCCATCTCTTAGCGGTTTTGCTGTGCGATGGTTCTGGGTGGTCGGGTTGTTAATTCATGCTGTAATAATGTTTTTTGTTATTTTGATCCTACCCCAACAAAGGAAACTATTTCCTAAGGTTAGTATTTCTGCTCTACAACCACAAGCTGCTCAAGTAAGGTTGCCAACCCCAGGTTGGGAAATTCCTGGAGATTTGGAAGTGGAACCTGGGAAAGGCAGAGTCAGGGAACAGGGTGTGAGGCCATAGAGTCCACCTCCAGAGGAGCCTTTTCCTCCAGGGGAACTGATCTCTGTAGTCCGGAGACTGGGTGTAATTCCAGAAAAGCTCCAGGCCCCAATCCCTGTTCAAGTCTGTAGGGAAAAACCTACGAATGTGATCTCCCAAATCCTACTTGGAGGCGAGTCATCCATCTGCTGAGCTGCAAAGTGTCCACGGCAGTGCCGGGCAGATGTGCCCTCTGTTCAGAGTCACACTGTGGACAGATTAAAGCGGATCGGTGGGATTAGATGAGCAGCTGGATCTTAAGCCTGATCTATTTTTACGGCTTCTCGGCATCTGAGTTGTGGTTGTAATATTTGTCTCGTTTTGTAGCGGCAATAAAAAGTCCAAGCCCCAGGTGCTGGCCGCTTAATTGTCACAGCGACGAGGGTCTGGTTACCAGTCAAGGTGCTCTGCCCAGATCTCTGCCTCAAAATGGAACTGCAATGCCTGACTCTAGAGAGTCAGGCCAGTCGCCGCTCAAGGTGGTTATTTTTCTATGGGATTCCCAGTGGAAAAGGCAGCGGGTGTTATCTGGGACCATTCAAAGGTGTCACAGCATGAGCTTGCAAACCCTTTAAATTCCCTGCAATGTTACCTGGAGGCAGGTTTCCAGCAGTCAACAGGCAATTGAAGGGCTCTGGATAGGTCTGAATATTGGAGCTCTCCTAGGTGCTGCAGAGCTTTAACCCTTTGGCTAGGACTGATACACAGTACCAGCTCTCTGCTCTAGCTGGATGCCAACACCTGCTAGATTCAGCTTTGAGCTCATTGCCTGGGTTGAAACAGAACCAGCAACAACCAAATCATGTTTGATGAAGAGGTGTGGCTTTCTTTCCCCTGGTGGTTATTTTTTCCCAAAAAAATGCAATCCACCCATTGAGGCTATGAGTGAGGAGGGCTTAAAACTGATCAGCGGAAGATCACATTCCTCATTGCTTTCCATCCCATCCATACAACGCAAATCACAGATGCAAAATGCAGATTCAAAACCCGGCTCCCTGCTTTGCAATGAGCTTTTTGAAAGGGAGGAAATGCAACATGCATGTCTTTTAACAGTCACATATTTCTTCTTTATAACAAATCAAGGATCAGTGAGCAAAACTGAGTGGAGGTTGAAGGGTTAAATCCCCTCTGTCTTTCCCGCACAGCCCAAAGGGTGTACACAACAGCAGTTTGCATTGTACAGACGGGCTGAGATGCACGTTGTCACAGATATGTCCAGGAATGTATGGGAACGGTTGCTGGAACTGACCAAAAAGATCATGGAAGATATTTCTGCACACCGGAAAGAGAGTTAGCCTGGCCTCTGAACTAAACATGCCAAAAAGGGAGTCTAGAGACCCAGAATGGAATAGTCTTGGGGAGGGGTGAGAAACACAATAACATCCCCTTTTGTAGGTTAGAAACCTCCTAACCCATGTCAATGGATACTGTATGCTGAGGCTGAGATGCAGAAACTTCTAAGAACGGCAACGTCTAAGAAGCAAAAATATGTTTCAGAGATGGTTGAGGGCCAAAAGAGATCCCTAGGTATGAGAAACTTGCAATCATTATTTCAAAAAAAGAATTTATTAAGATGAAAAGTAGTAAGAATGAATGGTTTTTATATACTCGAAGAATGTATTTCAAGTATAGATAACCTTGTGTGAAGTTATAATGTAATAAGTTAGCCAAGTATGAAAAGTCGGACAGCTGGCCGTTGTTAGGAGATGATGAAGAAATCCTTTACATATGGGATGCTGAACTGATTGGGAGCTTCTTCTCAGAAGAGGCTCCTTGCTCGTGATCTGCTTATCTTTGAGTAAGGTATTTTTATGGACTCATGTAATTGCTCTTCTTTAATTATCTATGTGGCTGTAATGGATGGTATAATATTCTGTTGATACAGACAACGTTAAAGTGCAAAATAATTATGCTTGAATGAAAGATGGAAATGGAAGCAGATTCTCTAATAGTATCACTTGTGTCCAAGACTCACAACGAACCTAAAACATTGTCGAGGCGTATCTCTTGCCAGGAATTAAACGATCTGTATGGGAAAGGTGACACCTAGGGCTTAATTGCATGCCTACATCTGGATCAGACCTGACCACAGTAATCTAGAATAATGTTCTTCTTCTCATCTGTTTGAACTCTGAGTGAGTCGGGGAACTCATCATTGCTTTTTGTCCATTTGAGATACCCCCCTGCTTTCCCACCTGCGGGGGGAAAAGATATGTTTGGAACTCTCCTCCCTTCCCCAGGAACAAGAGCAGCTAGGAAAGGGTCATTTTAGGGGGGCAAACAGCCTCCCTCTGCCATTCCTCCGCAATTGCATTCTGCATATTTTCACAACTGTATGGCACTGCTGCTGTAGTTACACCAGAGTCCCACCAGATGTCACACACTTCTTACGTAAGAGAGCCAGGAGGACCTTGTTTGCTTATTGGAAGCGTAGGAGAAAAACAAAACTCTGTGGCACCTTAAAAGACATCTGTTGTGGCCAAACAGCTGTGGACTAGTGCCCATTTCATCGGATGCACTTCCTCCATTGGCAGATATAGGTGCAATAATGAATTAAAAAGAATTGCAAACAGTGGGTTCAAAGGGCAATGAAATATGACTTGTGTTTCATTTACAATTACTTCAGATTTGGGCATAACTTTAGGCCAATGGCATTGGATCTCTCTACGACATGCAAATGTATTCATGGCTGACTTACAGCAGTTCTGGTCCTCAAATCGCTCGCCTCCACGTCAATGCCATCATTGAGACTCCCAGGAAGGAAGCCCTTCTGAGATCCCGCTGGGATTTTCTAATACTTTCCATCCTACCATCAACCTAGCCTATCCAGCAAGTTCACTTTCTGGACACCACAGTGCAACTTCACAATAGATCTCTAAGTGCCACCTTATGCTGGAACCCTTTGACAGCTTCACCTGTCTACACACTTCTAATTACCACCCGGAGGACACCACATGATATCCTACAGTCTCATTTATTCCGCATCCTTGGATACATGAAAGATTTACACCAGGCCAGCTGTGGGTGCACTTTCAATGAGGGCCACTGGGGTGCTGACCTGGATAGCCCAGGCTAGCCCAGTCTCATCAAATCTTAGAAGCTAAGTAGGGTCTGCCCTGGTTAGTACTTGGGTGGGAGACCCGCAAGGACTTCATGTGATGAAGTGAATAAAGTCCATGGCAGCAGATGGCACGATAATTTTGTTAGCTTTACTACCTGTGGATTGATACCTCAGGTAGCAATCTCAACAAGATAATCTTAAAATTACTTGATAAGCACAAGTAACTTTTCTTACAAGAGAAACAAGAGTCTAATAGCACTTTAAAACCAGACTTTATTCCAGAATGAGCTTTTGTAGAAGTCGGCTTATGCTGGTGTAAAATACTCTTAGTCTTTTAGGTGCCACAGGACTCTTGTGGCTGATATATAAGCATGGCTTCTCTATTGGGGCCTTGACCTGGATAGCCCAGGCTAGCCCAGTCTCATCAGATCTCAGAAGCTAAGCAGGGTCTGCCCTGGTTAGGACTTGGATGGGAGACCAGCCAAGGAAGTCCAGAATTGCTACCAGGGCCGGTGCCAGAGGTGCTGGCGCCCGAGGCGGCGTGCGTGCGCTCTGCGTGCGCACGCGCGCACACACCACAGACTGTGTGATGACATCATCACAGATGTCATCACGTGCCACAGGGGGGCTGGGAAGCTCACGGAGCCCAAAGAAGAGAAGCTTCAAGCTGCTGCTGGGGCAGTGCGCAGAGGCTGCTCTGTGCGCTGCCCCAGCAACAGCTCACGGCTTCTGCGCCCGGCTGGGGCAGAGGAGCGCGCAGCGGAGCTGGCGTGGCTGGCTGCAGCAGCAGCTGCAGCCAGCCAGCCCCGTGCCGCTGCCACATGCCCCACCCGAGTGCAGAAGCTGCGAGCCACTGCTGGGGTGGCGCGCGGAGGCTGCTCCGTGTGCCACCCCAGCAACAGCTCATGGCTTCTGCGACCGGCTGGGGTGGAGGAGCACGCAGTGGAGCTGGTGTGGCTGGCTGCAGCTGCTGCTGCTGCTGCAGCCAGCCAGCCAGCTCCGTGCCGCCACCACCACGCACCCCAGCTGGGCGCACAAGCCGCGAGTCGCTGCTGGGGCGGCGCCCGGAGGCTGCGGCCGGCTGGGGTGTATGGTGGTAGCGGCGGTGGCAGCATGGAGCTGGCTGGCTGGCTGCAGTAGTAGCTGCATCCCAGTTATGCCAGCTTCGCTGCGCGCGCCTCCGCCCCCAACACCCCCTCCGGCGCCCCTCCAAAGCCCGCGCGCCCAAGGCCACCGCCTACCTGGCCTCCATGGGCGCGCCGGCCCTGATTGCTACACAAAGGCAGGCAATGGCAAACCATCTCTGTCTCTTGCTTTGAAACCC
Organism: Eublepharis macularius; assembly: GCF_028583425.1. NCBI lineage: Eukaryota > Metazoa > Chordata > Lepidosauria > Squamata > Eublepharidae > Eublepharis > Eublepharis macularius. Next base: position 125,119,114 of record NC_072795.1, on the reverse strand, counting down.
CTATGGGGGGGGGTCACCATAAGATAGATGGCTGCAACTTGACAGCACTTTACACAACTGCCCCACTGGGAAGACTTTAAATTAGAAGAGATACAGAAACTCCAGAAGCCTTTCCTGTGAGAGGGGAATGAAAGAATTGTAAATATCTATAATATCTTAGTGCGGTTATGCCTGCATTAGCCCTATAAGGCTTGGGGCCAGCATACCTGCAGGACTGCCTACTCCATTATGTACCTAGCCAGCCACTACAGTCATCTTTGGAGGCCCTGCTTCAGGTGCCCCCACCTTCTGAGATTAGGTAGGTGGCAACCTGAGGAAGGGCCTTCTCGGTCGTGGCACCAAACCTCTGGAACTTCCTCCCCAGAAAGATTCGCCTGTCCCATTCTGTTGCCATTTTCTTCCAGCAGATGAAGACTTCTTTGTTTCTTTTGCATTCTCTCAGTGATCCCTCCTCCATGTCCAAAGTTTTAACTGTTGTTTTTTGGTTTTGTGTGTGTAGTTTGGTTTTAATTGTTTTAATGATGTGTGTGGGTTTTATTCGATTTAACAGGCTTTTAAGGTTTGATTGTATTGTGTATGTTTTTATTCTATTGGCCACATTGGTGACCCTGATGATGGTAGAAAGGAGATGTCTAAATTCTGCAAATAAATAAAATAATAAGTGGCATGGATCTGAAGCTATGGTTTGTGCTTCATGTTTGCCCATACACACTGTGGGGCTCTTAGAAATGGTTCTAAAATACAGCATGTGACAAAAGAATTTAAGAAAATATTGATCTCTTTTAAAACATTTGTGGTCTGACCTCTCCATCAGTTCAAGGCAGCTGTCAATTTAAAAAAGTATAAAGCGGCCATTAAATAATACAGTGCCAAAGAAACAGAATCGGAGAACCTGCCCTATTGGAAGGGTCATCATCTCAATATCTAAACTCCCTGGGAATTAATGTAAGGACGTGGAAGAAACCAGATGCTTCTGGAGAGCAAATAAGGATGCCCCTGGAACTGTCTGTCAAGGAATCGTGCTTAGTTTTGACTTACGCTGGAGGTTGCTAACTCTTCAACACTTCAGTCATTCTTCTCATCTGTTACCAGCTTTTTGCAGAGGAGACTAAACACAGTTGGATCTTCTCCTCTTAACTCAGGCATGGAAAACAAACTGGTACAAACAAACAAAGAGATTATCAAATTGCTTTGTGCTCAGGACAATTGGTTGAAATGTCACCGATTGACAAGCAGACAGTGTCAGTTGCTTATAGGGAGGGACCATATTTACAGTCATCAGTACACCTGTGAAGAATTATTGTGTGGTTCATCTCTCAGTGATTTCCCACAGTTGCATATTCAAATAAAAGAACTTTGTAGATGCAGGAAATTCGTGACTCTCAGTGCTGTTCTAGATAAGGAACTGGAAAGGACAGATGATAGGTAACTTTATTTAAGCAAAGTCAGTTCCTAGCTTGTATCCATTCTAGGGGTGTGCATTTCGGGTTTCAGATTCGGGTAAAATACCCGAATCGAACCAGATCTGTAATGATTCAGGCTTCCCAAATTGGAACCAGCATGTTGGCCCCAATTCGGAAATCCCAAATCACAGCTTTCTGAAGCATTCAGGTTGCTTCGGGAAGCTTCGGAACCCAAGTTTAAAGGGGCTTTTCCCTGCCTCTTGCAAATGGCAGGTCCCTTTAAACTTCAACTGGCAGGCGGGGGGATCTCCCTGTTTGAGAGCTGAAGTTTAAAGGGCCCCTTTCCTGCCACTTGCAAGCAGCAGGGCCCTTTAAACATCCCAACCCCCACTTGCCTTGGCCCTGCTGCTGTGGTGGTGGAGACGGCCAGCTGCCCAGCAGCTGTGGAGGTGGTGGGATGGTGGCAGCAGCAGCGGATCCAGCCTTCCTTGCTTCCCTGTGGGGGCAGTGTACCACCGGATCCGACCTTCTCAGCCACCCTGTGGGCTGCTGTGGACTTGGAGGAGGCAGCGCAGTGGCAGCGGCAGTGGCTCCAGCCATCCCTTCCACCCTGTGAGGCTGCGTGATGGTGGAGGAGGCAGAGAAGGCCCTTCCTGCCCCTCAAATGGCTGCCGCGGCTGCCGTTTGAGGGACAGGAAGGGCTGGAGGAGGCAGCTCTGGCCTTCCACGCTGCCCTGCAAGCCACTGCAGGCTCGTGGGAGGCAGTGCAGCAGTGGTGGCTTTGGCCCTCCCCGCCACCCTGTGGAACCACACAGCAGTGGAGGAGGTGGAGAAGGCCCTTCCTACCCGTCAAATGGCCACCACGGTGGCCATTTGAGGGGCAGGAAGGGCCAGAGGAGGCTGCTCCGGCTCTCCTCACCGTCCTGCGGGGCCACGCAGCTGTGGAGGAGGCAGCTATGGTCCTTCCCACCACCCAGCTGGCCACAGAGGTGACAACATGGCAGCGGCTCTGGCCTTCTCCGCTGCCCATCTGGCCATGCAGGCTGAGCAGGCAGCTGCTCTGTAGCAGCTCCGGTGGCTCTAGCATTCCCTGCCTGGCCAGGTAAGTGGGGAGGAGGGGATGGGGGCTAAGTGGGGGGTGAGTGGGTGGGGGTGCTGGGAGAAAGAGCAGAACCACAAGTGACAAAAGGCACAGATTGGACACTTGTCAGCTTCCCTCAAGTTTTGATGGGAAATGTAGGCATCCTAGTCTTGCAGCTTGGCTCTCTGACTGCTGTCCAATGGACTTTTCAACTGTCACTCGTCCAACATTCCGCCAAGCTGCCTACATTTCCCATCAAAACTTGAGGGAAGCTGACAAGTGTCCAATCTGTGCCTTTTGTCACTTGTGGTTCTGCTCAAAGCCTCCCTCTGAATCACTTTGGTATGCTCAGAATCTTTATGGAGTATACCAAAGTGATTCAAATACCCAAATCCGAAGCGGCTTGCCGCTTGGGTATTCCCGATTTTTTCCCCACTTCGGGTAAACACGAAGTGGGAAACCTGAATTTTTCCAGGGTGCACACTCCTAATTCATTCCAAAGACTTTAAGGCTGGAGTCCCCAACGTGGTGCCCAGAGGTGCCATGACACCTGCTGACACCTTTCCTGATACCCAACAAGTGTTTTTAGAAAGCGTGTGGATCCATGTGGAGATCCGATTGGCTGTGCAGAATAACATAACATTTATTTTGATTGCAGCTGCCACTACAGTGTTGGTTTTATTTTCTCTTCTCTTTCTAGTTTTTTTAAAAAAAAATTATACCTTTTCTCCCCTGTACTTGGGTTTTCACTTGTGGTTCCACCTCCTGCAATAGCCATTTTGTGATTGGCTTCACCTCCTGTGGCAGCCATTTTGTAGTTCTGCCCCCCCTCATCCCCATTGTCCGAATTCCAAATGTGCCCACAGGCTTACAAAGGAATTTAAAGAATTCAACTTTTCTTAAGATGGGGCAGCAATTTCTGCTGATTTCCCCTCCTACTGCAGGCATCTACTTTGCCCCTTGCTGTTCCCAAGGGTCCATTGATCCCCAGGAATAAAATGGATGTGTGTTTCAGTGGACTTCAGCAGAATGAGCAATTGGTGGAAATCACCGTGCTTTCTTAAGAAAGTGCTCTTTCTTAAGAGCTGGACATAGGCCATTAGTGGTTTTTAAAAAAACCACCTTGAGACTGGATCTCAAGGCCTCTTTTCTTCTTTCCATATGGCTGTAGAAGTTTAGCCCAATCCTAGAATCCAGCTCATATATTTACATGCTTTTCTTCTGCCTACATATTGCCGAGGGCATGCATTCATGTGCACATCATAATGTGTGTACTACAGAACCATGGGTGCATACGGCAGTGTCCCACGAGCACAGAGCTAAGTTTTCAAGTGACATTTCATTGCCCATGCCAGGATAGATCAGGACTGGTTGTATGTAGAGCAAAACGGCCCCTTTCTAGGATTCAGCAGAAAAAACCTTGCACTTAAATTTGTCCAAAAACGAGAGAGAAACCCTCCCAACCTGATAAACAAGTCAGGAACCAACAAGGTTGAGCGGCCAAGAAAACATAAAATATTAAAGAAATATAATTATTTATTGCACAGTGCATAAACGATTAAAAACCATAGAACAAAGTTAAAACCCCATATTTATAAATATAAATAAGTATATTTCTTTAATATTTTATATTTTCTTGGCCGCTCAACCTTGTTGGTTCCTGACTTAAATTTGTCCAACCATCCTCGATGACAATCTAGGCTGCTGCCACCTAGCTCTACATGTCCCTTCCGGAACCAGCTTACCAGCGTTGTAGGCTTTTTTCTCCTTCCTCCTTCTTTTGTGCTAAGAAAGGCAATGGCAGTGGAGGGTACTAGTGACAAAACTCTTAATTGGTGTTTCAATCTGTTATTAAGTTTCCAGTATTTCTGGATGTGTGTATCATCAACCTGTAATTGAAATCAAGTGGCCAAGTGGCCCTAAATGGAGCACAATTAGCCCTGGGCCATTTCCACACTGCTTAACTTCCCTCGGAATGACCCAGAATGTCGCTCAAAAAACACAGAAGATCGTGTTTTCTCGCACAACATTTGCGCAACGTCGCGCAAATCTTGTGCGAGAAAACACGATCGTCTGCATTTTTTGTGCGATGTTCCGGGTTGTTCCAAGGGAAGTTAAGCAGTGTGGAAATAGCCCTGCACAAAGTGCAGGAGCACGCCCATGGCTGGCATGATTATGTCACTTCCCAGGAGTAACGTCATCACGCAAGCACTGGGAGCATACGTGTGCAAAGTGCGTGCATGAAAACAAACACAACAAGGCACAAGGTAAGTGCCTGCCAGGTCCCCCCTCTCCCACTGGGATGGTATAGGGACCTGTCAACCCTCCTTTCCCTGCATGCCATGAAGGTGCTCAGGAGGTATGTGAGGCCATACAGTCCACCCTCTGAAGCTGCTGTTTCCTCCAGGGGAACTGATCTCTGTAGTCTGATCAGTTGTAATCCAAGAGAACTCCAGGCTCTCCCTGGAGGATATCATTCATTCATTCATTCATTCATTCATTCATTCATTCATTCATTCATTCATTCATTCATTCATTCATTCATTCATTCATTTACGTATTTATTTATTTATTTATTTAATGTCATTTAGAGTCCGCCTTTCTCGCTGAGTCTCAAGGCGGATTACACAGTGTGAGATTAGTACAATCAATATCAGGAACGTTTCCATAAACAAAGCCATAGGGTAAATAGATACAAGTTCACAAAGACATAGCATTAGTAGGAATCCAATACAACATAGTGGTGAGTTTTATGGTTCCTAATTCATTAGCGGATCATCTAAGACCCTCTCCCTACAATACAGCCTTCCTATCTGAGTAGAAAGCGTTTTTGAATAATTTGGTTTAGCATCGTTTGTGGAAAGCCAGGATAGAGGGTCCTCCTTAGGCACAGGATAGGGGCCAACACAGAGAAAGCCCGTGTACAGGCTGCTGTTGAAGCAACCCTATTTTGTAGGTGAGAACCCCCTTCTTCAGATGCATCTAACCAAATTGGGTCATGAATGCTTTTGCCACAATTAATCTGTAAGACGTTAAGGAGCCACAAGATTCCTTTTTATTTTTGCTCCAATAGACTAATAGGGCTACCTCCTAGGATTTGTTGTTGCAGCGGCTGATGATTTTGTGACTCAGCAAACATTTCTCTTATGTGGCTGACAAAAACCAAGTCTCTGGTTTGCAGAAGAGCCAGAGACCAATTCTGATCCTGGAAGGAACAGAGGAATTAATGTGTGACCAGGTTTTGAGTAACTTACAATTAAATTGTTGAATGTAAAGAGGTGTGTGTGTGTGTGTGTGTGTGTGTGAGAGAGAGAGAGAGAGAGAGAGAGAGAGAGAGAGACCAGGCCCATGCAGTAATAGTGTAAATGGGCCAGTGGGCAGCTCCAACATAGATGAATTAGAAATTCCCATGTCTCCAACAAGCATCTCTGTCAGGCCTGATTTACAAAGCCTCAGCAGAGTCAGTTTCCCAAGTTATATTGTCAGGGCTTTTTTTCAGCTGGAATGCAGTGGAACGGAGTTCTGGCACCTCTTGAAAATGGTCACATGGCTGGTGGCCCCGCCCCCTGATCTCCAGACAGAGGGGTGTTTAGACTGCCCTCCGTGCCGGCAATCTAAACTCCCCTCTGTCTGGAGATCACAGGGCGGGGCCACCGGCCATGTGACCATTTTCTCCAAGGGCAACCCACTGAGTTCCACCACCTCTTTTCCCAGAAAAAAAGCCCTGTATATTGTATAATAAGCCACTGAGTTAGTCTGAGGCCCAGTGATGTATCTGATTGCTGTTAGAGCTGGAGAGGATAAAGGAGGATAAAAGTGTCTAGAACTTCACACCAAGGTTGACATTGGATTGTCTACACCACACCGCTGTTTAGGAAGAACTGTTTGTTGCCTGGAGGTATGAGCCAAAATGGACGGACAAAAGAGGAAGCCAGGTCTCCACCTTAATATTCAATATACTGACAGGGATGGCAACTGAAAATTCAAGAATTAGTCTAGTGGATTCAGCCTGGGGAAATCTGGATTCAAAGCCCCATTCTGTCATGAAAGCCATGAGGAACTAGGGCTGCCAACCTCCAGGTGGTGGCTGGAGACCTTCCAAAATTACAACTGATCTCCAAGCCACAGATTAGATCCCCAGGTGAAAATGAATGTTTTGGAAGGTGGACTCTGTGGCATTATGCATGGTAGAGGCCCCCCTACCCAAAACCTTGCCCTCTTCAGGCTCCACCTCCAAATCTGGGAAATTACCCAGTCCAGAGTTGGCAATCCTATGGGGGGGGCAGGGAGGAGGGAGTGACATTGCCCAACAGTGCAACATTCCTTACAGCAAATACCCAGAAATGACATCAGGACACTGGTATGATGTTGATGCTATACTCTAGGATTTGGACAAAACTCTATGGTAAAACCAATGGTAAAACAACAGAGTTTTGCCTAAATCATAGAGCATCATGTCTGTACCATGTGGGTGATGTGATGTTATTTATGGGTATTTGCCAGAAGTGAGGTTGCACCATAGGCACAATGTTTGGGAGTTGGAGGCATCCCCACTCCCCCACCCTGTTGTGGGACAGCAGGGAACAAAGAAGGAGAATGGGAAACATGTTCTCACTAGTGGAATATCCAGTAAGAGAAAAGAGAAGAGTAAGATTCAATAGGAGAGTTGTTTATTGAATCTTTTAGATACTTATAAATAAATCTTCCAAATAACATAATGAGCCTGATATAGGGAATATATGAACATTTTTATAAAGCAAAGTATTGGCTATACATTCTAAAATCTTTGTATGCAAAGTAAAAAAAACCTGCAGGTTTAACCCTTGAGAAAAGTCCCTATTGAGTCCCTAATGTCATACCTTAACCAGAAACTTCTCCAACTCCTACCTTGATCAAATAGAGCAACTGCCCAGAACTTGGTGTAATTTGAGTCGGGTCACATATAGGAAGTCCAGATTCTCATTTAACCCTTGAATAACCATGGATCTGAATGTGAGAATCCACTCCGTTTCCTTTTTCAATAATATCTTACTGTTATGACCTGACATTTTTTTAATGGCCCAAAAGTGAGAAACTAAAGGTGCTCCTGTTCTTCTATGGGAAATATTGCTCTTATGTTCCGAAATTCCCTTGTATATAACTTTTCATTATTAGAAATAGTTATATTTTGTTTGGTAACAGAGTTACCCAGTCAGAAGTGCCCCCCTCATGTGCAGTAATTAATCCTCTGGTAATTAACCTGTAGAAAGATAGAACTTACAGTTTATTGAAACAGATTCAATTCACAGCAATATCTTGCCGGAGAAATAAGGAGACCTAGTCTAAAGCATTATTTGCCCTATACCATATCCGCCTAGTGCAGCATTTAGGCTGCATGTGGGTGTGTGGATGAGGCTTTCATGGCAGAAGCTCTGAAAAATAAATCTTTCCCCTTTGGTAAGAAAAAGAATCTCTCAAAGGAAACACAGAGAGAGAAGGAGTTAGGATATATTCCCACCTTAGACAAAAAGAAACAGCTTATACACAGATTGAGAGAGATATGTAGCGCCCCCCAGTGTCCAAGACATGCTGACTCCTATCGCAACGTTCACATGGGTATCAATCACTTGGAGTTACAATTGTAAAATTTCTTAGTTCTTATTGTTGCCCATCAACAGGACTTAATATTAATTGTAAATTTACAGTATGAACGATTTCCACGTTTCCTGAGAATGCAGGAATCTGTCACAGTAAAACACTCTGTACTATACCTTTCCAGAATAATCACAAGAATGATTCCACCCAGCGAGGGAACGTCCAGTGGAAGGATGTTGCTACATAGCCCAGCAGATCTGACTACATGTTGTTATTGAGGACAAGTGAAGGCATCAGTGAGGGCAATCGAAATGCACAAGCAAATATTTTTGCAACAAAACATAACTGAAAGGGAGAGGAGTGATTTTAGGACAACTGAAAATGCTTGCAAAATCCTAACAGTTGGGACTCTTTTCCGATTTAGCTGCTTTGCTGTTCTTATCTCATAATTAGTGCCATTAGCAGGCCACCAAGACAGGCCTACTTTCATCTCCAGTAAAAGGAAACGCCTTTCCCCTTTTTAGCCCTGCAGAGGTCAGGCCTCATAGGGGCTGTCTTCTTGACACCACAACTAATGCAAGATATCTGAAAGACAGAAAACTAATACCAAAACTAATTGTAGATGAGTCATGAGACAATGGCTTGTGTGACCAATGGGGCATTTCAATGCAGCTGGATTCCGCTCCCACAACTGTAGCCGTTACCTGGAATGGAACCCAAAACAAATGTGGCTCAGCTGCAAAGATTCCTGAAAAAATACTCAGAGCCAGGAAGTACAGCTGGGGCGAAACAGCTTCTGAGGTTTCACCCGCATGTAACCTCAGAAGAAAGGCTCAGCTGCTGTCTTCTAGGATGCATTTGGGGAGGTAAAGAAAAAGTAGTAGGGCAGGAGAGATGTAAGCAGGCCGGTGGGATGTTCCTTTTTGCTTGCCAGTCAGGAATAGGTAAGTGCAGGTAAATTCCTGCACTTCGGTTCACACAACAGAGATGGCTGTGTTGAAAACAGTACCCATTTATTAACAAGAAGATACAGAGATGGAAGCAAATGGACAAGAGAGCTCATGCAGTCTAAATTTCTAACTAACAAAAGGAACTACCTGAGCAGGAACTCCACTCCATGAAACTGAACTAGGATTGTTAGGCTTCCCACTACAACGGGCTTCCTGCCAGCAGACTAATTTGCCTGCCACTGATAGGAGTAGTGGGGGCAAGGGCTTTGGCTACATTGCAAAGTCACTTCTGGGGAAAACCTGGAAATCCCATGAGGTAGCTCTAGGAACCACCAGAAACTCTATGGTAACCATAGAGTTTCCAGTGATTCTTGGAGCTACCCTAGGTCACTTCTAGATATTTTGCTGAAGTGACTTCGCAACGTAGCTACTGTAGCTCACCTCCCCATTTCCCCCCAATGTTCCTTTCAGTTGCCAGGCAAACCAAACTGAACCAATACACATATATATTGGGGGGAGCAGATTGTTCCATTGTAATGCATCCAATATATGCAATACAGCCTGTTAATCAGGGGGTGACATGGGGGTGCTATGTCCCTTTCTTTCAAAGGCCTTTACTTCAATTGTAGGTGGAACTGAAAATCTTGAAAATAGTGAGAATGAAGAAAATGCAGAAAAACCTTAGGTTTTTAACTGCATGGAAAACATGTGGGGAAGCAGGCATCCATACCTGAATGCCCTCTAAAAGGATAAGAGCACATAGTTTTGCAATTTGCGTTGAACCATACATGTGTCTCTGTAAGGCTGAACAGAATCAGAATCAAAAGAGAAATTAAATGAGACTCCTTGCAAATAGACCTGATTCAGATTTCTATTTTGTTCAGTCTCAGACAGCAATTAAGCTAGAGTGGATTAGAATGAAGTGCCGCGGCCTTTCCCTCTGCCTGCACTACTGCCTCTGTCTACTCCCAGTGAACTTAATAGCATGTGGTATCTGGGACTTCTCATGAGTCAGGCATCAGAAGGGAGAAAAGGTATGCAGCAAGGGCGAGTCTTTTCAGCAAGCTATGTACTAAATCAGGTCCTCGAGGTGGATGGACCCTGCTGCCCATTTGTTAGGCAATATCCCCAGCCTAATATTGCAGGTTTGTCATACTCAAGAGCCACCCTTACAAGAACTTCAGAGTAGCAGCTGAGTGTCCCTTATGCTACTGGCCCTTGCCTATATGCTAATAGGATAGTCGTTGCTTACAGAATTCTGTGCGGTACCATCCTACATCCTTCTTCCCCCGCCCCCATATCAGTGAGTGACTATGGGCCAAGCTACACATGACGAATGACACTTGAACAGCAAGTGTATTTCTCCCTGTTCACTTGCCCTCCACTCAATCCACTTGCCGTTCAAGTGTCATTCGTCATGTGTAGCTTGGCCCTCACTCTTACCCCTATGAGGAAGCAAAGTACTACATTTAGATACACCAGTGTGGTAAGAACTCTGTCTGCCTCCATCCTTGACAGTGGGTGATCCAGGCTGTTTTCACGCTGCTTACCAGCCACGGAAACATTGCGCCGAGCTCCCGGAACGACAGCGTGTTTCTGGTGCGATTTTGCACAAGAACGAGAAATCACACCAGGAAGTCGCTGTCGTTCCAGGAGCTTGGCACAATATTCTGTGGCTGGTAAGCAGTGTGAAAACAGCCCCAGTCCCCAGGGGGAACATTTACAGTTGATGAGTCTTCTTTTCACCAATACTCATACACTGGTGATTTATGATGGGCTTCTCTTCACCACCACCCATACAGTGGTGATTTATTTATTGCTAGACTAGAATACAATACAAAATTGTACATGAGATTGGTGGGCTTAGACTGTAGTAATTCTGCATAGAATTGCACTGCAAATTTACTATTGGCCTTTTAGTCACAATTAAGCTGCTGTAATCATATCATACATTAATCAGAAATGGGAGCCAGATGTTTCTAGAACTATTTCATTTATTTTTACTGGGGCTTTCCAACCCTGCTGTATACATTCCTCGAGTCTTGCCCAAGCTTGCGGAGGATGATGCGATTCAACTCTAGAAACTTTAAATTCTAAACAATATAAAACAAGCAATAAAGTTTCTTCCAGAAAAACAGGACGTACATTGAAGCATATAAGATGTTATTCTTGCTAATACATTCTTATAGCTTTGGTGCTGAAGACAGGAGAAGTCTTCTACGCTGCTTTGACCAAGGCTTTAGATGGGCTGTGTTGTGCCAGGGGAGACAATGGTGTAGCCAGGGCTTTTTTTCTGGGAAAAGAGGTGGTGGAACTCAGTGGGTTGCCCTCGGAGAAAATGGTCACATCGCTGGTGGCCCCGCCCCCTGATCTCCAGACAGAGGGGAGTTTAGTTTGCAGCATGGTGTGGAGGGCAATCTAATCTCCCCTCTGCCTGGAGATCATGGGGTGGGGCCACCAGCCATGTGACCATTTTCAAGAAGTTCCGGAACTCCGTTCCACCACGTTCCTGCTGAAAAAAAGCCCTGGGTGCAGCTCAGCACAAGTAAATAATTCCTTGCCAAGATAAACTCCTACCCCACCGTCATAATTTTCAAGTTATGTCAGTGCAAAAAAAAATCTTAAATTCTGCTAACCATTCCCTACCACCACCCCGGTAGGATTTGAGACTCAGCTGGTTTGAGCAAGGCTGCTAGTCTTCTGCACCGGCTGGATGATACTCATAATGACATAGAAAAGTAAGCAAAAGTCTGGGCAAGTTTGGGCAGCAGCCCTGCCTGGCTGAGCCATGGCAGTCAGATCTGCTGCTTGTAGGTCAATGTCACTTGAACAGCTCTTCTTAGGGAGTGTTCAGGAAGCAGGTCTGAACAGAACACTTTCTTTGTACACATATTCCCAGAGATTTGGGGGCTGGTCCTATTTCAGGAGGGTGGAGTTCAGGAGGGTTGCTCAGCAGGGATGAAATGCCATAGAGTCCATCCTCCAAAGATGCCCTTTTCTCCAGGGGAGCTGATCTCTGTTGTCTGGAGCAGGGCCGGCGCGCCCATGGAGGCCAGGTAGGCGGTGGCCTCGGGCGCGCGGGCACTGGAGGGGCGCTGGAGGGGGTGTTGGGGGCAGGGCCGCCTGTAGCTACTGCTGCAGCCAGCCAGCCAGCCAGCCCCTTGCTGCCGCCACCGCCGCCACACACCTCAGCCGGGCGCAGCCTCTGTGTGCCGTTCGAGCAGCAGCTCGCGGCTTCTGCGCCCAGCTGGGGCGCGCGGCGGCGGCAGCACGGAGCTGGCTGGCTGGCTGCAGCAGCAGCTGTAGCCAGCCACGCCAGTTCAGCTGCGCGCTCCTCCGCCCCAGCCGGGCGCAGAAGCCGTGAGCTGCTGCTGGGGCGGCGCACGGAGCAGCCTCCGCGCGCCGCTACAGCAGCAGCCCGCAGCTTCTGCGCTCGGCTGGGGCATGTGGCGGCGGCGGCACGGGGCTGCCTGGCTGGCTACAGCTACTGCTGCAGCCAGCCACCTCAGCTCCGCTGTGCACTCCTCCGCCCCAGCCGAGCGCAGAAGCTGTGAGCTGCTGCTGGGGCAGCGCACGGAGCAGCCTCCACGCGCTGCTCCAGCAGCAGCCCGCAGCTTCTGCGCTCGGCGGTCCGCGCGCAGCCCAGCCCCCCTGTGGTGCGTGATGACGTCTGCGATGACGTCATCACGCCTCCCGTGGGGCGCGTGCGCGCCCGCCGCCGCAGGCGCTGAAACCTCTGGCGCCGGCCCTGGTCTGGAGATCAGGAGAAGTCCAGCTACCACCTGGAGGCTGGCACCCCTAAGTCAGTTACAGCATGTACTTAGTTATCATTGTATTTTATCATTTCAAAATGGCTGCTGGGAGCTCCCTAACATATATGGACTCTGAAATTTTTACTCCAGACACATGCTCCCTCTCTTCTAACAACCAGAATACTGCTTCCACCATAAAGAAATTAGACAAAACTTTTCAAGATGTATGTAGGTTTCAAATTTAGGCTTGGCTATGCATCCAGCCAACTTGGGTTTAAGAGGAGTGATCTCCAAAATGACGCCTACCATCTATTTGCTGCTTTGACAAAGCAACTCCCCCCATTCGCGGCTGCCCCCACCTCACTGTAGCAGAAAGTGTTTCAGAAGAACCTGTGAGGCATCGCTTTTGTGTCTGCAGGGGGCAACCATTCAGTAGAGCTGCCTCCATCATAAATGGACACATGGCTTAGAACTGCCCAGCAACTGGCCTCAGCCCCCAGGGTAGACATTTTGTTATTGGCTGTTCGTTCCTTGGTGGCCATTTTGTGATGGCAGCCTTTCCCCATCCTCAAAATTCCAAAAGTGTCTATATGCTTTTGATACATTTTTTAAAAGAGGTATCCACAGGCTCAACAAGATTGGGGAACCAGATTTAGGAGAAACACTTTGAGAATGAGTTGGTATGCTCATAATATAACTTGTATAATTTGGGCACATCTTTCAATCATTAACAAGCCTCAGTTAAAAGATGATACTAGATATAGGCATGGGTCATTTCGTAGAAAAAGAGCTGGAGGAACTCATTAGCATAATCATTAGCATATGTCACGGCCCTTGACATCACCAGAAGTGTGTTATTAGCATAACTGATTTGCATATGCCCAGGGCTGGCGCCAGAGTTTCTGGTGCCCGTGGCCATGAGCGTGCGCGCACCTCTGACTGTGTGATGACGTCACGTCATCACACAGCGCGAGATGGATGGGGTGCCACGCAGAAGCTTCTCCGTGCTCTGCATGCTGCCCCAGCAGCTGCTCGCAGCTTCTGCGCCCGGCTGGGGCATGTGGGGGCAGAGGAGCGCACAGCAGAGCTGGCATGGCTGGCTGCAGCAGTAGCTGCAGCCAGCCAGCCCCATGCCGCTGCCACTGCCACGCACCCCAGCTGGGCGCAGAAGCCCCGAGTCACTGCTGGGGCGGTGCATGGAGGCTGCACCCGGCTGGGGCGTGTGGGAGCGGAGGCGTGTGCAGCGAAGCTGGCATGACTGGGCTGCAGCTACTGCTGTAGCCAGCCATCCAGCCCCGTGCTGCCGCTGCCACCACCGCCGCACGCTTCAGCCGGGTGCAGACTCCGTGAGCCGCCCCAGCAGTGGCTTGCAGCTTCTGCGCCCAGCTGGGGCGTGTGGGAGTGGAGGAGCGTGCAAGCCAACCCCATGCCGCCGCCGCCACACGCTCCAGCCGGGCGCAGAAGCCACAAGCCGCTGCTGGGGCTGCACATGGAGGCTGCGCCCGGCTGGGGTGTGCAGCGGCGGTGGCAGCGGCAGCACGGGACTGGCTGGCTGGCTACAGCAGTAGCTGCAGCCCAGTCATGCCAGCTCCAGTTCCCTCGCGCCCGAGGCCACCACCTACCTGGCCTCCATGACTGCGCCGGCCCTGCATATGCCACACCCCCTGACATCACCTATCTTGGCTGTTTTGGACCCAATCCTGGCCATTCAGGGCTGAAATTGAGCCCAAAATGGCAAAAATGGGCTGAAAATGGCTGAAAAGTGGTCCAAAATGGTCAGGATCGGGCCACTGCTGAGCGGGAGAGTGATCCACCACCCATCAGAGGCCCGATTCAGGCTATTTCGGCCCCAATTCAGGCCGAAACAGGCCCAAAATGGCTGAGTCAGGTGGGCGGGGCCACCTGACATGTGACCTCTTTGGGGAACTGCCGGAACTGTGTTCCTGTGCGTTCCCCCTCAAAAGGAGCCCTGGATATAGGGTATCATTGATGAATATTTGATAAGTTTAATCATGTCAGAGAAAGCAACTATCATATAGCTTGGGGAAATCATAAGATATGAACAAACAGAAAAATCACTCAACATGGATTGAGGAAAGACAAGAAGGAGGCTCACTGTTATCTTTCAGATGTATAGATCCCCATGAAAAGAAACAGAAATTCCAGAGAAGATATAGTTAAGCGGGTGATTATGAGGAAAAACAAGAGAATTTTCTTTCAACATAAATTAGGTTTATTTAGCTCCAGCTTCCACTGGGAATACTGAATGCGTAGGAACTGAATCACTGCCTACGTGAAATTGATTAAACTGCCACTTCTAGTTTCCCATATTACAGGGTTTTCCTTAAACCTTTCTTTGTGACACAAAAGCTCACAATTATGAAGCCGCATGGGGCATATACTGTGTACATGTATATGAGTCATCCTCTCTGATTGAGCTAAAAGGTATCCTTTTGGCATAATTGGGATCGTCTCATCATTACCCGCTGACCCTGACTGAAGGCTACAGAAAGTCTGACTTTCAATTACATTTTCGACATGTTTACATTCTCAACCAAGTTATCATTTTCCTAGTGTAAACATCAAATTGCTGATCATTTCTGATTGTTCATAGTTGTGTTCCTTGGATCCCAGAATTGTATAATAAAGCCTTAATAGCTGAAACACAGGACTGATTTCTGATTGTATGGCCGTTAGGAATCTAAAACCATAATTGGGCCATTTCCACATGCCCGCTCACTGAATACTGGTGGCTTCCCCCCAGGAATCCACGTGGATCTATTTGCAAAATGGCTGCGGGTGATTTGGCTTCCATGTTTTCGGCATCTTTTCTGGGAATACACTTTCCGTGCTCCCAAAAAAGCTGCCGAAAACATGGAAGCTAAATGGAAGCCAAATGACCCACAGCTATTTTGCAAACAGAGTGGTGTGGATTCCTGAGGAAAAGCTGCCAGCATTCAGTGAGAGCCAAACTACAAGTGATGTCTTACACAGGTTGGACACTAGTCAGCTTCCCTCAAGTTTTGATGGGAAATGTAGGCATCCTGGTCTTGCAGCTGTAATGGAGAGCCAAGCTGTAAAACCAGGGCGCCTACATTTCCCATCAAAACTTGTGGGAAGCTGACAAGTGTCCAACCTGTGTAAGGCGTCACTTGTAGTTTGGCTCTGGGTGGGCCATCCCTTTAAGAGCGTGTGAAAACAGCCTTGGACCAAGATCTTTTTGAATTAAAATAATATTCCAGCCAGAAGTGTACAGGATAGGCTTCATTTTATTCTTATGTTCGTATGTCTAATAAAGTGATACAGATGAAAAAGACGTTCATGGCAGAGGAGAAGCACCAGCGAGTTGCAATAAGGGAAAGTGGGCCCTCAAAAAGTTACTGTGAAATAAAGATGCTAGTGCGTCAGTTCAGACTAACATGAAACCATGCTTTCATTAAACTGACTACAGTTAGAAAAGAGTAAGAGTCCAGTAGCACCTACAAGACTAATCAAATTTGTGGCAGGGTATGAGCTTTCGTGAATCACCGCTCACTTCTTCAGACAACCACAAATTTGGTTAATCTTATAGGTGCTACTGGACTTTTGCTCTTTTCTACAGCTACAGACAGACTAACATGGCTACCCATCTTGACCTGACTACAGTTAGTGTGATTGTCTGAACACAGGTCTTCCCACTAAATATTTAGGGTCTGTCGAACCAGGACTGAAAACCATGAAGCTGGTCTATTAACCCCAATCAGTTTTAACTGTAGTTTCATGTGACGTATGAATGTGCACATCCTGGCTTAATCCTGCCTTGTTGTTATGGTTGCCGGTTACAACTGAGCTCCAAACTGCAAAGATCTACAGGCCTCTGTCACCTGTTTTTGGCCTTCCGGGGTAACCGGTTGGCCACTGTGTGACACAAGACGCTCGGCCAGACGGACCATTGGTTTGCTCCAGCAGGGTTCTTCTTTCATTCCTCTTATGTTCTTAGTCTATTACAAAGAAAGCATCTTTTATTATTCATGAAATGATAAATAAAAAGCTCTTGCACAATAAACCTTTTGGTCTTCAAGGTTCCAAAACGCTCTCTCTTTTTCGTTTATAACTAGCTAGAAGGCACACACAATACGGGAAAACAAGGAATTGTAACAACATTCTGTACTATCACCACCGAAACCAGATTACGATCTTACAAGTCATGCAATAAAGGAAGAGAACACTCTGCTTTAAGTGTACAGAAATGAAATAAAACCAATGATTCCAAGACTAGAAAGAAATAGAAGAACAAAGACGGCATAAACCAAGGGGAAACAAAACCGCAATTTTTTAAAAGAAGTACACATGCTCATTTTATAGTTTGGAAGAAATAAAAAAAACTAAGCTAGGTTACCGAGTAGTCATGTAAAGAGGGATGCAATGTTGGAGAGAATTCCAAGTAGAAAAAAACCCCCACCCATGCCCAAAAGAAACCCTCAAACCTCCCACCTCTGTAACTATATCGGATCTCCAGTGCCCTGCGGCTAACAGAGTTAGACAGGTCACAATGACATGCCGGGTCACCACTGGCTTATTAATATTTAAATAGAGAATCTCAAGCGGGACAGAGTACAGCTAGCTTCTCAGAAGAAACTTATCTGGGGAAAATGCAACTAGGCATTCTGGGCAGCAGACGGCAGAGAGCAAAAGAAATGCAACACACATGGTAAGCAGAGCAGACCACGTTGCAGACTCACAAAACAGAGCTTGATACTCTAACATTGCAATCTAACTCTGCTTAGGACTGCACTATAAATTGATAACCTTTTGCTCTCTGCTGAGGACAAAAGAATAAAAGGACATATATCCATCGTTAAAAAACGGCAATATTCAGAAACGAGTGTGGGAATATCTCAGTCTCCCAGGACAGGCTGTGGCTGACCTAGAAGTCACCTGCAAAAGAACTTCAAAAGGAGACTACTCCATGCAACTAGATTCATTAGAACTCTTCAAGAGGTTTAGCACCATCTCCTCAGGACTTAACAAGGACCTGAGATTCCTCAATTGTTACAGGTGTTTACCAGGCTAGCAAAAATAGGAATATGAAATTATCGCCACTTATTTCTATAATGAATGATCTTGGATTATGCATAATGAATGATCTTGGATTATGCATATCTATCTATCTATCTATCTATCTATCTATCTATCTATCTATCTATCTATCTATCGATCGATCGATCGATAGATAGATAGATAGATAGATAGATAGATAGATAGATAGATAGATAGATAGATAGATAGATAGATAGATAGATAGATAGATAGATAGAGTTAAGGGACATTCAGGAGCCCTCTTATAGAATCTGTGTGTGAGCACATTCAAGTAAAAAAAAAGACTCGCACACACGAGAGGTAAATTTGCCTCAGTGGCAAATTCGTTGTCCCTGGCTTCTGAGACTGAACAATAGGTCAGCTCGACCTTGCAGTAAGCTGAGAAAGTTCATTTTAACTGTAAACATTTTCTCTTGTTTTCGTTTCTCTAACTAATATTTAGCCTTGAATGTGTTACTTCCCATAAGCATTTCGAACCCTTGTCAAAAGAATGACTTCAGCACTGAGGTGTTTATATTACAGTGAGATCTGATTGTCCTGTCAATCAGGCTTACTGGGTGCCATGTATCCTGGGAAATGTAATTCTGAAAAACTGATGGTATTAACCTTTTGATCTTTCCTTCCTTAAACAATTAGCGTTAAGAGTATATAAGGATCTAATGCAACTGGTCTTTGCATACGTGAGCCTAAAGAGAGGTGATATGTGTCATGGGCTTATTCTATAAACAATAAACCCATTTTTCTTTTATAATCACTGTCTTGGAGTCTTGAAATATATGTGGGTAAGTGGCAATAGGGGAACTTATAAATTGGCAGCAGAATACTATGAAAAATTCCCCTATCACTAGATAGAGAGAGAGAGAGATGTTGAAATAGAATATCTTGATTATATTTGAGTTTTACATTAGTACAACTCACTCTGAAGTTCTTGTATTTCATGGTCATTCCACCCCACTCTCTATACTTTTTTCTTCATACATACATTCATATGTGCATACACACAACAAATATATGCGCATATATATACACAGGACTTTTTTTTCTGGTGTTATGCGCTGGTACAGAGTACTGGAACCTCTTTCCCCAGTACCAGCACCTCTTTTGTCCAGCTGGCTTGAGACTCCCCCCCCCCAGGTGGGCGAAGTAACAAATACTTTGGGAAACACACACACTTCTCACACACATTCTCCCCCCCCCCCCAGTTTCTTTTGAAGACTTTTCTTCTTTCGGGGAAGTTTCTTCTCAATTGCTTCCCTTGACTCTGCCTTTTGGAGTGAGTTATTCTGACACCTGGATCATCTGGCTCTGATATCTGTGACTCATTAGATTTGGGAATATTTTCACTGTCTAGCAATGTGGTGGTCTGGCTGTGAGTGGTTAGGGCGTGAAGGGATCCTCTGTCGAAATATCTGCACTTCCCTTGCTTTTCCAGTTTGGGCGCTTCATTTCTGCCCTCCAGCCTCTTAGTATTTTCTGCAGGTTGCAGCTAGCTACTTTTCTAATTGAGAGCTGCACACTTTTGGCAACAGTCCAGTCATAATAGATTTTCAACCACTCTTGTCTTGGCAAAGCCCTTCCTCTGCAGCTGCAAGAGGGAAGGGCCCTCTTCTCCACCAGTGCTGGCAACAAGAGTCAGAGACTCGACTAAAACACTCCCCCACCCCATATTGAACTGATTTGAATCTTGACCCATGACATCTTTTCCACAATTATAACCAAGAAGCTGAGTCCATGGCTTCCAGGATGCCATTTAGCAGTGTATGGAAAAATGCAGTATACAGTGGCTTAGGCTTCCTTATTCAAAATCAGTTGAGCTCTTCAGAAACTGGAAAGTATCCTGGGCCAATTTCACGTGGAACCTCAATCCTGTGAAAAGCCTGCGTTGAAACGTCCAGCATTTCACCGGGGGACTCTCAACTCATGCTGCCATCTTTAAGATGCGGCATTCACTCAGAAAGATGCTGAGGAACTTCTTAGGTAAACAAAGTATAACTTTCTTCAAAGTGAACTCTATGAAAAGAGATCCTATCAGTTTCCTTCATAGCAGTTTGCATAGATCCAGTCTATCATAAGAAAACCCTGATCTGGAATTGCTTTAAATTCTGGTATGCTGGAAATACATTAAAACCCTGAATAGGCTTCTGAATAACATACCCTCCTAAATTAGACTGCCTCTCTGCCAAAAGGACTATCCCAAGCAAAAAGTGTGCTACCAACTACATACCACTTTATTGTCTTGCACAATACATGTGTGCAACCACCAAGTGACCATTAGAAATATACACTATAAGATGGTGGAAAACCTGAAATATTTTAAGGAAGATGGAGGCTCAGGCATCTCCCCCATTACAGGAGAATCAGAGTTTGCAAGGTGGACTCATCTCCAATAAATAGCAATGGAAAGGGCAGTGTGGTTGTTGCGGTTTTCCAGGCTGTATAGCCGTGGTCTTGGCAATGCCAAGACCATGGCCATATAGCCCGGAAAATCCACAACAACCATCATTCTCCAGTCGTGAAAGCCTTTGACAATACATCAAAAGGGCAGTGTGTTTACCAACAACTTTCCAAGGTGTTCACAAGTACTTGATTGATAATCCCAAGGCATGTGATAATGTCTATGGATAATGACTGTGATTCTTTAGCCCACCACCAAAAAGCCACTGATTCTGTCTTGGAGGAACCTGCCATCAGGACAGATGCAGCAGAAATGCAACCATTTCCTACCCAGGAATGATTCTCCACTGTTTTGAAAAGAGCCTGCTGGTGTGTGTGTGTGTGTGTGTGTGAGAGAGAGAGAGAGAGAGTGAAGGAAGAAAAAAATAGGTCAGTTACAATGAATCATCTCAGATCAGTTGAGTTGACTGACTCATTGTGGTGTCTGTTGATTATACATGTTGCATTTACGGCCCCTTACAAAGCTTTTCTGAGCAGTTCAGGCTCCCACAACAGTACATTGCTTGGGCTTTGTGCCTATTTGTGGGAGGTGCCCTAAGGTGACTGACTTTGGGCAGGAAGCAAAGTATCCAATTAATTTCCGTTCAGTTGTTTCAACACTAGCTGTTTTGTCTCCCATCATTCATTCATAAAATTGCCACTGAGGACCCAGCTAACGTTGCTGCCAAACTACTGTAGCCCATTTCTCCCATCTTTTGTCACAATGGTTTTGTGGCAGTAGTTTTAGCTTGGAATGAAATTACAGCACTGGGCTGGCAAAGTTTAGACAGGCAAAGTCTGAGCGTGATGCCTCTGGGGGAAGGAGTGGTTGGGGTATGGACGTGGTGGTTAATGCTCAACAATTTCCTGGTTGCATTTTAAATTGTCCTGCAATATGGTCCTTTCTCTCACTTCTATTCTACTGTGATTGCAAAGAAAAAATAAAATCAAGAACCCTACCCGCTATTTCACTGGGGCGGGGTATAAGGGAGCTCCTTGTGGACCATGAAAGGCCAGTGAGGGACTGTTCAAAAATGCTATATGCCAACTGCAACGAGAAGGGGAATTGGTAAAGATTTAGTGGGAAAGCTGGTAGGATACCACCCCAAACATTTTAAAGGTTAGTTTCATTTAGGGAGCAGAGAAGCAGGACCTTCTACTTTGTTTTGACTTGCAAGTGTAGACATTTTTTTAAAAAAGCCATTCCACTTTTCTATGACAGCAATCAATTAAAACAACAACATGAATGGTAGAATTACAATACAGATTCATTAAAAGGCCAGGGAAGCAGCAGCTCAATAAACTGGGAGGGAGGGTTTTTGCCAGTCCTTGCTTGCAATAGTTCTGCAGATGCACAACACTGAAAAAATGCAACTGAGATTGCTTTTTTGTAAAAAAAGAAAAGAAAAAGTAGTTTCTATGAAACTGCTTGAAATTGACTAGAGAAGCAAGTATTGCTGGGCAAAGGTGCCTGAAATTGACCAAGATGTTGCATTAGGCAAGAATTTTGCTTTTCTCATGGTAATAGAACGCCCTAACTTCAGCGTGGCTCAAGAGTGCCCCCCTAGACCACCTGGCAACTTGGATTCCTGGGGACTGCATTAGAATAACCCCTTCATTCCCATTCCCCATTGGGCCACCTTGCAAAACTCAATCCTTTTTAGACAAAGGACAAACCCGTTCGGGCCAGAACAACTATTTGTCGTGGAAGTTACAAGTCATTAACTGCCACTTGGAGGGTGAGACCATCTTTTTGATAATTTTCTTGTTGGTCGCAGTAGCTTCGGACATCAGAGATGGGGCTTTACATTGGGTTGGGTAAAACAGCTAGTCAGTCCTACAGAGAAGGCCTGCTTAGGTCCGTTGCCCATAAACATCTGGATCTTTGTCTCCATTTGGAAAAGCATGAAATTTGGTGACTCCAAGTATGGTGAGTTTGGGTTAAAGACTTGTCCATCAGGTTCTGAAAACCATATTATATCCTTGGTAACCTATTTAGCAGAATAGCTGGATTTGAATCCAGTGGCACCTTAGAGACCAACAAGATTTTTAGAGTATAAGCTTTTGAGAGTCAGAGATCCCTTCTGACTCTCAAAAGCTTACACTCTGAAAACCTTGTTCGTCTCTAAGGTGCCACTGGACTCAGATCTTGCTGTTCTACTGCAGACCAACATGGCTACCCACCTAATCTATCCCCGTGTACTTAGCAGAGTTAGATCAACTATTGTTTTTATTTTAAAGTCTGTGTACTGTGAGATGGTTTGCTCTTTCCTGTATTTGTTTGTCCCTTTTTCCAAACCTTTCCAGACTCCAAACACCCTTCTCCTTTTCTATCTATCTCTCTTTTATAATAAACTTTTTTTATGAAGGCATTTTTGACTTTGTCTAGTACAGTATATTCCTCTGGGATGTTTCTCTCAGTCTCTTCCGTACATGCCAGAATGCCTGGATGCTACATAGTTTTCTATAAGGTATTTTCTAGGATTCACACCTGGTCTGGTACTTTATTGGTCTAGCACTGCACTGAACGGTCCCCTTCTTAGTGGGTCAGTCTAGGTGTTCTCAGGAGGTACTTGAGTGGTGGCAGCCATTACTAGATCCTTTCCAGGGAACCCTTTGTCTAAAGGAGTTTCCCCCACAAAGAAATGTACTCTTTTTACCCCTTATTTCTGTCACACTCACATTTGATGACTTGCTGAGAGTGGGCAGGTGACAGGTAGGCATTCTTGGCTGTTTCTCTGGTCTGAGAGGGATCTGTAATACAACACCCACTTTTGCCTTTGTTCCGGGGACAGTTGCTGCAGGGTCAGGGTTTTCCTTTGTTGTGAGACCCACAGTGTGTAATTCCTTGCCAAGGGAAACTCGCCTGGCCTTCTTCCATGCAAGTTCCACCAGCAGGTGGACCTTCCTATTGCAGAAGCCATATATCAGCTGTTAATACTGACAGTGCTGTGGTGATTTGTTTTATCTACTTTTATTGTTATTCGGGGGTAGTATTGCTTTGTTCTATTATAACAGTACGTCATGGCTTCTGCTTTGATTTGTATTTTATTGTGGCATTTCTGGATTACAATTTGAATGCTAGACATTGTCTGAAGTGCCTTTGGGCAGAGTGTTTGTCGTTGAATGTGATTTGGCTGGCTGTAACTGGGATGTGAGAGAAGAATGAAGACTGAAGGGAGATCTCTTCTTAATTTCCTTCCTCCCCACCCTGTTTTAATTGTTATTTTTATGTATGTGTATTTTATTGTACTCAGGGCTTTTTTTCTGGGAAAAGAGTTGGTGGAACTCAGTGGTGGAACTCAGGACCACACAGTGACGCGCCGAGTGGCGCGGAGGGCAATCTAAACTCCCCTCTGTCTGGAGATCAGGGGGCAGGGCCACTGGCCATGTGACCATTTTCACTGAGGACGATTTAAACTTTAAAAAACTCCCCCCTTGTTCCAGCTGACACAAAGTGACGTCACTGTGTGGTCCTGAGTTCCACCGCTGAGTTCCACCACCTCTTTTCCCAGAAAAAAAGCCCTGAGTACAATAAAATACACATACATAAAAATAACAATTAAAACAGGGTGGGGAGGAAGGAAATTGAGAACTCCGTTCCACCACATTCCAACTGAAAAAAAGCCCTGATTGTACTGTATGTGTATATTAACTTGGTTTGAATTGTTTGAATGAAGTGTGTTTCGTTTTAACGCTTTTAAAGATATGTTTTTGATCTTTTAGCCATCTCGGTAGCCCTGATGAGGGCAGAAAGTTGAGGTATAAATTGTTTAAATAAAATAAATAATAATTTTTTCTTATATGGATCTCATACTTCACATTTTTTGCCTCAGTGTATGAATACATGATGTTGAACAGTTAAATCCACAGCCACACCCTGGTTCAGGGAGCTGCCAATAAACTGCTTTTCAGAAGTTCATTCCAGTCTCTCCTAGAATAGAAACTCTCTTTTCTGTAATTTCATCCATCAAGGCACTTTCATCTTTTCAAAGTAATGTGAAAAGGGTCCCCACATGACTTTGTTAGCAACAATAGTGTGATTTTGGTGTTCTCTCCTAAAAGTTCTTTTTTTTTTATTAACTACATTAACTAACAATACAAAGGAAAGACAGGGATCAAGGGGAAAAAGGGAAAAATACCACAACAACTACAACATATAACAACTATACTACACAGAATGTTTTCCCTTCATACTGCCATTATTCAAAAGTTAAAGCTTTATATTATATTGATGGAGTGGTTGACCTTACTAAATGCAAATTACAATTTAATTTCAAGTTAAATTTTTCTTCCCCTCCTGGGTCCCGGACGCAGTTCTCTCTGAGCAACTGCAGCCGCAGTGCTCGTTTCCTCCCCCTCCCCCTCAGACTTCTCCTTTTCCTTTTCGTCTTGCTTGGTGCACTGGAATTCTGGGTTCCTGTCCTCAAAATCCCTTAGTTGATCTTCTGATAATATCTTAAAGGCTTGATCTTTATGGCTGAACCAGATTCCTTCCGGGAATAACCATTTGTACTTTATTCCACGTTCTCTCAGAAGAGCTGCGAACTTTTTATACTTAAAACGTCTTTTCCGAACTAGAAATGGGACGTCTTTCAATATCTTAATTTTGTTGCCCAAAAAGTCCAAATCCGCATTGTATAAATTTGGATAGTCCCGGATCCTCTTAGATGAAAAATCGATGATGATCTCGCGCGGCAACTGACGCTTCATTGCATATTTTGAAGTAGCCCGGCGGGCTTCCAAAATGGCGCTTTTTACTTCTTCTTTAGTTGCCCTCGCGGGTGTCGCCAGTAGTTCCGAGACAAGACCCCGTAAATCCTCGTTTTCCTCCTCTTTCACATTCTGGAGGCGCAAAATTGTCTGTGTTCGTTCCACTTGTAGCCCGATCAACTGATTCTCCACCAGTTTAAGCTCTTTATTCGTAGCCTTCACGAGTGACGCACTTTCCCGAGCAGACTTCTCTGCCCCCCCCCGCTGCTTCCTTGATGGTTTTCACTTCGCTCTCAATTAAGCCCACCCTTTGATCTGTTTCATTCAGCTTGTCAACAAAGGGTTTTATAGCTTCACCAACCGCCCTCTGTACTATTTCCTCCAGCGATTCTCCCTTTAAGGCAGCCGAAACTGACTTGCCAAGGGCAGGACTTTGTTTTTTTGTTGCCATTTGGGGGGGGGGGGCGCCAACCAAATTTTGAAACTCAGCAAAGGGGAAGAGTGAGCCTTCTTAGCTTCAGATCTCACCTCTCCTTCACGTACGCTTGTAATAACAGAAGGAATTCGCTTACTTGTAGGCTCTCGCCTAGTTCTGCTCTTTGCCGTTTCCCATGGCCCGGCAGCACTTGAGGCGCCGCGCACGTCCGCCGGCCTCCCTCTCCTAAAAGTTCTTGAGCAGGCTTTCATTTTTTAAAAAATAGGAAATTATTAATGGTAAATCAATACAATCAAAACTAGAAGAATGAAAATGCAACACAGGGCTTTTTTCAGCAGGAACGCAGTGGAATGGAGTTCCAGCACCTCTTGAAAATGGTCACATGGCCAGTGGCCCTGCCCCTGATCTCCAGACAGAGGGGAGTTTAGATTGCCCTCCACGTCACTGCGCAGAGGGCAATCTAAACTCCCCTCTGTCTGGAGATCAGGGGGCAGGGCCACCGGCCATGTGACCATTTCCGCCAAGGGCGATTTAAACTTTAAAAAAACTCCCCCCTTGTCCCAGCTGACCCAAAGTGACATCATTGTGTGGTCCTGAGTTCCACTACTGAGTTCCACCACCTCTTTTCCTAGAAAAAAAAGCCCTGATGCAACATAAACAATAAGAACAATCAACAGCATCAAAACATATTCTGGTAAGAAGCCAAAGCAGCTAAAATATTTAAGAACAGCTTTTGCAATCTGAAATAAACTGAAATTGTTGTAACTCTACTGGCTTGTACAGGACAAATCAAAGTTCATTTCAGATCATAAGTTCTGAAGTTTCCTTATGGAACATACAGAAGTGTTGCAATTAATGCTACAGTACAAAACCCCCTCCACATATACCACATTCCCTACTAAACTTGAAAACAATTAGCAAACGTCCCTTCTTTCCTTTCAGAGAAATTTCTTCTGAAAGGGTCTGCCAAGAAGTTAACCTCAGTATTTCTTGCTGTCATGTAAAAATGCAACAGCAACCACTTCTGCCGAAACCATTTGCTTCCCTTTTTTGAACTTGTGATAGATCATTTCTTTCTAGGAAAGACCCTGTTTTTTTCTAATCAGCCACTGGATTATTGGGAGACTAAATATGGGTTGGATTTTACAGCACTTGCTCCAAAATTTCACAAACTCTGTTGCAGAGATATGAGCTGCTTAAAAAATTGGCTTGCCAGGTCTCTTAAGGTTTCAACCCTGACATATAGGGAGCTTAAGAAAGCAGTGTCTGGCATGGAAACTGGAGGGATAGACAGGAGTCTGGTAGAAAAGGAGCATGCCAGGCCAGTCATATGAAATTCCTGGCAGTACCAGGTGCCTCAGGGTGAAGTTGGACCATTTATTTTGCATGTGGGCAAAGTTAATGGCAAAAGCGTTTCTGCCAAGCAGGAGACCCCAGGAGACCTTGAAAAGAAGGCAGCTAAAATCCCAAGATTTCATGTCAAAAAATGAGACTTAGAAAACAATATTATCGCTGTTGTTGTTTGTCGTCTGCCATTCTCACTGAGAGTCTCTCTGCACGAGACACCGACCTGGGCATGAAATGCTGTTGACTGCACTGTATTCTACTGTTTGGATAGGCAGAAAATAACCCACTGAACAAGCATGAACTGCTTCGGGACAGCGAAACTGCTCAACAAAAAAAATCAACTTTCTGCTCATCTCCGGCAATTAGACTTCTGCAGTTCTATCATTATTAATTCCAAATGATTCCAAAATAGGGTGTTTTGTAATGATTATACTTAATATGAAAATGAAACACATTACTCATCTAAACAGCCTATAATTTTAAAAAATCTTTATTTTTGTTCTGTTTCTTTAGTTATTAGTCTTGTCCCTCTCTGACTCAACTTTTTTTACTTTGACAAAGCAGTCAGCAGCATTTTCCTAATATGGGCATATAAATTGTGTTTCTTGGTGGGGAGGTGCTGGGCTAACTTGGTTGTCTGCAAGATGTAGCTACTAGAATTGCTTACATGAGGTGGGACTATGCCTTCCTCTCTCCTCCCAGTGCTTCCTCCCTATACCAAATTTTCCCTTTCAATCTGCACTCCCCTGCCTCTCCTTTCAATGTACACTCCCCTGCTGCTCTCACACATTCAGCAAATCTCCCTCAAGGTCTTCCTCCTCCTGCTGCCTGCCTGCCCAGATGCCTTGCCCTCCTTCAGCCACCAAATGCTCTGGCCTTCCACTTTGCCTTTTCTATGTGCTACCATCCATCAAGCTGAATGGCTGCTGTCCAGATTCCCTCACTGCATGCTACTCTGTGTTTGGAAACTTTCTGATCAATTCTTCTGTAGCCTTCAGTGTTAAACCTTACATGGCCTCAAAAAGTGAGACCTTTTTGCTCTGTCTGAAAGTTGGTCGTATGGATGTCCTAAAGGAGATCTGCAATCCTCTTGAGTTTTATACAGTTTGGATGGAAGAGCATGTAGTACAAACCCAACAGGGCATGTTCGCGTGTGTCTTCCACTAAAACCAATGGCAAATAATAACAAATTAGAATTATGAAAATGAAACAATAAAGAAACAAAACCATAAAAAACAGCCCAATAACGAAACAGTCCCTTTTGGAATTATTAACGAAAATTTAAAAAATGAAACAAATGCCTATGCACAAGTCTAATGGCGAACATAATGTGAGCCGAACCAGTAGGTGTTTAAGCATCCCTAATTACAATTAGTTGGTCTTTGGCAGAAGGGCATTTTAAATCCAGGATAGCCTCCAGGTGCAAATAGCCGGCAGAGGCCTAGCCCAACCTCAACCATATGCCTGGAGGAACATCTCTGTATTACAGGCCTGGTGGAAAGATAGTAAATCCTGCTGGTCCCTGGTCTCAACAGACGAAGAGTTCCATCAAGCTGGAACCAGGACCGAAAAAGCCCTGGCTCTGGTCAAGTCAGGCGAGCCTCCCTGGGGCCAGGGACCACCAATAGTCCTTTACCTCCTGATTGAAGTTATGGGGCCCATGGGTCTGACCCATGGAAGCTGAAGAGAAGAATTTGGCCGTTAAAAATGCTGCAATGGCCCAATTCTGATCAAGCCTACAAAATGGTAGAATCGGGTGTTCTTATCAAGCACAGCTTTCCCCCATAGCTTGAAAAAGGCCCAGGGGAACAAGAGCATTTGTTCTTGGGATGCTGTGGGTCCAACCAAGATCAGCCCCCTGCTGCATTTTGAAACAACCAAATTCTTCTCTAAAATGGTATCAATTATCACAGGTTGGACCCAGGGACACCATAATATCTAGTTTGGCCCTAGGCTGTCATTGGAGAAATTTTGTTTCCACATAGCATTCATATGTTGAATCTGTCACAAAGGTTATTGCTCAAACCTTTTAAGTTATGTCTCAAACTTTTAAGTCCTAGTGGACTGCTTCTCTGGAGGGCTACTAGTGGCCAGAAGCAAGCAGAGCCAAGTGGCCCCTATAGTGCTGGCATACCACAGGCACTGCCCGCACCAGGGTTTCTGGCACCTGCGGCAACTCCCCCAGGCGCACACGCTCTGCATGCATGCACCACGGACTGCGTGATGATGTCATCACACGATGACGTCATCATGCAGTGCAAGCCGGGGGCATTGGCCAGCAGATGACTGGGGTGGCAGGCGGAGGCTGCTCCGTGCTCCGTACGCCGCCCCAGCAGCAGCGTGTGGCTGCTGCACCCGGCTGGGGGCGTGTGGCGGCAGCGGCGGCATGGGGTTCACTGACTGCAGCAGCTGCGGCCCAGCCACGCCAGCTCCGTGACGCGTGCTTCCACCCCCGATGCCCCCTCCAGCGCCTCTCCAGTGCCCTCGCGCCCTGAGGCCACCGCCTACCTGGCCTCAATGGGCATGCCGGCTCTGACCATAGGGGTCTCTCAGCTCAGGTTGTGGTGATGGTTTAGGCTCACCCAATCCATCCCTTTTGGACCCCTTCCAGGAATAGCCACTGAACTGTGAAACGTGAACAGTTCAGATAACTTTTTAAATATCCTATATAAAGTATGTAAAGTAGAATTGGGACAGGGTGAAAAAAAATCCTTCAGAAAATAGAATCATCAGTAGTCCAGGAAACAGGAAATGAAGATTTTGTTCTAGTTCCTGGGAAGTAGATTTCTGGAATGTTAGTCAGTTTGTTCACTCAGAAATGCAAACACAGTCATTATTAATCTGTCAAAAAAAAAGACATGTAAATCAGAACTCTGTTCTTGTTTATTGCTCGCATCATGAATTCGGAATGTGTTTGGTGGGTTCTGGTTGGGCTACACCAGCTTCTGTAAGGTTGCGTGTGACCAAGGGAAGAAGCATGCTGGCAGTTGACTTCCAGCTTTAAGCCTGGCTCATTTACTCTGAAAGAATGGATCTTACGCCATGTCCCCAGAGATGACAGATGCTCTCCTGTTCAAATCCATATCAGTGGATTTGTAATTTCCCCAGAGACAGAGGCTGGGATGGGAGCTTGGAGAGGGCCAGTGTCAACTCTTAATAGCTTATGTCTCTGAGGGACTCTCTAAACAAGACGAATTTCATGAGGACGCTCAAGTGAAAAGAGGAGCAATGTAAACTGGAAAGAGGAGTTCTAAAAGACCGATCGAAAAGCTTTGTCAATTTCCCTCTCTACAGAGCCCTGGAATATCCCTCCTCAGGGGGTTTGTTTATTTCTACTTCAGCTCCCAGAAGGGGAGGTGAAACTGACAGAGCCTTTGGGGAACCCAAGTGGAAATAAACAAACCCCTTGAGCAGCAATATTTACAAGCTCTGTAGCGAGGGGAAATTGACAAAGCCTCCGGATCTGTCTTTTAGAACTCTTCCTGGTTTACATTGCGCCTCTCTTCACGCGAGCATCCTCTTGAAATTTGTCTGGTTTAGAGAGACTCTGAGTCTTTCTTGAGGGAATGCAGTTTAGACTTTCTCTCTGGGGTAACCATCTGCAGTATCTGCTATATGTATATGCCTGGAGTGAGAAGCGTTTAATTCCTCCTCCCACCTCACCTTCCTCTTGAGTTCTGGCCTTTTGACCCTGCAAGGAAACACCACAACAGGTATTGAGAGTTTTCTTCTTACAATTAATTATATGTGATAAGTTTCTACATAGATACCGTACAATTTATTAACACAAACATCCATCACATCATTTTATTATGTCTTATACCTAGAACCTAATAATTCAAAGAAAAGCTTGGTACAAGTATCTGCAATAATGATGAAAAGAAAAATTAAATTCTACTAAATATCCTTTCTACATCCATATTAACGAACATTTATTCATGTCTTCCAGAAGACAACCCAAGTTGCCGTGTTCAAGTAAACTGATACTTATGTCCCCTTTCTTTGTTCACTTGAATAGTACTTGTGAATTTCTCCACAACACCTAAACATCCCATCTTTGCCAGCTTCTTACAGTACATCTTCTAGCAGGCCTTCCTTACAGTACAGCCGTCCTAGCTGAGTAACAAGCCCTCTTGAATAATTCAGTTTTACATAGCTTGTAGAAAGCCAGAGAAGTGGGAGCTTTCTTGATTTCTTCAGGTAGGCCGTACCATAAGATGGCAGCCCCCACATGCATGGGTAGCAGCCCCGTGTAAACAAGACTCTGGGCTCATGCAAATTTGCACTGGGAAGTTCTTTTGCCTTGCCAGTGTCTCATTGAAATTGGGCCTTTGAAAGCTGGTGGGAGAGGTTAGCTTTGCCACCCTCCCAAGGGTTGCCAAAGGAAGTCACAGTCCTTCCTTGTGGAGGAGGATGTTCCATGTTTTTTTTTACAGGTGGAATTTTCTTTATTTAAACTATAAACCATAATGTAATAGCTATAAATATAAACAATAAACATAGAGAATAAGAAAAAACACAACATTCTAAAAATAAGACACTAACAATCCATGCATCTATATAATTAAAAAGAAAAAACACACACCTAAATTACACTACAGGTTGAGTTCCAATTTTCTCCGCAACAGGTATATATCATTTCTAGAGTCACACTTGTTCTAGGTTAGTCACAAACCCCTCTTTTCTCTATTGTTCATGTTTCTTAATCCATAAATCCAGATGTCATCAAATCCTTGTTATCCATTTCATGCAAAAAGTCTATTAACGGTTTCCATTCAGTCAAGAAGTTAACTCATGTCCTTTCTCTAATCAGTGAAGTAAGTTTTGCCATGGACGCAAACTCCAAAACTTTTATCCCCCATTCCTCCACTGTAGGCAATGTTGGAGTTTTCCACTTTTGTGCATAAAGTACCCTTGCTGCCGTAATAAAGTATAAAAACAGTGTTCTAAAGCTTTTTTCCAACTGGCTGTTCATTATTCCCAAAAGAAAAGTCTCTGGTTTCAACTGAATTTTAATCTTCAAAATCTTCTGAATCGATGATTGTATCTGCAACCCAAAACTCTTTGCTTTCTTACATGTCCACCACATATGGAAAAATGTCCCTTCTTGTTTGGCACATTTCCAACATACATTTGACGCCCCCCTTATACATTCTAGCCTATTTTTCAGGAGTCATATACCAATGATACATCATTTTGTAAAAGTTTTCTTTAATATTAGAGCTTAATGTAAAAAAGCGGCGTTCCGTTTTTTTTTGTTTAGAACATAACATGTGACTAGTTGGATCAAACCTTTGATCCATCTAGTCCAACATCCTGCTCTATATATTGGCCAACAAGTTGTTCTGGAGGACCAGCAATCAGGGCAGAGAGGACAAGGCCTTCCTCTGATTGCATTGCCCCCCTATGTTATTTCCAAAAAGTGATTTCTCCAAAGGGTTGCCAATTCCAGGTTGGGAAATTCCGGGAGAGTTGGGAGTGGTACCTGGGGAGGGCAGAGTTTGGGGAAAGGAGGGACCTCAGCATGGCATAGTGCCATAGAGTCCACCCTCCAAGGCTGCCATTTTCTCCAAAGGAACTGATCTCTGTATTAGGGAGGTCAGTTGTCATTCAGGATATCTCCAGGCCCCACCTGGAGGTTGGCAACCCAACGTCTCCACTTGCATGTCGACATGATTCAGTTCTGTGACTTTATGATCACGGAGAGTAACTCTTTGAAGTAACTGAAAATGAGCTCATTATAGCAATTTTATCTTTGGGGAATATCAAAAAGCTGCCCTATGGAGCATGGAACCTAGTTGTTTGCTGACTGTACAGAACAAAGGTTGCAGCAGTTGAGCTGGAGTGGAATCTTAAAGAATCCTGCCATTCCAGGATCTTGGGAAAGGTGCCACTTTTCTGACGCTTTTTTAGCATTGTTCACCAGTTAAAGTCTTTCTAGTTAAACAATTACCGGTCTTTTAATTGACTGATTAAATTTTAAAAAGATTGCCAACCTACATCAAAGCATCCATATTGAGGTCGTTTACAATGTGACCAGCAATCACTACCATTTTGTCTGTTTTTTCAGTCCTGTGCCAGTAACTTGCCAGAACCAAGAAATAACAAAAAGTGTGCCCATTAGTGCAGGCAGATTTTAATCAATGTGGCCAAGCAGGGCCTGACTACACAGTATGTTTTCCTTTAGGGTTGCCAGACCACAGGTAGCCACCCTGGGAGAAATTTGGAGGGAGGGCCTGGCATGACACATAGCGCTGCCATGCTGACATCATTTCTGGTAAAAATGGGAAGTGACGTCTTTAGACACTCAAGCATTTACCATAGAATTTTACCATAGAGGTTTGGTAAATGCTAGATCATCCACTAAAAACTGGAAGCACGTCAGTGTTCCAACATGACACTGGGGCATCTCCATCAGCCTGCCTCAGTTCTTCCTGAGGAGCTAGTGGGCAAAGAGTAGGGAGCCTGGGAGGTCTTCTGCTAAAGCAGGAGGCCTGACATCTTACTTACCTCACGTTCTCTGAGGTGCTCAGAACTCCATTTCCAGGTGCCCAGTCCCAATTCAGAACTGTGGCTTTCAGGGAGCGAGGCCTTCTCTCTGCACTGTTTTCCTGGCCTGAAATGACTTTTTAAAGAAATGTCTGTGCACCTGGTTTCTCCAACAAGGCAAAAAGTGCCTCCCGGGAGCTGTTTGAAGTTGGGAAAATGGCAGAGGAAGGGACGGCTTAAGCTCCTTCTCCCTGAGTAGTTAGGTCTTGATCTGTATCGGCTCCCACATGCCTGAGAATTCAGTTCTGAGCATGGAACTCACAGCACATGTCTAATTGGCAGGACCCAAGGAGGACGTGAGGAAAACATGATGTGCAGATAGGCCCAGAGTACAGTTGCCAACCTCCAGGTGGAGCCTGGCCACCTCTCAGAATTACAACTGATCTCCAGGCTAGAGAGATCAGTTCCCCTGGAAGAAGCAGCAGCTTTGGAGGGTGGACTGTATGACATTATACCCCGCTGAGATCCCCCCCCCTTCCCAAACCCTACCATCGCCAGGCTCTACTTCCTAAATCTACAGGAAAGTCCCAGCCTGGAGTTGGCAACCATAGCCCTGAGACTGACTAAAACTGGCCCCTTTGATTGCTTCATTAAAGTTTTTGTTTGGTCTTAGTCATAAGAGAAAAGACAAGACAGAATGTCATTACCAGAGGAGTTAGCTGTGTTAGTTTGTAGTCGACTCACAAAATAGTAAAGAGTCCAGTAGCACCTTTAAGACTAACCCACTTTACTGTAGCATAAACTTTTGCGAACCTCTTCGTCAGATGCATGCCGTTACCAGAATTTGCAAACAGCCCCACCCCCAGCCAAACCTCCCACTCTCAAAGTTACATCCAAACCCTGCAATATGTTTGTGTTTTAAAAGGAAATGAACCAGCACAGATCTACGAAAGCGCCCACTCATTTCCAAATGCTTTTAAAAGCCACCCCAAGCTGATTTAGAAACTCAACCTACTCAGGGAGAAGTGGGCCCTGATGTCAGATCTCCTCAACTCCATTTTAAATTCGTTGGTGTTTGAATGTAAATAAGAGAAGAATCGTCATCGTTGTCCTCTTGTGTTGAACTGATGTAAGTATAGTCCGCTCACTCAAACAAATGCAGTCACTTCCCATGAGGCAATCTTGAACCACATAGAGGGATGGAGTAATTGTTTAACAAGCCGCTAAAACGCTTGCCCTAAACATGCTCTGAACCAACGGAACACGTCAATACCAACGAGGCATTCAGACAGCTTTTTTCATTTGTGCAGGAAATTAATCACTTTGGTTGTTGGGGGTTTTCCGGGCTGTATTGCCGTGGTCTTGGCATTGTAGTTCCTGACGTTTCGCCAGCAGCTGTGGCTGGCATCTTCAGAGGTGTAGCACCAAAAGACAGAGATCACTTAATCACTTTCCTACACAATCACTGAAATTGGGCTTCTGCGGTGAAATCCCACATCCACGATCCCCAGTGTCACATGTGGTTTGGCTCTTCCTCTGCAGGTAACCTGCCCATCTGGTCAGTCAGGTACATTCACTTTGCAAGTCCTTCTGCACTCCACTAGGCTGGGGTCTTTGGCAACCCCCGAATTTCCAAGGCATCTCAATGTCTGGAAAGAGCTGGGGGTTGCCAAAGACCCCAGCCTAGAAAATGAGGGGCCAGAGCTAGGGTTGTCATGTTTCCATTTTTGGCCCAGACAGTCTAGTAATTGGGGGGACTGTCTAGGAAAACCTGGCCCGGCCCCTCCCCCATCAGTTGCCTGACCACCCAGTCTCCTGCAATTGCACGGTGTTGCCATTGGGCCGCGAAAGTGGCCTGCCACCCTGGAAGCACAGGCAGCCTCTTGAGGTGGTGTGGCGCCACCCAGAGCAGCCAGCCAGCAGAGGCACATGGGATGCCTCCTGCAGCTATGCAGTACTGCCCAGGTATGGCACCTGGAAGTATGTGCGGGGGCCGGCGTTATGACGTCACGTCGTACAATGATGTCATGATGCTGCCCCGAAGCGCGCACACATACAGCGCTCACATGAAAGGTTAATCTCCCTCTTCCTCTCCCTGGGGTCTGATATTAGGCCAGACCCATCGGACAACCCTAACCGAAGCAGTGTGTAAAGCCCAGGGGCAGAATTCAGAGTTGTAGTTGCAAGGGAAGGAGATAGTTCCTAAGATCTGAGTTTTCCACTTTACCTCTTTCCTTGGCAGGGCTGCCGAGAGCTCCCGTGGGCCCCAGATAACGATTTCATCTCTCCTCTCCCATGACACTGATCCAAAACAAATACAATAAAACAAATCACTTGGCTTTCTGTTACTGTGAAAAGAATAATCAGTCTTCTGATTTCTTGGTTGGAGTCCTCCTTTTGGTTCCTTGAACCAAGGAATAGAAAATCTAGAACAATTTCAATGTCTTCATTTTCATCCTTAAAAATGTGTAATTCTTTGGTGGTATTACTTTTGTCTTTTTGATGTTCAGCTGTAATCCTGGTTTGGAACTTTCCCCTTTGACTTTCAACAGTCATGTCAAGTTTTACCGTTTTCTGCCATTCCTCACTATGCCTCAAGCTTTGAAGTTTATTCCATATGTCTCTGGCTTCCCGCAGCTTTCTGTACTGCTGTGCTATATCCTTTCCCTTTCCTCTTCTGGCTTCCTTTCAATTTGCTTATCCAGTCTTGAGGTTTGGCTTTGCTTCTTTCTCTTCAACATTCCCATGTTGCTCTTCTGCCTCCTTTTAGCAAATTAACCCTTGCATCCTGTATCCTTATTGAATGGGATGGACCAAGGTAGATTTAATGTTCCCTTAAACCCCATCACAGTACTTACCCTCTGCACACTGAAAGCGCTCTTGCAAAAATCACAGGTGACCCAGCTTAACTCCATGTGCTGCTTTCCATCAGTGCAGTCCCAAGATCACTTTCCAGGGAGTAAGTCCTCCTCAATTGACTTCAGTAGGATTCTAAGTGGACCAGTTTAGGATTGCTTTCTAAGATTTTGTTCTTCTCTGGTTCTGCTCCTACCTGTCAGATGACTCATTCAACTAAGGTTACCGACTGCCTGGAGAAAAAAAAAAGTCCTGTTCCTTCAATAGACACTCCATGGAAAGTTATTTCCTATTTAAAGTTCTCCATGACATGAAAAGCTTCAGCTACCCATTTCTGCCTCTATTAAAGGGACAAGACAATTTTCTCCAGGCCTATTGGCAACCTTACATTCAGCATTTCTACTGGGTAAAGCTCTCCAACCTGCTGCTTCCTGGGATGACCTCATCAAACTCCATTAATTTCAGTGCTGCCAGTATGTTGATGACACACACATCTAAGGTTCTCTAGCTCTGGCCAGTCCCCCAATCTTCGCTGAGTCTTGCATCTGTCTCTCAGATGTATCATAAGAACTGACAATAATGGAGCCAAACGTTATAGTAGCTTTGTGGCATTTTTTACTATAGAAATGAGTCATTTTCATGGAAGGAAACCTCTTGGGATGTATTGTAAGCCAGCCCTGTTCTCCTTTGTGTCCAGTTTCCTGCTCACCACTGGTCAAGAGGCACACCTTTTATCTGTCAAACTCAGCAAGTCAGGAGTATCATGACAAATCAATAAGGAAATGAGAACAAAGCTCTGCCGAGCCTTTCAGTTTCCTGGGCAGGTGGGACTGAAGGCAAGGATGAGGAATACACTGAGCTCTTTGATGAACTAAAAATAATACTTCCAAAGTCTACACCATTTTGGAACAATGGATCGTCCAGGGTTGAATTGGGACATAGGATTTTTCTCACATTACAGAAGCTAATTTTCTGTAGTTCACACCCAGGTTCTATCAAGCTAAGTACAACATGCATTATAGCTAGCTTCCTAAAACTCTGATTTACAATACTCCTTCCACCCTCTGCGTGGATTATAAGGACCCCTTTCCTTTTTCCACTCCTCGTATCTAATGAATGGAGCTCTAACTCTCAAAAGCTCATACCCTGGCAATCTTGTTGGTCTTTAAGGTGCTTCTGGACCTGAATGTTACATTTTCGGAGCAGGGACAATACCAAGCACAGAGACACAGATGGGCATCACACTACAGCCCTCCTAACTGCCCCCACCCCCCCTTATCATCTTTCTAAAGCAAAGTCTCTTTGTCTGGGATGGACTCTTGTAGAAGTTCGTTTTCATGGGCCCTGCACAGAGACTGGCCCAGTGGATTGAGCCATATGCTAATTAGTTTGATGGTGGTGGTAGACGCCATTTTGTCTTTCCATTCCAGGCACAAAACAATGTGATCCAACCTTTTATAAACACTGGAGTTTATATTATCTGTCAACTGGATGGTGAATCCAAAATTTGAAAAAAGGGCCTTGGAAAAATACATTCCCCTTGACTTACAATGGTACATAATTGATTTCAGTGGAGGTACGTTCAAATTCTACCTGGGGATTGACATAACTGATGTGGCGTGCCAGATGGTGGCTGATATCTATCTTTGTTCAAGTTGGCTGCATGGTTAGGCAATCTTTTGCATGGCATAGCAACTAAAAGATCCTTTTGCCATGTCGCCAAGTTGTTTAATAAATATCTCTCCCCACATCACGGTATGCAGCAATAGTCAAGAGAATTCAATGTCGTTGGCGGGTTTAAAAGCTACTTATCACCTCTCACAGCATGCATGCCCTCATCTGTACTTTGTGGAAGGAAAAATCTATTTTTATTTATTGAAACATTTATATTCTCTTTTACCAACAGGGCTAATAATGAGGCATTTCACAAAGTAAGAATTACTGGTGGTGCTAGAGAGGGTCAAGAATGGAAAACATATCTTAGCGTAATCACCGTAGCTTCAGAGTAAATATGTTTAAAATCAATGTGAGCTAAAGAGAAGTTTCTGTTTGGGGTGGTTTAATATGAGAGAGGTGGCTTCTCCCTTCAGCATCCCCTTTGTGTTTGTGTATTATGTATTATGTATTGTCAAGTCACTTCTGATATATGGCAATCTTATGAATGAAAGACCTCCAAAACGTCTTATCATTAACAGACTTGCTCAGATCTTGCAAACTGG
This sequence comes from Eublepharis macularius, assembly GCF_028583425.1. Taxonomy (NCBI): domain Eukaryota; kingdom Metazoa; phylum Chordata; class Lepidosauria; order Squamata; family Eublepharidae; genus Eublepharis; species Eublepharis macularius. The sequence goes on along the minus strand of NC_072795.1, from coordinate 125,080,782 downwards.
AGGATGTGCCTTCTTTTAATGAGTCAAGCCATCTCATTTTGGGTTTTTCCCTCTCCAAATTACCTTTTTCTGGCGCCTTAATTCCTGAGATTGGGGATGAATAAATCGAGACAGAGATAGAATTGGGTTAATTGACTGCAACCCAAATTATGAAAAGTCACATAAACATGTGACGCTCCCTTTTGCTGAACCAGTCAGTCTAAAGTCTTCTCCGATTGGCAGTGGCTGTCCAGGATCTCAGCTGGATGTCTTTCACTTCTCCTGCCACCTGTTCCTTTTAAACTGGACATGTCAGGCATTGAACTTGGTACCTTCCACATGCTAAGCAGATACTCTAGAACTGAGACAAACCCTTCCCCTTAAAGGCCGTTTCCAGACGGCTTACCTGCCTCTGGAACGTTGCGCCATCTTGCGGGGAAAACGCGAAATATCGCGTTTTCTCGTGCGAGTTTTGCACGATGTCGCCTGTTCTTAGGTTACCTCAAGGGTTTGGGGGTCTGCTGCAGCACAGCTGTTTCTCATGTGTGTGTGACAGAACAGTGGCCAGTGTGGAAGGGACTTCTGAAGTCTGTCCAATTAACTTCACCCACTCATCTGTTCTAAAGGAGAAGCCACTGTCTCCTCTTCCTCTCGCACGCACCAAGCATCAACCCGTCTGCTGTGTTCATAGCTCAACTTCCTGTCTGTGTCCTGGTAGCAAAATGTGTATTCCAGACCAAATAGTTAAAGCTACCATTTCCTGCTTTGTTATCGACTAGGGTTTTTTTCAGAGCAACCCTGAGCCCCCGCAGGATGGAGGAGTCCAGTTGTGCCCTGTCCCGGATCTGGAGGGGGGGACTTCCTGTGAAGGGAGTATACTAACAGTACTGGGTGGGGCTGCAAGCATCCCTTCCCCCTTACCATCTAAGGCAGCTCTCCCAAGTAGACATTGCTCAGAGCTTGCCACTGGCCTCAGTTGTGCCTAGCCCCCTGCAGGGGGAACCAGGGGGGGAGGTGGTTGTGGACAGCCCTTCCGGAGCAGTCAGATCCCCAGCTCTTGCTCATCTGTTAGTGCATCCTGGCCCCTTCCAGTAGAGCCTCCAGAGATGGAATAGGATTCTGCAATGAAAGATGTTAACCACATGATCTGGACTTTGCTCTCCCCTTGGGGTGTTAGTACTAATTGCTCACCCAATATTCCTAAGTGCCAGTCCGTGCTTTCCTCATCACCAAACTGCCACGTGCTCTAAGTCCTCGTGCAAGGACAGAGCTCTGAGACAAGAGTGCTGTGCCACATGCCCTACCTAATGAGTCCTAGGGGGTGCTAGCCAGGGTTTATGAAAGGCAGACTAGGGTTTGTGTACTGGGTACTAGGGAGGGGGCTTGGCTGCCACAGGGGTGCGAGGGGATTGGTGGCGGCTGTAGTTGGCATAGAAACATGGAACTGGATCATCTAGTCCAACCACCTTCACAGTGCAGGAATTTCACAAATACTTCCCCCAGAGACCCCTCCTCTATGCCCAGAGGAAGGCAAAAAACCCTCCAGGATTCATGGCCAATCTGGCCTAGGGGAAAATTCCTTCCTGACCTCAAAGTGGTAATCAGCATGCCTTACCCTGGGCATATAAGAAAGGGCCATGACAGCCCAGCACCAGCTCATCCTCACAAGGGAGAGGGAGGGGCTTGGGGAAGGGGAGGAGCCTCAGCAGGATTTAATGCCATAGAGTCCACCTGCCAAAGCAGCCATTTTCTCCAGGGGAAATTATTTATGTAATCTGGGGATCAGTTGTAATTCCAGGAGAGCTCCAGGCCCCTATTATTTAAGGCCCATAAGGTGGTCCCTGGCCCCAAGGAGCCCTGCTTAGCCTCGACCAGAGCCAGGGCCTTTTTGGTCCTGGCTCCCACCTGGTGGAATGCTCTGTCTACTGAGACCAGGGCCCCGGCAAGACCTACTCTCTTTTCGCCGGGCCTGTAAGACAGAGCGGTTCCGCCAGGCACATGGCTGAGGTCTGGGTCTCCACCAGCCTGAAACAATAAGGGGTGTATAAAATCTAACCCTCCCTGCGAAGGCTGTCCACCATCCTGTTTTAGTTTGTAAGGCTGACTGTATAACTAGAAATATGTTTTTTATTTTAATGATGTTTTTAAATGTTTTATGGAAATGGAATTTTATTGTATTTTAATGGGTTGTGATCTGCCCTGAGCCCACTCGTGGGGAGGGCGGACTAGAAATGTGAAATAAATAAATACATAAATAAAATTAAGAGCTGCAAGTCTGCCCTTCAGTTCTTGCCCTGTGGCTCCCACCTGCAGCTATTCCAAGGCTAAATACCTGCAACAAAGAAGGAAGAGATGCCTAGCCCAAATCTCATTCAGCTGCCAAACAGATATTCCCAAACATCCTCTCTTGCAGGATAAGCCTCCTTACGCTGCCATATCAGCATGGGAAACAGCTATGCTGTAATGATTCCCATGCCCCTGAGATAAGGAGAACAGGACCCAAGCTTTCTAGAGGAAGCTGAAGTTCCAGTTCCTGTAAGTCTTCAGTAAACCGTGACAACATATGATTTATAAAAATGAGGACATTGAACCCGCTGCTGAAAAAGGTATAAGAGAGTCAGCTTCTTCAAGATGAGCCAGCTTCCAGATCCTTATTTAGAAGAAAAGATAATCCATTTGTATTCCATATTCCATATTATTCAAGGCACCATAACATTACTCATGCGCAGCGCACGCTTCTTTCCACAGTCACATCATGACTTTTATGCAACATCACCTTGGATATTTGAGGGGACAGTAAGGAAAATGGTAGTGAACTCCAGGCAAGGTTCAAATGGGGAATTCATCTTAAGTACCATCTGTAGTTTTATAAGGAGGCAAAAGAGGTACTGAAGTCCAAAGGATATGACCCCAGCCAGTTCTCTTCCTCCAGTGTTTAAAAATGAAAGCGACTAAATAAGAAGCATAGTATTATCAAACAAGCTGCCCTCCTTGGATTTGCAAAATAGGCTGAGCCACGAAGCAAACATTTGACTGTGGCGATTTTTTGCTGCATGTGGTTCCATAAAATAAAAACAGAACAGCAGCAAAGAGTCCTGTAGCATCTTAAAAACTCAAATATACATTGTTTTCCCTGGGGACATCCCAGGGTCAGAGCAAGAGAAAGGTTCTGGAGTTCCACACTTCTCAGGCACATGGGAACCTGATATGCATTGGGACTGAGGGTCGCACTACAAGTGACGAATGACACTTGCCTGGCAAGTGAACAGACTCACGTGTATTCCTCCCTGTTCACTTGCCCTCCACTTGCTCTCCACTCGATCCACTTTCCGTTCAAGTGTCATTCGTGACTTGTAGCTTGGCCCTAAGACACACACTGTCTTAGAGCCAAAACACACGTTAAGAAATACCTAGGTTCAGCACGTGTTCTCTTACCTCAAGGTTTGCCGGGATCTGTAGGCGTCCTGGAAGCTTAAAGTTTAGCATTTACAGAGCGCCTGTATTTTAAGCTTTAAGCTTCCAGGACGCCTTTAAGCTTCCAGGATGCCTACAGATCCTTTAAGCTTCCAGGACTTTAAGCTTCCAGAACGCCTACAGATCTTTAAGCTTCCAGGACGCCTACAGATCCCGGCAAACCTTGAGGTAAGAGAACACGTGCTGAACCTAGGTTTTTCTTAACGTGTGTTTTGGCTCTGAGTCAGGGCTTTTTTTCAGCAGGAACATGGTGGAATGGAGGTCCGGAACCTCTTGAAAATGGTCACATGGCTGGTGGCCGCTGAGCGGTGCAGAGGGCAATCTCAACTCCCCTCTGTCTGGAGCTCAGGGGGCGGGGCCACCAGCCATGTGACCATTTTCTCCGAGGGCAACCCACTGAGTTCCACCACCTCTTTTCCCAGAAAAAAAGCCCTGGTCTTAGTCACCTGAAATTGCCTCAGGGGGATACTGTTTTCACCATTTGGAAAAGGTAATATGTAGCCCATCAGTACATGTGGCTTCCCCCATGGGGCAATGGGGCAAAAGGTGCAGAAAGGAAGGTCGAAGACCTCTGCCTCTCATACTTTGGTCCCACTTCAAATTGTGCCAGTGCACATCTGGAAAGTGTGGAACTACTGAACACATTTCTTGACCTGACCTGATATCAGCCTTGGGAAAAATGTAATGTACAGTTAGAATTGTACACAGTATGATTGTGTGATTGTTGTTTTTAATTGTTTTTATGTTATGTATTTTAAAAACTTGTAAAAAATTGTTCAGGGAAAGTAGGTGAAAAGGTGGCAAAAAGGGTTTTAATAAATAAATAATAAACTCTGCCCTGTGATATGAGAATATTGAAACTAAAACAAAATAAACTGAAAACAAAATAGACAAGCAACAGCTTGACCTGTTGTTGAAGTCTGTTTTGCCATGTTGAGGGCATGAAAGAAAATAGCCATTGACACGGTTGCATAATGTCATGTCACAATGTCATGTTTAACTACTTATGCTTTGTTTCAATATTGTTTTATTCTATATTGGATATCTGCTAGTTTTCACATTTTTGCAAAATTTGCATTTGCATACCCTATTGCATTGTTTATCATTTATTGTTTGTTCCCCCTTGAATGGTGCTCTAGTACAATTGTTCCAGTCCATAAAGCTGGGGATAAGGACAACCCTTATTGACCTATTAGTTTGTTGTCAGTTGTAGATAAGATTTATGCAGCATTTCTCTTGAGCATTGTTTATCGAATGTCCCAGCTGTTGATCATATTGACTTACACTGCATAATCCCCCTTGAGTCTCAGGGGAAAAGGCAGACTGTAAAAGAGATAGACAAGAAAAATTCTCTGTATAGATTAGAGGGCATCAGTTTAAAAGCCACAGGATTGTGGAAAGGAGTATGCTCACTTGATTCAGCTAAAATTTATGCAATTCCTTTTAAATAACAATACAGTTTTAAAAACGCAGTGCCCAGTTTATACAACCATGTCTAATTTCACAGGACAGAGTTCAGGCTACTTTGTGAAAACTGGCCAAATGTAGATATTCCTGACTATTTGTCCTAACATTCTACCTTAGAGAATCCCCGCCCCAAAGACATTTTTTAAATAAATCAATAGTGCATGACATAACCTTAGTACTGCCAAGTTTGCAGCATGCCCTGCCAGTCAGTGTTGGCTCCGCCCCCGCAATGTGCCATTTTTTTTAGTACTGCGCTACATAGAGCAGGGCTAGCTGAGTGGATTTCCTCAAATTGGGAACCAAGGGGTGTGTTTTCCTCTAGAATTTCTGCCCCCCCGGCTCATATCCATGTTTCACAACCCACTCCTGCCCTGAAACTCCGAGCCATGTCTCTAGATGGTAGCCAAGTCCGTTGCTGCAAATGTTGGCACCTCCTTCTATGGAACTACGCGCCTCAGGGCATTTCCCCCCCCGTTTTTGAGTTGCAACACATCAGAAAGTTTTCTAGTGCTCCATCAATTTAAGCCCGTGACTAAATATGAAGCAGAATGGATCTTTAACCACCCAGGACAATGACATCCTAACAAAGGAATTGTTGAAGACCAATAAAAGATTTTTATCAAGTTTTTCAAACCCCTGGCTGATTTTTGCACCTTCTTTAATGCCGTTTAATGAAGAGCATTTATGATACCTTTGATACGAGTCAGCACAGAAAGTGAAGCTTAATAAATTGGGGGGGGGGGGGGGAGAGAGCAAATACCGTATCTAGTTCTGGAAGACTTTCCTTATTATACTGCAATGCGATAAACGTTTTTCATGTGTTAGGCTAAATGCATGGCACCAGACTCTGGTGTGTGTACTCAGGCCTAAAAAAAATAGGAAGTGTCTCTAAGGTCAGTATCTCCTGAACAAAGCACTGGGGCATTTCACAGCAAACACAGAATAAATCGGTTAAATCATTCCAGGCAACCGGGAGCCAGAGTACTGAGTGACAGGCGAAACTCCACAATTCATTATTCAGAACCTGTATCCTTCCAGTCAGCATCTCCTGGAGTGGGTGGTTCTTCCTAGTCTCTATACCGGATGTATTTTGAGTCACTTCCAGTACAGAAAAATAGCAGAACCACTTGGCTTCAGAGGCAGTTGGCCATTGCATCTCTGTATGAGTTGATGGTCGGAGATGCCTTCTTCCAATCAGGAAACGTACTGAACCCCAAACAGAGGTGCGTGTGTGTGTTCTTCTCTGAAGGCAGATCGTTATTCTCTTGCTCAAAACATTTGTTGTGTAAGAGTCACATGTGCCTCTAATTGTAATTCAGGAAAAAAAATACCTCAGCCATTTGGGTGAATGAACCTTAAGTATTCTTGAAAAATGTCAGGCGTCCTGGCGTGATTTGATCTGATCTGATGTGATACCAACAAGGAGGTGACTGTCTCATGGGAAAATCAGTTATGCAATCTACACAAATGCTCACGGTGCAAACAAATTCCAAATTAGGGGGTTGAATTCACATTGCTTCATTCTTCAATAAGACGTTAAGGATGAATTCTGCTTCATTTATGCTGCGTTCACAGGGTGAGGAGGACCTTCTTGTGAGGCAAAGCTACTTTGCATTGTGCCTTTCAGTCGTTCTTTTGTCTAGTGTGAGCAATTACGGTCCACACCCAGACCGAAGAAGCAGTTTCTCATGATTGACAGAAGGATACCAGATTGAGGATGCGATAAGAAGTATGAGGAGAGAGGGCTATTCTTAGCATTTGTAGGCAGATTTCACAAATACGTTACTAGCTCCTCTTCTTTAAAAAAATGAATCCCAGTGTATAAAATTACCGATTTTATGCCACCTGTTCTTGCAGAACTGCCATTTGAAATATGAGGAGAGACATCTAAAGTGTACAATGGGCAACTTTGTCCAATCAAGTAAATGTTTATCTGGAAGATTAACACAGAATCCTTTTCTGCCTGAAAAAGAACCTCAAGAAACAAAACATAGCCGTGGTTGTATACCGATAGCTGGTAATGATACTCGGTGTTGCAAACGATCTTGTTTTTCTCTGTGCAAAGAACTGAATGCAGTTGCTGGAAGTACCTCCAACTTTTAGATACTGAAAATCTTGCAGGATCATATGCAAAAGCACTGACAGGTACACCTTATGAATTTCAATGAAAATTCACCAACGGTGCAATTCTAAGCATGAATACTCCCATTTAAGTCAGTGGGGCTTCCGTCCTACCACAGCCCCATTAAGTAAAATATCCCCCTATTTGGCAGGTATACCTCCTAATTTCTGGGAAATCCAAAGCTTCTCCTAGGTTTAAATTCTCTGAAGGAGGGGAAGGTATTAAAGGAATGGAAAAATCCCATTATGTATTATATCATAATGAAAATGAATGGGAAAGCTAATGGCATTAATATTTGTTATTCTGTTGCCTTCATGTCCAATTCAGGGAGGTCAAGATGTGTTCATACTCTAGAGTGAATGGAAGTATTAGGAGATAATGAAACAGACAGGGAACATTTCCAATCTACAAACTATAGTACAATCTTAAGAATGCTTTCCTAGACATAAGTCCTACTGAATAGACCTATGTAGGATTATCAGTAAACCTTCATAGGAGGTAAGAGGTAAAGGTAGTCCCCTTGTTAGCACCAAGTAATTACTGACCCACGGGGGGACGTTGCATCACAATGTTTTTTTGGCAGACTTTTTATGGGGTGGTTTGCCATTGCCTTCCCCAGTCATCTACACATTACCCCCAGGAAACTGAGTACTCATTTTAGCGACCTTGGAAGGATGGAAGGCTGAATCAACCTTGAGCCGGCTAGTTGAACCCAGCTTCCGCCAGGATCGAACTCAGGTCGTGAGCAGAGTTGGGCTGCAGTACTATAGCTTACCACTCTGTGCCACAGGGCTGTTTGTAGGAAGAGGGCCTACCAATAGGAAGGCCCTATCAATCATGGAACAGATAAGATTTTTCCAGATTTACCTATAAAACTGTCTCAGATTTGACAGGCAGGATCTCTTGGGTTCTAGTCACTGAAAGCTTCAGACAGAAAACAAGGCAATTATATCTGGAAATATGTTTCCCATTGAAATCAATGGGGAAGAAAAATCAATGCAGAGCCAAATGAAATCGAGAGAGAGTGATGGATGAAAACAATAACAAAAATAATATGCGTACCTATATTCTGAAGCTGACTGAGGACCAAGCTACAAGTGACGCCTGACACAGGTTGGACACTTGTCAGCTTCCCTCAAATTTTGATGGGAAATGTAGGCATCCTGGTTTTACAGCTTGGCTCTCCGACTGCTCTCCAATGAACTTTTCAATGGTCGCTTGTCCAACACTCCACCAAGCTGCCTACATTTCCCATCAAAACTTGAGGGAAGCTGACAAGTGTCCAACCTGTGTCATTCGTCACTTGTAGCCTGGGATCTGTTTTCTAACAGTATTAGGCATTCTGAACTGCCTTGTATATATTACAATGTGGTAACTGTTGCAAAGTAGGCCAACATTTTGTTCTCTTTATATTTCATTTGCAAGGGAGCTGTGGGGCTTGACTAAGGTTCATATAACATTCAATAACATTCGATTTATATACCGCCTTTCAGGACAACTTAACGTCCACTCAGAGCGGTTTACAAAGTATGTCATTATTATTCTCATAATAATCACCCTGTGAGGTGGGTGGGGTTGAGAGAGCTCCGAGAGAGCTGTGACTGTCCCAAGGTCACCCAGCTGGCTTTAAGCAGAGGAGTGGGGAATTAAACCTGGCTCTCCAGATTAGAGTCCTGCCACTCTTAACCACTACGCTAAATTAGCTGAGGTGAATTTGAAACAATGATCAATCTCCTACTTGGTGCCAGGCTAGGCCTAGCAATCCTGCAGTTACTGCATCTGGGACAAGTCATTGCAAGGGAAGAACAGGTTTTCTCTTTGAAACTGGAGGCCTTTGTGCCAACAGCAACAAATGGTCCTATAAACATATTGTAACATTTTCTTTTGGGCGCTGCTTTAAGTACAAGTTTCTAACTGCAATAACAGCTTCTGTGCCAGTTCTGATATATCACACCCACAGCATAAAGAATGTTGCAGAACAAACAAGTAGTAAAGTTGCCAACTTTCAAGTGGGGCCTGGAGATCTCCTGGAATTATAATTGATCTTCAGACCACCGATAACAGTTTCTCTGGAGAAAATGGCTGCTTTGGAGATGGCTTCTATGGCATTGTACCCCTGTTGAGCTCCTCCCTCTCCAAACCCCACCTTCTCTGGGCTCCACCCCCAATTCTCCAGGAATTCCCTGATCCAGTTGGCATCCTAGCAAGTAGTCCTATCATTGAGAAAATGTGGAATCATCCAAGGAGTCACACAGCCGGGACTTTAAAGTTGCTTCCCTGGTCTTGCAATGTAGAAAGACAAAAGCTGCAAGGGAGAAATTGCTCTTGATGAATAGTCTGTGTTCTGCTGAAGCAAAATAAAACAAAATGAAAGTCCAGTGGCAGCTTAAAGAATAACAGCATATATTTCAATATGAGCTTTTATGAGTCACAGGTCACTTCAAAGGATATATGAAGAAAAGATCATAGTGGAAGTTCTTATGGGGAAGAATAAGAGGGGGAAGAGTTGAGGCAAAGAGATTTGACATGAATTTCATTGCAATTCAAGGAGTTGAGGTTGTGCTGGAGCTAGGATTACCTGGCAACTGGCAGGAGGATTGGGGGCAGGACATGGTGGGTGGGTGACATTATGGGTGTGATAATGTCACTTCCAGACAAAAAAACCAGAAGTGACAGCAGGTAGCTCTGGGAATTGATGGAAACTCTGTGGTAAAACCACAGAGCTTCAGGCAGTTCCTAGAGCTACCCACTGTCAGTCACAGTTTTTCCCTACAATGATGTTATCATGCTTGGAAGGCCGGCAGTGCTTCGAGCCATAGTGGGCAATGGGAGCTCTAGGACAGGGAATTCCCCAGCCAGAGGCTTGACAGACCTAGTTGGATCTGTCCTCAAAATAAACAAATAACCTCCAAACGTAATCATAAGGAGGTATCCTGTACAGTAAATAAAATAAGCAAGCAAAACAAGATATAGCCATAGACGTATTGTCAAAATCATCATCAACAAATACAAAATTCAACAAAGAGGGTGATTAAGCAGGTCTGCTCAGAACCCTGCTGAGGTCTATTCAGTGGGGCTCCCTGCCAGGAAAGCGTTCTTAATATTGCACTGTAAATGATATTGAAAAAGAGTAAAGAATATCTTATTGAACTGGTGCTTTGTTAGCTACCTGGGCTGTGCCGAGGAAAGATGAACAATAAATGTTTTTAAACTAAAGAAATAAAATGTATTCTACCCCAAAGCAATCCAGTCTCTCTAATCACTACACCACACTAGCTTGACACTCACCAACATTTAATATATTCCCAACATCCATTCTGATGAAGAGTTCTGGAGTTCTCCAATGCTTGCATATGGTTCTCTGATATTTTGATCGGTCCTAAGTTCTTACATTTTTTTTGCAGGTGTTACTGGACTCTTGCTCTTTTCTACTGCTACAGACAAACTCATACAGCTACCCATCTTGATCTATTTTGGGAATTGTCTTTGAACCAACATAACCAGTGGTTACTGTCAAACTTTAATAAAGAAAAAGTTTTTAAAAACACACACACACAACCTGAGAGGCATTTTATCAAGAACAAACATGACTAATTGAAACGCCTCCCTCGATACATCCTATTCCTTCTTGTCTCTCTCAGCTTCATGGCTCACACCCTTGTAGTTCATGTTGGCACCGAGAGCTTCAGTGAATAAGAGAATCGCTGCAGGCAACTCCCACTCAAAGACCAGTCACCTTGGTTTAAGAGACAACAGGTATGGGGTAAATTCCAACCAAGACAACACCGTGGCTTTTCTTATCTGCATCTAGATAAGACGAGTGAAAGAGGATTTGACTCATTCCCGGAAGAGTTATAAGGACACGTGGAGAGTGGTCTTCAAACCACAGGTCATGGCCCGTCAGGTGGATCCTGGACCTGATTCTGGCACTTGTGTAGACAGCAAGGGTGCCCGGCCTCTGCTGTAACTTTTCACACACTCAGAGAAACATCTGGATGGGAAAGTGAGGTCACTTACAGGTGGAAAGGATTCCTCCTTAACCCAGGAAAGTCCAGAGATCCTCCTCCTAATAAAAACTCTCCATTGCTGCCTTTCTCTTCCTGGGTTCCACCCGGTCTAGTTGGTTCTCCAATGCTCTGTACGTGCTTACAGTGCTGTGCTCCCCTTCCCCAGTAAGGATTTAATCCTGTCATCACGTGTCTGCAGGCTAGCAGTTCACAAGCTGCTATTTCTGAAAGTCTCTCTACATGAGACACCTTGGGGTGTGTTCGTCAAGTGTACGGAGATGCAATGTTAGCCGGGAAGCGTAGTTTAAAAAGACAGAGCCAGTGGAGATCGCTCCTCAGAGGGTTTGTCCTCCCCAAAGGCTCTGTCAATTTCACCTCTCCAGTCTAAAACTGTGTGGGATCACAACCAGAGGGTTGGAACTGCCTTCCAGAATCAGGCTTGGACCTGGAGAGGTTATAATGGGCTGAAATTTCCCTTCTGGCATTTCACAGCCCTGTCACACAGCTCCCACAAGTGAATAGCAAAGCCTTTGCCCAGCCACTAGCTCCGTCTTTTTAAACTGCCCTTCCTGGCTAACATGGCATCTCTTGACTAGAGATGGGCACGAACAGCAATATGAACTAAAAAAAGCCACGAACAGCCCAATCAGCTGTTCGCGAACAAGCTGTTCATGAGGCCCCATTCTAAACCAACAGGTGGTCGTTGCAAGCCTCGTTCGTTGCTGTTCGGTGCTGTTCATCAAGCCAGACAATCTGGCACCTGCAATCAATTCCCTTGGCAACCAGAGGCAGGGACTGCCTGAACTCTGTCTGAACTCCTGTTGCCCTGGAAACCCCAATCTAAGCCCAATTTAGCTTGATAGCCAGGTCTTTCGTTCAAGTGTGGAGCTCCAAATTTGTTACAAGGAAGCAAAGAGCAGGGGGGAGGGGGGCTCCCAGCTCTGGTTTTGCAGACAGTGAGGGAGAGACAGTTGTTGTTGGCATTTTGAGAGAAAGACAGGGAGAGTGCATTGGAGCTTGAATTTTCTTTGTGTGTGGTGGGATAGGGATCTACCTCTTCAGGTTCCAGGGCTGCTGCCAGGCTCTGGGGCCAAGCTATTATTTATTACTGGTACCTTTTCTGCTGCCTGCTCAGGTAAGGTTTCTGGGAGTGGTGGGATAGGGATCTTGATGGCTGGAGGAGAGCCTGCTGGCCCCCATGAAAAACGAACAATGAACATGTTCGTGAACAGGTCATGTTCATCAATGTTTGTTGTTCATTGTTCATGGATGGCAATGAACAATGAACACCATGTTTGGTTTTTTTCTGTTCGTACCTATGTCTACTCTCGACACGTGTTCTTCACATGTCAGATGTCTCACGTAGAGGTGGTTCTCCAGTGTAGAAAGGTTGAGGACCAGGTTATGGTTAGCACAGAGCACCAACGTATGCCCTACCATTGCCATCATAAGGGCCTGATTCTGGAAAAGAATGAAATTTATTTTCCATTTCTGCTGACAACCCCTAACAACCTGAGGCTCTGTTTGCAAGAGAGTTATTTTTCCTGACACTATACTGCAAAAATGTTCATGGATATGCGTGTGAAAGCAGCCCTAAGCAGGTCAACTCCAAATCTATTCAGTGCAGCTTTCTCCCATGAAAGTGATCTTAGGCTGGCACTATCGGTAACTCTGACATAGAGATTATCATGTTACCAGTGGGTGGTGCATTTTTCAGTTTGTTTTTCTTTTGCGCATTGACAGAACATGTAATGGTACTAGCACCGGTGAGTTTATGATATGAGTGAACGTTGCTGTTCATAAAGTGCAATACTGTGAGCAAACACAAGTGTGATGTGAGATGAGAGAGAGAGAAAACACACAGTGTGTCTCTCAGCTGGGTGCTGAGCCCAGCTTCGTATTCTGGATGACCGATCTCTGTATCATTTCACCGAACAGTGATTCAGCCGTCCAACTGGCCCTTCCCACATACCTCAAAAAGGCTGCTCATCTCATCTGTATGTTTTATTTCCTGAAGTATCATACCAACATTTGTACATTTACCTTTGCCTTACTAGTTTAAAAAAATTAAGTTTAAATGAGCTTCAGCAAGGCAAAAGGGAGGTTTCTTGGAGATAGCTGCAACACTAGCTAGCGATTGCTGTTCACACAACCACTTTGGGCTACAAACTTGCAAACAAACCCCTGATTCCGCACACATTGGATAATGCACTTCCAATCCTCTTTATAGATCATTTGGAACGGATTTTTTCGTGTGCGGAACAAAAAATCCACCTCAAATGATTGATAAAGTGCATTGAAAGTGCATTATCCAACATGTGCGGAATCAGCCACTGTTTCCAGCACCCCCTGCTTTGATCCATAAAATTAGGGGTAGGGGAGATCCTGCTCACAGATAACCTGCACCATGTTTAGCTGGGCCCATAGTAGCATGAGTGTCTGCGGCTAAGTCCTTGGCACACACTATAAAAACGCTGCCACTACAATCCACTGAAGCAGGAGTCAAGAGAATTCACAGGTGTCCAGTTTAGGTGTGAGTTTATGGTTGCCAGTGGGAATCTCAGACAGTGATATTAAGTCCCGTGCAAAGATCACAGTTAATGGGATTCTGCTTTTTCATATCCTTTGCATTTCTACTCTGTCCTGGAACTCAGATAATTTCTTCCAAGATTTAGTTTAAGCAGGGGAAATTTCCTATGAGGAAAGTCTAAAGAGGCTGGCAATTCTCAGTTGAGAAAAGAGACTACTAAGGGGTTTATAAAATTATGCATGGGACAGAGAGAGTAAACAGAGAGAACTTTTTCTCTGTGTGTCAAAATACTAGAACTGGAAGGCATCCAATGATGAGAAGTAGATTCAAGACAGAAAAACGGAAATACTTCTTTACAAAAGTTATTAAAATGTGGAAATCACTACCAGAGGATGTAGGGTTGGCCCTAGGTATAGATGGCTTTAAAATGGGATTAGACAGAGTCATGGAGAACCTCCACATGCAGAGGCAGTACACCTTTGAACCCCTGTCATGTCTGTATCCCTACATCCATGCCATTGTTCTGTATTGAACCATTGCTAATTCTGTACCTCGATTTCGTTTTGCAAATGCTCTAACCATCACTTTCGTTTCTCTCTCGCAGCCTGAGAACACAACTGTCTTCTCTTTTTTTTTGAAGCTCACAGAAGTAACCTTGTACTGTCTGAAATGTTACAGTGTGCTCTCACGCATTCCCAAACCCTTTCCTGCTCAAACCTGTGGTCTAGCTGGGAAGGGGAAATGAGTGGGTATTGAGAGCTGTACTTTCCTCAAGTCTCTATTCCTATCAAGGAAGCGTGTACTGCTTAGATGCTTTTTGCCTCAGAGTAATTCTGTGGACATATATATGGAAATGATTGGATTTCTGAATAAAACCATTTAACCAAGAGCTTGGACTTCTTGTTGCAGTGGTGCAGAGACCTTTCTACCATATCCTGTCTTCCATTGCCTGACAATCCCCGCACCACAAGGCAACAAGGAACGCCTTGGCCACTGCATGAGACAGGATGCTGGACTAGATGGACCACTGGTCTGTTCCAGCAGGGCTCTTATGAAACAAGAAGAGTTGCATGGCTACTCTAGCCTTAAGATGAATGCAGAGAGCAACGGAATCACCATTGCTTTAGCATCACTCTGGTGCACACAGGGCCAATACATCTAGAAAAGCAAGTTAAGGCAGGTGCAAAAAATGCTTTCCACAACCTCACTCTAGCCTGGAAGATGTCCCTCTACCTTGACATGGCTGATCTAGCCATCTGGATCCATGCCATGGTAACATCGAGACTTGACTACTGCAATGCACTGAACATAGGTTTCCCCGCTAAGTTAACTCAGAGCCTCCAGTTGGTGCAGAACGCTGCAGCTCGGTTATTATTATTGGGAGCTAGGAGAAGAATGAATATTACATCCATTCTGCCATCTCCCCACTGGTTACCTATCAGTTACTAGGCTCAGTTCAAGGTATTGGCTATCATGTAGAAAACTCTTCACAGCATGGGTATGGCATATCTATGGCTATGGGACCATCTCTCTCCCTGTGTTCCACCGCGGCAGCTTTGCTCATCTAAACAGGCCCTTCTGCAGGTGTCACCTGGCACATAGATGAAATCAACAGCTGCCCGTACACATACATTTTCTGTGGTGGCCCCCACCTTATGGAACAGACTACCTGAAGAGGTCAGGAGAGCTTCCACTCTCTTGGCTTTCCACAAACAATGCAAAACTGAATTGTACAAGATTTTTTACTCAGATAAGAGGGATGTACTGTAAGGAAGGGGTCTCAAAGAGGGCCAAGCTACAAGTGACGAATGACACTTGAACAGCAAGTGGATTGAGTGGAGCGCAAGTGAACAGGGAGGAATACACTTGCCGTTCAAGTGTCATTCGTCACTTGTAGCTTCGCCCAGAGATGCATCAGTCAAAAGATACAGACAATAGACTTTACTACGTGCTTGAAGTATGATCTTACAGGATAGTTCTACATTGTTAATACATCAGAACTGCTTATAATCTGTTTCAGCATTTCTTCAACTCTGTATTGGATTTCTGCGGGTTTAAAATCTTTGGAAATTTGCATTGTATATCCTATTACATAGTTTATTGAGATGTCCTTGAAACTGACTGTACTAATTCACACTGCGTAATCCATCTTGAGTCTCAGTGAGAAAGGTGGACTATAAGTACCATCATGGCTCAGATAGCCTACCCCTCACCCTTGTAACAGAGTGAAGGAGGAGAAATCCATGATGGGCGAAAGGAACAGGTTGAGGTGGGCCCTTAGGAGACAAGGGGAAGATCATCCCACAACGGATTCACAGAATCTGTTTTTCTCTGCCTAAATCAGGATGCAGACAAGAAGCCGTCTGGAAGGAGGAATCGGCTGCAGCATCTGAGCTTCCTCAGGCTGGATCTAACCCTGATGCCTCGGCAACTCCTCTGTGGAAAACCAAAATCAGCTAGAGGAGCCTTGTGAAGTCAGTATCAGTTCTGGGAAAAGATGAGGCGGGAGATCATCTCTTTGAAGGAGGCAAGCCAGAATCTCAGATTCATCTCTTATTAATTTGCCCTTTTGGTCTACAAAATAAAGGAGGGGCATTACTCTGTGGACAGGGGAAGCAAAACATTTTTAATATTGGCCAGAGTCAGTCAAGTAGCGTTGCTACCGAGCCTTTTACCGGTCTCCCTCTACAAGGGGTATGGAGAGTCCACTCCCGCTGGTTGCCCCAAAAGGGGCACAGTATTTTATCTGTTTTTTAATTGATTTTAAGTTGTATTTTAACCAATGTTGTATCTTGCCCTGAGCCCGCTTGCGGGGAGGGCGGGTTAAAAATAAAATAAATAAATAAATAAATAAGATGTCTCTCTGGCCTCCTTCCCAATTCTATCTAGCGAGCCATGGGAGCTCTGTACAGTGCAAACTAATAAACGCTATTAAAGTGGTCTTTCAGAAAATATCATTTCTGAGATCTTCATCTGAAAATTTAGATAAAGCCAAATAAATTAAATACATTTTTCCATTGAACTCTACAGAAATGACCCGTTATTTCCAGTCATTTCATTACCCCAAAGGCTTTCCTTCGTGAGAGGCAGACTGCTATTATTATTGCATCAAAATCTGATGTGAATTTCCTGGGTTTGACTAAATAGCTCTCATTAATCTCATTAAAAGAAACCCAGGGATTCCTTCTCTTCTCCCATGTTCTAGGAAGGATGAAGAAAGTTCCATGGAATTTCAAAAAGTCACCTAGCAAATGTACGAACACGTTTAGAAGTTTAGAAAAATATTTGAGGGCCTTTTGAACGTCCTCCACTAATCCTGCCATCTTTCAACTAAATCTTATTGTATCTCATGGGTGTTCAAGAGGAACATCAGCCCACACCCCCTTCAGAAGCATTATGAGGACACACCCTAAGAAACACCAATAATTGTAAGACCCAATGAAAAGAGTCATCAACTCTGAGCACAGCATGTCAGACTGAATGGCAGAAGACCTTTTATGTCTTATTTACATGATTAAAGCCCTTTCAAATACCAGGAGCAAAGACTGTTCCTTGATGCTGCCAAATCAAACATGACAATTCATTTCACCTTTTTAATCTTCTGTCTCTCCAGAAGGCCAACAAGTGACATGCACAAAACAATTACAACAAAACAAGTTTAATTCTAAACACGCATAAGACGGTATACGCAAGGGTCATTTGACAACACATTGAAATAATCCCACATACCAATAGCTGGTTCTCTGTTCTGGGACCTTTACTCTGTTGCAGACAGTCGATTTTATTGTTTTGGGGGCAGATATCACAAAGCAGGTTAACACAGCTTCCAGCTTTTTTGTGTTTGCTATTTAAATTGTGTTCTTCAATAGAATGTCCCCGGTTGTTCATCCCAGGATTCGGTGAGCTGTATGAAAATAATCTTGGGAAATCAAAGCAGGGATGGGTCTGAAGGCACATCACCAGGGCTTTTTTTCAGCTGGAACACAGTGGAATGGAGTTCCGGAACCTCTTGAAAATGGTCACATGGCTGGTGGCCCCACCTGCTGATCTCCAGACAGAGGGGAGTTGAGATTGCCCTCCACACAGCGCAGAGGGCAATCTAAACTCCCCTCTGTCTGGAGATCAGGGGGCGGGGCCACCAGCCATGTGATGATTTTCTCCGAGGGCAACCCACTGAGTTCCACCACCTCTTTTCCCAGAAAAAAAGCCCTGCACATCACCCGCTTCTATGAATGGGAATAAATAGGTGTGGCCTTGAAAGATGGGTGTACGTTGCCAAGTGAAGTGGGTTCAGCAGATATTCACTGCCATTCTGATTCTATTTCTTTTCAGGACAGGGGCGAGAGACTGCTTGTGAACCACAAGTAAGCAGCTCGGAGTTTCTCTCAGGAATAGCGGGGCCCGTGAAATAATTAAGACACAGCTGTATTGGACTCCATCCATGTTTGAGAGGCATATTTTTCTCTCTGCTGAGTTGGGGTCAAAAGAGAAGGTGGGCAAACATGGCTCAGCATGTCTCTTTTCTGGAGCAAAGCAAGTCATGTGCATTGGCTCTGTTGCAGCTGCTGAGGTGAAGCAGGCGGGCTATAGTGGCAGTGGAGGGCAATCTAAACTCCACTCTGTCTGGAGATCAGGGGGCGGGGCCACCGGCCATGTGACCATTTTCAAGAGGTGCTGGAACTCCATTCTACCGCTTTGCTGCTGGAAAAAAAGCCCTGATTGTACCACTTTATAAGCTGTGACCTGGATAGCCCAGGTGAGCCTGATCTCATCAGATCTCAGAAGCTAAGCAGGGTTGGCCTTGGTTAGTAATTGGATGGGAGACCTCCAACGAAAACCAGGGTTGCAGAGGCAGGCAATGGCAAACCATCTCTGTTAGTCTCTTGCCATGAAAACCCCAGCAGGGTTCGCCATAAGTCAGCTATGACTTAAGGGCATTCTTCACCACTCCATCACGATATAATGTTGTAACCCACCCTGAGCCCACTTATGGGGAGGGTGGGCAAGAAATTTAATGCATTAAATTAAATTACTACTACTACACATTTATTTTATTTATTATTATTTATTTATGTCATTCAAGCACTCTTCACACCATGCTTCACATACTTTGTCTCAAGAACTGTCACAATATGCTACAAATCCTAATCTTGGACCCACATAAGCATTCCTTCAAAAAAGCAGGGCCGATTCCACACTACCTTAGCTCCCGCTTTTCTTGTGCACTGATTGCTCCATCTGCTATTGCGCGTTCTTTGCTTGTTTGTTCACATCACCTTTAGAATAGCGCTTATCCTGCGCAATCCGTTGATCACATCCCCTTTCAAAAATACGGGTAAAGGGGCGGGACAAAACCAAAAGGCCCGGGTTATTTTTTTTTTTTTAAAAAAGGCAAATTTGACGCTATATCGACGTGTAATTATCTTGAAACAACGAATCCGCGTTCCCTTCCTTCCCTGTCATTGGTCAGTTTTCGGACCAGCCTCTTAAAAGGTTATTGGATCCCCGTGGAGGCGCCAAAATTTGAACAGCTTTAAAATTGGACTGATAGTCATTCCTGTCTCTGTGGGAGTTACAGGTGACTTGGAGAGGGTAGGATGGCACCCCGGGAAACGATCATTTTTCTGATGGCTCATGTCCTTCTGATTATGCTCCGCTGCTCGACATTCATGTGCCTTTCCTATAAAAGGTACATCTGCAGGAGGAGACGTGCGGCTGCCAGATTGCTATTTTTCAGAAACCGGCACTCCGCTTACCGCCGCTACCTTCGTGCACCACCTAGAAACAGGTTTCGGCGATGGTTTGCCTTGGCAGAACTTGAAGAGCCACGGGAGCACTGGGTTTACCCACGAAGCCTCCACTGGTGGGATGCCATCGTTTTGGGCTACTGGGATGATCATTGTTGGATGGAGCGTTTCCGAATGTCCAAGCAAACATTTCTTGAGTTGGTGGAGGCTCTACGGCCACGTCTCGAACGTCAAACCACCACCATGCGTGTGCCATTATCCGTGGAGAGGAGAGTCGCCGTAGCGGTGTGGTACCTCGCCAACGGGTCAAGCTATCAGGTGGCGAGCGACTTGTTTGGCATCGGACGGTCCACGGTCGCATCCTCGGTAATAGAGTTCTGCTTTGCTGTGGAACTAGAACTTCTCTCGAAAACAATATGCATTGGTCCCGACGTTGGAAAGGTAGGTTGCACTGTGGAAAATTTTTTTTTTTTGTAATGTGATGTCGTCCTTCCGACTTATCATTGTGCCAAAATCATATCAGTTGCTTTTATTTGACCATCCAAAAAATGTCTAGGTTCTGACTGGACAACTAGGAATCTCACACTTGCGCATTGATGTGCCTTACGCTGACAGATGCCCGTGAGCGTGGATATAATCTTGAATAACAATCACCTAAACTTCTGTGAGTGCTGTATGAGTAACCCCAAAACATGTCTGATTAATTTATTTTCCTTTTTCGAAACAGATAATGGATGGCTTCGATCGCCTTGGATTTCCGCACTGCATAGGCGCTATAGATGGCACCCACATTCCCATTTGCGCTCCGGGGGGAAGGCCAGATCAATATGGTAATCGGAAGAACTATTCATCCATTCTTCTTCAAGGAACTGTAGACTCATCAGGACGCTTCATCGACGTGGAGGTAGGGTGGAGTGGGAAAAATCATGATGCCTTTGTCTTTACCCACTCCGCCCTCTGTATTGCCATGGATGCCGGCTCCCTGGTTCCTGGGAACCCTTGCCTGGATTTGGATGGTGTGGTGGTTCCACCGATCATCATTGCGGATGGTGCCTACCCCTTGCGTCCCTGGCTGATGAAGCCATACGGCCGGACAGCAGAAGCGGGACATCACCGAGACTTTGATAGGAGACTTTGCAGGGCTCGCAACAAGGTGGAATGTTGTTTTGGTCGTTATAAGGGGAGATGGCGTTGTTTGTCCAGGCGTCTGCAGGTCAGAGAACAAAATGTGGTCTCTGTTGTCACTGCTTGTGCTGTCCTACATAACTTGTGTGAGGAAAGGGGTCATCCGGTGTTGGGTGACCTGGAATCACCAGAACCCATTCGCATACAGGCTGATGAGGATGATGACATGGCCACAAATGGTGAGAATCTCGCAGCAGGAAAGGTAGTGCGGGAGGCCTTGGCAAGGTTCATGGCCGCCGCAGGATCAAGAGAGTAGAGCTTACCATGCCACCAATGGATGTTTCAGAAATCCGATTGTGGTGGTCCTTTAAACGATTTTTTATTATTATCCTGTCACGAGCCCTTGCTGTGTTGGCTCAAAAATAAACCAAAAATATGTTTTTGGATCTCATTGTTGAACTGTTTTCTTTCTCCTGATCTAAAATAAAAAAATACACATCATCACAAGACCAGTGAACAATCAATAAATAAAACAAATCAGAAAACCATTATATTCCTCTTGCAAACAATTTAGTGCTCCACACATTGCCCTTTCCATTTTTAAAAAAAATATTGCAATCTTGCCCAGTCGATGTTGTTGTTCGTGGAGGTGCATCCTGGAGATCATGGACACTCAAAATCACACTCACCGGCACACAGATGGCCCTGTCTCTGAACAACCAATTCTGCTCCGGAATGTGCAGAGTGGACTCATACACAGCTAATCTGTTCACCCCGCGTTGGTTTAAGTCCTTCCCAGTGATGGTCTACAGGCTATTGTGTGGTCATTTCTCAGGGAACCTTACAAGGGTTATCACCCAACCCTCACGTCACTCATTAATATGTTAAAAAAAAAATTCTTATCACTTGACACTGTCATTCCCATTGTCCACTTAATGCTTTCGTGGGTACAGCCGGGAAGCAAAGAGCGCGGGGTGGACACGGGTCCATTTAATAAAAAAAACGCCTCTAAGCCTCCGTCGTTAAGATTCTCCCGCGCAAATAACGGGCGCGTGTAGCCGCCGATCATGCGCGTTGAAGATTCATTACTGTGTCGACATACCGTCTCATTGAAATCATGGCTTCAGGCGGGAAAGGTGTCTTTTGGAGGGACGACGAGGTCCGTGCCCTGCTTAACCTGGTGCTCAGCTCGGGAAAGGCAGGAATCCTCATGAAGAGCACCCACCTTCCCAACAGGCAGCACTTCAGTCGGGTAGCCACTCGTATGCGTGAGGCCGGCTTTGAGAGGAACACCGAACAATGCCGGTCCAAGTTTAAGCGCGTCAAGGGGGCTTTCTACGATGCCTTGGAGTCCTGGCAAGGGATTCCAAGGCAGAGTGGGAAGCCCCCCTTTTTTGCCGAAATGATGAGGCTCTGGGAGGCAGCAGGGAAACCCAGCTGGAGGAACCGATATCATGGTGGTGAGTTGAGGTCTCGATGATAAAATTATGCCTATGACAATTATGCTTGTGTTTTGATTTTGAATTTTTTTCAAGGACATTGAGCTGAGGAATTGGTGAGTGGTGGTCCAAAAACCGCAGATCTTGGACATTGTTCACTGCTGTGCCTGACCACCCTAGAAGCGGGTGTATGCTTGTGCTTTTTTAACAATACCGAACCCTGTTTGAATGGCCAAACCGCCCCATGATAGCTCCCCATGGACAGGATGTTCAAGCCAAATTTGTTTCTCAAAACATCGATACTGTAGGACAATAGAATTCACATTTGCAGACCACTCCACATAACCTCATGCATGCGTGTATTGGGGAAAAGCATTTGCTGATGTGTCAGTAAAGTTTTGATAGTATGATTACAAGGTTTTCATAGAGGCCATTTTATAAAAAAAGATATTTTCCTGATTTCCACAGCTGCTCTTAGGAGGAGAGATGAGCCGATGAGTCAACCTGAGGAGCCAGAGGGGGAAGCCTCCGATGAGATGGAGCACGCCAGTGCGGCAGGCTCCTCCCCTGTGAGCAACGTGGTGCACCAGGAGTTGGCACATGCAGGTGGGTGTCATGAGGAGTATCATTGCATTATGCAGCATCTAAATAGCCATTCCCCTCCACCCACTTTGGGTGATGCCATCCAAGTGTCAAGAACATTCTGCGCCAAAGGCTGCCCTGGCATGATGTCAGGTGGCAGATTCTTTCAGTTTTGCATTCTCCACAGACCAACATCACCTGCAACGTGACCATTTTCCAATTTAAAGGAAAGTTTAGAGCAGACATGAGTTATCGAAAAGGTGACATCTTAGTGGTCTGCGGGCCAAGCTACACATGACGAATGACACTTGAATGGCAAGTGTATTTCTCCCTGTTCACTTGCCCTCCACTCAAACCACTCGCCATTCAAGTGTCATTCGTCATGTGTAGCTTGGCCCTGTGAAGCAACCTCATCCAAAGCATCACAGCACCGTGGTCCAAACAAGTGCTTACCGTCCACCATTCATAGATTCAAAAGACTGTTTCTTACAGTAAACATTGGTGTGACCACATTTTCCTGCACCGTCAAGACCGAGAATTTTTAAGGATGGCCCAAGTTTTCTCAAATCGTACTTCTCATAGTTAGATGCATGGTGTGCCAAAAAGATAAGGGCATGATATTGTAGTTTACAGAGGTGTTAATCTACTCTGCCATAACCTCTCCAGCTCAATATCAGAGTTTTTTCTCTTTTTACCACCATGCAACAAACTAAGAGAATTGTGATTCTCGAATGTGCACTCCACAATTTTATCACTTTGAACCCAAGGGCGCTTCCAGGATAAATGTTTATTGCTCCCAGGGTTAAACACCGCAAAATCATGTGGATTTCACCGATTTGTGAATCAGGAAACTTTTGTCATTGCTGTGATAATGGAAATTGACTGTTTGTCCATCCAAATGCAACTGTAAACGCAATTTGAACGGCAGCATTGGATCTCTTCACAGGAATCCAAACGCTGGCATTTGAATTCACAGGTTTTTTTCCCCCGGGCGCCCCTTCCTGGCACACACACACTGATGATATCTTGCTCTATGTAGATCACCTTCAAATTAATCCCTCCTGTTTAAATTTTTTTCTCTAACCACGAAGGAGCCTCTCCAGACCTATATGGTCACCTATCCATACATGGATTATCTCAAAATCTTAAACTGGTTTCAGACCCTCTGCGTTAGAAACATGCATGGCAACACTGGAGTGCGTGTCTCAAACTGTGTTCTCATATCTTGACTCACTTGAACCTTAATACAGAAGTTTCTTTTAAATTTGGAAAACAATGTTTCATTTCTGATTGGCCATCAAGATGATGGTTAGATAACACCCTTAAAAATGATATGTTTTTCTATTGTGACAGAGGAGGTTGGGGATCGTCCGGGTACATCGGATTCAACTCAAGCGGCTCCATCCACCAGTACAGCGCCAGAGACCGCCCCCCGCCGCCAGGGAAGAACTCTTGATGACCTATTTGCCTTGGTGGAGAGCATGGATGGGCGCACCTCTGCATCACGTGGGTTCAACTCTATAAATGTGCTTTGGAGAGCAGCCACAGTAAACAATGCAACCGCCTAAAAAATTCTTGTTCTGTTTAGTCAACAGCATCCAGAGACGTATGGCCACATACGAGGGTCGTATGATGCGCTTTGGCCGGAGGCTGGACAACATCGAAAGGAGGCAACGGGAGATGGAAGAATCCAGCTTGTCAGCCAGGGAAGCTCATGGCCAACAAAATCAGTAATTGTTGCCCTGGCATGAGGCATCAATCTTTCCCACCCCTTGAGTTTCTCTTTAGTTTCAATAAATCAAGAACTGTTAACGTTACCATTTGTCCCCTTGTTTATTGATGTCTTGGCCGTCAGGAGTAAAACAAGTAGTGGCATTGAAAAACACTCCAATGTAATACAAACAACAGTGTAACAGTGAAAATGGGGAAACGGGACCGTTAATTCAAACGGAAACATCTTAGTCCAGTAATGCTAAAGAGTCAGCCTTTCACGAGCCCTTCCAACGCATGCACGTTTTGCCGTGGCAGACCTAGGTGGGATGTTTTCTGAGTTGCTGTCACCCTTTTCACAAGCATTTGCTGACCTTCCCCGGTGCTGACTCACCAACATTTCCCCAAGTGTTTGGAGAGTGGTTACTGCAGATTCCATTACATGCAGATTCTGCATCCACACATCCCTAAAATCATTTCTTTCCTTCCTGGTCTCCTCTAGGAACTCGACTTGCAACCTCCTTTCTTCTTCATGCCATTTGTTGCTATCCTTGCGGTCTATGCGCCATTCATTGATCTGTGCCTTGTGCTCTTCCCCTGACTGACTCATCATCTTGTCCGCCACAGAAAACAGGCCAGCATTTCTTCTTCTTCTGGATCTAATGGCTGATAGGCGTGTGCCAGGTGATAGCTCCGCCACTGATTTCAAAGGTGATTCTGTGAATTGATAAAAAGCCAAAAAAACATCAAAAAACAAACATAATCCAGAGCATGACATTGACTTTTCTGCACAGTTATTGTCCCTTGAGTGATCAATCAACAGAATCTCGTGTGCAGTCCCATGCTGAGGATTTTTTTTTGGTCTCCTGCTGAGAATCAACACTCCTTGCCATGTTTAACAGACATGGTTTTTACATCTATGCCCTGGGGGGAGAAAAAACCTGTACAGTTGACGTTTTTTGCCTGATGTTACCCAAGGATTCAATCAATGTGAAGCTGATGTGAGGGTGCTGTTCATTTGGTCCATAGTTCCGGCCAAGAAACTTTGGTGACTTCCCTTTTGACTCAAGCCAAAATTGGTACCAAGGGGACCCACCACCCCCCAAAACACACAATGACGTTAACATGACACTGCTGCCGGGGTTACATATCACGTCGCCAAGTTTAATTTAGCTTTATCTGCAGAAACAAATTTGAAAATTTGGTGAACAAACTCTTACTGATGGTAAACCATAGAGATGCTATGCGATTGCTAGCCCTTTATTTCGTTACCGAGAAAACATACCTTTGCTGCTGCCAAGACCAGATGTGCTGGAGCTGTTGTTGCTAATTGTTTCCTCTTGACCGTCAGGACACGGATCATCAGACTCTAGAAATAAAGGAGAGGTTTTCACAGATTTAATTGTGAGTTAAGTGGGTGGATTTGATGTCCTGGCATAAAACCAATTCCTGGCAGGATACAGAAGTTCACACAAACACAGGAAGGAAGTGGCTTAGGGTGAAGCTGCAAGCGACGCCTGACACAGGGCGGACACTTGTCCGCTTCCCTCAATTTCTGATGGGAACTGTAGGTATCCTGGT
Organism: Eublepharis macularius; assembly: GCF_028583425.1. Classification (NCBI taxonomy): domain Eukaryota; kingdom Metazoa; phylum Chordata; class Lepidosauria; order Squamata; family Eublepharidae; genus Eublepharis; species Eublepharis macularius. The sequence goes on along the minus strand of NC_072795.1, from coordinate 125,055,019 downwards.
CTTGCAGCTGCATTGGAGAGACAAGCGCTAAATCAAGGAAGCCCACTTCTCCCATCAAAAGTTTAGCAAGGCTAACAAGTTTGCAACCTGTCAGGCATCACTTGTAGCTTGGGTCTCAGGCTCTGCAATTTTCACAAATGAAACAAAGCACAGTTTCTCAAACATTGAAAACATAACGTGTTTTCCTGAACACGTGGTCCAAACATGGATCCAATTGTGTTGAAGTGGTGTCCCATATCCTCACGATTCTAGACTCCAGCTGTCTTTTCACCACGATAGATCAAAGAACACCTGCAACTAGATATAACTAATCAAGGTTAAAGGGTTAATCACTGCAATATATGGATGTTTTCCTATGAAACTCATCAAACTCACCTTTGTCTTCAAGGCCATCCACAGTGGCATCAGTGTCAATCTCTGCCTCAACCTCAGGTACATTCTCTCTCACACCTGTGTCAATTGAAAGAATGTCATGATATTACTTCATGCGTCTCTATAATGAGCACTTTTCAAACCTCCACAGTAAAAGTGGTTTTCACTCACCCACTTGGCATGGAGTGGAGCTTCTAATCTGTCCATGATCTATGGTGAAGAGGTCGTGCGAAAAAAGCTCCTCCGAGCCATCAGACACTGGACACGGGTCTCTCAATTGCCGCCCCAGGGACACAACGCCAAGACTTCTTGACACTCGTTTTGGTTTCACGCTTGCATCCCCCCGGAGAATGCTGTCAAGCTCCCTGAAATACGGGCAGGTAATGGGAGCATTTCCAGAGGTTGAATTGTGCGCCACTACCTTCTTGTAATCCAGTCTCATCGTTTTTGTTTTTGACCTGCACTCCATAGCTGTCCTTTTATGTCCCCGAAGGGCCATCTGGGCTGCAATGCGCTCGAAATAATCGATATTTCTATAGGAACTCTTCAGTGCTTCCTGTATTTTTTCCTCCCCCCAGAAGGAGAGGAGATCCAATATTTCCCTCTCCCTCCAAGCAATTCCACGGGAGGCGGCATGCCTATGTTCGCTCATCTCGACAATTTTGAAAATACCTGACCTGAACTCCTGAGATCTCGTTCTAAGTGCTAGAACAGATTTATAGCTGAGGCTCCGTGCTCCGCTGCAGAATGTCTGTCAATAAAATGCTACCACATGCATTGGATCATGGGAAAGGATGGGAAAGTTTCCGCGGGAAGTAACGGTCAAGAAATGGCATGCCGCATGCGCAAGTTTGGACAGCAAGGATTGAATTAACGCCAATCCGAAACAGCGGTTCAATGGAACAACGACGACATTAGTGTTAATGTTAAAGGCATTCCAAGTGCACGTCAACGATGAACGCCAGTGAATGAAATCAACATGGGATGGGTGATCGGTCATGATGACCGGCCACATCATCCAAAGGCAGAGCTTGATTTTCTCTTTTGAAACTTGACCGCGGTGCCAAGTCCAGTGGCACAGGCCATTTCAAGCGTATCAAAAGCCATGAATGAGGTGTCACGAGGATGTCTAATAAACAGAGCTCATTGTTCCTCTGATATCGGAGGTCTGTCCGTTAAATTGATATGAGAACAATGTGATGAGATGTCGACATATCGACACGGTAGTCTTTTATTTTTTAAAAAAGGGGTTGGAAAAAAGGCAGGGCAGGGAATTTGGGGGCGGATCAAGAGAGGGTGGGAAACCAAATGGGGCCGTTTATTCATAACAAGATAAACCGGAATGAAAGTGCAATGGGCTGTTGCGACGCGATGCCGGTTTAATGACGTCATGGGAGATGAGTGTGTGAACCGATTAAAGTATGGCGCTGCAGAAGTGAAAAACTGCCGCAAGAAGAACGGTAGTGTGGATTCGGCCCAGAGCAGAGTAGAAGCATTTGGCTTCCTGTTGCCACTCCAAAATCCTTGCAACAAGAATACTGTTAGTAAAGAAAATGCAATCCTCTCACACAATAAAACTCAAAAGAAGGATCAACAGAAAAAGTTCACCGCTTCTCCTCAATCTGGCAAATGAATCAGGCCGTGGTACAGGCCGATTCATCTCATGTACATTTCCCTGAGTGACTTAAGATTGGACAAGTGTGGAAACAGAAGTGGGGAGCAGAATAAAGAGCTACTCTGCAGAACACATGGGCAGCTGCCAGTCTGAATGGGTGCTCCAGGTGGGTGGTATTCCCCCTACCATGTATAGTGCTGGAGCCCGCAAATCTGCTCAGCTGAGGTGGAAGAGCCTCTTGATTCAGATCAAGTCTCCTTCCACTGGAGGAAAACACTTTCTGCTAGTGGAATGGCTCATAGAATCATAGGGTTGGAACCTCCAGGGTCATCTAGTCTGACCCCCCTGCACAATGCAGGAAATTCAAAATTACTTCCCCCCACACTCCCAGTGACCCCTGCTCCATGCCCAGAAGATGGCAAAACACTGTCAGGATCCCTAGCCAAACTAGCCTGGGGAAAATTGCTTCCTGACCCTGAGAGTGTAAGAAGGGGCCACGAGAACTAAGCACTGACGTAACCCTTCCTGTCCTCCCTCTCATGAACTGCCCAGGTTCACAGAATAAGCATTGCTGTCAGATGGCCATCTAGCCTCTGCTTAAAAACCTCCAAAGAAGGAGAGCCCACCATCTCCCGAGGAAGCCTGTTCCACTGAGGGACTGCTCTAACTGTCAGGAAGTTCTTCCTAATCCAATCAAAATCTCTTTTTGATTTTTGGAATTTGAGTCAAAAACTTGATTTAATTTCAACCTGTTGGTTCTGGTCTGACCAACTGGATCCAACTCAAAGATCTTTTAATGGTACAGCTGCATGTCTAACAGTCCCTTTTATGTGCATTGTTTTTACATGTTTTGTATATGTGCATTGTTTTTACATGTTTTGTATTTACATGTCTTCCTGTTAATACAAGAAGAGCCAAAGTGCTAGCATTACTTTTCGCATGAGAAAATCCCAGACCGAGTTACTGAGGACAAATCCAGCAAACAGTGTCAGGTGAAAGGAAAGATGGTTGGACCCAGACTGAATTTTCTAATGGTCCTGCCCCCTGCCAATCTCCATGAAATGCTACTCCTGGGGGAGAGGGGTCCCTGAGGAATGCCATAAAGGGGGGGGGTCTACAGCAGGGGAACTGTTGGGAATTGCCGATTTAGTCTGGATCCAACCAAAATCTGCAAATGCTAGAATTGCTAGAGGAATGCTATGCATGTTAGAAATGGCTGGGGGGGGGGGGGACACACAAGTAAGGCAACGTGATGATTTTACACTTTAGAGCAAGGGAGCGCATCATGGCTAAAGAAATTGTAGACCCATGTAATGTGACCTTTAAAAAAACCCAAGTGGCATAGATATGGAAGGTTGGTGGGAAAATTGGTGTCATTCGCGCCCTGGCAAATCACAGATACCAGCCATTGGGTATTCATGATATACATTCAACCCACACAATTCTCAATGCTGCAATGGAAATGTTAGCTGGGATGAGGAAGGGGGAATGCCCACATTTTCTCAACAAGTGGATGTTGAACGCATGTAGATGCCTTACACTGAGTCAGCCCATTGGTCTATCAATGTCACTGTTGTCTACTCTGACTGGCAGCTGCTCTCAAGGGTCTCAAGTGAGAGGTCTTTCACATCACCTACAGCTTGATCCTTTTAACTGGAGATGCTGGGAATTGAACCAGAGACGCTTTGCATTGCTGAGCACAGGCGTTGCCACTGAGCTACAGCCCTGCCCTTTGACTCAAAATGTTTTAAAAACTGGAATAGTGTTTCCTAACATGTGGGTCGGGATCCAAAGTGGGTATTCATATATCAATTAGAGAGTCTGCAAACGCACTGCTACACCCCCAAAAATACAAAAGGAGGAAATACAAATAAGGTTCACATAATGTCCAAGAAGGACCGTTCTTTTCTATGGAGGCCAGTCCAAAGTGCTCACGGGTGTCAAGGTACGTAGTCTCAGATGAAGACTCTCTTGTTCAATGTTCCTTTATATATCAGCACTAGGTTTTTATAGTTTGTACTCAGTTTCAAGATTTCTGTGAAAGTATTGACATAGGATTTATGGTGTATGTGTGAAGTAGATGGCACCTTTCAGGTTATGAGTTTGATTGCATGTAACTCTTATCAGCACATAGCACTTTATTAAGTATAAAAAGAGTACATGACTGCCAAATTGGAGTGAGAGTGGCTGGCGCTCGTACTGGACTTTGGTCCTTTTGTTTTTGTGCTTATACCCATGAAAGCCTCTGCTGTTTTCTTGCCCATCAAGAGACTGGCAACTTTGCTGGGTGATCTTGGGCCAGTTACACTCTCATAGCTTCACAAAGTCGTGGCAATGATAAAATGGCAGAGAGGCAAACCACATGCATTGCTCTCTGAGCTCCTTGTAGGAAGTCTGGGATAAAAATGGCATAAATCTTGAAAAGCACCTACATTATCTGTATTTCATTCCATGGGGTGCCTCTGAAGAGAAAGATGTGACTGTTTGTGTAGCGGTCTTCTCTCACACAAAGGCTGGCCTTCCTAGCTGCAGCTGCATGGAGATCCACAGCCACTATTTCCTCCTCTTCCTTTCTCTGAATCACTGGCCCCGGCCCTTCCTCTCAGCTTCCCTCCTGACTGAATTCATCCTCAGGTCTCCCCACCCTTCCTTTGTCACCAGATGGGGATTTTTTTAAAAAAAACCCTCAACAACTTGAAATTGGAGAAATGCAATGTGGGAAAGCCTGGCTGAAAAGAAAAAGGAAGGCTTTATATGCACAGTAACAGATACTATTAAATGTTTGTGGGACATGCTTAAACAAGCTGGCTAACAGGGACAGCATTTGCCCTGTCAGGACTATTTCGCTTGCCACTAATTTCTTCTGTTGAGGGCAGCAGGAGGAACATTTAGCAGCCTGTGTTGCCATGCACATCAAAGTCGAGAGCTTCAGGGCAAAACTGTGAGGGGAAACTTTTTCCTACATTTTGGCCGAGCCACCTACAGTGAATATTTCAATTCAGTATTTCAATTCTGTGGTGAATTTTTTGTGAGGTAAATTTTGCCCCTCCAAAAAACCACATGGGTGTATCATATGATCTCCTTAGAAACGTCTCAGTTGGATGGTGTGGTTTCTCTCTAGAGCTCCACTTTCTCCTCCCAACCCCAATGTTGCTTCGTCCTCTGTTCTGGATGAGTCCCACAGGTGGTGCCAAAATTAGGAGCACTGAGGAAAATATTAAAAATTGAGCTATTTCAGCACACCTCTAAAAATCACACCAATTTTGGCTTTGGTTGTTGTGGATTTTCCGGGCTGTATAGCCGTGGTCTTGGCATTGTAGTTCCTGACATTTCACCAGCAGCTGGGACTGGCACCTTCAGAGGTGTAGCACCGAAAGCCAGAGATCTCTCAGTGTCACAGTCTCGGCATTGTAGTTCCTGACGTTTCGCCAGCAGCTGTGACACGGAGAGATCTCTGTCTTTTGGTGCTACACCTCTGAAGATGCCAGTCACAGCTGCTGGTGAAACATCAGGAACTACAATGCCAAGACCACGGCAAGACAGCCCGGAAAACCCACAACAACCATCGTTCTCCGGCTGTGAAAGCCTTCGACAATATAATTTTGGCTTTGCATGTCTCTCAGTGGGCCTCCAGACAATATTTTTCCGTATGCACTTGTTTTAATGTGCTCCCTGTAGTCATATAACACAGATTCTCTGTGTGGGCAGCAAAATCGGTGAAATAACTCCCCCTGCGCACAGTTTTCACTGAGAAAACTGCACTGAGGGGAGAGCAGGAGACATTCTTCGCCTCACAGCTCTGGTCCTAGTGCCATCCCAATTCTCCTTTTTTAAAAACACACAGTTACCCACAGGTGCAGTGTGACTTCAGGGAGCACATTAAAATGAGTGCATGCCTGTGCAGAAAAGTATTGCCTAGTTGTGCCCCCAGACACAAATGCTTTGGCAGAAATAAATTGCTTATGATCAGATTTCCTCTTTCACCCTCCTTTACCTTTTGATATGCTTCTGCTCTTATTGCACGTGAGCGCCTTAGGTTTCCCTTTGAGCAAATAATTCTCAGTATACAAACTGACAAATTATTTTTTAAAAAGTCTGAAAACAAAGGAGGAGGAGCAAGACAGCAACCACTTATTCAAACTTGTGGGAAGGTTAGTATTTGCATAAGGAGGCATCATGTTCCAGGGGAAGAAATCTGGAAAGAAAATACTGATTGCAGCCTTTTGCATGATTAAATATGTTTGAGCAAGCTGTTGGTATCTGTTAGTGCAGGCCATTTGAAAACTGGCTGGTTTGGAATGTCCCAACTTGATTGATTGCAAAGAAGTTGCCATGTTGTTAATCTTTCCTAGAAAAATAAAGCAAAAATCCATTGGCACCTTAAAGATGTACCACATTTATTCCAAGCTTTTGTGGGTCACACAGCCCACTCAGTTTGATAGACTGATTGATAGGCAATTTCCTCCAGACTGGTGGTATGTTTCATGAACTTGAAGATGAGGGCCAACTTCATATTTTAGATACAAGCGGTCAACCTAATCTATGTACAATTGTTATAAATGCAATCCTTCAAAATGGAGTTTTATCCTTAAAAGAAAAAAAGCTCGCCCACATTCATGCTTGGCACCTGTTTTTCCGTTCCAGGGCTCAGGCCTGCAATATATTTTTAAAAAAACAAATGTAAATGTTTCTGAGCAGGTGATGAGCACAGTTCCTTTACCACGCAGTAAATATGGAGAATCCCCATGCATCAGGAATTGTAGGGAGGAGGAGAAAAAAATTCCAGATTGCTTTGTGTCTTGGCATTTTGTTCTACTGGGAGTAAAGCGCTGGATTTATTTACCCAGGATTAGAGTGTTTGTGAAATAGACGGACCACTGGCAGCAGACTCTACCTTCAGGAAAGCATTTTTTCCCCCACACTGACTGCTAGAGAGCTTTGCATTCCTGCACAGCTGGACTGGCAAGGTTAAGTCAGCACCCAAAGCAGAGAGGTAGCCTTGGGGCAGGAAAAGAAGTCCTGGTTAGTTGCTGAGAGGGTGAAGTTATTCCAGCACCTGCACTGGGAAATACTATAATTGTCAAGCCATCGGTTCTGGGCTGCTCCCTTTCACCTTAGCACTGAACCTGGGTGGATTTAGGAGGAGCATGGAAGCAGTAAATGGCGTCTTCAAATCCACACAGCAATGCTTTTTAGCAGAGTTGTGAGACCTAATTGGTTTAATAACAATAAACTAAAGCTTTAATTAAAAATATACTGTGGTTACTGAGTAGGGCTGACAGCAGTGTGAAGCGCCAAATCTGATTTTGGTGCCTGACTGTCTGGTTTAGAGTTCTCTGAGGTCACGGGCGAGGGGAGCATTTGGAAGCAGGTAATGTCAATGACAAGAAGCTCCAGGCAGCAGAATCACGCTGATCTTGCAACCCACAGAAGATTGTGCTGACAGGTCTGTCTTTCAAAAGCATCTATACTAATCACATTCCCGGCTTATGGGCTTGGGGAGGGCTTTGACTCTACATCAGTAGTGGCTGTCATTTGCTCACACTGTTCAGTTCTCAGGTACTACTTGACAGGCGTGAACATTTTGCTTGCACCCCCTAAATCACAGACAGCACTGTGGATTCAGGAAGGTGATAGAAGCCAATGGTGTGCTTGTCCCCTTTGGATGCCAGGCAGTGTCTGTTTAATACTGTGTATAATCAGCCACATGCCATTCTTTGGTCTCAATAAAAATAACCACTTGTTATATTTTTCCAATTTGTTCACCCAATAGAAAGTTATCAAGACAGATGCTGAAAAGCCTCTCTCCACTGAAGCAGTCGAATCCATGGCTACAAAAATATATTGCAGAGCTACGCATCATGGTACATTTCGCACTCAGTTTTTAGAGCGCGTTTGTACCTGTTCCACATCCCATGTTTGCAAGGTTTTCACACTTAAAAGCGGTCATAGGATGCAGTCCCGCTTTTTGTCCGCTGTATCCCCGATTTTTCCCCCTGCGGACATACCCCGATGGCAGCTGGCCCGCATTTTGCTAATGTGAACACTTTTGCCTCCTTTTTGCTTCTCTCCCCCCCCTCTCCTTTTCCCTGGGAGCTGATTGGTTTGTGCAGAATTAACCACTCCCACCCTCCTCAGCTCTCTGAACTCCTTGTCCACCATTTTTTTTAGTAAAGCGAGCTGAGGGTCATAAGGCTGCTTCTTCGTTGGTTTCCTTCCGTATGCATGCTGTTTTTTTTTTTTTCAAAAGCCAGGAATGATTTCTAAGCTTGCTGCTAATTCCCTGCTAGCTTTAAAATCAAGGAAAGTGTTAAATAGCTGCTTTCTCCTTCCTCCCTTAGGGTATGCACACACATTCTTTTTTTTTTTAAAGACAAGAATGGGTTGCAACGTTGTAATGTTCCTGCACTTTCTTTCTGGCTTTAAAAGCCAGGAAAGGATTAAATGGCTGCTTTTCCCTCCCTCCCAGGCATGTTTCAGACTTTGCCAAAGAGGGGGGGAAAACCCAAGCATTTTGCACAGCCCATTGGAAACAAGCCTCTGCTTCCTGGGAGGAGATGAATCCGCAGCATTTTAACCCTTTCCTGGCTTGATTTTAAAAAATGAGAGTGGTACATGTTTTCCCCCAGAACTCTGCCACCAATTGCCTCTCCGGTGGGCAGGGGACAGCCCAATCAGCCAAAAGGGGGGGAAGGGTTCCAACATTGCAACGTTACTACGCATGCTCAATCTTTTTAAAAAAAGTGTGACGTGAATTGCAAGGCCCCAAAAGCCCAAAATTGCACCGAGGTTTTGAAATGAAGCACAGACACCAAATCGAAATTGCAGTGGACAGTGTGAAATGAACAGGTGCAATGCCGAAGCCACTGCGATCGGGGCGAATGCTCATAAATGGCGGTTTAAACCGTAAGTGCGAAAAGGGTCTTAGTTTCACTCTTAAAACTAAGTAAGCGTGGAAAGGCCATCTGTAAATTCCACCCCCCCCCCCCGCTTCTGGTGCTAATAAAGGATTGGGTGGCAATTTCTGCCCTCTCCTCCTACACAGCCCCAGGGCTACAACCTGATCCAAATCCTGCTCCTACTTTCTTTACAAATATTACAAATTTACAATATTAAAAATACTACAAATATTCTTGACAAATATTAAAGGTGTCTGTGGTTCTGATCAATATTCTCCAGGTTTTCTTCTTGTTGAGTGATCAGGGAAAGAGACAAGGAGAGGGAGTCACACACTAATGGCTCAGGGGCACGGCGACTGGAGGTTTTGCCAGCAATGCCCTCTACAGAGATGGCACCGTGTTTCTGCAGAATGTGGCAACCAATGGTACCTCTCTCTCCTCCTGCTCTACCTACAAAATAGAGATCCTTTCTTCTATCTGGCAGGGAGAATCGCCTGGATGAAGAGCACAATCTCATCCAAACCACAACGTTACACCCAGAAATGTGAACATGAGTATTGTGGTTAACCTTGTTTTAAAAACTTTAGCATAGGCATTTCTGGACTTGAGATACTGAGTATAATCTTCACCAGCGGCCATTTTATGTCCGGGAAGCTAAGAAAGAAAACAGCAGAGTTCTGTGCAGGCTTTCGTCTTGTGTTCTTTGCATTTCACCCTGTACATCTTGCCCTTTCTAGCTCTTGGTTCTGCTGGTTTATTATCCTATTACCACCAGGGCTTTTTTTTCTGGGAAAAGAGGTGGTGGAACTCAGGACTGCACAATGACGTCACTTTGGGTCCACCGGAACAAGGGGGGAGTTTTTTAAAGTTTAAATCGACCCTGGTGAAAATGGTCACATGGCCAGTGGTCCTACCCCCTGATCTCCAGAGAGAGGGGATTGCCCTCTGCGCCTCCTCTCTGTCTGGAGATCAGGGGGCAGGGCCACTGGCCATGTGACCATTTTCAAGAGGTGCCGGAACTCTGTTCCACTGCGTTCCCGCTGAAAAAAAGCCGATTACCACCATATCACACTCACTAGGTATCTGTTCTACCACTGAACTTCATTGTAACTGTACATGAATAATCACTTCCCAAAATATATTGTACTTGCTCAGCAATCATAAATAACTTCTCAAGTTTGACATGAACCCGTGCTTCCGTGTTCTTCAAACTGACCCGCAATACCATAATTAAAATAAAAGATCACACACTGACAGAGACACATGCAATACTGACAAACATTTAGCCCCATTTCTATTTGTTCGAGCACAGCGTGTGGTTATAATAGTACATGAATAATAGTTGAGGCCAACTCGAGCAATGGAAATAAGGCAAATCCAGCCATGTGCCAAATTCCCTTTGATTTCCTTTAAACGGAGTTCTAAAATCATGCCCATAAGCTCACTCCTTACATGTATCAATATTGGGAACACCCCTTCCTATACACATAACCCTGGCGGGGTGGGTGGGGGGTTCCAACCAGACAGACTGTTGCCTGAATTCTGGAAATGTTTCCAAGATTATAGAATGGGCTTTTGCTCCAGGTTCATTGAGGTAATTATAGTATTACCAAACCAGTGGTTGTTGGTGACCTTGCCTAAGAGGGATTAGGGCATGCAATTAAAAAAAAAATCATTTCTGTTTTGTTATTGCATTGATTTAATTGAAATTAACCCCTCCCCCCCCACATTCTTCCTGACAGATTTCAGGCAGGTAGAAGAAAGTGTGCAGCCCAGCTTAGCTCGAGCTTTTCAGAGCTTGCAAGTGAAGCAGGGCTGACGACAACTAGTACTTGGACGTGAGACCATCAAAGAAGACTTGCTATGCAGAGGAAGGCAATGGCAAAAACACCTCTGTTCATCTCTTGTCTGGAATGTCGGGGGGGGGGGCTGAATTTGTTGCTAATTAATGGCACGTTCTTCATTTTATAGGCCATTAAAATTCTGACTTGCATAGAAATCACAAGGAGGCATGTGTATGTTTCCATCCTTTCTCCAGGCCTACAAATGGGGGTGGGGGTGGTCAATTGTAGGGAGGCGGAGATGTTGTCTCTGCCTCTGCACTCTCACTCCAGTACACCTTCTCCTTTCACAGCACCATGCAAAATGTCTGTACCCTGGCAGAAAGGCAGGCTCAGCAATCCCAAGGACTGAAGAGCAAGCAAACAGGAGCCCGTTGCTTATGTAATAACAAATTTTCTCCTAAGGCCCATGAGGGCAGTGTAATCAGCGGAAACAGTGAGGACAGAAAAGCCTCTGCAGTGGTGGTGGGTAGAGGTGGGCACGATCCAAAAAAAAATACCGATCAAGCCGTTCATGGATCCAGGCCGCTGCCGATCCCAGGTCACCGATTCTAACCAATCAAGTCCTGTTTCTGATCCGGAATCAGGGAAGCCAAAGCAGGAGGGTGCCCCGCTGTTTCCAGTGATATAGGAATTGTGGTTGGTGGCAGCGGCCACCAGGCCCGGCGGGCACGGGGAGGCGATGAGCCGCCTCCCCTCAGGGAGGGAGGGGATGTTCACACAAACACACACTTAGGGCCAAACTACAAGTGACGCCTGACACAGGTTGGACACTTGGCAGCTTGCCTCAAGTTTTGATGGGAAATGTAGGCAGCTTGGCGGAATGTTGGACAAGTGACAGTTGAAAAGTCCATTGGACGGCAGTCGGAAAGCCAAGCTGCAAGTCCAGGATGCCTACATTTCCCATCAAAACTTGAGGGAAGCTGACAAGTGTCTAACCTGTGTCATTTGTCACTTGTAGCTTGGCCCTTAGAGCAAAGGGGAAAAAAAGTTTTTAACCTGGCAACGAGCCGCCTCCCCTCAGGGAGGGGACATTCACACCAGGGCCGGATCTATGGTTGCCAGCGCCCAGGGCAACCGTAGTCAGGCTCTTGTGCACGTGCGCTAATGGGTCCCCCCCCCCCGCCCACACAGCAAGCCGGCTGTGCCGGTGCGCTGCGGAGCTGGCGGCAGCGCAAGTGGCTCGGAGGCTGCCCGTGCCGTTCACCTGCCCCGCAAGACAAGGGGCGGCCGGCTTGCCCGTGCGCCCCTTGTCCTGGGGAAAGGCGAACAGCGCGGGCAGCCTCCCAGCCTCCCACGCTGCCTTTTGCCTTTCCCCAGGACAAGGGGTGGCCGGCTTGCCCGCACGCCCCTTGTCCAATGGCACGGGCGGCCTCCCAGCTACATGCGCTGCCTTTTGCAGAGAGTGACAGACAGAAAAACACCCATTCTTCCTACAAAGCCCTGTGTTTTTAAAAAGCAAAAAACCTTTGTACTGTAGCTTGGCCCTAACTCTTCTGGTTGGAGGATGACCCTGTCACTCAAATTTCTGCTGAATCCTTGCTCCCTCGCTGCTCCTCCCATTTCCTTTGCTCTAGGCACCCATTCAAAGGAGACAGAAAATTTCCAAAGACAGATTACGGAATGATATTGTTGTTGCTTTAGCAAAAAGAATTTCAGCTATTTTTCACATTCAGACCAAACTGTGGCTTTGCTCATTTTCATGTGATATAAGAGAGTTTGTGTAAATACTTTCCCACACTGGATTTTTTTAAAACTGTGGTTGGAAACCTACAGATTTCTGCTTCTCTCTCAGAGCGGAACTACAAGTGACAAAAGGCACAGATTGGACACTTGTCAGCTCCCCTCAAGTTTTGGCGGGAAATGTAGGCAGCTTGGCGGAATGTTGGACAAGTGACAGTTGAAAAGTCCATTCGACAGCAGTCGGAGAGCCAAGCTGCAAGACCAGGATGCCTACATTTCCCATCAAAACTTGAGGGAAGCTGACTAGTGTCCAACCTGTGCCTTTTGTCACTTGTAGTTCCTCTCTCAGAGTGCTTTCTCTGGGCTAAGGAATTGGATCCATATTTTTTAGAATTCTGCAATCCTTTACCTACTGAGGGGAGACTTTGTCCCTCTGTTCTGAGCCTTTATGGTAGTACAGACCTCCAAAAATCAGAGAAGGCCAAAAAAAAGGAGAGCATGGGGACCTAGGAAAGTGGTTGAAATTTTACGGAGCCACAGAAAGAGGGAAGAGGCCAGGACTGACAGAATAGGAAAGGAATATGACATTAAACCAGGGTGGGTGGGCTTGCGCATTCAGTTATCCATGCAATTGAGGAGGGCTGCCTCAGACCCAAACAAGAGATGCAGCGCCTTGAGTGGAGCAGCTCCCTTTAGTCTCATTCCTCATTGATTTTGGGACCCATCTTGAGCCTGCAAGAGAAAGATAGGAGAAAATATTATATATAAATAAATAAGCAAGAAAGTATGAGAGAAAAAAAATATTCCACATCTAAGGATAAACGGGAATTAAGAAAAAGTTCCATTGGAATCTTAACTAGTGAGATGCTCCTGAATCCTAGCTGAAGTATATATCCCAATGCTATGTTTGGGAATTTGCTCAGCAAAATTACTCTTCCTGGGTAATGACCTGGAAAGAACTGCTGAGTCAACAGGAGCATGTTTCTGGCTTTGACTAAACAAAGATTTTTGAGGATCTCCCCTGCAGTAGCAATTGCTTTTATCTAATCGTAGAAGGTATCAGCAATGTGCTACTAGGGAACCTGCTCAGAAGACAGAATTAGGAAACCTCGCAAGAATTAAAATCACTCCCTTGAGAGCACACAGGGCACAATTCAGTCAAGTTCCACCCTTTCATGTGCCATTGTTTTCAACGGGAAATATTTAAGTGCTGAAGTTAATGGGATTAAAGTTGCTCAGATATGAACAGATGATGCTCATAGTTTTCAAGAAAGAAAGAATCAGAGAAAGTGAACTTTTTTTACCTCTGGGAAATGAGATCACTTGATCATAACCCTGACAAATAATTAGAAGTCACTAGTGATGAATGTTAATGAATCATATTACTTTAAACCCAACCTCCTGGGAGATTTCCTGCAATGCACAATGAAAGCTGTAAGTCATAACAGACATCCAACATACCTTACAATGAGCCCCATGTAGTATTTTAAACTTAAGTGTGGTGTGAAATTAAAATAGTCTTCAAAATTCAGAGGTGAATGAGGCTAAATTAAATGAGAATGCAAAGTAAAAGGGGTCTAGGGCGTTCTGAGGTCAGTGAATGGTGCTTTCCAGTAGAAACCAAACCTGGCTTTTATTAACCTACTTCTTAGCTAATGCTATTTTATTGCTAGTTTTGTTTATGGTGCCATTAGTTTCTTTTAACTATTTATTGTTATTTTGCAGTGTTTTCACAGTACCTTTAAGCCTCCATATGAACTATTATCTCAACCAAAAAAAAAAGCAGGCTTCAAATAAATATAATGCTTAGCTTTTTCATTGAACTTCCAAGCACTGAAAGAGTTTCCATACATTATTTTAGTAACACATCTAACAACTTGATTGATATCCTCATATAGCAGGAAGGGAGGATGAGGCACAGTTGCTAGTCTAAGGTTGTCCGGGGTCTGAAACTCTGCCCCTGGACTTAACAGGAGGAGGGGAGGGGAGACAGCCAGGTGTCTGCCGCTCAGCTACCTAGACAGACACCAAGACCCTACCACGCCCAGCAACAGAGGAAAGAAAAGAAACACCCAAGCCCCAGAGAGTCAAATGGGGCAGGGGGAAGCCAGCCAGCCCCACTCTCTTGTGGGAGGAGCCCAAGCCAGGAGGAAGAGGGCACAGGCATCAGAGATGACCAGACAGCAAGATCACCAGCAGTAGCTGAAGGACAGCAAAGACAGCACCAGGCCACACCTCAGCCAGCAGGCAGGCTAGAGAAGGCTGGAAAGGAGAGGCTGGGAACAGAGCAACCTCAGGTGGGACTGCCTGAGGCAATCAGCAAAGGAAGCCCAGCAGCCAGCAAAGGAGGCACAGGTGTGGCTGCCCAGAGCAGCCAGCAGAGTAACCCCAGGTGTGGCTGCCTAAGACAGCCAGGGCCGAGGCTAGAGTGCTGGGATGTGTGGCTGGCAGGTGGAACTGGGAATGGGTGAAGAGATATAAGGGAAGTCCACCCACAGGAGTGGGTGGCTTGTTTAGGAGCAGAGGAGGAGAGAAAGGGAGAGCAATGGAAGGAGGAAAAGCGGAAAGGCGGAAGAAGAGAAGGAGCAACAAGCTGGAAGCAGGAGGAGGTAGCTGGGAGTCAGCCAGGTTGATCAGGCCTGCGAGAGGGTTGAGAGGGAGCGAGGGTGAGGTATACTCCCCTCCTGCCACAGAGCAAGGCCCTGCAATATCCCTGGTGGCTGCCTGGAGTCGAAGTCAGGTGCGCTGGCATACAGCACCGTGGCGCCCGCAGTAGAACCTGACAAAGGTTCTAATGAGTTCTGAGGTAAAATGTGAGCTGGGGCTTCTTGACTCATAGCAGTCTTGCAAGCCAGTATTTTATAGTGGCTGGAGTGTCAAACTAGGATCTGGGAGACCCAAATTTGAATCCCCACTCTTCCACAGAAGCTTACGGGGTATACTTGGGCCACAGGGTGGTTGTGCGGATAAAACTGAGGGGAGAAAAATGATGTAAGCTGCTTTGACTCCCCTTTGGGGTTGTAAATGAAATAAATAAATATTGCCCCTCTTAAACTGCATCCATTTTTTTCTATGCTGTTCTAGTTTAATTGTAATCCTGATGGCTGCATTCCTAAGGACACTTTACGTGGAGTAAACCTCACTGAATAACATGGGACTGTCTTACTTCCAAGTAGACTTGCTTAGGATCGCTTTTGTCACTAGATCTAAAACTCAAGGTTTGTACCCCCACATATATTATTTCTATTATTTGTAGCCCTCCTTTCTCATGGAGACTCAATGCAGATTACAAAATGTAATTCAATATGATCAACAGCATAGGCGTTCAATAAACAAAACAGGGTGCAGAGTGCAGAAATTTGAAAACAAAAATCTGATACAGAGCTGAAACAAACATAAGCAATTTGACATGGCATATTATACAATGTGGAAACAGCCTAGTAGGAACATATTTACAGTAACAGACAGTGCACAGTAGTATATATAGTCCCTATCGCTTTATCAAAACATCACTTCACCTCTGTTGGGAACACAAGTCTGGCAGAGCCTTATGTCAGTCAGTCTTGTGAGTGCTTGTATTATAGTCACTGTAAATAAATTTCATACACTTTAAAACAAAAAAAAACCATTACTTCAAACCATTTCTTTACAACACAGCCCTATTACCTGTGTAAGGAAGCCCTCCCGACTAACTTGGTTTTGCTCAGTGTGAGGAAAGCCAGGAGAATGGAGGTTTTCCTGACATCCTTCCGGTATAGAGTGTGTGCAGGTTGTTGATTTTGTCCGTTTGCAGGGTAGCTGTAATTATTTGCTTGGTTTTTAAAAAACCTTTTTAAACCTTTGCCTTTGGATCTTTAATTAATCTCCTGCTTACTTTGCCCTAAACTTATGCCTTAAGAGGGTTCTGGTCATATAACCAACACTCTTTTTATTTCTACTCATGGAGCTTCAGGTGTTCTCTACTTTACCCAAGCATTTACATTGAAAACACCTTCCATTTTGTGTTTGTGTAACCTTTATATTGCTGCCTTCCTGACTCCCTCAAAAAATTCCCACTGCCACTAAAGGCTTTTTTTGCCTTAGACATCCTCAGTTTAACTGGTAATATAGGAAGGAAACCAAAACTTCACTCTAAGGGTGTGCGATTTGGTATTTCTGAGCTGAACACATACCCAGATAATACCTTACCAGTATTATTTGGGTACATTCAGCATACCCAGATGAATTCAGATATATCGGTATGCCAAACACTAGATCCCCAAATCTACCCAGATACAGGCTTATCCGGGAATTGCCTCACCAGGCAGTTTCAAGGTGCCTGGCTTGGCTTCTTCCGTCTTCTTTTCCCCGGACTTTTCCCCCCAGGGCAGGCAGCAAAGGAGAGGAAGAGTGAGGCAGAAGGGAGGGAGAGTGAGAAAGTAAATGGGATGTGATGTTGGAGGAACTCCAGTTGTCTGGCTAGTCATAGGGAGTCTTTGATAGGAGAACCTTTTCAAATTCTTGCAAAAGAATTTTGTTATTGCGTGTGCTCTTGCTTGAATTGCCAGGTCTGGCTGCCAGTGTTTGTGTCATGTTGCTGGTTCTGCTGGGTGTTCATGTTGGTACTTGGTTCTGTTCAGTTACCACCTGGGCCCTGGGTTCTGTGAGAGACATTGGTTCTGTTGGGCTTGAAACAGCCCGACGCAACTGACATTGTTCCTCTACAGATTATACAAGTGTATTGAATATTTCGGGCGGTATTTGTGTAATGGCCTGAGGAAAGAACCAGTCTGAAACGAGTGCAATAAAAGAAGCCAGCAAGGCTCATCGCCTTCTTCTTGCGGGGTTGCAGCTTTCCATCCGGAGTTTTGCAACCGTTACTACTCGCAGACGCCAGCCTGAATGTAGGGTGGCTTTCCGTCTACACGAAACTGCTTCTGAACTGTTCTAAAATCTTTGAGACTATAATTTGCTGGGACTATACAAGTCCATGAATTGTTATTGTTACTACAGTTGTGATTTGAATGGAAATATACCTTTTGCTGACATAATACGCCTAGTAGCGCCTTTTGGTGTGCTTCCTCGAGCCTTGGGCTCTCCTATGATCTAATATTTGTCAGAGGAAGTGGTTCCCCGTTTTTTGTTTCTGGGCTTGAAACAGTGCCTTAGAATTTCCCCCCCCTTGAAGAGTAGCTAGGGGCACCTTCTTCAGGAGCCCATAGAACTGGTCCCCTTGGTCAAATCTTCTTCTTCTTCTTCTTCTTCTTTTGAAACATTTTATTGGATGGGTCAATATATTCAAATTAAAACACATATACAATTCATTTCATTTCCCACATGCATATTTCCCCACCCCCTCCCCTCCCCCTTTTCGATGTTGACTTCCAACAGCACTCCAACCCCCCATTATTGTTAGCACATTATTACTATACTATAATTGTTCTTAACTTGTTATTAGTAAAGATCTTAACTACATCTTAACTTACTTAATATCTTTAAAACCCTTCAAAAGACCATAATTGTCCCTTAACATCCCATCTCTTTTCCATGTATTTTTTCAACTTTTTCCAATCTTCCAAAAACCTTTTCGGATCTTGATCTTTCAAGTTTCTTGTTAACTTGTCCATTTCAGCCATGTACAACAATTTCCTAGTCCATTCTTCAATTTCAGGTATTTCTTCTTTCTTCCAGTATTGAGCATATAAAATTCTTGCTGCTATTATCATATAATATAACAATGTCTTATCATTTCTATTAACATCTTCTAGATGCAAAGATAATAACAACATTTCTGGATTTTTAGCAACATTATACTGGAGTATCAAAGACATCTCAGCACATATTTTAGTCCAAAAGTCCCTAGCCTTACAGCAAGTTCACCACATATGAAATAGAGAAACTTCATGCTCCTTACATGGGGAACTTCCGGTTTGGGGAACCTTGGTCAAATCTTCTTGAAACCTGGTGAGGCTGTAGTGAACAGAAAGAACTAAATTCCTTGCAATTTCGGTGGAGTTTGCAGATAGGTTCCTTCAAAGTGAATAAAGGAATTAAATATATTCGGATTCCTGAATAAAACCTGAATAAATTCATGAATATTAAATAAGTATTTTGGACCCTAATATCTGGAATACCAAATACATATGGTATTCTAAACATGTGGCTCCAAATAATACTGATCTTTTTTTAGAGTGCGTGCGCACACACACACTCCACCTCACCCTTACTGTTGTAACTACAGCATTGTTCTTGAAAACCTCAGTCTCTTCTAGGTAGACATCCAGCAAAACGTGCCAAATATCTTGGCCTTGACCAGCTATGGTGAAGCAAGGCCTGCTAAAGGTAACCAATTACAATGGAATTTTAAGCAGAATTACACCCTTCTAAATCCATGGAAGTCAAAGAAAGGCACTGATAGTTGCTCAATCTAAACTCCCCTCTGTCTGGAGATCAGGGGGCGGGGCCACCGGCCGTGTGACCGTTTTCAGGAGGTGCTGGAACTCTGTTCCACCGCGTTCCAGCTGGAAAAAAAGCCCTGTTGAAAATCTTTCACTAAATAAAATGTTTGTTCTGCTGCCCTGCTGGATCTACCATTGCTCCCTTATTTTTTTCTTTTCAGTAAAGCACTTTTTGCTATCTATATTTAATTTGGGATGGGCGCCACCCAGAAAAAAGTCTTGCTTGGAAATTCTAGTTGTCAAGTTTGCTGATTTTTGGACGGGTATCAAGGCAGCAGCATTCAGGTTACGTTTCCATTGGGTCTGGCCCCAGCCAAGCTTGTCTTTCAGCCGCTGCTGAAAGTAATTATATCCTTAATGCTGTCAAGGCTTTGATCCAAGGAGGGATCAATTGGAAAGTGGTTTGCAAAGAGTTTACAATAACAGACTGAGCATAGACAAAGTAACAGCTGGCATTGCCTAAGATCCAAAAGCAAATTTTTAATATTTGTACGGATTTATTTTGATCCTACCGTCCTGCCGAGCAGCTCAGGATGGCATAAATTCGTCTAAATCCTACCATTCTGCTCAACAAGGTTTGAAGACTCCCTGCAGCCTAAGGAGCCTTCAGCCAATTGAAGTGGCTCTTCCGCAAATGGCAGAAGATCCACAAATTGGTGGAAGGCTCCTTAGGATAAAGGAAGCCTTTAAACTGTGCTGAGCAGAGTGGCAAGATACATGCCTCCCCCATTCATGTTGTCTCAATGCTGTACTAATAAAAAGTCTGCTTTTAGTTGTATCATTCTGTTTGAATGAAAGAAAGCAGATCTTTAAGGGATTTTTTATGAGCCCAGCTCCCATTTCCACTTTGAAGTTCCACTTTATCACCCAAAGAATGAAAGTGCAAGGGGTGGGGGAATGCCTGTCACTGAATCATCAAAAGCCATTTCCTTTAGAACCTGGATTTCTTTGTCCAGCTTGCTGTGAACACCTGAAATCAAAGGAGAGGGCAATTCAAGGTGAGATAATCCAGCTGGCATGCAGGAACCGCACAATCTTCACACAGGAAGTGAAATGTCATAGAGAAAGGCACTGCTTACTCTCAGGTCATACAACAGGATTACAGTCCCTCTCTTTTTTCACCCTGAAAGTTTTCTCTTAGAGCAAATCTTTACCGAGCATATTCTTTGCTAGTTGTTGTTAAGGCCAAAGTGTTCTAACTAGAAATTTTTGGTTTTATCTCTCTGCGTCTGGTGTTAGTCCCACTAAAAGACTTCATAGGGACAAACCTCTGGGCTGATGAGTGAAATTTACATAGATCAGGTGGGAACCAGGACAGAGAGAACACAAGAGATTCCATTTTGGTGCTTGAATTGGAAAATCCAATGGGTGCACCTCCTCTGGGATGTTGTTATGTGCCGTCAAGTCATTTCCGACCTATGGCAACCCTATGAATGAAAGACCTCCAAAATGTTCTATCTCTAACAGACCTACTCAGATCCTGCAAACTGGAGGATGTGGTTTCTTTTGTTGAGTCAAGCCATCTCATTTTAGGTCTTCCTCTTTTCCTGCTGTCTTCCACTTTTCCAAGCATTATTTACTTTTCCAGAGAATCTTGTCTTCTCATGATGTGACCAAAGTACAATAGCTTTAGTCTTGTCATTTTAGCTTCTAAGGAGAATTCCGGCTTGATTTGATCTAGTATCCAGTTATTTGTCTTTTTGGCTGTCCATGGTATCCGAAAAACTCTCCTCCAGCACCACATTTCAAATGAATCAATTTTTTTCCTGTCAGCTTTCTTTACTGTCCAACTTTCACATCCATACATGGCAATGGGGAATACCATAGTTTGGATTATCTTGATCTTGATTCCCAGAAAGACATCTTTATCTTTAAGGATCTTATCTAGCTCCCTCAAAGCTGCTCTTCCAAGTCTCAATCTTCTTCTGATTTCTTCATTGCAGTCTCCCTGTTAGTTGATGATTGAGCCCAGGAATAGAAAATCTTGAACAACTTCAATTTCATTGTCAACTTCAAAATTGTGTAGTTTCTTGGTAGTCATTACTTTTTTCTTCTTGATGTTCAGTTGTAATCCTGCTTTGGCGCTTTCCCCTTTAACCTTCATCAGTAGTCGTTTCAAGTCTTCACTATTTTCTGCTAGTAATGTGGTGACATCTGCATATTTCAGATTGTTAATGTTCCTCCCACCAATTTTCACTCCACCTTCTTCTAGATCTAATCCAGCTTTCCTTATGATATACTCTGCGTAGAGATTGAACAGGTAGGGAGATAATATGCATCCTTGTCTGACACCCTTGCCAACTGGAAACCCTTCTGTTTCCCCATATTCTGTCCTGACAGTAGCCTCTTGTCCAGACTAGAAGTTGCGCATCAAAACAATCAGATGTTGTGGCACCCCCATTTATTTTAAGATTCTCCATAGCTTTTCATGATCTACACAGTCAAAAGCTTTGCTGTAATCCATAAAACACAGGCTGATTTTGTTCTGAAATTCCCTGGTATGTTCCATTAGCCGTCGTAAATTTGCAATGTGATCTCTGGTGCCTCTTCCTTTTTTGAATCCAGCTTGAACATCTGGCATTTCTCGTTCCATATATGGTAAGAGTCTTTGCTGTATAATTTTGAGCATCACTTTGCTTGCATGGGAAATTAACTCAATTGTCCGATAGTTACTGCACTCCTTGGCATCCCCTTTGTTGGGGATTGGAATGTAGACTGAGCGTCTCCAGTTGGTGGGCCATTGTTTTGTTTTCCATATTTGTTGACATATTCTTGTTAAGATTCTGATGGACTCCATTTCTGTAGCTTGAAATAGCTCTATTGGTATCCCATCTGCTCCAGGTGCTTTGTTTCTCTCAATTGCTTTGAGTGCAGCTTTTACCTCACTTTCCAGGATTTCTGGTTCTTCATCAAAAGATTCTTCATCAAAAGTATCTGTCATCCTTCCATCTCTTTTGTATAGTTCCTCAGTGTATTGTTTCCATCTTTCCTTTATTTTGTCCTGATCAGATACTGTATTTCCATGTTGATCTTTTAGCATCCCAAGCCATGGCTTGAATTTCCCTTTGATTTCTCGGATCTTTTGAAACAAATCTCTTGTTCTTCCTTTTTTGTTGTTCTTTTCTATTTCTTTGCACTGGTTATTATAATAGATTTCTTTGTCTCTGCGTGCAAGTCGCTGAAAAGCTGCATTTAGAGTTTTGACCCTATTTCTGTTGCCTTTTGTTTTTGCTTCTCATCTATCTTTAGCAATTTTAAGAGTTTCCTCAGACATCCATTCAGCTTCTCCTTTCTTTTGGCTTCAGGGATAGTCTTTGCACATTCTTCCTTGATAATATCTCTAGTTTCAGCCAATAATTCTTCTGGCTCACGATCAATTAAACTTAGTATTGCAAATCTGTTCCTTACCTGGTCTTTAAATTCTTCAGGAATATTATTTAGATTGTATTTTGGCACTATGATTCTTTTAGTGTTTCTCTTCAGCTTTATTCTAGTTTTTGATATTAACAACTCATTATCTGTATCACAATCAGCTCCTGGTCTTGTTTTAGCTGAGAGAATAGAGCTTCTCCATCTACTGCTTCCAATTATGTAATCTATTTGGTTCCTGTATTGGTCACCTGGTGATTTCCATATATACAATCGTCTTTTTCATCGCCTGAAGCATGTATTAGCAATGAACAGGTTGTTGGCTTCACAAAATTCTATGAGCTGCTCTCCTACGTCATTTCGTCATGATCCTAATCCAAATTTTCCAACTATGTTTGATTCTGATTTATCACCTACTTTTGCATTCCAGTCGCCTATGATTATCAGCATATCTTGTTTATGTGTGTGATCAATTTCTTCTTGGACACTTGCGTAAAAGTTTTCTATTTCTTCCTCTTCAGCAGCTGTAGTTGGAGCATAAACTTGAATGATGGTTATGTTAACAGGCTTTCCCTGAAGTCTGATTGATATGACTTGGTCAAACTTTGCGCTGTAGCCCTTGACTGCTTGTGTTATGTCTCGCCTCGCTATTAGAGCAACACCGTTTCTTTTGAGTTCATTTCCACAGTAAAACACTGTGTGATTTTCTGACTGAAAATGTCCTAAGTCGGTCCACATTAGTTTACTCACACCCAGAACTGCAATGTTTAAACGTTCCATTTCTTGTTTTACAATTTCTAGCTTACCTGTTTTCATAATTCTCACGTTCCATGTTCCTATTATGTGTGTCGCACAGCTTTGAATGTTCCTTTTGCATCTATTCACATCCTCAACTGGACATCCTCTGGGATAGCAAAGATGTAATAATAAACTAAATAATGGGCGATTTGTGGCCCTTTCATGGTGCCTTCCACCTGAGTTGGGCCAATGCAGCTTGCCTAATAGTAGGGCTGGCCTTGTCTAGGCAGGCCTCGGCTATAACCAGCAAGGCTACAGACAACAGAAAGCAATGGTGAAAAAAGTCTGGGCAAAGCAATGGGCCCAATGGGAAGCTGAGGTCATGATTCAGCAGGGTCAGAGCTTGGCAGATCATCTGAGGAAACCACAGTCAAGCACTGGGGAGGAAGTATTGGCTGAAAGAATATGCTCATGACCAAAGCCAGAACTAGGCAGACCACTGCTCAGGGAACAGCCTGGGTCCTGGGAACATGACTAAGGTCTTGGAATAGACTGGGTGACAAAGGCTCTCATAGCTTCAGCGTGTGTATAGAAGAGGAAATTTAGACAATTGGGGCTGCTTTCTTTTAGTAAGCAAGATAATGTGGAAATTATTGATTTTCAAGTTAATTAAAAATATATTTTTAATAATAGTAATAATTACATTCAACTTGTATACTGTCCTTCAGGACAACTTAATGCCCGCTCAGAGCAGTTTACAAACTATGTTGTTATTATTATCCCCACAATAATCACGCTGTGAGGTGGGGCTCAGAGAGCTCTGGAAGAACTGTGACTGACCCAAGGTCACCCAGCTGGCTTCAAGTGGAGGAGTGGGGAATCAAACCTGGTTCTCCAGATTAGAGTCCGGCCACTTTTTAACCACTACACCAAACTGGCTTTTATTAAAGTTTCAAATGATTTACAACATATCATATTAATGTTTTCCAGAACTTTCTCAGTAATCTCACACTAATTGATGCCCAAGGCTATCAATTCTGATAAGCATTTTCATTACAAAAAAAACTTCTCCATTTTGGCTAAGCTTCCCAGTTGCCTGCCAGTGGCAGACAATCAACTGGGAGTTTGCCCCATTGCCTACCAAGGAGGTAGCAATCCCCCTGGAGATTGCCCGCCACTGGCAAGCAACCTGGGAAAGCAAACACTGGGTGCATTTCTGGTGGGGCATGACCATGTCACTTCCTGAAGTGATATCATTAAGCCAGCTGCAGGCATGCTCCCGCACTTCATTGGGCCAATTTTTGCCCCACAGGGACAGAATTAGCCCTGCATGAAGCACCAGAGCATGCTCATATAGGGACCTAGCAACCCTAATTTTAGCTCATTTGAGCACTAATCGTTGACCTAACCTAGTTTCATAATACAAGCAAGATGTTCAGGCAAGGACCAGACTAGATAGGTCAAGTTACTCCAACATGAAGCCTAAGGCATTCACGTAGTTGGCCAAGCAACATCAGGTAGATCAGTGGAAGCTTGGCATGTAATGTTTTTGCAGGAGCACTGGAGCCGGTCTGGGATCATAAGAAAGAAGTCTCAGAATTGTGCACTGTTGTGGCCCTGAATAATTGCAAAATCTTCTGACTGGACATGTGTACAAGCCCAACAAGGTGTTACTCTTGTAATAGGAGTGTGATTGAGTTCCATGCAAGAATCAATAACCTCGGTAGTTCAGAATTCAGTTCTTGCCCTGTTAAGGCCGAGCTACACGGTGTGTGCCATTCCGAGATTATTTGTAGATTTTTTAAAACTATTAAGTGGCTGCAGGTTGACTTGAGAAGGTGGAACTGATTAACCATTTAATTGCCATCTTTGTTCAAAATCACCCCAAGATACTTTTTCTTCCAGGTGCAGCTGACATCTGATTTCCTGTGGGTAGGAAGAGAGCCAAGGAGGAGGTGATTATGAACAAGTTGAGCAATGGGTAAGAAATGGATTCAACAACTCTGCCATTAACCTGTAGATCTTCCAGTCCACCTGACACCACCTTCAACTGCTTTGCATTTTAAAAAAAGTCTGGTAAACAGTCCCAGAACTATATATAAAACATATAATTTAACCCTTAGTTTCTTGTGGCACTCTGCCTGTGAGAAAAAGTCTTTAATATTGCCACGGATTTTATTATTTAACATTTAATTTTGCAAGCTACCGTGATAAACGAGAATAAACTTTGTTTATGTTGATCGGCTCTTACATTAAATGATTTGTGGGAAAGGGTTTTATTCTGTACTGCCAGGAGCAGCCCAGACACATCTGTGGACCAAACTCTCTAGGAAGCAGGGCTTTTTTCAGCAGGAACTCGGTGGAAAGGAGTTCCGGTACCTCTTGAAAATGGTCACATGGCCAGTGGCCCCACCCCTTGATCTCCAGACAGAGATCAGGGGGCGGGGCCACCGGCCATGTGACCATTTTCACCAAGGGCAATTTAAACTTTAAAAAACTCCCCCCTTGTTCCATCTAACCCAAAGAGATGTCATTGTGCAGTCCTGAGTTCCACCACTGAGTTCCACCACCTCTTTTCCCAGAAAAAAAATCCCTGCTAGGAAGGATTTACCCCAAATTCTCCCTTGCTCTGTTATTGGGAAAATGGCTATCTGTGGTACATTATCAATGTTGTTAATTGGTATTCAGATTATGGCATGGTGAAAATATTACCACTCCTGTTTTCCTTTGCAATTTGTAAGGAAATCTACAACACAATGATGTTGTAAGGATTCTGTCACAACTCATCTTATATTGTCCACCTGCCAGTTAAGATCTGCCTTATAAGCCCTGCTGTCTGTGCCCTGCCTTCAGAGGTGAGGCGGGTGGTATCTAGGGATGGGGATTTTTAGCAGTGGCCTCTTGTTTATGGAATGCCCTTCTCTTTAAGGGTCACCTGGCACCTACATGGCTTTCTTTTGGGCATTTCTGTTCACCCAGGCTTCTGTTCACCCAGATTGTTCTTTTAACACTATTGTTCGTCTGGAAACTCTTATTTTAGGCTGTCAGTGGATAGTTTTTATGGTCTGTGTGTTTATGCTGGGCTAGGTTTTTCATGCTGGATTTTAATTAATAACTTTTAATGTTTTGTTTGTTTTTATTTTGTACACCACCGCAGGCAGGTTCCTGGAGAGGCAGCATAGAATTTTTTTTAAAAAAATTAAGAAACTGAGGTCCATCTGTCTGTCTATTTAGCTATCATTTTTATGCCATCCTCCAGAGAGGTTAGAGCCCCAGTTTATCCTCACAAAAGCCTGCAGAGGGAGACTGGCTCAAAGTCATCCAACTGAGCACAGCAGAGTGGGAGATTCTGAACCCAAGTCCCCCCCCCCATACTAATCTAACCACTATACCGCAGTAGCTCTTATCTGTTATCTACTCAGAAAGAGTTCTCCATATTTCTGGACACATTCTTTAAGGGCCCTGAGCCAGTGATAAAACCACATATGCTCATTTTGCCTTTGGATGAAGCAAAAGGGGATCCTTGAAATTCTCTGACAAACAGAAAGTTCCCTTGCCTCGTTATGTTTAAGGGGTGTCTCTTCTTCAGTCAAAACCATTCCTTTCAACTCTAGGGCTAGTTTACGCCAATGGGTAAATTTCACCCAGAGATAGCAAAAATGTCCTGATTGTGGTAGGCATGAGAAATCCAGGCCAAAGTGCTACAATAATAATTTCCTCTCCCAGAAGAGGACATATCTCGACAGTTCTGAGATAAGAATATAAATTAACAGTAAGCAAAGCAGATGAGTTTGCATAAAGATCCAGGCCAAGTTGCCTGCAACAGCACAGGTGTTGCCCCTTGGTCTAGCGAAACTGCAGTCCTGCACTCCACAGCCTGGTAGAATTCCCCCACTGGATCATTTTACAAGGGCCCTTTGTCTGCAAAGAGTTAAAGGTCCGATTTCCTGAGTTCGCCTTGTGGGGCAAAGCTTCAGGCAGTGCGGAGAGGCATTGTTCTTGTCATCAAGCTGGAATGCACAACTGGGAAGAGCCATCCAATCAGAGCTCAGCTCGAGAGTTTATATAGCGAAGCATTTCCTCTGCAGAACAGCCAGAAAGGTAGCACGCTCTGCAGTGAGCTAGAGAATCAACGGGGCCAAGTCCAGCACTGCCAGCATTACAGCCACTCGGATAGCACACAGTCCAGCACAGCTTTGACATTGCTGGTCGACCGGTGAGTGCAACATCTTTAAATCTTACTTCTATTAAACACTGATCCACAGAGCGTTTTGGAATGCCGCAGCTAAATGACTGCGACATTTGAAAGCTCAGTTTTGTGAGCAAAGCTTAATCACAGCAAGGGGATGACTTTTCAAAGCCGTGCTTCTTTCTTCGCAAGATGTATCTGCAAAAGAAGAACATTTATTCTAAACAAATAAGCATTCATGCAAGGAACGTTCTAGACTGGTTGAAACATGCTGTAAACTAACTGCAGTCAAAGAATTATGCGTGTGTGCAAAGCATGAATTCCAATGTGCAGGTTATTCTTTTGGAAATTTCTTTTGTATCATTCAGCTTCTGCTTGCTGGTACAAAGGATTATATTTTAAATTGTACTTGTTTCCACCTTAATGCTCAAATTGTGGGGGTAGGGGGGATGTAATAATCTGAGGTTTTAAGGCTTCTTTTTAAGATTTCTAGAAGTAGCAGCGCTTTTGAGAGGGTGGTTTGGGTTTAGACTTCGTTCCATTGTCTTCTTGCTTGTCAGTTTCCATCCAAGCTAATTGTCACTCCTTGTAGTTTTGATCTACATCTGTTTCACTGTGAACAGACAGAATATGCCTTTATGTCTCTGACAAATTCTGCAATTTTAGCTGTGCGCAAAGAACAAAAGAGGCTCCAGTTGTTGGCTTATTTGTCTCTCCTTCAGCTTCCAGTTCAGGGATCTGAGGGCTCTTTCAAGTCAAACACAGTTAACTAGCAAACACCAGCTTGGCAACAAGAATCTAACGGCTCTGCTTTTTAACTTTCACTAAAATATAACATTTAAAAAATTGCACCAAGAACTTAAACCCTGCAAGGCATTTCGATGGGGGCTGATCTGCTCGAAGGCAGCGTCTTCTGTGCAGATCTTGTTCTGCACGCACCGAAGAGCATACCCAGCCTGCATCCATCTGCACTGCTTACAGGACTGAGTACTGGGCTGGTGCTGCCGGGAAACAGTCAGAAGACGTGCCAGGGTAGTATTGCTGAGTTCCGCATGGACTCTGAACTGCTACCAGGTGTCCCCTTTCTGCGGAAACCAAAACATTTGCATGGCACAGAGGGCTGTAGCAGCAGCAGCAGTAGTCAAGTTTATTGTCTATGGCTAAAGGCTATTACAGTCCATAAAACAATCTGACATAAATAAGTGAATCATATACACAAGTATCAACGATTAATCGTATAGACAAATACCAACAATTAAAATGATCTAACCAGGAAATGCTGATCAAATACTTTCTCTGGAAACAGCTCTAGCCCGAGTTTTTTTGGCTGCTGAAGCAAAAAGTGACAGTCTATAAGAAACAAATGGATCGGTGCCTAAGAGGAGAAAAAGCAGCTTCTCTGAACTGGAAGAAAAGTTCAGACTCATTTGAAGCTCTGCAAGGAAATTAGTCCTTGGCTGTACATAAAGAGAACAGGATAATAAGTAGTGTGGTACAAAGCGCTGTGAAGCCATGGGAAATGTTCCACTGACAATTGTCAGTATGCCCACACTTCCCATGGATGTGGCCAGCCACACAAGACACACCAATGCCAACTCTTACTTTATGGAGACCTTACTGGGATTTCAAACGTGTTCTTGGGAACAAGCCTAAAAAGAACTACACCAGGAAAAGGCAGGAGTCGCGTCTTGAGAGCTCTACTTCCCGCGTTTCATAGCCTTTAACCCACAGTTTAAATGCATCCCCTCCTCCCCGCAACATGCTTTGTATATATTCTGCTGAGCAAGAACCCATTTCATGCATCTTACAAATGGGAGGCTCCCTCCAGGCCAAGCGTCTGTTGTAATAAATTGGTTAGTCTTTCAGGTGCTGCAAGACTCTTTAGGTGTTTTTGCTGTTACAGGCGAATGCAGCTCATGAGCTATAACTGAGACTGCAGGTTGGATACTTGCTGCTGCATGTCTCCTAGCCATGGGCCGTATAGCTCAGCCTCAGAGATATTCACTGAGAATTTTTAACATTTGCAAAACTGAAGTCAATGGACATATGCTCGTGTGTAATTTTTTTTTTACCGTTAATGATATTAATAAGTTGACGGTCTTGACCTGGCTAAAACTTGGAAAACTGCCATTCATTGTGGCAGCAAAGTTGGCTGCAAGGAGAGGTTTCCATCGGGAGTCCGGCCCTTGACAGTGAGACATGAAATGACTCAGATGCCAGAGCAGGACATCCACTGCTTGAGGTATCTGGTTCAGGGATTGCTCTGAACGAAACGTCAAGTCTAGTCAACCATAAACCAGGGGGAAAGCAGATAAGATTCTGCACCACAATTTGGATCAGAAATACTGAAAGGTGGAAATTCATAAAGAATTTCCACAAAGCAGGATTGATACAGCCAACAAGGAAGCCCAGCGTAGGATCATGCAAGCATAATAAATCATACAAATCCTTGGGCCAAGCTACACGTGACGAATGACACTTGAACAGCAAGTGAACAGACTTGCATGTATTCCTCCCTGTTCACTTGCCCTCCACTCGATCACGTAAGTGAACAGGGAGGAATACACGCGAGTCTGTTCACTTGCCGTTCAAGTGTCACTCGTCACGTGTAGCTTAGTCCCTTGAATCTCCAGTGATCCGATTCTCCTGATGTGACAGCACTGCACCTTTTCGACAGCATTATCCTATGACAACTTTGTCCCACTGTGGCCTGTGCGATTTATTGCACAGGACTGCTGTCTTGGATGACTTGCCTAGAGGTATTAAGCGATCAAGCCCACCACTGGAGCTGTATGGTTGCCCAGTGGAGTCCAGGAAAACAGCATGGCGGCAGTAGCACAATGAGAAACTGAGGCTGAGACTTGGGTGATGGGTAACAAACAAATTCTGGGTAAATTAAGAGGCTTTGCATTATATGCAGTTACTGCTACATGATTAAAAAGAGTCCAGTAGCACCTTTAAGACTAACCATTTTTATTTTAGCATAAGCTTTCGAGAATCAAGTTCTCTTCGTCAGATGCCTGATACAGAAACCATGCATCTGTATCAGGCATCTGAAGAAGAGAACTTGATTCTCGAAAGCTTATGCTAAAATAAAATTGGTTAGTCTTAAAGGTGCTACTGGACTCTTTTTGATTTTGCTACCACAGACTAACACGGCTAACTTCTCTGCATGCTACATGATTAGTTTTTGTCCGTTATTGGAAGAAGAACTCAAACTCTAGAAGATGAGAAAGTTTGGATAAACAAAAAGACTTTTCAAGTGTGGTTAGATTGGCTTATTTACCAAAATTTAAACATCTAAGGAAATTTAAACATCTAAGGAAGGCTAACAAATGGAGACATATAATTGCATGTATGGAAAAATGATTCCTAGAAGGCTGGTATTTTGTTATGGCAGCTATAGGAATGTTTGTGGGTTTCGGGACTAACGTTTATTTGCATATATAGAATGGAAATAAAATGTTTCTTTTTTAAAAAAAGGAAAAATAAAGAGGGCTGCAGGGATATTTATTTCTCTGTGTTCTCATTTTCCTATTTAACTGACTTTGCAAAAAAAAAAATCAAGTAGCAGATGGGTTGAAACTGATATTTGTCTCTGCCCTCTATGATTCTTCCTACTGGATCCTGCCCGATTTAATACTGTGGCCATCGGTCGCCTAATTTGGCAACAGACGCCGGATATGCCTGCTTGTTTCCCAACACCTTCCTGAGACATTGCTCTGTGTTGCTTCATGTAGAGATTAAAGAACCCCAGGCGGCTTCAAACGCTGACTGCATCATGTTAAAGAGTTAAAGGAATAGCTTTTAATGGAGCAAACCACTACCAAAAGCGCTCATAAGTGGGAAGACTGTCACATAAGGCTGATTCCGCACACATTGGATAATGCACTTTCAATGCACATTATCAATCGTTTGAGGTGGATTTTTTGTTCTGCACACAAAAAATCCGTTCCAAATGATCTATAAAGAGGATTGGAAGTGCATTAGCCAACGTGTGCGGAATCACTCTAAGTTTAGCATTGCAATCGTAAGCAGAGTTATGCCCTTCTAGGCCTGCTGAAGTCAAATGGTTTGGAGTAGCTTTTCCAGGTTGCCTATCACAGTAAGCAACCTCCCACCCACCCGCATTCTAGCTCCTGCCCTACTCTGTGGAGCAGTGCGTTGGAAAATGGTGATGGTGGTGACATGCTGTGACAATGCTTCTGGTTGAGTAAGTGGAAGTGATGTCATGGCATGAAGATGCTCTAGGAATTTCCTGAATCTCTATGATATTTACTATAGAGATTATAGAGAGTCCTCCAGCATTGCTGATGCCTTGATGTCACTTCCACACGTTCAGCCAGAAGTAATATTACTGCTTTCATGATATGGCCCCTCCCCAGGCTCCACCCCCAGATTTCTCCTGGGGGTTGCAAACTAAGGAGTGGCAACCCTAATTAGGACATACCTCTGTTTAAAATTGCATTGTTTGAGCACAAAGACTTTAGTTTTATATGGATCCTTTGAACCAAAATGCCAAATTGTTCAATTGCCAACAGCATGGGAAATGGTTTGCTGATGGGAAAAGTGACCATAACATGCTCTAAGGGTCTCTTCTCTTCGATGCTTATACAGGAAGGACCCTGTTTTCCTCTCATCTGGCACTTTGTTGCAACCTCACACACCCAGGTGGAGGAATGGTCTACAGAAATCAATGGCATCCTTTCTGATCTTGTACTTAAGAGCATTAGCTGAGCTAACCATGTTTCAGCTCTTTGCATTTGATCCTATGTTCTACTCCATTGCTGGCAGAGCCCTTTGCTGGCAGAACATGCCTCTTCTGCAGAGGAAAGCTCTTTGTGCTGGTGAAAGGCTCTGCCATTAGTAGAGCAGAAGGAAAGTATTTAAGACTTCCATTCAAGGATAGGGTTGCAGTCGCACAAGCAAAGAAGTGCACAATTCCTATTTAAAATAACAAAATTTATAAGATCTTTTAAACAGCAAGATTTCTTCTTATGGGCATATTCTGTTGATTTCTTTCAATTATAATTGCTAACAGTAACCATTTAAGCAATGTAATGCAGACCCTACTATAATCTCCAGTGCCTTCACCTGCATGGCCCTGGCTAGCCCAATCTCATCAGATCTTGCAAGATAGGCAGGGTTGGCCCCAGTTTGTATTTGGGTTCTACTCCAGGGCAGGCAATGGTAAACCGCTTCTGTTTGTCTCTTGTCTTGAAAACCCTATGGGGGGGTCACCATAAGATGGTTGTGACTTGATGGCATTTTATACGCACACATCATCTCCCATCAAAATAAGTTTGAAATACGATGGAAATCTTTTTACCAGAGCAGACAGTGGGATAAATGTGGTCACTTCACACAGCAATGCCTCTCTTACACCATCTTCGACTCTGCGAAATGGCCAACCCATCCTTTTCTAGCCATGCTGGCTATTCTGACATGGTGGGTGGGGATCATTCATTTGACCAGCAGATGGTGGGGAAGAAGATGGATGAGGGGTTGGCATCTCCAGGTAGAGCTGAGAGGCAAACCTCTGTGGGTGGGTCTCCCTTGACAAAAGATTGAAGTCCATTGTCTGTTTCCTGTTGAAGTTCAGGATGGAGACAGAAGAGAAAAGCAGCTTATTGTAAGGATATGCAAGCAGGACTTTTTTTCAGCTGGAACACAGTGGAACGGAGTTCCAGAACCTCTTGAAAATGGTCACATGGCTGGTGGCCCCGCCCCCTGATCTCCAGACAGAGGGGAGTTGAGATTGCCCTCCGCACCGCTTGGCAGCGTGGAGGGCAATCTAAACTCCCCTCTGTCTGGAGATCAGGGGGCAGGGCCACCAGCCATGTGACCATTTTCTCCAAGGGCAACCCACTGAGTTCCACCACCTCTTTTCCCAGAAAAAAGCCTTGTATGCAAGAGACTGAGAAAAACGGCAAAATGCTCCAAGTGAGCATGTAGGTTGAAGTCGCTCTTTTACTTTCAGAAGTCATCACAAGAGGAAGCAGAGAAGTGAATCGCCAGACCCGTGAAAATAGGAACCTCTTTCCCAACACGATGAAGCTGCTCTTCGTCACCTCTGTAATGCTAAGTGCTCTTCTCACAGACTTTGCCTCCGTAAGTTACGCAACCAGCAGAGACTCTCTGAGTTACTTCCATGTTTGTACTTATTTCCATTTTTGACCATACGTTTCGCACTTCCTCTTTTACCAGTGGCCCAAGTCTATTTTTGCACCCTCTTTCTTTCTTTAAAAATATCCACTTGTACCTACAGCTCATTGGGTTCTGCAATAAGACTGCAGTCTGGAATTTGAAATAAATGTAAATATAAATATGCACCTGGAAACCTGGCAGGTTCTTTTAAAGCCTTCTGTGGGCTTCAGCCTTCCTCATCTCAGCACCTCTTGACTATCTGTGCCTCTCCTTTCTGCCCATTCACTCTCTCTTTACTCCCCTGTCTGATCTGACACATTGCCTTTCTCCTTTCTCCCCTCAGCCCTCCAGACCACAACTTCTTCCAACCCCCTTGACTCATTCTCCTCAGTACCTCAGTGTGCTGTTTTTTCAGGCTCTGGCCTGCTCCTCCTTCTCCTGCTCCTCCTTCCCTAGCTCCTTCCACACCTCAGACACGGGTCCACTTGTCCTGAAATTACGGCAGTTCAGCCAACCACTGCCAGAGATTCCTTCTCCATCAGTTCCACCACAAAGCCTTTCATTGTCTAAAGGTACATAAAAATGGATGCCATAGCTAACTTCTACATTAAGCTCAGCTGTGTTTAGAAGCAGTCTGCCACACTCTTGGTAGGCCTTCTCACCTAGGGTGGGGAATTAGCAGCCCCCAGCCCCAGTTTCTCATCCCCAAGGAATTTGGGAGCAGGTGAAAAAATGGTCTCTACATAGTGACACTCTAGGAATTTCCCCTAGTCTCTGTGGTGAAGACCATAGATACTAGGGAAGGCTGCCTTAACTGTCATCCAGAGCTGACATCATATCAGCACCAAACTGTATCCTCTACAGGATCAGCGAGACGTTGGGAATCCTAGCTCCTGGAGGCAGTTCACAATTTATCTGATGCCATCCCTTTTATTCAGGAGAGGGGCAAGTTCTAATTTAAAATAATTAGAATCCCTGCCACTTTTATCCACTAGCATTTGCATCTCAAAGGTTGCTCTAGCCCCTCAAAGAACCCCTTCTGTCATATTGTGGCCAGTTGATTGGGAGTTGGATTCTGGGAAAAGAGGTGGTGGAACTCAGTGGGTTGCCAGCACAGGAGGCAACTCCTGGCAGGAGGTGGTGCCCCTGGTACCACACGCGCACATGCATGGTGTGCGCATGTTCCCGGGACCATGCAATGACATCACTTTGGGTCAGCTGGAACAAAGTTTTTAAAAGTTTAAATCACCCTCGGTGAAAATGGTCACATGGCCGGTGGCCCTGCCCCTGACCTCCAGACAGAGGAGAGTTTAGATCGCCCTCTAAACTCCGCTCTGTCTGGAGATCAGGGGGCGGGGTCACTGGCCATGTGACCATTTTCAAGAGGTGCCGGAACTCTGTTCCACTGCGTTCCGGCTGGAAAAAAGCCCTGCCTTTATACTCCCCTCTTTGTTTAAAATGATTTGCATCTATTATTGTTCTCTCTTAGGCTCGGCATTCGGAGAAACTGCATAGGCAAGCGAGCAAAACCAAATACGAGCGCCAAGGTACAGAAATATTGACTTGGTTTCGGTTGCCGTCTGTTGCTGCTTGAACAAAAGCTACTATGCAACGGCAACTATGATCCCTTCTTTTAAGGAAAAGCAGCTTAGAGAGGGAGGGGGCAAGCTGGAGCAAACAATTATGGAGGGAGGGACACTTAACCCTTTCCCCAATCCTTACTACCCCTGCAACTGTTGCTTAGGGCAATGTCTACCTATGCACACATCTACAAGATTCCAGACACATCTAGTGGAAAAACAGTGGTGGGTAGAGGTGCATTAGAGAAGGGAAGCAGCCCCAGCCTCCTCCAATGCTTTTTTGTTCCAAATCCCTCCCTGCCAAAGCCACTTCCCCTTAGAAGAGAGGGCCGTACATTTGGATGCAAAGCACACTGTACACGTTTGTGCAATATAATGGTGCATTTGTGTCTTTTGTTTCCAGACTGTAACTGTTTACATGGAGGAACATGCATCTCCTATCACCTCTTTTCTCGAGTCAAACGCTGCTTGTGTCCCCAAGGATATAGTGGAGATCGCTGTGAAATAGGTACGATATTTGTCAACCGTTTACCTTTCCCCAAACTGCTCAGAACTAGGATTATTCTCACTGTAAGCTGTTCTGGTTTTATGTACTTAAATGGGCTAGCTGGTCAATTAATGACATTTACAAAAAGTTGGTTGTGGCTAAGAATGTGACCCAATACGAATCTACTTAAGCAGAAGCCTAATTGAATTCAAGAGAACTTTATTCGAAGTAGATGTGACTCAGGGCCAAGCTACAAGTGACGAATGACACTTGAACGGCAAGTGATCAAGTGGAGCGCAAGCGAACGGGAAGGAATACACATGAGACTGTTCACTTGCCGTTCAAGTATCATTCGTGATCGAGTGGAGCACAAGTGGAGCGCAAGTGAACAGGAAGGAATACACTTGAGTCTGTTCACTTGCTGTTCAAGTGTCATTCATCACTTGTAGCTTGGCTCTTAGGGCCAAACTACAAGTGATGAATGACACTTGAACGGCAAGTGTATTCCTCCCTGTTCACTTGCCCTCCACTTGCTCTCCACTCAATCCACTTGCCGTTCAAGTGTCATTCGTCTCTTGTAGCTTGGCCCTCAGTATTTCTTGTTGCCAAAAACAGTTGAATGAGGGCCAAGCTACACATGACGAATGACACTTGAACAGCAAGTGTATTTCTCCCTGTTCACTTGCCCTCCACTCAATCCACTTGCCGTTCAAGTGTCATTCGTCATGTGTAGCTTGGCTCTGAGGCATAGTTATACTGATCCCAAATTAGGACCAAGCTTCTTTTTAAAGTACACAAAATGTAGAGTTCCGGGAAAGGGAGTGTGTGTGCGCCTCCAATCATATATTTGTGCAGTAATTCAAGCCTTCTGCATTAGTGTCAGAAACTATGTTTTGAAGTAAAATAGACCATCATAAGGACACATACAATGCATGTGGATTTTAAAAAAAACATTATTTAATTTATATCTTGCCTTTCTCCCCAGTGGGGAACTAAAGCAGTTTACATTGTCCTTCTCTCTTCCATTTTTTCCTCACAACAACTCTGTGAGGTAGGTTAGGCTAAGAGCATGTGGTTGGCCCAAGGCTGCCCACTGAGCTTCCATGGCCGAGCAGGGAATTGAACCCAGATCCCAGTCCGTCACTCTAGCAGCTGAACCATACTGGTTTTCTGGATTACTATCACATATCACTCTGCGGTTCCAAATTTTCCTTTAAAATAGCTCTGAATAGCAGGCGTTCCACAATCAGATCACACATCTTTAAAAAAAAAAGAATTAAAGGCAATGTGTGTGTTTTATATTGGAGTCCTAACCTATGCCATTTTCCCTGACAGAAATAGCATAGACACCCATTGCTATTTGGCCCCCAAGAGAAATTTGCATTTTCCTTCCCGAGGGAGGAAGAATTTTCATCGGGAAAATTGCATAGGGAAAGCCCCGCCTCCCCCCCTTCAGAAATCTAATTTGATGGAATTAAAAAAAAAGCCAGTTCTTCTTGCAAGGCCTTTTCTTTGACGTAGTCTGACTTTTGGCAGTTGCCGTTACTTCTTGAGATATTTTTTCTTGACTATTTTCTCAACAATTTGAACTCGAATTAAGGAATTAATTAAAGATTGATTTTATCGTGGAGCATTTTACAAGCAATGGAAGTAAACTGGATGTTTGAGTCATAACCAGCTACAATCAGATTTGGGGAGGGGGGATCTTGCATGGTGTATTTATGGGTGGAAAAACCTTCCTAAAGGAAGCAGGTGGGTTCAACGAGGACAATAATTGGAGTCACTTCTTCACAGGGATGATCCCCCCTTCTGCTTTCATTGCTGCTGCAAATGCAGATAAAGGGAGATTCCGCATGATCAATTTTGATCAGACTTTCTAAGCAGTCGTGCTGCAGTGGAGTCGTACGAATCCACCGCTCCCCGATTCCACATTAAGGCTTTTGTTTTGCATTGACATTTCATTTCATCATGCTCAAAGTCCATCATGCGGAATTTGCCAGTATAAAAATCGATTCCTCATTGCTTTTTCTGGGGGAATTGTCGACAGACGTGCGTCTTCTTCATTTTTAAAAAAAGTTTCCCCCCCAAAAAACATTGCTACATATAAACGTTGCATCAAACAAACACATCTGATAGGTCAGAGCATTTCCCGCCGATATCGTGGAATGAGTATTGTCTATTGACATTTGGAGGGAAAATTGTTACCAATGACCCCGCTTTCCCTCTGCCTCAGAAGCTGTCAACTGTCAGCGAGCAACAAGTAACAAATCTGGCACGTTGAAAAATGGATCCGTTATTGGTCAGCTGTTGTCATGTGACACAGGATATGTTTCTGCATAGACTTGTAGAAACGTTGCAACGTTTTTTATAATTTTTTTTTAAAAGACAGGGGAAGGGAAAGGTAGTGGGTGTGGCTTAGAAAACATGTTTGGCCAATCAAATTAAGTTGATTCGAAGGGCGAGAGAAAAGGGCAAGGGTGGGGAGAACATCGGAAAAAGAATTTCGCATGATTAAAATCCCTAATCTGCTGCGAATGGACAAATAAGTCGGGGGAAAGCAGGATGGAAAAAAACTGGACAAAACCTGCAGTGACTTCGAAGCTGCTGCTAGGATTGCCATCCCACGTGTGGAAACACAAAGAAAAATCGAGGTCATTTGGAAGCTGAACAGCGGAAAACCACTAATGCGGAATCACCCATTTTCAGGGGCAAAAGAACTTCTACATGGGAGCATTTCCTGTGGTACTCCTTTACACTTCCCATTACTCCCCTGCCATTATAGCAATAATATTGCTAATGTTTTTTTTAAAAAAATATCAGCAAAAAAACTGCAGGTGGCAAGGAGAAAGGAATGGAGGGCACAAGAGGAAAAGGGGACCAAATAGTGGTAGATGTGGTCAGGGAGGTGAAGAAATTTGCACCTTCCTGTCCACGTGCATCACAAACTTGCTTTGAGTATAATTTGTCTGGAAAATTCATAGCAAACAGGACTGGGGGAAAAGGCAGTGAAACCGGGGGGGGGGGGGAAATGCAGAAGTAAATGACCGTGTGATGATATTGTGTGAAAGCCCGCTCCTCCAAACCCACAGCACTGTGGGGAGGGGGTAAATGTTGAACAAAATATCTTTGTGGAGGCAGCCCAGTACCCAGTGGTCAACTGGGGTTGAAAGACACCTTTACCTTCATTTCCAGATGTCGAAATTCAGTGTTATACAGGCAACGGGGAGGACTACCGAGGGACCAAGTCAGTGAACGAGCAGAACGAGAAATGCCTGATGTGGGACTCTGCTCTGCTAAAGAGGTGGCCTTACAATGATGGCATAGAAAACGCCATGGAGCTCGGATTAGGCAAGCACAATTATTGCAGGTACTGGAATACAGGAGCCGATAAAAACAGACCTCTGATCGTGTTTTATTCTAGCATTTCCCCCACTCCACCATGAGTACATTAAGCAGTATTGGTTCCCACAGACTGACTTTCTCCAAGAACCTTAATCAGGATGTGCAGTCCTTGCCTTTTCCAAGACCAAATCATTTATTACTCTCACAACCTCAAAGGATCCACTCCTTCCATTCTCACAGAGGTTACTAGGAACTACATGTGGTGCTTTTAGGATGCAGATGGAGATGAATTGCCAATTTTCCTTCGGGGAGCAGGTGAACTCCCACCCCTGAGCTTCAGGCCCCATGGGGGGCAGGAACCAACAAAACAATGTTACTCCCAGTTGTACCCATCATGATGCTCTAGGAATTCACAACTCTCTATGTTTTTTACCATAAAGATCACATAATTCCTAGAGAGTTATGACATCACTTCCAGGTACTGCTGGAAGTAGTGTTGTGGCACCATGTGATGTTGCCCCGCCTCCCATTTTTGCCCCCTCTGGAGCAAAGATGTTGCCTGACAACCCAAGGGGAAGGTCAACTATAGTTTTAAAAATTATGCAAGAGTCAGAATGTGGGCTGAGGCACTGTTATTATTATTATTTATTCGACTTCTATACCACCCTCCCTGCGAGCGGGCTCAGGGCAAGTTTATTACTAGAAATGAGCACGAACCTAATTATAACCCTAAAAATCTCACGAAACAGGCTGGTTTGTGGTTTGCAAACCAGGGTTCATGGAAGCTTTTTTCATGGAACTTCCATGACCTTTATACTGGTTCGTTGGGTCATATTACAGGGGCAGTTTAAATGGCCAAATGGGCATTTAAACTGCCCCTTTAAAGGACTTGCAAGGGCAGGTCCTTTTAAACTATCAGCTGGCAGGCAGGCCCCCCCAGCCCCAACCCCCCCAGCCCCCAGCCCCAACCCCACACTTACCTTAAGGAGGCTCGCAGCATCCTCCCCCTCCTCCTGTGAGGGGCGGAAAGGCCATTTTTGGCCTTCTCCACCCCTGTGCAGGCCCACAGAGGAATGAAGGAGGCTGAGAATGGCCTTGTCGCCCCTCAAATGGCCACGGTGTGCTGCAGCCATTTGAGGGGTGGCAAGGCCATTCTCGGCCTCCTCTGCCCCACCGGCAGGTCCCTTTAAACTATCAGCTGGCAGTCGGAGGGGAATCCCCCCTGCCGCCTGCCAGCTGATGGTTTAAAAGAACCTGCTGCTTGCAAGGCAGGAAAGGGCCCTTTAAACTGTTAAATACTGATGGTTGTTGGGGGTTTTCCGGGCTGTATTGCCGTGGTCTTGGCATTGTAGTTCCTGACGTTTCGCCAGCAGCTGTGGCTGGCATCTTCAGAGGTGTAGCACCAAAAGACAGAGATCTCTCAGTGTCACAGTGTGGAAAAGATGTAGGTCATTTGTATCTACTCAGGAGGGGTGGGGTTGAGCTGAGTCATTCTGTAAGAGTTTCCCAGGGTGTGGAATGCTAATGGCGGGAAGCTTCACTGTATCCTGAGGAGGTTCTTTTGCATATGGATTGGTGCTTGATGTGCTAATCTTCTCTGCAGGGCTATTGTCGGGTGTGGAGTGTTTTGTTGGCCTGGTGTTTTTCAGAACTGGAGCCCATGCTCTGTTCATTCTTAAGGTTTCTTCTTTCCTGTTAAGTTTTGCTTATGCTTGTGAATTTCAATGGCTTCCCTGTGCAGTCTGACAAAGTAAATACTGCTAAATACTGTAAATACTGTTAAATACTGCTTTCCCTGCCGCTGCTAAGCGGCCAGAAAGGGGCATTTAAACCCCACGAACTGGGTCGTAACTGGCCCCAGTTCCGTGCCAGTTTGTGGGTTTTGGTTTGTTAAAATCCACGAACCATGAATCTCATGGTTCGTTTTATTTTTGGTGTGTGCCCATCTCTAGCTACCTGCTGTGTGTGTGTTTGGTGTGTGCCCATCTCTAGCTACCTGCTGAAAATTATCTTTTATAAAGGTATTAAAAGTACTAGGTTCCTGTCCTCATTTGTATGTGGTTCTGCAAGTCATTTGGCAGAAGTAATGTTCTGCAGAGGTCTTTAACAAGAATTATTAAGCAAATTCAATGCCTTGTTGTCTATTGAAGAAACTATACAGCCCTCTGCTGGTGGGTTCCAGTATTACCAAGGATTAGTACAAGCATTAGCCAAGACCACAGAAATACAGCCCGGAAAACCCACAACAACCATTGCTTTACTATTTTACAGAAATCCCGATGGTCGCACTAAACCCTGGTGTTACGTTAGGAGGGGATATCGAACTTTTTCAACTTTCTGTGATCTATCGGAGTGTCAGAAACGTAAGTTATATCCTACTTGGAATGCCAGATATCGTGAATCTCAAAATCAAGCCAGGATGTGATCGAAGAAATCCAAATTCTGTTCCAAGAAATGAATAGATACAGGCTTCATTTGCAACGTGTATTCTGACTGCAGAGTAGCACTGATAATAACACGGCACGGCAGGGAATATAGTTCTTCTTGGGACTCCAGAATGTTTTTCCCAGTCAAATGAAACCAATTCAGAGTAAGGATCATGCTTCCTACATTGTGTTGCCCTCGAAAAGCATTTAGGAACAACAGTAGATGCGAAAGGCAAACACAAACACACTCACACACATACACACAGAACTAGAAGAAGCTGGGTAACCATGCTTTACATTACATACGGAAGCCCAGGAATATCAGTATCTAACTGGCATTTCCTGTGGTAAACATGTGAAATGTGAAAAGGAGATATGTAATAGTCCAGGCTCATTTTGAGGGGGAACGCACAGGAATGCAGGTCCAGCAGTTCCCCAAAGAGGTCACATGACAGGTGGCACCGCCCACCTGACTCTTGGCCATTTTGGGCCCATTTCTGCCTGGATTGGGGCTGAAACGGCCCACGGGTGGTGGATCACTCTCCTGCTCGGCAGTGGCCCAATCCTGACCATTTTGGGCCCCTTTTCGGCTATTTTCAGTCCCTTTTTGCCATTTTGGGCCCAATATCGGCCCTGAATGGCCAGGCTTGGGTCCAAAACAGCCAGGATAGGTGATGTCAGGGGGTATGGCACATGCACATCAGTTATGCTAATGACACACTTCCGGTGATGGCAAGGGGCATGGCATATGCTAATGAGTTATGCTAATGAGTCCCTCCAGCTCTTTTTCTATGAAATGACCCCTGGTAACAGTTGTAATTACACCACTGTCTTAGGCTACATATCAGAGCCATGGTGGATCAGATGGCAGAAAATGTGAGTGCGCTGCTGACAGGTCACACGAGGGCTTCATAATCTTGCATAGACTTGTAGTGCAATGAGTTGGAAGGAACCCATGGATGCAATCCCCAAATGGCAGCACTTTCCCACCCAGGCGCACTCCAAGCCTAAGTGACTGTGAAGCTGGAGGGAGGAACTGTGGCAGAGTTGGTGCCCGTCTGCTTTTCCTCCCTCCCTCCTTCTGGGGAAAGGTGGGCAAGACAAGCAGGGTGACCCAAGAGGTGGTGCAGGGGCAAGGGGCACCACTGGGACTGCTACTTACCCCAGCAAGTATCTTTTGGTGCCTCTGCCCCCCCCCCACTCTCTAGCACCCTAGGCAATTGCCTAGGTCCACCTAGTGAGTGGGCTACCACGGCCTTTTGGGCAAGGAATCCTATCACACAAGGGAAGAGCCCCTTGTGCAGGGGAAAGCACTGCCATGTGTGGAATGGATCCAACACAATATCCTGCGTAAAGTGAAGTGTACATACTTCAGGATGTGAATAAACAAAGGGATTTGAGCCGAGCCATGTTTTCAGCCAAACGGCACAATTTCTTCCCAGGTGGTGCTTTTGGTGCATGCAATTTGGTGATCATAACAGATGTCCTGTTATGTCAAAAACACTCTGTCTACAGCATGTCTGTCCCAAAAAACCTAGACCCCATTCTGCTGTGTGCTAAAGGACGTTTATTTTTGTGTACAAAAATTATAGAACGTTTATCTATGTGGAACATATAGTTAATTGTAATAACCGCATTTCAAAGAACCTTGGGTTTCTCAATGTCAAATCTATGTCTATACACACACCAATGAGTCTGATTTTACATTTTCCTCCAGTTTTACCCTATTCCAGTAGATCATAAAAGGACCTCATCCTTGAATATGCATCTTTCTTCACCATTAATTGTTTATACATTGCAAGTTTACAAAGCAGAGGACACATTTGAAACATGTGGTCTTCCACCTGTAATCCCAAGAGGTACAGACCAGGAAGTAATTTCCTGTGTTTTTTAATGACTGGCTATACCATCCCTTAGCTTAAAAATTCTTGAGGGTCAGCCAAAACTGAATAGGGGTTTCTTTGGGGGGGTGTCTTCCTACACCTGTGAACTTACAAAGGTGATGTTGTTGTGAAAAGCAGAATCAGGTAGGCTTGCCAATTCCAAGTTAAAAATTCCTGGAGATTTGGGGGTGGAACCTGGAGAGGGCAGGATTTGGACAGAGGAGAGACCTCAGCAGGATATAGAGTCCCCCCTCAAAGCAGCCATTTTCTCTAGTCAACCTGATCGCTGATGTCTGGAGATCAGCTGTAATTCTGGGAGATCTCCATGCCACACTTGGAAGTTGGCAATCCTAAAAGCAAGTCTGTCTTTGGCTGTTTATTAAAACAAACTTCCACTCAAACGTCTTCTTCCTTTCTTCCACAGAAGCCACATGTGGCCAGAGGCGCTTTAGCAAATACTTTAAGATTGTGGGTGGGAACAAAGCAGAAATCGAGTCTCAGCCCTGGATAGCAACCATCTTCCAGTATATGAAGAGAAGTGCTTACAATATGTTTTTGTGCGGTGGAAGCCTTATAGATCCGTGCTGGGTTGCTACAGCAGCCCATTGTTTCAAAGGAAGGTAAGTAATTCCTCATCCATTTTCTTTTTTCCGATTCTGACTTGTTCATTTCCTCAACCATTTGGTCAATATCCAGGTCAGGTCTTATTAAACGAAAATTCAGAACTGCACAACAGTATGGGATAATAATTGGGGGACACAGCACACGTGGCTAAAACACAGCCAGGCATTT
Organism: Eublepharis macularius; assembly: GCF_028583425.1. Taxonomy (NCBI): domain Eukaryota; kingdom Metazoa; phylum Chordata; class Lepidosauria; order Squamata; family Eublepharidae; genus Eublepharis; species Eublepharis macularius. Next base: position 125,011,219 of record NC_072795.1, on the reverse strand, counting down.
TCCTTGTGTGTGCATTACCACCCTTAGCATTACATTGGTAACTTCACATGATTTGTCAGGAAAAGGGTCACCATCAGGGCTTTTTTTCTGGGAAAAGAGGTGGTGGAACTCAGTGGGTTGCCCTAGGAGAAAATGGTCACATGGCTGGTGGCCCCGCCCCCTGATCTCCAGACAGAGGGGAGTTTAGATAGCCCTCCACGCCACGCAGCGCAGAGGGCAATCTCAACTCCCCTGTGTCTGGAGATCAGGGGGCAGGGCCACCAGCCATGTGACCATTTTCAAGAGGTTCCGGAACTCCATTCCCTTGTGTTCCCCCTGAAAAAAAGCCCTGGTCACCTTCTTCTAGGATGATTTCGTAGAGCAGAGCAATAAAGTCTGTGGGGGAAAACTTTGATAGGGAGAAGAGAAACAAGTATAATTTAGGAGGATCTGGGATACTTAAGGAACTGGGATAAATCTCTTTACTTTTCATATTGTTATCAGTTGCTCTTTACATAAATACAGTCTTTTCATGACTTGGATTTTTGAAATGCATAAATGTTTAAGAACGACAGATTCCCCTTAGCCTCAGAACTGCTCTGATCCATAGCTATAATATCAGGGCTAAGATAAAAGAAATCGGAATTACTTAAATGCATATTTTAGTAGCATTTTCATATGAATACAAAGAGTAAGGATAAAATATTCTTTCTGAAGGAATAAAAATATGCTTACTTTCTTTTTAGATGGTGCATGTATGTAGGAACAGTCAGGGGTCATTTTGTAGAAAAAGAGCTGAAGGAACTCATTAGCATAACTCATTAGCATATGCCATGCCTCTTGACATCACCTGAAGTATGTCATTAGCATAACTGATTTGCATATGCCACACCCCCTGACATCACCTAACCTGGCTGTTTTGGACCCAGTCCTGGACATTCAGGGCTGAAATCGGGGGGGAAAAGGGGCTGAAAATGGCGTCAAAGGGGCCCAAAATGGTCAGGATCGGGTTGCTGCTGAGCCACCTCCCGTCAGAGGCCCAATCCGGGCCATTTCGACCCCAATCCAATCCAAAATGGGCCCAAATGGCGGGGCCACCTGACATGTGACCTCTTTGGGGAACTGCCAGAACTGTTTTCCTGTGCGTTCCCCCTCGAAATGAGCCCTGGGAACAGTAATCTTTTAGAAGAGGCATTCCCTCTTGTGAGTGAGAAGAAGAGGGAGGGCCTCTTCTAGGATG